>NC_134851.1:10897625-15697625 GCF_965363235.1 Mytilus galloprovincialis | reverse complement strand
AGAATATTATTTCGCGCCAATTTAACCAGCATCACCGCCACCATCATAATTATTTACCGTTATCTTTGTGAAATTTCAGTTATATAGTTTATTAATTAGAGAAATTTTGGTAAGTATTACTTATTAATGTTAAGGTTCTACTGATGTGCTTCTCTAGACCTTTTTGACGGTCAGTTTTATCCCATTTATCTCAATATTATCCCCGATGACAGAAATGTCAACCCGACCTATTCGTGTCAAAAGTGAAAATCGATCTATTGGATGAACTAATTTCTTCATAAACTGTGCATGCATTATTTCTGTATTATTTGATAACCAATCACATTCACGTTGCATGTTTGCATGATAATGGGTTATGTATCAGTGGATTGTAAGGGCGATGCAACATGTGAGGTCTGCGCGATCACGTGACATTATTATTTGTAAACAAACATGCTCCCCGTGTAACACGTGTCTGAATTATCCTTTCAAAGTGTTATGAATCTTTCAATCACTATTTTATGATATATTTTTCTGTTTTTAGGTTTGCATATCAGTAGTCAAAGTGAATTAGACATAGTTCTGTGGGTTTTTTTTTTTTTTTTTAAATTAGTGGTATACAAGTCTACATTATTTAACTGAAGTCTAATAAGATGACTCAACTTTTCCTCTTATTCTCCCTCTATTTTTGAAACCTGCATACCAAATGAAAGGGCATTTGCTCCCCTTGAACAATATTTGGCCCCTTCCCTGTCATTTCCCTTTAAATTAGTTCGAGATTACTCTGACGTCCAACGGCAAAATGCCGAAATCGATGGGTCACTGTGAAAACTGTTAAAATATGGAAAAATAAAGGTTGGCAGGTAGGTGAAACTTACATAAATGAAGAGATAAATGAAAAATGAACAGATTGGTGCCCGATTTATATAACTCCATGGCCGTCAGTCGGCATCAGAAGCGGCGAAGCAGCGCATCTATTTTGGGTGGGCAAATATCCACTTTTTGATATGGGACGAGCTCTGACGTCCCACGGCCCCAGCTTGTCTGGCAAAACAGCCGTTGGACGTCAGAGTAATCTCGGACTACTTTTAAATTTGCTCAAAAGTTATAGTCCATTTACAGAAACGGCTGATTTGTGATTTTACCATCTTAACTGCAATTTTCATATTGAACACATTTGACCATTCAGTATGAGTTCCCATGTATTTTTGTCTTATATGAAGGAGGTTTTAGGTCATGTTTTCCTAAACACCTTATTGCTATTTGTCTGTCTGGATTGTTAAAACCACAAAATCAAATATCGATGAATATGCAAGTTTTCAACAATCCAGGAGAATTGACATCCACGAAAAATATAGGAATCCACAGTAAGATTTAGGTTTTGATAAATTTTGGAAATGACATTAGGAAGTTATAAAACTTTATTCTTTGAATGAGGGGGAGGACAGGGGGGTACCCTTCTCCCTTCTCCCACCCCTCTTCTCCTTTCTCCTACCCCCGTTCTCCTTTCTCCCATTAGAATAAAACATCTCCTTTTGAGATATTTTTTAGCTCACCTGGCCCGAAGGGCCAAGTGAGCTTTTCCCATCACTTTGCGTCCGGCGTCGTCGTCCGTCGTCGTTAACTTTTACAAAAATCTTCTCCTCTGAAACTACTGGGCCAAATTGAACCAAACTTGGCCACAATCATCATTGGGGTATCTAGTTTAAAAAATGTGTGGCGTGACCCGGTCAACCAACCAAGATGGCCGCCACGGCTAAAAATAGAACATAGGGGTAAAATGCAGTTTTTGGCTTATAACTCAAAAACCAAAGCATTTAGAGGAAATCTGATGTGGAGTAAAAATGTTTATCAGGTCAAGATCTATCTGCCCTGAAATTTTCAGATGAATCGGTCAACCTGTTGTTGGGTTGCTGACCCTGAATTGGTAATTTTGAGGAAATTTTGCCGTTTTTTGTTATTATCTTGAATATTATTATAGATAGAGATAAACTGTAAACAGCAATAATGTTCGGCAAAGTTAGATTTACAAATAAGTCAACATGACCGAAATGGTCAGTTGACCCCTTTAGGAGTTATTGCCCTTTATAGTCAATTTTTAACCATTTTTCATAAATCTAAGTAATCTTTTACAAAAATCTTCTTCTCTGAAACTACTGGGCCAAATTAATCCAAACTTGGCCACAATCATCTTTGGGGTATCTAGTTGAAAAAATGTGTGGTGTGACCCGGTCAACCAACCAAGATGGCCGCCACGGCTAAAAATAGAACATAGGGGTAAAATGCAGTTTTTGGCTTATAACTCAAAAACCAAAGCATTTAGAGGAAATCTGATGTGGGGTAAAAATGTTTATCAGGGCAAGATCTATCTGCCCTGAAATTTTCAGATGAATCGGTCAACCTGTTGTTGGATTGCTGACCCTGAATTGGTAATTTTGAGGAAATTTTGCTGTTTTTGGTTATAATCTTGAATATTATTATAGATAGAGATAAACTGTAAACAGCAATAATGTTCAGCAAAGTTAGATTTACAAATAAGTCAACATGACCGAAATGGTCAGTTGACCCCTTAAGGAGTTATTGCCCTTTATAGTCAATTTTTAACCATTTTTCATAAATCTAAGTAATCTTTTACAAAAATCTTCTCCTCTGAAACTAATGGACCAAATTAATCCAAAGTTGGCCACAATCATCTTTGGGGTATCTAGTTTAAAAAATGTGTGGCGTGACCCGGTCAACCAACCAAGATGGCCGCCACGGCTAAAAATAGAACATAGGGGTAAAATGCAGTTTTTGGCTTATAACTCAAAAACCAAAGCATTTAGAGGAAATCTGACATGGGGTAAATATGTTTATCAGGTCAAGATCTATCTGCACTGAAATTTTCAGATGAATCGGTCAACCCGTTGTTTGGTTGCTGCCCCTGAATTGGTCATTTTGAGGAAATTTTGCTATTTTTGGTTATCTTGAATATTATTATAGATAGAGATAAACTGTAAACAGCAATAATGTTCATCAAAGTAAGATTTACAAATAAGTCTACATGACCGAAATGGTCAGTTGACCCCTTTAGGAGTTATTGCCCTTTATAGTCAATTTTTAACCATTTTTCGTAAATCTTAGTTATCTTTTACAAAAATCTTCTCCTCTGAAACTACTGGGCCAAATTAATTCAAACTTAACCACAATCATCTTTGAGGTACCTTGTTTGAAAAATGTGTCCGATGACCTGGCCATCCAACCAAGATGGCCACCACGGCTAAAAATAGAACAGGGGTAAAATGTAGTTTTTTGCTTATAACTCTGAAACCAAATCATTTAGAGGAAATCTGACAAGGAGTTAAATTGTTAATCAAGTCAATATATATCTGCCCTGAAATATTCAAATGAATTGGACAACCGGTTGTTGGGTTGCTGCCCTCCAATTGGTAATTTTTAAAGAAATTTTGCTGTTTTTGGTTATTATCTTGAATACTATTATAGATAGCGATAAACTGTAAACAGCGATAATGTTCATCAAAGTAAGATCTACAAATAAGTCCACATGACCTAAATGGTCAATTGACCCCTTAAGGAGTTATTGCCCTTTATAGTCAATTTTTAACAATTTTCATTAATTTGGTAAATTTATGTAAATTTTTACCAAATATTTTTCTCTGTTACTAATGGGCAAAGTTCATTATAGATATAATTGTAAGAAGCAAGAATGTTCAGTAAAGAAAGAACTTCAAACACATCACCATCACCAAAATACAATTTTGTCATGAATTCATTTGTGTCCTTTGTTTAATATGCACATAGACCAAGGTGAGCGACACAGGCTCTTTAGAGCCTCTAGTTCTTGAAATATTAGAAATTTTTTTAAAAGTAGAGATATTTTATTTTTTCTCCTTTCTCCAACTTTTTCTCCTTTCTCCCAGCCTTCCTCTCCTTTCTCCTACCTACTTTCTCCTTTCTCCCACCCCCTTTCTCATTTCTCCTACCCCCTTTCTCCCTTACCCCTGTGACCTCCCCCTCTTGAATATGTTTCAAGCATATTACATGCATGCTCAGCACCGCTTTTTATCAGGAATTTTATAATTTATGTCTTAAAATTCGGGTTTTTTCTATTATAAAAATAGGTGGATTTTCAAGTTAATGAGAAAAATGCTTTGTTCACTAATTCAGCAATGCTTTAACTGTTGTGAATGTGAGCTCCCTTCGGCTATTATTAGAATCTAGATTTACATCATTCATTTTCAATGTAAGAGTTCTCCTTTCATTCAAAAGGTAAATTTCCATGTTTGCTGGTCACTTGACTAGAAACTGCATTCAGTGATATTGTTTGTCTCAATTTACGCCTGAATTTCAGATTTTTCCGAATTACCAATCACTAAAATAAATGTTATTTAATATGTATTAAATACATGTAGCATTGTATGTAACTATCATATTCATGTTTTTATTTGACATTATGAAAGTACTATTGAGATCCAGGATTCTGACTTGAATAAACAGTGTTTGTAACACACATGGTTTTATCCGTTTCTTTCCCTTCCCTTAAAAGTATCTTTCAGTTTGAAACTACCTGACAATCATACTTAGTTCACACCTAATTTGAATTGGATTGACATTAACTAATTTGAATTAGTTTAATTCACATTTGAAACGGTTTACATTAACAAACACATAGTTCAAATGCGAATCGAATGCAAGTGAATTGTTTGTCTATCTATGGTCAACATGTTGGGGTATGACTATACCGCTTTTACCAATTTTAAGAAACATTGTTGAATTTTATTTATGGAAGCTTACTTTTCATTTATATAAATTTAAGATTAATATTTCTGAGGTTATGGATTGTCTCTACTTATAAAAGGGGAGGATTCCAAGTTATTTAATTTATTTAATTAAATTGTATTCAGGCGCATAGCTCCCTATATGCCAACACGCAACTGCGTGCATATCAATTCAGCATGCAAAAAAAATGTCAAAATAAAAATTTATAGCATTCGGCATGCAAAAAAAAATGTCAAAATAAAAATTTATAGCATTCAGTATGCAAAAAAAAAAATATCAAAATAAAAATTTAAAGGAAACACAAATATGTTGTTTATAATAAAAAAATCATTTGAAAATTGTATGTTTTTCGAATATCATAAAAACAGTTGTGAAAATGAATAATCAGTCCCTTGCTTTAATGAAAAATCTTGCTTCACTAGTGCAGAAAATGAATAATTTGTCCTCTTAGATTACAAAAATAAATAACCGATCAAAAACAAATCCACCTGCCCCTCCCCCAGAATATCAAATGGTCGACCCCTAAGTCTATAGGATTTTTTTCTAGTGCCTCAAACCATGTATTAAGATTTTTGGATAAAGGACCACAATAGGTAAAAGTCCAATTTAATATTAAATGTTTTAAGTTCTTAGACTACATTCATTCTGTGTCAGAAACCTATTCTGTTTTGACTATTTGATCACAATCCAAATTCAGAGCTGTATCAGGCTTTAATGTTGTGTCCATACTTGCCCCAACTGTTCAGGGTTCGGCCTCTGCTGTAGTATCAAGCTGCGCCCTGTGGAGCATCTGGTTTATTTGAAGGGAAGATGTTCCCGACCTGTTTATTAGTGGAATTGTGAATCAGGCCATTTCTCTTCTCAATTGTATTAATGTATACTTTTCATGTTGGGACAGTTTCCCTCATTTTTGAAGGCTGTATGGTTGCCTATAATTGCTTTGTCATTTGAACATTTGTGGGTAGTTGTCTTATTGGCAATCTTATTACATATTTTAATTTTTATACGTATCCATCCTTCAGAAAAGCTTGCCTTTATCTTCATTGGAACAATTTTTGGGATACGATTGCTTTCAAGCAATCTGTAGACTTATACTGGTGACTCAGAGCATTGCCCTCATGTTAATCGTTTTATTCTAAACATTAAGGAACATCTCAGATTCTTATGATTGTCTTGCTTTAAAGGTAAAAACAAACAAAGGGATTGAACTTTAACAACTTTCCTATAATGTTCTTTTCATAATCTTCATGTTTGATAATTCCCTTGACTTATATGCGTGTTTTTAACAACACAGAAAATCAGAATTACGCAGTATTTATATTTAGTGTTTTTCTAAATTTAGAAACACGTTAGAGGGAATTCCCAGTTTGATAAAATGCGAGAGTTCTCTGAATTCCGATAAATCTATTTCTGTCATATAAGAACTGAAGTGGACTTTTTCTTATATTTTACCTTTATGAAACTGATATTTGAGATTGTACTTCCATAAAGAAATAGAGAACTATCTAGGTCGTTTAATAAACATTTAATATACGTTCTTGCTCCAGGTTTTTTTTGGAAATTATGCGCATGCGTATAGTTTTCTTGACTTTGAGGGGTTTTCGATTGAATGGTTGCTCTGGATTCCCCACTCAATTAATTAATTTTAAACTCATGGGATCTTTTCTATGTATGTCTGCTATTGAAGGTTATTATTGTTGCATAATTTTAAATCATATGCATCATTTAAATGAAAATAAATATAGTCCACATCATAGAACACCCCTTCAGGCAAAATGGAGTCTTCCATATTATTGTTTCCAATTGTCTCCCTTCTGGAAGTAACTTCCGTGAATTCTGAATTAAAACAATACGTCGAGTATTAGCTCGTTCTGTCAATAAAGTGTATTATATTAAAAATGATCGAAATTTAAACCGATAAATGTGTACGGAAAGGAGTCATGATCACTGACCGAAAGGAAATTAAATATTTAAAGAGTTAGGAATAGGGTTCCTCCTAGAATTAACGTAGGAAAATATGTGATAAGATACGAAGTGAAATACCTTCTCTCACTCTGAGTCTCAGTGACTGCTGTGGAAAGTAAACTTGGAATTGATAGTACAAAAATAAAACACAATAGGCCTAATCGCATTGTTCATACACTTTTATACGGGATTGGCTATTTTGTAACTATTTTACATGTGCAGTTGAATTAGTTTTGAAAATAATATTATCCAGCTACATGTATACATGTACATGTGTCAACGAAACAACGGCAATCGTATCCGTCAGAGCAATCTGCTCTTTGATTTTTTTGGGGGGAGGGTTCCAAACCTGTTGTTTATAAGTTGCAAATCAGGCCATTACATTAATTGTTGCTTACTTAACATGTCTAGACTGTTTTTTTCTCACTTATTAAGGCTGTATGGTTGCCTATAATTACTTTGTTATTTTAACCTCTGGAAAGCTGTCTCATTGGAAATTATACCACATATATACAGATTTTTATAATGATTGTAGACCTGAAAAAGATTTTCAAAGTTGAATATGCTGCAAACTTCAAACAACCTACTACTTATTTACCATGCATGTCTATCATGAAACTTTTGATCAGAACTATATATAAGTGATTTCACCATTTCTTCATATGTGTACCACTATCAATCAACAGAACAAATGCAAATTATTTTTTTAATATTTGCATATGGTTTCCTTTAATTTCTCACATCTATTTTATTTGAATTTAGGGAAATAAGTATTATGTATATAAACAAATCTCATGTCGATATATAACATGTACAACAATCAAACATCAACCCACACCAAACTGGCTGTAGTTGAAAAACATCAAAAGGGAAAATACAGTGAAATCTGGAGAATTTATATTATCACATATACATGCATTTGAAATATATTTAAAATATTTTTTTCAAATTTTTTAGTTTTAGGTTCCACCTAGCTACCATATTAGAAAACTGGGATTTAAATGCTAGTCTATTAGAGGGATATTTCCAGTGGCGAATCCAGAAATTTTCATAAGTGCGGGCCCACCTGACTGCCTAAGAGAGGGCCCACTCTGATCATGCTCCAGTGGTCCTCTAAATAATCAACCATATTTTTCCAGTTAATTTTAGTCTTACATGTATTTATGTGTACATATATCACTGATTCAGTGGCGATGGTGAATAGCTATATATAGACACTGACAAGTCTTGGATAACATTTTATAGTTTTGAATGTTTCTTCATCAGTTTACTTAAATTAGGTGGAGGTATGTTTTTATTTCCAACAGAGGGCACTCATGCTCAACCTATATCAGTTTGTGCATGAAGCGATTGATAGTTGCCAGACACTGAATGATTATACCTCAAATTTGTGAAAGTTTTAACCTATGCGTATATACTTTAAATACGATAAAAAAAAAATCATGTCTTTTTCAGGACTTCTGATCCAACCATGTAGAATGGCATGTTATTGAGATATGGTTCTGGTTGATGGATGTTCACGAAGGACCTGTAGTACAAAGTATATCACTGGATTGAGCTCTCTGTCTAAGTGTATTATTAAAGTGCTTTGCTTTGAGCTCGGTTCATTGTTATGCAATTCATTCTTTGTGAAGTAAAGATTTTACAGACAACTCTCATGTACAAGGATGTCTCCATGTATTATCATTTCTATGTGCAATGTAAGTAACAGGGAGATAAAAGCATTTTATTTTTTGTTTGAACCAAACATTATTTGTCCATTGACCAAATTTGTTTTGCTTTCACCAGCTTTGAAGGAGATATTATCAAAGAATTGATAGAAAACAGCACAGAAGCTTACTTTCTAGCTCATCAGGCCCAAGCATCATGTTAGGCATTGTCATTACTAAAATCCAATAAATTTCTTCTAATCTGAGGATCAATTCAACATTTTAAAGTGTTTTACTAAATGATACTGACAAGCCACCACAAAGATATACTAATGTGGCAATGAAAACGCAACACTTTTGTTTTTAAAAAAGTCTGATGATTTTTATTTATTTTATATTAGAACTTTGTAGAGTTGGTTGAAAATGACTTTAAAGACAATTGTCGACAACTTTACGGTTGGGTGATTTTTGGAACAAATGCGAAGTAAGGGTTATTTTGAACGGACATAAACCGAGTTCACCACTTTTCAATATACGCACCATTTTCACGATTTTGTCATTTAAAGCTTGGCTAATGTCATGAATTTTCCCGCCCTTATTGTAAGGAAACTGCAATAAACATCTGAGTAAATGCCAGGACTTTCTGACAACCAGCGACATGCAGTTTCCGGCATGATCCAATGAAGCCTTTCACAGCATACAATTTCGAGAAGACTGTAGCCTCTACAATAACCCAAATCATCCACAAATTCAACAAAAATGGATCAGTTAATGATAAGCCACATCCCGGGGTTCAAAAAGCAAGAAACGCTCAGCAAAACCGATACATTTGGTCTTTAACATATCCGATATCGACTCTGATGGATGTCCAAAGGTCAAGAGAGTTCAATGGTAGTCAAGGTAGATCCTCTGAAGCAATTTCAATAAAGCACCATTTGCGCAGAAATTCAACAGTTAAAGAACACCACAGCCGACATCTTAATGGCCGTCTGGCGTAAACATCGAATTCTGTAGACCAAAAATCATTCATTATGTACCAAAAATCGTCAGTGGTGGTTACATAGACGTTTGGCACCCGCCTTGGCCAAAAGTCATGCGTTTCGCCAGATTTAGGTCAGATAGAGCAAATTTTGCATCAGATTTGACATGGTTTAGACGATGAAAACCACCACCAATATCAAAAAGTCAGCTTGAGTTTGCTTTGCGGGACAAGTGGAATAACATTCCTCGAGATCACATTAAACGTCCGGGATGATCAATTCCGCGGCGCTGTCGAGATTGCGCTGCACAACAGGGTTGTAACATTTTTTGTTAGGACTGTGATTTCATGATTCGACATTGGATGTTTCGTTTATCTATTGCGCCCGAAAGATGACAATGAAACATTTTTGTTTGATATCGATCTATTGTTAGAATTGTTAATTTTCAAGAACAATTCATTTTGAAAGATCATGATTTCTAATATAAATTTTATTTTTGAAAAACCAAGTGTTGCGTTTTCATTGGCACTCAGTATATATAAATAGAACCATACAAATAGTTAGCAAATACATATAAAAAAAGATGTGATATGATTGCCAATGAGAAAATTCTCCACAACAGACCAAAATGACATAGAAATTAACAATTACAGGTCGCCACACACCCTTCAACAATGAGCAAAGCTAATGCAGCATAGTCGGCTATAAAAGGTCTCAAAATGACAATGTGAAACAATTCAAAGGAGAAAAATAACGCTTATTTATGTACAAAAAATAAAGAAAAAACGAATATGTAACGCATAAACAAACGACAACCACTGAATTACAGGCTCCTTATATCATGTTCTCAGATATCATCTCCCAATTTAAAAAAATCACGAAAAATTGAACCTATTATGTGTTGCTCTCCTAGCTATAAAATGTATCCAAAATCAAAGATGTGGAACATATTCTATCATAATCATTTGGTAACTAATGCAATTAGTGTCTCTTCCATGCCTGTCTTGAACATAAAAACTAAACTACATATAAAATAAACAATACTCCTAATGCTCCGGTTGGTTGTCATCGTGCAACACAGTTAATAACACATATAGGAAAATCATAGAACTACATTTATCATAAAACACTGTGAAACATTCAAACATACTATCCACACTCATCTGTGTCCACACTTGTGTGTTTAATAAATTATGAAGATGGTCATCGCACCTGACAGTCTCTATAATGGTGTTTGTCTTTATTAATACAGAAACAATTTCATTGCAAATCATTGAGACATACGTATTTTTTTTTTTATTTTTGTTAAGACTTGAAATACATTTATTGAAAATCACCTGAATACAATTTTCCTTGTATAACCCAGGGAAGAATACGTATTATTTTTCGTGGTTGGTATTACGGTGTCGTTAGAAAATAAGGAGCCTAGAGTATATAAATAATTTATTTTCGGTTGAAGAGTGTGAATTGAGAAAATAAATATATTCTAGAGAGTATGATTTGAATATTAACGTGTCTAAAACCAAAATTGTTGTCTTTAGGAATAGAGGAATATATGTCGTTTCAGTTTTGATACCAAGGCGACAAATAAGTCGTTAAAGGGATTGATGCCAAGTAGTCCGGCCGATCGGTGAAAAAAATGCTCAAAGAATGAGGAAAGCACTAATTTTTGCTTGATAGTACATTTTTGTGTACTGAGCAATTTTAGCTATGGACCCACCCTCAAAATTCAAAATGGCGGCTTATTTCAAGATGGCTGCCGTACGTTCTAAAATATTTTCCAATATTGCACAAACCACAGTGGATTTGATGCTATAGAAGCACAAAAATCAATATATTTGTATGACTTGGTGTACTTAGCAAGATTTTGTTTTGATCTATCTTTGAAATACAAAATGGCCGCCTTGAAAAATAAGCAAATATTCATTATTGAGAATTGACCTGAATATAAGCATTTTATTGATGTAAAGTGTCATCTGTCCCAGTTCTGTCCTTTTTGATTTTGCCTTCCTTGTCATTTCATACACAAAGTAGTTGCTTTCATAAAAAGCTGCAGTAGTAGCTTTCATTAAAAGCTGAAGTAGTAGCTTTCATTAAAAGCTGCACTGTTTGTTGTCTTGGGTCATACATAAAAGCTGTGGTTTGGGATTTATCTGCCTTAAGATATTATTCAGTGCCTATCTTATTTCTTGGGTCGCAATATTTTGCTATTTGAGATATTAAACAGTGAATTGAGAATCATTTAAACACATATCAGTGAAATGGCAGGAATTGAGGACAACACGGACAAGAACATTAAAATGGCAGAAGCTGAATCACTTGGGGATATTGAGAAACCCAAAGCTAAAGACGTTTTAACAGAGGACAGCTCAGAAATTACTATTAAACTATTGTACGAGGAATGTTTAGTAGATAGAAAATCTAATGCTTAAAGAACAGTTGAGATTTAACGCAATATAAAACAGAGCGAAGCGCGAATTGATAAAATATGTGTTGGTCTCATTACGTTTTAATTTGAACAGAAAGAGGCACTGAATATTAATAACGAACAGATGAAATAAATATCTCGGCAACTTCAGCAGTCTGAAGACATGGCTAGTAATAATTGCTTGGCGGAATTGATGGTAAGACCAATACGATATTCAATGTTGTGGTGAGATGAATGGACAAGCTGACAACAACTGAGGAAGGAGACACAGTTCAATTTATAAGTGCATTTGAACAGCAGGGTACCTTCCAACAACTGGCATCTGTTGTAAATGAATTATTGGACAATCAAAATAATGAAGTTAAGATTCCTGCAATGGACACATCATCTAAGCCAAAATGTGACCTTAGCCAGTACAACGGAAGTTTACAAAATGTACACAACACAATCCATGCCTTGGGTCTTTCCCCAATTGTAGTTCGCATGAACCATCAACCTCACCAACTCTGTTGAAGGTGTCTTCACCATAAGTCAAAAGTCCTATGTCAGGGCCCTTGACCCTGCATAAGACAGTTCAAATTATTCAACAACAATCTCTATTTAAGAAAATACTATAAACCTCTAGTACTAATCAAGGATACCAGCAAAAAGGCTTATGTGTCTTCTTACGCACACTTACCATCTACTATGAGTCAATAATATTTAGTTAAGAGCAGCACACCATTACAAAAACAATTGGCTGCAAGTGGATTCTATCAAGCTTCTCCAATGCTGAATGCAGTGCCTATACTTACGGTATCATCCCCGTCGAGTTAAACAGCAAATCCCACATTTATCACTCCAATTATGCCAACTTCGTCAGCTCCTGGAGCTCTAATAGGCTTCCCATAACAGCAAGCTGACTCCACTGACCGATCCAGGAAAGGGAAGAGGAAATCAAAAGAGTGTGGCAACACCTCTTCTTCAGACTCCTCATTGGAGAGAGAATATACCCGATGGCAAGAAAATCTTGGTGCAAGGGACCGGAGCCGAAGCCCACCTCCCAAAAATGCAAAAACTCAATTGAAGAGGATCCATGACTTGGGCGGTGTTCATTTACCAATTCGAACGAACTGTCGGTAGATGACAATGGTAAAACAGGAAAAATGTGTGTAGGCCCCAGATTGCCAGGCTGATGTTGGCTTTGAGTACGCTCGCAAGGTAAACACAGATGATGATTCCAAGGCCTTAAAAAAAGCATTCATTTGAAGCAGCGCTTCAGCAAGAAAGATCAGACCAGATTGAAACTATAGCAATCCGTCGAGGATGTAAAGACAAAGATTCTATAACACATGTTATAGAGAGGAACCCAGAAACATTAAACAAGGCGTTAAAACAACTGAAAACCTTAATAGCAAACCAGATGGTGATATTTGGATCAAAAAGTGACCAATTATGACCATCGACAAGTCTACTTTGCTGATGGCGCAGTATCACCGATCGACAAAAGAAATATGAGCAGTCCTTTGGATAATGAGGTGCATAACTTCACACAAATTGTCACAAAACTAGCTGATGTTATGCTTTCAACTAATCAGCATAACCGTGGATTGGCCGATTAATATAACCTCGGTTCTTCTGATCCAGTAATCATGGAAGATCACCAGTTAAGTGGTAGATCACCTGATCAATATACACGTGGAAGATCTCCTGAGCAATACAATCGCGGTAGATCGCAAGATAGAAATACACCCAACCTTAATGCCTATCGATCAGCAACACCCCCACTAAGCTAGAGATCATATGGCCCCTATAGACAACGGTTAGCATCTCCACGGACAAACTCCAGAAATCCAGTTTATTTCAGACAACGGTCACCTTCACCAGGATACGGAGCAAATCAAAGTGCAACCCCAACAATAGAGTCTTAAAACAGCAAAGGGTCGGGCCAGTAGGCCAACGCACGATTCCAAAGTCTATTGGCCATGAAACATCACCTCACCACAAAATCGATCAGATGCCAACGTCCTCGTCAGATATTGTCATCAGACGAACCATGTGAAAGAGTTTAGCAGTAAGAGGTACTATACATGACCAGAATGTGAGCATGATTGTTGACACTGCTGCAATGATAACATTAGTAAATGAGAAATTAATTCCGGCAAAAAATTTGAGATTTGGAGAACGTAGCGCTACGTGGTGTTGGTTAACAGCTTGTTATTGGGAAGATTATAAAGAACGACTCTCGACATTAATAGAGTACACATACAATGGGATGTGTGCAAAGAGCCATTAACAGACGATGTTATACTTAGGGTAGATATTTTGGACATACTGAGCGCAGTGATAAACCTGAGTACTCCCACAATTACCATCAACAATAAAGTGATAAATGCGTCATTTGTTAACAATGAAAACGAGATTTCAACTCAGCAAGTTTGCATCTTAGGAGAGGTTGCCCGGATGACGAACATGGCGGACCCACTTTTCTAGCTGCAGAGGAAAACTGTGTTATTTTACTGTTTTAGTCATACCATTTTATATACACATTGTTTTATTAACACCACCTCTACTCCAAAACAATCGTTCATGTTACCTGAACATTAAAACTTTTATATTTCACCTGGAAAGCTACGAATCGTGTGTTAAACCGGCATCTGCTGACGACGCCATCTTGAGTTTTTTGGTAAATTGATATTTACGCATATATACTCCACATTTATTGTGTCTTTGTCTTACCGGACTCTATAAGCAACCCTTCCATAGAACTATTTTAACCTTTTAACAGATTTTATAACATTTTTAAATGAATCTGTTCTTTTAGTCTTGGACATTTTTTAACTTTTTTAAAAAAGTTTCGTTTTACTGCTCATAATTTTTACTGGTTTAACCGTGTGTAGTAAATTACCTATCATCGATATCCATAGTACTACCTCTCGATATATATCACTCATCTCCATCGATAAGTAAATAAACAATAATGGAGATAGCAAGAAGAAGGAGTGACCGAGTCAAAACAAAACGCTCGGCCTATACCCCTGCCAAGACAGCACGTAAAGCTGTAACCGTTACCTCAACAAGTGACAAGTCATCTATCGTCAATACTTCTGATCACTCAGCTGAATATGCTCTAAATAAAAACAAAGCAATTCGCCAAAAACTTGATGCCTCAAATCGAACATTCTCAGTAGTACCTGAATTTAGTCCTGGTAACTTGGTGCTTACATTCACAGCCGGTGCTTATGAGGAATTTAAAATCGTGTCCCTGAGTGTGCTTCAAGGTCAGGGTCTCTCAATAAGAAGGACTAATACCACCGACATAAATAAAGCAGTAGTCTCTGAATCTGTCGTTGTCAATGATGCACAGAACAAACTTTATGTATTAAACTTTTACAATACCTCGTCAAAAGTAGTTTTGAATGGTAATCAGCTACATATGTCAGTTTTTATCTCGTCAACCCTACCTGATATCTTGAATGTATTAGACCACAATAAGGATTTCATAGCTATTAACAGTAAAATCAGGCATTGTTGCACAGCATATTTGAATTCAAATCAGGCCAGTTGTATGCAAACTACAGACATTAATACTAGTACTCAACAGGATCAGTGTCAACATTCTAATCAAAATAGTGCTTCTGCATCTTTAAAGTCAACAATAAATACTTCTGATCAACAACAAAATGACTACTGTCCTACATGTGAAAATCTTTGTAGTTCTGACGATAAGGCAGTTGAATGTGAGATCTGCAATAAATGGCTACATTATAAATGTGAAAATCTAACTGATAAGGAGGTTGACGAGATAGAAAACGATTTAACTCTTCAATATAATTGTAACAGCTGCAAAACTTTAAAAACATTGCAATTAGATCTACTTGTTCCTCAACTAAAACATGCACCGGAAAACATTGGTATTCGACCAACCACTAGTATTCGGTCGCGTTTAGAAAGTAATGATATTTCTACAAACTTGAGTCATCCCGCAGCTATGGGCTCCACTCCGCCACGTTTAAATAACTGTAACTCATATCCTATTCCTGTGTCCATCAGTGCCACTCCAACAACAACGTGTAATAACACTAACATTTTAGAAGAGGAAATAAAACATTTAAAATCTCAACTTGGACTAAAAGATAAGCAATTGAAAACCAAAGAATCACTCATTTGTAAACAAGATTCTGAAATAAAACTAATGAAAAAGGAATTGGCTACTAACAGAGCCCTCACTATTAAATTAGAGCAAGATAAAAAGGATCTTGAACATTCATTATTGATTCAACAACAAAAACCCAACAATACGGTACATGAACCATCTGCATCTAATCGAGAAGATAATTCCAGATCATATGCCATGGAACAACGTGTGCGTTCATTAGAATTTGAACTACTTAAACAAGATAATAAAATTACAAATTTAGCTGATAAATTTATCGACTTTAAAATAGATAATGGACGTAAACAACCAAGAACAAGAAAGAAGAAACAAAAAGTGTTTAACTACCAAACTGCTGACCAGTTTAAGTATGAGAATCCTTCAAATGACTCTTGTACAAATATTTTATTTGACTCTGAACTTGAAATGCGCGATGACGAGGCAGGAGATGAACAATCGCCCAGTCATAGTATATCATATAATGAACAGTCGCCTTTTTTAGGCCATACTCGTGCGCCGAAAAGACACCTGCCACATATGAACTACTCTCCACCAAAGAAACCAATGTACCACCCTCCTCCGACAAGACAGAGAAATCAGAATCATGTTCGTCAATCAAATGCCCTTCGACAATACCAAGTGATCCCGAGATTTCAGAATCAGAGTCAACAATCTCACCTATCGAATCAGCCAAGAATTTAACTACACATATGTTAAATATTTTATCATTGAATAACCCATATTTCAGCCAATACTTACATCTCATATATCCAAGTGAACTTGAAATTAAGGATACCACTGATACTAGAAGGACTGCTTCATACCTTGATCTTTTCCTCAATATTGACGTAGATGGACGACTTCACACGAAAATCTATGATAAACGGGACGATTTCAACTTCCCAATTATCAATTTCCCATTTCTCAGCAGTAACATACCCTCTGCCCCTTCGTATGGTGTTTACATATCACAATTGATACGTTATTCACGTGCTTGTTCACACTATACGGACTTCATATACAGGAGTGTGCTCCTTACGCAGAAACTGCTCCAACAAAGTTATGAGGAGGACAGATTAAAATTGACACTCCGTAAATTTTATGGACACCATCACGATTTGGTGGATCCATACGATGTTTCGTTGACCAAACTAGCTAAGGACATTTTTACCACATGGTAGATTGTGTTTTGTCATAATGTCGTCTAATCTTTTAATTACCAAACGTGACTTATTCCCGATTGTGACTGTTTTGCCGAGTGTGAACTCGCATTACTATAAGACGTGGTACGGTACTTATACATCCCATATTCATGTATTTAGTTTAAATGTTTAATGTTATATTTGTAATTCTCATCGGATTTTGTCAAATGTGTTGATGTCTTTTCTATTATATTTCTGTGTTATGGTAAAGAAAATTAATCACCGCCTTCATTTATCAGATTTGATTTCGTTCAAAGTAATCAGTACGATATTTTACGTTTGAAGTTAGATTCATAACAAACCTGACATAGTTTTATAATATAGTTAATTGCTACCTCAGTTTTATATTAATAAGAATTAAAATGTGCTTTGTTATTAAATGCAATATCAGTATTTAGTTCAAATATATAATCTTAAATTTATCCTAATTCTAATGACGTCATTTTTTCGTCATTTTTAATTTTTTGATGCTCTGTTTTACTAATTCTAATGACGTCATTTTTTCGTCATTTTTCAGTTTCAAATAGGACGTCACTTGGCGTAGAGGTTTATACGTATTCGGATGTGTCTACTTTTGTGTTTCAAATGTCTGGTTATGTAAATGTATTTCAGTTGTTTCCTGTAATTAGTTAATACTTCAGCTTTATCATGTACATCTTTTGAATATTCATTTTATTAAATTTACTGTTTGCAAAAGTATAAATTACTCTAAATTATAGGGATTTTCTGGTAACTTAACGGAAAACCCTTGCCGTTTTTGGCACAACCTTTTTGATCTTTTGGTCCTCGATGCTGTTCAACTTTGTACTCGTTTCGGCTTTCAAACTTTTGTATCTGTGCGTCATACATGGGTCTTGTGTGGACAAAATACACTTCTGGCGTATTAAAATTTTGAACTTGTTGCCTTTTGTTGGCTGTTGTTCGTGTGATTCTTTGTCTATTGTGTTCTCCAATTTATTTATATTGTAGTCCTGTGTTGTCATTTTGATGTTATATTTCACATGGCCATAAAAGTGCGAGGTTTGGCATGCCACAAAACCAGGTTCAACCCACCATTTTTTCCTTTAAAAATGCCCTGTACCAAGTCAGGAATATGGTCATTGTTATATTAAAGTTCGTTTCTGTGTGTATTACATTATAACGTTGTGTCGTTTGTTTTCTCTTATTTTTGAGTGTAAATTCACATTGCGATAAGACGTGTCACGGTACTTGTCTATCCCAAATTCATGTATTTGGTTTTGATGTTATATATATATGTTATATTTGTTTTTCTCGTGGGATTTTGTCTATATGTGTTACATTTTAGTGTTATGTCGTTGTTCTCCTCTTATATTTAATGCGTTTCCCTCGGTTTTAGTTTGTTATCCCGATTTTGTTTTTTGTCCATGGATTTATGAGTTTTGAACAGCGGTATACTACTGTTGCCTTTATTTAACATTGAAGGACTGACCTCTAATTTAGTGTATCTTTATAAACTTATTAAAAGATCAGATATCATCTTACTTCAAGAGCACTGGCTCTATAGTCATGAGAAGGATAATTTGTATTCTAATTTTATAGATTTTAACTGTCATATTAAGTGTTTTGACGATGGAATTATTGATGATGTAGTTGATAGAAAACGTGCGCATGCTGGGGTCGCAATTTGCGTAAACAATAAATATAGTCCATATTTGGAGAAACTACCTGATGGAAGTAATAGAATTGCCGCAATACGTTTGAACTTTGAAGTACCTCTGGTGATTATTTCTGTATATTTACCTTCCCGTAGTATTAATTATAGTCGTGATGACTATCTTTCTGTATTAGACGAACTTATCGAAATTGTCACAAAATATAGAGACTCTGCTAATATTTTAATTGGTGGTGATATGAACGCCTCAATTTTCAGGAACCATCCTAGAGATAATGATTTTAAAAACTTTCTACGTAATAATAATCTATGTATTCCTGACAACTGTGTTGAGCGTAGTACATTTTATCATTTTAACAATCGTGATGAGTCACAAATTGACTATTTTATTCAGAATTTTGATATTATTAATACATACTGTACGTATAGCCGTGAATCAGCTAACACCTCTACTCATGATCCGATAATGGTATCAGTTATAACAAAAACGTCAGATAAACCAAATGCTATTCCAAAAAACAATCATTTGCAACGTATTAACTGGAATAAGATTGATAAATGTGAACATCAGCGATTATTGGAATTAAACTTACAGTCAAAAGTAACTGAAATAGATAATCTATCAATTGAAAACTTTGATGAATTTGTGTTCTCTGCTTGTGAGATAATTACTCAAACTGCCGATTCGCTCCAACCTCCGAAAAGTAGAAAACGTGGGAAAAATAATAGATGCTGGACTCCGAATATGACTGAAATTTTAAACCGTAGTAAATATCATTATTGGATGTGGAGACAAGAGGGAACATCAGATAAACTAAGCATTCATTATCAACAAATGAGAATACTTAAAAAGAAACTTAGATCAGAACAAAGGAAAATAGAATCTGCTAAGAGACAGTCTAAATTTACTGAAATTATGTCGCTATCTGACAGAAATGATAAAAATTTCTATACTTTAATTAACAACCAGCGTAACTTGCGCTCTTCTGTGACATCTATTTTAAAATATGACAATAAAATAATAAATACTGAGGAAGAAATTTTAGATACCTGGGCTTCATATTACGAAAAGTTAGCTACCCCGGTCGATAACCCGGACTTTGATGATACATATAAACTTATTGTGGAACAGGACATATCAGCCTTGACCGATACTTATACTAATAATAGAGATACTCTGGCCCCAGTCTCAGAAAAGGAGGTGGTACAAATTATTAATTCACTTAAGAATGGAAAGGCACCTGATGCCTCTAGAGTAACTTGTGAACATTTAAAATTTGGTGGAAAAACTCTCTCTTATGTTTTAACATCCATTATAACATTCTCATTTTCAAATCATATTATCCCAACTGTATTTAAAAATGGACTTGCTTGTCCTGTTTTCAAGAAAAAGGGGAAACCGAAAGAGGATCCTGGTTCCTACAGGAAAATTACTATTACTAATCCCGTTGGGAAATTAACAGAAAAATTACATCTTGTCAGGAATAAGGACAATATTTCCAATATACAAAGTCCGTTACAGAAAGGGTTTACTCAAGGTGAAATACCGCTTGTTGCTGCGCTTATTCTTACTGAATTACATACTGAGGCTAAAGAGAATGGGAATCCACTAATTATTGCACTCACTGATGCTAAAAGTGCTTTCGATGTAGTTTGGCATGATGGTCTTCTTCGTGAAATGAATAAAGCTGGACTTTGTGGTGACAATTGGCTTCTCTTTAAGGACTGGTATAATGGGCTGAACTCTAATATCAAATGGCAAGGACAAACGTCCAGAACATTCCTGGAATCTCAAGGTGTCCGACAGGGTGGTGTCTGGTCCCCAACCGCTTATAAGATTTTCATAAACTCTCTTCTCACTACACTCGAAACCTATCGTTTAGGTTCTCATATTGGCTCAATCTACGTAGGAGTTCCGACAGTCGCAGATGATGTCACCTTAGTTTCAAACTGTCCATACGAAATACAGTCTATGTTAGATATACAAACTTTTCATGCTAATAAATATCGTTATCTTATTAGTAGTCAAAAATCATGTGTATTAAACTATAGATGTGCTGACTCTTTCGATTGGTCTATTAATGGTGAAATTTTGGATACTCCGGAAAACGCAGTTCATCTCGGTATTAAACGTGATAAACTTTCCCGTTTAGGCACTAAAGAAGTTGTCCCTGGTCGCATTCAACTAGCCAGACAGACTGTCTACTCACTGATGGGTGCTGGACTTTATGGACTAAACGGAGTCAACCCTAAGGTTTCACTTCATCTTATCCGCTGCTACGTGATTCCCAGGCTTTTATATGGACTTGAGGTCATACTGCTTTCAAAAACAGACATTAGTAATCTTACAATATATTTTGTGAAACTTTTAAAACGTATTCAACATTTACCGGACCGTACAGCAAATGCTGCAGTTCTACTATTAATTGGACAAATTCCTATTGAAGCAGAAATCCACAAAAGAATCCTTGGTATTTTTAGAAACATTATTGATAATGATAACTCTGTCGAACGTGACTTAGCATTCCGTCAACTTGCAATGAAAACCGAGTCATCAAACAGCTGGTTTCGTAAAGTAGTTACAATTACAGAATTATATGATCTGCCGTCACCTCATGATCTACTTGTCAACCCTCCTTCAAAGTCAAAATGGAAAAAACTGGTTAACTCCTTAGTAAACTACTACTGGATAACTAAACTAAAATCTGAAGCGTCAGAAAAATCATCTTTAAACCTTTTAAACTATTCTGATGCTGAATTTGGAAGCATTCATTCTATTTGGAATACTTGTGGATCTGAACCTTACTCTACCTTACGTGCCTGTATCAAATCTAAGTTAGCATGTAACACCTATACTCTTCAATGTGATAAGTCTAAATTTAGTAAACGACAAATTAGTGCAATCTGTCCGCTATGTGGAATTGAGGATGAGAACCGGTTACATTTTATCTTGAGATGCAGTAGTTTAGATAATGTGAGAAACAGTTTTATACAGAGTCTAAAAACTTTTATTAAAGATGTTGTAACTACTAAACTTTATGATGAACTATTTTGTTCCGAAATCAACACTTTACAGTTAATTATAGACTGTAGTGTATTTCATTTTCTGTCCAGAGGCGATGTTTTTAAAGTGGAATGTATTACTAGAGGACTATGTTTTAAGTTACATCAGGTGCGATCGAACTTATTGAGGTAGTACTAATAAATTAATATCAAACAGTTTAATGAATAAGTGTGCAAATGTGACAATTGATAATTTGAAATGGAGCAACGAACATTTTAGAGTCCAATGACTTGCGCTCCAGTTTCGGTCATGTATATATTCATGGGATGTATTTATTCTCGTGTGTAAATAGAGGTGGTGGTTAATGTGTAAAAACAATCAATACTAGTGCATTGGATTAACTGACAATATATATACGTATGATATTCACACTGAAAAGTGGGTCGTCTGATATAGGCGGAACAGTACAGACTAAAGTGTTAAAGTGTTAAATAAAACGAACCATCACAGTTCCGCCAAACTCAAAAATGACTGTTACCATTAAAACTAATAAAAGTGCTGACCAGGAGTGCATCCTAGGACCATGCTCGCTGAATAGTTGCGAATTTGTTTCGCACGTAGTTGGAAAAGGAAATAGTTGCCCCTTAACCGTTTTAAGTGAAGGCAATCGTCTAATCCACCTGAAGAAAGGTACACCTATTGATTACATAGAATAATTTGACGATGCAGTGGGTATGGCAGATGAAAACTCGATAAATGACTCAAGACGTGGCATTGAAGAGACACGAGACAGGTGCACTCGGCACTGCCTCAAAGTTCAGATGAGTTACCTACTATTCCACCACATTTAACCGACATATACTAACTTTCAATCGACTCGTTTAAACCTATTTCATTCCAACCATTCAAACTGAAAGCGTTTAAAGAACAATTACAATAACATGTAACATATTGATTAACATTTTGAATTTCTCTTTTTGTTTTTGTATATGCAGCCATATTTGCAAATGTTTGTGTTATAGAAATAACCAAATATTTTTTTTCTATATTTAAAAATTAATTGATAACAATTTTAAAAACATGAAGTCCATTTTTAAAGAATCATTACTTTAATTTCCGAAATTATATAGAATATCTATAGGACAATCTTGATATTTATACCGTTTTTCCGCCATCTTGAAAATGGCAGCCATATTGGATTTTTCAGAGTGGGTCCATAGCTGAAATCAAAGGGTATATAATCAAGAACTACTATGCAAAGTTTCATGCTTTCCTCATCAAGTGAGCAATTCTGCTCTATATCTGCACCAATCGGCCGGACTAAAGGCTTCATATATCATAACTTATCAGATGTTGATTTTACCTAAACTTTATCATACTAGTATACTATACTTTGAACAACAACTTTAACATTATACAGGGAGAAAGATAGAACGAACAGAAGGACAGACACACATAATTTATACATTTATTATTCTACTATGAATAATTTTTGTAGATAAAAATAAGATTATATTAAATCATTTTTCGCTAAAAATGGGATAAAAATCTGCCTCTAAAATTAGTTATACTCAACGTCTAAATTTCCTGATCAAACGTTCCATCAATGCGTTAACATGCCCTCCGATGTTTTCTTGGCACTAAATGTGACTTCTTGTCAACACGTTCTTCATATCGCTAATTGGTGAGACCTATCATTTCTCTTTACAGTTTCTACTCAATTATACATACAACACAATATTAATTATGTTAAAGATAAACAGGAACCCCATCAAAAATTGGACTGATAGTTCATATTCCACTAGCAGTATCTAGCATAAATATCTTAAAGCATGAATGGGTGGTTGAAAAAAAAGCTCATAACTGAACTGTTTTGAATAACTGATCTGTATTTAAGAGGAATGATACTTCTCATTATTATTATTGTTTGAAGCTTAAAAAATAAAAATAAAACTGGCCGAAAAAGTTAATAGAAGTTTAGTGCTTTAATGCAACACCATGGTAATTAAAGATGTCATCGTTATTTAAAAAATACATGAAATTTATCAGTACCAACGTATACACCGCATAGAAGTCATACTCACCATGAAGAAAATCCTCTGACGCATTATGTTAATTTAAAGAAGCTCTGTATTGAACAAAAAAACATAGGTAGTAAGGGTGTTCCAACAGACATTGTAAAAGAAGAAGCAACCGAGTTCAAAATCACTTTTTCAAATTTCTACAAGCCTGACAAAATGGAAATGCAGGAGGGTTTGAAAAAACTTTTGAAAAGTAGAATAAAACTTGACACCTTTACAGAGGACAGCTGGAAATATTTTTTTAATATAACCGGGTTAGTCACAGAGAAGAGACAAAGAAGAGAAATGGATGATAAGAAAATTATCCAATACTTTGAAGGATAAGTGTCTCTAGAAACAATCACAGACTACTTGGAAGCTCATGATCTTGGTTTACCTAACACTAAATGAACAGCAATGTTTAGTTTTTTATATATATTTTTTTTATTTATTGGGAACTTTGAATTTATAAGATAATGTATTTGTGAGGGGAAAAAATATTGTATTGACTGCAAAAACTAACTTCGTAACTTCTAAAACTAGCACAGATTCATATCTTATTCCCTTTGGTGAAAACCCATACACTGCCAACAGTTTGTAGTATCATACTTTATGCAAATTTATTATGTTCTCCATTCATTTCATTCGACATCCATCATTTATTAATGTTCACTCAACCTTCATAGTCCTACAGATAGATAGATTGGTTATCTGTCAGATTAGTCTACTCTTAAAGGATGGTAGTTTACCTAACCTGATATTATGACTTCAATGTTCAGCTAGCAAGCAAGCTAACACAAGATACAAAAGATATTACCTTTAGCTACACACTTAATGAAATCGGCTGTAAAAAGATACGATCTGATCCTTGTTAACTAATTTATACTATGAATAATATCATTGTTTTAGGTTACCTTATATATCCAATACAATAGTTTTAAAAATCTTAAAAAGAATATTACTTTCTACCTAAACTAACATTGATTTTGTTTTTAAAATTAAAACATAAGTAGATATATGTTGTTATATATATATATGCATAATAATTATAAGAACTCATGTCAATATCGTTTACTTATATTTTTGACACACTTAAACACTATGTCGTTGTCATTATGACACATACTTTAACACACTGCCGGTGTCATTATGACACATACTTTAACACACTGCCGGTGTCATTATGAGACATACTTTAACACACTGCCGGTGTCATTATGAGACATACTTTAACACATTGTCAATGTCATTCTGAGAGACCTATTTTAACACATTGCATGTGTAATTATGAAATATACTTTAACACATTGTTGGTGTTAAATTCTGAGAGACGTACTTTTGAACATTGTCGAAGACATCTTAAGAGACATACTTTAATACATTGCCGATGTCATTCTGAGAGACGTACTTTTACACACTGCCGGTGTCATTTTTAGACATACCTTAACACATTGCCGGTGTCATTTTTAGACATACCTTAACACATTGCCGGTGTCATTCTGAGAGAGATACTTTAACACATTGCCGGTGTCATTCAGAGACATACTTTGACACATTGCTGTTGTCATTCTAAGAGACCTATTTTAACACATTGCCGGTGTCTTTCTGCGAGACATACTTTTACACATTGCCGGTGTCATTCTGATACATACTTAAACACATTGCCGATGTCATTATGAGACATACTTTAACACACTGCCGGTGTCATTATGAGATATACTTTAACACACTGCTGGTGTCATTATGAGACATACTTTAACACACTGCCGGTGTCATTATGAGACATACTTTAACACATTGTCAATGTCATTCTGAGAGACCCATTTTAACACATTGCATGTGTAATTATGAAATGTACTTTAACACATTGTTGGTGTTATATTCTGAGAGACGTACTTTTGAACATTGTCGAAGACATCTTAAGAGACATACTTTAATACATTGCCGATGTCATTCTGAGAGACGTACTTTTACACACTGCCGGTGTCATTTTTAGACATACCTTAACACATTGCCGGTGTCATTCTGAGAGACGTACTTTTACACACTGCCGGTGTCATTTTTAGACATACCTTAACACATTGCCGGTGTCATTCTGAGAGAGATACTTTAACACATTGCCGGTGTCATTCAGAGACATACTTTAACACATTGCCGTTGTCATTCTGAGAGACCTTTTTTAACACATTGCCGGTGTCATTCTGCGAGACATACTTTTACACATTGCCGGTGTCATTCTGATACATACTTAAACACATTGCCGATGTTATTCTGAGACATAATTAATCCCATTGCCGATGTCATTATGAGACATACTTTAACACATTGCAAGTATCATTCCGAGAGACATACATTGTACGTTAACACATTGCCGGTGTCATTCTGTGACATACTTTAACACATTACCGGTGTAATTATAAGACACACTGAAACACATTGCCGATGTAATTATGAGACATAATTAAGCCTATTGCCATTGTCATTATGAGACATACTTAAACACATTGCCAGTATCATTCCGAGAGACATACGTTAACACATTGCCGGTGTCATTCTGTGACATACTTTAAAACATTGCCGGTGTAATTATGAGACATACTTAAAAACATTGCCGATGTAATTATGAGACATACTATAACACTCTCCCGGTGTCATTCTGAGACATACTTTAACACATTGCTGCTGTCATTCTAGGAAACACCTTCAATCATTGCTGTTGTCATTCTGAGACATATCTTAACACATTGACGAACGGATAAAAAAAAAACCCTTTTAACTTTTAAGAAATGAAGTGTTCAGATCTTTTACCCTTTTAAATATAGAGCTCAGTGAAAATAGTTGAATGCCCGCCCTTGCCACTAGATAAGCATCCCTATGTCTCACAAAGAAGAGACAAGAAAATGGTATGACAACTGTCCTAAAAATGTTACAATGTTAAACAGTTAAAGAGGTTATATTAACAGATGCTCAGCAGGGGACAGCTTGATACGACCACAGAGATACAGCTCTGAATTTGGATTGTGATTTTAAAAACAGTTGACACAGAATAGGTTTCTGACACAGAATGAATGTGGTCTAAGAACTTTAAAAAAAAAATATAACATTTACCTATTATGGTCCAATATCCAAAGTCTAAATACATGGTTAGATCAGAGACATATTTACGTCTCTGGTTAGATTCAGCATATCAAAGAACCCCAAGAATTCAATTTTTTATGAAATCAAATAAAGTTCAATTTTGGACCCTTTAGAACACAATGTGGACCAATTTGATAAAGGGGCCCAAATATAAAAAAATCTAAATACATGGTAAGATTCAGCATATCAAAGAACCCCCAGAATTCATTTTTTTATGAAAACAAATAAAGTTCAATTTTGGACCCTTTAGAACACAATGTGGACCAATTTGATAAAGGGGCCCAAATATCAAAAATCTAAATACATGGTTAGATTCTGCATACCAAAGAACCCAATATCCATTTTTTTTTTTTAAATCAAACGAAGTTTAATTTTGGACCCCTATTTGGACCAACTTGAAAACTGGGCCCATAATAAACCATATGCTCCGCAGGGTGCAGCTATATACGACCGCAGAGGTTGAACCCTGAACAGTTGGGGCAAGTATGGACACAACATTTAAGCTGGATTCAGCTCTAAATTTGGATTGTGATTAAATAGTTGACACAGCATGTTTCTGACACAGAATGAATGTGGTCTAATGAACTTAAAATATTTTTTTTGCCTTTGAGCAATTCTCTATGCTGTTGAATATTAATCCTCTCAAAAAAATTGTTTGAAGAAATTTTCTTTTTATTTATGAAATCTAAAATGAGAAAAATTTAACCCCCCCCCCATTTTTTTTCACATCCCCCTTTCCCTTTTTCCAAAACTGATCTCAATTCAAATTCCTAATGGAGTTTGCAACAATAACTACTCATTTAAATACATCATAAAATATTAAAATGTAAAATAAAGTGCTTGTTATCACTGAATGGTAAAGGTTGTTTTAATTTATCAGTTGGTAGTTAAAGTGAATATACATTGTATATTGTATAAAACAATGATTTAAGTTGATTCAACTACTATTCTGGACAAAGAAAGATATAAACTCCAATTGAAAATTAGATATTTCTTGCTATTGCGCAATACTGTGCAATTGAAAATATTTGCTATTGCACAATACTGTGCAATTGAAGATTTCTTGCTATTGCGCAATACTGTGCAATTGAAAATTGCTTGCTATTGCACAATACTGTGTGCAATTGAAGATTTCTTGCTATTGCTGAATACTGTGCAATTGAAAATTTCTTGCTATTGCACAATACTTAATATAATAATTTTGGATCCTGATTTGAACCAACTTGAAAACTGGGCCCATAATCAAAAATCTAAGTATATGTTTAGATTCAGCATATCAAAAAAGCCCCAGAATTCAATTTTGGACCCTTTGGACTTTAATGTAGACCAATTTGAAAACGGGACCAAAAATTAAGAATCTACATACACAGTTAGATTTGGCATATCAAAGAACCCCAATTATTCAATTTTTGATGAAATCAAACAAAGTTTAATTTTGGACCCCGATTTGGATCAACTTGAAAACTGGGCCAATAATCAAATATCTAAGTACATTTTTAGATTCAGCATATCAAAGAACCCAGGGATTCAATTTTTGTTAAAATCAAACTAAGTTTAATTTTGGACCCTTTGGACCTTAATGTAGATCAATTTGAAAAAGGGACCAAAAATTAAGAATCTACATACACAGTTGGATTCGGCATATCAAAGAACCCCAATTATTCAATTTTTGATGAAATCAAACAAAGTTTAATTTTGGACCCCGATTTGGATCAACTTGAAAACTGGGCCAATAATCAAATATCTAAGTACATTTTTAGATTCAGCATATCAAAGAACCCAAGGATTCAATTTTTGTTAAAATCAAACTAAGTTTAATTTTGGACCCTTTGGACCTTAATGTAGACCAATTTGAAAAAGGGACCAAAAATTAAGAATCTACATACACAGTTAGATTCGGCATATCAAAGAACCCCAATTATTACATTTTTGATGAAATCAAACAAAGTTCAATTTTGGACCCTTTGGGCCCCTTATTCCTAAACTGTTTGGACCAAACCTCCCAAAATCAATCCCAACCTACCTTTTGTGTTCATAAACCTTGTGTTTAAATTTCATTGATTTCTATTTACTTATACTAAAGTTATTGTACGAAAACCAAGAATAATGCTTATTTGGGCCCTTTTTTGGCCCCTAATTCCTAAACTGTTAGTACCAAAACTCCCAAAATCAATCCCAACCTTCCTTTTGTGGTCATAAACCTTGTGTCAAAATTTCATAGATTTCAATTTACTTAAACTAAAGTTATAGTGCGAAAACCAAAAAAATGCTTATTTGGGCCCTTTTTGGCCCCCTTATTCCTAAAATGTTGGGACCAAAACTCCCAAAATCAATCCCAACCTTCCTTTTGTGGTCATAAACCTTGTGTTAAAATTTCATAGATTTCTATTCACTTTTACTAAAGTTAAGAGTGCAAAAAAAATTTAAGTACATGTTTAGATTCAGCATATAAAAGAACCCCAATGATTCAATTTTTGTTAAAATCAAACTAAGTTTAATTTTGGACCCTTTGAACCTTAATGTAGACCAATTTGAAAATAGGACTAAAAATTAGGAATCTAAATACACTGTTAGATTCGGCATATAAAAGAACCCCAATAATTCAATTTTTGATGAAATCAAACACAGTTTAATTTTGGACCCTTTTAGCCCCTAATTCATAAACTGTTGGGACCAAACCCCCCAAAATTAATCCTAACCTTCCTTTAGTGGTTATTAAGCTTGTGTTAAAATTTTATTGATTACGATTTATTTATACTAAAGTTATTATCCGGAAATCATCCGTTTTCAGACAACGCTGAAGACGACGCAGACAACGACCACATGATACCAATATACCACAAAATACATTTTAATTTTTGCGGTCGTATAAAAACAAAAAGATGTGGTATGGTGTCCAATGAGACATTTGTAACAATCCATCAAAGTTGAATGCCTTCAACAATGAACCAAACCCATATTGAAGGGATTTCTATAAAATAGCTTAAAAGACAAAACATGAAATACATGTAAATCAAACATGAGAAAATTGTGACCAAATCTATAACAAAACTATTTTCAAATTATGGCAAGTCTATAACTAATAACACCAGAATATCAGGCTCCTGACCTCGAACAGGTTATATATGTGGCAGGGTTACCTTACCGTGCCTAGATAAGTTTTTTATATCCTTTGTTACATGAAGTACATTTTTTCGCCTCCTTCATTTCATTTCCTTTTTTATAAGAAATATAAACAACTAAAAAAAGGTTAAAATCATTTATTTGTATATTTCATGTAAACATAGACATTATATCACATATTTTCATAACAATTTCATCATTTCTATTTATAGTAACAATGAGACAAAAAGGACATAATTCACAACATAAATTAAGAGGGTTTAATTATGGAAGTTCACACAAAGCACTGCATAGCTAACCTTGTTTGTTAGCTTGATTTCTTTTTAATATGGTGAAACCTTTGGTAGAGTTACTTCTCTTATAAAGGTACTTCCCACCTTTTTCAAATATACAGAGCTCTTGATGTCTAAACTACACACTTCATTCAAAATTAACCCAAATTTTCTACACCACTGAAGTCATTGAAGGGATTTTTTTTTTTTATAGTTTCCTTTAAATTTACTTTTAGTCTGTAATAGATATTAAGAAAAATCTTTATTTAAGATATTATAAAGAATTTTTTTTATTTTAGATATTATAAAGAAAAATCTTTATTTTAGATTTTATACGACACTTCAACAATCCTATGTTTTAGAGTGTGGTATATATATTTTCAGTGTAAAATGTTAACCCCTTTTGAGGAGATATCCAATTTATTAACATAATTTTTAAAATGCACCATATTTGCTAAAATCTTTGAAATTATTCAGTCTTTGATGGCAAAGCATATGTATGGCATTTGAAAATATCATTAAAAGAAAAACTATTTCTTGGTTATAACATTTCAAAGATAAATGGCATTGAACAATGTTTGATTAAATTAGTTTTTAATTAATTCTTGAAACAAAAGGCACTGATCATATTGCGTACTTTTACAGAAATTTGGATTGTCTCAGTATTTATACAAACTTTTACCCTAAAACAATACAGCAAATTTTCAAAGGAATTGCACATTTTTAATGATTAAAATAGAATTAAAATGCAATGTATGACAAATAAATGCTAAAAATATCTAAACATGCTAACCCCTAAAAACACTAAAATAAGTACAATTTTAATTAGAATTTGATTTTCTGACATATGGGTTTATTTGAATAAAGCACCATTTATTCTGCCAATAATTCAAATCATTGCGTAGTCTTGTTGAATAAAGATTAGTATCTATTCAAATATGAATACTGTGGATTCATATATTTATTTGGGTACAAATTTCTGTGAATTAAGTAAAACTTACATTTTCGTGGATATTTGATTTCATGTGTTTGCCTAATTCTGCACACAGGCCTACAGAAAATCTGTTATTAATATTACATTTAAATTTGTTGTTCACCCTTACCTGAATGAAATCATCTAAAATTGGTATCCAGCGAAAAATAAAGAATCCGCAGTATAAGGGGTATACATCAATTTTAAACAGTTACCCAAAGACAAGAAATATCATCTAGGCTGCAACAAACTGTCTCAAACAATAAACAGGTTTCTATACAAACTGTCATTCTTCAAGTTATCTGGGGTCTATAATAGATAAATTTTAAAAATAGAACTGAGGCTATCATTGTACTCAGACTCAGAATTCAACCAATCAAAATACTTGAATTGGTGTTTCCAACACAGATTCTTGAACTCAGAGCACTGAGTTAAGTTTAAAGTCTGAGGGCCCTGCCAATTCTCAAAATAACAAAAACCATTATACCAAATAAAACATTTACTGACTTTGAACAGACACATTCAATTGAAAGGTGGGTAAAACATGTTTTATAAGATCTCAATCCTCCCTCATTTTTGTTTAACATAAATCAATAGATAAAAAACCCATACATAAACTTTAAATTGGCTGCTTAGGGATAATTATTTTGTTAAACACATTTTTAGTCAGTAACTTTTCCAAAATAATTGTAGAAGTTAATAAAAGGGATTCCAAGTGTGAATTATTTGTCTAATTTATATGAAAAATAACAATATTTTATTTCAAAAATACAAATATTAAGTATGATAGTTTTCTCTATATAAAAATGCAGTTATCAACAAGACTATAAATTATGACCTTTATTTCTAGCTAAGGTCAAATGAAAACTTTAAAATGGTCTCTCTCATTGTTGAAACAACCTACTGCATATTCACAATTTTGCTAGCATTTATTATAATGATTTCAAAAAAAATCATGGATGTTAAGTTAATTAGTAGTTTCAGGAAATGCTGCATAAAAATAATTCTATCAAAGTTCAGCCAGAATTTTAATGAAACCAAGGGTTTCTATACAAATTCTTGATGAAACCTATAGTCAAGATTTTACCCATTATAAAATGATCACAAATTTCTGAATTTACAGACCTAAAATGTTCTATCATATATATACAGACTACTAATGGAAAAGAAATATACATTTGGTTTATAATCAAAGATCTGTTGAAGAAATGTTTGGGAGCTTGGTTAAAATTTTATGCACACTCCTAGATATAAATGAATGGGAAAATCAGATAGTTTCGTGTTTCACCAGTCAACAACAACTGAAGAAGTTCAAAAGATCGACTCTTAAACTATAACATATCAAAGATTTAGGGTAAATTTCTCCTAAATAAAAATGATATGATAGAAAAAACCCACCATACACCACATGATTTCGACACCTTTATTAAATACACACTTGACTGCAACAAATACTATATACAATGGAACACAAAAATAATTGAGGTAAATATGACCCAATTTTATCATAATAGAAATACTGTGGATTCATTCAGATTCTTTCAGTACTCATTTACGCAGATTTGGAAGGTATATGTGAAGCTAAAATTAAGCTGTGCATGTGTAAAGCCACTATCAGTGCTCCTAGTTATATCATGGCAGCCATACTTTATTGTTGGAGGTAGCAGAGAACACCAAACATCAGAATTTAAAGCAGGTAAAAAGGTAATCTCTAAAGCATTTTCTCTAGACTATAAATATTGTACCAAATGATAATAAATGAATGCACAGTACATATGGTGCTGCCTGTGTTACATGATCAAGATTAACATTAAGGATGTACTTAGGTGAGTTTAGGTAAAAATTAAGAAATTAAGAAATTAAAATTGATACTATAAACTGGTAGAGCATCAATTAATGATAAAGATAAGCAGAAAATATTGATAGGTCATGGATCTCCTTTTCGAGATATTTGAGATTTAAAATATGGCGGGAAAAGGCTGACTTGGACTTTTACCTTATATTTGCATTGGTATCATTTAAGTCTCAAAACAAAAGAAAGAAAATCAAGAATTTTCTAAAATTTTGGTAAATGACCTTTCATGAGCTATTAAGTTTTATATGAAAAAATAAATGGGTGTTATGGGACAAAATATTTTTACATTGTATTGTATGGAAAAACACCAAGGAGTCCGAACATTTGACACAAATTCCAAAACCTCACCTAAGTACATCCTTAATGAATGTATTTGTTTCCTCTTTTCCAGGGATATCATTTACTGTTGTTTTCTTTCTAAAATGTCATTTTTTATTTATCAATTGTTAATTGATAAATATAAAGTATCAGATATTTCATGCTCGTTCAGGAAGAGACAGAATAAGGAGAAAACAATGGATAGGCTATGTACAGATTAGTTTAAAGGGTAGAAAAATTTCAATGCCTATCAAAACAATTAAAGCCAATTCATTAAGTTATTTAACAAAGCAAAACAAAGAATAAATTTTATTTAATGTCTGGTTGAACAATTAATGAACTTTCTAATTCACTGAAAATTCCACCAAACCTTTGTATTTAAAGATTGTTACAAAATTTTTGATTAAAGCAAAAATATCTAAGTAAAACTGTGGCTAAAAGAGGTAAAATAAAAGGTCTGATTTCAGAATAAAATCAAATTTCCCAAAAAGGTCTGATTTTGGTTTATTATTAAAGAACTTAAATATCAATAAATTCCAGAATCGTAATGGCAGCTTTGTTACCAATTGGTGGAAATTATAAAGCTGTTTGCTTTGTTAGCAGGGTAGTCACATTTCTAAAAGGCAATTTGAACCCCCAAAAATGCCCCCCTCTCTGTTCAAAATTTCTGTTGAAAATACATACTTTTCTCTATATTCACTAAAAAATGAATCATGTTAAATTATATTAAAACCACGAAATTATCTAAAATTGCAAGTTTTAATATCACATTGTGTTTCACTCATCATGCAGATGTTTTTGATTAACTATTTAAAGGATACAACAAACTGAAAGATACATGTTTTAAATGAAACGGTAGATATAAAATATTACAAAATGAATTATTTGACATTTGGAATATTTTTCAATACATTAAATATACAATTACCGGGAACAACACACATTCAAATATATTTTTTTTAACATATCAATTATTTTACCAATAGTCTGAAGTGTAATGAAAATAAAATTTTGTTAATTTAACACTTTTGGAAATAAAATTTTCTTTTTTTTTTTAAATTTTAAAAAGAGAAAAAAGAAAAGTTTAAAGAAATTCCAGAAATATGAAACAAATTGAAAGGTCTCAAAAAGAAAATTAAAATGCAATAGTTTTTTTCCTTTTCCAATAACATTAATTTCAACGCAAAGCACATTATGAAAAATACCTTAGTATCAAATAATTTTGATTATATGACTTCATTTATGACTGTCAAGACAGTTCAAAATTGTAACTAGTTAAATTAAAACATGAAATTAAAAGGACACTGGCTACTGGGTCTGCAGAGAGGTAGTCATTTATAGTTTTTACTAAGTACATCTATTATTCATTGGAGACATCATGATTCATGACATGAAAATGAATTGACGACCAATTTATATGCATATGATCAGATGCGGATTTAGAAGGGTTTTCCCTCTTTTCTGGGAAAAAAATTGTTGATTATTTAGGGAATCACTGAAGCATGACTGAAGCGGACCCCCTCTTAGGCAGTCAGTGGGCCCCCACTTATGAAAATTTCTGAATCCGCCACTGATGATCATAAACTGTAAGTGTGAAGCTTTGAAATGTACAATTATGAAGAAAAATATTAAATTTGAAAAATACTATTTGAAGACACTTTCATTTAAACCATTTTCCTATGTATATGATTTACAACCTTGACAGAAATAAACATCTCAAATACTGCTAACCCTTTTTCCAAGCTCAAGGCTAGGAAGGCTTACTAAGCATAGTTTTTTTTTTAAATTGGCATCTCTATAATTAATTAAAGTAACATATATATTGCTAAAATCTTAAATTGATTCCTATATGAGCTGCATCAGATAGAAATGGACCTTATGGTTATGCTAAGTGCACATATACATGATATTCATGTACATATAAAACTTTGATTGAATTTGGAACATTTAAATACAAATTCTAATGCAACAATGTTTGTAACTTTTATTTTGATTGGATAACGTCACTTATTTACATGGCATCAATTGACAATTGATGCTATGGGACGTACACGCAACGCGTCGCCAGGTAACTTAATTTGTGACAATCAAATCCCCAATTAATGCCATCGGAGCTTAAAATACAATATAGTTATCTCCTAAATAAAATATGAATTTGAGTCTGTTTTGTATGGATCTTATACCAACTCCATGTTAAACCAGTTACAGACTTTGCATAGAGATTTTTGAACTTTTGATTTTCACATTTGCATCAGGTTGATTTCTATTTGGCCCAGCTCATATCTCATAAAAATGTAATATATCAAGCAATACATTGATTAAATTGGTCAATCACATAAATATATATGCAATGCAGGTAACATTGCCAATTTTTCTCGAAGTTTCAATTTGGTTAAAAATAAATGAGATCTACACAAAAACTAATTATGCTATTATAATACACTTTCATAAAATTAATGATTTTTAATAAATATTTTTTGACATATTAAATATTACAGAAATAATTACATCAAGATTGCCATGCATGGCACCAGAGTTATTTATATAATCATATATATTTTATACAGCATTAACTTTTAACTTTTAAGTAGAGGACAAGCAATTAATGACCATTAATTGAGGATGTTCAAATCAAATGCGACGTTTATCATATCTGTAAACTTAAAACTGCTCTTGATCATTAGATTTTGATTTGTCTTTTCAGAATCTAATGCATTCTGGGTAATATTTTTAAAAGCATACACCAAAACCCCTTGATTGGCCAACACAATGGAAATTCAACCAATGGAGTGAGGTTATTTGCAATGAACAGAGAATAAACAATGCCATCACTTTAATTTGTAGTGCTGAAGTTTATAAAACAATGAATGCTTTATTTTGTTGCAAAAAAAAAAACTGTTTTGGGGTATTTTTCCCAATATTTCTCCCCAAAATCTGCATATTGCACCTTTATATATCAAGACAGATTTGTTTATTCAAAAGATTTACTTAAAATTTTTATTTTTTTCACAAATTAACAGATACATTGCATTCAAACAGACATCATAAACATAAGCACCTTATTTAACATTTCTGATACAAAATAATTGACCATTTTCAAATTACAGACTTTTGATTCCTGATTTTATTATTTTTACGACAGGCTACCTTTTCTACCGGTAGGACATTCTGGTACTTTATCAAGTAAGAGCCACCAAAAGAAATAAAACCAACATATAATGGGTGCAATTTGGTGGGAGTTTGACTGTTCCTCAGATAACTTTGTCATGTATAGAAAACATATAACAATTAAGTTTCCCCTAAATTATACCAATTTTAACATTAATTTCACTTCTATAAAATGCTCTTATATGACCAAGTCCAAGATAACTACAGAAAAGGTAACTTGTAGAAAAAATATAAATTCAAAAAGTTGAAAGTCAGTAATATGAAATGGTATTTTTATATGCAAATGTCTAAGTGTTACTACTATTATCTTTAAAAACAGATATTATACCTGCTAGAAAAACTAAAAATTATAATGGAAGGGTAGAAAAGGAGATTTTGGCAAGGGGCATGGGTCATTTATGGTTGCAAGTCCAAATGATATACATGTTGTAAGTAAAATTATCTGAAGAAATTATGTTGATTGAGAGGTGATTTTTGAAGTCCTTTCCTACCAAACCACATCTTATCTAATGGAATAATTCTAAAACTAACTACAATAATTCTACCATGATCTAATTGTTTACCGAATTGATAATACACACCTCACTACAAATGTAATGATTTGATTTTCTGAACAGTGAATTTCTAAATCTCATGGAGAAAATAAAAAATAAAAATTTCTAAATGAAAAAAAAAGTTTCAGACCCAAACTATGAAACATAAAGTACAATATCACAAAATGTCATTCTAACTGTATCCATGGCAACATCATACTTCACAACCTTGACACAATGCTGTTTGAACTTTGATATAGTTCCGACAAGGACAAAGTCTCTGTAATTCTAAGTGTTCCCCAACACAACTAAATAAGAATTCTTCCTTCTGAATTTCACACTCGTTAGTCACTGTATTAAAGGATGGATAAAGAATACCGGTAATTTCTTTACTTTGAGCACATGTTGCTCCGTTTTCAAGCAACGATTCTTTTGAGTTTATATCTCGGAAGTGACTAGGATCACAGATCAAATCTGAAAAGAAAAGAATAAATTAATATTTGATTTTAAATAAATTTCAGCTGCAAGAATGGTTTTATAAAAAAAATTAGCAATTGAAATTGGTACTTTGCCAGTACCAAAGACCCACTTTTTTTTAAATCTTTAAAAATGCAGAAACAATTTAAAGTTACATTTTTCCTTCAATCAACTTAATATTAGCTATGTACTGTTTAATCAAGCCACAAAATATTGGTTAAGTCTTCAGAAACAATTACATAACTTTTGTACAGTCACCTGCTGATCTTCAAAAGGATTACATTTGAAGTCACTTGCTGATCCTTAAAGGGATTACTTTTGTACAGTCATTTGCTGATCTTTTTAAAGGGATTACTTTTGAACAGTCATTTGCTGATCTTTTTAAAGAATTACTTTTGTACAGTGACATGCTGATCCTTCAAGGGATTACTTTTGTACAGTCATCTGTTGATCTTTTTAAAGGGATTACTTTTGAACAGTCATTTGCTGATCTTTTTAAAGAATTACTTTTGTAAAGTCACTTGGTGATCCTTAAAGGGATTACCTTTGTACAGTGACATGCTGATCCTTCAAGGGATTACTTTTGTACAGTCACTTGCTGATCCTTAACGGGATAACTTTTGTACAGTCACTTGCTGATCCTTAAGGGGATTACTTTTGAACAGTTACTTGTTGATCCTTAAAGAGAGTACTTTTTTACAGCCACTTGTTGATCATTAAAGGGATTACTTTTGTACAGTCACTTGCTATTTATCAAAGGGATTACTTTTGTACAGACACTTGCTGATTATCAATGGTATTACTTTAGTACAGTCACTTGCTGATCCTTAAAGGGATTACTTTCGAACAGTCACTTGTTGATCCTTAAACTAACTTTTATCCCAACAAGCGTCTTAACATGCTACCTACTTTAAGCCCAGCAGGCATCTTAACATGAAAACTACTTTTAGCCCAGTAGGCATCTTTACATAAACTTACTTTTAGCCCAGCAGGCATCTTTACATAAACTTACTTTTAGCTCAGCAGGCATCTTTACATAAACTTATTTTTTAGCCCAGCAGGCATCTTTACATAAACTTACTTTTAGCCAGCAGGCATCTTTACATAAACTTACTTTTAGCTCAGCAGGCATCTTTACATACACTTATTTTTTAGCCCAGCATGCATCTTTACATAAACTTACTTTTAGCCCAACAGGTATCTTTACATGATACTTTCTTTAAGACCAACATGCATCTTTACATATGACTTACTTAAAGCTCAATAGGCTAGACATCTTTATATAAACTTACTTTTAGCCCAACAGGCATCTTTACATGATACTCCTTTTTCACCAAGGATAAACTTTACAGCACTATTTGGAGGCCACTTTGCTGGTTGTTTTTGAAACTGACAGAAATTTTGATGTTCTATATAAGCATTCATTCTCTGTAACATGCCTTCCTCTGTATACTCATATGGCATGTAAGGATGGAACTGAAAATAAAAGGAATATAGTATAAAACAAATCTTTTGCAATATTGGTTTATGTTCTGATTGATTAAAATATACTTTAGACTCCATTCCTGTTTTTGGTTTTTTTTTTGGTTAGTTTTTTATGTACAACATACTGATCTTTTGGGTCAAGCCAATTGTTTCATTTTCATTTTTTTCCATTACAACATTTGGTATTGATGACAGATGTTTGGAAGTTTCTGCAGACAACTCCATTTACAATTGTCTTCAGACTTGAACAAGAGGTTTAAGGTGGTACCCAACACTTTCACTAAAATTAATTTGGCTCGTTTAATTTTCATAAAATTTTGTCAAAGTATTTACTTTGACCCTTTAACAAAAATATAAAAATTTTGAAAATTTCGAACCGACTGTTTTGTCAGAAAAATTACACTGGTTATATAGCATTTTGACAAACACCAATTTTGATGAGAAGCTTAATATTCCTTTTACAACACAACGTAATTAAAACGTTTAGCTGACTTTACAGAGTTATCTCCCTGTAGTGTTAGGTTCCACCTTAAACGAGGGTTGAGAGCTCACTTCAGATGTGTAGAGCATTACATAATGTTGTGACATTTGTCTTGTCTTCTCGATATGAAAATCCTTATGACTTTTGTTTGTGTGTTAATTTGTTGCTGCCATCAATGATATGTATTTGACATCTCCTGCTATTCAAATTTAGACATTTTTATGATGGTATCAATGGTTGATTTAGCCCTTTAATGAACCTTCTCCTGTGTGCTGTGTACTGTGGATTTATAATTATTCATTGGGTACCCATTTTTTTAACCACATATTTTATTTTCAACAAATTATATTTTTTTTAAACTAATTGTATGCAGGCGTTGGTAAAACCATAATATCAAGTATCCACAATTTGGTTTTCCTCAATCCAAGAAAATTGGTACTCATGAATATAAATGAATCCACAGCATTATGCTGTCCAGTAATTTGTCTGAACCCATTCTTACTCCAATGTATACAAAAAAAAACTAACCTCATTTCTATGCAATATTCTTGCCACTGTATCTTTGACTTGCTGTATATTTTTGATATCTATAGTATATACATATGGTTCACCAAGAAACTGCTCTGCATATGGATGTTGACTTGTCAACTACATAAATACAAACAATTTTAATATCCAACAATAAAAATTAAAAAACTTTACACACATGGTATAATTTGTGTTTGATTTTCGACCATTTCAGCTAAATTTTCATATTACAGTTGATAATCAATTCTAAATAACACATTGACAAAACTGTAAAGGTAGAAATATTAGTACTTTTTTTTTATCATTACTCAAATTGTATTAAGTTTAAGATTTCAAGTATCACTCTTGAAATTTATAAGCTTTTTAGTACACATGATTGCAGTTGATTTTTTTTCTCTTGTCATACTTTTGTACAACAGGGTATGAAACAAGATTACAAAGTCTCTTTGACCCAACTCTTTTATTTTCTACCTAGAGTGTTTCAACAGATATAACATTTCATTATAAATAGCTTTCATTGAGGCTGGTTCCATAAGAGTTTTAAAATTTTACTTTTTTTTTAAATATAGCCCTGAATCCTAGAGTTATAAAAAGTATTAAGGCCTAAAAAAAAAAAATCTGTGTTTCTGGTAACATCATTTTGAAAAATTGGGTTGGTAGGTCAGAAAAAAGGGTCGGTCGGGGTACCGAAAACTCAGATTTTTTTTCTTCGGCTTAATAGATACTCAATACATACCTTCCTTTCTGTCGGTTTTCCTTTAAAAAATTTGGTATTTTTACTACTATGAGGTGGGTTAAATTTAGGATTTATAAATACAGCACCATTTGCTATGGCTTCTAGAGGGGCTGGTCCTTCATAGGGAAATCCCAGTCCTATAAATATCTGTAATTGAAAATAAATAATAATAAACATTTACTTCAGAATATTCTCTGTAAATTGAAATATCTTAACCTTTTTCCATAAATTGCATTTTGTTAAAAATTCTGACCAAATTAAAACTTGTTACATCAAATTAAACTGCCCAAATATTACAATAGCACCAGTAATTCCAATCACGCCTAGACTGTAGCCATTGCAGGGCATTTCAAAAAAATACTGATGATATATAACGTAGAGTATAGTAGTTGTTCTTTTTTTCTATGTAAACTAAATGAGTATATTCATTTGGCAGTGTGTGATTTATCAATATGCAGCCATGTCTTGTTAAAATGCAGCCCTCAAAGTAGCTTCTGAAATGAAGTGGCCAACTCAAAATTTCAGTGGCCAGAAGATTATTTCAGGTCGCCTACATTTTTTTCTAGCTTAAAATAACCCTTGCTAAATAAAAATATTTAATTTTTTGATCTGTGGTTTTATATTGTCGAGTGTAGAAAATTGTTTGTATAAATCAAGTGTAATATAACCACATGATTTATTCAATTTTATGTTTTATATAACAATCTGTGACGTTTAGCAGTAGTCTGAAGCCCAGTAAAAAAAAAATCTCATCAGACTTTTGCAGAAGCACTGGTGATTGCCCCATAGGTCAAGTGAAAATCTGAAATCGTATGGGAAAATTGTAGCATGTATTTTATTGAATCTATGTCTTAGACTAAGAGAACAAATTACAAAATTGTCGCCGGCCTTGTTTCATCTGTTTACTGACAAAATGCTCGACCATGTGCTTTCATAAAAAACAATCTTTAAATGCTAATGGGTTTCTTTAGAGAGTCATGGTGTAGTGGTTAGTGCATTGGACTACTAACACAAAGGTTCCTGGTTCAGTTCCAAGATGAAAATTTCTCTCGCTTGACACCATTTGCGTGTATTGTCTTAAGGAAACAATGATAGTCCGTCCGAATGGGACGATAAATGGCTGACCCGTGTTGACAGATTCATATCTCTTGCACGTAAAAGACACCCTTGTAGATTTTGAAAAAGAGCAGGCTAATGCTACAAAAGGCAGCACTCGCATCCGCAAAGTGGAAAGGGATTAATATAAGTTGCAAAACTTGTTTCCCAATCCACTATAAATAAATTTGTTTAAACTTAATCTTCTAACGGCACATAATAGTTAAAGTTGTGACAGAGAGCAAAATACGAAAATAGATGGATCTGTGCCTTTTTCAGTCAATGCTTACAATTTACTTACAATTGCCTGATGCAATAAAGCGCTGATAAGATCAAGCTTAAATCTATAAGGCGCTTGAAATACAGTATAAAATTGTGTTTCAGTCAAGCGCTCAGAAGATTCTTTTAAACCTGACTCTGATCAGGGGAAATTTCCGAAAAATTTCTGGTGGCCAGATCTTCAATATTCTAATAGCCCAAATGGCGACCAGATATGTTTTTTGGTCGCCAATCCGCTTTTAAAGTAGCCCAGGCAACCATTTCAGTAGACTACATTGAGGGCTGAAATGAGGTATTTAAATGGGCCTTCGCGTTAAACAATAAAAATGTGGAACTAATTATGCAAAATTAAGATATCCAAACATATCCTGCTTCAATATTCGCACTAATTTCTGTATTTGCCATATTTATTCTGAACTTACTTTTGATTGGCGTAGTAATGTGTGTAGATCTTCTCCGTTTAATAAACCGTGATTATTTACATAAGATGGAATGGTATGAGTTTTATTTTTAGCTTCTGTATCTATATATACTGTCCCATGTATTTCTACCAATGATTTAATGACCTCCAAGTATGCTGCTTTACCCTGTAAATATAAAATAATTGACATGTTTAAATTATATTATTTTCAACTAAGTTTATCTGCATTCTCACATTCAAAACACTGTATATACATACATATATACATTTAGGTATATATAATAACTGAAAAATCATTAATTTGTGAGTGCATTAATTATTATTGTGATTATTGAACAAAAACACAAGGCAAGATTTTTATTATTCAGATTTTAGTAAATGGTGCCTACAAATAATATTATACACATTTTAAATGCAAATTTTTATTTTTTTATCTATTCTTTTTCATCACAATTTTCCACAAAAATAAAACATAGCCAAAAAAATAAATGATTTTAACTCAAAAAGATAATATAAAGTATAGATTTAATTAGAATGTTAATTTTAGCAAAGCTATTTGGATAGTATAACCCTTATACAGCCAAGAAAAAAGAATATTACAAAAATTCATGTTGAACATTTCAGTCTGAAAGGAGGTCAACATATGATAGTTCATTAGTTTTGTTTATAAACAATAACTTATAATTGACGCTCAGTTGTTCCATCAACCTCATTGTATGAATACAAACAAACCAACACGATATATTTTAAACTATATTTCACTTAAAAGTTTCTTACACATGTTAGTAAACAAAACTAGGGGCTCTCAAGAGCCTGTATCGCTCACCTGATTCTATTTGGGTTTTTGAAATCATATAAAAAAAAGATAAAATTTGGCTACAAAGTAACAACACTTGGCCAGCACCTCATTAAGAAAGGAACATTCATGCTATATTTGACTTCATTCCATTCGGTGGTTCTCTAAAAGAAGACATTTGTATGTATTTCCCATAGGGTCCTATGTTAAACTAAGTATCCCTGCTGGTGGCCATCTTAGATGATGGATCGGCTACAAAGTAACAACACTTGGTCAGCACCTCAAAAGGAACATTCATGTCATGTTTGGTTTCATTCCATTCAGTGGTTCTCTAAAAGAAGTCATTTGTATGCATTTCCCATAGGGTCCTATGTTAAACTAAGTCCCTCGCTGGCGGCCATCTTGAATGATGGATCGGCTACAAATTAACAAAACTTGGTCAGCACCTCATAAGGAACATTCATACTATGTTTTATTTCATTCCATTCAGTGGTTCTCTAAAAGAAGTCATTTGTATGCATTTCCCATAGGGTCCTATGTTAAACTAAGTCCCTCGCTGGCGGCCATCTTGAATGATGGATCGGCTACAAATTAACAAAACTTGGTCAGCACCTCATAAGGAACATTCATACTATGTTTTATTTCATTCCATTCAGTGGTTCTCTAAAAGAAGTCATTTGTATGCATTTCCCATAGGGTCCTATGTTAAACTAAGTCCCCCGCTGGCGGCCATCTTGGATAATGGATCAGCTACAAAGTAACAACACTTGGTCAGCACCTCATAAGGAACATTCATGCCATGTTTGGTTTTATTCCATTCAGTGGTTCTCTAGAAGAAGTTCAAAATGTAAAAAGTTCAAAAGTTAACGACGACGCCAGACGACGGACGCCAAGTGATGAGAAAAGCTCACTTGGCCCTGTGGGCCAGGTGAACTTAAAAATAAAAAATTTCGAGTCTCATGTTATAAATTTGTAACAACAGAACTGTGTTTAGTGTTAAATCAAATTATGGCATTTAACTATTTTAAAAACACACAAAGAATATCATTCATTCTGAAGAAAGCCATTTCATTTACTTTACACCTCAAGTCAGGCTGCTACATGTGTCTTCATATTTAATTTCAATGTATGGTTGCTGTCTAGGTGATGTATATTGTACATTTTTTTAGAGGTCTTACATTGGCTTGGCTTGTTGCTCAATCAAATTCAATTCATTTTAAAATAAACCAATTAAAATATATTACACTTATTGTTTTATTAATCATAATAGTATGCAGACAAACGTATATATATATTACTTGTTCAAATAAACTGATAAGTTCATCTGGTAACCTGCTCTTACTATGAGCAAGGGCAAGTGACAAATTGATCCATAAATAAAGGTCAAAACAACATCAATTTCATTCACAAAAGCAAATCGGATGGTAAGGGAAAATTAAAATAAAACAAGCATCAATAAGAAAGCCTATTAATTAAAGCTTTTAATAAAAAGGTAAATTTTGAGAAAGGAAAAACTTTTTTAATAGTGATCATTCAATACTCATTTTAACATTTTTAACTCATTTACAATGACTTTTCTTAATAATTGATGATACTTAATTATGGTACAAAACATAAAACATAAATTAAGGGCATCATAGAATAAACCATATTTTTTTTTACAAAATATAAACTCTATCTTGTTACAAATCGATAACATTTTTTCAAATTCAAAACAAATAATCAATTAGATATTGAAGACATCATCTATTGACTATCTACAAGAAAAATCATCATCCCAATAGAAGCTCTCTGGTTCCATCTATGTACTATCAGCCATGCAATACCATATTATATAAAAGAACATTGTTTTCCATATCTCCCATATCAACCTGAGTGGATAGTCCAAGGTTTGATATTGGACTCTAAGGATAACATCTGGACTGATTTTTATAATACTTTATCGTAATCTTTATAAATACACTTTCAACCAAAATTCCTATTTTTTTATAAATAAATGCACTGGTGCATTGAATTTAAAACCAATTTTGTATAAAATTTAGACTTTTTGCTAAAAACTTTATTAATTTTGATCATTCCAAACATTCCGTTTTACATTCTGAACTTCCTCCTTATTATATCTAACACTGTAAATGTATATATGACATTGTCACAATATTTGACATTGTAACAATATTTGACATTGTAACATTTAAAACCTGTAATTATAGGCAAGTCAATTCAAAATATAAAATAAAACATAACATGGTTCCTCAATTACTCGTTATCTATTTATATCTTGCATGTAAATGTAGAAAAGTTTCTTGGCCTAATAGAAACTGCTATATGGTTCAGATAATATTATATTTTAGCTTTAATGGTTTCATTTCAAAACACTATTGATTGCTTTATGACAATTTTCAGGAAATTTTTAGTATAGGGGAAAATTGAAATTAAAAATGTAACAAAAATAGAAAGATTACTTTGATAGAAGCAAATGATGAAACCATGAAATTCTATTTCTCCAATTACAAAAATGATATCAACTAATATAAATCAACAATAATAATATAAATATCCCTTTAAACCCTCTGTTTTGAAAGCATCATTCATTTCTGTTATATTTAAACATCTGTTTTTAATACTTGGGGAATAAAAATTAAAGGATCTCTACAATAACAGAAAATTTCTAGTGATAAAAATCCCATCAACACCACTTTGGATAGTGCTTCCTCAAAAGGAGGGACTTTTCTTGTTAATTCAAACACAAAATCACTCTGCAACAATTTAAAGCAAGTGTACATCTATAAAAAAAAAGTGTTGAAATAAAACATTTTTAATACATAATTTTCATTAACAGCAAAACCCATTTATATTTTTGTTCACAAATTTCTTGCATGTGGTCCAATCATTTACATTATTATAGGAATCTTCAAGGACAACTAGTTTTGAAGACAAGCACTGGCAAATTAGAAATTAAGTTTATCTATGGTTGCCCTACAAGAATTTCTTTGTTCACCTTTTTTATTTTAAACTTACATATTAAGTTTCTAAGAATAACTGACCACTTGCAAGAAAATTGGTTATAAACAATGAAATGGTTTATGCATTAGGACAACTCCAAAACCATGACCTTACCTGAACTAATTCATTGTCCTGGAAGATATGAAGGTTAATAGGTCAAAGGTAAATATTTTTGGGGTCAAGGTCATACATACTTATTTGCAACAAAGATACCAAGTTAAGGCAATACAAATCTCATTTGTATCATTTTATACTGATTCAAATAGCCTGAAAACAAACTAACATTCACAAACACAACATGCATGCTTTACTGTTTCACTGTGCATTGATTTATTATCTTATATCCATAGCATGCAAAATACTTATACGTTAAAGTGACATAGACATGTTTTGTATAATTAGGAAAACACTACTATTCAATGTTCATGTGTGCAATATTACATGCTATGTTTAGAGCAATTTGTTATGGGTCATGCTTGGCACATTTATATATCATATGCTGATAGAAAATTTCACAATATGTAAAATAAAAATTTTAAAATATTGTTTCTTATGTTGTTGTTTATGGACCAATAAATACTGTAAGAGCATATTTAATTAAAAAAAAGTGTGAGATAAAAATAAAGTTGATGAAAGTGCTAAATGTCTTTCTGTACACTGTACATCATGGTGGTGCACCTTAGTAAGGAGGCTTATACAATGTAAACTGACCATATCAGAAAATGGTTCATGCACCCAAAAATAATGTAATGCATGACAAGTAATTTCTAATAACATAAGTATAATGTCTATACAGCTGTATTTATAATACATTTCTTGAAATTAATATGCAAAGTGTGCCTAAAAAATCTTGCGCCATAAGCAATGTAAATAGGAACTTTACATTTTGAATGCATCCAAGTCATAGTAAGTTTGTAACACAAGACTAAGAGTGGTCGATTCATAAATTTTCGTGGAATTGTGATTTTGTGATTATACCAAAATCTGTGTAGTGTGCATGCCTATCGAAAATGGGTACTTCTTTTAACATTTAAAATTGTAGTTTTACCCATGAAACTCATAAAAATTTTCTCTTTATCCATGAAATCCATTAAAAATTGGTATCCCAACTTAAAATCAAGATTCCATACACAATATAGTACATCCCCAGAAATGTGGTGCCATTCTTGTAAGAATATTCATTGATAATTTTATACCACTCACCTCCCACATATATTCATTTTTCCCATAAACTAACGCTTGGTTTCTCCGTTCAATCTTGACAACATTGGTATCATTTAAATGTTGTTCCACTACAAATCCCATGAAGGAATTATCTGGACTATGAGCTGAAAGTAAATAAAGAACAGACTGGTTAAATATATTTATATTATAGTCTTAGATACATGATTTTTTTATTAGATGTTACTGTAAACCAACTTATTTTCGCGACTTTCCTGAGTAGAAAAATAACGCAAAAATAAATCGTCATGAATATGTATAACATGGATCTTTCCATATAAAACTACATCAAGTAAATTAGAAATCGCGAAATTAAATAGCTGCGAAGTGGATTACAAAGGGTAAAGCGCGAAATGAGGTATCCGCGAAAATAAATTGGTTTACAGTATTGGCTTTGAACTAGCTGTCAGTAACTGTGAGTACTCTCAGGTCAATACTTTAACGTGTCTTTTTTCTTGTTAGCATGTATAGATATGCTGCCACTTCCTTTTTTCAACTTATATTTTTGACAGTTTTATAGTCTGTTCATATGTTGAACTTCAACACCCCTACCCTTGGTTAGGGGAGTGTTGGGATCCAGCTAACATGTTTGCCCTCACAGTCTGTATGTATGTACCTGTCCCAAGTTAGGAGACAGTAGTTTAGTGGTTGTCTTTTGTTGCTGTATATCATATTTGTATGTCATTCATTCTTTTTTAAATTAATCAGACCGTTAGAGTTCTTATTTGAAATTTTACTCTGGGACACATAGGCAAGAATTTTATTCATTATCAATATTTTTTAAATGTTTTCCTCTAATAAAGACTTACGAAACATAGTAAAAAATTGCTGTGGCTGCAAATCTTGTCCTCCCCATGTTGTAAGAATCTTATGTGCCTTCGCCCACGACCTCAAGTTATATGCTGGCTCTGTTCCAAAAGAGTCCACTATTCTTAGTAAACAACTGAAAAAGAAATAAAGACAATGTTAACTAAAAAAAAGTCTTAAAATATCAAATTAAAATTGTTTTTCTGGTACTAGTTTAACATGTTTAATGCCAAGAGTACTGTAAACACTATCTGACTATGTTATAACAAAGCTTTTAACACTCTGAATGTTGATTTTTCAATATATATATCCATGTCCAGTATATTATAACATGTTTAATGAATGAATATAATTAAAAGTCTGAATCATTGTACAATGAAATGTTTTTTAATGTTCACAAAATTCTGAATTTAAAATACTTTATTAGTATGTTTAGGTAATAATTTGATGACCAGCCCTTTTTAAGGGTCACCTATATTTCAACAGGTTGAGATTGAACTGAAATAAATTTGGATGATTTGTTTCAGAAACTTGAGGACTTTTCAAATTTTCATATTTAATACTGTTAATTATTCATAATTGACCATTGTCAAGAATGTTTTAATCTTACAAACAAAATACTAATTTCTGAAATGGTTACTTGGTGTGTTTAGATTTGTTCTGTTGCTTCCTTTGATGAATATTTAACAGATAAGATTTTATAGCAAGTGAAACATATTTTTATCTAATGTTTAAGCTTGGAGGTTACTTATTAGAATTAAATCTAAATGGTTCCAACATCATCCTTCTTTTTACTGTTGATAGAATATGTGAAAAAGGAAAGTAACTCTTGTTCAATTTGATGCACAAAGACCTTTAAATTTTTTTAGGAAATAAATACATGTGCAAAATGTATTTTATAAAAAAAAACTATAAAAAAAACATATACGTCATATTCTTTTAAAATTCAAACAATGAAAAACAAATAACAAGAAAAGGAGGGGAAAAATACCAAGTTACTAAACCACTACATAGAAGACTGAAAAATTGAGTTAAATCAACGGTGAAGAGTATACTGGTAATTATTAGTCTTTACCTCTCCCAGAGAATTACCAGAAAGTTGAATTATAATCCAAATATATTAGATTAGATGTGTAGGGGGTTAACTGACAGCTATACATTATTACTTTATTCAGATTATGATCAGAATGATGGGTTGTTTCAAAGCTATATGTTGTCAGATGTTTGTCGCATATAGACCATTACTGTCAGAGTCTGTTGCCTAATTCATGTAATTCCAAGGACAATATATAGACCATTACTGTTCTGTTGCCTAATTCCAAGGACAATAACTCTTAATAAAATAGGGCATCTGAATCTAGTCAAAGAGGTTCTCATGTGATACTCAATAATCAACATTTATGTGGTCTACATCATATTTAGGATCCAAATTAACTAAATTATTGTATGTTTGTGAGGATTTTTTATTTATCTTTTTATTTTTAGTAAACTTTGGAAGATTTAAAGTAAATTTCTTTCTGAGTAAAATTCCATTTTCAGAGTTTGTATATTTGTGGTAAAATTTAGCATTTGTCTACAGCAATTCGTGAATTCAAAATAAAATCTATGATGCAACTTTTTCAGTCATTAAAATATATCATATCCATCAAAAATCTAGGTCTTCTGCATACACATAAGCAATAGCCATTCTACTGACTTCAAATTACTACATTCTGCACATGCATTTTAGCAAAGCAACTTATATCAAGGATAACAGCTAGCTCTAACATAATGACATATACATGGAATACATAATTTTCCAGTCCAGTTGATTTCGGTGATTTCTAAATTGTTATCTTTTTTCCCAGCTGATTTTGGAGATTCATTTTTTTTAGACTGACTGGTCCCAAGTATTCTTTTAAAGGACCAACAAATTTGTCACCCTCAAGCTTATTGATGGCAAGCCAAGGTAATTGTAATATTGAATTCCTTGAATTATTGGAGCATTTGAGGTAGGCATGTATGAGAGTTACCTCCCCTTCTACTATAGAAGAAACTCAGTCTACAGACAAATGTCTCTACTTACAAAGATTAATTGATAGAATCCATAAGTGCAACAGAGGTCATGTGCATACATTTATAAATTGACTGCAATATTGATTTACAACAAATGACCTTCATGATCATAAAGAAATACTGATTTTCTGACCAGACTTGAAATGCTTATATTTGAGGTATCAAGAATACTAAGAACATTAATATAAAAGGCATATACACATTTAAAAGTCATAAAGAAACCACAGCCAGATTCATGTTGCTATAGAAACAGATGTGTACATTTAATATCAGCAAGAAATATCATGTGACCAGCCATGCACATGATGAGTACCATGTGACGTAGTCATGCACATGATCATGTGACCTCTTACCTGTTCTGTATCTTACTACAAATTGAATTTTAATTGTTTTTGAACAGCTTACAATATAATGAAAAGTTTTTTACACTTTTTTGTTTATTTTTTGCCACTGATTTTTGGATAAGGAAAACAGAAGAATTCATTGATTGGCAAAAATGGGCATGCTCATGAAAAGTAGTCGTACATGTTATCAGATCACAGGATCATTGTTGTACATTGAAACCTGTCTTAAAGTAACCTTATTGTAAATGGAAGTCTTCTAAATTCAACCTAGCATTAAGAGGGCCTGGTCTTAATTGAACCCTGTGTTAAAGTGTGAACAGAAACCTATTTTCATGTTACACTGAACTCTGTTTTAAACAGAACCATGTTTATACTGAACCCTGTCAGATTGATCTAAGTATTGTATAGGACCAACTTACTGGTAACATAACCCTACTCAAACTAAACCTGTGTACCCTTTATGATGGACAAAACAACAAATTCCAGATCCTAAGCTTAATACTCACCCATTCTCCCGCATAAATTTTCTGTTTGAATATCATTATGTATACTTATATTTACCAAAATTGTCACTTTATGAAAAGTATTCACCAAATGACTGAACTTGAATATATTTTGTTGGGTTTGTGTCGCTCAACCTTTTAAATACTTCTATGTGTTTTGCATGTTGTAGACTACTATTTGTGTTTTTATCATTTTTTTTAATCTTTTTTCCTACTTGTGTTCCTTTTATTTCCATTTGATATAAATTGTCTCCCCTTTCTTTAATGTACTGAGAATCTAATTTGTTCTAATGATATTTTGACCTCCTCATTGTTTACCTTAACCATTTTATATCCCTAGGTAAACAACTTTTGACAATACTTTCCAAACTTTATGAAAAACAAGTATTTTGCGAGTATTGGATGGCAATACAAGTCCCCTACTGGTTAAAAATTCATTGTTTCATTGTAATGGAACAAAATTCTAACTTGATTTTAACTTTTCACAGAGTAAACTATATAACAAGTTTTGAGAAATTATCTTCAAGCATGATGAAAAAAGTGTAAAAAACGGATTATTTAAGTGATTTTTCTGAGTCCAAGGACTATAACTCTTCGCAAAATCATCAGACTGGAACAAAATTCAAACTTGATCTGTAAGTTGTCATGATAAAACAATACATCTAAATATCAAATCAATATCATCAAGCATGTAGATAAAATGTGTGAAAATCTGATTTACTGGACTAACAGATGAACAGACAGACAGACAGGAGTGCAAACCTAATGTCCACTTCGACTTCATTGGTTGGGGAATAATAAGGACAGCCAATGGGAATATAATCCCTAAGGGTTAAAATGTTGTGGATGTAAGTAAGTATAGGCCAACATATACCCTTCAACAATGATACAAACCCATACCGTATAGTTAGCAATAAGAAGCCCCAACATTATTTTTTTGCTATTTTCATGCAGAAGCAAAAGAAAATTTCATTAAACTACTATCCCTTTATCTAACCACACACTTAAATAAAAATGAAAAAGACAGGTTTTTATTTTTTTTTATTATTTTGTGAGTTAAATCACCTTTTTTGACTTACAAATTTATTTAGCAAATTTGATAAGAAATACTTTCATCAGTTTGGGAATGTTTAAAAAGTGGCAAAAACAAGTTGTAGCAAACTAGCCTACGAAAACGCTGTTGGAATGAGACCAAAAACATTCTAAATATTCTGTAATTCTAGCAGAATACAATTCTAATTAATTTCTAAGTAATTTTAAATTAAAAAAAAAAATCAACCTTGAACATGCAGTCATAAATACACAAAATAAATATAAACCCGCAAAAAAGTAACATGAAGATATAATCTGATGCAAAGGCAATTACTCAAACTTTCAAAAAAACAACTTCTTACCTAAATTTACCATAGCCACCTTTGACATGCTTTTTAAACTGTCGCAAACCAACAATATCAGTATATATAATATCAACAGGTAACTCTTTTCTACTCTGGCAAGGAGAATTGGCAGCTGGAAGTTTGTTTAAAATCCTGAAATACAATAAAAAATATATCATATACTCCATATATGCGATAGAGGTTTACAGGGGAGTTGAGATCTCACATAACTTGATTAACCCTGTCCCATTGTAGGACAAGCCACCCGTCACATTATATAGCCTGTCCTAAGTTAAGAAACTCTAGTCTTTGTTAGTTATGTGGGTTTTTTTATTTGGTTCATTTGTATGTTTTAGAGTTCAATGTGGCGTCCACTCCACTAGTATACATTATTGTTCAGTGGCCAGGTAAAGCTAGTCTCTAGGTGCACGAATTTCTCTTTGTGTTAAAGACTCATCGGTAGGCTTTGGCTTTTTTTTGCTCTTTAGTCAGGTTGTCTCTTTGGCTCATTCCCTAGGTAATTGTAAGGACTACAATGGCAAAAATAATTCCAATTAGTTACAAAAAAGGCAAGATCAATAGAAAATGGTTTAAAATTACTACCAAATATATCATACATGCACAAGTCATGACAATCATATATAATCAAGATAGATAATTAAATTATGGTGAAAGTGCATAAAATCAGAAAAAAAATTAAAAAAAACTTAGGATGACAACCAATATATATGTCGCCTTCAGTATAAGGTTGTTTTTACTTCCATAATGTAAGGCAGGTAATTAACCTCAGGGATGACAAACAAGGAGGTCAATTTTTTGGAGTCTCAATCCCCATTCCAAGCAGAACCAATGTTAAGCAATAAATGATTATGTCAATGATAAAGTAATAGGCATGATTTGAATATTATAAATACTGGACTTTTTTCAATGTCTTTATATTATTGCAAAATTTGCCCAAAATATAGGCTACTAAAAAATAAGAACTCTCATTTTTAATTATTTGATCCAGTATTATTTGCATGCTACAACATGTACAATTCTTGATATCATATAATTATTTAATCTGGTATTTTAGTATTAAAAAAAGATGTGGTATGATTGCCAATGAGACAACTGTCCACAAGAGACCAAAATGACACAGACATTAACAGCTATAGGTCACCATACGGCCTTCAACAATGAGCAAAGCCCATACCACATAGTCAGCTATAAAATAGTCCAATATTCAACAAATGCATCTATTAATTTAGAAGACTAGATTCATTATTATAAGATGGATTTCAATTTTGTAGATTTCACGGGTACAGGTGAACAATGTATTTAAACATTCAAGGAAAAACAAAATTTGTAAAGACTTCTATGCAGACTTTTATGCAGACCCTTAGGTGGCCTTCAGCTGTTAACTCCTATTTGGTCAGGTTGTTGTCTCTTTGAAATATTCCCCATTTCCTTTCTTAATTTTATATGGAGAAACCACAAATTAAAATATACAGGAACATGAAATTTTCCTCAATTGAAAAATATGAGTACCCACGAAAAATGGTACCCAACACTTTCACTAAAATCAATTTAGCTAGTTTAATTTTCATAAAATTTTGTCAAAATATTTACTTTGACACTTTAACAAAAATGTAAAAATTTTAAAAATTTTGAACCAACCGTTTTGTCAGAAAAATTACACTGGTTATATAGCAATTTGAAAACCACCAATTTTGATCATTGAGAAGCTTAATATTCCTTTTACAACACAACATAATTAAAACATTTAGCTGACTTTACAGAGTTATCTCCCTGTAGTGTCAGGTACCACCTTAATTATGTAATTTTTTAATTTCATGATGATATTCATTGTAATATTATATATGATTCATTCAATGTTGGCATGTACAATGACCAGGTAAAAATATTTTAAAAAGTTTTTTTGTCTTTTTGATTTGGAAAAGTGTTTCTGCAAGTTTTTTCAGAAATAATTTGTAGAAATTTGATAATGTAAACTGTTGCACAGCTTCAAAGCAGAAGCTTTTCTCTACAGGAGATTAAGATGGCAACAATAAAATCTACTTTTATTCTGCAACAATTGCATAGTAATAATCTAAGAAAAAAATAGTACCTAATCAATGTACATGTTGAAATAATTTATATGTATAAAATATACAATGAATATGAAAAGTGTCCCTCTTTTGAACAAGTCCCTCTTTTGAACTTACCTATACATTAATCAGCTATGTAGTAAAATCATATACATATACTGTAAAAGCAGAACTTGCTGGTCGAGTATTCAATTTCGTTTATTTCGTGTAAAACATATATCCAAGAGATTAAAAAACCCACGAAAATTAACCTACATATCAAAATAATAAAGAACTTCCATTTACTAGAAACCACAAAATTAAATCCCCATGAAATCTTAAATAGAGACAAAACCGCAAAATGTTAACCCCACAAAAATTTAAAGATTCTACAGTGGTTACTAAATATATTCATTCTGACAAAAACTTACAATTTCACTTTTGTTTTTTATCAAGGCAGTTGTAGACCTCGTTATAACAAAATGACAGAGTGAGGATTTTCAAAGCAGTAAACAGACTTTAAGGATCTTATGGTAATTAAAATTTCGTAAAATTTGCCTTTCTTTGCTTAAAATCTTACAAATACCATAATTAGACAAACCTTAAAAATTTCCCTGCAAAAATATGTCATATAAGATGAAAAAGAAGATGTGGTATGATTGCCAATGAGACAACTCTCCACAAGAGTCCACAAAGACACAGAAATTAACATCTATAGGTCCTGTCTGGCCTTTAACAATGAGCAAAGCCAATAACAGAAATTAACAACTCTAGGTTGTAAGATAATAAGCTATAAGCCTAAAACTGTATCATGTCCTTAGATATAAAATAAGGTGATTTGTTAATGCTGTCATGTACGTTAGTGTAAAGCTGGAGTGAGAATATTATAAACCTTCAATATAATAGTATAATGCAAACTACATACTAAATCCACTTTAATATAGAAAAAACAAGAATGTGTCCATAGTACACGGATGCCCCACTCGCACTATCATTTTCTATGTTCAGTGGACCATGAAATTGGGTTCAAAACTATAATTTGGCATTAAAATTAGAAAGATCATATCATGGGGAACATGTGTACTAAGTTTCAAGTTGATTGGACTTCAACTTCATCAAAAACTACCTTGACCAAAAACTTTAACCTGAAGCGTACAGACGGACAAACGTACGGACTGAGACCAGAAAACATAATGCCCCTCTTCTATTGTAGGTGGGGCATAAAAATCTTTGTATTAGTCCTACAATAAATCTATCTCAGGGCAAAAATAAAATTTAAATTGTTTCATGCTGCCTCCATACCAATCTAAAAAGCAATCTATGTGAAAATTTGTTTTTATTTCAATAATTTATTTCCTGCTCTTACATACTTTTTGTTCTGGTCTAAAACATGTTACTTAGGTTGTTGGCCAAAAAAAAAGTCAAATATATACCTTCCTAATACCCATTCCTACAAAGTATGGGTTGGCAACATCAAACAAAGATTTTTTAAAATACTATAAGAAATACTATAAGAAAAATATCAATGTCCTCTTTTTAATAAAAAAAAAAAAAGTAACTATGCTGTGGGTAAGGATATATAGAGTGCATGTATACCTATACCTTTCATGCATTACTATTCTATAAAACAAATTTGTTCAACAAGCTCATATGTCTTTTTTCCAAATATACCAAAACCAACAACTGACCAAAAAGAATAACTGCAGTTTTACAAATTTTCCTATTTAATTTGAAATAATTCATGCAAGCTGTAAATTTTCTATCATTTCACATGGCCTAGGTCAATATTGGTTGATTATCCCTAGTTTATACTCTTTTTTACACACTATCCAAATAGATAAACCCCTACCTGGAAAATATGGGGTGTAGTGAAATAATACAAATATTATACATGTTATAAAAGTAGAGACTGCATATAAAAAATGATAAAAAATATTTTCTGATACAGGTTGGTATCAATGATTGGTTCAGTGGCGGATCCAGGGGGAGGGTTCCGGGGGACGATCAATGCATTTGAATGGGGACATATAGTTGGAACCCCCCTTTTTAAAATGGCTGGATCCGCCCCTGTGATTTATGAGATATAAGCTTACTTTTTGCCCAATAATCTCTGAAAAATGGATTTGATGAAAATGAGAAAGATTTTGAAGATAGATTGTGTACCTTTTAAACTAATAAAAAAACTCCTAACTTAGCACCTATCAATCATCAAAAACTTCTTGAAGAGGTAAGCAACTATATATCTTTGATAAATAAGTGTGGATTATACACAACCAAATACGGTAACTTATTACATGTAGTTGTGAAATTGAAAGTTTAAAAAAATGAATCTTGTAAAATTCCCATATAGCACCTTAATATTTCATGAGGCATCCCTTATATATATATAAGGGATGCCTCATGAAATATTAAGGTCCCATATAGCACCTTAATATTTCATGAGGCATCCCTTATATATATATAAGGGATGCCTCATGAAATATTAAGGTGCTATATGGGAATTTTACAAGATTCATTTTTTTATAAATGCTAACTGTTAGGCGATTGTTTGTGAAATTTTAATATACAGACCTATGTAAATAACAAAATATCTTTTAACTTAACAAACCACTTATCTGTCTCATTTAAAAAAAAAATATTTTCATTTGTATAGTTGAATAAACTCAACCAAATCATCATGATTGATTTCAACATGATTGATTTCAACATACTTACTTAATTCCTCTTCATTTCAAACATTTAAATGATGTGTTGACAAAAAAATCTTTATCTTACGCTTCATCATTCAAATTCTCCTAACTTACCCTGCTAATTGTTCTGCTTCACTGGTTATCGTTAATTGATGACCCAATAAAAACAATGTCGCTACGAGATCACTCCACTGGACAAGTTCTCCTAAAGGTCCACCTACAAATTAACATTAAAAATAAGATTACTGTGAAAGTACTTTTATTCGTGGGGTACCAATTTTCGTGGTTTTCGTTGATAACTTTATCCACGAATTTAAGTGTCCAACGAAATAAAACAACCATTGTCCAAATCAAGACATGGAAAGATCCCCAACGAAAGGTTTGACTACTGATATGATCTAGAATAATGCCAAATCTTAGAATACTTTATTTAAAATAGCAGTCACAGAACTACAACCACATGCAGGATTATACCCATTTAATCTTTAATAACCTAAACTTTTGATCTTTTAATTCTCATAAAAAATATTTTTGATCGATGAAAGTCAGATTTCCGGTTTTGATATGCTAGTATGATAAAGCGTTCATTTTATATCCTCATAGTTCTCATACATATGGAAAATAATAATTGCATGCACAACTTAATTTTGATAAGAATTATTTGAGAATTCAAGATACGTTTATAGGATTTGTTTATGTTACTGTTTTCTTTATGTTACATGTGTATGGCCCAATTAACACCTTTGATGGTCTTTAATCTGTTGATCACTTTATCATGGGTTAATTAGTGCTATAACTACGATTTACACGGGTCAATGTTTACTTGGCAATTTCCTTCAATCCAGACTATTTGTAACCTTTGTTTCTAAAGGCTTGAATTTTTCACCATTTTTTTGTTTTAGAAAACTTAATTCCACGAATTTAAAAACCCACGAACATGTAAATATTGCTCAAACCACGAAAATTGATACCCACGAATTAAAGTACTTTCACAGTAACTAGACATCATTGAGAGGGGAGCCATCTTTGTTGGCCCCCTGTAAATAATGTGCAGGAAAATATTTGTATCTTTAGTTATACATTTCAAGAAAAACATTTAAATAACAAATATTTGAAATCATTTAAATAACAAATATTTGAAATCATTTAAATAACAAACATTTCAAACATTTAAATGATGTGCTGACAAAAAAATCTTTATCTTACGCTTCATCATTCAAATTCTCCTAACTTACCCTGCTAATTGTTCTGCTTCACTTAAACATTTAAAATCATTTAAATAACAAATATTTGAAATCATAACAGTTCTCAAGATATAGAGTGGACACAATATTTACCATAGGACATGGGGTTGTCAACTGTAACCAGAGTTTTTGACTTTGACTTTTTACTCAGGAAGTTGTACAAACATTATGACGTCACACCCTCTGGTGTTGGTTCATATATATGTCAATTGTAAAGTATGAAACAGTTCTTTAGGTATAATGATGGACAAAATTTGTTACGGATAAACAGATGGACAGACAGATAGACTGATCACTATAGGGCGACAATCTGAATGGTGAGGCCCTAACAAGAATATGTATCAATGACACATTTCAATAAACAGTGAACCATACAATATGGGTCACAACTATTATTAAGCTTATACCCTGAAATATTTAATAAGTTTCAACATTTAAGCAGTATAACATTTTCCTAGTTATTTTCTCACTAATAACCATATCGCACAATTTCTAATAGAGGTGTGTTCACCAAATAGAAGTTTCGTAGACAATATAATTACTGTTTCATTAAAACATGCATGTCACTTCAAAATCTCATCTATGGTTGATTGTTTTTGTACAGCATAAGTGAAAGTGTGGAAATCCAAAAACTGCCTCTAATATTGTTACCCCATTTTAACAGTGCCTTCCTTGGTATATATGTATGTTTGAACGTGACCACTTTAGTTAAGCATGTTAAATGGTCTCTGTGTTTTCAGGGTTTTACTGTGCTTTGTGTTTGTGTATTCTACATTGGCTAGAGTTATAAGGGGGAGGGGATCTCAAAAATCATGTTTAACCCTGACACATTTTTGCACCTGTCCAAATCAGGACCGGAGCCTCTGGCCTTTGTTAGTTTTATATGTTTTTTTTAATCTTAATTTATATGTTTTGGAGTTTAGTGAAACTTCCATTTTCAACTAGTATACATTTTTGTTTAGAAGCCAGCTGGACACCAATTCTGGTGTGGGATTTTCTCACTTTGTTGAAGACCCATTGGTAACCTTTGGCTGTTTTCTGCATTTTGGTTGAGTTGTCTCTTTGACTCATTCCCAATTTCTATTCTCAAAACTATCTGATGAAAAAAACATGGTATGATGATGGAAGTTTTTAACAACCTTGACTGGCTATACAGCCCTCCTATGGTTAGTATTGATATAATATACTAAGCACATGGCTTTTTACCTTTAAACTGACTTTCAGCAAACTTCCATCCTGACTGTTTAGATAAAAGTCCTAAATGTACTAAGATCTACAATAATACATTAAATAACTTTTAGTATGCATGCTCAAGAATCCATGCCCTTTATAAATATATGATACACAATTTTATTGTCTTAAAAGCAAAGTAATATTATTGTTATTTACATATATATGCACTTTCGTGGATCTACAATCTGTCTACTCCTGTATCTTGGAATTGCACAAGGTCATGTGATGTGTTTACACTAAAATCATTGGATGTTGTATGTGTACTGATTGATAATTTAGTCTAAGATGCATGATTTTTTTATATTAGTTGTTGTTGGCTTTGGAATAGCCGTCAATAAGTGGGAATACTCTTAAGATCTGTACCAAGTGTCTTTTTGTTGTTGAGATATACAAGTACCTTTTAACATTCACTTGGTTCTGTTATATGTATTCATATTTGTATCCATCTGATGAGTTTTTTTCAACCGATTTTTATTGTTCGTTCTAATGTTGTACTGTTACTATACTGTCCCAGTTTAGGGGAGGGTTTGGATCCTGCTTATGTGTTTAACCTTGCCATATTGGCCTTTAAATCAATCGGATTAAACCTCCTGCCAGGAGCAAAATATAGAGAAATACTGAAAATTTGGAAATCATTGCATGCATTTATCATTGCGATTATTGAAGAAAATCCAAAAAAGAAAAATTAAATATATATGTATCAGATACTGTAGTGTTTGTTTTTGTGGTATCAATTTTTATTATAAGAAATTCTTACATAATCATGGATTTTTAATTTCATGGTTTTGCAAAAGTCTGCATATATATATACAGGCCTATAGAAAATTGGTCATTCATTAGACATTTAATTTGGTGGATCACCTGTACAAAAGAAATCCACAAAAATAAGTGTCTGAAAAAAAGAATTGCAGTATCAGAATGCTAGCTCTTATTACTGCAATACTCATCTATTTGCATAATTTGCAATAATAAAATATTCGCAATAATTTCTGAATTTACAATCTTTTAATATATGTGTTACCTTTTTCTTCCTTCTGCCATTCATATCTTGTTTTAATTGTAGACTTTTCATAGCTTTACTAAACCTAGGCCACATTCTTCTTATCCTCATTCGTATCCAAGCATATCCCTGTCTTTCATTAGGATCTACTAATACTTTCATTAATTCTTCTATATCTGTACTTATATTTGCCTGAAATAGATAATAGGTGGATTTTTCAGGCAGCTGTAAAACAAGAGGCTACAAAGAGCCTTATTTCTTGTAATTTCATCAAAATATTTCCCATTTGAGTCATGAAACAGCAGGAAATAAATTGTGACGGTCAATCAGAATGATAAAACATATCCAAGAAATATACTGTCCACAATTGAGACTATGTTTGTAGACAAGGAAATCAGATGACGACAAACATGTTCATGTTGTCAGATAGTCCTGAGGTTCCAAGAAAATTTAAATTAAAAGAAAAATTAACAATGCTTGAGTCGACTTTTTACCTGTTCCACATCCAACGTTTTCTAGTTTGGACCCCTTTTTAAAAATTTATCCTGGATCCACATTTGAATTTATTCTTTGTTTTTTAATATTTGTATATACTGACAATGAAACGACACCTCCTCTATATATGATGGTCCACAAAAATGTTGAAAATGTGTACATTTCATTTTTATGTAGCAGCTCTAATGTGATAGCGAAAACTTTTTAGTCATTTTTTATGTGTTGCATTTAAATATGAATTGTAACACTTTATAGTGACTAATCAGGTTAAATAAATACTTCTCAAGAAACAGAAAAATAAGACACCTTAGAACAGCACCAGACTATAAATGAATAAAAACTGGGATCAGCAAAACATGGATGATATGTTACTTATATGACGTCCTTTTTTCACAAAAAAAATGCATTTCTGCAAACAAAATCACTAGCAATTTTGTGAATTATAGGGAAAATAGATCCTGAAGCGGTGTATTTGTGCATATCAATTGCAAACTGACCCAATATTTTTTATATCATGACCAGTGCACTGATACTGACATTATCAGCCAGTACACATCAAAGGAAAAATGCACAAATTACTGATAAATATATATATCAATAATCTGTCAATACATTTTGAATATTTAAGGATGGACATGATGGAAAGAATTTTCTTTTTTTATTCCATTATCACAATCAAAACACCCTGCCAAGTGCTCCTTTAAGGTCATATACAAAATTCTTTTTCTTACATATCTTATTAATTTTGTATCTTCTGGGATAATCTGTACTTTTCCTCTCCATGCTTTCTTGGGACACCATCCTTCAACCTGTCAAAATATAAAAAAAAAAAACATTGAAAAAATTTCAGTTGAATTCTTTCCTTTGTTATCACATTTAATATCCATTACTTAAACTTCTTTGTTTATTCCATACAGGTTAATCTGTGTCAATACAGCTGTTTCATAAACCATGCTTCTTTTGAGGAGATGTATAATAGTCATTGTTTATGTACTGGTTCCCAGGTATGATCTCTATCTTTCATCTCAAAGAGATATAACTTGAAAATGTTACCAGTATATATAGATACACATGGATACTGGGCAATATTGAATTCTGCATAATACCATGGTGAATGGAGGGGTGGTACATAATTTTAGTATAAGTTATAAACTCTCAGATGTTCAGGACATATAAATGTTATAAATGGTGAAAATATGTTTTAACCTTTGAATTAAATAGTAGTGCCTATCAACTTTCCATTCTAGGATACTGTGGATTTATTATTATTCGTTGGATACCAATTTTCGTGGATTTCGTGGGAACAGGTGAACCACGAAATTAAATGTTCAACGAATACAAAATTTTCTTTCGACTTGTATGCATACTTCGGCAAAACCACGAAATCAAATATCCGCGAACAAGTAGGTTTTCCCCAATCCACGAAAATTGGTACCCACGAAAATAAATGAATCCACACTATAATTTTTTACGAAACTTCACAGTTACAAGTGGCACAAATGTACTATAAGGTGAGTTCCTATGGGAAATTGCATTGTTTATATTTACAGAAATGCAATCTACAGATTCCACAAGACTAAAGTACAGTTTGTGTATAGTCCTATGCCATTTTCTATTTTTCAATACTAGGAAGTCAGCTTTATGAAGATTCCTAGTTAAATAATCCATTTAACCAACTTACTTCACTGAGGTACATAACAAATGAGCATTCTGAGCCGTCCACACCATAGGCCCCGTAACATGGATCTGACTTCCACATCTGTCGCATCCACTGCAACAAAAGAAATAATTTTACTTGTAAATTTTTTTTGAAATTCTAGCAAACAAAAAGACTTTTTTGAAAAATTTGTGTTTATTCTACAAAAAATTGTTTAGTGATTTGATTTTAATCATACTGATTATTGCTCAGTTGAGATTTTTCTGAAAAAAAGGAAGATAATTCATTTTGAATAAAGTTTCAGTGTCCTTATGTAATACTGAAATATTGCAATTGTATAAAAAATAAAATTGAGAATAGAAATGGGGAATGTGTCAAAGCAACAACAACCCAACCATAAAGCAGACAACTAAAGCAGACAACAGCCAAGGCCACCAATGGGTCTTCACTGTAGTGATAAACTCCTGCAACCTGAGGCGTCTATCAGCTGTCCCCCAAACAAATTTGTATACTAGTTCAGTGATAATGGACGTCATACTAAACTCTGAATGTATGTATGCCTAGCTAAAAGGTAAAATACATAAGAAAAGTATGACTCATGTCTCTATCATCATCATCCCAAATACAAACCATGTCATCAACAGTATTGTGGATTCATTTGTACTTGTGGCATAACACTTTTGCCAGATTTCAAGGGTAAAAGTGAAACAAGAATTTAAATGTTTCAACTTCCCATGAAATTGCAATTTTACCTCAATTCACAAAAAAAATGGTAATGACGAAAATTCATGAACCTAGAGTAAGTGAAGTGAACCTCAGTATTAACTGCTGAATTGGATTTTCTGTCAATACCCTTGTATACATTTTGAAAAGATCTGACTAAAAGGCACTTTATTTTCCACATCTGAATAGGCACTTCTAAATTATTTCATACCATAACTTTCCCCTCACAGTTAGGAAAGAGCTGTTTATCTTCAGCGGTTAAGGCACATTCTTCTGTGACACCATTAATTACATCTGAAAAATATATATCACAATATTACATCTATATATATACCTCTAGTTATTCAGAATGATCAGAATTTTTAAAAGTTCTTTAAACTCTATCATTTAAATGTGCAATAGAAGTCAACATGGTATGGACACAATCAAATTCTGTACTGTTATGATTGGCTAGTTTATGAGGTTCTCAATAGATTTAGGCATTTTAAATAAAATTGAGGATGGAAATGGTGAATATGTTAAGAAAGTTCACTTCTCTGTTTCAAAATAATTAACTTTTCAAAACACTCGTGTATATAGATAGGGAATTAATAAACGAATCCAAAGAGTAAAACAAATATATAGGTCACCGTGCTTGTTTTCGAGATATAAGCCATTGAAATTTTGGCGGGGAAAATATTCTCTCTTGACTTTTCATAGCTTTATCATTGACAAGTTGAAGTTCTCAAAAACTGTTAAAAAGTAATTAAAATTTTATAAGACTTTTACAGATGGCTTATCATTATACATGTTAAAGATTTACAGAAAGAAAAATGGGGGTCACCGGGCAAATTTTTTCAAGGCATTCAAATGGATAAAACCAAAGGATTCCGAAAATCTGACAAAAAATCTAAAACATGACAAGCCAGCTTCCTTAAAGAGACAACAACTCGACCAAAAAAAATGAAAATTACAATTTTTTGCACTGACTAGTATTTACTGTGTCCATCAGGTTATGTCTTTGGAATAATGTACATTGAGATGACATGAACTCATAAAGGGGTGTATTGTAAGACTATACTTATATTTATAGTGGGTCATCTCAACAAGATTGATTAAAAATTCTCGCTTGAGCCGGTACCAATGATAATCTGTTTATCGCTATTTTACCTATGAAGACATTGTTAACTTCAGTGACAACGCACGTGCCCCTTTAGTTTATAGCGATAATTTTTCCTATCACTTGACTCCCCTGAGAAACGAAATTATCAGTCAGTAAGATCAAAGGAAAATTTGTAAAATAGTGATAATGTCATTTAAAGCTTAGCATTTACCCACTGTGATCAAGAACAGCATGCAATAACAACTGTTGATTAAAATAGGTAAGGTTTCAAGATCACACTACAGCTCAGGTGGATTTTGCTTTGTCCACCCATCCACAGTGAGAGTGGGCACAGGGTGGGCAAAACTTCTAGCTTGTTCAATTTTTTTGTTTAACAAAAAGATTTGAAGTACAAAAAAAGTAAAAACACAAAAATACTTAACTCCGAGGAAAATTCAAAAAGGAAAATCAAAAATCAAAAGGCAAAATCAAAAGTCCAAGCACATCAAACGAATGGATAACAACTGTCATATTCCTGACTTGGTACAGGCATTTTCTAATGTAGAAAATGGTGGATTGAACCTGGTTTTATAGCTAGCTAAACCTCTCACTTGTATGACAGTCGCATCAAATTCCATTACATTGTCAACGACGTATGAACAAAACAAACATACTCAAAGAGTAAAAATGTCAAAAATAGGGGTACAACAGTCAATATTGTGTTATCATCTTAATATCACTACATAAACAACAAATGTAACAAAGTAGCACAAAAAGGCATACAATGTATTGAAAAAAGCATATAAGCATTTGTAATCAATCTTTTTAAAAAAAACTAGAGGCTCTAAAGAGCCTGTGTCGCTCACCTTGGTCTTGTGCATATTAAACAATGGACACGGATAAATTCATGACATAATTGTGTTTTGGTGATAGTGATGTGTTTGTAGATCTTACTTTACTGAACATTCTTGTTGCTACAATTATCTCTATCTATAATGAACTTGGCCCAGCAATTACAGTGGAAAATATTTTCTAAAAATTAACAAAAATTTATGAAAAATGTTAAAAATTAACTATGAAGGGCAATAACTCCTTAAGGGGTCAATTGACTATTTTGGTCATGTAAACTTATTTGTAGATCTTATTTTGCTGAACGTTATTGCTGTATACAGATTTTCTCTATCTATAATAATATTCAAGATAATAACAAAAAACGGCAAAAATTTCCTTAAAATTACCAATTCAGGACAGTTACCTAACAACGGGTTGTCCGATCCATGTGAAAACATCAGGGCAGATAGATCTTGACCTGATTAACAATTAAACCCTGTCAGATATTCTCTTAATGCTTCGATTTTTGAGTTATAAGCCAAAAACTGCATTTTACCCCTATGTTCTATTATTAGCCGTGGCAGCCATTTTGGTTGATTGGCCAGGTCACGCCACACATTTTTTAAACAAGTAACCCCAATGATGACTGTGGCCAAGTTTAGTTTAATTTGGCCCAGTAGTTTCAGAGAAGAAGATTTTTGTAAAAGATTACTAAGATTTACGAAAAAATGGTTAAGAATTGACTATAAAGGGCAAGAACTCCTTCAGGGGTCAACTGACCATTTTGGTCATGCTGACTTATTTGTAAATCTTACTTTGCTGAACATTATTGCTGTTTACAGTTTCTCTATCTATAATAATATTCAAGATAACCAAAAACAGCAAAATTTCCTTAAAATTACAAATTCAGGGGCAGCAACCCAACAACAGGTTGTCCGATTCATCTGAAAATTTCAGGACAGTTAGATCTTGACCTGATAAACACTTTTACCACATGTCAGATTTGCTCTAAATGCTTTGGTTTTTGAATTATAAGCCAAAAACTGCATTTTACCCCTATGTTCTATTTTTAGCCATGGCGGCCATTTTGGTTGATTGGCCAGGTCACGCCACACATTTTTTAAACTAGATATCCCAAAGATGATTGTGGCCAAGTTTGGATTAATTTGGCCCAGTAGTTTCAGAGGAGAAGATTTTTGTAAAAGATACTAAGATTTACGAAAAATGGTTAAAAATTGACTATAAAGGTCAATAACTCCTAAAGGGGTCAACTGACCATTTTGGTCATGTTGACTTATTTGTAAATCTTACTTTGCTGAACATTATTGCTGTTTACAGTTTATCTCTATCTATAATAATATTCAAGATAATAGCCAAAAACAGCAAAAATTACCTAAAATTACCAGTTCAGGGGCAGCAACCCAATAACGGGTTGTCGGATTCATCTGAAAATTTAAGGGCAGATAGATCTTGACCGGATAAACAATTTTAACCCATGTCAGATTTGCTCTAAATGCTTTGGTTTTTGAGTTATAAGCCAAAAACTGCATATTACCCCTATGTTCTATTTTTAGCCATGGCGGCCATCTTGGTTGTTTGGCCAAGTCACGCCACACATTTTTAAAACTAGATACCCCAATGATGATTGTGGCCAAGTTTGGTTTAATTTGGCCCAGTAGTTTCAGAGGAGAAGATTTTTGTAAAAGTTAACGACGACGGATGACGGACGACGACGGACGACGACGACAGACGACGGACGCCAAGTGATGGGAAAAGCTCACTTGGCCCTTCGGGCCAGGTGAGCTAAAAAAGAGATTATAGCAATAGTGGGCACGGGTTGGCTATCCACAGTGGGCCGATGGAAAAAGCAAAATCCACATGGGCTGTTGTGTCATATGAGGTAATTGCTTTTACATGTTTCAGGAGTTTAATTAGGTATGAATATAAGGTCGTTGGAACAGATAGTCACAGGACCTGTCAAATTTTATCAACATTCGGTTCAATTTAAAATTCACATGAAAAAACATTAATCACACAACTTGACAAAGCAAACAAACGGTAAAATAAATAATATGATTTGTGATAATGTATTATATGCAAATTAAGCACAAGACCAGCAACCCATATCTATGGTGGTACATTTAATTGAAATGAAAATACATTACACCAATATATAGGAAAAACTTAAAATATATATATGCACAAAGTGTTAGTAATAGCAACATAATTGACAATTTTGCAAAAAGCATATTGCAACACTATTATTTACACTTCGAAATCGAAAGCAATTATTAGAAGCCTTCACTAAACTCTTATAAAAAGAGCATATATCTTTGTAACAGGGATGGATTGTTTCATAATAGAATTCAGTAAAATTATGATGTTTAAAATTGTTTCGATGCCTCTTTCAATTTATAATATCACAAATAAACAATTTTGTTTATATTGTGAATGAAATGCTCCAATCCAATAAATATAAAAAGGCTGTAGTATGATCCAAAGGTCCATGTGAGACAAAATGTTGTAGTTATTAGCAACTCTAGGTTGCCAAGTGGCCTTCAACAATGAGCAAAAGGACAACACAATGCAAGCTTTAAAAAGTACAAACATAACAAAATGTTAAACAGATCAAACAAGAAAACCAATTGCTGGATTTTTAACATAACAACAAACATGATATAAAGAAACAACGACTGAGTTAATTTCAGTTAAAGTTTAAGGCTCCTCAAGCATTTGGATGGCCACATACAGAATATTATTTTATAATATTCACATTGGTAATTATAAAACCATAAAAAAGCATATATGATAGTAATGATGAAATAACACAAAATTTTGAGTTTGATGCATTTATTTGATGTATTTATGTTCCATTGAAAAGAAATAATATAATGCACAAGGGAAATAAGTGTTGAGTAGCATTCACTCTCCTTTTCAATAAGACAAAATGTAACAATTATTTTGGCTAAAATCTTACAAGTACCCCTTATTACTTTAATAAACCAGATGCTCCACAGGGCGCAGCTTTATACGACCGTAGAGGTTGAATCCTGAACGGTTGGGGCAAGTATGGAAACAACATTCAAGCTGGATTCAGCTCTAAATTTGGATTGTGATTAAATAGTTGACACAGCATAGGTTTCTGACACAGAATGAATGTGGTCTAATGAGACTTAAAATATTTTTTTTGCCTTTGAGCAATTCACTATGCTGTTGAATATTAATCCTCTCAAAAAAATGTTTGAAGAAATTTTCTTTTTATTTATGAAATCTGAAATGAGAAAAATTTATAAAACAATGATCTAAGTTGACTCAACTACTATTCTGGAGAAAGAAAGATAACTCCAATCAATTGAAAATTTCTTGCTATTGCGCAATACTGTGCAATTGAAAATATTTGCTATTGTACAATACTGTGCAATTGAAGATTTCTTGCTATTGCGCAATCCTGTGCAATTGAAAATTTCTTGCTATTGCACAATACTGTGCAATTGAAGATTTCTTGCTATTGCTGAATACTGTGCAATTGAAAATTTCTTGCTATTGCACAATACTTAATATAATAATTTTGGATCCTGATTTGAACCAACTTGAAAACTGGGCCCATAATCAAAAATCTAAGTACATGTTTGGATTCAGCATATCAAAAAAGCCCAAGATTTCAATTTTTGTTAAAATCAAACTTAGTTTAATTTTGGACCCTTTGGACTTTAATGTAGACCAATTTGAAAACGGGACCAAAAATTAAGAATCTACATACACAGTTAGATTTGGCATATCAAAGAACCCCAATTATTCAATTTTTGATGAAATCAAACAAAGTTTAATTTTGAACCCCGATTTAGACCAACTTGAAAACTGGGCCAAAAATAAAAAATCTAAGTACATTTTTAGATTCAGCATATCAAAGAACCCCAAGTATTCAATTTTTGTTAAAATCAAACTAAGTTTAATTTTGGACCCTTTTGGACCTTAATGTAGACCAATTTGAAAACGGGACCAAAAATTAAGAATCTACATACACAGTTAGATTCGGCATATCAAAGAACCCCAATTATTCAATTTTTGATGAAATCAAACAAAGTTCAATTTTGGACCCTTTGGGCCCCTTATTCCTGAACTGTTGGGACCAAAACTCCCAAAATCAAACCCAACCTTCCTTTTATGGTCATAAACCTTGTGTTTAAATTTCATAGATTTCTATTTACTTATACTAAAGTTATTGTGCGAAAAACCAAGAATAATGCTTATTTGGGCCCCTTTTTGGCCCCTAATTCCTACACTGTTGGGACCTCAACTCCCAAAATCAATTCCAACCTTCCTTTTGTGGTCATAAACCTTGTGTTTAAATTTCATTGATTTCTATTAACTTATACTAAAGTTATTGTGCGAAAACCAAGAATAATGCTTATTTGGGCCCTTTTTTGTCCCTTAATTCCTAAACTGTTGGAACCAAAACTCCCAAAATCAATCCCAACCTTCCTTTTGTGGTCATAAACCTTGTGTCAAAATTTCATAGATTTCTATTTACTTAAACTAAAGTTATAGTGCGAAAACCAAGAAAATACTTATTTGGGCCCTTTTTGGCCCCTAATACCTAAAATGTTGGGACCAAAACTCCCAAAATCAATCCCAACCTTCCTTTTGTGGTCATAAACCTTGTGTTAAAATTTCATAGATTTCTATTCACTTTTACGAAAGTTAGAGTGCGAAAACTAAAAGTATTCGGACGACGACGACGACGCCAACATCATACCAATATACGACCAAAATTTTTTTAATTTTTGCGGTCGTATAAAAAACATCACAGTAAATAAAGTTTTCAAGCCTACAACTATATAAGCTTTATTCTGAATATGCATTGATGTCAGACAAAGTCAGAGTAGGAAAAAATCTTTATGAAGAAAAATTCAAAACAATTTGTCATAAAATTTTGCAAGAAGGCTGCTTTCTAAGTCTGTAATGATGGCAACATCAAATAATTTAATTATTATTTATTGCGTAATTTATGACCATGAGACCACCTAAAACAGCTAGCAGTATCAACTAACATTCATGTTAATTTACCACACCTAAGAAAGCGTGCATTAAAATTGAATGTGTATGTTCCTCATTCATTCAACATAGGCTCTTGTTAGTACCACGTTTCTTAAGTGTTATAAAGATTGAATTTGATTGAAAACCAACAGAAAACATAACAATAAACTTTCTAAATTGTCTCTAGAGTCAAGAAAGCAAAGTCCAAAATATGTAACAAGTGAGCATTACCCAATCCTAAGGCAAGCCTCATTCTGCCAAAAAGCCAGCTACCTATTCCCTCTGAAAACATCAATTCACTATCATGTAATATATGCGACTTTCTATTGAAGTTTTTTTTAACTCATGCATATAATTTTATAAGCACACAAAGAATGTATTTAACAAATAAAATAAAAGGACAGGATTAACAGTGCACTATACATGTTAAATCACACATAAAAACAGTTACGAGGGAACATGTGATCAAAATTCCAAAAAGAAGATGAAATGTAGGTACTGTGGATTCATAATTATCCAGGGATACATGTACCAATTTCTGATGATTTTGTGTGTTTAGCCTGCTTTAGGGAAATAGTAAATTTAAATGTTCCACGAAATATTAATTTTCTATAGGCTTGTATAAAAATATTTGGGAACCCAGATAATTAAATACAGATTTATATATATATATATATATATATATATATATATATATGCACCACAGCAAGTATCACAATCCTTAGGCCAAAAAAATAATACAGTGTAATCTGCCTAATCCAACACCTGAGTATTCCAACATTCTGCTTTAAACGACAAATTTTTATGGTACTAAATTATACCTATCCTTTCAGAACAAACCTGAGTTTTTCAACACCCTGTTTAATCCAACATTTTTTTCTGGTCCCCCAGTATGTCAGATTAGAAAAGTTACACTGTAATGTGTTTCCACTAACTCTACCTACATTAATGTTTAGTGTCTAATCATGCTAAAAGGCATAGGGCGAATTACATTGCAATGTAATGCATTATATCACAATTACTTTGACAAAACCCATGCATTAAATTACAATTACAATTACATGCATTTATCGAGGTAAAGCATTAAACTACAATTACTTTTGCAAATAAATGCATTGAATTACACATTACATTTGTAAATGTTATTACTGCCTACCCAACACTTTGTATGCAATTTTGAAACAAGCATATGCATTGTTAAAGTCAGACTGATTCCCTAGTAGTAATTACCACCTAAATAATAAAATGATATTGCACACATACCTGCAAACACCATTTTGTTTCAGCACGTTAGCGGAAACACATGTATTCTTTTGTTTTTGCCTTATTATAATATATATATATATTGTAATAATTTTAATGTGGCAACAACTAGCAGTGCAGAACCTAATTCCTTCATACTAAAACCTTGTAATTACCTTCTGCATTAATGATGCCTTTAGCTGGGTTGACATTATTATTTTGATGTTGTGATGAATTTGATGACAACCCAAACAATCCCCCCAATCTGGTGATGTTTACTTTAGCTTCTAGATGATCTATTCTGTCCAACATACTTTCCAGTAATACAGCTATAGTCTTCTTCAGATCTGTAAAGATAAAGAATCAACTACTGTAAATTCAGAAATTATTGCGAGGTTTTTATTATTACAAAAATTGCGACAGAGTTGCAAACGCAATAATTTAAACTCACATTTTAAATATTTTATATGAAGTAAGCAGGATTTTTCACAAAATCGTAATAATTAAAATCGCATTTAAGTGTAAAATGACAAAATGGCATTAATTAATGCACGCAATAATTTCTAAATTTACAGTATTGTATTTGTATTTGTGTTGTATATTTCTCAGTAAACTTCTACAGATCTTCAAAATAATGTATCATCTCCAGACCTGTAAAATTACATATATATATATATATCATTAACACCAGGTATCATCAGTACACCGGATATAGGTACTAACCAAGCGGGCATGATCGATTTTGACCTTACAAGGTAACGAAGATCTTTGTTTTGCTTTATCAATATTCAATGTACATTTCTCAACATTTGAAATTCCTGCTCCCAAATATTTTTTGCATCGATTTTTTTTTTTAATTCATAAAACAACTTTGATATTTAAATAAGAACAATTAACTTGTTCATGTGCAAATAGTTGTGAAAGTCAACACCCACTTTCAATTTCGAAACAGTTGTTGAGACATTTACATGTTTTATCTGACAGAAACCTAATACAGGGCAACAGTAATAGTTACCAATCATAAACCTACCTGTGATTACTCATTCCTTGAAACTGTTTGGGTAATAAACAAGTATGAAAATAAAGTTTTTGTGTACGGTGTACAACAACTTTACTATGCACCTTACATAAGGATTTATGTGGTCAGCTAAACACCGTACACAACGCTTCTTTAGGGATAAAATATCGAATAATAACATATGTATGAAAGATTTCAATGACAATTATTGAAACAGCTATACTTATTACACACACACATTGACCTTCTATCAGAAAGAGAGTTGCCATGAATATAGAATTATATCGTATGAGACGAGAGCCAACTTCTTTTACAAGTATTTGCACATGCTTTTAGTAATCCCTCTTGTTTTGGGAAAATAATGAGACATCTCAAATCATCAACCTACGACCAAATCATTTCTTAAAACAGCAATTATGTTTAGATTGAAGTACACATTGATATTATGTGAACAAAACGAAGATTTTTCGTTACCGTGTAAGATCAAAATCGCTCACGTCCGCTTGGTTAGTACCTATATCCGCTGTACGATGATACACGGTGATTAAAATCATAAGAAACGAGTGACCGGTGAAAAAGAATGTTCTTCCAATTCTTGAACCAATGCATACAATCATCATAAACTTAAGTCTTCTGTTCAAAGAATATATAATTTTTTTCGTGTAAATTTTGTATAATCGTCAATTGTTTTTCAATCAGACAGTGTTGTTGTGAAAATATGACAGGTAATTAAAGTTCGTGTTTTGAAGCCGAAGTTTAACGATTGTCACCTGTTTGTCAACAATCGACAAAAAATCAACAAAAAAGCACGGAAATTGAGCACGTGTTTAACATGTAAATTCATGATCAGATAATAGTTTATTTTAAGGACATCCATGCGTATTGTGATCACAGGATTTTTACGAGACGGGTCACACTGAGGTCACTTTGCATATGGAGAATATGTTAGGGGAATTGCTTCCTGGAAGGAAGCAATTAAAATACAGTAAACTTCTTCTAAATATGAATAAATTAAAGAATTTTTCTCAGAAAAAAGTATATGTACATAAGTTTTATAATGAAAACTATCCATTGAGTTATAAAAAAACATATGCATTATTTTTTTTGATTTGAGGTTTCATATGACTTTAAAATCTGCTGCAGTGCACGTGAAGTTAAATCTTTCTCTAAGTTTTGTGCTATTTTCACATTTCCTGACCGGTGTGAGAAAAATATTTCTCCTCTCTAGTGAAAAATCTGTTCTCAGCAAATGATTGGTTGAAATTTAATTGTGAAGATAAATTTTCTTGGTTTCTTCTGAAATTTCTTATTGTGATGTCATGAAAAAAGGCGACCATGCCTGATGACGTTACATCAAAAGTACACAACTTTCCTCAAATCATTGAAAAGGAAAGATAAAAATCATTAGAGAAACAGATTCCACCACTGTATTTCTCCACTCTCAAAAATTTTAATTATTTAAAAAGCTTGGCAAGCCTCGTGATATAAATAATAAAATTTAATTGTCTCAAGTGGAGAAATATCGTAATACATTTTTGTACACTTGTTGCAGTTGTGGAATCTATATTTCTATTTGTCTAGCATTACATAGTGCTACATTTCATCAATCGAAAGACCTCTTAATTTCTAATATAAAGTAATGTAGTCATCATCATAGAGAGCTTACAGTGGGTTTTTATCCATAAAAAGTGTAAATTATGTTTAAATATGTATGTTTCAGCTTATAATAATATAATCATATATCATTATAATTTATTAATAGAAAAGCTACCAATTCAGATTTTATAAATGAACTGCCATTGTTCACCAAGGGTTAATTGGGGGAAAACATTGTGACTTGAAGATATCAAATAATAATTTGCTTTGAAGTCAAATTTTCATGAGAAAAAAACACCAGTTGAAAGAATCTGTATATAGATCAAGAAGGGGGACTAACAACATGAACAAGAAAAAGACTAAAAGGCTCCAAAATTGTTTAAAAAGTTAAAAGGCACAAAGAAACCCTAAAAAACACAGTCTAGTTCTAGCAAATACTTTTCAAAAAATTTATTTCAACTCATCTTGTCTGGGACTTTGCATAAAAATCTACTATAGAATATTAACATCTTTGAAAGTTTACATCTAACATTTATATTTAATTCTTGCATTCATTTAAATGTTTGCAGGGACATTAATACAACAGTACAATTTTTCTTTTTTTTCTGGACATGCATGAAATATTTGTCACTGGACATTAAAAGTAAACAATAGTCAATCTTATATTCCAAATATCATTTGGTGACTAAGATTGCTCACAGGAAAATACTTGATTAAATTTTATATTAGAAATTTCTTCATCAACTTCACACACCAATTTATTTCTTACTTAACAATATTCAGATTATTACAAAGGGTAAATATAAACAGGATAGATTTTCAATAATAATATCTATATTCAACATATTCAATAACAACTTCATAGACACAAATTTAAATAACAGTAAAAACTAAAATCAGAAACCATGAGAACTTTTAAAAGTTATTCAGTCAAGTATGTAATCAAAATTGTTCATTTAAAATATTTTCCCTACTAAACCAAATTCAAAACTACTATACAGAAATCTTGTAAAGAAAAAGGTTAATAACTATACGCTTACAGAATTACATATGTTATTAGCCATAAAAAACATCTACATAATGAACTTTAAACATTCACATAAAATAAAAATGATGATGTTTAGATTTGAACTTATCATTTAAGTATGCTCATATTTTCATGATTTTATTAAGAACTTCTAAATTTTTCTATAATCAATTTCATTATTTGAGTTGAATAAATCTTTAACAGATTTGGTAGTCTGCTGTTCTTTTTTTCATTTATTTTACATTTTGTTATGGTTTATAGTTAATCTTATGTTTCATATTATACAACAAAACCTAATTGCTAGCCTAGTGGTTGTTTATGATGATTGTCTATCATAATTGTTTCAAATAATGCCATAAGCTTCAATCTAATATTTGGTGATATTCAGAAAACTCAGTTGCTTAAGGTAGATTCATGGTATATCGCCATCTTGGAAAGTACAATCACAGTACAAAATCGGTCTAGTTATTTGCCCAAATCAGCAAATTGGGAAACAGATTTGGAATTTAATGGTTAGACTGTTTATTTAAATAAAGAAAACTTGTTAATTTATTGTATGATTCAAAAAATTTTAACAAATATCAAACTTTTTGGTTTTTAAAATCATTTTTTTTTTCTTCAAATGAGCCATTTAAGGGGAGATAACTCTTTTAGTACAAAATTTAGACTGGGCTATTACAAAATTTTTTATTTTTATTTTTGGCAAGAAAACAAGTTCGGTGACACCATGTCTTCTTTTTATTTTCTTAAAACATATCATAAAACCTATATTCTCACAATTTATTTCAAAATTTTATCTCATAGATTTTTTTTATGCACTCTTATGTGTTTTTTCATGAACAAACTAACCAAATTTAGGCAATTTTCAACGACTCATAGCTTGAAAAATAGCACAGTGACCCATACTGTTTATTATATTTTTGAAAAAAGCATAGTAAAATCTTCATTTTGGCAAATTATAAGAAAATTCTGTCTCAAAAAACATTTACTTATGATCTACCTTAACTGTACTGTTGATTTATTATTATTCGTTGTATGTCAATTTTTGTGGGTTTCGTGGGTACAGATGAACCACGAATTCAAATGTTCAACGAATGTCATATTTTCAATAGGCTTTGTTTACGGATATTGGCTAAACTATTTTGCTTTGCTAATTGTTGACTAGTTGTCTCATTGGCAATCACAATACATCTCTCTATGATTTTAGTTAAGGTTTTACTCATTGCTGAAGGCAGTACAATGACCTTTCGCTTTTTAGCATCCTCATCTTTTGGTCTTCAGTGGATCGTGTGGATTCATTTATTCTAGTGGATATCAACTTGCATGGATTGCGGGAAATTTTTATTTTTTTAGTTTTGTAGGAGTCTGCATATGAGCCTTTTATTCTTTTGCTTTGTTGAAGATTTAAATTCTTGTCCTAAGATTAACCACCAAATCCATGGAAATTGGTTTCCCAGACAATGCCAGAAATTAAAAAAAAAATCGACAGTATTTGTCATATTGGAAATCAAACCTCATATATTAATTTTCAAAGCATAAGTTAACAAACCATAAGCTGTAAATCTGCCAGCATACGGACCATCTACAATGTCAGAGTTCTCCCTGGCGAGTGCTCGCACATAATTCTCACTTAGTCGAATGATTTCAGCCTAAAAATAAACAACAATAACTATTCAGTATACTGGTAATTTAAAATCATTCATAACTTTCTTAGACTTTTGGCAATGAACATGATGTAGAGATGTACACAAATATTGTAAAGAAAATTTGGTTTTGGTTAAAGACTACAGGGTATAAAATAACATGAGAAACATGACAGGTATCAAATGTGGAGCGTGATCTGCCTTCCAGAGCACCTGATATCAACCCCTGTTGTGTTGGGGTTTGTGTTGCCTTTTGTATTCTATGTTTAGGTTTCTGTCCTTCTGTTTATCTTTTCATTATTTATTTTTTTGGTTATTTGCCATGGCATTGTCAGTTGTTTTTTTGCATTATGAGATATCCCAGTAATATCTTTCGCCTCTCTTTTAACATGTTTAAAGAGTAAACAATTACTTTAAGCATGTTAAGTGATCAAAGCCATTATTGGATTATTGTTTATAAATAGTGGCAAATATTTTATGCTTTTTAAAGGACAATTATTGGATGTGATATAACTCTAAATAGGAACCCTGTATCATGTAACCTATATATGTGTAATATATAAGGACATATAATTCAGTGTCAATCAATCACCATAAACAGCTTTCAATATAAAAATTCCCTAACATAAGCAATTTTAAACTGTATAAACATGTTTGTACTCTGAGTTAATTATCCTGTGTGTATTTGATCCCAATAAACAAGATAAATATTTTACTGCAATACTGTAACAGATGGTAGGAATTTTATAACAGATTCATTAGAGTGCTATATAGCTTTAAACTGTTCATAGCAGGTCTTTGTTAATACATAAATACATTGTATTTATCCATAAGCCATCATAATATATAGTAATAAATAATTCACTTAAATATTCTAAATTGTGAAGAAGTTTTGGTCTGATTGTCTTCTTTTATAGCATGTTGTTGGTATGCTTCATTTTCACATTCGATTTAACTGTTTAGGATTGAGAGCTGTATAGGGTATCATTTAAAATTTATAAATCAGCAATTAAATACATTCAAAACTTCTTATCTATCGTAAAAGTAGTTTGGTCTCCATTGAGAGTTATCTCATTGGGAATTATACCACATCTTTTATTCTTATTTTAATCTTTCGGTCTAAATCATTGGTTCAGTGTAATAGGTTCAATAAACCAAAATCAATTTAAACTTGGTAAACCAACTTGTTTCATTTTGCATCAATTTAATCAGCTGATAATTTTTATAACAACTGAATGTTGATGTTTAAGTAGGCTCGCGGGTATAAGATTTTTAGAAAGAAAAAAAAACTTTTATTTTACATTACATATTTTATTAATAATTACCTTTAGTAGTTGTTACTTTATCATATGGTACAGAAATCATTCCAAAAAATTAATTCGTGATGACCCCAGGTGACTTTTAAAATGTCGATTTCATTGAAAAAGCTCTAAATTATCTCCCTTTGGTGCAAAAATGCTATTTTTTGGCATTAAAATTGAAATATCTTTTTTAACTCATCGGTGACCTATATTTTTTATTGTTGTTTTAGAATAAGCTGTACATACATGTACACTAAATAATTGTAAAATTTAAGCGATTTCTGTATTTAAGTCCTTTTTTATTTCGATATTACCGCTATTTCTCCTATTAGTTCAACAGAAAAAGACATTAACAAAAATGTATGCTTCTTTCGAAGGCAGATTGTGAGCGTAAATGAACGGTGACACCATTTTTTTATTTCATTTTTTCTATTAAGGATAAGATAAAGTTCATTTATAGAAAAATATAGCGAAATCCTATATTAAATAAAAAATTTCATTTAGACCCACAATCCCCCTTAACACCACTTTCAGATGGGAATCAGTGGCTAATTTGTCTAGTCTTTCAACCCTGAGGTTGTGAGTTAGAACCTTGTGGCTTTACATCCTATTTCAATTCACTAAGATGGTTAGTTTTCCTGCCAAAGGACAATGGTTAATTCACTGACCACCATGGTATATATATATATAGCCAAAAGTCTTGATAACAAGAGGCTCTCAAGAGCCTGAATCGCTCACCTGGTAAACAATGCCTTATTGAACATATTGAACCATGCCAGGCAAACATGTATTCGTCTGAAAATTTCAGGGCTGATAGATCTTGACCTAATGAACATTTTAACCCCATGTCAGATTTGCTCTAAATGCTTTCGTTTTTGAGATACAAGCCAAAAACTGCATTTGACCCCTATGTTCTATTTAAAGTAAGGGCGGCCATGTTTTTTGACGGATCAAAAATCAAAGCACACACTTTGTGCAGGATAATCTAAGGAACTATCATGCTAAGTTTCATCCAAATCCATTCAGTAGTTTCAGAGGAGAAGATTTTTTAAAGTTAGCAAATATGATGAACAAATTGTGAAAAATTGTCATTAAAGGACATTTACCCCTTAACCCTTTCACCGATTGCTGCCCAGACAGAAGCTACTCTGAGACGATGGCTTCCCTGGCTTCTATTACTCAAGTGGGAGATCTTCATAATAAATGTCAATAAAATCTTGTTTGTAGTTATTTGTATATTTATTTCATTCACTAACACCATGTTCACAGTTTTATTCATGTTTTAATAATTTTTTCTTCTTAAAATATTCAAATTTTCAAATTTTCGGCATTTTCTAGGTGAAATTCTCAAAATTCTGACCCCAAATCGTAATTTTTTAACCCAAAAACGGCAAAATTTTGAAAAATTTTTAAGAGGCTGTACAAATTCCTCACACTGAACGATGTCCATTCCAAGTGTTTTGTACTTAAAACGACATTTTATGTCAAAAAAGTATACTAATTTGGCTTCAATTCTTCCATATTCTTTCAAAAAAAATGTTCCCTCATTTCAAATTCTCGTAAATTCCGTAAATTTCCTCTGATTTTGACACGGTTTTCAACAAACGGAAGCACAGTGTTTACACTTTCATCCGGGTATTCATCAAAGAAAGATAACTCATGTTTGCACTGTTTTAAGCGGGAAACATAAAAGAGGTATTCCGATCCCGGTAAAACGGGACTCATCGTCAGCTGTCTGAAGCGTGAATCCCGGTAAACCGGGACTCATCGGCGAAAGGGTTAAGGGGTCAATTGACAATTTTGGTCATATTAACCTATTTGTAGATCTTACTTTGCTGATCATTTTTGCTGTTTACAGTTTATCTTCATCTATAATAATATTCAAGATAATGACCAAAAACTGCAAAATTTCCTTAAAATTACCAATTAAGTGGCAGCAACCCAACAATGGTTTGTTTGATTCATCTGAAAATTTCTGGGCTGATAGATCTTGACCTAATGAACATTTTTTACCCCATGTCAGATTTGCTCTAAATGCTTCCGTTTTTGAGATATAAGCCAAAAACTGCATTTGACCCCTATGTTCTATTTTAAGTAACGGCGGCCATGTTTTTTGACGGATCAAAAATCAAAGCACACACTTTGTGCAGGATAATCTAAGGAACAATCATTTTAAGTTTCATTCCAATCCATTCAGTAGTTTCAGAGGAGAAGATGTTTGAAAAATTGTTAACGACGACGACGTCGACGACGACGACGACGGACGCCAAGTGATGAGAAAAGCTCACATGGCCTTTTAGGCCAGGTGAGCTAAAAATGAGATTAAAACACCAACAATCAATCTGTCCATCACCACTTTCAGCACTATAAGCTACCAGTTTTATTGATGGAATAAGATAGAGGCCTGAGAGAGAAACACCAACCTCTGACAGGAATACTTGCCATCCTAGTCAATTTAAAGCTTTTTATTAAAATGGTTTACAAATGCATGTGTATCGATACCATTTAGAAGACTTAAAGCCGATAGAGGGCAGGTGGTCTTCAGATGCAGATTTCGAAGGCACACCATGTGCATTTCCTTCCTAAAAATAATATATTTAGTAAAACTAAAATCACAGACAACTTTGTGTCAAAATAGAGTTTACTAATTTTAATTCCCAGGAGCTCCCCCACCTCCTTACATCAAATCCTAAGCTTGGGTTAGTCGTTAAGACATTATAAATCACATACCTTAAGTAAATCACTTTCTCTTGACTGGTTGATAGTTGTAACTCTGTATAGGGATAAACACCAGAATAAGAAGAGGAAACAGGCTGTCACTAACAGCTGGCGACTATTTGGAGCTCGGCCACAAAGTCTCCATATCGTTATAGCCATAATTCTTTTACCAACTTTCGTACCATGATTTCTGCAAATATAAAAGAAACATCATTTGAAAAAAACATTAACCATACTCTTATAAAAGAATTAAAAAAAAAGAATAAATTATAGTAAAGAGCAAAAACATTAATGGAGAATAATTGGGTGCTAAAATATAGAGAACAGATCTCATGGATCTAGAGAATAGTTGGGTGCTAATCATGAAATATAATTACAGAATAGAGAGAAATGGATACAAAAATTTAAGTATACAGAAGTATTGAAGGACATCCCATTCAGACCAAGCTAATACTTACATGTTACGTGGGTTTTCCTTGCATCATTTTCCCGAATAATTTCAATTACCAACACATGCATTTACCTTCCTTATAAGGAAGTAAATTAACTGACAATAACTTTTCTTTATACTGTGTAAATTTTCACATTATTTTCAGAAAACCATTTCCTGACTTCTGTATATTTGTACAAACCACCAAATTGTTTACTTTGTTTTATTTATAAAGTTATATAAACACATTATATGTCACCATGAACTTTAAATCAATTTTTTAAAGTTTTTTTGATTGAATTATAACACAACAATGTAAATTTGTAATATACAGCATTGAATGTAATGTCATATCTTTTTGTAAATGAGGAAGACCTGTGATTTAAAATTACATATATATATCTTCTAAAAAAATATACATATAACATCTACATGTATGATGTAGAAAGGGATAAAAGGAATAACTAAAAATGCAATTACATGATTTTTTTTTTTTTTTTTTTAGATTTTTTCCATACATAAGTTATACATTCATATTAATTACACAGATTGAGTTTGCGTATAAATTATTCACAATATTCTACCAGTAAATAAAATACATCAAAAGTCCCCCAAAACACACTACAATCTACACAATAATTTACCTTTACTTATATTATTGACAATTACATGATTAACTTTTTGTTACCACAGGCCTCACTCTCATTTTTTAAAACTTTTTCTAGACCCAATCGATCAGTATGCAGTTAATTGAAAGAAAACAAATACTTTTCTATGCAAAATATAAATAATTTTAACCATTGTTAACAACTGAAAAAACTTTTTACATAGATTACCTTAGCCGTATTTGGCACAACTTTTTGGAATTTTGGATCCTCAATGCTCTTCAACTTTTTACTAGTTTGGCTTTAGAAATATTTTGATATGAGCGTCACTGATGAGTCTTATGTAGACGAAACGCGCGTCTGGCGTACTAAATTATAATCCTGGTACCTTTGATAACTATTTACATCTTGAAAAAACAATAAATCCAGCAAAAATGGATTAAATTAATTCAATTCAATAAATCAACATGATTTCACTAGATATAACCATGATAACAAGAGGTGGTATGAGTGCCAATGAGACAACTCTCCATCCAAGTCATAATTTTTAAAAGGAAACCATTATAGGTTAAAGTATTGTCTTCAACAAGAAAACTTGGCTCACACCAAACAGCAAGCTTTAAATAAAAGGGCCCCAAAAATGACTAGTGTAAAACTATCTTTACACTGTGTCCCTCTGTCCTTAAATCCTAGCTAGAACATTATACATGTATGTCTATACACGGACAGGTTAAATTATTATACTAAAATAAGCTAAGCCTACCTTCAATAATAGTTAAATATATCATGTATATAACATGTATATATATATAGAATTATAGATCGTAATTAAATGAAGAATTGATTACTTACTTACCGGTAGCCATTCCAATTAAATGTAAAATGATATTTTACAAATATAACTGGTGCTTGTTACTCAAACAATATGGTTGGTTATAACTTATGTGTTATCCAATATGGTCAAAAAGCTTTGACAATGTCATTCAATGTCATTTGTCATTAACTTAAATATTTATGAACAAAATTTAATTGTTGATCTTTATCTAAAATTGCAAAGCACTGCAACTGAGTGCAGGATGATGTCTAAAGGCAATATCAACTATATGTACATGTACATGTATTAAATTTAAGTGAGTTTATGCTAATTTCCATTTTTAAGTTATTGATCATCATATGTCATTGGTTTTGATTTTTTTTTAATATCCAGTGGCAAATATTTCATGCATATTTAATCAGATTATAAAATAATCCACTGAAAAGTTGGATGATTGGTATCACACTTGATGTGCTGTTTCTGAAAGAGGATATATACACATTGCATGTATATGAACAACATATAAACATTCTTCAAGTGTCTGTTCCAAGTCAGGACTCTGTATTTCAGTGATTGTTGTTGGTTCGTGTCTGTTCCAAGTCAGGACTCTGTATTTCAGTGATTGTTGTTGGTTCATGTCTGTTCCAAGTCAGGACTCTGTATTTCAGTGATTGTTGTTGGTTCATGTCTGTTCCAAGTCAGGACTCTGTATTTCAGTGATTGTTGTTGGTTCATGTCTGTTATATTTGTTTTTCGGTATAGTTGTGTTACAACCTATCTGTAGGCGATTAGTTTTCTCAATTGAATTGTTTCATATTTTTTATGACAGGGACCTGTTATAGTAGTGTATACCATATAGGTTTTCATCATTGTAGAAGGCTGTACATTGCTTGCATCCTTCATTTGAACTTTTGTGGATATATAGTTAGTTGTCTTATTACCGGTAGGAGTCATACCAGTCTCCTTATTTTCATATGAATTATTATGACTTCTCAGACAGATGAAAGTACCAGATCATGCAGATCTAGATAAGGTTAATGCATTGTTGTCTAATGTTCAGTGGCAAAACTTGAAGTGGCATAATGTGTAGTGGCATCAAAGTCACGAATTAGGACATTGAGAGAAGACAAATACATAACTATCTCTAAGGACTTTTACTTTATCAAAACACCTCCATCAAAATTGCTTTTTAATACTAATTCTGAAAACAAGATCTAGACCATTATAAATTTAAACTGTTATTAAATAATGCAAATTTATAACAAAATGAAAATGGGAAAAAATTTACCTGTGAAATGTCCAATGTAATTTATCATTCTACCGATGTTACAAGGAAGACAGTTTTATATATTTAATGATACTGCTGCATAGAAATCAATATAAACTCAATCAGCATCAAAGTGCAAATTAATTCCAGGTATTAATTATAAATGATTACAACATTTGTTCACAATAGAAAAATGCACTATATCATTGGAATCAACTTTTTTTTAATTTAAGGCCAAAAAAATATATACATGTATTTATTTTTTTCCTGTAACCAGACAGAAAAAAAACAGGGTAGGATTGTGTATATAGTAACTGTAGGTAGATGTTAAATCATAAAATCATTTCATCCTTTAATAATTTTCATGTTTTAAAAACATAAAATGAGGAAATGGTGTGGACTTTAATGAAGTGTACTAACAAAAATGACTGGACTTTAAAAGGTGAATAATAAAAAATGTTGATTAAAAGAAATTAAGGATAGGTACATGGATAGCTATGATGGAGACAGGAACTCAATTATTTTGGCCTCATATTTGGAAAAAAAATATATGTACAAAATGTAAGGTCAAATAAAGTAGCATGTGTGGTTCTAGTTACAATTAAAACTAGTTATAAGGGTATGTAGGTACAGATGTAATGAGGGTATTTTTTATTTTATGGGTTTTTTTTTATAGTTGAGTAGAAACTGAAAGCCATACTTGTGAAAAAAAAACATTTGAGGCCAAATTAAAGAACCTTAGTGAGCACGCTCACATACCCCACGTCCCCACATTGTCATTGGAGAAATTAAATAAGTATAAGAAAAAAAAATTGTATAAGAAAAAATATTGAATAATAATTTGCTGTCAATATACATAGTATGTCCTTATTATCTACAAAATTTCATGAAACTCTGTTGTGTGTTTTCAGAGGAGTTGTGATGACAAACTGTTGCAGAAGTACATTGAAGCAAATAAGTTCAAAGGGGCATAACTCCTAGAAAAAAAATTGAACCGTAATTTCCTGTTGATATGCACATCTACATAGTATGTCCTAATTATCTGAAAAGGTTTCGTGAAATTCTGTTGTGTGGTTTGAGAGGAGTTGTGATGACAAACTGTTGCAGTAGTACATTAAAGTAAATAAGTTCAAAGGGGCGTAACTCCTAGAAAAAAATTGAATCGCAATTTCCCGTCGATATGCACAACTACATAGTATGTCCTTATTATCTGAAAAGGTTTCGTGAAATTCTGTTGTGTGGTTTGAGAGGAGTTGCGATGACAAGAAACAGGACTGACGGACTGACAGACGGACGGGTCAAAAACATTATACCCTCCGCAACTTCGTTGCGTGGGGTATACATGTAATTAAGGAAACAGAAAACAGCACATACAAATATATATGACTTACATATTCCCATGGTAAAGTATAAAACCACTCGGACGTTAGATAAATATAACACGTCATAAATGTAAAACCTCAGGGAAGGAAAGTTTATTTCTATCTGGAGTATAGAAATAAATCCAATTTCACAACAATCAAAGGAACACTGTTACACATTTATTCCTTATATAAATATAAATTATAGAAGATAACATAATTGTACTGATTATTTAGTGTTAGTGTATTTATACATTTAAACTCTTCATACTACATGTACTAATTGATCATATTATTGAAGAACTTTACTAACTGTATCCAATGATTCATTAATTTCATTTAAGCATTTCTATAGATATATATGCCAACTTGTGACTGAAAAGTGTATACAATTTTAAAAAAAGGTAAATTTTTTATGTATTCGTGATTTAAGGAGGCTCAATTTGGTACAAAAATTATACTCAAATAAACTGTACATACCCTAAACAATTGTAAAATTTAAGCGATTTCTGTAATTAGGTTATTTTTTTATTTCGATATTACCTCTATCTCTCCTATTAGTTCAACAGAAAAAATTTAAAGGACATTAACAACCAGATGCTCCACAGGGCATAGCTTTATACGACCGCAGAGGTTGAACCCTGAATGGTTGGGGCAAGTATGGACACAACATTCAAGCTGGATTCAGCTCTAAATTTGGATTGTGATTAAATAGTTGACACAGCATAGGTTTCTGACACAGAATGAATGTGTTCTAATGAACTTAAAATTTTTGTTTTCTCTTAGAGCAATTCACTAAGCTGTTGAATATTAATCCTCTCAAAACAAGAATGTGTCCTCAGTACACGAATGCCCCACTCGCACTATCATTTTCCATGTTCAGTGGACCGTGAAATTGGGGTAAAAACTCTAATTTGGCATTAAAATTAGAAAGATCATATCATAGGGGACATGTGTACTAAGTTTGAAGTCGATTGGACTTAAACTTCATCAAAAACTACCTTGACCAAAAACTTTAACCTGAAGCGGGACAGACGGACGGACGAACGAACGGACAGACGGACGGACGGACGGACGCACAGACCAGAAAACATAATGCCCCTCTACTATCGTAGGTGGGGCATAAAAATGTTTGAAGAAATTTTCTTTTTTATTTATGAAATTTCAAATGAGAAAAATTGAACCCAATTTTTTTAATCACATCCCCCTTTCCCTTATTCCAAAACTAATCTCAATTAAAATTTCTAATGGAGTTTGCAACAATAACTACTCATTTAAATACATCATAAAATATTAAGATGTAAAAAAAACTGCTTGTTATCACTGAATGTTATTTATTATAATTTATCAGTTGGTAGTAAAAAGTGAATATACATTGTATATTGTATATAACAAAGATTTAAGTTGATTCTGGACAAAGAAAGATAACTCCAATTAAAAAAAAATCTTGCTATTGCACAATATTTTGCAATTAGATATTTCTTGCTTACTATTCTGGACAAAGAAAGATAACTCTAATTAAAATAAAATTTGCTATTTCACAATATTGTGCAATTAGATATTTCTTGCCATTGCGCAATACTGTGCAATTGAAAAGACTTGCTATTGCACAATACTTAATATAATAATTTTAGATCCTGATTTGGACCAACTTGAAAACTGGGCCCATAATAAAAAATCTAAGTACATTTTTGGATTCAGCATATCAAAGAACCCCAAGATTTCAATTTTTGTTGAAATCAGACTAAGTTTAATTTTGGACCCTTTGGACTTTAGTGTAGACCAATTTGAAAACAGGACCAAAAATGAAGAATCTACATACACAGTTAGATTTGGTATATCAAAGAACCCCATTTATTCAATTTTTGATGAAATCAAACAAAGTTTAATTTTGGACCCCGATTTGGACCAACTTGAAAACTGGGCCAATAATCAAGAATCTAAGTACATTTTTAGATTCAGCATATCAAAGAACCTAACTGATTCATTTTTTGTCAAAATCAAACTAAGTTTAATTTTGGACCCTTTGGACCTTAATGTAGACCAATTTGAAAACGGGACCAAAAGTTAAGAATCTACATACACAGTCATGACAGTTAGATTCGGCATATCAAAGAACCCCAATTATTCAATTTTGATGAAATCAAACAAAGTTTAATTTTGGACCCTTTGGGCCCCTTATTCTGTTGGGACCAAAACCCCCAAAATCAATACCAACCTTCCTTTTATGTTCATAAACCTTGTGTTTAAATTTCATAGATTTCTATTTACTTATACTAACGTTATGGTGCGAAAACTAAGAAAAATGCTTATTTGGGTCCCTTTTTGGCCCCTAATTCCTAAACTGTTGGGACCTAAACTCCCAAAATCAATACCAACCTTCCTTTTGTAGTCATTAACATTGTGTTTAAATTTCATTGATTTCTATTTACTTAAACTAAAGTTATTGTGCGAAAACCAAGAATAATGCTTATTTGGGCCCTTTTTTGGCCCCTAATTCCTAAACTGTTGAAACCTAAACTCCCAAAATCAATCCCAACCGTTCTTTTGTGGTCATAAACCTTGTGTCAAAATTTCATAGATTTCTATTAACTTAAACTAAAGTTATAGTGCGAAAACCAAGAAAATGCTTATTTGGGCCCTTTTTGGCCCCTAATTCCTAAAATGTTGGGACCAAAACTCCCAAAATCAATACCAACCTTCCTTTTGTGGTCATAAACCTTGTGTTAAAATTTCATAGATTTCCATTCACTTTTACTAAAGTTAGAGTGCGAAAACTAAAAGTATTCGGACGCTGGACGACGACGACGACGACGACGCCAACGTGATAGCAATATACGACGAAAAATTTTTCAAATTTTGCGGTCGTATAAAAATGTATGCTTCTTTCGGAGCTTAAATTAACTGTGACCCGGTCACCCCATTTTTTTATTTTATTTTTCTATTAAGTATAAGAGAAAGTTAGTTAATAGAAAAATATAGCAAAATCCTATAGTAAAAAGAAAAATTGATTTAGACCCGGGAGCCCCCTTGACTGACAATTTTGAAACCTAAATGTACCATATGCATGCCATCTACAGTATTTTTATAGCATCTAAATTTGTCTTAAACAATGTTGTACATTTTGAATTTTAGACAGCACATAAAACATTAGCACTTCTAGTACTAACCCCACCCCCTTTAATAAAATGTAAGAGCTTGAAAAGTTGTATTGATCTATGGTAAAACAAAATCTGGGAAACTTCATGATTTTGGCAGAAAAACAACATGGCAAGATACATGTATGATGTCATTTGCACATGAATACATTCAAATTCAAGGTTGTTTTGTTACTTGTATAGAGTCAAATTTGGATGAAATCTTATTCAAATGACATTTTTAAGGTTACTGAGATTTTGCGTTATTCTCAATTATATTGTAATAATCAAACATTAGTGAATTCCAGTAATTCAAAATGGCTACCTGAGGTATGTAAATTGTGGATTTGACAGCCAGTTTTAGCTAAAGGTAATGTTACATAAATTAAAGATTGCATTAGAATGTAATTAAATGTGTCTGATTGTACTTTCAGTTCCCTGGAGTTAAAACATTTTTAACAAACAGTGTTTTAGCTATAATGAAGATTCAAAGGCAAATGAAGGACAAATAAGTTTTTTTTCTTTCTTACAAAGATCATTATGATAAGGTTTATACATGTAGGTAAAATTGATGTGACATATTAAAGTACAGTATTCTTATAGAAATTAAACTTTTTTGTAATTGTACATGTAGTCCAATTGGTTAAAATAATTGACATATAGGGACTACTTAAGGGTACAATTTTCACATTTTTTAAGGGGCATAACTCTAGAACTGTTACAAATGTATAGTCACGCAACTGAAATACAAACTTGATCTGTGTATTGTGGTAACTTAAGCATTTTGTATTAGTTTCATAAAATTTGGTTGAGGCAAACTTAAAGTAACTAACTTTGGGACATACGTACGGATGTCCGTACAGACTGACAAGGGTAAAATTTTAGTCCCTCTTCGCCATGGCAGGGGCACAAAAACATGAACACAAAGGCAAATACAAATTGATATTGTTATCTTTTCAAATAAAATGGTTTCTATTGTTTTTTTAAATCCCTTCCTTTAAGTTAATTAATCATTTAATCATCGAATTTCATTTTCATATACAAAGATATATATACAATCACTTCCCAATACATTTGTATAACACTTCACTTATTTGAAACAATATAAATCAATGAACAAATATACCTGCCATTATACAAAACATTGCTTAACAAAACATCAAAATCATTGAGATACATGCAGTTACAAATTAGAAAATCCATAGAAATATCAGGTAGACTAAGGCCGAAAAAAATTACGTCATGTGTAGTTCCAGTTACCCTAGTTACCCTACCTACCAGACCTACCTTACTTTTTAGTCTTAGTAATTATTATAGCCTGTCCTAAACATTTTGTCTTCATTTTGCATTAAGCACTGTTAAAGTCAGAATGTTGCTCCTATTATGCCCATAGACTCAATGTAAAAAAAAACATAAAATGAAAAAAAATCCCACCTACTTAAAAAAATACTTAGCCTTACTTTTTTTCAGATGTACATTTAACTGGAACCACACATACTATTTTATTTGGCATAACTACCTACACAAAGTGTCATCTCCAGTGTCTGACAGTTAATACATTTCTATTTTTGTTCCAATTAAACTGTTTTTCACAAAGACCTTTCATGAATTATTGAATTATTGATGAAATCATTTTGTTTGTGATATATTTGTTCTAATAAAAAAAAATTCACAAAAAAGTTTCATGAACTATTGAATTTTTGATGAAATGAAATCATTTTTTTTGTGATATATTTGTTCTGATTAAACTTTTTTCACAAAAACATTGAAAAAGGTTTCATCAATTATTGAATTTTTGAAGAAATCGTTTTATTTGAGATAACATAATACATGTAAATATCCTGATTAAGTGTCTGTATTGAGAGTATGAATAAGTCAAAGTCTTAAATAATAAATGAAATAGATTCTCTGGTGAAGATCGAGTCTTTCATCATGTTTATTGTCAATTATATATACCACATCTTCTTATTTATATATCTCTAGATCTGTTTAAAAATCTGCATTGTTTTTATTTCTATTTTCTCTAGTTCTCTGATTCTCTGGTGAAGGGTTGTCTCATTGGCAATTATCATGATACATCTTCTATATATCTCTAGATCTGTTTAAAAATCTGCATTGTTTTTGGTGTAATGGAATTGTATGTGATATTTGTCTACTCATAAAAATTGTCTTGTTTTTTTCTATGCATAGAAGGAATTCACTAACATCATGAACATGACTAACCAATTTAGTAATGTCAATTTATTTCTAGATCTCGTTTTAGTGATAACTATATATGCTGTGCCACTACATTGTATTTACAAATGCACATACATGTATAGATTGAGTCAACAATTGTCAACACTGCTAGAAGAGCAAACATTGTTTAAATAAATTGTTGACACAGAGAAATGTCTTGCCTGTCAGCAGAAATTTCAGAAAAGGACAATCTGATGGACAGCATCAAATCAAATACATGTAGTGTGAGGGTGTCAAAGTGATTGTCAAACTGACATGACTGAGAAGCACTTTTATAGAAGATATCATTGATCTATTCCATATAACATGAAGTTCCTATCAAACTAATTTAAGCAGAAAACATGGAAAACTTCACATTGAAAATTGCTAATTAATTCAAAGTCACAAGACCATGACCTAGGTATAGGCCTGCATGACCTGGAAATAGTTGTCACACAGATACATGTACATGTACTGATAGTAATGCATCTTTATAGAAAATATCATTTATCTGTAACCACAAGCAGTTCCTACATGTTTCAAGCTACCTTACTTAAGCAGAAAAACTTACAAATCTAGTAATCTAACAGAAAGTGTACATTTTTTAATGTTTTAATAAGCAACCTACATGTATCATACATGTCATATGCAATTTTAAAATCTGGTCGGTGTCTTGTTTCTTTTAATATATTAGTATTGTTATATATATATAAATACCAAGTATTGTTTTTGTACATTATCTACATGTATACATAGTGTCCAAAAATAATATCCACTTGAATATCATTAAATAATATTGATAAGGTACTTATTGATTTTAGGAAACAATTTAATAACGATTTACCGTATAAATTAATGGTAAAAACAATATTTAGTTTAATCATTATGTTTATTTAAATATTCATCAAGTCTTTTAAACTGAAATGAGAACTTTAAATTTTAACCAAATACCTTTCAGAGTCACATGAGTCAATACCACAAATTTTTCAAGAAAATGTTTATTTTTCATTTTACAAAAGTGTATTTAATAACTACCAATTATTGATTGAAAGTGTCTGCCCATTGATTTACTTCAGTGTTAACAATAAAATAGATAGCAGCAAATTAACAGGTTGAACTATGATAATGACACCCCTCCCCCTCCCAAGGGTTCTCATTAAGGCGAGTCTATCAGTCCAGGACTCTAGAAAATCTTTCTAGACTCTGAAGATGCATAAAAATTGTAAATATTATAACAACTAAATGCACAAATAGCATCTTTTTGTGACAAAAGTTTAAAATAATGAAACTTTATATTTTGTCTTGGGGACTGAAATGATATGTTTACATGTACAAAAATGTACACAACAGCCCAAGTGGATTTTTCTTTTCCAACTTGCCAATAGTGGGCAGCCAACCTGTGCCCACTCTAGCTACAATTGTACATATACATGTATAATCTCTTTTTTGTAAAAATATTATTACAAATGCTTATCTGCTTTTTTCAATTGATTGTACATTTGAATGGCACCCGCAAGTCTTTTGATTCAGCAAGAAATTGCATCACGCCATGTCCACTCTTATGGGTGGGCAGAGTTGACAAGCTAGGAATTTTGCCTACCGGCACTGGGTGACCACTGCAAAATCCACCTGAGCTGTACTGTAATGTACATGTAGCAATTAAATTTCATTTTCTGACTAGTACTGTTGACAGTCTCTGGTTTCACCTTTAAATATCCTTATTACATGAGCATGTATACCCTGTTATATAAATATTGTAAGTAAAAAATGTGGGTAGTATTGTTTAATGCATGATCCATGTGAAAACACATTGATCACACATCATGCACATATGAAACTTGAATTCAAATTACTAATAGCTTTAAAATTCATGAAAATTGTAGTTCCTGAGAAAATGTGACAAAATTTCACAACTTGGCCATTACAATGTACATTCCTTCGTCATCATCATCCACAAATATTCACTCTGTGATTAAAGTTTTTGAAATTTGAATACCTTTCTTAAACTATCCTTGATTTCTACCAAACTTGGAAATAATCTTGTTTATCATCATAAGATACATTGTAGTATTTAAAAGTAAATTTATTAAAAGAAAATCCTGTTTACATTTTATGTATCTGTATTTTACTTATAAATCTTTAATTGGCACCAGTTTTACATGGAAAAAAGTCGTTTTGGAAAAGTCTCAGTTTTCCTAGTCAGATAGTTTAAATTATTCCCCGTGTGACTTGTAAATTAGAACTTGACTCCTTTATCATGCTTAAACCAATTTGTTAAATAGCAATTTGAGTTTGCTATGAAGTCAGTTGGCCAGAGAGTTTAAACGATTTTCAAAATTCTTTGGCGACTTAAATTGTCTTTTCGCTGGCCAGAATATATATAATATTATGCTTGTTTTATGCATCCTGCAAGAAGAAGTATATAACTATTCTTTTACCATATAATAAAGAAGATGTGGTTTAATTGCCATTGAGATAATTCTGCACAAGAGAACAAAAGACAAAGAAATCAACAGTTATATAGGTCACTGTACCACCTTCATGATTTACTTCATATGCAAAAAATTTTCTTTTTAATAATATGACGAATGACACATACATGTACATGTACCTTGTGGAGTCTGCTGACAGGTGACTAAGATTTAAAGCAAGGTTGGTTTGAATAGAAATTACATTCTTGGATTTTTTAAACCTTCATTTCAAAGTTTTCTTTGTTTTCTTGGTCTTTTTCCATCACAATTAGACATATCATATGGCCCCACATGCCTTTAGATTTATTCTTTACAATTTAGTGTATCAAACGACAAAATTTGTTGCATAGCATAAACACTAGCATGACTAGTAAACTCATTTTTTTTTATAAATACAAATTTACTTTAATGACCCAGATAAGCACCAATAAATCACATGAATTGTTCATGGAAATAGTCAGTTACATTAGAGCAAGTTAGTTGCTGCAATATATCATTGTACATGTAGGTTTCTCTATATTTTTATAATTTTCTTCTACTATTCATCTATTCTTAAGACATAAGATATAAAGCTTTATTTAGAGTACATGTAGGTACATGTATATATGCAATGCAAGTACAAACATAAGCTCTTCAGTTTGTAAATATGGTAGACACTTAGTCCTGGGTCTCACTGGCCATGGGTCTGAGCGTGACACGACAAATTATTGTGCCGTGAATGCGGAAAATGAAGTCTAGTGGGACACAAGAAATTATGTTAAAATAAGAATTGCTTACATACATAGTGTAAGTGGGATACAGGAATCTGACAAAACAGTAAGACGAATCCGGGATCAGAACCCCCCAAATTAGACCCCTTTAGTCAGCCACAAGCAATGAGCTAATGAGGTACTTCTTTAGGCCAAAAAAAATATATGTCTGTTTCCTGTTCCTGACCGACCCTGACTCAAAACCCCTGACCCTAGCTCTTTTTATTCAATTTCAGAAAAAGTCGTTTCCAATCCGATCCAGATCCGTATCTTACTATGCCTAACACTCAAAATGGCTGCTCCCAGCACAAATGTGCTACAATTAAAGTCATAAGAAACCTCAAATCAAAAAAAATAATGCATGTGTTTTTTTATAACTCAATGGATAGTTTTCATTATAAAACTTATGTACATATACTTTTTTCTGAAGAAAATTCTTTAATTTATTCATATTTAGGAAGAAATTCCCCCGACATATTTTCCGTATGCAAAGTGACCTCAGTGTGACCCATCTCGTAAAAATCGGGTAACCACAATACGCATGGATGTCCTTAAAAATAAACTATTATCTGAATTTACATGTTAAACACGTGCTGAATTTCCATGCTTTTTTGTGGATTTTTTGTCGATTGATGACAAACAGGTGACAATCGTTAAACTTCAGCTTCAAAACATGAACTTTAATTACCTGCCATATCTTTATAACAACACTGACCGATTGAAAAAAAAATTGACGATTGTACGAAATTTACACGAAGTAGACTAAGTTTCAGATGTTTGTATGCATTGGTGTAAGAATTGAAAGAACATTATTTTTAACTAGTCACTGGTTTCTTATGACTTTAAGGTTTAAAAAAAGTCGGCACTATAAGGATAATTCAATTAAAGAGATTAAATCATTTTGGGGTACAGGACCCTTAATTAAGCATGACTGCAAATCTGACAGGGAGTGCAAAATTAATTAAAAAAAACAATTCTGACATACCATGCATATAGTCCAAATAATTATGGCGTCTGGCAAGGCTATTTTCTTGTCAAAATTAGGTGTTAAAGTCCCCCCCAAAATTTGCTCTTAAACTCCAGACGTAAAAAATGGCTTCAGTGTTATGACGTCGTAGGAAGGCGTCCCAGAAAAAATAAAATAGCCTTGCCAGACGTCATAATTATTTGGACTACCATGCATACCGACCCAGATTTATTTGCCTTGGCAGCAGGAACAGACATATATTTTTTATTTGGCCTTAGCTCAGTCAGTACACATGCTGCCTGTTAACACAGGTCACGGTGGAGACAAAGATGAATCATGCTCTCTGGTGGCCCTCTGCCCTAGTTACAAATCTAAATTAAAATCAAACAGAGTACTTACTGAAGTTACTCTCTCCTCTCCAATAAATTAGTGAATATCAACTTCTTGGTACACATAATTAGGTCTTGGAGTGCTATTTTTATTCTTGGATGACGCCTTTTTCTGTAAACGTTTTTATTTTTACGTTTTACAAACTCAAAAGGGAAAAAAATGAAAAATAAATAACCCTTCATCAGACGTCATGACGAAGTTTTTGATGTGGTTTCCTACATATAAGCGTTTGCTGATCAATAAGGAAGTTTATACGTACGAATGATTCAAATATTGAGATCTTTAAACCTGTTACTGCAATCATTATATGGAGAAATTATACCTACCACAAGCTTCTGTATGTCAACATTGCCATTTGCTGTTGTCAAAATTTTCAGCATGAATAATTTTACTTCCGGTTAAAATTATTTCATTTCCGACAATCCTTTTTTTTTTTTTTTTTTGTAGATATTTTTTAATTAATAATATGCATACAATTTCCTAGTAAATACACAAATGTTTTTAATAAATATGGGATCAAAGATACCATTTTTAGAGTAAAAATGTACATTTGAATTAACTAATCGGAATCGATAATATTTTATCCCATTCGGATTAAATTTTCTGCTAAAGCACAAAAAAGCAATGCCCATAGCTTTCGTTTCGTTTCTTCAAAGAACTTGTAATTATATGTCTCTTGTTTCTTTACCAAAACCTCTTCAAACGAAGATTTTATACTCAGTTGCCCAGGTGTTTTTATATACCTTTAATTCTAAATTTGATTAAAAAAGGGGGATCTACGAATAGATTTAAACGGGACTGTAAACATGGTAAAATGGGTCTCATCTTAATAGAATTTAATCCATGTGATAAACAGTCATGGCATAGTCACTGAGTTCTTTCTATTTGTTTTTTACTATATCTATCTTTTATGATCAATTTTAAGATCACGAAAACTTATCAAAAAGTCTCATTTTGCTATAGCTTTCTTATAATATATTAAAATCTTTAAAAAAATCTTTAATTGAAAAATACGCCTACTTTACAGACCTTTACAATATGAACAATATGCTGAAATTAAATGAAGTTGTGGTATAAATGTCCACGATACCATAAGTTAACAGATCATTTGCCACTTCTGACAGTTGTGTAAAATCGTGATTTCACGATTTGCCCGCTATGTCTGTAGTTACTTCCACGGGGGGTCAACTTCCTATTATTGGGTATACGGGGATGTGCCAAAAATATGGGTCATAATTTTGCGAGATTTTATATAAAAATGACCCTCCTTTTTAATGACATCCTATATTAAAATGCATTTACATTTGATAACTATATATTGATTCGGGGTATGATCTACATATCATATATAAATATGCTATTGAGAATCATACATTATTAATGGTCAATTATAATATATTAAATTAAATCAATTCATTTGAAAGTTCACCTTTCAAACAAAGTGCTTTCAAATAAGTTCCCAAATGAACCCCGGTGAGTTAGTGCTTATATAAGCATGGGTCATATTTTAACTTGATATTGTATATAAATATAGGTCATTCTTTCTTAAATATTTATATAACTATAGGTACTGAATTTCCGTGAATGTTATATTAAAATGGGTACGTTTTTTGAGGCAAAAATGGCACAACCCTACCAAGAAAATATCGAGGTTACCCCCCCGTGGTTACTTCTTACCATTAGTTTAATCATATTAATTGAAACCTTTACCATTTTCTTTTATATACAGTATGATAAATGATTTGGTCCGAAATAATGCTCCGGCATCTGTAGAATTCTTATCACAAACGAGATATCCCATCATAATTTTATGGTTTGTGTTATGTTGTTTAGAAAGCCCGTAAATTTAGACCGTGCCATTCCATGTATACTAATTGATCCTTTGAATAAACTTATTCTATAAGTCAGGTTATCAATTTAACCTGAGACTACTATAAATGTGTCACAGGTTATAGTAGTCTCAGATTTAACACGGTAGTTCAATCTTTTTAAAATGGTTTTATAGGACTTTGTTTTGAAAAATAAGAACATTAATGACTTTGATGTTTCCATGTCATCAAATTGTATCATATAGTAATGATACATGTGACTTATGATTCTATATTGCAACTGAATTATACAGGTGCTGTAACACAGATAGCAGATCCACGGGTTGGATTCTGGGAGTTGGACCACCACCCCATCCCTACTCAACGATCACTGCATTTAAATGGGGACATATGGTTATAATCCCCTTTTATTCAGGGTTGGGAACCCCCTGCTTTTGGAAATGGCTATCAAGATTCGCCAAATTACACTGCTGACCCAGATTTAAGGGAGGATTGAACACTTTCAAACATGTTTAACCCTGGTACATTATTTGATGATGGTGCATGAACAAGTACCGCAGGAAGTATATCCATTGTAGTATTGTGTATGGAAAATATGAGTGTCTATTGAAAAATGAGTGTGTATGGAAAAATATAGTGGGTATGAGTCCTTAGATGTATTTATATATACATATATATCCTATATGTGAGTATAAGTTTTTTTCCTGTTCTATTTCCTGGTTCTTGAATATGCTTGTAAACATATTAAGTTTGTGAGATGGAATTTAAACAAGATGGTATGATATCTTTTACAATATTACCTATCTTGTAAGTAGCCAACATTCTGATAAAGTAATGTGGTAAGCATATTTGTAAAACTTCTTGTTTTCGTATATCTGTCGTAGATAAACCGAGCAGATCCTCGTTAGCCCATCTTAATTACGGATACCGATTAGATTGTGTGAGGGTCTCACACAGAACAAGGATATTCAAGTTTAGGTCAGTCGAGTGCTTTCTATAAAGGCAACAGTAGTATACCGCTGTTCAAAACTCATAAATCCATGGACAAAAAACAAAATCGGGGTAACAAACTAAAACCGAGGGAAACGCATTAAATATAAGAGGAGAACAACGACATAACACCGAAACGTAACACACACAGAAACGGACCAAGCATCAGACAAAACACCACGAGAATAACAAATATAACATGAAAACCAAATACATGAATTTGGGATAGACAAGTACCGTGCCACGTCTTATCTCAATTTCTCAAAATAAGAGAAAACACAAACGACTCAACGTTAAAATGCAACACACACAGAAACGAACAATAATATAACAATGGTCATCTTCCTGACTTGGTACAGGACACTTTTAAAGGGGAATAAAAGTGGTGGGTTTAACCTGGTTTTGTGGCATGCCAAACCTCGCACTTTAATGGCAAAGTTAAATATAACATTGAAATGACAACATAATATTACAGGACTACAATACAAATTAATAGAACATATTAGACAAAGAAAAACATGATTAATAGATAACAAAAAGCATCAGGTTTAAAATTCAATACGCCAAAAACGCGCCTTGTCCACACAAGACTTACAAGTGACGCCCAGATATAAAAGATCGAAAGTGAAAAAAAGTACAAAGTTGTACAACACTGAAGATCAAAAGTTGAAAAGGTTTCGCCAAATACGGCATTGTTTTTATGCCCGGGATAAGAACATTCTTATTATATAGAACAATTCATGCTATTGCAAACAGTAAATTTTAACAAATGAATATGAAAGAGATATACATAATGAAACTGAAGTATTAACTAATTACAGAAAACTAAACCCGAATACATAATGCTATTAAAGTTTAACACATAATAGACACACCCGAATCAGTCCAGGCGTCAACGTAATTAAAAAAAATGTGACGTCACATACGATGGCGAAAAGGCACAAACGTTATGCCACATTTGAATTTATGAAATTTAGAAACAGCATGACGTCACATATGAAAAACTATCAAAGTGAGATAGAATTAGGATTGATTTAAGATTATATTAGAACTAAATACTGATAATTCATTTAAACAAAATGCATATTGCAATACTTATTAATAACAATTAACTGTAATATATATATATGTCCAGTTTGTTATGAATCCAACTTCAAACGTAAATAATCGTACAAAATTTAATATAATTAATAAAGGCGGTGATTAATTTTTCTATCCGTAACACCTAAATATAATAAAAAGACGTCAACACATTTGACAAAATCCGATGAGAATTACAAATATAACATTGAACATGTAAACTAAATACATGAATTTGGGATCAACAAGTACAGAAACACGTCTTATAGTAATGCGAATTCACATTCAGCAAAACAGTCACAATCGGGAATAAGTCACGTTTGGTAATTAAAAGATTAGACGAAATAATGACAAACCACAATCTACCATGTGATAAAAATGTCCTTAGCTAGTTTGGTTAAAGAGACATCATATGGATCCACCAATTCGTGATGGTGTCCATAAAATTTACGGAGTGTCAATTTTAATCTGTCCTCCTCATAACTTTGTTGGAGCAGTTTCTGCGTAAGGAGCACACTCCTGTATATAAAGTTTGTATAGTGTGAACAAGCACGTGAATAACGTATCAATTGTGATATGTAAACACCATACGAAGGGGCAGAGGGTATGTTACTGCTGAGAAATGGGAAATTGATAATTGGGAAGTTGAAATCGTCCCGTTTATCATAGATTTTCGTGTGAAGTCGTCCATCTACGTCAATATTGAGGAAAAGATCAAGGTTAGAAGCAGTCCTTCTAGTATCAGTAGTATCCTTAATTTCAAGTTCACTGGGATATATGAGATGTAAGTATTGGCTGAAGTATGGGTTGTTCAATGATAAAACATCATCAATATATCGGAAAGTAAAATTAAAGAATTTCACAAGGTGCTTTTTCTTTTTGTCTTTTAGAAGGTTCTGAATAAATTCTGCTTCATACGAATACGAATACAAAAACAAATCAGCCAGCAGGGGTGCACAATTAGTACCCATTGGAATACCGACTGTCTGTTGAAATATAAATCCTCCAAACTCAACAAATATATTGTCGATCAAAAAGTCCAGCATTTTAATAATATCATCTTCAGTATATTTTCTGGAAGATTCAGTGTGATTCTTTACAAAATATGGATTATTGTATCCCAAAACAAGAAATTTGTATCTACGATTCCCATTTTTATAGAAAAAGCTCTGTTTTATGAGATGGTGAAGTCGATCTTTCAACTGAGCATGGGGAATAGTAGTATATAGCGTAGAAAAATCAAAAGTTTTTATGTTGCTGCAAAATTGCAAAGATTGTGATCGAAGATTAAGCAGTAGATCTTTCGAATTTTTGAGAATCCACATCTGGTTAACACCACTGGTAGAATATATCTCCTCACAATATTTTTGAAGCCCATCTTTAACTGTAGAAAGAATAGTAGTCAATACTTTAGAAAGATGTTTAGTCAAACATTTTGAAGACCCAGCTATGTATCGTTCTTTATATGGAGTATTGTGTAATTTAGGTATCCAGTATAATGAGGGCAAGTTTTCTTCGTTTTCTTTGATGTTGATACCAAAAGAAAGAAGGACAGATTTATGATTTTGTAAAATTTCATCCTTGGTAAATGATGTTAAAGAATATGTAGGATTACCAGTAGTTTTATCAATTCCAAGCTCTGTAGTGAGACATTGCAAATAATGTTTTTTACATCTGAAGACAATATTATTGGAGGATTTATCTGCCGGAACAACGACATATTTGTCATGCAAAGAGGATAAAGCATCCACAACCTCCGGACTCTTGAAAGGGTTAGAAACTCTAGTACTCATATTACATCTTAGTTTTTGTATGCGCCTCTGAATGCATGATCGAATAGCTTTGATCCATTCAGACAGAGTGTCCAGGTCGGGTTCGTCTGGTTCGCGCTTTATCCATTTTCTTGCATAGTCCTCAACTGCATCCATCAGTAACTTGAAATTCTTTTTCCAGTTGATGGGCTGGGGGATTCTATACTTTGGTCCCTTGGCTAGCAACTCTCTTAGTTGTTCATTGGTAACAATACCAAGGTCACCAGTAATAATATGACCAGCTGGACTATAATTGTATTGAGAAGATGTACATGAGCAATCCGGAGGCTTGGATTTTGTATCTTTGAGGTTAAAAGCCTCTAAAACTCTCTTGTGGTTGAAAATCTTTGATGCAATAGACTTGGTGTAAGTATAAGAAATAATAGGTGTAGCTTTATTTTTGAAGTAATCAGGTATAGTTTTTTGTACAGATTTTTGATGGAAAATATTGCCAATATTTACAGCATCTAAACCTTTATTGGCGAATTCTACCTTAAAAAAGTAACGTTTTTCCTCACTATTGGATGTAGTCAATACGGGTTTGAATAGTCTATGGTTAGCAATGTCCATGATAATTGCAACTAATCTATACAAAACAGAACGAGAATCAGTAACGTCCTATGCCTGGGTTTTTGTATGTAAGTGTGTTGTAAGATTTCGATTTAGGAAACCGATTGACTTGTCACTTTTGGATGTTATGTCATTTATATGTTTGCCCAATTTGAGGTTTAACTGTATTGTAATACCAATGTACTTATTTGATGTTACTGATGTACGTGTATGACCATTTCAAATGTACCGGCGTATCTGTCCTGAATATGTTGCTTCAGATAGCACAGTACATTTATCTCCGTGGAAAGCCTTCAGGCTATACATCTTTGAACTAAGTGCTGTGTCTAGATCTATGTATACTTGGAGTTTAACATAACCACTCTAGGATCTGATCGATTTGTATATTATGCTATTACCTGCTATTAGCCTGAACTTACTATGGGTCGTTTAGTCTGGCAGGTCATTTATAAATACCAAAATCAAGACATGGCCTAATACAGTTCCGTGTATAAAACCAGATGTGACGGACGGTGGATTATGATAAGATCTACGGTTTGAAAGAAAATGCTTGTATTCAGACAAGTGTTTGCCAAGATTTCTAATAACATTTATATAGAAGTCATTGTTTGGCCTTAGCATAATCCATATTAATCAAATCAGTTTAAATGTTATTATTGTCGGTTTCCGATAATATTTGTATAAAGATAAGATAAGATAACTTTATTAGCACTAACACATTGACAATAAATGGTTATGGCAACAAATTAAAGACTAACTACAATAACATATATACAATGAAGGAGTGACAGTGGATAATTATGAGAGAAATATATAAAAAATAAATGAGAAGCATATACATTATTACAAAAATCAAGTACCTTTTAATAATGAGTTTCTCACCAACAAGCATTCATTCAAATAGTTGACAAGAATTTTTAATATTGTTTGGGAATTACTATTAAGAATTGATATAAGCAAGTTATATGATAAGGAAGAAAATTTGTTGTTCAATAGAACATTATTTAATTTTTTAATAAGGTTATCTCTCACATATTTATAGGAGGAACATTTTAAAAGAAAGTGAAGTTCATCTTCAATGTCTCCATTGTTACAGCAAAGACATACGAGTACCCTATTCTGCTTTGGTATTTTTAGATATCGCCCTCTTTCAATAGATAAAGTATGAGCACTTAACCTCAATTTACATAAAGTTGATCTATCACTTTTGGATTTGCATTGATCAACATACGAGGGTCTTTTATTCTTTTATTTATCTTTTATAAATGAAAGTAGCTGAGTTTCACATGTATGCTATTTTTCGTGTATTTCTTCTAAAAATTCCGATGGCTTTGTGAATGTTTTATTTTTTAACTTTCGTATTACCAAATATAAATATGGCTAGGTGTGAAATATATGGATTTTCGCTGGGCCCTTTATCTTGTATGGTTTATACAATGCATATATTTTCATTTTTTAGGTTCTATTTAAAAACTGATAGATATTGATCGTTCAAGATTTTGATTTTTTTTCAGTGGTATCAGTTATGAGGATTCCAGTTTTTAAGAGCTGAGATACATGATTTTTAATGTACTTATGTGTGTTTATATATCTCTCAACTTGTACGATTCATTCGTGTATGTAGCAATGTTTTAGATTTTAACGAGAGAAATTTATGTATTACTGAAAAATTATTACATCAGGGTTTTCGATATCACAAACTAGTCAAAATATTTACTAAATTTTATCATCTGTATAAGGATATCATTCGTAAATATAGCTCAACATGCAGACTTCTTATACGTTCAGGTATTTCACATCCAATTTTTTATGGACATAGTCTTTATAAAGCACAACATGTCAGTATTCACCTCAGAAGCTAACGAAACCTTTAAATAGACTTATTAAGAAGGGATATAGTTACGATATTGTTGTCAGGTCATTAAAGATTGCATATTTTGGCGTTAATATTGATTTAAATATATGGTCTTTACATCGGAACTAAACACATTTATTTAAAAAACCTTTTGTTGGCATGACACGGCTTATGTTCTTCTCATATATGTTATGATGCCCTAACGGGAAGGATTATGCCTGATATTCATATGATGAAGACATTATCTTTCAATCAGTTTAATTGAAGTCTGGAGCTGGCATGTCAGTTAAGTCTGTTGTTATTTATGTATTATTGTCATCTTTTTATTATTTTTTTTTGTTACATCTTCTGACATCAGACTCGGACTTCTCGTGAACTGAATTTTAATGTGCGTATTGTTATGTGTTTACTTTTTTTACATTGGCTAGAGGTATAGGGGGAGGGTTGAGATCTCACAAACATGTTTAACCCCACCGCATCTTTTAGCGTTACCCAAGTCAGGAGCCTCCGGTCTTTGTTAGTCTTGTATTATTTTTAATTTTAGTTTCTTGTGTACAATTTGGAGTTTAGTATGGCGTTCATTATCACTGAACAAGTATATATATTTGTTTAGGGGCCAGATGAAGGACGCCTCTGGATGCGGGAGTTTCTCGATGCATTGAAGACCTGTTGGTGACCTTCTGCTGTTTTCTGTTCTAAGCATGGTTGGGTTGTTGTCTCTTTGACACATTCCCCATTTCCATTCTAAATCTTACTTATGCATATCATATACTGGAAAAGTTTGTTTGGCCCTATCATATATTGTTTGGAGGTTCATCATTGGTCTAGTTCATTAATAGGTAGCTCACAAATTAGTGTTTCAATGTATTTCTAGTATGCTTCTCTTTTTAGTTTCCTTTTAAGTTTGATGTATTTGCCAGAGAAGTTGCATTCTTTGCGTTTCTATTCAGTCTATTTATATGTTTATAATTTTCTTAGTGTATAATTGTGAATTATAGTCATTTCGTACCCTAACCATTTCGTACCCCCCATTTCGTACCCTAGAAAAAACCATTTGGTACCCTGACCATTTCGTACCTTGACTATATTTCGTACCTCATGGAATATTAACATGTAGAACCATTTTATATTTCGTACTATAAAAATACAGCAGCAGATGATTATTTCTTTGTTTGTTGATTAACCCCATACTTTTAGAGTTTAACAATTAATTAAGATCAAATCCTGCAAACAAACAAAGTGCTATTATAACTATTGAAGTTTCCAAGTGCCGCTTAATTAAACCAATCATCGGTCTTTAAAACATTGTTACGTCTAGATGCATTATCTTTTTTAATATGTTATATTTAAAAAAAAAACCATGAAAATCATAAAAAAAAAGTGTACAAAAATATGATACGAAATAGCTTACATGCATTAAGTCCATGAGGTACGAAATGGTAGATGCATTCGGCCAATGGTGTACGAAATGGATATTATCGTGGGTACGAACTGTCAAATGTATGAAATGGCAGATTTGGGTACGGAATGGCAGAGGTACGAAATGGTCAGGGTACGGAATGACTTGCTTCCATATTAGTTATCGCCCAACCCTCCCTTAACCTGGATCAATTATGTAACAGCAACGTAAGAACACGTAAAAATAAGTTCAGCCCAAACTGGTACAATAACTAAGTGTTTCTTCTTCTAAAGCTAACATGGAATGGTAGGTTTTTTTTTAATATTTCGAAAAAAACTCATCTACATGTGCTTTTTTTTTCTCATATTTATCGCTTTCTTTTTGAACTACTAGTAAATTAAATATGTGCCTGTGTCAGATTGGGAGCCCGTAATTAAATGGTTGGTACAGGATTTTTTTTATGTGAAAAACATGCGGATCAATCCTGGTTTTATACCTAGCTACACCTCTCGTTTGTATGATAATAGCATATATTTCCAATTTATTGACACTAATTTGCTAGCAACACAGACATAATAGGAAAGATATCACGAATAGGGGTACAGATGTGAACATTATGTCATGCTCTTAATCTCTATAAAACAGACATTTAATATCAACAAAGAATAACTAAACTTTCAATTAATATAACAATATGTACATGTTCTCATACCGCCATTAACAGAAGTAAATACACTGGTTTCTGTATCTTATAACTACACTCTAAACATAGTCTACCACACTCTCCTATACCTGTGTTATTTCCGCCTGGCGGTGCTGCGACCGTTCCCGATATCAACAGGTGTCTCTGAAGTCAAATAGCGGTATTTACCGGTATGCAACACTCAAACGCGTATATATTTTAAAAAAAAACACATCACGAAATGCAATTATGCTAAAACTTAACCATATTATAATTACAACAATCTGTCGCACATACACTTCAAATTCCTAAATGTTACAAATATTATAATGAACATCATTGTACAGTATTATTTTTTTCTTAAATTTCAAATTTGTTACTACATTCTTCTGTCCAATTCCATTTAACTCAGTCTTGTTTTGTAAATTTACATATATATATTATACTATTGACAAACATTATAATGAATTTCCTGTAAAAAAAAAAACCTGTACCTTAGTCTAATAGATCTAAGTTTTTCATGTTTTGATTTTTCATAAAAAAAAAAAAACATCACAAAGATTTTAACAATGCAATATACTTTTGAAGTCCAGTAGCTTATTAATGCTTCAAGAATACTCTGGAACGTTGACGCAACATTATACAGTTAAAATTAATTTGATTAATACTAATAAAGTCCTCCGTTTTGATATCCAAGTTATCTTCCATCCTTGGTATTGGAAACGCATCTTTTATGGTGTTCTCATTATTTTCCGATAATCCACACATAACCCTCATTGTGAGTTCATTTTTCGTACTGATACAATGGGAGCAAATCATCGACTACATGAATTTTGTCAAAATAACGCTAAGAATCTGCTCAAATGTCTTTCTATGAGGTAATTTAAGTTCGCTTTTCTAAGGTTTCAGAACTTTTAAGAAGTGCAAATGCTGTTAAAATGACTGTTCCGGATCGAAACTGGTCTATCGCTCATTAACGAATCAACAGGATAAAACTTCAATTTTTGACGTACCAAAATGGATTTTGAAATTCGTTCACATATTTATCAGTATTAAAACATTTTTACGTCTCGTTCATATATTTTAGCATTCAGATAATCAGTGAACACTGGTGAAGCTTGAAAATGAAATGTCAGAACCGCATTCTACTACAATCATCCACCAAAAATAATCTCTATGGATATATATAAGACAGTCTACAGATGGTGTCTGAATCCTCTTCTGAATGACTTTGTCGGAGAGGACGTTCAAGTCCGTAATAACTATATTGACTTGTTTAAATTATATAAATGTTTTTTTTTTCTTTCTACAATGAGTACCTAACTATTTGAATACATACCCCATTGTTTATCGTTTAACTATTCATCTTTATTCAACATTTCATTTATCAAGTTTCCTTTCACGTGTGAGAGTTTGACATGTCAACGCTTAATTGCTCCTCCCTGAGGTTCCTCCTAACAGAGCCTCATGAGAAAACTTAGTTTTAACCAATATTGCTATGTAATATTTGCTGCTTTTCGAGCTTATATTTATTTCTTTTTATTACGTAGTATTTGATTTTCTCCCATGCATTGGACATAATATTCCATGATATGTTAGCATTATCGAAAGTATTATAAAGGAAATTCTATTCCATTGTTGACTAATATAAATTTTCATAATAAGATAATAACTATTTCATTACCTCCCTTATTTTGTACCTTTCGACAAATGTTGTCTATTTACAACTTTATTTCTTTCAAAAATAAAATATTTTCATTATTGCTATATGTATTGTTTTGTTATCAATAATTTCTACTAAATTGTTTGATCAGATTAATATTTTTGAATCAGTACCGATTATATTTGAAGCATGAAATTCTACAAAATTTTACAGCAATACCATCAACTTAGAATAAGTTTTATTTATATATTAACCTTTAAATTGCGATTTACAATTACTCTGGTTTCTCTTCAATCCACGAATAAATCTTTCGCCTTTTACTAAAGATTTCCGTGGAGAGGAACAAATTAATGAGTCTATAGACTATTTTTGCCGCCCTGTATCGGTCAGGGTAATATATTAATACAAAAATACAACATATGGAACAAAACACCCTTACTATTAGAAATAAACCTTTCAGTTACCATGGTTACGTCAAGGAAGGACAAAATAGTTGATTTATACACACTACACTTGGCATGCTGTTCTGTTAATAGCATACTAATAGTTTCCCAGTATTTATCTCGTTACATATCAAAATGGTTAGAAAAGCCAAACAAGTATAAAGTTGAAAAGCATTGAGGACCGAAAATTCCCAAAAGTTGTGCCAAATACGGCTATGGTAATTTATGCCTGGGATAAGAAGATCCATAGAATTAAAACATATTCATATAACGATTGTGATATCAAATATTTCGTTTGATTTAAAGTATTTAAGAAAAGTATATAAAATAATCAAATCAAGGATATTTCATGTAAGCACAATTAGCTGAATACTGTGCTGACTTTACGCCTGCTATCGATGATGTATCGAATGGTTGTAAAATCGTATAAAAGATATCATGCCTATTTGATGGTTATTAATTAGTCAAATGAAAAAATTGAATACAAAGTTGTTTCTTTTTTTGTCTATCTGTTCAAGTTTGTGATTAAAAAGCTAAAGCGTTCATTACACTAGTAGTCCAATTATTTATTTAAAATCATCATTTTCTATTGATACATTTTCTTAATACACTAGCCATTAGTTAAAATGATGATTTATTTATTAGATTTAGTATGTGGATATAGATGTGGAAATCACTTATATATAGGTCCTTTTCAAAACTAATATTCTCAGTTTTCTATTTTATAGTTCCTTTTTACAGATTCATAGATTTGTGAATCAAGGCAACAGTTGTATTTAAGCAGTACTGATCTACATATTCTCTGTATCATAACTGGGGCCAATATATATATATATATTTAGTTGGTCAATATACCGAATCAGTGACGCAAATACGATACGGAGTTGAAGATTAATGAGGACTGAAAATTCCAATAGATTTGACCAAATACAACTAAGGTAATGTTTACCTGGTGTTGAAAATCCTGAATATCTCGAACAATTCAAGTATTTGTTAGTTAATGCATCATAAGTCCCAGTTAATAGTGTCATGATATGATCACAAAAGAATTCTTTTTAATATTATGATGTGGTATACTAAGATATATTGATATATGTTATATATGTAATATAAATGTATTCTTAATGTGTGTTTTACAGTCTCTCATAACTGTTTTTAGAGTGGTTCTTTTATAAATTAATCTGTTTAAATTATATTGTATTTTATAACTAATGTTTTAAAGAGGTGATACTCTAATATATTATTTGTTGTTCTTTGTTATTTTGTTAATTATACAAATTAAATTTAACATGAATAATAGTCTTTTTTGAGTACAACATGGAGACACTTCCACATTTAAAACTAAACTAACCGACAAAGATAAAAAAAAAAAAGAAAAAAAAAGAAATAAAAAAGAAAAAGTAAAGTATGTGAAATGGCTTACACACCATGCACACGTCAAATGATTTAAATCCTATACGCGCCTTCACACGTCAAATGATTTAAATCCTATACGCGCCTTCACACGTCAAATGATTTAAATCCAATAAGCGCCTTCACACGTCAAATGATTTAAATCCAATACGCGCCTTCACACGTCAAATGATTTAAATCCAATACGCGCCTTCACACGTCAAATGATATAAATCCAATACGCACCTTCACACGTCAAATGATTTAAATCCAATAAGCGCCTTCAAACGTCAAATGATTTAAATCCAATAAGCGCCTTCACACGTCAAATGATTTAAATCCAATACGCGCCTTCACACGTCAAATGATATAAATCCAATACGCACCTTCGCACGTCAAATGTGTGTTTTCTTAAAATACTTCAGAGTTGTTTCGCTTTGAATATACCATGTATACAGCATGTGCATTTTCTTCCAGCTCATTTAGAAAATTTCAGAGTAGGTAAATTTAATGGATTTGAGTTATTTTTTTTTCGAATTGTTTGTTTGATAATGAATTACAATTATTTTACAGTTTGTTTTACATATTTGCCCGATTATACAAACTGCAGATTATATAGAATGGTTTATGAAAATTCGTTTTAATTTTATAATGTAGTATTATATCGAAAACTTTATTAAAAAATCCGCAAAGATTTCAGTTTAATTTATGTCTTTACATTAGAAGCGATGCTTAGTCTTCTGTAGGGTTGATGAAAAATCTTTGTAGGCGTTAATCCAGTATTCAAGACTAGGGTGCGATCAAATAAAAAAAATTGTACAAAGAAGATTCAATGTTCCCTCCGATGTCCGTTTGAACTCGCCTCTTCTTCTGCTTCTGTATCTATATCATTTATCAACCACTTGCTAGAAAACTTGTATATACTTAGATTGCCTTTGTGATGTATATGTCGTGTACAAGTTGCAATTTTGTACAGGTTATAAAATATTGTACATGTTATAACCTGTACAATGCTAAAATACAAGTTATAACATGTACAAAAGTACCTCATACATGTTATAACATTGTACAAAATATTGCTTAAAAATGGGTTTAACTTGTACAAAATTTGAAAATAAAAAATATATTTCTATTATTACAATACATGCCATTAAGCTCACTACTATTTTCATCCTATATTTTATTGTCCATTCATGTTAATGTGTTTTTTATACAGTTAATAACCAGATTAATAGTTTTTCTGGTGGTGATATTCCTCATGTCAATACTAGTGAGGATTTATTTGACATTTCAAATATTGACATCAAGCGTTCACGAAAGAGGGCACTTTCTGGCCAACAGGTACAAGCTGATGCACTGACAAAAAACACAAAGCTAGACTAACTGTTCTCTCCCAGGCGGACAACGCTATCATTCCAATTCCGTCAATTGATAGGGGCCCTGCCGACGAGAGAAACATAAAAGGTGTGGTGATGAATGTAAATGAACATGGCGGCTATAAAATTGGAACTAAAGTTGGACTAATTAAGGGATACTTAAGTAGAAACCAGGTTCAATTCTTTGCAAATGCCACTTGAAATGTGTGTGAAGTCCCGATGAGTGATACGAGTGTGAGAGAGATAATGCGTAAGATATCGTTGAGTGGAGGGCAAGGCTTTGTGCATTGTCAGTGTAAGAAAGGCAGTTGTAAGTCTTGTAGGTGTAAATGTAGAAGAATGAAAGGTTTGTGCAACTCAAGGTGTCACATGTCTCTGTCTTGTAGCAACAAGTAAGAAATATATATGAAATGAAGTATTTTATGCATGCTGTAAATAATGCACCTTCTTTAGCATTTGATTATTGTTCTTAATTATGTAATAAATTTCAAATGTGTATTCAGCTTTATTTGAATTTATTCTAAAAATTTTGTACAGGTTAGAACCATTTTTTAGCAATATTTTGTACATGTTATAACATGTATGAGGTACTTTTGTACATGTTATAACTTGTATTTTAGCATTGTAAATGTTATAGCATGTACAATATTTTTGTACATGTTATAACCTGTACAAAATTACAACTTGTACACGACATATATAATGGTTTGCTTATGAACTTTTACCAGAAAATATAAATAGTTTAAAATTTAACCTTATATTAAACATTGACTTTCCTGTTATACAAAACGTGTATTACACTCACCGAGCATGAATAATTTCAACCATGTCAATTCAACGTAGAAACGAAGGAATACAACCTGTAACCATCGTAACTTTATAATTATTAGTATAATTTTGTCATGTATCAATCTCAGTCACCCATGTAACTTTACCCACAAATGAATTGAACAACGAATGTGACCTACCGAATTAAACTATATACCGGGTTTGAATAACATGAGCAACACAATGTGAGCCACATGTGTAGCAGGATCAGCCTACCTTCCGGAGCACCTGAGATCACCCCAGTTTTTTTGGGGGCTAAGTCTTTAGGTGTTCTGTGTTGTGTATTGTGTACTATTAATTGCCTGTTTGTATTTTTATTTTTTAGCCATTGCGTTGTCAGTTTATTTTCGATCTATGAGGTTGACTTTCCCTCTGGCATCTTTCTCCCCCTTTCTTTAAACTGAATCATTAACATCTCTTTGACATTTGACAATATCTTGGATACATTTGAGTTAATAGACACTGATCAATGATATCATTATTAAAACGAGAAAGACAACTCCATGTGTCAGATAATCCCACGTTTTAACCAAAAAACCAGACATATCAATAAATAGAAAACTGTACTGTCTATTAAACCGCTATCTATATTCGGCTTTGAGCGTTCCTGGAAAAGGTTAAACAAGAAAAGCGCATCGGACACATGATATTTTTAACGTTTTCTTTTCATTTTTTTACATAGAAAACATGACCAAAAAAATAGTTTCAGAATGTTGAGATCTACATTTTCTTCATTTACATCTGCACTTTTATACAACTTGAATTATACTTTATAATTTTATGTTAAAGATTGTTCATCGTTAGGAATGCCAACATATTAAGCTGATGGACATGAAAATAGTTATCAAAGGTACCAGGATTATAATTTAATACTCGCGTTTCGTCTACATAAGACTCATCTGTGACGCTCAGATCAAAATAGTTATAAAGCCAAACAAATGCAAAGTTGAAAAGCATTGAGGACCCAAAATTCCCAAAAGTTGTGCCAAATACGGCTAATGTAATCCATTCCTAGGATAAGAAAATCCTTAGTTTTTCGAAAAAAAAATAGTTTTGTTACAGGAAATTAAAAAAAAAATGACCATATAATTGATATTCATGTCAACACCGAGGTACTGACTACTGGGGTGGTGATACCCTCGGGTACGAAACGTCCACCAGCAGTGGCATCGACCCAGTGGTGTAAATTGTTATCAAATGTACCAGGATTATAATTTAATACGTCAGACGCGCGTTTCGTCTACACAAGACTCATCAGTGGCGCTTAGATTAAAATAGTTATTAAGCCAAACAAGTACAAAGTTAAAGAGCATTGAGGACCCAAAATTCCAAAAGGTAATCTGTTCCTGGGATAGGAAAATCCTTAGTTTTTCGAAACAAATCAGTTTTGTAACAGGAAATAAATTAAAAAAAAAAAAAGAAACAACTGAGAAGCAGTACTGCTGTACGTCATTTAACAAACAAAACCCGAATTGAGCACCTGTAATATTTTTGGGCCCTTTAAAACTTGCTGTTAGGTGTGAGCTCCGTGTTGAAAATAGTACCTTGACCTCTAATGGTTTACTTTTATGAATTGTGACTTAGATGGAGAGTTGTCGTATTGGCACTCATACCACATCTTGATATATATTGTAGAAATTCGAGAAAGTTATTTGTATCCTAGTTTTTCTATTTATGCTACCTCTGATATCGGGCTTATTCTAATTCTTATACATAATTAAAGCCTGTATTTCTTGTTTTACATTGTTTTTCTCTTTTATCATTTTTTTTCCTTTTCCAAACACAATTTTTCTGAACAATCTGCACATGGTGAGTAGCTTAAAATAACCTCTACACTGAGTATAGCTTTATAACTTCCTTCATTGTCATCTCATTTTCTATCATTATCTATTCAGTATGCCACCATCTTTATTTTTTGTAGATGGTATATTCTTTATTCTTTTCCGAGTGTCCTCGTGAATGTCTTTATACTTAGTTGTTGCATTTGAGCTGTATTTATACAGAAGAATTGTAGAACGAGGTTAACTTGATCCATATATTTCATATGCATAAAGATATGCAAAGCATTTACGAAATTCTTCTTCTGATACAAAATGTTTCTTGTTTCCACCTGAAGTAAATACTATGCATTTCAACTCGAAAAGTATTATAACAATCGATTGCAGTTTTTTTAATTGATTGTCATAGTCGTCTGAAATCCTTAATTAACTATTTTTATAAGAAAACTATTTTGTTATTGTATAATATCTTTATAATCAAGTAAAATATTAGATAATCTGGTAGCCTTTTAATTCACTAATTTATTTTTCACAAATGATTAAGATTATTGTCTATTTAAAAAAAACGTAATTTGTTTAACCACACGATATGACAAAAATGTTCCTTTAATGTATTTCTTATTTACTACTTATGTTAAACATAATGATCAATAAATCCTTCTGCATGGATCCATTTAAAATCAGCTTCATCAATGTTGTGTAATGCGTTGTGCCGAAACATCTCCAATATGTTGCTGTGGGACGAGAGATAGGCTTCAATACTTTTAACTAGTTGAGTAATTTCGTCGTTCTCGTTTTAGTACATGCAAATTTGAAGCCCTCGTGTTTGTGATTTTCTCCATATACATTGAATTAATTGGAAGAAACAACATCTGGGAAATCCGTGTATGGTGCATTATTGATTGATGTTCCGTAATCGATAAGCACTGTGTCAGGTAGGAATTGAAGTTAGAGTTGAATAATATTGCAATTACACATGTAGAGCTTGGCTAACGTTTCATTTACGAACTTCAAAGATTATTATAACGGATGCAAATGTAGGATCACTTTATGTCGCTTATTATTTCTATTTAATATTAAATCTGAATGTTTGCTTAGATATTATGATAAGAAAATATCAAATGGTAATATTCAACAAGAACGTTAATATTACAAAACCTTTATTTCAATTTCGAACATTTCACAAATGTTTTTACTAAATAATTTAAGCACATGTATTCTGTTAATAACTTAATTCTTTTTCTCTAAAAACTTTGTGTTATACTATTGTAAAATAATGATATAAAGACTTTAACCAAAAGTGTTTTCATTTTTAAGGTATTATTCCACAAAAAATAAATACAACACAGTTCTAATTTTATTTATATTGAAACATGTCAAAAAGATTTTTTCTCAATTATTTGAGCACATGTATTAAAGAAATATCCTTTAAATATAGTAACAAGTCTACGATGAATGACATGTACACATAATCAGGACAATCCATACACAAATTTTAATTACTAAAACAACAAATAACCAAATATTAATATAGGCATGTTATTAAAAGTTTGAGAATCAGGATGTCATCATAACTATAAACTATAACATTGCAACTTCTGTTACATGCGAAACAAGTTTTTTATGAGCTTTATCTTAGTGTGTCATAGTTAACTGACACAATTGCTTTTTAACTAAACGCATGCCTACATCTTTGAACAATTTAGATATTCATTGCTTTTTAGCTCACCTGGCGTCCGACGTCCGTCGTCCGTCGTCGTCGTCGTCGTCGTCCGTCGTCGTTAACTTTTACAAAAATCTTCTCCTCTGAGACTACTGGGTCAAATTAAACTAAACTTGGCCACAATCATCATTGGGGTATCTAGTTTAAAAAAATGTGTGGCGTGACCCCGCCAACCAACCAAGATGGCCACCATGGCTAAAAATACAACATAGGGGTAAAATGCAGTTTTTGGCTTATAACTCAAAAACCAAAGCATTTAGAGCAAATCTGACGGGGTAAAATTGTTTATCAGGTCAAGATCTATCTGCCCTCAAATTTTCAGATGAATCCGACAACCCGTTGTTGGGTTTCTGCCCCTGAATTGGTAATTTTAGGGAATTTTTGCTGTTTTTGGTTATTATCTTGAATATTAGTATAGATAGAGATAAACTGTAAACAGCAATAATGTTCAGCAAAGTAAGATTTACAAATAAGTCAACATGACCGAAATGGTCAGTTGACCTCTTTAGGAGTTATTGCCCTTTATAGTCAATTTTTAACCATTTTTCGTAAATCTTAGTAATCTTTTACAAAAATCTTCTCCTCTGAAACTACTGGGCCAAATTAATCCAAACTTGCCCACAATCATCATTGGGATAGATAGTTTAAAAAATGTGTGGCGTGACCAGGCCAACCAACCAAGATGGCCGCCACCGCTAAAAATAGAATATAGGGGTAAAATTCAGTTTTTGGCTTATAACTCAAAAATCAAAGCATTTAGAGCAAATCTGAGACTGGGTAAAATTAGTTATCAGGTCAAGATCTATCTGCCCTGAAATTTTCAGATGAATCGGACAACCCGTTGTTGGGTTGCTGCCCCTGAATTTGTAATTTTAAGGAAATTTTGCTGTTTTTGGTTATCTTGAATATTAGTATAGATAGAGATAAACTGTAAACAGCAATAATGTTCAGCAAAGTAAGATTTACAAATAAGTCAACATGACTGAAATGGTCAGTTGTCCCATTTAGGAGTTATTGTCCTTTATAGTCAATTTTTAACCATTTTTCGTAAATCTTTGTAATATTTTACAAAAATCTTCTCCTCTGAAACTACTGGGCCAAATTAAACCAAACTTGGCCACAATCATCATTGGGATATCTAGTTTAAAAAGTGTGTGGCGTGACCCGGCTAACTAACCAAGATGGCCGCCACGGCTAAAAATAGAACATGGGGGTAAAATTAAGTTTTTGGCATATAACTCAAAAACCAAAGCATTTAAAGTAAATCTGACAGAAGTAAAATTGTTTATCAGGTCAAGATCTATCTGCCCTGAAATTTTCAGATGAATTGGACAACCCGTTGTTGGGTTGCTGCCCCTGAATTGGTAATTTTAAGGAAATTTTGCTGTTTTTGGTTATTACCTTGAATATTTTTATAGATAGAGATAAACTGTAAAAAGCAATAAATGTCGGCAAAGTAAGATCTACGAATAAGTCAACATGAACGAAATGTTCAGTTGACCCCTTTAGGAGTTATTGCCCTTTAAAGTCAATGTTTAACCATTTTTCGTATATCTTAGTTATCTTTTACAAAAATCTTCTCCTCTGAAACTACTGGGCCAAGTTCATTATAGATAGAGATAATTGTAAGCAGCAATAATGTTCAGCAAAGTAAGATTTACAAATAAGTCAACATGACTGAAATGGTCAGTTGACCCATTTAGGAGTTATTGCCCTTTATAGTCAATTTTTAACCATTTTTCGTAAATCTTTGTAATCTTTTACAAAAATCTTCTCCTCTGAAACTACTGGGCCAAATTAAACCAAACTTGGCCACAATCATCATTGGGATATCTAGTTTAAAAAGTGTGTGGCGTGACCCGGCTAACTAACCAAGATGGCCGCCACGACTAAAAATAGAACATGGGGGTAAAATTCAGTTTTTGGCATATAACTCAAAAACCAAAGCATTTAAAGTAAATCTGACATGGGGTAAAATTGTTTATCAGGTCAATATCTATCTGCCCTGAAATTTTCAGATGAATTGGACAACCCGTTGTTGGGTTGCTGCCCCTGAATTGGTAATTTTAAGGAAATTTTGCTGTTTTTGGTTATTACCTTGAATATTTTTATAGATAGAGATAAACTGTAAAAAGCAATAAATGTCGGCAAAGTAAGATCTACGAATAAGTCAACATGACCGAAATGTTCAGTTGACCCCTTTAGGAGTTATTGCCCTTTAAAGTCAATGTTTAACCATTTTTCGTATATCTTAGTTATCTTTTACAAAAATCTTCTCCTCTGAAACTACTGGGCCAAGTTCATTATAGATAGAGATAATTGTAAGCAGCAAGAATGTTCAGTAAAGTAAGATGTACAAACACATCACCATCACCAAAACACAATTTTGTCATGAATCCATCTGCTTCCTTTGTTTAATATTCACATAGACCAAGGTGAGCGACACAGGCTCTTTAGAGCCTCTAGTTTAGAAATGAACTTGCAAATCCAATCAATATTAACATCTGCTTTCATTGAATTCAGTGGGGTTGTCAAGAGTGTTACTACAACAGTATGACATGCGATTTTTTTCACAAACTACATAACAAATCATAAATTAGTCCTTTAAACAAGGTATTACTAAGTCTTTTGTCATGGTGATGAATCAAATACTTTACTGTGTTTATTCTGCATAATTATATCATCAATTATATATAAGCTTAATGTTTGCCTCTTCCATATAAAAAAAAACAAAAAATGTTTGAATTGGATATCACTTGATATAAACTCGCACGCCATTACGAGTTGCTTGACCGTCTGGAATAACCGTTTCACAAATAATATCGGATATGTTCCTCACGTCGTAACTACAATCCCATTCCCTTTCATGAATGTGACCTACTGAATTAGACTGTATACCGGATTTGTTATAAGATTAGCAAACGACGGGTATCACATGTTGAGCAGGATCTTTTTACCCTTCCGGAGCACCTGAGATCACCCCTAGTTTTTGGTGGGGTTCCTGTTGCTTATTCTTTAGTTTTTTATGTTGTTTCATGTGTTCTATTGTTTGTCTGTTTGCCTTCTTTCATTTTTAGCCAGACGTTGTCAGTTGATTTTCGATTTATGAGTTTGACTGTCCCTCTGGTATCTTTATCCCCTCTTTTATTAATTTCAATATAATGATAAACGAACAGTAACAAGTTCATCTTCATGTTTTATAGGATATTACAAGCGATTTTAAATTCTCACGAAAAATTATGTTTGAAGAAAAGAAAGTAATATTCATCAAAACTTTGTACTTGTCTTTTACAACTCAATATGTAAAACATCATAATACCACTTGCAGTGTCAAACATTGTCAGCATCAACTTTAAGCAATCAGTAGCATCAGAATGGAATCAAATTTAGATAGAAAATACTGTAATGGAAAATTTAGAAGAAAAGAATGACTTTGTTAAATGTATATACAGTGATCTTGAAGCACCACTTGTTAAAGAAAACGCATCTATCCCATCGAACTAGAGATAGATGATACTTCAGATACAGTTAAGTCGGCCTCATACCTTGACTTCTGCCAGAAATTGACAATGAGGGTCGGTTGAAAACAAAACTTTACGACAAAAGAGATGATTTCAACTTTCCAATTGTGAACTTTCCTTTTCTAAGTAATAACATTCCAGCAGTACCAGCATACGGTGTATATATCTCCCAATTGATACGATATTCCCGTGCTTGCATTTCCTATCATGATTTCTTTGATAGAGGGTTGCTGCTCACAAGGAAGCTATTAAACTAAGAGTTCCAAATGGTGAATTTGAAATCTTCACTTCGTAAATTTTACGGACACCATCACGAGTTGGTTGACCTTTATGGAACAGCCATTTCACAAATGATATCGGATATGTTCCTTACGTCGTAACTACAAACCTCTTCCCTTTCATGAATGTGACCCACCGAATTAGACTATTTACCGGATTTGTAATTACATAAGCAACAGCTCACATTCTAATATATCTTCATTAATAAAATCATTAATATCATTTAGGCAAAACAGCTGTGCCTCTGCAGTCTAAACAATCTATCAAAAAAGAAGAGATGGAAGAGAGTCAAAAGATCTTCCCAATTCAAAAAAACAGAATGGAGTTCTTCTGGCTCACTACCGAAGTAAAAACAAAACCCGCGCACCATTAATATGTTTTAAAAAAGCCTTTCCCTAACCTTTTTTCCAAAACAAAAAATGGCATTGTTAGATATATATACATATATATAATCATCATTAACATGCTATTGTATTTTTATAAGTCCTACGTTACTACATGATCTGTGACTAATGACATCTATCTATAAGTCCAAGCATACAGTAAACTGTTATAATATGAATATGTTTCTTGTTTAGATAACCACATATGTTGCGATCAAATAGAGAATAGACATAGGAATGTGTTAAGGAGACAACAACCCGATCATAAAGCAGACAACAGCCGAGACCTCCAAAAGGTCTTCAATGCAGCGAGAAACTCCCGCACCCGGATGCGTCCTTCAGCTGGCCGCTAAACAAATATGTATACTGGTTCAGTGATAATGGACATCATACTTAACTCCGAATTATACACTTTGACAAGATACTAAAAGTAGAAATGATACAAGACTAATAGAGGAAAGAGGCTCCTGACTTGGGACAGGTGCAAACTTGCTACGGGGTTAAACATGTTTTTATGAGTCTGAGTCACCATTTATCAGGATAGGAATTGGGTTTACAAAGAGAGAATAATGTGCAAAAAATAGATAAAGGGCGGGACCAACTGAACCTAAAACCGATAACATAATAAAGAAAAGATGAAACATAAAGAATACGTGTATTACTTTTTAATTACCTTATGTCCAGTGGCATATATTTCACGCATGTTTCGGACAAATATGGTAGAGATCAAAGGATAAAAAATAGAGTGAAATAGTAAAACATAAAAGATATAGAATTATAGAAACGATCATTAATCTGAACCCACTCCCATTCCCCAGTCGCACACACCATACGGCCAATACTCGCACATATACATCTCTATACAAATATATCAAGCTGAACCCATCCCTCCGATCCTAGACACCGAAGTTCTGCATCCGTTCTTGTTAAATGTATCTTATTACATACATTTTGTACGGGTCTAGATAATAAAGCTATCTTTTTGTATTATATATACTGTGTCACGAAATAAAGTAATTCTACTTGTATAACCCCAACACCCCCTCCCCTAAAAAAGCATTATTGAAGAGTAAATTACCATTTAAAAGTCCTGCAGAAAACATATATGAAAGCATATACTCAAAGCACCGGAAAACAAGCAAAACAAGGGAGACACTAGCTATGTACTTTTGTTTTTATTTCAATGTGTAGACTGTAGAGGTGTTTCTTCAGAAAGGGTTTTCATTGGAGACTTGTTTGCCATGTGCACCGCAGATATCTGTTTCTGTCCATGGACAGGTTATGTGTCTAATTAATTATAATAACATGTCATTCGCATTTTTTGCTCGACCCTGCCAGTACACGAACTCGCACGAACTCTCAAGAACGCCATATTTTATAAGAATGGCGATATTGCCACGCGTTTTTTTTTAATTATGGGTCACTCATGTTTAAAGAAAGGGGAGAAATCCAAACAAAAACCGACCAATCACAAACAATGTTGCAAATTTGACCTTGTGACGTTAAAGAATTACCCATAATGCAATTATGTGATATAAATAAAAAAAAACTACTATACCAATTGAATAGAAAATATTGCCTTCAAATGAAAAGTTATATTAATTGAATGAAAAATATGAAAAATATTGCATTTGAATAACAAGTCATACCATTTGAATAAAAAGTAATGCATTTAAATGAAAAACCTATTGTTTTTAAATGAAACTAGAGGCTCTCAAGAGCCTGTATCGCTCACCTGATTCTACTTGGGTTTTTGAAATCATAAAAAAAAAGATAAAATTTGGCTACAGTCACAAAACTTGGCCAGCACCTCATTAAGAAAGGAACATTTATGCTATGTTTGGTTTCAGTCAATTCAGTGATTCTCTAAAAGAAATCATTTATTTGTATTTCCCATAGGGTCCTATGTTAACCCAAGTCCCCTGCTGGCCGCCATCTTGGACAACACTTGGTCAGCATATCATAAGGAACATTCATGCTATGTTTGACTTCATTCCATTCAGTGGTTCTCTAAAAGAAAACATTTGTATGTATTTCCTATTGGTTTCAATGTTGAACTAAGTCCCCAGCTGATAGCCATCGTGGATGATGGATCGGCTGCAAAGTAACAACACTTGGTCAGCATGTCATAAGGAACATTTATGCTATGTTTGGTTTCAGTCAATTCAGTGATTCTCTAAAAGAAGTCATTTATTTGTATTTCCCATAGGGTCCTATGTTAACCCAAGTCCCCCATTGGCAGCAATCTTGGATGATGGATCTGCTACAAAGTAACAACACTTGTTCAACACCTCCTAAGGAACATTCATGCCATGTTTGGTTTCATTCCATTCAGTGGTTCTCTAAAAGAAGTCATTTGCATGCATTTCCCATAGGGACCTATGTTAAACTAAGTCCCCCACTGGCGGCCATCTTGGATGATGGATCGGCTACAAAGTATCAACACTTGGTCAGCACCTAATAAGGAACATTCATACCATGTTTAGTTTCATTCCATTCAGTGGTTCTCTAAAAGGAGTCATTTGTATGCATTTCTCATAGAGTCCTTTGTTAAACTAAGTCCCCCGCTGGGTGCCATCTTTGATGATGGATCGGCTACAAAGTAACAACACTTGGCCAGCACCTCGTCAAAAACATTCATGCCATGTTTGGTTTCATTCCATTCAGTGGTTCTCTAAAAGAAGTCATTTGTATGCATTTCCCATAGGGTCCTATGTTAAACTAAGTCTCCCGCTGGTGGCCATCTTGTATCATGGATCCGCTTCACAGTAACAACCCTTGGTCAGCACCTCATAAAGAACACTCATGCCATGTTTGGTTTCATTCAGTTCAGTGGTTCTCTAAAAGAAGTCATTTGTATGCATTTCCAATAGGGTCCTATGTTAAACTAAGTCCCCCGCTGGCGGCCATCTTGGATGATGAATCGGCTATGACATGTATAAAGTAACAACACTTGGTCAACACCTTATAAGGAACATTCATGCCATGTTTGGTTTCATTCCATTCAGTGGTTCTCTAAAAGAAGTTCAAAATGTAAAAAGTTAACGCTGACGACGGACGACGAACGCCAAGTAATGAGAAAATATACCATTCAAATGAAAACTTACACCATTTAAATGAAAAATTATACCATTTGAATAAAAGTATTGCTTTTAAATGAAAAAAAATTACCATTCAAATGAAAAAATATTGCATTTAAATAAAGACATATACCAATTAAATAAAAAATATTGCATTTAAATGAAAATATTGAATTTTTGAAACTAATACCATGTCATATTTTTTATTTAGTATGTTACGGCCAGAAATCGCCTTTAAATTGTAGCCATAAAAAGACACAAATCAATAATAAAACTTAACAATATTTATTATACAAAAGTTTACAAGAAATATTACACAAATATTACTGTCAACTTAACTGTCAAAATATGAGTCCAATCTTTTATCTTTGTCTGTATCCGGATATCTTTCGGAATCCAATCTGAATATTACGTTCACTACTACGGTCACAATCCAGTATGATGTTGTTTGTAGAATTAAAGTGTCAATCCAAATGCGGTGAATACTAATGTCTATCGATGTCTAAGTCTAAGTCCAAGAGTGAGTGTTTAACTTTAGTGTCTGTATATATAGTTGTCATGGAAGATTCTAGAACAGTCTATAATGGAACATCCTAGAAAGTTCCAACAGAAGTTTCTAGTAAAATGTAGAAGTTTATATAACGCATCTTTTCTTAGGATCATTCTGGAAAGTTCCAATTATTCTGTAATTGTTCCAGTGATTTCTAAACTGCACAGTTCTAAGATTATTCTGTAAACAACTATCAGGCCACACAACACAAATCAGGCCAACATAAATAAATACAATAATTACAATATCATAACAATTACGAATTCTTGCAGAAAAATTTTCAAGCAAAATGAAAATACACCAAACATTCTAAATTGAAATCAAAGTTAATGTACTAATATGCTTCAGTTGGATTTTCATTTCTGCTTTATTTTCGTTCATCAAGAATGCTCGGTGCTCGATTTTCAATAATTTTTTTCTTGGTGATATTTGCAAGCAAAACGTAAACAAAACTACACCAAACATTTTCTTCTGCTGGATTCAAGTTTCCGCTTTTTTATTCATCAAGAATGATTGCACATAATTTTCAAGGGCTACAGCCCAGTACCCTGTTTATACAGCAATCATTTCTAATGACTGCTCCTTCCCCATGGTACCATTAAACACCAATACGTGTATGCTACCAACAAATGCATGCCTTATTATCAAATCAAATCAAATATTTTATTGTCATATAAACTTTACAGTTTGTGACCAGCATATATTACCACAATAAACACAATAAACATACATATTAAACATACACAATAACAACAGCATCATTTTTTTTAACAACAAACAAGTTGTTAAGAGTCCCCTGCCCTCAGTTCTAATGACTTTTTCAAGAAGGATCCTAACTTATTTGTTTGTAAAGGCGATGATGGATTTAGTAAATATTGAAATTTTTCTTCTTCATTTAAATTATTAAAGTTATAATTTTCAGTACATATGTGATGAAAAAAATCATTTCTTAGAGTTTTATTATACTCACAATAGAGTAAAAAAATGTTTCTCATCCTCTAGTATTTTACATTTATGGCAAAGTCGTTCCTCTCTTGGGATTTTAAATTACCTCCCCTTTTCAATCAAAAAAGAGTGATCACTTATTCTAAATTTAGTGATTAATCTCCTTATCTGAAAATTAGATGTTTTAAGATAAGATTCTAGTTTGTAATCTTTTTTAATTTTTTTATAAAGAAAAAATTTACTTTTATCATCAATGTTTTGAAATTTATTTTGAATTAAATCTTCATATCTATTTTTCATTTTTAACTTTATATCGTTTTTTATTTTATTTACATCTTTTATGTTCTTACAAGTAGAAAGAATATTAAGGTCAACATTAGTCTCTTTAACAATATTTTTTGCATATGTATACCATCAGTAAGTTCCTGTCAAATCTAGAGACTGTGTTAGAGAAAAAACTTCCTTTATTAATGGATTAATATTATTATTATATTGTCTAGCTAAATATAAAAGGGTTTGTGTTTTAATAAAACATTCGATAGGCAATCTCCCTAATTCAGCTCTTGCTCCTAAATTGGATGCATTTTTTCTTATTCCTAGAGTAGATTTACAAAATTTAAGATGCATATTTTCAATTGGGGTTTTGTCTATAAAATCAAGTTGATTAATTTCTTTTCCTGAAGATAAGGCTCTGTTATTGGCTCGATGAAAAGAAATATATGTATCCAAATATTTTACTTCTGAATTATAGGTCATAATTGGTTTTACTAAAGAATCAAAAAGATTATTTGCTACTTTTATAGGTCGATTATTCAATGATTTAGTATAGGATTTTATTGCAAAAAATACTTTTTTTGCCTTTTTTGTCAACTCTAAAGTACTTTGTGATAAATTTCCTTACATTTTATCAACATTCCCAAAAATGAATATTCTGTTACACTCTCTATGGCTTTATTCTCATAGTAAATATGTGATGTTTCACTATTATGTTTTGATTGACTAAAAATCATGGATTTAGTTTTGTTTGTATTCAAAGAGAGTTGTCATTTGTTACAATATAATTTAACATTATTTAAACCGTTTTTTTAAGACCCTCTTTTGATTCTGACAGGATTAAAAGATCATCTGCAAAAAGGAGGCATCCCACCTTACTATTTATAAGCTAAAGGGGACTTGAATCATTTCCCTCAAATTTTTTTACAATATCATTTATAAAGACATTAAATAAAGTGGGGCTTAGTGTGTCTCCTTGTTTAACCCCTCTAGCAATATTAAAATATTCTGATACATAATCTTTATATTTTAAAGATGATTTAGTATTTAAGTATTGTTGTTTTAAAACTCTATAAAAAGACCTGCCAACTCCCATTTTACATAATTTATAAAGTAAAGCAGTTCTCCATACTGAATCAAAAGCCTTTTTTAGATCTATGAAGCAGGCATAAATCTTTTTTTTCTCTTTATGTAAATATTTATTTATCAAGGACTTTAATAAAAAAGATGCTATCAGCTGTTCTGTGATTTTCTCTAAAACCAAACTGACAATCACTTAATTGTTTGTCAACAATCTTGATTAGTCTATTATTCAATATGGCATTAAAAAATTTGGGTAGATTACTTATAAGAGAAATTCCTCTATAATTATTAGGGTCTAACTTGTCACCTTTTTTATGTAAAGGGATCATGAAAGATAATTTCCAAGAATCTGGATAATTACCTGTCTTTAAAATCAAATTAAAAACTTTTACAATAGAATTAATTATCACAGGTTGTGAGTGTTTGAGTATTTCATTCACAATTCTATCTGGGCCTGCTGATTTTTTTACTTTAAGGTTTGAAATACCCAATTTTACCTCAGCAAATGTAATTGGTGCATCAGTTTCCATATTCAATTCAATATTATCTTCTAGAATGTTTAGTTCACGTTCCAGTTTATTTACAAAGGATTTATCATATGAGGCTGGTGTACCCTGATCCTGAAAATGTTTTATGATTTTATTTTCATTCATTAAAATTTCAGGAATATCTTCTTCAATATTTGGTTACTTTTTTATTGCCTTTAGAATATTCCAGTATTTTTTTGGATTATTCTTTAAATTATCTGAAAGTGATTTATAAAGTTTTTGGTGATATTCAAATTTTTTTTGTTTAATCATTTTTTTTTAGTTTTTTACATAATTCAAAATATTTAGGTTTTAAACTTTTGTCATTTAAGTTATTCTTGATTTTATTTCCTAAAAAGTTTATTTGTCTTTTTGTTTCATATACTACATTATCTGACCATACTTGTTTAATTTTTTTCTTTTTCTTTTTTGTTGGTTTAGATATGACTTTACATGTATTTTCTGCAATAGTTTGTATAATTTTGGTAAGTTTTTCAGTTGCACCATCAACGCCTAGTTTATTGCTATCAAAATGTTGCATCTCTAAATCTAAAATTTCCTTTTTAACATTTTCTGTTGATAGAACATCAATTAATTTTGAAGATGACAATTCTATCCATTTGTATGATTTTATCAAATGCCATCTCTTTTCATCTAAACATTTCTTCATACATGTATCTGATATAATAGAACAATTCATATATAAGTTTATTTGAACATGATCTGATAAATATGTAAAGTCATTTGTTTTAAAGTATTTTACCTCAGGCAGGAGACTCTCACTTGCAATAGCATAATCAACTGTACTGAACCCAGTATTACACATATAAGTAAAATATCCCAGGGAATCTCCCAAAAAACGACCATTTAGTATACGTAGCCTTGAGGACGAACATAATTCAAGTAATTTATTCGCCAATGTATTCAAAGTGCTATCTTGGTTTACTCTTCTGATTTCAATATCAGTTATATAGCTCTCTGGAAGAAGGTCAATACCATCAAAATTATTTATTTCATCTGAGTCATTTTCTATGTAGTCTGCTTTCATTGCAGTTCTAGAATTAAAATCCCCTATTAAAATAATTTGTCCTTCAATAGAAAATGAACGAATTTCATTTTCAAGATTTTCCAAGTCACTATCATAATGTGCTGATGAAAAAGGGGGAATATAAACAGCACAAAGATATAAATCTTGTTTAAGTCCAAAGAAATACTTATCAAGCTTTAACCATAATCTATTCTGGGATGACGTAGCATCTTTAAGATAAGAAATCCCCTTGTAAAATTGTTTTTTAATCGTGAGTATAATGCCACCACTATGTCTTTTGGCTTTTTTTGTTTTCTTGCGTATTTTAGAGATAATGTTATAGCGTTCAATTTTAAAATCTTCTGATCCCCCCTTCCGGGTTTCTAACAGTATATTTATATCTTTATTTAAAAAATCCAGAAACATTGGGTCTTTCATCTTATCCCCAAGGCCATGTACATTCCATGAGGAAATTGACAATTTTTTATGAATTCTGTTCATTTTTTAATATTTACTATTGTCAGTTATATATTAAACCTTCTTGTTAGCCTGAAAACCTTCAATTATAATTAAACAGTCTGGTTAATGTTTCTATAAACATGATAGATTAAACAATAATAATACATAGTTCCAAATAATATTTTTTTTTATCATTATTCATGACTGCTAACAATACAACAGTCTAAGGGAAATAACTCTTTTCATTGTTAAAATGAATATTACAAGTGTTCTGTATAACTAAATATTAACTGAATATTACAAGTATTCTGTAAAACTAACTTTAACATAATAAATCACCCCAAAAAATATATATACAGCTATTTCTACATTTCATCATGAAAATTATATGTTTTCTGAAACACCCATCACTTACATATACAATGTATATTGCAAATAAGCAGTTTTATTTCATTACATGTAGTTTTTTTATCATCTTATTGTTGTAATAATACTACTAGTTGATCCATTTTATTATTTTGACTAAAATTTTCTTATCAAAACTTAAATATATACATTCTAAAATGCAAGTGTACCTACATGTACATTTGATATTGCATATTTGTTTTTAACTTATTACCTCATATTTCTCATTTCTTGGAGCATATATTCCATCATTTCAAGCATTCTATCTCTGTTTCCATTACCCTCAACTTGATCTTTTATATAGTTATTAGAATAATTACTTTGTGAAAACATGTTTTGATTTTGATTATGACCATAGTAACTATTTAATTGATCTTTTTTCATATAATTACCAGTGTGAGTCTGATAATTTTATTGCATATATTGTACACCTTTCTGACCATAATTTAGTACTTTTTTATAATCAGATGTATGTGTTTTCTGATCTCTTCTATCTCCTGATTTTACAACAATTAAAGGATTAAGTACCCTTTTCATGCAACTAACAAGTATTGCAATACCATAACCTCTTAGATGTATGCCATCGCTAAAATGATCTGGACTAATATAATCATATTTTATGAAATGACAATTTGTTTCTTTACACAGTTCTGACACTTCTAAATTTAGAATGTGTCCACGTTCATTGAACTCTTTAGTATGTAGTTTGTCCCTGTATATTCTTGGTAGGCATTCCCCAAATGTTATAGTAGCTTCAGGTACACATTCTTTAGTTTGTTGTATAAGATTTTCTATCTCCATAATGACTTGGTCTGCCTGTCGTTCTTCAATGTCATTTGATCCAATCTGGAATACAATATTTTTGGCTTTAACCTTGCCTGAGGCTATGAATTTAGTTACACCAAAAACTGTTTTGTCATGTAAAGTAGGTACTTTTACTCTTTTGTATTGATACATTTTTTTGGCATCTAAGTCTTTAATGATCGAAGATCCTATAATCCATACATCTCTTATGTCTTTCATTTCATTTTTGATTTGTTCTTTTGAGCTGTTATTTGAAGCTGTGACAGAATTTTTCGTAGTTTTGTTGATGGTGTTGTTTTCATCATTAGTTTTTCTACCAATGTTCAATTTGTTGGCTAATGGTTTGTTGTTCGAGTTTCTAGTAGCTACATGTTCAGTTTGATCTGCTATCAATTGTTGACTTCCCGTAATAATTTTATCACTAGTGGAGTTCACAAAATTTTCCTTTGATTTTACCCACATTTCTTTTTTTTCAATACAATAAAAAATACTAGATAAAAAATAATTTATCTTTTTGCCTCTGTTTGATTCACGTTTGTGCTTTTTGAATTTGTCAAGAATGGAGGCAGCAAAATTTTCAACAAAAACTTCTTGAAGATATTTTCAAGTTAAAACTTTAACAAAACTACACAAAATTTAAGTTAATGTTCTAATTTGCTACGTTGAATTCACGCTTCTGCCTTTTCCATTCGTCAAAAATGCTGGAAGCAAAATTTTCTAACAATTATTTCTTTGGAGATATATGTAAGTAAAAATAAAAACTACACAAAACATTCTAGATTGAAATCAAAGTTAATGTTCTATTTTGTTTCTGTTGAGGGTTTATTAGCATTTTTGATTAAAAGAAAATGTTGGCAGCCAAATTTTCAATCAATGATTTTTTGGAGATATTTTTAAGAAAAAAACAAAAGATACCAAAATTCTAGATTGCAATCAAAATTTATGTACTGTGGATTCATTATTATTCGTTGGATACCAATTTTCGTGGATTTCGTGGGAACAGACGAACCACGAAATTAAATCTTCAACGAATACCAAATTTTCTATTGGTTTGTATGCAGATTTCTCCAAAACCACGAAATTAAATATCCACGAACATATAAGTTTTCCTCAATCCACGAAAATTGGTATCCACGAAAATAAATGAATCCACAGTACTAATTTGCTTTGATTGGATTCACGTTTCTGCTTTTTTTATTCACCTAGAATGCTGGCAGCAAAATTTTCAATAAATTATTTCTTTTTTTATGCAGCAACCACCACCTACTTTTCAAGGGCCACTACCGAGTTCCCTATCATATCAACCATCAGTTCTAATGTCTGCTCCTTATCCAGGGAACCAGACAGTAGCAATATATGTAAGTTACCAACAAATGTATGCTGTCATATCAATACAATTAAAAATTCTAGATAAAACATAATGTACCTTTTTGCTACTGTTGGATTCATGCTTCTGCTTTTTTTATCACAAGAATGCTGCCGGCAGCTTACAATTAAAACAAAACTCCATGAGATAGTTTGAAGCAAAAAACAAAACTACACCAAACATTTTACATGCAATCAAAGTTAATAATTTGCTTCTGTTGGATTCTCGTTTCTGCTTCTTTTTATTTATTAAGAATTCTTGCAGCAAAATTTTCAAAATTTTATTTGTTGGGAGATATTTGCAGCGAGAAACTCCCGCACCCGGATGCGTCCTTCATGTGACCGCTAAACAGATATGTATACTGGTTCAGTGAGAATGGACATCATACTAAACTCCGAATTATACACGTTGACAAGATACTAAAATTAAAAAAGTTACAATATTAATAGAGGCTAGAGGCTCTTGACTTGGGACAGGTGCAAACTTGCTACGGGGTTAAACATGTTTTTATGAGTCTGAGTCACCATTTATCAGGATAGGAATTGGGTTTACAAAGAGAGAATAATGTGCAAAAAATAGATAAAGGGCGGGACCAACTGAACCTAAAACCGATAACATAATAAAGAAAAGTTGAAACATAAAGAATACGTTTATTGCTTTTTGGTTACCTTTATAAGTCCAGTTGCATATATTTCACGCATGTTAAGGACAAATATGATAGAGATCAAAGGATAAAGAATAGAGTGAAATAGTAAAAAATAAAACATATAGAATTATAGAAACGATCATTAATCTGAACCCACTCCCACTCTCCAGTCGCACAACCATACGGCCAATACTCGCACATATACATCTCTATACAAATATATAAAGCTGAACCCATCCCTCCGATCCTAGACACCGAAGTTCTGCATCCCTTCTTGTTAAATGTATCTTATTACATACATTTTGTACGGGTCTAGATAATAAAGCTATCTTTTTATATTATAAAGTAATTCTACTTGTATAACTCCCCCCCTCCCCCCCTCAAAAAAACATTATTGAAGAGTAAATTATCATTTAAAAGTCCTGCAGAAAACATATATAAAAACATATACTCAAAGCACCGGAAAACAAGCAAAACAAAGGAGACACTAGCTATGTACATTTTTTTTTTATTTCAATGTGTAGACTGTAGGGGAGTTTCTTTAGAAAGGGTTTTCATTGGAGGCGTGTTTGCCATGTGCACCGCAGATATCTGTTTCTGTCCATGGACAGGTTGTGTGTCTAATTAAATATACTTACATGTCATTCGCATTTTTTGCTCGACCCTGCCAGTACACGAACTCGCACGAACTCTCAAGAACGCCATATTTCATTAGAGTGGCGATATTGCCACGCGTTTTTTTTTTAATTATGGGTCACTAATGTTTAAAGAAAGGGGAGAAATCCAAACAAAAACCGACCAATCACAAACAATGTTGCAAATTTGACCTTGTGACGTTAAAGAATTACCCATAATGCAATTATTGCATATAAATAAAAAAAAAAACTACTATACCAATTGAATAGAAAATATTGCCTTCAAATGAAAAGTTATATTAATTGAATGAAAAATATTGCATTTTGAATAACAAGTCATACCATTTGAATAAAAAGTTTTGCATTTAAATGAAAAACTATTGCATTTAAATGAAACTAGAGGCTCTCAAGAGCCTGTATCGCTCACCTGATTCTACTTGGGTTTTTGAAATCATAAAAAAAAGATAAAATATGGCTACAGTCACAAAACTTGGCCAGGTCCTCATTAAGAAAGGAACATTTATGGTATGTTTGGTTTCAGTCAATTCAGTGATTCTCCCTAAAGGAGTCATTTGTTTGTATTTCCCATAAGGTCCTATGTTAACCCAAGTACCCTGCTGGCCGCCATCTTGGATAATGGATCGGCTACAAAGTAACAACACTTGGTCAGCATATCATAAGGAACATTCATGCTATGTTTGACTTCCTTCCATTCAGTGGTTCTCTAAAAGATGACATTTGTATGTATTTACTATTGAGTCCTATGTTGAACTAAGTCCCCAGCTGACAGCCATTTTGGATGATGGATCGGCTGCAAAGCAACAACACTTGGTCAGGATGTCATAAGGAACATTCATGCTATGTTTCGTTTCATTCCATTCAGTGATTCTCGAAAAGAAGTCATTTGTTTACATGTCCCATAGGGTCTTATATATTAAACTTAGTCCCCCACTGGCAGCCATCGTGGATGATGGATCGGCTACAAAGTAACAACACTTGTTCAACACCTCCTAAGAACATTCATGCCATGTTTAGTTTCATTCCATTCAGTGGTTCTCTAAAAGAAGTCATTTGCATGCATTTCCCATAGGGTCCTATGTTAAACTAAGTCCCCCACTGGCGGCCATCTTGGATGATGGATCGGCTACAAAGTAACAACAGTTGGTCAGCACCTAATAAGGAACATTCATACCATGTTTGGTTTCATTCCATTCAGTGGTTCTCTAAAAGGAGTCATTTGTATGCATTTCCCATAGGGTCCTTTGTTAAACTAAGTCTCCCGCTGACGGCCATCTTGTATCATGGATCCGTTTCAAAGTAACAACACTTGGTCAGCACCTCATAAAGAACATTTATGCCGTGTTTGGTTTCATTCAATTCAATAGTTCTCTAAAAGAAGTCATTTGTATGCATTTTCCATAGGGTCCTATGTTAAACTAAGTCCCCCGCTGGCGGCCATCTTGGATGATGGATCGGCTATAAAGTAACAACACTTGGTCAACACCTCATAAGGAACATTCATGCCATGTTTGGTTTCATTCCATTCAGTGGTTTTCTAAAAGAAGTTCAAAATGTAAAAAGATAACGCTGACCACGGACGACGGACGACGGACGCCAAGTAATGAGAAAACATACAATTCAAATGAAAACATATACCATTTAAATGAAACATTATACCATTTGAATAAAAGTATTGCTTTTCAATGAAAAATTTTACCATTCAAATGAAAAAATATTGCATTCAAATGAAGACACATACCAATTAAATAAAAAATATTGCATTTAAATGAAAAATATTGAATTTTAGAAACCAATGCAATGCCATATCTGTTGGGTTTTCGTTTCTGTTTTTTTTTTTAATTTTTATTTATTACGAATTCTTGCAGAAAAATTTTCAATAAAGTATTTGTTTGGAGATATTTGCAAGCAAAATCAAAACTACAGCAAAATTCTTGATTAAAATCAAAATGAAGTACTAAGTTGCATCTGATGGATACAAGTCTCTGCTTTTTGTATTTATCAAGAATGCAGGCAGCAAATATTTCGATGAATTATTTCTTGGAAATATTTTGCAAGCAAAATGAAAATACACCAAACATTCTAAATTGAAATCAAAGTTAATGTACTAATATGATTCAGTTGGATTCTCATTTCTGCTTTATTTTCGTTCATCAAGAATGCTCGGTGCACGATTTTCAATAAATTTTTTCTTGGTGATATTTGCAAGCAAAACGTAAACAAAACTACACCAAACATTTTCTTCTGTTGGATTCAAGACCCCAAATTAGACTTTTGACCCCAATTTATTCAGCAAGAATGATTGCACATAATTTTTAAGGGCTACAGCCCAGTACCCTGTTTATACAGCAATCATTTTTAATGACTGCTCCTTCCCCATGGTACCATTAAACACCAATACGTGTATGTCACCAACAAATGCATGCCTTATTATCAATACAATTAAAAATTCTAGATAAAAAATAATTTATCTTTTTGCCTCTGTTTGATTCACGTTTGTGATTTTTTAATTTGTCAAGAATGGAGGCAGCAAAATTTTCAATAAATACTTCTTGAAGATATTTGCAAGTGAAAACTTTAACACAACTACACAAAATCTAGTTAATGTTCTAATTTGCTACGTTGAATTCACGCTTCTGCCTTTTCGATTCGTCAAAAATGCTGGAAGCAAAATTTTCTAAAAATTATTTCTTGGTAGATATATGCAAGCAAAAATAAAAACTACATAAAACATTCTAGATTGAAATCAAAGTTAATGTTCTATTTTGTTTCTGTTGAGGGTTCATTTGGATATTTGATTAATAAAAAATGCTGGCAGCCAAATTTTCAATCAATGGAGATATTTTTAAGCAAAAACAAAATATACCAAAATTCTAGATTGTAATCAAAATCAGTACTAATTGGCTTTTCTTGGATTCACGTTTCTGCTTTTTTTATTCACCTAGAATGCTGGCAGTCAAATTTTCAATAAATCATTTCTTTTTTCTTTATGCAGCAACCACAGACCAATTTTCAAGGGTCACAACCGAGTACTCTATCAAATCAACTATCAGTTCAAATGTCTGCTCCTAATCCCGGGAACCAGACTGTAGCAATATATGTAAGTTACCAACAAATGTATGCAGTCATATCAATACAATTAAAAATTCTAGATAAAACATAATGTACCTTTTTGCTACTGTTGGATTCATGTTTCTGCTTTTTTATCACAAGAATGCTGCCGGCAGCTTACAATAAAAAAAAATATATGAGATAATTGCAAGCAAAAAACAAAACTACACCAAACATTTTACATGAAATCAAAGTTAATAATTTGCTTCTGTTGAATTCTCGTTTCTGCTTTTTTTTATTTATTAAGAATTCTTGCAGCAAAATTTTCAATAAACTATTTGTTGGGAGATATTTGCAAGCACAATCAATACTTCACCAAACATTCTAGATTGAAGTCAAAATTAATGTATTAATTTGATTCTGTTGGATTCACATTTCTTCATTTTTTTATTCATCAAGAATGCTGGCAGAAAAAAAACAATAGATCAAGTCTGGAAGATATTTGAAGGTAACAACGTAAACAAAACTACACAAAACATTCTAGATTGAAATTAAAGTTAATGTCCTAGTTTGATTCAAAAATATATTATTGATTAGGGACTTTCCGTTTTGTATTTTCCTCGGATTTCAGTAATTTTGTGATTTTATTTTTTATCAAGAATGCTGGCAGCAAAATGTTCAATAAATTATTTCTTTAGGTTGTTTTTTTTTTTGCAGCATCCACCACCTCCTTTTCAATGGCAACAACTCAGTTTCCTGTCACACCAACCACCAGTTCGAATGACTGCTCCTTATCTAGGGAACCAGACAGTACCAATATATGTAGGTTACCAACAAAACATGTATTTATGTTTCTTATTTTTTCATTCATCAATCAGGCTGGCAGAAAAATGTTCAATAAATTACTTCTTGAAGATATCAGAAGGCACAACATGAACAAAACTACACCAAACATTCTAGATTGAAATAAAAGTTAAAGCACTAATTTGATTCGGAGATACAAGGAGATATAACAAATGGAATTTTATAACGACCATGACTGGCTATACAGCCCTTGCACGGTGGTTAAAAGGAGATGTCGTATCAAGAATGCTGGCAGCAAAATGTTCAATAAATTATTTTTTTTATTTTTGTTTTTTATTTAACAGCAGCCACGTTCTTTTCAATGGCTACAATCCAGTGTCCTGTTAAATCAACCATTGATTCCAGTGACTCCTCCTTATCTAAGGAACCAGACAGGACCAATAAATGTAAGTTACCAACACATACATGCAGTCATATCAATACAATTAAATGTTCTAGATAAACGTACTTTTTTGCATCGGTTGGATTCATGTTTTTGCTTTTTTTTATTCAGCAAGAATGCTGACACCCAAATTTTCCCTTCCGTTTCGAATAAAACATTTAGAACATCACAGAGACATTGCTTGCAATTACTCAATCTTGCTGCCAATGAATTGAATCATCAGAAGCTTTTATCTCAGATAAATGAAGTTATTATTTGATATTTAATGAAAGGAATACAAAAGTTATCTGTACTTTATAGTTATATGCGATATTTAGTTTGATTTATGATTAATTGCAGGTTGCTCCTCCTGGAATATTGCAGAGAGGTCAGTATATATATATAAAAATAATTTCAAAGACCCTGTATTTGTTCTTCAAATAACTAATCTCTTTGAACCCATTGCAATATCAAAATTCAGTTCATTCTAAGTTCTCAATACGTTTTTTTCTATCCTCTTTTTACATTGTTATTCCCGTAATATTCTTTTTCAATTATAACTTTTCAAAATATATTTCTGTTTCAAAGATAGTTCGTTCTTATGTTGTACTATTATAACACTGTCCCAGGTTATGGGGAGGGTTTGGATCCCGCTAACATGTTTAACCCCGCCGCATTCTGTATGTATGTGCCTGTCCCAAGTTCGTTTATGTGTTACACATTTGTTTTTCGTTCATGTTTTATATAAGTAAGACCGTTAGTTTTCTGGTTTAAATTGTTTTACATTGTCATTTCGGGGTATTTTATAGCTTACTATGCGGTATGGGCTTTGTTCATTGTTGAAGGCCTTACGGTGACTTAAAGTTGTTAATTTCTGTGTCATTTTGGTCTCTTTTGGAGAGTTGTCTCATTGGCAATCATACCACGTCTTCTTTTTTATAAATACTTGGGATGCGTAATACTTGATCCTGTCCAGTACTATAGAAAATTCACCTAACAATAAATTGTATTTAAGAAAAGAGGGTCTAAAGACATCAAAGGGACATCCAAACTCACAAAGTGATAATAAACTGACAATGCCATTGCTAAAATATAAAAAGACAAACAGACAAATACTAGTACAAAAGACACAACTGAGGAAACTAAAGACTAAGCACAAAAACTTGGGGTGATCTCAGGTGCTCCGGAAAGGTCAGCAGATCCTGATCCACATGAGGCATCCATCGTTTTGCTCATGTTATTACAAACCCGGTAAATAGTTTTTTATTGGTATAAGTCAATGTCGTGATGGAAACGGAAGTGGATTGTTGTAACGACATAAGAAAATAACCATCACTGGAAATTAACCAATTAAATATGTGTACCTTCACACAAGCTTTAACCATGTAACCTCAAGTTTCCAAAGTATACTATAAAAACTGCAAATAAGGAAATAATGGTGATTTGAAATGCCCAAGATATATATTTATGACCCAGAAGATGTTTTATTGCAATGAATGACGAATCAATTACCTACAACTGTCAAATTCAAGGAAATATTATTTTTTTACCTATTTTCGTATGCACCGGAGGTGACGTACCATGATTTGGTGGTTTAACACATAAAGAAGACTTCTTTGTTGAGTTAACTGAATGCGACTTTTTTCCTTTGAAATACAGGTTATGTCAAGCAGTCCTGTGAGGCTTTGTCATAATCAGTTAAATTGTTTAGAAAAATCTAGTATAATGTAAGACTACATCTGCAGTGATTCGAGCAATATTTCTTTAAAAAATCAAAACATTAATTTAATCTGCTTACAAACAGTTTAATATGATACAAAAGATGAATTCAGTGTGACAAATAACACTAATAAAGTCTTTTTTGGTCTTTGTTGGCTCTTATTTCCTCAAAATTCCAACTTTTTATGCCAATAAATAAAACGTTTGGGGTAACTTTCACTCATTTATGATGAACAAATGAGTAATTGGACAGGAGTGTTCAAGCTAAACGAACTATCCGTATAAAAATGTATTGTCTCCAAGGAGGTTTCAATAAGTCCCTACGTAAAACTTAAATTTACGCCGCATTCCAGAGAGGGACATAAAAAACTTTCTCTTTTAGACGATAATTTGTTGTTACAGCTTTATAAATAATTTCATTTACTTATAACTATGAATTCATTAAAAATTTTCTATTATATAATGATATAAGAAATAGGGAGAAAAAGCTCCCCAAAACACTAAATATGGTTTAATTTGTCTACTAATATTCATGGTAGAGTCCTATTTCAAGGAAATTTTCTCATAAAATTAAGGGACTCAATCCACTGAGAATATTTCATTTTTGTAATATTGAACTTAAATAACAAGAAGTTTCAACAAATTAGAGTACTTACAAGGTCCAATGTAATTGTAACGCTTCCCATATTAAGGTTAATACCACGATGGATTTCAGTATTTGTTAAATTTGCGCTTTTCAAAAAGGCACAGAACTTTTCTCTGTTTCAAATAAAGAAACACTTGGCATGATTTATTTTTGTTTCAAATAAAGAAATATATTGCGTTATATTTACGACGATGCGTGAACAAAACAGACATAATAAATAAAATAGTCAAAATATGGGTACAGCAGTCATCACTGTGTTACAATCTTAAAACAAACAATTTTACATAATTTATGTTTGTGTCAAATAAAGAAATACTTGGCATGCGGTTTTATCCTGTTTAGTACTATTGAACAGATATATCATGTTATGGAGGGGTATTTGCAAAAAATATCAGTCCAGCCGCTAGGCAAAAGAAATTTACTTCCAAGACATGTATTTTCTCAAATACCCCTCCATAACATGATATATCTGTTTAATTACATCGAATAGCGATTTTGATTGAAACTGTTTGTATAAGTGAAAGGAAATCGTAGTACTGCGAGAATTATACATTAAATTATACGAGTTTTTGCTGTCTTTTTGTACCGTCATGGTATCTTCGTGTAAACGTCTTTGTTATGCCATAATTAAATCGTTTGAACGGATGTATTTTTGTTCACTTGATATGTATATCTCTGACATTTTAGTTTACAGTTTTTGGTTTAATTTAACTTTTTTGGGGCTTATTACAGTTTCTATCAATCTACTCTAGTCATGAAGATTTTAGGCAATTATGCAAAACAGTGGTAAAATGGTCATTAAAGAATGACAGCTCCTTTAAGAATGGTAGTCAGAACATTTTAATCATGTTGACATATTTTGTTGATCTTGACTGGTTGACAATATTTGCTTATTTAAGTTTCAATTTATCTATTATACTTGTTATAGTATTTCTGATATTGGTCAAAAATGAAAACAAAATTAGTAAAAAATAGTTATAAAAGGGTAATCACTCCAATAAGGGGTTCATAGATGATTTCAGCAGTATAATATCAAATGTAGATCTTGTCTTGCTTATCATTTTGCTAATTTTAGTTTCTTTCAAGCTATTTTAGTTTTTCCAGATATTATTCCAAAAACGCTGAATAATCATAAAATACATCATTAAAGTGCATTAACTTCAATAACTCGTCTGACGATTTGAATATCTTGACTGTCATATCATTTTGATTTTCGATGTTTCTGTCATTTAAGGGCAATTACGCAAATAAAGAGTCGTCTGAATATACATTTTGATAAAATAATTTAAAAGTAACTTTTTTCATTTCCTGGTTAAAAAAAAGTACTTTTCTCCATCTAAACTTTTCAAACCTCTTGCTAGTCTTATTTATATATCTCCTGGGCTTCATGTTTTAACTTAACTGAAATGAGAAATTACAGCTATATATAGAGTCCCTAGTGCATGTGTCGAAGTCATCACATTATCACAATATTTTTGCCAATATAATCATATAATCATTGATTATTTTTTAAACAAGATACTTTGATAATCAAAAATGCAGTCCTTAATTATCAGATAGTCAAATATTCAATTTTAGAAGTTTACAAACTTGAACATGATACCTCCAGAAAACATAAATATCTTCATCACGTTTTCAAACTTCTATAAACATTACATACGAGAAAGGTTTAATAAACCTCATGATTAATTATATTGAACTTGATGCATTCAAAGATGGTAATTTTTAATGCCACTGGTTGATACTATTGCCAATCGGTTAACATCACAAATAAGAGACAGAAATAGAATAAAAAGAGAGAGCGTTGGAAAAAAATTCTACATAAGCTGATTTGGATCAGTCATTCTGGATCTTATCATGCACTTATTTAATTACCAAAAAACAAAATGAAATATTATAAAAACAGAAAAAGTAATTTACAACTTATACTTAAGACTAAATTATAAACATATATCTATCCTGCTTTGAAATTATTTAACCCAACATGCTATTTTGTGTCTATTTTATTACAGTAACTATGAAATTCATACAAATCATTTTCCCCAGAATGTGCAAAAGACTTGTAATGTGTTACACTGTCAGATGGACATTTAAATTATACCATGGCTTGTGATTTGGTTCTATATTTTTAAGTGCTTTATGAATTATAAACAAAATTTTTATGAAAAAATATTTAATGTAATTTTAAATTAACTTTTTTGGTGTAATTAATTTTCACTTATAGCTGGTAACTTCAGTCGCAGATCCACTAATTTTTTAAAGAAGGAGGGTAAAAGAGGGTTCCAACCATGTTTTCTTTGAAAGCATTGATCATTAAAAAGGGATTTCAAACCTAGGAACCCCCATAGGCTCAAAGTCAATCAAATCAAACTCTGTCAAATGTTCTCGAAAAAATCAAAGTCAACAATATCTTGAAAAATATAATTTGTGACATTATTAAGCTAGAAAAAAGAAAGAATAATGAAAAGTTAGCAAACACATAAACATATAAACAAATACAATATGTTAAAGAAAGACAGAAAGGGAAATAAACAACAGTCCACAATCCTATAAGAAAAGAGTTCATACTTTTTAAGGAGCGTTTTTTTAATAGTTCAAATTAAAGGTTAAAAATTATACCTTTCATTTTATCTAAAGATAATTTGATAATAATGTTATCCAACGTTTCATTTGTGAAAATAAATATTACTTCCTTTTTCTCTTCTTTTTGATTATCACATTTTAAAAATTTATTAGGGTATAATTTATTGTTATTTATCTTAATTTCTTCATCAATAATAATATTATTGTGGTGAAATATCCTCTTTATGCATATTTTTTACTACTGTAACAGTGATTGGGTGTGCAAGATTTGTAATATGTGAAACCCAGTACTTTTGTAATGGGGAAATATAAATCAACAAAATACTGAGAAAACAAATAGAAAGTTTAAGCTTTATTAAATTAAGGAGAAATGGAGACTGATGACAATAAGACTTCTGTCCAACAGTTAAAACTCAGATTAAATCTCTTAAAATCATTGCTTTTACTTCAGGCGCAAACAACCAGACTCTTGTATCATTAAAGGACGTTCAAGAAAAATTTGCTATTCCATATACATATGGTGATAAATCAAAACCCTGGCCACGTACAACAATTCTACTGTATAAATACAGCTCAAATGCAATCTTTAAGTATCAGGTCATCCCAGAGATCACTTTGCAAAGGATAGACAATGATCCAAAAGATAGAGATTACAAAGGAAAACATGCTGAATCTATTCTGATAGAACAATTGGAGGGAATTCAGAAACACCTGAAAGAACAAACAGATTATAAAGGAGGATGTTATAAAGGCATCCACACCATAGATGTCTTTCTAAACTACTCTCCATGTAATGAAGACCCTCATTGTTGTTCCAAAAAATTATTAGATTTTAAGAATACTCTAGAGAGCGATGTCTCTGATCTTGGATTAATTTTTGGTAGAAACTTTCCAATAGATGAAGATGGTGATATTGCAACAATGTTTCAACCATTACGTATAAAAGGAAAAGTAACTATGAATATTACTTTTGCCAACTTCTATAGACATTATTCTAAGGTAAACATGGAAGGTTTAAAAGAGCTCTTGGAAAACGATATAGAACTTGATATCCTGACAGGTGACAAATGGCTAAACTTTTTTGATGCTGTTGGATTGGATAGGACAACAAAACTGCCTATAGGACGAACAGATAGAGAAATAGAAGATAAGAAGATATTTGAAAGGTTAATGCTGGAAATAAATGAACTTTAATTTAAAACAATCTATGACGTATAAATGTGTCCATTTCATGATGATAAAATATAGAAAAGGGATCTTTATCTTAATCCTTACAATTTTTTAAAATTATTTATCAAAATATAATAAAAGAATGGCTCACGCTACAATATCAGATTTTGTATAGATTATGCTTGGAAAATCCGGTTTTGTGTGATATAAAGAAAGCTACCTAATAAAATTTTATTATAAAATGTGAAAAAAATAACTTCTATTTCAGTTAAGAGAAAAAATTGGTTCACCAGATTTGTGTTCTTGGTACATATGTTGTTACGGCCAGAAATCGCCTTTAAATTGTAGCCAACAAAAGACACAAATCAATACTAAAATTTAACAATATTTATTATACAAAAGTTTACAAGAAGTATTTTACAAATATTACTGATAACTTAACTGTCAAAATATGAGTCCACTCTTTTATCTTTATCTGTATCCGGAAATCTTTTGGAATCCAATCTGAATATTATGTTCACTACTAAGGTCACAATCCAGTATGATGTTGTTTGTAGAATAAAAGTGTCAATCCAAATGCCGTGAATACTAATGTCTATCAATGTCTATGTCCAAGTTTTAATTATGAGAGTTTAACTTTAGTGTCTGTATATATAGTGTTGTCATGGAAAATTCTGGAACACTCTATAATGGAACATTGTGGAAAATCCTGGAAAGTTACAACGGAAGTTTCTGGAATAACGTAGAAGTTTAAATTACGCATCTTTTATAAGGATCATTCTAGAAAGTTCCAATCATTCTGTGATTGTTCCAGTGATTCCTAAACTGCACAATTATAAGATTATTTGGTAAACAACTATCAGGCCATACAACACAAATTAGGCCAACATAAATAAACATAATAATTACAATATCATAACACCTCCCCCCTTAAAAGAAGTTTTAGTGTAACAAAAACTTATCATGAATAATATGAACAAAAATACATAATATATACAAAGTGATTTAATAAGCTCTAGATAAAGCATCAGCTATTACATTATCTTTACCCTTAATATGTTTTACAATTACATCATATTCCTGTAACAATAAACTCCACCTAGTCAACCTCTGATTCTTGTTTCTCATTTTATGCATGAAGGTGAGAGGATTATGATCAGTATAAACAAGAATAGGATATACAGTGGGATTCAAATATACATCAAAATGTTGAAGTGCTGACAACATTGCAAAACACTCTTTTTCAATAGTTGAATAATTTTTCTGATGTTTATCTAATTTCTTAGAAAAATATGATATAGGTTTTTCAACATTATCATCTGTCTCTTGATATAAAACAGCTCCTATTCCTACATCGCTTGCATCAACAGCAAGTTTAAATTGTTTTTCAAAGTCTGGAGTAATCAGAACTGGACTATTAATTAAAAGTGATTTGCTATTTTCAAAAGCTTTTTGACAATTTTCACTCCAGATAAATTTAGAATCTTTTCGTAAAAGATGAGTCAATGGTTGAACCACAGTAGCAAAATTTGAACAGAATTTCCTGTAAAATCCTATCATGCCTAAATATCTCATAAGTTGTTTTCTATTTGTAGGAGGTGGAAATTTGGAAATAGCTTCCACTTTAGCCATAATAGGTTTTACTTGACCTTGGCCAACTGTATGCCCTAAATAATCAACAGTGGCCTGACAAAATTCACTTTTACCAAGATTAACAGTCAAATTTGAATATGACAATCTATCAAAAGTATCATACAAATGTGTTAAATGCTGTTCCCAGCTATCACTACATACAATAAGATCATCAATATAAGCATAACAACAGTCTAAATCTTTTATAACATTATTGATCATTCTTTGAAATGTAGCTGGTGCACTTTTCATGCCAAATGGCATTACAGTATATTGAAATAAGCCATCTGGTGTAACAAAAGCTGATATTTCACGAGCTCTCTGTGTCAATGGAACTTGCCAATAACCTTTCAATAAATCAAATTTGCTCACAAATTTTGCTTGACCAATATTGTCAATACAATCGTCTATCCTTGGAATCGGATAGGAATCAGATTTTGAGACTGAATTTACTTTTCTGAAATCAGTCACAAAACGAAAAGTTTTATCTGGTTTTGGCACAAGGAGACAAGGAGAGCTCCATTCACTGTGACTCGGTTCAATAATATCATTGTCAAGCATATATTTAATTTCTTTTCTCATAACTTCAAGTTTGAGTGGATTGAGCCGATAAGGATGTTGCTTAATTGGAGAAGCATCTCCTACATCAACATCATGACAAACAGCAGTGGTTTTGTTTGGCACATCTGGAAAAAGATTTTTAAAAGAAAATACCAAAGTTTTTATTTCTTCTCTACGATCAAAAGACAGATGTGCAAGTTTTGAATCTAAATTTGACAAAATTTCTGAATTTTTCAATCTAACTGTCTCTTCCATAGTTTTACAACTAAAAGTTGGTTCAATTACATCTGGTTTGTCATGATTGTTCTCAAATTTAACCATGCCTAAAGTGGCAACTGGTTTACTATCACATAGTACATTAGTACGCTCAAAATATGGTTTTAACATATTAATATGACACACTCTGTTTTGTTTACGCCGACCTGGAGTTTTTACAATATAATTCAAATCATTAATTTTACTCTCTATTGTATAAGGACCACAATATTTAGCCTGTAAAGGATGTCCAGGGACTGGCAGAAATACAAGTACCTTATCACCAGGCTCCAAAATTCTGTCCCTGGCATCTTTATCATACCATATTTTCATTTTGTTCTGTACATTTTTTAAGTTTTTCTGAGCAATTTGACAAGCAGTAAACAATTTTTCTTTAAATCTAGATACATAGTCTAAAAGATTCAAGTCAGTATGTTCAGTAAGCCACTTTTCCTTAATCAATTTTAATGGTCCCCTTACAGTATGACCAAATACCAACTCAAAGGGACTAAATCCAAGGGATTCTTGAACAGCCTCTCGAACCGCAAAAAGTAGAAAGTGAACTCCATCATCCCAGTCTCTGTCAAAATGAAGACAAAAAGTTCTAATCATGTTCTTCAATGTTTGATGAAAACGTTCTAAGGCACCTTGAGATTCTGGATGATAAGCACTTGATCTGTACTGAGCAATCCCTAACTGGTATACGACTTGCTGAAATAAACCCGACATGAAATTTGATCCCTGGTCGGACTGTATAGACTTAGGAAGTCCTACTAATGTGAAAAATTTGATCAAAGCTTTGACGATAGTAGGTGTCTTGATATTTCTGAGTGGAATAGCTTCAGGAAAGCGGGTAGATGTACACATGATCGTCAATAAATACGCATTTCCAGTCTTGGTCTTTGGTAAAGGTCCAACGCAGTCAATTAGAACTCTGCTGAAAGGTTCGTCAAAGGCTGGAATAGGCAGAAGAGGTGCTGGTGGTATTTTCTGGTTAGGCTTACCAACAACCTGGCATATATGGCATGATTTGCAGTATTCTGCCACATCGTTTCTAAGTCTGGGCCAGTAGAAATGTTGCAATATTTTTAGGCAAGTCTTCCTTATACCTAAGTGTCCAGCCAAGGGGGTGTCATGGGCAAGACCAATAATTTCTTGCCTATAAACTTTAGGCACCACCACTTGGTACACCACTCTCCATTCCTCCTCTGGGGTAGCATCAGGAGGCCTCCACTTCCTCATTAAAATGCCGTCCTGATGGTAAAAGCATTCGGCCACTTTGTCTGCTTCCTCCTGTGGTTGAGCCCTCTGGCTGAGCTGAAGAACCTCAGGGTCTTTATGTTGTTCTTCGAGTAAATTATTTCGGTCTAATGAATGGCTGTTTACATCTGGCCATGGCATAATAACATTTTTGTTAACACTAGGTGGTTTTATAATAGCCTTTTCTGAGTTACCAGGATCTTCAATATCAGCTATAAAAGTGTCAGAAAGGTCCATGTAATCAAACTTGTCTTCTTGCAAATTCTCATTTTGTTGTTTTCTAGCCATCGCCCTAGTAACAACACAAGCTGGATACAATTCAGCATCATCTTCAGGTGATTTAACATCCACCACCGGTTCACTGGTAACAATTGGTTCAGCAACCACTTTGTTCCTAGCTAGATCATTTCCTAGCAATAAGGTAACACCCTCAACAGGGAGATTAGGACGAACACCTACAACAACTGGTCCAGTTATCAAATCTGACTTCAGATAAATACGATGGAGAGGAACATCTATACAACCTAACTCTACACCTTGTAACAAAACGGAGGCACCAACAGAAGTCTTCTCGGACAAAGGCAACACACCTTCTAACAATAAAGACTGAGAAGCTCCAGTGTCCCGTAAAATCTTAATAGGCTGAAGAGTGGTATCATCAACAATAGAAACAAACCCATCAGACATAAAGGGTTTGTATTCCTCCATGTAATCACAAAAACTGGACTTAAAAGCCTGACTCGCAGGACATTCCAATGTACTGGTAATATAAGGTGTCGTACAAGCACTGGTCTTCGGCTTATTATCTCGTTCATTCTTCTTCTGGAGTCTAAAACAATCAGCCATCAGGTGACCAATCTTCTTACAATAAGCACAAGTCAGTGACTTCTTCTCAAAAGTATCAAATTTTGGACTAGACATATTATAACTGGACTGACTCTTATTCTGTGGAACAGGCTTACTATCAGTATGCTCAGTGCTTTGACTTTTGTAATTTCCACTGGAAGTATTAACATTTTGACCCTTGAAACTCCTTTTATGTGAAAGGGTATAATTATCTGAAATTACAGCTGCATCATGTATTGTCCCAACAGTTTTGTCGTCTAAATGTGTTTTTAAGTCTAAATGAACACATTGTTTGAACTCTTCTAATAACATCAATTGTCTTAGGTGATCAAAATTGTTATCTGTTTTCTTTGAAGTAAGCCATTTATCAAATAGATCTTCTTTTTCCCGAGCAAATTCCACATAGGTTTGCGAATCAAACTTTTTATAAGATCTAAATTTCTGTCTATATGCTTCTGGTACTAGCTCATAAGCTTTCAAAACTTCCTGTTTCACCGTGTCATAATCGGAATTTTTTTCTGATGGAAGTGCGGAGTATATTTCAGCGGCTTTACCCTCAAAAACACTTTGTAGCATTGTAGTCCAATATGGCTTTGGCCAATTCAAATTATGAGCAATTTTCTCAAACTGTGGAAAATATTTATCGACTGTTTTTTCACAAAATCTGGGAACCAAACGTATATTTTTTGCTGCATCAAAATATTCTGATTTCGACTGGACTTTAGTGTTGCTTTCTTCTTTGACCATTTCAATTTTCAGTTTTTCCATCTCTAGCCTTTCTCTCATTTCAAGTTCTTTTAATTTTAATTCATCTTCTTTTATTTTCTCCCTCTCCTTCATTTCCAGTTCTTTTAATTTAAATTCATCTTCTTTTTCTTTCTTTTCCATTTCTAACCTTTCCTTCATTTCCAGTTCTGCTTGTTTTAATTTAAATTCATGTTCTAATTCAAGCTGTTTTAATTTAAAGGCATCTACATTTTCGACCTTAAGTTCAAGAGCCTCTTCACCTAAAATTTCTGCGTCAACTAATTTGTCTATAACCAAATTTTTTATAATTTGTTTTCTCATAGATACTTTAAAATTTAACTGCAGATGTTTAGCAAGCAACACTAATTCGTCTTTCTTTAAATTATCAAAACTCTCCAGGTCTGGCGTTTTCAAAAATTTACCGGCATCAAATGCCATTTTGTAGAATTTTGTTGGCTAGTTATAATACAAATACTAAACAAATTATGAATAAAATATTTTTAAGATCCCGGACGAGCCCCCAATTTCTGTTACGGCCAGAAATCGCCTTTAAATTGTAGCCAACAAAAGACACAAATCAATACTAAAATTTAACAATATTTATTATACAAAAGTTTACAAGAAGTATTTTACAAATATTACTGATAACTTAACTGTCAAAATATGAGTCCACTCTTTTATCTTTATCTGTATCCGGAAATCTTTTGGAATCCAATCTGAATATTATGTTCACTACTAAGGTCACAATCCAGTATGATGTTGTTTGTAGAATAAAAGTGTCAATCCAAATGCCGTGAATACTAATGTCTATCAATGTCTATGTCCAAGTTTTAATTATGAGAGTTTAACTTTAGTGTCTGTATATATAGTGTTGTCATGGAAAATTCTGGAACACTCTATAATGGAACATTGTGGAAAATCCTGGAAAGTTACAACGGAAGTTTCTGGAATAACGTAGAAGTTTAAATTACGCATCTTTTATAAGGATCATTCTAGAAAGTTCCAATCATTCTGTGATTGTTCCAGTGATTCCTAAACTGCACAATTATAAGATTATTTGGTAAACAACTATCAGGCCATACAACACAAATTAGGCCAACATAAATAAACATAATAATTACAATATCATAACAATGTAAATTCACAAAACTTTCTATTAATTTTTTTTTGTCTTAGATGCAATGTGTTATTTACATCATTTGGTCAATTTTGTCATAACATTACATTATGAGATTTATGTATGCCCCATTCACGATAGTAGAGTGGCATTATGTGTTTTCTGGTCTATGCGTCCGTTCGTTCGTTTGTCTGTCTGCTTCAGGTTAAGCGTTTTTGTTCGAGGTAATATTTTTATGAAGTAGAAGTCCAATCAACTTGAAACTTAGTACACACGTTCCTGTTGATAATGTCTTTCTAATTTTAGAGATTTTACCCAAATTTCACGGTCTACTGAACATAGAAAATGATACTACCGCGTATTATGGAAACATTCTTTTTTCTTTGGTTTTTTTTTTAATAGTCTGTTTGTATTAGACTTTATTGTATAAAAATCATACCAAATGATTAATAACCAATGATGTTGTTATTTTATTTAGTTACAAATGTTATACTGTATTATATACTTTGTTATGTAATAAAAATGATTATTCTGATCAGTAATGTGCACTGTGATTGGCACAATAAAATATCTAGTTGCTTGTACTAATATTTCCTCAGGTCAACTATAAATGTGATTTTTTTTTTTTCAACAAATAAATATTCTTTATTCTTCAAATTGCTTGTTACATGTTTACTTCATTGTCCAAGCTTCAATAAAGTATCCCTGTGAAATACTTTCTGAGTATCCAGGAAAATACACAGAATATAATAAAATATAATAAAACATTATTTTTTATGCCCATCAATTATATCAATCTTTTTAACTTTATGAAAAATACATTTTGAGATACTGTTTTGTTCTCATTCATGAACCTTCGTAAATCCTTTATAAACATAGCATACACATCTAAAAATTTCAGTTTTTGCTCGGATACATAGTACGACTTGTAAATACAAAAACCTATAATTGTCAAGAAATAATTAAAACCGTTATACCCTTGATCTGATATTTTGTATCCAAATACTATATGTTTTGCTAATATCTTGTTTTGAAAATTCATTTTTGCTAGAAGATAATGTACTTTCTCCCAACAATCTTTCAAAAATGAACATGTAATAAAGAAATGCAAATAATCTTCTTCCTTTGTTTTACAAAAATTGCATTTATCGTTCTCAGATATTTTCCACTTTAATAGTAGCTGCTTTGTAGGAATAATATATTGAAGCAGTTTCCATCTGAAAATTTTTAAGTTATTTTCCTTTAAAATTTTAAATATAAAATCGTATACAAATGACATCTGTGGTATGTATTCTAATTTTAAATATCTTGTCCAAATGTTGATACCGATTGGCTTTATATATTTTTTATCTACTAAAGTTTTATAGAGTATTTTATTGTTGATATCTTTTGTTTCAATTTGTTTATTTTGCCATCTTAATTTGACCTTACATATATTGATTATACTCTTAACGGAGTTTTCTTTTTTTAAAACTTGCATCCATTCTTTTGGGATGCAGGATTTTAACATCTTAAACTCTGCAATCCAGTTTGTTTTATTAATTAACTTTTTTAAAATAAAACTTTCGGATAAATTTCCTTCACGATCGAATATGTCATTAATATAAACCAATCCACTTTTAACCCAGCTCGGGAAAAACAAGCATTTGTTGCGGCATTTAATATATTTATTTCCCCAAATAATCTGTTTTCTAATATTAGAAAAGTGATTAGAAAATGTTGATAAACCTCCTCCTGTTTTAAACCAACTTGAAATTACTTGTAAATAAAAATCGGGTATTTTTGCAAGTCCATCTATTGATTTAATATTATCTAAATTCATGTTAAAACAAGAAAGTTTTTACCAAGATTGTTAAAATATTTAGTAGGAATAATCTTCCAGTTCGGCATATTAGTTGTTGTTAATTTAGAGACCCATGAGGCTTTCAGTGCTGTAAAATAACTGTCAAAATCGATCATTCTTAACCCCCCCTTTTTGGTATTCGCCAATAAGTGTGTTTCTTTTTACTTTGTCATTTTTTCCTTCCCAAATATATTTGAAACAGCAGCTTTCAATTTCTTTCAAGTAAATATCTGGAACTTTGCACGAAGTAGCCAAAAATGTAAATTTTGGTAATATTAAAGATTTTATGATCAATATTTTCCCAACCATTGTTAATTTTCTTTTTTCCCATGTTTTAATTAATGATTTCATGTTATCTATTTTAGGTTCCCAATTTAACTTTTCACATTGAAGTTTATCGTGACCAAAATAAATGCCTAAAGCTTTGACAGGTTTGTCTGTCCAGCGTATGCCCTCAATCTTATCTACGCTGTTTTTAAGCGCCCCAATCCAAATTCCTTCTGTTTTATTACGGTTTAGCTTCAACCCTGAGAAAGAGCCAAATGTTTCAATTATATTCATAGCTTTAGATATATCTGATTTTGAACTACAAAACAGAGTTGTATCATCAGCTAATTGTGATATTTTGATGCTATGTGTTTTATTATCTATAGTAATACGAAAACCTTTAATGTCTGAGGTTTGCCTCAATCGCTCGGCCATAATTTCGACCGGTAAAACAAAAAGTAAAGCCGATAAAGGACACCCTTGACGGATTCCTCTAGAGTTTTAAAAAATTTCGGATACCCATCCATTATTTATTACACACGTCTGTATTCCCTTATATAATGTTTCCACCCATGATATGAATGATTCATTAAAACCAAAATGTTTTAGAACACCTAACATAAATTCCCATTCCAAAGAATCAAAAGCTTTTGTAAAATCAACAAATATTATAGCCCCATCTATTCCGTTTGATTCTGCATAGTCCATTATATCTTGGATTTGCCGTAAATTAAATCCAATAAATCGATTTTTTACATATCCAGTTTGATCTTCATTAATTAATTTAGGAAGAAGTTTTTTTAGTCTCTGTGCTAAAACATGAGATAGTATTTTCAAATCTACATTTAATAATGATATTGGACGATAATTGTCTAAAGATAATGTGATTTTAGTTTTATCGATACTGTTGGGTTGCTGTGTCAATAAATATGCTATATAATCAACATCCTGTTTCATAAAAAAAATCTTTTTTGATGATCATGTATCAGCTGATAATGTTTACTGTCAACACATTGTGACACATCATATTTAATTTTTGGACAAAACGAAAAAAAAAAAAGTTTATTAACTAACTATTTGACTATGTTACTTATTTGTAGAAATTGTCTTGTTGATCATTTCTACTGTTTACAGTGTTTTATCCATTGAAGTCTTTGCCAAAAAGGATTAAAAAAAAATAAAAATCAATCCACCATATTTGTCAAGATGGTAGCCATTAAACACACAATATTTCCATAAATTGTCATTAACAGGCCATTGATATTTGAACTGTGCCAATTTAGACCATTTTTACTTATTTTCAGATTTTGCAATTCAAAATGCTCTTCAACTTTGTACTTGTTTGGCTTTATAACTATTTTGAACAGAGCGTCACTGATGAGTCTTATGAAGACGAAACGCAGGTCTGGCGTACTAAATTATAATCCTAGTACCTTTGATGACTATTTCTACCAACTCTCCAGTTCAAGATAATTGGAAAACAATCTGTTCTAGTTTTAAAATAGTAGGCAATTAATGGTATAGATTATTGTAAAGCAAAAAAAAATAATAATTCAGATATGGTTGTTTTATCTTTTCTGGGTGATTATTTCTGATCTATCCAGTTACTATCTATCACAGATAAGAGGTGAACTTGCCAAAAATTAAATATCATGTAATTTAAGGGCAAAACGCAAACTAAAAGATGTAAATGAACAGTAGATATCTCACCATTCTTAATATATCTCATTCATGTCAAATTGTCTTTATCTATTGGGGTTTTCAAGATAAAAAAAACAAACTTGTATTTTACCCCATGTTCTAGTTTTATTCATGTTGTTTTTGTTTGTTGACAAACAGGATAATCAGACACACTAGATACCCCCTCCCCTCAGTGATTATTGCAGAGAATTTTGTTACAATTGTCTCCGCAATTAAACAGAAGCACAATTTTTATAAAAGTTAATGGATGACAAAGACAAAGACACAAAGTGTCTTTTGAAAGTGATGAGAAAGAGTTTCTTGACCCTTACGATCTGGTGATCATGAAAGTATGTATACAATGAATATAAGCTTTGCTAAAAAGGTTGATTGGTTATCAGTCGGTCAACTCATTTTGTATCTAAAATAACATCTGACAAAGTTTACCCGAATTATTTTGCAATTCTACCCAACCCTCATTGTCAATTTCTAAATCTAAGTCAAGATATGAGGTCGACTTAACTGTATCTGTGGTATCCTTTATCACTAGTTCGATGGGATAGGTGCATGTAACATAGTCACCAAATTTTGAATTATTTGGTGAAAGAACATCATCTATATTGCTGATAGAAGAGTTAAAGGATATTGCTAACTTCTTATCTTTCTTCCTAAGGAGTTCCTGTATGAAGTGAGCCTTATAATAATAAAGAAACAAGTCGGCAAGTAGAGGGGCACAGTTTGTTCCAATTGGAATGCCGACAGTCTGTTGAAACATTCTACCTCCTAACGTACCAAATATGTTGTCATTCAAGAAATCAAGTATATTGATAATGTCAGTTTCGAAAAATGTTTTGTTTGATTGAATCAGAGTGATCCTTTACAAAGTAAGATTTATCCCTCCCTAATACAAGATACTTGTATCTACGTTGGTCATTCTTTTTTATGAAACAAAGCAATACCAACTCTCTCAATATGTCTTTTAGTTTAGAATGTGGACTACATGTGTAAAGTGTAGAAAAGTCAAATGTTTTAATACTATTACATGATGAAAGAGAGTTACATGTAGATTGTATGTACTCTAAAAGATCTTTGGAATTTTTAAGTATCCACATCTGATCTATGATCTGAATAGGCAGTTTCACAATAACTTTGAAACCCGACTTTGATTGCTGATAAAATAAATGTTAATAATTTATAAATAGATTTCGTGGAGCACTTGGAAGACCCAGCAATATACCGTTGTTTGTAAGGACACTTATGTAATTCAGGTATCCAATACAGTGATGGAAAATCCCGTTCTTCATCTTCGGTTGAAATCCCAAAGGAACATAGAGCAGACCTATGATTATCCAAGATTTCCTCTTTGGTAAGTGTCGTAAGGGTATATGTTGAGTTTCCAAGTAAATTGTCAAAACTTAATTCGTTTATCATGCAGTTAATGTAATGAGTTTTAAATACAAAAACAATATTGTTTTGGGCTTTATCTGCGGAGACAACAACATATTTGTCATGAAGATATGATAAGTGTTTTGCAACATTTGGTTTTTTAAAGATTGACGTAGCATGGGCATTGATAGACCCATTAGTTTCATAATTCTGATTTGTATTAGAGGTCACACTGTGTAAAGCAATACGAAATGCATGTGCAAATGGGACAGAGTAATTGCTGAACAAGGTGTGTCTACATAAATCATCCTTTCTTCTTTATTTTTTTTGTATTTATGTTCAATAGTCTACAACAATGTTACTGTAACGTGCTTTTGATACCTTTTTCCATTGATGTTCAAAAGTCTACACAACTGTTACTGTAAGCTGTAATAGTGGCTATAATTAAATTCAAATATTTGATATTTTCCCAAACTTGATTCCTAGAGTCATTTTATTATCTGATAAGTATACTTAACTAAGTAACAAGTAGACGAAAAGACTGACAAGTCGACATATTTAACTAATTATGACAACTGTACTTAGTGACAGATATGGCACCATAGTAATTATTGAATTATGGCTACGAATGACAATGTCTTTGATAAGAAAGATTTCCTTTAGTTATTGTTCCTATTTGATTCAAATATTTAATATTTTCTCAAAGTTAATCCCTAGAGTACTGAACATACATGTTTATCTATATCAATTATGACAAAAATACGAGCGGGTGGATCAAGCTATTTTGTATAGGGGTTCCCAACCAAAGAGAAGGTGGGGGCTAACCCTCGTACCTTCCCTCTCTAATCGGCTACTGAGGACATGATTCTTGAATCGAGGCTTGGGAATTAGTGAGTGTAAAGTTAGAGCGAATTGGGCGGGAAAAACAGAAAAACAGAAAAATTATATGCTTCACAAAAAAGTAAGAGGGATTGAAGTGGGAACTTTCCCATGGCCCCCCTCATTTACAGGGACTTGAACCAGACGAAGAGGATCCCTAGTGTATTGTAAATATGCCAATTATTACACGATTATTAGGAATGAGTTGGAGTTCGGTTAGAAGGAATTGGGGGTCGGGCGGAAACCAGGTGACGAGAGTAATAAAATAGAAAAATGCTTTGCTTTTCAGAAAAATAAAGGGGATGGAAGTGGAAACTACCCCATGTTCACCCCTCAATTACAGGGATGGGAACCATATGAAGAGGGTAGGAAACAAGGGTCAATCTTTGTCTCACTGACAAAATTGTCAGGGAGAGAGAAGTGGGAATTGTCCCATGTTCATTCCCTCAAATACAGGGGTCAGTGTATTAAGTCACTAAACGAATTGAAGAATTAAAGATTTTTTTTTATTTTTTTTTTTTTTTTAGATTTTTCACAATTTCTTTACCCAAATTTCATAGTTTTATTTATAGTACTACTTTTAACTCTCAACCATACATCGCTCAAAATATTATTGAGTTAATTGATGGAATATTTCAGCTGTATACATTTTTATACGCCTGTGTTTGAATACGGAAAAAATTATGGTATACCTTTGTCTTGATCGTCTGTCTGACATGATAAGGTGTTACAATAACTACAACCTGCTGTCACCATTTCACAAGACACTTTTGTAAATTACTTATGAATAAATATATATTGATGTAAGCTCCCTCTCGATTTATTTAGAAATTTCAGATTAAATGTTTTGGGTAAAAAGAGGTGGGGTGGCAGTTTTCAGACTATAGTTCAAATGTTTTTAACCAATTCCTATGTTACTTTGGTGAATAGGTTGTCTACTGATGTAATGTCCCTTCAAATTTTTATAAACTTCAGATCTTACGTGCGGACAATTAATTGGACTTGATATAAATTAACAAAAGTGTGGGGATTTTCCATGAACATATAGCTCAGTTTCCTTTTTAACCTTTGTAGGATATGCCGTTTCCAATCATATACCGTAGAGCGGGCTATTTTCGCGGGGTGTACATTTAACTTTATTTCGCTGATAAAAAAAATCTCCAAAATAAATTCCGCTAATTTAAAAGTGTACTTGCATTTTATTAATGGTATTTATGAATTTTTTTAATTCGACAAAATAATAACCGCCAAAATATTTCGTATATTCAAGATAAATCGTGAAATATCCCCCTTGAAAACAACCCGCTATACGATATCCCATTCAAATGTTTTTAAAAAGGGGGTAAAAAGGAGATTCAACCCTCGGAACCCCCTTTCCCCAATGATCTATTCTGAAATTAAAGCCTTGTAATGAGTGGGAGTTGGGTTGAAGGAAATTGAGAGACAACTAGGCCAGGTAACGAGGATAAGTATTAAGGGGTAGGGAAGTGGCAATCATCCCATGTTCACCCATAATTAAGGAGGTACAAAACACTGCACGAATGATATGTCATTCTATTTTTATATGGTTTTAAATGAGTTGCGGCTCAATGAAATTTGTCTCTTCCTTCAGTAGTATAGATCTCACGGCATATTAACACAACATTGAGATTGACAGAAGGAGCTCTCTTTCGATTTAAAAAAACTGTTTTCTGTAAAAAAAAAAAGATAGATTCACAGAAAAAAAATGAAAGTACAAAACTCTGTTGGTGGACTATCAGTCCCCAAGGGTATCATCAGCACAGTAGTCAGTACTTCAGTTCTGACATGACTTATAACAAACCTTTCTAAAATTGTCCGTTATAAATTTTGAAATTATAAAGAAACTAAGTATTCAACTCCCTCAGGCAAAAATGACCTTAGATGAATTTGGCTTTTTTGCTTCAGGTATTTTTGTCATATAGCTCTTCAACTGTTTCGGTACTTATATTTCCCTCGGATTTCAAATATTTAGCTTTGAGTGATCCTAATGAAGGTAAATCCAGAAAAGCGCTTCAGGCGCATGTAATTATTAAACGTGTTGTTTTCAATTTTTATACGTAATATCTCAAATATTTTTGGCTTTGTATGGTCAGTTTATAAATTTCCTATAAACAAAACTTTGAATTTTTCGGAAAACTAAGGATTTTTTTTTATCCCAGGAATGTATTACCTTAGCTGTATTTGGCACATTTTGTTGGAATTTTCGACCCTCAATGCTATTCAAATTCGTACTTGTTTGGCTTTATAAATATTTTGATATGAGCATCACTGATGAGTTTTATGAAGACGAAACGCGCGTCTGGCGTACTTTATTATAATCCTGGTACCTTTGATAACTATTTACACCACTGGGTCGATGCTACTGCTTGTGGACGTTTCGTCCCTGAGGGTATCACCAGCCAGGTATAGAGCACTTCAGTGTTGATATGAATATCAATTATGTGGTCATTTATATAAATTACCTGTGAACAAAACTTTTAATTTTTTGAAAAAAACTAAGGATTTTCTTATCCAAGTAATAGATTACCTAAACCGTATTTGGCACAACTTTTTAGAAATTTTGGATCCTCAATGCTCTTCAACTTTGTACTTGTTTGGCTTTATAAATATTTTGATATTAGCGTCACTGATGAGTCTTATGTAGACGAAACGCTCGTCTGGCGTATTTAATTATAATCTTGGTACCTATGATAACTATTAACAGGAGTTCAATGAAATCGGTCTCTTCCTCTCAATAAATAGACACGTCCAGCTTTTTTGAACACTTAGTCGTGTCAACCGTTAATATTGGTAGATTAATGACATGTTATCTAAATATAATGTGATATTGTTTTTTATGACCTCCCCCCCCTTAACCCCTCACACCAGCCGTAAAGGAAAGATATTAAACCTTACCAATATCCGTCTGTATCATGTATGTCCCAAAATTGGTTACCGTTCTCTAACAAATGTTATGAACGTATACATTATGTTTATTACTACAAAACATAGATAACGTTTGAATTCGGGTAGCGTCATTTTTTCATTCTACAGCTATGGCCCTTTATGAATGTGGAAAAAATGCTGAATTTATTTTTCCTTTCTCTAACTTTCGATTGCCTCAATCAAAGGTTATGAAACTAACAAACAATGTTTATTACCACAAAAATCAGATAAAGCACACAGTTCGGTAGTGTCACTTTTACCGTTCCTGGTTTACGTTCCACTATAATCTCAGTATATATGCAAGCAGGGTTATCACCTGTGTCCCATGGACACATATCCCTTTTATCTTATCTGGTTCCTGTTTATCCAAAATTAAATGTCGTAAATCTTTGAGTGCATAAATATTGAGGACATATTCGAGCTCAAAGTTTTTGTTTAGTGGACAATAACAATTATTGGAGATGTTAAATTTTGGAGAGTACTGTTTGTGTATATCTTGGTTAGTTTAACAGGGAACATTTGAGCAAGGTCAATGATACGTGGTATGTAGTGTACTATAAAACAGTTAGGGGAGAATTTGCATATCTCATTCTATTGGTATAAGGGGTTCTGCACAAAAGCTCATTGATTAGTTTATATGCTGAATCTGATTAGTTCAGTTTGAAGGATACCAGTAATGGTAAGTCAACAGTATTTGGTGAGTTATTGTCGGCAGCATTACAATCTCTCATCCATGGGAATTAGTTAGTCACCCTCCTTACTCATGGTTGTCAAAGTCAAATCTAATGACATTAAATCTTAATCATGTTGCAGCATAAAATTAAATGGTCAAATCTCAGAAAATAACATGAAGACTACAATCAACATCTGCACAAATGTTCATGAACATGCATATTAATATTTTACAGTGGTGAAAGAAGTTCTCCTTCGATCTTCTTTGTCATATTCCTTTCATTCATTTAAATGTATGCCACGTTGGTATATACATGTCCAACACAAATGCCAGAAGTACTTAAAAGACGTCTTGGACGGATGGAAGGACTAGACATTTGTTCAAAACCTTCATAGTAATGTTCAAGAGGGAAAGTAATAATGTATCAATGCATATTCCATACCAGAGATGGGTCCGATTACTTTCAATGTAATTGATTAAATTACAATTACTTTGTCATTTGTACGATTAAATTAAATTAATGATTACATCATTTCTGAAAGTATCTGATTAAATTAATGATTACATTGGCAAAGTAATCATGATTACATCTGATTACAATGAATTTAAAAACAAAACATTTTGAATGATGTGAATGAATAAACGTTCAATAACACTATATATAGCATTTTTGAGAAAGTATTTTAATTGGTTCAATTATAAAATGATAACTTCAAATTAAACTTCATTTATTTAAATAAACACCAAATTTCACTACATATATATACATTACATTTTATCACCAATGATCTCTGAATTATTTTGAATTAAATTTAATAAAGATAAATCATAATCAAGAGTTTTTTTGTTGTCTTTTGACCTCTTTCATAATTTATATGTATTCCAAGTTGCAGTTTATGGAAGTTTAAGTATAAATGAAATAAAGTTACCAGTTAAAACTATGTTAAATTTGAATAGAAGTGTTTAATCAAATTGTAAACAATATGTAAGTACTAAAAATCATTGCATTTTACATGTCCAGTCCAAATACAAAAAAAAATTAAACAACATATTTGTCCATCTTTTAATTTAGTTTGTGCTAATTAGATAAATGTTCATGTCTGATTTATCTTGTATCATATATATTTCCCTACAGCTATACTCAATTTGTAATTGCAATAAAAACAAACCTTAATTAGTCTCCTACCTGTCAATTCAAAGTTGATAAAAATCACAAAAATTAACAAAAGGATTATAATTCAGGGTTAAAGAAAAGAATTACTTGAATATATAACAGTTATTATCAAATATTAATATGAAGATCATTATAAAATGATGAATATACATGTATGTACAATATCTTTTACCAAGATAAAAGGTATATAATTGTATTATATGTCTCTGCTTAGGCTAATGATGACTTTTCAATACTGTAACAGTTTATTTTTTACTGAAGTAGACATGCGTAAAGTAACCAAACCATTTTAGTATGTTAAAAATTTATCAAATATGAATAACAAAGAGGTTCATTTAATGACCAAAACACAATTTTAGATTTTTTTTCATTGTAATCAGAAGTAATCAAAAAGTAATCATGATTACAGGGTATTTTGAAAAGTAATTGATTAAATTAAATTACATGTAATCAGATTTTTGGCTGATTAATGATTACACTGATTACTTGAAAAATTGTAATCAATTACAGCTGATTAATGATTACAATTACAATTACCCCAAGTCTGTTCCATACAGGTGTTGCTGTGGATATCAATATATATATTAATGTTGAAATGAAAAGATCATATGGGATGATTAAGTTCTTTTTTTTATATCATGGATCAAATTATAATGATAGATTTATTTCAATAAGATTGATAGTATACATTATTAATCAACCGTCAAATCATAGTGAAACATATGTTTTCATTCGCCACGCTTTTAAATAAAGGCAACAGTAGTTTATTGTTGTTCAAAAGTAATAAATCAATTGAGAGAAAATAAATCCGAGTTACAAACAAAAACAGAGGGACTACATCAACTATAAGAGGATAACAAATAAAAACAACCAGATACCCTGAGATGCAACATACATAGAACCGAACTAGTTGATATCAACTACCATATTCCGGATAAGTCCATAATCACATGGCAAAATCAAATAACAAAACGCATCTAAAACGAATGGACAAGAATTGTCATATTCCTGACTTTGTACAGTCATTTTCAAATGTAGAAAATGGTGGATTAAACCTGGTTCTATAGCGCTAACACTCTCACTTTGATGACGGTCTCGTCAAATTCCGTTATATTTACATTGATGCGTAAACCAAACAGACACAATAAACAAATGTCAAAGTATGGGTATATCAATGCATGATTTCCTGAATGAAAACATATTTGTCACGTTAGGAGAACGTCTTTTTTAACAGTCTGACGGCATTCAAATGGAAACCAATTGTGCCCCTCTTCTTGTCTTGTCGACTTGCTACTTTATCATTATGATGCAAACTTCATATATGTAAGAAGTTAGAAATATCCTTTTCTTTCCATTATATAGAAAATATTCCTTAACTAATTCAAAATTTGGTGACTATGTTGAATGCATCTTTGCACCGGAACTAAACACATTTATTAAAAAAAGGGTTATGTACTTCACATTATTGTATAATAGTATGATACTAAACCACGTACGGGAAGGATTGTGCCTGATATTCATATGATGAAGAAATAATCATTCAATCAGTTTAATTGAGGTTTGGAGCTGGCATGTCAGTTAACTGCTAGTAGTCTATTGTTATTTATGTATTATTGTCATTTTATTTTGTTACATCTTCTGACATCTGACTCGGACTTCTCTTGAACTGAATTTTAATGTAATTATTGTTATGCGTTGACTTTTCTACATTGGCTAGAGGTATAGGGATAGGGTTGAGATCTCATAAACATGTTTAACCCCGCCACAATTTGGCGCCTGTCCCAAGTCCAGAGCCTCTGGCCTTTGTTAGTCTTGTATGATTTTTTATTTTAGTTTCTTGTAGGGATGGCAACGAGAACTCGAGTACTCGGGTACTCGCTCGGAACACCGAGTACTCGAGTACAGTTTTAGTACTCGGATACTCGTTTGCTTTTTATACATCTTGAGATAGTTCTCTTCACATTTCCACTCAATTTTAGTTCTGTTGAAATTTCTCCTTCGTAATACTCAATAAAATAAATTAATAACATAACTATGTTTATCCTGAGGATACTATCTGTTATAGTAGTACCAGCAACGTCCTTTCCTTTCTAGGGAATATTTTCATGTGCACTCCTTGTAACAAAAAAATAGAGAGTTTAACGTCTTTCGTTTGAAATTGTTGACCAGATCATATTTTTAAACGAACACAAAATCAAAGTAACCTGTGGGGAACCCTTATTTACGGGCTACACAACTGATTGAGACATTTTTAACGGTGTTTGTACGCGGATCAACACTTTCATGGATTAATAATTAACTCATCACAAGCCGTAAACACTTACCTTTGTTTGTTAATCAAGACTTCTGATTGGTTTGAGATGTATATTTATATTAATTTAATTACTCTTTTTTTAAAGCTTAACTATAATTGTTTAATTTACAATTTAGAGATATGCGAAAGTATGAGAGCTACGGGGCGCCGAATGGGACTCTTGTGGTTTTGTACAAAATTCAATTCTGTCATAACAAAATCATTTTTGTCTTACAAAACTATGTGCTACAGACTTGTTTTGTGAGAACTTCAATTTTGTGATGACAAAATTCATTTGTGTAGACAAAATTCATTTTTGTCATGACAAAATTCATTTTTGTCATGACAAAATTCATATTTGTCATGACAAAAGTCAATTTTGTCTAAAAGGTATGCAAATATAAGATATTTGCATACAAAATTGACTTTTGTTACCTGATATGGAAATTAAATCACAAAAGTCAATTGTGTGAGGTAAGATTCAATTTTGTGAGACAAAATTGACTTTTGTGAGACAAAATTAACTTTTGTGAGACAAAATTGACTTTTGTGAGACAAAATTGACTTTTGTGAGACAAAATTCAATTTTGTGAGACAAAATTCAATTTTGTCAATTTTGTTGAGACAAAAGTCAATTTTGTTAATTTTGTTGAGACAAAAGTCAATTCTGTCAATTTTGTTGAGACAAAAATCAATTTTGTTGAGACAAAAATCAATTTTGTTAATTTTGTTGAGACAAAAGTCAATTTTGTTAATTTTGTTGAGACAAAAGTCAATTTTGTCAATTTTGTTGAGACAAAAGTCAATTTTGTGATGACAAAATTCATTTTTGTGACGACAAAATTCAATTTTGTAACAACAAAATTGACTTTTATGAGACAAAATTGACTTTCGTGAGACAAAATTGACTTTCGTGAGACAAAAATCAATTTTGTTGAGACAAAATTCAATTTTGTCAATTTTGTTGAGACAAAAGTCAATTTTGTCAATTTTGTTGAGACAAAAGTCAATTTTGTCTCACAAAAGTCAATTTTGTCAATTTTGTTGAGACAAAAGTCAATTTTGTCAATTTTGTTGAGACAAAAGTCAATTTTGTCAATTTTGTTGAGACAAAATTCAATTTTGTCAATTTTGTTGAGACAAAAGTCAATTTTGTCAATTTTGTTGAGACAAAATTCATTTTTGTCAATTTTGTGTAACAAAAGTCGATTTTGTATGCAAATTAGTTCACAGAAACCAAACTAAACTAATTTGAATACAAAATTGATTTTTGTCGCCCAATTTTCAAATTAGGTAACAAAATTCAAGTCTGTGTAACAAAAATGAATTTTGTCATGACAAAAGTGACTTTTGTCCGCTGATAGATAATTTTGTATGACAAAATTTTAAATTTGTAGTATGATACAAATTTTGTTAAACTGAACTTATTTTTGTTGAACAAAAGTCACTTTTGTCCGTACAAAATTGAATTTTGAGTACAAAACCACAAGAGTCCCATTCGGCGCCCCGTAAGAGCGACATTCAACCACAAAAGTTGAAAATAAACTAACAACGTCATGGCTAAAGAAAAAAAAAAGAAAATCAGACAAACGATAGTGCAAAAAAAAACACAGAAAAAGTAATACTGAGCAACACGATAATTTGAAGTCCAATATCATAATTGTTGTTGACAAATTTTAAATAGACAAGTCGTGTTCTAAAAAATATCAACTCCTCAGGAACAGATGCTAAATATATTGTCTACTATGTCGGACTTAAAATGCAAATATTTTTGATTTTTGCTCATAAAATATTTTGATTTTATTGAAATTTGGTTCATAAACACGTAAACAAACAATAATTGCTATTATGATAGGTTATTTGTAAAAACGGCAGTCGTTTATTTATTGTTTCATCGACACAAAACACAGAGGAGCAAGCTATGTTTGTATGTTTGTAGTACGACTGTATTTCGTCAATGTGTTTATGAAAGGTAATAACAAAAGCACTGCATCCCACCTAAAATCTTACTTAAACTTTTCAATAGACGTTTAAGATTCATCCGAGTACTTGTGAGTACTCGAGTATTATGACCGAGTATCCGAGTATTAAATTTCAGATCTTTTGACATCACTAGTTTCTTGTGTATATTTCGGAGTTTATTATGACGCCCATCTTCACTTAAATAGTACACATATTTTTAGGGTCCAGCTGAAGGACGCTTCCATGTCCGGAAGATTCTCGCTACATTGAAGACCCATTGGTTGCCTTCGGCTGTTGTCTTGTCTATGGTCCGGTTGTTGTTTCTTTGACATATTCACCATTTCTTTTCTCAATTTTGTTATCTATCCCATCGATCTACAGATAAAGGTTACAACAGATGCAGATAAGTCTGCCTTATATCTTGACTTATATCTAGAAATTGACATTGAGGGTTGGTTAAAAACAAAACTTTACGACAAACGAGATTATTTCAGCTTCCCGTAGTGAACGTTCCAATTATATGTAGCATCATTCTAGCAGCGCCTGTATAAGGAGTATGCCAATTGATACGATAGTCCCAGGCTTGTTTTTCCTATCATGATTTTCTTGATAGAGGGTTACTGCTCACAAGGAAGCTTTTAAACCAAGAGTTCCAAATGGTGAAGTTGAAATCATGCCTTCGTAAATTTTACGGACATCTTCACAAGTTGGTTGACCGTTATGGAATAACCTTTTCACATATGATATCGAATTTGTTACTTATGTCGTACTTACAATCCCCTTCCCTTTTCACGAATGCACATGTAACCTACCGAATTAGAAATTTACCGGGTTTGTAATAATATGAGTTACATGACTAACACGACGGATGCCACATGTGGAGGTAGATCTGCCTACCCTTCCGGAACACCTGAGATCAATTTCATTTTCTGGTGGGGTTTGTGTTGCTTGGTCTGAAGTTTTTTTTATGTTGTGTCTTGTGTACTATAATTTGTCTGTTTGTCTTCTTTTCTGTTTTAGCCACGGTGTTGTCAGTTTATTTTCGATCATGAGTTTGACTGTCCCTCTTGTATCTTTTTTTTTTACAGCTTGATTAATGCAAAACAAGATACGAACAACAAATATGACATCATGAACCTACATGACAACTATTGAATTACAAATGCTAATTATTGGGGAAATATTACTAGTATTTAATTTCATAAAGATATGAAGATTCCTGTCCCAAGTCAGGAATATGATAGTTGTTATCAAATATTAGCAACAAATCCGTGTTTCTTTTGTTCCGTTGTTTTCCTCTTAAAATTCATTAGTTTACCTCAGTTTTAGTTTGTAACCCGGATTTGCTTTCTCTTAATTGATTGATAACATTTGAACAGCGGTGAGCAACTATTGCTTTTATTTTTAATAAAGCCATCAGATCAGTTATCCAATTATAACAAACATCGCACATAATTGTTTTAGAGAAAAATAATGAAAAGACATCTGGTGGAAATATTTTCTCTTTGTTTTGCACATGAAACCCTGGAATGAAATTTAATCGGGAATACAACTAAAAATTAACAATACGTCAAAGAAACGTATACAGGTTTCAGCAATAGAGATAATTGATGACAAGTGTTTGTCAGTCTTTAATTTTCCATGTTGTGTTTTGTAAACTGTTGTTTTCTTTTCTTTCTCATTGCACGGACAGTATTTGTTTTCGACTAAAGAGTTTGATTTTCTCTTAATTTGGTATATATGGTATATTATGGCTTCTCCTATTTTTGACAGGACCACATTTTAACATAGCTTTTCAACATTTTAAATGCACTGACAGTTGGTATGTATGTATATCAACGAATCATAAACATCACAAAAAATTATTGCCTAAATACTTATAATGACTGAAAAATTTCAACATCATCTGAAAAATTTCGTGATAAATCACAAAACAGATTTTTTTAAGCTCAATGAATCATGTAAATAAGGCAAAGTGCAACGGACATTTGTCAGCCGGAAACTTCAGAACACCAAGCAACTATAAAAGATATGAAGTATACCCATGCATGTTTTGTAACCAAAAAATTGTTTTAAAATAAAATTCGTTGGGTATCATTCTTACTTACAGAATGAAGTTAGTTCTACGTTTACTGATCATAATTGTTTTGTGCGCAGGCTTGTTGTTAGATTAATTGTTTTGTGCGCAGGCTTGTTGTTAGATTAATTGTTTTGTGCGCAGGCTTGTTGTTAGATTAATTGTTTTGTGTGCAGGCTTGTTGTTAGATTAATTGTTTTGTGTGCAGGCTTGTTGTTAGATTAATGCATGTATCATAAAACCATCTTACAACATGTCGATCGTATAATCTATTTAAATTTCAGAGTTGTCTCGCTTTAAATACTATACAATTACTGTCTTTTGATGAGGTAACTGTGTGGTTTGACTTTGGAAAAACTGATATTCACTGAGGCAAACGGCCGAACTGAATGTCACTTGGATTTTTAAAAGTCAATTGAGCCACATATTTACCGACACAAAAGAGATCAATCGTTTTATTCCATGTTCCAAAAGAGGAAAAAATATGTATTCAATTACATTAAGTTAAATTGCAGTAGCACTATCTAGGACTTATCAAACACAATTCTGTTCATTAGAGGTGGTTCCTTTTATTTCTGGAGTTACTCAGGATAATAACAAATATATATAAAAATACCCTCGCATGAGGTGCAAAGGCTTCCTGATTTATCTATTTGGAATTATTCACATCTTCCCAGGATTACTTAAAATAAACCTGAATACAGAATATAGAAATTAAGAAAGTTCAGACTTAGAAATATATCAAACACATATCAATATGTCCACCAGTATATAGAAAAGTGATGTCCAGCATACAAGACAAAAGTGGTGACTTGCCATGGCTTTGTTTGGACTTGTTTGTTTCCTTTTTGGCCTTGAATGTTTGTCCCTAATATTTCATTTACTGTGCATTTGCATTCAGATATCGCAGATCGAATTTATTCGTTTATAGTGTATTAATGTACGTTTTTGATTGAGTTAAGCCTGCCAATTGATATTTTAATGTGTGTTTTTCTATGTTGTGATGTTATGCTATTGTTTCAGAAAAAGGGAGAAGGTTTGGATCCATTAAAACGTTTAATCCCGCTGCAAATGTTTGCACCTGTCCTAAGTCAGGAATCTGATGTACAGTAGTTATCGTTTGTTTATGTAATTTATACGTGTTTCTCGTTTCTCGTTTTTTTAAATTTTATATAGATTATACCGTTGGTTTTCCCGTTTAAATGGTTTTACACTAGTAATTTGGGGCCCTTTATAGCTTGTTGTTCGGTGTGAGCCAAGGCTCCGTGTTGAAGGCCGTACATTGACCTATAATGGTTTACTTTTTTTAAATTGTTATTTGGATGGAGAGTTGTCTCATTGGTACTCACACCACATCTTCCTATATCTATAAAAGATAGCGCAAAAATATAATGACCAATAGAAAGTGTGCGGTCCAATGAAACATAAAAAGAAAACCTTTGAGGTAAACTACAGTCAAACCAAAGTTACCCAAACTAGTAGAAAACGTAATATGTCAAAAAGTCCAACTGTCAATTACGTAAATATAATAAACAAAGCATACATATATATCATAGGCGGATACAGGAGGGGTCAAAATTTGGTTGATTATATAGGGAATCATTGAAGCATGACTGGAGCGGCCCCCCCTTTTTAGGTCAGTTAACGGGTCCCCCTTAGAAAAAGTTCTGGATCCGCCACTGTATATATATATATAGAGAGAGAGACTAATCCTTTAATTACAATCTGTAATTAATATACTATACCTTTTAATTAATCAATATAAGTCATACAATATACAAGATACAACACAATAAACTAAATATAAAAATGTACACAATTACTGTATAACCTATAAAATACAGTCTACCACATACTAACACCAATTGTACGTCAAAACCTTTAGGTATAAAAAGCACGCGACGTTTTGCGCGGTGAATATACTTTTTCAAAATTCAATTCATATAGAAAACCCTTCTAAATTTCTTTTAATATGAAATAATTAATTATACATCTTCCAAAGAATTTAAGTAACTAAAATCATATATATTTTGGCATTATTATGTTTTTTTCTCTTTTTATATCTATTTATTCTTTACAATGGGTCTTGAACACGTAGATATGATGACACTACTCGTCTTTTTGTTGTTTGACACGAGTATCCGTTGATAACAATTTAGACAATTTACAAAAAAATAAAAATTTATTGTCTCAAGTAAACCCTTTCTTTTAAAAGATGGCTTTAGTTATTTTGTTCGGATTTTACTGGTGCACAATAGTTCCTTGCGTGTAATTTGTAATATAATATAATTCCAACAGAAATGTTAATATAATTCACTCACTTCAGATCATCCCATAGAGATATACTTAGTCTTATTTCGGTTTGATAAAAGATCTTCAGAGGCCCGGATTCCTATTTGAGGCTTAATTGTGATATGCCTTTGAATCTTCTTTAATTTCTATTAAATGCACTAGCATTGCCTTCGTAAAAGTACAAGAAAAACACACAATAAGTAGTGACACGCTCTCTGTGTGTTTAAGAACCATTGCGACTAAGGGGTTCCGGGTTCAAAATTTGACCATCAAAAACAAATCCGAAGACATTTCGGCGTCCATTTTGGACATTTCGGGATTCGGACATTTCAGAACCAAGATTCTGCACCTCATTTTTTTAATATATATTTATAAGGAAAAATTAAAGAATTGTTGGATGTGTTCGACTAATAGCTTCCATGTGAGCAGCAATTTTCTATCTAGAAAACCATGTTACGAATAGTTATTAAATGGTAACAGGCTGATACTTTGATACACCAGACGCGCGTTTCGTCTTCATAAGACTCATCAGTGACGCTCAGATAAAAATAATTAGAAAGCAAAACAAGTATACCGTTGAAGGGAATTGAGAATCCAAAATTCCAAAAAGTTGTGCAAGACCTGGAATATTATATCAACTTGTAGTTATATATAGATATAAGAAGTATAGTATGAGTGCCAATGAGACAACTCTTAATCCAAGTCACAATATGTAAAAGTAAACCATTATATGTCAACGTGCGGTCTTCAACATGGAGTCTTGGCTCACACCAAACAGTAAGACTTAAAGGACCCTTAAATTGACTAGTGTTAATCCATTCTAATAGGCAAACCAACGGTTTAATCTATATAAAAATGAGAAACGAGAAACACTCATGAACCACATCAACAAACGACAACTACAGTACATCAGATTCCTGACAAAGGACAGGTGCAAACAAATGCAGCAGGTTTCAACATTTCAAAAGCTACAAGCATTCACCCCTATCTGAAACAACAGTGCAACATCACAAAATGACAACAGAAAAATACACACGATAAAATATCGATTGAAACGGCTTAACTCAATCAAAGAGATAAACTCCATATACAGGTGCTGCTCGAATGTTGCTTCTTAGAAATTGGTGATTGATATTTCTGTCGACAAGAATATAGATTCCACAACTGCAACAAGTGTGTTACGATATTTCACCACTCGAGACAGTTAAGTTTCAATATTTAAAGCGCGAGGCTTGTCGAGCTTTTTTTAAACAGTTAAAATTGAACTGTTGATAGTGGAGAAATATCGTAATACACGAGTTATAGTGGTGGAATCTGTTTCTCTAATGATTTTTATCCTTCCTTTTGAAAGATTTGAAGAAAATTGTGTACTTTTAATTGACGAGAACGGTCGCCTTTTTTTCATGACGTCACTGGCAATTGGAAAATTCAGAAAAAGACAAAAAAAAGTTGAAGTCGAAATTTAATTTCTACCAATCATTTGCCGAGAACAGATTCTTTACTAGTGAGGAGAAATGTGAAAATAGCACATAAATTAGAGATATAAAAAAAAATATTCCACGCTAATCAAAATTAATGAATCAATCGATTGTTTCAAACTTTTCTTAACAGCGTAATTAATTATCCGTAGAATGTTAAACAATTTTGAGAGTCTTCTTTATATTAAATTAAGGAGTGGGTCTTCCTTATGCATAGATAAAGGCAAGAAAAAAATATCGCTGTTTAAGTCATAATTCGATTTAGCAAATACAAATTCGGTAATAAACATAAACAGAGGAAACACACGACGAATAGGAGAAAAACAACGGAACAACAAATACACTGAACTGCAACAAAAACAAACGCCAAGCTCTGATTTCTTGTCATGGTTTGGCTCAACCTTTCAGTTTGGATAAATCAGCTCTTCAGTGTTATTTTTGGGGTTTTGAATGACAAACATTATGGCCTCGAGTATCACAGACGGTACCATGATGGTGGAAATATCCATCTGGTGATGTAACATTGGTACCGTGATTAACATTATAGTATACATAGGGAATCACTGAAGCATGACGTCACTGTATTTTATTGGTTAAGACTCTTTCTGCCATTTGCTTTGGGACTTTCCGTTTTGAATATTCCTCAACGTTAGGTATTTTTTTCATTCAACTTTTTACTGCTGTGACAAGAACAGCTGATATTTTCTGGGACGGTAAGTAACCCTTGTACATGGTGGGCGTCGAGTTGCTCACAATATAGTTTTCTGTCCAATGTTGTATGCTTTTTGTATGTGTTGACTGTCATGTTTTACTGATATGATTTTGATACAAATTACAAAAATTGTACTAATTAATTACCAACGCTGTATTTGGTAGAATCATTTTTCATTTTAGGTTTTAGATATTCGTTAAATTCGTACTTTATGTGGATTTTGTTGGTTGTCTTCAATCCTAGCATCACTGGTGAGTCTTTGTAGACGAAACAAGCGTCTGGAGTACAAACGGATTACTAGACTTCTTTGATGGATATCTTTTTTAAACCTCTGTCGGTCGACAAAAATATTTGCTTAAGCATCAGCAATCGAAAATCTTATTTTTAATGTCAATTGGTCGGAGCTTTGATATAAGCTGGACTGAGAAGATACGTGGAGAAGATACTTGGCGAATATGTATGGAACAGGACAAACCAACAGTTGAGTAAAACTAAAAAGGTTGAAGTGACGGTGATAACGGTACACATTACATTAGATGAAGAAGATAAGACCTAGCAGAAAGCTCCAGTAGTTCTAGAAGGAGAAATGTTAGTTTTGATTTAAGCATATCTTATTTACAATGCTAGAAAAGGAGATTAGACACAAGTTATAAGAATATTAGAAAAGTGCTCTCCAAAGACGTTGCAGAAATGACCAAGGAACACGCATGAGGAGGAAAGTTGCAGGAAAGACCAAAAGAAAACGCATGAGGTTAAAGATTGTATGAAATAACAGGAAACAAGCACGAGGAAAACCTGCCGGAAGGGAGCGTGCATTGCAGTTGCAGGAAAGACCGAGGAACACGTATGATGTGGGGGGGGGGGGGGTTGCAGAATAGACAAACGAACAATATTGCCGACCGTGCAAGGGCTGTATAGCCAGTCAATGTCGTTAAAAACTTCCATTTTATATGATATTGAGAAAGAAAGAATACATAATTAAGTGGTAATAACTTGATAAGTTTACACGAAACAAACTGATGTTGAGGATTATTAGCGGTGATATATGCTCTCTACGGACAATAAATTTAACCATGGAGCGATAAAGCAAAAAATAGTCAGATTTTATCATTATTTGATCTTTGTTATACAATGTCGCAATCCTTTTGATATTTCATGACGAATTTACAATCAACAATCAAACAGTTTTCGTTTTTGTAAGATCGTTTTACGAATGTTAGATACCTTTATTGGTAACGTTATCTACACTGATTGAAATTGCCTTTCACGCCTCGCTTCATTTTAAACAGGTGTGAAACTTAATGATATCTAACACACCTGTTGTCAATCAATTAGTTTTCACCTGTATAATTACCTTAAGATAAATTAACACGTATGTCATTGCATTAGAATCACACAGAAATTCAATATGGTTACAATACAATTTACAAGTGAAAGTTTTGTACACGCCCAATTTAACAATGATACATGTACTTGTATAACATGTAAATCATGAGACAAAGACATTAACCTGTATCGTAAAAAGTAGGGGGGAATTGAAGTCCATTCAGAGAGAAACAATATTTGGCACTTGATGGTATTTTCTGTGATTCCATATTGCACAATTTCGCGAGAATTTAAATTTGTTTGTATGTATTTGTTATTCTGAACAAAGTTTGTTACTGAGTACAACCAGAGACATACATTATATCTGGTACAATCGTTCTTGAGTTAGATAGGAACCTTGGTTGTCTTGGTAGTTTTTTTTCTATAATAGTATTATGCTTGTACGAAATGCTAATACCACAGTAGAAACTATCAAATAACCTTTAATTTATCATATTTTCTATAAAAGAAGGGGTTTTATGCTGTCCTCTTTTACACGTTCAGGACTTTTGCCGATTTCGAACTATTGAACGTTTACTACTAGACTTTCCACACCAAAAGATATAATGGGGACCGTGTTGGTTTAGCTGAGTGTTTTATTGTGATATTTAGATTTCATTTTCAATGACAGTGTTGATTATATCAGTAAAGGGATTGTCTATCCATGGTATACATGTCTATGAGTAAGCCAGTGACCATCCACCAAACTGCTCTTGTATTGCCTAATCACACGTTACAACTACGAATTTTCAGTGGAAATAAAATGGAGTGTTACGACGGGTATTAACAAATAGGAAATGGGATACCTATCCAGAGCACCTGAGATATGATAACCAGGTTTAAATTTTTGTTCCAGTTTGTGTTGCTTTTGTGTGTGTAATGTTTTGTGACTGTTATCTATTTTTCTCAGTTTCTTTAAGTCCTTGTATTTATTTCATCCAAGTTACATGTTATTTTGAATTGCCTTAAATGTTTTCTATCAGTTATTTATCACGATAAGTAAAAGAGTGTTGTGCCGGTTGTGAACTAGCTCTTATTTCAGCTTTCTCCTTATCTCAAGACATTTATTACATTTCATATTTCAGTACTGCCGAACGCTCAGCTTCAAGTACAAATTAATACTCAGGAGGAAAAAAAATATAACGTTTAAAAAAAAACTAGGGCCTAACTGGGCACCACGTATCCCAACAAAAAATGTGGTAGATCTCGTTGGCTCCAGAGGAGATAATATGTATTTCCCATATGTGACGTATGATCGTGTTATTGCCATAGAAAACGTTAAATAACTTTATTTCTAGGATTTGGTTGGCCATTATTGCCAGATTGCAGTACAAACGATAGTTTTTCCTACATCGGTAACTGGCTTTTTAAGAAGAGTGTGGGCCTGCTTTAGCTCATCTACGAAGCCGGCACAAGAGTTGTAAACATGGTTCTTTTACATGTCAGGACCGTGGCGTTCCCCAAACCCAAACCCATGCCCACGATTATGTTCTTAATAAAAAATGCCATTTTCCCGTTACAAAATCACGAATTCATCACAGCGGATTCGGTAGTCAACTTTCAATGTTTCGTTAGATTTAATGTAGAAACTTATGGATTATAAACTCATAAACCTGATATTTTTAACACAATCCCATTCCCTTTTGGAAAGAGTGTGGGTCTGCTTTAACTCATCGACAAAGCCATCACAAAAGAGTTGTTACCATGGTTCTTTTACATGTTAGGACCGTGGCGTTCTCCAAACTCAAACCCAAGATTATGTTCTTAATCATAAAGGCCATTTTCCCTTTACAAAATCCCGAATTCATCACAGCGGATTCGGTTGTCATCTTGCAATGTTTCATTTGATTTAATGTAGAAACTTAGGGATTATTAACTCATTAACCTGATAACTTTAACACAATCCTATAATCGTTGACAAATGTCAATAGATAATAACCACTGTACAAATACCGAGGTTTCTAAAACAGAATGTCAAATTCTGACGGCAAATTATGATTCTTATGAAGTGATAAAATTGCAAGTTTAACGAATAATTATTTCGGGTGTGCTTGACTACAATACCATTTCATTCTTCCGATTCAAACCCACTAACAAAATAAGAGTATAGTGGGTACAAATAATGTAGGAACAGTACATGCGTCGAGCCTAACAAAATCTGAATTAAAAGTCATATTTATGCAAACGGAATAATATGTCTCTGTTATACTGATATAATATAGAATAACCATCTTTTCGTCCAGTAAACATTGATGATCTATTTCAAAACGAAGCCATTACATTAATCTTTAATGCTAAACGCAAACGTGTAGTTAATCTTATTTAAGAGTGCTCCAACATAAGACGTGAATATATATATATCAGAAATTGCTACCATTTATGGTAACAGGAAAATTACGTTTATTTGGAAACGCGCACTATCTATATTTTGTCCTTTTTCCCTTGTTGGGTAAAAGTACAAGTACAAATGCCGTGAGATTCCAATCCAATATGATTTTATAATTCAAATAGGAAATTAGATTTTACTTCATTAATTTGGGGTTTTTTTTGTGGAATATTTCTGCAATATTATACATGATTATTCAAAAAAATATATATATATAGATAAGGCCGTTAGTTTTCTCGTTTGAATTGTTTTACATTGTCATATCGGGGCCTTTAATAGCTGACTATGCGGTATGGGTTTTGCTCGTTGTTGAAGGCCGTACTGTGACCTATAGTTGTTAATGTCTGTGTCATTTTGGTCTCGTGTGGACAGTTGTCTCATTGGCAATCATACCACATCTTCTTTTTTTTTATATATATATTCAACTAGAATATGATTTAATTCAAGCAATGGTACAAGAGACAATACAATGACTTATAATTATGATACCGAAGTCTTTTCTTTCTCTTTGATGGTCTTATAGATGTGCATTCTATGTAATATGTGCATCATTTCGTTTTGTTGAAAGTAGGACATTTACAGTAAGCGGAGGAAGGAACACCCGAATGTAAATGTCTATTGTAAATATCAAAGTAAAGACAATACGCAGGTCATTTTCAAATGCTATAATTTAGACCTCATTTTCTTATATCTGTAATTTGTAAAGTTAAAACACCGTAATCATGGGCGGAATCGGGATCCAAGGGGAAAAGGGTGGGGCGTTCGTGGGAATTTTTTTGTTGGTTATGTAGGGAATCACTGAGGTATGACTAGAGCCCCCTCTAGTTTAGTCAGTGAGCCAACCTTATGAAATTCTGGACCTCTACTGGTAATCATATCCAGGTTACACTATAATTAACTATTCATTCATTCATTCATTCATTCATACTGTTCAGATCTCCAGAGTGGTGTACATTAGACTGAAGCTTTGCAGGGGAGATAACTCCCGTCTCCGCTGTCTTCAAAATGATACTTAAGAATATGATTAAGTATGATATAATAACTTATGAGTAGACTTGAATGACATTAAGTAGTTTCGGTTGAAAATAGTTATAGATCGCTTGATAACCTATATGCGCCGAGATTTTCCGTAAATGATTGAAGTTCTACTTCAAGTAACATCCCGGACGGTCTGGTCAGAATTGGAACGACACTGCATATGATGTTCTTTTGTTTGTAGAGACTATCAATTTTGCATTTAAACGAATTTCTATTTTTACAGAATCGAAATAACTTATTAGTTACTAGTACTTAATATAGTGTTTGACTATCGCTCATTACGAATATTTGCCACTGGACAACAAAACGGTTATGTGTACCTTTTTAGGCTGCAATTTACAGAGAAAGAGTAAACATGTCGAGCAATTGCTTGTACGATGTAAATGCGGATAAAAAGACATTCGTTTAAATAATCCGCTACCGTGATTGACCCGCGGCAATATACTATATTAATAGTCCCAACTCCAATCGAGTCCACCCGACTCATACTGATCTATACTCAACCAGTGGAATAAAGCTCAAGGAAATAAGCATTCTAAAACAAAATTATTTGTTTGCATCAAATAACCAATTAACCTTGGAAGAGCAATGCATAACACAAACATTATGTCACAGACATGTCAGACATAAGGGAGCTACCATTTGATTTTTATGGGGGGGGGCTAGGATGAAAAATTTTGTCCTGCATTTTTTTTTTAGTTGTAATATTTGTCCCGCCTTTTTATTTTTCACTCTATTCGGTCCTGCCTTTTTTTTAAAGTTTATCCTGACTTTTTTTTACCTAAATTGTTATCCTGACCTTTTTTTTTTTGCAAGTGTCTCATCCTGCCTTTTTTTTTACTCAAAATTCCTGTCCTGCCTATTTTTTTCAAATTTCATCCTAGCCCCCCCCCCATAAAAATCAAATGGTAGCTCCCTAACAATTTATAAAGTTTAAGGGTGATTTTAAAGGTTTCAGCGTTAGTTTCTTTCCCCTCTCTTTCTTGGCTCCGATACCACATGCAGCAAAGGCGGCAAGTTTCAAGTTACTTTCAAGGGACTTTCAAGTTCTATGCGATAATGGATTTCCTTTTCTTTAAAAAGGACGATGTTCGTCACATAAAATGATATCTGTCCTACCCTCTGACATATGCTGTCAGTGTTGAATAAGACCAAAATTACTGCCCAGGTATATGCCGACAAAGTTCAAAAGTGGAGGTGTTGGAACCAATCTAATGACAATGGTTATAAAATTAAATACATCGAACAGAAAATGATGAAAATACTTAGCAAGTATGAAGTAAGAAATACTGAATGAGTTATATAGTAGTTAAATCCTTTGCATGCCTTTTTCAATCTCGTTCAAATAAACAGCAATGTGTACTTTTAAACAAATTTGCCAAAAAAAATATAAAGCAGTGGAGGATGAGGGGACCCAGTGGCGGATCCAGAAAAAAATTTGGGGGTGGTCCCAAATGAATATTGAATGGTATGAAAAAGGTTAAAAAATACCTTCGACATTATGGAAGATCATGAATTTGGACAACACCATGCAATGCACATATTCCTAGGTAAAGGAATTTAAAGACATGTAAAACTGATTTTTATTTAAGACTCTATACAATATCTTGCAATCTAAAATAGCACAATATACAACTGTCATCTGAATTAGGCAAGCTATAAAAAAGGTTAAGCTAAAATGTTCCGAATCGGTAAAAATAGTTCTACGCAAAATTGTTCAAAATTTACTAATTTAACAAAAAGTCGTTTATCAGGTCATTCAACATCATGCGTCGCGGATGTTTCCTTGCAAAGTTATCTATAATTTGTTTTATGTTTAGTTGCAAACTGTAGTGCACATGCATCAACGCAAGTCCGTTTAAACGGGATTGTCCACTAGTTGTTCTCAGGTAGGTTTTTTAAAAGTGATAACTCACTGTTGGATCGCTCACATTCGCAACTCGTCACCCCCATGGTAGCTATGATTTTTAAGATAACAGAAATATTTGGAAAGTCTGTTTTGCAACATACTTTCAGAGCACCGGCTACAGTTTCTGGTTTTGAAAGCATTGACTCGCAAGTCTTTTGCCACAAACGCAGTTTGGACGGCATTGTAGATGGACTGGGCAAATCAGAATGGTAAAAGCCTACAAGATGTTTAATTTCATCAAATGTTGCGCTTTGTACAAATGCCGGTACCAACTTCAGTGCTTAAATTGCTGTTGATGTTGGGGGAAGGAGGGGGGCTCAAAGAGATAGACAAACAAATTTAATTTAATTCATTCATAATGCATGATTGTTTTTCAAAATGTACATAAATGAAATTTTAAACCGAGACTCCGGAAGTTGGACAATGCAATTATATATGGAAATTACACTTAGAAATACAAAAATAATTTGTATTTACCTTTCAAAATAAGAAGTCAACTTCATATTGACGAGCTGTTTTGACAATTTAATTACATGTATACAGGTGAAACGCATTAATCCGTATTCTATCATTGTGACACCTTCAGGTATCCAGGTAATCCTTACCAATTAGTGCAATGAAAGGATTAATCTTAAGTGTTTATTTGTTAATTAGCTAGTTATTGAAAAAATAGACACTTTAAAAAAATTTGAGGTTCGTCATGGGGGTGGTCCGGTGCGCCGTGGGACCACCTCCTGGATCCGCCACTGGGACCTGCTCCAGTCATGCGTGGGTGATTCCCTGTGTAATCAACGAAATTATTCCAATACTTCCATAAAAGGCAAGTTGGGTCTCAGCTGACCCTTTAGCAAAAAAATGTACTAGTTCAGCGAAAAGTTAACTTAACACCAAAAAATATCACTCACTTGACTGAAGCAAAATTTAAAAAAAACCATACAAGACTCCTGACGTAGACGGACGCAAAAAATAACATCTTGTATGATATGACTTAGTTCTATAAATAGCCCAAAACTTCCACACCTCTTATATAACTGGACCACCCTTTTTACAAATACAGTTAATTATAATTTAAATTGTCTCCCCTTCTTATTGAGCTGTGATTTCAATAATTATAGACCAGACTTTAAACTCATTTCTTCTATACAATATGGGATACCCATTAATTTTAGGGTATGACAATTTCTAAGTTTATTGGTATAATTAGATAAACCTAAACAGCCAATTTAAATCTCCCTTAAAGGAAAAGTAGGCGTGTCCAGTATCCTAAAATTGACCGCTGGTCAAAGTTTGTCAAATTTATCATCTCTTATGTTTTCCTTCCATTCATGAATAAGATATTACAGTGAGTGCTAATGTTGGTTATTGTCCATGTTGAATAAAGCAAGAACAGCCGTAGATGATGAATAAATTTAGCGCCACATGAACTTATCAATGAAATTCAAAAATTTCTGTGGGAATATTTAGATTTTTTATTAGTTTTAAAGTTAGACATGTTAAATGTTTGATTTATGTTTTATTAATAATTGCCTATTTAATAATGTAGAATTTTAATAAAAGATTTTTATTAGATAATCTAATATAGAATTTTAATAAAACATTTTACCAGGACTGAAATGTTTTACCTACATTTATTATCAATTTAATTCTCCACATTTATCCATTTTGATAGGAGATTCAGTTGCATAGTAGGTCTTTCAGTGCTGTGAGATAAAATGGAGGAAATGGCTTGCAAGATTAAACTTATTAGTGGGTAGTACCTTTAGACAATTAACCATATGTTGTACCTGTCCAGGTAAAGCTTTAATGTTCCTTTGATCCATACAGAGGTCTTGTTCTTTCCATGTCCACTTCTAAGGCTAGTATCAGAAAGATTTATAGTTTGATTCCATTGTTTACAAAGTGACCACATGTTATTTCAATCTTTTTGTTGGTGGCTAAAGTCTCTGTTTAAGTATGATATTCTGTTAAGCATGCAGATTAACTAAAAAAGGTGTTATGAATTACATGCCTAATAAAATCTGAAGATTCACATGGGATTTCATTATTTCATAAGTATATAAGTATAGATGTCATAGTGCGGTGACAGAAGTGTAAAAAGTCGTCTAGATCGCGAGTTTAATCTCCCCAAATAACACACGGCTAAAAATGGTCTTAACTTAAAGACAAATATGTCTTCTTTAGTTTTTGCCCTGTCGTCAGAATTTTGTACGGTCACATTTTTCTAAAAAGTCGTTTTTATGACTGGTAGTATATTGGAGAGTTTCAACCCCCCTTTTTCAAAATGAAAAAATGTGTATGTTTGCTTTAATTTAATTGAAATAGTTTTTCCTGAAGCTATTCTTATATGTCAAAATATTCTATTCGGTATTTTATTTCCTTCTAATCAATAAAATTTGCGAAGTTTAGACTATTTAAAATTGAGGTAATTTTAATTGCAAATTCAGACTCAAACTTTAGTTTCTTCTTCATAGTATTAATAAAAAATATCCCATAATATTTTAAGCATACAGTATTTAATAAAACTAATAAGTGATAAAAATTTCGGAACCAAAATATGAAAAAAACCTTAAGAAATCAATGGAAAAAGAATGGAGTAAAAATCTTCAATTTCAATACGGAACTCAATCACTTGCCTTCCGTCACATTTTGTGTATTAGTCAATAATTTGCTCTCAAATGATATATGAAATAATTACCTTTTTCGCTATTATATACACATATTTTCAATTAAAATGCAATGATATATGCCACATAATTTGTTTGTATATGTTTATATTCTATGTTTTTTCGTTATAAAACATCAAATACACTTTGTCAGAAAAGTCTTATTGTAAAATCAAAATAATTGACGGATAGTTTCAGTGAATATTCCGTGATATGCCAAGTCCTTTGCAACTTGCTCCATTAAGTCCAAAGAAAAGACATAAGTCTTTAAATTGTATGCAGTGCATAATATGCCCCAAAAAAAAGAAAAACTCGATTGAAATTTTGAGTCAATTTACCAGTTTAGGGAAGTCGATTTGTGTATCTGCATTGCATAAAAGATTGGATGAGGTGAAGATGTTTCATGCCATATCTGTTAATTTGAAGAACTCCTTGCAGGCAGTTTATCATCGTTCATACTACAAAACTTAAACAAGTAAACATATGTGTTCCCCCTTTTAGAAGCTTCTACTCTATTATTTAATGACCACATACAATTATCTGACTGTTAATTGTCCCTCAGTTTCGGGTATTTGTACACGTTCTAGAATGCAGTCGTTCAACCGGAGCACATGTATATTTTGTTGCAACAAAACATTTTAGAAAGATAAAAAAATTATTCAAGTTTGAATCAGATGAGCGTATTAAAAACGTTTCATCCGTGTCAGATAAAGTTAAAGTTGAAATAGTTTCCCGTCCATCTTTTAAACTTCAAGCACTCTGTCACTTTGGTTGTATTACAAATTATTTGCTAAAAACGAAATAAAAAAAATCCAAACCCGTGGAAGCAGATATCTCAGAACACGAAACTACTTTTACTAATTTTATTTTGGCTATTGACAACGATTTATTGGTCATTCCTCATGACACCGTTACTTGATAAATATAGATCATTTCTTACCGCTGATTCTAATTTAAAATATTCTACATGTAAAATGCAGTCTAAACTCATTCATTTCTATAGAAATTCAGTTGTCAAACAACTTTAACAAGTTCAAGGCAAATATAACGTAATATTTAGTAGCAAAATAACTATTTATGATGCCATAAACCTTCTAGTCAATTGAAAACTGACCTCAAAATCTCAATGTCAACTGTAATAGATACAAATAACCGACAGATATTTATTTCATTTCGCTGCAAGTTTACTTAGAAAAGACATCGAAACTCTAAAGAGACTACCCAACTTCGGATGAATTGTCTCTTCCTTCTTAATTCAGTCAATGCCTTCGTAGTTATTGCAATTCATTCTATGGTTACTCAATGAAACTGCATACAGCCAAGATTTTTCTCAGGAAATGGCACCAGAGAAATTGTGGAAATGAATTGTTGAGGCAATCGTTTTTGTTTTACTCCTTTTAATTTAGGATTGGCTTTACAAATGTACCATGAGTTTGGTTCAGAACACCTTGTTGAAACATTGAGTGCCAAAGCATTTTATGCTTCTTAAAGTAAAGTGCGACGATATCTAATGTGTTGCCAACCATGAAATTGAGCGAATTCAAGATAGTGTGTACGTCTCGTATGTTTCCCCAACATCTTTGTAGACAAGCATATGGATGTCATCCCACCTTCCTAACCCCCCTTTTAGATCTCTGTTAAATCTCGGATGAATTGATAGCCTAGGGATGGTTTGAAGCTGGTATTTTTTTAGGAACAAATGTCTTTAAACTTCATACAATATCTTGTCTGTACTTGTAAAGAAAAACCCAAAATAACGTGTTCGCTTTCAGCAGAACCTTTCATTTGCAGACCTGTTGCCATGAGTGAAATGTGTAGAAATATTAAAACACGTCTTGTGACGGTTGATGAAAATGAAAATGATGGAGATAACGGTTGATTTGGTATAAAGCTTGTTGCACTGGTACACATGGTTCAAGCCCTGAGGTTAGGGGAGTGTTGACGTTCCATTAAAAAAGTTAAACCCCGCCACCTTCTGTATATGTCTGTTTCAAGTCACGAGACGGTACTGCAGTGTTTGCCGTTTGTTTCTCTATACTATATTTGTTTCTTTCTTATTTATTTTGTACATTAATCATGTTAATTAGGCCGTTAGATTTTTGTTTGTTTTACATTATTCATTTCGGGAATTAAAGACTATGCAGTATGAATTTTACACATTGTTGAAGCCCGTACGGGACCTATAATTGTTTTATGTCTCATTTGGTCTCATTTGGAGAGTTGTCTCATTTGCAATCATATGACATCTTCTTTTTTTTATATGGAATACTTTTGAAGTTTGTAGTACGTTGCAAGGGAAAAAAGGGGGGGGATATAGTTACAAAACCTATAATGTAATAGATATTAACCAGAGTTAAATACACAATTAAAAAAGATAATACTGTGGTAGCAGTAATAATTGTGAAAAAAAACCAAAAGCAACGAGTAGTCTATAAAAAAACCTGAAGTATTCGCAAATTCAATATGAGGTCATATTTGACTGTAGTGTTCAATGGCTTTGGTTTGATTCCTCACACACTATGACAGTTTAAAAAATAATTTTAAAGTATCGACCTACATGACACTTGATTTTTACCTGAAATTGATAATTTTCATAAGGTTAAGGTGCTCTAAACATTTTATAGGTTGAAAACTTGATTTTTGAAGTTTTTTTATAAAACGTCGTTTTAGGAATTTTTTTGATAAAAAAATCTCAATGATTAAGGTTTATGTGTAATAACAAACATTACTAAAGACAAAACAGTATTATTTGTATTTAGGTAGAGTTTAGAAATAGAAAAAAATGCCAAAATTGAAACCCTCCCAAATTTTCACAGATTTTTACATATGACCTTTGACCTCAATTTAAAAAAAATGTGACCATATCAAGTCCTGACGACAGGCATATTATTATAGTACACGATTTCCTCTTTCCAATGATATATTATGTAGGTGTGTGTTCGGTGGGGAGATTAAATTCAAAAAAATCTGCCTTCAGTCACCGCACTATCAAGGCAAGGTAGAAAATCAATATAATATATATAGAAATTTAAGTGATGTCGTTTTTTTTCTCGAATATGCACCATTTATAAAAAACAAGAAAGATGTGGTACCACTGCCAATGAGACAACTCTCTGCAAAGACCAAATGACACCGAAATTAACAACAATAGGTCACTATACTGCCTTCAACAATGAGCAAAGCCCATACCACATGTATATATAGTCAGTTATAAAAGTCCATGGAATGACTGAGAAGATAAAACAATTTAGACAAGAAAACTTTAAAAAGCTAACTATGAAGAACCGAGTACCTATTAAATAAGGGTTTAACTTGTATCCGTATTAGAATAACATGAACTTTACATATTTAAGGGCAAGCTGAAGTCTGCCTCCACTCTGGTGTTGGATTTTCTTGCTGTGTTGAAGACTTCTTTGGTGGCTTGGACTGTTTTTATTTTAATCTTTGGTCTGACAGGTTGTTGTCTCTTTGACACATTCCCTATTTCTATTATCAATTTACCTTCAATTTTTAAAATGTAACAAACTTATGTTAATAGAATTTCTTTTGACAGTTAAATTATACAATCTACAGAGATGGACAACAACCCAACACAGACACTACATGGCAATCTTTAAAAAATCTGACCAAAACAGCAAATTCTCAAAAGATAAGAGAGATGAAGTGTCATCAGCAATGAATTTTGACAGAAACTTATAGTAGGGTTATTTAGTTATACAGTAGATAGATATAAGAAGATGAGGTATGAGTGCCAATGAGACAACTCTCCATCCAAGTCACAATTGGTAGAAGTAAACCCTTATAGGCCAAAGTACCCGTTTCATCTCAGAGCCTTGGCTCACATCGAACAGCAAGCTATGAAGGGACCAAAAAACTATTGTATAACCATTCAAATGGGAAAACCAACAGTCTAATCTATATAAAAAAACAAGAATTGAGAAACACTTAAAGCTGTTTTTATGATCATTTATGGATATATCCTGGATAGGAGGAAAACAGGGCATAAGTATCCTTAATTGTAAAAACACCCCACAGCTCAAAAAGGCAAAAATCATTTAAAAAATTTTATGCAAAAATTAAAAAAAAAATTTCGTCAAAAGCTAGTCTATGCCTTTCAGTCCAACCTGAATTTGCCACTCCCCTGTGGAATAAAAACTATAAAGGAAAACATGTCACAAAATACTCATTGTTACTAAAATTATGGATAATGTACTATATGACTTGTAAAATACTAATTTTAAAAAGTATTTCTTTAGTTGAGCAAAATAAACATACATGTGTTTACTGTCCCTTTACAAAAAAAAATCACATGAAGAATTTTACTTTTTGACTTATTTTGAACTTGAAGTGTTTTAGGGAGATATTGAGACTTAATTTGTCCTTAATGGGATATAGTGATAAAAATGTATCGTAGGGGGTTAAAAATTGGGACAACGTCCATAAACATGGCCGGAAATTTTTTTACAACTTTTTATTTCAGAAATTTGATGGGAAAAGAAACCAATTTTACAGTTAACCTCCATGGATTATTAGTATCAACTATATGGTGGCAGTGTGTTTTTTACTTTTGTAATACAGAATGGAAGAAGGAGCTAAAATTTTATCAGAAGATCTAATTTCGATGGGTTACATTTCATGGTGAAAGAGGTACTATTTAGAGCCAATTTAGGCCTTGACTAAAATCAAATATAATGTAAACTTTTTCTGTGTGATGCATTTTCACATCAATGATTATCAAATACTTATTTCAGGGGTATTATTAGTGAAAAAGCTCACAATACAACTTGTTTTTAGTGATGTCTATATGTCTAGAGCTGAACAAATCTTTTCTTTCGAATCCTCGATGTTATAAAAGAAGAAATCTTCCTGTTATTAGGTAAACCTTGAATACAAATGAAATTTAAAGTATAAAATCAGATACATGCTTTAATATTACATTTTATAGATTTCATACAAACTTAACCAAAGTTTTTCTTTCACACTCGTCAAAAGCGTTTTTTATCAATATATCTGCGCCTTTGTTTCTATAAATGGAATCATCCAAGTATTGATAAATTGATCATTGATAGGGTCACCTCCATTCTAATATAAGGGTCACTGACGTTGAATGAAGACAGACAAAGGTGTAGATAGGTACCAGTCTGGGTGAATTTTTGGGAGGTGACAAATTTTATTTAATAATTTAAAAAATATAAAAACAAAAAGAACAAAAATAGTAATATTAAGGATATTTTAAATTAGAAATATTAAATAATTATTTTCTCAGTATTTGCAGATTTTATGGCAGTTATATTAGAATTTACTATCAATTTTCAATCATCAATTTAAACTCTAAGCAAATAAATCAGGAGAAAACAAACAAGAAATAAGGGTGTATAATTTATGTACCTAAATCCTTGTTACGTAATCAGCAAATACATTTAAGATACAGTCATTTAAAATCTGAACCCACTTAATACTTTTACAATGACATTAATATGAAAAAGATACAGATTTCCAATAGTATTTTTTGTATTTATCTATAGTAGTACCCTTGATCCAAATTGCAACCACAGCATTTTTTTCTTTTTTTGGATAAGATGATGGTTTGCATTTCAAACTTTTAGTCCATAAAAAAGAAGATATTTTGGATACCTTCAGTGACCTGGGCTAGTACCCTATTTAGTATACCCTCACAACCCTTTGCAAGGGCCCCATTTTTCAGACCTTTTCAGTAATGATTGAAAGATTAAATTTTGACTTTCTGTTGATAGGATTAAATCTTTATTCCTCCCTAATTCGTTCATTGCATTCAGACAATTGTGCATTTCACATACAGGATTTAAAAAGCGGACCTAATTCCATGTGCAGCTTTAGGCCTGGCTGCAATTATAATACCCCAGATTTAAAAGTTATAAAGATTTAAAGAATGAGTCTCGAGACTTTAAAGTTACAAATCTGCACCAAGTTGACGAAGTGGGATTTTAATACCATATCAGCAGAGTTGAAACATTTAAATAATACTTTAAAAAATAACAAATCAGTACGAAGTTGTCAGACTGGGGGTTTGAAGGCTATCAAATAATTTAGCCATTGGAAGATTTAGATACCAGCTTTACGTAATAAATCTGATAAAGTTTGGACTCTTGTTATATCTAGGTGAAATTTGAATTTCGTTCATTTAAATTTGAGAAAAGTTGAATGAAAGAAAAGAGGATTTAACCGTTTTTAGTGAATGGATTTGAACTTTCATTGATTCGATGGGAATATGAATGAGTAGACCGATCGTGTATTAAATCACCCCAGGCCGTCAGAACTGTTAGTATAACATTATTATATAGGTAACTAATAGAAGAGTGTCGAACAGGTGAAAATGTTTGTAAATAGAAAAATTTATAATGTCAGGGGATTTATTGTCTTTCAGATGTGGAATTAAAACTTTGTGGAATTATGGATAAAGGAATTGTATAATTCAAAATGAAAAAAGTGGAAAATCGTAGACAGGAGAAAGTTTTCGTGCCGGCTGCTACAAGTGATATCAAGGTAAGGCTAATCAGCAGATTTATATTGTATATATAGCTAGGCTCTCTCATAGTACTGCTCTTTAACTTTTAAAAGTTTCAGAATTTTTATTGGTTTTTAAATTTTTTTCTCAATAAGTACATTTGTAATTTTAAAGTATGATTAATTTATTTAAAATTTTATCAGCAAAAATTTGTAATTTTAGTAAAGTTCAAATGATACATGAATGATTTAATCAGCTGATATAGGTGGCAACATGAGGTTGCAAAATTTTACTGTAATTATTGATCAACTTTTTATCTTACTCAACATAAATATTAATCTACATGTAGCAAGTTTGCAGGTTGAAATTTTTTTTGTTTTGTTTCTCATTGTTTTACAAATATCACAAATGAAATTTGGTAAATGTAACTAAATTTTGCAAAAACAGAATTTAAGTATTGAAGAAAAATTATGTTATTAAACCTTACTTATATTGAAGGTTATTTGAGAAAAAATAAAATAACATATATGTGATCAGTAAGGTAACTGACCGTTTTTCACATCTGTTTCAATCAAATGTTATACAAGTTATTTGAGCAATGTTTCAGTGACATTATTGAATACCTCCGTGACATGGTTTTTATCAACTGCTCTTTTCACATAAATCCTAGGATAAAAATTGATTGTTATTGTACTGAAAAAAATATCTCTATCAATTATCATTTTTTCTTAAGATTGTTAGTGTTAAACAAATACCCGAATCTCCCATAAATTATTTTTTTTGACGATTTTGCAATTTGTACAAAATTGTGCACGATATTGAAATATAGGTGACTTATTGATCCCCATTCATAAGTTGAGTTATTGATTTACTTTGGCCCATATTTTCATGTTGTTATGTAAGTCAATACAAAAAAACTTGTGATAAATTGTTATAAAAGTTGAATGAATAACCAGATTGATTATTCACAAATTTAGAAAGCTGTCATTAAATTTGATAAAATATTTTATTAGAGAGTTACGTCTTTAATAACCAACCTACTAATAGTCCCTATACTATAAGTGGGCCAGTTTATGGTTTAATTTATATAATTGGTCCTTATTATATTTAACTTGTAGGGTATGACTTATAAATGAGTTAGCTTGTAGATCTTTTAATTTATCGTCTCTAATATAAAACCAACCTGCTTTTAGTCCCTAGACTATATAAGTGGGCCAGGTTATAGTCCTATTAATATATAATAGGGCCAGCTCCTATTCTCTATAATATATAAATGGGTTAGCTTCTTGATCCTTGGATTTATAGTCTTTAATATAAAATCCAACCTGCTTAAAGTCCCAATACTATAGAAGTGGACCAGATAATAGTCTCATTAATATATAGTGGACCAGCTGGTAGTTTCTAAAATATATCAATGGGCTTGCTTATAGACCTTTGAATTGATCGTTGTTATTGTCAGCACTGTAATACAATTTGTAATAGGTAATATGGAGCTACACCATAGACATCAGGTTACCATGAGCATTAAATGTACATTAATATGTCTACAACTCAAAATCTCTGATACTTTATTCTTTATTAATTTGTTCCCAAAAAGATCTGTAGTAAAATTTATCAAATTTGTATAGGTCTAAGTTCTAGGGACTCAATTATCTGTGTAACTACTAAGATAATGGGACCTTAGTCGAAACAACAGAAACAGTGAAAATTTCATTTTAGTGTGGCTGAGGACCTCTGCATATATATATATTACTTATCATTTACCATATATATATATTGTATTTTCTTGTCATGTAATTTGTTTAGATTTCCTTCAAGTTTTAGAGTTGTTTAGAAGAGAATTGATTTTAAAAATTTGTACGACTTTTTAATTTGAAATTTGAAATAAGTGAAGTGTACTTTATGTCGACTGGTATTAAACCTACTGCAGACATTATTTTGTTAAAAAGAAATTAAATATAGCGGGTAATTGAAAAGGTCAGGAAGTTCATTTAATATCAGATTTTATCCAAGGTCGTTGTGACAGTAGGCAAAATGTTATTGTAAACAAACTTGTGCGACTTTTTTTAGTTTTTGTTGGTTTAATTTAATTTTTGTTTTACCAGAAACTATTTCTTAGCCTTTATGATAGTCAGTATAGGGGTGAAGCTAATATAATGATTTTTTAACACTTGATAATTGTTTTGAGTTTTTGTCTGTTTAATTTAATTTTTATTTGACCAGAAACAATTTTTTAGCCTTTAAGAAAGTTAGTATAGCGGTAAAGCTAATATTGATGGTATTTTTACGCTTGAAAATTGATAATTTAATGGTCGACAGACATTGACTTGGGAGAATTATTTCTTGGTCATCTGAATATCCATATTCTTTGTGTAAACTCAGCACTTTTAAAATTGACTTAAAATAATAACGCAAATCTATCCGATTATGTCCGTAATAAAAATTTCTTCTTTTCAAAAGTGATGAACCGATGAAAGAATAATACTGATTATGTTTAAGTTTAAATGGTCATTCTGTACATTAAAAGATGATAAGATATTTGTGGTTTCCGTGACAGAGTTAAATCTGACGTATTGTGGTGTCGCTGGTTTGAACCTACGACCTCAATAAAGTGTCATGCTGATTTATTGGGTTTTAAATCCACCGCGATAAAAAGGACTCTGCTCTCAAATAGCTGTCACATACAACTATTAAAATCTTAATACCAATATTGAAGGATTTCTGGTTTTGCCTTTTGCCAGACCGACAGGTTCAGACTTTTCACCTATGTTAATATTAGAGGCCGTTTGAACTTATAACATGTATAATGAGATTATAGAAGAAAACGTAAAGTTTTTTTTTTAATTAGTTCCATTATTTTTTGTTAACTTTTTAAGTTAATATGATTGAGTATTAATAATTGGGTCATTTTCAGCATTTAGAACTTTGACTACATGTAAGTCTTTCCGTTTTTGATATGAGATATATCAGTACATTTTCTCCGTTTAAGAGCCACAGGTACGGGTAGGTCAAAAACACTTTTAAAACCAACATTCTCAATGAATGAGCCTGATCTGTCGCACATGGATCCATCTCTTGTCACTGCTCTTAAGTTTTGGAAAAAAATATAAAAAAAGGTAGAAAGACCATTTAGCTTTTTTTTTGGACCTATAGTTGTAAATGTCTGTGTTATTCGGTCTCTTGTGAAGAGTTGTCACATTGGCAATCATACCATATCGTCTTTTTTATAGTGATCAAATTTTCATTGTTGTAGGCCATACCATCATATATAATTGCTAAATATATCTATTTCATTTGAACTTTGTTGGGTAGTTGTTTTATTGGCCTACATACCACATCTCCTTACTCTTATAAAGATAAAAGCCTGATCAAATGCATTCTTTCAAAATAGTCTTGAATAAAATACAAATAATAAAATGGCTGGTTACACTCAACTGTGTAGCATTCATCTATTTGTTCTTTTTATCTTTGTTTATATTTTAAATAGTTCTCTCGTTTGATCTCTTGAAATAAATATTCATTTTGTCAGGAAATCCAAGTTTGGTATTTATATGTGAAATATTTTGATCATTAATGAAAGTTACAGTTGTGGTTCTTGTGTTGATTTTGAACAAACTATTTTATTTGCTGATAGTTTCTAATTTTCACAGTGTATTTACTGAAGGAAATGATTACACAATTCAACAAATTCTTTGAAGAAATCAATCAAACCTATTTTAAATGAGTTTCTTATATATTATTAAGCTTACTTGAAAAAGGGGGACATGTCTAAGCATTTGTTTGTAAAGACTAACGGGAAATATGTGATTTAAGAAGAACTTATAGTTTAATATGATTTTTACACTTTCAGTACTGATACTTTTTTTTCGTATGATTTCATCAGAGTACAAAATGAGATTTTCAGAAAATGAAACTTCCAGAAATTTGGTCTATTGGTGTATAGAATGTACTTAAAAAAGGTTTATATCAAATCTGACGAAAATTCAAATTATTGCCTTATCATTTTTTCGTTGCCTCAACTAGAGTATATCGATTGAATACTTTTTGCTGAGTCAGAATATGTATATATAGGCTTAACTACATGCAGTAGTACTTGAACTCTTGGCCAGTTTTTTTAATAGAATATCAATTGACAAAAATTAGTCTCTGTCGAAATGTTGGCGCCTACAAATTTATATGTCATTCTTAAAGAAATGGATTCTAATTGAACGTAATATTTGTTTTTATTTTGAGTGTATTTGCTAAAACACTTAAACATTATTAGTTAACTCTACAACTATGATGACCTGACACTCTATAAACGATATAAATATAATTGTTTGAATCAGAAGTACCGTTTAAAGTAAATCATCATTTGTCAGGATGGACTTTCTACTTTTATTTATTTTGGGTCATAAGTCAGATCAAACTGATAGTCACTGTATTGTCTGTAGATGAATACGTCCAATGTTGACAAAAGTTATCGTGGAAAATACTTTGTACTTTTGTAAGAGTGTAATTATTTAATGTTATTTCAGTGTAGTATCGCGGTTGAAAGTTAAAAAATAGGATTACGGACGCGAGCTTATATCAGCTTTATGTCATGTGATTGTAAATAAATAAACGGTACTATTGAAAATAGGGTCTATTCTGTTATAGTCATTCAGGAAAAATATTTAATTTTAACAAAAACTGAAGTAGAAATTGTATTTATTGAAGTAGTTATTTAAGAATTGTTAAGAAAGAAAAAAAAAGGCATTGTTGAAAAATCAAATGAAATTCAAATAATGGATTAATGGATGTGTGTTTTTTTTTTTCAATATTGAAAATCTGATCTTAAAATATGTTGGCCATTCATGAAGTTGTTTAATATTAACAAAAGTTATTGTAGAAATACAAATTACTGAATGAGTGCTTGATCCTTGCCTATGAATTGTGGCCATTAATGCAAATGTTTGATATTGTTGACCTTTATTTTTACTGTGGTAGCTCTTATTAAAAAGAAAAACCAATGAATTTGAAAATAGATGTCATAGCTTTAGCATATTTAATTGAAAAAGGATGGGAGTCATAGCTATATATAGTTGTTGACCATTACAGAAATTTATTATCAATTGCTTTTATTATTGCAAAAATTGCTATGAATAAGTTTTTCGCAATGATAAAATCTCTCATATTAGATTTTTATTGCATTATTTGTATATTAAATTTACTATTTTCTTATAAAGTTCAATAACTCACTCTTACATTTTTGCCCATTAATTGATAAATGTTTGTAAACATTAAAATTTTATTTACTTCTAACTTTTATGATTTGCCGTAAATTCTTCAACTTTTTTTTAATTTGACACAAATTATGTAATAAAAGTGAAAAAAATTATGTTTGCTGCTATTGATATACGAATATTTAATTCAATTTTAAATGTGCAAAAAAGCATAAAGTGTTATTTATCTGAGCATTTATGTTCTTGTAAAGTTCTGTTTTGTGCAAGTAAGCATTACATGACATAACTGCATGAATGTTGAATTTTTTAACGTCTAGTCCGAGTGAAAAGTATTCGTTTAATGATGTAATTCTGTTAGCTTTAATTGAAAAATACAATGTTAAATACATGTATAGATTACGTAACATTATGTATAGATTATATAACACTGTATTTAATAAGTCAGGGAATTTTTTTTAACAACGAACGGAAAAGTAAAGAAATTGTGTCAAAAACTGAGACAAGCTATCTTCATGTTCAGGAAGAGGGACAGCTTACGTCACTGGTGGAGAGTTGTCTCGTTGAAGTTGTCTCATTGAAGTTGTCTCGTTGAAGTTGTCTCATTGACAGTTATACCAGATATTCTTATTTTCTACAGTGATTTATTTGCTGTTTTTTGTCTCCATATTACAAATCTCAAAGCTTTTCAACTTTTCCAAGATATTTTGCAACTTTTGGCTTTCCCCCCACTCAATTCAGATATATGTTCAAAGACAGAAGAGATTTTTATCTTTGATATAGAGTATCAGACAATCTGTGCCAAAAACTTTCTTCATCTACTAGTCCATAAACTTATCCCTATATGACTATTTTAAATTTTGAAAATGTTATATATTCCAAATCAATATTTACTACTCTGGTGCATCAGACGTAATTATAGGTTATTTTGTAGTGCAGAATTGGTACCAGACTTACATCAAGGTTTGATAGTTCAAGTCCATTTAGAGGCTAGTCTTTATTGGAGAGCATGACCACTACCAGAAATAAGGCCACTTTTTTTAAAGTGCAAGTTGCACACATGCAGGTATAAAAAATATTTTTCTCAAAAATTATGGTTTGGCCGTAAGTTAAAAATCTTGATTTACATCTCGGTCTAATGAATGTTTTAAATTGAAAAAATATTTTAAATGGTCAAAATGTAAATTAAATTTTAACATCATGTGAAAGTTTGAGAGATGTAGAAAACATAAAATTAATGGAGCATCTCAATTCATATTACTTTAAAGCAATTTAATTGAAATTTAAATATTGAATTAAATAGGTACTAATAGAAAGGCAATACACAAAAACCATCATTTTATGGATCAGTAAATCTGAAAGTAATTTCGTCTTTATCTGATGAAATAAAATGTTCTTTATGATGGCTATAAGATAAATCGTAGACAGTCAAAAGAAATTTAAATAGATGAAATTTGTAAAATTAAAACTAGTTATTATTTATTCTGAAATCTTGAGAAGTAGATAAAGCTGCATGCCACATGCTGTGAAGTTCGTTTGATATATTGAAGACACTTGGAAATAGCTTTATTATGGATCTTTTTGATTTGGTAAATTTCTTTGTTACACTATATGTTGCACACTTCAAATTCTCTAAATTCTAAATAAAAAATAGCATCACTTAAGATAAAAATTAATGTAACTCATGTGGTTCACTTTAACTAAGGTCATGATATTATGTAAATAGAATAGAATAAAATATTTACTTGTTGCAATTGTGGTTCATTTAAAATAATATATTATATTGAAGTGTAATATTGAAAAAAAAGTAAGGCCACAAAATAATACAGGTGTTTCTGCTTCACCATACTTACCCTTATTCTAAGTGCCTTAACCCTACAACTTTTTATGTAGTTTTGGAACTAGCACTGTTACAGTAAGAATGATTTCTTAGTAGTAACCAGCTAAAAAAGTTTGTTTAATTAAATGATATTATAAAAAAGAAGATGTGGTATGATTGCCAATGAGACATTACTATCCACAAAAGACCAAAATGACACAGACATTAACAACTATAGGTCACCATACGGCCTTCAACAATGAGCAAAGCCCATACCGCATAGTCAGCTATAAAAGGCCCCGATAAGACAATGTAAAACAATTTAAACCAGAAAACTAACGGCCTTATTTATATAAAAAAATGAACGAAAAACAAATATGTAACACATAAACAAACGACAACCACTGAATTACAGGCTCCTGACTTGGGACAGGCACATACATAAATAATTTGGCGGGGTTAAACATGTTAGCGGGATCCCAACCCTCCTTCTAACCTGGGACAGTGGTATTATAACAGTACAACTTAAGAACGATATTGCATACCTACCTACCCCTTTTTGTTTCCACATGTTAGCAGAAACACATGTATTAATTGTTTTGCCTATTACATATCAAAGGAAAACCATGTTGAAATTTGTAAATGCAGTTTATCAATAGTGGAAGTGTGCTGTTAAAAAGTTTTCTTTGAAAATGATAAAGTTGTCGTAATTTCATCCCGTCAATGAAGGAATTACACTCGACAAATTTTGACAAAAGAGGAAGATAATATCGAGTGGATGATTAAATGATAACAATGTTGTTTCCGGTTTATCAATCCATCGGAAACGTTGATATAATCCGTACTTCAATACAGGTTATTGATAGACCAATGATCCTCTTTTGTTTGGCAGTTTGTAGTATGATAGTCTTTAATCCGTAATACAGACAAAGTTTTAACTTTGAAGACTTGTTTGGAAAGCAAATGACAAACCTTAGATGATGACAGGTTCCTATGGTTAAGGTTGAAGGTTTTCACATACTGTAAATTACGAAATTATTGCGATGTTTTTATTATTGCGAATAATGTGACCCAGGGTTATAGTCACCATACTTAAAACATGCATTTTGAAATTAATTATATGAATAAAACAGGACTTTTGTAATATCACAAAAATTTAAAATGGCTTTTTTTCTTTATATCGCCATAAGGAATGCATGCAATAATTTCTGAATTGACAGCAGTTTGAGGAAGTTTGGAAACTAAATGTAAAACCTGAATGTTACACTAGTTTGTGGGTCTCATTGGGGTCTAAGCATGATGCGGGATGGCAGATTTTTCGTAAGCATGACACGGGAAAGTCAAATTTTTGTGCCGTGAAAACGGGAATTAAGGTCTAGCGGGACACGGAAAATTACAAAAAAAGGAGAATTGCTTAGGTACATAGTATAAGCGGGATACGGGAATCTGACAAACAGTAAGCGGGATCCGGGACCAGAACCCCGCAATGAGACCCCCTAGTTTTGCAGAGATTCAGTTGTTGTGGTTTAAGAACATTTTTGAAAAGTAAATGAAAACCATAATCATGATAGTTTCCCAAGGTTAAGGCCATAGTTATTATATTTTTAGTTTTACGAAATTTTTTGTCAAAACCAATGGGTAGGAGGACGAAAAAAAAAAAAAAAAAAAAACTGCTGCTGCTGATTTTTTTTTTAATACCAAATGTCAATATCAAATTTTTTTTTTTTTATTTCACCAGGAGATTTTCTACTAGTGTAACAACTATTTTTTTTCTTGACAAGGTTTGAATTGAAAATCAATGTGCAACAACTTACTAAATCACCAAGAGCATAAATTTAGATTCTTTCATGCAGTTATGAACTAAAATTTACTTTTTTTTGCATGAAAAACACTGGGTCGGAGGAGAAAATAAAAATAAAAATCAACATTTTTAATTTTATTTTTTTTCCTATTTGGCAAAAATTAGGGTAGGAGGGTTCGTAAAACTAAAAATAAAAAAACTACGGCCTAATTTAGTTAAAGTTTTAATAATCATATAGTTTTGAGATTGTTTGGAAAGTATAATTTTCATGGCAGATTTCCCTCAGTTTAAATTTCTCACCAGCAATGAATAAACACGAAAGGAAAACTGATGAGCCAACACTAACTTACACTTTTGTCAGCTGGCAGCATCGAAGAGGCATCATGCCATCATCATGGTCAGTTTAAAAATTAGAATTCTTCAATTTTTCTAAGGGTTATTTGGTATACAAAAAACAACACAGCACAATAAACAAGTAAAAAGTGTTATGAATATTGTTATCACATGTCCAGATTGTAGATTAAGACCAGATTTAAAACCTGGTCAAATTACTTCTACAATAGTCCAGTTATACATATATAGGTCATTGGTTCATACATACATACATACAATGGACCTAACTGTTAAAAAGGTAGATTTAAAAAGAAAGGTAATCTTAGGAAATGCATCATATAGCTCAAAGTTAGGGTAGAAAAGATAATGGTAGAGCATTTGAAATACCTAAATAGACCTATATCTGTTTACAGATATTCCATAAAAAGACATCTAGGCATCCTTTTAGTTTTAATATATTAAGTAAAATGACCTCTTGACCAAAAATGATTACATAATTCAAAACAAACGTTAAATAGAAAAGGTGACAAATACACCATTGGATATTACCAGGTGAAAGAAAAATAGAAGTTAAGTAGGAGAGGTGACAAATACACTGTTGGGTATACAGGGTGGAAGGGATTATAAATTAATAGGCTAAGTACTATAAGTCATATTAAACTTTGTGTTGTAATTCCTCATAAGTAGCTTACGTTAGATTATCTATATATCTACTTAAGTTCTCCAGGTGGACAATCTGTTGAATACATGAGTAGACAAAGTTCATAAGGTGTATGGCCAGATCTGGATCAACTTTTGGTATGTTTAGCAGCTTTAAAAGTAGACATGATGTACTTTGTACAAGTACATACCGGTATATGGTAATCAAATGTAAATTTGACAGTACCCTAACAACATCAGTTTGCGAAAATAAATATTGATAGTGGTCACTAAATCATAAAGTTAAATTTGACTAGGGGGCGGGGTATGCAGATTAAATAAATATTTAGGGACCAGTTCTTTTTTAAAAGAACTCATCTAAACTAATTTTCTTGAATTGGAAAAGTTTGAGAATTTTATCTTATAAATTGTCCATTGTACAAAAAAGGGAATAAAATAATATAAAATAATTAAACATATGTTACTATCATAAAGAATTCTAAAAATGTATGAAAAAGGACATTAATGTGTAACAGCTTAGATACGAAGGTTCTAAAGTACAATTAAGTAAATATTTATATATGTATACATAATGTGTAATAAGAAAAAGTTGGCCAGTTCGTGAGAGTATTAACCCTGTCTATACTGGTTAAAAGACATAGGTTCAAATATTGATTGAATCGGAACTCTAGTTCATGTGTTTGATATGATAAAGATTTCATTTAACAAACTGCTATTAGAATAATTTTTTGGGGTGGAAATTATTTTTTGGAAACATTATTTCTTGAAGATTTTTTTTTAATAAAAAAAGGAATTTGCGTTTGAATATTTGTGATGCTCTCCAGGGTAGTTACATGTGACAGTAATAAAAATATTTCATTAAATTTTCTTATTGTCACTCCTTATGATAGTTTTTGGGTTTCGAATTATGTCTTTCAAAATATAGCTTACTGTTTGGTGTTAGCCTATAGGTTCTGTGTTGAAAATGTACCTTTACCTATAATGGTTTACTTTTATAAATTGTGAGAGTCTCATTGGCACTCATACCACATCTTCCTATATCTACATATACTTACTATGCTTGGGTTCAATAGTGAAGAACTAAGAAGCTATGTTACATTTTTATCATTTTTTCAACAACAGCAGTTAAATTTGTACTGGACGTTTTATAGTGTATATTGAGGTTCTCTATTATTAAATCCTTAAGGTGGTACCTAACACTACAGGGAGATAACTCTGTAAAGTCAGCTAAACGTTTTAATTACGTTGTGTTGTATAGGGAATATTAAGCTTCTAAATGATCAAAATTGGTGTTTGTCAAACTGCTATATAACCAGTGTATTTTTTCTGACAAAACGGTTGGTTCAAAATTTTCAAAATTTTTATATTTTTGTTAAAGGGTCAAAGTAAATACTTTGTCAAAATTTAAATAAAATTAAACGAGCCAAATTAATTTTAGTGAAAGTGTTAGGTACCACCTTAAGGGGTAATCTGAATATGTATTTTATTGTTACTTGTACCAACTGGTAGGATACTTATATTAAAAGTAAAATAAATATACCATCATTTGACAATATTACTAAATTTTATTTACATACGCTTAAATCTACCAAGATTACATGTAAACTAAATCCCATGTTATCTTGTCCTTACAATGTAATCATTTCACTCCAGCCCTCTACTCTCTCGATAAATATGTTAATATTTGATTTCGATAAAATTCTGTCATACAAATTTCATTTCAATATTCATTTATTGAAAATCAAACAGGTCATCTAGATAAAAGATAAATCGCTCAGACAGTCAATAAATCTATGTTAGATAATGTTTCTGACTTAAAGTATAAAACTACAGGTAAGAAATCACACCTGATGCTACAGGTATAGATCAAAGGGTTCAACGTCCTTTGATCTCATGTAAGAAATAGGTAAATATAACATGGGATGTATGAGGAGGAGAAGAGGGCAGGAAATGTTTACACCTAGCTACAAACCTACTGAGTGGGTCATAGTTGGGTGGGATATGTTTACACCAAGCTACACATCTACTGAGTGGGTCAAAGGTGGGTGGGATATGTTTACACCTAGCTACACACCTACTGAGTGGGTCATAGTTGGGCAAGATATGTTAACACCTAGCTACACACCTACCGAGTGGGTCATAGGTGGGTGAGATATGTTTACACCTAGCTACACACCTACTGAGAGGGTCATAGTTGGACAAGATATGTTTACACCTAGCTACACACCTACTGAGTGGGTCATTATAACTTTGTGTGGTCATAGTTAATTTGTTAATTAGTACAGTTAATGTCAATATAATTTAGGCCCTATGTGGTTGAGTGGTCATAAGTAATTTATTGGCTCTATCACTTTTTTGCCAACACTGAGGTTGTGAGTTTGAACCCCATATAAGGCATTTGATGCCAACATTCCAGCCAACTGTCACTATTTGTGGGGGATTTCCACCATGATAGATCCCAAACGAAAATTTTTAAATAGAAATTTTGTCTCATTTTTCAACAAAACAGTAACTTTTACAATGGCTATAGGCTTTAAAAAGTATGAAGAAGACAAAAAACAACAAAGAGATGCATTTGAAGGCCCCCTTGGTGTTTTTTTATGACTGTTAGTGCCATCTTCCATGCAAAACCCCCATGGGCATTTGAAAAAATTTCCAGGAATGCTCCAAACTTAATGGGCTATGATTGCCACTTCACCTGCCAAAGATTAGTTTTTATCCCAAGTCATATTATTTACTTCACCAATAATAGCTGGCTGCCACAATATTGCCAATAGTGCTGTGAATGGCTTTAACCACAAACAAACAATCAATCAATAAATCAGAAGTAGTCTAGATAAAAAACTTGAAATCCTTCAACTCCTAAACCTTTGACTGAGGATCAATTGATAAGGGCTTTTGAAATTTATATAAGATTTGTTAGACGCATGAAAGTATTGAGTAATGAGAGTACTGCAGGTTTTTATAAATGTACTAGGCATAAACTACATTAATGAAATTAAGAATGGAAATGGAAAATGTTTCAAAGAGACAATAACCCCACCAAAGAGCAGAAAACAGCCATAAAGGCCACCATTTGAATGGGTCTTCCATACAGCGAAAAAATTCCGCACCCAGAGGTGGGCTTCAGCTTACCCCTGAACAAAGACTACATTAGTTCACAAAAATGAATGCCCAGCTATGATAGCACAACACAAAAATGAATGCCCACACATGGTTGCACAAATCTCCAGATTATTGAGGGTCCTCCCACTGAATATTGATAATGTTTGATCATTAATATTGACAGTATAGATAAAAGAAATGTGTAAAGTGACAGCAATGAAATGTGTAAGATATTTAACACCCTAACGTCTGAAACATCTGTACTGAGTGGGTCACAGGGTCAATGATATGATGACAACACATTGATTTCCTTTTAATCTGTCATCATTCCTCAGTTACTGAAATCGACCTGTCTGTCCGAGAGACGAAATCTCTTTTTCTCTTTATGTTTAGTTTGATACAAGTAGAAAGAAACGGAAAGCTTGATTTCAACCCATGTCTTAATTACAATGCTTGTTAAATTCTTTTGCTTCGTGGATGACCTGGGTTTGTCCCGTCAAGGGCTTTTATGATTCCTCAAATGGTGCAAAGAAAAAGATGGCATAAGGTTTAAATCTTCAATCTAGATTTTGTCCTGTCATTATATTGAACATTCATAGCTTTGGATTGTTGTATGTTTTGGTAAGTTATACTTAGATGAAGAGTTGGAAACTTAAAAAATATCATCATCAGAATTTATGGCATTAGGAAAAGTAAGTTTTGTAACAGATTAAACTATAAGATATGACTGCATAGAAATACTGATCAAATTATTTAAGATATATCTATATTAGATGTTTGAATGGTTTTACACATGCCATTTTTGGGACCCTTTATAGCTTGCTGTTTGGTGTGAGGCTCTATGTTGAAGACCGTACTTTGTCATATAATGGTTTACTTTCACAAATTATGACTTGGATGGAAGGTTGTCTCTGATTGGCACTCATACCACATCTTCTTATGTGTAAAGATATATATCTTGAATGAGAAAAAAGAATAAAAATTCAAAAATCATGACAGCAGCTACAACAAATTGTTACAATGCATAGAAACACACATTTTGATATAACAGGTTATTTTATGGTTGTAGAATAAAAATTGCAATTATAGGAATTGAAATTTTGTAATTTTACAAATTTGTAAAAGCATGGATCATGCACACAATTTAATGTGAGAACTGTTTTTGTGCTTCACCCAAAAAGTGCTTCAGTCATGGCTTCTACACTTTTAAAATACCAAAAATTTTAAACTTATGATGGTCAATATTAAACGAACTATCGACTGGGCACTTGTTTAGACACAAATTTTCATGCTGTCTTATCTTGTTACCAACACGAATATTAAAATTTTATTATTTTATTTTCCATCTTGGTATAAAATTTGATCCATTTAATTAAAGATGTTAAAGCTAATATTACACAGGGTGATATTTGATAAGTTATCGACTGGTCATCTGAAAGACAAACAGATATTACATTTAATCTTGTCCAATATCTGTTAACGTGGGTTATTTATTACCTTCAAAAGGGAGATAATTCAATCACTATAATATTAATATTTAATGCAGATCACAATCTCTCAATTTTAATTATAAAAAACTTGTTATAAAATAATTATTAATGCTATATTTGCTTGTTAGTATTTAATAATTAATTAAAACTTATGTTTTGACCTACTAGTATATATTTGAGACAGTATGAGGTATGTTTTGATTTATTTGTAATGAATCTAAAAATCGACCTTTAGTTGATGTTTTACCTATGAAATGCATTGTGATAATACCTTATACATGTCGTTAATTCAAGTGTGTACCCTTTGCTGTCTTAATTTGATAATCTTGATTCAGATTAAAGATCCCATTATATTTAATCTGTCATTATGGAAAATAATTAATTGATATACATTAATATACATGTGCTAATAACTTGTTCTAGAACTTTTACTGAGAAAATAAAAAATTTAGGAAATTTTATCTTTTATTTAGTATGGAATTTCCTGTTTGGCAAACAATGTATGACGCCATCTGAGCATGTATGTTTCCAAACAAAATGTTTGATGAACTATTACACATTTTAAGTTAGGGGAAAGCTGAGACCCACCTCCAGGTGCAGGACTTTCTGGCTGTGTTGAAGATCCGTAACGTTGTCTGTTCTTTAGTTGGGTTGTTGTCTCTTTGACACATTCCCCATTTTCATTCTCATTTTTAATGCCTATATAATGAATTTCAATTGTTTTTACATGTAACTTAAATTATTAGGTCACCTTGACCAAGAAATAGCCAGGTACCAAATCAATGAATCCATTTTATGACCTCCTAAAATCTGGATATTAATTGACCAAATATTGGACAAGTTTTTACAGGACCTGCCTCAGTTTTGACACCTGAGTTCAGTCTGTATCCATTATAACCTAAGAACTCTGGATTAAACTTGTCATGTATAAATCACAGACAAACACTCCACTCTGTTTACAATTTGTATCACTTTAAATGGAATTATAAAGAGCTCTATGACACTTGGCAATAGTTTTGATAAATTGGATTTCTTATGGACACTGGTCAAGGAGGTCCTTATCATGTAGGCACTCTGTCCGCTAAAGTAACGTCGTAATTTTGCGATCTGCCGTCATACAATATTTTGTTTTGTATTGCCACTTGTTATCGTAATTGCAAATAGAATTACTGGGTTGAGTTAGAAATAAATTAGATGCAAAAGTAAATGAATATTTAAAGAATTTTTACATGGTTTTATATTTATTAATACACAATAAATGAAATTTGCGTCCTGTCAAACAAAACGGCAATTTTTAGACGACGTTACACTTTTCGTTTATTTTATCGGAATAGACTTTATTTTATTAAGCTGGCGCGCCATCTATAAACAACGGATATTTATAGCAGAAGACTCATTGTGATGGAAAAGTTTCAGAGATTGTACTGTCTGATGCTCCTATCGTTCGGTAGGTAAATACATTAGCCCTGTACGTTTAAAATGTAAAATGTTATCTTTCTCTTGAAAACGTACGTAAATAAATTGGAGCTTTTCAGAGAACATACTTGAGAACTTCGTTGAAATGATCCCAAATTTTTAGCTTGATCTGGCTTTCTAATGCACAGCGCGAACCAGGCAAACTATAGATGTTGATGCTTTTTACGGAATTAGTCTACAACGTCACGTTGTGCTTTGTAACGTTTCCTCATTTAACGATTTGTGTAATTCCGTGAAAATGAAAGGCATTTGTGTTGGCCAAAAAATGTAAACAATCATCGCAAAAAGTATGGCAGCCCGGCACCAAAGAAGCCGTGTATGTTTGATATGTATTACTTTGAATTGTTAAAAGTAATAAAGAAATATCTACGCCAAATTAAAACAGCATACTCTATGAGTCTATGTAATATCTGATTGAAACGGAGACGGCCGAGTTGTTTGTCAGACTATCTATTTAGGGTCTGTCTATTTATATCCCGAGAAACTATAGTCTATTTCTTATTTAACTTTCACTTTACGAGTCTTTATCGGGGATGTGTGTTATTTTTACGAGAATCACCAAAGAGTTGAGACAGTGAATGTTGAACTTCATACTACAACACACTACAGTTAAATATGCCAAATTCAATTTTTTACTATATAATCAGGGGCGGATCCAGCCATTTTAAAAAGGGGGGTTCCCAACCCAGAGTAAAAGGGGGGGGGGTTCCAACTATATGCTCCCATTCAAATGCATTGATCGTCAAACAAAGGTGGGTTCCAACACCTGGACCCCCCCCCCCCCTTTGGATGCGCCACTGATAATGCAGAAAGAACTACCAACAAAAGAAATATATAAAAAAATATTTTGAAGGCATTTTTTTTTTCTTCAAGAAAACATCATCAGACTCAGATTTAACACAGCTGTATTTGTTTAATAAATTCGTTTTCATGAAGTGTCCTCCTTTTTGATAAAATAAACAAGTATTTGTTTATCCTTATAGAAATTAGATGAATTGCTAAGATTAAAGAATATATTTTAAAAACATGTGCACTTTTAAAAAGAGACCAGAAAAACAACTAAATTAAAAAAAAGGCCAAATAAACAAAGATACTGCTACAAAAAAAAAATACTTCATTTAATGTGTAATGATACACTAATGATTTGTCAATAAGCCAGTAATTAATGGTCGTATGATTATTAGACATGAAAAGCAACCCAACAAATATATATAGCTCTTAACAAGTGAAAACAAAGGCCAAGTTTTAATATGTTATAACAAGAAAAAGTGGGCTTTTAGATTTTAAATTTTTTATTACATATGCTATCAATCTAATCTTGAGAAAAAATTATTATAATTTCTGTTTAGATTTAATACCAGCTGCTGTACAAAACCACAAGAATTAAGAAAATATGATGATGCTATTTGATTAAGTAATACTATTTGATTTATATAAATATTTTTGTCAATACATGTATCAAATATTTACTATATTAAAAGCAAGTCCCCAAGTGCAAAAAAACACAACATTTAAAGGTGTCAAATTTTTAATTATTCTGTCACATGTGTGATTTATGTCAATGGTTAATTGGTGTTTAATGCCACTTTCAGCATTATGTACCATTTCGTAGTAGTTGGTTTTTATTGGTTGAGTGAGAAAATAATGCTTGAAGAGAACCAAGATCCAAGATAGTAAAATTGACAGGCTAACTAAGTCAATTAAGATTATAGTCAAACTGAAAGACTTTGAAATTCACAACCTTTGTGCTGACAGGATAGTGATAGAGAAGTTATTTACTTAAGACCATTTGGCTACTGAAACCAATTGCAATGAAACAGTTGCACAACAATGTGTCATAGAAAAACATGCAGTCTTTATCCATAGCACAAGTTAAATAAAAAATTGCTGAGTTTCCGTTTTCTTAATTTAATTTGCCGCAAACAAATGTTATAAAACGAATAGGTATACAATGCCTATTACCACAAAAACCAGATCATGTTCAAAATTGGGTGGCGTCACTTTTACCATTCATGACTTATGTTCTTTTTTAAATGAATCAATTACTTAATCTGTTGCTTTAATTCTCTTCCTCTTGTTTGCTTCAACTAAATGTTATGAAATTTATACACAATGCTTATAATTACATAAGAGCCTTAATGAAATTAATCCTGCATCTCTATTTAGAAGTTGACTGCCTCTGGTGCATATTGTTACAGGCCGGGTATTTGCGGCCCAAAAACACATTCTCAATTTATTAAACCATGTTCATTTACAAGAAGAGCCTAGTATAGAAAAACCTCTGAAATCGCCTTCAATATATTTTTTTAAATCAACTTTAAATTAATTTGAACAATTGACTAAATTGAAGAAAGCGGGGGTGTTTTGTTTACAATGTATACTGATCCCCAATTTGAAAAAAAAAAACTATTCTCAATGCTCAGATTTTTTCTTTTTTTTTCCCCATTTCCATTACAATAGAGTAGTGGTATATAGAATAAAAATAAAAATAATCTGATTAATCGTGTCAAAAAACTAAATAAATTTGTTTGTGCTTTGCACGTACAATATTTTTGACTAAGAAAAAAAAACAAGAATTTATATGCCCCACTTACGATAGTAGAGAGGTATTATGTTTTCTGATCTGATCGTCCGTTTGATAGATCGTCTGTGTGTCCCTTTTCATGTTTAAGTTTTTGGTCAAGGTAGTTTTTGATGAAATTGTGGTCCAATCAATTTGAAAAATATAGTTCAAATGTTCCCTATACTATGACCTTTCTAATTGTAATGCCGTATTAGATGTTTGACCCCAATTTCACGGTCCACAGTCACTGAACATACATGTAGAAAATGATAGTGTGAGTGAGGTATCCATGTACTTATTGACACATTCTTGTTAGATTTGTATTGTTTAATTACTGGGTATTATATCATTTAACCCATCATTGATTTTTTTCTTCTATTTTTATATGGTTATTTTTGTGACCTGCATGTATATGAGAACACACACAATCATGCACATAAAAAAAACCTCATATACATTTTTGAAAGTCATTTGATATATATGAATTATTTCAATTTAGTATTTTTTTTTATTTTTGAAGTAGAATGGAGACTTATCCTTACCTAGTTGACCAGGCTCTACTGATATGATAGATATGCTGATGTCTAACTTAGAAATCTTGATTAGGTTGGGAAATGTATCAGGTAGGTGGTTATTCATACATATCATGAAACAAATATGTCATCGAGATATCATTGAAATTAGTCATACATGTATGCTGTTGAGACAGTAACCAAACAAACTGTTCATATAATCAAAATTAAAAACAATTTGATAGTAATATTTTTAAAAATTACTTTAAATGGCCTTAACAATTACTAAGTAGATGTATTCATGTATGTTGTAGAATTATACTGAAAGTATTTACTAGTTCATTTGACTGGCAAAAAAAATGATCAATATTTCAGGTTTTACAAAACAGACTAGACAAATTGCAAGATAGCAATTATGGAAGAGTCACTGTTAAAAAAACATAAAATCTATGAAAACAGCTAACAGCTACTCATAACATTTTTTTAATCCTTTTGATATTTGTTGTCTTGATTTTAAACTACCAGTAAGCTTTATATGTTTAAATATTGAAACTCCAACAGCACACACTAATTTCAACAATTTTATTTTTTGGTATTTTGTGTTTTTTCAGATCATGTAGATGTAGAAGTAGAAGAAACAGCAGTGAAAAAGAATGAGAGTCATCATTTTAATAAACATTTCACTTGAAATTGAAATAAATCTATTTTTTTCTTCATTATGTATTTCAAATATGAGCATTTGGATAAACTTTAATGAGACAGCAAGCCAGCAGCACAATCCCAATAGCTATTTGGAGGTCTACTCAAACTTCATGCAAACATGAAATTTGTGGTTTTTCAATATAAATTAAATTGAAAGTTAGCAACTCTTTGAGGCTTTGATGCAACTTGCACGGCTTCAGAATTATAGCTTTGGAACTTGTTTATGAATGATTTATTTATTCCATATTTAAGATGAATATGTCAGTATACAAAGAAGGAGATGTGGTATAATTGCCAATATGACAACTGATTTTATGTTTTGAAATATCTCCTACTCTTGTCTCGATATGTCTTTCATCCCACTTCATATTGACTTCTCTCTGCTTAATTATATTGGTTTCGATGGTGACTGAGTGATATTACATTATGTAAGTCATTTTTCTTTAATTTCTTGTATGTTTTTATTAAATAGTATTCTTTTAAAGAGCCATTGCATTTAAAATGATATGCATTGCTCAGAAGTTTCCGTGGTATGAAATATTGTTATTTTCTGAACTTCATCTTTTGCTGATATTTGATGTTGGGCTACTGCCACAAACTTGTTCATGCTCTTTACTGTCCTGAAATAATCTATAATTATTCAACAGTGATTCATTATATGTAATAGAAATTACTTACTAGGTATACCAAAAGGGCAATATGCCAATTATTTGGTCTTATTGCCATATGGCCGAAAAGAGACGATTCCTCCAGGGAAGAAAAACGCGCCAAAGGGGGAGATAATGGCCTTTAAAAAATCTACCGTACCGATGACAAAAAATAATGTCATTTTTTTACCAGGCAATAAGTATGCTTCAAATTGGTGTACACAAATAATCATCTTCTGTTAGATTAGCAAAAGCTGCAGAGTCACTACCTTATGACAGCAAGAATGACCACTCCAGAATTTATGAATTTAATGTAGTCCTTCTGAACAGTATTTATATAGTTTATACTTACATGTTGTTATCAGTGACAAGCTTGAACAAAGTTTGAGATGCTTGATATTTTCAATTTTATGATTTGATATGAGTGTTTCTCCATGTTTGACACACTTCTTGATTTATCATTGGCCACTGGACATTAAGTAACCAACAATCAATCATCATCATTGGTTCCAAATTATTTGTATAAGGATAAAACAAATGATTTGTAAATGATAAGTGATAGACATCTTTATGATTCCTAATTATGATTTTGCAAGGTTATACAATATATAAATTGTAGTTTAAGCTGGTAATGTGTTTTTGTATTTCCTATCACATAACTGTTATTCAATGTAAGAATATGTTGTATTATACATCTGGAAACAAATTCCACTCAAACCAACTGAATTAGAAGTGAGTTGTGAACGTGCTTCATGTTGAAGCCTTAGAAATGACTTTGTTTTGAAGAACATCAATAAAAGCAATAAAAGTATTTTTTGCATTTGTTTTTGTTCTTTGGTTGTTTTTATTCCTGAATTGAGATCATGTTATTTTTCGTGCAATGTTCATGACAGAAATTATTTCACGTTCTACGTGAAATTATGTCTTATTTCACGTTTTTTTCGTGCAAGCACCCCCCCCCCCCCTTTACCACCCTCTATGTATTTGACATCACAAAGCCGTCATATGGAATAATATTAAGAGACAGTAAGACGCCTAATAACATATTTTAGCTTGTGTTAATTACTATCATGATACTCTTATAGAGACTTACTGCTTATAACTATTGCATCAAGAGTTACCAGTTGACAAGTTGAAGATATCTCTTGGAATATTTTGGGGTTGTCATCAGGATGTTTTAGCTAACATCCATCTTGTAGCCATATCCAACGTAGTTAAGGTGTTATAAATAGGTTCAACCCACCATTTTTTTCTTGCTACGTACTCTTGAACCTGATGGACTTAATGAGAGGGATGAAAAACTGTGAGTTCTACCCAAAACCAAAGGAATAAATCATGAATTTCATTCTATTTAACTAAAACAACTATTTGTTTAGATTTAAAAATTGTTATGTACAATAAACGGCAAAAATATGTTTTATATACCCCATCAATCAATATGTTAAACTTTTACACAAATTTTGTGTAGCCGTCAAGCTACAAAGATATTTTTTGTCATGCATCCGATTTCACCTAGATAGATGCACACGCCCGATGAAGCTAATTTGTTTAGCGAAATATTGCGTGAATAATATATAAAATATAACAAACTAATTTTATAACACTCATTAGTGTGTTAAAGTTACATTCTTATAGACACTTATATAATTTAATTTAGTAACTGCATCAGTTTATTTACAAACTGATCCACACCTAGATAGATTGAATGTTGATTGTTGCTATTTTTAGACACTATATATATATATCTCTTAAATAATGTTCCAACAAAATTGAAGTCGTTGCATTGTGTATAATTTCCAATAAAAAGTATGTGTTACATTATTTTAGTGTACCAAAGGTTGATGGTTCTCTCAGACTATTCTGTTTCCTCCATCAATAAAAACTGACAGCCATTGTATAGCACAATACTCTAGTGCTGAAAATGGCTTTTACACCAATAAAGCAATAAGTCAAATGGTTTTTGATAGGTGCCTGATCTTTCTTATGGGGGACAGAAAAAACAAAGAATCTAAAGCAAACAGTAATGATGTAGTTATGTGGAGGGTAATGTCATAGACGGATTGTTTTTTCTATTAATTTTTTAGCTTTAAAGCATTAGCATTGAATTAAATACCATGTATCTATAGTTACAGTTTTATTATAGCCACAAGTTTGTTTTTGCAGTTTTTGCAGTTTTTACAATATATTTTTTTGTTTTTTTAAAATTAAAATCAATATATGTATACTTTAACAGATAATTGCCATTAAAGTGATCAAGTGAAATAATACACACTTATTACTTTCAATTCAGTGTCCTTTGAACTCATTAAAGCAGTTTATTTTTTTCTCATGTCTAGTTCGGTTGCTTAAAGAGCTGCTTGCATCCTTTCAAAAGCCACCGAATCTTCAAGATATTGTAAAATTTTCTTGTCATCTTTTTCTCTTTGTCGTCTCTGAGGTATTTCAGCAACTAAGCCAGCAGCATTGAAGAAATAGTCCCAGTTGTCATGGGTAAAGACATCAAGCTTTACATCTCTTTTCAGGAGACTTTTCAAACCTTCTATGTTTTGTTTACCTGTACTAAACATTTTTTCCAAATGTTTATAGAAGTTTGAAAAGGTGATTTTAAATTTAATTTCTTCTTTTTCTTCTTCTTCTTCTCCTTCTTCCTTGTCAACCTCTTGTGTCAGGCTCAAAGCAGATATCTTTTTCAGAACAATATCAATGGATTTATTTCCTATATTGCTTTGGTTAACTTTTTCATCCAATTTTTGTTTTATCTTACATAATTCATCAGAACAAACATAACATGGTGAGTAGCTTAGAATGACCTCTACACTGAGTATAGCTTTATAACTTCCTTCATTGTCATCTGGTTGAATTGTTAGATAGTCCAGAATATTCTCCAGATCTTCTATCATTATCTCTTCAGCATGTTTGTTTGTATTGACTATATTTTTCCAGGTGTATTCAGGAATGTTCCAATACTTAGTGGTTGCATTTGAGCTGTATTTATATAGTAGGATGGTTTCACGAGACCATTTTGGACCATTTGTGCCATAAGCATAAGGAATTGCAAAGCATTTATGAATTTTTTCTTCTGATACAAGTTCTTTCTTGTTTTCACCTGAAGTTAAAAAACTGCATTTCAGTTCATATTTCATGTATTAGATTTTTTATGTTGTACTACCATTGTGGATAAAAAAATCATAAGTTGTTTGATTTAAAAAAATCATTAGAATATATATTTCTTTTTAAAGAAAAAAATACATATTTGTATTGTTTATTGGAAGCTGTGAGTGAGTTAATATATTTTGGTAACCTAGCTGTATAATATACAAATTTAATTTTATTATATTGAAGACGTTGACCAATCTATCTACATCAATTTTATGCCTTTTTTATACCAATTATTCTAGATTGTGTTTTGTATCATGATTTCCTTGATACAGGGTTATATATTGCTTATAAATATTGCAGTGAAGAGTACCAGTTGAGTTGAAAAGTTGCAATTATCCCGTTGAAATTTTTAGGATTGTAGCTAACATCCACCTGCATGGTAGCCATATGCAACATAGGTAAGGTAATATGGAATAGACAACTGATGTGTCAACAAGGAAACATAAGATACAATTATATACTAACCCATCTTAGCACCTGGTAGTTTTAATTCTCCAGATTGAAGTCTCTAAAATATATTAGACACGCAACAATGTAAACAAGAGGCACTCAAGATCCTAAATCTTTCACCTGTAACTTTTTGCTTAAATCTTTCATCAATGACTATTTTTCATTTTCAATATATATTAAAATAGCAAAGTAGGATCTACAAATAAGCTATATCTGACCAGAATTGTTAATTGACCCTTGTTTTCACAATTTGTTCATCTATTTTGTTAACATTTAAAAATCTTCTCCTTTGAAACTTTTGAATCAATTTCAGCCAAGCTTGGAGTTTCAAAGTATTTAGTATAAATTTTCTATTTTATTTCCTAGTATGTCAAGGAACATAGCCACCATGGCTAAAATGGAGCATAAGGGTAACATGCTTTTTTTTCGCATTTGAAGAAAACATGACCGATATAAAGAACATTTAAATGACATTTTTAAGCCACTCATTGGTAAATATTTAAAATACCGGTACAAAATATATCATTGAATAGGATAGGACTGTGATACAAGTGAGAGGTTTGGCTAGCTTTAAAACCAGGTCTAACCCATCATTTTCTACACAAGAAAATGTCTGTACCAAGTCAGGAAATATGTCAGTTGTTATCCATATTCATTTGTTTGATGTGACTTTGAGCTTTTGATTTTGTCATTTGATTGCAGGGACTTTCCTTTTTGAATTTTTCTCATGATTGTTGCTGGTGTCACTTGTGGAGAAGGAATTGTTGCAGTCAATATTTTGCTTATATCAAAAATGTTTTCAGCTGTTGACTAATTATTGGTTGTTTACTTATATTAGTCACTTATTGATATTAATTTGATTTACTGTGATCCAGATTATGTCCAATATAGAAGGTGCTCTTTACAGATTATAGTCTTATTGGTGTAGATGTAAACAAAGGTTTTGAAAATATTGATTGGTCAGAGTTATCTTATTTTATAGAAGTTGAGGAATAGTTTACCTCACATTGTTTATCTAAAATACGAGAAGCTTTATCCCACCATGTTTGTCCTCCATTCCCACCAACACACAAACTGGTATATTGACTGCCATGAACCAGAGTAATGCAAACTTCTTCCCCTCTGAATTTGAACCTATAGTCTATTCTATTGTTAGGATATTCATTCTTCTGAACAAATGGATTTCTTCCATAATTTAGAAACATTATGTCTTTATAGCTTCTATGTACTTCCCACCCTGTAAAATTGATAACAATTACTAAACTTCCCATCAGTACTTGCAATTTAGTACTTTATGACTAAAAAGAATGATATTTGTATTATGAACTCAATATGGACTGAGTTTAAATCAATTCTAATGAATCTTGTTGGTACAATGTTTATTAACATGTATCACTATGACCATGAGGGATGGCATACCTTCACACTTGAATTTACCTGATCAGTATTTGATTTTGAAATACCTTACCCTTATTGTCAAATCTGTGACATAAATGTTGTGAAGTGTACAAAGCAGAAAGGTAGGTTGCATGTTAAGTTCCATAGAAAATAGAATGAGAGGAGAGTGAGTGGCTTTCTATCCCACAGAGGTGCACTTCAGTTCACCTTACATGAATGTTCTTTTAAACTAATAGTCATGGGTGCAAATCTTAGACTTATATAAGTTTTATATTAGAATTACAATAGCATTAGCAAGAGATATTGGCCATACAATTAGTAAGTGAAGACCAGAAATGTTGTTGATGACCGTTTCATTAGACATGCATTTGCATAAGATATCATATGATAATTTTACTCATCAAAGATAAAATCTTGAATGGCTGTATTTGAAGCCATTAGTTATTTCCCTTTAACTAAATTATTGTGGAATAATTCAAATGACAAATGATAGAAATCTATTAAAGTGTAAGCATCAGGTCTTTCAACTTATTTATAGATAAAATCAATGCAACTATTGATAGCATTTTTTTTTATGATTGTAAAATCTAATGCAATTTGATGTATAATAGCACTTTTGTTTGGATGACATTTGTTTTCAATATCAATTCTGATAATCAGTGTCATTGGCAGATTTCATTATGGAATAAATCAATTTATTATATAATTAGTAGTAAATACAGATAAATTGTATGTGTAATACATGTACCATTATTGGCAAGCGTGCTGTATCAGCCACCTGTGATGATATCGATATCAGCACGGTTGCAAAAGCTTTATCACACCTTTAATCTGTATGACGTCACGTCACGTCATCGATTGCAGTCACTGTTGCAAATCCCTTATCCATGTATCTGTATGACGTCATGTCAAACCTATATTCGTATGACGTCATTTCAAACCTCCTTATCTGTATGACGTCATGTCACATAAAAAAAAACCCATCTACTTGAGGTATATGTATATAATAAAGTGTATATGATATGGCTTTTTCAATATCACACACCGTATCAACCCTCAACCAATATAATCCCTCGAGCAGAGCTCTTGGGATTATATTGGTGTCTCAGGTTGATACGGATGCGATATTGAAAAAGCCCCCCATAGAAAAAGATGACAAAATTCCAGTGGAATTCCACTGGAAAGCCACTGGCAAAATCAGTGGATTAACCACTGGATTCCAGTGGAATTCCAGTGGAATCCAGCGGTAAAAAATGTCTGGCATTCCACTGATCTACTGGAATTCCACTGATTTACCAGTGGTAACTCCAGTGGAATGCAACAAGTTCCAGTGGAATTCCAGTGGTATTTTCTCTGGCATTCCACTGATCTACTGGAATCTTCACTGGTAAATCAGTGGAATTTCAGTAGATTCCACTGGAATTATCACTGGTAAATCAGTGGAATTCCAGTAGATTCCACTGGAATTATCACTGGTCAATCAGTGGAATTCCAGTAGATCAGTGGAATGCCAGACAATTTCTCTCCAGTGGAATTCCAATAAAAAATTGTTGTATTGAATAATTTGCGGTCACAGTACTTGTTTTGGAAATTAGGGTTTCAGTAAATCATGCATCATGCTAACTCACAGTTTAACAAAAACAACCATAAATCTTTGTGGTATGATCATTCTTTAATCTTCACTATAAAAAATTCATTTCTACTGAAAGTACAAATATAATGAAGCAATTATAATATCCACACTATAAAAATTATACTGCATGAAAATTCCAATTTAAATAAAAAACTAAAAAGTTATGAGACATAGGATCAGCGTTTTCTTCAGAAAATTTGTTCAGATGGGGATATAATCACAAGCCCGCCTTGTTCTTAAATTGTATTAAAGAATACACCATTTTTGAAGGGGCATTAATTGAGAGGGATCTCCGTCATCCCTTGCTCTGAAGAAAACCCCTGAGGATGCCCCTATTGTTTTCTACACCTCTGAAACCGCTTGGCCAATTGGAACCAAACTTGGTCACAAAAGTCTTTGAGCGGTCCCATTTCAAAATTGTATCCGTCATGTCCACACATGATCCAAGATGGATGCCATTTTGGGAAAATGTATTCAAAGATCTCCTCTTCTGAATCTACTGTACCAGTTGGAACCAAACTTGGTGACAATGGTCCTTAGGTGGTTTTCTTTAAAAATTGTATCCGACATGTCCACACCTGATCCATTATGGCCACCAGCAGGGAACATAGTTTAACATTGGACCCTAGGGGAAAAGATTGCTCATTTTGTTCCAATTTGTCAAAAAACATGGACGGTTGCTGCTGTTGGGTATCCAACAGGTTACCAGGTGTGCGGCTCAAGGCTCCAGGGAGCCTCTGGTTTTAGGCCTTATATATATTGTTTGTTCAATTATTACACGTTAATTTTGTATTTTTTTATTTTGTAATTAGAAATGTACATATGTCATTTGGGATCTATGCATTGTATCAGTATTTATGTTTATAATTCATATAGATTTACTTAAACTATATAAATTTAAAAAGGGCATGTTGTTTGTTATATATTATATTGTTTGTTCAATTATAACTTAATTATATGTACATTTAAAATAAGATATATTTTTTTCCTTTTGATAGTGACTATTCATTTTTGTGTTATTATCATAAGTAAACTTCTCTTCCTGTCTGTAATTGAAATTGCTGGACTTCCAACTAGAAATGCTACATAACATCTTGGTGAAGTTGTTCTGCTTGAAATTCTTCCCAGTTGAACAGATCTTTTAATCAATAAATGCATCTAAGTTTCCCCCTGCAAAATCAAAAATCACTCCACAAAGAATCAAAAGTCCTTGATATTTGTTTTAAATAAACACTCAAGATTAAACAGTTTCTAACAGGTATAATACAATGTAATAATTTAATTTAATAATTGTTGTTTTTTTTTAAAATATCAATAGAGTAAGATTAATAACATGAATACTACTTGCCTTTTCATGACATTTCAAATAATGTACCCCCTCCCCCCTTTTCCCCTTTTAATTTGCCCACACACAATCATAAGAATGGCTGAAGCATGAATTATGTTTACCTTGAAATAAAATATATTGTACAAATCTATCAGTTATTCCTGAATGGAAAACATTAAACCAACACTGTAAAATGTAAAGGTTACTTTCACTTTCTGGTGTTTTATATTTATTATAATTAATCAATAATTATTATAATGCTTCAACAAATAGTTATTCAGCAAAAAAAAATAATCAAAAATATATATAATTTACTTATCTGATAACAAATCTGCTTTATTTTGACAGCTATATTACTCTATCTTCATTTGTATTGTAAGCGTCAAAACCACCATTTTGCTGACGTAATTATGACGTTTTTCTATTCCCAGTCACTTGTAATCATTTGTCTGCATTGCAATCTTTTGTCAAAGTCATTGAAGCGTTTTACAATAGGTAAACGTAATTCATTAAATATGATAATTATTGACACCGGTCTGCAATGTTTGGGAAAGAATGAATTGTCATTAATCTGGGCTTTGTTTCCAAGTTCCTCTATGTGCCGTATGATGGTTAAGAAAGGCACATGTTTGAACTTGGAGAGACAATCAGAAATTACATCTTTAGAAGAAAGAAATTAAGTTTACCATTGTCATGATTGTAAAAACGAAACATGAGAAACATCTCCAGCTCAAAGTAAGTTACAAAACTTCAAAGTTAGTCCCAAATTTTGTATGACTCTCAAAATGTAACACTCTTCTGGTGTAGTATGAAAAAAAAAGAAAAAGGTGCTGAGCTAATTTCTGTTGTTCAATGAAAAGGAAATATTTTTTATGGACATATTTTTGCTTATAATTACTTAAGCTTACACTACATTTGTAAACACATTTGTATCACATGTATTGAAGTAATATGAGGCTCTACCTGCATGCTGTGAAAGGGAACTAATCAAATCTGTATGATTTTTTTTTAATTTTGCCTCTGCCATAGCGGAGGGGGCAATACGTTTTACCCTTGTCCCTCTGTATAGATGTACATGTACGTCCCAAAGTTGGTTTCAATTCTTTAAACTTTTGGGGAGTCGCAGCACAGCAAAAGTGAGTATATCAGTGGTTGTCGTTTGTTTATGTGTTATTTGTTTTTCGTTCATTTTTTCACATAAATAAGGCCGTTAGTTTTCTCGTTTGAATTGTTTTACATTGTCTTATCGGGGCCTTTTACAGCTGACTATGCGGTATGGGCTCAATGCTCATTGTTGAAGGCCGTACGGTGACCTATAGTTGTTGATGTTTGTGTCATTTTGGTCTTGTGTGGATAGTTGTCTCATTGGCAATCATACCACATCTTCTTTTTTATATATTTATATTTTTAATGCTTTTTGATAAACAAACATGTACATGTATTTACACTTTTGCTATTCAACTGAATTTTGTCTCAAAATGATCTCAAGATCTGTAAATGAATAACCTGGAGGTCATGCTAAAAGCACTTTAATTGTGATGTCATAATACAATGTATAGATGTTTATGAGAACTTGTATGACAGTCAAATTTATGAATTTATTTATGAACTTAATGAATTCATTTATTCATTAAAAGTTCATAAAATGTTCATGAACATGTGTTATGAACAATTTATGAACATTATGAACTGACTCACAGTTCATTAAAGTTCAGAAAATATTCATGAACTGCATTTTATGAACTATTCATGAACTAAATTCATGAACAAACTTAATGAACTCATTATGAACAGTCATGCATTGTTCATGAACATTCATGAACAGTTCATGGTGGTTCATCATCAGTTCATGAATTTCATCTCGCAGGGGTCCAGTGGTATTCCACTGATTTTTTTTCCCACTGGTATTCCACTGATTTTTTTTTCCACTGGTATAATTTATTCAAAATTCCAGTGGAATGCATCTTTCCACTGGAATTTCAATGGTAACTCCACTGGAATACCACTGGAATAAGTCATTCCAGTGTTGTCCAGTGGTATACCACTGGATTCCAATGGTATACCACTGGTTTCCACTGGAATACCAGTGATATTTTCTATGGGGGGCCATATGATATTCTCTATGTATATAATCTGAAATATTTTAGATGATGTATTTTGAACATTTTACTAGTCTTACATAAGTATAGGAATATCAGTACTATATTGGATGTAGTTCTGTTTTTGCTTACAAACATAAAATAAATTAAATTATTGAAGTTCTGGTTGTAACCTGAGGATTCTTGATGAATAGAATAAGCAGAGATGTAATCCGATAGAAGAAGAGCAGTATATCTAATCTGGAATATCTATTAATTTTTCTTGTATTTCAACGAACTTACCTGGTTGCTGAGAAGGCATGGGAAGTGGTTGCGGCATGAACATAGTACTCTGGGGCCCTTGATAATAATGTGCCATTGTGGCTGCTGTTGCATCTGTATCTATTGTATGTGAAAAAAATGTAAAATGAGTTTAGCCTTTTTTAACTGATTTATAATTGTTCTTATGTTGTACTGAATACACTTCAGTCCTAGGTTAAGGGAGGGTAAGCGCTCACAAACATGTTTGACCCTGCCACATTCTTTATGTGCCTGTCCCAAGTCAGGAGCTTTTAGTTCATTGGTTTTCACGGGTTCATGTTTGTTATATTTGTTTTTCGTAAACTGTTTTGTCACAAATAAATCTGTTAGTGTTATCAATTAAATAGTTTCATAATTTCATATCTGTACGTGCCTTTTATAGCAGACCATACAGTATGGATTATTCTCATTGATGAAGGGGTGGCTAGTTGTCTCTTTGGCAATCATACCACATCTCCTTATTTATAATGTAACATAAATTAAAATCAGTTTCCATTAATTGGCTCAGAGCATATTTTTTAACTCATAAATTGATCAATGAGTGATAGATTTCTTTGAAGAAATCTAAAGGTCCCATTGAATAAACTACACAGAAAACAAAAGATAGGTAACTTTCAAATGAATCTATGGAAAAGGTTAATTCAGGGTTCCAGTAAAATCAATGACAGACTGTTGAAGTTAAATTCTTGACACACCATTGAGTTTAAACAAAGTAGTCAATGAAAATGAAGAAGCATATTTTGATTAAAAAAATTAGGTTGAATAAAAATGATTTAAATTTATTAAAGATAATATAATGTTATTGAAGTGTTCTACTTCAGTAACATTGATCATGAATTAAATAAAATTTATCCGATTATTCATTTATGGGTGATTTAGAAAAAACACATTTTTCAATGGAGTTATTTCATTTGTCTGACAGCTTTTTGGTTTCATTATTTGTAAAATACCAATAATGTATGCAGACTTGGGTAAAACCATGAAATCAAATATCCTGGAAAATTTTCATCAATTCAAGCAAAATTGGTACCCTCAAAATTAAATGAATCAACAGTAACTTGCTTTTATTTAGTATTTCATATACTAAAAACTATAGAATGCCAAATATGCAACGTGGCCAATTTCATACGATTTCAACACCAGTGTTACAAGCAAGTTCCAATGTTGTTTGTATGTGACAGCATTTAAATTTTGAAAAAATAAAATAGTTGTTGTAATTTTGATGCCAATTAGTTTCATTTACTTACCTTAATTTGCCTGTTATAAAGATAATGCCAATGTCTAGAAAATTTGCTACAACTATTGATGTTTTCAACCTCAATAATGAACCAGCAGATTGTAGCATCCTTGTAATCTCATATTGATCACAGGAAACATAATCGATTTTGCTTTATAAAAAAGACACTAAGTTAATGATTTCTTGTCTGGTATCTGACTTTTATTCATTAATATTTTTAAAAAGTTTATTGGTTAATAAACAATTGTGAATCTTACAAACTAAAGCAATATTTTTTTCAATAGATTTCAGAATAAAGTAAATACCACAATTCTGAATTCCAAGGCAAATTCAAAACAGTCCCTTATAAAATGGCAAAATCAAAAGCTCAAACACATTTTACTAAAGAAAATCAACTGTCATATTTTCTAACAGGAATTTTCTTATTTAGAAAATGGACTAGATAAAACCTCATTTTATAGCTATCTAGCTAAACCACTGACTAATGTGATTGGCAGTGGCATTGAACTCCAAATTGAAAATGACATGTTGGATACAATGACAAAATGAGAAACTTTGCATTGAATTGATTTTTGTTTTAAATTTCATTTGAAGTTAAATAACTATATATAAGTAAGAAAATATTCAATAATTGCAATTAAGTCTGTAATATGCTAATTTTTTTGTCTATCAAGTCATGTTCTGTAGTATGGTATTGTCAGTGTGTAATATGCTAGTTTTTTTTGTCTATCAAGTCATGTTCTGTAGTATGGTATTGTCAGTGTGTAATATGCTAATTTTTTTGTCTATCAAGTCATGTTCTGTAGTATGGTATTGTCAGTCTGTAATATGCTAGTTTTCTTTGTCTATCAAGTCATGTTCTTTAATAGTATGGTATTGTCAGTGTGTAATATGTTACGTTTTTGTCGAGCCTGCAACTTTTGTTGCAGAAAGCTCGACATAGGGATAGTGATCCGGCGGCGGCTACGGCGACAGCGGCGGTGTTAGCTAACTTCTTAAAAGCTTTATATTTTAGAAGGTGGAAGACCTGGATGCTTCATATTTTGTATATAGATGCCTCATGTTACGAAGTTTCCGTCAGTCAAATGTCCAATGTCCTTGACCTCATTTTCATGGTTCAATGACCACTTGAAAAAAAAGTTCAGATTTTTTGTAATGTTGAATTCTCTCTTATTATAAGTAATAGGATAACTATATTTGATATGTGCGTACCTTGAAAGGTCCTCATGTCTGTCAGACAGTTTTCACTTGACCTCGACCTCATTTCATGGATCAGTGAACATGGTTAAGTTTTGGTGGTCAAGTCCATATCTCAGATACTACAAGCAATAGGGCTAGTATATTCGGTGTATGGAAGGACTGTAAGGTGTACATGTCCAACTGGCAGGTGTCATCTGACCTTGACCTTGTTTTCATGGTTCAGTGGTTATAGTTAATTTTTTGTGTTTTGGTCTGTTTTTCTCATACTATATGCAATAGGTCTACTATATTTGTTGTATGGAATGATTGTGAGGTGTACATGTCTAGCGGGCAGATGTCATGTGACCTTGACCTCATTTTCATGGTTCAGTGGTCAAAGTTAAGTTTTGAGTTTTGGTCTTTTTATCTAATACTATATGCCATAGGTCAACTATATTTGGTGTATGGAAATATTTTATGATCTTTATGTCATTCGTGCAGGTTTTATTTGACCGTGAACTCATTTTCACGGTTCATTGCACAGTGTTAAGTTTTTGTGGTTTGGTCTATTTTTCTTAAACTATAAGTAATGGGTCAACTATATATATGTTGTATAGAAGCATTGTTAGCTGTGCATGTCTGCCTGGCATGGTTCATCTGACCTTGACCTCATTTTCAAGGTTCATTGGTCTTTGTTTAGTTATCTTGGTTAATGTTAAGTTTATGTGACAGTTGTAATAAAGCTTAGCTTTATACTAGGACTATCAACATAATATCAATGATTAGTATAGAAGGTGAGACATTTCAGCGTGTGCACTCTTGTTTACGCAAATATATCGTATAATTGTCAATTTTTTTTCTCTGTGTCTGTTATGATTTAACAAATATGGCTGCCGTGTTTTAGAGCCGAAGTTTACCGATTGTCACCTTATAGTAAACAAATAACAAAAAGCATTGGTATTGATCAGGTGTTTAACATGTACAATCAGATAATTGTTTATTCTAATGACAGATCCATGCGTATTGCGATCACCAGATTTTTATGAGGAGGGTTACGCTCAGGTCACAGCTCACTATGCATACGGAAAATATTGTCGGCGAATTGCTTCCTGGAAGCAAGCAATTAAAAATAAGTAGAATTCTTCTAAAATTGACAAATTAAAGAATTTTCCTCAGAAAAAAGGTATATCTACATAAGTTGTATAATGAAAACTATCCATTTAGTTATTAAAAACATATGCATATTTTTTTTTAATTTGAGGTTTCCTATGACTTTAATATGCATTCACATGCTTACATATTTATTATTTTTATACTTTTTTTATAATCACCATTATGATAGTGTGAAAAAACAATTACTTTCAATTCAATTTGATCAAGTTATCTGTTGAATAAGAATCTTTTCCAAGTAGTGTTTGTTTCTTCTAAAGCTACCAATCATTCAGTATGATGGAAAACTATGATTTGTCGGTTATAGAAAATTAAAGCAGTCCATTTTTTCTCAATTCTTCTTCCATTGCTTTAAGAGCTGATGGCATCCTTTCATATGTCACTAATCCTTTAAGATATTGTAAAATTTTCTTGTCGTCTCTTTCTCTTCTTTGTCTCCATGGTCTTGCAGTAACTAACCCAGCAGCATTAAAAAAGTAGTCCCAATTTTCATCAGTAAAGATATCTAGCTTGATATCTCTTTTTAAGAGACTTTTCAAACCTTCCATGTTTTGATTATTATATTTTTTTAAATGCTTGTAGAAGTTTGAAAAGGTGATTTTCAATTTAATTTGTTGTTCTTCTTCAATCTCTGTTGTCAGGCTTAAAGCAAAAAATTCCTCTAGAACAGTGTTAGTGCCTTTATTTCTTGTCTTACTATTTTGCGCTACTTTTTCATTACTTTGCTTTACTTTTTTGTCCATTATTTTCTTTATTCGATATAATTTGTCTGAACAACCATCACATGGTGAGTAGCTTGAAATTACTTCTACACTGAGTATAGCTTTATAACCTCCTTCATAGTCATCTGGTTGAATTGTTAGATACTCCTGAATTTCCTTTAGATCTTCTATCATTTTCTCTTCTGCATGTTTTCCTCCTTCGTCATTGTCTATCCTTTTCCAAGTGTCCTCTGGAATGTCCCAATATTTAGTGGTTGCATTTGAGCTGTATTTATACAGCAGAATTGTGGAATGAGGCCATGGTTTTGGACTATCTTTTCCATAAGCATAAGGATTTGCAAAGCATTTCCGAAATAATTTTTCTGATACAAGTTCTTTTTTACTTTCATCTGAAGTAAAAAATATGCATTTCAGCTCATATTTCAAGTATTAAAACTTTTATGTTGTATGTCAGGGATTGAGATAGCATAAGTGGTTGATATTAAAAAATTATTTTAAATGTCTAGCATAATTTTGGTTTATAGAAAATTTATATTTGTATATGATAAATAGTTTTAATAATAGATTTTTTTGAAAACCTGTATGCAAATTTAGAATTAGGTGTAGATTTGTCTATAACTGAAAACTGTATGTTGACCTCTAAGTGTAATTTCTTTTTTGATACCATATTCCAGGGTTTCTGTATCTTATGATGTCCTTGATAAAGGTTTACTGCTACATCGTGTAATGTTGTAGGTATATTAAATAGATAACCAATGGGTCAACTATGGAAGATATAATACTTGTTTACTAACCTGCTGTCTCAGGTATAAATTCCTCTGGTTTTTGTAATTTTCTAGAGAGTTCACGTTCATGTCTCTAAAATATATCAGACATACAACAATATGAAAAGTACACAGTAAAAACCTCTGCAGTCTAGCTACCAACAGGAATACCAACTATAAACAAGGAAATAATGGACGGCACATAGTTTGAAAACACTGTTGAAATGTGCTTGCTATTGCATTAAACCGGTTAAGTTAGGCAGAGCTGTTGGATAACAAAGTTTACCTCAGGTACGTATACTTGAACTTGTGTTTTAGGTAAACTTAGTTGTCTGTTGTTCTATTGGGAATCCTTTGCCTGGGAAGTCAGGGTAACTCACTGAAGTGGCTGTTGCATTTTTCTAACCAAGGATAACGATCCAGTCCCCTCCTCTCAACCTTTGGCAGATTAAGATAGAACTTTGGATTCACATGTTAATGATTCCAATTGGTCGAAGTTATAACTGGCTGAATCCAATAATAGCACCACACTACTTTAAGATGATCACATGTAAATGTATCAGGGTAAATAAACAATTGCCACATGCTGAGTAAGCAACATGTATATACCCCAAAACATTAAGACTATATTAAGAGACAATTTAAAACTTCTTACTAAAAAAATTGAAGTTCCTGGATATTGTTTCTTGTGCAAATCTTATATATTAAGAGACAATTTAAAACTTCTTAATAAAAAAAATGAAGTTCCTGGATATTGTTTCTCGTGCAAATCTTGAGATGTCATTGTATATTTTCCTTTTATGTGTTAACACCATATAGAACAATTTTTACACCTCAACACTGAAGAGAGTCCAAGTGCTGCCATTGGTCAAAACTGATGTTGTCAGAATGGGCATTATTTTATCTACCGGTAGATTGAACAGCATTTCAATCACTAACAGAATTGAGAATTGAATTAGGAATATGTCAAAACAATCCAACCAAAAAGCAGATAGCATGTTAACAATTAAATATTGTCTTTATCTGCTAATGGTGGACAGGAGGGGACTGGATCATAATCCTTAGCTAGTGAAGATGTGGCTGTTGGGGAATCAGCATTTATTGATGGCCTTGTGTCATTAAATTTGACAGTGGCAACCTTTGAATTATTGAGACCTTTGCTGTTGACCAAAATTTTGCAGCTTTTATATCTGTGTTTTAAAGGGATTGGCTATTGAAATGGTTGGCTTTGATAGTTTTTTTGGTTCACAGAATTTTCTATGCAGATAATTTCTGCATTTTAAAGCTAATGTTGAAACCATCCCTTTAAAGTTTAATAGACCCTCTGAAGTTTGTGTTAACTGATATGACATTTCTGTGTCACAAATGCTCATTTATATGTTCCACTTGTTGTAGCCACAGCCTATTTTGTTACCTGCTTCGCTTGAGTCAGAAGCAGGCCATCATTGTAGCTGATTGACTCATTCCGTTTTCTGAAAGACTTTGAGTACATTTTATGCTTTTATCAAACATTTCTTGGCTCATTGAAAGGAATGATTTTATAGTTTATCTGCAGATTGATAATTTTGAGTTGTAGCAATATTTAAGTTAGTAATCTAGCATTACATCAACTGTGCAGACTCTCCTTAATTTGTAGATCGATTTGAATTTTACAACACATATTGTCAAAGGAAAATTTTCATCAAAGTTTTCTTGGCTGCAATATACATATTACCTGAATCCTTGTTTTGTGTCGCTGGATTTATTTTCTTGTTTATAGTTAGTATTCCTGTTGGACAAGTAAATGTAGCTCAAAATGTTCTACATGTATTTCTCTTTCTTAGACAAAAGTTTCATTTCTGCAAATTTGTTTGTTAGTTTTAAGTAAACAAAGAGATTAAAGGCACTATTTTTGTCAGGGAAGTGCTTCTTTTACATGCATTCTAAATTGAAGAGGGTGATTATTGGTCTGACACCTAAATTACAAAAGTGGAGTAGAAATTGTTGACAATCGATATTTTTCTGATATTTAATGTTTAATACTGTTGACTAATTATTGGTTGGGAACTTAAATATTAGTCACTTATTGCTTTTAATTTGAGTTACTGTGATGGAGATTAAATATGGACATTATCGAATGACAGCTTTTTACAGATTATTGTATAATTGAAAACATTAGTTTGTCAGAGTTTTTTTGTTTTATAGAAGTTTAGAATTTTTACCTCACATTGTTTATCTAGAATAGGAATAGCTTCATTGCACCATTCTTTTCGTCCAGTCTCATCTACATGCATATATAGAGTGTCTTTTTCATCATCATTCAGAGTTATGCAAACTTCTTCCCCTCTGAATTTGAACCTATAGACTCTACTGACTTCATTCTGAACAAATTGATTTCTTCCATAATTTAGAAACATTATTTCTGTATAGCTACTGGGTACATCCCTCCCTGTAAAATTGATAACAATTACTTAACTTCCCATTAGTAGATGCAATTATAGTACTTTTATAAAGCCTAAAAAAATGATATTTTTATAATGAACTCGACAATGGGCTGAATTTAAATCAATTCTAATATTAAAATGATAAATCATGTTGGTACAATAATCCTTATCATAAAAAATACAGGTGCATACATGTATCACCATGACCATGGAATGCCTGGACACTTGATTTTAATTGGTTAATGCTTGATTTTGGAATACCGTACTCCTTTTTTCAAGTCTGTGACATAGTGATGAAGTGTATAAAGCAGAAAGGTAGGTTGTATGTTCAGTTTCATTGGTAGAATGAGAGGAGAGTGAGTGGCTTTCTATCCCACAGAGGTCCACTTCAGTTCACCTTACATGTATGTTCTTTTAAACTAATAGTCATGGGTACAAATCTTAGACTTATATAAGTTTTATGCAAAATCAGAATTACAATAGCATTTAAGCATGATATAATTTGGCCATACAATTAGTAAGTGAAGACCAGAAATACTGTTGATGACCGTTTCATTAGACATGCATTAGCATAAGATATCGTATGATAATTTTACTCATCAAAGATAAAATTATGGCTATATTTGAAGCCATTAGTTATGTCACTTTTACTAAATTGTTGTGGAATAATTCAAATAACAATTAATAGAAATCTATAAAGTGTGAGCATTAGCTCTTTCAACTGATTTATAGATAAAATCAATGCAACTATGGATAGCATTTTTTTTTAATGATTGTAAAATCTAATGCAATTTGATGTATAATAGCACTTTTGTTTGGATGACATTTGTTTTCAATATCACTTCTCCCCTGCGAAAAATGTTCTAGAACAGATTTTAAGTTCTTGAACGTTCTAGAACTTTTCTAGAACATCAAGAACTGTTCTTGAACTACCAAAAATGTTCATGAACTGAGTTCTAGAATGGTGTTTTTCTTGAACTTTTGTTCTAGAACTTTATTTGTTCTTGAACTGAGTTCTTGAACATTATTTGTTCTTGAACTCAGTTCTTGAACATTATTTGTTCTTGAACTCAGTTCTTGAACATTATTTGTTCTTGAACTTAGATCTTAAATTTGTTCAGTTCTTGAACTTTAAGTTCTAGAACGTAACCCTGAGACTGTCCCTAACATAAACTAAAGTCATAATTAACAGCTAGCAAGTGATTAAAATACCTTGTCTACACCTATCATTAATTCATTTGAAAATGACACATGGTTCTGAATATGGTTTTGTTTAAAAATAAACTGGTCACATTTTCCGATTTATCTAAAAAAAAGATTTATTATTATTAAAAAAAAATCAAGGAATTAAGTACAACCTACAGTTTTTTTTCGTTTATTCATAACCAGGCTTCCCCTCAACATTTCCTTTGCACAACCAAATGTTGTGAATCAAGACTTCTTCTTCTTCTTCTTTAAGGTCAACAAGGCTTCAATATTGAAGAATACATGTTGTTGCGCATGCGTGATTGACAAAAATTTATACAAAATTTATAAAAATATTTTATAACAATTGGAGTGTTTGTATTTACAGATTTTGATTAAAAATATATGTACATGTTTTGTTTGAATTTGTTTATTTGAAGCTAGAGAGAACAGCTGGTGTTAGCTGATCTCTAAAGCTGTCAACAGTGGTGGTTTCAATTACAGTTTGTGGTAGTAAATTCCATTGAATAATTGTTCGGGGGAAGTATGACCATTAAATGTATGTGTCCTTGGAAGTTTGGATATGTCTGTATGTCTGAGTATGATTTTGTCTTGTTCTGCTGTCTGTTTGTTCAAGAATATGCGATGAAATGGCAACAAGACAATGTATTACTTTATAAAATAAAATAAGTCTGGTTTTTAAGCGTCTCTCAGCTAGTGGTGGCCATTTCAACTGATTTAGCATACTTGTGACACTGCTCGTGTAATCGTAGTTTTTGTGTACATAACGAGCAGCACGTCTCTGTACTTTTTCTAATTGTATCTGTTGTTCTTTCATATGTGGGTCCCAGACACTACAACTATATTCCAGTTTGGGTCTTACTAGTGCCTGGTATGCTCTTGATTTTGTTTCTGTGTTTGTAATTTTTAAATTTCTTTTTAGAAAACCAAGTGATCTGTTCCCATTTGATACTATATTGTCTATGTGTTTGTTCCACTTTAGATTTGATTGTATTGTAATGCCTAAATATTTTGCTGATGTAACTGATTCGAGAATGTGATTGTGGAGGATGTAATTATGCCGGTAGTTATTTTTCTTTTGAGAGATGGAAAGGTTTGTACATTTATCAGGGTGAAATGCCATAAGCCAATCTGACTCCATCGAGACATTAGATGTCATGATTAATTAACAGGTATGGCAAACCAAATAGTAAACATATTTCATAGTATTTTATATTGTACATCGCTGTTGTTCTGAATGTTGACTGTTGACGCCATGTTGCTGCAACTCCTGAGAGTGTAAATAAAAGCTGCCGTTTCATTGGTCGTTAAGTAGCAGCATTCAACTTACTAAGCAAATGATTGGACGATTTGGAATTTTCAGTTTAGAAAGAACAAATCTGATTGGTTTCATGGGAAGCTGAACAGAATACAGAATACAAATTGCGCCGTAATTAAAATTTGAACTGATATTGATGCATGATGTTGGAAGAAAATCTATACACACTTTTCCTGTGGTCAGAAATATAGGCCAGTATGATTGATTGATCATCGGGCCTTTACCTAAGTATAAAAAAATCATCATGTACTTTTTGATGTGCACGAAAAAAGAATCCAGGCTCATGGCTTCGTTCAGTAAAATAAAAAAATAGATACCTAGAGAACAGGTATAAAAAATTATTTTTTAAACATTTATGAAAACAATAATTAATAGGGATCATCATATTTTGCGTCCTTAGCTTCACGCTGATGCCAATTGAAATATTATGTTTCATTGCAAAACGTACTCATAATTTGGACATAAGACGTGTATCACATGTAACACAATAAAATGAAAACAAATTAAATTTATTCTGTTGGCAGATATCCAGTTGATAATTGGTGTGTATTCACTACAAATGGCCATGGTCATTCATGATCATGGTCATAGAATGATGTTCTTGAACATTTTAAAGAACGTTCTTGAACATTTTAAAGAACAGTTCTTGAACTTAAAGTTCTAGAACTTTTACATTGTTCAAGAACTTCTAGAACATCAAGAACGGTCATTTTCTGTTCAAGAACATTCTAGAACTCTGTTCTTGAACATTTTTAAGAACAGTTCAAGAACAGTTCTTGAACTTCTCGCAGGGGAGAGGGCAGTGATGATCTGAGTGTCATTGACAGAATTCATTATGGATCAAATCAATGTATATAATCTGAAATATTTTAGATGATGTATTTTGAACATTTTACTAGTCTTACATTAGTATAGGAATATCAGTACTACGTATATTCGATGTAGTTCTGTTTTTGCTTACAAACATAAAATAAATTAAATTATTGAAGTTCTGGTTGTAACCAGGATTCTTGATGAATAGAATAAGCACTCACTCAGAGATGTAATCCAATAGAAGAAGAGCGGTATATCTAATCTGGAATATCTATTAATTTTTCCTGTATTTCAACGAACTTACCTGGTTGCTGAGAAGGCATGGGAAGAGGTTGCTGCATTAACATAGTCCTCTGGGGCCCTTGATAATAATGTGCCATTGTGGCTGCTGTTGCATCTGTATCTATTGTATGTGAAAAAAATGTAACATGAGTTTAGCCTTTTTTAACTGATTTATAATTGTTCTTATGTTGTACTGAATACACTTCAGTCCTAGGTTAAGGGAGGGTAAGCGCTCACAAACATGTTTGACCCTGCCACATTCTTTATGTGCCTGTCCCAAGTCATGAGCTTTTAGTTCAGTGGTTTTCACGGGTTCATGTTTGTCATATTTGTTTTTTCGTTAACTGTTTTGTCAAAAATTAAGGCTGTTAGTTTTGTAATTAAATTGTTTTATATTTTGCATTTCATCGCCTTTTATAGAGGACCATACTGTATTAAAAGAAGAATTTTTTTTATTTCTTTGGTGGTGGACCAAATACCTGTTGAAATACTAAGGCTTTATTACCTCAGAAATAGATAACCTTAGCTATATTTGGCAACACTTTTAGGAATTTTGATCCTCAATACTCTTCAACTTCGTACTTTATTTGGCCTTTTTAACTTTTTTTGGATTCAAGTGTCACTGATGAGTCTTTTGTAGACAAAACGAGCGTCTGGCATAACATAAAATGTAATCCTGGTATCTATGATGAGTCTATTTACCATATAGTAGATAACCTGTCTTAACAATCAGAGCTTTATCTAAGCAGAGTCTAAAAGTTTGTAATATGAAAGTAGTCTTTTCAAACCTCTTAATTAATTTAAAACTTTAATTATATGAAAACCATTAAGCTAACTTACAATTCATGATTCAATTATACAGAATTTCCACAGTTAAGTATTTGATCTATTACCATGACAACAGACTTACCTTGTTTTTTTCAAAGGACAGACTTATGATCTGTTTTTTAGTTTGTCAAAAATCTTATGACATACTGTTGTAGTTACAAATTTCTTGACAACGCCACTGAATAACAAAGAATAACAATGAAGACTTTATACTTGGTTAGATTGCATAACAATTAATGATTTAGATTTGTTAAAGATAATGATAAAGGAAAGTGTAGGGTTCTTACTTAAAGATCATGAAATATTAGTAAAATTTTGTAAAATTATTCATCGAATATTTGATGGTAGATTTGAAATTTGAAATATAAGAAAAAATATTCGTGGGTATCAATTTTCGTGGATTGCTAAAAACTTGCGTTTTCGTTGATATTTGATTTCGTGGTTTTGCCAATCTCTAGATCTGTATACAAAGCCTTTTGAAAATATGGTATTCGTTGAATATTTTAATTCGTGGTTCACCTCTTCCCAAGAAACCCACGAAAATTTGTATCCAACAAATAAAAATGAATCCCCAGTATGATAAGATAAACCATGAACTTAACTTATAATGCATTAAATAATCCTGAATTCCATTTCATATATATAAAAGAATTGCTGAAAATTTCTACACATTATTTTTAAGTGGTGTAAAGGTTAATTTTTGGTTTATTATAAAAATGTCAAACTCCAATTTATGAATTAATTCTTTAAACAGTTTTTTTTTTGTAGAGCCTGCAACTCTTGTTGCAGAAAGCTCAACATAGGGATAGTGATCCGGCAGCGGCGGCTGTGTTAACTTAAACTTCTTAAAAGTTTGATTTTGCAGAAGGTAGAAGACCTGCATCCTTCATACTTTGTATATATATCATTTGTATATATATATATACCTTATGTTACCAAGTTTCTGTCTGTCATATGTCCATTGTCCTTGACCTCATTTTCAAGATTCAGTGACTACTTAGTAAAAAATCCAAGAATGGCCATGTAAAAGTATTTCCATTTTTCGCCTGTCAGGATATCAAGTTTTATATTGTTTCTGGAGAGGTTTATCAAACCTTCCCTGTTTTTCTCATCACGGTGCAGATAAAAATTTGAAAAAATAATTTGAAAATTTATATCGGTCATTCTTAAGCCAGCAATTTGTTTATTAAGTTGGGAAATAGCATCTTCTGTTTCATCAGGGTCTTCTTCAGGAGCCCTAATGTCTTGTTCCAGGCTGTTCTTCAAATCACATAATTTAGTCGAACAATTACTACATGGTGAATAGCTTAGTATGACTTCCACAGTATGAATACCTTTATAACGCCCTCTAGAGTAATCTGGCTGTTGTTTAAGATATCCCTGAATTGCCTCCAAATCACTTATCATAATAGATTCGGCATGTTTTCCGGGTTTATTCTTTACTCTTCTCCAAATACCCTCAGGAATGTCCACAAACTTAGTGGTTGCATTTGAGCCGTATTTATACAATAGAATTGTTGTTTTTGGCCACAGTGCTGGGTTCCTATAATAAGAATATGGATGTGCAAAGATTTCTTGAAGTTCATCTGGTGATACAATTAACTTGAAGTTCTTATCTGAAATAAATAAAAGCATGTGTTGATTTAGATAATTATAAAATATATTTAATTACAAATTTAGAGTAACTTACAGACTGTCCTTGGTGTTGTATTTCTGTCTTTTATTTTATGCTTTTCTTTGCTAATTCAGTATGATTTGCATTTGTTAGTACTATTCCTTTTTACTTACTGAAGTAAAGACCTGTCTAATTTCCATTTTAATTGATAAATTCAACAAAACTTACTAGTTTCAGTTTCTCCAGATGATATTTTTTCATTAACCCTTTTGTCAATGGATTTTTTTGTTGCAAACTTTGATTTCAATAAAATGTTGAAAATATGCTTTAAAGTATTGTAATGCATTGGGAAAAAACAAATATTTCATCAAATAAATTTAAGTCAGAATTTCTTATGTATACACATCTTTTCATATTGGATGCAAATTTTATCAAGTCGGATGCTGACATTTCACAGTCAAAGAGTTTCAACTTAGGTACTACACAGGCGTCAAAAGGCATTGTTATGGAGGAAAGGGTTAAATATTCAAGAATTCTCTAAATGAACTCAAGGGAACTTACTCTAAATAAATCAAATATAAACATCAATACCAACTGTCCAAACTGTATCCCAAACTTGTTCGCTATGCCCATGTCTGTAGAAACGCCTTTGATTTCATTAAACATAATCTATATATTACTGGTATAAATGGTAAGTTATAAGGTCAGGTACTTAGTAAGTTTGTTACTACAATCTGCCAATACCTATATATATACTGTGGATTCATTAATTTTCGTGGGTACCAATTTTCATTCATCGCGAAAACCTTGCATTTTTTTTTACTCTTCCCAGGATGTCTTAACCAGTGGAAAGGTAACCTGACGAATCGTTTTAAAATCTGGAGATAAAAAATTTGTAATAATTGAAAACATTATATTTAGCCTGATTATTTTGTCTCACCTAGCTGTGATGTAATAGTATTAGCTGATGGCTGCTTTGAAATGTGTTGCCCCTGTTCCTCTTGTTGACTTGGCACATCTTTTGATGGTTGTTGTCCAGTTTTTGACTGCTGTAATTTTGGTTCTACAATCTGTTCAGGGGTATTTTGTAGAATAGCAATTGGCTGTTGTGGTCTTTGACTTTGATAATACTGTAAATTTTTAATTGTACAGTTTTAATAAATATTTGTATCTTAAAGGTGAACTGAAAGTCATCCCTTTGAAAATTTTACAAAATATGACATCCACTTCAACTTTACTTAAGATGGCTGATCATCAGAAATGAATCTTATAAAAATATTATGGGTGCCACCAGTGAAGCAGGAGATGCTGACAATATTATGCCTCTATATTTTACAAATTATTATATGACATTATTGTGTATAGGTGTTATAATAATTATAATCAAAAACTAGGGGTGATCTCAGGTGCTCAGGAAGGATAAGCACATCTTCACATACAATGTGGCACTATCTTGTTGCTCATGTTAGTACAAACTTAATTATAAGCATAATTTGGTAGGTCACTTTCGGAAAAGGGATGGGATAATTAATGTATTTACGCATTTTGAACATATTCACTATATCATGTGTGAAACAGTTGTTCCAAAATGGCAACCAAATTGTGATGGCGTCTGTAAAATTAACAAAGGGATGATTTTAACTTTAGCACTTGGAAGTCTTGGTTTAATATCTTCCTTGTGAGCATAAACCCTCTGTCAAGGAAATAATGATAGGAAATACAAGCCCTAGAATTTTGTATCAACTGGGAGATATAATACTTCATGATACAGGTGCTGCTGTTATGTTGCTACATAGAAATGGGAAGTTCATAATTGGGAAGCTGAAATCAAAGAGGTCTCTTTTGTGGTAAAGTTTTGTTTTCAGCTGAACCTCATTGATGTAAGTCAAGATATGAGGCAGACTTGACTGTTTCTGGTGTATCCTTTATCCATCACAGGTGCCAAATGTGGAGCAGGATCTGCTTACCTTTCAGGAGCACCTGAAATCACCCCCAGTTTTTGGTGGGGTTTGTGTTGCTGTTGTTACCCTATCATTGCCATGTTTACCTATTGCGTTTGTTTGTTTTGTTCACTCATCGTTGTCAATATAATGGAATTTGAAGTGACTGTTGTACAAGTGAGAGGTTTTAGCACTATAAAACCAGGTTTAATACACCATTTTCTACAAAAGAAAATGACTGTACCAAGTCAGGAGTATTCCATTCGTTTGATGTGTTTGAGCTTTTGATTTTTCCATTTGATTTAGGGACTTTCCCTTTTGAACTTTCATTGAAGTTCAGTATTTTTGTGATTTTACTTTTTATCTTAAATTTAATGGGATAGACTTGTACAACATAGTTACCAAATTTTGAATTATCTAGTTAGAGAACATCATTGATATAGTGGAAAATGTATTAAAGGATGCTGCTAACTTCTTTTCTTTCTTCCCAAGAAATTTCTGTATGAAGTCATGACCTCATATGAATAAAGGAACAAGTCGGCAAGAAAAGGGGTACAGTTGGTTCTCATGGGAATGCTGATTGCTTGTGAAAAAAATAACTTCCTCCATATGTAACAAATATGTTACTTCATTATTGGTTGAAATGACAATTAAGTTCCCCGTAGACATCTGGCCTTTCAGTCTTAAACATTTTGAGTTTGATTATTGTGCTTCGACCCAGAATGCAACCCACTTGATTTGGTGTTTCCTTCAAACATTTCATATTTGGTATACTTGGTTCAGTTTTACAACCCCTTTGGCCTGTTACCAAGTTATTTTGTATCATAAAACTTGGAAATATTAGTTTACCTCTTTATGCAGTTGTTTCCCAAATTCACCAAAGTCTTTATCCAACCATTTATTACATCCTTTTCCTCGTATTACTAATGTTATAGTTGACTTAGAGAGAGTATAAATACTAACTTTTTCTCCATTTGTATTTTTAAAACTGTGCAAAATTTGATTAGGATGGTTTTCTTTCAGCCTTTTGAAAAGATTCCTAGGATATTGCTTGAAAATAATGCGTTCAAACTTTGAGTAAATTTCATGAAATCTGAATGTAATGGTAATTGATGAGCACTGTGTTGATCTCTTTATAGTATATAGATTGTTGTCTTTTAAATAGCTTTCATCTGAGTGAGATTCAGAATATCCACCTGAAATGGATAGTTCAAAAATGATAATTTGAACTCAATATTGTCTTTAGACAAACAAATTCTAAAAGAGGGACGAAAGATGCCGGAGGGACAGTCAAACTCATAGATAGAAAATAAACTGACAACACCATGGCTAAAAAAGAAAAAGACAAACAGACAAATAATAGTACACCAGACACAACATAGAAAAATAAAGACTAAGCAACAGGAACACCAACAAAAACTGGGGATGATCTTAGGTGCTTCAGAAGGGTAAGCAGATCCTGCTAATTTTTGTATAAGAGATAGTCACATATATTTATATATATATACAAAATTATAGGCCATAGGGATGAATAACAGATTCCAAATCATTACTTATTAATTTATATTGTAAATTGTCTTATTGTAAGGTGTCCTGATTTGAAAAGATATCCTATGATTTATATATAATCACTCATTATGAAACCTATAAATATCAGCTGGAAGTCACAATATGCAGCTAGTTGTTTCTTTAATTGATGCAATTTGGTGATGGAAGAAAATATCCATCCTTTGGTCCTTTTGTGTCTGGTTGTCTCATTGTGGCAATCCTACCACATCGCCTTATCTTTATAATGATTTTAATTAGTAAAATTATGTAAACTATAACAAGCTTACCTTCTGCCATAATGGTGAAATAGTATCTTTTATTTCAGATTAATATGATTGCTTTTGTTAGGTACAATATAACACACTCTGGCTCCAAAACTAAATTGAAACACAAGAAAATATAAGTAAATTAATCTCAATTACTGTTAAATATGAAAAAGAAGATGTGGTATGATTGCCAATGAGACAACTCTCCACAATAGACCAATGACACTGAAATTAGCAATTATAGGTTACATAGGTTACTGTACAGACTTCAACAATGAGCAGAGTTTATTTGACATCAATTTAAAAGGTTACTCGATCATTTCAGGTTTTTTTTTCTTACAGATCATAAAATGATTATCTCAATTGAAAATTGAAAACAAGACCTTTGAACTCCTCTTCTATGTTGAAACAAAATTTGATTACTACTAATTCATAAATGATTTGCATATCTACAAATACTTGAATTGGATTGGTCCATTAGAAGTTTTCCCTTGGTTAAACACATTGATATTAACCATGTTGCGGAAACTACTTTTACTTTGATATATTCATGTGCTATACACATGCATGTGATCCAGGGGTACTTAGCAAATTGAGATTGAAAAACAAATTACATAATTTGTTTAAGCATAGAAAAAAGAAATAATGCATTTAAGCTTGGAAAAAGTATGAAATTCTAATAGAATAAAATTGCTGTGAAAGTGAAGAAAAATACTTAGAGATGGGATATGGCTTTGTTAGAACTTTCATAAGCTTTGGAATATTAAGAATGGCTGAAGCTAGTTGGTAAAATAGTGCTCCTGTCTTCATTAAGGATATATTTAAGAATTTCAGTTCAACAAAAAACAATTGTTTTTTACCATGACTATCTGAAATATGCCTGAAATTTAAAAACACATTTGACGTGGTTAGTCCTGTTTGTTCATTGTTTTTGAGTTTTATCTATCAAAATCTACCTAAACTTTTAAACACATGAAATTGACCTTTATCTCAAAATTTTTTTTGAACTTTTGTTAAATGTTAACTTGTAACTGATGCGGTTATATGAAACATATGTAAAACAGAGTTACCATATATTACAGCTAATAATATGTGAGGTGTTTGAAACACTTGTAAAATGTTACAGAATGCATGGAATAAATGCCTTTAGACCATGGATGGAAACATAAATGGTGTTTGCACTAAAATGTGAACATTGTGAAGGTCAAGCAAGCAGAAAAAACATTCTATTTTTTTAATTATTTTTTTTTTATGAAAAATCTGCTGCACTCTACTGAGAATCTGGTAGTAATCCAAAGTAACAGTAAATTCTTGTTTTCCATTCTATATTGTGGTTTAAGCCATGTGAAACTAAAGGAATATTTGAGCAATGTGACACAGTGACACTCAGAGGTTATTCAGAATAAAGTATATATTTATATAATTAATGCAGTTTGAAAATAGACATGATTTGTTTTTATCATTATTTATTCCATTTTATGGTAAAGCAATACAATTACGTAATCAACAAAAAATTTCAGAACTAAATCTCACAGGAACTTTATATAATTCATTCATAAACTTGTTAATCAAAATCATCTTTGTGAATGAAAAACAACTTGAAAATAGACTTGATGTGGTTTTAAGTTTGAATGTTTATTACCACTTTGCACCTTGTTTATTCTTGTGTATAAATTTGTAAAGTAGGGTTGAGATGATTAAAGTGCTTCAAACCATTTACCATGCAAAATGCAGTTGACTAATTATACATTTGAGATATTTGATCTTTAATTAAAGGACACTTATAAAGACATGCATTGCAATAAGCAGAAATCATTGCCGTATTTTAATGTTCACATGCATGAGAAAAAACCAGTAATTGGCATTTAGTTCCAGAAATATTTTTGATTGCTGATTTTTTCCACTTGTAATTTTCACCTTTTAAAAATACTGATGGTAATCTATTAAGGTTTAAACATTGAATATTGAGGGTGGATCCAAGCTTGTTTGGCTTGGTTGGGGGTCTCATTGGGGGTTCCGATCCCGGATCCCGCTTACTGTTTTGTCAGATTCCCGTATCCAGCTTACACTATGTCCGTAAGCAATTCTCATTTTTTTGTCATTTCCCGGGTAGACCTCATTTCCTGTTTTCATGACACAATAATTTGACTTTCACGTGTCACGCTTACAAAAAATCGGCAATCCCGTGTCAGGCTTAGACCCCAATTATAGAGGTACCCACTTGGTTTTGAACTTTCATAACATTGGAATTTAAGGAATGTCTGATGCTTGTTGGAAAGAGTGCATTAGTTATATTAGTCCAAATAATACAATATGCCATAATTATTTGGACTTGTTCCTTACCTGATTCCAAATTTCCACTGCAAATTTGACTCAGTTCCAGTGTCAAAAACACTGATGACATCACATTTTAGGTACATAAAAGTCAAATTATGTTTTTACAAAATTTTATGTAATAATTGTCATTGTAAGAATACATTGCAGATTTTGGTGGGTCTATAAGTTTACATGACACCTGCAATGTTGACTTTTTAAAATTCAGCATAAATAAAAAAGAGGGGGGGGGGTATTCTAGTTGATCAATCATTTTCAGCTGTAACGCTTGCAGTTATATTATATATATATTTAATTTGTCGTGTACGCATTTGATTCTGGAACACGGGGGGTCAACTTCCTATTATTGGGTATACGGGGATGTGCCAAAAATATGGGTCATAATTTTGCGAGATTTTATATAAAAATGACTCTCCTTTTTAATGACTTCCTATGATATATATATTGATTTGGGGTATGATCTACATATCATATATAAATATGCTATTGAGAATCATACATTATTAATGGTCAGTTATTATATTAAATTAAATCAATTCATTTGAAAGTTCACCTTTCAAACAAAGTGCTTTCAAATAAGTTCCCAAATGAACACCGATGAGTTAGTGCTTATATAAGCATGGGTCATATTTTAAATATTGTATATAAGTATAGGTCATTCTTTCTTAAATAATTATATAACTATAGGTACTGAATTTCAGTGAATGTTATATTAAAATGGGTACGTTTTTTAAGGCAAAAATGGCACACCCCTACCAAGAAAATATCGAAGTTACCCCCCCGTGTTCTGGAATTGATATTGTGGAATATTCATTTTGATCCTGTCAGTTCTTACAATACCAATTGATCTGTTTTTCAAAATTTTTCTCCCCCATGCACCCAGAAAAAAAAGAAATCAAATGGTTACCCCACTATGCCTTATAACCCAACCCCCCCCTAAAAAAACAGATTAAAAAACATTTCCTTAATTGGCTTTGATTAATGCCCATTAATGAGCAGCTGTGAATTTGATGTGTGTTACACCTATATTATAATAGTGTCTAATTTGTACCAAGGACAGATCAAGTAGATACATGTACATGTATAGTAGCAATACTTGTTAATCAAAACATCAATATTTATAAGAATGTGTCAATGGATTTTAAAGGTTCTTAAAAGAAATTGTGTTGAATGATGGATATATGTTTAAGAAAGGTAAACTATTATGCATTTTTAAAGACTTTTTTTTTGTAAGATCAAAGAATATGTCTTGTTGCTTACAGAAATGTTGATTTACATTTATTAAGTGTAAGGTTACTTTGTAGTTGTAAGTTATAGCTTTAGACTTTTTCACAATGTGTGTGTGAATAGATTTTTATAATGTCAAATCTTATAGGCATGATAGATAAAAGTGGACAAACACCTCAAATGTTTTCTAAAAAAGAAAAAACAATAGAGAAAAATTAACAGTTACATTTTCACATAAGGTAATACTTTGTCACAAAAATGTTTCAATATCATACCTCAGACACATAAGGTAAAACAGACTTTATTTTTAGAATTTAAAATCCTAAATTTTATATGTTGAAAGAGCCAAATATTTTTACAGGAGGGTTACGTAATGCCTTTTACCGTCAGGCCTCAAATGGCCATTTTCGGCTACTGTTAAGTGTCAAATTGTTTAAAATTTTACCGTGATTCGTCAAAATAACCATATCGAGATTCGTCAGAGGTCTCAAATAATTATCGTTACAGTTATTTTTGGAAACAATTCATTCGATTTTTTTATCGTCAAAAAGAAAGTGCATATGTTTTATCGTCATGCACCAAAAATTACCAATAACGTCCTTTGGCAAGAATTTTTACCGTTATTCGTCATGAAGGTACCCCCATTACCACCCTCTTACTAAGGTGCAATAATTTTAGTAATTTGTGCTTTAATTTCAGTCATCCAGGGCTTGAAATAGTTTTATATATATCCAACTTAGACATTATTTTGTGTTATAATAGTTGCATACATTATAAACAAAAACTGTTTTTAGAAAATTTCAGAACATATGACCTTGAAGTGCATCATGTTAATACTGATCTCTGAGTAAACTGAAGGATGTACCAAACACTAAAATTTATTTGGCTGGTTTAATTTTCATAAAAATTTGACAAAATGTTTTCTTTAATCATTTGACAAAAGTATGAAAATTTAAAAAAAATTGAACCGTCATACTTTATTGGAAATATTTCATTAGCAGTTTGACAAGCACTAATTTTGTTCACTGAGAAGCTTAATATTTCTTTAACAATAGAACATGATTAAAATGTTCAGCTGATATTTACAGAGTTATCTCCCTGTAGTGTTATGTACTACCTTGAGTGACAATCTTAGGACTACTAATAGACTTGGTAATCTTGGCTGGGCCACATCTTGGGTTAAACATGAGTTTTGTCAGAGACCACATTTTTTACCCAAGACATATATTTATATCCTGTGGTCTTGCATACTTTCTCATGCATGATTAAGATTCTTGATTTCTTATAAACTATTGCATTATAAGATATCTGACACTGGTCGATCAGCTACTTGACAAGCTCCTGAGAGTTTATTGGTCTTTGTCTTTGTCTTCTGGTGTAGACAAAATGGATCCAGAAATTTCTTCCTTTATGCTTTGTTTGGAATTAAATAAGTACTTAATTTTCTTATGATTTATCTGAAATATCTGAATAAAAGAAATGTCGGACTTGAATTATGTCAACAACTCTTAATACATATTTCCATAACAGCTAGATTATTAATTTGAAGTGGGATTTTGATATATAGGGGTATGAAAGCTTCTCAAGTCGCTTAATTACATAATATTATAACTGTATTTTCATGTAATAATTTTGTAATAAACAAGCTAACAATTCTACTTATAATAAATATATTGCAAGTTCAATCACTACAGGTAAAATTCCTTTGAAGTTAAAACAAGGTTTCAGGTGTAAACTAATTTGACCCGAAAATTTATGTTCTAATTAAGTTATAATAAACCATGTCAAATAAAAATAAAGGTATATTGTAAAATGATGACTGCATTGATAAACCGGAATACTGGTTATTTATTTTACTTGATTAAATATTTTTTTACAGTCCGTATGATATTTTCAATGTAATATTCCATTAAGTTAATCCTACATAGCTGCATTTGTGGAAGGTTGACCTCATTTGTGGAAGATTGATCTCATTTGTGGAAAGTTGACCTTATTTTGGAAGGTTGACCTTATTTGTGGAAAGTAACAATGACCTCATTTGTTGAAGGTTGGCCTCATTAGTGGAGGATTGACTTCATTTGCGGTAGATTTAACTAATTTGTGAAAAATTTACCTCATTTGTAGAAAGTGGACCTCATTTGTGGAAGGTTGGTCCCTTTGTGGAAAGTTGACCTCATTTGTGGAAGATTGACCTCATTTACTGAAGGTCGACCTCATTTATGGAAGGTTGACCTAATTAGTGGATGGTTGACCTCATTTGTGGGAGATTGACCTGATTTGTGTCAGATTCTAAGTTTTTTTCATCTATAGAATTAGACTGAAAGCCATGTGCGTCAAGACTTTGGACATGAATTTTATGTTTTCATATTTATGGTATAATTTCTAAGTGATATCATTAGTAGTTACATGATAGAGGCTTTTTGAATGAAAAAAAATTATGTGCATGATCATTATGAGTGTTGGGATTTTTATCTCTGAACATATGACTTTTTTATTGAAAGTTCTTAGATTATAACAAGCTCACAATAGAAACGTTTGGTAATAGAAGTTACTTAAATTATATCATTTGTGTCAACACTTAATGTGGTATTTTTGACACAAACACTATCATTTTCACATCCGTAGGGTGCCTAAGATAGAAAAACTCAGGTTGACATGTATACAAAACTCAAGGTAACAACTTAAAAAAAGGTAAATTGTAGTTATGGAATTTAAATTTAGTGTTAAATATGTTATTTTGATGTCATCTATGGTAGGATTTCCCAAGGCCAGGTAATTGATCCCATTTTAATTGGATACTTTTTGTCAGATTGATGTTGTGTTAAATAAGGCATATTCCATAAACGCTTACTTATTGACAGGAGTCCATGTACTGTGTTTTTATTCATTATATGGACCGTCGTTTTGATAGATTTACAAGGGGTTAGTTGATATGTCATCTTATAAAACAAAATATCCAGCTTCAAATTTTTTTTTTTTTTAAAGTTTGGTGACTAAGTTCCTCTAGGCGAAGATACAGAATTTTAGGTTAATATGAAGAATTTTTAGATGCTTCAATATAAAAATAAGAAGATGTGTTACAACAACTATAGGTCACTGTACAGCCTTCAACATGAGCATAACCCTATAACGCTAATGTTTTTTGGACCATCAAAAGTTGCTTGCTTGTATAGCTTCCCTGCTTTATTTATTTGGAATTTTTTGTATGTTAATAAAGTTTAGTTGCCGACTCAATTAACACCTTACAAATAGGAATATAACCGCATAAATTCACCACAGATAGAGACGACATCTGTGAAGAAAAACAAACAAAAACACTTATAAAACATTTTACGTTTTTGTAATGACCTTGATCGTAAATCAATTAGTTATAGTTATATTTGTTATTGCTTATAATAGAGCAATTTGAAAATTATCACAGAGTTCAGATTGAAATAAAAGGAAGTATTTCAATACAGATATTTACTTATAGCCATGAACTTTAAGTTAGGTACATTCTTTGTTTATATTTTACTCGCCGCGATATAGCCTTTTTGTGCTAATGCGGCGTAAAGCAACCAACAACAATCAATATATTTTAGTTTATATTTTTAACTTCTGATAAATATCTTCCGTTTATTATTAACATGTGTACAAAAGGAAGGTATATAGACGATCTTGATAGATCCTGATAGTGTCGTACCTCCGACTAGTACAAATCATGATGACACTTGTCACATCGGTAATCAAACACACCCTATATCTGTCTCTTAACTGGGTGGTCAGTATGGTATAACAGAATTCTGATATTTCTATTTCATGTGTATCTTAAAAAAGACCCAATCACTGGTGTCTGCTCTTAGTATAGGTTGTTGTTTTTGACATATTCCTTATTTCAATTCTCAATTGTTACATTCCTGACATTAAAAATTACCTTGATGAGCAAGATATTTTAATTCACAACTTCAGTTGATTTTTTGGAGATAGAGATAATGAACACTCAATTATCCAGTGTGGCATGTTCAGAATGTGGCAGTAGACTCTATCTATATCTCCAAACTAAAATATTTAAATTGATTATAAAATTGAAAATTTACAATAATTTTTTGAGGAAAAACGAAATGTGGGGATAAATGTCAATGAGACAGCAAAAAAATCCCTACAAGACATCTACATGTAAATAAGTAAGCAACAATTATGAGACAGTTTTCTGAAATAGCAACTTTTAAAAAGTTTGAATGATGGGCTTAAGGATTAGCCAAAATAATTTATCTATGCTTTCAATACTGTTATTAAAGGAGTTCCCAATGATTTTTCCAAATAGTTCAAATGATTGTTCAGTGTCAAGTTACCCTACCCTACTTTTCACCATTTAAACATGCAGTTATGATTAGTCCAGTGATTTGACATAATTATCCAATTATCTAAATTTTATGTGAGCCCTCAGTGTGAGCCCTATCAGATAAACAAGTGTATAATTTGTATTAAATGAAGCGATACTGTAAGTGCACAGTCTAACTGTAACCTGCTCATCCAAATAATTGACGAGCAAATATATATACAAAGTCCCGACATCATGACATCGCTCATGGACAAAAGGACGAATTTAAAAATTTGTCTTATGTCAAAATGTTATGAAAGGCGGAATTCATATCTTCTTGTATCAGCAAAACGATCAAATTTTTCAATAATCTAAGTGTCAGGACTTTAAAGGCAATGACATGCTTGTATTATTAAAGATCCATCGATTGTTTAATATCTGTTAATATCTGTCTGGGGAGGAGCTGTTATAGATTAGAATTAAATTTGTCTTTACAGGAAGGTTATAGGTCAAATGACGATTTGGTACTCTTGAACTGTTGAGGTCTATTACAATATTTTGGCCTGAATAATTGTCAGCGTTATTAGATAATTTGCTAAAAAGGAAAAAGAAAATCTATCAAGGAAAAAAGTTCGCAATGTCAATGGTATGTAACTTCTGTCCAATTTAGTCATGTGATATTGTGAGACAACTATCTACAGGAGTTATTTCTCTTATATAGATTTTGTTGTTTTGCAAAGGAGTAGGTCTGGTAAGGGCTGATTTTGGCCTCAAATTTCAATTTCATCTGACGAGAGATTTTAGACACTTTTTAAACACTTGAGTGTTTATTTCAGTTGATTCAATTAGTTTATGTGAAAGATTTTAACTGATTTACTCATTGAAAATGCTCCGATTCTAGCTTAGATATGAAAAATCTATCAAAAAATTGTCACTTTTCAGATGCTTTTTGTCAAAAAGGAAAGTGGCCGCATCCGTGTTCATCTTCAACCTTTATATATGTTATGTTTTATCATCAAATGCAACTTGCATTTCAATATTAAGAATGAACACGAATGCGGCCACTTTCATTTAAGACGGAAACCATCTAAAACTTTCAAAATCACACCAAAAAGGTTTCTTTTCACATAGAAAAATTTAACCTACTGGATTGATGCATTATACTTCTTTTTGGCTATTAGTTCTTTTTGCATTTGAGCAATATTATTGCCATTTTTACTACCGAAAAATTATCTGAACATGCAATTTTCAAAAGAATTTTTTTTTACACTGAAGAGTGAAAAATTTATATAAAAATGAATTGGGAAATGTCAGCTGCAAATCTAGTATGAAGCTGTATTATGGAGATGCTTCAACTTTCTGTAATTGAATAAGCAATACAGATTATTATGTCTGAATGCCACAATTTAAAAACAACTACAGTTAGTTCCCTTTGTTGGTGATTTCAGAAAATGAATATTTTTAATTGAAATGATATTTGCTGTGTGTCTGTCTACTTGATGACTCAAACTATAACAAGTAGTTCTCAAGAGCTATATCTCCCTCTTTACTTTGATCTATCATTATAACATAGTTTTTTTACCACCTCAGATCAATTGGGAAGTGTAGGTCCACTTGACAAAATAAAGTCCCAATTCCTTCCGTTTCCATATTTATTATAGCTACAGTACAGTCAAAGTGGTTCATGCAAACATCACTGTAGTTGATTTGGAGTGATTCCACTGTGAATCCTGGTGATTTCTGGTGATTTGTGGGGACAATAATCTGATTTATTGCCCAGTGAAATATTTTCAGAGAATATGCATATAGGTATTGTTAAAGAGGCACCACACCACCTAAATCACGAACAGTTACTGTGAAAAAACTCTTACAAGTAATTGTGACTGAACCACATTGAGTGTACTGTATATATATGGTTGATGATGTTATTATCAGACTATTTTCAACTGAATTTTTTTATTCTTGATGATGCATCTCAATGACTTAGTATTATGAAGGTATGTATTTATATGTATGCCGTAACTTTATATTATTATTGATGTGTATAACAGTATATCCTGTAGGTGATATTTAGAATTCAACACCTTTGGTTCATACTCTGTCTGCCATTGATATTTAGTGAATTCTAATTGTAAAAAAATTTCAGAACTTGTATGTAATATGTTTGCATAAATAACAAAGTTTAGTTATAAAATTGTGGTAAAACAAATTACAGTGAGTTTTGTTAGAGAGGTCTAATGAAAAACTTGATCAGCAAGCAATTAGATGGGTTTTACAGAACTCTATATAAAGATAACATATTATAATAATAATGGAACACATAAGGAAGAATCTTTGTTTAAATTCATGGAAAGTTTACTAGATATATATCTGTTTGTCTTTTTTCATTTTTAGCCATGGCGTTGTCAGTTTATTTTAGATTTATAAGTTTGACTGTCCCTTTGGTATCTTTCGTCCCTCTTTTACTAGATATGTATCTGAAAGTGTATTTAGATAAGAAAAAAAATTGAATCACTTTTATAGTTTATAAATATTTAAAAAAAATCCTAACATTTAATAGAAAAGATTCTAAGAATATATATTGTTTGTTATTATCACTAAATCATTGTTGTAAAAGTTACATAACATACATAATATTGTTAACTTTTGTTATATTTCCTTGTTTGGATTGTTAAGACAAGGAAAACATATTATGGAACCATTCATTATATTACAATAGAGATATATAGTTATATTAGCTAGCATTTCAATTTGGAAAACATGTCCAGGAAATAACAGAACATATCCAACTGCATGAATCACAATAGTTTTACAAATACTATATTTGTAAATGGCTGTTACAATCAAGGACATTATTTTTTGCTTTTACTTGAAAATTACAGTGTAAATGATTCTTGGTAAATTTGTCTATATATATATATATATATATATATATATATATATATATACACAACTCGTCTAAACATCAACCTAACAATGTTAGATCTGTAAATTTGCTTTCGCAAATTTTTGGTTCTTACCTCGCCGGGATTCGAACCCATGCTACTGTAATCGCCTGCACTGCAGCCGTCCCGCTAGACCACACGATCACCTGGGCTCTATATATATAACTGCTTCACTTTTCCATAATTACATGAATAAGTATATAGTTGTTTACATCTTGTTCTTAGTTTTTTTTTTATGGATATACATAGTTGTGTCAATTTGGCAATATAAATACCACATCTCCTTATTTGATCTAAGTAAAATATAACTTAAAAAAATTAATGTGAAAAGGAACAAAGTCAAATTAGTTAATATGTAAATTATCAGATCTTTGTATCTTTGTATTTATAATGTGTAAAAAAGTTAATGTTTTGGTATTCAGGTAGATTATTTTCTCATCATTAAGTCATAGACATACAGGATGATTCCTTCTTCTCTTTTTTTTTTTTGATTTGACATATATGGCCTGTGATTCGTTATAGTTAGTAGTTGTAGGAAGAACATATTATTATAAGTCACATAGTAAACAAACCATTGGTCCATAAATGACAACCATGATCTTCAAATGGAATTATATAGTTGTAATTAGTAGGTGTCAAACAATATACATTGAAACAGAAAGACTTGATGTTCAAACTTTTATTTAGAGTTGATATTCAATGAACTACATAAACACAAGCTCTAGTGAGCTTTTCAAATCGACTTTGATGTAGTCCTTGACTTCAGATAAACCAAACCTTGAATAAGTAGAATATTTAATGACGAGTTTTTAGACTTTGACTTGTGGAGGTTTTGACTTTGTTTCAGTGTTGTTGTTAGATCTTGTTAATTTTGGTAACATGTAATTTATTAAAAAGTTAAAGTTCCCTTTATTAAGAAGCAACTAAATTTTCTGGTCTAAAAGCTGGATTGCAATTGCGTAACTTTATGGTTTATTTATTCCCTTCAGAAAAAAAAATTGAATATTTTTTTTGATTAAAGCATCTTTTTTGGGATCATAATTATAAATAGTTCGAAATGTAGGTAAAATAGAACTCATCTTGCAGTTTCAATATAAAAAAGAAGATGTGGTATGATTGCCAATGAGACAACTATCCACAAAAGACCAAAATGACACTGACATTAACAACTATAGGTCACTGTACGGCCTTCAACAATGAGCAAAGCCAATACCGCATAGCCAGCTATAATAGGCCCCGATAAGACAATGTAAAACAATTCAAACGAGAAAACTAACGGCAAATTTGTTTGAAGCAACCTTAATGACCTGCACTTTGATAGCTTAGTTAAAATCTCGGAAAATAGTTTGAAAAATCAAAATTACATCATCCAATGCATTTAATGTTCAGCGTTGATTTTATCGTTTCTTTTATAACATGTTAGATGTTAACACATCAAATTAAGGTTAATGTTTCAAGTAAATAGACGGAATTCAAAATCGCAGGAATATAAATAAACTGATGATATAATCAACAATATTTCTTTTCAGGGTTGATAAGCTATTAACATTGTCTGACGTTTATCATGTATCTATTTAGTGTATCTTTTTACGTAACAAATGAGGGTTAATGTTACAACGTGAACAGCCAGTTATAAAACTACAAAAAAATCACATTAAGTGAGACTTGTGATGGATATAGGTTTTCAGGGTCATTACGCTGTAAACGATATTTATCATTTATCTTTTAACTTTGTAAATAAAGAATAGGAGTTGATGTAACATTGAGGAGAGAACAAATCTAAAGTTGATAGGACTAATTTATGTATCTTTACTTAACAGCAAATTAGGTTTCATGTTTATATTGAAATAGATACTATAAACCTTATGTGATGCAGGGTCGACTCTCAATAAAATGTAATTGTTGTTTCACATAATACACTGTGATAAAAGTACGTTAACATTTATCATTTTAATGTGATGTGTATCTCGCGGAATTCCCACTTTCATATTCAAGTTTCAATAAACTTCACTTCAGACAATATGTTTCTTTCATTTTTATCACTTGATCATCTATAGATTAAACTTGTCAAGGGTATTATATTTTGTGTTTATTAATTTTTTTCACATTACAGCTAATTTCCTAATGCATGTAGAACAAAACTTTGGTTAGCTTGCTTGCTTGGTTTTTATATTGTACAATCCATAGGATAACACCCAATTAAATTCAAATATAATATATTCAGGTTAAACAATGCCTATATATACTGTTTAAAGATGTCAATCTTATTTACAAAGCTTGTATTAACAATTATACAAACAAAGCAAGCAAGCCAAACAAAGTTTTACTTTGCAAGCATTAGGAAATCAGCTGTAAATAGTTTTCAATTTTATATCAATATTTTTATATTATTTTTTTAGAATATTGAACTCAGAATTGAGTTGGAGTTATCTCCCGTACAACATGATTTATGATTTTGTGTTTAGGGTGGAAAAAATTTAATTGAACTGAAATTACTTTTTTTTATCAATTTTTTCTGTGGAATAGAATGAAGTCTTTATTCATCTGCAATAAAGCTTTTTCTAGTATCATTTGTAGATAACTATATGATTTACTTTAACATTGCCCCCAGAGAGTTATCAGAAATAACCTTTTTCAATATCAAGGTAATTTTCTACAAAGGAGAAAGCAATTATTGACTCGCATTTCACTTGTGAATGACTTAACATTAATGAAAAGTTATAAAAAAACTTTTCAAAGTAATTTTTCATTGAACAAATGGAATATCAGAAGTTTTTAAATCTTTCAGATTAGATATGACTTTGATTATATTTTTTGAAATATTATAATGAAAATACATCCTTCATTTTCTTATCTTGTTATAAATGTAATTATTATCATTGAATTGACTTGACAAATATGCTAAATCAATTGCAAGGATGAATTGCAATCTCTAAGAGGTTATCAATTTTTTATGACCCTTCAGAGGGGATGTTTTAAAAAGGAGTGCTACAAGACATAACAATGGTAGTGAACTTGTATGAATACAAAAGTCATAATAACAGTTGCAAAATAAAAATTAGACATTTAGATATAAAAAAAAACACGAGCAAACGTAATACATGTACTAATTATTTTGAGGCTTTTTTATATTTTTTTCATTGCTGTGTCAGTTGGTCTCTTGTGGAGAACAACACACATGGCAGGTGCACTTGACCAAAATCTTAATTGACCTCAATTGTCTGGTTTCTTGCAAAAAGTCCTGGTTTTCTCAGTGCACTTGGGCTTCCTTCACCAATATAAACTGACAGCAACAAAATAGCCAATATTGCTGAAAGTGGCATTATCAAATGCCAAAAATAATTAATCAATCTAAAATCATTTCTATGATGACTTAGATTAGGATGTAATTTGGAACAATATGTTAAATTAACAATTCCCTTATGATTTTTTTTTCAAATTAAATAATTCAGATATTCAAATATCATGAATATGAGAAACTTAGGTGTGAATATACTCAGGGTGTAAACATTCTAATATTTCAACTAGGTGTAAGCTAATGTTCCACATCAAAACTATTCCATTCACAACAGAACTTTAGACAGAGGACACTTTTAAATCTGATTGTTATAAGATATCAGTTTACAATGACAAGACAAAATGCATTGAAGGGGAAGTAACTTACAAAGACAGATATAAGATTTATAGGTGACAACAATACACTATATAGTTTTGATTATAATTGATATTGAAGGAAACTCCTAATAGAATAATAGGTTACTATATGAATGCATATTAAAGATCAGGAGATAATACATTGGGATAAGAAAGGGGGAAGATAATTAAGTGCACTGCATTGAAAGGTATATTATTCAATTAAATTGTCAAAATTAACAGGTGCAGTCTTAATTGACCTAAGGATTGTCAGTTTTTCTATGGAAGGTCAATAGTTTTCTCCAGACACTCTGGCTTCCTCCACTTTTAAAATGTGGCCTCTACAAAATAGACCAAATATGGTGCTTTAAAGTGTTCAAATACAAACAATCAACCAATCAATCACATTAACAGTCCATTTTGACATTTTGGGGCAACTTCTCTTCAAAATATTTGTCTTAAACATGCATGAGATATTTTCAACTGGACATGAAGTAAGCAACAATCAATCAATATTCTTAAAATGATATTGGAGTATATTTCTTGACTAGTTTTAAGACATTAAGTCTTGGCAAGTTGGATGAGGACAACAACAAGAAAACTTATAATAATTGTCTACATAAGTAGGAAATTTAACTTAAATTAAGAAGACCTAAAACAAAATATTTATGTAAAACTAAATGCCAATTTTATTTATAGGTCTGTGTTGACACATGGAGATTAATAAGAGCCATGTTTATGTGAAGATACATGTATCTTAATGTGCACTGTATTTCAGATATCATTTTGAGACATGTCTCCATCTTGATGGGGATGTTAAATCTGATGCCTCGTGTAAAGAGAGTGCAACGCTCTTTGCACGTTAAGAACCCTTGCAACAACTCTTTGAGGGGTCCGTAGGTGGCCTGTTGCAAGGCAAAATTTCTGTCCCTATCCAATATACCCTCATTTTCCAGTGGCAGTTCAAATTTCCCCAACTATCATCCCAGATGGCCTCTATTGTGACAAGACCTACCTTTTGTATTTATTGTGAACTTGTTCTCGTATGCATGAAATATTTGCCACTGGATGTTAAGCAACCAACAATCAATCAATCAATCAATGTCTCCATCTTGACTTGTCTCTGCAACTCTTCTAAGACATATAGTTCATACTACCATAGACAGCTATTTGCAAAACTACAATAAATAAAGAATGCCATTAATAAAACTTGTGTCTGAAGTTTGTGGAAAATGTAAAGTTTGAATCTGTATATGACTTAACCTTTGGTTCAAATCATTTTACTTTTAATCAGATAGATTTGACATAGACATGGAAAATTTACAATCAGAAAACTACTTTTGAACATTATGCATTTTATAAAGATAGAAGATAACTGTTTTTAATTTTTTGTCAGTTAAATATGTGTTATGTCTGCTGTTTGGTGTGATAAGTAATATTTGTTTAATGAGTTATGTCCCCTTAATGATATAATATCATGTGTTAAATGTATTATGTCTCTTACATTTTATACTATCAGCTGTTTCCTGAGTTATGGCCCCTACTTTAAATAATATCAGATGTTTCTTGAGTTATGGCCCTTAATTTATATAATATCAGATGTTCCATGAGTTAGGGCCCTTACTTTATATAATATCAGATGTTAAATGTGAGTTATGACCCCTACTTTATATAATCTATGTTTCAAATAAGCTATGTGTGTCTATTTTTGTTATATAATATCACTCAATCAGATGTTATAAATTGAGCTTTGTCAACTATTTCTATAAGTATTAAATATATATAGTCAATGAATTATTTCCCCTTTTTATGATGAAAATAAAAGGGAAGTTTGTCATAGAGCCAATAAGATTGTTTTACTTGATATTAAATGGATAAATATAATTTAACATGTAATTAATGATAATGAAAGTTCAGTGATATAATGCAATGAACTGAATGACTACAAATATTTGTTTCTGTTGTCTCTACAAACAATTACTTCATTAAGATTGGCACTGTGTCTATTTTATACAAAGGAATCTACTTGTAGTATTACATACTTATAACAAAGAAGTTCACTGAAGACAAAATACTGTACTTGATAAGTTGAAAGATGAAATAGTCATTATAGCACAGTTCACAATAGACAAAATGTTGTACTTGAAGGATGAAATAGTCATCATAACAAAGTTCACCATAGACAAAATGGCTTATATCTCAAAAACCAAAGCATTTAGAGCAAATCTGACTGGAGGTCAAATTGTTGATCAGGTCAAGATCTATCTGCCCTGGAATTTTCAGATGAATTGGATAATTGGTTGTTAGGTTGCTGTCCCTGAATTGGTAATTTTAAGGAAATTTTGCAGTTTTTTGTTATTATCTTGAATATTATTTAGATAGAGATAAACTGTATACACAGCAATAATGTACAGCAAAGTAAGACCTAAAAATAAGTCAACATGACCAAAATTGTCAATTGACCCCCTAAGGAGTAATTGCCCTTCATAGTCAATTTTTAACAATTTTCATAAAATTTGAAGATTTTCACTAACATTTTCCACTGAAACTACTGGGCCAAGTTCATTATAGATAGAGATAATTGTAAGCACCAAGAATGTTTAGTAAAGTAAGATCTACAAACACATCACCATCATCAAAACACAATTTTGTCATGAATCCATCTGTGTCCTTTGTTTAATATTCACATAGACCAAGGTGAGGGACATAGGCTCTTTAGAGCCTCTAGTTATTGAAAGCTATCAGTTTAACCATTACAAGGTATCGGCCCAACTATCAAGGTGTAAATTGTGTACATCCAATGGACTAACACCTTTTACTTACACCCTCAAGGTTGTAACTTTTACTAGCTTGGCTAATTGATTTTGAGAAGATTCCAATGTTGATTTTCTTTGTTTGTGACCTGTTTTCTCAGATGCTTTTCTTTCACTTTCCATCGATCAGAACAGACATACCTCAGTCATTGTATACATTCCTATGAGGTATGGTATCCTCATTAAATCTTCAGCATTGTTTAACACAGCACTCTACAAGGTCATGCACGATATGATGGATCTCTCCCATACAGAAACATATGTACCAACAATAGGGTAGATTCTAAACCATTGATGCTACCTTAAATCTGGAGCACACTGGGATTGTGTGTATTAATAAATTACTTAATTAATTATGGTTTTCTACCATAGAGAAACATGTGTACCAAATAAGTAAGATTCTAAAGCATGGTCTCTACTTGAAGTCTTGAGCAGATTAATGGAATGATATCCTCATTAATTCTTCATCATTGTTTAACACACTGAAATATACAAGGTCATGCACAATATGATGGATCTCTCCCATACAGAAACATTATGTACCAACAATAGGATAGATTCTAAAACATAGACATTGGCAGATCCAGGGGGGAACCCCCCCCCCCCCCCTTTTTTTGGCCGATCAATGCATTTGAATGGGGACGTATAGCTGGAACCCCCCTTTATCCTGGGTTGGGAACAACCCCCCCCCCCCCTTTTTTAAATTGGCTGGATCCACCCCTGAAAACATAGATATCACATCAAGTCTGGAGCAGGTTAAATTATTTAATAGTATCCTAATTAAATCATCATAATTTCTGTAAAAAAATAAGAGGTCAATTCTAGGTTTACTTTCATACTTCATCAATAAGTAAAGATGTATCTTACTTTGAAGTTTGATGTTAAAGGGTTGTTGTCTAAGTCCTGTCTGTGTTTCTGTCTTATATTTTACAATATGTCTCAAAATCTAATCAGCTACCTGGGATAGAAAAAAGGTTCATACCTCATCAATAACTTTAGGTGTATCTGACTTTGAATAATTATCTCGAAAGGTTGTATAAGTTAAGCCTGTGTCCCTGTATACATTTTACAGTATGCCTCCATTATCAGCTACCCGGGGAAGAAGAAGAGGTTTAAGCTTTAGTTTACTTTCATACTTCTTCCACAAGATAAGATGTATCTTACTTTGAATATTTATCTCTGATTGAGGTTGCTTACTTCCAGTCCATGCTCTTGTCTATGTTTTACAGTATGCCTCTATTAAAATCAGCTACCTGGGGTGGAAGATGAGGTTAACTTTAGGTTACTTTCATACTTCATCAATGAGTAAAGATGTATCTGACTTTGAACTTTGATGTCAAAGGAAATGGTTATGATAAACTTTGACATGTAAGTCATATTTCTGGTTTTAAGTTATATTTAATAGTCTGAGGTATCTAGATAAATTGGTTATAGATTATTACTACATGTTAACATGGTCTTCACAGATAACCACCCCTCTTGTGAGGGGCTATATATTTCAGATTGATCTCATTAAGTTTCCTGCTTTTAAAGGATTCATAATTGATATTCAACAATAATAAATGCAAGGATGGTTCCAGAATGTTTTTAAGGGAAGTTTTGAACTAGTTTGATGGAAAAAAAGGTAGCATTTGGACATCAAAGATCATCATAAGTATTATTTTTATTTATTGGCTAAAATTAGATCTTATAATATATTTTGTTGACTATAATAGTTTGGGTTTAAGTTAGGGTGAGTTTCTTAAAAAAGGACGATCAATCTGGAATAATCAAAATATTGTAAACTTGAATGTTAGGTCATGTGACAGAGTTCTCTTTATCTAGCTTTACAATAGCTATAGCTTTAGAGATGAATATATACCTAAAGTTTGCAATGTTCTTTGTTTTAAATCCAGTATTGAAAGTATGTTTATTCCAATTTGACTGAATATTTCCCAATCTTATGATGTATTGTTTCTTATCATAAGTCATTATTATAAGTCTTGTTTTTGAAACCTAAAATGTAGATCGGCAGCTTAATGTACAATGATTCATTATTAAAAGAAGATTCGGTACTGATATTTGTGTTCCAACTTGCATGCACCATACAAACAGCGACAACATAATGCTTTGGTTTATAAGTTAATCATAAACTAATTAAATCAAGGTAGGTATGGGGCTTCCAGCATACTTCAAAGACATATTCTGGAAACACTTCCCAGTTAAATAGGACTAATTAGACCATTACGTAAGATCCAAACTGGCTGCATGCTATTTTTTCAGAGTACGTAAATTTCATTTAGATTATTTGAATGACTTGATTAACGAAAACGAGATGGAAATAATCTATTTGGTATCACATCAAATAACTATCTCATCTTTAGACATCTGTATAATAAAACTATAGTCTGTTTCTTGTAGTAATATGCATTTTTAGCATACATGTAACAAGCAGATCCAGGGGAAAAAAATAAGGGTTGGGGTTAGGACGTATGAAGTTTTGTAGATTTGATTAATTCCTGCCTGTTTTTGGTCATGGTTCAGGTTAAAGTTTTTGGTCAAGGTTCAGGTTAAAGTTTTTGATCAAGGTTCAGGTTAAAGTTATTGGTCAAGGTTCAGGTTAAAGTTATTGGTCAAGGTTCAGGTTAAAGTTATTGGTCAAGGTTCAGGTTTAAGTTTTTGGTCATGGTTCAGGTTTAAGTTTTTGATCAAGGTTCAAGTGAAAGTTATTGGTCAAGGTTCAGGTTAAAGTTATTGGTCAAGGTTCAGGTTTAAGTTTTTGGTCATGGTTCAGGTTTAAGTTTTTGATCAAGGTTCAGGTGAAAGTTATTGGTCAAGGTTCAGGTTAAAGTTATTGGTCAAGGTTCAGGTTTAAGTTTTTGATCAAGGTTCAGGTGAAAGTTATTGGTCAAGGTTCAGGTTAAAGTTATTGGTCAAGGTTCAGGTTAAAGTTTTTGGTCAAGGTTCAGGTTAAAGTTATTGGTCAAGGTTCAGGTTAAAGTTATTGGTCAAGGTTCAGTTTAAAGTTTTTGATTAAGGTTCAGGTTAAAGTTATTGGTCAAGGTTAAGGTTTAAGTTTTTGGTCAATGTTAAGGTTAAAGTTTTTGGTCAAGGTTAAGGTTTAAGTTTTTGGTCAAGGTTAAGGTTAAAGTTATTGGTCAAGGTTCAGGTTAAAGTTTTTAATCAAGGAACTGTTTGATGAAGTTGAAGTCCAATCAACTTGAAAATTATGATATGATATTTCTCATTACGATACCAAATTAGAGTTTTTAGCCCAATTTCTGGATCCACTGAACATAGAAAATGATAGTCTGCTTACTAAGGATACTGTCTTGTTTTGTCATTTAAGTTTCATTTCTGATGAGATAATGTCATGCAGAAGAAATAATTGCTTGTATATAGTTTGTCCATTATTTACTTTCTGATGATATGCATTTCTCTGACAATTTTTGTGATGTATTATAAATACTGCAAAGCAAATTGCTGCAGACAGCATGTATCAATGAACGACACATTCTCTGCTGTAACTTGTAAAATCTTTACAACATTAACACATTTGTTACATAATTTTACAATGAGACATATTACAATCTGTTTCTACATATGTTATAATATTAACACATTTAGTTTTGCATTCTTCCATATTGTCAAGAACAATAGTTTCTCCATATGTTAAAAATGGTTAAAGTCATATGAAACCTCAAATTAAAAAAAAATATACATATGTTTTTTTTAAACTAAATGGATAGTTTTCATTATACAACTTATGTACATATACTTTTTTCTGAGGAAAATTCTTTAATTTGTCCACATTTAGAAGAAGTTTACTTATTTTTAAATGCTTGCTGCCAGGAAGCAATTCGCCGACATATTTTCCGTATGCATAGTGACCTAAGCGTGACCCTCCTCGTAAAAATCCGGTGAGAGTAATACGCATAAATAAACAATTACCTGATTGTATATGTTAAACACTTGCTAAATACCCATGCTTTTTTGTTGATTATTTACTATAAGGTGACAATCGGTAAGCTTCAGCTTCAAAACACGGCATTTAATGAGTAGCCATATTTGTTAAATCTTAACAGACAGATAGAAAAAAAAAATGACGACTATACGATATATTTGCGTAAAAAATGATAAAATCGTGCACAGAGGACTAGGTTTATGATATATACATGCATTGGTTCAAGAATTGGATGAACATTATTTTTCACCAGTCACTCGTTTCTTATGACTTTAAGATACAAATGTAAAGTTTTGCGTTATTTCGTATGGTCAAGAGTACAAGCTGATAATTCCAAAGTAAATTGGGGTTGTGAAAAAGCCAGTAGACATTCAAAATAGAGCTAATTTACATATTTATTTTTACACTTAATTTCCTAAGAATTAATTACCACCCATTTATCTGCATGGTATTGAAATCATTTTGAACTTGGTTGTAGGCTTTAAATTAGTTACAGCTTTCTCCTATATTTTTTTCCCAATATATATATATATATATATAAACTGATATTCTCTTATGATTATCAGAAAAAATTAAATCAAGTTCATGTCTGTATAATCAATTTTTTTTTGGCAATTTTTGCCTTTATTTCTTGAAGGAATTGATAATGTAAAGAATGCAAAAGAACTTTGAAAAAAGATTATTTGGGAGTTATTGTCCTTTAATTGCCACTGATTAATGTATGTGCATACAAAAGAACCAAAGAATATATATATGGGAGTTATTTCCCTTGAACTGATAAACTTAAATGAATTTACAGTAGGCATTACAAATCATTCAACATTTTATTTTCTATGTATAAACTTGAATGAGTAACTAATTGCTGCTGTAAAATAAGAGGAATGCACATTTGGTGTGAACATAAAATTAGGTAATTGCACAATAAAGCACAGACAATGAATTGTTTTCCACTTAAAAAGGGAGACAACTTTCAAATAAATTGCACATTAATTGTAAGGACCCAACATTTACCATCAATGTAAGGGCTTCAGAATCTGAGCTATTGACTTTATGGTATAAGCATTTATATAAAACACTTAAAATTAATTGCAAATGAACATCATGCTACATGTATATATATACAAAAACTCAAAATTAATTTCAAACAAAGATCTTATTTTAATGCTTGATCTCCAACTGCATAATTTTGGCACAGATTGAAAACAACAAAAGTGAATAAAAGAAATAAAAAGGAATTTAGCAAGGGTTAAATGTTTGATGTTGTTATTTACAAATTTTCTCTTCCACAAATGAGACTGAGTATTTGTCAGTAATAGGGACATCAAACAGTAAAGTATAAGTAAAGCTGTATTAGATGGTTAAATATTAGTTACCTTACATAATGGTACCTTGGTAGAATCACATTATCATTAGCAGCTTAAGTACATCACACATAAATGAGTTCATTGTAACTTTAATTAGGGCCCTATAGTGATCAGTCTGTCCGTCCCTCCATCCGTCCGTCCGTCCGTCCGTCCGTCCGTCCGTCTGTCCGTAACACTTTGTGTCCGCTCCATATCTAGAGAACCATTATGATTTCATACTTTATACTTTACATGTTTATTAACCACCACCAGAGGGTGTGTCATGATGTATGTACAACTTCCTAGGTCAAAGGTCAAGGTAAAAAAACTTTGGTTTCAGTTGACAACCCTGTGTCCTGTGGTGAAGATCGTGTCCGCTCTATATCTTGAGAACCGTTATGATTTCAAAGTTTATACTTGACATGTATATGAACCAACACCAGAGGGTGTGTCATAATTTATGAACGACTGCCTAGGGCAAAGTTCAAGGTCAAAAACTTTGGTTTCAGTTGACAACCCCATGTCCTATGGTAAAGATTGTGTCCGCTCTATATCTTGAGAACTGTTATCATTTTAAAGTTTATACCTGAAAGGTATATAAACCAATATCAGAGGGTATGTCATAATTTATGTACAACTTCCTAGGTCAAAGGTCAAGGTCAAAAACTTTGGTTTCAGTTGACAACCCCATGTCCTATGGTAAAGATCGTGTCCGCTCTATATCTTGAGAACCGTTATGATTTCAAAGTTTATACTTGACATGTATATAAATCAACACCAAAGGGTGTGTCACAATTTATGTGCAACTTCCTAGGTCAAAGGTCAAGGTCAAAAACTTTGATTTTAAGTTGACAACCCCATGTCCTATGGTAAAGATCGTGTCCGCTCTATATCTTGAGAACCGTTATCATTTCAAAGTTTATACTTGACATGTTTATAAACCAACACCAAAGGGTGTGTCATAATTTATTTACAACTTCCTAGGTCAAAGGTCAAGGTCAAAAACTTTGATTTCAGTTGACAAACCCATGTCCTATGGTAAAGATACAATTTTTATTCACAGCGGGGCCTACAGAGATGGCTCCCATCTCAATGATATCTAGTTATCATTAACAAAATACAAGTAGTTTCACGCGAAAATTCTTATATGAAACCAAAGAATAAAAATTGAATCACAAATGCAAGATCTGATGAAATACTGTATAAATGTATTTTAAGCATGTTGTAAGAATAATATAAAAGATCGGTTAACGATATCAAAGGGATATTCAAACTCATAAAAAGTTGAAAAATTGACAGATAACACCATGGCAAAAAAAAAACAAAAAAAACATATAGACAGCTGGTACCCCCCCAAAAAAAAAAATTAAAAAATAAAGACTCAGCAACCCAAAGTCCACCAAAACGGGGGGCAATCTCAAGTTACGAGTCTGGAAAAGTCACTTAATCCTACTCCACATGTGGCACATGTCCCATTGCTCATGTAAGTACAAACCTTGCGATTGATCACATAAGGGGGAAAGAATGACAGGATTGTGTATATGAAATTTTGCCATAACATAGTGATAAACTTATTCAGCCAGTATTTTTAAAAGGGGGAGGGGGCGGGGGTTCAATCATATGTCCATATTCAAAAAAATTTGATCGTCAAAAAAAGGGGGTGTTGATGCCCCCTGGATCCGCCACTGATTAGGGAAACTTACTTTACTCAATTTTAATGTGTGATAATAATCATGTGCAGTGTTACAATTTAAAGAAATAGGCTCTACAGATCTGCTAACTTTCAATTCAAATTTGCATTGCATTTCAATGTAAGATTGTATTATTTTGTAACAGTTTATTCACAGAGAAACAATATTGATGACAATATTGATAACAATATTGATAACAACGAGAAATAGACTATAGATTCCATACCTGCCCAATGCCAATGCGATGGCCTTCTTCCATCTCTTGTCACTCTTGTGTTTGTATACCTTACTCACTCTTTTATATCTCACTTTCATCTTACTTTGAACATCTGGAGAGAAAACTGTGCATTAGGCCAATAAGAAATAGACTATAGATCCCATACTGTCACACAGAACATGGTATAGATTTGTATAGTACATCAGAGAATTTGTTCTATTGACAGTCGCATTCATCATTTTCTGTACAGTATGTAGATTTATGTTTTGATCTAGTTGGAATGAAAGAAGAAATAAGTGTGTCGTCATGGTGAATGTTTGTGTTTTGACAATGTCATTATATAAGAAACTATAGTAGGGTAACTATATGGTGCTTTTTGGAGGATATAATTGTGTCTTTGCTTGGATGTTAATAAAAGTAACAGGTTAGTTTTCATTGATTATTAACAGCTTCCTCAAAAGGTTTTCCATGCAAAATATCGTGCTTGATAAAAACTGCATACAAAATATTGTAAAATGGACAAGCATAAATTAATTCAGATCCTAATTCCCATCATTTAAAGTTTGGCAGTAAAAAAAGAATATTTCCTACAAAATGAACAAGCAATAATTTGAAGTTTTTATAACTTTCATAACTCCAGACTGAGAGATAAATTAAATTACTAATTAAGCATATTTTGTTAATTGAATTTTAACCCAGTTTTGTATTTACAATTATAATTCAGATTCAAAATTGAGCAACATGTTTTAAAAAAATCAATTGTTATACATTGTATATAGAAATACATTTTATTTCTCTTTTCCTTTTCTTGCGGAAAAAAAATAATATACAAGTGCTTTATATGACTTACATAATCCATGAGCAATCGTATTTGTGTGTTTTTAGTCATATCTATGTTAACATATTTGTGTGTACTTATATTTTCTGGTTCACCAAAGTCAGCTGTCTAAACATTCGTTCAAACCAATCTTTCTTATTGTATAACATAACACAAAATATTGACAATCTATACATGATTGACTTATTTCCTCATCTCTGAGAGATGCTCCAGAGTTTGATTCAAAGCTCCAGAAAAGTTTACTGAAGTGCATTCTCATTGTTCCGATGAGAGTTCCGATTATAAATAGCTTTGATGAATAAGGTTTAGAAATTAAAAAGTTGCAAAAATCGGTAAATCTTTATAATTCTCACCGTGACTGTTTTAAATACTGGTATCTTGCAGTGCCATGCTATTGTTGTATACTCTTATTGAAGATCTTCAATACGTTTTGAAGTATTGAATTTTTCTTACAAATTTAAAGCAACACCTGGATTAGGATGTTCTTGCTGGTATGTACTTTAAGTATAGAGATCAATTCATTTCTCCATTGACTTCAACAAAGACATTTATACAGTTATATAATGATGTTTCACTTTGTGGTTATCTTTTATACCAGTATAATTGAAAAGTAGTTTTGTACAGATTTGTTTGTAATGATATCTTGCATACACTTTTGTTTTTTACTGATCAATGTTCATAGAGAATAAAAAGTAGGGTTCAGGTTGAGAACTTAATCTGACATATTATAATGTGTCTGTATCTTTGAATAAAATTGAGAATGGAAATGGGGAATGTGCCAAAGAGACAACAACTCGACCATAGAGCAGACAACAGCAGAAGGTCACCAACAGGTCTTCAATGCAACGAGAAATTCTCACACCCGGAGGCGTATGGAAAATTGTCGAGCAACATGACTGATGCCACATCATCAGTTCGAGCAACATGACTGATGCCACATCATCAGTTTGAGCAACATGACTGATGCCACATCATCAGTTTGAGCAACATGACTGATGCCACATCATCAGTTCGAGCAACATGACTGATGCCACTAACATTAGCTAACATGATTCCTTACACTGAGCACCTTTGATCACCCCTAGTTTTTAGTAGGGTTCGATATATATGATCGTGTTGCTCAGTCTTTAGTTTTCTATGTTGTGTTTTGTGTTGTATTGTTTGTTAAAGTCCAGGTCTTTTTCTTTTTTAGCATTGGTTAATGTCAGTTTATTTTAGATTTATGAGTTTGAATGTCGTTTTCTTTTTTAGCCATGGGGCTTTGTCATTTCATTTTAGACTTATGATTTTGAATGTGGACTCTGGTATCTTTTGGATCTCTTTTGTCAGTCGACTCTGGTATCTTTTGGATCTCTTTTGTCAGTCGACTCTGGTATCTTTTGGATCTCTTTTGTCAGTCGTATTTGTTTGTGAAAGCTTTAAAAGTTTTATTGTCATTCAGAGATTTTTGATGAAATGGAGGGGGATATACTCTATTGAGTTTTTATACATTTGTTGGTGCTTTAAAAGCATTTGTTAATCAGGTATAAGTCAGCCAAACTGAATGCATTTTTTAACCAAGCTTTAGAGAACTTCAACTCATCAAACATTTGCACTTTAGTTACTTTGATCCAGAGGTTAAGTAATGTAACCACCAGTACTTTCTCATTTCCAACATGTTGCTACAGCTTGTATAGTTATTAAGGACATACTTAGTCAAAGTCATAGAAATGTTTGTTATTATTATTGAATTAATGATGTATAGAAGCTGTAAGGTGATGAAGATGACTATAATTTAATAAGAGGTCATAAAGGGCAGACTTTAAGGATCTCTATGGGAAGTCTAAATCTTGAAATAGTCACAAGAATATGTGTACTCAGTAGGCTGTTTATGGCCTCATTTCCTCTCTTAGGCTTTGCAAAGCTTGCTTTGAAATGATGACATACAATGTTTTGAAAATCCTGGAAGAGATCTCTATTTCTTATGATTCTATACATTGTTTAAAAAATTGACAGTGAATTATTATATGTATTTATTGGTGCTAACTTTGGAGAATTATTTGTGTTGAGGTGAACTACTTGATAAATTCAACAAGTTTCCTTCAAAATTGACATTCAGAATTAATGCAAACCTTTAATAACGAGAATAAAGAAAAAAAAATACATGTTGTGCTTCATTTCACCAGAGTTTATATACTATCCAAAAATAGATAAATCCAAGGTCAATTGACTGTTGCTATTTTGAAGTTTCCCCATTTTCTGTCAATGACTAATCATCTATTACAATTGCATTTGACCTTTAAACTTATTGTTTATTTAACAAATGTTAATAAGTATTTATACAGATGATTTTATAGTCTGAAGGCCACATACATTTGCCTAAGCATTCAAATACAGATGATTTTATAGTCTGAAGGCCACATACATTTGCCTAAGCCTTCAAATACAGATGATTTTATAGTCTGAAGGCCACATACATTTGCCTAAGCCTTCAAATACAGATGATTTTATAGTCTGAAGGCCACATACATTTGCCTAAGCATTCAAATACAGATGATTTTATAGTCTGAAGGCCACATACATTTGCCTAAGCATTCAAATACAGATGATTTAATAGTCTGAAGGCCACATACATTTGCCTAAGCCTTCAAATATAGATGATTTTATAGTCTGAAGGCCACATACATTTGCCTAAGCATTCAAATACAGATGAACTGAAAGCTCCGCTTTCATCCTCTTCTTAAAAGGTGACATTTGTCTCTTCATTCAAATACAATTGAACTGAAAGACCCCTGAGCTCCATCCTCTGTCTTTATAAGGTGAAATGGCCGTTGACTTTTCCTGATTATTGTTCCGTTTACAAGCTGTGTTATCCATCTATTGTTATGTTGAAATGACAGATTAAATTATAAATATCAGATATACATAAAGTGAATATATTAATGCATCAAAGTGGCAGATGAAAAGAAAAGTACATTTTCTTTATGTCTATACAAAACTCAACCTGGCTAAGAAAGTTCACAGTTAACGGTCAGAATGGCATGTACTAATCTGCTGTCTTGTTATTCTGGACTGGAGTATTTTCAATCATTTAAATGACCGATTAAAGGGAAGAGTACATCTCTATATGTTCATAAAAAGCTGAGCCTGGCTAATAAAGTTCACAATTAACGGTCAAAATGACAGGTACCAATCAGTTGTCTTGTATTTCTTGACTGGAGTATTTTCTATCATTTAAATAAATGTCTAAAAAGGAAAGAACATTTAAAGTGCAGATACCCCATCTAACAATTTGGCAAGTATATGAATTCAATGTATTCTGTAAAAATCATACTGATTCAAATAAGCAAATAAACATTTACTTGTAGAAACTTCTTCCAAAACTAAAGACCAGTCCAGGTTTTACAATATGACTTTGCGTAACATACAAATAAGTACAATATATATCCTTCCTATATTTGAATAAGAAAGATTAAACAAGAAATTGTTTGGTTGTAATTGGTTTATGTAAAGTTGTACTGTGTGACATTGTGAAGTAAGAAAAGGTTATTATGTGCTATACTGTTGCATTAAAAAGAATGTGAAACATTGAGAATTCAATACTCAAGCCTCTAAAAATACCGATGCTTATTTTGAGTTCATATTTCTGATTTTTTTTTTTTTGTTTTTTTTTTTTTGTTATTTAGTTGTAAACTTTTCAAAAAGCTACTCTGAAACCACAGTAGGCCTTTTAAGCCAAAGTACAGATAATTGATTTGTATTATATGTAATGCTTATAACATTCTCAAGCCAAATAATTTGATGCATTTTTGCCTTGCATTCGATCATTTATGATATTTTCTTTATTACAATTATTCTATTCAAAAGATAATAATTCTGGCTTGGAATTTCATATATTTTTAGATGTTAAGTTAGGTATATTCTTAAATGTAACTCTATGATGGACTTAATTTCCCTCTGTTGTCTGAATTCCACACTCTTTATACATACCAGTACCCTTTTAGCCAGATAGAAATCAACCATAATACAAGTGCTTGTATACACATGTAAAGTAAAAACACAAAAATACTGAACTCTGAGGAAAATTCAAAAAGGATTTTAAGTACAAAATCAAAAGGCAAAATCAAAAGTCCAAACACATCAAACGAATGGATAACAACTGTCATATTCCTGACTTGGTACAGGCATTTTCTAATGTAGAAAATAGTGGATTGAACCTGGTTTTATAGCTAGCTAAACCTCTCACTTATATGACATGTAAATGTATTGGACTTTGATTTTGGAACACTCAAATATGAAATAAAAGATGTAATTATAGTTTGTTTTGTAGGCTTCTAAATTTAATGTAACAACCCAATTCTCAAACATTTACAGACTTTTTGTAAGCATCTCATTTGTTGTTTTACTGTTGTAGAGCGTAAATCTGTGAGATTAATTAGATATTGGCTATAATACAGGTGGATTAATTGATATTTGTTTAGTGTAGGCAGGTTAATTAGTAATGACATATAATATACTTACCTTAATTAGTACAAGGTGACCTGGGTTGTATTTTCTTCAGCATAAGTAAGATTTGTTATTGTAACAGATATAAGTCAAACAAAAAGTTTTTTCTGCGGTATTTATTGTTTATATAATAATTGCCAGAGTTATAAGAGGATCAACATAGCATAACGAAAAATGTAAATATGAATATATATTTTGGATATAGAGTGAGAATGGAGAGAGATTGAATGCAAGACAATTTTACACCTAGTACAAAAATTCCATTGAAATATATGGCCACTAAAATGTACTTAAGGTCACATTGAAATAAAATCCAAGTTTTTGTTTGCACTCAAAAATGGCACAGTGTATCTAAGAATTGTAAGGGTTGAGCTCCTTCTCCTTCCCAAACACCAAAAAAACAAATACTGTGAAAGTACTTTAATTCGTGGGTATCAATTTTCGTGGATTGAGCAGTATTTACATGTTCGTGGGTTTTTAAATTCGTGGATTTTAGTTTTCTAAAAAAAAATTGAAAAATTAAACCTTTAGAAACGAAGGTTACAAATAGTCTGGATTGAAGGAAATTGCAGAGTAAACATTGACCCGTGTAAATCGTAGTGATAACACTTATTAACCCATGATAAAGTGATCAACAGATTAAAGACCATCAAAGGTGTTAATTAGGCCATAAACATGTCACCTATTGAAAATAGTAACATAAACAAATGCTATTAACGTATCTTGAATTGTCAAATAATTCTTATCAAAATCAAGCCCAGCATGAAATTATTATTTTCCATATGTACGAGAACTATGAGGATATAAAATGAACACTTTATCATACTAACATATCAATACCGGAAATCTGACTTTCATCGATGAAAAATATTTTTTATGAGAATTAAAGGATCAAAAGTTGTACAGTTTAGGTTATTAAAGATGAAATGGGTATAATCCTGCATGCGGTTGTAGTTCTGTGACTGCTATTAAAGTATTATCAGATTTGGTGTTATTCAATATATTCTCTAGATCATATCAGTGGTCAAACCTACCGATGGGGATCTTTCCATGTCTTGATTTGGACAATGGTTGTTTTATTTCGTTGGACACTTAAATTCGTGGATAAAGTCATCCACGAAAACCACGAAAATTGGTACCCCACGAATAAAAGTACTTTCACAGTATCCAGAATCCATTTACAGTGAGCCAGGGGCCTGGTGCAAAAAGAGGTGACTTTGGAAATATAAATTTTTAAGAAAGTAAATCCCTGTTGTAATTTCTTCCTTATGGTTTATATTCTTAGAAATTTATAGCTTTGAACAAGATTGACATATACTGAATTAAACATTTTAACCAAAATTTATACTTTAAGTCATTGAAAGTCTTTCTGGTTTATATATATATTCTTTTGAATCAGAGTGACATCTTGTCTTGTCAAATTCAGAATTATTGATAATCAAGTTGAAAACACTTCAGTTAGGATTGAAATAGCACTTTTAATACAAGTTTAATTATGTGTGGGTGTTTAAATCAGGCAGAGATTATCAGATTAAAGAGATTATCAGATTTGATGATCAACCATCTGGAACTGTAGACACCTTGGTTGATATATCAAAACTTTCTTGGGCGTAACTAATAGCAGTTAGATTGCAACATCTTCTGAAGGTATCTCCAGTTAGAATCTTCAGAACAAATCTCCCTGATGTGTATTGATTAAACTATTTATAGCTCTAAAGTCAGTTCTTCAGTACTCTGGATGATGGTAAAAATAAAGAAATTTGGATTAATGAGAAGGTTCCAACTCCCTGAGAGATTAAAGTTGAGCTTAGATGAATTTGGCTTTTCTTTTTATGTCTCTTCAGTGCAATGTTTCTACATATATTTTTATAATCTTTGCTTTCAAATATTTTGATCAAGCATTCAGTATATCATGTTTAAGGTGGTACCTAACACTTGAACTAAAATTAATTTGGCTCATTATTTAAGTATTTATAAAGTATTTACTTTGACCCTTTGACAAAAATATAAAAATTTCAATAAATTTGAACCAACCATTTAATCAGAAAAATTACAATGGTTATATAGCAGTTTGACAAACACTTATTTTGATCATTGAGAAGCTTAATATTCCCATATGAACACAATGTCATTAAAACGTTCTGCTGATTTTACAGAGTTATCTCCCTGTAGTGTTAGGTACCACCTTAATTCAAAAGTTTGAATATTTTGTCAACGACTTGCTATAGACTGCTGTATAGTTCTGCATGATGTTGATATGGTTCTCTGAAGAAACTGTCACTTTGGTCAATTGTGTTTGTATTGTTGGATTGCTTTATTCCTTTTATTTTGAAATATTTAGGTGGAAATAAACCTAGAAAAATAACCCTAGCAAATTGTGATAAGGCTTATTAATCATGTTAATAGCATTGCTTAATGATAGAAAAACAAAGAATATGGGAATATCCATCCATGAAAAAAAATTCTTCAAATGATCATAAACTTTGAATAAAGTCTAAAATAACAGACTCAATGAAGCTGTCTAATTGCATTAGGTGGATCCAGAGGATTTATTAAGATTTATTTTTAATCACAAATTAATCTGAAGTCCGCCCCAATTTGAAACTCCCACAAACTTCTGATCACAATCATTGAGGTTGTTGAGTAGATTATGATAGTTCTGCATTAATTCAAACGTTTCTGGTACATCTGTCATTATCTAAAGTGTGATGTAAAAACATTTCATATCTCTGTAAAGATTATCTAATACTAATCTTAATTCACAACTCATCATAGCTGTAATTTCAATTATTGAAAAATATTCAAGATTCTATTTTTTGTTATCTGTGTGAAAAGAATGTTTTACCATTATTGAAAGTTTTGTAGATCATCATATCACAAGTATTTTGTAATTTTATCAGAATTCTACTCAATAACTCTTATGATGGTTGATATCAAAACATACAAATTTTCTTTGATGTATATAAAATTGAAAATACGAAACAGTATGTTAAGTTGTGTTATTCTGACAAGTCAGTGTGGTTTTAAAATGTTTTATTTTAAATTTCTTTTTTCAAAGCATGTTTATAGTAGTGTATATATATTCTGGTATTTAAAAGTGATTATATTTTTGGAAAGTGAATAGTCTGGGTGTTGAAAGTAACGATGGATTTCTCAACTCTGTATACTACACTACCACATCATCTCTTCAAACAGAAAATGGTATTTTGATAAATCTTGTTGTAGCTAGCTACTGGTATATCCATTGTAGTATTAATAATGTATAATCATTGGAAACGTATTGAAAGGATCAAAAGTAACAATCACAATGCTCTAAATGTTCTCTGTAATATTGAAAAGGATGATGCTTTCTCTCAATAGTACCTGTTTAGTTAATAATTGTCACATTAGGTTACGTTGTTAACCAGTGCTTTGTGTTACAGGGTAAATTGAGAATGTCTAGAAAGAGACGAGAAGAAACATTAAAACGGGTCACATTTCCAAACTGTGACTCTGATTCGTCAACAGATTCCAGTATAGAATATGAGGTATTACATGCATGATCTCAAATTATGCATGTGTTTCAAAAATTCCTGGCCTACTCAATGAAAAATTTAACATTGATTTGAAGTAACTGTTTATGACGCATGCTTTATGGTTGATGCTGCTAGATTAGGACATATGGTTGGAATCCCTGCTTCTTCCTTGGTTAGGAACCCCCTTTAAAAATGGCTGGACTAGCCCTTAATTTCAATGAATAAGAAAGGACATGTTTAATAGGTGTTCTAATTATAAGTTAAAGCAAAATTACCATGAAATAGGGAAAAAATTATGTATCAAGTTTTTATTTACCAATAACCTTCATATTTTCAACAACTTTTTCTGTGATGGACTTAGTACTTTGAATGCATCTTTTGATTGCTCTAGGAACTTGAAAATACTGACCTTGACATTTGTTTCTTACAATTTTAGATGACATAACTAAAAATTTAATCTGGAATTTCTATAAATTTTACCACTATTAACAATTTGATATAAATAGGAATTTGTAAATCTTGCTGCATTAATTAAACATTAAAATATTCTTGAAATAATTCTATCACTTAAAGTTACTTATGTAACCCTGGCATACTGATATTTTAATACCAATATTAAAGAAGCCGTGTTATAATTTGCTATTTACTACATTATACCAATACATACAGTAGTAAATTTCTTCAGCCATATGTTGCACACAGGAATGTTGCGCGTATTAATGTATAAATATTGTCAATTACAAACCCTGTTAACTCTGGACAAAAGTTTCAACTTAGTATAATCTATCTTTCCCTGCATGTGGAAGGATTTCCATACTAAACTCAGACTTCTTGTCGCCAATGCTGTTGTAAATACAGTATGTTACATGCATGTCAAAATTGAATAACTTTTTTTTATTGAATATTGTGTAATATTAGGTTAAATATGTAGAGTCTTCATGTTGGTTGTTGCACTTTATCATGTTTATTTCAAACATTTAGTGACTAACATATTGTCATACCTGTATGTCAAGGTCAACCTTGTGACTAGAAAAAACTGACTTTATATTAGAGACGTGACTTTTGAATTTAAGAATTAAGGTTCGAATCGAAGTGCCATTATATAGAGTCTTCATGTTGGTTATTGCTCTTTATCATGTTTATTTAAAAATTCAGTGACCATTATCTAGACAAACCTGCATGTCAAGGTCAAGTTTGGAACCAGAGAGGTGACCTTTGAATTGAGGAACTCAGGATAAAGTGAATACATGTAGAGTCTTGATGTGGTTTATTGTTTTTTAGTGTGGAGCATTCAGTGAATAGCATTTAGTCTAATTTTTATGTCAAGGTCAACCTTGAGACCAGATAAAACTGACCTTATTTAAAAGAGCTAACCTTTAAAAGGAGGATAGCAGGTTCAAAGTGCATATAAGTAGTCTAAATGTTGATATTGCTGTTTATTGACAACAGTTAATCCTATTTGACAAGGTCAAAAACCAGGGAAAACTGACCTCATAATTTTAGAGAGGTGAGCTTTGAACTGAGGTTGAAAAATCTAAAATGCATAGGTTTATTTTCTACAGTGGGACAAGGACCTGTGTGCTTAACCTGACAAGGAAGGTTTTCGCTTACAAGATAATTTGTGAGATAAAAAAAAAAGTAGCGAAAAATTATAATCTCAAAATTAAAATGACATGAAAAATGCTTGTTGTAGATTCATACCGCATCTTTTTATTTTGTTATTAAAGTTCATATTGACCTGGTTAAAGCATTTCTAGTGTAAAAATCATTCAGCTGGATTGCTACAAATTTATGTAACACTTGTGAACTTAGCTACTATAAGTTTGTGTAAGTCCAACACATGTTGCAGGGAGGAATGTGTTAACATTTATATATAAATATTGTTAATTATAGACTTGGTTAACTCCTGACAAACATGTCCATTCAGTGTAATCAGGATTTCACTGTAAATGGAAAGATTTTAATTCAGTTAAATCAGGATTTTACTGTATATGGATAGTACTAGATTTTCGTAGTAAGATGAGACTTTATTATGTGTCCACTAAGGTATGCTACAACATATTATAATTGTTATTTTCGGTATTAGGCAGACTGACCACTTATTTTGGAGGCTTTCCTCTTGGACACACAATTTCCTTTTTCAAATTTAATCTTAGAAAAATATTTTTTTCAATAAAGTACAGGAAAAAGGATTCTGAAGACAATAAAATGTTTTTTTTTGTAATTGTAATTTACATATTTCTTAGTTCTTGAAAAACATTATATATATATAAACTGATATTCCCCCCTTCTGGTATACTTGACTGCAATTGTCAAAAGCATGTGATAAGCTAAAATTTTGAAAAGAGATTAAGAGAAAATATAATAGTCAATATTTTTCTTGCTTTCTTGCTTTTTTTTTTTTTTTTTTTTTTTATGCATATTTGATTTAACAAAAAATTTGTATCCGCCTGTCAAAATTTTGATGGGATCTATTATGGTATACAAATGTCTTGTGTCCGTCCGTATGTCCGTCCGGCGTAAACATGTCGCACCGTAACTTGAGAACGACTTATCCAAATTTCATGAAACTTAATATAGGTGTTTCTTATGATGGTCAAATGATCTGTATACTTTTTGGTGAAAATAAGATTATAATCAAATAATGGCTTAAAACTTTACACATGTCTTTGTTATATTAATCTAAAGATCTGTATACCCCCTTTTTGATGATGATTCAAAATTTCATTTTTGAGTTATTGAGTATTTTGTAAAAAAGAGGGAGGGGTTTTTTACATGTTGTGCCGTATCTCAAAAACAATTGATGATTATTGCTTAAAACTTTACACACTTCTTTGTTATATTAATCTTAAGATCTGTATACTTTTTGGTTTTGATTCAAAATTTTTAGTGGTATTTAGGTTTTTGTAAAAAAAAAAACATGGTGGGGGTTTCACATGTCCCGCCATGTCTCAAAAAGAATATATGGTTATTGCTTAAAGCTTTCTAAGAAACTATTTATGATTATTGTATAAAAATTCCACACAAGACATCGGGCGTATCATGCGCTCATGGCGCAGCTGTTTATTTTGTTAATTCTCTCCTGAAAACAAAATGAATTTGAATCCAAAAAAAAACTTTGGATGCACAGAATTAATAAAGTGTAATTTTCATCCATGTTTAAACAAACAAATGCTAAGAATTTAATTTGCACAAACCTGATGCATTAAGTTAAGATCAAAGGAGCTGATATAATATCTACATGCAGTTTAACATAGTGTAAGTTTCCATGTTTTGATCAAAGACTCATTAAGGAAAATAACCTTGAAGTTTCTATTGACCCTGAAGTTCTTTCTGTTAAACATTAGGTCAAATTACACTGTAAAGATTTATAGCAATTTTCAAATAACTAAAAATCAAAGTGATAGTTATCTTTATGCCATTAAGTTTTTAACAAACCTTCCCTTTATTTTATCCATGTAAAAAATTCAAAGATTTGTTTTTCTTTGACTAAAATCCAGTGCAACTTTTTTCCTGTATAAAAATCAAATTATCTCCTTTCTTTGACTTAAAAATCTAGTACAACTTTTTCAAACCTTGCAGATGGATACATAGATCTTACTTTCCTTTAAGTATATCAAATAAGGTCACTGTTTAGTGTTATCTGCATATGTAGATTACTGATTATAGGTCGCTGTTTCCTGGGTGTAGTAAGATAATTTATTTTGCATCATATAAAAATTAAATGTGTTTTTATTGTGCATGCATTCAAAAGTATAACACCTGACGATTAAACACTAGAGTAATTGTGCCTTTGATATGTTACGAAAGTAAAAATGAAGTTGTGCATTGGATCTTTTAAAAGATGATTAAATTTGAAGGGGCTTTGAAATTAGATATTGATTAGACTTGGCTAACTTATGGGTTTTGTACATTCTATATTGACTTAACTGCTAAAGATCATAGCTGTTATCTGCTCTTTGGTCGGGTTGTTGTCTCTTTGAACCATTCCCCATTTCCATTCTCAATTTTATGTTTATTTGACAATTTTGTTAAAATGACGAATTATGTTCTTACACAATACAACCTGCTCTATTTTAACAACACATCAGTTATGTAATGTTTGACCTAGTTTTATACAAATCACTATTGTTTGTTTTAAGATTTAACCACAAGAAAAACCATAAACTTGTTATGTAACATCGTATTGTTTTCATCAGGTATCTCAGATTTCTAAACTTTGTTAACGATACCTGAGTCTATCAACAAAGAGGCATTAAACTTGTACATATCTAGGGGGTATGAGGATAACCTTTTTTTGCAGGTCCATTTTAATGATAGCTCCTTTATATCTATATGATAAAGTTCTTAACTTTCAAAATTTGGAGGATTGTAATGTAAGTCTTAAAATTATCTTTTATATTTTCAAAGCTTTAACAAACAAGGTATATTTTTTGTAATCGTTGTTTCAAACCTTAATATTTTTTTTTAAATCTAGGTTTCCTCGTGAGTCTTTATGGAACCTTAAAAAGATCGTTAAAGTATTTTTTCTATGCTACATTTTGAAAAGAATTTTTTATTGAAGTTTCATGCTGAAGCACCTGTAGTACACCCAGTTATGTCGGTCTTTAACTATGTGTCCATGCAACATTATATTTTTTGTTTACAAATTCCTGCATGCACAAACCTTCCCTTTGTGTCCCATATTCTCTCTTTGTACTTAAATGGACTTTGAAGTTTGACAAAATTTGGATACTATTCAAAATATTAAACATGATATGACTTTGACAAAGGTAATATCTATAAGATAATATCATTTATGCATGAAGGTTATCTAATAATTAGTACAGTTCAATCTTATTTACTATGTTGCATGTTGGTACATACTGTGAAACAAAAATTGTCTGAACCAAATACATGTACATAGAATTGGGTATTTCTTGGAGTCATCTCCCTTGAAAATATCAAAAATTTGACAGAGTTATCTCTCTTGAATAATTGATTTTTGAAAATAGAGTTAATTCCCTTTGACCAAAATTGTTTTTCAAGTTAACTTTATCATAGGTTAATCATGATTCATAGAAGAATTGAAGACATTCAATTACAAGTTATTATTTAAAAATAGTAAATTGGTACTGCTAATGTAAAATTATCTTCATATGAATATAAGTGAAAAACATAGTATTCTTAAAGGCTTACATATAAGATCCCCAGGTGCCTGACTCAAGACTTAATCTTAATTCCTTGTTGAAAATTTCAAAGGACTATAAGTTTCATGTACATCCACTCCAATTAAACTTTGTTCTCAGTGTTTATAATGGTCAGACAATTAACACCAGAAGAAATTATGATTTAAAAGTATTAGTAATACAATTTAAACTTAAATAATAAGTGTGAATTAAACTTCAATCGTAAATTACAGTTAGGACACTAATTCCCTATAATAATTATAATGCTGTTAAATCCAAGTTGATTATTGGCCTTGTTCCAAATTAACATTTAATATTATTATGAGTAATTTTATAGTGGCATCAGTGTTGGAGCCTCTTTGTGAATATTCATGGATTTTCAAATGACAATTTTTTTTGTTTCTGGTATGCTGTCTAAGTACATTGCACATCAACTAGAATATGCTGCATAATTTAACTCTTAAATAATTTTTCATTTGGATTATTTTGTGTGTATATTGAATTTGTTTGAAATAGAATAGAAACGAATTTTGAGGCTGGCCATCTTTCATTTAAATCTTAGGTTTATCTGTATGGTAATAAAGGTAATCTAATATAAGATATTTATTGCATCTCAGATCTGTGATCTTAAGGATGTTTTTTACTAAGGCAGTTCCTTCAACTGTATTATTGTATGGATAACTCTGTGTATTATAAATCTTGGACTCTTAAATTCAGCCACACTTTGAAACAGCCATTTTATAATCTAGCTAGAGGCAAGTGGATGTTATAGTTAACATTAGAATAAGGAAACATATTTGACGACACACTTAGTCTGTTTGATATATTTGAGGGTCAATTCTTTCTAATAATGTTTTTAATCTAAAATGACTACATTGTAAAACACAAAAACATTAACATTAAAACATGACAACATTTAAAAAGTCAGGAAGAATTTTTTGCTTGATTTAAATTCAAACTTTTTAGTTTCAACTGTAATTGGACTTAAATTAGCCTAGTCACGATGTTTGTTAAACTTTGATTTTCTGGTTTGATATTGTGTTTTTAGACTCGTCAGTGTCTGCATGTTATTTAGTAAAGGATTTTAAATTAAGTTCATCATAAGTGACAATTGACTGTCATACATTAGAATATCTCAATTGTAATTTTAATTAAATATTTTGACATTTCTTTTAAAACTTGGACTTAGTGGAGTCAATTTTATAATTTCTTAGGATAAATATTGACAATTACAGAAAAGGTTAAATCTGAGTATTGTGACTAAGGAGATACAGTTTGATTTCTTGACATCAATCTGTGGTTTTTATAATTGTGTCAAATGTGAGATACAATGTTGAGTTTCAGTGTGGGATAATGTGATCTTTGTTACTTAAGCTGTGAGTATATTGATAAACAGTAGGGAAACTTGTTTAACATGGAATCAAAGGGTTCAAATTAACAGGGTCTAGAATATGTCTTGGGAGGGGACTTTTTATTTAAATTACTATAAAAGTCCAGAACTGACATTATATGCTTTACACTCCAGACTTTGTGCAAGACATTTTGACTCATTATAAATGACTTTATTCTTCATTTGGGCATCTCACAAATATCATGTTCTGGTATGAAAAATTATTTAGCTCACGTTTTGATTTGTATGCTTTGTAACTGTCTCAAATATTAAGATTGTGATACAATGCTTAAAGTCATTAAAGAAACGAGTCACCGATGAAAAATAATGTTCTTCCAATTTTTGAACCAATGCATACAAACATCATAAACTTAGTCTTCTGTGCACCAATTTATAATTTTTTTCGTGTACATTTCGTATAATCGTCAATTTTTTTTTCAATCGGTCAGTGTTGTTGTGAAAATATGGCAGGTAATTAAAGTTTGTGTTTTGACGCCGAAGTTCAACGATTGTCACCTGTTTGTCAGCAATTGACAAAAAATCAACAAAAAAGCACGGAAATTGAGCACGTGAGGTCACTTCATTTGCATATGAAAAATATGTCCGGGATATTGCTTCCTGGAAGGAACAATTAAAATAAAGTAATTAAAAACCAATTGTTCAGAGAACAATTGAAGGTCTTTCCACCAGTAAATATCTATTTTGATATTAAAATATTAAAAATCAGTCTAAAATGTCAATTCCTATGGCTTTATGATGTATAGATATGAATTTCAAGCAAAGGTCATAATCTAGAACGTCAAATTTACCTATGACCTTGACCTCAATTTCAAGGTCACAAACTGAGGATCTCAAATCAAAAGACCCTAGGTCTCTAATATGTATGGTAAATAAGTTATATGACTTTACGCATAATTTTAGATATGATAGGGGCTAAAACTCACGTTTATTGACTACGCACCCTTTCAACCAAAATTATTAAGTTACGACATGTTGCAACTAACAATTTAGTAAAAATTATTTGTCGATATCTTATAAGGTTAATGAAAATGAGTGAAAATAAGCCAAAACCAAAAATTTAGAATATGACCTTGACCTTTGACCTTGACCTCAATTTCAAGGTCACAAACTGAGGATCTCAAATCAAAAGACCCTAGGTCTCTAATTTGTATGGTAAATAAGTTTTATCACTTTACGCATAATTTTAGATATGATAGGGGCTAAAACTCATATTTATTGTCTACGCAACCTTTCAACCAAAATAATTATGTTACGACATGTTGCAACTAACAATTTAGTAAAAATAATTTGTCGATATCTTATAAGGTTAATGAAAATGAGTGAAAATAAGCCAAAATCAAAAATTTAGAATATGACCTTGACCTTTGACCTTGACCTCAATTTCAAGGTCACAAACTGAGGATCTCAAATCAAAAGACCCTAGGTCTCTAATATGTATGGTAAATAAGTTATATCACTTAACGCATAATTTTAGATATGATAGGTCTAAAACTCCCATTTATTGTCTACGCACCCTTTCAACCAAAATTATTACGTTACGACATGTCGCAACTAACAATTTAGTAAAAATAATTTGTCGATATCTTATAAGGTTAATGAAAATGAGTGAAAATAAGACAAATTCAAAAATTAGAATATGACCTTGACCTTTGACCTTGACCTAATTTTCATTTTTTTGGACCAAGGACCTCAAATCAAAAGATCCTAGGTCTCTATCACTTATGGTGTTCCAGTTTAAAATACATTTCAAAATTTCAAATACAAAAAGGGAAATAACTCTCATATGGAGCGTTCATATTGCTTCGGTCGAAATTGGACAAATCATGCGAAGGATATAACGAGCAATTTTATAAAATAAATTTGTCGTAATCTTTTACGGTTGCGAAGGAGATGCGCTAACAAGGAAAACAGTGTTTGGGGAGATAACTCCTACAAAGAAAAGTATTCGGTTACGCAGGGTAAATTTCAAAAGCGCATAAACTGTTCGATATCATATACCAAATATCTAAGCGACATATTGCGAAACAAATGTTTATCGCAAGAACAAAATTTGGCGGAAGAAAAAAAAAAAAAAAAAAAAAATAATCAGAAGAAAAACAATAGGTCTTTCCACAGAAAAGTGGAAAGACCTAATTAAACTTCTTCTATATAAATATGAATAAATTAAAGAATTTTCTTCAGAAAAAGTATATGTACATAAGTTTTATAATGAAAACTATCCATTGAGTTATAAAAAAACGTATACATTATTTTTTTTGATTTGAGGTTTCTTATGACTTTAACAGCCGGGTGGGTGGGTGTAAAATTATCATGGTATATAAAAGATAAGATTATAGCAAAGATATCAATATAATATCACAAAGACAAGTTTAGGTAACTTGACCATACAAAGGACATTATTTTATTAAGAGCAAATTTCTTTATAGTCAAATGAGATTTGCTGAATAAGGGATAATTATAAAATGAATAGTTGTTCAAAGTGACATTGAAAGTATATATTTTAAACATTTTATGAATGGTTCTGACAATGTGCTGCGTGACAGGATGATTAATGACTTTTATTGTCGAGCCTTCGACTTTAGTCGAAAAAGCGAGACTAAGCGATCCTACATTCCGTCGTCGTCGGCTCGTCCACAAATATTCACTCTGGGGTTAAAGTTTTTTGAAATTTTAATAACTTTCTTAAACTATATTGGATTTCTACCAAACTTGGACAGAAGCTTGTTTATGATCATAAGATAGTATCCAGAAGTAAATTTTGTAAAAATAAAATTCCATTTTTTCCGTATTTTACTTATAAATGGACTTAGTTTTTTCTGCTGGGAAACATTACATTCACTCTGTGGTTAAAGTTTTTAAAGTTTTAATAACTTTCTTAAACTATCCTTGGTTTGTACCAAACTTGGACAGAAGCTTGTTTATGATAATAAGATAGTATCCAGAAGAAATTTTGTAAAAAAATAAATCCATTTTTTCCGTATTTTACTTTTAAATGGACTTAGTTTTTCTGCGGGGAAACATTACATTCACTCTGTGGTTAAAGTTTTTAAAATTTTATTAACTTTCTTAAACTATCCTGGGTTTGTACCAAACTTGGACAGAAGCTTATTTATGATCATAAGATAGTATCCAGAAGTAAATTTTGTAAAAGATAACTTCATTTTTTCTGTATTTTACTTTTAAATGGACTTGGATTTTCTTCCAGTTAACATTACATACAGTCTGCAGTTAAAGTTTTCAAAACATTTATTAGATTCATTAACTATCCTAAATTTTTACCAAACTTGGACAGAAGCTTCTTACAATCATAAGATAGTATTTTATTGATTTTTTTCCTCATTTTTGTTGAGCCTGCAATTTACAGCAAAAGCAGGCGAGACACTGGGTTCCGCGGAACCCTTACATATTTTTTAAATTGTATAAATATTCTGTTTTCTCATCTAATCCTTCATATAGATAATCTAATCCTCCCCCACAAATATGTATATAATATAAATGATATTTTGATTACTTAAAACCCATTTTTTCCTAGTTTTGTATTTTCAAATATTTTGGCCTCAAGCATCACTTCTGAAATGACATTTATTGTCAAAATGTGCATCTTTGGTTAGGGGCCAACTTAAAAACCCTCCTCCAGGTGCAGGATTTTCTCCCTGTGTTGAAGACCCATTGGTTGCCTTTGGCTATTTTCTGCTCTTTGGTTAGGTTGTTGTCTCTTTGACATGTTCCCTTTTTCCATTACTAATTTTATCTAGTAGAGTAAAAAAAAAATGCCCCCTTAAACTTTAGATCTGGACGTTTATGTATTCAGAATAGAATTTAGTTGATTTGATGATGACTAATAGTTGTATACCGTAATCTGTAAGTATTGTCACCTCCTGATAAAGGGGTTATCTCCCCTTTATATAACTACTGTGTATTGCACCTGTAGGTTATACTTACAACAGCTGGGTACCTGTAGGTATGCTTATAAATGTTATAGCTAGGTTTCAATGGTTTTCTATCTGACTTATATTGTCTAACACACCTGTAGGTTATGCTTACAATATCTACATTAAAAGTGTTTAATCTAATGAGTAATTTCTGCTGATCTAGGAGCGTAATGAGTATCAAACTTCTTCTGTAAATTCCTGCATGCATTCAATATTTCCTTAAGTTGAACAATAAACAAAAAATTGAGATCGATAACTCAGAAATTTTAGGAATTGCTGCTTTCAAAAAAGCTATAAAATTTGAAATATGCTGTTCTTTTTGGGACACATTGTATTATAGTTTGTGTTACATATATTGTATAAGAAGTAGTATAAATTATTTAAAATGTCCACTTCCAGCTCAAGATTATTAAATTAGATATCCCTCATTAGGAATTCATCAAGACAAGTTATGTTAGGCTTTCTATGAACAATAATTTAAGATCGATTATTATAAATATTTGAAACTTCGGGAAACAAATTATGCTATCAAATTAAAATGTGAAGTGTTTTTGTTTTGTGACACTTTGTATAGTTTACTGGTAAACTGTTTAAGTCTTTAAGATGTCAGCTTCCAGCTTAAAATTATTATATAAGATCCCCCCCCCCCCCCCCCATTAGCAATTCTTCTATTACATGTTATGTTGGGCATTCAATGAAGAATAGCTCAAGATTCAAATTTTCATTGAAATAAAAGACGTAAAATATTCAAAAACCTACATTGGAATTCTGTATTTATTGTTGTAACTTGTCCAAATTCTGTCAGAAATAGAGCAAAAAGTGAATGTTTAACTTGACTTATCTGATAAAAAGCAATGTTTCTAATCTTAAATCTGTCAGGTTTTTCTTTAAAAAATCTTGTGTTTTTGCCTGTATGGAATGGATGAGTGTTACTAATGTCGGTAGCTTAATCTGTTTGTTTGTTGATGTAAACATTCCATAGTATATAATTACTGCTAATTAATTCATTTCTTTTTTTTGTGCATTTATATTTGTTGAATAATTTTTGACTGAATGCAGTATGGGTTTTACTCATTGTTGAAGGCCATTCAGAGTGTCACCAATATAATTGTTTTAAATTTCTGTGTCATTTATTCGAATTTATCCTTAAGAACAATGCAAAAATTTGTACAAATCTCTATACAGATGTAAAGATTGACTGACTAATCTCCCTTTTGAAATATGGTAATGACTCTTGCTGAATTGTACCATGGTCACATTTAGCAGGGCCTGGGACCAATATTTAAGTCCCAAACCAGTGGCGGATCCATAAATTTTCGCAAGGGAGAGCCCACTGACTGACTAAGAGGGAGCCTGCTCCTGTCATGCCTCATTGATTCCCAATATAATCAACCAAATTTTTCCCATAAAAAAGGAGGGCTGTAGACCTCCTTGGCCCCCTTCTATATCCACCTCTGCAAGGAAAGGTTATGGTTGTTAATTTTCCTGTTGAATTTTATCACATTCCCAAAAGAATATACTGAATACTGGGATATTGAATATATATAGTACATTTCAACTTCAACTTTTGTGAAGTTTTTTTATTCAATATTCTCTATGTAAATTTACTGTATATTTGTAGTCAGTATGAACTCTTGAAGCTCTTTCTTTATTAATTTATTCATTCATATAGATGTCACATTTGGAAAAAAAAATATTTCAAAAGCATTCCATTCTAAAAGTTTTGACATATGGTTATTGAGAAAAAATGAAATTGTATAAATCATTGGGTTTTTTCAGACTATGTAAATTTAGTGGTGTATTATAAAAGTTTATGGTTTGTAAGAAATTTTGTACATTCACATAATAGCTTGAATTGTATTGTTATGGATTATCATCTCCGAAATGTCTGTTGGTGGTAAGATAAAAATTTTGATGATAATAAATATAAGAGATAAAAAAAATATATGGTATCCATCGAGTCCGAATAAGAGGCAGAGATTTCTAATGTTTTAAAATATAGGAGGAAGATTGAGTAGGGAGGGTTGGTTCCACACTGAGTTTTGACTTGATATATTTATACCCTATACATTGAACTATTAAACAAGGTACCTAGTCTAGGGCTAATTCCCCCCCCCCCCCCCCCCAAAAAAAAAATGTATGGGAAGAGGGAGAATGGGGGGTTTTGAAAATTGCATTTGAATTATTTTTTTATGAGTGGGGGCACAGGTTACAAAGTTCAAATTGTATGTAAATTACAATGCCATTGTATTGATATTGACTGTCTTCTACTTTGCATCTATTATGAGAAATAATGAAAATATAACCATCAAATTATTAAAAAAAGAAAGATAATTTTAATGATTTATTGATACCATATGAAAAATTGACAGAATCGTCCAAAGCAAAATAAATTTAGTAATCATTCTAAATCATATTATGTAGCCTTTTTTCACAGACATCCAATCCTGCTTGATGATAATATGAAAAGTTATTAATCTAATAAAACAGTTTAATAATGATAATATAATGATACCTTTCACACTTCTTAGACTTAATAAAAGTTTTATTTCTGGTAATTAGTTAGGTAATTATTCCTCTCTTAGGTTTTTTCTAGTATCATATGTTTTTTCTTTGATTCCGTCACTTTTTATGATCGTAGATTATATGGAATTTGATTAAAAGGGGAATCTACAATGATTTGTGAAACAAGTATGTTTGCGGAGGAGATATTTGATTTCTTTGATTTAGGCAATTATTTGCCCACTCACTTAGAGGAGGTTTTTAGAATTAAACACAGACTAGTATATATGCAAAATGTTTTTTATAGGCTTGGAATGATTTTGAGAAGATCATTAAAAAAATACATTTTTAAATATTTTCTCTGTTGAGGTGATACATGTATATGCTGAAAAAAATGAAAAGTAATTTTATATGTCCATCCATTTATTGAATTAGGGTCTTACAAGTCATACAAAAGAGAAAACTTCGCTACCTTGTTTCATTATATAGGGGGATAAGAAAGCTGATATGATTTATTATATAACCTTGTAATTTTATGACCAATAAAAAACATGTGTTTGTCTACCCTATGGAAATAGACAAGGTGATGCACATTTAATTACCTCCCCTTGTTTTATGATGATCTGTATCAAACATTGAAGTGACCCAGACAGGTGTATATTAAGATCTTTTACCCCTGGAGGCTTTCATCAAATTTTGTAATTTAATTAAAGATAATTTATATTCCCAGGAGGTACAAAAAAGGTGTAAAGATTTCTTATGATACACAAAGATCGGCCATAAAAAATATGTTTGACATAAGTCACATTTTGTAACCATAGCGAATATTTTTGTTTTGTAGGATGTGTTGGAAAGAAAGATTGAAGAACTCAGTCGACATTTGGCAGAGGAAAAACAAGTTTCAAGAAGAGAAAAGATTCATGTTGCCAGGTTACATAGGGAACTAGCAAGATTTAAAGGCGACAAAGAAGTAAAAGAGGTAAGTAAAGGGAAGTAACCAATTTCAAGGGAGATTATATTTTTTGGTTTGTTTGTGTTTAATGCCATTTTCAGGGCTTTTTGGGATATCATTCAAGGGTTTGATGGTAGAGGGAGCTACAGTGCTGGAACAGATACCATCAACATACTAAACAAGATATTTATTTTGCTATTAACAAAATACAAACTATGATTGCTAATGAAACAACTAACCATGATCATGATGGCATCAGAGGTCCATTTATGAAGTTGATTAATTAGCAACTATAGGTTACTGTACTCAGCCTTCAATAATGATCAATTTAACCCTCTCACTGCATACTTAGCAAGCTAAAAAATATCCCATCATACTGAAATGTAAAAAAATTAAAGAAAACCAAGCAACTGATTTATGTTAAAAAACAACAAAGAAAATTTTGAATACAGTAATAAACAACCTTCAAAGAATTACAGTAAAACTTTTTTCTGCATACTAGTCCATATTTGATGCAAATAATTGTATGCATTAGTGATTTAAGTCAAGAAATTTGAAGGTTAAAATCATTTGAATTTGATATTGCAAAAGTTATATTTGATGTAATAAAATAGGTTTAAAAACTCCAAACATTATTTGATTTGATTAAAAGGTCTTAGATCATGACTGTACAAGTAATTTTAGAGTTTTATTGGTCGGTTCTCATAATTTGACATAAATTTCAAACCAAAAATGGCAATTAAATTATACTTACTTGAAATTTTATGAATTTAAAATTTTAATCATAAAATTTTTTCTTTCCATTTTCATTTTTATATATATGATATATGGTTAATAAAATTGAATGGTTTAATGCTTAATATCAGAGATAGAGTTTCATACACAGCACTTAAAAAAAATAGGCCTGGCTTGTAAAATATGCATTCATCCCATATTTAATTATGTACCTATGAAATTTATTAAAAAAATTGGAAACCCAGTTAAAGTTGAAAATGATCATCATCATATTGAGATTGTTGTACAGTATCTTTGGTAACTTCTAGGTCAATTGGTCTCTAAAGTGGAGGGTTGTCTGAAATTGGTAACCATACCACATCTTCTTATTTTTAAATTCCTAATAGTCTGACAAATCTTTTTTGTAAATAAGAAGTCTAACTTACAAATGTATAAAGTCCATTGGATTTATCTTTTAAATTGTTCCACATAATCTCCATCTCAGGGTCTTTGATAGCTACATGTATAGTATAGGTTTGCTTGAAATGTTGAAAATCTATAGCTGTTTACATTGTTGATGTTTGGTCTTCAGGTGGATAGTTGTTTTATTAACAATCTCCTTATTTTTATATTTAGTAAAAGTTTTTGTGTAGTATTAAAGAACAGATGTTTCAGGCACTTTGAACCAGTAAATTTACAATTAATTTATCAATGCCGATTTTCTGTTTAAATAAAATCGGAATTAAATGTGCAAACAAATAAATTAAAATCTAGTTAAATATTTGAACAAAGTTACCATAAATAGTGTATTTTATGTGAGCTTTATGATTGGGTTATATCATGTCTATTGTCATTGTATTGAAAGAAAGGACTCAGAATATTAACACTATAACCATTAGTTTTCACCTCCGAGTCCATATAGCAATGAGTTTTAAAAGTCCTGTCTATATCAAAAGACGGTTCATTAAATTGTATCCCCAGTTTTATTTCCGTCTTGGCGGGATACAAATAATTCCGTACCAACAGATGGTATTATGGCAGTATAATTCTAAGCCATTATTGATGGCTCTGTTGCTTCATGTGTGAAATCATCTTTTGTGTAAACTTCTCTGTTCAGTCACACTTTCTTTGTCTGGATTGGATTTAATGAGGTCATGCATGAGTGAGTTGATGAAAATGCGCCAGGCTCATGTAAGGTAATGAATTTGAATTATTTTTTTTTCATTTTTAAAAATGATGATAAAAGATTGCATTGTATTATACAAATGTGTCTGTGTAATTGAATTGACATTTCTAATTTTTGTGTGTGTATTTTGAATTGAACAAATTTGTATGTCACTGGGATTAAGTTTTGCATAGATAATTTTAGACTGAATATTTTTATTCTGCAAAAAGAACAATAATATGAAAAAAAAAATTGATTTCATGACAAAGTAAAATCACTTTATTGACAATGCCATGACATGCAAAATGAAAGTAGAGAATTAACTGAACACATGGCAATGACAGAATGGACATTGGTCATAAATCATCTTATGGAAATTGAAAGTATCTGGACATAATGACCCTTAGTAATTTGTAGTAATGTGTAAAATTAATTACATTGTTGGGGGATAGGGAATGATTGGACATTTGACAAAGTGACAGTTTTCATGTTGTAATGTCTTTGTCTGCTACAACATGTCTATGGGGTAATGGATTAGAGATTCTAAGTTAATCAAGGATTAAAAAACAAAATGGTGATTTTGGAATATATTGAAACTTTAAGAGCTGAGGTAAGGTTTCATTTTGTAATTTCATAAACGTTTCTTTAGTTGTTGAGATGTCAAAGAAAGTGGCAGTCCCAGTAATTTTTTTCAAAGGAAGAAAGGGGGGTCCAATCCAAGGATAAAAGGGTGGTGGTCCAACTCTATGTCCCCATTTAAATGCATTGATCGTCAGAAATAAAGGGGGGTTCCAACCTCTGGAACCTCTCTGGATTCGCCACTGAAAGGTAAAACTCTATAAGATTTCAAAATTTATATAAAATCTAAATTCTGATCAATATGGAATTACATGTATTTCAATTTCAAGAATGGAATGCAAATAATAATATACCAGTTAGTAAGAAGTGAAAATTAATGATATGGGGGATGGAATACCAATGCAATAAAAAAAAAATCATTGAGCCATTTACATCTAATAATTTCTCATTAAGAGCTAAAATTTGATGTTCTTTATAATACATTTATCAACATAGTTAAATTTGAGAAGTTGTGTAGGTAATTGTAAAGCATTGGCGGATCCAGGGGGGGGGGGGGGGGGGGGGGGCTGCTCAATGCATTTGAATGGGGACATATATAGCTGGAACCCCCCCTTTGTCCTGGGTTGGGAACCCCCCCTTTTTGAAATGGCTGGATCCGCCCCTGTAAATACATAAGTAATGACATGCACATATTTTAAAAGAACATTTACGACTTGCAAAGTGTTGCATTTGTCTTATGGATTTGAAATTGGTTAAAAGATTTCTTAATTACAAAACTCAAAAGGTTTTTTTGGGGGGCTCTTTTTTAATAAGGTCAGCCATTGCCTTTAATTAGGACTATCCACCATAGTTATGGACAGTTAAACAAATTTCTCACATACTTTTTTTTGGCCTCTGAATTTTGTAGTGTGTCTGTCAAAGAGATAAACTGAAAATATAACTGGAGTAATTTAAAATGGTGCATGAAAAGTGTTTGACCATGAATCAAACTTTATGAATCAGCACTTAGTTATATTGGACATGCAGTCCTCTCTGAGTAGGGAGATCTTTGAAATATTGTTTTCCCAGTAGAGGGTTCTTTGACTTCAGGTGCTGGAATTAAATGATCCGTTTCTGTTCTTTCTCTCCACTTTCTTTGCTTCAGACAGCTATAATTAAGATGCCCTGAGTTAATTGGTTAATGACATGTTTATATCCCTACAGGGAGTTGTATTATGATATCTGTAGAAATATTTCCTTTGTCTTGCTGTTATTATCTTCAATATTGAAGCATGTTTAAGCACTACTGCAACACTCATTGATGATAATGCACTTCCAGAATTTGGATACAAATCAGATTGACTTGATTAGATTTATCATGAACATGGAACAAAAATTTAATAATACATGTCTGGAATTGGACAAATACTCTGGAGTCAGAAGGGGGTGGAGCGTGGCGGAAGAGAAAAAAGGGGGGATTGTCCTTCCTGAAGAATGAAGTTTTTTCAACCCCAGAAATTAAAAAGCTAAAGATAATTAGTATCATAATACGGTACATATTTTCAATGGAATTCAATAATTTAGATATGTATACATTTATTTATAGAAACATGTATTTATGTCTATTTTGATTTTCATTAATAAAGCTTGTTAAAATGACATTTAGTAAGTGAAGGGACAATTTGTCATGTTTGTATCTGTCAACCATTATGATGGAAGTATTTTGTAGTAATTAACATAGGGCTAGGTAGTTTGTCATAATTTGTTTGTAATAAATTGCCCTTGGACTGCTTCTGTGTATTTATTCTTTTGAAACAGCTATTGGACATGAGCATACTGTTTTTTTTTTTTTATATATAAGAACAAAAGGACAATTAAACAACATGATATGGACATAAAAAAGAAAAAAAATATCTGGAAAAAATATATAGTCCACATATTTTGAGAAGCATCATCAGATATCAATTCTGGAGCTTGGAGACTCCTACATTAACTATAAGTGGAGCATTTTGATTAAAAAATAAGGTTTATTCAAGCCTTAAGCCCCGAGACCAACGTACAATGATTAGGATGGATTCCAAAGACTGTGTTATTCTCCCTCAAAAGAAAACAAAGGGAAAGCAATATGCTCCAGATGGCTCTCTTATAATATATATATGAATGACTTCTCCATACATCTTTAAATTAACATTAAGGACTCAGAGGAGGGTGTATTAAGCTTGATATATTGAACCCCACTTTAAGTGATGACTTTCTTATCCTCACCAGTAAACTCCCAGATGAAAAAATGTTATAAAATTTGTCAGATAAAAACTGACATTTTTATATCTTTATGGATATTTGTAACATAAAAACAACTGTTTTAACTCATAGAGCTGATGTTTTTTTCATATAAAACCACCCCAAGGGAAATTTTTTTTCTGCCAAAGAGAACTCCTTGAATTAGCTCTCATAATTCTGCAACATGTCCGTTACGTTAGAATATATTCCCTGGAACAAATATTAAAGTAAGGCAGATGTCAAATATGCCAATTTAAGTTTTTGTTTAACTAGCTAATTGAATGAGACTTGGAAATGTCACTTAGACAGCAACCCAACACCTGGAGGAAGAACAATATAGACAATATCCATGATGGTTGAATCAGAGTTTGTTACAGAAAGGAAAGTTAAGCTGCAAAGAATGAACTTTAAAACAAAATCAAAGAGCTGAAGAGCTCTGAGGGAAAAGACGGCCATTGTTTCAATTTTTAGGGGGGTATCTTTTGATAGTCTACATACAAAGAATGAGCAAAAGAACAGCTAGAACATATAGAAAGGCTGACAATAATGAAACTAATTGTTGTTTATTGTTATTTCATTACCTTAGTCTAGAATTCATCATAGAGACAATTTAGACCAATGAGATCTGCACCTTCTAAATCAAAACATTTGATTTAAGTTGGGAGTTATTTATCTAAAATTCAATTGAATTTACTAACTACTACATTATATTTTAAAATTTTAATTATGTACAACTAAACGGCAGGCTAAGATTATTCTCAATTTTTTGTGACAATATTCTCAAGAAAGTGAGGACTGAAAAATCTATTCAGTTTTAATTTTCCATTGATAAAGTTCCCAGTTACAACTCTCATCACAGGGATACATGTACTTATAAAATCAAATATGATTGATATAAAAGCTGTGTGAAGTTTGTTTCCAGATCCCACATTTTGATATATCTGTAAAATTCATGAATAAATAGCTTTAAACTACAAAAAGCAATATTTAAAAACAAATGAGAAAAAAAAATGACCACTACAATAATTATGTTGGTACGCAAAATTATTTTTTAATTGATGACTACTTATCATATATATACTTAATGTGACATTTTTAGTGTTCATATTAACTTTCATTTTAGTGGGTAATTACTCATCAATTGAGGTGCTGCTTAATTGGAGAAAGATTCTAAAAACATAACTTTACAGAAAGAATGAAAACTGCAGTTGCTCTCCCCAATCTCAATAGGTATAAACTACAAAAAGCTACATTTTTTAATTTTTTTAAATTTTTTTAACCATTTCAATAATTATGTTGGTACACATTTTTTTTTATATAGAAGACTACTTATCATATACTAAATGTCACATTTTAAATGTTCAGAAACATTTACTTTGATTTTAGTGTAAAATATCTCATCAATTGAGGTGCTCCTGAATTGGAGGAAGATTCTAAAAACAGAACTTTACAGAAACAATGAAAACTGCCGTTTCTCTCCCCAATCTCATGTATCCCCATTGACATTGTTTACTACGAAAGTTGACCTACATATTATCTGATTATAGCCTCAGATTCAAGCATTTCATGTTGGTGTGTGAATCATCTACACTACAGCAAACATCATTAGGTTTATTTTTAACAAATACGGATTTTAAATTAGTATACAAATACTGTGAATGATTTTTATAATGAATAAAGGATATCCCTGTGTAGTGTGGCATTCCAACAATGACGTCACTAGGTTAGATATATTTAGAATATTTCGTAATACTGATTTTTCCGGACTGTAAAAGAAACGTATATAGTGTAAGGGAAAGCTCAATATACGATAATTTCATGAGAAACAGAAGAAAAATGAGAAAAAAATGTATTTAAAGTCAATCTGTTCTCCTTGTCATCAATTTCAGTATGACATTTTGAGGGGGTTTCCAAACTATCAAAACAAAATGATTGACGTGAGGGAATGATACTCTGGTCAACCCCATTAGGGAATTGACGGCTTGAAGCCGTCTTTCCCCAAAAATCGGTAAGAACATTTTTTTTCCCTATTAAAGGATTTCCTACATTTGCATGAATTAAATTTGAATTTGAAATTTAACGGGTTACTTATGTTTGCGCTAACAAGTTATATGAGGTTTGCACAAATTTTCCTGTAAGTAAAGGGTTGGGGTTTTATTGAAGGGATGGAAAAGTTAAGGCCTGAGGAAACATCACAAGTTTGTTAAATTGGCATTCTCTTAAGAAAACCTTGAACACTTAAAAGTAGATGTCTGGTTCATGCATATCCCAGGCGGACAATGTTAGGAATATATGACTGTTTTGGAAGCCAGTCAGGATCTTCTTTCATGAAAGAATTGCTTGGTCAGTAATGTTCAGCAGTGATTTTTATCTGATGAAAAAATGAAATTCATGAATCATGCTTAGAATCTAGGTCTTTATGATTTAGAAATATTTTATTCAGTTAGCAACAATCAAAGATTGACGTCAGAACAATTTTTCTATTATTTTTTGTATCGGCAAACAAAAATATGTATTATTTTGATAGAAAATAAAAAGTAATTTGTTAATAAGTAGGACTGGTGCCAGGTCGAGAGTTGATTACTGTGAGGTACCAGCATCATCTATCAAAAAGAGATTAATATTAGTTATAGTGGTATTAGGTTTCCTCTGATTGATAACTGGTTAGTATGTTAGGAATGCTGCATGCTGGATAAATGGAGGATCTTAAATGGTCAGTGGCTGAGTGAGGGACTAAGAGGGGGAAATATGACCAAAAAATAAGATAAAGCCAAAGATCAGTCATAAACGTTTTAAAATTTTAAAATATGTCTTGTCCATTTAAAATGAAAATTTGACTTGCTCAGCAATTTTTTTTTGTTGGCCTTGACAGTATGACAGTAGGACTTGTGTCTGTATTTGTAGAGGACTTAATGTCTGGAGAAATCTTTAATGATATTTTGATTGCAATGTCACTGGGTTAAACTTAAATAAGAATACCATGTAGTAGGATTTTCAATGATAAACCAGTCAGTTAGATGTATTGAAATTGTTTAATGATCGAATGCATCAAGCATGTCAAGAAAAAAATGTTAATATACAGTGAAAGACAGTACCCAAAAAGTGAAATTTGTGAAGGATGGGGTTGATAGTTAAACATGTATCAACCAAGGATTTTCTTTTTCTTTTTCTTTATATTTTTAGCACATGAAGCACAAAATGAACAATAGTTAGCAGCTTTATAATACTTTTTAAAGTTTTAATTGGTATTTAAATAGGTTAATTTTGACATTAATGTGTTGTTCTTGTGGATTTTGATATACTTTGTAAAACGAACGGAAGTGAATTTGATTAAAGTATGATTTTATAACTTTTCTATCCATTAAAGAGGGAATACATGATACTTAAGTTTGTATATGCAAGGATTTAAATTTGACACCATTTAAAAACACGCTGACAAGCCCATTCAATTATGTTAACATTTACTCTCCCACACTTAACAAATTTCTTTTCAAATGTTAAGAAGTTCATGAAAGACAATTTTAATGCTTTGGCGGAATTAAAAATCCAAATTATATAATTTATTTGCATTTTTAGATTTTCTTTTTGCATTAAAATACAATGTAGGCGATATCAAAACATGAGTCCTTGACAGCTCGCTTGATTAAACAAATTTATAATATCTCACATAAGGATAAAAACTAGCTGTGCTTGTAAATGTTTTTTTCTGTCAACTTTGGAGACACTTTGAAACTAATTCATGTATACACTTAATGAACTAATTGTTGACTGGACGAAAATTATATTCATCTTTCCATTATCGGCACTATAATATACACTTAGTGAACTAATTGTTTACCGACAAAAATTATATTTTTCTCTGTCCGTTATCATAATAGGTACTGATTGATCTAACTCGATCTACATAGAATTGGGATTTAATATAAATGACTTTTTTCAATATGAATTAATGATATAGAGAGACTTAAGTGTGATTTACATTTAAATGCCACACTATTAAAAGCAAATTTAATATGTTAGTGTGTTAAAGGATATCGGAAACATATCAACCACTCCATAATGAACATCTCTGTTTAATGAAACGTATTCTACTTTTTGTTTGACATCTTTAATGTAAAGTAAGCATAATATTTCATGAATTGTGAATTGCGGTTTTGAAATTTGAAACGTTGTTGATTGATGGGTACAAACGGAAGGTGTTAATTATATGATATATGTCAACAAACATAGTACAGGTAGGATCGTCAGCTGTAGGTAAATGTAGGTAAAACCTGAGACAAATCAAATACAAAATTCTACCTGACAACTACAGGCTTGGACTATTTAATGTGACTTGATTGAAAATTTGTATGGCAAATAATTTAATGTCAGAATTTGGAATAAAGGTGTGACAAATATCAGTGACAAACTTACTTGTAAAGTTTATTATTCAAATCCAGATGTTGGAACAATATTGAAATGTAAGGATATAATTACTGAAATTAATTTTCACAGTTTGAAACAATCTATCAACTGTGAATGACTTTTGTGGCTTTATATCATTCTGGACAGATGTGAGTCCATAATTTTGAATTGTTAGCTCTGAAGGTGAGATAATGTTTCATTGTTTTTTCTTATTTGATATTTTTTTTTTTAATTAAATCTTAAAAAAACAGTATGCTTAATAACAGAAACAATCCAGCTATTTTAAAAAAAAAAACAAAAAAGAGGGTGAGTGGAGGGGGTGTTTTCAACCCCATGTCCTTATTCAATTATATTGATCATTCATGAAAAATTGATCGAGGAATCCAACAATGAGATCCATTACCCCCTCATTTTGGATCTACCACTGGGTACGTTCATGTGTATTTATTAGATTTATTCATATTTTTTTTTTAAATATTTCGATGTTATTTTAGAATTATCATTTTCCAGAAGAAAGTTATTTCCCTTGAATTGTATCTCCAAGTCCTTGCACAGACGTTTGCATGATATAATACAAACTATAAAATGGTCTAGCTATTAGACATGTAATGCCTGGCCCAGTTGATTGAAGGTTATATATAGAACTGATGTCTTATATTTTGATTAAGTACTTTACAGAATGGGCTGACTTTAAAAAGAGAACATAATGACATGCATGCGTAAATAAATAAAACAATGGTAAATTACCTCCAAGGTGTATATTCTGTTGTTTTTGTTGATCAACAACCTTATAAAATGTATTTTGTAAACAACATTTGCATAATTTGTTTTATATAGATCTAACACAATAACAATATAAATGATGAGTGTTTTTGTTTCTTGTAATGCTTTGTTGGAAATTTTCTGAATAAGTTCTTTATTCTTTTTGTGAAATTCTACAATTTCAACAGATTTTTTGGAAATTTTAAATATTAAAACTACATGAACTAGCTCTTGAAAATTTGATATATAAATCCATAGGTTTGCTACTTGGAGTTATATAGTAAAGTTTTTGAAGTTTATTAGAGGTGTGTATCTTAAAGAATTGATAGATGATTATATCTGATGATTACAGATAATATAAAAGTAACAAAACCTTGATTATTCTTTAACTGATGGTTCTCAGGATTATAACAATTTTATTTCTTTCAATTTTCTTTACTTTTGAAGTGAATCAGGGATAGCTGCAGAGCACTTAAAAGTCTTTCAATTTAAAAAATATAATATACTGTGGATCTAAACACTCTTGCTTATTATCATTTTGATGTGGGATATCAATTTTTGTGGATTTCATCATTTGTATGCAAAATTCTTCAGAGAAAATTGAGTCATATATTAACTCATAAAGATTTTCAAATAAACCGATTTTGCTACAAGGGTTTTTTTTCAAAATTTTTATGAGATGCGTTTTGATCCACTCGCTATTCAGAACCTGTCTGTATTATCTATAATTTTATTTGTCATCACTTTTGAAATTCATAAAAGATAAATAATACTAGAACACACCCGCGAAATCGCGGGCATTCAGAGCGTAGTTTAAAGTATCAGTATGTAAAGTGTTGTTGGAAGAATTTTGTTAAATACAGAATGACTGGAGAATTTCATCAAAAGTATCATAAGTCATAGGTTATTGGGGACAGGAAAATGTTTTTTTTACCCTCCACCTTTATTTCCAAAGTTCCCAATTTATGGTTTTCTATCAATTTCAATATGAACATACATTTAGTATGTTATGAACATTTATTTAAGTAAGGAGCCTGTAATTCAGTGGTTGTCGTTTGTTTATGTGTTACATATTTGTTTTTCGTTCATTTTTTGTACATAAATAAGGCCGTTAGTTTTCTCGTTTGCATTGTTTTACATTGTCATTTCGGGGCCTTTTGAAGCTGAGTATGCGGTATGGGCTTTGCTCTTTGTTGAAGGCCGTACGGTAACCTATAATTGTTAATTTCTGTGTCATTTTGGTCTCTTGTGGAGAGTTGTCTCAACATGGCAATCATACCACATCTTCTTTTTTTTTTGTAATCAATGAATTTTGTAAAAGATTTAATGACTGGAGAATTTCAGAAAAAGTATCAAAAGTTCACATGAATAATTTTAGCGCTTATCTGTATATTATGAACATTCATTACTATATAAATAAAGCGTATTTACTTTCAATTCTAAGTTTACTAATCGATCCATGGTGATCATTGATATAGTATACAGACCCTCTCTATTTAATAAACTCTGTGACTGCCGTGGATAGTAAACTTGAAAATGATAGCAGATAAAATTCTGAAAATACACTTTATTCGTAGTATATGTATGTTCAAAGCATACAGAAAAACGCAAACCGGAAGTCTAATCTGACTTAAAATTTCGTACAATGACGGGACAATACCCGGATGCCTTTTTTCTCGTTTTTCTCCTAAAATAACTCAATCTGAATAATCATATGAATGGATGACAAATGCGACTATGCACTGTACCTATAGGACACAGAGGCGTGTTGATTAATTTATTGTGGAAAGAAGAGAAGCGACACCAAAAATGAGGTCTTCTCGTTTAATAGTATAGATAACTGGACATTTAGCAAATACAAATCAATTAGTAATCTAAATCAACACATATCTTCTAATATTAGATGATGTTTTTTAACGATTATAATCTCTATATTAAATTAGTATTATATTTAACTCTTTGATATTGAAAATAACAATAAAACTTAATCTCATCTGGTTGCAATTTGTCTAGACCCAATTGATAACTTTCATTCATCGACAATTCAATTATAACTCAACAATTGAGATAACTGTCGATCTTTGATGAGAGTTACTCCCCTTTTCCCTGATATTGTATTCAAAAACGTCAATTGTTGAATAAATGATGCTTTTGTGCCTCCATGCATGTCAATATAATAAATCGTAATTGAAAGCTGCAAATTTCATTACATTTATTTTTATATTTACTCGATTTGCTACAAATATTCTTGGTTAATAAAATCGGTCAATTGTAAACGGTTACTTGTACAATTGTCTCCCCTTAGTTAAGTGATGAAATCCATCAAGTACAAACTCCCAATGCACTATTTCTGAGATTAACTCTTTCACACATATATGAACATGAATGATGGCTTTCAATATTCATCAGAAACGTGTATATTGCTAGTAAGAATTTTAACTGACTGTCTACTGGTATAAAAGATCAATTATTGAAAAATATATTATACATTCATATTTGTATTTTTCTCGTTTCTTTTTGATATATGATATAAGCTAGTAAGCTAGTAATTGAAACATGCTTTTTGACATACTATAATTAAAGCTTTTTGTGACGCTGTAATTGATTGTATATTTTCCAATACATAATTGTACTTAGTTTAAGAGTAGGAATTCTACAACTAGTAATTATAGTCTTTCAAACTATAGACTTGCTAAAAATTTTCCTGAACTGACAAATGATATTTTAAAGACTATATTTAAATAGTTTCTTGATTTTGAAATCATCTGTGATCAATAAGTATTTACAAAGGTGCTGAGTAATCATTTATAGATTTATAGGCTGAAAAATTAAAAGTACAGTTAAAACTGTCTGGTGTCAAGGTCACCTCTATAAAAGTGAAGTCTGTCTTGTCTCAGTAAGGTCACCTCTCTAACAATGTCAGTTTTCTTTGGTCTCAAGGTCTTTATATACAGGTTTGACTGTTCTGAATAATAAGCTAAAGATAGAACATTTTGAACCTCAATTTAAAGGTTGGGTCTCAAACAAGATAAGTTATCTCTACTCCTAGTGGGTCACAAATTAAAAACCTTGACTACCTCTGATGGTCTCTCATGGTCAGTCTTTGGTCTGTGATCTCAAGAATTAGATCTTTTTATACAGGTTTGACTGTATTTAAAAATGATTCCAAGTAATCAGTTTATAGATTTATATGCTGAAAAATCAAAAGTACATAAGGAAGAGGTGTCAACATGAATATTTAAATAGATACGGCATAAAAACTTTATATGGTTTAGAAGGTTAATGGCTGAGCATCAGGCATACACGGTAAAAAGGCGATAAAGTAGAATTATTAGGATGTATAGATGTTTTATAAGGCTTAAAACTTACAACATTGATGGCTCAACACAAGCAGCTTTAACACACGCTATACTCTTAAAATAACATCCACATCTATATATATTAACTTTCAAATAACATCAGGGTGATAAAATTTCATTGTGTTTTTTTATAAATGAAGAATTTCTCTTGGTATTCTATAACTGTGTTGGTGTACTTAGTTCTATTGTCTTTTATTTAAGACGGACTTAAAGGACAGCAATTTGAGAAATAGTTGCGCTATATTTGAATGGATGATTGAAAGCATTTAGTGGAGAAAGTTTTACTCATAACTAATATGTTAATTTAAGAATGATTTTTAATACTGTTAATTCAGAACTTATTGCGTGCATTTATTGTTGCCATTTTGTCATTTTAGACTAAATGTGATTTTAATATTTGCGATATTGAGAATAATCCTGTTTGATTCATATAAGAAATTTCAAAATGTGAGTTTAATTATTTCGATTATAACCCTGTTGCATTTTTCCCATTTTTAAAACATGCAATAATTTCTGAATTTACAGTAATATGTATATTAACATGTTCATGTTTTCATTAGATATCTGAGAGTTCATTCCAAACAGTGATTTTATTTCCTTCAAGTGATATCAATATACGATTCTTGTTAAAGAAGATAAGTTTAATGCACAGTACTCTAAAATAACAACACAATCAAGAATCTGTTTAATACAAGAGAAATCTATTAGAAAACTGTATGATGATAGCATTCTTTTCTCTGTAATAGAATCAATCAGTTAGTCAAAAGTTTTCAAGAAGTTCCATTATAAAAATGAAATGTAACAAATGTTTGCAGCATTCCTACATTTTCTAAGCATGGATTTTATTTTTGTACTTTTAACATTATTATATAAATCCATGGCTTCATATAAATGGATGCATGGATAAGTTTTAGAAGTTGCAAAGTAATGAATAAGTTACAAAATGGATTAATTGAAATATCAAAGTATTAGGAAAAAATAGAATGGACTTATTAGAAATTATTACACCGGAAAATTGTATTTCAAACACTACTTTCAAGTTTGAAATGTATATTGGTATACATTGTGTTTACTTATTGATCATGATTAAGTGAACAAATAAGATAAATGGATATTGAAGATCTAATAATAGAAACAGACAGGTGGACTTAATCATGCTGAAAAAAGTATTTTGTAAGGTAAGTCTTCTAGGTTTAGTGAAACAGTCAGTTATCTGAGACTGTTGTGGACCTATGTCAGGTGAGAGAATTGGTTTCCTGATATGTCAGGAATTGAGAGAATGGGTTTCCTGATAGGTCAGGAATATGTGCTACTTAATTGAGCAGGGGAGTAGAGGATTGGTGGGGGGGGGTTCAGCTTTCTGAGAGGCTGTTATGTACCTGTGTCAGGCAAGAGGGTATGCTGTGTTATTGTCTGAGACTGTTGTGTACCTATTTACCATATACTAGGAATCTACTACCTGTTCTGAGTAGGAGGTAAATGGGGGGGGGGGGGGGGGGGGGGGGGCAGTTGTCTGAGATTGTTGCATACCTATGTCAGGTGATATGATATGGTTTACTTAAGGCAAAGAATCTATGCTACCTGAGCCAGGTGGGGAGAGGGAGAGGGGCTGTCAGTTGTCTGAGACTGTTGTGTACCTACATCAGGTCTGAGGATATGGTTTTCCTTTTTGTCAAGAATCTGTGCTACCTGAGCCAGGCAAGGAGGAGGGAGGAGGGGGTGTCTGTTGTATGAATGTCGTTACCTATGTCAGGTAATAGGTTATGGTTTTTCTTAGATCAGCAATCTCTTCTACCTGCATCAGGTGAGAAAACAGGCTGTCAGTCATCTAGGAGGTAAGAGGATTTGGTTTTCTTTAGTCAGGAGTATTTCTACCTGAGCCAGGTGAATCAGTTCTGTAGTAATTAGCATCAGGTGAGAAGGCTGCTGTCAAATTTCATGTTAATTTTATATTGGAAATGGATTATTGACACTTTTGGATATTATAGAAATGGGGGAACAGCTGTTTGATGATTAAAGGTAAAAATTTTTACCTTTTTGTCCTATTATTAATTTTATGGTAATATCCAGGTTTTTTACAATTCAAGATGCTAATTGTATGAATGAATAAAAAGTTTTTCCATATGATTACTACAAATTATAAGGTTGAGACATTTGTCAGAAGAAAAAAGTCTAGGTTATCTGGGAGTCAGAAAAGTATAAAGAAATCTCAATCTTTAATTAGAATGTGAAATTATCAGGTAAAACAAATTTCTTTTGTTCATGACAAAAATGGGAAAGTTAATATCATGCAAAACAGAACATTTAGATATCGAGTTAGTCCTTGAAATAGGATGCACTAGGTTTGTCAAAATAACAAAGAATTGCAAATCCCCCCACACAATTTTCAATCTGATGTTTTGGTACTTATATTTTTAGGATTGACAATTTTATTTTGACCAAAACTTTATTGTTGAAGGCAATACAATGACCTATAGTTGTTAATTACTGTGTCATTCCGTCTCCTGTGGAGAGGTGTCTCATTGGCAATCATACCACATCTTTTTGTAATTTTTATACATGCATGCATTAAATATTATCATTTTTATCAACCTATATAAGAACATTAGACATTCTCTACATTTTTTGATAAGCGTGGTACATGTTTTTATGGCATTTAAAAGGATTGTAAAAAGACTTTGTACATATAGATATGTTTGATGTAGATCATTATACAAATGTACAGATCTACTTCACAAGGAAAATGGTCCCCTTTTGAAATTTGACCCAGGTCTTACAGATAGTATAAGTCTTGTAATTTATGCCTGCTAGAATACATATTGACTTTTTGAACTATTCAGACTTTCAGAGAAAACTTTAATACATAAAACCTGATGTCGTTAAGACACCATCTCAAGCGAAATGTTAAGAGTTTGTGAGATATTAACAGTCAATGATTTGTTTTCCTTAAACTGGGTTGGAATGACAAAATTTTAGTTTGAAGATTATCCTTGTTGACATTTGCCAGAATCTAATATTGTCCACTGAACACTAACTGGGGTTATCTCCCTGGATATTTTGTTATATTGTCTGTAATACACAAAGTATTCATGGTATTAAAAATTCTTAAAAAACTGATGTTCTAAAATCATACATTTTAATGGAACTAAATGAATTAACTTATGGATTATTTCAATTAAATTTGAGTAAAGGTTGAATTGTTGTTTTTAATTTTGTAAGATATTTTAGTTCTCATCTTAATTTGTTTATAATTTTCCAATTATTGTACCAATCACCACAATATTTGATATCCAAACAAGTAGAGCAAACAAAACACATTGATTGATTTCTGGTATCAAATCGATTATACAAATTATGCAAATTAGGCCCAGAAATAAGCATCCGGCCATCTCCCCATGGCTGTAATATGTCAACTTAATCATGCATGGTTATTTAATTCACTTGTCATTCTTGTCAACTGTGCTAGTTCATGTGAAATGATTGGATTACTGTCGTGTGGACGAACATGCATGCCCGCGCTTTCAATGCAATCATTAATGCACAGCTCTTGAGAGTTCCACAAGTACAGCTGAAGTGTTACAAGACAAATACGGCTATATATGAATTACTTCGTATTGTAAACAAAGTGTCTAAATTTTATGGTTAACCAATTTTCATTTCAAATCATTTATATTTGCCTGGTCAAACATTCAATCTACTACATTCATTAATGCAGGCTCTTGTAGTCGTATCAGGTTAGTGCAGGTATTTTCTAAAGAGTTGGTGGAAAAAAAGATTTGACCTTTTATTCTTTTCAACAATGTTATATGTCACAGAGATATTTCCAAACTGTAATTGTATAATTTTATATTAGAAACTATTTGTTTGATTTTGGGGTTTAAGCGACTAAGAACATTATGATCTATTTGAGTTGTCGAACCAATTAAATGCTAATGAATCTAAAAGTCAGTTGTCATTTAATAGTTATAAATTTTTTTAAAGTAAAGGTGAGTTTTAATAGTTGAAATGCAGGAACAAAGGGGGAAGATTTGGATTGTATATTTAGTTCACAAACATTCATAAGTGTTTTAATAAAACAATTCTTCTTGTCTCTTGTATTGTAGTCCTAACCTTGAGAGACCTTCATCATGGGTAATCAAGGTTGTTTAGGTTACCCCTGATAGTTTTGTAGTTCAGATACGTTCTCCTCTCAAAAATGCAACCATGGTTGACCATGTTTACCATTGCTGACCATTGATAACCATGATCAAATATGGTTGGATGTGGTTTTAACACCATTGTCAACTATCATGTAACCAATGGTTACACCTTTGTGATCATGGTTGACCATAGATATACATCTGACCATAGTTGGATGTGGTTTTAACACCATGGTCAACCATGGTCACCATTTGTTTTCCACGTTTGTGATCATGGTTGACCATAGATATACATCTGACCATGGTTGGATGTGGTTTTAACACCATGGTTGGATGTGGTTTTAACACCATGGTCAACCATGGTCACCATTTGTTTTCTCACCTTTGTGATCGTGGTTGGATGTGCTATTTTTATATAGATTAGACCATTGGTTTTCCCATTTAAATGGTTTTACACCTGGTATTTTTGGGACCTTTTATTATAAGTATGATGTTTGGTGTGAGCCAAGCTCCGTGTTAAAGACCTTACTTTGACCTACAATGGACTTTCACAAACTGTGAGTTGGATGGAGCGTTGTCTCATTGACGCACTCATACCACATCTTCTTACATCTATTTACACCACATTTAAGCATTCAGGTTTTTTTGTGGGATTAAATAAGATGTAATGTTACAATCCTCATGCATTCTTGATTTTGGGGTTTTGACAAATTATGCATAAAAGTCTATATCTAAGAAATATGTGTATTTTTAAAACTATGAATGTAACATTGTTCATGCATAGAGAGTCCCCATAAAATCAAAGGAATTAATACTTAAAAAATAGAAATAAAAAACCAAAAGCAATTTAAAAAGTTTCTCACACAAATATCAGCTTTAAAGTGTAACCAAAAAAAAATCAAATACTTTTGTGCAAAATTATAAATGCATGGTAATTTCAAGTACTTGTCTTTCATCTAACTGCATACATTACAAAGAACAATTTGTTTGAAAATCTCTACATCAAAAAACAGATTTTCTACAAAAAATCACTTTATAATTTATTATAAACGATTATCATTAACTACCATACATTGCTTCAAACTATAAAAAGACACATCCTTTTGTGTTTTTTGTTTAATTTGCATAATAATGTAACTTGTAATCAATTTATTCTCCCAAAGGACTGGAGATTGCTTGATTGTGAAATTGTTATCAATTCAAAGCATATGTATTTCTCATTTTAAGGGACATGCCTTCTGGTCTATAATACTGTTTTTCAGTGTTTATAATATATATTACTTCAAGTTCCTTTATCAACTGCTAAAGCACTAAGCCTATTCAAAATCTAGTAGAGACTGTTGACTCATGTCTCAACATTTGTTGCTTATATAAGATATGTAAGTGAAAAATAGCAACTTTTACTGTGTTTTTAGATTAGTTTTTTGTAAGTCTTCTAAATGTAGAATCTTTTGTTATTCCTTGTGGCCCTATTTGTTGTTGATTTAATCCATTGGCAAAGGTATGATGCCACAATAAAAATAAAAAAAAAACAAAAAAGCTATGAAAAAAGAGAGTCAAAACTCTATAAGTTGTAGATAAACTCACAACATACTGGAAACAAGTTATATTAATCCATTTCCACTACTCCCCACGTAATTGCATAAAACCAATGTTTCGAGTTGTAAGACATAAAATGAAAAAAAAAACTGAAGACTGCATGAGCAATATCTAACCCCACCAAAAACTTGGAGTGATCTCAGTGTCTTGAAATTGACCAAAATTCCAGCCAAGTACATGACAGCTAGTACATGAAAAACTTAGTAAAAATAACAAACAAGAATTCCTTGGTAGTACATATAGTTTAAGACATGTATTATTAGTACAAACCCATTAGACTGTTCTTGTATTACTTTAATCATTTCTCCATACTTTAGTATAATTAACAGTTTTTAAGTCGAGAGACATAGTTTGGCACTCTACCGAACAGACATTAATTAATAAAGAATTATTAAACCACCCATTGGTAAACAATAAATCATAATATTGTGTGTTGTTGTTTCTTTGGTGGTCTTCTATACTTAGAGAAATGTATTTGTTGCGGATTTATATGGATAACTTTGTCTTTGCTGGTTTTTGCTTTGTTTGTGCTCCGGGTGCAGGAATTTCTCGCTACATTGAAGACCTGTTGGTGACTTTCTGCTGTTGTTTTTTTATGGTTGGGTTGTTGTCTCTTTGACACATTCCCCATTTCCATTCTCAATTTTATTGAAAAAATGCAAGGAGATTATACAGAGGGGGAATAAAAAATGTGAAGTCAATAAAAGACAGTTAGCACTGTAAATGTAAAAAAGAGATAAAGACATTAACAGTCCATAAAACATTTACACACAGTCATGCAAAAACTGAAGAGATTGAGCAACATGAAGTCCACCAAAGTTTAGGGGTGAAATCAGGTGCTCTGGAATGTTCATGTATCACTCAGGTGGCACATCCTAATGTTCGCAGACAATTATTCATCACACTTTAAAAAATGTGTCACTAAACTTCAAATATCTCTGGCATAATCAAATTCATTTAATAAGATCTTAGATGTAAATTACACACAGTCCTAATACATAAACAAATACATCTTAACTTTATGATAGACGTACAGACTTTGTATGTTATTATAGTACTAATGAAACAAAACAGGAAATTTCATTGTTATATTTTTAAGGCTAATTTAATGATGGAAGATAATTTTCACCTTGCATAACAGCCATTTTTCTATTTACATGGAATAAATTTGAAGGAAAACTTTATTGTTTTTATATCTCTTTTTAATTTTCTTCTACAGTAGTGAAAATAATCTGATGTCATCATGGCTCACCTGGTTTTGTATACAAACATTTGAGGTAATTCAATTATACCCAGTAGGAGTGATGGTCCCCTGACAGCTTTATTAGCCTGGTTCTTTATGTAATGTTTTGTCAGTTTGTCATCATAATGATGTAATACAAACTTGTCAATCTGGGACATCATGCTGATAAGTCAGGAGCTTCTATTATGGCTGTCAGTCAAAATAAATAAATAAAGTTTAGAGTTCATGTTTAATATTGTCAAAAATAAATAAATAGGATACTGTAAATTATAACTGTCAAAATAAATAAATAAATAGGGAAGGTTTGATTGCAAAAATAAGATATGATCCAAACTTGTAACATCTTATGGTAAAATTTATTATGCAGATCTTTTTAAAGACTGAATTTTAGTTATGATTATGTGCTAATAGATAACTTGTAGTATTAAATGGAAGAAAAAAATAGACAAATATAAAATGTGAAAAGGATATTTTAATTTGCAGACAGAAAAAAATCTATTTTCATATTTTGTTTGGTCCAAAAATAAAGTTCATTATATAAAGGTTTGTCAGAGTAGAAAATATTTTTTTGATTTTTTCTTTTTGTGAAATTTATCCATGTTTGTGCCAAAAATAAAGCATATATAAAGTCTTATCATCACCATGCACCCCTACAAAAAAAGATAAAATGTAAGACACTGCAGGTTCCTTTGATAATGTCCCAAATAAGATTGTTACATGACATAACAAAAAGTTATAGCTGAGTGGGGGTGATATTTAAAGTGCTATCAAATTTTATTTAAATCTGTTGAACATTAGATAAACTGACTACTTGACTATTATCGATGTCTATTTACACACAGAATTATATAATGTTTGTATAACTTTGTCATCAGAAGTGTTACTGTGATGTACACCTAACCATTGATTTACAAATATTTGTTTAATGGCGAAGTCACATATATCATAATTGCATCAAGCTTGAGGTATGTTAAATCTCTTATTTTAATGTTTGAATTGTATGAATCTCACAGTTCATCTTTATTGAATCTTTATATGTTTTACTTAAACTACAAATGACTCTTAAGCAAAGCATTTATTGTTTTGTACACAAATCAGTCTTTAAAACTCTTTACCAAAGTTTTTTAGACATGATTTCAGGGACCTTTTTAGCTTACTGTGATAGGGGTTTTTGCTCATTCTAAAACGTCATCAGGTGACCAATAGTTGTTAACTTCTATACCATTTAAACTATGGCAGAGAGTTGTCTCAATTAAGCGATTTAGCTTTATAATTTGTATTTTGTATTGCTGGTTGATATCTGTATTGTATAGATACTGTATAAGAAGATGTGGTATGAGTGCCATTTAATGAGACAACTCTCCATCCAAGTCACAATTTGTTAGAGTAAACCATTATAGGTCAAAGTACTGTCTTCAACACAGAGCAAGTTGGCTCACACCAAACAGCAAGCTATAAAGGGCCCCAAAAATTGACTAGCATAAATATGTCTTTTTATCTACAAAGGTAAATCGGAAGACAGGATTTAAAGATTTAGTTTGAATTTTGAATTTAAAAACTGCTGACAATACTGAAGTTATGGAGTTGATGACAAGAAAATAAAATTTGCTGATTAAGCAAGTTTTTGTACCTGGATAACACAGCTGTACTTAATGACAACTAGATATCATTGAGATGGGAGCCATCTCTGTGGGCCCCGCTGTCAATAACGTGGGGTAAATAAGTTGTATGGATAATCTGATATGAAGCATTATTTGAAGTTATTACATAGTCTCATGTGTGATTTTGATCTAAGATTTTAAGTTAAAACTGATAAATATTCTCATCTTACTTTCATAGTATAATAGTGATATGACTGCATGATGTGAACTCATTGTTTACTACTCTAAGGTGACTTCTGGATATATGGATTGATGTTTGAACAATATGTTTAAAGGTGCTGCCCAATTGATATTTGTCACATATTTTTAGAATTATGCCTTCAATATATTATGACCCACCAAGTATAAAGTATGAAATATTAATGGTTCTCGAGAGGTAGAGCGGACACAATTTGTTAAGAACAACGAACGGATGGACAGACCGACAGACTGATCTTAGACCTAGGATGCATACATTATGACACATTCTCTTGTGTTGGTTAATATATATGTTAAGTTGAAAATGTTTGTCAGGTATAAAGTATGAAATAATAACAGCTGTCCTCTCAAAATATAATGTGGATCAAATTTGTTAGCGATGGACAGACCAACAGACAGACAGACCTTTGACCTAGGAAGTGGTACATACATCATGACACACCCTCTGGTGTTGGTTAAAATGGATGTCAAGTATAATATTTGAAATCATAACGGTTCTCAAGATATAGAGCGACACAATCTTCACCACAGGACACAGGGTTGTCAACTGAAACCAAAGTTTTTTTGACGTTGACCTTTGACCTAGGAAGTTGTACATACATCATGACACGCCCTCTGGTGGTGGTTAAAATGTATGACAAGTATATACTTTGAAATCATAACGATTATCTAGATATGGAGCGGACACGATCTTCACCACAGGACACAGGATTGTCAACTCGAAACCAAAGTTTTTGACCTTGACCTTTGACCTAGGAAGTTGTACATACATCATGACACACCCTCTGGTGGTTGTTAAAATGGATGTCAAGTATAAACTTTGAAATCATAATGGTTATCTAGGTATGGAGCGGACACGATCTTCACCACAGGACACGGGGTTGTCAACTGAAACCAAAGTTTTTGACCTTGACCTTTGACCTAGGAAGTTGTACATACAACATGACACACCCTCTGGTGTTGGTTAATAATCATGTTAAGTATTAAGTATGAAATCATAACGGTTCTCTAGATATGGAGCGGACACGAAAGTGTTACGGACGGACAGACGGACGGACGGACAGACGGACGGACAGACTGATCACTATAGGGCGACCCGCCGTCGGCGGGGCCCTAATTATTAATCAATTTTAAAGATAAATTACGATTTGATTATATTATAAAATCTTTTGATAGCTGATCCAAGACCAGACTTTGAATTCTAAATGGTTATTTGATGTAATGTATACATATGAATATGAAATAGGTATGAAAAACCTTTCTGAGGTATCTAATGTATTGAATCAGTAGATCCGAATTGGATAATTTATTACTGTTTAATTATTATCTTGTCTATATAGAGGCATTTAGAGTTCCTTTGTTGCTTCAGAATATGTAGTCGCTGACATAGTTAAAATTCAAGACATTCTTTTAAAGGATAATGGACATACTGTTTTTTATCATGATTTATGTTGCAGTTTTAATTGACTTAATTTGAATATGAATTGTGTCGGTACTTTATGTAGGTAACAAAGTTTATCAAATCTGTATCAATTACCTGAGGACATAAGTTAGACCATTTGGTATCACTGAGTACAAATATTATGACGCTTAGATTTTCAACTCCAAGCACAATTTAATCATACTGTAGATTAGACTAATTGTAACAGTGTTTCAAATGTAGGTCATCCAGTAGGTCACTCATGCCTCATTGCTTCTGTACAAATGTGTAGGCCATTGCTTATGTTGAGGATTCGCTTCTTCAGCAGTTTTTCAAATTATTCATATAGACCAAGGGTTCATTCTGCTTTCATATAGGACCTACAATTTGATTAGGTCAGCATTTATAAGCCTGAGAAATTCACTACATTTAAATTTGTCTAATGACCTGGAACTTAAGGAGCATGTGGGCAATGGAATCAGTACCAAGAGTAGATACAGTCAAACCTACTTTAAAAAGGTTAGCTCTATAGAGAAAACTTGAGTTTTGACACATATCTCCCTCTTTTTGTCCTGTTCTAACAATCGTCCTTTTGTATTTTGAGAAACTTTTAATTCATCAAGGAAATATCTCTCATAATGTTAGTGTTTTAAAAGTCCATGCAGAAGGTGACCTCTAAATACAGGTTTTAATATGCAGTAAAGGTGACATCTACAGTGACCTTGAACAATAGACAGCTCTTATATTTTCTCTTTGTTAAATTTCTTTCAAATCAATTTTTGCACTTGTTTTAATTTCAATATCAGGACAAACAACTGTTTGTTTAAATATTACATAAAGTATCGAGTATCAATATCAACGATATTTTATTTTTGTCCGGTTAAGTGTTATAAAAATGTCTAATTACACAAGTCAATTGTACACCATATTCCTATATCAAAAGAGAAACAATATAATTAAGTATTGACGTTTTGTTACATGTCAAAATAAAATAAAGGTGATTCACTGTTTAATTACCTTTGAAATCAATTAACACATACATTTTTCTGCAAGTGAAAGATATATTTTTTAAATCAATTGTGCAAATTTTGTATTTAAAATTTTAGATTGAAAACTGCAAACCACCTTGATTTTTGACAAAGTCTATTAATTTTTAATGTAAATTTTCATATTGTAATTTTTTTCGTAATTTGTATTGATCATGCAGTTATACTCGACTCAGGTGAGTGAATGAGTCACCTGCTGTGTCGTGCAGTCAGGTTACCATAGCGATTAATATCATCAGGTAACATGCATGCATGTTCAGGTTTCAAGGAAATTTGATTATGCAACAAACAGATGAAAGAAAAATGGGTATGTGCAGATATTATCTTTAATTATTTTTGTTCAAATTTAATTTTGGAGGGACAGTTACTAAATGATTTTAATGACTCATAATTTTTCCTTTGTTCGGTGTGAAAATGATTTTATTTGTTAATTAGTTTAAATAATTCATATTCTGTTGAATAATGAGACATTTTTATATTAAAAATAATAATGATATTTGAATGTGTGTACTTTTCATGCATGAATCATCAAAGCTGATTTCTGTTGAAAATGGTAAAATCAGCATTAGGCACCCAGTAATTAAGGTACTGGTTTGGAAGGTAGCTTTGGTGTAATTCTGTCTTTGGTGACATGGATTTAATTGAGAAGGAACTATTGGTTATAGTCTTTTCTCTTAGTTTAAGGATTAGATTGAATCTATGACAGCCATTTATAATTGAATAATTAAAAGCAGGTCCAAAACAGTCCAATGTCAATGTCAATGCCATGACTGCTCTTTGATTTTTATCATAAAACAAAATGTATCTTTCATTCAAAGATATTTGTGCAATAGATTTATTGGTTCTCATGTGGAATATATACACTATGAAAAATCTGCTACAAAAATTGTATTACAAATTAATTAATTTAAGATGAAAGAGAATGAGGATGATTGGGGTTTTAAGCAAAAACTGTTTAATGTACAATAAATGTGAAAGGAATTTATAAAATGAATTAAGAAGCAGAAAGGTTATGACCTTTTTCATATGGAATCTATAAAAGTACAGATTTGGTATACAATCTTTGATTGTTGTGTAGTATGATTAAGTCTAAGATATGGTGGGAAAAAGTTTAAATTTATATTGAAGTTGAGATACTTGTTTTATAGATTCCTCATTGAAGTTTAGAGACTTGATATTAAAGATACCTCATTTAATTTGAGAGACTTGATATAAAAGATCCATCATTGAAGTAGATAGACTTGATACAAGATACTGACTATGTATATCTGACAGATCCCTCTTTGCAACTGTCTTGTAACCCTTGTCAAAATGCAACCATGGTTGATCATGTTTAACATTGATAACCATGGTCAAACCATGGTTGGATGTGCTTAACACCTTGGTCAACTATGGTTTTCCACTTGAGTTACCATGGTCATACATCTGACCATTGTTGACCAAGCTCAAATCTCAAGTTGTTTAGTCAATTTGACAACCATGGTTTTCTACCTTTTACATCTGACCATGGTCAACCATGGTCAACTTGATGACCATGGTGAATTCAAAAATTATCTGGATTGACTATACTCAAATTAAAATACAACCATGGTCACCTAAAAAGTAATAGAGACTAAACAATAAGAATAGGAATACAGTAAATTCAAAGTATTCTTCAGTCCATAAAGGGCATTTTGCATATTTGTAGATCATTTCAATATATCATTGAGATAAAAACAATGAAACAATTAGCAGTTAATAGCTTTCATTTTAACAAATCTTGATGTGTTTTGGTTTTCAGATGAAATGAATAAGTGAAATTTTCAATTTTGAGTGTTATATTACATATCCCTTGTGGACAGTCCCTGCATTACAATATCTTTTGTGTTGCCATTCTGTAGTGTTGTTTTCCCTCTCTGCAGATAATTAATTAATCATTATAGTGTATCAAAAGAAATATTCCATTTAGCAAAGCACATTGCACATTTTATTTGATTGAATGATAATGAAAAATTTTGTTGTGCACGGCTCTTTCATGTTTGAGTCAGAAAGTTAACATAGATTTGAACAAATAACATAAATGCATTAGCGCTGACAGTCATGGTTTTATAAAGACTGTATGGTAGTCTCTCCTGTGGTGTAAGGAATGCAGCTTTTTAATTCAGTATAGTCATTAGGGGGATGAGATATATTATGTGTACTCTTCGGTTTTCAGGGAAATTTTTAAAAGAATTTGGAATTTTTTGCCTTTTGTCCAGAAATTATAGTTATTTCGCGATCAGTACGAAAAGTTGAAAATTATGACTTACTCACTGTGGCACAAAATATTTTTATTAATCCTTTTTTTAATGAAACTTCAGAACTAAGTTTTTCATGGATTTGTTTTTGTGATTCAAACAATTTTTATCACAAGGACAAAAATCCACAATGAATCTAACTGCAGTATAGAAATAATGCCATCAAAACTTAAAATTAAAATGCAAGTTTTTATTTTTGCATAACTTTTCCTGTTGTATAACGTTTTGCATTACAGTACTGCAATAAAAACTCTCATTATTCTGTAAATACTGATTATAAGGGGAAATAAATGTTGTTCAGGCTTTAAAAGATAACAAGAAATTGACAAAATTCCCCATAGAATCTTAAGCTTTGCATGCAAGCATAACTCTCAATGTTCTTTAAAATTTTGACATGTTTTACAGACGATTAATTTGTTCAATGTCTGTTGACAATGTCATTCCTTAACCAAGGACAATTATTTAGGAGAAAGAAATTTAGTATTGTTTTTAAAAGAGTAATGGAAATTATAAAATTGCTGACTTTCAGTTTTGCTTTGAAAACTTCTCTGTACTTTACACATAATTGAGTTCAAATCACCAACTTCCCCTAGAGAATTTCATTACTGTTAAAAAAACATAATAAACCAGATATAAATACATTTACACTTAACCTTTATTTTAAATAGACAATCTCCATTTCTTCAGAAAGTGAAATATTGATTGCTGTTTTTGTTTTTTGTTGAAATAATGATTCGTTTTATAAAATCTAACGAGGTGTAACAACATATAAGTAGCGTTTTGAGATCAGAGCCAAATCAAGCAGAAATACGAAATGGAAAATGGCTAAACAAAATAGATTTTTTCACTGATATGTAAGAAATGCCTTTAATGGTGTTTGTCAACTAATAAAATCTCTTTAAAAATGTCTTTGGTTAGAAATAACATAATGTTTTTATGTGTTATATTTAAGATAACGATCATTTTATAAATGTATTGTTTATATCCTGCCTAATGAAGCATTGTGGGTAATGTAAGAAACAGCTGAGCAAGTTTTCATTAGATTTAAATGAACATAAATCTCTTTTTTTCTTCTGTAAAATTCAAAAGATTGTTATTGTTTTCAGTTGTTTTTCTTCTTTAGGTTGAATTGTCCATCTTTATAAATCAGATTTTTATGCTTTCTGTAAAATCAGCAGTTTTCTTGTTCATAGTTGTTTGCTGCCAATGTGTTTCAATCTTTTGTCAATCACTTTTTCACACTGAAATGTTATTTCTTGTGATTTAAACTTGATATTCCTTTTTTTCCAGAGGTGATAGGTTGTTCCTTCCTCAATAAACAAGGGTCTTGATGGGGCTTACAGAATAGAGCAAAATGGACAATAAAATGCGGAATTTTCAAAGGCCAAAAAAAATTTTAAAAAGGAAAAAGGCCAAAAAAATTAAGAATAGATAAAATTAAAGAATAGAAAACATCAGCATGAAAAAAAAGAATACATTAATTTGAGGACCTTCCTTCCTTTAACATTCTCATGAAATTTCAGCATTGCTCTTGGGATTCCAATTGAACCACTTGTTATAAAAATGCTGAATGTTTAGACAAAATGAATACACCATACCTTGATTTAATTGATCTGTGAGAGAGATCAAGCTAATCTCTGCTGGTATTTTGTTGTATATTTTGTAAATGTTTGTTTGTTTTGTTTCAAGTTTTGGTTCATTAAGACATTGTGGATTGTTTATCCTTACTTTAGATAATTAGAAATCTTAGCCAAAAAATGTATTATTGGAATGTGATAAAGTGCAGGTGGTTTAATTAATATATAGCTCGCTCAGCAGTACAAAGCCAGACTGGGCAATCTTTAACTTGCCTGGAAGTCATTTACTGTAAGGAGTGTTTGGAGTGTTTCGCTACCTTAAATTGGTTTTAGAATTCAAATTGATCCAGTGGCAGATCCAGGGGGAGAGTTCCTTTTTTTGGACGATCAATGCATTTGAATGGGGAAATTGGGTCATATGGTTGGAAACCCACCTTCTCCCCTTTTTTTCCTCCCTTGTTGGGAACCCCTCCTTTTTTGTCGAGCCTGCAACTTTTGTTGCAGAAAGCTCGACATGGGGATAGTGATCCGGCGGCGGCGGTGTTAGCTAACTTCTTAAAAGCTTTATATTTTAGAAGGTGGAAGACCTGGATGCTTCATACTTTGTATATAGATGCCTCATGTTACGAAGTTTCCGTCAGTCACATGTCCAATGTCCTTGACCTCATTTTCATGGTTCAGTGACCACTTGAAAAAAAAGTTCAGATTTTTTGTAATGTTGAATTCTCTCTTATTATAAGTAATAGGATAACTATATTTGATATGTGCGTACCTTGAAAGGTCCTCATGTCTGTCAGACAGTTTTGACTTGACCTCGACCTCATTTCATGGATCAGTGAACAAGGTTAAGTTTTGGTGGTCAAGTCCATATCTCAGATACTACAAGCAATAGGGCTAGTATATTCGGTGTATGGAAGGACTGTAAGGTGTACATGTCCAACTGGCAGGTGTCATCTGACCTTGACCTCATTTTCATGGTTCAGTGGTTATAGTTAAATTTTTGTGTTTTGGTCTATTTTTCTCATACTATATGCAATAGGTCTACTATATTTGTTGTATGGAATGATTGTAAGGTGTACCTATCTAGCGGGCAGATGTCATGTGACCTTGACCTCATTTTCATGGTTCAGTGGTCAAAGTTAAGTTTTTGAGTTTTGGTCTTTTTATCTAATACTATATGCCATAGGTCAACTATATTTGGTGTATGGAAATATTTTATGATCTTTATGTCAGTCGCGCAGGTTTTATTTGACCGTGACATCTTTTTCACGGTTCATTGCACAGTGTTAAGTTTTTGTGTTTTGGTCTATTTTTCTTAAACTATAAGTAATAGGTCAACTATATATGTTGTATAGAAGCATTGTTAGCTGTACATGTCTGCCTGGCATGGTTCATCTGACCGTGACCTCATTTTCAAGGTTCATTGGTTTTTGTTTAGTTATCTTGGTTTATGTTAAGTTTATGTGACAGTTGTATTAAAGCTTAGCTTTATACTTAGGACTATCAACATAATATCAATGATTAGTATAGAAGGCGAGACATTTCAGCGTGTGCACTCTTGTTTAAAAATGGCTTGAACCGCCCCTGTGAACGTATCTACCAGTATTTCGTTTTATTCCAACAACCTATTAAAATAGGGATATGTGGTATGTTTGCAAATGAGACAACAGACTTTGTAACCTGGTATATTCCAGCAGTCTAAAATAGAAATTATTAAAGGAGATGTGGTATGATTGCCAATGAGACAACTGTCAACCCTTATGTTCATTAAATTTAACCATAAACTTTGATAACTTTGTTAATTGAAAATTTATTTACTGATTAATGAAAAAGTTAATAAAATGGAAAAAAAATATTTGTTTTAAATAAAATTATCTTCAGACAAGGTCTTTTAAAATAAAAGAAATGAATGTGGCTTCTTATTACTTGCTACTGACACGTCATACTTCCTTTTTTATGTAATTGGTTTTTTAATCTTCTGAAATAGTCTAGTATATACAATTTCTGTTGTGTATTTAGATATAAACCATTTTTGTTGTGGACTTACTAAATAGCTTTCTTGACCATTAGTACAAACTTAATGTTTAATGTCTCTGGTCATTAATGATTATACTATTGATTGATTTCATAACAAATAGAAAAATATTATTATATCATTTGAACTATCCTTCATTGATTTATACCAGCTTTTAATTTGGTAGACATGTGCTGAATTTTTAATAGAACAACACATTATTGAACTAGACATCATGACATTGAGACGTATTTAGGACAGTTAATACTATTACTCAGTATTACATTATCTACTACTATTTATACCTTAGTATAGCTCTTGAATATTCAAATAGAATTAGTACAGCTCCTGAATATTCAAATAAACTTAGTATATCTCATGAATATTCAAGTAAACTTTAATAATATAGCTCCTTAATATTATATTCAAATAAACTTCATAATTACATGTGAAATTAAACAATTGCATTTATTTCTTTGACATTAAACTGTGGAACATTATAATATTAATGTCATTTAAGAATTACAAGTATTTACATAAAAAGTGATTTGGTATGATAACATTGTCTAATAAGCATTTACAATAATTACAATATGTCTACCTGAAACATTAAAATCCCCATTTAATAATACATTTCCTATAAACACATTAAAAACAATATTGTTTTTGACACAAGGTCCATTATTGTGGTTTTCTCACCTTTAACAATTAATGGATAAATCAAGTAAATTGAGTTTTTGTAATTGATAGGTCAGTGGTCACTATGCGGTCAATGTTGACATGAGGTGTGATTGTATTTACATAGGTGGTCAGTCTGAGTATTACCTGCTACAGATATTTATATAGGTGGTCAGAGCCTTTGGTCAGTATGTTTCTGGCCAACCTTTTCCTGTTTCTGACAAGTATTGATACATTTCCTGTTAATTTGTGGTCTGTTTGTGTGCATTATATTCACTAGTCAGGAATTAGTAGTATTTTCTAACTGGAGTGTGAATTAGTATTGTACCTTGGATTATTAACATTTATATAGAACTGATATAGCTATGAAAATGACCAGACAAAAGGTAAGTTAAATCATAATAGAAATTTGGAGCTGAAATCAATTTCTAAAAAAATCTAATGAGAACAAAATCTTAAAAGTTCTGACTATTTCTGTCTACAACTTACAATGAATTTTTGTTGCAAAATTTTTTTTTTTTATAATATCAAATTTGGTCTTTAAGTGAGAATCTCTTTCCTTACTTTTATGTAAAAAAAATATAGCTGGACACCTCCTTATTTCAAAGTTTAAAGTGCTAAAACTATAATGTCGATGTTTAAGTTGGATTCAATTGTGTTTTAATGTCTTCATAGGGGCCCTTAAATGGTATACCTAATTTCACATAAAAAAGAGTGTTCTTTGAAGTTTTAATAACAATTTCATAAAAAAAAAAAAAAACATCACAAACAGTGCCAATCTAATTATGCGTAATGCAGAACTTATTGACATTCTTGCCTCAAGGGTGTACTCTAATAGTTCATTAAGAACCAGTAGCATTTATAAGTATAGATCTATCTGACATATCAGAAACATGTCAGGTATATAGTGAAATGGATTATGTCTCATCAACTTATATTTACATCTAAATCCTTCTTATCTCCTATAAAATAATTATACTGACAATTATCCCCATGAAAATCATCCCTATCACCTTGCTAATCTTTAAGTGGTCAATTCTTTGTGGGGGGTGCCTGTCAAGTTCAAGATTCCTTTGGTTGTTTTAACATTGTAAGACAAGATAGCAATGAATGATGGAATTTATTGGGGTGAGTCAGTTATTTTTTGTTTCAATTAATTTTTGATGCCAATTTTTTTTTGGTACCATGCAGTTTTGTATTGTTTTATATGTTAGGAAGAGAATCGCTTACTCAGAACATCACTATGTAATGAAAAATATGGAAAAATATGGAAAACAATGTACTGTAAAGTTTGAAATCTTTAAATTTACACAATTTAATGTAAGAGTAAATAAATAAATATCTCCTCATTTATTTGTTTCTAAAAGAAGAACCTCATTATAATGAACAAAAATAAAACCATGTGATCACTTTTCTTTATTTTATTATTGCTGGAAGTGTCTAAGACGTGTCACTTTCTATTTTCTACATCTCATGGTTTTTGATTGGCCCAGTGGGCCTCTTGGTTTTCTTTTTCAGTTTTATTATTTAACTACATGTAGTAAAATGAGGATTAAAGGGTAGCTATCAAACTCCCAACAAACAGATATTTTTCCTCAGGTTTGATGGTTTTTATTTTCTCACCAGTTTATATAACATGGAATGAGAAACTATTTATGGCCATTAAGCAGGATTATTTTTCTCTTTAGAAAGATTTATTCTACAAATAACTACTTAATCAGACATTTTCTGTCACTTAAGAAAATAACATGTTAGACATCTTACATTGATTCCTATAAATAATTGTTTTGATTTGATTTTTTCAGGAAATGACACTTTTATGAGTTCAATAGGTTATGTTGAATGCCTTAAATATTTTTTTTATGAATTATAAAGCTGGTGAATATTTGTTGTATAAGGTTAAGGCAAGTAAACTATGATAGTTCACGATCTTTTTTGTGATGCCAGAATTTTCGAAAATGGGAGGCAAAAATATTCTTAAATATTATAAAACACACATTTTTTTTAACTAATTTTGAATTTGGTGGTAATACATTGTATGCTCTAAACAAAAAAAGACAAAAGAGACTAAAAGACATGGGACGTTTCTGGACCTGAGTCATGACTCTTGGAGTAAGTGTTGATAATATAGTAATCTATTTAACCTGGCCTGCATGATGATACTACTTTGTACTGATATAAAGTTGCTTCCAGAGGCTTCAGCTGACATCATGGGAGGTTTAATACAAAGATAAATGTTTATTTGTCAAACAAAAGAAGATTAAATCAGAGTCTAAGTAACCCTTAGAATGACATGATCTTCTCAATCAGGATGATAGAGAAGGTGGAGAAACTGAGGGGCTGGAGGGGAGTCAAAGTAAACATGTCAAACTGCTACCATGGTTCACTAATTGTTAACATGGCTCACTGTCACCATTGATAAACATGTTTGGATGTGCTTTAAACCATGGTCAGCTATGGTTTTCTACTTTTTGACCATGTTTAACCATGGTCAATTTGACAACCATGGTTTTCTACCTTTGTGACCATGGTCATACATCTGACCAAGCTCTAATCTTTTAAATGGTTGTCCATAATCAACCATGGTGTAATCAGAGTGATCAGAAAAACTAGGAGTCTTTACAAAATGGGCAAAAATTAGAGGGTACCACAAGGAGGGAGCAGGCATCAAGGAAACTCTCTGACTGACATTTTTTATCCTTCTTGATCAGAATGATAGAGAAAAGGGGAGAGAGCTGGGCGATAGTGGTAGAGTGTTGTTATTGATATTTATCTTATCATTGAATTGATCAGAGGAGTCCTACAAGTAGTTTAAAAATAGCATTTATTGATTCAAAATATGACCTTAATTGAAAAGGGGCAAGTGTAGATATTTAAGTCTGACATGTCAAGTTGATTTTATAGTGAATTTTACAGTATAGGAATAGAGGGAAAATATAAAGGGATAATTCCACTGGGTCTTAGAATATCAACAAATCAATCAAATGACATTTTGTCAGCATAACCACTAAATGACCTTTAAATTTTATAAATACACTGGCCTTGATTATATAATTCAGATCTATTTTAAGAAACAATTAATTAAATCTTCATTTTAATCAGAGTTCCTAACCAGATGTGATTTACAGGGTTCTGTTGAACCAATAATATCTACAAGTTATCTAAGACAAGTAGTGGTCAAGTGGGTCATTTTAATCAGTAATAATGACTTTAGACAATGTCTGACCACTTACAGGAAGCCTAGCTTTAGATTCCCAAGTGAGATTTCTCTCAGTTTCTCTAATCAATACCTAAATGGAACAATTTATCAGAATTCCGATTTCTCTCCTCTGTTAAGAACAAATTACTGCTGGTAGATAAATGTCAGATGATAATCTTTGTATTATGTAACATTGAGGCTGAAATGGTCATATAGATCAGGGATATATAATGTTTAAGTTCTTTAAGGTAAGGCCATTTAGTATTTTGTCAATAGTTGCATGACCCCACTCCTGGATGGGAGACAGGAGGGATTTTCTACCCGGAATGATGTTATATTTACAAATATATAACAGTGACAGGTTTTAATTTTGGATTTGTCTGTAATATAGAACTTAAGTTAATTTTACTTACTAAAAATTACATAACTGCTGAATCAGCATTTATTTAACTTTTCCTCACTAAATAAAAATTGCTGAATCAGCGTTTTTGGAAAATCATATTGGCTCAGTAGTCAGGAATAGATAGTTTTCAAATTATACATGTTTAAAGAAGCCTACACCCACATTAAACATGCATCAATATTTCAGTTTTAGGGGTTATATGCCCTTAAAAAGCTATACCTTTTATTATAGCAGTGTATTTTCCCTGCTTAATTTATTTATGCAAAAGTAAGTATCTCTTCCATGGGCAGATTCTAAATTGTTTTAAAAGGGATGTATGTAACTTTATATATTAAATGCTTATGTACATTATGTCACCCATGTTAATAGCACAGTGCCAAAAAAGAAGAATTCTACTCGGTATTGTAACTCTTCCGGAACACCGAGATCACCCAAACTTTTTAATGGGGACCCTGTTGCCCAGTCTTTACCAAGTTTGCTATGTTGTAATTTGTGTACTGTTTTTTCAGAAAGAAAAAAATTATACTCATGCAAATTTATTTTATGTAATTTTTAACCAATATCTGTGGATTCATTTATTTTCGTGGGTACCAATTTTCGAGGTTTGAGGAAAACTTGCATATTCGTGGATATTTGATTTCGTGGTTTTGGAAAAGTCTGCATAAATGTACATTCCTTTAGAAAATTTGTTATTTGCTGAACATTTAAATTCGTGGTTCACCAGATGTACCCACAAAAAACACAAAAATTGGTATCTAACTAATGAAAACGAATACACAGTATATCAAATATTTACTGTTTCAAAAATTTACATATCGTAAGATGTTTCATTAATTTATATCAATATATTTGAAAGATGATCATACAGAACGTTCAAGAATTGCTTTTATGACAATAAAGCACCAAAAAACCGAAGCAAATAAACTGTTCTCTTTGAATGTTGCATTATTATGTGACCCCTTGCTTAATATTTTGTGTACTTTTGTCAAACAAGAACAAAGATTATCTTTGTAATAATGTGTTTGAGTTGGTTGTTTTTGTCTAGCTGTGAGAATGGCAAATTAGATTTTGTAGTAATATAGGACTTATGAGACATTTAATAAAAAATCTATAGCTGCTAAAAACGTTATTTGGAACAAAGTTTCGCAACAATAACTCTCCGCTGAAGGATACTTATTGGTATCATTAATTTGTCACTAGAGAGCAGATAAATTAATTTTCTAAGGAAATGCAATCTTAGGAAAGCCATCACTTAAAAAAAGTACACATATGTTACCAAAGTTAAAGAAGAATAGTGAAAGAAAACATTCTTTGTTATAATGAACGATCTGTAAAAGATTCCAATGTAGTATAATCATCCAATCAGAGAGAAATTAGAACGAAATCAATTGTGCAATCAACAACGCTGACAAGGAAAATGACAAATGTACATTTTCTAGAGCAGATTGAATAATAGGGATGAAAACGTGTTACTGTCCCTTACGATGGGGTTTATAATCAAAATGAGACGCATTAAAAGAAGTAAAATCTATTTTTGATGGGATAAATATAGGTGAACGATTTTCTTCCAGACCATTTATTTTGTGGATAAAAGGATGATTTTTTATTGCATGAACATTTAGGTGAATAGATTTTCTGATTGAATATTAATATTTGAATTAAAAAAGGCTATAATTTCTTTTGTGTAACAGATTTAATTGAAAATTGTTTCATAAAAAGATTGTTTTGCTATATATCCTATACAATGTAGTGACTTTTAATTGATTTTTATGCCCTTTTTCCGGTCTGTGCATTTGTTTGTCCATCTTTTCCTCCGTCCGTTCATCTGTCTGTCTGTCTGTCTGATGATTTCATGATTTTACAAAAGTTTGCTTTTAACAAGCCTACTAGAAAAAGGGTACTTCTGTTTAATTTGTGGGTGACAAAAAATGCAAGCTGTCTGTTAGTACCAACAAAATCCATAAAAATTGCTATCCTGGTAATCCAACGAATAATTTTGAAAATTAGATTTAAGTTCAAGTTGTTCTATCAAATTGGACAGCCTCTGAGTATATATATATATATGAATATGAGTTAAAAAGAATTTCAGATATTTAGATTGAAAGTAATGCTTGTCTTTCTCTATCAAGAATTTACTGGTATATCTAGAATTTCAATTGGCTGATGAGGTAAATGATTATTTTTATTTGCAATAATAATTCTTATCTTAATTATGATAACTCTAAAATTCCAATATACAAAAATGTTTTTGAAGTTGTATTTTGAACAATGATCCTTTTGTTTTTCTTGCCAAAGAATTTGATTGAATCGAAATACAATTGTATCAGCAGTAGGGTTAATTCAGTGTAGAAAGAAATAGAATGTTTCTGGATTAAAGATAAAATTTCTTATTAATTGAATTATATTCATAAAAATTGTAGCTTTGATAAAGCTTATTATGTAAATGTTATTAATCTAATGAAAGAATTCTATTAGAATGATTAGGATTGAGATGCAAGACATTATTAACTGTATTGTTCAGTCAAATAATCTTAATTATATTTTCTCTATAATGAGACATGATGACCTTGACATTTCGAGTCGAGCATAGAAACTTTTTTGTTCAGATTCAGACCCAATCATGCAGCATTTTCAATAAATAGTATTGAGTAAAGAAGTTTGCTAAAAAAAGGAATGAAGTATTCCATCATATGCATGTTTACTGTATCCTGATCTGAAATCCTCTGTATACAGTAAGCTGTATAGTTACCCTTGTTGCGTGCAATCTAAAAATAAAATCTGAGTTGAATATTACATGAATAGATTTAGTAGTAATGCCCTCAGTTGGAAGGTTTTATTGTTTATGTTTCTTATATCTGATTTTTCTATACCCGTTTCTTAGTTTCTTTTGTTTCATTATTGTATTTGAGTAAATTTGACCTCATTTTAGTTGGTTGATTTTAAGTTCTAAAAGCTCTTATAACGCTTTTTATGCAAATTGATTCATTTACATATTTGTTGTTGTAGAAAGGAGGTTATTATAATATTTGGTATTATTGTTTAATATCCTGATTTGTTAAACTAATGTAGTTTACATGTAGATTAGGGATTTAAGTCCTCTGATCTACCAATGGGATTAGTTCCGTTACACAACTATCAGAATATATTATATTATAGAGGTTTAAAACATGTTTCAAAACAATAAGAAAATGCTTTTTTGTACCATATGATTATTTAAATTTATAATGCATCATGTGCATTAACAAATTTTCAGTACAGAAATATTGAGTTTAAGATTTTTGTCTTTTTGAGTTCCTACAAATAATGATACTTTTCACATCATAAATGTGTTCATGTGTGAGACAAAATTCTTGCAACATATCAAACCAATTTAAATTTCAACAACAATTATTTAAACAATTGTGTGAAATAGCTTGATTGTGACAACTTTATACCTTGAAATTATGTAAAAACCTGGCAGCAATTTCAGTTTTCAACACTTGTCAATTTGCAAGAAAACTGATTTATAATTGTTTATTTTAAACTTTTGAAAGTTCTAAATGTTAAAGTTGTGATGGAATTATGTTTGATTAAAAGGAAAACTCACATTTTGGTGTTGAAAGATTTTGTTTGTTTATGCAGCATTTCCTGATTTTGCAATATGTTATCTCTTATTTTTGTCCACAATTCTCCACAACCGCAATTAAGGTGGTACCCAACACTTTCACTAAAATTAATTTGGCTCAGAGTTAATTAAAGGAATTTTGGTATTGCAATATTGATATGACTGGTCATAATAAAAATAAGAAGATTTAGTATTACAAAAGTATTGCCAATGAATGAATGAGGCAACTCTCCACCAGAAAACGGATAGAAGAAAAACCAACTATTATAGGTCATCATCAGTTTTCTTTCCTTTGAACAGAACATTTAAAATAGATATAAATGGACGTAATGGCTATCTGTATATAGGTGTGATAAGTTGTATCACAGAGTGTCACAATATGTAATGTTGTTGTTAAATTGAGAAATCTTGTACTGGGGCATGGTCGTAACAATAGCTAGTTTTGTTAACCTATGTCTGTGTTGTTTTAGGTGTCATAATGTCTAGTAAGTCATGAAACAGATAAACAGGGAAACATTTCCTTTTTGTGTCCATTGAAACATTACATTAATGATACTTAGATAAATTGAAATATCATGTATGAATTCTTTTATTTGACGATTTCCAACCTACATGTATAGATAATGTGTGTTTTGACCTAGAAGAATTACTGTGAATTCAGAAATTTTGCTATGTTTTCATTATTGTATAAATTATATCAAGAAACGTTACGGTTTCAGATAAATAAAAAAATGTGCATTTTAAACTTTGATAGCATCATTTTGAATTTTTTGAAATACTAAGGCTTTTCTACCTCAGGCATAGATTACCTTAGCTGTATTTGGCAACACTTTAAGAAATTTTGGATCTCAAATTTCTCTTCAAATTTGTACTTCATTTGGCTTTTTTAAACTATTTTTGATTCGAGCGTCACTGATGAGTCTTTTGTAGACGAAACGCACGTCTGGTGTACCGGTATATATAAAATTTAGTCCTGGTATCTTTGATGAGTTTATTAATTGTATGCATATCACTTCCTCATTAATAAATCTCCAAAGTTTAACTGTTGTTCAAACATAATCTCAAAAGTTTAACTGTTGTTCAAACATTTCAATCAAAAATTTATGCATTCAAAATTTTCTGAATTTACTGTAGTTTTAATCCTTGTACAGACTTGCAGTTGTGAACACCTAATTTGATGCTACAATGGGTTGATGTATATGTGCCTGTTGTACTAAGTGTCTTTTATCTCTATTTTACAGAAGGACAACATTCTGAAAGATTTGGAGAGAGAAAGAATGCTGAGAGCTGATGCTGAAAAAAAGCTACGAGAGCTCACCATAGAAACTGACCAATCACAGTCCAGGTTGCGTCACATCCAAACAGAATTTCAAAAGTAAGAAGAAGTTAAAGTATTAATGATTCATGATTTAGTGCCATTACCACAAATTTCAAGAACAATAATAATTTTTTCTCTAAATCAAAATGTAACAAGCTTCTATAACAATGGCACGTTTTCTCTCATTTAGGGAGTGAACGATTCTTTAAACTTTTGCACTACATAATAAACTCAAGTTTTAAGTTCAATCTAAAAAAAAAAACAGGTCAAAACAATCTATAAAGCTTCAACAAAGCAGAAAACTTTTAGCACCCACTTGGTTCAGAGATTAACAATCGCAGAAAATCGTACTCCATAAACAAAATTGATATATATTTAGAACCAATTTGTATATTTATCATAAAATATATGCTCTTTATTAAATTGGATTTCCCAGATGTTTCTTGTTAATCTTGGTACAAAAATGTGAAAAAGATATTTGACCAATCAGAAACCATAAAAAAATAATGAATGACCACTGTCTCATTGATTAATGCTCTGCTGGCTCCAGAAAGACTGACGTTAAATAAAAGGGAGATAATTACATGATCAATGATCAATAATAAAGTGTAAAGATGACGATTTTTAGTAGGAATTTATGTGATATCATAATTGTTTTTTCTATAATAAATCTGTCCACCAACAACTTCCGCTATGTCTATAGTGTCAGAAATTTATTGATATATTTATAGAAATCATTTCTCATTAATATGATGGTTTTTTTCTAATTTTTGTTTTGTTTATTATGCTTCTGAAGTGTCGGAAATTTATTGATATATTTATAGAAATCATTTCTGATTAAGTACATGATTGGTATTTTTTTTATTGATAAATAGATAAAGTTTGAGAAAACCTTGAATAAAAATATTGATATAAAGCAATTTTTTATACGACCGCAAAAATTTTTTGGTCGTATATTGCTATCACGTTGGCGTCGTCGTCCTGCGTCGTCGTCGTCCGAATACTTTTAGTTTCGCACTCTAACTTTAGTAAAAGTGAATAGAAATCAATGAAATTTTAACACAAGGTTTATGACCACAAAAGGAAGGTTGGGATTGATTTTGGGAGTTTTGGTTCCAACAGTTTAGGAATTAAGGGCCAAAAAAGGGCCCAAATAAGCATTATTCTTGGTTTTCGCACAATAACTTTAGTATAAGTAAATAGAAATCAATGAAATTTTAACACAAGGTTTATGACCACAAAAGGAAGGTTGGGATTGATTTTTGGAGTTGAGGTCACAACAGTTTATGAATTAGGGGCCAAAAAGGGGCCAAAATAAGCATTATTTTTGGTTTTTGCACCATAACTTTAGTATAAGTAAATAGAAATCTATGAAATTTAAACACAAGGTTTATGACCATAAAAGGAAGGTTGGGTTTGATTTTGGGAGTTTTGGTCCTAACAGTTTAGGAATAAGGGGCCCAAAGGGTCCAAAATTGAACTTTGTGTGATTTCATCAAAAATTGAATAATTGGGGTTCTTTGATATGCTAAATCTAACTATGTATGTAGATTCTTAATTTTTGGTCCCGTTCTCAAATTGGTCTACATTAAGGTCCAAAGGGTCCAAAATTAAACTTAGTTTGATTTTAACAAAAATTGAATCCTTGGGGTTCTTTGATATGCTGAATTTAAAAGTGTACTTAGATTTTTAATTATTGGCCTAGTTTTCAAGTTGGTCCAAATGGGGGTCCAAAATTAAACTTTGTTTGATTTCATCAAAAATTGAATAAATGGGTTCTTTGATATGCCAAATCTAACTGTGTATGTAGATTCTTAATTTTTGGTCCAGTTTTCAAATTGGTCTACATTAAGGTCCAAAGGGTCCAAAATTAAACTAAGTTTGATTTTAACAAAAATTAAATTCTTGGGCTTATTTGATATGCTTTATCTAAATATGTACTTTGATTTTTGTCGAGCCTGCAACTTTTGTTGCAGAAAGCTCGACATAGGGATAGTGATCCGGCGGCGGCTACGGCGGCGGCAGCGGCGGTGTTAGCTCACTTCTTAAAAGCTTTATATTTTAGAAGGTGGAAGACCTGGATGCTTCATACTTTGTATATAGATGCCTCATGTTACGAAGTTTCCGTCAGTCACATGTCCAATGTCCTTGACCTCATTTTCATGGTTCAGTGACCACTTGAAAAAAAAGTTCAGATTTTTTGTAATGTTGAATTCTCTCTTATTATAAGTAATAGGATAACTATATTTGATATGTGCGTACCTTGTAAGGTCCTCATGTCTGTCAGACAGTTTTCTTTTGACCTCGACCTCATTTCATGGATCAGTGAACAAGGTTAAGTTTTGGTGGTCAAGTCCATATCTCAGATACTATAAGCAATAGGGCTAGTATATTCGGTGTATGGAAGGACTGTAAGGTGTACATGTCCAACTGGCAGGTGTCATCTGACCTTGACCTCATTTTCATGGTTCAGTGGTTATAGTTAAATTTTTGTGTTTTGGTCTGTTTTTTTCATACTATATGCAATAGGTTTACTATATTTGTTGTATGGAATGATTGTAAGGTGTACATGTCTAGCGGGCAGATGTCATGTGACCTTGACCTCATTTTCATGGTTCAGTGGTTATAGTTAAATTTTTGTGTTTTGGTCTGTTTTTTTCATACTATATGCAATAGGTCTACTATATTTGTTGTATGGAATGATTGTAAGGTGTACATGTCTAGCGGGCAGATGTCATGAGACCTTGACCTCATTTTCATGGTTCAGTGGTCAAAGTTAAGTTTTTGAGTTTTGGTCTTTTTATCTAATACTATATGCCATAGGTCAACTATATTTGGTGTATGAAAATATTTTATGATTTTTATGTCAGTAGCGCAGGTTTCTTTTGACTGTGACCTCATTTTCACGGTTCATTGCACAGTGTTAAGTTTTTGTGTTTTGGTCTATTTTTCTTAAACTATAAGTAATAGGTCAACTATATATGTTGTATAGAAGCATTGTTAGCTATACATGTCTGCCTGGCATGGTTCATCTGACCTTGACCTCATTTTCATGATTCATTGGTCTTTGTTTAGTTATCTTGGTTAATGTTAAGTTTATGAGACAGTTGTAATAAAGCTTTATACTTAGGACTATCAACATAATATCAATGATTAGTATAGAAGGCGAGACATTTCAGTGTGTGCACTCTTGTTGATTATGGGCCCAGTTTTCAAGTTGGTCCAAATCAGGATTCCATATCAAGTATTGCGCAATAGCAAGAAATTTTCAATTGCACAGTATTGCACAATAGCAAGAAATATCTAATTGCACAATATTGTGCAATAGCAATTAATTTTCAATTGGAGTTATCTTTCTTTGTATAGAATAGTAGTTGATAATATATGTTGGAAATTTGCCAGACATGACTATGATGTCATTTTCTATTTTTATTTGCCAATAACTTTATGTAAATAACTTCATTGGAAATTTGCCAATATAAAATGTTGCTGATGAAGCTTTTTTTCCTTATCTTATCTAAAATGTTTTTAGATAATGTATGTTGGACATTTGCCAGACATGACTATGATGTCATTTTCTATTTTTATTTGCCAATAACTTTATGTAAATAACTTCATTGGAAATTTGCCAATATAAAATGTTGCTGATGAAGTTTTTTTTATTGTTTTATACAATAAACAATGTATATTCACTTTTACTACCAACCAATCTTTACCATTCAGTGATAACAAGCACTTTATTTTACATTTTAATATTTTATGATGTATTTAAAAGAGTAGTTATTGTTGCAAACTCCATTAGAAATTTGAATTGATATCAGTTTTGGAAAAAGGGAAACGAGGATGTGAAAAAAAGGGGGGGGGTTAAATTTTTCTCATTTCAGATTTCATAAATAAAAAGAAAATTTCTTCAAACATTTTTTTGAGAGGATTAATATTCAACAGCATAGTGAATTGCTCAAAGGCAAAAAAAAACTTTTAAGTTCATTAGACCACATTCATTCTGTGTCAGAAACCTATGCTGTGTCAACTATTTAATTTTAGATTTAAAAAGTTTGAAGAAGAAATCTTTAATTGATTTGTAAAATCTTGACATTTGTTTTGTGTAAAAAAAACCCATGTAATGTCAAAAATTTGATCACAATCCAAATTCAGAGCTGTATCACGCTTGAATGTTTTGTCCATACTTGCCCCAACTGTTCAGGGTTCGACCTCTGCGGTCGTATAAAACTGCACCCTGCGGAGCACCTGGTTGTAATTTTTTATTTTGCATATTCAAAAGTCTTTTATTATATGATTTGTAATGCTTTCTGATTAAATTATATTTCTAAAGAGAAATTATATTTCTAAAGAGAAATTATATTTCTAAAGAGAAATATAAGTATTTTATAGCTTATAAAGCTGTTTTGAACTTATCTCATAAAACTTTGTTATATCCGATTTTATTTTATAAGAATCTTTAGAAATTGGAAATTCCACATACAAAAACATCAGATCCAAATTATGATCACAATGTTTAGGAAATTCCTAATTTAGTGGGACTAAAAGTACAGATAAAAACAATGAAAGGACATTACTTGTTTGAAGAGTTGATACCAATTATTAGATAACTTTACTAATTGGAACTTTGATATCTGATAGCAAATCCTTGGAGACTGAATAAAGTACTTTGAAAACTTTTTACGAAAAGTGTCTCCTAATGTCACAAATAAATAATTCTGCTTTATATTCATGTTTATAATCAATAACTTTATTATGCCAACAAAAAAAAAAAAAAAAAAAAAAACCAATCAAAAGGCATCCACAGATTGACATGTTATAATTATGTCATGTAAGACACCAGACATCTATCTATACAATACCAGTACCCCTTGCTTTTCGTAATTGCCCCCTAAAATAAATCACTTTTTAATGTAAGTGTTAGTATACATGTTCACATATAAGAGAACATTAAAATGTAAAATAAAGCATGAATTTTTGTCTGTTTTCTTAAGGTTAACCATACATTAATTTTCAAATAAGTTCCAGACTTTCTGTACAGTTTTCTCAACCCAAAATAAGTGTAAAATTCTGTCTAGAAATGTTAAGGCAGACTAGAATTTCTCTGATGTACTGATAATTTACTAAACTTCATCTTTGTATATACATTGTATGACTTTGCTATATACATAGTACAGATTAAAAAAATGAAAATAACCATAACAATTAAATTCCAACACAAAAATTAATGTATTGTGTATCTGTATTACCATCAAACATTTTTAGAAATTCAAAATCATTTAAAATGTTAAAACCTTTTAAATAACAATTAAACATGCTGGTTAAGGCTAATTAAGATTCAATGATGCATTTTTGGAGCCAACATTTTGCAGTACCAGATACTGCTATTCACCAAATCTGGGTTTATTTGACTAAATTGACATTGATATAGAATTCGTAAAATAATTTATTATTTTGATGCAATAAAGGAGATGAGTATCGCCACTCACTACTTTATTTAAAAGGCTTTCCCGATATTTCAGTCTTGTCTAAATAGCATATAATTTATACTTTTACGTAAATGTTTATTTTTCTTGATGGAAGAATTGATAGATTTTATATCAGAGAAATTAAACGTAAGATTCAATTTTGTCAAACCTTATTACGAATATTACTCTGAACAGATTGGTTGATAGAAACTGCCGATTTCCCCGTTAACAGAAGCATACATCTATGAAGAATTGGTTTTCTGGAATGTCGCTACAGGAAGTTTCCTGTTTTGTGATGCTCCCTTCTCATTATAAATCTCGGTTGTATTGATTAATTACTGAAAAAAATTGCTATTTACTTTTACTTCCGATGTTGAAAGCTGATATGTATTTAAACTCATGGGTGATGAACTATTTCATTACAAAACTTAGAATGTGTCCTTTTTATAGCAGTTTTTATTTTCCTTCTTTTATATACTTTGACGGTAAAATCTTCATGTTGACATGCGATACAGTAATTATAGGGTAATTTTATAGTTGTCACTTCTTGTGACATGGTGGTATGTGTTAAGATTGAAGATGATAGAAAAGTGAAGAAGTCGGAAGTTGATTGTAGGGTACCAGTTTGTAAATCTGAAAGAAATTTTACCAGTGTCAAAATTTAAAGTCAGTCTAAATTCTAGACAAGTACCAGTGTATAAATCGAAAATGAATTTTAGGTACCAGTGTCTAAATTTAAATGTAAATCTAAGGTACCAGTGTCTAAATTTAAATGTAAATCTAGGGTAACACTGTGTCTAAATTTAAATGTAAATCTAGGGTACCAGTGTTTAAATTTAAAGTAAATCTAGGGTACCAGTGTACATAAATTTTCAGTAAATAGAAGGTTACCATGTCCAAATTTAAAGTAATTCTAGGGTCCCAGTGTATAAATTTTCAGTAAATATAGGGTACCAGTCTCTGACCTTAAAATACATCTAAGTAAATACCAGTTTCTACATTCTAAGTTACTTTAGTGTATAAATTTGAAGTAAATCTGAGTTACCAGTGTCTTTATATTAGAATATCAATGAGATTGCTTGAACTTAATGTGCAGGATAACTTAGATATATTCCTTGATATGGTTATAATATTTAATATCTTTTGTCTACAGCATGGAACAAGCAGTTTCCCAGATGATGCAGTTTAAATCTAAGATAGATCAGCTAAAACATGAAAAATCCAGTCTCTCTATGCAGTATGAGGTAGGTTTGGAACACAGGGAAAATATATTTTTTTTCCTATTGAATCTAAGTGACAGCTACACTTCATGCCTGTAAAATACCATTCCAAATATCTCTTATATAAGCTTGTATTGATGTACACCTTCCATGATTATGTAAAATATGAAGAAAAAAAATAGAAACTAAGTCACAAATATAAAAGACAAACTGAGGAAGATATTTCCATCTTTTCAGTAATGAATTTAATAATTTCTCAGCAAATCTTTCAAAACAAAATTGTAAACTCTTCAATTGAATAGGAGAATCCTCCTCACGAGTTGAACAACTTACAGTTTTCAAACAATTCAATGGATTTCAGAAAGAAATTTTAGAAGTTAGAACCTTGAAAGTAACTAATTAGTTTCAATTGGACTTTCATATAATAATATTTTTTTGTATCATTCATTGATTTCATCCATTCTGAGCTTATTAAGCTAAATGAATTGTGAATCCTCATCCATCAGGTTTTTTAAGCCCAGAAGGAAAGCGTAGAGGATTGTTTAGAGAACTCTGATAATATAATTGATAGCCAGGTTCCTGGCATTGTAATATAATTGGGTTTTGTTTAATTTGAAAATTCTGATCTAGATAAAGAATAACTTAAATCGCTCATCAACCATTAGGAAATCTTTTTTGATATTGATAGAAAATAATGTTTGTGTAAATGTTAAGTGCAGAATTGGAACTGGTTCACTGTTCACTGTTCTGTGTATGCCAGATAAGATGATAACTGCTGAATTTGAAATGTATGAAAGGCATCCAAAATATGTACCATACCATGAAAGATAAGTTGAGAATATTTTATGCATATTCATAACTCTTACAGCCCTTGCCGAAATAGTCTGAATTAGCTCATTTCAAGAAAATTGCACTTCTTAATTTTTATGAACTATTTTTTGAACCCAAACAAATTGGTATGAGTCACAAGCTGAGGACAATTGGTTTTTGGCACATACTGGTTATTTTAGGTCCATTTTTTAGAAGAAATATAATATAGGTTGACACATTACATTCTGTCTATTTATAGAATAATCTACAGAAGTATAACAGTCACATCAGCAGTTTGGAGAGAGAAAACATCATGTTACTCAACGATGTCAAAAAGTTTGAACAACAGGTAGGTCATAGAAGATTTGAGAAATTTGCATTTAGATTCTATATATCTAAATACATAAGTAAATGTTTGAATTACAAAAGTCAAGGCAATGTGTTGCTGTTAGAAGGGGAACTTGTAAAAAGTCTATACATTATCATATACTGGTATGTAGCTCTGTAAATAAACTTAACAGATCTTTCCTATGACTAAAACCCATTATGCAGGTTTAACAGTACAGTAAATAACCATGATTTTAAAGTGGAACTTCTGTATTCAAAAATCAATGAGATTAAAGAAACTGATGACAAGGGTGGAATTTGTTTTATTATATGAAAATACCAATAATAATGGTTGGCTACACATCAAGGAAGCAAAAGGCAAGAAAGAAAATAGAAACTTTTCTTTCTCTCTTTACTGCAATACCTTGGCTCCATGTTAGATAATGTGGTAACAGTTTAATTGAGTTTGGCCATTACTCTAGATTAAAATGAAATTAACAGATTTAATCACTTAAGAAAACTACTTATTCTTATATCTTTGCTTGAATTTGGTCTCGTACAAGAAGGACAATAGCCTTCTAAATACGGTCAGAGCTAGAGGGCCGGTCTACTAAATTAAGTTTAGATCTAGAGGGCCTGAATAAAGTATTAACCTTACAAATTGTTAAAAGTGTAAATAACTCCTACATTTAAATTTTAACTGTGATAACGATCTGTCCTAAAGCCAAACCATCAAAACGTTGACGATTTTTAAAAAACTACTAGAAAAATTGATTAAGCATACACCTGGCTAATACATAGATTGTCCATTGTAAAAAAATGAAATTGGATAAAATTGGCCAATAATAAGCTTGACATGGGAATAGGAATACAATATCATTTCTGTATAATTTGCTTTTATTGATCGAAGGATTGTTTACCTTTTCAAACAAATTTTAACAGCTTAAGGTGAAGATCAAGCAATTTGACCCTGATTTGTTACTTTTTCAAAGCAATTTTATACACTTCTTATGAATAATAAGGTATGAAAAAACGTTCTGTTGATTCTTGTACTACAGCGTCAGTTTTCTGTAACTTTTGTGTGGTACGGATATAATAATTATATAAAATAAAATTGTGGATTTGGACTTCAACTTCTCATTTAAGGTAATATTTTTAAAATGTTGAAAGATAATGTATAAGATTTGTCAATTAATCAAGATATTTGTGAGCATTTATTAAATTATGATGATGTGATAACAAATTTCTTGGGTATAGTACTCTGCTAAATTTGTGTGCTTTTATTGATATTTTTGTTAAGGTTCAGTAAATAAAATAATAAATCCAGTTCATGAGATAGAAATAATAAGATGTGGTATGATTGCCAATGAGAACACTCTCTATAACAAACCAAAATGACAAAGAAATTAACAACTATAGGTCACTAGGCCTAATTGAACACAACAAAATGACAGTGGATTTTTTACATACAATAAAATAAAATAATCATGTATACTTACTGTAGCTGTAAAGATGTTTTTTTTTTTAATAGAATTTGGGATGGGAAAAAAGCCACACAAACGTTTCATTACAAAGCTGTATTTATGTAGATACATATATTCGATAAATCAATTTTGTAGATTGGTAAATATATTTGTTTTGAAAATACATGAATATAATCATTTTAAGACTGTAACTATAGATTAAATGTTTAAAATTTAACTGTCGAGAGTGGATAAATATCGTACTACACAAGATTTGGTGGTAGAATCTGTTTCTATAATGATTTTCAAACAATACGCAGGCAAACTTATTCCTTCTTTGCGACTGATCTGCAAAAAGATGTGTTCTTTCTATGTGATGTCATCAGGCATGGTCGCCTTTTTTCATGCCATCACAATAGGCAATTGAGAGAAAAACAATAAAATTTGACGTCATAATCAGATTTTAACCAATGAAGAACTGAGATCAAACGAACCACACATTGATTAAATTTTTGTATACAATGGATGCAGAAAGGGATAAATTGACGAAGAATTAGAGAAATATATTTATTTTATAGTTATATAAATATGTTAATTTTGTAGATGAGTAATGGAACAGACCAGGAGAGGACAAAGTTACTGTTAGAACGTCTGAAGATGTTAGAGGCAGAGAACTCATCACTGGTACTAGAAAATGAACAACAACGACAACAGTACGAGAAATGTCTGGATGAGATCGCTAATCAGGTGGTACAGGCATTACTCGCTCAAAAGGTACGATTCAAAATATTAACCTACAGTTTGAGAAATGTCTGGATGAGATCGCTAACCAGGTGGTTCAGGCTTTACTCGCTCAAAAGGTACGATTCAAAATGTTCAGCTATGGTAGAATAATATAATTGGGTCATACAGGCAGTGCTTGCTCAAATGTATAATTCAAAATGTTAACCGAGGTTATAAAATATAACCTGGTTGTAGCAGCGTTACTCACTCAAGGGGTACAATTCAAAATGTAAACTGAGGATATAAAATAAAACTTGTTTGTACTGGCATTACTTGCTAAGAAGGTACAATTGAAAGTGTTCAGCAATGGTAATAGAATATACAATGTGAGGATAGGAGTAAATTATGGAACTACAAAATTAAGTACCCTGAAAATCACATTTTTTCAAGCCAAACAAATTTCTCCAACCACGACTAATTTAATAATTTGAAGAAAGATAGGAAAAAGACAAAAACAAGAAAACTAAAGATCATACTTAAGTGATGTTTAAAAAAATAGAAATAGGGAAAAAAATACCCATTAATTATAACCTGTATATAACAAAAATTGGAAAAAATATATCAAAACTTTTTTATTTTTTTCTACTAAAATTGCAAATAAAATAATAACAGCACTATAAACAAAGCAATGTTCAACAAGAAAACTAGACCATCATTTTTTGTGCATCAAGAAATCTGCTATCATAGCTGTATACTAGAAATACAGGCAAAGGGGAGATAATTCAAATGGTTCTTACTATTGACAGGCTCTCAGGGAAGAATGTGTGAAGTTACAGACCAGAGTTCAAGATTTAGAATTTCAGAACAAAGAACTGAATTGTCTATTCCAACAGAAAGTGAAATACTCATCAGATACTGTTCTGCAAGTAAGTTTTATAATACTAAGTAATTTCAATGTTTCAGAAAACCAATTTACTGTAAATACAATTTTTACATTCATTTTTTTTGTCACACAGTTTCATTATTAATTATTGTTCAACTATGTTGAGTTTGATGTTAACATGGTTGATTTTTTGTAATTGAAGAAATGTCCCTAATAGTCAGCTTGCATTGTTAATTATTATGGGTTCATTAAAATTCTTCAGACACCAATTTTCTGGGAAGAGGAAACAATAAATTTTATTACTAGTTTATTTGTTATATTTTGATTGCAAGTCTTTAAAAGTCTTTCATATATTTTCCACCATCATCATCTGAAGAATGAAAATATACTAATTTGTTTTATAGTCTCTTCCACCCAGTCAGACAGTATCTACCAGTACATTATGTGAGAGTACAGGGTATTACAATAGTGTTTGTAGTCTTCCACCATCATCATCTGTATCTGTAGAAACTATGGTATGTATGTTACATTTCCCTGCTATTCAGAAAACTTTGTCCTCAACTTCTCGTCATTCATGAGTTGGACATAGCTGACCATATTGTTTTTACAACACAGAACAACAATGCATTATTTGATTCACAATATTTACTTATCAATATCACCATAACTAATTGTATTCCTGGTTTACTTGCACATATGCCCTTAACATTACATACTTACAAATATGTCCTAAGCACTAAATACTTGCACACATCTCCTGAGCATGACATATTTGCAAATATATCCTTAGCATTACACACTTACACTTATGTTCTAACATTACATACTTATACATATGTCGTTAGCATTACACACACATATGTCCTTAGCTTTACACGCTTACACATGTTCATCCTTTGAATACACACTCTCACTTCTATGTTTTGTATTTCAGCACATCACGTCCACTTCACATAGTATTGTACAGTCCACTGCACTTATGCATCACCCTTCCACAAGCACAGACTCTCTACCCAGTTCAGACAATGTATGTTATTATAATTTGGTATAGCATACTTTATTTAATTATTAATTCTAGTTACTGTAAATTCAGAAATTGTTACGTGCATTTATTATTGCAATGTTGGAGATATAAACAATAATTCAAGATTAACTAATGCAATTTCAGGGAAATCTGGACCAGATATATGTATTAGATATCAGAATCCGAGTTTTTATTATTGTGATACTCACCCAGTCACATTATTTGCATTTATAAAAACCTCACAATAATTTCTGAATTTACAGAAGTTAGTTGGCTTTTAAGATTATTTTTGTGGGTGATTGAGGTTGCTATCTCAGCTCAAAGTAACACATAATACCACATCTTTTTTTTTTTTTTTATATATATGATATAAAATGCTGGTCTGTGTTATTATTTGTTCTGTAAGTCCATTCATTTTACATTATGTAAATGGAAGGAAAAGATTTATTGAACACAGGAATATATCAGCCTTTTGCTAGTTAAACCACATGACACATAGAATAATCTTCCTCAGGTATGCTCAAGAGAAAAAGTTTCAAAAGTAAAGTATATAAAGAGTGGCATACAGAACAGCCAAAGCCATTAAAGAGAGATGAAAATTTTGAATTAAATCACAGATATGACTGAGATTGAGGTCACCAAATATTAATGGAAGAAAGAAAAATAAAATGAAAAAAATAGAAAATTTACATCATACTTCCAAAACTGTGTTGTTCAATGACCTTGACCTCTCATGAAAGTATTGCACAGTCCATTTACATCATACAGCTAACTTTAAGTTTGGTTTCTTTTTTACATTGATAAGAGTTGTTTTTATCTAATTTGTTTTTTTCTACTTTTTCAGGCATTTGAAGACTGTAATACTCTGACCAATAACAAATGTAATTCACCAAACTGTGGAACTAATTGTGACAATGGAAAGTGTAGGACAAAAATAGAAACAGAATTTCCTGCAACAAATTCTAGTCCGAAAATGAAGCATGTTAGTGTTGTAGAGCGTGCAAGTGAAAAAGCCAAACAACGAAGCTCTTCCACCTCATCGTTAAATACAGGAAGTAAAATCAGGACTTATAGATCTAATTCAACGAATGCATCATTAGGGAAAAGTAAAATTATTCCTCCTGGTAAAATTTCTCAGAGTTCTTCAAATGTATCAGCCAATCAGATAGAAACTACTGTACAAATAAACCAATCAGATTCAAGTGTTAAACGAAGAAGCCTGTCTCAACCAGATCATATCAATAAAACTGTTACAAATGTAAACCAGTCTAAAACTGGTTCCAAACCTACAAGGACTGAATTGAGTAAATCATCGAGTAAATTGAATTCAAAATTACAAAAGTCTTCAAGTTCGTCAAGTATACCAACTAAAAAGACAAGTAAATCTCAATCATTACTACCTCAATCCACGGGATCACAAAGTCGACTTCCTCAGAAAAAGACAGAACACGACTCAGGCAGAAAAAACTCAGGACAATTAACTCATGGAAGTTCCAACTCAAGAGTGCCTAAAACTGTACCATCTATAAAAACTCAGGGATCATCTGTATCAAAACTCAATCAAACTAGTACTCAGTCTGATATAAATACAAAAGTAAGGGAAGTAACTCCCACAAATAATCAGCCAGCTAGAGTACCATCATTTCCAAACGGCCAGTATTTTTATGATTATAGTGATGAAGATAGTGATATTAATCGTCCAATCTCAGGATGTAGTAACGGATCAACGATTTCAATTAACGAAATTTTAGATGATGATGACGATACAGATACATTATTAGATGCAGACTTTACTGCAGAAAAATTTGCTTTTTTTGAAACTCCACAATTTATGCAAGCTGAAGAAAAGAAAAAGGAAAAAGCTAGAAAAAAGAAGGAGAAATCAATATTTTCTAGTTTACGTGGCAAACCAGATATTGTTAAGGATACGGAATATAGTGAACAAAAGAATAAAATAAAAAGTCCACGATCACATAGACGTAGAAGTTCATTACCACATTCTAATAAAACAAAACAACCAAATCGACCTTCGTCACTTGTGTTGAATTCCAAAGACAAAAATAACATAAAACATGGATATAGTTCTTCAAGCTTGAGTAGTAGTGAAAGTGATGAAAACTGGTCCCCACAATTTGCAAGACAGTACCAGTTAAAACTGTACAAAGCTCGCAATAAATCAGGAAGTAGTGAAAGTGGAAGTATGTCTGGTTCCTTGTCGGAAAAGACCCAGTTGAAATCGTCACAGGAACTAACACCTACCGTGAGTGAAAAATCATTCTGTTCTCAAACTGAGGCTAGGGACAAGGATATTTATAGAGAGGTGATTGTTGTAAAAAATATTGATAATTCAAATGTTAACTCTCTAAATAGGAAAAGAGGACCTCCACCTCCTATTCCTAAAAAACCTCCAATAGCTGGCCGCCGCTCGCCTGGAATTATAATGGGTATACAATCCCCTGGATTACGTAACAAAACGCTCTCAACTCACCAAGAACTGAGCTTATTGAGACCTCATGAATTCAAAACTGGGGTGTTTGATAATGTTGATGCTATTCATTCAGTCAGTGTTATCGCTGAACAAACTGTTAATCAGACTCATAAATACATGTCCTCTGATTCAAGTTTCGAAAGCGTGAAAAATGAAAAAGTGGAAAGATCGGGAAGTAAAGATGATGGATATTCAACTATGTCTAGTGATATTCAACCAGAAATGTTAGAAAAATTTAGTGATTCTTCATTAAAAAGAGATGCTATATTCCGAAACGATTTTCAGGTTAGAAACGATATGACTGTCATGCATGTTACGGATTCTAGTCACAAATTTGTTAATTGTGGGACTTCTCCATTGGACACATCTGTTGTGAATTCAAATTCTCCAAAACGTTCCTCACCAAACATGCAAGATAAAAATGGAGGGTATAATTCATTAGGAAGAGTTAAAGCTATGAAACAAATGTTTGAAGCTGAATGTCAAAAACAAAATGATACTTGTAAAAGATTTCCTCTCCGTAAATCATTTTCCGTTGATAGTAAATTAGGGCACAATGAAAAAACTTTAAACCGCAGATCTCTTGGTGATGATGTTCAACTTAATGTTACTGAAATTGACCAGACTGAATCTAAAAATAGGTCATCGTCATGGGGAAACAACTCTCATCAAGTGACCGATTCTTTGCATCAAAATGATACCGCAGATCTCTTGGACAAGGATAATAAATATTCACAAAATAAGCGACAAATTGAGGATAGAACAAATTTAAAGGAACAAGATCATTATGTCTCAAAACTTGATCATGTGACTTTGAGTTCTGATCATGTGACATCAACTTCCAGAAGCCACATGACATCAGACAGAAATTCTATATATCACATGTTAAATGACAGTGAAGAGAACTTTCTTTCGGACATTCCAGAAGAAAAAGAAGACTATGGAGAAATGTCGGGAGCTTCTAATGAAAAATTATTAGATTTTCCTGTTAGAAAGCAAATTTTGAAAAAAGACCAAATATCAAATCTACAGCTTTTTGAAACTTCCAAAACTAAGCATTACTGGTCATCCACTTTGGGATTGTGTAGATTTTTGTCTGATTCTGATCTTGCTGAAATATCAAAGAGGCAGTCTGTTGACAATTTTAAAGACATTGGCAATATCAGTTCTGGAAAAGCATTAGAGAGATCAGTGTCTCTATCAGGTCTTAATACAAAAACAGAGATATTAGCAAACATGAAGCTAGCGCCAACATTGCGTAGAAGTTGTCGTCAATCATTGATTAATGAGATTAACGTCAATGATAGAGTGCAAGATATTGTCAAGGAGCATATTCTAAAACAGGTATGTTGATTAAATCTTGGTTAGGCCAAAAAAATATATGTTTCCAGTCAACTGACCGACTCTAATTTTTTTGTGGCTAAAACGTCAACCCTATTAATTTTTTTGGAGGGGTGATTTTCAAAGGAAAAGCAATACCTTCGGAAAAAATTCATATGGTAGCAGCATCTTTTGCAGCAATTTTTCAAACAATCTTGACCGTCAACTACCTTGTCCATAAGTTTCTCTTTTCCTGACTTCAAAAAGGGATATCATGCTTCCCCTTTGTTTAAACAGCTGCAGTACATTAACAATACAATTGATCTGGTAGAGTGGTTATAAAATAAGGATAGAATCATATTCAAAACAGTGTAGCTGTGGCCATTGATTGACGCATTAAATTCATTCATTGACTGGGACAGATAAGGTGAACATGTGTCTGTAACGACCACTGATCACTACTTACTTATTATAGAATTTAAACTGTGGGGTCACCAAAGGTTCTTAACGCCTTTAATAATAAAATAATTCGAAAAAATATTCAGGCGTAACCTTTATGTTTTGATTTATATTATTGATATAAATCAAATATCGTATTATTCCTGATTAGTTTTTCGAATTACTTTATTTAGGTGTTGAGAACCTTTGGTGACCCCACAGTTTAAGTGTCTTTAGAAAGGACATAGTGAGCAGTGGTCGTTATAGACAAATGTCACATAATCTGTCCCAGTCAATGGATGATTTTAATGTGTCAATCAATGGCCACAGCTACACTGTTTTGAATATGATTCTATGTGGTATAGGATTGTCAATGAGACAACTATCCACCAAAGTTCAAATAAAGAGAATGAATGCTTTGATTTACATATTAAATAAATCTATTTTCTTTAACTTCTCTCAATTGTTATAGGACTGTACATCAAGCAATTCCGATGTTTGGCAAAATAAAATCTACAACTTAATCAAAACATGATTTAAATTACCTCAAGTTCAGAATGTTAAAAATTGTAGACATTGTACATTGTTACCAAAGAACAATATTTGTTTTACAGCTTGCCCATTCAGTTGACAGTGAGTCAGACGACGATCTCCAGAACTACAGCTTTGATCAACTTCTGGCAAAGAAACAAAGACAAAACTACCTGGCACAGTCTTTTGAGGTAGGTTTAAAAAAAGAACACCACAAAACTAGCTGGTACATTCTTATGGGGAACAACAAGCATTTTTGGGGCCTTATTTTGAATACAAAATTAATTATTTGATAAATGTAAAATAAACCATTTTCTTCGATTGAACATGTTGACAGACTTCCCTTACATTTTTGAACAATTAAATATTTATTGACCTTGGGAAAATTCTATAGTTTTGATCAAAGACTTCTTTAATTCATTAACATAAATGGAATAACAACAACCACCACCCTAAAAATAAACAGGGAAAAAAGAAACAACATAAAAAACTTATAGTGGATACAGAACACCTAAGGAAGTTAACTCTTTAAAAATCAGTAGAACGTTTAAATTACACACTACTACTACCTAAGAGAAATCAAGCTTCTCAATGATTAGAATTATTGTTTGTCAAACTGCTATGTATCCAAAGAAATTATTCCTGCAAATTGTGTGGTTCAAATTTCTTAAAATGTATAAATTTTGTCAACAGGTAAAAGTTGACAAAATTTTAATGAAAATTAAACATGGTGATTATCATTGTATCAATCTATTTTCAGTCAAAGTTCAACCAACCAGCTCCATTCAAAAACCAATGTGATTTCCCTGAAGATTCTTTCTCTTCAAATTACCATGAAAATGAGGTTACTTTTTCGTCTAATGAAGAGAGAGGAGAAGATAAGGGTAGACAATCCAGTAAAGAATCTAGTCCAATGGGAGAAAAGCCTTCCAAGTTTAGAAGTGATTACTACAGTCTCTGTATGGTAGGATCAAATCGTAGTTTATTTTCGGGAAGTAATGAAGGTGAATCTGACCAAATTTTAATTGATGAACCACAGTGTGTTAACTGCAAAGATCCTTCAAATTGTAGACAATGTACAAAAGCTAAAAATACTGAAGAATTTGATGAAATTTCTCGACAACTTCAAAGTCTTTCGAAAACCGTAAATGCCTTACAGCAGAGCTTGACCGGTGTGGATAGCTGTGATTCTGATGCTGAATCTAACGAAGACCATTCCCACATGTTTATATCACCTAACTCTGATTTCCATGGTGACGGTTATCAATGGGTTGAGGATGATGAATTTTATTTGACACCATGCGGAGGTGAGCTCATTATGGGTGCTTCTCCATTTTCTGATACAGGTGCTTGTGCCGAGTGGATTAATGAATATGCAGATGATACTTCCTGTAATGATGAATTTGAATTTTACGGAAACTTTGCTGATGAAAAAATAGATGTTCGTCAATTCCAAGCTCCAATCAAAGAGGAGGAAGAAATTCACAAATATGAAGAATCAAGAACAGTAACTCCACCTCAAAGTAAATCTCCAATTCAGAGAGGTAAAAATGGTCCTCAGCCATGCGACAGTTACAGTAAACAGAAAGCACTGAAAAAGCTAAGAGGTGAAGGTCATGTAAGACACCATAGTGATGGACATCTTTCTAAAATCAATCATGAGAGCAAGGCAAATGGAACAGAGGAAAGGATTGGTTCTATTTATAGATCAAGGGAGAGAACTGAAGATAACAAAATGTCTGATCCACAGGTAAATATATCAATTAAAAGACGAATTTACACTTGTATGCAGATTTGTCTGCCATTACGTAACCTTTGACATCACAATTTAAAAAATCTGATGTCACAATAAAAAGTGATTGGTCTTTGACGTCAGAATGTTATTCAAAGCAGATCTAAGGTCATTTGGAAACAAAATTCAGCTAAATACCAAAAATGCAAACACATTTATTTATCATCATAACATCCTGTGGGTCCATTATTATTTGGTGTATACCAATTTTCATGGATTTTATGGGTAGAGATGAACAATGAAATTAAATGTTCAACGAATAACAAATTTTTAATAGGAAATTGAATGCAGACGTGTGCTAAACTACAAAACTAAATATGCACAAACATGCAAGTTTTCCATAATCCACGCAGATTGAAACCCTTGAAAATAAATTAATCCACACTAATGTAAGTGTATGTTTAATCAACCTGTTTTCTCTGACCCAATTTGGTTACATTTTTGATGATATAAAGCTATCAAACTTATAAATGCTAAAAATTATTTTTATTTTTGTGGAACCAAAAACACCACAAAGAATTTCTGTATTTACTGTAAATAATTTAAATTTATTTCTAAAATTCATTTCATCACTAAAACATACACCACATAACACCAACAGAATACAAATTGTGATTATACATGTATAATAAATTGCAGCAACAAAATTTTCATTGATACCAATTTTGATGATATGTTATGTAAAATTCTCATCCACGTTTAACCATCTTTTTTTTTTATTTATCATGTTTATATATATTAAAACTTAATGGATGTGTCTAATTTGCGGTTTGAGAGTCTTCAAGAAACAAATTACTTTATTATGTCTATACAAGTGTGTTACATTAAACATCCTGGTGTACCAGGAAATCTTCGAAAAAGGTGATGCCCCATTAATAGCTTAATGTTATTTGGTTTCGTAAATACATGTACTTGTAATTCCCATACACTAGTTACAAAATCTGCACCTTTTACCATGTTTACATTTCACATGTCTTAATATCTCAAAATATATCAACTGTTAAACATGAAAGATATAATGCCCCATTTTTAGACAAATGTTATTGATTTCATAGGTAATTCTTGTACCGTAAGTTATAAAATCTGCACATTTCATTTTTCACATATCTAAAATATCTCAATAAAAAAAAAACACTCAGGAAAAATGTAATGTCCCTTTTGTAGCAAAAAGTAACCATGATTAATCTCATACAAATGTGAAATTTAAATTTCAGATGTCTGAAATATCTTGAAAAAACGTCCATGAAAAAATTAAAACTTCGTCTTTAGCACAATGTTATTTGATTTTGTAGATAAATATCCTACAAAAGCTGCACATTTTTTTACTTTTCATTTCTAAAATATATCAAGTAAAAAATCATCCATGGAAAATGTTAGGCCCTCTAATAGCAGAATGGTTGATAATTCTCCTATACATGTTACAATTTGCTCATTTTATACATGTAATTCACATGTCTGAAATATCTTAAGTAAAAAAACTTGGACTTCTTGAAAGATTACAGGCTTATATTTCTAATGTCTAAAATATTACAAATAAAAAACCTGGTACTTCCCAATTCTTGAAAGATTACAGGATTATGTTATAACAATATTTTGCGAGTCCGATTTTAAATCTGAAATGTTAAAAGGGAGGGACTTTTGGTGTTTTTATTTGTTAGTATACACTTAAATGCATGTTAAATGCAGGTGTTGCACAATTGCAGCCTTAAGCCAATTGATAATATAATTTTCATATATCAATTTATCATAAGATAACTTTAACACAAACAAATATTGTTCTTTTAAAGGTTACAAAACTTGACAATTGATTTGAATTCAGAATACAAATACAGATGAAAATTTCATCTCTCAACATTGGAAAACACTTAGCATATATATACATGTAATGCATTTATGCAATTTTTACCACAATTTTATCCTTAGACATAAATAGAAAATTGAAAATAATTTCAATACTAATTTATTCACACTCCAAGGAGTTAGTTACATGTGTGTTTATAAATGTATATTTCAAAAAGTTAAAAAGTGAAATTGCATGTCAGTCAGATGACTCAGACCTGTATTTAGTCAGTTCCTGTTGCTAAGAAGGGATTTCACAAATGTCATCTACAATTTAATCATATTAAGATTAATATTTGAATCGGTACAATTAGGGTAAGCTTTCTTCATTTTACTTTTTCTTATTTTTTTATTAAAAGCTAACTGTATATAGTTCATTAAATTTGAAGCTAAGCATAGCTTTATTTTTAATACACTTTTGGGGATTTTTTCATTAATTTTTAATAAATTGTTCTCTGATAAAAGCTTGAAATTTTATTTTGAAATTATGAATTAAATTTTTCAAATAATAACACTTTTTGGAATTTCATTTGGTCAATTGTAAATTATAGTTTACTGAAATTAACTTGAAATTGTTATTAAAAATATGACCATTGGCATTGTTTTTAGTTTAGTTTTTTATTTATAAACATTGTTTTGGTGATGTTCATTTTTGATTATGAATGATGACATACAATTATTGTCTTTTGATGGGCAGAATCAATTTGCGCCAATTGCAGTTTTGAAAAGGTATTAATTGCGCCACTGTCTTTTATTTTGATGGTATTAATTGCGCCAATAAATGAAATGAAATTGCGCCAGATTTACCTATAAATATTTTTTACCTATATCATACATGTACATGTTTTACCTATATCATACATGTATTATAATTAACCTTTCCACTGAACACTTATCAAATTTAAGAAAACTCACCAAAAAATAAATTGTTTAGTAAAAGAATATTTTTTCACGAGTCAAGATGTCTGATATACCATCTGATAGAGGAAAACCGGTCATCATTGTTGAAGAACACAAATTCCGTCAGGCATTTGTAAAGAACTAATGAGTAGAGAAGTAAGCAGAAAGGAATATGTGTCTTTTCTCAACTACAAAAACCAGCCTTTAATTCAATGATGAACAGAGACATTTTATATGGTTTTAACTGTATATATATACGGGTGAACGTTTTAATTCAGCATACATTTCGTTATTAAAATGACTTTAACTCCGCCAGTCGATAAACTGCCGGACCCAAGCCCAAAAATAGGAGGATGGAAGTCAATCATTTAGTTGTCATATATAAATAAAAATAAATAAAATTGGCGCAATTAGATGATTATTTCATTGGCGCAAATGATACCTATAGTTTTGAAAATTATCTGGCGCAAAAGAAGTATTGGCGCAATTAAGTTGTGGCGCAAATGAGTTACTTTTTGGCGCAAAAAGATATCGCCCCTTTTGATGTGGTAAATATGTGGTTTTATTGACTCTCAGAAAAAAAGGATCTTAGCCAAATGAATTCAATTAAACCACATATTTGACAAAACTAAAGAAGATAATGATTTTTTTGACAATTATTTGTAAAAAACAAGTGTGCTTCAAACATTTTACCATATTTATTTATACATGTACTAATATGTGGCTTTTATTGCGGTGATTATCATTTATCTTCAGGGTGAATATGCTATTTTATTTAAAATTCAATTTTGTTTGCAAATCCTTTTTAAAGATAATATTCAAAGAAGAGAAAAATAAAAAGAATTGTTAAATGATGTCCTGTATACGTCAATGAAGCAATGAAGAAAAAAATATGAAGAAGATGTCTTGTATACGTCAATGAAACAATAATCCAACATCACAAACAAGCAAAAGACATCTAAAGGTCAATATTTAACAATAGACAGGTGCCCCTATATGTACAATGTAACATCCTTAACAAGAGTTTCTCTTTAGGAATCTTAGGAAATTTGTCATATCGTCATACATTTGGGTATCAATTTTTTTTGGAGGGGAGGGGTAGCTTTCCTAATGATAGGGATTCAGAAGCAATACAGTGTGATTTTTATTACTCAAGATTTCCTTGGAGGTTTTGTTTGCAGACATATACTGTACATGTAAGTGTAAAATAATCACCAATAAAAACATGACATGTGTAAAGCAAATGTTAAACTTACTTTTAAGTACAAATAAATTTCTTTTTGGTTCTAGGTGAGAGCAGCTATGTTGGATGCCATGGTTCATTTAAGCGGAGCTAGCATGGATAGCTTAGATGATAACATTGGCGTAGATCATGTGATGTGCTCTCGACTCCTAGGTGGAGGTTAGTAAGAATATATTGGTAGATTTGTATAAAATGGTTCCTACTTGATAGAAAAGACATTGAGTTAAAAAAGTTGTAAAACAATTCTACTATATTCTTTGAAGCACAGAACAAGTAAAAATATGAAAGATCAGTTGGAAAGGGGTTAATGTGAGACGCATCTGCTTAGACAAGTTGATTTACAATATTAAATTTATTTTTTGTGGCTGTTTGTCAATCATCTATTAGTTTCATTTTAAATCAGCAGAAGTCAAAATAACTTAAATCTTCAACAATACATTTGTTTTCTTCTTTGGAAACACACATAAATAGAAAAATATACTAAGTTGTTAGTTTTATTCTGCCAAATAAAAATTTAAGCTATTTTTTAGCCTACCCTAAAGGTTTTTTTTTTGCATTTTCAATAAGCACTGATAAAGTCCGAATGTCCCTCAAATTATTTTTTTCAAAGATGTAATACGAAACAACCATATTATTTTATTTGGCCTTAGCAACATAATGATATAATTGATGTAAATTTTTTTCCAGACAAAGGACCAGTCCGATCCACAGGTACCAGATCAGCTGTAGACCTGTCTCAGTTTTTTGTTCGATATGGGGAACCAGAAGAAGAAGCAGTAGCAGCCTTTGATTTCCTGGATGAGATTCCTGCTGATCCACTTCAGCAGCAGATGACAGGTTTAACAATCAGCCAATCAAATACAGTGTCTCAGTGTCCACAAACAGAACTGACCAATAAGGGACCAGAAAACAAATCACTTCCTGTTCAAAAACAATTGGAATCTGAAAATTCTCAAACTAAAGAGGAAAAGTGTCAGGATATTAAAGGGAATACAGAAAATAAAAGTAAACTTCAAAAACCGGAAAAAAAGTTTTTCAATTTCACAAGGAGTAAATCAACTAAATCTACAGATAATTCTAAAGAAAAGGATAGCAAGCTTCCGAAGAAGGTCAAAAGTAAAGAGATAAAGGAAAAAGACAAAGAGACTCCAAAGGAAAAATCTAAAATTCCAAAGTTCAGAAGTTCAAGCAGTGAACGAAAAGTTTCTAAGCAGTTTAGTGTCAAAACAATGCCAGAAAACTCTATAAAATCTACAGGTTTGAAACATTTCAATTCAGGATCTCAGGAACATGTTTTGTCTTTAAAAACAAACCATAGAATTGTTGATAAATTGTAACTACTAATTGAACAAAGTGTGTTATTGAAAAAAAGGGAGATAATTTTTGAAGTTATAATAAAATATTGTTAGAAAACAGGGGACTAGGGGTACCCTGCAGTCTCAGGAAATTTATGGCAAATTTTTGTGAATAGAATAATGGTAAAAATAATAAAATTTCCCTATTTAATGCCAAAAATCAGTAAAGAATTCCACAAGACAAATCAGGATGATATTTTTTTAAGACTCATTTAATGCCTACAGCAAAAATGAGTCAACTCATGTTTGTTGGTAAAGGCTAATTATACCCTCTCATATAAGTGCTATGGTTTTCTAATCCAGAAAAAAGTACAAGTCACAAATATTTTTAGTAATGTGTCAAAATTAATAAATTCATCCTTTTAAAGTATTTTTATGCCATTAATTCCACTTGATTTCATGTTTGTACATTTTGTTCATAGTATAAATACGAAGTCTGAAAGTGGTGGGGAACATATTTCATTTAAAAAAAAAAAATTTAAGCCAAAAAAAAAGATACCAAAGGTTTTCAAAGAGAAAAAAAAAACGTTATTTTGTGCCATAGGACATATCTCATGAATATTCATATGTTCGTTTATAATTTATCTGTACATTATTGTACAATATATATATAGAAGATTTTTATGCAATAACTGAACTATTGAAGTTTGTCAGTAGAAGTTTAAAGACTTTGTTTTTTTTTTTAAAGGTCAGGAAATTTTTCCTAATGCATGTTTTATACAATGAAAATTGACTGCAAGTATAAATATAAATGTAAATTTATTTTAATTTGTACAAGGATCCATAAAATTTTTAAACTTCGGCCAAACAATATTATATGTGTGGTTCTAGTTATATCTTTTAAATAAATAGTGTTGGTAGGTCGGCAATAGTAAATTTTTTTCATTTTTATTTTGGATTGTGAAAATCCAGAAAAAAATCGTGTGAACATCGAGTCAGATTACGGTATGATAAACGTCCCAACTTGAAGTTCGTCATTTTCCACGTGTTTGGTTGTAAATATATAACAGATATGTTACGTTTTCAGTTAATTTTGTTGAGAATTTGTTGCATTTTAGTCATATCTGATACTTTTGATAAAAATTCAGATTACAGAAGTCTGTGATTATTAATTAGTTTAAAAAGGGGGGGGACTAGGTTAGGTCAGGTAACTGGAACCACACATATAGCCTTAAGAACTAAGAACAAAAGATTTTTTTATCATTTTGTAGAGCCTAGATTCATTTGACCTTTGACATTTTGTATTTTTTCATCAGTTTGAAAGGCTTTTTTGTGTACACACATTTTATATAGGATTTTTACACTGGTTTTTTATATAATTTTTTATTACATCAGTTTGTTACAGGTCTTGTGTAATATGTATATTTCATTTCATTTATTAAAAATATTTTTAACACCAACAGGCCAATAGATATATTATATGAAATCAGGCCAATGAAAATAGTTTTATGTTTTGCAGACCCTGAGAAATGTTTTTGGTTAGGCCTAAGTTAGGGTCTATGTCTTCCGAATATTGAATCAGTAGTTAAATATACATTTGAAGTAAAACAGAAAAAAAATTGTATATGTAAGATTATCAGTCTTCCAGTGTTAAGATAGAATTATGTAGATTTAATACTCAGCATACATGCAATTAAAAGTTTACATTATGATTTCAATAACTTTTTTTGCAAGTTTTAAACCATATTGGATTTATCAAAGGGAGAGAACTTATTCATTTTTTAAGATGGGAGATAACTCAGGATACAGCAAATTAAAAAAAAAGTTATGTGCATATTATTTATCTTTATATATATATTTGTATGTACATATAGCAATGTATAGATAAGATAGATTGGGAATTGTATTTTTCTGAAATATGTATGCACAGATCTACAGAAAAGAAAAACCGATAAAGACTAATAAAAAAGATAAAAGATTCTATGCATTGTAAATTCTGAAATTTTTGTGATACAATTTATTATTTGATATTGTTGAAGAATGGAGAAAATGTGAGATTAATTATTACTTTATCAGGAATTGGTGCATACAAAAAATGCTATCAGAAATTGAAAATGTTAATATACATGATATATATGCAATTAAAGATTCATTGCAAAAATTTCAGAATTTACCATATTTGAATTGAGGTCAGAATGTAGGACGAATCTCTTACAGGTTTTATTATTTATTGATAAAAATAACCGATCAACTCAATTTCTTCTATACAGGAAAGGAAATACATTAAATAGAAAAATAAATGAAGGAAACCTGCATTTTGATTTAAACTAATGCTCGATAAACAAATTTTGAAAACTCTGAAAGTGCTCATTTTGAATCATAACTAAAAAGCGATGACTGAATACTAGAAAAACCATTGAATAATACTGTTGTCTGATTTGTACTGAATTCTTATTATTGAATTAACTAAACATGACACAAATTTATAATTCAGTCTTTTTTAAGTGGGAGCTGGCTGTCTCAGTTCAGAATATGTTTACTAGAGATTATAAGGTCTTTCTTAGTTTGAAAAATTTCGAATGTCATATCGATATGTAAAGAATTATTTCTAGTCTTTACTTTGAATGAATTATTAGTATTCAGTTAGTAAGAAGGCCCTTTAGGATTAATTTTGTGAAAAAGTTATTTTACAAGTAGGGAAAATATACTCACTATAGGGGTTAGCCAAAAAATACATAAAAATTAGAAAAAATATATTCCTACAATTAAAAGTAAAAATAAAAAATCCTCAAAGGTAGATAATTTATACGTGAAAATTATTGTGCATTTATAATGCATAACATTAAGGTATGCCATATTTATTGATGCGCATGTTTTGAATGTTTTCGGGTTATTCTTCTAAAAACAAAAAGAAATTGTGGAAACATCTAAAAATAGAATATATTCTATGAAGTCTAAAGTATGGTCGAATTATTTTATCTAAAAGAATTAATATGGAGAGTTTGATCATTCTTGGCTTCCGAATCGTCAAAAAGATATTGACTTCTTGAATAATGAAGTACAATGTAGGCTACAAGACACATACACATTTTTTCATTGGTCCATACCAGATTTTGCCATAAATATCAAATATGTTAATGAATTTATTATCAATAGGATTATTTAGTATAAGATTAATGTTAAGAAGATAATCATGATTAGGAGATAGTAATCATGTTTATGATTAAGTTTGTCTTATGATGTTTGTTGGACCTAGTCTCTGCATTAAATTATTAAAACTTGTCAACGACATGCCATGAAAAATAAATTATTCAAAAATAAATGTTTGGTTTTATATTCAATTTGCATAAACATGTGATACGGCATTTGTGGTCTTGTCTGGTGTTAACATGCAGTGCAAGAGGTCATGGGTTCAAAACCGAGGTCTAGAAAACAGGTAGACTGAAAAAAAAGGCATTTGCTTCACTGCTAAGCTCAGGAGTTAGAGCAAGGACTGGTTTGCAATGTAGTCAGCATAACATAGTTTGGTTGGGTGACATGTCTCCTGCTGACTCAAACCTTGAGAACTAGCATATTAAAATACAACTAAATGTGTGAGTCTAGTATTAAGCAGTGTAAATATCTATATTACATTAATTAGTTATCAAAAGTACCAGGATTATAATTTTATACGCCAAACGCCGTTTCGTCTACATAAGACTCATCAGTGACGCTCAGATCAAAATACTGCTAAGGAAATCTACTCCTGGGGTAAGAAAATCCTTAGATTTTTTCGAAAAATTCAAAGTTTTGTAAACAGAAAATTTATAACATTGCCTTGTATTACATATGTTTGTAAGTCTTTCTTGTTTATTAAGATTAGATTGTTGGTTTTCCTGTTTGAATTGTTTAATACTATTCATTTTTGGGCCCTTTACAGCTTGCTGTTTAGAGTGAGCCAAGGCTCTGTGTTCAAGACTGTACTTTGACCTATTATAGTTTACTTTTACAAATTGTGACTTGAATGAATAGTTATCTCATTAGCACTCATGCCACATCTTCTTAACCAAGGGACATAAAATGGCATCTTCTTGATTATGTGAAGCTCAACAACATATTAAAGTAGGTTCAATCCGTTTGATATTCACAGATCTTCACAAAATTTTCAACAGTAAACAAACCAACACATAGTTTGTCTCATTATACCCCAGCTTTAAAAAAGTGGGGATATACTGTTTTACCTCTGTCTGTCCGTCCGTCAGTCCATCTATCCGTCCTCCCATGAATATTTTTTGTCACATCTTTCTCAGGAACTACATCAAAAGGATTTCTGAAATTTGTTCTCCGGGCTTATATTGGTCAGCTATAAGGACTATACTGTGTGATGCGTTTTAACTTTCATCACTCAATAACTTTCAGCCAAGTTGAAAATTTTCATCACATTTTCATCAGGAACTACAATACAAGGATTTCTGAAATTTGGTTTCAGGGTTTATATAAAAAGTTAAATCACAAAAATACAGAACTCTTCAGAAAAAGTTAAAACGGAATAGTCTCTAATCAAATGGCAACATCAAGCGATAAAACACATCAAAGGAATGGACAACAACTGTCATACTCCTGACTTGGTACAGGCATTTTCAAATGTAGAAAATGAAGGACTGAACCTGGTTTTATAGCATCAGCTAAACTGTGGGATGTTTTCCAAGATTCATCACTCAACAACTTTCTGTTTGCCGAATTATTTGGGCAGGGGTATCATCAGTAAGCAGTAGTTCTCACTTTCACTTGTTTAAATTGTTTTACATTTGTGATTTCAGGGTCTTTTATAGCTGACTATGCAGTATAGGTTTTGCTCATTGTTGAAGTCTGTACCGTGACCTATAGTTGTTAATTTCTGTGTTTCTGTGTTATTTGGACTCTTGTGGAGAGTTGTCTCATTGGCAATTATACCACATCTTCTTTTATTTATAGAGTGCAGGATCTACAGTCCTGCCAGCTATCAACTTTTATTGGGGATCACCCCCATGAGAGTTTATACAACTCAAAATAGTCATTCAAATGAGTCAAAAGGGTATTTAAGCTCATAGATGCAAACATGTACTCATTCAATCAATATAATAGTAGATTAAAAACACTTTTGACTATATATCAGGATCAATGACCATTTTCAAAGTTTGTAGGTATAAATATAACAAGTCTTTGTTGGTGATAAGTGTCACTTTCAGCTCTGCTGATTTTATCATGATGACTGTTTTCAATTGGTGGAGGAAGTTAGAGTACCTGGAGAGAATCACATACCTGTGGTAGGAAAACTAACATCCTAGTCAATTAAGATTAAAGTTGAATTCACCTGATAAGTGCAAATTTGAACTCACAACTTTAGTGTTGACAGTCTTGATAAGTTGTTTATTATTTTAACAAAGTTGTGAGGATCATAAGCAACAATGTTTACAATTAGTAAAGAGAAAACGGATCCTTGTCAGGTCAGTTCATGAACCATAAATTATAAAACCATATACTACAGCTAGTTAATATTTTCGATTTCCACCAAAGCTGCAGCCTACTCATGTCTACTGAGTGTACAAGGTTGTTGATTCAATCCAAAGGCAAAATCAAACTAGTCTTCATTTTTTTGTTTGGCTGCTTCTCCACTAAGCATGTGACACTAAAGAATAAGGGTAAAGACTCATCAACTTCTACTCAGAATATCCTGTCCTCTTCTCCACTAAGCATGTGACACTAAAGAATAAGGATAAAGACTCATCAGCTTCTACTCAGAATATCCTGTCTTCTTCTCCACTAAGCATGTGACACTAAAGAATAAGGGTAAAGACTCATCAACTTCTACTCAGAATATCCTGTCCTCTTCTCCACTAAGCATGTGACACTAAAGAATAAGGGTAAAGACTCATCAACTTCTACTCAGAATATCCTGTCCTCTTCTCCACTAAGCATGTGACACTAAAGAATAAGGATAAAGACTCATCAACTTCTACTCAGAATATCATGTCCTCTTCTCCACTAAGCATGTGACACTAAAGAATAAGGGTAAAGACTCATCAACTTCTACTCAGAATATCCTGTCCTCTTCTCCACTAAGCATGTGACACTAAAGAATAAGGGTAAAGACTCATCAACTTCTACTCAGAATATCCTGTCCTCTTCTCCACTAAGCATGTGACACTAAAGAATAAGGGTAAAGACTCATCAACTTCTACTCAGAATATCCTGTCCTCTTCTCCACTAAGCATGTGACACTAAAGAATAAGGGTAAAGACTCATCAACTTCTAGTCAGAATATCCTGTCCTCTTCTCCACTAAGCATGTGACACTAAAGAATAAGGGTAAAGACTCATCAACTTCTACTCAGAATATCCTGTCCTCTTCTCCACTAAGCATGTGACACTAAAGAATAAGGGTAAAGACTCATCAACTTCTACTCAGAATATCCTGTCTTCTTCTCCACTAAGCATGTGACATTAAAGAATAAGGGTAAAGACTCATCAACTTCTACTCAGAATACCCTGTCCTCTTCTCCACTAAGCATGTGACACTAAAGAATAAGGGTAAAGACTCATCAACTTCTACTCAGAATATCCTGTCCTCTTCTCCACTAAGCATGTGACACTAAAGAATAAGGGTAAAGACTCATCAACTTCTACTCAGAATATCCTGTCTTCTTCTCCACTAAGCATGTGACATTAAAGAATAAGGGTAAAGACTCATCAACTTCTACTCAGAATATCCTGTCCTCTTCTCCACTAAGCATGTGACACTAAAGAATAAGGGTAAAGACTCATCAACTTCTACTCAGAATATCCTGTCTTCTTCTCCACTAAGCATGTGACATTAAAGAATAAGGGTAAAGACTCATCAACTTCTACTCAGAATACCCTGTCCTCTTCTCCACTAAGCATGTGACACTAAAGAATAAGGGTAAAGACTCATCAACTTCTACTCAGAATATCCTGTCTTCTTCTCCACTAAGCATGTGACATTAAAGAATAAGGGTAAAGACTCATCAACTTCTACTCAGAATACCCTGTCCTCTTCTCCACTAAGCATGTGACACTAAAGAATAAGGGTAAAGACTCATCAACTTCTACTCAGAATATCCTGTCCTCTTCTCCACTAAGCATGTGACATTAAAGAATAAGGGTAAAGTCTCATCAACTTCTACTCAGAATACCCTGTCCTCTTCTCCACTAAGCATGTGACACAAAAGAATAAGGGTAAAGACTCATCAACTTCTACTCAGAATACCCTGTCCTCTTCTCCACTAAGCATGTGACACTAAAGAATAAGGGTAAAGACTCATCAACTTCTACTCAGAATATCCTGTCCTCTTCTCCACTAAGCATATGACACTAAAGAATAAGGGTAAAGACTCATCAACTTCTACTCAGAATATCCTGTCCTCTTCTCCACTAAGCATGTGACACTAAAGAATAAGGGTAAAGACTCATCAACTTCTACTCAGAATATCCTGTCTTCTTCTCCACTAAGCATGTGACACTAAAGAATAAGGGTAAAGACTCATCAACTTCTACTCAGAATATCCTGTCCTCTTCTCCACTAAGCATGCGACACTAAAGAATAAGGGTAAAGACTCATCAACTTCTACTCAGAATATCCTGTCTTCTTCTCCACTAAGCATGTGACACTAAAGAATAAGGGTAAAGACTCATCAACTTCTACTCAGAATATCCTGTCCTCTTCTCCACTAAGCATGTGACACTAAAGAATAAGGGTAAAGACTCATCAACTTCTACTCAGAATATCCTGTCCTCTTCTCCACTAAGCATGTGACACTAAAGAATAAGGGTAAAGACTCATCAACTTCTACTCAGAATATCCTGTCTTCTTCTCCACTAAGCATGTGACATTAAAGAATAAGGGTAAAGACTCATCAACTTCTACTCAGAATACCCTGTCCTCTTCTCCACTAAGCATGTGACACTAAAGAATAAGGGTAAAGACTCATCAACTTCTACTCAGAATATCCTGTCTTCTTCTCCACTAAGCATGTGACATTAAAGAATAAGGGTAAAGACTCATCAACTTCTACTCAGAATATCCTGTCCTCTTCTCCACTAAGCATGTGACACTAAAGAATAAGGGTAAAGACTCATCAACTTCTACTCAGAATATCCTGTCCTCTTCTCCACTAAGCATGTGACATTAAAGAATAAGGGTAAAGACTCATCAACTTCTACTCAGAATATCCTGTCCTCTTCTCCACTAAGCATGTGACATTAAAGAATAAGGGTAAAGTCTCATCAACTTCTACTCAGAATACCCTGTCCTCTTCTCCACTAAGCATGTGACACTAAAGAATAAGGGTAAAGACTCATCAACTTCTACTCAGAATATCCTGTCCTCTTCTCCACTAAGCATATGACACTAAAGAATAAGGGTAAAGACTCATCAACTTCTACTCAGAATATCCTGTCCTCTTCTCCACTAAGCATGTGACACTAAAGAATAAGGGTAAAGACTCATCAACTTCTACTCAGAATATCCTGTCTTCTTCTCCACTAAGCATGTGACACTAAAGAATAAGGGTAAAGACTCATCAACTTCTACTCAGAATATCCTGTCCTCTTCTCCACTAAGCATGTGACACTAAAGAATAAGGGTAAAGACTCATCAACTTCTACTCAGAATATCCTGTCCTCTTCTCCACTAAGCATGTGACACAAAAGAGTTAGAGTAAAGACTCATCATCTTCTACTCAGAATATCCTGTCCTCTTCTCCACTAAGCATGTGACACTAAAGAATAAGGGTAAAGACTCATCAACTTCTACTCAGAATATCCTGTCCTCTTCTCCACTAAGCATGTGACACTAAAGAATAAGGATAAAGACTCATCAGCTTCTACTCAGAATATCCTGTCCTCTTCTCCACTAAGCATGTGACACTAAAGAATAAGGATAAAGACTCATCAACTTCTACTCAGAATATCCTGTCCTCTTCTCCACTAAGCATGTGACACTAAAGAATAAGGGTTAAGACTCATCAGCTTCTAGTCAGACTATCCTGTCCAGCTAGAGGACATAATCTGATTAAATAGATTGTTGGCCCAACATAAAGCAGGGCTCATATTCAATGACACACATCATGTTTCTGTCCTGATATGCATGTAATACTTGCCACTGAACATCAAAGATCAACCTATCAACTCACATTAACATGTTCCTGTCCTGATATGCATGTAATACTTGACTTGCCACTGAACATCATAGATCAACCTATCAACTCACATTAACATGTTCCTGTCCTGATATGCATGTAATATACTTGACTTGCCACTGAACATCAAAGATTTACCCATCAACTCACATTAACATGTTCCTGTCCTGATATGCATGTAATACTTGACTTGCCACTGAACATCAAAGATCAACCCATCAACTCACATTAACATGTTCCTGTCCTGATATGCATGTTAAACTTGACTTGCCACTGAACATCAAAGATCAACCCATCAACTCACATTAACATGTTCCTGTCCTGATATGCATGTAAAACTTGACTTGCCACTGAACATCATAGATCAACCCATCAACTCACATTAACATGTTCTTGATTTGATATATTTGTAATAATGGCCACTGAACATCAAAGACAAATCCACCAACACGCATTAACATGTTCTTGATTTGATATATTTGTAATAATTGCCACTGAACATCAAAGACAAATCCATCAACACGCATTGACATGTTCTTGTCCTGATATGCATGTAATACTTGACTTGCCACTGAACATCAAAGATCAACCCATCAACTCACATTAACATGTTCTTGATTTGATATTTTTGTGATAATTGCCACTGAACATCAAAGACTAATCATCAACATGCATTAACATGTTCTTGTCCTGATATGCATGTAATACTTGACATGCCACTGAACATCAAAGATCAACCCATCAACTCACATTAACAGGTTCTTGATTTGATATATTTGTAATAATTGCCACTGAACATCAAAGACAAATCCATCAACACGCATTAACATGTTCTTGTCCTGATATGCATGTAATACTTGCCACACCCATCAACTCACATTAACATGTTCCTGTCTTGATATATTTGTAATAATTGCCACTGAACATCAAAGACAAATTCATCAACACGCGTTAACATGTTTTTGTCTTGATATGCATGTAATACTTGCCACTGAACATCAAACACAAGTCCATCAACATACATAAACATGTTATTGATTTGCATGTATTACTTGCTATAGGACATCAAACACTAGTTCACCAACACACATGCAGTAACATGTTCTTATCTAACTATGCATGTAGTTCTTGCAACTGGACATCAAACACAAGTCCATTAACACACATTGACATGTTCTAGTTCTGATACATTAATTTAATTCATGCATGTATTACTTACCATTAGGTGTTAAAAAGCAATGCATTATCAATATATTTACTTGTAAGTCTTTTGATAAAGCAAATCAATTTATTTGTAACCTTTACATGGTAATCAGATGTGTTAAGCTATATGTGGATTTGTGAAAAAGGAAATTTGACCATAGAAGTACGAATGAATTTAGAAAGAATATTTCTTCATACATAAGCTTACAATGGAATGTGCCTGTCTACCCTTTAACTTTAGCTGCTGGACCACTAGACTATTTAACAACGTATTAAAAAGTGAACGAAACAATTTATTTTTTGTCATAAATGCAAATCAACACTTTCAAAATTTAAACCAGATATAGGACGCTGCACGATCAATTATTCTTGAATGTAATTTGCAACTAGTAGTATGTACAATATTTTAGCCAGGAGCAGGACAAGAGAACATTACTGATTTTAAATTGCCAATTTTAAGAATTCATATGCCATCTATATTCAACATAAAGCTAGTTATTAAAATGCTGCACGTGTGGTTTTAACTTTAATGTTGAAAATACATCTAAAGGGTCTATATTTGTAATTTTGTGTTGAATTAAAATACTTATTTTTCAATAAAAGCTACTTTCAAATCATGATTATTTGACCTATTCTACTGGTTCAAGTTCCAAGATAAAACTGAGAAGGTAAATGGGGAATATTTCAAAGCAACAACAACCCTACCAAAGAGCAGAAAACAGTCGAAGCCCAACAATGGGTTTTCAACGCAACGAGAAAATCCCGCCTATGTTAGCCACTGAATAAAAATGTGTACTAGTTCAGAAGGCATTCACGGAGGCAGGTTTTGCATAAAATTGTAAGCTTTATCAATTTGAACAATTAATTGTAAACACGCAACCAGTTTCCATTCAAATCATCTGCCTTTCCTATCTATTGCTATATTTCAAAAAGATCCCGACAAGAAAAAAATAAAAAAATCATTCAACGAAAAATTTCAATGATAAAATTAAGATAGAGCCCAGCGTCCAGAACCTATTTTATCCCGAAAGTCTTTACTCTGCATCTAAAACTGGCACTATTAAAAAAAATAGATGCTTCTTTTTGTAAATTTATTGGGGTGTAATTAGCGTTGACTGAAGTATATTTGGTATCATCCTAAAATTGTGCGCACGGTCAACGCTTTTACATCCATTTAAAATTACTAAAACAAATCCAGTTCAGTATTGAAATCTAGAAATCAACTGTACGTCATTTAAAGGTTATTTCACCGGTCAGTTCTCGGTAGTTAAGACTTCAATTTGTATATATGTTATAAAAACAATTAAGTTCTTATTTTAGAATTAAAAAGAATGTTCGTTTTTGTATTATAATTTTTCCCATAGGCTATTTTTTTTCTCTCGAATTGATCCAAAGTTATTGTTGACCAACAAGGCTGAGGTCATTTGAACTTTGTGAGTAGTTTTTGTGCTGAGGGTGTGTCTTGTTTTATGTGTTTTCTTTGGTTTGGTGTTTTTTTATCTCAGTTTTTTCGCCAGTGTTTTAAATAGCCATTTTTCGAAGATGTCATTCATTATGTCAAAGAAGCAAGAAATTCGATGTTAGATCAAGTTGAAACTTCTCGAAAAGCCACATATATACAAGGTATGATATAATGAATAATGTATCTATTAGTATTTAGTTAAAAAATATATTGCGTTATTTTTAATTTCACTAAATTTGCGACCCACTTTAACATATATACTGAAAAATATAAAAATATTTTATACACATTTACTTCTCTACTTTTTTTAATTAAATGAAAATGTTAGGATGGTCTTATATATTGGTCCAGGACAACCGTAACGGCAGTTTGGACTGTTCTAAGATAGCATTGTTCAAATTTTATGAGATGTCGCAGACACGACCTAAATATGAAAGTAAAGAAATGTGGCAGGATAAAAAAGAAGATTTGGTATACGTAATTGCCAATGAGACAACTCTCAACAAGAGACCAAAATGACACAGAAAACAACTATAGGTCATCGTACGGCCTCCAATAATGACCATACTTCATAGTCAGCTATGAAAGGCCCCGAAACGACAAATTTATTATAACAATTCAAACGAGCAAACTAACGGCCTAATTTATGTAAAAATAAAAAATGAACGAAAAACAAATACTCAACACATCAACAAACGACAACCACTGAATTACAGGTTCCTTACTTGGGACAGACACAAACATACATAATATGGCGGAGTTAAACATGTTATCGGGATCCCAACCCTCCCCTAACATGGTACAGTGGTGTAACATTACTACATAAGAACGAACTATAAAAAATCAGTGGAAAAAGGCTTGACTCATTAGATGGATACAAATAGAAATTTACTACAGAGTGGACGTGACCGGGTACTACTATATCCCAACAACATTTTTTAGCCCTCCCCTTTGTTTCGAAAATTTGCTTTTTTTTTTGGTTTGTCTATTAATTTCAATTAATTTTCGTATATTTCTGTAATACATAAACATAAATATACTAGAAATAACCTGCTTCATTTCAACCTTCCTGTGTAGGCATTTTTTCCCATTTGAACGGAATTGACGATTTGAGAATTTTAAAGTTTGCAATTCACAAATAATTCGTTGTGCATCGATAGAAACATCTTGTAGGACTACTTCTTATATTCGTCTTTATGTTTTAAATTTAGCTGTTGATGATAAACAAGGAAAATAGCATTTAAGAAACTCAGAAAAAGACGGAACAATTTTAAAAACGAAAGGTAAGAAAATGTAATATACTTATATTTAAAAGAGTACTTAATTCATTATTGTCATATAGACAAAATTAGTGTATAAGGGTGCAACCATTTAACTTCAAGGGGATGGGGGGTTATGTATTTTTTCTGAGTCAGAATTGCTTTTCGAGCGAACATTTTCATTTAGTTTTTCGACGCTATCAATCAAATATTTCCCCTTAAATTGAACACTATAAGGTATTAGAGGAAATCCTGATTCAGAATATATTTTTTGTCATCTGCTTTTCTCAGACAAAACAAGAATGTGTCCATAATACACGGATGCCCAATCTGCACAATAATTTTCTATGTTCAGTGGACCGTGAAAATGGAATAAAAGCTCTAAATTTACATTAAAAATAGAAAGATCATATCATATCATATAAAAAAAAACAAAAAATCCCATGGTCATAAAACCGAAAATTTAGCCTGTAAAGGCATTGCCTTTATTATTTTAACCCGAATCTTCTGTATATTAAAAAAATAACTGTGCTTTGTAAAAAAATAATTTGACTGATAGTGTCGAAAAACAAAATAAATTTTCGGGCTCGGAAAAAAAACCCCAGTACCCTCCTTTTGAAATTTAATGGTTGCTCTCTTAAACACTTCTAGTCAAATATCAGCCAAATTATGTTGGATATAATACAGTAAGAGATAATATAGTTGTGGAAAGAATTCTTCACTTACCATTTGAAGAAATATTAAGATCCTGACTGGAGACAGAGGGATAATTTTATAACCTTGAATGTTGTTATGATTAACTGCTGAACTTTACATTTATAGTATTCTAACTTGGAAAGCTGAAGTTCAGTTTGTTGTCGTTGATTCGTGCCTGACGACTTATATTTGATTATTTTGGTAAATTGGTTTCTTATATCTATTTTGGCCGTTAAAGTCTTTTCGACATTTTTTCATGTTTATAGCCTACTATACGGTATGGATTTTTGTCATTGTTGAAGGCCTTACAGTTGTCTATAATTGTTTACATCCACTTCATTTGATATCCTGTTGATAGATGCTTCATTGACAATCATACCACATCTCCTTATTTTTATATTATATAACTAAATTTAAAACTTGTGTTTTCCTGAACATGCATGAAATATTTGTCACTGGACTTTAAAAATTAGAAACCAACATTTGATCAAGGAAAACTGCTTGATGTGTTATGAAGATGCGGTGGGGGACAGGAGGAATTTGAATATAAGTATGGTGGCCTGATAAGAACTAAAAGAAAATGAGCATTCTTAGCGACAGATTAAAATGATAATAAATTCACATACCCCTCCTTCACCCTTCCCCTCCCAGAATAGCAAATAGTTGTTCCCTTACTGTTATTATCTGTGTAGTCTTATATTTCGGGTTCTCTTATTAAATGAAGTAGAAAACATGACCTGTCATTAACAGTGACAGTCGCAATTTCCTCGACTTTCATTCTGGACGTCTTTTATTTCAGTACATACCTATTGTATTTTTTGTTCATTTGTCTTTGTCCTGTTCAAGCGTTTAATATTTGCCACTGGACGTTAAGCAACCAATAATCAACTATCAATTAATAAATTTACTACAAAAGGGGAGATGCACTCCTCATACCACATGTAAAGGCCAAACTTATATTGATAGTTTAAATTGAAAAAGTCACTTGGAGTTTTATATACATATCACTATTTTTTTAAGGTTTGTCTCTCCTACTACGAGAGTCGCGGAAAGCTATGCATAGGTGTTAAAAATAAGTTTTGATATGAACTACTTTTGATAACTGTGAGGTATCATTACTATTATTATATATCAGCTGTTTTGAGGCCCTTCCCAATAAGTCCAGAGACTTTGAATATTTAAGCAATGTTGGTGTCCATCTGATTATCTTTTAGAATTTTCTGTAGAAGGCGAAACATGCATATATCTGTGTCAACAGTTAATTTGTTTCGCCTTGAAGGAGTTAAAAAGCGAGTCTTAGTTATGCTGTTTTCAACAGCAGTGTTAATTTGTTTCCATTATGATTTTTGTCACAACTGCAACAAAAGTATACATATATGTTTTATAATGCGAATTTTCGTCTGTCATATGTCCATTGTCCTTGACCTAATTTCCTTGGTTCAGTGACTTTTTGAAAGTAAGTCGAGAGCTTTTTAGCTCACATGACCCAAAGAGCCAAGTGAGCTTTTCTAATCACTTTGCGTCCGTCGTCCGTCGTCGTCGTAAAATTTTACAAGCATCTTCTCCTCTGAAACTACTGGGCCAAACTTAACCAAACTTGGGCACACTCATCATTGGGGTATCTAGTTTAAAGAATGTGTGCGATCCCCTGGCCAACCAACCAAGATGACCGCCGTGATTAAAAATAGAACATAGGGGTAAAATGTAGATTTTGGCTTATTTCTTTGAAACCAAATCATTTAGAGCAAACCAGACATGGGGGTAAAATTGTTTATCAGGTCTAGGTCTATCTGTCCTGAAATTTTCAGACGAATAGAACAACCAGTTATAGCTAAGATAGAACATAGGGGTAAACAAGGCTTATATCTCTGAAACGAATGCATTTAGGGTGAATTTGATGTAGATAAAAATGTTCATTAGTTTAAGATACATTTGTCCTGAAATTTTCAGACGAATCATACAAACTGTTGTTAAGTTGCTGCCCCTGAATTAAGAATTTGAAAGAAATTTTGTTGTTTTTGTCGAGTCTGCGACTTTTGTCGCAGAAAGCTCGACATAGGGATAGTGATCCGGCGGCGCCGACGGCGTTAGTTAACTTCTTTAAAGCATTATATTTTAGAAGGTTAAAGACCTGGATGATTCCTACTTTGTATATGGATGCCTCATGTTACGAAGTTTCCGTCAGTCACATGTCCAATGTCCTTGACCTCATTTTCATGGTTCAGTGACTACTTGAAAAAAAAAGTTCAGATTTTTTGTATTGTTTAATTTACTCTTATCATAAGTAATAGGATAACTTTATTTGATATGTGTGTACCTTACAAGGTCCACATGCCCGTCAGACAGTTTTCACTTGACATCAACCTCATTTCACGGATCAGTGAACAAGGTTAAGTTTTGGTGGTTAAGTCTATATCTCAGATACTATAAGCAACATGTCTAATATATTTGGTGTATGGAAGGACTGTAAGGTGTACATGTCCAACTGGCAGGTGTCTTCTGACCTTGATCTCATTTTCATGGTTCAGTGGTTATAGTTAAGTTTTTTGTGTTTTGTTCTGTTTTTTCTTATACTGTATGCAATAGGGCTACTATAATTGGTGTATGGAATGTAGTGTTTAACTTGTATTTCTGAAACTTGAGCAACGGTATAACGGTTGCATTATTTCATGCATCCATTGTAAATAAAAATTTCATGTGAGCGACACAGGCTCCTTGGAGCCTCTAGGTTGTCTTGTATATTACTTATTTTGATTGAAAGCCCATTATTTGGTTTATAGGTTCATTTGGTTTATGGGTTCCTTGCTAGGTCTGCATGTCCGTCAGACGGATAACATGACCTCTTCCACATTTCTTGGATTAGTTACCTATATTAAGTTTTTATAGTCAAGTAAAATTTTAATAACTTTCTTAAACTACCCTGGGTTTGTACCAAACTTGGACAGAAGCTTGTTTATGATCATAAGATAGTATCCAGAAGTAAATTCGTTAAAAACAAAATTTTTTTTCCGTATTTTAATTATAAATGGACTTATTTTTTCTGCAAGAAAACAATACATTCACTCTGTGGTTAACGTTTTTAAAATTTCTTAAATCATCCTGGATTTGTACCAAACTGGGATAGAAACTTCTTTATGATCAAAAGCTAATATCTAACTAGAAGAAAAAAATTGTTAAAATTTTGTTCCTGTTTATCCGTAATTTACTTGTAAATGGACTTCGTTTTTTTCTTCAAGTTAACATTACATACAGTCTGCAGTTAAAGTTTTTAAAACATATATTAGTTTCATAAACTAACCTGGATTTTTACCAAACATTGACAGAAGCTTCTAATTATCAAAAGATGGTATCAAAACGAATATTTTTATTGATTTTTTTTCCCTCATTTTTGTTGAGCCTGCGATTAAATTATCTAGATCTAACAAAGTTTGAATTATCTAATCTTGATTTCCGAAATAACTACTACAATTTCACTAAAGAACAACAGCTAGGATTACGATCTTTGAAAATATGCAGGATACTGATTACTTTCTGATACCTATAGTTAAAAGACAGAACATTTACATTAGAGATAGTGGGGATTTCATTAATAAAATAGAAAAATTAAGGCCTGATCGGGATTGCCTCCTAGTTTCTTTTGACTGCACCAGCATGTATACAAACATGGAGTTCAATGAACTCACTCATTCTGTTGGACGGGCTTATAACAGTGCAGTAAAAGAAAATTATCCGATAAAATTACCTAGCTGTGAAACAATTAAATCGTTAGTAGCCACAGTGTTGAAAAACAATCTATACTATTAAACGAGAAGACCTCATTTTGTGTGTCGCTTCTCTTCCTTCCACAATAAATCAATCATCATGCCTCTGTGCCTTATAGGTAACATGTATAGTCGCATTTGTCATTCATTCTTATGATTATTCAGATTGAGATATTTTGGGAGAAAAACGACAAAAAAAGAGTCCGAATATGATTCCTTCATCATACTGACTTTTAGCCATAGATAGAATTTCCGGTTTGAAACATGCACAAATACAACCAATCGTATGAAAGATAAGAAAAAATAAAAAATAAATAAGTCAATCAGAGCGGTCTCTATATCATGGTGTTTAGATCGGAAAAACTGCAACTATTATATCTCCTTATAGAGGACAATTATTTTCCGCGTTTATCTACATGTAAACTACGATTATACACTTTAATATATCAGGGGCGGATCAAGCCATTTAAAAAGGGGGGTTCCCAACCCAGAGTAAAAAGGGGGGTTCCAACTATATGCTCCCATTCAAATGCATTGATCGTCCAAAAAAGGGGGGTTTCAACCCCCGGAACCCTCCCCCCCCCTGGATCCGCCACTGTATATAGAGACTCTCTGTATTCTGTCTATTGTTTTCTTTGAAATGTTTACTATTTATTAAAGGGATCATACCACTTGCATATATATTAAAATAAGTAAAACCTGCTCAACTTCATCTAAAACTACCTCGACCCAAAAACTTTAACCTGAAGAGGGACAGACGGACGACCAAACGAACGAACGCACGTATGCACAGACTAGAAAACATAATGCTCATAAATGGGGCATAAAAATTTATTGTTGAAAGGGAAAATAGTGATTTGGCAAAAATGAAAGTAAGGTAGAGATTAGAGGGAGACAGGACCTTTTTCGGTTCGTCGGGATAGGGTGTTTTTAAGCTCGGGATTTGGGGATTGATCCTTACGGATCCGGATCCTAAAATATAGTTTTCGATTTCGGGATATGAATTTCTTTACATATTGCATCTCGGGATTTCGGGATCAGGACCCCTCCGACCACCCCTCAAATTAGCCTTAGTCGGTCTTAGTCATTTATACAAGATTCCTACAAGATTCATATCCTACCATTGGCATGTTAATAAGGCTCTCAAAAGAAAAAGCACTGATGGATTGTCCTTGAAGCATATTTCATTAGCCTAATAATCATGATAATGGTCTATATATAAGCAGTAACATTTATTTGATGTTTGAAACGGTGCGATGTTTTAATTTGATTTGATTGATTGATTGTTGGTTGCTTAACGTCCAGTGGCAAATATTTCATGCCTTTTCAGGACGAGAACAAGTTAAATAATAAATACAATGGGTAGGTCGTGTCATGATAGAGGCCACTCGGGATGATAGTCGGGAAAATTTTGACTGCCACTTTTATTTGACTTTTACCAAAAGAAGCATTGTAGAAAAGGAGAAGAATAATTGTGGTCTGAGACCAGAAACACGAAAATAATTGAATTTAACAGAAAGGAAACATACATCGAACTTTGGAAAAAGGGAGACGGCTTTTCATACCTTTTATGAAATTCTCCATACATAATATATTTTCCAAAAAATCATCCTACAACAGTTCACAAGCTGTATATACCCGCGATTTCGCGGGTATGTTCTAGTTATTTTGAATTTAATAACCGATCCTTTGTACAGAAAATAGGCGCTAGTATGGGAAGTAAATGCAGCCCAGAAATTTGTGATATTAGAGCATTCGAAGTTCATGAAGTTATCAATGAAATTATTGAAAAATATAAGTATAAAAATAAGATCTTTTTTACGGAAGGTATAGAGATGATGCGTTTATAATTGCTCATTCATCACGAGAAGAGGTTGAGGAGTTTTTAAAATAGCAAATGATCATCACCCTTAATGATTAAAATTTACTTATGAAATTTCAAACGAAGAAATTAATTTTCTCGACACAGTCGTACATAAAGGGTTGAGGTTCAGGAACACCGGTATCCTTGATATAAAGAGCAACACGCTATATTTAAAAGATACACTTTGTAAATTCAAAGGCCATCTTAAGCAAAGGGATATAAGGACCATGAAATACTTCGTAACTGTGAATCGGCTCTCAATATCGAACGACCAGAGTTACTCCGCATTAAACAAGAATCTGACAAGCAGATACCACTAGTATTTGTAGCTAAATATCACTTCTCGTTAGGAAATATAAAGCTTTACGAAAACATTATAAAAAACTAGTTCGCAATGCGATATGTAGGGAGCTATTTCCAAAACCAACAATGATGGCATGTAGTAGACATCGGAACTTAAAAGAAATACTGACTAGATCGGTAGTCAAAGCTTAGTACAATATGAAGGATTGGGTCAGGACCCCTGATGAAGCACCCACCCTTCATATGAGCCACGGAATATTATAGAGTTTGTCCTATTCTGTACTGCAGAAACACGATGTGTTGGGTCCTGGAGAATAGGCAAACGTGACTGATAGGTACTTCCAGACATTCAACATGTAAATTCTTATAGCATAGCATTTAGAAAATTCTTATAGCATAGCATTTAGAAAATTCTTATAGCATAGCATTTAGAAAATTCTTATAGTATTCCACTAAAGACTTATTCCGATGTTTTAGAAGCACTACCCTTTTTCAAAAGATGTAGGAGAGATTGGATCAGTCATCTGTGTTAGCTATACCCTTACTCAATCACATTCATATGTGATAAGCTTGGGTTCTCCATCAGATGCATATGAGACAAGCTTGGGTTCTCTACCAGAATGAGAAGCTGTAACCTTACTCTTTCACATGCATATGAGACAAGCTTGGGTTTTTTAATCAGCTGCATATGAGACAACAAGTACATTATTATAGATTCCTGCTAAGCACATGTTTATAGTATAGCACTAAGTACATTATTATAGCACTCCACTAAATACATTCTTATACCGGAGAATGATGTCTATTCTTATTACATGACTCTAGAAACATTATTATAACATAGACCTATGTCCATTCTTATCGCATATAACTAATTACGTTATTATAGCATTCCACTAAGTACATTCTTAAAGCACAGCTCTAAGTACATTATTATAGCATACCACTTGGTACATTCTAACAGCATAAAACTAAGTACATTACTATAGCTAGAACAAGGTCCATCCTTAAAGCATATAATTATGTTTATTCTTAAAGCATTGCACCAGAAAAATTATTATAAAATATCCCTAGGGCCATTCTTATAGCATAGGACTAAGTACATTATCATAGCAGAGAAATTACTACATGATTAAAGCATGGAACTAGGTCTATTATTATAGCATAACACTAAGTACTTTATAATAGCATTCAACTAAGTAAGTTCTTATAGCATTGCCCTAATCTCATCATTATAGCAAAATATAGGCCCATTCTTATAGCATAGCACTAGGTACACTTTTAAAGCAAAGTGTTTGGTCTATTCATATAGACGTCGCGTACGTTGTTGGTGTTAGTTTTGGTAACATTAGTTTGACGTTATTTTTCATGCATTGTATAAATAACGTCGTACTTTTTTCATTTCGTGCAGCTCAATCATACAGCATAATTTATATGAGCGGTTTGCTTGACTTGCTACGTATAGAATCGAAATGCATAAGCGACACATATATTTTTTTACAGTTAAATTAAAACAGAAAAATAATATTCATTTACATTAGTTTCCCCTTGGAGCAAAGATATCTTCTCTTTCTTTTCTTTTAATTGAAAGAGGATATTTAAAAAAAAGTTTAAACCACTGTCTTTCCTGTTGCTTTTTCTTTTAGTTTAAACATATTTATTTATAGTGGATTGGGAAACAAGTTATTACAACTTATATTAATCCGTTTCCAATTTGAGGGTGCGAGTGCTTCCTTGTAGCCTTAGCCTGTTCTTTTCGAAATCTTAATCTTTTACGTGCAAGAGATATTGCTCTCTCTTAACACGGGTCAGTCATTTATCGCCCCATTCCGACGGACTATCATTGTTTATTTAACAAGACCATCATACTCGCAAATGGTGTCAAGGGCTTATTCTTTTATCCGCTTTTGAAAATTTCCGAATACAAAATTTATCAGTTGAATCGTTTGTTTCATCACCTGTATTTAATGTTAAAAGAATCAACCGTTCAAAGCAAATTCAAAATTAACCACAATAAAATTAATTTAATCAAATTTGCCAATTACATAAACAAAAGAAAATTTAATCTCAACTATGAACAAGAAAACAGATGGGCGCTGCCGCGCAGATAATTTTAGCGAACAATGTTAAACTACTAGGGGAATTTTAGCGCAGACATTAGAGCCCATTTTAGCGCAGGATTAATCCGTTCAGCTGCATTTTCGATAGCCCATTTTAGCGAAAACTTTTAGTTTAAACATATTTATTTATAGTGGATTGGGAAACAAGTTATTACAACTTATATTAATCCGTTTCCACTTTGAGGGTGCGAGTGCTTCCTTGTAGCCTTAGCCTGTTCTTTTCGAAATCTTAATCTTTTACGTGCAAGAGATATTGCTCTCTCTTAACACGGGTCAGTCATTTATCGCCCCCTTCCGACGGACTATCATTGTTTATTTAACAAGACCATCATACTCGCAAATGGTGTCAAGGGCTTATTCTTTTATCCGCTTTTGAAAATTTCCGAATACAAAATTTATCAGTTGAATCGTTTGTTTCATCACCTGTATTTAATGTTAAAAGAATCAACCGTTCAAAGCAAATTCAAAATTAACCACAATAAAATTAATTTAATCAAATTTGCCAATTACATAAACAAAAGAAAATTTAATCTCAACTATGAACAAGAAAACAGATGGGCGCTGCCGCGCAGATAATTTTAGCGAACAATGTTAAACTACTAGGGGACATTTTAGCGCAGACATTAGAGCCCATTTTAGCGCAGGATTAATCCGTTCAGCTGTATTTTCGATAGCCCATTTTAGCGAAAACTTTCCTAGTTGAATAATACTAAAACCATGAGCATTAATTTATGCTGGCTTTATATATATATGTTCACTTTGGTTCATCATGGAAATAAAAGTAATTCTTTAGTTGTCACTCAGCTATTTACGTTTTTCTTGATACTAACATCAAATTGCAAACAACAACATAAATAAAAATACAATGTATAGACGAATGTGCACCACAATCTAGACAGGATAAAGAGAAAAATCAGTTCCTACTGCAACTTTATGACCAGTATTGTACAGGGGGTATACCCAGAGCCCATCACATACGTTCTCTGGAATATAAATTCCAGGCTAGAACGGACTTTTAAAATTTGATTTTAAAATTTTAGTGTTATATTTTAATGGACATGATATTTTTTAAATTGTGCTGTCTTGCTTCTATTTTAACGATGACGTCATAAATAAAACATACACCATTAACACCAAAGACTACTCTTACTAGGAGTATAACTTTTTTTTAATAAGTTTTAAAAATTACAAGAATAACTTCAAAGCAGCGCTGATCATATGTTGCTGTGTTACTTGTCTACACGCTCAAAATCAGGGATCAGTCGAGTAACAAAATGAATAAAAGTATTGATTTTAAATTACGCACATTTTGATATATACATTTATATAGTTAACAATTCCGAAACTTCTAACAAATGCAATAAAGGCGAACTAGAAAGCAAAACCCGTATTATCACCAACACCATACGCGACGTCATACCATTCCACTAAGTACAGTATAATAGCAAAGCACTGGGTGCATTTTAATCTATAAAACTATTTCCATACTCATAGCATGGCATTAGAAAAACTGTTATAACATATTCCTAGTTCTATTCTTACAGCATTTCACTAAGTACATTCTTATAGCATAGCACTAAGTACATTATTATAGCATTCCAATAAGTACATTCTTATACCATATCACTAAGTACAGTATTATAACTAGAATAAGATTCATTCTTATGACATTATAAATTATATGGTTCGCTACTGACCCCATACGGATCTATAGAGGTTAGTAAAATCCATAGGGGGTGAGACCGGAGGCCGAATCCCCTATGAATTTTATTCACCCTCTATGGATTCGTAGGCGTCATATGCATGTAGTTAACCGTATAACGAATTTATCGGACGCTGGACTTTTTCTGCTGCGTTTTGTTGAAAAATAAACAATGAAACACAACAACAGTAATAGATGACGTCACCATTAACGCGTCATGAACCCCCTATGAAACTTACTAACCCCTACAGTCTCACAGGGGGTCACCACGTGACGGCGTTTGACCAATCACAACGTGATAAATTATCTGTGGTCCGATAAAGCACTGTATTATTCATTACAGCAAGATATAGGCCCATTCTTATAGTATAGCACACGGTACAGTATTATAACTAGAACAAGATCCATACTGATGGCATAGCACTAAGTACATTACTATAGCAAGATTTAGATCCATTTTTTAGGCAGATAATGATGACTATCTTTATAACATACATGTAGCACCAGAAACATTATTATAACATATCAGTAGGTCCATTCTTATAGCATAGGACTAAGTACATTATCATAGCGAAATAATGACTACATTATTAAAGCATTAAACTAGGTCTATTCTTATAGAATAACATTTAGAACATTCTTATAGTATTTCTCTAAAGAATCATTCATTGTTTGGAAAGCTCTTCCTTTCTCAAATAGATGTAAAAGAGACCGATCAGTTATCTGTGTTAGCGAAGCTGTACCCTTACTCAATCACATGTATATGGGAAAAGCTTGGGTTCTCAATCAGATGCATATGAGACAAGCTTGGGTTCTCTACCAGAATGAGAAGCTGTACCCTTACTCTTTCACAAAAAGATGACAATGTATCCGTACAATTACATGTATGAGAAATTGTATTGTAACCCAATCATTTAAATTAGATACTTAACGTATCAGATATATATTCAGCCTGTATCTTTAATGTATCAAACACATGTCGGCCTATTTTAATTCTAATAGTATAGCACTTAATGATTATTACAACATGGTGCTAAGTCATTTCTTTGTTTTAGATTTATGAGTTTGACTGTCCCTTTGGTATCTTTCGTCCCTCTTTTATAGCATAACACTTAGTACTTCATAATAGCATTCAACTTAGTAAGTACTCAAAGCATTGCCATAAGTTCATCATTATATCTAGATTATAGGTTCATTCTTTTAGCATATCACTATGTACACTTTTATAGCATAGTGTTGGGTCTATTTATATACTATTCCACTAAGTACAATATAATAGCAAAGCACTGGTTGCAATTCAAAATCATAAAACTATTTCCATCGTCAGAGCATGACATGGGAAAAACTGTTATAACATATTCATATTTCCATTCTTATAGCATAGCACTAAGTACATTATTATAGCATTCCACTAAGTACATTCTTATAGCATATCACTAAGTACAGCATTATATCTAGAACAAGATCCATTCTAATGGCATAGAACTAAGAACATTATTATAGCAAGAACTAGGTCCATACTTAAAACAGGGAATGATGCCTATTCTTATAGCATAGCACCAGAAACATTATTATAACATATCCGTAGGTCTATTCTTATAGCATAGGACTAAGTACATTATCATTGGAGAGAAATGACTACATTATTTAAGCATTAAATTAGGTCTATTCTTATAGAGTAGCATTTAGAAAATTCTTATAGCAATAAACTAAGTACTTATTCACATGTTATAGAAACACTTCCCTTTCTCAAAAAAATGTAGAAGAGACCGATCAGTCATCTGTGTTAGCGAAGCTGTACCCTTACTTAATCACATGCTTATGAGACAAGCTTGGGTTCACAATCAGATACATATGAGACAAGCTTGGGTTCTCTACCAGAATGAGAAGCTGTACCCTTACTCTTTCACATAAAGATGACAATGTATCCGTACTCAATTACATATATGACAAATTGTATTGTAACCCAATCATTTAAATGAGAATAAGATACTAAACGTATCAGAAATTTATTCAGCCTGTATCTTTAATGTATCAAACACTTGTCAGTCTATTTCCATTCTTATAGTATAGTACGTAATGGTTATTACATGTACAACATAGTGATAGGTCATTTCTTATAGTTTAACACTTAGTACTTTATAATAGCATTCAACTAAGTGCATTCTAATAGCATTGCCCTAAGTTCTTTATTATACCATCCAACTAAGTACATTTTTATAGTATTGCACTTAGTTCATTATAATAGTAAGAACTAGGCCAATTTTTATAACAGCACTAGGTACACTATTTTAACATAGTGCTAGGTCCATTCACATACTATTCAACTAAGTGCATTGTTATACTATAAGCTATAGGATAGTACTAGATGCGTTTTATAGCATATAACTAATTAAATTCTTAGAGCATAGAACAAGACACATTAATATAACATATATATGGTTAGTTCCGCTTGTATAGCATAGCACTAAATATATTATTACAGTATTGTTCTAAGTACATTTTAATAGCATAGCAGTAGGTACATTATAATATCATAGCACTAGGTACATTATAATATCATAAAACTATGTCAACTCTTATAGCATAGCACTAAGTACATTTTTATAGCAAGAACTAAGTCCATTCAATTTTAAGTACCAGATGTATCACAGCATATATCTTTAGTGTATAAAACAAATGCAAGTTTAGTTTATTATACATAATAAATGTATATCATTTTGTATCCATAATGTTTCAGATGGATGCCGACCTCATCATCCTTGATTGAGATGTATGACAGCCTGTATTTTCATGTATTAGAGATGTATGCCATCATGTATCCTTCATGTATTATATGTATGCCAGCATGTATCCTTCATAAATCAGATGTATGCCAGCATATATCCTTCACGTATTTGATGTATGCTAGCATTTATCAGTCACGTATTAGATATATGACAGCATGTATTTTCATGTATTAGATGTATGCCATTATGTATCCTTCATGTATTATATGTATGCCAGCATGTATCCTTCATGTATTATATGTATGCCAGCATGTATCCTTCATGTATTAGATGTATGCCAGCATGTATCCTATATATATCCTTCATGTATTTGATGTATGCTAGCATTTATCAGTCACGTATTACATGTATGCCAGCCTGTATCTTTCATGTATTTGATGTATGCCAGCATATATCTTTCTTGTATAAGATTTATGCCAGTCCGTGGCGACAATTATTAGATGTATGCCAGCATATATCATTCAGGTATCAGATGTATGCCAGCCTGTATCCTTCACAATTAGATGTATGCAAGCTTGTATCCTTAGTGTTTTAGATGTATGCCAGCATAAATCTTTCGTGTATTAGATGTATGCCAGCATATATCCTTCACGTATTATATGTATGCTAGCATATATCCTTTATGTATAAGATGTATGCCAGCATGTATCCTTCACGTATCAGATGTATGCCAGCCTGTATCCTTCACGATAAGATGTATGCCAACTTGTATCCTTTGTGTTTTAGATGTATGCTAGCATGTATTATTCATGTTGTAGATGTAAGCCAGCACGCGTCCTTCACGTTTTAGATGTAGGTCAGCATATATCCTTCACGTATGACAGTATGCTTGCTTATATCTTTAATGAATAATATATATGCTACTATGTATGCTTCATGTACTAGGTGTATACCAGCCTGTCATCCTTCATGTGTATGATGTATGCCATCATGTATCCTTCGTCTATCAGATGTAATATCAGCCTTTGACTTCATGTATTAGAGATGTATGCCATCATGTATCCTTTACGTATTAGATGTATGCCAGCATAAATCTTTCATGTATTTTATGTATGCCAGCATATATCCTTCATGTTGTAGATGTATGTCAGAGTGTATCCTTCATGTATCAGATGTATGCCAGCCTGTATCCTTCACAATTAGATGTATGTCAGCTTGTATCCTTAGTGTTTTAGATGTATGCCAGCATAAATCCTTCGTGTATTAGATGTATGCCAGCATATATCCTTCACGTATGATATGTATGCCAGTATATATCCTTCATGTATAAGATGTATGCCAGCCTGTATCCTTCACGATTATATGTATGCCAACTTGTATCCTTTGTGTTTTAGATGTATGCTAGCATGTATCATTCATATTGTAGATGTATACCAGCACGCGTCCTTCACGTATTAGATGTAGGTCAGCATGTATCCTTCACGTATGACATGTATGCTTGCTTATATCTTTACTGAATAAGATATATGATACTATGTATCCTTCATGTAATAGATGTATGCCAGCATGTATCCTTCATGTGTATGATGTATGCCAGCATGTATCCTTCGTCTATCAGATGTAATATCAGCCTATTTTTTCAACATATCAGTTGTAATTAAGTCTCATTCATAATGCATCAGATGTATGTCAGCCTGTACCCTTAATGATCACCATGTATCTTTCGTCTATCAGATGTGATATCAGCCTGTGACTTCATGTATTAGAGATGTATGCCATCATGTATCCTTCATGTATTATATGTATGCCAGCATGTATCCTTCATGTATTAGATGTATGCCAGCATGTGTCTTTCATATATCAGATGTATGCCAGCATATATCCTTCATGTATTTGATGTATGCTAGCATTAATCAGTCCCGTATTAGATGTATGCCAGCCTGTATCTTTCGTGTATTTGATGTATGCCAGCATATATGTTTCTTGTATAAGATGTATGCCAGTCCGTGTCGACAATTATTAGATGTATGCCAGCATATATCCTTCATGTATTTGATGTATGCTAGCATTTATCAGTCACGTATTAGATGTATTCTATCCTGTATCCTTCATGTATTTGATGTATGCCAGTATATATCTGTCTTGTATAAGATGTATGCCAGTCTGTAGCAACATTTATTAGATGTATGCCAACATATATCATTCATGTTTTAGATGTATGTCAGCTTGTGTCTGTGTTTTAGTTGTATGCCAGCATAAATCCTTCGTGTATTAGATGTATACCAGCATATTTCCTTCACGTATTATATGTATGCTAGCATGTATCCTTCACGTATCAGATGTATACCAAGCTGTATCCTTCACGATAAGATGTATGCCAATTTGCATCCTTTGTGTTTTAGATGTATGCTAGCATGTATCCTTCATGTTGTTGATGTATGCCAGCACGCGTCCTTCACGTATTAGATGTATGTCAGCATGTATCCTTGACGTATGACATGTATGCTTGCTTATATCCTTAATGAATAAGATATGTGCCAGCATGTATCCTTCATGTACTAGGTGTATGCCAGCCTGTATCCGTCATGTGTATGGTGTATGCCAGCCTGTATCCTTCATGTGTATGATATATGCCAGCCTGTATCCTTCATGTACTAGGTGTATGCCAGCCTGTATCCTTCATGTGTATGATGTATGCCAGCCTGTATCCTTCATGTGTATGATGCATGCCAGCCTGTATCCTTCATGTACTAGGTGTATGCCAGCCTGTATCCTTCATGTGTATGATGTATGCCAGCCTGTATCCTTCATGTACTAGGTGTATTCCAGCCTGTATCCTTCATGAGTATGATGTATGCCAGCATGTATCCTTCATCTATCAGATGTAATATCAGCCTTTATTTTCAACATATCAGATGTATGCAAGTCTCATCCATAATGCATCTGATGTATGTCAGCCTGTACCCTTAATGATCAATACTTTAATTGAATATTTCTGCAGGAATTGGAAGTTGTATACTGTAGTGCCTCAGGTTAGTTAAAAATATCTTTTTGTTTTGATTGATTATTGGTTGCTTAAAGTTCAGTGGCAAATATTACATGCATGTTCTGGCAGTAACAGACTGATTTTTACATTCTTTTTCAGATGCACAGATTGAACACAAATTATTGTTTTAATGTTGCTGCAGGACCTGAGAATTCGATCCTGTGTTATAAGGTCTGGTAAGTATATTGGCTACTCTGGTTTTCAACTTTTTGTCAAATATTCGGAATCCTCTAGTTATATCCATGTAGTGCCAACAACAATTTGCCCGCTTACCCCTACTTTTCTTGTCATAATTTAATTTAATTCTTTCTTATATTTTTTTTTGTCTTTTAAAAGCTAAAAAATTTCCGCCTAACTTACACAGTAAATTGAATGTTTCACACTAAATTAAAAATCAAAACCTTTCTATACTTAGTAGACAAATATTTTCTAAAATGTCAAAGATGATCCTATAGTATTGTGATGAATTAACATTGTTTTCTCTGTTTATCCTTTTCATATTTAGAGAGCGATCATTTGCTTTTTAGGGGGGGAGGGGGGGGGGGGACTAGGACTAAACTTAAAAGAAAGATTGGATTGGAATTTTAAGTAACTTGACCAAAAAAGGCAGGATGACTATTTATGTAAAAAAAGTCAGGATAGAATAGAATGAAAAGTAAAAGGGCAGGACAGAGATAACAATATAAAAAAATGCAGGACAACATTTTCATCATAGCCCCAATAAAAATTCAAATGAGAGCCCCACTAAGGACCTTGTGATAAAATGTATCATTGATAAGCTTTTGTAGGTAATGTTTTGATGCCTAAAAGTATTTTTTGTCGAGCCTTCGACTTTAGTCGAAAAAGCGAGACACAGCGATTCTACATTCTGTCGGCGTCCACAAATATTCACTCTGTGGTTAAAGTTTTTGAAATTCTAATAACTTTCTTAAACTATACTGAATTTCTACCAAACTTGGACAGAAGCTTGTGTATGATCTTAAGATAGTATCCAGAAGTAAATTTGGTAAAAACAAAATTCCATTTTTTTCGAATTGTACTTTTTAATGGACTTCGATTTTCTGACAGGAAACAACACATTCACTCTGTGGTTAATGTTTTTAAAATCTGAATAACTTTCTTATACTATTTTTGATTTGTACCAAACTTGGACAAAAGCTTTTTTATTATAAAAAACTAGTATCTTTGGAAGTAAATATTGTTAAAATTTTGTACCTGTGTATCTGTATTTTACTCATAAATGGACTTAGTTTTTCTTCCAATTAACATAACATACAGTCTGCAATTAAAGTTTTTTAAAACATTTATTAAATTCATAAACTATCCTAGATTTTTACCAAACTTGGACAGAAGCTTCTGTCAATCAAAATATAGTATCAAGAGGAATATTTTTATTGACTTTTTTCCTCATTTTTGTTGAGCTTGCGATTAACAACAAAAGTAGGCGATACACTGGGTTCCGCGAAACCCTTATGAATTTTTCAAATAGAGACAGATGACTGGGATCAAAAGTTTTACCTTGCAGCAAGGAGTATCCAAAGGAATTTTGGTTATTAAAAAAAAAAGATGCTAAATATTATTTTCGCTAATGGAATTTCCTTTTTTTTTTAATATCTTGAAACAATTTTTAGTGAACAATATTAGTAATTTTCTTATGTTTTTGCTATTTAAAGAATAAACAATTTCTATTGTTATGAATAACACTGAACTGAGTTTTCGGGATATAGAAACAGTGTTTCCAGAAACCAAGCTCGTCACACACTGTTGTCACAATCCATTGTTATTTGTAACAATAGATCTATTCAATTTACACTTGTTTCAGAAAAAAAGAAACTATAAAGTAAAACAATTGAACGGGGGTGTAAGACATGGAAACTATGAAGTATTACAAGAAAACTGGGGTGTTATACTAGTGTTGTCAATAATATTTTATCACACAGCATTACATACTGTACTGTCTCAAGATATGAACCAGGTAATAACAGTTCTTTTTTTTTTATTTATATAAATGTACATTTGAGAAAAAAATCTTGGATTTAATGTTTATAGATAATTTTAGTAGACTACGTAGTTAAGTTTATTCTACAGCTATTTTCCTAACACATGTAATTCAGAAACTTGGTTGGTTTGCTTGCTTTGTTTGCTTGCTTTGTTTTTTCAATCATGGTATTAAGAATTACATCTGAAATCAATAGATGATAAGAAGAGCTTCATTGTACAATGTTATTGGATGATTTAACTTTACACAAACAAAGCAAGCAAGCTAACCAAATCTTAAAACTACATGCACTAGGCAAATAGCTGTCTTGACTCGTGACTACTTATTATATGAGGCTTTATAAAGATGATTTGTCTATCGTTCCTCTATATGTCATTTTGTATTTAATGCGTTAATTGATAATTGCTATCTCACTGATGTAGGCCTAAGTTAAACTATCTCGCACTTTTTTTAAAATTTATAATTGGGCCCTGAAATTTACGAGTTTCCTCTTAGGCCAAAAAAAAATAAATAAAAACGTGTGTTTCCTGTTACATCTTTGAAAAGAAAGTAGGTAGGGATTTATTTTACCTTTTTTTCAAATTAAGTCTTTGGCAGGGACATTCTGACTTAACAGTGCTTATTATAAAATTACTATAAAAAATGAAGGGTAGGCTATTTTGGGGCTAAAAATAGAGAGGGCAGGGTTATAGGAAACACTCCTTTTTTACCTAATGTACGTTGCTGTAGAAAATCAACCAAAAACAGAAATAATGCAAATCAGTATAAAAGAAATTCTCGTAGTTTCGAACGGAAATAATTTTCGTATTCTTTACCCGCAACACACCGTATATGTTTTGCAAATGCTGTGTCATTTATCGGCCTGAGAGATGAAAATAAAATACTGATCACTGAAGTGTAAAAACTTCAAGCTGCACGATAGTAGTGCATTCATGGATAAAAACGTCTGTTAGAAAGCAAATTATGCCGATGCTAAAATATGATAAATAATCCATATTAATGTGACACCTTCTCCTTGAAACCACAACTCGTAACATATCTCGAAAGGTAGACATTTCCCCATTGTTTATCAATAAACGAGTATTATTAAGCTAAAAATAGATGTAAATGTAATGATGAATTAGGCTATTTTCTCAATTGAATTGTCAAGTTTACATTTTATATGTCGCCTTGGTATAAAGAGAGTTAAACATTCATTTGAGACTTGAAACATTACAGATTATAAGGTTTTATAAAACATGATTTATTATTATTTCTGAACGTCACAATCATGCTACACTTTTAAAAAGTGTATTTCTAGATTATTGTTTGTCATCTCATCTCAACGACACTGTTTTTCTCGCTTGATCCGGCACTGAGAAAGTGAGAAATCCAATCGTGTTTAACAATGATGATCTGTTTATCGCTATTTTACCTATGGCGACGTTGTTCATTTCATTGACAACCGAACGTGTGCCCTTAGTTTCTTGCGATAATTTTGCATATTACTCTACTGTGCTGAGAATGGAAATTATCCTGCAATTAGCCAACTATTGTACAAATAATAGGTATTATAAACTTTTGCTGTATTTGTATTTGTACAATTAAAGTCTCCTGTTACCTCTCACTTCCACGTTGAGCAATCGATAATATGAATATTTTCTCTTTCCTAACCAGTTCATTTTGGGATCCTTTTCGCTGTTAGTGTTTCAACTGTCGATTTTTTTGAGAAATTTAAGACACTGATTTTGATTTTAATAACTCAATTTTTGAGTAATTTCAGGAAAAACACAATATATGTATATTGTCTGAAAATATAAAATGTATTTGTACTGGCTACGAATCAGGAGAAAAGCTCGGCGGAGCCTCGAGCTCGCCGGAGCTCTTAGTCCTGTATCTAAAGCTCATACAAATATTGTATATTTATCAGTCAGTGATATCAAAGGAAAATTTCATAAAATAGCGATAACATATGTGAATAGAAGAAAGACTTGGTGATTACATTTGTGTTTATTAAATATAACTGTTAGAAGATAGGAAAACAAATTTAGTAAAAGTTAGAAAAAATTGTAAAGATTCTCTTATTAACTTTACTTCAAGATGAGTTGCCTCCTCTTTATACGCCAAAAAAACTTAATAAGATAAATACGCAAAAAAAAAAAAAAAATGTTTGCTTTTATAAAAATATTAGTAATTCTAATGTAGATCAAAGAAATTTGTTTATTCAAATGAAATTAATTCTTAGTAAATTGAAAAAAAAACCCATTGAAATAAACTGACTTAATAGAAAATTTATACCTATTGTGTTCAGATATCTTACAATACAATTTGGCGAAAAACACCTTTTACTACAGTTAGAGTAAGAAGCCTAACAAGGTGACGATAGTAAATACTCTGGAGAAAATGGCGAATAGCTTTCACAAAGTAGTGGTTAATATCTGAAATTCAACTTTTTGAAAAGCAGTCATCAGCTGTTCAGTTTTAAGATTTTGTTACTCTAGAAAAACCCTTAAAAAACGCATTATGTTGAACATGTTTTTGGGATGGTTGTGTTTTAAGGATATGACATATGTGTTTAGTTGATGGAAAATGATTTGCTGATCGTATGTCAGTGATCGAAATTAAGGATATTTCCTCTTTTTAAATACACAAATCATTCTAAAGTTATAATGGGATGCAATTAATTGCAAAAAAGAATAAAAGTCATCTAAGTCTATAATACATGGACATTTTTGATATGTAATAGTTTACAAACGTGTTGCTTAAAATAATTTGTGCTAAATGAAAAAAAAAAGTAATAATAATTTAGTCCTATCAATTTTCTTCTGGTTATAAGGTTAATGACATTATTAAACGCCCTCTGTGCAAGTGAATTTGATTTATTATAGCACATCCAAATACAGAATCGAGTAATTTTTGCACGTGAAATAGTAGACATGTTCGTGTAATCGTCAAAAGGTCGACAAAATTTAATGCAAGTTCATTTCCTATTATCGAACTTTACACCATCAGTTGATGAACCCGTTCAAGAACAATGTAACAGTATAAAACATTGATATTAAGTAAACATTTCCTTATTTATTTACATATTTAAAAAAAATATCCGGTTATAAGTAGATAAACCAGACAAAGGAAATTGTATACATGTAAGGTTGGTTTGTTTATTCTTTTCTTCAAACTGAGGCTCTAAAATAGCTTTTATTCTACATGTTGTAGAAAATATGTTGAGAAAGAATTACCCTCCCCTTATTTTTAAAGAAGAGGAAGAAAAAAAAAGAAGAACTAGTTTAGACGTTTCCCGGATATAATAGGTCAGCAACATTGTAAGTATATCGTGGGTGACTGACATGACTTTCCCAAGAGCATTAAGAGCCTCGTTATTGACATGCTAATTATTTACATATAATGACTTAATTGATCTATGATCAATAACTAGTCTGATGTTTTAAACAAGGTAGGACTGACTTGATGTTAATATGAAAATTTCAATATAAAAAAAATTAACTGTTCATAAAATGTAATTATTTAAATATTAATGATGCATTCATTTATACGTTTTTGTTGTTGTTGTTTTTAAAAATAATAAATTTATTACTTATAAGAGAGTCGAAAGATGACATTTTCTTGTCCTGCATGTTTTTATTTGGTTGTAATCTCTGTCCTGTCTTTTATTTTTCGCGGTATTCGGTTCTGCCTTTTTTATTAGCATATTCTCCCCTTTTTTTTTTTAAATAAATTGTTATCCTGCCTTTTTTTCAAAATATCTCATCCTGCTTATTTTTTTACTCGAAACTCCTATCGTGCCTTTTTTTTCTTTCTAAATTTCATCATACAAATGCACCAACCCCCCTTTTTAAAAACAAATGGTAGCTCCCTTACGACAAACAAATCATACTTTCATATTCACGCTTTCTAATGAACAAACCAATCACTTCCTGTACAAGATTTAATTTATCTATGTTGTGTTGTGTGTACTGTTGTGTGTACTGTTGTTTGTCTTTTGATCTTTTTCTTTTTTTAACTATAGCGTTGTCAGTGTATCTTCGACTTATGAGTTTGAATGTCCCTTTGGAATCTTTCGCCCCTCTTTTATTCATAAGGTTATCTTTATAGTGTTCTATGTTGTGTTGTGTGTACTGTTGTTTGTCTTTTGGTCTTTTTCTTTGTTTTACTATGACGTTGTCAGTGTATCTTTGACTTGTGAGTTCGAATGTCCCTTTTGGTATCTTTCGCCATTCTTTTAATGTTATTTCTAAATTTTTGAATTCTGAATTGACCACACAAGAATGATATTTTATTCTAATCTTAGACCATTGGCATTGTATTCTCCTCTAGTGTCTTTTTTGGTAAAAGTCTCACGAGCGGTTACATTGGCGGAACCAGGGGGTGTTTCAGTGGTAAGACCCTACCCTTTTCGATTGTTTATCTAAATTATGTGAACGTTTCATGGTGTCTCGGTGGTTTGAACCCCACTTTTCAAAATGGCTGCGTTAGGATCTATTCTAGAGAGTTCAAGTGGACGTTTTCCCACTCATTTAAATCATTAACGATATTTTTTACTTTGTTCTTGGCGGTGAAAAAGCACGTTATCCTTAGTTGCAGCTTACTATCTCATTAATGAATTATAACTTTTTAGTCTGGTTATGTATAACGGATGCATAATTGATTTGTAACAGCTTAATTTTTTTTATTGTTTTGATCTGCAAAAGAAATAACGTTTTGATTAGTTTAGCTCCGATTTTATTCCGTTTCGCACTTACATTGTAACAGGTACCCCTCTTTTCGCCTGTATTATATTTTTGATATCTTAATCAAAAAGCGAAATAATTAAAACTGCACGTTAAGTTTAGTGCTTTTAAAGTTTAATAAAATATCTTAACTATCAAATTCAAAAAAGATATTTAGAACTTAAATATTTTTAAATTATTTGGTGAAAATTTCAAAATTTCTCAATTTAAAAAATTAGGAGTTTTGATATTTTACAACTTTAATCAGAAATCCAAAAATCTTCAATTTGAAAACTTTCTAATATTTTTAATTGATAAGTGTTACACGGACCCTTATGCTGAAAGATTACCTTTAGCATTCGTATTGTGAAAATGTGCAGGGTATAGAGGACCACATCTTATGTAGTTTTACAACAAAAACAGAAATAGAAGGCACATCAACATAAACGATACCAAATTTTCTGCATCTGATGTGCATTTCGACAATAAATGTCTCTAAAGTGATGTTCGAAACTGAAAGTTCACGGTTAAAAATCCTTGAATATAATATCCCTCGAAAACTAATAAATCTGCAGTATCTATCTTTAACATTTTGACAGCTGCATGATGATACATGTCTCCCGACAAAGGTTTAAAAGAGGGGCGAAAGTTACCAGAGGGACAGTCAAACTCATAGATCGGAATTAAACAGCCAACGCCATGGCTATAGAAGAGAAAAAGTTGTAATATCTTCTTTAAAGCCCATAATACTTTAAAACGACTTCAATAAAAATGTCCATCGTTTTCATTTAGGTATAAGAAGAATAAAATAATGTATCTAAACAGATTCATACTCATTGTAATGTTTGTTGTTGTGGTCAGTTCTGAGATTGGTGAGTAAACTGATAATTATTTAATGTATCAAATGCATTCAGTGTGTATGAAATAAAGACAACAGTAGTATACCGCTGTTCAATAGTCATTTTTCTTTTTCAAATAAGCAAAAAACAAATCCAGGTAACAATAATTCACCCACTATAAGAGGGAAACAACGGAACCCCATAATCACTTAACTACAAAAATAAGAAACGGACTGTTCCTTCGTGGTATTAAAATTATGGGTTGAATCTGGTTTTATTCAAAACGAAAATATGTGTATGATTTAACTTGTATCTCTTGTGTAGCATATGTGCTACAACCTCAGTGACACACCAACATTATTAATAGTAGAATAATGCCGAAATAATGAAGTAATAATAAGTCAGTAAACTGAAATGTCGTAACTGTATACCGTTCGTTGTTAATTTGGTGTTATTCGCAAATATTGTTTCTGTTAAGTTTTTAACTTGTAATGAATGACCTGTGAAGATCATGAACCTGGCATATTAAAGTGACACCTGACTATTTGTATATATGTCTTTTTTTTATCATTGAGTTACTGTTTTATAGCCGTATACATACCATATACATTTAAATTGGACTGACCAACATTTGATTGACTAATCTGGTTCATGAGCTCTTCATCTGTATAAAAAGTTTGGATTTTCAAGTGCTTTGGCTTCACGCATCAACGAAAAGACATTTATTGTCGAAAAGATCATCCTATGCAGAACAAATGGAACCGGTAATTTTGTGTTGGCATAGGTTTTTGTTGTTGTTGAAAAATCCTAAACAGATAACGTTTCATGAATGTTTTTTTATACCCTTTATTTTGAAGAACCTGGCACTTGTGTAATTGAGAAAAAATCATGTTCGGAAATAAAATGTGAAGTACAGTTAACAGCGTATAGTATAGAAAGAGTGAGTGCTGTACAGTGGTATCATGGAAGAAATACAATCGACAATGTTAAGGACAAACAATACACGGGATCTTTGAATGATACCATGGTGCGCTGTAGTTCTCAAGTTCCATGTGTACGCTCCATTGTGAAGCTGATCATGACACCGTTTTTACCACGTGATTATGGAATGTACAGATGTGTCCTGACGACACCTAACAAAGAAATTCGATGTGAATCTAATTTTACACTAAAACTTTCAAATCCGATTGTAACAGGTAAGACATGTTAATCTTAATTACGTTCTAAAGAATATATAAGATGGTAGAAATAATATTCTAACTTAGAAGAAGTACTGCATTTACTTGAAGAAATTAAATATAGATAATTATACTAAAGCAAAGCAATATTCCATGAAATTATTCGTGGAAAACTGCAGCTTAATAAACACAAAGTTCATAAAAATGGTAGATGAACTCAGATGTTTTTTAAAAGAAACAGATTTTCCTCTAACTAGATAATAGTACTATATGAATCTTCGGGTGAATTAAGACCCATTAAATGGGAAATAGCTTCTGCTTTAACTAGATAATATAACAAACTTTGAGTGTACCAAGACCCATTAAATGAGGAAAAGGAAGTGTTCCATCTACATAATATAACCATCTATGCGTATGGTCTTGACAAACGATGATAGTCCGTCGGAAGGGGACGATAAATGGCTGACCCGCGTTAAGAGAGAGCAATATCTCTTGCATGTATAAGACATCTTTACGGATTTCGGAAAATAGCAGGACAATGGCGCTACAAGGCAGCACTCGCATCCGCAAGTGGAAAGGAATTGATATAAGTTGCAAGAACCTGTGTCTCAATCCACTATAAATAAATATGTTTAAACTTAACTATGCGTGAACACTGGCCCATTAAATAAGAAGCCGATTCTGCTCTACTAGTATGTGGATAACTCAAATGCTTCGAAATTGGAAACAGCTTCGTCTTCACGTGTTACGTCTAAAATGTTTGTATATAAACTCATCATAGATACCAGGACTAAATTTTGTATATACGCCAGACGCGCGTTTCGTCTACAAAAGACTCATCAGTGAAGCTCGAATCCAAAAAAGTTAAAAAGGCCAAATAAAGTATGAAGTTGAAGAGCATTGAGGACCAAAATTCCTAAAAGTTTTGCCAAATCCGTATGGTTCAGGATTATTCATCAACATGAATGTTGGATTGGATTGTCACAAAGACAAATAGAACCCATGATATTGATATTTCTAAAAGGTTAACATATTGATGATTGTGCCCATTGAATTTCCCAACATATTACCAACGTTAATGAGTTACACTTGCAATTAACGTGAACAAAGATTGACTTTATCATTATTTAGATTTACATATACATACTTATAAAAACTAGAAATCAATTTGGGTTACAACCAGTAAAACGGAAATCTGACAAACCGCATTTCCTGACTATTCACATTTGCTTTTACTCTTCATGTCTGGATTATATTTTCCTGAAGTTTTGCGTTATTCATGTCGTATTACAGATTTTTCTTTTTTCAGTTAAGCAAATTCCTTATTATGTAAATGGGTTAAAATTGACCGCTAACACCATGTTTGATTGACTGATTTATTTACTTTGTTTATCAATTCGTTCACCCATTTATTTACATATTTATTTACCCATTTATTAACACTTTTATTCGCCCATTTATTTACACATTTATTAACTCTTTTATTTACTCATTTGTGTTGGCACTGATTTATTTATTAATATGTTTCCCTGTTACATGTATTTGTAATTAAATTGACTTATATAACTCTAATTTAGGAAAAGGCGATTCTGGAAGTATACAAGTTAAAACCAACTATATATACATTGCCATAGGCGTTGTCGCAGGCTGTGGTCTAATGATAGTTATACTCCTTATAGCCGTGATTAAACTGGCACGAGGAAGAAGACAAGGTAATTAGACATTTATTAGGTTTATACTTTAAAAGAGAGACCGAAGACTTCGACCAAGATTCATAAGTCTATGAGAAGCGGACAACGCCACGTCAGAAATGAGCAAAACGACGAAATTACAAACAAGTTCACAATAAAATCAAATAAGTAACTTAACTACTGAGCAACTTGAAGCCGAACAAAAAGTTGAAATAATTGCAGGTACCACAGAAGGAAAAGAAGACCATGCGCCACTTGGCAAAATATATGAGATACTAGTACATACATTCGGCGTGATACAATATAATAAAATAAGAGTGTCATACACCAGGATTTCATTTTATTATCCTAGTACTGTATCGGTTTGACTAAAGTTGTCAGTTTCTTGTTGAAGGTTTTGGTTCGCTCGATACATTCCAGTTTTCAATCGAGTATGATAAAGCCATGAAGTGACGATATACACCAACAATCAATCAATCAATTCATTATATTTATAGCAGCGAGCGCATTATAAATTAGGAACATAGGTATTTAATGAATTCTTATTCAATAAGCCACGTGTCCACTGAAATAATTGCATAAACATTAGGTTGTGACAAAAAATGGTAAGCAATTCAAACTTCTCAGATTTGTTAACCAAGTAAAGATCAGGATAAAACGAGAACTTGACAATAGATATAGGAAGATATCGTGTGAGTGCCAATGAGACAACTCTCCATCTAAATAACAATTTATTAAAGTAAACCATTATAGGTCAAAAAGCCATTAAGGAAGTATATCTAAATTATATATATTTATACTGAACAGAAATAAAACCGAGCAAAAGTGATATTACAAAAATGCTGAACTCCGAGAAAAAATCAAAACAGAAAGTCCCTATCAAATGGCAAAATCAAATAACAAAACACATCAAACGAATGGACAGCAACATACAACAAACACAATGCAATAAATATATTGATAGTTACTTATTGTTGAATTCTATTAATTTTAGGAAGAGTTATGGAAAGGTGAGCTATTTAACCAATACTATTTATTTTCAAAGCAAAGATTATTTTTTTTCATCCGATACGGCGGTGTTGAATATGCGTGGAAGCTCCTATTTGTCTATATTGAAACACGAATGTAGAATTAATTCAGGTATGCATAGCAATTATGTGAGGATTTTTTACCATTGTCATAATTTTGGAAGACAATCATACAAGACAAATAAACCGGTGAACCAGCAGCACTCCACAATTGCAGAATGTATATTATACATAATGCAATAATTGATACATGCTTCAGTTCCAAAAACACTTGCCTCTGAATTATAATAATGGGTATTTATAAGGTTTGGTGCTATGTCGTCATGTGGACTGTTGATGTGTGGACTATAACGTTCAAAATCTGGTTCTGTAATTTGATTAAATACAAAGCAGTGTTTCTATTCATATCAAATTGATAAGTAGTCGTCTTGAAAGACATGTTACCGTGATTCATTATTATTCGTTTGGTGCCAATTTTCCATGATTCGGGGGGGGGGGTACAGGGGAACCACGAATTTAAATGTTCAACGAAAATCAATTTTTAAAAAGAAAGGTATGCAAATTCTGCCGAAACCACGAATTTAAATACACACGAATATGTAAGCTTTCCTCAATCCACGAAAAATTGGTAATCACGAAAATAAATTAATCCACATTATATCTGCCACTGGATGATAAAACCAATTCATAACCATCATCATAATCCACTTCCAATAGTCAAATTTTAAATTTTGAAGTAATGTTTGACAGTTTGTTTTATTATTTGTATCCAGCGAAATGAACGCCCAGAACAATAGAAAAGACAGTGCTGGTCAGTCACATCACACCTACGCGTCAATTGGTTCTGATATAGCTCATTATGAGAGTCTGTCTGGAAGAAGAGGTACAAAAGAGGGCTATGATTTTCCAAAGCCAGCAGTTTCTTTAAAAAAAGGTACAAAAGAGGGCTACGATATTCCAAAGCCAGCAGTTTCTATAAAGAAAGGTACACCTTAATATTGGTTAAACTAGTCCTAGACCAGTAGTTGGTTGACCTGCCGTAACCAAATTTTGATATTTTTCCCCAATTATGTCTGTTTGTTTTGCCTACCCATTTGTGTCAATATAGTTGAATAATAAGCGACTATCATTCAACTGAGATGTGAAGCAAGCAAAAGAGATGCCTATCCCAAGTTGGGAATATGGGAATTGTTTTCCATTCGTTTGATGTGAAATAAAATAAAAATTCACATTGTGTACAATAAGATCCAGACACAAGCAACATGTTTTGAATTCTGGACTCTTTATTGTGCGACATATTAACATAACCCTCTGTTATAAGAATGTTAATTCAAGGCTGTTTCATGCTGTCTTTCATTATGGTTTTATTGGCATCCATTTCTGATTTTATGTTATTCACAATACACTATGTAAAAATACGTTTTGGTTATAACTCCTTTGTTTCTTTTTAAAAATACATGTCTCTGATGCTTTCAGATTCCGAAGGCTATTTGAAACCAGAAGCTACTGGTAGGCTATCAGAACACGCAGAACCGGAAGCACCAGATGACGACTACAGTGGTAAATAAAGGCAACAGTAGTGTACCGCTGTTCGAAGCTCATAAATTGATAGAAAAAAAAACAAATCCGGGTTACAAACTAAAACTGAGGGAAACGCATTAAATATAAGAGAAAAACAACGACACAACATTAAAATGTAACACACACAGAAACGAACTAAGTATTAGACAAGATACGATGAGAATAACAAATATAACATCAAAACTAAAAACATGAATTTGGGATAGAAAAGTAAAAGTTACAATTGTAATTTTGTTTATATCATTAAGGCCACAAGTGACATATCAGACCAGGAGTATCAATTCAAAAGAGAATACAACTCTTTACAACACGGGGACTTCTTAAAACGTATTTCACAAACATTTTAAATGATTCATACATAATGGGCCATTCAAGTTAATATCTGCTAAAGGGGGTTGGATGGTCCTTTCTGAGGGGTGTAAAATTCATATATCTTAGGGGTAAAAATTTGGGTTTTTTCATCTGACATGTACACTTATACGCGAAAAACTTCTGAGGGTCATGCAGCAGTAAATAATTTAAAATAAGTACATCTGAGGGGTTTCAAAAATGCCTATGTTAGATCTTAGGGGAGCTTCTGAAAGTAGACAGTTACGTATCATGCATTATCTGGTATTGTATTTAAAATTCTGATGGGTACAATTCTTGCAGTAAAAAAATCTGATAGGTAATTTTTTCCCATGAAAACCCATCCACCCAATATGAACAGAAACCCTACATCTGATAGGTCGTAATTTTTAGATCTGATAGGTAGTTTTTCATGATGTTTTTTTCTGATACGTATAAACAAAATTCTCCCCATCCATCCCCACCTGTCAGAAATTAACTGGAATGGCCCAATATGAATAGAAAAGGAGAAGGTATGATTGTGAGATCTTTTGCCACTGTAAGTTTAACAAAAAGTATTTTTTAATGTTTCAAATTAAAAAAAAAAAGATATAGGAAGATGTGGTGTGAGTGCCAATGAGACAACACACCATCCAAATATAAGGTTTTTTTGTAACTTAATAGACGTGTCAAGGCCAAGGAGACTTCATTTTATATCAAATTATTAAATGCCAATGATATAAACGTATCATCTGTATCAAGATAGTGATGCTATCAATTACATCCAGATATTATATTGACTTTTAAATTTTTATATATTTCAGATTTCACCATGGATTCTGCTTTTTCATCGTCGACATTTTCATTTTCCCAAGATGACATCGAGGCTTATAACAATCGAAAGTATTCAGCTGCAAATAATCAGGACATGGACCCAACCTATACAGTAGAAAATAGCCGAAGAAAGTCCAGTAAAGCTTTGTCTAACCCAGAATACACAGCCGGTGTTTTCCAGAAATCCAAGTCGCAGAAAGCTGGCAGTTCAGTTAAAGGGTCAGAGCGAGGTCAAGGGTCAGCGAGAAGAAAAGGTATTTATATGGGTCATTTTGGATTTGAATATCTAAATGCTAGTTATATTTTTCAATCAATTTCAACAAAAATATACTACTTTGATGGCGAAAAATTTAAAAAGGTACCCTGAATTAAAATGAACAATGAAAAACGTATACTTGAAGAAGATGGACACACATATAAAGTTGTTCATCAAATACAGAGTATACAGAGTTCACACTAGCGATTTGTTGGTTATTTTGATGTATTTTTTAATATACAAACAATTGCATAAAATCATTAATTATACAAAAAAATCAAAATTAATCTCGTCAAACTTAAAGAAAGGCGAAATATACCATAGGGACATTATCGACTAAAAGTTTCAATGACAACGCCATGGCTAAAAAAGAAAAAAAAAACCAAACAAACAGACATTCAATAGTACACGAAACACAACATTAGGTATATAACTGTTTTTTTTTCCAGAAGAATCATCTGATTACCAAAATATCAAAAAGACAAGAAGACTTACGTGAGGGAAAATTGTTAATACACTTAGTAAGAATGAACAGTGGTACAATGGAACAGATAATGGAGATTAGAACATACAGTTTTCTCTATCACGACATGAACTATGGTTACTTAAAACCTAGAATTATAGTATTGAAAAATATTATTTTCATCTGCTTTAGTATTATCAATGTGTGGTCTTAAAAATTATTAAAGGAAAACTTGATAAAAAATAAACTGAAAAATAGAATTTTCTTCTGCTTCAATATCACCAATGTGTTGAAATCGATTGATTTCATGTTGATTACTTAACGTTTAGTGGCCATATTCTATGACATATCCAGGTCTAAAACACAATAAGTTCTGCAAAGTACGTCGACAGGGATCAGACTGCCGCACACTTGGAAATGATTATGTTGATATGAGTTTAAATTTTGCATAAACAATGAACCCTCAGAGTGTTGATACACGAGTTCTTTAACGAACAGATAGAGTAGCACTCAACTATCACAATGCTTCAACCTTAACGTCTTCATTCCGACCGGACGTGACTGTGCATAAATATATCATGCTGCAGTTATCCATATACATTTAAAACCAATAAATCATCTACTGATCAACATATGATCCTTATCGAAAGATACGTGTTAAATCGATATCTTTGATCACAAAAATTATGAATTTTTTAACTAGCTGCTCGCTGCCGTTCATACCAGATTTACACTCTCTAAACAGTATCAATGATCATGTATCCTTATATGGCAAGGCTAAATCAAATCAGAAGACTTACACAATTTATAAACTATCTCCTCTATTGGTCAGAAACTGCTTTTGTTTGTTACGTTGTTATTGTTTCTTTCGTTGTTTGATATTTTAACGTTTGTATTTGTCCGGTTTATAAACTTTTTTATATATGCTTTTAAGTTTGGTGTTTTTGATAATGCTGTTTTGTTTATCTTGATCATTATCATTATTCTTGATGGCGATTTTACTATTCTGTTCTGAAAAATGTATTTTGATAACAGTTTGTTTTATTATCTTGTGTAGCAACTGATTTAATATTTTAAAAATACAAATAGCGTTTATAATAATAATACTTAAAACAACACCCAATAAAGATGCAGATAGTATAATTTGGTATATTAGAGGCACTTTTCGTCTGAGTAAGTATCTCAAGGATGAAGGGTCAATCAACAATTACATCAAAATCGATATCGACCAAGTGGTTGTAAAAACTCATCAAAGTGCAATGGTTATTATAAAAACGCTGGATAAGCGCTCCATTCGCATAAACATTTTTAGTTGTTTAAGATCACAAATCTGAGAATGTGTTTCAATCAAACTTTCGTGGATTCTTCATGACATAATGCCTTTGTTTATCGATTGATTTTCGTTTTATTTGAATGATTTCTGAGTTTTTCCGTTCAACAGCTATGACTTTGTCATTTCACATTACACAAGTTGACCATCAGCCATTCTCAACTCCCTATAAACCTGTGAATAGTTTTGAATAGACCTCATCGCTATTTGGAAATATGTGCCGCTTTACCCGACAGTCTGCACCTCTTGAACTATTGACGCCATACAATAATCAACTTTCCATTCAGGCGCGTAGCTATGTTTACGTCAAAACGCCCGGGCGTACACTTGAACTTTGATAAAAAAAAAATTTAATCTTAAGAAAATAAAAAGAACTTGTTAGAAGCACATCAGCTTTTTTAATTCTTTCTTCCAGTTAGCTTGTAAATGCGGAAATTTACTTTTCAGCCAAATGGTATCATATATTATATTTGTTCATTTTCTGTCAAGTCTGAATTTATGCTGTGAGTTTTATACTGACTTTCCTTTTGTTTTAAGAAATTCATTATCTGCTGAAATTCGTTTTGTGGTTTAAAGTTTTGTCGAGCCTGTGACATTTTTATGACACCAAAGCGAGACATAGCCCGGCGCGATCATAAAGTTCGTCGGCGGCGTCAATATTTAGGTTCAGTATGTTGTAAATAAAATTAAATAACAATAGCTTTGCTGAATCTCTGTGAAATTTAACGGATGATGAACAGAAACTGTTTATGGTCAAAAGAGTACACTTCCTAAGAGCATAATATTGAAATTATATGCAGTTCATTTTACCGTGTTTGACAAAATTAACAAGGTACTAATTGTTAAAGGGTGGGGCAAACATTTTTTACACAACAATTTTTTTGTCAAAATTCATCTAATTAAATGAAAGTTTAGCAGAATCCAAGATTGTTTTAAAAATTTTGTTTGAAGCAAAGTTTTGAAAGTAAAATTTGTTTAAATTAATTTTTCAGTATTATACTGACAGACTGTATGGCTTTTTTAAAAATTATAAATGCATAAATCTACATAGATTGTCATGAAACTAATATTGAAGATCAAGAAAAATATGTAAAGAAAATTTTGATTTTTAAAAAATCCTGGATTGACTGATAAATGGATTCACTTTTGCGAGGAATATCCCAGACGAGAACAGGAATTCCACAGAACCCTTTACGATATCTAATATTGCACCCGAACATCTCTGAAGATTAATTATAACATGTTCATTTACGAAATTTTGACATAAAATAGGTGTGTTTGTTGGTTGAGTGTTTTACCCCCACGGCTCTTTTTTAACATATTTAAAAGTTACTGGTTTTGACATATTTTCTCTGAATCCAATAACCATTATATTTCAAATTAACAGAATGAATAATTTAACATAACAAATAAACCATTTAGATTCAAAAGGATGTTGATACTGAAGAGTTTTTAATGACAGGAATGGTATCAATTCTCGATAATTCTTTAGATTCCGGGGGCTGTACCCCCTAGATCTAACCCACTACAGCAATTGTTTGACATGGACCCGTTTTGGGATCCTTGGATTCTTTGCCTAGGTTCTGACGTACACTTAAAAATGACCTAGCTACGCCACTGCCATTGTGGCTTCAGATGGTTTCTATTATGACGTCAAAATTTTACGGGAACCATTGTGATGTCCAGTAGACAAATAGCGTAAAGTTGTATCAAATCTTTGCAGATTCTCCAAGAAATAATTCCATGGTGCAAATTCTTAATCCAATCTTTAGCAGAATGATTTCTGGGGTTTCTCATACAAAAACTTAGAGTATTTCATTTTATAGGAGTGAGTACACTATAGAACACATCTTTAACATATTCTTCTCCTCAAGTCAAAACAGAATTTGACCAAATGTCCTATGAATCTTCACCACATATTACAAAATTAAAGTAAAGTTTTAAGAAGGGGTTTGGTATAGTTAAGTGCTCATTGCTCAGAGTATCTTTTGTTTTGATTTTTCCGTTGTATATATTATTCTAGTTGTCGTGGTAAATGCTTTTTTTTAATGTACCGATACAGTGATATGTATCACCCAATTTCGGATACAGTGCCAATCATAATTCGAGCGATACTCTGATGTTACATAATGGAATTATTACTTTGTCCATGAGATTTTGAAATGACATTCTACTGTTTAATCACTTATTACGTGGCATCAAAATTACCAAATGTATCGAAAGTAAATTTAAAACACAAAGAACAACAACCAAAACTTCAAATACTTTTGTATAAAATGATTAGCATACACGATATCTTTGCAATCTTTAAATTGTTTTATTTCTACTGAACCACCTTTTATCACCAGAATAACACATGCACAGTTAGAATGGAAGTTATCTTTACAGCCCTAGCTTGGTAAGAGTAAACGTTCTATATAAAAGAGTAGATGTTGTACAGTCCTACCTTTATAAAGATACAGTCCACCAAAAGGTTAAGCAACACCTATTTTCATTGCATCAAAATATATTTCCTTTACAAAAATATTTTTTTCCACGAAAAAGTGAAAACATTCATGTAGCAATTTTGCTAACACATACCAAAACATGCATAAACAAACCACAAACCTAAGTTTTGTCACTTATGCAGGTTATAAGCATTTGAGTTTTGCGTTCATAAAAATAGTGCAATTTACACAAATCCAAAGGAATTTAAGTTTCACTGTGATTTTAGTTTTTTTTTAAAAACAATAAATCACCCAATATCATTTAAATTCTCATCAAGTAATCTTTGTTAAATTCGCCAAATTTAATGTCAAAATTTAGTCAATATGATGTGTAACCACCTCTCTTGTGGTACAGTTTGATAACACGTCGTCTTATACTCTGTACAAGCCTTCTGATATTTTGTTGAAGAAATCTATTCCATTCATCAACACATGCTACTCTTGAATCGACACGATTTTGCACTGGTTGATCTCTGCGATTGAGATTTCTTGCAATGGCATCCAAGACATGTTCGATATGGTTCATGTCTGTGGACATGGAAGGCCAAACTATAGTCTCAATGGTTTCTTGCTCGTTGTACTCGGTTACAATCATTGCCCTGTGTGGTCTAGCGTTGAAGGTCATGTACAAGGGTTTTGAAGCAAGTGGGTGATTGTCAAAATGAGGAACTACAATGTTTTGAAGCACCAAATCCCTGTATGTCTGTCCGTTCATGTTACCCTGCAGAATATGCATACCAAGCTTATAACTGTGTGAGATGCAAACCCATATTGTTACACCACCAGCACTGAATGCAGTCGTTTGGCAAATGTTGTGTTGGTCATAGACAGTTTTTGTCACCGCCAAACATGTATTATTTCGTCTATTGGTCGTAACAGAAACCGATTGTCATCTGAAAATTGAATGTTTTGCCTGCTTCTCATGTTCCAATGTTGTTGGTCAATAGCCAATTAAAACCTGATTATACGGTGCCTAGCTGTAAGGTCAGGTCTCTTTTCAACACGACGTGCTCTTAGATTGCCTCTATAAAGTCGACGGATCAATGTGCAAATCCTATCACAACCACCTGGAGGTAAGTTGTGACTGAGCTGCGCAGCAGTAGATGGGTTAAACGGACGTCACGACCTTGGTCTATCATTTACAGTTCATGTGTCAACATGACGTTCTAAAAGTCTGACAATGACAATGATTAAAATTGAAATGATTACCTTTATGCTCCTGGTACTCCTATCGGCATTTTACGTGCCACTTGCTTGCCAACATTCAGTCACAGATAACTTAGGTAGCAATAAACATTTGGGAAAAAATATTGAAATTTTCCCTCATAAACATTCCCATCCCCTTTCATTGCTTTATTGCAGTATTAAGCTGACTATTTGTGTCATATATGTACATATATATGTAAACAGATTCTTTTATAGATTTTATATCCAGTAAGTAGAATGGTAAAATATAATTTATTTTGGGTGTATCGATGGCAACAATTTGCATTTATTTGTTACACATTATTGTAAAAAGGGGGGAAAAGATGTCACATATTTTCCTACAATTTGTCCAAAAGTAGATTTTTTTTAGTAATACCTTTTCTGAACCTGTTTACATATATATTTCACTAATTCATAGATAATCATATGTTTTTCTTCTCATTTTTTGTTTAATTGAGTAAAAAACTTCGTGTAGAAAAAAGGGTTTGTAAACATTACATTAATTTCAAGACCGATGGCCGGTCTAGCTATGAAAATAGAGTCAAACAGACAAAAACCTATGATGTCATTATAAACCATCTTTGAAGGCTAATTAGTACTCAGCTGTCTAAAAATGAATTTTATTACACAATTACTTTCATATTTGAAATATCCACTGGAGCCAAAATGCGAAAGTAAACTCCAAACTGTGTATTGCTACCTTACGCCTTGCAATATTATACATGGACTTGGCGAAGGTCAAATTTCACATGTCGCGTGACCGAAGAAAGATGATTAAAGGTATTGAAACAGTGCATTTGTAAAGGTGCAGATGACCTTCAAAAAAAGATGCGAATCATTATTTATTTTTGGAACTCTAAAACAAAGTATTTTACGTATTGTGGCGATCGTGATCTGAACGCATTAATTTGGATAAACCCGAAAATTTCCGGGACAAAATACCGTAAGTAAAAATGAGTTGCTTTCCTTTTCACTTTACCCACGGCCGACACTCGGCTAACCGAGAGACAGTCGGTTAATCTATATTGAGTATGCGGCTATATCGGCGGTTGGTCTGTTAATCGGGTTGGTTATACGTCTGTTAAGAGTAAAACGCACAATTTTAATATTAAAATCTATTCAATATACAGATTTTAGGTACATTATAAGAATCAAATCAAAAAAAGAAAAGTGTCTGACAAAATGATATATATCATAGAACATTTTCCAACTGTAAAAACATTTCATAGTCTGCGCAGTTTTCAGTAAAACTAAAAGGCGTCGCGCAAGTATGTAGTATTTATGCTTATACGCATAGCAATTTTTGTAATGAAAGGCGAAAAAAACAATTTTAGATATCATTTAAAGGACACAAAATCGTACTTTGGTTCTAAAATATAAATTGAAATTAGTAAATATTTCATAATTGTAATATAACGTCAGTAATACCACGTTTTAGTGAACATTATGGGAATAAAGTCTGTTAATGGGTTGGACAATTGAAATTGTGTCAGTTAAGAGTTATTTAGCCACGACAATAGTTGTGCTACCTTTATATTTTCCCTTTGAAAAAGTTAAGAATGAGATGCTCTTGAGTAAAAAAAAATGACAATACGCTGCAACAGTATCCTTCTAGTAAGAACATTTTTATTTTGACTTCCTTTGCATTTTATTAAGGGGTGTGTCACTTCAATATGTGGATATGGATTGCCTGCTGGAATATGCATGAATCTATTATTAACGTTTTCTTCAGCCTTAATTTTTGTGTCTGTTCAAAGTAGCACGTTCTCAAATCCGTCCGAAAGTGTCTTTCTAATACAACACAGGGTACATATAACGTGTTGTCGTTCTCATATGCACATGATATTTGTCGCTGGACGTTAAACTCTACATCGTCAACATCATTCGATTAGTTCTTTTCTTCTATTACTGAATCATCTGTTGTTTACAAATCAGTCTAAAGAAGTAAATGGAAAGGAGCGAATGCAGCTACATTTGGTTATCTTAAGTTTTAATTCATTTTATTCCGTTTAGTTCCTTTCTACATAAGTGCAGAGGAGAACTGCAGTTGTCCGCATGTAAACTTTTAGCATTTATTACCAATATGAGTACATAGCAATCCGTTACTGTTTCATGTCTTTATTCTCAAACAGTTATTATTTTTTTCTATCTTTTTTTATTAATGCATTTACTGTCCTTATCTATTATTCTATATATTCTGTGTTTCCATCCAGATTCTCGTATATACAATGAGGGTCCGGATTGGGGGTGTTGTTTATTTCTATATTCTTTAAATTGTCTGTTACTTTTCTCTACATTTTATTTTATCTTACTCATTATTATTTCTTTATTCTTTATATATTCTAGCATCCCAATATATTTTACTTACTGATGTTTAGTTACATTACGACGTTTATCTCTGATTTATATACTGGTTAATACCAATTTAGATACAAATTAGTGTCATTCATGACAAGCCTCGGGGCCGATATGGATCGAGGGATGATACCAGGGCAAATATGGAAAAACATGTTATAATCTTTAAGCTATTTATCACATATTTAAGTGTTGCAGAAAAGAGGGAAAAAAGTTCAATTATAACAATTTAATGAAACATGACAGGTAAATCTTAAAAATGTATTCGTACCCATAACAAATATGTGATAAGATATAAATAGCACATAGCTGAGAGGGTGATAGAGCAGATTGGGTCCCGAGAAAACATTGTTAACCGCGGCGAAGCCAAGGTTGACAATGTTTTTTTCGAGGGATACCGATCTGCTCTATCACCCTCTCAGCTATGTGATATTTATTTATTATAATGAATGCCCTATCATCATTTTCTTTAACAGATGAGTTTTATTATAAAGTATTTTCTATGTAGTCACGTACTTGACAGCGTAACGGGTATTTGAAAAATCATCAGAAGTGAAGTAAATAGACAATAGTAGTGCATTGACTTGACATATAAACGATACAAGGATTAGGCCCGAAACGGGAAAAAAGTTCTGCAATCAAGAAAAAAAATATTTTCAATTGTTGTTATTTTGTTATTGTTATTTATTTTATTTAACTTGATTTTGGGTAAATACCCCTTTCAAAAGGCCTCATATCTGGCTGAGAAATATACATCACAATGAACATGATGAAATGTACATCACCAGTTGAAACCCATCGATGGTGAACGAATACGTTTAATATCAACAATAAGCATAACACACAATGATTTATAGGTTTTAAAGTAAAAATATTAACAAATGAAATACGTTTTTCCAACAATTGTAAAAGAAATAAGTTTGAGTCGTTCCACGCTTCGTTGTATAGTTAATTAGAACTTTAAGCATTGTCTATAAAATAACTTGATGTAGATTCAATTCATTGTCGTTTAAATGCCGATTTTTGATTGGTCTAGCCGAGAGGGTGACATTCCAAAAAAATTGTCACCCGCTCAGCCATGTGATAGAGTAAATTAAAACCTTCGTATTAGGCAATCAAAATATGGCATTTTAACATGATGTATGATAATACTTTAATATTACACTTTTTTATATCAGTTTTCAATATTCATGGCCTAAATTCATTGTTCATGTCAGTGTTTCCGTATATATTATGTTTCATTGCTCATGTGTTGTTTCCGTATATTTGAGCCACTCGTCTTGAGCCTACCCATTTTATCCGATAACACCCCATACAGCAATAAAATTATACTTTTATTGCCATTCGTAACTCTTAACAGACCAATTAACAGACCGGGTTTTATACATCCAACCCATTAACAGACCAGGTTTTAAATAAAGATTGATTTATGTCACCAAAATACAGATTTTTGTGTAGATTTTTCACACAATGATATCAATTTGGTTGACAAACATAATGCCTGTCTTTGTTCGATGTTCAAAATATCGCATGCAAGTAAATTCAACCAACGTGTCTTTTTGTGTACATTTTGTGTGTGTAAAATGTGTATAAATTTATTGATGAGTAACACGCCTTTTCATTTTATAGATCGTACATCGAAGCTAGAAAAATAATGATTACACCACTGGATTCGGTACATTGAATTGTTTTGTTAGACATGAATAATTTATATGATAAACATATATTTAAAAAGTTATACAATGAAACATGCAGAATTTCCAATGATTTCCTCGATAACACCTGATTAACAGACTTTAGCCAACCCGATTAACAGACCCACCGCCGATATAGCCACATACTCAATATAGATTAACCGACCAATCTCTCGGTTAGCCGAGTGTCGGCCGTGTTACCGTCGCTAGTGATATATGTGTGTGCATATCGTCCAGTTACAAAGTTACTTCAAATTGTCTCATTTTAAAGGTAAGTGATTTAAAATATTTCTACTTGGTATGGGCAATATTTTACTTTTTTTTACCATAACACATTGAGTCTTAATTGGACATCTTTACCTTTAATCTTGTATGGTTGTGTTTACACAAAAGTTACTTTTCATACAGTCCCATCTGTTTAGTTGGTGTAGACACACGTTTTTTTTTTATAATAACATGCTTTTTAATGAACACCTACCATTCTTGTAGAGTTTTTTAAAACTTGAATAGATTGCAGTTGATGAATTTGACAAGTTAATTATTATTCATTTGAAATACCGGCGTTTTACATGTGTGCACACACAAAACGCTTCACTTATTGTCTGGGTTTAAATTCGATCTATTGCATGTTTACGTATTGATGGTTTTATAGTGTGTGCAAAAATAAATACGATGATTGTTTTATTTGTATTCCTATTCCATTTAAATACATAACAGCTACTCCTTGATAAAAACACATTCAGTGTTTTTTTCATAGTGTCTGTGTGCAGACCACCCATATATAGAATTATTGATAAAGTCAGAGTGTGTGCTTTGTACTTCAAAAAACATTGTAAGTGTGATGGTATAGGCCAAAACAAATAATACATTTGTTTCTGCAACAACACAAACGTTATATGAATAGGTAGTATAGACATAGTTAAGACAAACATTTGAAAGTGGGGACTGCAGTGGGGTTCCTGTACCTTCAAATTATTGGGTACCCCCTTCTGTGTTAATTCAGATAGAATGTTGAACCTAAATTATTCTCCTCGAATACAAGAAATAGAAAAAAAAAATATTGCAAAACAGGGAAAACAGTCACTTACCCCGTTTGGTAAAATAATAATGATCAAATCGCTAATGATACCTAAATTTAATCATTTGTTCCTGTCCTTTTCAGGTCCAGATGATAATGAGATGCGTGAACTTAAAAGTAAAATTTATTCGTTTATTTGGGATGATAATACTGACAAGATGAAGTTAAGAATACTACAGAGGAGGCCTCAAATAATTTTTTCGAAATTTTGAACAAGGGTTAATACTTACTTCGGTAAGAAGATTATTTAAGTCAAAATCGTATACAATTATTATCTAACTCAACACAAATATAAATTTTTCAGAGTTTTCTTTTTTTTGAAATCATTAAAAATAAAAAAATAAAAATTTGTGATGAACTTTTAAATGTCCAAAAAAAAAACCCATGTCAAAACTTTGGCGTCCTTTTCATTTAGTGGAAGTCATTCCGGCCTCGATATGAGATAACAAGCAAATAAAAATAATGTCAGCGTTTACTGTAAAAAATTAGCACACCATGGGGTATTGACTGTAAATGACCTGTTAAATGAATATTGAAATACATGAACATATTAAAATTTTAAATAATGTATAATTAGAAGCTCATGGTTCTACAGTTTTATGGGCCTATTATAGCACTAAAAAGTGGTTACAAGCCATTAGAATCATCACTGAAAAACAGAAAAAAATCATGCTATTATGCCTTTTGATATTACTGTTTCCTTCAAATGAGAAAACAGTTCAAATGACATGTACACTTTTTTAAGCCACTGTACTATACCTATAGATTTTACAGCAGAAAAAATGGAATGGTATTCTAAAGATGTAGACAATTGGAAAAACATACACTTTTGTGTTACCTACATTAAAGGTATAAAAACATTTTGTTTTGTTGCTTTCATTATAGAATTATTCATATATTTTAGGTTCAAACGCTATACACTTTAAAATGAATCTTGTAAACTGTATTGTGTGTACATTTTGCATGGAAAAGTTAGAGTCTATAGAACATTTACCTTTTGGTTGTCATATTGTAGTCGACATTTGGCATAATCTGAATTCTTTGATTTCCGATATAGTAGTAGTTTATATTGAAATTCAACTAAACTTGTATATTGCCATGTTTGGCCTCTATGTAAATCATAGATTGAATATTATAAAAAAATACAGATATTTTATTGACGAGGTACTTTGTACAGATCAAAGATGCAAGATATAAAACCTCATATGAGGCTATATGCACAATTTTGTCTCCATAGGTGGTAATGATAAAGTTTTTTTTCTGTAGCTCAAGCCATATCGTAAACTTGAATATGTATGATGGCTCATTTCGAAGCTGATATATTTTCATATAGGTGGTTAGATGTTCGGGGTACGAGGTGATATTAATCTTTCGTAAATTAGCATACCACGAAAATCCTTTTGTAATGCGGCTTTTCGTGGTAAAAAAACATAATAAGTTCTTTGAAAACTTTATACTTTGAACACATTTAATAGCTCCATATTTTTTACAAATTTGTTTTATGTTCTTGTACTTTCCAAATCACCCCACATGGTTAAGCTCAGTCACTTGTTAAAAATAGAAACATGTCCAATATTACTACACAGATATTTTTTGTTTACTTTTGAGTTCCTCATTTTGAAGACCATTAGATATCTTGACCCATATACACTTCATAATTACATAAAAAGCTTGATGTTATAAAAAAAAATTTGAGTGTGGAAAACACAACATATACTGGAACCCCTGGGCGTAGGTCGCTGATTAAATTTTAACGATGTAAATCAATATACATATATGTATATGCTTATTTGAAAGTATAACAATACTGTAATACTATATGCATGTACATGTACATGTATGTTCTTGCACTGCTATTACTGCTATTGTTATATAAATAACTTGTTATTACTTTACTTAATCCATAGATGTTATACTGTTATACCATAGTATGCTTATCATATTATTTATTTCACTTGATTACTGAGCCACAAGGTAAATATATGTTGATACCTGTAAATTCATGAAGAAACAAATAAATTATAAAAAAAAAGATCGAACATTTAACAAGGGTATGTCGTAACAAAAAAAAAAAAAGTGCATGGTACGTTTGATTGGTTTATACTCAATAGTTTCATACAATTCATACCACTTTTAATGGCATGTTAACATACTACTAGGATGACCTTAAGATACTCATACATCGCATATGAAAATATGGTCATTTGAAATTTAGGTTAATTAATTTTGCTTTTCCTAAGAGTTGTAATTCTGCTATAATGATCGCTGATGATTATATTACATTGTTTACACTTTATAAAAAAACACAGTCACATTAAAAAAGATACACTCATAAAATAAATAAAACATAAAAAAATCAAATTATACAAATATCTCTACGTGCATTGCAAATTTAAAAAGTGGTATTATTTTTTTTAACTTATTTGTATTGTCTTCATAAGTGCTCCAATTTTTAATTTACAGGTCCGAATTGTTCTTATAAGTGGTTCGAGTTGTCATAAAATAGTTCAAAAATGTCTTGATTCGACTTGGTCCGAGTTGTCACATATTCGCTGCGTTGTAATTTATCATGCATTGCAACCCGTTCACTGGATTGGTCAATGAATAAGGTAAAAGAAAAGTGGGTAACGTAAACAAACAATTATTTGGCAAAAAAAAAAGTTTGAAAATTCTTTGAATAAAAACCATCAAAACGACATCTTTCTACATACCCAAATACATCTTTAGATTCAGTTATCAAGAAATTATGATACAAATTCCTTTTGATTACAAACAAGGTTATTTGCTGTCCCCAAAAAGAAGACAGCTAAAAATTGAAGCAATCTAAATCTGTTTTTTGAAGGTAGGTATGTAGGACAGCAATAATATTTCATTTAGCAAAGCAAAGCAAAGCAAACCAACAAAGCATTTCAATCACCATAGGACAGCTTGTTGTAAAACTTCATCAAATGCAATTGTAACGATAAACAGCAACAGTAACTGCAAATTGAGATGTCAATGCCCTCTGTTTTCAGTTACTTCCCTCAGCTCTTCAATAATGATGTCATCCATTTCAGGCTTATGCCATAACCCTTAGTATTTAATATCATTCGCATGTCTCGCTTTTAACTTAAGAACATTTTTCTTTTTCATTCCCAATGCTTCTTGTTTTTTCAGGAAAACTTGTTTCCGTTTTTTCTGTTGATTTAAATTTTCTTGATATTTTCTCCTTATTCCCTTCCACCTTTTCTACTGTCTGTCAGTGTCTTTTCCCATTTTTCGGCTGGAAGGTCGTCTAACCAAGTAGCAATTTTATTTAAAGCAAACATTAAATATGCCTCATTTGATACCGTCAATACATTTGGCATATCTTAAAAGAAGTCTAGAATGCCAAAGCACAATCTGGATTCTTGTTGTGTGTCATAACAGATTTTGACTGATTTAACTATTCGTCTTAGGGATGAAAGTAGCTACCGCAAGGTAACTGTTCCTTCATTATCCTTCACACCACATTTGAAAGTCCCTTAAATGCAAGTTGGGAGAGAACACATACAATGTCATCTACTGAATCATTAATGCATAAACGTTTATGGAATACATTTTCCTTTTCGATGAATGTGTCCTCAGAGCGGTATGCAGTGCCATTTATGATCCCTGAAGAATCTGACGAACTGACTTTATCTAAAAAGGCTAACAAAGCATGCTAGTTTTGGGTCATATCACAAACGTGACAGTTCAATTAACCGACTCAAGGAGGCAGTGATAAAATTAATCCAAAGACAGTATAACAAGCAATGATATACTTCTTCTTTGCAAAAATCAATGTTAGTTCATGCAATTTATAGGTAGCAACATTGTGACCAGCAAGAAAATTATTGATCCTTTCATGGTGATGATAAACAATATGTCCAAGTATAAAAATTATATTAAAACGATTACCTTTGAAACTGACAAACATATTTTTATAATGTTGAGATTGACAAGTGGTTCTAAATGTAGTGTTGCAGCCATTTATTTCATCTATACCTCTGCCAAACATTTTTCACAGAAACGTAAAAAAAGGATATACATTTTGGATCATTACTAAATACCTGGCCAGGTGACTGATCATCTTCATCAAAGCTTTCTTCATGTCATCATGGAACCAACATTCGGTAAAATTGACCAACAGGTGAAAGCCGCAAAAAAGGTTTAATTTTGATCGTTTTATGTCATCTCATTCCAATTATTTACAATTCATTATTTCCTACCTGTATTGTTCTAACAAATTTGTGAATGTTAAATTAATGTGTGCTCTGTCAGACATAAAATTAAATCTGATATTTCATAAATTATTATGACCATGAGATACAATATTATTGTTTCTGTCATCACAAATATCGTATATGTTATCGAAAATATAAGTAAATCATTGTAAGGTTGTGCTTGCAGATTTGTCACACATGTAACTTAGACCTATTATTTTTTATTCTCATCGCTAGGTTGAAATGTCTGGTAGATTTTACCGAACTTGCGAGTTTCGTCACCATGCAGGCTTAATTTTAACGAGCATTTAATACAATCCCTAGAGAAAAGCATGTAATTTCATTTTCACAATACCTTAACCTATTAAAGTTCAACATGACAGAAAAGTTTCCGATTTGATAATTAGCATGCTTTGTTAAAGTTTATACAAGTTGGATATTGGTTCTTTTAAACTATTTAAAAATGAATAAAATAAACTTTGACAATTTCTATATGATTGAATAGAACTTTATCAAATATGTCCTATGTTCTTTTGCAAATCATCGTGTTAAATGATCTGATATTCCCGGAAGCACTACTACAAATTTCCTCATGAAACATTTTGTTTGTAGAATAACTCAAAAATTTATAAAATTTATGTTAGCTTACAAGCTGTTTGAAAGAAACTTTTTGACTAATTACAGATCAATATATTCCTGTATGTCTAGATAAATTATTGTCGTACAGGGAGTTATAACATATAGATCAAAAATATTTTTCATGGTGAACTAACTACATTTTGGACGAAATATAAATCATATTATATTCACGATAGGTATAGTGTCCGGCTAGGATCGTTGTTTTTCGAGTAATTTGGTCCATTTTTTTCGAGTGTAGTTCGGGCTTTTTCGAGTGATATAACATGCGATAAGTTCAATTAATAGATATTTCGTAATTATAACAGTTTTTAACATTACTACCCATCTTTATTGAATACTTTATATATTTTGATCAACAAAGAGGCTCAATTTCTTTGTTTTTCATCGAAAAAATCAGTGTTTGTTATTATCCGGGTTTTTTCGAGAGCAACTCTAAAATCGTCCGGGTTTTTAGACAAATGGTCCGGGTTTTTTTTTTACAGAAAATTTAAATAAGAAAAAGAGATTCTAGACTTTAGAAAATGACTTTTTTCTAGTTTATAACTGTAATCAAGTGAAGGACAATATCATATATTCCCAACCAGTCATCAAAAACATATCGAAATGAATCTTTTTCAATTTAATGCAAATATTCTGTTTGGAGAGCGTTATACAACTACTTTCCAGTGTTCAATTAAAATGTAGAAATAACTTGATCCTTAACAAAACAGTGTCTAGAATATAATGCAGGGAACTCATATTCATTTTGACTACATTCCATGCTACTTTTGAATTTACAGTGAATCAGTACTATTTCTTGTGGTAAACTCCGGAGATTAATAAAAGAAACCTATTAATAAAAAAATAAAAAAAAAACACACACACTTAATCCACCCAATTTTTATTTCTATTCAACACAAAATTTCAGATAAAATTTCAGATAAAATCAACAAATGAATAGTTCATTAGCCTAAATAGGATCCTTTAGCAATAACAGAAGAAATACAAAATGTGTATATTATATGCTATCGCCAGCTAGATTGTCCAGTGCTTCGAATGACACCAGGAAGAACATTGTAATGTCTTGATTATTATTCATATTTTCAACTTTTTAGACACTTTCTTTTATTGAAAGTAAGTTATCATGGTGATTAGTTGCTGTATGACAAATAATTATATTTGCACAATCAGACACTCCTCCTCACAGTTGTAGCATTTAGTCATTTTCGGTTTTCATTTCTTAAAGAATAAAATAAATAATACAAGATACAAGACAAAAAGTTAATGAAATATCTAAGATGTATACTCTTTTAAGATCACACATACATTTCATCTTATACTATATATGTATGCACGTCTCAAAATTGAATTGTCTATGCTAATGTTCCGGACCATATGAGTATTTGGACCATAAGCGTATGGTCACGACCATATGCGTATACTCATATGGTCAAACTGTACGCGTAGCGTCGGACCATATGAAAGATATAGGAAGATGTGGTATGAGTGCCAATGAGACAACAATCAAATTATAATTAATAAAAGTAAACTATTATAGGTCAAGGTACGGGCTTCAACTCTGGGCCTTGGCTCACACCGAACAACATGCTATAACGGTCCCCAAAATAACTAGTTCAAAACCATTCAAAAGGGAAAACTAACGGTTTAGTGGTGGGGTGGTGGTAGAAAGTTTTAAATGAAAGATATATTTATGTTGGCGAAACAAGTAATAAAGTGGCGAAAAATGTATTGTTTTGGCGAAAGAGGTGGCGAAAATAAATTGGCCCCAGGGGAACCCAATTTAGGACCATATAGGTATACAATAGAAACGATTCAATCATATCATAAACTTATCTATAACAATGACGGTTACATGAAATGTATGGAATTATGACATTCAGATTGTTGCTTGATAAAAGATATGAAAACGCCTGAAGAGTTGTTTGTTGTACTCTAAAGATGGCTAAAATATCAGAATCAATACATTCTGCTGAATAGCAGCGGTAAAAGTTATAATTTTGTTTCAATTTTTATTGATATTTGTGCCTTTTATGCAGTTATCTCCCTTTTTCAATGCAAATATCCATAGGAATTTTCAATCATAATTGTTTAGACTTCCTCAAGTAATATTTCATCGGACTTTTTTCTGTGTATGTTTGGGGTATAATGATGAAGATTAAAACTTTGAAATCTTCTGTTGCAATTACTTTAAGGTTAGGGTAAACTTTATGCTTGATTGACCAGTCGGAAACCAGGTTGAAATAGAACAAAAGAATCGAAGCTCTTTGTTAGAGAAGGCGATAAATGTTTACTGTATTGTTTACTATAGTGACAAAATTTAAAAAAGTTAATAGAAACAAACAAAATTGCAATTTTCTTCTCAATTACGAGGTGTTTTATTTTAAAAACACCATTTGTATAAGTTTTCAATTTATCTAGTACATAGTTAAGCAGAACAATTAGATATCAAGTCGACGACATGGGTATCTTTCAAGTTGGATGAAGAAAATGCATAACCTCCGATTTTTATGAAAAAATTACCACGGACGGAAAACATATCAATCTATTAGTTCAGTAATTTTCGTGTCTGCCCTTTCATTATGTGACTGAAGAAAAAATTCCAAAAAATGGGTAACAATTGTATCGAAAAGAAAAAATCGAGTGCACCTTTTTATGTTAGGGCGTGTTTGAGTTGAGTATTTTGTCTTGATATCGTACAAAATAAGAATATTTCATACATCGTCTCGCTTCAGATTCTATCATTTTTATATATTAAAGCTACAGGTTAACTTTATAACACAAAAAAATCACAGTACTAAAAGATGAAATATATGGGTCAAGTGAAATACCGATCTAATGAGTCACAAAAACAGAGAAGGTGTGTTCGAATAGCTATTTTTTACTGAAAGTACTTGACGACAGTCTTTCAAGTTGGATGATGAAAATGCATATCTTCGAAAAATTCTAATTTTTTGTGTGTGATTACTAGGGTTTATAGTCTTCATACACTAAAAAAATCTAGTCTGCCCTTCCACGAAATATTTAATTAGAATTTTTTTAAATGTTTATGAATTTTCGAAAATTCCACCTCACAACCGATCAGACAATAGTTTAAAGTTGAATCAATGCAGACAAGATTATTAACTGATACTCATTAGCTAGTTGATACATTTGTCTTTTAAAATACAACTGACATATAAGGATCGTAATGGTGCAATGTGGATAAATTTATCGGTTTCCAAGAGCAATATTGGTAGCGCGTCATCCCTACAATGGCTTCCATTTCTACGATTGTGAAAATGAACTGGCGTAATGGGGAGATAATTTTGACGAAGTAGACTCCTGACTGTGACTGGACTAATAGTTTTTTAAACGTAAACACATAAACATTTTTAGCTGTAAGAAATGTGTATAATCACTCGATAAAAAAAGGACACACTCGAAAAAGCCCGGACTGCTCTCGAAAAAAACCGGACATGACAAACTAAAAATTTAGTCTCAAAATGTCGTTTTCAATGCAATAACAATAGTTTTGTAAAGTGTCTGTATATCTAAAGATATATAGTTTCCATGAATGCATTTCCGTCGACATTTGCATTGGTATGTGTAAGAAAATGGCTTTATACGGTATTTTGAAATAAAAGCATTTTAAGGCTACATTTAACTGTTTAAACGAAAAGCAATGTCAGAATGATACTATCTTTAAATCTCAAATACTAGCATATCATGTATAACCTTGTATATCAAACTCAAACTTCTATATTACGTCTTGTTAGAAAAGAAGTCTGTTTGTTTACATTTTTGATCATATTCATTCAAAAAAAAAAGTAGTCACACTCGATCAAATCACATGAAAAAGTAGTCACACCCGGTCAAATCACATGAAAAACCACGATCCTAGACGGACACTATACCTACGGTGACATTACTTGAAACTATTTCATCAACTGTATTGACACCAAACGACCACACATGCATCTCGACATAACTTGGTCCTCATCATTGATTTCAACATTGTATCATTTCAATTAATATTTCATTTCAATCTTATATCTAAACAATATCTAATAATATATGATACAAAATTAGTGCAAACTATAGATATAAAATAAAGAGTTAGTGTGTAAAGAAATATACAGGACTGCATATACGATTAAGTTATTATAGAAAAATCGCACATTATCAAACATAACTTGTTATTAATTTTTATTAAACGTATTAACATTTTAACTTCTATTCATCATTAGCGAACAAGCTTTGTCAAAGCTACGAATCATATCTGTACTAATACAAGAAGATGTGGTATGAGTGTCAATGACACAACTCTACATCTAAGTCACAACTTGTGAAGGTCAACAACTATCTGTAAATACACTCATCATAGATACCAGGTTTAAAATTTTGTGTTTGCGCCAGACGCACGCACGTGTCGTCTACAAATGACTCGCCAGAGACGCTCGAATAAACCTCGTTTTTTTTTAGACATACAATTGTTATCAAAAGGTTACTTTGTGAAAAAAAAATCACCTAAAATCGTCACCAATTTGACACGATGAAACATCTGTATCTACTTTCCCATGTTAACGGTAACTGGATCTCCTTTAATATTTTTTTTTAATTTCCCTGTTATAAATCTTAATGGTAATACTGTATATCGTATTCCTGTTTGTAAACGGCACGGAAACATTATGTTGCTTTGTCATTAGTTTTTTTTTGTGAATTGTTAGCTGCGTGTTTCTCTTTCTTTTGTAACAATGGCGTTGTCAGCTTGTCTCTGACTGTTGAGTTTAAAAATTATGTTTGGTACCGTCCACCCCTCTTTCATTGGTGGCGGATCAATGAATCTTTTTCGTTTAATATACAATATTTACCTACTATAAAGTGTATTATGTGCAAGCATGACCAAAGAAAGGAGACGACAAATAATGTATTTGTTAAATTGGTCATAAGTATTACGATACTTAGGGTTAGGGTTAGGGTTAGGGTTTTGCTCATGGTTAGGGGTATTTATTTCAATTTGATGTCGATATATTATGTCCTAATTCAGAGTCAGTTTTATGACAGCAAAATAAATTTGAGAATGAAAATGGGAAATACAAGCATGTCAAAAATTTGCTTTCGAGTAATGCTTATTCCACGGGGGGTGGGTGGGTGGGTGGATGGGGGGGGGGGGGTAACTTCGATATTTTCTTGGTAGGGGTGTGCCATTTTTGCCTCAAAAAACGTTCCCATTTTAATATAACATTCACTGAAATATAGTACCTATAATTATATAAATATTTAAGAAAGAATGACTTATACTTATATACAATATTTAACTTGACCCATGCTTATATAAGCACTAACTCACCGGGGTTCATTTGGGAACTTATTTGAAAGCACTTTGTTTGAAATGTGAACTTTCAAATGAATTTATTTAATTTAATATAATAATTGACCATTAATAATGTATGATTCTCAATAGCATATTTATATATGATATGTAGATCATACCCCAAATCAATATATAGTTATCAAACGTAAATGCATTTTAATATAGATGTCATTAAAAAGGAGGATCATTTTTATATAAAATCTCGCAAAATTATGACCCATATTTTTGGCACATCTCCGTATACCCAATAATAGGAAGTTGACCCCCCGTGGCTTAATCATTTCATAGTTGTTTTCAAGAAGACACATTTGGTTTCAAGACAATAACTTTAGTATAAGTGAATGGATCTCTATGAAATTGTACTAGAAGGTTCAATACACAAAAGGAAGATTAGAATTGATTTTGGGGTTATGATACAACATTTTTGGGGGTGTTTTTTTATCAAAATTTTGGGTTTTTCTTTAAAAATTCACCGTATTTACATTGATTATACTCATCTAGTATATATAGATGCAACAAATACTGATTTGGCAGGAGATGCACACAAAATAGGATGTTTTCATTATTTTATCTGTAACTTGTGCATTTTTCCTATGATGTGTACTTCTTCATAATGTCGACATGAGTATCATGATAAAGAAAATATATGTGGTAAGTATATTCACAATTGACATGCGCCAGTGCGAGGCAAAATGATCTTCTTTCCCTTTAATTCCCAAAATTGCACATGAATTTTTTTTCTCACAGAAACACATGAGTTATTTGGCAAATAAAACACTTGTCATTGTTTAAAACTTTCAGTAATAAAAATTAAGTTTAGCCTTTTTGAATGTTTCACTGATTGTGTGAAAATTTTAACAGAAAATGTACAAAACACTTGATGAAATTGCAGCAGCATTATCTGCAGAATTATTGATAACTTTCCTCACTATATATTCACAAGGACATATAACTAACATATCGTAAATGCTATTCTGATCTGAGTTTTTATTCATACATATACTGGCATGGCTGGTGCTGTTCCAAGTTGTCTTCTTTTTCTGTTTCTTTTGAAGTATTTGTTTAACCTGTTCAGTCACTATAAAGTGTTACAATTCTTATTTAGACGCAACACATAAATAGTGACCAAAAAGGTACCGCTTTCACATGAGAGAAGCTAGGATAAAAATTAAATGTACACATTTTCAATATTTTTGTAAGACTTAATACTATCATTGATGTAGTTAGAGACTTCTGCTGAATAGAAATGTGTGGGTTGACTTAATACCTGTTTTCAAATTATTGAAGTTTAAAGGGTCCCAAATTAAAATATGTTTGATTTCAACTGACATAAAAAATTTGGTGCTTTTTATATGCTAAATGTACATTGTACATCTGTTACAATATCGATGTATCAGTACAGGGGTAGTGTACATTGCTTATGCAACCTGATTGTACCTCCTTCTGCATGATTTATTGCAATATAAATGTGAATCCTTTTTGACAGCAGAAACCTGACTTTTGTTAGATATAACTTTTGAAACACGTGCACATGTTATGGACGTCATTTTGTTTTTGTTTACATACTGTGAAAAAGACTCCAGACCATGATCTAAACATTAACAGTCTTCAGAAAACTTAAACTTTATGCAATAATATTCATCAATCATGATAATCTTCATTGATATTCAAATGAATTCGAGTTTTAAAGAAATAAAATTTATAACAAATACAATATTAGTTTAGAGACTGTGCTTAGGTTGTAATCTATTTATTCATAGCCCACAATTAGCTTACCTGTGATAAATGTAAATATATAAAACAATTATAAAAGACCGATATTTATTCACATAAATATTTAAGGTCATTTAATTCATTTAAATAATTAGAATTTAAAAACTGAAAACAAATATGAGCATTACATAATCAACCAGCTGATAATTCTTTTACACAAACGTGATGATGTATCTGATAAACATCCTCCAATCCTTTATATACCCATGTATAGCAGTAGTCAAGAATTGTATCATCTTGGGATTTGGTCAACTCATTATTACAGAATATTCAGTAAATATTCAATTATCAATTGATTGAATATATCTGCTAATGTCAGTAATCGGATAGTTTTTGCTGACATAAGTTTTGGGTATCCGATTTGCAAAAATCTACTGTACAATGGAAAAAAATTGTTAACTTTATAGAATTCATTGTTATTGCAGCAAACTCTGAATTTGTAAGTCATACTAGGGCTAGCAGGTCAGTTTTGCTGGGCTAGTAGTTTTTCCAACATGCTAGGGCTAGTAAAGTCCTGCTACCAATTAGCCCTGGGCTAGTGAGCTACAACAAAATTTCTTAACCCCTGTGAACCAGACATAAGTTTATTCTGCGCTTCTTTTTTTGGAAAATGACGCAGTCATTGTTCCATAACTGCCGACCTGAACTTCATTACATTTCTCTGCCTACCGCGCTTGGTTTCGTATTTCCTATTTTCCATACAAACTGGAATCTGCTTGTGTTATCATTATGCATCATTGTGTAGTATTAAATCAGCCAGGACCCAGTTTACACTGGTTTTTGCTTGTATTCCACTACACTCGAACAAAGTGTTGTAGTTTGACGGGAACCAGTTTTAGAATTTGTAAACTACAAAACGTAATCGGTTATTGTTCATTCCGTTTTGGTGTTTCATACCGACTTATATGGTTTGAATAAGCTTAAGACCCTTCAAACATTAATGTGATAGGTATATTAAAGATTGTTTTACAAAAGGATTGAACTGTTTTACTTTCAAAGTCGTACTATAGGGATATCTGTCATATACGGATTTCCATTCTCACCGGTTAATTTCTTCTTTTACACGTGCTTTGGAAACTTCCTGTTAATCGCAAGTTTTAAAATTGTTTTTGAGTGAATTAAACTTATTTTAACAATCATGAAGCGTTCCAGAATCATTTTAAAGCAGTTTCTTCTTCTCTTTGATGATGGAAAATAGGTTTTCTCAAGAAAATACCGCAAACGATCGCAGAGGAATTGAAACGTACAAGTCAAGTCGGCACCTGGATAAATTGGCATCTATAGTCAAATCGGCACCTATTCGACGTCAATTCGGCATCCAATAATATTTGTTATAATATTTTCTATTCAATTAATTAATTACTGTTACCAAGTGCATAGTGAATATGTTGTTGTGTATTTTGGTAAACCACAAAACGAAAGTGAATATGTAGTGTATAAAGGTAAACAACGAAGCCCTTACCAAAGCTGTTGTTTTAACAATTAGACAATTTGTGTAATTGTAAAAACAAGTCAATTATTAAAATAAAATGGAAAACTATGAGTCCCTTTCAATAAATCAAACTTTCATGCCAAATAATTAGCAAATTTAAGGTGTTTGTTTTTCAGTAAAGTTTAAACAGCATTAAACCAACAATCCTGTAAAATGCTCAACTGGTTAAAATAATGCAGAAAAATACACAATATCTCATGTATTAGTCCAAATAATTATGACGTCTGGCAAGGCTATTTTATTATTTTTCTGGGACGCCTTCCTACGACGTTCGTAGGAAGGCGTCCCAGAAAAAAAATTAACATAGCGCTCAGCAAGCGCGACTAATTGTGCGCAGACCAACCCGTCACATAATAGCCGAAAGGAATCTGTGACGTACCCACCCTAATTACACAAGTGGGAAATACAGATACAGATACAGATAGCCTTGCGGTCATAGGAAGGTGTTCCAGAATAAAATTTAAAAAGCCTTGCCAGACGTAATAATTATTTGGACTACTCATATACATATATATCATTAAAAATACACCAAAAAAGTCATTAGTTGAGAAAAATAAATATATACAAAATGTACATGAACACCCAAAAATGTGAAAGTTAGTATTTAACTCTTTTTGCTTAAATACTGAAAAAAATTCTGGCAACCCCTTTCTTATTTTTACCCTATTGCTTAAAATACTGTTAAAAATATATATTTAACATGGGTGACGAATGGACTATATCAGGTGTCGATTTTAACCAGGTGCTGAATTGTCCAGGTGCCAATTTAACTAGGTGCCAGTTTGACTAGAATTCTTTGACAAATGTTTGAAACTATCTGAGTTTCATTAGACCTTTGATAGCAGTAACAAAAAGATTATTTACTTAATATTTTGTGGGAGAAGGGGGTTCAGACTGTGTGGTATCAGGTCTGTTTGTGCCCAATACATTTTCGCACCCTACACGTTCGCACATTCACACTCTACTCATTCGCGCCCAATTTTAATTCAAATTCAAGTTGAATAATTGGAAAATCATGGTTGTTGTTTTAAATTGCTTTGGTGTAAATACTGAATGTATTTATAGCTTGGTATGAGTAAAACATTGAAGATTGTAAAGGAAAAAACACAAAAGATAATTGTTTTTAACAGCTTGGTCCCATTGATCTGAAACAACAAACAATAAAACATAGAAACCAAAATATAGCAATCCACTAATATAACCAAAACATGATAAAATTTATTCAACACACAGAAACAAACATAGTCAGAATCATACTTCCTTTTGAAACAAGTCAATGAAACAAGTTATAGCAATACACTAACCAAAACATGATTAAGAGTTATTCAACACAAAATAAAACGTTGACAAAATACCACTTTATTTAGAAAGGATTATTATTATTTTTAGCAATACCTTATCCAAAACATGATTAAGATTTATTCAACACAAGAAAAGAATTGCTGTCTCGCTTTATTTTGAGACAATGACAACAATTATACTTATAAGAAAACACTTGCTTACAGAGTTATTAAACACAAAACCAATTAAGATTGGGTGCGAACATGTAGGGTGTGAAAGTGAAAGGGGTGAAAATGAGTGGGCGCAAACGTGAATGGAAGCGAACGGACCCAGATTCAGACTATGTACCAGTGAGAAATATACAAGCCTTTCTATGGTATTTATTTGTACAATTCAGCTAGTCTTGACCTATTCATTTGTCTTAAAAAACCAGCCAGTTGTCACCTTCACTTCACACACACACACATATACGAATATCAATTATATGCTCACGATACATGTTGCATTGTTAAACTAATTACGGTATGTGAAAATCAAGACTTGCATAAAAACTATCCCAATATTAGAGACAGTGGCGTCATTTTTCTTCAGAGCTTTCAGCTCTTTGATTAGACTATCCTTGTTTACAATTTAGTTACACCAATTTAATTTTAATCCATGCAGAGTCATAGAAAAATGGGTTTGAACTGACCTCCAAACAATCCATGATTCTGTAGTGAGGTCAGTACCCAAATTCCATACATTATTACATGTTATTTCAAATCCTTAAAACTGGAATATAAACAGATGTTTTGTTTTATTTCTTCAAGTATTTCAAACAATTTGACATTATTCTATGCTTCAACTTTTATTTTTTGAAGAAAAGGATGCTGGTAACAAATTTAATTTGCTCATTTTAAAAAGATGATAATTAGATAACTTCGCATAGTGAAAGAAAACACTTGTAGGATTTCCTCAGCTTTTTTTTGTTGAATAGGTGCAATTTTGGTTACTGAGTGAAGTTTTGGTACTGTGATGTTATATAACCATAAGTGTGTATTGCTAAATAGGTTGAAATGTGAACCTGATATAGTGATAAAGTACTCTTTAGAGTGAAAATGTTTTTTGATCAGGTTTGAAAGTTTGCCAAAGGAAGTCATGAAAATAAATGTGTAGCTGTGAAGTTGCTAACATGAGAGTACCCAAATTGCAGCTATATTGTCAGTTTTTTAACCAACTTTTTTTAAGAACCAGGCAGATTGTGAATTATGGGGGGGGGGGGGGGGGGGGGGGGTCATTAAAGTTTTATATTAGTCTGTGGGCTATATGACCTACCGTGATCACCCAAAATGCCGCATGGCCATTATAAAAAAATTCCCGAAATGTACATTTGATGTTTCCATTTTTTTTATTTTTTTAAGAATTTCAGTGTCAATAAAAAATAAATTAAATACTTGGTCTTAAAACAATGTTTTTATTTTCACTGATCTTAAAATGTTCAAAAATATGCTTGCCGTATAACCCCGAAACAAATGAATCCGGACGTTGACGCGTTTGAAGCGATAATCAGGACATCATTTCGGATGACAACAATTTCGAATGCCTCTCTAGAACTTATTTGAGTATATATAAATGTCAATGTGCATGTTAGTTTATTTATTCAATTTTTCAGGTGTTGTAAGTTTTAGATATTGCATATAACGTTTGATAAAACTGCTAGATAAAAAACGCACAGGCATAGTGCAATTTCATACGTTTTATGAGATAAACAATGCTGAATATCTTTTCGTGCATACACCTTTGCTTATTAATACATTAAGCAATAATAAATAACTATAGGTTGAATTACTGCGTGCCTTCAAATATTCCCTAGAATTTAAAATAAACGCAATATCATACTTTATAAGTGTTATCTTACTGTATTGTTCGTTCGACCAAATGTGTCGAGTTCGTTGTGCGTTTTTAAATAATCACTGTACAGTTCGTTGACAAAAACCGTCACAAACCACTTTCTTATTAAGGTATTCGAGATAGCATCGGCGACCCTTTTTCTGTATTTTATTGTAAATTTTTTATCTGTTAACTTAGTCAAAGTCAAAATTGCAATGTTTAACCAGTGTACATCTGATAGGAATGTTTCTATTGATAATTGGGACTTTCAACGTTATTCCAGATGAAATAAACTGTTAATAAATATATTCCAGATGAAATAAACTGTTAATAAATATATTCCAGAGGAAATAAACTGTTAATAAATATATTCCAGAGGAAAAAAACTGTTAATAAATATATTCCAGAGGAAAAAAGTTTCAAAAAGTATAGTACAGCCAATAATACTTTAATGTCTTACTTTTCACTATTATTTGAGGCTCTTCCAAATGCGATGTTGGTGTTAAGACGAAAGCAGCCATAAATGTAGGAGCTCGTTGAAATTAGTTTGCCTTAGATGGCATTCCAACCGTTTTTTTTTTTTTTTTACGTATAAAAGTTTGTAGATGTTGTGTGATGGCCATTGAGACAACTTTCCACCAAAATTTAAAAGAAGTGGGTGTAGTTAGCAATTATTATAGTCCAATATAGAATTTCAACAATGAGGAAAACATAAACCGTTTATAGAGTCGGCTATAAAAGGCCCAGATGCAAAAAAAATATGTAAAAAATTAAAACGAGAAAACCATCGGATACATATTTATAACTTATGAATTATTTAATAAAGAAAAAAATATGACAGATCTATATAACCCATAAACTACAGGCTACTGTCGTTGGACCGACAAAAAAAAAAAAAAAATGCGGCAGGATTAAACTTTTGAGCCCCCAACCCTCTCCTTATCCTGGGACACTGGTGTAACAGCCATACATGATAACAAAAAATGTACGATTGCAATTGGTTCAACTTAAAAACTTGGTACAATGCACAAAAACCATATACATGTACATGAATTATCGACAAAGGAGTGATTGTAAGTTATAATTGATTGATTGATTGATTGATTTACCGATGACGCCAAGGGTAACTGGGGTATATAAATATGGCCCCTTTGTTCTTCTCCGAAATAAGTCAAAATATGAATGAAATGCATATGGGTTGGTATAGACTTTAAGGTGCTTATAGTTACCAGAATGACCAATCAGTTACATTTTGGCACCACAGTAGAAAGACTGTAATGTTCGAGGAAATTACTTTTTACCTTAAAAATTAAACAAACAAAAAAAAACATAATCGAAGAAAGAAAACCGGTTAATATTAAGAATTATCTCTTCAGCTTTATATCTCCACATTGAAGAAACTGTATTATTTATTAACGATGGCAATAAGTTACATATTTAGTGTATGTACAAATTTTCTTCTAGCCTTAATGTAACTCTATTGTAATTCATGACCCCCTTAGACCCGCCTCTGAGATTCAGACTAAAAGCCTATAATCCATTGATTGTTTTTGATTGCTGTCTATATCAAAAAGAAGATGTGGTATCGAGAAAACTCTTCACATGTGACCAAACGCCACAAAATGAACAACTATAGGTCACCCTACGGCCTTCAACAATGAGCAGAGCCCATACCGCGTAGTCGGCTATAAAACACACCGAAATGACAAATGTAAAACAATTCAAACGAGAAAACTCGGCCTAATTCATGCACAAAATAGTGAACAAAAAATATATATATAACCACTGAATAACACGCTCCTGGCTTCGTACAGGCACATACAGAATATGACGGGATTAAACATGTTAGCGGGCACCCAACCCGCCCTAACCGTACATTGAATGTCGTATGGCAAATACTTTCAAAAACGCTACTACCATTAGAAATCGGACGTGTGTATATGTATGCTCCGACATATTAGCATCTGTCGAGTTATTGTTTTTCCCTACCAATTTACAATTTTGTATACATTAGGATTTTTCTTACATGTACACAATACCTCCAAGAGTGTTTCGACAATACAACGGATATTATGGGTTTCTGTCTGCATGTTATGGTTACCGTAGTAAATTATTTCTTTAAACATGTATATTGATTAAAATAATGTCTATAAGCATACTTTAATACATGCAAAATTCATTGACAAACGCAATATTGTCGCAGCGAAGCGTACAGTATAAAAAGGTGTTATGACAACGAAGCGTACACGACATGAAAATAAAGACACTTTAAAACGTGTACTTTTTTGTGTCTAGATACAACAGTAACCTACGATCTTTATAAGTTTGTTAATTTATAAAATATGAATTTTTCAAAAATGTAAGTTTTAAAAACTATGAGGCACAAGCAACATTTAGTTTTGAATATTTAAAAATACCAAGTAGGTTTTAGCATTGATATCGTCGTGCGTTTTTTGTTGTTTGTATATAAAAATGTCACATATTTGAAAAACCTTTCAGAAAGTAATGAGTATCATGACAAAGAATATATTGAAGCAAGATATCCGAAGTATACATATAGGATTTTCTTTAAAAGTATTAATTCTTTATTGTCTGAACTCAGTGGTACACGGTGTGTTCGATTCGAACGCGCCAACTTCCGGATTCATCTGTATCGGAGTTATACAGGGTGTAGTTGTTCACCACTGGGCTTCCATACTGTTTGTTCTTGTGTTATTTTTAGAATGAATTTTTCCACGAAAATAGGTGACGTACTGACACCATAAGCCGATTTGTGTACACTAGAAATGTAGGTCATATCAAATAAACTAGCTAACGGAAAGAATAAAACTAACTTGTATTATTTTAATGAAGTTCTGAGGTAACATTATCGACATAAAAAACAAATCGTTTTTTTTTAGTTATACCGCATTCCGTTTGAATAGCCTTATATCCACGAATATAGGTGACACTACCGTATTGTGTGCAGAGGTTTTTCTGTGTTCCCATGCCTGGACGGAACTTTTACGCTAAATATGTTATCATTAATTATGATTTTGTGACTTTTTAATGATGTACCTGTGATTATTAAGGAACTTTGTTTTGACCTCACTGATAATGGAAAATGAAGCAGACGAAACATGGCGTCATATGTTGTTGTCCAAACTTCGGTAATTTCCGTGGTACAATAAAATTTAAATTAACTTCACAAGTTACCAAAATTTCTGAATTCTTATTTTTGTAAACAAATAAAAATTCATGTCGTATTTCACATCGAAATTATTCCTATCTGTCCCGTTTTTTCAAGTTCGTGTTGAAACGTTAAATTCGGCAGCCATTAAAAAAAATAATCGTACGACATTTAACGAGAGTGACGAAACTTTTCAGATGGGTCGTGTAGAGAGAGTTATCGTTATTTATTCCAAAACGATGCTTCTACCATAAGTGCCAGCTATAGCTGGCATATAAATTTTTACTTTTAATTTCACATGAATTGTATAATATAATTACCGTAACATATATAAAAAGTGACAAGAATAGGCAGCTTAAACTTTTTTCTTTAGTAATGGGTATCATTTTTATTTGCAGCACTGCAATTGACCAGACTGTATCTCTAGCACGAATGAAAAAGTCTTTTAGGAAATCTGGAATGTATCCTGTAGACAGGTCCATATTTCCCAATTCTCAACTAGCTCCAGCAGACTTTAACAAACCTTAAAAGACAAATAAAGAGACTACAGATGTAGATGTAACAATAATCACCAGTAATGGTAATAATTTTAAACTATAGTAAAATATATATTTGCCTGGCATTGGGCAAAGTCCAGTACGTAGTAAAATAATTCCGTTATATGGATGAAAAGACATAAAATGATAATGTGACGATCATTGGGATGTAGCAGCCAAAATTGATTAATCATACATCCCATACATACAACACTGCTCACAGAAAAGTTCAAATAAAAATACAAATAAATATAAAAAAATATGAATAAACAATTGTACTTGATATTTAATGTGACAAAAAGATAAAAAAAAAAATGTTATGCATATAAAAGTACATGCTAAACAGCATTTGGTAAGGGTTACCATTTTCACAAGTTCTTTATCTATTTTTGTTTGGTCAGATTTATTTTGCAAGTGATGGATTGATTTATTTGTTTAAAAATCTAACAAGAATAAACAAAAACAAGCGTGTTGTGGAAACTAGAATCTGAGGAGAAAAGAAGGAAATTATTGACGAAATTATAATCTTTAGATTTAAATTCTGTGGAATAAACTGGTACTAAACCTCATTTAATCGCTATCTAAAGCTGGAGATAAAACCTGTTTGTTCAGGTCAAATTTAATCAAATAGTTGAAATAGGTGAAAATGCAAGGGAATATAATAGTGAATTAAATATTCAGTCATATGAATTTCAAAAATATAAATTTTGTTACCTTATAATGATACATAGCGTATATAGTATATAAGGATCTTTTAGATCAGAAAAAAAATCATATTTCAAATATCAACATTAATTTAAATTGTTATGTAACTAAGCTTAAATGTTGAGGTAAAGTCGCACACATGGAATAACAAATACGTTCCATATTTAAGTTTAAAATTTGTTTAATTCATTTTAAAATATTTTAAGATTAAGATTAAGAGTAATTGATAACACTCAAACACATAAATGTGTAACTTGAGGTCAAAGTATAATACATCAACAATTGATTATAGTTTAGGATAAACAAGCAACTTTCTTAATAAAAAATGAAAGCCGTTTGTAGACTTCCATATTACATATGGACAATAATCCTTCCATAATAATTTGATAAATGTTACCAATCACTTTAGATTTACGATTCAAGCCCCTAGCTGTATCGTATAATGTAAATATTTTACAATTTCTTTAATTATCTATTTTTGTTTGGTCAAATTTATTTGTCAAGTGATGGACTGATTTTAAACCATTGGTTTGATTATCTGATAAGATGTTCTTTATCTATTTTCATTCGGTCAGATTTACGTTTCAAGTGATGGATTGATTCATCTGTTTGAAATCTAACAGGAATAAACAAACACAAAAAATAAAGGCAACAGTAGTATACCGCTGTTCAAAACTCATAAATCCATGGACAAAAAACAAAATCGGGATAACAAACTAAAACCGAGGGAAACGCATTAATTATATATAAATATAAGAGGAGAACAACGACATAACACTAAAATGTAACACACATAGACAAAATCCCACGAGAATAACAAATATAACATATATATATAACATCAAAACCAAATACATGAATTTGGGATAGACAAGTACCGTGACACGTCTTATCGCAATGTGAATTTACACTCAAAAATAAGAGAAAACAAACGACACAACGTTATAATGTAATACACACAGAAACGAACTATAATATAACAATGACCATATTCCTGACTTGGTACAGGGCATTTTTAAAGGAAAAAATGGTGGGTTGAACCTGGTTTTGTGGCATGCCAAACCTCGCACTTTTATGGCCATATGAAATATAACATCAAAATGACAACACAGGACTACAATATAAATAAATTGGAGAACACAACTGACAAAGAATCACACGAACAACAGCCAACAAAAGGCAACAAGTTCAAAATTTTTATACGCCAGAAGTGTATTTTGTCCACACAAGACCTATGTGTGACGCACAGATACAAAAGTTTGAAAGCCGAAACGAGTACAAAGTTGAACAGCATCGAGGACCAAAAGATCAAAAAGGTTGTGCCAAAAACGGCAAGGGTTTTCTGTTAAGTTACCAGAAAATCCCTATAATTTAGAGTAATTTATACTTTTGCAAACAGTAAATTTAATAAAATGAATATACAAAATATGTACATGATAAAGCTGAAGTATTAACTAATTACAGGAAACAACTGAAATACATTTACATAACCAGACATTTGAAACACAAAAGTAGACACATCCGAATACGTTTAAACCTCTACACAAGCGTGTTATGGAAACTAGAATCTGAGGAGAAAAGAGGGAATCGAAATTATTGATTTAATTATGATCTTTAGATTTAAATTATATAGAATAAACTAGTAATAAAATTGAGAATGGAAATGGGGAATGTGTCAAAGAGACAACAACCCGACCAAATAAAAAAACAACAGCAGAGGGTCACCAACAGGTCTTCAATGAAGCGAGAAATTCCCGCACCTGGAGGCGTCCTTCAGCTGGCCCCTAAACAAATATATACTAGTGACTCTATCTAAAGCAGGAGATTAAACCTGTTTGTACAGGTTAAATATAATTAAATAGTTGAAATAGGTGAAAATGCTAGGGAAAGTAGTGAATTGAATATACAGTTATATAGTCATATGAAATTAAACAGGTTAGTAAAATTATTTTATTTCAATTTAAAACATAAAGTTTGTTGCCTTATAATGATAAAAAGGGTATACATAATATAATATTCTTATAGACCATAAAACAACCCAGATATTTCAAATATCAACTCATAAAAGATTATTAATTCAAATTGTTTTGTAACTACGCTTAGGTGTTGAGGTAAAGTTGCACAAATGGAATAACAAATACGGTCAGTATTAAAGTAATATAAATATTTCACAAAGATAAATATGTGTTAGGATACCAAGTCAGGAATATGACAGTTCTTGTCAATTCGTTTTTGATGTGTTTTATCGTTTGATTTCGCCATGTGATTATGGACTTTCTGATTCGAATTTCCTCTGAGTTCAGTATTTTTGTGATTTTACTTTTTATACATGTTATATGTCACCAGCCCAGTAGTCAGCACTTCGGTGTTGACATGAATATCAATTATATGGTAATTTTATAAATTTTCTGTGAACAAAACTTTGGATTTTTCGAAAAACTAAGGATTTTCTTACCCCCAGGAGTAGATTACCTTAGCCGTATTTGGCACAACTTTTTGGAATTTTGGGTCCTCAATGCTCTTCAACTTTGTATTTGTTTGGCTTTTTAACCGTTTTGGTCTGAGCGTCACTGATGAGTCTTATGTTGACGAAACGCGCGTCTGGCGTATTAAATTATAATCCTGGTACTATTGATAACTATTATATACTTTAATGGCCAAATGTTGATATATAAGACCCCCCATTTAACAAGTGGACATTAACTTTCTTGTGAAACAAAATCGTTCTACCTGTACACTAATTCACCTATAATTTACCTTATGCAGTGACCTTAATGTTCAGCATAACCTTTTAGTAAATATGGTCATATTTATACCACGAATTGCACTCTAAGTACAGACAAATCCGTACATCTGAATGTAAAAAAGCCTGACTGGACCTAGATCTACAAAACTTAAATCCTCTTTATGTTTGAGAATATAAAAAAGTTAGATCAAACTCGGTTTTGCTATTCAGTAATAGTTATCACACGAAAACGCGGTGTGTAAGTGTAAAATCACCCGATAGCTGGAGGCCACCGGATCATCTTAAATTGAAACACTATATACGAGTGGGATCACTATTTTACATCCCAGCTCTTAAAATAAGACTATATTAAAACAAACATCAACGCTTAATAATAGTTGGTTGGGAATGCCATACAATAATTTTAATGTACTTTTTATATTACTGTATTGTGCATATCCTTGAAGAATCCCGGATACAAATTTTAAATGATTATGCTAAATAAACATATCATATATCCAGTCGTTCACTTGTAAATGCATTTACCCTGATTTCATATGTTTAAGGTCTTGATTTCGATTTCCTGCATAAACAGTGGAACATATTGCACTTACTATTTATTTCGCATAATCTTTTTTAAATTATATTGTGTATTTGAACTAACCGCCAAAATATTGCAAAGGAAAGAACAAAGGATTTTGGATGTTATTTTTGTTCATTCCTGTGGTAAGTCCCTAAAAGGTGTAAAAGTTAGGGACCCATATTTCATATATTATTATAAATACAATTCAATACAGTTGTTTAGATGAAATGTTGTATCATGTGTGTCCTGCAATGGATTTATCATTTATCTTTTAATTATTGTGTTCCAACCACACCTTCTCTGTAGGTAGTAATGATTTGTTACAAAGGTATTTCACTTCACCCATTTATTTCCTTTTTTATACTGTGAATCCTTAGTATTATTATAACGTCACGCACGCTGTTCCTACAACCCCTATGATTTAAAACAGAATCTTTGAAATTTCCTCCGCAAAACAAAATAAAATGTTAACAAACACTAACCACTATAAAAACTAATTCAGTTTTATGTTTTCCTTTATGTTCTTATAGCTCTTGGTCATATTCTTAGTAATATCTAGTAAATTTGAGGATTAAAACAACAAAACTTTGTGAAAAAAACGGATATCCAACGTTACATTTTTGAACAACTGTTTTATCTCTTATGTATAGTGATTCTATTTTTTTCTCTCTAATCTTTCCGAAACTTGGCAGAAGCAAAGAAGTGGTTCAGTTCTTGGTTAAATTAAAGCCGTTCTTTTGTCGAATTTCGTTTGACTCGGTGGCTGCATATTAAGCTGGAATAAGAAAAATGTCCAATGACGTTTTTCGTCCAATGACGTTTTTTGCTGCTACTCATTTAAAGCCTTCTTCTCTAATGATAAATGTAAATATGCAAGATAAATTTACTGGAGGTGTGATGAGATGAATGAAGCTGTTAATTTTCTCCTTGATAATATTTACGGACGTTTCGGCAACAAAGTTTATCGACAGGTTATAGGTATCCCCATGGGCACTAATTGTGCCCCTTTAATAGCAGACTTGTTTTTGTACTGTTACGAATCACAGTTTATGACTAAACTCAGTAAAGACCCGTCGACATTGCATTTAATTGATAAATTCAACAACACTTATCGTTATCTTGATGATATATTTTTTCGTTAAATAATCAAGAAATTCTCTATATACTGCTGACATTTACCCCAAGGAACTTACTTTAAATAAATCAAATAAATTCGGTAATAGCTCCTTCCTTGGATTTAGATATTTCGGTTTTAAACGGGAAACTACACACTAAAGTTTACGAAAAAAGAAACGATTTTTCGTTCCCTATTGTTAATTTTCCATTTTTAGATGGTGATGTTCCTTTGGCACCATCTTACGGTGTTTATATATCACAACTTGTTCACTATGCCCGTGTCTGTTGTGACGTTTTGGATTTTAACGAACGCAACCTATGTATTACTGGTAAATTATTAAATCAGAGATATCGTTACCATAAATTACTTTTAACCTTTACTAAATTTTTCCATAGATATAAAGATCTGGTTTTGAAGTTTGGTTGTACCTGTAGAAAACTTATCAAAGGTATCTGGCGTATAATATGATATCATCAGGCTTCTTATTCTAAATACGGATTAACAATTTAAGAGGAGTAATGTCAGAGGGTCGATGATGACCTGACACTTCGTTGTATTGTAGACATGACCCCAGATTCAAAATTAGAATGCGGTGATTTACAAACTAAACTTAGGTCCGACGGTGACCTTTGTGGCGACACTTTATATATACTTTACAAACACTTTAATTTCTTAACGTGTTTTTTTTTTATTACGACTGCATTTATTTTCACTCACGTTTATGTTGTCAACAGTTTTGCAGTTAAAAATGCAAGCATTAATGTCTTACCAGTATTTACAACTTAGATATATGTATAGATTTTTATCAACTAATATGAATTTGCGGGATATAACTATATATAGTTTTTTTTGTCATTCTAGAGGATTTTCGGTGAATAATCTATTTCTTTAAAAGAAACGAAATCAATCTAATTTATAACAAATATTGCAATTTTCTATTTTGTAATTTTTAACAACATAATACAGTCGAAATTCATATATAAAACTGAGCCTGTGAAGCTTTTGTTTAACTGGAACAATTTTTTATACTTCGCTGTTACTGACATAATTCTGTGTAACAGATGTTTATAATTATTTCAGTACATGTGCAAGTTCCCTAATGCATATTTTTGTCCTTCAAAAGAACAAATTTATTAAATTCTGAAGAAAGTATGACGTTTTAAGACCACTTTTGTCATCTGTACTCATACTGGGGTAAACCTACTGCCGTAGTTGTTTGTTATGACGCCATGTCTTTTTGCCAGCTTTCAGAACATGTAGTTTGAATGATGATGCACTTGGTGGTAGGCGTGACACGATGGCAATCTTTTTGGTTCGAAGTCTTATATTATGTAGCTTACTCAAATCGTCTTGATTAGACTTATAAATACGTTTTTTTGGTTTCGGACACTTTAGAGTTTTCTTTCAGCACCGATCTACATATCAATATGATTTTGTTCAACTTGTGATAGACCCGCTATATCTATTGATGATTTCGAAAGCGTTAAAAAAGAGTTTTCTTAAAAACACAGATATATATAACTTGTAAGAGCATGAACTACTGGTAAAGGTGCAAATATTTAATAAAAGAAACTAAACATGCACAATAAACATGGTGCATCGCCAACCATAATTCACACTGGTTATAGAACTCGTAAACAGCACACATTTGTTCCATGTCTACAATACAACGAAGTGTCAGGTCATCGTCGACCTTCCGACATTACTCCTCTTAAATTGTTAATCCGTATTTAGAATAAGAAGCCTGATGATATCATATTATACGCCAGATACCTTTGATAAGTTTGATTAAAAGGACACTATGATCTCTGTATACCAGAGACTAAATACTTTGAGGTAAACGACTATGGCTTATCGTATGGCCTAAAACAAGATGCAATAGCCAACACCGTATAAGCTATAAAGGTTCTAAAACAATTTTAATTAGATACCCAAAAGCTTGATTCATGCTCAAAACTACAAACAAAAGCAAAAATCATAAAAAGCAACTAACGACAACCATATTGAATAACAAATCAATTTGAAAGATATTAGGCATATTATGATCGCTTGTTTACGTTAGTTAACACGTGTTTCGTCGACATAAGACTCATCAGTGACGCTCGAACCAAGTAAAACTTCGAAGAATATTTAAAAACACGTAATCCTATTTAAATTACAACTTCGTAAGTAATAAATACCCCCTGAGGACAGAGGTAGAAGATTTATTGCATTTCAAATATCTACGAAGAATTCAAAATTGTCAATTTAATGAATAGATATCTTCATATATTAAAGTATTTATAGCATGTCAACATACAGGTTCTTGATGCGGCCCTAGCACATACGCTATGCTTCCTCTAAAATACTGACAAAATTTGCACCATCGATAAGTCTACCGTATGCGATAGTCAAAACGGTAGGAAATTTAAAAGGTGGACATATCTCACGTTCAAGTTTATGGTAAACATATCAGATTTGACACATTTTTGCGTTCTTTTAGTTACAAAACTAAAATATGCATTGATCCAATTGAGAAAGAAGTATTTTTCAATAGTTATATTGTAATGGTATAATAGGTGGTTATTTGTCTACTGTTCTTTAATGACACAAACTCTCAATATTATAACAATATTAGTTGGTTGAATATTCGGGTACTGAAACATAGTCTGCTTGATGTTGTTTGATCTTCGGACTCTCGACAGACGAACTGCATCTGTGAGAGCTGATGTTTAGTCTTTACATGTTGGGGGAAACTAGCCGTGAACAATGCCTATGATGGGTTAAGGCATTGCTGTCGCTGTAGAGACAGGCCGGAATCGACAACCGGAAAATCTAGAATACAATAAGTGTTCGAATTTTTTAATGGAGAATAAAGTTAAGACATTACAATATAAGTTATTATTTGATACATTGTTTTTTTTAAAGTATTTGTAAAATGAAACATTAACAAAATGAAACATACATTTTTATTTGTTCTTAATATAATATAATCAGCTATAATGAATATAGTACTTATGATCTAAAAACTTTCTTTAATGAAAAAATAAATAAATTTAACTTTTAGAAATTATCTAAGGAATAAATAGTTTATTTCAAATTATTTCAAACTTACCTAGAATACAATAAGTGTTCGAATTGAGCACAAATTGTAAATCTAGGCTTTTATAGACTTTATTGTAATTACTGATTATCAATTTATCTTTGATGTCTTGACCACTATTGATAAAATTTCGTAACAAACAGATGCTTACGATTATTGTTTAATTATAGCTAATCTTATGTGTTTCCAATATTTGACCATCGAGTAAACAGAAACTAATGTAGCATCTGCTATTTATCCCAGAATACTTTATTAGATTTTCATTATGATAGAAATTGTTATAAATTTGTTTATCTATAACTTGTAATGACTAATAAGTTATATAACAGTGTTTGTGGAGTTGAGAAACTCAATTTCCATTCTTAATAACAGCATATTGATACCAATAATCTATATTAATACCAGGAATAGTTAGATGAATAGTTTACAACATAGTTTGTCTAAAAGTCATGTTAAATCTACTTATATAATTTAGAGCATCAATAATCTATATCATATATTTATAAATTGAACAATAACAATTTAAAGCACAATTTTACGTCACAATAGTTATTCATAATCTCTGCTTTTTGTAAGTGCAAATTGACTAAGAACAGTAAGATATTGGTTTTCTACCAAGAAAAAACGTTGACATCTCAGCTTCTATGGTCCTTTTAATTTATTTTTTATACTTTGCGTAATATTAGTACCACAAAAAATGCCTTCATGGTTATTCATACTCTTTTTTTGAAGCGTTTAGGTTCATAAAAATTGAGAGAAATTAACAGAGAAAGCGATTTCGGAAATTTGATTGAAAAGGGGGAGTGTGTGGAAAATGTATAAAATCCAGACCAATACAGTGATAATGATATTTATTAAACAAGTAATGAACTCTTAAATAATACGAACATCATTAATTTTGGTTTCGAGTCGAAAATATCTAAGAAATGAAAAAAAAAATAAAAATTGGCACAATTTTTATAAAAAAATCCAAAAATGTTACAAAAATCTTTTTTTTTTTCGCAAAGATCACTTCTTTTTTTTTTTTAAGTATTTTTTTATACATTGACATGTTCAACGTACATAATTTTTGCATTGTGACAACAGGAAATAAAGCTACATGTTAATTTTTTTACGCTTCAACACTGTTGGTCATTTTTCAATTTGGAATTATTACTCGATTTTAATTCAATTTTTACAAAAAATGCACCGTACGATTTTTTTACGACCGACCAAAAAAGGAAGTTCAGATATTATACTATAACATATAAAAAATTCAGCTGTGTGTTAGGATGGTGCATTAAAGTCACTAACTAAGCGTCTTTTCTGAAAATGTCACTCGCCTAATTCAACACTGTAATAAGATCATTGAATATTGTTTTTATTGGTATTAATATATTGATTTTTTTATCAGTAGATTAAAAGCTAACTAAATATTACTAGTATGTTATATTCATATACATTTTCCTGGACCTACAATCTGTGTTAGAGGCATGATTTTTTTTATTAGTTGTTAGTGGCTTTGAACTAGCTGTCAGATAACTGCGAGTACTCTCAGATCTGTTCATTGTGTCTTTTTGTGTCGGGATGTATAAGAACCCGGCCATGTGCACTTGTATTTTTTATACGACCGCAAAATTTGAAAAAATTTTCGTCGTATATTGCTATCACGTTGGCGTCGTCGTCGTCGTCGTCGTCGTCGTCCGAATACTTTTAGTTTTCGCACTCTAACTTTAGTAAAAGTGAATGGAAATCTATGAAATTTTAACACAAGGTTTATGACCATAAAAGGAAGGTTGGTATTGATTTTGGGTGTTTTGGTCCCAACATTTTAGGAATTAGGGGCCAAAAAGGGCCCAAATAAGCATTTTCTTGGTTTTCGCACTATAACTTTAGTTTAAGTTAATAGAAATCTATGAAATTTTGACACAAGGTTTATAACCACAAAAGAACGGTTGGGATTGATTTTGCGGGTTTTGGTTTCAACAGTTTAGGAATTAGGGGCCAAAAAAGGGCCCAAATAAGCATTATTCTTGGTTTTCGCACAATAACTTTAGTTTAAGTAAATAGAAATCAATGAAATTTAAATACAATGTTAATGACTACAAAAGGAAGGTTGGTATTGATTTTGGGAGTTTAGGTCCCAACAGTTTAGGAATTAGGGGCCAAAAAGGGACCCAAATAAGCATTTTTCTTTGTTTTCGCACCATAACGTTAGTATAAGTAAATAGAAATCTATGAAATTTAAACACAAGGTTTATGACCATAAAAGGAAGGTTGGTATTGATTTTGGGAGTTTTGGTCCCAACAGAATAAGGGGCCCAAAGGGTCCAAAATTAAACTTTGTTTGATTTCATCAAAATTGAATAATTGGGGTTCTTTGATATGCCGAATCTAACTGTCATGACTATGTATGTAGATTCTTAACTTTTGGTCCCGTTTTCAAATTGGTCTACATTAAGGTCCAAAGGGTCGAAAATTAAACTTAGTCTGATTTTAACAAAAATTGAAATCTTGGGGTTCTTTGATATGCTGAATCCAAAAATGTACTTAGATTTTTTATTATGGGCCCAGTTTTCAAGTTGGTCAAAATCAGGATCTAAAATTATTATATTAAGTATTGTGCAATAGCAAGTCTTTTCAATTGCACAGTATTGCGCAATGGCAAGAAATATCTAATTGCACAATATTGTGAAAAAGCAATTTTTTTTTAATTAGAGTTATCTTTCTTTGTACAGAATAGTAAGCAAGAAATATCTAATTGCAAAATATTGTGCAATAGCAAGATTTTTTTTTTAATTGGAGTTATCTTTCTTTGTCCAGAATCAACTTAAATCTTTGTTATATACAATATACAATGTATATTCACTTTTTACTACCAACTGATAAATTAAAATAATCTTTACCATTCAGTGATAACAAGCAGTTTTTTTATATCTTAATATTTTATGATGTATTTAAATGAGTAGTTATTGTTGCAAACTCCATTAGTAATTTTAATTGAGATTAGTTTTGGAATAAGGGAAAGGGGGATGTGATAAAAAAAATTGGGTTCAATTTTTCTCATTTGAAATTTCATAAATAAAAAAGAAAATTTCTTCAAACATTTTTTTGAGAGGATTAATATTCAACAGCATAGTGAATTGCTCTAAGAGAAAACAAAAATTTTAAGTTCATTAGAACACATTCATTCTGTGTCAGAAACCTATGCTGTGTCAACTATTTAATCACAATCCAAATTTAGAGCTGAATCCAGCTTGAATGTTGTGTCCATACTTGCCCCAACCGTTCAGGGTTCAACCTCTGCGGTCGTATAAAGCTACGCCCTACGGAGCATCTGGTTGTCTATCTGATGAATTAAGCTTTTTTCAACTTGTTTTTATAGTTCGTTCTTATGTTGTATTGTTATACCACTGTCCCAAGTTATGGGGAGGGTTGGGATCCCGTTAACATGTTTAAGCCCGCCACATTATTTATGTATGTGCCTGTCCCAAGTCAGGAGCCTGTAATTCAGTGGTTGTCGTTTGTTTATGTGTTAAATATTTGTTTGTCGTTCATTTTTGTTACATAAATAAGGCCGTTAGTTTTCTCGTTTGAATTGTTTTACATTGTCTTATCAGGGCCTTTTATAGCTGACTATGCGGTATGGGCTTTGCTCATTGTTGAAGGCCGTACGATGACCTATAGTTGTTTATGTTTGTGTCATTTTGGTCTTTTATGGATAGTTGTCTCATTTGCAATCATACCACATCTTCTTTTTTATATTAACGTCTGAAAGGTAGTTTTATAGGTAGACATAGCTAAAAATGTCTAAAAAATGTGAGATAATTATAACATCTACCGAAAGAACAAACAGTTGCCTCTTTGTTTGTGAGTTCAAAAAATGTAGATTCTATAAAGCCATCTCTACACATTCGTTTTTCAAGCGGTAGCCATTTTGTTCAAGTTGATATTTCATTTGTCCAAGCAATTAGTGCGGGTTTTTAACCTGATATTTCAATAAGTAATTTATAATTAACCAAAAAAAAAGTTCGATACACGAAACGAACATAAAGTGTAGATTCTTTTTTTATTTACTGCATGTTTGGATCTTACAGGAATAAAATGCTACGCAACATTACAAAACGGTAGCCATTTCGTCCAAACGTCGAAAAATCCAAACAAACGCTTTTTTTTCGACGTTACATGTGCAAATTTTGTTCCATTGTATATTCCTGATACTTAAAACGAATCGCGTGGTGAAATTAAAAAAAAAGCTGGTTGTCCAAAAACAAAACAACGGTGCATGTTGTACATGAAACGGAGGTAACTGAAAGACTTATCGGAAACAGCGACAAAAACAGTTTCATTGGAATAATGCACTGATGAGTCTGATGTAGACTAAACGCGCGTCAGGCGCATATACTTAATTTAGTCCTGGTATAATGCGTTTATTTACTTATCGGAAACAGCGACAAAAACAGTTTCATTGAATTAATGCAACCCCGTATTATACGGACGATTCATGAGAAGATTAGTACATTTTAAAAGCAAGCAACTTCAAATGACTGGGAAATTAGTTTTCAAGATCGGGTTATAATAATTTTATTTAATGGTTGCATTTCGACAAGTTCCGTGTCAAGCAAATTTTTAATTCAATTCAATTCAAATTAATCAAGGGTGAATATGGTTTTATAAACTTGCAGAGTGTCGGATATATTTGCATTAGGGTTGAATCAAGATATGAAAAATTTACAATGACAGACACCATGCAATTTTAGCAGCCTGCGATTAAAGTTTTGTTATAATTCATTTATTGAAAACCGTATACTTCTGTCCCATTTTTCGTTCCTTCAAGTTCATTACTTACGACAATACAAAATTTAAAGGTGAATTAAGGGTAAACATTATCTAACGGATTTCCACAACTTGTGGTAAACAAATTCATGGTAAATAGACATCACAAAATTAATAGAAACAGATTTAGAATCAACCAACTACATAAAAAAGCAAATGAAACTTGCAAATTGAATAAACGAACGTCAAAAGTTTCAGAAAACTCTCTTTGACGACGTGGTGTTGTAACGTCGTGTTGTAGGAACATCGTGCGCAACGTTTATATAAACATGTAGCCTTAATGTATATTTAAAAAATCGAATCTAAAGTCAGATATATCAAACATTTACTATTAAATTTTTAAACGTTTTCAGGACAAAACAATCAACTCAAACACGCCTAGTACGAAACATGTGTGCTCGACTGTCTCTTTACGATAAGATAATTGGCCGTTTTTAGACCACCCCCCCCCCCCCCAAATGGTGCCGGGGGCAGAATGCATATTAATTTTTTTTAAGATCAGTATTTTACCTTTTCGTGTATTTTTTCAGTTGAATTTAATATGCTTATGCATTTGAAAAATCCAGAAGTATTTGCACCTACCGAAATCGGCTGTTTTGTTAAATGTGCCTTTAATTAAAAAAAAAAAAACAATATATCGTAGCTTCATACTACCTAATTAGTATAAACACGTATATAAGATGCAAAAAAATCTTAAATCATACACCTACATTTAACTTTTAAAAGCCATAGAAACAGTTTTTGATTTTGCTATTTGATAAATCACTTTTCGATTTGTGAATTTGCGTTGGAGTTCGGTATTTTCGTTACTTTACTTTCTACATATAAAATCCGATTTTTTTAACAACGATTTAATGAGTAGACTTATTGACATTTTTTGAAAATATTCTATGAATCCTAGATTTATCAGAGGAATAACACGTTGAATGCTTATTTCAAACACTTTAAGAGTCTTGAGGTGGTATGGGTGTCTTCCTCCATCTTGGATTGTAAAAAACAGAGAACCAAAGGTCCATATTTTCTATCAAATTAGCAAAATTTGATGCAGGAATGCAGATATTTGATATGAATTTTCATTTAAAAGAACCAATTTATGAGAGTATAACTTATAAACATTAATATTTTTGCAAATGTTGATTATTTTGGGGTGTTTTATTTTAAGGGGAGGTAACTCTAAAACAGTGCATTTTCTGAAGGATTCTACATGGAATTTTTCTATTTTGTATTTTAGCTGGAAAAAAACGTACGGTGACCCCATCTTTTCTTTTGATATTCTCAAAGCAGTGTCTGAAAGCTATCTTTTCCTTAAGTATTTAACAATTCTATCATTTTGTTTAGTTTCTAATCACAAAATGGTGTTTTTTCCTGTATAATCTATACAAAATTTGTCATTTTGTCACGTCCTGTAGCTCGAAAAAATGCACGGTGACCTATCATTTTTATTATATTTTTCAACATATATCAATAGATACTACGTTTTGGCAAAGTATGAAAAAATTCCATCATTTTTATTTTAGACTCCCATACCACCTTAAGTAAAAACAAACTCTTCTTTTTATAAATTTTAACTTATTTATACACATTTTCAAGGTCGAACTAAATGAACAACAATAACAGAAATGTGCGGTCTGACTTATCACATATGTTACCCGATTGTGGTCTTTTTTTTGGGGAGACTGGTCGTGTTTCATTGGTAAACATTACTTGTATTCGTCTGTGATTCACATCTTTTTGTTTTCCTGATGAGATATTTCAAATTGCTGGTGTCTGATGCATTCTGTTGAACTCTTTTAGATACAATTCAGTTGAATAAAAAAAATCGCTATTATTACTTCATAATGATAATTAGAAGCAAAACCATTTTATTAAGATAGGTCCACCCCCCCCCCCCCCCCTTCCCCAAATCATAACTGTGTTTGCAGTGAAATCTGGAAGACACACACCTGCAAAAATTACAATTCTATTATTTCAATTATGTTTTTGGTATGAAAAAATTTATTATCACAGCAAATAATTGTAAGTGTGCATTGATGTATGGAATAGAATTGTACATATGTAAGCTGCGGTACCAAATTAAATTGAAAAAATATATACGTAGTAACCAGTTGTTCTTTTTGACCCCTTCAAGGTTCTCTTATATAAGAATAAATTGTCTTATTGTATAGTTGATGATGATGATGTAAACTTGCATATGTAGGATTGCTCGTTCTGAGTAGAATTACTACTGACCACCGGTGTCAGTTCCGTGTTGATAACTAGGAGATAGCTGTATTGTATAAATTCGACGGCATCAATTGGTGATTTTATGGTCGCAAATTAAGTTTACTGGTGTGACATGTTAGTGAAGTATCAAATTACTTATTGATGCCGTCGGCTCTTAAAACACTAAATTGTCATCTACATTCTTATGAAACTGACGGAAAACAACGTAAAACCACACATTTAAAATCTGTCATACGTCGTCCGAGCTTTGGCGAAAGTTTTCAGAGCATTAACTGTTAATTGATGCCATGAAAATTGGAGACGTTATCCAATCAAAATGTTACCCACAATGTTGCAATAGAATGTTTGATATACTTTCATTTGTTATTTCTTCCTAACATTTTATCCCTATATATAAACCTGCACAAATTGCCGGCTAAACGGTAAATATTTTGTTTTGAATTACAATTCAGATCATAATAGCTCATGATAGACTGCATTTGGGAAACAACCAAGGACAAACCCAGCAAATGTTAAAAATGTCACATTTCTACTTGTAACGGAAGATGTCAAGTTAAAATCCTTTATATTTACAATCTATATCTTCCTGTTTTGATGTGTCAACAGTACTCTTATACAAAATATATAAAAATATGTTTTCAAAATTGTCCGAGTCAAACATTTTTCATATATTGATAAATTCAGATTTGACATATGCTTTTCATATATTAGTGTTTGTATAAAAGTATTACCAACAAAATTCATCAATGCTGACAACGATGCTGCAGATACAAATTCTTAATATCACAGACTATGTCACGAGCTATTGGGTAGACAACAACCAAAGCCTATGGAATCACTACGCAACAAAATTTCCTAGAACATCAAATCATTTAGAAGGTGGTCATAGTAAACTGAAGAAGTTAGACTCTCTGGTATCTTTCGCCCCTCTATTTTAGTCAAGGCATCTTCAGCATGCTCAAGTTGTAGAAACAAGAAGAAGCCTTCCATGCTCTTGCACTATCCATTAAAGAGCTGATGGGAAACGTGTTTTAAGAAAGAGAAAATACAGGGAAATAGGAGACAGACTTCAAACACTGAAAACAAGGTTACAGAATGATAAACTTACTACGGTCCAGTATGGAGATGCTGCTTCTCATCTCCTGCACAATTATTAAGACTTCGTATTCTCTTGTGTGTGTTCAATTTAGTGCAGTGTATTTTTGTGTAAGTGCTCTGTTTTAATGTCAATTTAGTGCAGTGTATTTTTGTGTACGTGCTCTGTTTTAATGTCAATTTAGTGTACTTTTCGGTGCTTTGCTGCAATGAAGATGTAGTCTAAATCAAAATATAGGGCTTTGTATGAAATAATATGTACACAATTTTGATATATTTATAATTCAATTGATATTTTTTACTTATAATGTTTTCACAGCTAAACATTTCAATTGCTTGTGAATAACAGTGTGCCTTTATGTCTGTAATTCATATTATGCTTTTGAATATTATTTACACAAAATGTGCTATGAAACTATTTTATAAAACATTGTAATATGAACTAGTCTTTGTATTTTATTTTCCACAAGGTTTACCTGGATTTACCTTGGTTCATTAGTTTAGTTTTGTTACAACATAATCCTTTATAGTCCCATTGTTTACACAAATATTTTGGGAACTCAAACATAAAACTTTACTATTTTACCTATAAAATTCAAAATGTAGGAATAGCCAGAATAAACCGGATTTTTTTTTTTATCAAAAGTTTGCATAGATTGAAGACATCATCCCATCTACATTATCTAAATAAACACATTAAACCATACCGTAAGGAATATAAACTAAAAACAGCTAAAACAGTAAAAATTAGATATATTAAAGGTTCTACACGGTATGAATATAGAAAATATCTGCATTTCTAAAATTGATAACACATATGCTTTCAGCTGTTAATTTTAAATCAAATAATTAAAGTAATTATATAAGTAAACACAATTGCATCGTTATATATTATAAAATAATTTTTTAATTATTTTATCAATGTTCTGGTATTTTTTTGTTTCAACATGACAACCGACATAAGGTTTTAATAACCTAAAACGAATTTTAATTTTAATGTAAATTCATTTCTGAACGTCTTTAACTAGATGATTTAAGAATTATAAAAAAGGAGATTAAAGTAAACAACTGTAAATCGCATGCTAAGCAATATAAAAATACCAATCATTAACATGATATTAAAATCAAAATTATCAAAGAACCATAACCTCTTATTGCCCATTTAGTCGACATGAATTACCTCCCATTGTCAAATTATAATAAAATATCAGATACCGTCGTATTGGGGGTATTTATCGTCGATTTGGAGAAAATCTGACAGTTGTTTAACATGCCCTGGTATATACTCCAATCCTAAATAACTTTTGTTTCCCGGAGACTTCTCAAAATTGTCATGGGGCCTAAAAAACAGTCGTAAATTTTAATTTAAATTCAAAAATTCTTCTTAAATTATGTATATCCGTAATTTTATGAATTACAAAATTCCGGAATATATCAATAAAATTATTCGAAATACTAATATTATTGAATTTCATAATAATGTGTTATATTAGGATATTTCATAATGTTATGCAATTTTCTATTTGCCTCGACTGATAAACTTTTGTGTAGTATTTCGAACTTTTAATATTTGTTTGCAAAGTTTCAAATGCGTCTGTATAATAATTTTCAAATACTCAAAACCCCAAACTTCAAAACCATATAAAAGAATTGTTCTCTCAAGGAATCATATGATTTCAGTTTGCAATGTTTTCGTTTCTAACCATTCTATGTATATAACCAATGTGAATTCAGCTGATCGGGCGGAGCTTACGTTTTAATTTATTGAGTCTATTTGAAGATGTGTGTAATAAGGATGACTGGCAAAGGAATTTACTTTTTTGACTGAATGACTGGACACATTATAAATGACTTTATCCTAAAACACCTATCTATAGATGGACTGGTTTATTATGAGCGAACCGGTCAAACTCCGCCCAGTCAAGTGAAATAAATCGAGTAATAACATGCATAAATTTTTGCGCTTGATCGATAAGTTTCGTTTTGGTATCTAACAAAGTACCGGTTAATTTAAGGTAACACGATACCGAATGGCATATCTCCCAATTTTCAAACTTTTTGGCACAATTGTTTTTTAAATCGATTTACATCGGAATATGTAATAAAAAAATGGAGGTCACCTTTTTTGTTTTCTCATTATTTTCATTGGAAAACGTCAATTTTTAGCGAAAATTTTACATAGGTAAATAGCCGATTTTCCAATGGATGGCATGTTCTTATATACGGAGAAAAAACAACAACATAATATTCAGGATGAGTACTGAATCCATACACGTATATAAACTGTTATATGTCACCATCCTTGTTTTGTTTTAGATAAATGGCTTTAAAGTTGATTGATACCCTTAGAATGTGACTGAAAAACTTGTGACGTTATAGTATACAGGATATAATGTTACGGTATTACTACTCCGAGATATGAAAAACAGGATCTGATTGGTGTTAATTTAAGAAATAATTAATGGAAGCCATAGATTTGTTGGAAATTTGTAAATTTACAACAAATCTATGGCTTCCATGAATTATTTCGATTCGAATAAAACAAATACGGTCATTAAAAAACTGAAGTAATGGTGGGTTTGCCGTTTGTGCGGCTGCTCTTTGTCACTCCATGTAAGATAAAGCTCAAACATTCCGATTAAAAAATCTTACGCTTGCAATGATTATATCGTGAATAACCGCTAGAAAAAAAATATGTTTAATTCTTTAAAAATTCTCGAACACAAAATTTGCCATTATTGATTTACATGTATTTCTCGTAATATGTGGACTTGCTGAAATCAGTAAATATGGCGAATAATGCAACAGAATTATAGAAAATAAAACAAAACATACCTAAAAAATCATTTTAATACAATATTATACGAATTTCGATGGTTTCAAAAAAGTTTATATTTGTGTTATATTTACATTGTTGTTATACAGCAGTTTAATTTAGGCTATTGAAAGCTTTTCAAATCGTAACATAAATATAAAACTTATTTTCATCCCTTAATGAACCCCTGATTGTAGAGAAAGTGTTCCATGATGAAATTGACAATTTGTACAAAATATATCTGTGTTACTATATTTAGGAAATAAATCGTCAACGCGTATGCAAATAGGTTTCAACACATATGATTAACGTGGGAGGTATATCTATGCGTATGCGCTAAGTACAGTATAAATATATCGAGAATTTCATTTGGGTGTTGTTTACAAAGCGATAGAAGCACGTCAAACTATAATTTGTTTTCATTTCCTCTGTCGAATTTCGTAAATTCTAGTAATGCAATATGAAATTCTACTGATATAATTTATTTCGTTCTGCTCATGGAAATTTCACTCACATGAATTAACATTATTAACGCTATTTTGTGCATTTTTCCTTTGATCTTTCATTTGATCTTTTTTTTGATAATTTTTCATATCATGCTACTCGCTTGAGATGGAAATGTATCGCTACAAGCTAAGGAGACACGTGGCGTTGCTAATGAAATTGACATGAAATTGACAACGTCGTCATAGGTAAAATAGCGATAAACAGATTATCATTTGTCATCTTAACTTGATTGCATTTCTCGCTTTCGCCGTACGTACCGGTTCAAGCGAGAAAATCAATCGTGTTGAGATGATTAACGATAATGTATGAATCTCGTCTTATTTTCACACCAAACGAGCATATACTTGAATAGCTTAAAATGGTTGGTTCCACGTGAATCTTGTGATAATAGTTCATGCATAAATCACCGGAATTTGGTACACGTTAAATTCACGTAAATTCTAAAAGTAAGAGTATTAAAATAATATCTTTATTCATTAAATTTGATTAAAATCATGAAAAATGCCTTCATATTTTTGTAAATAAAATAAATTCACGTGAAAATGACATGAAAAATTTCACATGTGATCCATCATATAAAACAATGGTGGTATCATTGCTTCATCTATGCAGGAATAGAGTACTTTAAAAAATTAGATTCAGTAAACAGTTTTATAATTGCATGGTTTTTGATGGTTGTTTAACGTTCAGTGGCAAATAGTTCTTGCATATTCGGGACGATACAGTACAATTTTGAAAACAGTTGTTTATAAAAGGCCCATTTGATGCACCAGTAAAAAAAGGTTTAACATTTTGTTAGCTGTGAAAATTATAAAGTAAAATAATGATCCTGATATAATACACATTTTAAAAAATAGAATGACAAAACTCAAAGAAAAATTCTAAACTTTAAAAGTCCCTTATTAAATGACGAAATCATAATCCCAAAGACATCAAAAGAATGATAAACAGCCGTCATATTCTTAACTTGCTACATGCATTAGTATAGTGTACTCTGTGTGGTGTAAATGCGTGAGTTGGTTGCTCAACAAGTCGGACAAACCATGCAATTTGTATGAATTTCTTGAGATCATAAATGCATTTTTTATAAGTAAAACAAACTGCGAAATATGAAAGTTCCAGCTTGAAATTTCACATGTCGGAGATGTAAGCCGGAGTCTGTACTCTGCGTGCTTTTTATATTTGATCAAAATGCCAAATCCAGCAACCTATCATGAACAAAAAATAAAGACAATTCAGACGATATGCGCACCTTTGATATGAGAAGTAGTACCTACAGGTACATCTGAAGCAAAAAGACTGTAGTCCTAAATAATTAGCCGTGTAAACCCTATACTACGGTAGAACGGACACGGGTAAAACAATATGATGATACGTACTCTATGCAGTTCATATAATGGAATGGTAATTTGAAGATCTAAAATGAAGTAGCAATGTAAGCAAGCTAACATATCCGTCATTTTGTCTTTTATGGAAAGTTGATTAATTAGCAATTTTACCGCACTTCCTTATTTCATTGTGGTTTGAATTTTCTCCAGAAGTACAAAAGTTTTAAAACTTAAACAAATATGTACTAGGAGACTGAAATGTATCTGTGATAATTACACTACACATACTTATCAAAACTTTCCAATTTAAGGGACCAACGTTTACTAAATCTACAAGTTATAGATCAAAAGATACTCATCCAAGAAGCATTAGTCACAATTTGCTTTATTTCTTTGGTTTTGATGTCGTTATTAATGTCAAGATGTTGCTATCTTATAAATTGTATATTACATATCTCCATTTATCATTCTAACAGCCAATTGTTGTACAAATAACATTTTCCATATATTTGTTTGTTTTATTAGGTATTTCCACTTTTCCACGGAAAGACCTATTGTTTTTCTTCTGATTTTTTTTCTTTTTTTCTTCCGCCTAATTTTGTTCTGGTGATAAATATTTGTTTCGCAAAATGTCGCTTAGATATTTGGTACATAATATCGAACAGTTTATGCGCTTTTGAAATTTACCCTGCGTAACGGAATACTTTTCTTTGTAGGAGTTATCTCGCCAAACAAAGTTTTCCTTGTGTCCACTACTATTTCGCAATCGTAAAAGATTACGACAAATTTATTTTACAAAATTGCTCGTTATATCCTTCGCATGTTTTGTCCTATTTTGACCAAAGTGATATGAACGCTCCATATGAGAGTTATTTCCCCTTATGCATTTGATATAGGTGATATGCATTTTAATTTTGTAAACCATAAGAGATAGAGACCTAGGATCTTTTGATTTGAGGTCCTTGGTCCCAAAAAATAAAAATTAGGTCAAGGTCAAAGGTCAAGGTCATATTCTAATTTTTGAATTTGGCTTATTTCCATTCATTTCCAGAAACCGTATAAGATATCGACAAATTATTTTTTGTAAAATGTTAGTTGCGACATGTAAATTTGATTGCATCGGTACGTTGAACGTAAAAGGGAGTTTTCTCCCCTCTTGTATTTAAAAATACGCGTATGATGATATTACTCATTAACCAAACATAATTTTAAGAGGCTGTGCCAATATTGAGCATAGAGCTTCATACTGTACAAACATGGAATGTGCAAAAACTTAGATTTTTTTTAAAGTGCTTTTAATTGATTCGTTATACTATGAAAAATATGTTAGAGAAAAAAAATTGTTTTCGATCACATCATTACATCTCGTGTCTAAGGAAAGTGTTTCCTTAGTTACGAGTCCAAAAAGCGTTCCATAATTAGACAAAAATCAACACATTTGCAGGCTACCTAGAGCAAAAGTGTGACTAGATGTGTGTATTTTGTTAAAAGTACAAAGTAAGGTTACCACTGCAAATCAAATTAAACATTTTTATCAGTGATGATGTTTTTGTAATACGTTGCTATGGCAACAGGAAAATGCAAAGGAATTTAAATTGTAAAAATTAAGGAATACGACCTGATTTGTATATTCATATAAATACAAATTTCTGGACTAACAGTAATATGATGTATTATGTAATCCTAATATTAAATATCTATACTGTTAATCAAAAATTTAAATTGGGTAGACTCTTAAGAGATTTTTTTTGCTGACGGTTTCAAAAATGCCCTTTTCCCGAGTTTTCTGAGTTTTCTGAAGTGTGCAAAAAGCTTAAATTGTTGGTCATGTGGTTATAACCCGTGTATATAGCATATTAATCCTGAATACACCGTTTGGTGGTGCGCCTGTCAGATGCGGAACGTACAGATAAGGTTATCGGTAACAGGTGAATATACTTTTGGTATCGGTATCGGACTCGACCCGGAACTTCTTAATTATTGGCAATATTAATTACGTGGAAAACAAAAGTGCCTGGAGTGGTGTAATTTTTTATCTACACCTTTGTTCTATATTAGTTATATTTAAAGTTGAATTCTTTGATTCGTCGTTTTTACGTGATGACGACTGACAAATTTGACCTCGTAACTTTAGTATTATAGATTAGACCGTTGGTTTTCCCGTTTGAATGGTTTTACACTAGTAATTTTGGGGCCCTTTATAGCTTGTTGCTCGATGTGAGCCAAGGCTCCGTGTTAAAGGTCGTACTTTAACCTATAATGGTTTACTTTTTAAATAGTTACTTGGATGGAGAGTTGTCTCATTGGCACTCACACCACATCTTCCTATATCTAAGATATGGGGTGAAGACTTGAGATGACCTGGTGTCGCCCTACTGCTAATCTACTAACATTATTACACTGTTTTGTTTCATGATATAACTGTTTATAGATTGGATATGCCAATTATCAAGTACTGGGGACTAATAAAGGTAGATTCAGGGTTTAAAAAAGGGGGGGGGGGGCTATTTAAAAAAAAAAAAGAAATTGGTTTAAAATGTCAAAAATGTTTACCATATTATTGGGCATCTAAAATTCACAATTTTAACCCTGTTTTATTTCACCAACCCTGGTTATGCCCCTTTAATGTAATACTTAGTCCTGAATTTCATAAATGATTTTGATTTTTTTAAATATCAAGTTCATTCACTCCAACCTTTCCAATTACACAAATGAAATTTTTGATATGTTCAACAGTTTACAGAGCTGATCTGAATAGAATTCACTATAATTATTGATCTAACTTCTTTTTCTAATTAAAGCACCCACAATATCCTATTAAAATAACCTAAATGTTAATTATTTGCTTTATGTCAACTATGGTCAAGCATCTTTATTTCAAAACCTCTTGATTTTCAAAATCAGTCAATTTACATGGTATTTGCTGGAAGTTTTTGAAACAATTTGGTACGAACTTTTACACTATTGTTCCAGACAAGTAGGGTTAATCTTGTAAACAAATTACCCCCTCACCTCACACTTAAGGTATTAAGTGCCTGTCCCAATATTCAGGAGCATGTGATTTAGTGTTAGTCATTTGGTTGAGTTAATGTATCTTTGACATATACCCCATTTTCATACTCAATTTTCAAAGTCTGCCATAAATATCATTTCTTTGTGTATAGTAAAAGCCTAAATCATGCATGATTTTCTAATTTATTAGCTTTAAATATTTGTCCATGCTGCTTGTTTTTATCATTGTATATAGCTTGCTATAGAGTATGGCGTTTGCTCAATGTTGAAGATTGTAAGAGACCAATAGTAGACACACCAGTTTTTGGTATTTTGTGGGTATTTGTCTTATTGGAATTATACTACAACTCCTTATTTGATGTCATCTGATACAAAAAGAAATCTGTCATTTTACTGTCTGATCCCTCATTCTGTAACTGATATATATCCATGGAAAGAATATACCTAAAACTTTAACTTAACTGCATTAATGTTGTATCTATTGAATAAGTATAAAGAGGGAGGGGTAGAAGGGATCATCAGTCCGAAATCCCTGGCTAAAAAACTCAAAACTCTGAGGTCCCAACTTTAAATAAATTTAAATCCCTAAATCGCGAAATTAGACAAAAAATCCCGTATCCCGAAAAAGTAAATCCCGCAATCCCAGGGGGGGGGGGGGGGGTGGGGGGCGCGTGCAGGAGGATTTTGAAAAAAAATAACTCAGCTTTGATAATCACAAAAATAAATGGTTTGTTTTTTGGTGGTTTGAAAATAAATTACCTGACTTGCAATGTATTGAAAATAAATAACTCCGCAGGTCTATAGCTTCTTGTGCCTTCAGCAGTTCCAAAACCCTTAATTGATCTCAAGGTCATTGCTTAATTTGATTTTCTAGATTTTGACCTTTGCTTTTACCTCATATGCATACATGATGAAGCCATGAGACTTTTGGCAAAAGGTATCAAACAATTTAATCTTCACAAAAACAACCGGAAGTGACCTTGTGTAAACCGGAAGTAGCTATTTTTTGTACTTTATTAATATAAAAGTATATAGAACCAGATGTTTTTGGAATCAGTGTCAATTAAATATTAAAGTATTATCGGAAGTAACTTTTTTCAAACCGGAAGTAACAAATTATCTTCCTTATTTAAAAAATATTGTATAGAAACTTTATATTTTTGGAATCAGCATACAATAAACTATTATTTGACGATTGAATTGACATTTTAAACTTAATTTTACAACTTTCATATTAAATACACTGTTTTTGGTGGAAAGACCTTCAATTGTTCTCTGAACAATCAGTTTTTTTTGGCACTTGTACTTTTACAAATAAAATCTCATGTTACCCAATTTCAATAATAGGCGGTAACGTAGATATTTCTTTTTGCGTAAATGTTCGTTTACTTTGTCGATTTAAAAAAAAAAAATTAGAGGCAATGATCTAAATATTAACAACTAAAGCTTCAAGTGACGGGTGAAAATTGTAGGCTTCATTGTTGGTTGCTTCACGTCCAGTGGCAAATATTTCTTGCATGTTCAGGACGAACAATTTAAAACTACATACAATAAGTAGCTTTTGTAATAGAGGCGATCCGGGAAGATGGTCAAGAAAACTTGGACTGACACTGGAAAATGTGGATATATTTTGTGAGCACTATGCCCCTCAAGGCATCTATGTTAACTCTCTTTCAGTCGTTTTGTCTCCGAACTTGTACATGTACATTATTTTCAACTCAAATAACACAAAACAAAACCTACACTTCAAACAAATACCCATGCAAGCGTAAATAAACACGAATATAAAATCTGAATGATTTCAAGATCTAGCTATTTCAGTCTCTTTCTGCCGTTTAGATAATAATTAGTCAGTCGTTTGCTCGTAAATTTTTGAGAAAAAATTATAACGGAACCAGTCTGACTTAGTGACTAGAACCAGTCCCAACTAACAACTTACGTTTAAAGTCGCAAGTGAATACATGGGGTTGTCTTTAATCAGACTGGAACGGGACCAGATTTTTTTTTTACTTTTGCCGAATAAATTCAAGTTCCCATGTATTTTTCAGCCTACGATTACTTTCTCAGGCCTCATTACGATGTTGATGTCTGTCCTGTGTAGACTTGGTCTATAGGATTACAAAGCTATATCGGATATACTTTGTACAGACCAATGACTTTCAGAGACTGTTTATACTTTGAAAACAGGGATATATATTATTTCAGTGCGTTCATTATGAAATTTGCTAAATGTTATATATGTCAGTGGCGGATTCAGAGGGGGGCGTAGAGGGCGTACGCCCCCCTTTTCGGCTTGGACTGTTTTTGTTTGTTGGTAAAATGATTAATCAGACTAGACTTCGTGAACATTGCCATTTCCCGAGTATTTAATTTTTATACGACAATTCTTTACTTTTAAAGATATTTTTCGCTGGTATTTACTGATTGTCAAAGTCATGTGATTTGCTATGGTGGAGTTGACCAGTGCGTTGAAAAAACGGCACTAAGTCATTTTTAAATTCAAATTACAGTTATATACACATTGCTTAGGCTGAGGATGTCACGACAATCAGGAAACCTTCAAGAACGTATTGACTTCTATTTCACTATTCCACCAAACAGAAAGTAATAGTAAATACTCTATAAACTATTACACTCTCATGGGAAAAAAGTTCCACAATATTCATGATAGTATTTACCTACGAAAATATGTTAAACCTTAAATGTCTCAGCTTATTTTATAAATATTAAAGTTGAATAATGATCCCCTGTTACCCCGCCTGTCCCAAGTCACTGAGCCTCTGGCCTTTGTTTGTCTTGTATTATTTTATTTTTAGTTGTCTCGGTTATTGTATAGAAAGGTATATACTATGAAAATTAGAGCGCGGGGCTTTGCCCCAAGCTCTTATTTTCATAGTATATACCTTTCTATACAATATCCAATTTAGCACATATTTACAACTTGAGTAATCCTGTAATTAGTCTATTAGTCTTTTGGCTGACTGGATGTAGCTTATTACGTAGTTTTGTAAATCTACTCACTATAATATCATTGTTTCAAAAGGCCCTTGACTTTGGAATGCAAAGAAGGTAGTTGCTGTTGTAAGTATGTTTATTGATATAAAGCGTTGTTTTACTATACATGTACTTATTTACATGGTAAGATGACAAAATGAATTCATCAAGAGCAGACAATTCTTAAATTGCAGTGAAAGCTTTACATTATTGAAAACATTTGTAATTTCACATAAAACCTAAAACTATCTTGAAAATGCTTTTGAATGAGAGAGTACAACAGTTGGATCCCCCCTACATCTTTGGTTGAAATACCTTTTAAAAATGGCTGGATCTGTCCCTGGTATGTACCCATAGGTAGTCTAGTGGATAGTTTATATGCATGAAATATTTGTCACTGGACATTAGGCAACCAATTATCGACCAATTTATGACTAAATATATCAAATTGCTTTATAAATAATTTCCCTTCAAAAGATTCATGGTTGACTCTTTTTGTGTACAAAGTAATTGCATGGAAGATAAAGGATTACAAATTTTAGATTGAGTTGTACTTTAATCAAGGTATAAAGCACCATAATTATTACTCTTTATTTTAATGAAAGAAACTTTTGTAATTGTCAAAACAAAATTTAGGTCAAAAGATTGATTAGTAGGATGTTAAAAAATCTGTTTGAAAACTAAATACAAACTATTTAGTTAAATTTGGAACACAGAATTTATTTCAAAATAGCCAGTAGCAATTTTTGTTCTAATATCTTGATTACAATACAATGAAATCTTACCCTTGTGGTCATTCATGCGTTGTTACTTAGTACACGGGAAAAGTATGTACTATGAAAATTAGAAGGCAAATTCAAGCAATATGATTGGACGAGAAGTTGTAAGTATGTGCTAATATTGTGTACAGTTTGGAAATTATTATGGCGTTCATTATCACTGAACTAGTATATTTGTTTAGGGGTCAGCTGAAGGAGGCCTCCGGGTGCGGGAATTTCTCGCTACATTGAAGACCTGTTCGTGACCTTCTGCTGCATGTTGTTTTTTTTCTGTGGTCGGGTTGTTGTCTCTTTGACACATTCCCCATTTCCATTCTAAATTTTAGTAAAAGATCTAGAAAAATTTCAAGTCTCAGGTACGAACCATTGGATTTGAGGAGGCAGTCTGCGATATTTTAATGAGAAAAAATTGACTCTGATTCTTGCTTTAATCAAAAATTCTGGCCGTATCTGGATTAAAAAACAATAGTCTTGCCCACTTTTTTGCTATTAAAAACGAAAATTTCCAACAAAATTATTTAGCACGAAAGAAAATGATGAATAAAAACGGGCGTATTTTTTTTGGCCGGGGTTTGCATGTCTGACTGGAATGTCTGTTTCGCTGGACTTATGTATATTGAATACTTTTTTTTAAGACCAGACTGTAACCTGCCTGCTGGGTGTGACCTTTGTGTCTCCATTTGTCGACCGTCATTCATAACTTCATTGTCATTTAAGACACTTTCGAAGTCTTTGGTTTTGGGACCCCTCACTTCGGTTCTCTAAGTTATGTTGGGTGAAACATATTAATCAAACATTTTGATAAAAACTGCTTGTTTGTCTTTTTTAACTCATGTCGGTCGTATTGTAAATTTCATCAAATTTCCATGTCTATTTTTTACTGACGAGTCTTACATCAAATATATCAGTAATACATAGCTTTGGTTAAATACTATCATTTTATGATAGACAACTAATAGGGAGAATACAGCCGATAAAACGTGTCCAACCCTTACACTTTACAGCAACTATAAGATATACATCCCCCAAGCCAGGAACCGTTTAAATTGTGCATATTACACTTATTTTATGTTTTTTTTTAGCCCAAAAAAGGTCCCAAAATTTTTTTCGCCTCGCTCCGCTCGGCGAAATTCAAAATCTTCGCCCCCCCTTTCCAAAATCCTGGATCCGTCCCTGTATGTGAACAACCATTTGATACTTAGCTATTTGATTACGGCATTGTTTATCAAGCCCTTATTTGATTAGTTTTGCTTCCAAAACCAATTGAGAAATTTGTAAGATGTTACCAAAAACAATTCGACTTTAAGCAATGGACTTAAAACTGCTTATTTACATACAATACTTCTAAGAAGTAAAATCACAAAAATACTGAACTCCGAGGAAAATTCAAAACAGTCCCTTAACAAACAAAACGTAACAAATAGAAAACGGGTATAAAATGTCTTTCAGCACCATTCCATGCACGGTTGAATTACAAAATAGTAAATCAACAAGAGACAATCCCGATTTTGTTAAGAGCGAGATTGAAAAAATTGCTAGAAAAAGGATGTATTACTCAAGTGTCTCGTAAGCCATATGTAATTAACCCTCTAACTGTAGCTCATAATTAATAGAGGTTCAAAACTCAGATTAGTATTTAGATGCAAGACATATCCATCCACATGTAGTTAAATTTAAACACACATACGAAGATACAAAAACTGCTAGAATATTATATGATCAAGGAGATTTTGTATTTTCTTACGATTTAAAAAGCGCATATCATCATTAAGCCTTTTTGAAGCAAATACTACATATTTAGGTTTTAAATGGGAGCATGAATATTATGTTTATAATGTTTTGCCTTTTGGGTTGTCAACCAGCGGATATATTTTACAAAGGAAGTCAGGGAAGTTATCAAATAATGGAGAAGTACAGGTCTAGACGATGGGCTCGGCGGGGGCAAAAGCATGACAGAGGCTATATTAGAGAACGAAAAAATCCATTCCGATTTGGAGAAATTTGTGTTTGTTCTTGCATCAGAGAAGTGCAATTGGGTTCCTATTCAAGGTCTAGACTGGTTGGGTTTTCATTGGGGTATTATAGAAGGGGTTATAAGAATTACCGAAAAAAGAATAGAAAAGCTTTTAAGTATTTTAGAAGTTTTCAGGATACAATTTCAATACGGAATTAGGCTTTTCCGAGTGAAATTCATTGCAAGTATTGTAGGACAGATCATATCAATGCAGCCTGTATTAGGAGATCAGGCACGTTTAAGAACAAGGCATTTGTATCAATGTATATTGCAAAGGGCAAGTTGGAACGCCAAAGTACTAGTTAGTACGGACGCATTCGAGGATTGCAATTTTTGGGAACATAAAGCTGAAAGCTTTAACGAGATAGGATCTCGCGGTTAAGTCAGTGGACTAATGTACCACAAGATTATGATAGTTCAGTGATCCATCTGGTACAGGTTTCGGTGGTTTTGTTACCACTGGTTCAGAGGACGAACCTTTGGAAGTGTTTGGTAGTTGGTCATTGGTGGAACAGGCCGAAAGTTCGACCTAGAGAGAACTTGAGGCTGTAAATAGATTATTGATAAATTTTGTCAATATCCTCTCTGGTAAGACTATCAGAGTGTTCACAATTAATCTGGATATCACACATATACTTAATATCGGTACAGTCCTTGGATGGTGTAAACTTCCCACTAACACCATACACCTTGTACCATTACACCATACACGTTACACCTTTGCACCATACACGTAACACATTACACTATTCCCCATTCTATCTACACGATCCGAAAATACTCATAACGCAATTAAATTTCAAATATTAAGATTATTATTATTGTTTATGTTTACAATCCGAAAAATTGAAATAAAAAGAACTTCATTTTCAACCAATGAATGTTTGACACTGTTCATTCACACCATTTCCGATCGCACGTTACACAATCACACCATGCCTCATACACAATAACACCATTCCCCTTACACCATACACCATAGCACCATACACTTTTACACCATACACGTTTTTTTTTGAATGATTACATCATCCAAGGGCTGTAGTAGGAAGATGGTTTTGCACAAGAACTCTTTGTTCGTTGATGAATTTTGCAGAGAGAATGCAATTAAGTTGAGCTTGGTTTGGTTACTAAGAGAATCGAACCAGTATGCTGACACTTTAAGTAGGGTAACAGATTGTGATGACTAGGAAATACAAGATGAGATTTTTCCTTATCTTAATCACGTTTGGGGTCCACATGACATATATAGGTTCACGCATGATTACAATGCCAAGTGCAAGCATTTTAACTCAAAGTTTTGGTCCACCGGGACTGCTGGGATAGACTCGTTTACAGAAGTATGGGGTCCCAATAACCATTCAATGCTTTGAGTTTCGTGGGCTGGTACGGACCTTGTTCCCGAATCTGCGGGGTTATGGTTAGTTGGTACATAATTCCATTGACTTGGAAAGCTAAATTTCCTTATTTTCTCTAATCTATTGGCGACATAGATAAATAACCTTCTTGTCTCGTTACTGATGTAACCTAAGACCACTTTACTGTCTGTGTAGAATTTCACGGTGTCAATATGTAAATCCAAATTATCCACGATGGTTTGTGTAATCTCAACTGCTAATACAGCAGCAGATAATTCAAGTCTTGGAATCGTGTGACCACTCGTTGGTGCAACTTTAGCTTTCCAAAGAATGAACCGTATGTTTGGTTTACCACTACTGTCGGTTGTGCGTAGATATGCAGCAGCTGCTATGGCTTTTTCTGATGCATCAGAGAAGACATGCAACTCATTTGCGGCAGTTTTGCTGAGACACAGCACGTACATACGTGGAATGATCAATGTTTCGATAGCAGTTTAAGAATCTCCCCAAGATTTCCACTCAGCTGCTGTGTCATCAGAGAGAGGTTGGTCTAAAAAAAAGGGGGACGAAAGATACCAAAGGGACAGTCAAACTCGTAAATCTAAAACAAACTGACAACGCCATGGCTAAAAATGAAAAAGACAAACAGAAAAACAATAGTACACAAGACACAACATAGAAAACTAAAGAATAAACAACACGAACCCCACCAAAAGCTAGGGGTGATCTCAGGTGCTCATTTGACGGTTTCTGATACTATTTTACTTGAAAGGAGTTTCCCTTGTTCAATCACCGGAGCCAAAAAATCCAAGAGGATCGTAGAGACTGTTTATCGTTGATAAAATTCCTCTTCGAGTGATCGGTTGTTTTCTGATGATAATTGAAATACGAAGTTGTCAGTGTTTACGTCCCAGACTACGTTGTAGGGGTTTACTGTCACATTCTATGTCTAGATCTTTCAGATTTGAAGCAAAATCACTGGCATGAAATACAAACATAACCTCCCTACAATTAGAGGCAAACTTGTAAAGGCGTAAGTTTTCATCTTTAGCTAATGCTTGCTGTGTGTCCTTCATGAGCTTAACAGCTTCCTCTTTTGTAGGACATGATATTATGTCGTCGTCGGCATAGAAGTCTTTTGTAACAAAGCTAGTCACATGACTGCCAAACTCTTGTTCTGATGCTTTAGCTGCTTTCCGGAGTCCAAGCGTAGCAACGACAGGTGACTGACTATTCCCGAAAACATTAACTATCACGCGGTATTCGACAAGGTTCTCCTGTAGGTCATTGTCTTCATGCCATAAAAATCTCAGATAATTTCGTTGGACGTTTTTGACTACAACGCAGTGCAACATATCTTGAACGTCTACAGTTACTGCGACCGTTTCTTTCCTGGAACGCAGCAGTACTCCCAAGAGATCATTTATCAAGTCTGGAACTGTTAGCAAGACGCTGTTAAGTGAAACTCCGTTACAAGTGGCGGAAGAATCAAACACACCCCTTATCTGATCGGGATTCTTCGGATGATAAACACCAAACAATGGCAAATACCAGCACTATTCATGGTCGTTCAATGGTGGAGCGAGCTCTGCATGATTATTGTCTAGGATCTTACTCATAAACGTGAGAAAGTGTTCCCGCTTTACTGGGTTTCTATTTAGACTAGTGTCTAATCTATTAGCACAATGAAGCGCTTGTTGTCTGTTGCTTGGCAATGGCTGTCTTGGCACTCTGAACATTAACGGTGCTTTCCAACTTACTTTCGAGTCTCCCACAAATTCGTTCTCCATCTGCTGTATGAACATTTTGTCCTCATATGACATTCCTGGCTTATCATCGTCCCTTGTTTTTCAAAGAGTGGCGATTGTAAATCTTTCGTTACAGGGTCTGAGTAATTTTCCCGGAGGTCAAACTTGCTTGTGCAAGGTTGACGGTTGTCCAGTAGGTAGAATGTTGGTTATTTTGACGTTTAATTCAACAGGCACGTGCTGCTTGTTAATGCAGGTCTTTCATATCACTACCCAACCAAGTTCGAATTGTTGTGCATATGGAGTTCTTGGTGGTCCTATGCGCTTGTCAAGCACGTTGTGGTCTTCTATAAGGTCTCTGCCAATTTGGAGAAAAATTGGGCAATTTTCCTCTAATGGTGGAATGCTTCTCTGAGTTCTTGCAGATAAGGGTGATGCATTGTAACTTCTGGAGTAGGAATTTCGTCTCTATTATTGGGAATATGATCATATTCTTTCAGGACCTACAGGTCAAATTTGTCATTACCATTAATTGATTCCATGACGAAACCTCTTCCTCTTCTTCCTGGAAGTGACAACTCTGCCGGAGCATGTTGATAAGGTATAGTTCTCCGGTTTATCTTTTACGTCAAAAAGATTGATGAATTCAGGCGATGCTATTGACAGGTTACTTTGGTCCTCAATGATGGCATACATCGGAATAACATTGTCCTGCTTAAATATGTGATAAACATACACAGGTAGTATTTTAGCAGAAGATTTTTCGCTATATATATATCCTTGTAGATCTCAGTACAGGTAGAGTTCACTAAGGTTGACTAAGTTTCAGCGGATTCTGTTAACTCTCTGCCGTAGGCGTCCTTGGGTGAGCTAGACTGAGAACTTGCAGATTGCTGTGGTCTAGTGATGTGAAGTGCGGTAGTGGTGTGTTGTTTACTTCCACATTCTTTACATCTAATGCGTGCATTTCATTCCCGGCTCCTGTGTTTGGTAGAATCACAACAATTGTAACAGACATTGTTGTCTTTCAAAAGACCTTTGCGTTCCTCTATTGATTTGGCTCAGAACGCTCGACATTCTTTTAAGGAATGCTTTTTATTGTGTTATTGTATTTGCTGGCGTCTCCAGATTGCTGCTCAACTGTTGTTTTATGAGTACCAATTTTAAATTTTGGGTAAGACGTGAACCTTGGCGCAGTACCTTTTGTATTTGGTGTAACTTTTGACCTAAAGATGAATCTAGGATTGTTTTTAATTCTGCTGATTTCACTGATGAATGGAGATAACTCTGTAAAATGAGGAAAGGCAACGTCGCGGTAAGATTTTTTATCTAGACGCCCCTGTAATCCACTTTTACTGAAGTCAATAGGGTAGTTTTTCAATGATACCGGTAGGATTTATTCCGGACGGTGAGTCGAAATAAGCTAGTAGACATCCCAGTTTGGGATTTTCCTTGTGATATTCTGTTTCTGATGTCAGACAGTTCAAAGATATGTGCGGTGACCTTATTCGTTAAGGTTTGGAATTTGACAAGTTTACTCGCGAGAGAGGCCTCCAACATTTATGGAGCATCATACCGCTCGCCAAGCCTCTTCCATAATCTTTGTATACCTTTTGAAAGGATTATTGGCGTTCGACACTCTTATGCTAATGGCATTTTTAGCAGAAACAGAACAGAGCCACTTGATCAATAAATCAATCTGTTTCGAGTCAGATACTTGTTACTCGTCTGTAACGTTTTAAAGCTTGCTTTCCATGAATGGAAGGATTCTGCCCGATCGTTAAAGCTTGTTAATCGGGAGAAAAGTAGGTCCTTACGCAAGATAAATCTAGTAATCTCCAATGTAGGATTGATTTGTTGTTGGTGTGCAACAGGGATCTCTTTAACACCTTGTTTTTTTTTGTGTTCAGCAAGGATCTCTTCTGAAAGGCCTAGTTTTTGTTTGCCGGTTACTATTCCCAGATCTGGGATTAAGGTAACTTTTGGTGACTTAGTATCGGAAGCGAGACAGCAGATGTCTGTGACGGCAAGTCCAGTGCCACGGATGGTACGAACGCTGTTGCTTCATGACTCAGCTCAATCTTATCAGGAATTTGTTTTGTATTTTGTGGTCCTGTTATATCTTGTACGGCAGTTAGTACATGATGTTTGTTTACGAAATCTTGCACACGTTGGAGCGGGTTTTCTGTTCCTTCAGGAAAATCGTCTAACGCTTGACTGTCGTCATATTCTAGGATGCGAGCCTCAGTTTCTGCGGCTGTAGCCTCTCTGTGTGCTTCTAGAAGGTTAAACATGGCCTTCAGCTCGGCTTTTTCTCGGCTTATTCCTATTCAATTATAGTTTTTTTTGCGTGCGGCTTCCTGTACCATCTCAGACTTTTTGCGTGCTGCTTCTTATTTCATTTTAGTTTGCCTGACCAGGGTTTGTTCATCTAACATTGCCTCCTGTTGTAGGATAAGTGAATGTTGGTCGACAAAGTCGTTTTTGATTTAGCGGACTATGCTTTGGCACTCTTCCTCCGTGCAAGGCTAGGCATGTTAGAACTACCGCTGTATTAGGTTTTCTGACCCTTTAAGCCTGAGGTCCTTGTTTTAGTGGATTTAGACTCAGTGAGGGCATGGCAATACTCATGTAAAGATTCCATTGCCAGTTTCACTTTGGACAGACGAAGATCCAATGTGAGGTTAGATGCGTCTATGTCTATTTGACTGTCCAACGTTCTGGTCCTTTTATATAAAGCCTTTGAGTCAACGATAATTTGTACAGGCTTTTATAAGATTGTCCTGGATTGTTAATTGTTGAACCAGACACAAGTTGATTCCTTTTTCCTTTTTCGATATTCAAATATTGAAAAATGTTATAAGTCCAAACTGAATTTATTTTTTCACAAACATTTTTTTTTCTCAAAATTATTTTTCGCAATTTTTTTTCCCTCAAAATTGTATTCCTCAAAATTGTTTTTCCTTAAATTTTTTTCCCCTCAAAAAATTGATTTCCTCAAAAATGTTTGTTAAATTTGAATATTGAAAAAGGAAAAAGAATACAACTTGTGTCTGGTAATAATTGATGAAGTTTATTAGGAGGCGTGTTGATTTCCAATAAAATCATCTCTTTTGTCGTAAAGTTTTGTCTTCAACCGACCCTTGTCAATTTCTAGATGTAAGTCAAGATATGAAGCCGACTTAACTGTATTTGTAGTATCCTTTATCTCCAATTCGATGGGATAGATGCGATCCACATAGTCACCAAATTTTGAATTGTTTAGTGAAAGAACGTCACCTTTATAGAGTTAAAGGATATTGCTAACTTCTTATCTTTCTTCCTAAGAAGTTCCTGCATGAAGTCAGCCTCATAATAATAAAGAAACAAGTCAGCAAGTAGAGGGGCACAGTTTGTTCCCATTGGGATGCCGACAGTCTGTTGAAAAACACGTCCTCCGAACGTAACAAATATGTTGTCAATCAAGAAATCAAGCATCTTGATAATATCGGTTTCAGAGAATTTTTTGTTTGATCAAACTGACAGCGGAAAAAACATTGACCCAACGTCAATTCTTCTTCAGTCTTCTTCCAATAATTTACACCATACCACCTCTGGTGTATTATCGCAAATTCGTATCATATAGCATCCATATTAAAAACAACCGAGTCAGCATCTACTTAATCTTAGAATAACCATGGAAGTAATATTGAATTCAAATATTACTTCCATGGAATAACATAGCTCAGGATATGAAGACAAGTGCTGTTGAAATGATTAAGTTTCATGAAATTATGATGATGTGTACCCTTTGGCTAAAATGGCTGCATTTTCACCTCAAAATTTATATAGATTACAGACAAACACGTGCATAGTATGCCCTATTTATATAGAAATGTTATTGCTTTGTCATCCAAACACAGAGGCAATGATTACCATAATATATCAAACGAATGGCTTACTACAAAAAAATTATGAATCTAGCGAATATAAACTTTTTATTCCTGTGGTCATACTGCTGTTGTTATGCTCCCACCGTATTGAGGTTTATCCTTGTTCTTCTGTAAGTATGTACATTCTTCCCTTACCTATAAGTAGCTCCGCATATTTCCCAAAATTCGTTTCTGTTCTCTTACTTTAGTTTGCCTGAACCAAATTGTGTGAAACTGATACGCAATGCTTATAACCACAATTCACAAGTCAAGTTTGAATTTTAGTTTGCGTAACTTTTACCATTTTAGCGTTTAATGCTACTTTACAAAAAGAAAAGTTGCTGTAAATTTAAGTTTCTGTTCTCTAAGTATAGTTTGTCTTAACCAAATGTTATGAAACTTATACACAATTCTCATTACCACAAACACTGATCAAGTTTGAATTTTGGTGGATTTATTTTTACTGCTCTAGGGTTGTGCCGTGTTACAAATGAAACCGGATGCTCTGCAGGGCAAAGCTTTATACGACAGCAAATTTCGAACCCTGAACAGTTGGGACAAGTATGGCCACTACATTCAAGCTTGATACAGCTCTGACTTTGGATTGCGATCAAATTGTTGACATGACATATTGTTTTCTGACACAAAACAAATGTCAAGATCTTACAATTCTATTGCGCAATACTGTATAATTAGAATGAATACACAATGTTTATTAACCCATTATTCATATCAAGTAAAATTAAATTTGGTAGTGTCACATTTACAGTTCTTGAGTTTATAACGTTAATGCTAGCGAGGGCATTATTTGAGACCCATGGACATGTTCCCTATTTTTTTTTTTATAAAAGCCTTTAATATAAATTCACTTTCTTTACAGTCATGACAGTTGTATGGATTTAAGTTACTGTAACTGTCTTATTTATAAGTAAGGATGCAGTATTGTTTGCAAAGAACCAATGCTATCCAAAAGAGTTCAAAGAATGAACATATATTCATAACTATAGTCCACAATAAAGGTTGTCAATAATGAGAAATGTTTGTACCATATACATGTAGAAAGCTTTAAAAGGCCCCGATATGAAACATGTGGAACAATTCAAACAAAAAAAACTTACGTGTTAATTTACTAAAAACAAATATGAAGGCCCTAAACCAATAGAAAAATACTAATTCACAGGCCCTTGAAGTTGACATGGCATGGGTACTTAAAACAATTAACAGAGCTTTCTGCATGTATATTTCATTATTTTAGATCTACAGTTTAAGGTTGCAATCATGAGAAAATATCAAAACTTTTTATGATAAACATAAAAAAGTGATTTTTGATAATTACTGACGAGACAATGGTTTAGTTTAAAACATCAAAGCTGTGATGAAATACATATTTGAAATAATACACGTCTATAACCTTTTTGGATTAATACACAGCTACAGTTGCAAACTTTCCAGAGGTGCTATCCAGCACTTTGATTCTTTCACAGCTTGTATTCCGATGATTTTTTAAATGTGAAACAATACGAAAAATTAAAAAAACAAGTAATTAAGAAGTGATTATGATATCTGAAGAAATAACATAAAAAATGTGGTGCACACGGAACAACTTGCATAGCGTGTTATTTAAAAGTGTGCATCACATGTTCGAGAAAAAATATTACACTCGTTCCTTATAATTTAATTTTAAATTCCATTCTAAGGAGTAAAACTTTGATGACTTCACGGCCACATGACAAAATTATCTTTATGAGCTGATAGACAAAATACTTTTAGCCAATAAAAAGACGTGTTTCATGTACTTCCAAAATATAATTAGTACACAATTTACAAGTCGAAAGATAAAATAGGGTTCATGATAACGTCGAAATAGTTCATAGTTTTACTGATGATTCATCAATTAAGCGTACGAAATTATTGCAACACAAAATTTGTAAGGAAAAGAAAATATTCCTGAAGTCATGTTACACTAGAATATACATTTATTTCAGTTTGACGAAGACTATTTACAATTGTTCAGTAGTTGAGTATTTCAAACATCAAATATCAATTTAAGGAGCATAAAATTGACAGTTGGACCAATGCTAGTGAGAGATCAGCCAAAATATCTATTGCTGAAGAATCCAAATATAAATATACTTATGTATTATTCCTATATTTGAATTCATCAAAGTAAATTATCTTAAAATTACCATCTTAAGCTGTAACTGCCGAAACACCAAAATATCATCGGATCATTTCCTGCAATATGGGATGTGTGGTTGCTTGGGTGTTTTATTATGAAAGATCCACATAAACCTATATGAGGGACACAGAATCTTTATGACCTCTGTTTTTGTCACATAAATGCATCAATATTACGCATTTAAAATTTACTGAGAAATATCGTTTAATCACTCGCAGTCGATAACATCTGGAAGCCGCTCAAAAAAATTCCTGCACATGTATATACAAATAAATTTAATCTCAATTGTAAATGGTAAATGATATAATTCACATTAAAATGAGGTTGAAAAATTTACTTGAGGGCAAATAATACGACAACGACATTATCTAGTTTGCTTTTGCAAAACTGAACCAAACTGAAATTAATAACGAAAAATCATTTCAATAATTCGCTTTTATAAAGGATTGAGACCATGAAAAATCATATTTTAATTTTGTTTATTTAAATCGTAGCTGAAGTTTCGATTATTGATGCGAATTCCTATATATATTGGGTTTGTACATTTATATCGTTTCACTGGAAACACCGAGAAGACCACTATTTAAAGCACATGTAAAACTACATTTGCTGTATTCTGATTTATTATAATTGGTTTCAAGAAATTCATGTACTGATTTAAAAAAAAAGTATGGTAAGATCATAAGCAAATAAAAAGTTCAAATTTTTGTTCTATTAAACCTTTGAAATACACAAGTTTTATAATATAAACTATGAAATGGATAAAATAATATGTTCATTATTCTTGTCATTATAGTTTCATTATGGATGATAGAGAGAAAGACTGCAGGCAAGAGAAAAAAGGTAAAACATGATAACTTATGTACATAATCATGTCACTACCACAGCTCAGCTTAAGGCCTCTCTGGATCATTTGAAGGTCCCTACTATGTATTGGTTACCTAATTTACACAAAAAAGCCCGTCTCGGCCTCTAGTGAGTTTTCTACTGCTAATCTTTTGGGGCTTTTAACTAGTTCCTTAACATTTTTTGGTGTAAAACTATCTTTGGATGATTTAGATATAGTACGTGCGTTTGATGGTCCTTTTGATTCGGTTGACAGTTTTGACTATTCCACTCTCTTTACTACACTTCCACACAATCTAATCAACTTAAAGTTTTCGTATATAAATAGATGATCGTTTGATAAATATAATTGCAAGTTTATTTGCTCTAACTCATATTAAGCATTTTTTTCTAATAAGAATGGTAAATATGCTACATATTCTTACTGGAGGTGTAAAGAAATGATTAAAATCACAAAATTTTCTCTATGACAACATTTATGTACGTTTTGGCAATAAAGTTTATCGACCGATTGTAGGTATTCCTATGGGCGTCAATTCCCCCTTTTTAAAGTAGACTTGTTCCTTTAAGAGAGATGCGTAAGATACCATTTGGACTTTCAAAACTCATAAGTCGAAAATAAACTGACAACGCCATGGATATTGTTATGTTTACTTTAATGAATCACAGTTTATGGCCAAACTTTGTAAAGAACCGTCTAAATTCCATTTAATTGACAAATACAACCCTTACCGTTATCTTGATGATATGTTTTCGTTAAATAATAAAGAATTCTCTAACTATACTATTCTGCCGAAATTTACGAAAAAGAACTTACTTTAAAATAAATCTAATTTGAACAGCAATAAGTGCCCTATAGTTGCCTATAATTGCTTACATCCACTTTATTTGAACTTTGGTAGATAGCTGCCTCATTGGCAGTCATACCACATTTCCTTATTTCTATAGAATATTAATACTTACTTTTGAGAGTTACAATAATGCATTACACAACTGTTCTTAATCGCATTACTTGATTACGTGCCATCTGATTAGGGTCTTTTCGCTTTGAATTTTCCTCAAAGTTCTTTTTGTTATGTTATTTTATACGGGAGCGACTTATGCATTTCATTTTTTTTGTTACTTAATTAGTCACATTCTCAATAGTAACATTTCATTGAAAATTATTGATAGTTATTGTCTTTAGATGACAATGTTTAGCATTTTTGTTTTGCATGTTTGCCTGATATCATAAAAACTATTATCGATAGATAGAAACTTAAACAAGTTAAAGTGATCAGCAAGACAAGACCTACAATTAAGTGCCGGTCTATTGCAGGTAAATCAAAACATGGCAAAAAAAAATCGAATATGTAGGTCTTACATTTATGCCTGTCTGGTAATTCGAGAAATCTCAAGAAAACGTTTGGCTAGAATGATATTAATTTTAAGTCCATTTCAACCAAATTATATCTTGAATTACCAGAAAAACTAATAACCTATAGCTTATTCAAAAAGAGGGACGAAAGATACCAAAGAGACAGTCAAACTCATAAATCGAAAATAAACTGACAACGCCATGGCTAGAAAAGAAAAGACAAACAGATAAACAATAGTACACATGCCACAACATAGTAAACTAAAGAATAAACAACACGAACCCAATCAAAAACTAGGAATGATCTCAGGTGCTCCGGAAGGGTGAGCAGATCCTGCTCCACATGTGGCACCCGTTGTGTTGCTTATGTGATAATAAATCCGGTAAATAGTCTAATTCGGTAGGTCACATTCACGAAAGGGAAGGGGATTGTAGTTACGACGTAAGAAACATATCCGATATCATTTGTGAACGGTTAATACATAACCGTCAACCAACTCGTGATGGCGTCCGTAAAATTTACGAAGGGATGATTTCAACTTCACCATTTGGAACTTTTGGTTTAATAACTTCTTTGTGAGCAGCAACCCTCTATCAAGAAAATCATGTTAGGAAATGCAAGCACAGGCATATCGTATCAAATGGGAGATATATACCCCGTATGCAGGTGCTGCTGGAATGTTGCTACTAAGAAATGGAAAGTTCACAATTAAAAAGCTGAAATCATCTCTTTTGTCGTAAAGTTTTATTTTCATCCGACCCTCATTGTCAATTTCTAGATGTAAGTCAAGATATGACTCCGACCTTACTGTATCTGTAGTATCCTTTATCTCTAGTTCGATGAGATAGATGCGTTCCACAAAGTCACCAAAATTTGAATTATTTATTGAAAGAACATCATCTATATAGCGGAAAGTAGAGTTAAATGATATCGCTAACTTATTATCTTTCTTCATAAGAAGTTATTTAACATGTACTACGATATACAGTTTGGCTTTTGGCTGAATACTCCTAATCTCATTTAATATTCCCCCCCCCCCCCATGAAAACGGTTGCCAGTGAATGATTTTTAGACACATATATCACACAGTTTGTCAACATGACGTTTGCGGTCGTAATTTTCTACATTTGAAAATGCCTGTACCAAGTCAGGAACATGACAGTTCTTGCAACTTTGTACTTGTTTGGGTTTATAAATATTTTTGATTTGAGCGTCACTGATGAGTCTTGTGTAGACGAAACGCGCGTCTGGCGTACTAAATTATAATCCTGGTACCTTTGATAACTATTTACACCACTGGGTCGATGCCACTGCTGGTGGACGTTTCGTCCCCGAGGGTATCACCAGCCCAGTAGTCAACGATTCGGTGTTGACATGAATATCAATAATGTGGTCATTTTTATAAATTTCCTGTATACAAAACTTTGATCTTTTTGAAAAAAACTAAGGATTTTCTTATCCCAGGCATAGATTACCTTAGCCGTATTTGGCACAACTTTTTGGAATTTTGGATCCTCAATGCTCTTCAACTTTGTACTTGTTTGGGTTTATAAATATTTTTGATTTGAGCGTCACTGATGAGTCTTATGTAGACGAAACGCGCATCTGGCGTACTAAATTATAATCCTGGTACCTTTGATAACTACTTGTCCATTCGTTTTTGATGCGTTTTGTTTTTTGATTTTGCCATGTGATTATGGACTTTCCAAATTGATTTTCCTCTGAGTTCAGTATTTTTGTGATTTTACTTTTTGCATACTCTTTTTATTTAGTGTTGATTGTGATAGCTGTAACTATGTTGGGTTATATGGTGGTTGTTTTACAAGATTGCAATGCAACTTGTATGGAACAGTGGATAAACCATCATCGAATGGAGCCATTAGATTTTGTTCTTTGGAAAACAAAACTATGCGAATTGGTGAAAGGACCATCTTGTACTAGTTCAATGAGGATAACATTAGCAGACCATACTGATACTGTTATACATTCGAGCATCAACCCTGTTGTATTTGTACCAAATCTTTCATCGTTTCAAAATAAGTATCAGGAGAACATGCGGCATCATCTTGAAGATAGACAACATGAAGATATTTTTAATACATGTAATACCGCTTTGAACTTTCCAATTCTTACACAAAACCGAGCAGACCTATTTTTCAGATCATTATCCAAATCCAACTACATGTTATGCAAAACAACAGGTGAAAATGAAGACAATGTAATAGTATTGGACAGAAGATCAACCAAATTTAGGATAAATGATATTTTTAGTGATTATTTTATAAAGAAAAAGAGGAATTTCATTCACATAGCGATACTTGCTAGACAGGATTCGGATTGCACAATACTGTTGAACGAAGCGCTTATTTTTATGACTATAGTCAACTTTAAGCCAGGTTCATATGAGCTTACAAACAAAAAGTATCATCCAAACATTTCAATAATCCAATACTTTAATCTAAACAAAATATATGTAACCAATGATGGTCAGTCATTCATCTGGTATTGGATATGGGGAATTAACATTTTATTCATAGGCCTACTTGTAAGGATATGGTATTTTACTGGTAAAATGTTTGCGGGAAAATCTGTTTATCGCTTCACGTGTAATACATACGTTTGTGACCCATCAGTCGATATCTATCGCTTCACGTGTAATACATACGTTTGTGACCCATCAGTGATATCGACACACACACCATTTACTGATATTTTAAAAACATATATTAGAGACAGAGCATGGTTTAGAAAAATATTGTTAATTTGTAGCAGCTATGGTACAACATTTCTTATGATACAGTTTTTATCCAGTATGACAGGTGTGATTGATTCAAATCATGTAGTATTTATTTCTGTACTTTTTAATGTACTACTTCTGATTCTATTCATGACTGAATGCTTTGCCAAATATAACAATCAACAAATGAAATGTCTGCCTGAACCTTGTGAAGCATTTGAGTTATATATTTTAATATCACCAATGCTCTTGTGTCTGATACACTTCTCAGTCGAAATTTCGTCAGTGCTGTATAAAAAGTTATCTTCATACGACAAAATGGTCCGACTGTTTTCATACCTATCCAAATACAAGGGAAATATACTCTCTATATTTGCATCTACCGGATTCTTTATCACTTTTATCGCTATTGTATGTGGATGTGCTACCAGCATCAACAAAAAATTATTAGCTCTGTTGTTTTTTAAAGTATTTCTCGTTGCTGTATTAAGGATTGATTTTTGTAATATCATGTATTGGATATTTCGATGTATTGGGTTCATTTTTCATTGTGGTATTGTTCAATGTATCGTATACGCCTGTATGCAGGTTATTTCAAATTCATATCATCAATACGCTGAATGGATGTTCTTACATAAAGAATGGATCGCTATTATATTTCTATGCATATCATACCTAAGAGATGTTTCAAATGAATATCACACAGTTTTGAAGCAATGTTTACAATCCGTAGTTAGCCTTATCACGGTCAACAAAAGTATGGATTGCATTAATTCTGGTAAGGTAGCAATTTTAGCTGTCAACGAAACTGAATCTAATACTGCTTATACTATAAATGAACAAGGGACAATCAACTTAAATGCGCTTTTATTTTATCATCACGGAGTCCCACACGTAACGTCTGAATTCTATTATGAATTAAGAAAATTGCTAGATCAGATATTAGGATTATCATTTTCTATGAAAAGAATACTTATAAAAGAAATAGAGTCATTATGTTTTCGCATGCTTCCTATCATTATTACAATTCTGGTGATAAATACTTCAAACCTTTCGAAGGATAAATTCGAAGAGGTGCAAAAATATCTTGTAACTTTTATTTTGTTTGAATTATTTTCAAAGTTTTTATTGAAACGTAAATCCCCCAAAATAGAAATAGATTCTAATCCATATTTTAAAACTAAACTACAAGAATTAATAAGTCAATACAAGGAAGTGTTTCATATAACTAATATCAGTAAACAAAAGGAAAACTTTCCTACAATGCCAAATGCAATGATGATTGTTACATTTATTACTGTCGTCTTACTATTAATTTTTTCACAAATAGATCCATCAAACATTAATTTAACTATTATACAATTGTGCGGCTTTTTTTTTACAATTTCCCACTTATTGCTATTTTTTATTTTTTTGATACGTTACCTCTTTTTTATATTGCTATTGATGAATTCCTAATGGGTAAATCCCCACACATAATGAAATTACATTTCCTATGATGTGACCTTGTACAAAAAATACGACTGAGATCACAATCTGTTTTTATTGGGATTTGTGTTGCTCAGTCTTTAGTTTGCTGAGTTGTTGTTTGTATATATATTTTTTTTGAGTCTTTTATCGTTTTCAAATGACACTATCACTTCGTTTTTGTCATAACTTTGTCAGTTTTTTTTGCCAAAACATTCTCAGTTTGTTATTACTCCGACATTTGAAAAATTAATAAAAATGTTTGGATGGTTTCAGATCTGTAGACAAACGTAATATATATTTTAGGAAAGTTTTTAGTTGCCTTTTTAACATAAATTATGTTACGGGTATTGTATTATTAAAATTTCTGTTATAATTTTGAATTAATTTTGAATGAAGGAATTGACTCCCAATTCACACCTTTTGCTTCTTGTTTTGACTTTTAAGCCGTTTACAAACATTTTGTTTGCATATGCTTTGGATTTTCAAATATTTTTATATTTATATCTAAATCGACATATAGTTTCGATATGGGCATCTGATGCTGTTTAAAAGGTACTATTTATGTAGTTATGGATGCTTGCTTCTGAAAATAGAACAAAACAATTCCTTTTATACAAATGACAATAAAATTTGATGAATACTGTAAAAACATAATTGACACTCCTTCAAAATATTTTTATGTAGTGTATTTAAAATTTACTCTTGAACTATTGAAAGGTTGGCCAACACATGCATTGTCTAGTTATAAACAAATGTTCAAGAACCGATGAACGTTAAGATGTTAAATGAACATCATTTGCCTTTGGTGAGACACTGGATGTATTGAAATCATTAAAGAATATCTAATATTATAACTCTGTTCTATCATCATTTTTAGTCTACGCTGAGTCTATAGTTTTCTATATTGTGTCTTATGTATATTTATTTTGTCTGTTTGTATTTTCCTTTTTTAACCATTGCGTTTAGCTCATTTTCGATTTATGAGTGTGACTGTTTCTCTGGTATTTGTTGCCAATCTTTTATAGAGGAACAAACAAAATTTACCTATACAAGCTATAAACTTTACTGTAATGAATAAGGCTTTATTATTATTTATTGTGAATTTGTTTTGCTAAGACTGATTCAACTTTTTTTTGTGCAGCTTCAACATGTTCAATGTACCTTTTATTTTTATTACTCCATGAGCAGAAGATGATAAGCATTGACAAAGTTTGAGTGTTTAAATATTAGAAATCGTCTTCTCTAATGTATATTTCATTAAAAAATGTCGTCATAAGATAATGTTACTTTTGATTGTATTTGTTTTGTATTTTATAATAATTAAGAACTATTTTTTTTAGTATTTTACACCTTGTACCATAATAATTTTTTTTTTTATCTTTGATACTATTTTGTTTTTCTGTTCACCAAATCCTGAAATATGAAATGTGCAATTTCAACATTAAAATTGAATGTGTCGTCAAAGAGACTCCAAGTCAACATAATATAATAACCAAACGCGTATAGTCAGCATCGTACATTATTAAAACTAAAGTTGTGTCCATACATTGTGAAAATTCAGGTACATACTAATGGTTTATGTGATGTTTCGACCTTCCACTTTTTGTTTTATGTCTCTGCTATATTATTATCAAAAATATTAAAGAAATGTATATTACAGAAAGTGTAGTTTTCATTTTAATATATTTAGCATGTTAGCGTAAATATTATATATCAAGTTTGATTTATGTTCTATATATGTATTGTAAATATATTGATATTCGTAACATGAAGTTAACTTTGATTGCGGATGGTTATGCAGAAGTCTGTACACATATATTTGTTGTAATTCATAGATCATCGTACTGCGATATGTGTTATTATGTGCAGCTTTGAACATGTAATCTTCGTTGTAAAATCTTCATTTGTTTTGATTTTTCAATATATATGCTTGTATATGATATAAATAAAAAACGTGTAAGACAAGTGATTTTATTTTCTTGCGATTGATTAAAACCCATTTACATTGTACTAAGGTTTCAATTGATCTAATTATCTAAACAACACAAAAGACGTTAAAATATGACTTATGTACGATAACCATTAAACATGTTAAAGGTACATTTGATTGGGACAGGCATAGGTCAATTAACTCATTTAGTGCAGCTAACTAGTTATCAAAGGTACCAGGAATTATAATTAAGTACGCCAGACGCGCGTTTCGTCTACATGAGACTCACCAGTGACGCTCATATCAAAATATTTTTAAAGCCAAACCAGTACAAAGTTGAAGTTGAGGATCCAAAATTCCCAAAAGTTGTGCCAAATACGGCTAAGGTACATGCAATCTATGCCTTGGATAAGAAAATCCTAAGTTTTTCGAAAAATTCAAAGTTTTGTAAAATTTTTAAAAATGACCACATTTTTTATATTCATGTTAACACCGAAGTGTTGACTACTGGGCTGGTGATACACTCGGGGACGAAACGTCCACCAGCAGTGGTATCGACCCAGTGGTGTAAATAGTTATCAAAGGTACCAGGATTATAATTTAGTACGCCAGACGCGCAATTCGTCTTCATAAGACTCATCAGTGACGCTCATATCAAAATATTTTTAAAGCCAAACCCGTACAAAGTTGAAGAGAATTGAGGATCCAAAGTTCCCAAAAGGTATGTTAAATAACATCACTTCTTTGTTTACAATTTATTGCTGTCGGCGTTTTTAAACACGGCGTTTCAGTGACAAAAAAACACCTCTATAGTCTAAAGAGACTGAAAATTCCATTGCAAAGAACGAAAAACTACAATTAAACAATACAGTTGATATGGTATTTTCTCAATCGCAACAGTTAGCTCTAAATTTTTTCTGTCATTAGAGGAAAATTATATTGGGCACGATTCGGCAGAGGTATCAAGTTACTTATGATATTAGACGATTAGAGACAAACCAGAAAGATGTGTTTCTTTTAAATTGCGTCATCAGACATGGTCGTGATTAAATTATGAAAAGAAATTCACAAGCAAGCAAAACATTCCTACCAAATTGAAATTAGATAAAAAAAAAAAAAAAAAAAAAAAAAAAAAAACGCCAAATAACACAATGTTGACTGCTTTTTGACATTTTTACCTGTTATGTCTGCTTGGTGTGTTAATATATCGTTGTCAATATACTAGGATGGAAATATGATGCGACTGTCATTTAGCTGCGGAGTTTATAGAAGTATAAAACCAGGTTTAATCCATCATTTTCTACATAAGAAAATGCATGTACTTAGTCAGAAATATGACAGTTGTTGTCTGTTCTTTTTATGTGTTTAAGTTCTGATTTTGTCATTTAATAAGGGACTTTTCGGTTTGACTTTTCCTCGAAGTTCAGTATGTTTGTGGTTTTTCTTTTTTCGTTTACTACGTGTAAACAAAAATACTTTCCCAAACATCTAGAGAAGAGCGTATGCACGGTATGATCATCTGTTCGTTTTGGTAGGCCACCAAATACATCCGAACAGCCCCCTTATACAAGACTACTCATTGTTCGAACCCCTAGAATATGTAAAGAAAGTTTAGAAAACTAATTGAATTATTTCACACTTTAGAGTAAAGGTTGATAACGCCATTGGAGAATTAAATAATACAAAGCTATAGGGAATATTTACTGACATCTACAGTGACAACGAAACTGTTGGGAACATATGCATGTATGCGCTGCATTAGTTTGACGTCGAAAAGGCATATTAACACTACAAACACAAACTCATTTGGTTTAACTATGTCTCTCGTTTATTTGTTTTTATTTTAAGGTGACCCCTTTTTTTACGTCAACTGTAAGTCTAAGTGTAAACCTAAGTAGAGACATAGTTACCGCAAACGTCTTATTATATATATGAGTCCATTCATAATTATATTTATCTACGATTTTTGTAGGGGATAACTTGTATCTGATGCATTGTATTATGCATCACACTTTCATTCATTCACATATTTGTTGATGTTTTTGATCGGTGGCTGTCTCGTTGACTTATACCCAAAATTACAGTTCATAGTCAAATTTTTAAGAGGTTTAAAAAGGTTGCTGTCTCATTCCATAGTCATATTTGTTAGAGGTCTCAATAGGACGCTGTCTGGTTGACTTATATTAAATATTTTCATTATTTCATAGTTATAATTATTGTATGTTTTGGTGAGGCGCTGTTTTGTTTCATGGATTAATGGATTAAACAAGGTAAACCATGAGGTTCGGAAAGACAGAAATGCAACATTGATTTGTCAATCATGTGACCTCTGTATTTCCTTGACCGGTTTTCTCTCTGAAGACTCTACACTGGTTTGTTATCAGTATACTAGTTATATTTCTACAACATACATTACATATAATGATAATTTAATAACTTAATCATTTAAAATGTTTATTCGTTTTAAACTACCTTATCAATATTATCAACAACGAATGATATATTGTACAATAATAAAAAAAGTCATACACAAAACATTTGAAATAACAAAGCAAAATCATCTCTTAAAGTACTGCAGACAATCACATTAAGAAGTGGTATTGGCATTAAGTGCGTTTAACAGAATTGTGGTACAGTACCCATTGAATAGAAAAATGTTTATAATATGAGAATAGAGTTATCATTCTTGTCGTATTGTTTACATCAAAATGTTTTGTAGCATATTGTAAATGGAAAATTACATTTTTGTAGGTGAAATAAAATTAACTGTTTGGAAATCTAATAACATGTACACAGAGAATATTTTGTAAATACGAAGTCACAAATTACAAGACATCGCATTTACGTTCATGGGATATGTCTTTTAATCTACGAAATTTCAGATTTTTGTATTTACATGTATGTTTTGCATAGAGTTTTTCTTAAACTTTCACAAGTAATGTGGAACAGAAATACAAAAGCAGTTGTTGTAGCTTTACTCCGAATTTTTATTTTATCCTTTTTAAAAAACAAAGAAAATTGTAGCAGCTTTAGTTGTTGCTTACTTTCTTTATCTAATTTAAACATATGATCCGTTTTGAAACTTGTAATACAAGAAGCATGGTGTTAGGATCTTCAAATAGGAATATTTGTTATTTCACTGTTTGTTTGTTTTTTATTTTTCGTTCTGAGTTTTTTTTCTATAGATTTGACAAAAAAGAATAAAATTGAGAATGGCAATAGGGAATGTGTCAAAGAGACAACAACTCGACCATAGAACAAAAACAGCAGAGTGTTACCAGTATGTCTTCAATGTAGCGAATAATTCCCGCACCCGGAGGCGTCTTTCGGCTGGCCCATAAAACATAATTATATATACTAGTTCAGTGATTATGTACGCCATACTAAACTCCAAATTATACAAAAGAGACTTAAGTTAAAAATAATACAAGACTATCAAAGGCCAGAGGCTCCTGACTTGGGACAGGCGCAAAAATGCGGCGGGGTTAAACATGTTTATGATATATCAACCCTCTCCTATATCTCTAGCCGATGTAGAAAGTTAAACGAATAACAATACGCACATTCAAATTCAGTTCAAGAGAAGTCCGAGTTTGATGTCAGCAGATTTAACAAAAGAAAATAAATAAAATGACAATAATACATAAATAACAACATACTACTAGCAGTTAATTGACATACCAGCTCCAGCCTTCAATTTAACTGATTGAAAGAGTATGTCTTTAAAATGCATATGAATACCAAGTACAATATCTAACGTTAGGGTTTAAGTATCATACCATCATAACATATATGAGAAAAACATAATCCGTGTCATGCCAATAACTGGTTATTAAGTAAATGTCGTTAGTTCTGATGCAAAGACCCTATAAGTAAATCAATATTAAAGCCGAAATATGCAATCTTAAATGACCTGATAACAGTATCGTAACTATATAATATAGAAGCATATTTTGAATAACTTGATTGACCAACTTCTTTTAATTTTTTTTTAATTGATTGTGTTCATTAAGCGTTCTAGTTTTACTTTCAACTTGTTCATCTACAATCAATTATAAAGTAAATTCAAATACATGGTTTTGACAGAAACAATCAACTCGAAACATTATAGTTTGATGAACTTGAAACTGCGTGATTTAGCGTAATTCACGTAGAACTGTTTTACAAACATAATAAGAGTATGAAAACGGGAAAAAATATTGTTAGACATAACCTTTTTATGATAATAATACGTAAGGTATAAACAATCAAATATATATCTTCTTCTTTTTTTTATTTAAAATTCAAACGAGTAATAAAAACTATAAAAAAGGAACCGTTATAAATGGCATGTTTCTGACGTTGTTTTCTGCTTTGTATTCTTTTCATGGCACCAAGACATTGTATTAATTTTGTCGTCAAATATAAGATAAAAATTTAACATGTTAAAGAGGGACAATCAAATCATAGATCGAAAGTGACAACACAGAAAAACGCACAAACAAATAATAAACAGTCGATACAACATGCAAACTGCAGAACATCGTAAATATTCCATCAACGACAGACGCCACTAGCTAAAACCAGTTTAAAAACTCAAGTATACACGAACGTTTGCCACTTTGATGAAATGGTTTTATTATCAGCATTTTTATTCTGTTTTTCGTTCTGGATGTTTTTCTTTCATCCATTTCATTTACATTTCCACAAATCTTTCCATTATGTTTTACCAATGTCTAGTTTTGTGTGAGTTATCCTGTTTATATGGTTGAACATTTTGTTATTTGATAGTTTAATGTATTCATTCAGTATTGTTTTACACAATAAAAGACACCATATCAGGAATAAACAAATATTACTATTAAATGCCTGTACCTTGATGTTCTGTGGTAGTGCTTTGAATTAAATCATACAATGTGTGCTCTAAAGGTATTTACTTCTATTTGCAAAGAATGTACATATTGTGATAAAAGGAACAGGTCTAGATTTAGTGTACTTTTGGAATGCTTATCATTCTTTTAGTTACATCGAATACATACCTTGCCCCATTTGAGAAAACATGAAAATTGTAGAAGTAAAGTATACGATCCGTAATATTTAAAGATTGTTAAGATAAAAAAAAAACTTACGAGGAAAAGGATACACATACAATGGATATGCAATTTTAAAACAAAGAGAAAGTTTCAAAGAATTGCAATTATTTTATTTAAAATCTGCAAAAAGTAAGACTGATCAAACATTGTCAAAGGGAGATAAATTATGAATATTTGAATAAAATTGAGAATGGAAATGGGGAATGTGTCAAAGAGATAGCACCCCGACCAAATAATAATAAAAAAAAAAAAACCAACAGCAGAAGGTCACCATCAGGTCTTCAATGTAGCGAGAAATTCCCGCATCCGTAGGCGTCCTTCAGCTGGCCCCTAAACAAATATATACTAGTTCAGTGATAATGAACGCCATACTAATTTCCAAATTGTACACAAGAAACTAAAATTAAAATAATACAAGACTAACAAAGGCCAGAAGCTCCTGACTTAGGACAGGCGCAAAAAAAGCGGCGGGGTTAAACATGTTTGTGAGATCTCAACCCTCCCCCTATACCTCTAACCAATGTAGAAAAGTAAACGCATAACAATACGCACATTATAATTCAGTTCAAGAGAAGTCCGAGTCTGATGTCAGAAGATGTAACCAAAGAAAATAAACAAAATGACAATAATACATAAATAACAACAGACTACTAGCAGTTAACTGACATGCCAGCTCCAGACTTCAATTAAACTGACTGAAAGATTATGATTTCATCATATGAAGAAGGAATGAGTCATGATAACTTTAATTAAAAATAATTTATGATGCTAAAAATAATCTTGAAGGTACCAAGCTTATTATTTGAGTTTGACTGTCCCTCTGGTATCTTTTGTCCCTCTTTTATACGCCAGATGCGCGTTTCATCTACATAAGACCCATCATTGTGATCCTCAGCTAAAATTAGGTAGAAGGCCAAACAAGTATAGAATTGAAGAGCACTGGAGATCCAAAATTTTAAAAAGTTGTGCTAAATACTGCTAAGGAAATCTATGTTGCACTGTAAAATGTTAAATTTGAAAAATAATAAACACTAGGATGCACCAGCTTTTTCATCGTAATTTTATTCTATTGTTTGGATAGGTTGACAGTTTTTGACATTGGACTACAGTACTAATGACAACTTGGTTAATAAAAATCTAGGAATCATTACATGCTTCTCAATTAGGAAAAAAAACCCCAGCTATTTATTATCAAATAGAGTAAAAACAAATTGGCTCTGCAGTAAAAACCTTTCAAACAAACTTATGAATTTTGAGAAACATTAATCGGTCAAACTTATTAAAAAAATAAAAGTTAAAAGCTGCCATTTGTTAGCTCAAAATTTTCAAGATTCAGAGGCTGTAGCATAGATTTGACCAATTGAGAAATATTTCCATAAAAATAAGATATATTATAATCTAAATTATACATTTTGTAATAGAGAAATGATAAAACTAGACATTTTTTTCGTGATTGTTAAATTTTTTGAGCATTCACAGATTTTATTATAACACATTAAGCATTATTTTCTGACCAATGGAATAAGTTTACTATTTACATTTTTTGTTTTGTAATCTGCAAAAATATTAAAATGCACTGCAGAAAATCCTATTTACCTTTTTTTTTACTCTGTGATTTTCTATTTGTTTCCAAGTTTCTCTATTGTATGTTTGAATAGCCCATTTTGCTGCAGTAATGGAAAATTATTTCTTATTCTATAAATGAAACAGATCATCATGAAACACGAGAAAAAAATTTAAAGAAATTTGCATTACTGATGTGCATGAAATATGGTCCTTTTGACAAATGTAACTCATTGCTTTTGAAATGAAGACAATTTCGAATCCTTCTCCTGCAAATGCTACTATGTCTTATCAAAAGATTAATCTTCAAGAGATACTCGAAACAAAACGATACACAAACATTAAAGAAAGTTTAACAATGACTTAACAATGACATCAGATTATATCAAAGTAAAATTGTATAAAGAGAAATAAATATGTGAAGATAAATACTTCAATCAGATAAATTTTTTGTTTTTCTTTTTTCCAAAAGTTCTGTATATGTAAAGAGCGATAAAAAAACAAGAAGGTTCGGAGAGTCATACGATAATATCTGAGTCAATGATGCTAAAACTAATATCAATCCTAACACAATGATTGATGTTTGCGTAACGTGCAGTTGCAAACATTTCATGCATGTCAAAGGAAAAACACATAACCAATGCGTACAAAAGATCTAGATAGTTACTGTGATAATGGTAAACAGGGATGAAGGGTTGGCAATTGAGACTGTCACATGAAACTGTGTAATAATTTGATATGGAGACAAATCTAGCATTGAACCAGTTCCCTTACGATCCATGGAAGAGTTGTTACAAGGGTTTTAAATGTGCAAAGAGCGTGAAACATTTTCTTTTTCTTTTCAAGGCATCGGCTTACGTGTCTGCCATCTAACCAAACGCGGCTGCAAACTTGTACATCCAGCATAACCATACGTACGCCCTTCTTTTGCAAGGATTTTATTCATGTTGCTGTTGCCAAAAGATGCAAATAAAACGGATTTTTGGGTCCTTCTTAATAACAATGCACATCAGTGTAATGCATGGATGTTTGAAATACAACGGACAATCAAGAACATATGCGTGTTAAATCATACATTTAACCATGATAGGATTACATTTGATAAGTTCAGTATTGTTGCTTTTCAGTTTCCTTATGACAAGTTTTGAGATTAGAGCAAAATCAAAACACATGGATGGCAAGCAATAAAATCCATTTCATTAAATATACACCTTTTAACTTGATTCAATCTTTAGTTCCTTGAAACATTGAAACATCATGAAACGTCTATGAAATAGTACATTACATTTAGAATGATTAAACAGCAACATAACTGATTCATCTATCACGTGATACCGATGCGATAATAATACAAATGCCACGGTTATACAGTGACCAATATTATCTTATATATATAGTAATCAAAGGTACCAGGATTATAATTCTGTACGCCAGACGCGCGTTTCGTCTACATAAGACTCATCAGTGACGCTCATATCAAAATATTTATAAAGCCAAACAAGTACAAAGTTGAAGAGCATTGAGGATCCAAAATTCCAAAAAGTTGTGCCAAATACGGCTAAGGTAATCTATGCTTATAATTGTAATTCATTTTTTATGTAAATGTTTGATGTAGATGTTATCTAAATAACCATCAAATGCAATTAGCAACTTATGTTTTATATGTTTAAAAAGAATTGAGAATGGAAATGGGGAATGTGTCAAAGAGACATGTTTATGAGATCTCAACCCTCCCACTATGCCTCTAGCCAATGTAGAAAAGTAAATCCATAACAATACGCACATTAACATTCAGTTCAAGAGAAGTCCTTAAAGACTGTTTTTCTTAAATTCCAAAAAGTATTTTCCGGTTGTCACAAAGAAAGATCTAATAAAATAGAATTTATAACAAAAATGTACAGAGAGTTATTGCAACATAGAAGACCTGCATACATTTACTTATGAATCCATGCGGCTCTGTGTTTCTATCCAGAGCGGTGCCTGAGATAGTCTCTGTTGGCATGATGAATTGAGTTTTATTGTGCATATTACTGTATGTCGGTTTTTTGATTCTGCATTGGCTAGGGGTATAAAGGAGGGTTCAGATCTCACAGAACATTTTTAAACACTCCGCATCCTTGTGGCTCTGGCCTTTGTTAGTCTTGTGTGTTTGATTTTTTAAAATTTTTAGTGACATTTATTTATTTGGGAGTTTAGTGTGACGTCCGTTTTTACTGAACTAGTACCCATTTTGTTAGGTCCAGCTGAAGCTTACCTCCGGTTGCTGGACTTTTTTTGCTACGTTGTACACCCATTGGTGACATTTGGCTGTTTCTTACCCTTAGGTCGGGTTGTTATGTCTTTGACACATTACCTATTTTCATTCTCAATTTTATCTTATTTATTTGCGATTAATGGTGCTCAATGTTTAGATTTATGTATGGTATTGCGAAGACATATGTTTGTATGCTTGTCAAATCCTTTTTTTATCCAAGATAATGTCTGGTGTGTTCACGACTGACTTGTAATTGTCCTCTTAGTCTCGAATGGTGTTTTTTTCGAATCAACAGAACTATAAGTAATGAAAAAAAGACCTACTAAAGATCTCAAAATGTAAGGCATACCGTATGACTGGTTATCTTCGCGGGGTGTAAATTTTCGCGGATAGAACAAAATCGCTAAAATAAATTCCGATAACTCAAAATGCACATGCAAAGGTATTGATAAAATGTTTGATACGCCAAAACCATAACCGCCAAAAATATTTCGTATAGTATTACCTTATTCAATGAATATTGCGAAATTTTACACCCTTGAAAATAATCCGTTAATATACGGGTTTCAAAAGGAAGAAGTCCACATAAACTGACAAAATCAAGCATAATCAAGCAACGGAATAAGTGGTAAATAAAGGCAACAGTAGTATACCGCTGTTCGAACACATGTCTATATCTGTCGTGGTACAGGCATATCCAGCAGAAATTTTTTGGTTAAACTTCGTTGCATAGCTTTCTATAAATCTCCCAATTGTAAAACATTTGTTTATAGGACGTTTATATTGATAAAAGGACATAAAATGATAATGTGACGATCATTGGGATGTAGCAGTCACAACTGTTTAAAACCTACACCCCAAACATACAGCACAGCTCATTGAAAAGTTCAAATAGAAACACAAATAAATCTTGCATAGATTTATACAAACAATTGTAGTTGATAGTAAATATGACAAAGAAATCAACAAAAATGTTAGGCAGTTAATAATCCATATTATATATAGTATACACTCTCTCGATCAAATGCAAAATTAAGTAAAATATAAATACAAGGGTAAACACCACAGAAAAAAACTCAGTAACCATCTGCACTTGTAATCACTTGTAAATTGTACCGTTGACTAATATGCATCAAATGTTTATGACTATATGAACATAACACAACACTTTTGTACGTTTCGGTATGTTTTGGGAATGATGTTGAATGTTACAAGCAATGAATATTTACATTCTGAATGAGTAAGGTGTGCATTTTGAAAAATTAGTTGAAAGGCCGTAAAATCGCAGCATCATAAAAATACCACATTTAATGTTTTCCTTCATACTTTGTAGAAGCAATCATTTCGCTGTAATTTTCACGTCTGTTATACAAAATTTGTTTAATCCAATATATGTGGTGAGAATAATCATTTTCAGAAGAATATAAAAAAAAAATATGTCCATTAAATATAAGTTAATTAAACATTGATGATAGTATATTAAAAGCTGTAAAATTATTGTCATTTGATGATTAGCATGATATAAACTTGATCCGTGATGAAACACGTCGATAAGAAATTTTGTAGTTTATAGACAGGAAACGTAACTCACGTTTTTATCACAACAAATTGAACAAACAGTCATATCAATTGGTAAATTTGATTTTTTTTGTTATATTAGACACTTAAGGACGTAATAAGTGAAATTAAAAAATTAAAAAATCTAGAATTTCAAATGTATACTATAAGCCAGAAAACCATTAGTCAAGGAACAAAAAAGCTACACATATTAATACGTTATGGAGTTCTTTTTCGCGATATCTAATTTTCAAACAATGGTGGCAAAACACTGACTAGAACGTTTACCTTAATTTTGCATTGGTGTTATTTTGGTCTAAACCCGAAGGAAAAGATATCTAAAATCTATTTACATATTGGTATTATACGGTAATGAAAAAAGGAGGATAATAAGGCATGTTGTATACAGATACAAAACTAAGAAGATACCTGCCAATGAGTCAATTGACTTGAGTTAATCCTTATTAAAAAGAATGACGCAATTCTACTTATAAATGTAATCAAGACGAATGAGACTGCTTTTGTGCTAATGATCTATATTTCATATATTTAAGAATTTTACTAATGCGGCGAAATATGACAAAAGTCATTTGATTTTTAATCAAATAATTTATTAAAGAAATAAACTCATCATATATACCAGGATGAAATTCTGTTATTACGCCAGATGCGCGTTAGTCTACAAAAGACTCAGATAAGGAGTGAATGCATCATACAAAACTGTATCAATGTGTTTCATTTCCTGGCGAGAAATATTAAATTTAAGCAGCTTTACATTGCATGACTTTGATTGCAAATGAATACCTGTTTTATATGACTTGAAGGATAAATGCAGAGAACTAGAAAATATTTCGTAGTTCGTTGATGCATAATAATTAAACGTTGTTCGTGTATTTTGTAAATGATTTTGGTATGAGATGACCATGTCATTCCGTGTTCGCCCTAAAGCTTAATAGTCGAAACTTGTATGGCATGATAACAAAAGCGGAGTGTTATACGACTGTCATACAAGCGAGATGTTAAGCTTGTTATAAAACCCGGTTTAGTCCAAAGTTTTCAGCATAAAGACGTGCTTGTGGGAAGTGCAGAATATGACAATCGTCTTCCATTCGTTTGAGGTTTTGGATCTGTTGATTTTCCCATCTGTCGATGGATTTACCGTTTTTGAATTTCCTTGGAGTTTGATATTTTGTATGCAAGCTCTTTTTACGACATATCCACATTGCCAATCAGCTTTTAGTTCTGGTACTTATTCAGTAATTATGGAATGTGTATGCAAGTACTCATTATTTGTAACGTTGTAGTATCGTATATCTATCGACTTAAAAGCATGTAACGACAACATTGGCACACTAGTATAGAACCGGTAGTACAAACTCCTTTTTTGATCCAGCTCAACCCATTTTCTTTTGTTATGCAAGAAAATCTAACTTAGTTTATTTGGATATTTTGTAGAGTATTGTATTACAGTCAATACATACAATTATATACAAGAACAGTCAGACAAAAGCATGACATTGTGCATGCCAAAATATGATTATCAAGTGGCGTTAGGAACATACAATACATATTAACAAATGCTAAGTAAAACGTGTTTAATTATGTTCTCTGCACTTTATATAAGAAACGAATATAATATTGAAATAGATTTGTACATTGTAAAATTGAACGTTAAGAATAGGTTGAATCAATTGACAATTTAGTGTACATATTTTGTCAGATTTTAAAAGCTTAACGTATAAACAATATAATCATTAATAATATGATGTAATATCTGGTTTAAAAAATGTCTACAGAAACAATCATACACCCAGACCAAGCCTTTTTATTTATAATAGAACATAGTAAATTACATACAAACGTTTTTATCAAAGTTATATGATAAACAATTGTTTTACTGTTAAGCATGCATTACAACAATATGCTTATATTGTTGAGCATATCTGACAAAGTTTAGTCCATATGCACTTAATGACTCACATTATATAAATTGGTTTGAGCAAAATTTAAGTAAGTTATAAACGATTTTTTAGTTCCACGGAAAATATCTAATTGAATAACAAAAAGAAATTTATCTGAGATAATTCATATGATTGACTCCATTTTGAGAAAACAGGAATTTAAAATTTGATTGAGATTTATTGCTAAATCATGTAGTGTTAAAAAATAAGATGGATAAATTTATATTCAATTCATAGAAGAAACTATTTATTCCATAAAAAAGGATTTCCTTAACGTTGCTCTTGAGAATGAATGTCAAGTCTGTGGTAAGGTCACGTAAAATATCGGAGCTAACTACGATCTAGGTCAACATAATGACGTGAGTGATGATAAATGTCAGGAGCAGATACTCTAAACTAGTTTCATTTATGTGATTAACAACTTTAGTTGGTTTGAAAAATGTGAATATTCAAATGCAAATTAGCCGTATTTGTTGCGATCAAAGCCATATCACATTACTTTAATTGTTTTATGTCAAACAAATGGTGAATCATTCGCATCTGTTTAATCCCCAATTTCAATTTGCATCTTAAATTGATTTCAAACCTGTTTCTGCTAAAGACAAATGTTTTTTTTATATAATGCATGCGATATTTATTTATTTGTATTACAAGAGGGTTTCACCAAGAGAAACATATAACTCTTACTATTTAACACAATTAGACCTTTGTGAAGTTATTGATTGTCCGCCTACATTTTACAGCACATTGGTGTATTTGAAAGTCTTTTTAACATAACTGAGGTAATAAAAACGAAACTAAAATAAAGCTTTGAACAATGGTATCTGTTTAACGACTGTTTTAAGAGGTATGTTCTTATTGATCTGCAATGAAGAGTAGAGCACACATTTAATGCTGTTATCAAACAAATTCAAAGTACTCAAGTCCATAGCATTGGATGACCGCAATTTTTGTTTGGCGGCTGGTCACACGAACTTGTCTCAGAAAACAATCATATATATAAACTTGAAAGTTAGGTTAAGGTACATATATCTATTTTTGTCTGAGACAAGTTTCTGATTTGATGATAAATAAATGACAGGGAATCCAACATCACCCTATTAACCATAATAATGCAGTGATATACACATTTGTAATCAGTATACTCTGGTTTGTTGTTTAAGGAATAACAGTACTGTAGTTGAAGAGTTGCCACCGTCAATTGTAGATTTGACGGTCGCAAATGCAGTTTTACTGGCGACGCGTAGCGGAGACAGTAAAACAGTGATTTGCGACCGTCAAATCAAAACTGATTACAAATGTGTATATCACTGCATTATTATGGTTAATAGGGTGATGTTGGATTCCCTGTCATTTATTTTATACTCTGGTTTGTTGTTTAAGGAATAACAGTACTGTAGTTGAAGAGTTGCCACCGTCAAATCAAAATTGACGGTGGCAACTCTTCAACTATAGTACTGTTATTCCGATTCTAATGCATTTCAAAAAGAAATAATACGATAAAACTTGGAAAGATGTCTAAATTTGACAAATAAAAAAAAATCCGCGAAACTTCATGAATAATTTTGGCGCAAAGACGTCATGGATAAACGTGACGTCATACAAATAAAAACTAACAAACTGGAGGTTATTACGTTACCTGTACGCTTCAAATTCGGATAAAATAAGTTTTAAACGGCGAATTCGAGGTAGGTGTTGTTTTATTTTGGATTATCTAGTAGTAATCGAACATTTGTTGATTCAATCATTTCAAAATGGTTGTCCCTCCTTAGTTACGCCTGGTCAACTGTGGATTTGACGGCAACTTTTAGCCAATGAAAAAAATTGTTACATACAAACTGCATTAGAATATTTAATATATTCATACTTTTATAAATTGTTATTTGAATGGAGAGTTGTCTCATTGGCACTCACACCACATCTTCTGATATCTATAACAGTTATGTTTAATGTTCATCAATTTGATTATCATTCTATCTTACTGCAATGATAGTGCAAAGCAAGTTCGTGGAGGACACTGTTCTGGAATTACGCATTTTTAAATAAATTTGATATAAGTAGGCATTCATATATTTCCCTAGTTTGTACACACAAATTTTTTAATTTGTTATTGAAAAATATATATATGATTATCACGACAAAACAGTTTTATTCATTTATCTATGTTCTTTAAAATTATTTTCATGGATTGATAAAATTAATATACAAGAAGCCATAACGAATGTAATGTTGCACTCGATATTATCCACAACACGCTCGGTTATCAAAGGTAACGTGGATATTAATGTCTGTGTCAATATAACATCGGAATGCTCTCGCGGTTATCCGCTGTAAAACAAATCACTATACTATGCAAGACTCCTGTTAGCCCTTTTCTCTTATGCATAGAATTTTCACTGACGTTGTACGTTCGAACCTAGCACGTTTAAAGTCCGTTTGAATCCATTCTGAATTGATATGCAGGATAGTCAGTTTTTTTTTGGCGAAGGTCACTGAATGTCATTGGCATATCCGGGTTTTTCCAGTGAAGAAATACAATTTGTATATGTACGTCCGAATACGTATGAAAATAATAATATATTGAAATATCTGACATTTAAATATGAATTGAATTAATCTTTCATATAACACAGAGCTCCAGATAAGAATTCACAAATTGGGGCTTTTATCCACCAATCTCCTTAATGTACTGTTTTTTTTCATCAACACAATATTGAATATTTAAGCATGTTATAATCACATAATATCAAACCGAGATGTTAATCCATCTTAAATATGTTTCTTTGTATATGTGATAGCTGTTTTATTTGGTTTATACACTGACAAGCAATTGCACGTTTAATTTAAAGTTTTGCCAGTTATGTATTTTCTCACAACTTATATAAACTGCAGCTGGTATCACTAGTTGGACAGTAACTAATTACCTTTCTAGATTAAATATGATCATCACCCTACAGTTTAGTTGGGATAGGTGTGGCTAAGTGTTTTGATTTTTATGTCATATATGTGAACATAAGGTGGTGTAAGATAGTTTTGCCAGTCCTATCACCTATTTGCCAGACCTACTTTTTTTTTAAATAAGAAGTTCCCCGATTTAAAAAAGGGACGAAAGATACCAGAGGGACAGTCAAACTCGTAGATTGAAAATAAACTGACAACGAACGCCATGGCTAAAAATAAAAAGACAAACAGACAAATAATAGTACAGAAGACACAACATAGAAAACTAAAGACTAAGCAACACAAACCCCACCGAAAGATATACCCCAACACCTTGACCAGGTTTATAGGGTGGTTTAATGACGGAGACCATATTCAATTTAAATTTACAAATAATACTGCAACATCAAATAAATGACAATGTTACATTGCACTTGCCAAGAAGACAACTATCTTAAGCATACAGAACAAGTAGACCAAAAACAAAGAAAGTTTCAAGCTGCATTGACGTAAAAACGGATATAATTAAGACCCAATTAAGGCATGCATGTTCACTCATCAACTTAAATGAAAAAATAATATCATGAAATTGAATATATAAACTAAAATTATACTTGAATGTTTTTGTTTAATTTAATTAACATAAAATCTAGGTTCATTTGTTCCTTATTATAACTTTTGGTTTCCGATGCTTTCCAACTTCATATCATGTCATAATTGATTTGGCCTTTCACTGTTACAACTCATATAGGAATAGTTCTTTTCGAAACCCCATGTTTGTCGTTCTAACAATTTTCTCGTTAAGGCACTCAAACACGCCCGTGCGTTCGATGGACGCTTCCAAAAACACTAGCTACGTCTTGTTATCATTATAATTATCCCTCAGCCATCAACAAGAAGCAGAAAACATGCTTCTATTCAATATTTTTACCGGACATTACTTTCGTTTTAACATTGTGTGTTATGATAAATCCCGAGCAATTCGAAAAAAATATGACAACATTACAAACGCTAATTGGATAAACGCAGAGAAGATCGAAATGTTTTCATCAACACGTGTACCGTACCTTTTGAGCAAGGGAAAATTCCAACAGGGACCCATTTCAACTACATTTTATACTTGATGCAACGCTCTATTTTTAGAACGAAAGGACATTTTCAATTATAAATATTACTAGAACACACCCGTGATATCGCGGGTCCGTGACTGAATTAAAGTATATAACTTTGCGCAAGCCTTATTTTAGTATCAGTATTGTCATCTGATAAAGTCATGCCGATTATAAGATGCACAGTTTTCTCTGTTTTCAAATTTTTCTGTTTGAACCCGTCGAACTGGAACTTATCAATTATTGGTTATACGTCATGCCCGCTAACAAATTGAAAACTGTAACTATACGACTTATTTTTAGTCCAGATGTTTAGTATTCGTATTGTTATCTTAGAAAGTCTTACTGATTAAAATACTACAATTTAGTAGTGTCAATCCTGTGATTATGACCCGTGTATATAACATATTAATCCTGAATACACCGTTTGGTGGTGCGCCTGTCAGATGCGGAACGTACAGATAAGGTAATAGGTAACAGGTGAATATACTATTGGTATCGGTATCGGACTCGATCCGGAACTTCTTAATTATTGGCAATATTAATTACGTGGAAAACAAAAGGGCTTGGAGTGGTGTAATTTTTAATCTACACCTTTGTACTATATTAGTTATATATAAAGTTGAATTCTTTGATTCGTCGTTTTTACGTGATGACGGCTGACAAATTGGACCTCGTAATTTTAGTATTATAGATAAAAAATAGATTTACGCGACGACTATGTAATAGATAAGGGTAAATAACGCAAACGATAGCGAATAAAAGCGTTAAGGACTCATGGTTTTGGCATATAATTGGGTTTTCCTTCGAATGAATTGGGTTTTTGAACGCTGCAACGGGCAATTGCATTGGGTTTTTAATAATTTTTATTGCGTGATCACGCAAATACGCAGCTTATCTGGAGCTCTGTAACATATACAGGATATTGTATAACATTTGTTTAAAAAACAATTGCATTATATAAAATATTATGACAGCAGAAACATGGGAAATGTCATTATTGGTGATATCAAATTGCAAAAGCACTTACCATGGAATAACATTTGTGACCTTTATAGTAAAAATGACATTTTACACAGACAAATTATACTGAAAACATTTGTTTGGAATATCACAATCTAGAGTATTCCGCTATTTGTAAAACATTGTCTGACTACATTCACACTTGGAATTTGTCATGCATTGTCATATATTGTTTGCCTATTCCCATCACTAACTTCTCAATATAATTAATTTTGATTCGGATGTAATATAACAATATCAAAAGTCTAATAATTATTGTTCACATATATGTGCAACTGCCAAATAAACGTCGGCATCAATCAAATATAGTTTTCCAAAAAGACATTTGATATATGCATACAGACTGCGAAATTTGATTTCCCTAAGGATAACAGATTTCTGAATTAAAATGACATAATATATAAAAATATCAAATACAGTTTATCATTTATGTATGTGTGCTGCCTTTATTCTAGTTGTTCGGCATTATATATTCAAGAAATTTCATTAAAGATGTGCCTCTTTTAAACAGATCACCTAGGTAACATTACAATATTCTTTGTTCAATAACTTTGATATCGTTGCCAATATTTTCTCCAATACTACATGTATATGAACAGACATGATGGTCTTTTCAGGTCTCTTTCCTAAATATAAGACTAAACAACATCACTTCTTACCTTAATGCAGTGTGCAAACTATATAGGTTGTTGTCTTTCTAGTTGGGGTATTATATGTGAATAATGTGGAAGAAAAAAAACAATTTCGGGGTGATTCTTCGTCATTTATATTGAGAATGAAAATGGGAAATGTGTCAAATAGACAACAACCAGACAGCAGAGCAGAACACAGTTGAAGGACCCAAATTGGTCTTTAAAACAGCGAGAAAATCCCATGACCGGAGGCGTGCTTAAGCGTGCCCCTTTACAAACATGTGTACTTGTTCATTGATAATGGGCGTCCTATTAAACTCCGAAATAGATAATGAACTAAAATTAAAAAAAAACCAAAAAAAAAAAACCACACACACACACAGACTAGCAACGGACACAGGCACATGACGTTGGACAGACGCATAAAAGCGGCAGGGTTGTTTGTGAGATATAAACCATCCCTCTATACCAAATATATATGACAAATGAAGAAAAACTAACACATTGTAACATACACCAAGGTTTTGGAAGTTATACCTTCTCTTTACCCCATAGTGTTGTCTCCTGTTGCATATATCTATAAAATAAGAAGATGTGGTATGATTGCCAATATGACAACTCTCCACAAGAGACCAAATGACACAGAAATTAACAACTTAGTTCACCAATGAAACAGAAATGTTTTTGTTACGCACTGACGATACTTGTTGAATCGCGAGTATATTATATATATAAGCATTTGTATTTAAACTGAAAATAATCAATATCTGCTTGATTTGCAAATATATTTTTCAAAGCTTCTTTGCTGGCTTCTAGTTATAGGTTGCATTTCTGTAAATATTGACTATACAATTTCCCATAGGAACTCCTTTTACAGCTAAAACTGTACCACTTGTACTATGAAGTTTTGTAAAAAATCTTATCCTAGAATTGAAAGTTCATCTGCACTACAATTGTTTTCAAAGGTCACAATATAGGGCTGTGCGGCATATTTTCAACGTTTATATGCCCTGAACTTTTTAGAGTTTAAAGTAACACTAATTTTCTTAGATACCCCTACCTCGAATGAAGGGTTACCACAGATTGCAATGTAAACAATATGCACATGTATATTTACTGGTAACATTCCCAAGTTATGTCTTTATGAGAAGGCACACAGAGAGCATAACTGGGAACCAGTATGTAAACAGAATTAATCTTCTATGAATATTCTAAATCTTCCCAAAAGAGGCGTGGTTTGAGAAACAGCTATATTTACAAAGTGCAACCTATAACATTTGTCGTAGGTCTTTTTTATTTTGTAGCTGTTCAACTGTTTTCACACATCCCTAGGCTTTCAAATTGTTAGCTTTGAGCGTTCCTGGTGGAGGTTATTTTTTGGCACTGTTTTGTACTCCTTTCTGTTTTTCCTCTGAGAATTTAGATTTTTCTTTTACCCCTTTTGTATAAAAATGCTTTGAAATGGAATATTAACACGTAAGTTCAGAACAAAATACAACAAATTGTTAAAAGGCTGTAACACATATTCAATATTAAACCGAACATAAATATTGCTGAATTTCTTAGATAACTGACTCTCAAAACATTGCTTCCTTTTGGTAATTTCCATTTGTTTTGTTCGAATAAACGTTTATGATACGTAAAACTGATTCAGGTTTCTTTCATGTCAAACATTTACATTTAAAAACTATATTACATAGTCAAAAGCGCAGTTTCGGAAAAAAAAAAAATTTGTAAAAATAAAAAGTTCAAAAAAAGGCGAAGATACTAAACGGATATTCCATCTCAAATATACAATAAAAGCAGGACGAAAGTTACCAGAGCAACAGTCAAATAAACTGACAACACAATGGCTGAGCAAAAAGACCATCCGACTAACAACAGAAACCAACACAACATAAAAAACTAGAATAAGCAGCATGATCTCCAACAAAAACTGTGGATGATATCAGGTGGTTCAAATCATTTAAAAGAGAGGTAAAAATACCAAATGGATATTCAAATTTTTTAAACGAAAACAAACTGACAATTCCATGCCATGGCAAAATACAAGATAAAATGTGTATTTAAGGTTCCTCCGACGAGCATATCATGTACCAGAATGTTAAAAACTTATTGGATTGGGAGTAACTATACTCAGTTATTCGTTCTAGACTGTTTTATTTCAAACCAAGGAAATAAGTGGTGTACAAAGCAGAATGTATATTATAAGTAAGCTAAAACATCCTACTTCTGCAAAGCTTTAACACTTTATACTTTTATACTTTTTAACTAATGTATTTAGCTACTGTATGGAATTTGTTAAAACAAGGTTGTTACGGTTATTGCACATGACCGTATAACGAATTAAATCTACTCAGACAAAACGGATATGCACCATAAAGCGCCTACATACATTACTGGCTGTTCTTGTGTTATAGAAGATCGGTGTAATTTCTGAACTCACCGCACTTGAATGGAACGCCGCAGCTGCCTTATAATAACGATACTCATATCACTAAGAGTTGAGGATATAACATGAAGCAAATTTTCTATACTATTACGACATTTGACTTTTCTACTCTGTCAATTTGCAATATCACTAAGATCAATTTATATACTATAAAGACGTTTTGATATAACAAGGAGTTACCTGTTTAAACTATTCTGTCATTTAACTACTTCATGCAAATATTTTTTATACTATGAAGACATCTTGTTTTAACATAGAGCTACCTTTTCATACTGATTTGTCAATTTACTAAACTATTCTATCATACTACTATCTTATGACGATAATGTCGTATATTACAAAGACATCTTAATATGATATGAAATCACCTCTTTATACTATCAACTCACTTGCTATTCTGACAGATCTCTTTACCATAATGACTCATCTTTTTACTATACATACAGAGAGTGTATCGTGATTAACTTTATAATGTCCTATGTAATGTCCTATGTCAATGTAATGTCTAAAACATAGTTAAAATGATAACATGAATTTGAAAATGGGGCATGTGTCAGAGACAACAACCCGACCATAAATAGAATGGTCGTCATTAAATGTTTTTACCTTTACTTCCAACGAAAAACATTTTCAAGGTATATTTGAGAAATTGATAAAAATTGGGACTGAATTGTAAATCAGACTTCATAATAAATTCAAGCTGTTAAAAAAAAAACCTCACGTCGTCAACTAACGAGGCAATACAGTGAGTCGAGATTAAATGAAAGAAGAATCAGTGTGATTTTTTCAAAGGCTTGCATCAGAGTCGTCCTCATACATCAGTTGGATTAATTGATGACTAATTATCATTTTTCCATTAAAATCATTTGGAAAAATCTTAATAAGATATAATGTACTACATGACTGATATAAAGTCAATAGTATAACCAAGGACGCATTATATGATATTATTTTTGTATACAAAGTTCACCAAAAGTTTACAGTGCCATAAAAGATATCAAGTATACTTAAGAGCATGACTATCTTTGAGTAGATTATCTTAAAAATGATACATGAATGTATAAAGCAATTAAGTATTTTGACAAGTAAGAAATGATCTGGTTGGTCATTGTTATTGTTATGGTAAACCTACAAAACATATATGTATTGAACTCCGTATATATTCATCGTAGTTATAAAGATGTGTTAGGAAGTCGTAAGAGATGATTAGAATGTTAAGTTACATTTAAGGAAGTTTGCTACTCAGTTTCAAAATAACAAGCTTTTCATAACACTGGTATATATTGATAGGGGATAATAAAGGAACCAAAATAGCCAAAAAAAAAATACAGGTCAATGTGCTTGTTTTCGAGATATTAGCTATTGAAATGTTGGAGGGAAAATGTTCTCTCTTGATTTTTCACAGCTTTATCACTGACAAGTTTAAGATCTCAAAACCTATTAAAAAATAACAACGACTTGATAAGACTTCAAAATATGGCTTATAATATACATGTGAAAGATTTCTAAAAGAAAAAAATTGGGGTCAATGGGCAATTTTTTTTAATGCATTCAAATGGATAGATAGTTATCAAAGGTACCAGGATTATAATTTAGTACGCCAGACGCGCGTTTCGTCTACACAAGACTCATCAGTGACGCTCATATCAAAATATTTATAAAGCCAAGCAAGTACAAAGTTGAAGAGCATTGAGGATCCAAAATTCCAAAAAGTTATGCCAAATACGGCTAAGGTAATCTATGTCTGGGATAAGAAAATCCTTAGTTTTTCAAAAAATTCAAAGTTTTGTAAACAGCAAATTTATAAAAATGACCACATTGTTGATATTCATGTCAGCACCGAAGTGTTGACTACTGGGCTGGTGATACCCTCGGGGACGAAACGTCCACCAGCAGTGGCATCGACCCAGTGGTGTAAATAGTTATCAAAGGTACCAGGATTATAATTAAGTACGCCAGACGCGCGTTTCGTCTACACATGACTAATCAGTGACGCTCATATCAAGATAAAACCAGACGATTCCGAAAATCTGACAAAAATTCCAAAACATGATAAGCCAACATCCTTTAATGAACATGCTATAACATACATTTTGTTATTTCATGAACATGAAGAAAGATAAATTCTAAAATATCAATGTTTTTTTAATTCATCGAATCAAAGAAGTTTAAACGGCTAAATAAAGTAATAAAGTGAAGAGAACCAAAAATTCAGAAAAGTTTTGCAAAATACAGCTAAGGTTATATTTTCCTTGGGTAGAGCATCCTTCTAAAAATAAACGAAACGCAGCTTAATCGACTGCAAAATAAGTATCTGAAAAACACTGATATTGATATAAAGAACTCCGATAACACTAAAATCAAGTCAATATGTTAAAAATAAATTTATTCGTTTCCGTCTTAAACATCGGTTCAGATTAAATTGTAAGTGCAAATGCGTGAGTTGTGTTTTGTACACCACTCTTTAAATGTGGTCGGAGTGACAAAGAATAAATGGTATGTCAATCTGATACATTTGAAAACTGCCAAAGCAGAAATAGCTGGTATTTAAAACTTGATACAAAAAATGAAGAAGATACTAAAGACTTCAATAAAAACAGACACCACTACGGAAGAAAACTACAAAAGGCTAACTACATGTACAGTCAACAAATAACTGAACAGATATCTAACGTGAATATGCAACACGAACAACACTTAGACAGGAGTTGCACGTAGGTGCTCAAAAAGGGTCAGCAATTCCTGTTCTGCAAGTGAAATCTGCCTGTGTGCTCTTGTGTATATATACTGTTGAGTTATACTTGTGTATACATATATATATATTTGAACAGATACAGCTGAATTATCTTTCATTCGTTAAAAAGTGATCACAAAAAAGTTAAGATAATTCTTCCGTTCCCTCATAGTTTTTTTTCTATCTGGAAACATTCCTAACGGTAAATAACTTAAATGTCCTTGCAGTGAAGATAATTTATTTATCAAAATTGCTGAATACAATCTGGATGGATATATAATATTAAAATTCATACTTATTCCCTTAAGTATAATAACGAATACAAAAAAATCTAAATGATTCATTTGGACAAATAATTAAAAAAATATATGTTCCTCGGCTGAATCCAATTACTATAAATATAATGAAAAGATATCATTTCAAACATACCTTATAAAAAGTACTTTTCACTGATGAGATTCACAGTGCGAAAGCGTCACGATTCCAGTCTCATTAAAATCTAAATAATATTATATGTCTTTCTTATAAACAATTGTGAAGTGACTTATACTATTTCGAAGCGGCATGACTCTTAATTAAGATTCAAGATAGAATGATATAGAAAGGACTCGTGTTTTTCATCTAGTTCACAATTAATTATATAAAGCATTATATTTCATGTAGAACGTAAAAACAAACTAGCGTGTTTTATGGTCGTTAAAATATTTTGTTTGAGAGAGCGTAACCACGTGACTAGATTTGTAAATGCACATGAGTCTGGTCATTATATAACTTGTGTCATAATAGTATTGATGCTCATACATACAATCTTCTTTTTTTAAGTGTCTATTGCAAAATCGTAGTCATATCATTTGCTATTTGAAAATATAAAAAAGATGACAGAGACAGCTGTACTAAACAGTGTACTAATAAACTCATCAAATATACAAGGATTGAAATCGTGAACGTACGTTTCGTCTACAAAATACTCATCAGTGACGTTCGAATTAAATAAAAGTTTTAAATTACAGAGAGGTTATTCCAAATACAGCTAACGTTATATATTCCTTCGAAAACATTATTAACGGTTCACGATCATTAACAATTTTCATCAAAATTTTCTAAGTTGATGGACACACGTCAAGATTGATATTATAAGATGAAAATTAAAATAACTCTCTAACAATATTTATAAAATTTTGAAAATGGAAAGTAGAAATTTCATTTCATTGATACAAATAGATATTTCAGATCACATCTATTTGTTTCTCTACTGTTTCCAATTACCTGATAAATGTGTAAAATATTATAAGAGTCATATCTAATTATATATTTTTTTTTCTGGTGATATGATAGAAAATTAGCGTCAAAATTCATGCTTCATTAATGGTGAAAAATGCAGTAGGTGTTGTTCGAAAAGTATAAAGCAACTAATTGCTAATTAGAAGCGACGTGACTCGTTCGTTATATTAAAGTATGGAGACGCAATAAATGAATCAATTAAGGAGGTAGACTTAGGTTAAGGGAAATAACTCTTAAAATCATCAGTACGTTTGTGTCAACCATTTTCAAAAATATATTCTAAGCTTCTAGGTTACATAGATTATTTTCAATCTGTTTCGTGTAAACGCTTAAAATATACATTGATGAACTTGACTTTTACAAACGTTAAACTGATTTAAAGAGTTATCTCCCTGAACCAAGGTCTACCCCCTTAATGTAATATATCCTTTATGTAATAGAAATTGTACTCGAAGAATATTGCAAATAAAGATTCTGCTTTAAACTATATAAACGAATATTTGAGTAATACACAATACAATTGACGTTTATACTAGTGTGTATCCTAATCTTCGAGTAGGTCAGTATTTTCTTTCAAATATTTTGTTAGCAAACAAAAACACACATATAAATTGAAACAACAAGTCAATTTGTACAGTAATTGATTCATCTGCTGTTAAAATCATATTAATATAAGAAACTGATCATGATACAGCAAGACAATTGCACTAAACATAAATAGAAATATAACATACTGCTAAAAAATGTATCCTAACGGATGATATAACTAAGGAGATGTGGTCTGAGTTCCAATAAAACAACTCTGCATCCAAGTCAAAATGTATAAAAAGTTAATCATTATAAGTTAAGGTACGGCCTCAAAAATGGAGCCTTGGCTCACACCGTACAGCAAGCTATAAAGGGCCCCAAATGACTAGTGTATAACAGTTCACACAGGAAATCCAACGGTCTAATCTATATTAATACCGAAATACGAGAAACACCTATGAACTACACCAACAAACGACAACCACTGCACAACAGACTCCTAGCTGCTCAACAGGAGGCACTTTATTTGTCGACGCATTCAGTCTCGCCCTTCTTTGAATTTATTGAACAACAGGAGGCACTTTATTTGTCGACGCATTCAGTCTCGCCCTTCTTTGAATTTATTGAATTTACTCATTTTTTGTTTGCTACCTTCATTGGTCTCTTACAGTTTTGATTCCACATTGAAATTTTGCTGAAAATTTGCATATAGACTATTTTTGCCTGATTTAATCAAATATGTAATAAAAAATATACCTTGATGTGCTACTTTTTTTTTTGTAAAATGAGGACCAAATTTCATATATTTGCTCATCATTCGTATTTGTTGACGCATTTTTCCTTTCGAGAGAAATACATAACTTTTTTGTTTTAAAAGATAAACAAAAGCTGTTTTTTGTAAAATTATTTGTAAAATTCTGTTTTATGTAAATGTTCTTTAAATTTGTGCATTTTTTTTCTTCAAATAACTCATATTTATAAAATGTACACGAATGTAGTAAAAGAACGTCATTTTTTGCTGCATATTTATCAAATTAAAAAAAAATGCACTGTTTACGTTTGCATGAAAATTGGCACACACTATCTTCTTACGTAATCAAATCAAATGTTTATTTTTAAACAGAGATAGTTAGACAATATACGTATAGTGTCTTGAAATATGAAATTTATTTATATGAGGCTTAGAAACACGGGAAAATACGAGGTTCTATCGAGCATTTTCCCGTTTCGTGCCGAAACATATCCACCAAAGTTTAAATGGATTGGGCAACCATACAGCCTTTAAAAATAAGTCGCGAAAATAAAAATTGACATTAGCTACGTCCTTACCTACCCGGTAACTGTATCGTATGCCCTTAATCGATTTAAGAGATTTGAAAATCAATATACTAACGTCACCTTTATTCTTTATCGCTTGTTGACACGTTAGTTGCAATTATGCAAGTATGTGTCGTTGGTCCTATGTTGCTGTAAGTTGTCGGAGGCTCACAGTTATTCACAACTATAGCTCAGTTTACTAAGTTTGCGATTAAAAAAAAAAAGAATCCATCTCAATATGCAGGTGCCTGCCTCTAGAACATCGCTGATGGTTGTCTCATGGAATATTTCAGTATTGGAATGTTATTGGGACGATCTGAACCTTGGCATTTTTCATACAAATACTTCTATTGTTTTAACCGGTATGTTACCTTCTGGATGACTTTGATTATTTTCATACATGAGTTGCTGTTTCACAGATAAATGCTGCATATCTCCTTTAATTCATATCTTAAACAAGTTGAGCCAGACCTGCTTCACTCATGGATCATTTGAGAGGACCGCCGGTTTTTGGTGGCGTTTGAGTTGCTCAGTCTTTAGTTTTCTAAGTTGTGTTCATTGTACTGTTGTTTGTCTTTTCGTTGTTTTTCGTTTTTTTGCCATGGCATTGTCATTTTTTTTACTCATTAGTATTGAATGTCCCTTTAGAGTATATTTAAGCTCTCTACAAAACCTGTTGTGCCAAATTAACTATGGAAATCGACAGAAAAACAATAGTATTTTGAATGATTTATCAGATACGAACAGTAAAAGCGAGGCAGATATTAATACAAGGATAGTCATAGTCATAAGACTAATACAAAGTTTAATTGCCTTGTCAAAAATAAAAAAATAGACGAACAATAGCCTAAACAAACACATCATTGAAACCAAAGAAAACAACGAACCTCACAAAAGCCGGGTAGATCTCAGGTGATCCGGAAAGTGAATAATGATCAAAAGAGAAACAAACTCTGGTAATACAAATACAAGGAGATGTGGTACGATTGCAAATGAGCCAATTATCCACCAAAGTTTAAATGGAGTGGGCAACCATACAGCCTTTAACAATGAGACAAACTCATACAATATTGATATAAAAGAATTTGATAGGAAAAATGTTGAACAAATCAATTGATTGAACGGCATTATTCATAACAAAACAGTGTACGAAAAACAAACATGACAGAAATGAGCCAACAGCAACCACTGAACATATTTGTGAGCGCCAAACCCACCGCAACATTTAACACATCAATAGAAGAAACTGTAAAAATCAGTTGCAATATGCTTGATATAATATGAAGTCACCTCTTCATACTATCAACTCACCTTTGCTATTCTGACAACAACCCAATCTTTTTCAATTTCTCAAATATAACTTGAACATGTTTTTAGTTGGAAGTAAAGGTAAAACTCATTTAATGACGACCATTCTGTTCTTCGGTCGGGTTGTTGTAATCTCTTTGACACATTCCCATTTCCATTCTCAAATTCATGTTATCATTTTAACTATGTTTTAGACATTGCATTGACATAGGACATTATAAAGTTAATCTCGATACACTCTCTGTATGTATAGTATAAAGATGGGTCATTATGGTATAGAGATCTGTCAGAATAGCAAAGGTGAGTTGATAGTATGAAGAGGTGACTTCATATTATATCAAGCATATTGCAACTGATTTTTACAACTGACAACGCCATGGCTAAAAATGAAAAAGACAAACAGAAAAACAATAGTACACACGACACAACATAGAAAACTAAAGAATAAACAACACGAACCCCACCAAAAACTAATATGATTTTAACAGCAGATGAATCAATTACTGTACAAATTGACTTGTTGTTTCAATTTATATGTGTGTTTTTGTTTGCTAACAAAATAATTGAAAGAAAATACTGACCTACTCGAAGATTAGGATACACACTAGTATAAACGTAAATTGTATTGTATATTACTCAAAATTTCGTTAATATAGTTTAAAGCAGAATATTTATTTGCAATATTCTTCGCGTACAATCTCTATTACATAAAGGATATATTACATTTATTGATTCAGTTATTGCGTCTCCATACTTTTTACTTTCGCAAGATTATTATATTGCCTTAAGGATCCGGTCAAGAGCTGTGTTCCAAACTAACAAATGTTGCATAATAAAGTTTGATTGCAGTTTAAGAGGAATATATTGTGTAATACAAAAAAAAATCCTCACTTCAGCATAAGAATTTAATATAACGAACGAGTCACGTCGCTTCTAATTAGCAATTAGTTGCTTTATAATTTTCGAACATCTCCTACTGCATTTTTCACCATTAATGAAGCATGAATTTTGAAGCTAATTTTCTATTATATCACCAGAAAAAAAATATGCTAATTAGATATGACTGTAATAATATTTTACACATTGATCAGGAAATTGGAAACAGTAGAGAAACAAATAGATGTGATCTGAAATATTGATTTGTATCAATGAAATGAAATTTCTACTTTCCATTTTCAAAATTTTATAAATATTGTTAGAGAGTTATTTTAATTTTCATCTTATAATATCAATCTTGACGTGTGTCCATCAACTTAGAAAATTTTAATGAAAATTGTTAATGATCGTGAACCGTTAATAATGTTTTCGAAGGAATATATAACGTTAGCTGTATTTGGAATAACCTCTGTGTAATTTAAAACTTTTATTTAGTTCGAACGTCACTGATGAGTATTTTGTAGACGAAACGTACGTTCACGATTTCAATCCTTGTATATTTGATGAGTTTATTAGTACACTGTTTAGTACAGCTGTCTCTGTCATCTTTTTTATATTTTCAAATAGCAAATGATATGACTACGATTTTGCAATAGACACTTAAAAAAAGAAGATTGTATGTATGAGCATCAATACTATTATGACACAAGTTATATAATGACCAGACTCATGTGCATTTACAAATCTAGTCACGTGGTTACGTTCTCTCAAACAAAATGTTTTAACGACCATAAAACACGCTAGTTTGTTTTTACGTTCTACATGAAATATAATGCTTTATATTATTAATTGTGAACTAGATGAAAGACACGAGTCCTTTCTATATCATTCTATCTTGAATCTTAGTTAAGAGTCATGCCGCTTCGAAATAGTATAAGTCACTTCACAATTGTTTATAAGAAAGACATATAATATTATTTAGATTTTAATGAGACTGGAATCGTGACGCTTTCGCACTGTGAATCTCATCAGTGAAAAGTACTTTTTATAAGGTATGTTTGAAATGATATCTTTTCATTATATTTATAGTAATTGGATTCAGCCGAGGAACATATATTTTTTTAATTATTTGTCCAAATGAATCATTTAGATTTTTTTGTATTCGTTATTATACTTAAGGGAATAAGTATGAATTTTAATATTATATATCCATCCAGATTGTATTCAGCAATTTTGATAAATAAATTATCTTCACTGCAAGGACATTTAAGTTATTTACCGTTAGGAATGTTTCCAGATAGAAAAAAAACTATGAGGGAACGGAAGAATTATCTTAACTTTTTTGTGATCACTTTTTAATGAATGAAAGATAATTCAGCTGTATCTGTTCAAATATATATATGTATACACAAGTATAACTCAACAGTATATATACACAAGAGCACACAGGCAGATTTCACTTGCAGAACAGGAATTGCTGACCCTTTTTGAGCACCTACGTGCAACTCCTGTCTAAGTGTTGTTCGTGTTGCATATTCACTTTAGATATCTGTTCAGTTATTTGTTGACTGTACATGTAGTTAGCCTTTTGTAGTTTTCTTCCGTAGTGGTGTCTGTTTTTATTGAAGTCTTTAGTATCTTCTTCATTTTTTGTATCAAGTTTTAAATACCAGCTATTTCTGCTTTGGCAGTTTTCAAATGTATCAGATTGACATACCATTTATTCTTTGTCACTCCGACCACATTTAAAGAGTGATGTACAAAACACAACTCACGCATTTGCACTTACAATTTAATCTGAACCGATGTTTGAGACGGGAACGAATAAATTTATTTTTAACATATTGACTTGATTTTAGTGTTATCGGAGTTCTTTATATCAATATCAGTGTTTTTCAGATACTTATTTTGCAGTCGATTAAGCTGCGTTTCGTTTATTTTTAGAAGGATGCTCTACCCAAGGAAAATATAACCTTAGCTGTATTTTGCAAAACTTTTCTGAATTTTTGGTTCTCTTCACTTTATTACTTTATTTAGCCGTTTAAACTTCTTTGATTCGATGAATTAAAAAAAAATTGATATTTTAGAATTTATCTTTCTTCATGTTCATGAAATAACAAAATGTATGTTATAGCATGTTCATTAAAGGATGTTGGCTTATCATGTTTTGGAATTTTTGTCAGATTTTCGGAATCGTCTGGTTTTATCTTGATATGAGCGTCACTGATTAGTCATGTGTAGACGAAACGCGCGTCTGGCGTACTTAATTATAATCCTGGTACCTTTGATAACTATTTACACCACTGGGTTGATGCCACTGCTGGTGGACGTTTCGTCCCCGAGGGTATCACCAGCCCAGTAGTCAACACTTCGATGCTGACATGAATATCAACAATGTGGTCATTTTTATAAATTTGCTGTTTACAAAACTTTGAATTTTTTGAAAAACTAAGGATTTTCTTATCCCAGACATAGATTACCTTAGCCGTATTTGGCATAACTTTTTGGAATTTTGAATCCTCAATGCTCTTCAACTTTGTACTTGCTTGGCTTTATAAATATTTTGATATGAGCGTCACTGATGAGTCTTGTGTAGACGAAACGCGCGTCTGGCGTACTAAATTATAATCCTGGTACCTTTGATAACTATTTATCCATTTGAATGCATTAAAAAAAATTGACCATTGACCCCAATTTTTTTCTTTTAGAAATCTTTCACATGTATATTATAAGCCATATTTTGAAGTCTTATCAAGTCGTTGTTATTTTTTAATAGGTTTTGAGATCTTAAACTTGTCAGTGATAAAGCTGTGAAAAATCAAGAGAGAACATTTTCCCTCCAACATTTCAATAGCTAATATCTCGAAAACAAGCACATTGACCTGTATTTTTTTTTTTGGCTATTTTGGTTCCTTTATTATCCCCTATCAATATATACCAGTGTTATGAAAAGCTTGTTATTTTGAAACTGAGTAGCAAACTTCCTTAAATGTAACTTAACATTCTAATCATCTCTTACGACTTCCTATGAAATAGAAATTGTAAAAAAACCACACGTCGCCAACTACCGAAGCAATACAGTGAGTCGAGATTAAATGAAAGAAGAATCAGTGTGATTTTTCACCATGCATCAGCGTCGTCCTCATACATCAATTGGATGAACTGATGACTAATTATCATTTTTCCATTAAAATCATATGAAATAGAAATTGTAAAAAAAACCACACGTCGTCAACTACTGAGGAAATACAGTGAGTCGAGATTAAATGAAAGAAGAATCAATGTGATTTTTTCAAAGGCTTGCATCAGCGTCGTCCTCATACATCAATTGGATTAATTGATGACTAATTATCATTTTTCCATTAAAATCATATAGAAAAATCTTAATAAGATATAATGTACTACATGACTGATATAAAGTCAACAGTATAACCAAGGATGCATTATATGATATTATTTTTGTATACAAAGTTCACCAAAAGTTTACAGTGCCATAAAAGATATCAAGTATACCTAAGAGCATGACTATCTTTGAGTAGATTATCTTAAAAATGATACATGAATGTATAAAGCAATTAAGTATTTTGACAAGTAAGAAATGATCTGGTTGGTCATTGTTATTGTTATGGTAAACCTACAAAACATATATGTATTGAACTCCGTATATATTCATCGTAGTTATAAAGATGTGTTAGGAAGTCGTAAGAGATGATTAGAATGTTAAGTTACATTTAAGGAAGTTTGCTACTCAGTTTCAAAATAACAAGCTTTTCATAACACTGGTATATATTGATAGGGGATAATAAAGGAACCAAAATAGCCAAAAAAAAAAAATACAGGTCAATGTGCTTGTTTTCGAGATATTAGCTATTGAAATGTTGGAGGGAAAATGTTCTCTCTTGATTTTTCACAGCTTTATCACTGACAAGTTTAAGATCTCAAAACCTATTAAAAAATAACAACGACTTGATAAGACTTCAAAATATGGCTTATAATATACATGTGAAAGATTTCTAAAAGAAAAAAATTGGGGTCAATGGTCAATTTTTTTTAATGCATTCAAATGGATAAATAGTTATCAAAGGTACCAGGATTATAATTTAGTACGCCAGACGCGCGTTTCGTCTACACAAGACTCATCAGTGACGCTCATATCAAAATATTTATAAAGTCAAGCAAGTACAAAGTTGAAGAGCATTGAGGATTCAAAATTCCAAAAAGTTATGCCAAATACGGCTAAGGTAATCTATGTCTGGGATAAGAAAATCCTTAGTTTTTCAAAAAATTCAAAGTTTTGTAAACAGCAAATTTATAAAAATGACCACATTGTTGATATTCATGTCAGCATCGAAGTGTTGACTACTGGGCTGGTGATACCCTCGGGGACGAAACGTCCACCAGCAGTGGCATCAACCCAGTGGTGTAAATAGTTATCAAAGGTACCAGGATTATAATTAAGTACGCCAGACGCGCGTTTCGTCTACACATGACTAATCAGTGACGCTCATATCAAGATAAAACCAGACGATTCCGAAAATCTGACAAAAATTCCAAAACATGATAAGCCAACATCCTTTAATGAACATGCTATAACATACATTTTGTTATTTCATGAACATGAAGAAAGATAAATTCTAAAATATCAATGTTTTTTTAATTCATCGAATCAAAGAAGTTTAAACGGCTAAATAAAGTAATAAAGTGAAGAGAACCAAAAATTCAGAAAAGTTTTGCAAAATACAGCTAAGGTTATATTTTCCTTGGGTAGAGCATCCTTCTAAAAATAAACGAAACGCAGCTTAATCGACTGCAAAATAAGTATCTGAAAAACACTGATATTGATATAAAGAACTCCGATAACACTAAAATCAAGTCAATATGTTAAAAATAAATTTATTCGTTCCCGTCTCAAACATCGGTTCAGATTAAATTGTAAGTGCAAATGCGTGAGTTGTGTTTTGTACATCACTCTTTAAATGTGGTCGGAGTGACAAAGAATAAATGGTATGTCAATCTGATACATTTGAAAACTGCCAAAGCAGAAATAGCTGGTATTTAAAACTTGATACAAAAAATGAAGAAGATACTAAAGACTTCAATAAAAACAGACACCACTACGGAAGAAAACTACAAAAGGCTAACTACATGTACAGTCAACAAATAACTGAACAGATATCTAAAGTGAATATGCAACACGAACAACACTTAGACAGGAGTTGCACGTAGGTGCTCAAAAAGGGTCAGCAATTCCTGTTCTGCAAGTGAAATCTGCCTGTGTGCTCTTGTGTATATATACTGTTGAGTTATACTTGTGTATACATATATATATTTGAACAGATACAGCTGAATTATCTTTCATTCATTAAAAAGTGATCACAAAAAAGTTAAGATAATTCTTCCGTTCCCTCATAGTTTTTTTTCTATCTGGAAACATTCCTAACGGTAAATAACTTAAATGTCCTTGCAGTGAAGATAATTTATTTATCAAAATTGCTGAATACAATCTGGATGGATATATAATATTAAAATTCATACTTATTCCCTTAAGTATAATAACGAATACAAAAAAATCTAAATGATTCATTTGGACAAATAATTAAAAAAATATATGTTCCTCGGCTGAATCCAATTACTATAAATATAATGAAAAGATATCATTTCAAACATACCTTATAAAAAGTACTTTTCACTGATGAGATTCACAGTGCGAAAGCGTCACGATTCCAGTCTCATTAAAATCTAAATAATATTATATGTCTTTCTTATAAACAATTGTGAAGTGACTTATACTATTTCGAAGCGGCATGACTCTTAACTAAGATTCAAGATAGAATGATATAGAAAGGACTCGTGTCTTTCATCTAGTTCACAATTAATTATATAAAGCATTATATTTCATGTAGAACGTAAAAACAAACTAGCGTGTTTTATGGTCGTTAAAACATTTTGTTTGAGAGAACGTAACCACGTGACTAGATTTGTAAATGCACATGAGTCTGGTCATTATATAACTTGTGTCATAATAGTATTGATGCTCATACATACAATCTTCTTTTTTTAAGTGTCTATTGCAAAATCGTAGTCATATCATTTGCTATTTGAAAATATAAAAAAGATGACAGAGACAGCTGTACTAAACAGTGTACTAATAAACTCATCAAATATACAAGGATTGAAATCGTGAACGTACGTTTCGTCTACAAAATACTCATCAGTGACGTTCGAACTAAATAAAAGTTTTAAATTACACAGAGGTTATTCCAAATACAGCTAACGTTATATATTCCTTCGAAAACATTATTAACGGTTCACGATCATTAACAATTTTCATTAAAATTTTCTAAGTTGATGGACACACGTCAAGATTGATATTATAAGATGAAAATTAAAATAACTCTCTAACAATATTTATAAAATTTTGAAAATGGAAAGTAGAAATTTCATTTCATTGATACAAATCAATATTTCAGATCACATCTATTTGTTTCTCTACTGTTTCCAATTTCCTGATCAATGTGTAAAATATTATTACAGTCATATCTAATTAGCATATTTTTTTTCTGGTGATATAATAGAAAATTAGCTTCAAAATTCATGCTTCATTAATGGTGAAAAATGCAGTAGGAGATGTTCGAAAATTATAAAGCAACTAATTGCTAATTAGAAGCGACGTGACTCGTTCGTTATATTAAATTCTTATGCTGAAGTGAGGATTTTTTTTTGTATTACACAATATATTCCTCTTAAACTGCAATCAAACTTTATTATGCAACATTTGTTAGTTTGGAACACAGCTCTTGACCGGATCCTTAAGGCAATATAATAATCTTGCGAAAGTAAAAAGTATGGAGACGCAATAACTGAATCAATAAATGTAATATATCCTTTATGTAATAGAGATTGTACGCGAAGAATATTGCAAATAAATATTCTGCTTTAAACTATATTAACGAAATTTTGAGTAATATACAATACAATTTACGTTTATACTAGTGTGTATCCTAATCTTCGAGTAGGTCAGTATTTTCTTTCAATTATTTTGTTAGCAAACAAAAACACACATATAAATTGAAACAACAAGTCAATTTGTACAGTAATTGATTCATCTGCTGTTAAAATCATATTAGTTTTTGGTGGGGTTCGTGTTGTTTATTCTTTAGTTTTCTATGTTGTGTCGTGTGTACTATTGTTTTTCTGTTTGTCTTTTTCATTTTTAGCCATGGCGTTGTCAGTTTGTTTTCGATTTATGAGTTTGACTGTCCCTTTGGTATCTTTCGTCCCTCTTTTAATATAAGAAACTGATCATGATACAGTAAGACAATTGCACTAAACATAAATAGAAATATAACATACTGCTAAAAAATGTATCTTAACGGATGATATAACTAAGGAGATGTGGTCTGAGTTCCAATAAAACAACTCTGCATCCAAGTCAAAATGTATAAAAAGTTAATCATTATAAGTTAAGGTACGGCCTAAAAATGGAGCTTTGGCCAACACCGAACAGCAAGCTATAAAGGGCCCCAAATGACTAGTGTATAACAGTTCACACAGGAAATCCAACGGTCTAATCTATATTAAAACCGAAATACGAGAAACACCTATGAACTACACCAACAAACGACAACCACTGCACAACAGACTCCTAGCTGCACAACAGGAGGCACTTTATTTGTCGACGCATTCAGTCTCGCCCTTCTTTGAATTTATTGAATTTACTCATTTTTTGTTTGCTACCTTCATTGGTCTCTTCTTAAGAACATGCGATACAGTTTTGATCCCACATTGACATTTTGCTGACAATTTGCATATAGGCTATTTTTGCCTGATTTAATCAAATATGTAATAAAAAATTTACCTTCATGTGCTACTTTTTTTTTTAGTAAAATGAGGTCCAAATTTCATATATTCGCTCATCATTCGTATTTGTTGACGTATTTTTCCTTTCGAGAGAAATACATAACTTTTTTGTTTTAAAAGATGAACAAAAGCTGTTTTTTGTAAAATTATTTGTAAAATTCTGTTTTTTTAAATGTCCTTTAAATTTGTGCATTTTTTTTCTTCAAATAACTCATATTTATAAAATGTACACGAATGTAGTAAAAGAACGTCATTTTTTGCTGCATATTTATCAAATTAAAAAAAAATGCACTGTTTACGTTTGCATGAAAATTGGCACACACTATCTTCTTACGTAATCAAATCAAATGTTTTTTTTAAACAGATATAGTTAGACAATATACGTATAGTGTCCTGAAATATGAAATTTCTTTGTATGAGGCTTAGAAACGGGAACATTCGAGGTTCTATCGAGCATTTTCCCGTTTCGTGCCGAAACATATCTACCAAACATATCCACCAAAGTTTAAATGGATTGGGCAACCATACAGCCTTTAAAAATAAGTCGCGAAAATAACAATTGACATTAGCTACGTCCTTACCTCCCCGGTAACTGTATCGTATGCCCTTAATCGATTTAAGAGATTTGAAAATCAATATACTAACGTCACCTTTATTCTTTATCGCTTGTTGACAAGTAGGTGGCAATTATGCAATTATGTCTCGTTGGTCCTATGTTGCTGTAAGTTGTCCGAGGCTCACAGTTATTCACAACTATAGCTCAGTTTACTAAGTTTGGGATTAAAAAAAAAAAGAATCCGTCTCAATATGCAGGTGCCTGCCTCTAGAACATCGTTGATGGTTGTCTCATGGAATATTTCAGTATTGGAATGTTATTGGGACGATCTGAACCTTGGCATTTTTTATACAAATACTTCTATTGTTTTAACCGGTATGTTACCTTCTGGATATCTTTGATTATTTTCATACATGGGTTGCTGTTTCACAGATAAATGCTGCATATCTCCTTTAATTCATATCTTAAACATGTTGAGCCAGACCTGCTTCACTCCCGGATCATCTGAGAGGACCGCCGGTTTTTGGTGGCGTTTGAGTTGCTCAGTCTTTAGTTTTCTAAGTTGTGTTCATTGTACTGTTGTTTGTCTTTTCGTTGTTTTTCGTTTTTTTTTTGCCATGGCATTGTCATTTTTTTTACTCATTAGTATTGAATGTCCCTTTGGAGTATATTTAAGCTCTCTACAAAACCTGTTGTGCCAAATTAACTATGGAAATCGACAGAAAAACAATAGTATTTTGAATGATTTATCAGATACGAACAGTAAAAGCGAGGCAGATATTAATACAAGGATAGTCATAGTCATAAGACTAATACAAAGTTTAATTGCCTTGTCAAAAATAAAAAATAGACGAACAACAGCCTAAACAAACACATCATTGAAACCAAAGAAAACAACGAACCTCACAAAAGCCGGGTAGATCTCAGGTGATCCGGAAAGTGAATAATGATCAGAAGAATAACAAACTCTGGTAATACAAATACAAGGAGATGTGGTACGATTGCAAATGAGCCAATTATCCACCAAAGTTTAAATGGAGTGGGCAACCATACACCCTTTAACAATGAGAACAACTCATACAATATTGATAAAAAGAACTTGATAGGAATATGTTGAACAAATCAATTGATTGAACGGCCTTATTCATAACAAAACAGTGTACGAAAAACAAATATGACAGAAATGAGCCAACAGCAACCACTGAACATATTTGTGAGCGTCAAACCCACCGCAACATTTAGCACATCAATAGAAGAAACTGTAAAAATCAGTTGCAATATGCTTGATATAATATGAAGTCACCTCTTCATACTATCAACTCACCTTGCTATTCTGACAGATCTCTATACCATAATGACCCATCTTTATACTATACATACAGAGAGTGTATCGTGATTAACTTTATAATGTCCTATGTCAATGCAATGTCTAAAACATAGTTAAAATGATAACATGAATTTGAGAATGAAAATGGGAATGTGTCAAAGAGACTACAACAACCCGACCAAAGAACAGAATGGTCGTCATTCAATGATTTTTACCTTTACTTCCAACGAAAAACATGTTCAAGTTATATTTGAGAAATTGAGAAAGATTGGGACTGAATTGTATATCAGACTTCCCATGAAATAGAAACTGTAAAAAAAACCCACACGTCGTCAACTACTGAGGCAATACAATGAGTCGAGATTAAATGAAAAAAGAATCAGTGTGATTTTTTCAAAGGCTTGCATCAAAGTCGTCCTCATACATCAATTGGATTAATTGATGACTAATTATCATTTTTCCATTAAAATCATATAGATATAATGTACTACATGACTGATATAAATTCAATAGTATAACTAAGGATGCATTATATGATATTATTTTTGTAACACAAAGTTCACCGAAAGTTTACAGTGCCATAAAAGATATCAAGTATACTTCAGAGCATGACTATCTTTGAGTAGATTATCTTAAAAATGATACATGAATGTATAAAGCAATTAAGTATTTTGACAAGTAAGAAATGATCTGATTGGTCATTGTTATTGTTATGGTTAACCTACAAAATACATATGTATTGAACTCGGTATATAGTCATCGTAGTTATAAAGATGTGTTAGGAAGTCGTAAGAGATAATTAGAATGTTAAGTTACATTTAAGGAAGTTCGCTACTCAGTTTCAAAATAACAAGCTTTTCATAACACTGGTATATATTGATAGGGGATAATAAAGTATTGTACATGTAAAAGAATTCTATAAGAAAAAATGGGGGTCAGTTGGCAAAATGTTAATGCATTCAAATGGATAAAACCAGACGATTCCAAAAATCTGACAAACAATCCAAAATATGATAAGCCAACATCCTTTAATGAACATGCCATAACATTCATTTTATTATTTCATGAACATGAAGAAAGATAAATTCTTAAATATCAATGTTTTTTAAATTTTAACTTATTTTATTTTCCAACTCATCGAATCAAAGAAGTTTAAACGGCCAAATAAAGTAATAAAGTGAAAAGAACCAAAAATTCAGAAAGGTTTTGCAAAATACAGCTAAGGTTCTATTTTCCTAGGGTAGAGCATCGTTCTAAAAATAAACGAAACGCAGCTTAATCGACTGCAAAATAAGTATCTGAAAAACACTGATATTGATATAAAGAACTCAGATAACACTAAAATAGAGTCAATATGTTCAAAATAAATTTATTCGTTTCCGTCTCAAACATCGGTTCAGATTAAATTGAAAGTGCAAATGCGTGAGGGCAGTTTTGTTTTGTACACCACTGTGTAAATGTGGTCGGAGTGACAAAGAATAAATGGACTGTCAATCTGATACATTTGAAAACTGCCGAAGCAGAAATAGCTGGTATTTAGAACTTGATAAAAAAGATGGAGAAGATGCTGAAGAGTTCAATAACAACAGACACCACTACGGAAGAAAACTACAAAAGGCTAACTACATGTACAGTCAACAAATCACTGAACAGATATCTAAAGTGAATATGCAACACGAACAACACTTAGACAGGAGTTGCACGTAGGTGCTCAAAAAGGGTCAGCAATTCCTGTTCTGCAAGTGGAATCCGCCTGTGTGCTCTTGTTTATATATACTGTTGAGTTATATCCAATACTTGTGTATACATATATATCTTTGAAACAGATACAGCTGAATTATCTTTCATTCATTAAAAAGTGATCACAAAAAAGTTAAGATAATTATTTCGTTCCCTCATAGTTTTTGTCTATCTGGAAACATTCCTAACGGTAAATAACTTAAATTTCCTTGCAGTGAAAATAATTTATTTATCAAAATTGCTGAATACAAATCTGGATGGATATATTACATTAAAATTCATACTGATTCCCCTAAATATAATAACGAATACAAAAAAATTCTAAAAGATTCATTTGGACAAATAATTAAAAAAATATATGTTCCTCAGCTGAATCCAATTACTATAAATATAACGAAAAGATATCATTTAAAACATACCTTATAAAAAGTATTTTTCACTGATGAGATTCACAGTGCGAAAGCGTCACGATTCCAGTCTCATTAAAATCTAAACAATATCATATGTCATTCTCATAAATAATTGTAAAGTGACTTATACTATTTCGAAGCGGCATGACTCTTTAATAATTAAGAGTCAAGATAGAATGATATAGAAAGGACTCTTGTCTTTCATCTGGTTCACACTTAATTATATAAAGCGTTATATTTCATGTAGAACGTAAACACAAGTTAGCGTGTTTTATGGTCGTTAAAACATTTTGTTTGAAAGAGCGTGACCACGTGACAAGATTTGTAAATGCACATGAGTCTGGTCATTATATAACTTATGTCATAATAGTATTGATGCTCATACATACAATCTTCTTATTTTGTAAGTGTCTATTGCAAAATCATAGTCTAATCATTTGCTATTTGAAAATATAAAAAAGATGACAGAGACAGCTGTACTAAACAGTGTACTAATAAACTCATCAAATATACAAGGATTGAAATCGTGAACGTATGTTTCGTCTACAAAATACTCATCAGTGACGTTCGAATTGAAAAAAAGTTTTAAATTACGGAGAGGTTATTCCAAATACAGCTAACGTTATATATTCCTTCGAAAACATTATTAACGGTTCACGATCATTAACAATTTTCATCAAAATTCTAGGTTGATGGACACACGTCAAGATTGATATTATAAGATGAAAATTAAAATAACTCTCTAACAATATTTATAAAATTTTGAAAATGGAAAGTAGAAATTTCATTTCATTGATACAAATAAATATTTCAGATCACTTCTATTTGTTTCTCTACTGTTTCCAATTACCTGATAAGTGTGTAAAATATTATTACAGTCATATCTAATTAGCATATTTTTTTTCTGGTGATATAATAGAAAATTAGCGTCAAAATTCATGCTTCATTAATGGTGAAAAATGCAGTAGGAGATGTTCGAAAATTATAAAGCAACTAATTGCTAATTAGAAGCGACGTGACTCGATCGTTATATTAAATTCTTATGCTGAAGTGAGGATTTTTTTTTGTATTACACAATATATTCCTCTTAAACTGCAATCAAACTTTATTATGCAAACATTTGTTACTTTAGAACACAGCTATTGACCGGATCCTTAAGTCAATATAATAATCTTGCGAAAGTAAAAAGTATGGAGACGCAATAAATGAATCAATAAATGTAATATATCCTTTATGTAATAGAGATTGTACGCGAAGAATATTGCAAATAAAGATTCTGCTTTAAACTATATTAACGAATTTTTGAGTAATATACAATACAATTTAAGTTTATACTAGTGTGTATCCTAATCTTCGAGTAGGTCAGTATTTTCTTTCAATTATTTTGTTAGCAAACAAAAACACACATATAAATTGAAACAACAAGTCAATTTGTACAGTAATTGATTCATCTGCTGTTATAATCATATTAATATAAGAAACTGATCATGATACAGCAAGACAATTGCACTAAACATAAACAGAAATATAACATACTGCTAAAAATGTATCCTAACGGATGATATAACTAAGGAGATGTGGTCTGAGTTCCAATAAAACAACTCTGCATCCAAGTCATAATGTATGAAAAGTTAATCATTATAGGTTAAGGTACGGCCTCAAAAATGGAGCCTTGGCTCACACCGAACAGCAAGCTATAAAGGGCCCCAAATGACTAGTGTATAATAGTTCACATAGGAAATCCAACGGTCTAATCTATATAAATACCGAAATACGAGAAACACCTATGAACTACACCAACAAACGACAACCACTGCACAACAGACTCCTAGCTGCACAACAGGAGGCACTTTATTTGTCGACGCATTCAGTCTCGCTCTTCTTTGAATTTAATGAATTTACTCATTTTTTGTTTGCTACTTTCATTGGTGTCTTCTTAAGAACATGCGATATAGTTTTGATCCAACATTGAAATTTTGCTGACAATTTGCATATAGGTTATTTTTTGCCTGATTTAATCAAATATGGAATAAAAAATATACCTTCATGTGCTACTTTTTTTTTTGTAAAATGAGGTCCAAATTTTATATATTTGCTCAACATTCGTATTTGTTGACGTTTTTTTCCTTTCGAGAGAAATACATAACTTTTTTGTTTTAAAAGATAAACAAAGCTGTTTTTTGTAAAATTATTTGTAAAATTCTGTTTTATTTAAATGTTTAAATGCATTTTTTTTTTCAAATAACTTATATTTATAAGATGTACACGAATGTAATAAAAGCACGTCATTTTTTGCTGCATATTTATCAAATTACAATAAATTGCACTATTTACGTTTGCATGAAAATTGGCACACATAATCTTCTTACGTAATCAAACCAAATGGCTTTTTTAAACAGAGGGGTCGATGAACTCTTTTTCAAGTTAGATAAGTTTGAATGATAAAATCAGTCGAAAACTGAATCTTTTCCCGATAAGTCATAGTTTGACGTCGCGAAAATAACAATTTACATTAGAAACGTCCTTACCTCCCCTGTAACTGTATCGTATGCCCTTAATCGATTAAAAAGATTTGAAAATCGATATACAAACGTCACCTTAATTCTTTATCGCTTGTTGACAAGTAGGTGGCAATTATGCAATTATGTCTCGTTGGTCCTATGTTGCTGTAAGTTGTCGGAGGCTCACAGTTATTCACAACTGAAGCTCAGTTTAATAAGTTGGGGTTTAAAAAAAAAAGAATCCGTCTAAATATGCACGTGCCTGCCTCTAGAACATCGTTGATGGTTGCCTCATGGAATATTTCAGTATTGGAATGTTATTGAGATGATCTGAACCTTGGCATTTTTCATAAAACTATTTCTATTGTTTTAACCTGTATGCTACCTTCTGGATGTTTTTGATTATTTTCATACTTGGGTTACAGATAAATGCTGCACATCTCCTTTAATTCATATCTTAATCATGTATAGCCAGACCTGCTTCACTCTCGAAGCATCTGAGATCACCGCCGTTTTTTTGGTGGGGTTCGAGCTGCTCAGTCTTTAGTTTTCTAAGTTGTGTTTATTGTACTGTTGTTTGTCTTTTCGTTATTTTTCGTTTTTTGCCATGGCATTGTCATCTCGTTTTTACTCATTAGTATTAAATGTCCCTTTGAGGTATATTTAAGCTCTCTTCAAAACCTGTGATGCCAAATTAACTATGGAAATCGACAGAAAAATATAATAATTTTGAATGAATTATCAGATACGAACAGTAAAAGCGAGGCAGATATTAATACAGGGATAGCCATAGTCATAAGACAAACACGAAGTGAAATTGTCTTGTCAAAACTGACAAATAGAGGAACAACAGTCCAAAAAACACATCATTGAAAAACCAAAGAAAAAAAACGAACCTCACCAAAACCGGGGGATATCAGGTAATCTGGAAAATGAATAATGATCAGAACAGAAAAAAACCACTTGTAATATAATTACAAGGAGATGTGGTATGATTGCAAATGAGCCAACTATCCACAAAAGTTTAAATGAAATGGGCAACCGTACAGCCTTTAACAATGAAAAACTCATACAATATTAATAGAAAAGAACTTGATAGGAAAAATGTTGAATAATCAATGTGATTAATCGGCCTTATTCATTACAAAACAATGTACGAAAAACAAATATGACAGACATGAGCCAACGGCAACCACTGAACTAAAGGCTCCAGACAAGGGGAAAGGCACATACGGAATATGACAGGCTGAACATGGTTGTGAGCGCCGAACCAACCGCAACATTTAACAGTGGTGTTACAGCACACCAATAGAAGAACTGTAAAAATCAGTCACAATATGCTCAACTCGAAAGTTCGGTACCAGCCAACAACAAAAATACAACTAATATAAAAACAAAACACACAAAGCACCGAAATAAGATATATGAATGTCCTATACCACGTGCACGTGTTTGTTGAACTTTCATAAATTTTGGGAGAGTAATGGGAAAAAAAATATTAGCTTGTCGTCCATTTCAGTTTCCTTTGTTATAAAACACAAATTGACTAGACCTCAATAAAGCTATGGAGTTAACTGCGATATAGCCTTTTTGCTCTGACGACGTGTAAAGCAAGTATCAATCAATCAATCAATTAACAAGCCGTTTTACAGTGACTTTGATTACAATTTAGTGTTTGCTATTCCTGATATACGATGTAAGCAATATTTTTATAGATTAAGTCAATGTCAACAGCGGTTCGGTCACATCAGTATAACTCTTCCTCGATACAATTTGATGCTATCTTAAAGTAATTAAATGAGCATCCCGCAGACCTAAACATATTTTTACTGAAACAAAATGATGAACGTCTTCTGTTTTTGTGTCATTGTTTTATGGTTTCATTGACATATATCACATACGATCGTGTACTCACATCTGATAACTCTTGAATAAGAAATATTGCATCGTGTATCAAATATTGATATATTTAGATTTATGTCGGGCTTCAATGATGAGTCGAAAAGCGCGTCTAGAATACAAAATGTTCATCTTTGTATCTATCAAGAGTTTTTTTTTAAATAGATAACATGACAAATTAAAATCAATGTATTTTAGTACTTTTTTAAAAGAACATTTACAAAATAATTTTTTCGACACCGTTATTAGACTCCAATGAAGTTTAACATAAAGTCAAATATGAAAACGCTTGTTTTCATTAGGCATCAGGAACTAATTTTCTGACAATAATTCTCGAAAACAAAAAAACAGTCTTTTAAGTTTATCTCTACTGTCGATAGCTATATGTAGAATAACATTAGCAAAATGACAGCAAACATGTACAACAAACACATTTAAATCTCCAAACCTCAAAATTTCCTGTTTTCGATTGCTATATTCCTCTAACCGCACAACGTATGTAGTGTAAAATTTCCAGTTGTAAGCACCGATGTGTTTACAAGAATTGTCTTTGGCCAAACTTTGAATATTACGAAAACTAAAGAGTTTCTAACCCCAGGAAACGATTACCGTAGCTGTATTTGAAAAAAACTTTTCGGAATTTTTATTTTTATTGCACCCTTTTGTCACTAACTGTTTTATTTGAGCGTCTCTGATAAGTCTGATAAGTTGCGAAACGCGAACAAAATTATTATCTTTGGTGTATATTTTTTAATGACTAAATCTGATAATGATGCCTCTTTGTCAGCGTTGACATGTTATTGTAAATGCAAGAAGCATTAACATAAATATGCATTTTGAAAGTCATAAGGTTCATGTGCATTATCATAGATGTATAATGCTTTCATTTTTTTCGAGAGCCAAAGGAAAGACCTGATAAAAAAAGAGAGGCTAGAGAAACCAAAAGGAGAGTCGAACAAAAACTTACAGTGGTACACAAAGGAATAGCTAAGAAAAGGCAAACAACAGTGCACAAAACTCAACATAGAAAGCTAGACACAAACTTGAACTTTACAAGAACAATTAATAATAAAGTTATAAACAACCCAACACGTCATTATAAAAAAGAAGAATACTACTGGGTAGGTATCAGTGGACGGACGCTGACCTGTCAATTAATAAGAATAAAGTCTGTCTATTTAGCAATGCTTATAAGATATTTGAACGATTTAATTGTTATTTATGTCTGGATTTAATGTTCATAATTAATGTTACATAAAAAGTACAAAATGTTGCAAAAAATGATACATAATAATTATTACCACAATAATGTGTCATTACTAGTTCGATACCTCTGCTGGTAGATTGTTAGTGCCCGAGGATATTACCAGCACAGTAGCCAGTAATTCTATATTGACATAAAAATATAGATATTGATTGGTTAAAAGTTTGAAAATAATTTTAGATAAAGGAATATCATGAATATATCTCTGTCATGCAAAGCTCTAATTCTTTGTCCGAATTTTGCTATTCTTAATGTCCTTTTTAGTTTTATCCGCTCTTCAACAATTGTATTGAATTTGGGATATTCGAATATTTTCGCATCGAGCCTCACTGAAGACACATTAATTGTCGAAATGCGCATCTGGTGATTAAATTTGAAAGACGTTATCTTAGCACTGGAGTCACCGGCATACATTTATATGAATACTACTGGGTAAGTATCATGGACGCGAACTGACAATTAACTATAGAAGCATTTGTCCATTTTTTGGGCTAAAGAGTACCAGCATTTCTTTTAATATTTATGTACTTGTACGCTGAATATATAAGATATGTTTAAATGAAAGTAAATCAATGGTATTTCGGGTGTCTCCTTCATTTTGTAACTTACAAAACGAAAAGAATAATGTATATTGCTGTCTGGGGATTTTTTAAGGTCCTTTTCGAATATGTTCCCGTTTTCGATAGTTGGACATGATATGAGTTGGGTTAAAAATTAAATTAAATTAAAAGCCAATATTTTGGTAGTATCCTTTCTACCAATTTATATTTGGTTAAAATAAAAACGTAAAAAATGAAGTTCACACAATGCAAATTTCTAAAATAATCCGCAACAGTTATACTCAACACCAGATGTTTTTGTAGCCAGATGTATAAACCATATCTCCTATTCCAACATTACAAATAAGGTCATGTCCTTATGTTCAATTTCTCTACTACATCAATAATTAAGACATCGAAATAACAATCCGCCTTGAATGCGAGCTGAAATCTTTTTATTAAATATAAGAAATTACACAGAATTCATGATTTTCTAATCTTTGCTGATTTTATCCCTTTCCTTTATTATTAATTTGTATAGTATAAAATGCATTTTTAGCTTTACATGCATGTTAAAATTGTTATACATATATATATTCTTAGGGTATTATTAAAACGACTTCATAACTATATTTGACTTGTGTCTTATTGTTTTTGCATAAGATCTGGCAAATAACATATTTTTCAAATTTTGAAACCATAGAATATGTTTCAGTTTTAAGTTGACAAGTTATTTGTAGTAGAGGAAAACAATTTGACGAATTCGATTAATTATACAGGACAATCCTAATTGTCTGGCAAATTATATAATTTTTCTTTTCTATTTCACTGGGAGATTACTAGGTGATCACTGAAAAATCGACAGCAGAATTTCAAAATCCTTCCACTGTAGTTCGTATTAAGTATCGACATATAATATGCCATTGGACGCAAATGCTCATGTCAATTTCGAATATCGTTATATATTGAATTATTTAGAAGTCTTCATAAGTCTATTTTACTTGTGTCTAATCCTTTTGCGTATGATTCAGTCTTAATTTGACCAATAATTTGTAGTAGTAGAAAACTATTTGGTAAAATTCGTTTAATTATACAGGACAATCTCTAATGTCTGGCAAGATATCTTATTCTTCTATTATACTGCTCTGGGAGATTACTGAAACATCGACAGCAGAATTTCAATATTATTCCACTGTATTTTGTATAACGGGTAGTTAAAAACAATATGCCATATGGATGCAAATGCTTATGTCAATTTATAAGTTTATATTTCCAGGTCACGCAACGTGCAACAATCTACTTCCTTGGCTTATATGTCTTTTATCATGCAACACATAAATTCCAAATAACTAGACAATTCATTTTTCTAAATATGGCCCCAAACACTAGTATGCTTTACAGTGTGTACACCTGATGTAATGTTGAACTATAAAACTTAAAATATGGCCTAAGTATACTCCATCAACGATATTGGTTTTGAATTTCTTCGAGTCGACTCTAAAAAAACAATGGATAAGTTCTTCATTAAAAATGCTTTTTATTGGTTATGTTCATTGTTGGAGGTAGTAATATAATGGTTGTTGAAATCATCGTCCTCTTGATTTTGAGGGTTTTTTCCGTATCGGAAATCATTAATTTTCCTTATTCTTACATATTTTAGAGTCATAAAAAGTAAAATAAAAAGATACCGAACTCCAAGGAAAATTCAAAACGGAAAGTCCTTTATCAAATGACAAGATCAAAAGCTCAAACACATCAAACATTGAACACAACTGGAAAACAACTGTCATATGTCTGACTTAATACAGGTATTTCCTTATGTCGAAAATGGTGGATTAAATCTGGTTTTATAGCTATCTAAACTTATCACTTGTATGACAGCATAGAATTCCTTTATAATGACAAAATGTGTGAGCAAAACCAACAGACATAATAGGTAAAGATGCAAAAGGTTGGGGAACAGCAGTCAATATTGTGTTTTAATCTTAATCACTATAAACACAAATAACTATTTCAACTATGTAAAACTAAATGTCAATAGACACTCTAAAACAAAGTACATATTAAGCAAAAAGAAAAACAAGAATACAAAAATGACAATAGCACAGTAACAAAATGGCGGGATGTATAAATACCGAGCCACGACAAAGGTATATTACCAAAATATGTACTAAACGGTAAAACTATACAAAGACAAATAAAAAGAACAATATAACACATTATAAAAATAATTAACAACGTTGCTACCCAGACTCTATACTTTAAGACCATCATGTAATATTTGTGAAATTGGTACGGAATAATAATCAACAATCAACTTGGTATCTTCCGATTAACTTTTTTTAGAGAAAGGACGAGACGTTCCTTAACATAACCATGATGCATCAACTTTATGCTTAGACCCGTTGACGTTTTACAAAGTCTGAGTAGCAGTATCATTTTACCAACAGGAAGAAGACGACAATAATAAAACCAAATGATTTTGATTATAGAATAGTGTATCATCAAATTAAATTATTTAACAATTATAGACATTATAGATCGTGCATCCAAATACCGACACGTTTTCTGTAAAAACCATCACTGCTATAGCCTTGATGTCCGCTAGTTTGGAAGAAAATGTAAACAGTAATCATATTATTTGTTATTCGTCTTGATTTCCTGTCAACAAAACATTTGGATTACTGTTATTGTCAGTATTAAACATTTGTCCATGATTTTCGGACGCTGAACTGTCGATTAATAAGAGTAATGTCTGTCAACTTAGCAGCGCTTTTAAGATACTTGAACGATTTAATTGTTATAATTTATGTCTGGATTTACTGTCCATAATTAATGTTACATAAAAGTTACAAAATGTTGCAAAAAATGATACATAATAATTAATGCCACACTAATGTTATATTACTAGTTCGATACCTCTACTGGTAGATTGTTAGTACCCGAGGATCTTACCAACACAGTAGCCAGTAATTCTGTACTGACATAAAAATATAGATATTGATTTGTTACCTATAATTGTTAATGTCTGTGTCATTTTGGTGTCTTGTGGACAGTTGTCTCATTGGCAATCATACCACATCTTTTTTATGTTATGAGTTGAAATGCTGAACATATCAGGTGCATTTGCTTTCTAGCTTTTTTTGGCTAAAGCGTACCAGTATTTCTTTTTATATTTATGTACTTGTACGCTGAATATATAAGATATGTTAAATGATAGTAAATCAGTGATATTTCGGATGTCTTCTTCATTTTGTAACTTACAAAACAAAAGGAATAAAGTATATTGCTGTCTGTGGATTTTTTAAGGTATCCTTACTACCAAGTTATATTTGGTTGAAATAAAAATGTAAAAATGAAGTGCACACAATGCAAATTTCTAAAATTATCCGCAAAAGTTACAGTAAACACCAGATGTGTTTGTAGCCAGATGTATCAACCATATGTCATATTCCAACATTACAAATAAAGTCATGTTCTTATGTTCAATTTGTCTACTACATCAATAATTAAGACATCGAAATAAAAATCCACTTTGAATGCGAGCTGAAATCTTTTTGTTATATGTAAGAAATTACACAGAATTTATGATTTTCTAATCTTTGCTGATTTTATCCCTTTCCTTTATTATTAATTTGTTTAGTATAAAATGCATTGTTCGTCTTACATGTATGTTAAAATTGTTATACACATATATATTCTTAGGGTATTATTAAGACGACTTCATAACTATATTTGACTTGTGTCTAATTGTTTTTGCATAAGATCTGGCAAATAACATATTTTTCAACTTTTGAAACCATAGAGTATGTTTCAGTTTTAAGTTGACCATTTACTTGTAGTACAAGAAAACAATTTGACAAATTCGTTTAATTATACAGGACAATCCCAATTGTCTGGTAAAATATATAATTTTTCTTTTCTATTGCAGTGGGAGATTACTAGGAGATTACTGAAAAATCGACAGCAGAATTTCAAAATCCTTCCACTGTAGTTTGTATTAAGTATCGACAAATAATATGCCATTGGACGCAAATGCTCATGTCAATTTCGAATATCGTTATATATTGAATTATTTAGAAGTCTTCAGAAGATTTTTTTACTTGTGTCTAATCCTTCCTGCGTATGATTCAGTCTTAATTTGACCAATAATTTGTAGTAGTAGAACACTATTTGGCGAAATTCGTTTAATTATACAAGACAATATCTAATGTCTGGCAAGATATCTTATTCTTCTATTATACTGCGTTGGGAGATTACTGAAACATCGACAGCAGAATTTCAATATTATTCCACTGTATTTTGTATAACGGGTAGTTAAAAACAATATGCCATATGGATGCAAATGCTTATGTCAATTTATAAGTTTTTATTTCTAGGTCACGCAACAGTCTACTTCCTTAGCTTATATGTCTTATATCATGCAACAAATAAATTCCAAATAACTAGACAATTCATTTTTCTACATATGGCCCGAAACACTAGTATGCTTTACAAGTGTGTACACCCTTTGCAATGTTGAAGAATAATATCTTTAAATATGGCCTTAGTATACGCCATCAACGATATTGGTTTTGACTTTCTTCGAGTTGACTCTAAAAAAACAATGGATAAGTTCTTCATTAAAAATGGTTTTATTGGTTTTGCTCATTGTTGGAGGTAGTAATGTAATGGTTGTTAAAATCATCGTCCTCTGGTTTTTGAGGATTTTTTTCCGTATCGGAAATCATTCATTTTCCTTATTCTTACATTTTTTCTGAAAAATATTTAGAGTCATAAAAAATAGAATAAAAAGATAGCGAACTCCAAGGAAAATTCAAAACGGAAAGTCCTTTATCAAATCAAGATCAAAAGTTCGAACACATCAAACGAATTGAAAACAACTGGAAGACAACTGTCATATTTCTCACTTGGTACAGGCATTTTCTTATGTCGAAAATGGTGGCTTAACTCTGGTTTTAAAGCTACCTAAACTTATCACTTGTATGAAAGCATAGAAATCCTTTATAATGACAAAATGTGAGAGCAAAACAAACAGACATAATAGGTAAAAATGCAAAAAGATTCGGAATAACAGTCAACATTGTGTTTTAATCTTAATAACTACAAAAACAAATAACTATTTCAACTAAGAAAAACAAAATGTCAAATAAATACTCTATTGACAAAATACACATTGAGCAAAAAGAAAAACAGGAATACAAAAATGACAATAGCACAATAACAAAATAGCGGGATGTATAAATACCGAGCCACGACAAAATATATTACCAAAATATGTATTACACGGTAAACTATACAAATACAAATAGAAAGAACAATATCACAAATTATAAAAATGATAAACAACGCAACGTCAGTACCTAGAGTCTATACTTCAAGACCATCGTGTAATGTTTGAGAAATCGGTACGAAATATTAATCAACAATCAACTTGGTATCTTCCGATGAACTTTTTTTTTAGAAAAAGGAAGGGACGTCTCTTGACATAACCCTGATGCAACAGCTTTATGCTTAGACCCGGTGACGTTTTATAACATCTGAGTAGCAGTATCATTTTACCAACAGGAAGAAGACGACAATAATAAAACCAAATGTTTTTTTTTATAGAATAGTGTATCATTAAATTGAATTATTTAACAATTATAGACAATTATAGATCGTGCATCCAAATACCGACACGTTTTCTGTAAAAACCATCACTGCTATAGCCTTGCTGTCAGCTAGTTTGGAAGAAAATGTAAACAGTAATCATATTATTTGTTATTCGTCTTGATTTCTTGTCAACAGTACATTTGAATTACAGTAATTGTCAGAATTACACATTTGTCTATGATTTTCAGACGTCAAACTTCGTACGTGACAGTTCCACAGTCTGCAAGTGTTGTGATAAAAAACTTATAGCTGGCAATTACTTTCAATATGAAATCAGATTATTGACCTTCAAGTCAACCAAGTACACCTTGCTGATTTTACTTTATAATTATCAACCGACATTTACTACTGATTCAAAATATTTTGGCTGTTAAAGAACGAAACAAATATAACATGTATCTATGAAGGATGTTTCTCTTATCATAAGCCGATTTACACTTTCTCAAAAAGGTTTATATTTTGTTATAATAATCAGCGTGTTGTTCATTTGATCTCAATTAATCGTTGATCATAAGTTAATGATGACTTCTAACGTTCTTGCTTTCCTCTCCAGGAGCCTCTCATATGCAATTTGTGAAATTAACTGTCGCTAGTGGGGAAGTATCATATCACACTAGATGCAGTGATAGAATTCATATATCTCCATATATATTAGTACTAGTATAATGTAATATTCATATTCTGATTTTTCCATAATAAAAAAATACGTGCATGATTTTGGAATATCCTTCAACATGTATATCCTCAAGATCAATAGTTTGAGCACAATAGTACATACATCATTTTAGAATATTTCTCATTCCTATCGAAAGTATCGAAGAGAACTTGATTTGTTTCATTGAGAGTATCTAACCAAGGAAAACATGAGATGTAATGGCATATTAAATAGCAGATGTAATAAGCCAAAGTCCCATAAACCAGAAATTAACTTTAAACTAAAGTGAATCGTCGTCAGTTTGATAGATACTGATGTATGGCTTTATACTAGTGACAAAAGATTATTTAAGTTGTTTTTATGTTTTTAAAGAAATAGAGCCACTGCACTTTAAGTATAATCCATCTTAAATCATGCACAATTATATTACAAAACGTCATTCTTGCAACGTTTCTATTTTTTCTAAAATTCTTTTGCATATTTGTGATACCATTTTGACAGTAAATCCAATAGGTGCATTCTAAAGTTTGTCAACAGTGATGAATTTGTCCTGAATTTGGTAAAGAGAACATATCGTTTTAACATTTTGTTATCTTAATTTGCAACAGGTAACCTGTATAGTTATTTCAAGATTTTCTAATATCCTTTCACACGGCATGTACTATAACATACCTATTCAGACCGAACATTGCAATATATTTTTTGAGCAGCCACTTCAGGTGACCATATTTGACCATATTTCAATACTCCAGTCAATGATATATGGCATATGTCAGATATTTGCAATATGTGTATAACATAGACTAGAGTCAAAACACGAAATATAATAAGGCATGAAAAAATACAGGCAATCTCTCAAACTAATATAAAAATGAAATTGTTATTCATTATAATATCATTATAAAAAATACACGTAGCTACATCTATCTTATGCAAATGAGACAAATTACAATATACTACAAGTAAGGCTTGCAATTTCTGCCCTGCATGTATTCAAATTATGTAAAGCATTTAATAGCACCAATTACAGATTCAATCAAGACAAAGTATTCAGTTGATTTCTATAGTTTGTGTCTTATGTCATGTATCATCTACAACACTGTCCCTGCAGACTATGGAAAGTTTTAGCACCAGCAAACATGTTTAAACACACCACATTACGTATATCCCGGTTCCAAGTCAGGAGTCATTCAGTGTAATTCATTGGTCGTCGTCAGATTCTGTATATCATATTTGTTTTTCGCTTATTGTTTTTACACAAACCAAACCGTTGGATTCTCGGTTAAGTTTTTTTTAATTGTTTAAAATTGGTAATTCATGACCCATTGTACCCTGCTATATGATATTGGTTACTATACAATGACGGTCGGTAGAGGACAAGACTGAACAACATAAGATGTGATTTTAGTCAAAGTGATCTTTCCATATCTTTATATTAAAATTGAACTTTTCAGATCCTCCCCGTTATTGGTTGTGTTGCTGATTATTCCGTTTCTCAATTTAATTTGAATTAAGTCTTCACACTCGCCAATTTGTTTATGAAGAATTGTCGTTTTCTATGCTGTGTTTTTAATACTTGTGTTTGTTGTTTGGTTCTTTAAATATTTTCGACATGTCGTTGTCAATTTGTAAAAAAGCGGTTTTATGACCTGTAACTGTGTGTATTTTTCTCTGATTTTATGCCGATTATCCTCGATTGTAGGCGGGAGTCATGTTGTTCGGTATTTACTTTCATGTGCTATGTTCTGAATACTGTGATTTATGTAGTTATCGTTTTGCGTTTTTTTGCAATGAAATTTTCAGTATTAAATAACATGGTTTCTAATTACTACAACGAGGGTATCAGTTCAAAGGAAACCGATGTTTTGAGTAGGAATTCATAACAATTAAGATCTTAGGGTTGGTTGAGAAAAAATATTGACAAAAATAACTTTTATCTTACCCAACAACGAAACGAATGGAACGCAACTATGTTATTCCTGACTTGGCACAGGCATTACAGAGAACTGATCCTTACGTCAAATAGAAACGTCAATTTTCCAATTTGGACAGTTCATTCGTAATGTAGCAATATTCATTAGTACCAGCATTTGGTATACAGTACTTTCTGTTTTCTGTCATTTTTTTACATGCACGTTAGCTGACTACAAGGAAGCTATTGAAACAAAAGTTAGAAAGTCTTTCGAACTCCAAACGCGTGTGTTGTCTATGGGAGATATGTATAACAGTTTGCCCCACTTTCGTTTCATTTCACGTTGCCATAAAATGAAAATGATACGTTGTTATGGTGCGTCCAAATAGCATAATTTTAAATGAACTCTACCAGGAACCTTCAGATCAAAACATTGAAAGGGTGAGGGTTGAATCCCCGACGACGTTGGAACCTTGGTATATCTTTTGTCTTAATTTAATCGTGTCCTCACTACTCGTGTACTACATTATCACATTGCGCTGTTCTTTTTTTTATTTTATTATTTTAAGGGTTCTATGTTCAACATTGGACATAACATAGTCAACCAAGCAGACTGATTTGTTTTGTTAAATCATATAAAAATATGAAGTTGTGCTGTGACTGCCAATGAGGCAACGACCCACAAGAGACCAAATGACATAGAAATTAACAACTAAGAGTTACCATACGGCTTTCAACAATGAGCAAAATCTATACCGCATAGTCATGCCGATATATTAAAATAATAGATTCGATTACGTATAGTTAAAGGCATACTGTATAGAGCCATTTTGTAGAAATTTTAAAATGTTGTTCCATATAGTAAAACGAGTATTAAAATGATTCAAAATATCAAAGAAAATGTAGTATTGATTCGTCTCATTTGAAGGCTTGTCCATCATTTTAGTGTCGTTTGGGGATTTTCATTTCATCGTTAGAAATTGCGATGAAAAATTAAATAAATCATAATGTACCATTGTCTATCATAATCAAAGACCCTTAGGAAATTTTGAATTCCACAGATATATAAAAAATAAATCCAATTTAAATAGAGCTTTTCAATTTAACAGAGTTGTCAGTCATCTAACATTATTCAATTATTGACATCGTATTAGTATTTCACAATGTATCATACTGTTAACAATGGACACATTTTGTAATAACATTTCGTCATTTATTGTGAGAAAACTGACGGCTATTGCTTATTGTGTTTGGCCAAGGTATCAATCGATGGTTAATTTTGCAATGCACTGTTTGTTAACTTTTAGTTAAATAATTAATTATATGTGTGAGTTCCTTCTCTAGTTTCTTCTTGCATTTTTGTTTTTGTTGTAATGACTATCAGTTCTCATTTCGTCTCTCATGTTCCCTTTTGACCATGGTGATATTTATTAAAATAAAAATAAGGAGATGTGGTCTGATTACCAATGAACCAACTATCCACCAAAGTTCAAATACAATGGATGTAAGCAATTATAGGTAACCATACGGCCTTCAATAACGAGAAAACCCCATATCGTATAGTCGGCAATAAACGGCCTGACATAAACAATATAAAACAATTCAATTAAGAAAACTAACGGCCTAATTTATAACAAAACAATTGATGAAAAACTAATTTGACAGACGTGAACCAACGTGACTTGGAACAGGCACATACAGACTGTGCCGGGGTTACACATGTTTGTCAGCGTTAGTGTAAACAATATTTTTTTTTGAAAAAAATAACGTAAACATTACATTATGAAAGTTTTATTAGGATTGGAAAACAAGTGAATTTTCGCTTTTACCAATTCCTCTCCTCTCCTGTGCGCATTCAAACATCCCCTAACCTGTAACAGTGGTGTAACAGCACAATATAAGAACAAACTATAAAATCAGTTGAAAAAGATAGTTCATCTTACGATATTTGAATACCCCGTGGTATATTTCTAATGTGTAGTTGTTGAAGATATCAACTCATTAAGTTAATGGATTACATATAAGATTAATACATATGAACGAAAGGCATCATAGTAAAGCAATCAAATATCAAAGACATCAATCATGTTTTTATAGGTTTTTGGGGTCTTTAATAATAAATTTATATTCATATTTCACAAGAAAAGAAAGGTCAACGTTTTTCCACTGGGACTATTACAAATATGATTATGCTTCCTCCTTGGAAATCATAGTTTAAAATTAACGGAAAACATGATACTTCAAAATAATTGACAAATTGAACCATATAATAACAGACAACAGTTTACAAACAACAATACAGTTATATCTATTTGTGTGTTAGGTCCAGCTAGAGTTTATACAGTCATAAGTAAAATGTTTATTACATATATTACTTTTTACGTTTGAATAATTTGGATGGCTACCATTGAACTAAGAAGAAGGACAAATTCCTCCTTTTGATATATGCCATGAACAAAAGCTTCCTGACGCAGTTTTCAAGTTAAAAAACAACAACGTTGATACGTGTTTTGAAATAAAAACGTAGTAATTAGTTTAAGTTCTGAAATTCATTTCTTTAGTCAACTAAAAAAAATCTTATATAATGTTGTTTTTGATTTGATTTATTGATTGCAAAAGAAATTTGAAATGAAAGAATAAGACACGTAGAGGTCTACAACAATAGACAATGCAATGAGTAATCTCTACAACACACGTATTCTAGACATAGTTAGATGCATTTAACAGAGACTGTTCACTATATGCCACCAAAACAAATTACTTAAAAGAAACAAAAAACAAAACTTTAAATATCACTGAACACAAACATTCTTATAAAAAAGACAAGTTTTCTTTCTTAATATTACAATTTTTACTTTCATAATATATTCTATAATTGAAATGATGATAAGAAGGGATGATTCTGTCCTAGCCCATTAATGTATGAAACAGATAATGTTAAATACACATATTATGTATTAGCTACACAATAACCACTATCCAACTATCATGTTCCTTTTTTGTAATACCTGTTGTCTTCAGTTCTTTTCTAAATTCTTAAAAGGCAAAGTTAGTTAACACTTCTCTGGTACTGAAAAAAAACTTCAGTAATCTTTTCTGAACTAAATTATACAGATTATTGAAGCAAGACAGTAACGTGATGTTACTGATAAATCCCATTCACAATACTTACCGATTTTGTCTCGGGGTTTCTAATTGGGATACACGTGCTTGCTAGAATAAAGATGCAATGCTGATGCGGAACTAACATGATATGTATTATGTAACATTGGTATTTTTTTCTTTCAAAACCTAAGCGGAATTTCTAAATCTAATTATTTGTCGATATATGAAGACATATCATGTAGAACCATTGTGTTGAAATTGTTAATATATTTTTTTCCTGGCGTACACAATAATAAGACTGGTATCTATCTTTGATGACATTAATTATAGTAAATAAAGAGTATGTATTTGATTTCATAAAAAATGCTTTAGGTGATATGGGGATGGTTCTGTTAAGTTGTGTGGCTTTGGGGTTATGATTTGGTTAATCACATGTACACATTACAGCAATCCTAATCACAGAGGCCACTTCCGTCATTAAACCAACCAATGTAGTAGGATACTTACGTAAGGAAAGTGGCGTTAAAAACAACAATTAATTAATAAATCAATGCTTTGAAATATTCTCAGTTTAACATTTTTGATACAAGTTTTGATTCCTGTATTAAGTCAGGAATATGGCAGTTGTTATCTAATGATTCGTTTTTATTGTCGTTTGTTGTATGTTGCACATCGGTGTTTCTGTTGTTTCTTTGTTTTCCTCTTATAGTTGATATGTTTCCTCGGTTTTAGTTTGTAACCAGGATTTGTTTTCTCTCAAACAATCTATGACTTTTGAACAGCGGTATACTACTGTTGCCTTTATTTGATCTGGCTTTTACATGTTTGTCATCTGCTCACACATGCGCTTAACTATGTCATAGTGTCATTTTCTCGGTGTTGTGATTTTCAAATAATTTCCGAAAGTTTGATGTTTTTGTTGCATTGCAATTGTAAGTCTTTTATCTTTACATTGTCGTTACTTACGTCTTTTTATTCTGATATAACATACGAAAATAATCAAGGTGAAAGATATTGTGTTATAAATAGAAGTCTTTCTCTCAGTTGCATTGCATGACTAGATTTGTAACGAGTGAGAACAACATCCAATTCAAATGGTGACATTCATGGACATATTTGATACTGAAACGGCCAGTTTGATTTGAAATATATCTAAAATTTCAGAACATAAAAGCATTAAATCATGTAAAGGACAGAAATGTCAAAGAAACCGAATTTTTAGGTAAATGTCTAAAATTTCGACACTATTTATTTATTAATTTTGCACATGACGGTTTATTTTTCATTCCAAATTTAAATTGACTAAGTGACAAATAGTTTAAATGCAAATTTTCTTTAAAAAAATCACCGTAGGGTAAACACTCTATCGTTTGCACTTCGGTAAATTTCCCTTAACACAATATATTTCAACATGGTAATCATCTTAAAGGATGTAATTAGTTATAAATTCTCTCCTGTAGTGTAGTTTGGTTCCGATTATACTTAAGAAAATAACAAAATAAAAGACATTATGTTTCCCATTGAACATAGCATTCTTGGTTTCATAATGTATATATGAAGAGCATCGTGTATGTTATATAATGTTAAACGACCTCTTTTCCCTCTAAAAAAAACAAACTTAGATAGGAAGCAGTCTTACATTATTTTAACGGATACCATTTTAATGACAGACATGTCACATTGTTCGAAAAATTACATAAAATAGTAATATATTTTATCTCCGAGATTTATAGGTTCACCTCATACACATCTGCATTACACAAGGTTGTAGATATGAGAAGTTTGCCTTAATTATATAAAGGTTTTCCTTGTCACACTATATCATGTATATGATATTATGACATGGTGTCACTGATTTTAATTTTGATAAAAGAGTATTAGTACAGTTATCTATCTTCCTAAAAGATAAAAGGACATTAATATTTTTTCCCATGTATTAACATGAGTTAATACTACGTGAACATTATATAAAAAAGAGTATAGTCACATGAACAGTACCAATTTTACAGTTGTAGCAGTTCAGTGTTTCTGTTATTCCATTGTGTTCCTCTTATTGATGATGCGTTTTCCTCGGGTTTGGTTTGCGACCCGGATTTGTTTTTGCTTAATCGATTTATGACTAGTGAACAGCGGTATACTGCTGTTGCCTTTATTTACTACACTAGAAGCACATTTTCGATAACAAATGTCTTTTCATTGAAGCTCGAGGCAAATATGATAAAAATAAATCATGGAATCAAATACTTTCAATATGATTGTATAAATTCTTTAATGAGAAAGTTTCATAAAATCATTTAAATATGTCATTTGTGGTTTGATATTCATTGGAACTAAAAAAACAACAGAAAACTAAGGATTATAAAAAAAAAATTCACACCCTACCCCAAAAAATGTTATTGAAAAGTTAGCAGCTCTTCTCTTAAAAAGACGAGTCATTGCAGAACTTCTATTTAACTACATAGTCAAAGAGAAAACGTGGTAAAATGTAACAAATGAAAAAGACAATCAAGATTTATAAGAAGGAGAAAAAACAGACGATACAATGCATATATAAAAGATTTCAAAATTTAATTAAAACATAACATGTAAATTTAAAAACAGAGCAACAGTCAGCAATAAGGAATTCCGCAACGGATTGGAATTTCACTTGTTTTATCCGAAAATATTACATAATTTATATGCTCAATGTTAAAATTTGAAATGAAAACAGTTCTAAAACAAAGGATAAACATTACAATGACGTATAAGAAAAGAATGCAGAGACAATGAAAATAACACCACAATGTTCAACTGAACCAAAAGCAACAGAAACCGGTTATAAAAAAATAACTCAGAAATATGTAGCTCAATTAGTGGAAATGAGTACATGTATATATACATAATTATGATAAAATGTATCAGTATATAAGTTATTAGTTATGCAGTTTATAGTTGATCTCGTTTGTCAGTGTTAAGTAACAAATGGAGGCATTTTTTGAAAGGATAATGTTGCTCCTGATTTATTCATTCCCCTTTTTTTGTTGATTTTTATCTGCAAAAAGAGATTTTAGGTAATTGAAAGATAAAGCAGATATTCCTTTTGTTGTATTTCCTTTGTTTATCTTTTCACATGGCAACATAGTTCGTGCGTATCAGTTTTGATAAGGTTTAGAGAAAATACTCTTGATAAGAATTATTAGAAAACAGTAGCATTTCTCGGAACTGATGAACAGATTTATATTTTCCGTGATTCATCTTGAAAGATAGTCATTTCTTAAATGCAATAAGCTAGTCTGTATAATCAGATTAAGTTATGATACCATCTTATTGAATGTTTTATAAATTTTTTATATGGTTAGTACCTTTTGAAATAAAATTAATCTCATAACCAGAAACTGATGAAATATCGTATTTGTCAAAAATATCAGTTATGCGTATCATTACACTATAAATTGATCAACGTTTACCTGAGATGAATTTGTGCATCCTTTTTATGCTAATCCTGGTCATTTTAATATATACAAGAAATAATACATCCTTGGCTATCACCGTTTATGGTTTGAGCGGTCCTGGTGATGATTAATCTAGAAAAGCGCTGCAGGTTCATAGTAGGGTAACAAATGAACTATACCATAACTGTTTGAGATTTTATGCAGTTGTGTTGTACGTCTGCGATGTATGTTTTCACAGTTATGGCTGCTGGATCCCAATCAGTAAAGCAGGAGCAAAAGATTTTAGTCAGTTGTGTTGTACGTCTGTGATGTATGTTTTTCCAGTATGGCTGCTGAATCCCAATTATTGTCATATTAACCTATTACGTCTGTATCATTTTATCAGTACAATGGAATTATAATCAACTGTCATACAAGTAGTGAGTATAGCTAGTTATAAGCCAGGTTTTAATCACCATTTTCGTCGGAAATGCCTGTACCAAGTCAGGACAATTCCAGTTGTTTTTCACTTGTTCCGTTTATAGCGTTTGATTTGGTCAGTTTGTATGGACTTCCGATATTTGAATTTAGCAAGGAACTTTCTTATATTTTTATGCCAAAAAGAACTTTATACCCATAAGTCGAAAACAAACAGAAAAAGCCTTGACAATAAAAAGAAAAACTACAAAAAACAGTTCTAAAACACGAAATAGAAACTAGATACGGAGCATAACGAACCTAATCAAAAACCAGGGATGATCTCTGGTTTAATAGAAAAATCTCATGTTAAAAGATAGCGTTTAAAGATGCTATTGAAATGATGTTAATAACTCTGCAGCAAATGTAATTCTTTTTTTAAAATGTAAGATTAAAAGTGCATGGTTAAAACGATAAGAAAATCAGACAGTTTTCAAGTTTTCTTCAATTTGTTTCTATATTTCTTGATTTTAGTATATTGTTTTCACTTGTATAAGATATTGTCCTTAAACTAACAGAATTACATATTTTTTAATAAGCCTCGTGATCTATCCTGACAACTTATTATTTATCAAACGAATTAAACTTGACTGTGTCATCCTCTCATATTATAATACCATTATTATAGAGATTACATAGAATAATAACACCTTTATTTAATGACATAATCGATGTTACATAAGCTGATATGAAATATCATAATGTAAAAAAAGCCTTTATCAGCTTCTATACATCAGAGGGTTGTACATGACATAATTTCTCCATATACATGATATACCCCTAGGGGGAAGTAACGAAAAAATACACCACATGATCTTAACCTGAACTTCGATAGGTCGCGTAAATTTCTCATGACAACACATGTTTTTAGTTTTTGTTTTGCAAGTAATGAGCTAACTTGAATAATATAAAACAAAGAAGTATAATTTTCGTGATCTATCATGACAGCTAGTTATTTATCAAACTAATTCGGCTTGACTGTGTCATCCGCTTATCTTTTAATACCATATCATTGAATGTTTCATAGAGATTAATTAGAATTTTAGCAACTTTATCAAATAATATAATTGATATTGAAATGAGTTAATATGAAATATAACATCGAAATACTATGATTTGATATGAAATATGGCATAATACAGTTACCAGTATTTGAAACATGAGTGGGTAAAACTTGACATAGAATCACTTACAACTCCAAGTAGGATGTAACATGGACATTGCATACAACATTTTAAGGTGAGTTCGGTGTTTTATGACTATTTTGTTTGCACTGTTGTTCCTCTTTTCTACTATTGTCATTATGAATTTTGTCTGTACCCTTTTTGTCTGATTTGAAGTCGTGTTGGGATATGTATTTGTGTTTCATGTCGTTTGTTGAGGCATTGTGGTGTAGTCATTTGTATCTATTTTGTTTTTAAGGCTAATGTGTTTTTTTTTTCTTTTCATTTATTGCCAGGCTATTGTGTTGTCTATACATGTGCCTGTCTATAGTGGAACTTTTTGAATGTCTGTTTTGTTTCTCATTTAATTCTGTCTGTTTCTGTGTCTCTTGTCGTGTATTGATTGGCTATTGTGGTGTCTCTTGTCGTCTATTGATTGGCTATTGTGGTGTCTCTTGTCGTCTATTGATTGGCTATTGTGGTTTCTGCATGTGTTTCTCTATTCGGTTTCTGTAAAACTGTTTTGTTGTATGCATTTGTTTCTTTTTCGTCTATTGTTCTGTAAATATGTGGTAATTGTTTGGTACTAGTAGTTATGTTTTCTGTGACTATTTAACTTTAGGTCTATTGTTGTAATTTGTTTTCAGTTTGGTAAAACTGATTATTTATTTCTCAGTTCATCTACTGTTTGGTTGACTATTCTATCTCATTTTTCAATGATCTACAAGCTCTTTGTTTTGTCTGTTAGTCGGCCCTTGTCTTCTCAATTTTTGATTCTCTTTTCGTCCATTTTTTCTCTTCCTTCTGTGTTTGACTGTCTTGAAGTAAATTAGTTTGTTTTACCTCTATTTCATGCTGCTCTTTCTGTTCATTTTTATCCAACTGTTTTGTCAGTCATAGTTTTATTGTTATTTTTTTGTTTCATTTTAGTTTTTAGAAATTGTGTTTTACATCTCAATTTCGAGAATCATGTTTTCTGTATTCGTGTCTTGTTTCGTGCTTCTTTTTTGTTGGTTATTGTCTTGTACCCATTGTCCTTCTTTCAGTATTTGACAATGTGATTTTTTTTACTTTTGTTTTTATCTGTAGAAATGTAAGTGTTTTGTCTGATATTTTATGTTTGTGTATATTAGTTTGAAATGATTTTGTTTTATAGTAAAGGACAAGACAGGTGCAACAATTTTCAATATAACTTCGGTAAAACTGTATGGTTGACTCACTTAAAAATCCTTGAGGTTATAAAAACAAGAAAACATTTGCAAAGAAAAGTGCTTGTAAATTATTGTGTTTGCTTCATCTGCAATTCATCTACAAATTAAGTTATGTATTCAAGACTAGTCCAAAATAACAAAATGCGCAATGACTAATGCTTGCGTTGTCTTCAAGATCGTTTAAGTTTCAGGCTTGATACTTCCTGTTGTATCACGTTAATGTAAGAAGCGGTGCACCTATCCCTAGGAGTGTATTGATATAATGACTCATGACTAACAATTAACCTAATGATGACAGTGACACAAATATAATTTATTTACTTCATTAAGTGAATAACATCAGTCGGAAATATGATGTTACACAGTCCAATTCGATTATCATTACATATTCAGAAATAATCAACACAATTACTATCATTTATATAATTCTGCGTTCTGTTGATGATGACAAGAACACTTGGTGCCAAAATTGAAACCTCCCAGGTCGTTAATATTCAAAGATCGCACTAACTACTTCTTGTAAAATAATTGCATCGAATGTATTACGAGTGAAACGCCACGACTTCTTGTTAACGTCGAAAGCTAAACTAGGCTTGGTTGAGTTCTATCTTTAATTGGTTTTATCCTTTAATGAAGCTTCTATGAAAGTGTATGATGATTGTTTGTGCTGTCAATGTCCAGTAACAACAAAGATATATAAACATTGTATAGTGAAACAGGGAATACAAATAATACTTAATACATTTAATACGTCCATAGCATTTTTTCTGGATTAACTTCCACTAGGAACGCCCAACTAAAAATATTTGAAAGTAAAGAGATATAAAATACGCTTTGAGACGAATGTTATGAGACACATAACTTAAATGTGCCACGAAAAAGTGATTGATTCTAAAACACAATTGCTTATACTAATTATTTTGGTCCTATGTTTTCAAATCTTCAAATTATCAAATAGCAAACCTGAAAGAAAAACGAACACAACATAAAATATGTAATAAAATTTTTTTACTCAACTTAACCAAACATGTCAATATGTCCAAACAGTTTGCACATTTGCTTTAGTGAACATTTAGTAATTAGCTTTCAAAGATGTAGTCATGTATAGGTTTCACACATAACCTGATCATTCGGCGATAAACCTCCCAAAGTAGGTATGCGTATATTGCGTACACATTTATAAATATGAGTATTTGCCTACAAAATTCCATTGTGTAGTAATATACATGCATAGTTTATCTCATTAACTGATATGAACATTTGAACATATGTAACATTTCTAGTAAAATGATTAATTAAAGGCAACCGCGTGGAGACCGTGTAGATTTCTAAAGAGGTTAGTAGGCGGGGCTTATTTCAATACACAGATAGTAATGGTATCACGGCCCTTAAGAAAAAAACCTGTGTTGATGACGAATATGAAAGGAAGAAGCAATTGATGATGAACGATTGAAATAAATGCATAAAACACATTTAAAACAAATTCTTCATATTGGCATTTGTTTTAATTTAAACAAAGGAAGTAAGTACTTAATAAAAATATTGATAACTTAGTCATGTTTGGCTATCAACTTTAGGTATTTTGGTCATATAGCTCTTGAACGGCTTCGGTACTTATACATCCTCGGATTTCAAATGTTTGGCTTTGAGCGTTCCTGGTGAAGGTAAATCCAGAAGAGCGCTTCGGACGCATTGAAAATTATAAAACGTGTAGTTTTCAATTTTTTGATATGTAATTAGTTAATTACAAAAGGTTTAAATATTTTCTGAACAGTTTGCTTTGCTCTCACCTATATATTACTAACTGACCCCATACATATTGTATTAGGTCCGTAGGACACTATGTAATCAATAACGATTCATTCACTAATAACTGAGTTGCATATCTAGTGATAGCGATCACAATATAGATATACATAATGAAGTATACACATTTATTGTGGTAAACAACTAGAGAAAAAAACATACACTGGTTTACATGTACAGTGTAAATATATATATAACAGTGCAGGCGATTTTGTGTGACGATATCTCAGTAGCATGGGTTCGAATCCCGGCAAGGGAAGAACAAAACAATTGCGAAAGCAAATTTACAGATCTAACATTGTTGGGTTGATGTTTAACGAGTTGTATATATATATACATATATTTCATTTACACATTAACTGATGTGATCATTTAGGCTAAATGTATGGTTAAACATATTTGATTAACACAGTATGTTTCGTGAGGATTTAGTGATATTGTTCCTTATGTTAGTTTTATTTAATAATGTTGGAATTTGGTGAAAACTCTCACCGTGTTTTTATACTTATCGCCATTTTTTGAAAATTTTCTTTGATTTTACTGCCTGACAATGTCCATTCTCGGAACTGATGAACAGATTTATATTTTCCGTGATTCATCTTGAAAGATAGTCATTTCTTAAATGCAATAAGCTAGTCTGTATAATCAGATTAAGTTATGATACCATCTTATTGAATGTTTTATAAATTTTTTATATGGTTAGTACCTTTTGAAATAAAATTAATCTCATAACCAGAAACTGATGAAATATCGTATTTGTCAAAAATATCAGTTATGCGTATCATTACACTATAAATTGATCAACGTTTACCTGAGATGAATTTGTGCATCCTTTTTATGCTAATCCTGGTCATTTTAATATATACAAGAAATAATACATCCTTGGCTATCACCGTTTATGGTTTGAGCGGTCCTGGTGATGATTAATCTAGAAAAGCGCTGCAGGTTCATAGTAGGGTAACAAATGAACTATACCATAACTGTTTGAGATTTTATGCAGTTGTGTTGTACGTCTGCGATGTATGTTTTCACAGTTATGGCTGCTGGATCCCAATCAGTAAAGCAGGAGCAAAAGATTTTAGTCAGTTGTGTTGTACGTCTGTGATGTATGTTTTTCCAGTATGGCTGCTGAATCCCAATTATTGTCATATTAACCTATTACGTCTGTATCATTTTATCAGTACAATGGAATTATAATCAACTGTCATACAAGTAGTGAGTATAGCTAGTTATAAGCCAGGTTTTAATCACCATTTTCGTCGGAAATGCCTGTACCAAGTCAGGACAATTCCAGTTGTTTTTCACTTGTTCCGTTTATAGCGTTTGATTTGGTCAGTTTGTATGGACTTCCGATATTTGAATTTAGCAAGGAACTTTCTTATATTTTTAGGCCAAAAAGAACTTTATACCCATAAGTCGAAAACAAACAGAAAAAGCCTTGACAATAAAAAGAAAAACTACAAAAAACAGTTCTAAAACACGAAATAGAAACTAGATACGGAGCATAACGAACCTAATCAAAAACCAGGGATGATCTCTGGTTTAATAGAAAAATCTCATGTTAAAAGAGAGCGTTTAAAGATGCTATTGAAATGATGTTAATAACTCTGCAGCAAATGTAATTCTTTTTTTAAAATGTAAGATTAAAAGTGCATGGTTAAAACGATAAGAAAATCAGACAGTTTTCAAGTTTTCTTCAATTTGTTTCTATATTTCTTGATTTTAGTATATTGTTTTCACTTGTATAAGATATTGTCCTTAAACTAACAGAATTACATATTTTTTAATAAGCCTCGTGATCTATCCTGACAACTTATTATTTATCAAACGAATTAAACTTGACTGTGTCATCCTCTCATATTATAATACCATTATTATAGAGATTACATAGAATAATAACACCTTTATTTAATGACATAATCGATGTTACATAAGCTGATATGAAATATCATAATGTAAAAAAAGCCTTTATCAGCTTCTATACATCAGAGGGTTGTACATGACATAATTTCTCCATATACATGATATACCCCTAGGGGGAAGTAACGAAAAAATACACCACATGATCTTAACCTGAACTTCGATAGGTCGCGTAAATTTCTCATGACAACACATGTTTTTAGTTTTTGTTTTGCAAGTAATGAGCTAACTTGAATAATATAAAACAAAGTAGTATAATTTTCGTGATCTATCATGACAGCTAGTTATTTATCAAACTAATTCGGCTTGACTGTGTCATCCGCTTATCTTTTAATACCATATCATTGAATGTTTCATAGAGATTAATTAGAATTTTAGCAACTTTATCAAATAATATAATTGATATTGAAATGAGTTAATATGAAATATAACATCGAAATACTATGATTTGATATGAAATATGGCATAATACAGTTACCAGTATTTGAAACATGAGTGGGTAAAACTTGACATAGAATCACTTACAACTCCAAGTAGGATGTAACATGGACATTGCATACAACATTTTAAGGTGAGTTCGGTGTTTTATGACTATTTTGTTTGCACTGTTGTTCCTCTTTTCTACTATTGTCATTATGAATTTTGTCTGTACCCTTTTTGTCTGATTTGAAGTCGTGTTGGGATATGTATTTGTGTTTCATGTCGTTTGTTGAGGCATTGTGGTGTAGTCATTTGTATCTATTTTGTTTTTAAGGCTAATGTGTTTTTTTTTCTTTTCATTTATTGCCAGGCTATTGTGTTGTCTATACATGTGCCTGTCTATAGTGGAACTTTTTGAATGTCTGTTTTGTTTCTCATTTAATTCTGTCTGTTTCTGTGTCTCTTGTCGTGTATTGATTGGCTATTGTGGTGTCTCTTGTCGTCTATTGATTGGCTATTGTGGTGTCTCTTGTCGTCTATTGATTGGCTATTGTGGTTTCTGCATGTGTTTCTCTATTCGGTTTCTGTAAAACTGTTTTGTTGTATGCATTTGTTTCTTTTTCGTCTATTGTTCTGTAAATATGTGGTAATTGTTTGGTACTAGTAGTTATGTTTTCTGTGACTATTTAACTTTAGGTCTATTGTTGTAATTTGTTTTCAGTTTGGTAAAACTGATTATTTATTTCTCAGTTCATCTACTGTTTGGTTGACTATTCTATCTCATTTTTCAATGATCTACAAGCTCTTTGTTTTGTCTGTTAGTCGGCCCTTGTCTTCTCAATTTTTGATTCTCTTTTCGTCCATTTTTTCTCTTCCTTCTGTGTTTGACTGTCTTGAAGTAAATTAGTTTGTTTTACCTCTATTTCATGCTGCTCTTTCTGTTCATTTTTATCCAACTGTTTTGTCAGTCATAGTTTTATTGTTATTTTTTTGTTTCATTTTAGTTTTTAGAAATTGTGTTTTACATCTCAATTTCGAGAATCAAGTTTTCTGTATTTGTGTCTTGTTTCGTGCTTCTTTTTTGTTGGTTATTGTCTTGTACCCATTGTCCTTCTTTCAGTATTTGACAATGTGATTTTTTTTACTTTTGTTTTTATCTGTAGAAATGTAAGTGTTTTGTCTGATATTTTATGTTTGTGTATATTAGTTTGAAATGATTTTGTTTTATAGTAAAGGACAAGACAGGTGCAACAATTTTCAATATAACTTCGGTAAAACTGTATGGTTGACTCACTTAAAAATCCTTGAGGTTATAAAAACAAGAAAACATTTGCAAAGAAAAGTGCTTGTAAATTATTGTGTTTGCTTCATCTGCAATTCATCTACAAATTAAGTTATGTATTCAAGACTAGTCCAAAATAGCAAAATGCGCAATGACTAATGCTTGCGTTGTCTTCAAGATCGTTTAAGTTTCAGGCTTGATACTTCCTGTTGTATCACGTTAATGTAAGAAGCGGTGCACCTATCCCTAGGAGTGTATTGATATAATGACTCATGACTAACAATTAACCTAATGATGACAGTGACACAAATATAATTTATTTACTTCATTAAGTGAATAACATCAGTCGGAAATATGATGTTACACAGTCCAATTCGATTATCATTACATATTCAGAAATAATCAACACAATTACTATCATTTATATAATTCTGCGTTCTGTTGATGATGACAAGAACACTTGGTGCCAAAATTGAAACCTCCCAGGTCGTTAATATTCAAAGATCGCACTAACTACTTCTTGTAAAATAATTGCATCGAATGTATTACGAGTGAAACGCCACGACTTCTTGTTAACGTCGAAAGCTAAACTAGGCTTGGTTGAGTTCTATCTTTAATTGGTTTTATCCTTTAATGAAGCTTCTATGAAAGTGTATGATGATTGTTTGTGCTGTCAATGTCCAGTAACAACAAAGATATATAAACATTGTATAGTGAAACAGGGAATACAAATAATACTTAATACATTTAATACGTCCATAGCATTTTTTCTGGATTAACTTCCACTAGGAACGCCCAACTAAAAATATTTGAAAGTAAAGAGATATAAAATACGCTTTGAGACGAATGTTATGAGACACATAACTTAAATGTGCCACGAAAAAGTGATTGATTCTAAAACACAATTGCTTATACTAATTATTTTGGTCCTATGTTTTCAAATCTTCAAATTATCAAATAGCAAACCTGAAAGAAAAACGAACACAACATAAAATATGTAATAAAATTTTTTTACTCAACTTAACCAAACATGTCAATATGTCCAAACAGTTTGCACATTTGCTTTAGTGAACATTTAGTAATTAGCTTTCAAAGATGTAGTCATGTATAGGTTTCACACATAACCTGATCATTCGGCGATAAACCTCCCAAAGTAGGTATGCGTATATTGCGTACACATTTATAAATATGAGTATTTGCCTACAAAATTCCATTGTGTAGTAATATACATGCATAGTTTATCTCATTAACTGATATGAACATTTGAACATATGTAACATTTCTAGTAAAATGATTAATTAAAGGCAACCGCGTGGAGACCGTGTAGATTTCTAAAGAGGTTAGTAGGCGGGGCTTATTTCAATACACAGATAGTAATGGTATCACGGCCCTTAAGAAAAAAACCTGTGTTGATGACGAATATGAAAGGAAGAAGCAATTGATGATGAACGATTGAAATAAATGCATAAAACACATTTAAAACAAATTCTTCATATTGGCATTTGTTTTAATTTAAACAAAGGAAGTAAGTACTTAATAAAAAATATTGATAACTTAGTCATGTTTGGCTATCAACTTTAGGTATTTTGGTCATATAGCTCTTGAACGGCTTCGGTACTTATACATCCTCGGATTTCAAATGTTTGGCTTTGAGCGTTCCTGGTGAAGGTAAATCCAGAAGAGCGCTTCGGACGCATTGAAAATTATAAAACGTGTAGTTTTCAATTTTTTGATATGTAATTAGTTAATTACAAAAGGTTTAAATAATTTCTGAACAGTTTGCTTTGCTCTCACCTATATATTACTAACTGACCCCATAAATATTGTATTAGGTCCGTAGGACACTATGTAATCAATAACGATTCATTCACTAATAACTGAGTTGCATATCTAGTGATAGCGATCACAATATAGATATACATAATGAAGTATACACATTTATTGTGGTAAACAACTAGAGAAAAAAACATACACTGGTTTACATGTACAGTGTAAATATATATATATAACAGTGCAGGCGATTTTGTGTGACGATATCTCAGTAGCATGGGTTCGAATCCCGGCGAGGGAAGAACAAAACAATTGCGAAAGCAAATTTACAGATCTAACATTGTTGGGTTGATGTTTAACGAGTTGTATATATATATACATATATTTCATTTACACATTAACTGATGTGATCATTTAGGCTAAATGTATGGTTAAACATATTTGATTAACTCAGTATGTTTCGTGAGGATTTAGTGATATTGTTCCTTATGTTAGTTTTATTTAATAATGTTGGAATTTGGTGAAAACTCTCACCGTGTTTTTATACTTATCGCCATTTTTTGAAAATTTTCTTTGATTTTACTGCCTGACAATGTCCATTCTCCGCACAGTAGAGTGATAAGAAAAGAATTCGCTAGAAACTAAAAGCACACGTGCCGTTGTCAATGAGATAAACAACGTCGCCATATGTAAAATAGCGATTAACACATAATCATTGGTCAACCTTAAGTGAGAAATTCTCGTTGAGATGACCAACGATAATCTATACATATTTAGTTGTCACACTAAGTTACATGATTTGTGTGAGTAATACACAATAAAGGTCCCAATGTAGTTATAAATATTCAGTTGAACACGTTTTTATATGAGATCATTTATTTATCAAGCTACCGATATGTTTATACATTTCGTATTTACATATTAACCGATACGGCCATTCCAAAATACTCCCATTGATGTTACACATATTTCTTTTCCCACACAGTTGGTGGTTGGGCGTTTTGATGGAAGGTAATTCATTAAATGTTAAAAGTAAAAATTTTCTTCCATGAATAACACTATTTATGACTATCCTATTAAGTGACTGCGTCAAATATCCAATGCAGTCACTTATTTGATATTTATAAATTTATGATCAAGGCTTTTTAAAACCGACATGAATGCTGAAAATGAGTAATTGATATACTTGTTGTTTATTCTTTAGTTTTCTATGTTGTGTCATGTGTGCTGTTGTTTGTTTGTCTTTTTCATTTTTAGCCATGGCGTTGTCAGATTGTTTAAGATTTATGAGTTTGACTTCCCTTTGGTATCCTTCGTCCCTCTTTTAACAATGTATAATAGAAAAAAAGTAAGAATAAAGCAGTAAGAATTAATTAGTGTATTAACTTACACGTATTGACAAATAGTAATCACCATAATTATCTATTCACAAACACAGACAAAACTTGATTTTCAATTAAGTATGGCACCAAGTTAATAAGCAGGGTGATCAGTTGAACAGGTTTAATAACTGTAGCAGCATGGTTGTTCAATAATTTATCTTTCTTCCTGGAAAACGACAAAAGTAACCAGAATTACATATATTTCGCCACAGGAGTCTTCATGCTTATTTTAGTTCATATATTCAATACCATTCCAGCCCGACAAAAGTACTGTGTAGTTGTAGTTATTGTTCAAAGTAGTTCCGAATGTCATCATGAGTTGTTCGATATTTGTTGGAAATCTGTGTTAAAGCTGACCAAAATCAACACGTAGGGTAAATCAGGTGAGTTGGACATAACTCTATAGTTATCACCAGGTGCATCAATAGGTTGTGTCCCTTTGATTTTCAAATTGGATCCAATTATCATCTAGTTAAGATTTTTATTGATCCCATTGTAAAAAATCAAAATACTGAACGACAATGAAATTTCAAATCGGAATGTCCCTAATCAAATAGTTCTCCCTTCTTTTGCTTATGAGTGAAATATTGCTGGTATACTGATTTTTATGTAATGTTACTTATTTAATTGAACTTACAAACCCAGTCTTTTTTATATTTTGTGTGTAATTAAAATACAACAGATGCACGTTTTTCCATTAATGAGTCTTATATCGAATCAGACGGTTAATAACGAGTACTTTATTAATATGCTAATATAGTTAACCTGCAGACGACCTACATCATATATAAATTCAGTTACAAAAAATCTTGATATCTCACATTTAGAAATCTAAACAGGAGCACGCAGGCATTTAGTTTCATAACAATATTTTTGTGCTTGAATTGAACAAAATAGCGAATAACAGGTTTAAAAAATATTAGAAAAACGAGCAAATTGATAAAATAAAAATATAAAACAATATGCTATAACATTGAAATATATACCTAAGGCGTAATTTGCACAACTTTTTTGGAATTTTGGGTTCTCAATGCTATTCAACTTTGTACTTGTTTGGCTTTATAACTATTTTGATCTGAGCGTCGCTGATGATTCAAATGAAGACGAAACGCGCGTCTGGCGTATCAAATTATAATCCTGGTAGCTTTGATAACTTTATAGCATGCACAAAATTTAAATGACCGTCAACACGAATTGTAAACTTGCAAGGCAGGAAGTCAATTGCTTATGTAACGACAAATTACAAACTATTTGAATTTCTTTTTATCCGACTCTTACCCTGTGTCAAAGCAACACAACCTGACCAATGCTATCGCAGCTAAGTTGCGTGTGTATTACTATATTGCTGTCCATGTTATTAGTGAAACACAGATTTATTAGGGTTACTAGAATGACTTAATTGATATCTTCCTTTTCTTTTATGTTGGTTCGGTGTTACTCAATAATGTAAAGTCTAACTTTTTTAGTTATGCAATATTTATACAGATTTATGTAACAAGAACAATTGCATATGAACGTGACCTAACATATTTATCACTATAGATAACAATTATAAATTGAAAATTGGTGTATTAGGTTTCCTGACTTGCAATCTATACATGTAATTCTAAACACGTACGTTAGTATTCCTAAATAGGATTATTGTGTATAATCGAACTTTTTTATTCTGTTAGTTACTTGTTCAACTATAAATTCAAAGGTAAACTGAAAACAGCAATTAGAAAAGTGGTATTGCACGTTTATTTTGTTGGAATTCCTGACATTGTAAAAACCCATCAAATGCAATGTTGCTCTTTCTCTGTTGTATTGACAATATACAATAACAGCCTTTTCTAAAGGAATAATTTCATATACAAAAGTTACGTGGATATATTGATCTACAAAAATATATCGTTCTCAGACTTCGTCCTCATTCAATATAGCTATTTTGGGTAACTAAATCCTCGTACAGTACTCATACAAAGTCTGTAATTGTATAAAAATACCAGCATAAGAAAAATGAAGGGTCCCTATAAAAGAGGGGCGAAAGATACGAGAGGAATATCAATTGAATGTTTTACATTCTAGTCCAGTCAATCTTGCATAAATTTGACCCTTACCTGAAAATAATTGCAACAAAAGATTTTTAAGTTTTAATCTCTAGCATTACACCCCCAAATTTACACAGAAAAAAGTCCCATAAAATCTAACTTGAGGAAGACATAAAAAATCACAATTTAAAATTCCTTTGGAGATTTGCATATAGGGAGATAACTCTTGCAAAAAAGGCAGAAATATCAATAAAAATTGATACAAAATTATAACTTTACCGCTTCTATTCATCAGAATGTATTGATTCTTGATTTTTAGCGGTTTTTAACAAACAACTCTAAAGGGCTTTTCATATCTTTTATCAAGCAATAATCTAGATTTCGTATATCATTAGTTTTTCAACGTGTCAAAGTTAAGAATCACAAATTTAATAAAAAAGATTAAGCATTCATTCTTCTTTTTTGTAGTTGAAAGTTTCTTAAGACAAGTAAGATGATGAAAAAATATAATATATTAGACCGTTGGTTTTCCCGTTTGAATGGTTTTACACTAGTAATTTTTGGGGCCCTTTATAGCTAGTTGTTCCGTGTGAGCCAAGGCTCCGTGTTGAAGGACGTACATTGACCTATAACGGTTTACTTTTTACAAATTGTGACTTGGGTGGAAAGTTGTCTCATTGACACCACATCTTCCTATATCTATAAATAAACAATACCAAATTTTCACATTATTTTTTCAAAATGGTGACAAAGCCACAAATTTGCAATTTCTTTAATGAAAATTGCACAAAAAAAACTACCCATAACACTTCCATTTTGCACATTTCATAAGCAGAAGATCATATAATTTAGTCAAATACAAACTTATAACCCGACTAAAGTATCATACTTTACATCAATTAAAAAAAAAATCATCCGAAAACGGCTGATTTTGGGTTTTCCTCAAGTTAGATTTTAAGGGACTTTTTTCGGTGTATATTAAGGGCTTTAATGCTATAGATTAGAAGTAAAACATTTACTGTTGTAATTAGTTTGAGGTTAAATCTTAGTTTGGCTGGACTATTCCAATGTGGGTTTTTTTGTTACATATTCCTAATTTCTTTTATCATTTTTATTTAATGTGTCTTCCCATTTTGAATGCATACACATATTTTAAAAATAACAAATTCAATCGAGCTTACTGCATTCTCATCAAACATATCATTTAAATTTGAATTTCCATCTCAAAAATAACAATTTGCTGGATATTCTGTGACGTTCAGCTTACATTACCATGCATAAAACTAAACTTTTGTATAGTAAAGTATTCCATTGAAAATGTGTGTCTGTATATGAGTCTAGACTATTCATTATTTATTTAAGATATACCATAATTCGAACGAACACAAATAAATAAAGAACCGTACTTTATCATTTAAATCATTATTTTGATACAAATCTTTTATTTTTCGATATTCAAACCAGTACTATACATAACAAAGGTATCTTTATATGTAAATGTATATATACTAATATATTATTGAATGAAATAATATATCCCTTGTATTCAATTCTTTACTATTAAACAAAGTTAAATTGCTAAAGCTAGCGTTTTACAACATATTCGTCAACCATTATTATATCCTTGTGAATATAAAATGTTAACAGTACATACGGATTCCATCGGTATTGGAGGCAGATTTCGTGTTTTATGAAAGACCGGAAACTAAAGATTTTCGAATATAAAAAAAACTTATATGTGGTACATTTCTTGAAAAGTATCCAGTAGATGTCAAATATGTATAAGCTAAGAAATGGCAATGATCATGTATGGCCTTCATAAACACTAAACTGATCTTTAGTAAATACGGACACGGTATAAAAAATATCAATACATTTAGTTTATTTTCGAAAAATGTACTACATAAATCTTGGGACCGGTGTGAGCCGAGTATTCACGATAAAGCCCGTACTTTGACCTATAATGGTTCACTTTTAAAAATTATGATTTGAATGGAGAGTTGTTTCATTGACATTCATACCACATCTTCTTATATCAACATATTAAACAGATAATATTTAACTAAGTACAAACTCCAAAACCGGTAAAATTCCCTATTAATACATAACGCCTTAACAGTATGACCAAACATGTCTTTACTAACTGTCATCGAACTGTCAAACTGAACTAAATTTTTTGCAGAGAATACGTGTAAAAATTGACTGAATCACGGAAAATGACGTAATTATTCGGTCTTTTTAGAGCTGTTCACATTGGAAGAACCTTTCCCGTAAAAATTGGTTTAATAGAGATGTTATGTTGTATGATTTCTGTCCTCATATTTTCTGTTTTGTGTTTAAAAACATTAACAATGTTCTTAGAGATAGTTAGTCCTTACATATATGTCGTACCTACGATTCCCTTCCCTTTTCACGAATGTGACCTACTGAATACGCATAATTACCGGATTTGTAACAACATGAGTGACACGACGGGTGCCACATTTGGAGCTGGATCTGTTTATCCTTCCGGTGCACTTGAGATACCCCCAGTTTTTGTTAGCGTTTGATGTGGCATATTTTTTTTCAGTTTTCTATGTTGTGTCTTGTGTAATATTATTTGTGTGTTTGTCTCTTTCTTTTCTAGCCATGGCGTTGTCAGTTTATTTTCGTTTAATGAAAACAAATCTACGGCTGCCATGAATTATTTCGATTCTGATAGGACAAATTTGGTAATTGTGTAAACAATGAAAGCGTTATACATACGAAACTGTTTTGGCTGTTCCGTTTTACCCAATTTTGATAATATTAGTAATATTATATAATTCAATGATTATTTTTTATCAATTGCATTTTTCACTTTGTATATATTTTGTAATTTTATTTGTTCTGATGCGTACAAGTAGCGTTCAAACGCCCGGTAATTACATTTGAGTTTTGTTTAGGAAACATATGTGTGACGTCACCTTGTTTCGTTGCCATGCCATGACAATAATATCATTTCGCGAAATTTTCGCTTTATGAAATTTTATCATGAAAAATAAATTGAAATGGACTGGTTTGTTTTTTTTTTTTGACGTAGAAAAGAGATAAATATATTGTAACTAAATCTTGGCCTTTGTTAACTTGGGATTTTGATTACGGAAATTGAGAATATCAGTAAATATAAGTTGTTCGTCCCGCGAAACAACTGTTTTGTGTGTTACTGCGTTTGAGCTAAAGGTAGATATATTGTGATTATACTGGTTGGCGATAAAAGAACGTCACATTATAATAAGAGATATCTTTGTAAAAACTGGCCATTTAAGTCATAACACCTCCTTTAAGTAGAAAAAAAATGAAAAGTGGTAGATCCTACTTTCACAAAAATGGATACAAATTGAATGCATATTTTTTGGGGGAAAGTAAAATAAATTTCTAGATTTGATGCGTACATTTTCGGCAATGTATGGGTTACAATTAACTCGTTTAAGTAAACTATTTGTACACCTCTCATAGGGAAAATACATGGCTTTCAAATATTTGGCTTTAAACGATCCTGATCAAAGTGAACACATAAAGCGCTGAAGATGTATGATTATTTTAAAGTGTATAGTATTGTTTTATATTATTGATTCATATATTTTAACTAATTTGATTCGATCAGATTTAATCACATGTCTAACTATATTTTCGAAGGTAGATAGAAAACGGCGAATATCTAAATTGATATTACATAAAAGAACGCATATTGCACGGTTATTTTTAGAATATCTAAAACCGATATACAAGAGGGACGAAAGATACCAAAGGGACAGTCAAACTCATAAATTTAAAACAAACTGACAACGCCATGGCTAAAAATCAAAAAGACAAACAAACAACAGCACACACGACATAACATAGAAAACTAAAGAATAAACAACACGAACCCCACCAAAAAACTAGGGGTGATCTCAGGTGCTCCGGAAGGGTAAGCAGACCCTGCTCCACATGCGGCACCCGTCGTGTTGCTTATGTGATAACAAATCCGGTAAAAATACGTTAGGACGTGATGTAATGAATTTCATGATATTGTTAATGCCCGCGTCACACTGTTCCGATTTTTACGCCGATGGCAACACGATTATAGAAATTTTCAAAATCAGGACTGATCGTATCCAGATCGGGCTATTCGTAGTGCCATCTTTAACCATCGTATAACCATCGGCCACTTTTTCTAGCCTTCGGGGACAACTTCGGGAAGGGTTCTAAATTTTTTAACATGTTAAAAAATCCCCGAAGGTGCGTCCGATTTTGAGGGTTCGTATTAAGTTCGTATCACCATCCTCACCATCGTAATGTCACCGGGAATGCATCTTTGAACATCGTATTGCATTCGTGTTTCCATCGTTTCCATCGGGCAGTTTTGACATTACGATGTCTACACGAATGAATCACGAAGCTACCCGAAGGTCTTACGATGGCAACACGACTTCGTGAAGACCTCGTAATCCCGTCGTGCTGCCATCGAATAAAAGTACGAAGGCGACAAGATGGAACCACGACGGCAATAAATCCAGCTAAATGTAAGTTAATTTTCGCGCTAAAATAAATTTAAAGTGCCATGCGCGATATGCACTGGTCAGTCTAATACGACAGTTAAGAAAGAAGTTCACAAAACATGGAGCTCATATCATATGATTCTATGAGAACAAGAAAGGCGACAGCGCTGTTTCTATTAATTCAGATGGAACAAGAAGAGCAGCTATTACAGGCTCAGGATTTACTTTTACAAGTAAAATACTATTTTTTGTCAATTTTTCATATCAAGTAACATAATGAAAATTATAAACGCGCCTCGTACACCAACACTGCAGGTACACGTATATAGGGAAACCAACTTTTTCTTCATTATGCTGATTTTTTATGTATCGTCTGAGTTGTTGTCACACGAATGTTTACTCCATTACCATTTTGTTTTCTATATGTCATATTTTGCCGCATTTGTTGCTTTCCCGACATCCTTCCTTTTGTCTATATTATTATGATATTCTCCTGGAAAGAGCTCTTTTTGAATAAAAGGGATCAACGAACCCATTACCTTACCTTTAAGATAGATCAGTAAACATGGGCATAATTATGGGTAATTATTCAGACTAGTGCACACATTTTACAGTTCAAACAAGGCAATGCAGAGCGTGGCATCCCCTCGTATGGAACATATTGGGGACAAATATGGACACTATATTTGTATATGACACATGCAGAAAATGGTAAATTGAATATGCATATTTGATACATAAACTATTTTTTTAGAAATCAACCAAAACATTCAGTAACTGGAAATACCTTTAATCTTGTCTTTAGAACCAGCAGGTAAACAAATGAGCAACCAATTTCCTGTGTATTATGCTATTTCAAGGAGAAAAAACAAGTCCATATGCATGACCTTGACCTTTGGCCTTGAACGTAAAAAATGTCAGATCATTACAAGGAGGAACAATATACCAAATGTGGTTAAAATCTTTTGAAGCATATTGGTTTTAGAGTGTCCACAAGGGTGATATTGCCTTGTACTACAATTGCCACTGTGACCTTGACCTTTGAACTTTAAAGTTAATAGCGCTTAAGATATTCTTAACGAGTAACACCATAATTTAAATGCATCGTAAGCTGTACACAACGTCTTTTAGACATCTTATGGCCATCGCGCCATCATCGTAATCCATCGTGTAGCCTTCGTTATCCACCGTGTAGCCTTCGTGATCCATCGTGTAGACTTTGGCTGAGATATGAAGCTTAAATATCCGTCTTCGGTTAACCGTCGTATGTCCATCTTTTGCTATCGTATATAATTTCGGCAACATCGTATAGACTTCGTTATTCATCGTACTTGCTTCGGTCACTTTTTGGTATTTTAACGAGATCGGGACCAACTTCGTACGAACTTACAATTTTCGCATTCGGGTGTCCATCGTATATAAAAATCGGGACAGTGTGACGCGGGCATTAATATATGTATGAATCATATTTGAAGATTTGTTTTTCAAATACATAAAATGTAAAAAAAAAAAACGACAAAAAATTAAATGAAATAACAACTAAAAAGTAAAATCACAAAACAAAAAACACTCCGAGGAAAATTCAATCGTAAAGTCCCAACTCAAATAGCAAATTCAAATGACAAAACACATCAAATGAATGGACAACGACTGTCATATACCTGACTTGTTACAGGCATTTCCAAATGTAGAAAATGGTAGATTGAACCTGGTTTTATATCGCTTCACATCTCAATTGTATGACAGTCGCATCAAATTCCTTTATATTCACAACGATGCGTGAACAAAACAGACATAATAAATAAAAGTCAAAATATGGGTACAGATATCATCACTGTGTTACACTCTCAAAACAAACAATCATTTACAAAAAGGCACAAAGGCATCTATCAATTAAAGAACATTTTCATTGCTTTGAGTGCCTGACGTCAGAAAATGTCAACGTCGCATAGGGAAAAAAATGTCGTTCAATATTGATCCAAATAATATAATTTTACATTTGGAATAGTGGTATACAGGGTTAAAAAGTCAAAAGTTATGTTAGAATTAATTTTCGAAAGAGACCGAAATATTAAATTGTCCAGAAATTCTTGAGAATTTTTAAGAATCCACATATCGTTAATATATTGTTATTGTCTAGGAAACAATATGATATCTATAACTTTCCAACAAAATCAAATGACGATTTTAATACAAATTTGGTCGGAAATTAAAAATATAACATTTATAGCCTGTTTATGAGGTCAATACATCATTGATTCGAAATCATGCAAAGGCTATGATTGTAAAGTATTTTATTTTATTGTATTGATTGATAATAAAAATTGATGAATACTCATCTTAAATGATCTAAAAAGTAAAAATGTGTAGCAAGGTACATATGATGTTTGGCTATTTCCCCCTTTTTTGGTTTGTTATATAAGCTAAATTCAAAACAGGTTTGACTTGTCTGAAACATAAAATGCGTTTAACAATTATGTAACGAAGGAATTCAAGTTGTTTTAACTATACCATTGAACTGGTTTGTATGTACTTCGAGATATTTTGAAGTGGTAAACACAAATAATTGTTTTGATGAGCATTAAACATGTTAATAGGATTTCATACGTACAAATCGCCACTTTCGGTGAGAAGTTTACTTTGTACAAACAGCCTCTCAATTATATCAGCTATTTTGTTTCAATTGCATAAGTGGATGCTATTTTGATACTTATATACACATGACATCATTACGATCCTTATAAATATGAAAATTTTGTAGCAATAATATTAGGCATCATTTAATGTACTTTTAGGCCTTTTGTCAATTTAAAACAGTTGCTTTTTTGGTGGAGAGGGGATAATGTTATACGTGTTATGTAACATTAAAACATGGGGAAGAGAGGATTATTATGTTGCTTTTTTGTATACCTCATTATGTGGGTTTTTGTATATCTTATTTTATTTCTTTTTTTGTAGATCTTTTAGAAATTGATGAAATGTTTTAAAGATTGACACCTTTTTATGAAATTATTGGTAAAATTATAGACATTCGTTAACTCTGACACAATTAATAACATGCGTCGTTAGATGTCGGAATTTATGTTAGTAGATCCAATAGGGAATCTAGAGGTTTTCCCATGCTGAATTACTTTTATAACATATTGTGCAGGGTTTTTTTTTCTTGTTTTTTTTAAAGGTTTCCATCTCTGCAATAAAGTTGTGGCCAAATTCCAAAAAAATATTCTTAAAGAGATCATTTGGCAATTTCGGGAATCTGGAATTATTTGTAAATCTTATTGTGCTGAAAAGTTTTGTTTTAACTTTTCATATCTAATCTCATGATTTCTGAAAATACGCAAATAGGTTGAGGCCCGGAAAAGATAATAAGTAGACACCAAACCAACCTTAATAATGTTAAATACAATATTGGCAGTGATACTAACGTACATAGACATACCTAACAAAATGATTGAAATTGTTGTACATGAAACAAAACAACTTAGTCGAAACAATTTCACTTATATATGAAAATGACAACAGATAGATTAACATTATCAGTTTCAGGAATTAACAGCAGTAACAAATATACGCCATCGTTCAATTTCGTTATCATTTGGTTCAATGCAATGATCATACGGGACATCTTATCCGGGTGTTATTAATACAATAAGCCAACAAAGTAATAATATTGTAGATCGCTCATAAACATTAATCTTATAACTTAAAGGACTTAACATCAAGTCACAAATGTACGTTCATCGCACAATTAATTTATCATTTGTTCATAACAATTATCATCCGGGACATCTTATCCGATTGTTATTAATACAATAAGACAACAACGAGATAACATTGTAGATCGTTAATATGTATTAATTTTATAATCTAAAGGACTTAACACAAATGTACGTTAATCGTATATTTAAATTAGCACTGGATTACTGGGACATCTCATACGGATGTGATTTATACAATAAGACAACATAGTCATTTCATTTCAGATCGTTAATATCTATTCACCTTATAATTTAAAGGAATTAACACCAAGTCACAAATGTACGTTCATCGTTCAATGAGGTTATCATTTTATCATCATAATTTTAATCCGGGACATTTTATCCGGATGTTATCAATACAATAAGTCAAAACAGTAATAACTTTGGCGATAGTTAATATTTATAATTAAACACTTACAATAAATTGCACATGAAATGTAAGGAACTAGTCGCTTATAAATCGACAACACTTCTGTATAAATATTGATCTAACCGTTAATTTGTTTTATACACATGCCAATTGGCTGTTAACATGGTTAATGACAAGTGCATAAAGGTTCAATATCAAATTATCAAGACATTAACAAAAGATATTTTACCGACTGGGCGAGGGATGTCAATCCAATCAAGGTCGTTAAACACTTCCATCATCATAAAGGTTCAATAACAAAGTATCAAGACAATCAATAAAACACGACTGCATTAAATGATGAAAATGTGTTCGTCCTTTTGTCTTTAAATTATTAATTTCTCGTGGACAATTAAAATGCATATCTGTATTTTCCCTAAGTCAAATTATAAACAGTTTGAAGTACATTGACCTATAATGGTTTACCTTTATATTTTTTATTTGGATGGAGAGTTGTCTCATTGGCACTCACACCACATCTTCCTATATCTACCTAAAATTATCAATATACCATAAATATATATATATATGATTTTGAAAGAAGTAAAGCAATGAATCAGTTAACAGACACTGCATTAAATTTATTATTCAACTTTCCTCAACTGATGACCAAAATGGTGCATGTTAGTGGAACACCAGTCAATTTATACAGTATTGTATCTATATTTGGTAACTTTGATTTATTTTATCAGAAATATAGCATGCAATACACGCTATGGTAATAAATGAAAACGTGATTTAACACTGCATGGAATAATATATTTTGGGAAACTTAATAAGCCACGTATTGTATGCAATACTTTACCTATCGTTGGTGCCAATTAACTTTTTTTTTTGAAAAAAAGTTGTTGATGCATGCTATGGTATTGGGAATAGAAACTGTATTGAAATATGTAGTGTGAAACTTTCAAACTAACCTCAAGTATTCTCTGAAACATTTCACTTATAGTGAAAAGTATCCATGAAGATATTATTTTAGTATCTTTGTTATATTATCTGATATAATCCCAGTTATATACCGTATAGCGGGTTACTTTCTCGGGGTGTACATTTTCGCTTTTTGTCGCAGGTGGAACAAAATCGCCAAAATAATTTCCACCAATTTAAAAGGGCACATGCAAAGGTATTGATAAAAGCTATGAATCCGCCAAAATAATAACTGCCAAAATATTTCGTAAACCTTATTGAATGAAAATCGCTAAATTTTACACCCCTGGAACAATAACCCGCTATACGGTATTCTGTCAGGATTCCTATTATATATTGCGTCAGTATCCCTATTATAATGTATAATATTACCCCGTTTTTATAATCTTACATCAACTATCATTCATGTCATTCTAAATTATAATAAAATAGAATGGGAAGCACAATGTGTAAATTAGTCATATGCTGTATGCAGTCTCTACCTGGTTGTTTTATAATTGATTTTAAATGCAACATCATTGACTGTAACCACAATGAGACTAAATATTAATAATTTAAGTATTTAGTAATTGTCCTAATTATCTTGTTGAGAATGTAATGGAGGCTTTCCTATATTCCGTGTAAATATTAATGAACTATAATGACAATAATCCGGGTAAAGTTCAATACAGCTGATCCATGAAATTCATAAAATCATAGCACTGTACTAAACATGAATTATAAATGGCAGTAAATCATTTCAAATTTTAATTTAGATTGCTATTTAATCGAATTAGATATAAACTAATAATTCTTATACAAATTTACAATTGCAGTTAAGATTGTGATATTCAAACAACATTTTTGCAACTGATATTTCGGTCTATTTTTTATTAACTTCATAGAGCTTGACAACTTTTAAAGACTCTTATCTGTTTTTTTGTTACATATTCATAACTGTGTTTTATTTGTTATTAACCAGAGACTGGTACAAATGTAAACGATATATAAAGTCCCTTTGGAAAACTAAAGATCATGGCTCTTCTATTATTTTTTTTTTCGTTATTCGTTTATTTGCCATCGCGTTGTCAGTTTGCCCTTGAATTATAAGTAAATATCATTCCGACATCTATCGACGCATGTTATTAATTGTTTAAGACTGTCTCGTTTATGTGTTCATCTAATGCTACTTAGTTTTTTTTTAGTATTACCTGATTAAAAAAGTGTTTTGTTTGTTTTGACCTTTCGATTTCATTAATCTGGGCAGACATAGTTAAACAACATTAGTATGCATTGAACAAATAACACGTATTACAATTAAACTCCTACGATTGACAGTTAAGGCGTAAATTATTTATGTGATATGAGATTGCAATTTTTATGTAAACATTATCAACATAATAGTGCATTCGAAATTGTTTCTAAGCCATCGTTCATAGTTTCACAACAACTTGATAGTTCCACAACAACCGTGACAGAATATGAATTAATTATTATATTTAAAGTACTGAATAAAAACAATGATATACATGTAAGCGTATGCATTACTTAGTTTAGAGAGAACGCTAAAATCGATACAAGGTAGAACCTTTAACCTTGTACTGTAAGCCGTCGATTTAATTTGACAAATGAGAAATTCTTGAATTAATATTTTATACAAATCTTAGTCCCCTCATATTTATATTAGATGAAATTTAAAACTATCGATTGAAATGCATTATAAAACAGGAAAACCACACAAATCATGTTAAAGCTGTCTCTACATACAGTTTGGTTGCTATTAAACTAGGTTTAACTAACCTTAAACTTTTTCTTAGTAACGTTGTACTGTAACATGACAATTGTTTTCCGTTCGTTTCTTTGGTCAGATTATATATTTTTGAATTTATCTTGGATGTCGGTACTTTTGCAAATACTTTTTTCCCGTCTTGATTCAACTAGTTTGTAGATAAAGTAAGGTGTTGTGTGAGTGCCAATGAGAAAACTCTCCATCCAAATAACAATTTCAAAAAAAGTAAACCATTATAGATCAATGTACGGCCTTCAACACGGATCCTTGGCTCACACAGAACAATAATCTATAATGGACCCCAAAATTACTAGTGTAAAACCATTCAAACGGGAAAACCAACGGTCTAATCTATATCAAATAAAAAAAAGGGAAACGTGAAACAGTATAAATTACATAAACAAACGACAACTACTGTACATCAGATTCCTGACTTAGGACAGGTACAAACATTTGCAGCGGGATTAAACGTTTTAATGGATCAAAACCTTCTCCCTTTTTCTGAAACAATAGCATAACGACAAAATCGATATAAGTGACAATGTAAACTATATTCAGAGATCTAATAACAATATTGGTACGATAACTTTCCTTATAAGTTTGTTTAAAGGTTCGATAAGTTTACACGGATCACATAGTGATTTCCTCGCTTTAAGTACAATATTACCATAAAATTTCGGATGTGAAATACCATTTTTAATAAGTTTTCTACAGGTATAGCTAAATTTAGCTAAAATCTTTGTATCTATGAAAAAATTTAGTAAAAGTTTAATGTAATTTATGATTTACTATTTACTATTGATATTTGTCTACGTTGTATTCTATGTTTCAAATAAATTTAATAACGAGTTTAAAAATCGGTAAATTTATGTCACAATCTATGTATTACCTCCACGATTTATATTCAAATTTGGAAACAAAAAGTATTATAGACTAACGGTATTTGTCTATATGTACCAAAAACAATAGATAATTCCCTCATTGATACTAATGCTATATAACCACCGGCACAGTTCTACATTTATTGAATAAAAACGACACAGCGACAGAGAAAATCAAATAATTGAAATCCGAATCGATAGAGTCAACATGTAATGTTAAAATGGACACGGTGATGATGTGATGTCGTTTTCAGTGATTTGTCAGAGAAATAGATGTTGAAGATGCATTAATTGATAGTCGTCACAATTTGTTAGGAGGATAACGGATCACATCGTATCGCGTTAAGATGGAAAACTCTCCTTAAGATGGAACACTCTCGGTGGGAATAAAACGATGTCATATTGGATTATATATAACAATACAGTAGGAATAATTTTTAATCTATGCGTAACGTGTTATATGCAAATGAACTAATAATTAAGGTATAAAACAGTCAAAAAGGTTAGTTTTCGATGCCTGCTTGAAAGGTTATTGGACGGACGGGATGCCCCGATATCAACGAAAATCATTTGCGATTATGTGTCGATTTTCGAATGATCAATTGGACATTGTACTAAAGAAATGACAGAGAATCGGATATAAGAGATTACGGTGATCTTGGTAGATAATAGGAAGCAATCAAGGTGTCATTCACTTTTTGTGGCCGTTGAGGAGACAAACTGTCATAGAATTCATACAATAAACGGAGGTCAGGGAAATTATCATAATAATATATAGTATAAGTGCTTTAAACTCTTCTAACGTATTATATAAACTTGTTTGAAGAATAAAAAATAAAGGACTGTCTCGTTTTGAACAATATGATTTTTTAATTAAAAGTGTTATATAGAGTCTTTGAAGTGCGAAATATAATGTTTTAGTTATAAAATGGACATAATCTTTGTTACTTATTGATCGCATGCAGTGTATCTGTTTTATTCAAGTTACAGAAATTTTATAGTGTTTCATGTTGAGAACATATTTACTGAAAGAAGCTCACTGGACAATATTGTAGATTGGACAACAAATTGTTTACTTAAAGAAAATACTTGAAAACATAAATAGAAGCGTATACGAATTTAGATCGTATGTAATATATAAAGATGTAATGAAACAAGGATATAGTACATTGTTATCAAGCATGAAATCTAAAAAGAAGCGTTGAAATTTGTCTGGCTTGAACAAGCATTGATGAACGAATTTAGATCGTATATTTGTACAATACAATGTTTTCCAGCATGGCATGGAGTTTTTAAACAAGACAATGTAAGAACGTTAACTCCTTTTAGTGAACGGTTAGGCATTTTCTGAATTTACTAAGTATTTTCTTTTTTTATAATTTCACAATACTAGTTTATATTTTAATGTTGCTTAAATGTTTGCTGTCCTGTTTCTAAATTTATAAAGATCCTTTTTTGATAATTTCAAAATACCCGTTTTCATCTTAATGTTATTTATGGTTTGCTTTTCCTGCTAATAACCAAAAAAGTACACTTTTATATCATTATGATGGAATGAAGGTGCAATATTTATAAAAATACCGCTTTTTCTGATGAATGAAATGTTATTATCTTGATGTTGATCTTGGTATTTACTGTATGTTTACACGATATGTCTATAACAAATACAGTTGATATATTTATTTTTGTGGGTACAAATTTTCGTTGATAAAGGAAAACTGGAATGTTCGTGGATATTTAATTTCGTGGTTTTGCCTGGGTCTACATCAAAGCCTGTAGGAAATTTGTCATTCGTTGAACATTAAACTCGTGGTTATGAACCAACAGTACATCATTACTGATACACGTGTTTTGTAAAAGCTACATAAGTTTTTCAATGTTTAAACCATTTAATTTCTAAAATCAAATACAAAGACAATTTAAAATAACAAACCAAATCCTAAGGGAAATGACTTGAAGTACAACAGACACGAGACTGGACGGGTTGGTAGGGAAAGCGCACCATTTAACATTACCTCCCTTTAATAAGGAATACATGTTAAGTCAGAGTGTCACAATCATGAAGAGAGCTCAAGACGAAAACTAAATAGATTAGGCCGTTAGTTTTCTAGTTTTAATTGTTTTAAATTGTCATTTCGGGGCATTTTATTGTTGACTATGCGGTATTGGCTTTGCTCATTGTTGATAGTCTTACGGTAACAAATATTTTTTAATATTTGTGTCATTTTGGTCATTTGTTGAGTTTGTTTCACTGTCAATCATACCTTATCTTCTTTTTTATATAGACTAATAATTTGATGAACGGTCACTGATTTGTCCACACAATTTTCATAAAGGTCACAAAATTATCTCTGGATAAGAGATCCTTTTATGTGCAGCATAAAAGTCATCATGCATGTTTACGTATAAAATTAAATAAATTTTGAAGTTATTAACTTTTAAGTAAAAAGAGATGGGTTCATTTTAATACTTATTACATTATAAACTCTCAGTACTAGACACGTTTTGATCTGAAATATTGATTTTGAGCTGTAATAAAACCAATAAATTATTTCGTCATCTTCTGTAACTTAATGTAAGCGATACACCTGTACAATACTGTATTTACTGTATTCGGTAGGTCTAAAAATTCACTAACAAAATCAACTTGACATATTTTTTACTTTTCAGAAAATGTTACTGTTGTAGATTAGAATTATTATGAATGTCCTGCAAACATTTGAACAATTATCTATACTAATTTTTGAATTATAAGAAAAAGTAAGTTCTGAAGAAATAACACAGGGAACAGATTGATACATATCCGATAATACGGATAAAATATAATGTTTCACAGTGAAGATAATCAAATATAAACATTGCTGATGTAGGCGTAGATATATTAGGTGAATGTTATCTTTCTACAGATTACAATATTGTATGTGACACTTTTACTCACAATTTAAGGGGGTAGACCTTGGTTCAGGGAGATCAACTCTTTAAATCAGTTAAGCGTTTGTAAAAGTCAAGATCATCAATGTTTTTAAGCATTTACCTGAAACAGATTGAAAATAATCTATGTAACCTAGAAGCTTAGAATATGTTTTTGAAAATAGTTGACACAAACGTACTGATGATTTTAAGAGTTATTTCCCTTAACCTAGGTCTACCTCCTTAAGTCCATAACATACACGAGAAACAAATCAAGGAATCTTTTGAAGTAAACGTTATAACAGAATATGTTTATTGTAAACAATGTTAGCGGAAAGAACCATTTTACCTGTAAAATTGATAATAATGATTTCTGATTGAAGTCAATAAAACCATCACTGGAATAGCCGTTGGTATTTGTTGGCAAATACGGTTCATACTTTAGTAGGTTTTCGTTAAATGATTGGTAATTTTACTCTATTAGATATATTCATAACGTATCAATCGTTGCCTGATACCATACATAACAAGCAAGCATAAATATACATTGCAGTTAAATTTTGAAGATTTATAGGATGTCTTGAATAAGATATGAACTATATTATTATGAAATAAGAAGATGCTGTATTATTCATGTAATTGTGTATGTCTTAAATCTCAAACAGAGACCCCAAGTTAAAAACCAAAGGGTTACAGTATGGCCCTATATATAATTAACTGTAAAAGGCCCCCAAAATGCCTTTAATCGATATTGACTCTGTCTCATGAATAAATGACATACAATTATAAACTGTATAACCTCGATCGCACTTGGTGGAGTATTTCCAGTTAAATGATTTGCAAGAACAAGAATTAGTTTTTGATATTTTTCCTTAGAGATATTTCAGATATAAACATCGGCTAACCAATGTTTACGTTTAAATTACTTTTTTTATATTTTTTGAGCCGATGGCCTCTATTGCCTGATATTTAATGCATCAATTCTTACATCGTTTGAATGATAAAACTTTTGTGTTAACATGTAGTTTGATTTGATATATAACTATTGTTGCAAGGTTCTTTTGGCTCTTCCAAATAGTTGCAATTGGTTGTTATGTTTAAGGTTTTGCTTTTAAAGATGAGTGAATTCATATATTTTGAGTTGACCTGTTTTAGTTTGCTTATTTGAATAATTTCAATAATCATGGAATTGCTCCATAAAAGTATCAAAATAAACCGGAGTTTACTAATGCCTTTACCATATAAAGTAATCCTACTCTCAACGTAGTCGTCTGATTTGATACTTACGAATTTAATGAATTTGCAAATTTCCATAATTTTATATAACTACTTTGTATCTTATTTTAAGGTCATTCATTTATTTTACCATATTTTTTTAGATTGCGAACTGAAAACAATCTATTAAATAAGAAGTAGTTATAATGGTGTGTTAAAGAGACATCAACACTGTGGTTTTGATTGACAACTATTTAACAGAATATTATTGTAATTCTCTGTGGACAGTTATAATATTGTGTCAATATATGATGGATTAAAGCAGTTACTTAAACTGGGATTTTTAGCCAAACAGCAAAATACATTTTTTGATACCATAGCAACCAAGTTTGATGGCACACGTGAGTACAATTTTACATATTTAACTCAAACTGATGTTGTTTACTCTTTTGACGGAAATAGGTTAATTTGATAGATTGGATCATACCACATCCATTTTTAGCTGACCTGGCCCGAAGGGCCAAGTGAGCTTTTCTCATCACCTGGCGTCCGTCGTCCGTCGTCCGTCGTCCGTCGTCCGTCGTCCGTCGTCGTCGTCCGTCGTCGTCGTCCGTCGTCTGTCGTGGTCGTCCGTCGTCCGTCGTGGTCGTCCGTCGTCCGTCGTCCGTCGTCGTCGTCCGTCGTCGTCGTTAACTTTTTACATTTTGAACTTCTTCTAGAGAACCACAGAATGGAATGAAACCAAACATGGCATGAATGTTCCTCATGAGGTGCTGACCAAGTGTTGTTACTTTGTAGCTTATCCATCATCCATGATGGCCGCCAGCAGGGGACTTAGTTTAACTTTGGACCCTATGGGAAATATATCCAAATGTCTTCTTTTAGTGAACCACTGAATGGAATAAAACCAAACATGGCATGAATGTTCCTTATAAGGTGTTGACCAATTGTTGTTACTTTGTAGCCGATCCATCATCCAAGATGGCTGCCAGCGGGGGACTTAGTTAAACATAGGACCCTATTGGAAATATATCCAAATGTCTTCTTTTAGAGAACCACTGAATGAAATGAAACCAAACATTGCATGAATGTTCCTTATGAGATGCTGTCCAAGTGTTGTTACTTTGTAGCCGAGCCATCATCCAAGATAGTCGCCAGAATGGGGACTTAGTTTAACATAGGACCCTATGGGAAATATATACAAATGTCTTCTTTAAGAGAACTTCTGAATGGAATGAAACCAAACATGGCATGAATGTTTCTTATGAGGTGCTGACCAAGTGTTGTTACTTTGTAGCCAATCCATCATCCAAGATGGCCGCCAGTAGGGGACTTAGTTTAACTTAGGACCCTATGGGAAATATATCCAAATGTTTTCTTTTAGAGAACCACTGAATGGAATGAAACCAAACATGGTTTGAATGTTCCATATGAGGTGCTGACCAAGTGTTGTTACTTTGTAGCCGATCCAACATCCAAGATGGCCGCCAGCATGGGGACTTAGTTTAACATATGACCCTATGGGAAATGCATGCAAATGATTTCTTTTAGAGAACCACTGAATGGAATAAAACAAAACATAGCATGCATGTTCTTTATGAGGTGCTGACCAAGTGTTGTTACTTTGTAGCCGATCCATCATCCAAGATGTCCGCCAGCGGGGGACTTAGTTTAACATAGGACCCTACAGGAATTACATACAAATGTTTTCTTTTAGTGAAACACTAAATGGAATGAAACCAAACATAGCATGGATGTTCTTAATGAGATACTGACCAAGTGTCGTACTTGGTCCCCATTGCAACATCCAAGATGGCCGCCAGTGGGGGGGGGGACTTAGTTTAACATAGGACCCTATGGGAAATGCATACAAAAGTCTTCGTCTAAAGAACCACTGAATTGAATGAAATCAAGCCTAGCACGAATGTTCCTTTCCTTATGAGGTGCTGGCCAAGTGTTGTTACTTTTAGCCAAATTTTATATTTTTTTATATGCTTTCAAAATCCCAAGTAGAATCAGGTGAGCGATACAGGCTCTTGAGAACCTCTAGTTTTAATAATCTTCAATGTTCAATAGGTAGCGACGGTAATACTTGTGTGTAACGTATGCAGCAAAACTGTATCTCCTGCTTTTAAAAAATTTGTTTAACGGCAAACTACCCGGATGACAATTGAAAATAATTAAATAAATAAAACTGAATCGTTAGATAATTTGACGTTATAAGTAAAGTATTGTATATAACCTTGACGTGAAAGATTGTCATATATGCCATTGTAAGGAAAGTGTTGTACAGTAAAACCTGGCTAATCCGAATTTTACATAAGCCGAAAACCTTGCCGAACAAAACATGTTCTTAAGGCCATGCATATCAAATAGTTTGCGTTGTGATCCTGATAAAATCGAACATCTTCCCGAACCGAACTAAATGTAAAGTCCCAAAGAGGTTCGATTAGACATGTTTTACTGTATAACATCTCACTTGAACGATTATACAAACCTGACCTATACGATCATACAATATGACAGTCTACATAAAAGTATTGGATGTAAACATGACTCGTCGGTTTATCAATTATATAAGTAAAATGTTGATATAAACATGACTTGTTACATTGTGGAAGTAAAAGAAAAACGTTGGATAAAATTCTGACTTGTTAGAAAATCCAATATGACCATATAAAAAAGTATTGAAGATAAATGGATTCGTTATATCACTCAATATGACAACATTAAAAAAGGTATTGGATAGAAACCGGACTCGTTAGATCATCCAATATGACAATATAACAAAAGTATTATATAAAAACCTGCATCTGCAAGATAATCCAATTGGACAATATTATATGTGAAAAGCATTTTACATTAAAAAAAGAGGGACGAAAGACACCAAAGGGACAGTCAAACTCATAAATCTAAAACAAACTGACAACGCCATGGCTAAAAATGAAAAAGACAAACAAACAACAGCACACACGACACAACATAGAAAACTAAAGAATAAACAACACCAACCCCACCAAAAAACTAGGGGTGATCTCAGGTGCTCCGGTTGGGTAAGTAGAAGCTGCTCCACATGCGGCACCCGTCGTGTTGCTTATGTGATAACAAATCCGGTAAATGGTCTAATTCTGTAGGTCACATTCATGAAAGGGAAGGGGATTGTAGTTACGACGTAAGGAACATATCCGTTATCATTTGTGAAACGGTTATTCCATAACGGTCAACCAACTCGTGATGGCGTCCGTAAAATTTACGAAGGGATGATTTCAACTACTATCTAATATGACAATATAGGAAAAGTATTGGATATAAACATAACTTGTAAGATAATAATTTTGCTAGTGTGCGTATACTTGAGGTGCTGTATAATTTTCTTCTTGAGTTACTTATATTTTTCGAACATGAGTGAAATTATGAAATTAATTCTACGTTATAATTATGTTTAATTGCCTAATATTTGTTTTGCAATTTTAGTAACGAATGGGAAAATCTATTATACAATGAAACATTATAACATCAATTGTGTAATGAAAAATATACTAGTACCTAAGAGGGTATATACGACTGAGTTCTCAATCTGCAACAATAATTTGTCTAATTTAACATGTACAGTACCTAACACTACAAGAAAGAAGCATTCAGAAAAAAAATATCTTGTGTTTGTATCTTTTTGTGCTATACTTTTAAACTTAAGAAAACATTATTTTTACCAGCGTTTTATTCTTGCGGATTAGGAAATGCATAGAATTTTCATATTGAATACACGTATTCCACAATGAACAAAACAACAAAGTTTAGAACGTGTGTGTTCATTTGTCAAAAGTATCAACTATTAGGGAGGATAAAACCCCAAAAAACTTTAAAAAAATAGTCGACAAGCTTAAATTTAGAATTTTGAACATAAGTATTCCTAAAATTTATAACACATTGAAAAGAATCAAGTTAGCACCCAAAAAATCAAAATAAAACAAGGATTCTCTGAAAGATATTGTTTTACGTGGGTTTTGTTATCTTTTGTCTTTTTTAAGAGGAAAAAAAGGGCGGGTATTAAACGTAAATTAGTAAGGCAAGTTTAATCGCTCTATTGATGACTAACTAAAATGACACATATTAAAGATCACTAAGACTATATTTGCATCAACTGTTTTTCAACTTGTACGGATTAAAATAAAATATATGTGAAACCTCAGTTGTTTTTTGTATAAACAGACTATGCGATATGGAATTTTGCTCATTGTTTGAGACAGTTCGGTAACCTATAGTTGTTAATTGCGGTGTCATTTTGGTCTCTTGTTTAGAGTTGTCTCATTGGCAATTATACCACATCTTCCATTTCAATTCGACTCTATTGTTCAAAATATAGCTTTAATTATATATGTTTGATGCTGCTTCAGAAACGTTCCGTTAACACTACTCCTTGCTGAGCTATCTATAGATATGAGATATAACGAGATATAACGAGATTATTAACAGGCTTAATACGCCTTTGCTTATAAAGAAAATAATGTCACTCAATCATGTTGCCATTATTATTATAACAGTAGAAACGTCAAGGTGTGTAGGCTATATGCTTTTCTATTTCTGATTGACAGTACTTCGTTTTAATGTGTTTCATTATATGGTTTTGCTATTTGATTTGAGACTTTCCGTTTTGAATTTTCCTCGAAGTTCAATATTTTTGTGATTTTATTTTTTTCTATACTATTAGGAAGCCGTTCAGTAGGTTGACTAAGTTTTGTGTCATTAGTGTCACTACTCTTACGAATTCTTATTGCTCTCTTTAAGCTCAATAATTTTGACATACACAAAAGTAAAATCACAGAAATACTGCACTCCAAGGAATATTTAAAACGGACAGCCCCTAATCAAATGGCCAAATCAAAAGCTCAAACACATAAAAGAAATGGATAACAACTATCATATTCCTGATTTGACACATGTTATTTTATTAATACGGAAATTGTCGATTTAGCCTGGTTCTATATCTAGCTAAACCTCCCAATTGTAACAAAAGTGTGCAATAGTATAGTTTTGATTTTTCTCTTCTGTGATTTGTTTTTATCGAGTTGGTCCTTGTAAATCTGTTTGTTGACATTAATCAATAGAGGGATGTTTATGGATTGTATTCAACTTAATTATGTATATTATGATTGTACACTTAATAAGTTTGAGCTGTTGTTTATCTTTGTCTACATCTGTGTCGATAGCTATGGCTGGTACGAGTAAATCATGTTTTCTTCGCTGTTTCAATTTTTTAATCAATTGACAAAATAATGTAACAAGTGAAAGTGGCGTCTGTATACTATACACAATCTCAACTAAACAATTCACAGCAACGTTCTACGTAGTAAGTAGTCAATGGTTTTAAAATGTCTAGATTTGCATCAAGTTAAATTATTATTTTAATTCAGAATTAACGTTTGGAATAATTTCCTCTGAACAGCACGCACGTGTGTGTAATTTTTCATGTGTTTGTCGTACTTAGCTGTCTTTGATTTAATATTAACAAATATTATTATATAGAAATATAGGAAGATGTTGTATGAGTGCCAATGAGACAACTAGCCATCTAAGTCACAATTTATAAAGTAAACCATTATAGGTAAGGTACGGTCTTTAAAACAGAGTCTTGGCTCACACCGAACAGCAAGCTATAAAGAGCCCAAGCATTACTAGTGTAAAAATATATGTTTTCTACCAATGAAGTGCATCCTTTAAAAAGACGCTAACGATGAAAACAATTTCAGTAAATAGGTCTTGTATTAACACATATATTTTGTTTACGTTAACACAAACACATTACAAACATTATATAAGATAAGTAAGCACTTAAATGAAAGTAGAAAATGAAAGTAGAAAAACAAACCTTGTTGGTATGTGTACTGACTTTTTTCTGTCGTTTTACTGCTAATATTTGTTTATGAACTAAACCTCTTTTGACTGGGATATATACTTAATTTTTGCAGTATGTCTGACCTTATGTGTTTCCTTGGTTTCATGCAATTATCAATTGAATCAATATTATTTTTGAAATATTGTTGCTGTATCAGTTTGGTCTTGGGGTATTTGTATATCAATCATTTAATTCTCCTTTAAATTTTTTATCCTGTGAAATCAGATAGTCTGCAGGAATGCTACATTGTTAACTTGAAAATAAATCCAGTACGTTTTTTGTTTAAATGAAAGTGAACATGGAGGTTTCAACACCATATCCTTATTTTTCTATTTTTTACCATGCAATTTACAAAATATTTTCTTAGTGGGTATCATTGAATTCGAGTTACTTATATCAGGGACAAGTTAACCGCGAAAAATACGACAGAAAACAGTTTAAATTCTTAAGAGATAATAAAATATTAATAATACCAAATCCAAAACATTTACATTGTAAACAGTATACATTTACTTGCTTAATGGTAGACTAAAACATTTTGAAATTTAGTTTGTCTAGAATAAATTGATGACGACAACAATATCTATTTTCAATAGTTAAAATAGAAGTAAATATATTATCTAGAATAACATGTTTTAGAATATTAGTTTTCGTTTTCGTTTGTCACAGAGTGACTACATAGACTAGTGTAATGATTGTTTAGGTTTTTGTTATTAAGGCAATATTTATAAGATACAGGAAATGAACGTCTACGGTAACATGCATGATTGACAAGAAAGCAATTTAAGTAGCCATGCATTAAAAACCATATTTGTTTATCTAATTTCTTTGCAAATAGTTTAAAGTAATGGAATTTTAGTACTTTGCGTGCTGTTGTCGAATAATCATGGTAATAGAAATAAAAATGGGAAAAATGGAAAAATAGGCAAATAGATTTCAGTAAAGGAGATATAGTGCAAGTTTATACAGATAAAAACATGTAATATGTTGATACAAGTTCTGAAAATGTCTGAACCAAGATAAGAATATGACATTCCTTTTTTGGGCTTTTTATATTCGAGCGTCACTGATAAGTCTTGTGAGGACGAAGAGCGCGTCTGCAGTAGGTGCAAGAATTAAGTCCTGATATCTATGATAAGTTTATTTGTTTTCTATTCGTTCCGTGGTTTTTTTACCGGTTTTGTTGACTTCACCTCCCCCTTTTTTCTTTAAATTACCTTTTAGTTGATATTTTTTAATGAAGGAATTGAAAACGGAATTTTATCAAAAAGATATCTAACAGTGGTTGACAGAAATATGAGGCAAAAATTGAAATAAAATAAATATGAGTAATAAACTAAGACGTCCGTTAATTTATTTGAAAAAAAAACATACAAAAACAAATAAATAAATAAAGATTCGTTTACAGATTGTCCAAGATAAAAACAAGTTTTAAAACTGTAAGTTGGTCAGATATATAATTTTTTTTACCGCAGTGTCATATTTTATGTCTGTTGTTTATATTGTATTATAAAATATGATTAATGTAGAAGTCTGATGAACAAAAAATGATCGTAAAAAATGCGTAATTCAAATTGTTTGTATGCAATAAAATATGTTTAAACTTAAAGTCTTTCATCTTAATGATAATGATACTAAAATTTACCTGGACTTTTATAGAGTTTTTTTTTTTTTTTTTTTTTTTTAAAGAATTCGATAATAAAAATCAATATAGTCACCTTTTTCCTCGCTTAATAATTATTTTCGTGTTTTTACATTTTTTTGCTCGAATGTTAAACACAAACTCATTGAAGATTTCAGGCTTGCAATGGTGTACGCCAGATGCGCGTGTCATCCACTAAATGACCCACCTGTACTATTCGAATACAAAAAGTTAAAAGTACAAATCAAGTACACATTTGACGAGCATTAAGAACCCTTATGTAAGTTTTATTATTTTTATATGATCAACATTATACTAAATTACAAAACAAACTTCATTACGATGAAACAGGAAATGCAAAACGTTTAGCTGTTTATATCTGTTAATATCGACCATTATATGATTCAAGAACAAGTAAAATAGCGATTATCTACTTTAATATGCAGTTATCGTAAATCCTAAATCACCGATTGCAAGCAAATAACATAAATTGTATTACCGATATTCAACACATTCAAAGTAAGTTCTTAGTGATATGCTATATCGTTAGAAATGGACGTTTGAATAGCTTCCGTGTGTTAATTAAGATTCAAATAAATTATTAATTCAAAACTTATCCTTTGTTAGTTACGTTCTGTTGTTCGACTTATTAAGTGCATAATTTGCTTTCGTTTCACAATTTTACACATTGAAACTATTTAATGATTAATGCTCTATGATATTGACGCAATAGCTTAGAACAATGATACATTAGCTACTGTAGATTCGTTCATTTTCGTTGGAATTAATTTTACTGCATTGAGGAATAATTTTATTTTCATGGAAACTTGATTTCGTGGGTTCACGTAAACCTATTAACATACCAATAGGAAATTTGTATTTCGTTCAACAAATTTGTGGTTGACCTCTACACACGCAATCAACAAAAATTTGTATTCAACGAATAATAATGAACCCGTAGTATATTCTCATTGTTGAAGGCCGTACGGTGACCTATATTTATTAATTTCTGTGTTATTTTGGTCTCTTGTGGAGAGTTGTCTCATTGGCAATCACACAACATATTCTTTTTATATCTACAATTTCTATATACAGTTCTTATATCAGGGTCTTTGTAGTTAACCATACTTAAAGGATTGTGGTCATTATTGAAGCAGAACGGTGCATGTTCTTGCCTATGTCTGTAATGCAAACTGATTTCTATTAGTGCATAACTAAACTGGTCGCTTCATTGAAGTTAAGTTTACGTGCAAAAAGTTTAACAGACGAAAATCGACAACCAAACAATATCTTGGTCAATAATTGGAAAAATGTCTATTGTTTATTCCGACCTGCAGTTATTGAAATATCGTGTTATTGATTGCTGAGCAAATAAATGTAATGACATTTATAACATCCAACACCATACAAATACTATTCAAGTAAAACAGATCCGGGTTATTAATAGATAGTAAAGCGGTGAATATATTTTGGGATTGCTTTCAAACAACAAAAAAGGCTTCAAAAAGGAGATAATATAAATGAAGGGAGAATTTTATATAAGTGAATGGGACGTTTCCCCGAAGTCACGATTTGCTACTTAACAAGATCTACATAAATTGGAGGTCACGTAAATTGGAAGCACATAAAACAAGATATGCAATGTTTTAACATGTCTCCGGATTTTAAAACACGATATAAATAATTACATTATCATACAAAAGAATCTATTAAAAGAACAATGAATACATTTGATTTTGGGAAAACAAGTATAACTAGAATTAGAAAAGGCTAAGATTGGTTTAACACTTTTTTAATAAAGGTTGAGTGTGTGTTCTTCTTCAGAAAAAAAAAATGTAAAATCCCACAAAGACTAGACTCGAATGAAAATTCAAAATCAAAAGTCTTATCAAATAGCAAATTCAAAAGCTCAAACACATCAAGGAATGGACAAAAAATGTCATGTCTCTGACGACTTGGTTCATGAATTTTCTTAAGCAGAAAATTGTGGATTAATAAAGGCAACAGTAGTATACCGTTGTTTCCTGGTTTAATAGCTACAAAATGTAGCTGTTGCATATAACAATTTTGTCAGTAAATCAAAAAAGAATTAATCATGTGAAAGCTCATGGTTATATGATTCAGTGAGTATTTTATCAGAAAAAATATCAACACGGTGTTTTTCCATCCATTTACTTAAAAGGCAGCTTTTATCTTTCTTGTTTCAACTATTAGTTAAATGGACGAACTGTGATTTCCTGGATAATCCCGTTGAACTGGAATTCTAATAAATTGCAATGAAGACCTTGTCTTTGATTCGAAGACATATTATTACAAGAATAGTATTTCTTAAGAATTATTGTCAGTAATGTTCTCTTTGTTTTCCAAATGTATCGATATGCGTATCTAACGGTAAACATATTCTGATTGTAAATCATCCTGGCTAGTATTGTGTTGGTTTTTTTTATATCATAATCGTATAAGGGAAATCTGCAAAAAATGAAAACAACACGTTATATAAATGTCATGCGTCCGAAGCGATTTTCTGGATTTACCTTCATTAGGAATGCTTAAATCCAAATAAATGAAAGCTAACGATTTAAAAGAACTGAAACAACTGAAGAGGTATATGACCAAAACTAACGTGTTAAAACAGCCAAATCAATCTAACTTAAAGTCCAACTTTGCCGGAGGGATTTGAAAAACTTAGTTTCTTTATAATTTCAAAATTTATAAAATTTATAAATGGACAATTTTAGAAAGGATTGTTATAAAATCACATCAGCACCGAAGTTCTGACTATTAAGTCTATAATCATGGACCTAAAATGATTGTTGATTAAAAAGAAACTTTGTTGATTGCAAATCTTTTCTGTTTAACTGATTCAAAGTGGTATTGATTTAAAGATTAACATAAAATATATTTCAGTATTCCTTATATCGGCAACTTCCTTAAACGGTATCTGTTTTGGTTGTGAGTATGAAGTAAAATTAAAAAAAAAATAGAAAAATTACCTTTTTCGTGTACAACATGTTGGGATATGTGTTCGGTTGTATGAATAAAGTCACGTGCATTGATATATTGACGCATGTTGTTTTGATCACTTGGCCATGCTGCACTGATACATAATATCATTGCCTAATATTTTTGACTATCAAGTTGTGTCCATGATTTAAAAAATATAAAACAATGAGATCGAAAAGAAAATGTACAAATACACATAAAATAGTTAACCATCACTATTAATGAATTTTCCTTCATGTTTTATCATTGTAAGTAGATGAGAAATGACAGCAACTTATTATCAAATTTTCAATTGAGAGAAAATGTATGTATATGTCACAGTATTATGTATACAAAAAAAAAAACGATTGTGATTTAAGGCTGTTCGCTGCTCAGTTTCAAAATAAATAACTTTTTATAACACTAGTATATATTGATAGAAGATGAATCGAGAAATAAAAAAAGCCAAAAAAAATATAGGGGTCCATGTGCTTTTTTTTTCGAAATATTAGCCATTAAAAAATTTTGGCGTGAAAATGATCCCTCTTGACTTTTCGTAGCTTTATCATTGAACAGTTAAAGTTCTCAAAAACTATTTAAAAAATAAATAAGATTTTGTTAGACTTTTACAAATGGCTTATAATAAAACATGTAAAAGATATATAAATAGAAAAATGGGAGTCTCTGGACAAAATCTTTTAAGGCATTCAAATGAATAAAACCAGAGGATTTCAAAAATCTGACAAAAATTCCAAATCATGACAAGCAAACATCCTAAATAGCGTTTGCTATGCAGATATTAATGGTTTAAACAATGTTTTCAATCGAATTAGGAACTTTTCGATAAAAGTTAATTTTAATGTAACAATTCTAAGTTTCAATGTTCGGACCTAGTGCAAAATAAAAAAAATATATATAAAACAAAGCCGCAAAACTAATATATATACTTAAACATGTTAAAGACATGTATCTTGTACTTGTTTAAAGAAAACGCAATATATCATTTTATTTTTTAGTATTTCTGAAATAAAATAGAGATCCATGTTCTAATGCACTTAGTTTCATTGTTTTCTGTAGAAGAACTCATCTCATTTGGTTATCAAAGCTTCTTTTTAAACGGAATATTTTTTTTACTAATTGCTTAGTAGACCTTGCGAAAATAGACATTGTAAATGTGTTGCGTGATGTTATCGACGTTCAAGTTTATCTAATGGCAGTTCTTAGATGTTTTAACTTAGTGCATTTAGTTTTCAAATATCAAATGTTGATAATAGTGTAAAAGAATAAACCCTTTGTACCTTTAAATTAAGTAATCAAAAGTAAATACATTGTAGCTCCTTCTGATTTGGTTAATACAAAACGCCTACTGAACACAACTTGTGTTGTCAAGTATTCAATGGACCATTTGTAATCAAAATGTTGCTATTTGTTATTGTTTGGTAGTGCTCGTCAATGGTAAACAGTACACGCAATACAAACAATTTTATTTTGGTTATAACACAATTTATTACAAAGTAAACGACAAAAAAATTATTCGATAGAACTTATTGTGTCTTCTTCCTTGTGGTATTATAACATTGTGTCTGAAACTTTGCAACAATTGATAATATGCTAATATAATTGACAGGTTCAATGTCTTCAAAATAAATCAAATTAATGGCTAATTCTTATTCTTTGATCAGATACAAATATTGCGATTTTCTTCTGGAAATTCTTAATCTTTATTAATTCCTTCTTTGTGTCCAAACATCTATAGTCCTCAACATCGGATTTAATTTCATTTGTATCTAACACGTGACATGAAAGCTCTGTTCTGTCTTTGGATTTCTATTCATTCAAATTTTAACTGCATCTCTCAGAAGAATTAATTGAGATTTATGAAAATTAATTCATTAGGTTTATCTTTACAGCTGATGTTACATCCGTTGATTTTCTCTTTCCTTACTGAAGTGTTTTTGGTACGCCTTCGCAAGAAAACATTCAAGTATTCAATGAAACTTGGTAATCCACGTGGATGTTATTAAGCCGGCTAGTGATATGACAATGATAATTCTGACGAGCTTTATTTGTCCGGATTTGTTTGTATTGTCGAGAATATCTTTTTTAAATCTAAGTTAGTTTTTAAGGGTTAAGTAGTACTCGTGTATTATATTCTAGCTTTTAATCATACTTCGTATTACATTGGGGAATATATTAATTATGTATATATGTTTGTTCGATGACTTATTTCCATTTTTATCTGTAAAAAGTAAAATCACAAAAATAATGAACTTTGAGGAAAATTCAAATCGGAAAGTCCTTAATCAAATGGCTATATCAAAAGCACAAACACATCAAACGAACGGACAACAAATATCATATAGAGAATCAACCTTCGACGTCCACTGATTGTTTGATCTCACATCTCGCAGCTGTGATTTTCCTCGTAGAATGAACAAAACATTGCTTTACCGAATAGAAAGTCAATCAAATAAAAAGATATAGAGTAAATGTTAGAATATATTAAACAAAATAGTTCAATCGTCATCCTTCCCTTAGGAAATAAAAACCTTAGTTTTAGTACTGTTTCATGTTTGCGTACAATTTACAATGTTAATGTATCTTTTAAATCATGATTGCGTCGACAATTGCGTTAATTTATGCTCTTCAACTTCGTACTTTATTTGGCCTTTTAAACATTTTTTTTATTCGAGCGTCACTGATGAGTCTTTTGTAGAAGAAACGCTCATCTGGCGTAAATATAAAATTTTGGTCCTGGTATCTATGATGAGTTAATTTACCAGTTATAACGAAGACTATCAATGTAATACAATCATGTATTATTGTCAATTGAACGACAATTTTATTTGACGAGTCATCCTTCAATCATTATGGCGGGTATTGTAGTCAGGTATTCAGTAAATGAAAAAAAACTCTATTGGTTTATGCTCCAAGCAGGATGTTTTGAACGGTCAACTTGCGTTTTTAAAAGGCAATTAGCAAATAATAATTTTATCATTTCACTATATAAATAATGCGCACATAAAATATTTATGGTTATGATTATTTTATTCGTGTGGTATATGTCAAGGAGAAATCAGTCGAACGACAAAATACAAACAAATGAAAAGCAGAGGCTGGTTTAAAATCACCCACAATAGACTATTAACACACTTTGTCAATTTCTATAGCTTCGATTGGCGTATTAATAGGTTATAAACTTATATGTTTTCTCTTTTTTCTATCATTTTGTAATCAGTTGAAAAATTCTTCTTTTCTCCATCATAGTTTTCTAATAATTGTATAATCATTCCACTATATGTGACATCCGAGCATTTGAAGGTTTTTTTTATATTGACAAGTTAAAGCTTTAAATCAATTCTGTTGTTGATTTATTTTAAGATTATAGTATTATTACTTAATTACTTCCGTTAACCGATTATACCAAACATTAAAAACGAGATCAACAGATTGGCTCAGGTTTGTATATCTATTTTTTGACTTCCGTTTTGGTCATGATTTAAGGACAACGTCATAGTATTGATGACAACCGTAAATGTACTTTTATACTTGAATCATTATGACAAAGACTTTAGTCAGTGCTAACAAAATAACACCCGAACAATCTTTTGTTTATATTCACTTACTAATCCTTTAAAAATTTATCAAAGGATAGACTTTTACATTTAAAATTGGTTTTTATAGATGTGCAATGATTTGATTCATCGCTGTTAAATAATTGACTCTGAGTGTGTGAAATGACTAAAAGTTTACTAAACGTCTGAAAAAAAAAATATAATCACAAAAATACTGAACTCCACGGAAAATTCAAAACGGAAAGTTCCTATTCAAGTGTGGCAAAATCAAAAGCTTAGACACATCAAACGAATGGATTACAACTGTCACATTCCTGTCTTGGTACATGCATTGTCTTCTATAGAAAATTATGGGTAAAACCTAATTTTATAGCTATTTAAACCACACACTTGTATGGCAGTCGCATCAAATTCCATTATATTGAGCTGTGTTTAAAAGATTTCAATTATTTAATGTTTTTCTTCTTCTGTATTGTGTTTTCTTCTGTTTTTGAGTTTCGTCTGTTAATTTAGTTGTGTTCGGTTGGTTCCGTTTTTCATGAAGAGATTTAGAAGGTATATCTCTTTTGTTTACACAGACAAGTATCAATAATGCAAATTATAATAGAATTGAGGTGTGCAAAATTAAAAGAAGACTTTATAAGTTTGATTAACTTGTGTTTCATTACTTTTGCATATTTAAGCACATTTACCATTGTACTTAATTCTGTACACATTGGGATAACAACCTATTTCTAATGACTAATATAGAATGTAATAAAACGATTTCAACTAATTCAGTAGCTTACAATTATAATGCTAACTTAGTTATCGGGTGCTTTAAATAGCTATTCACCTAGTACTGAACTGTTATACAGAACGACAAGACCCATTATAGTACAAACGTAAAACAAAATAACCGAACCTGATGGAAAATTCAAACAGGGGAGGTCCATAAAAAAGACAAAATCAAACACTATCAATAAAAAAAAAAAAAAAAAAAAAAAAAAAAAAAAAAAAAAAAAAAAACTGTCATATTACTGATTTGCTTATGGCATTTTCCGAAGAAAATGTTGGGTAAAAACAAGTTTTAATACTAGATACACATTCTGTTTCGTAATTGACGCGAGTCCATTACATTAAGTGCCATCAATGTGAATACATCAAAAAATCATGTATAAAATCAATGTCTGTAATTTTAAAGAATATATCCCATATACACATAAATCAGTGTCATCATACTTTGTTTTTGACGACTTAAGTGTAGGACCTTGTTTTTGAATATTATGGTACAATGGTTAACACTAAAAGTCCACCAAACTTGATAAAGCTAGCTGCAACTTTATTGATACAGACGGTCCACCACTTTATGTCATGTATTGAATATCTTCATTCCATCTTCGTGAGTAACATAAGTAGCATAACATCAAGGTCAGCTCTGTATTATTGCATAATAAATATCTCACATACTGTTCTAACATAAACGGTGTCATCAAGCTTCGATAATCAAGACTTCAGTATATGACCTTATCTTTGATAATGATACAAAGATAAGCAAGCTAACAGTCAACATATTTTTGTTGAAGTTAACTGTCACAATACCGATATAGAAAGTGACAAACAATTTGATTGTCATAATTCCTCATTCCATCATCATAAGTAACATTAGACTATTTACAGGATTTGTATTAACATTAGCAACACGACGGATGTAACATGTGGCGCAGGATCTGCTTATCCATCTGGAGCACCTGATATCACCACCTGTTGTTGGTGGTGTTCGTGTTGCGTAGTCTACAGTTTACTATGTTGTGTCTTGTGAACTATTATTTGTCTGTTTGTCTTTTTCATTTTTAGACATAGCGTTTTCAGTTTATTATCGATCTATGAGTTTCATTGTCCTATTGGTATCTTTCGCACCTCAGGTCAGTTCTGTAATTTTCTATAATAAATATCGCATATAATGCTCTAACAAAAAACAATGTCATCATGATTTGCTAATAGAAAGTTCAGAGGAGGACCTTTACTTTGATAATGATACCTACTACATTGTATGTACGTTGGTACGATGATTAGCAATATAAAAAAAAAACCCAAAAGATATGTGTTAAAGATAAAAATTCTTCACTACAATTATACCGATACAGGATCAACAAACGTTAATTCTTCTATTAATTTTCATACAAGTGAGAAGGCTAGCTAGCTATAAAACCAGGTTCATTCGACCATCATTGTCTTAAAAAGAAAATGCTTGTATCAATTCAGGAATATGGCAGCGGTTATCCATTTTTTCTTGTGTTTGAGCTTTTGATTTTGCCATTTGATTAGTGACTTTCCGTTTTTGATTTTATTCGGAGTTTGTTTTTTACTTTTTCATGTTTAAAAAAATATAAAAAACTGATCTTGCAACGATGTAAAAAGTATATTGTCAGTAGTTCCTTTTTTGTTTCAAATCGAGGATGATTTGAGTTGTAATTAATTGTCTGTAATTTCAATATCTGGACATCAATTTGGAGGGCAATGGTATCAATTTAAAGGTCATGCAATGATATAACCGAATAAGAAAAAAATGACATTAATGAACTTCCTTAATGAATGTACATTGTATGTTGATTTCTCCACACAGAACTCCATTGATGTTTAATAATCAATAAGTTAATTATCTATTGAACATGTTGAATGAGGCTGTTGATTGTGTTTACTTGGTATCTGTTTAATAAACACTCACTTATCAGTATATTTAGATTAGACTTTTAACAATTCAGAGATCGAAATATGTATTGTTGAACACTGTGTGTTCCCTTCGTCATTACCTATACTGCAATATTATTTAGATGATGATGACGAACCTCGTACCGCCGATTTCAGTAAGTGTGAAGCCAAAGGTAATATCTTTGGATAGCTTGCTTGTTAGCTGAACCATGAAGTCATTGTTAGTTCAGGTAAACTACCCCCTTTAAGAGTAGACTAGTCCAGTAGATGACCAATCTATTTGTCTGTTGGACTAGGCTACATCGACAGGAGGGTAGTATACCGGACCTTATAATGAAATCAAGGTTCAGCTAACAAGCAAGCTAACCAAAGATATTACCGTTGTCTACACACTCAATGAAATCGGCTGTAAAAGATTTCAGCTAATGCGTTCTGAAAGTGTAGTCTTGTCCCTTTTTATTTGGAAGTTTCTTACAATTAAAATTTACATTTTGTTTATTTTGCATACTGAGAATAGAATTTCTTGATTAGACGTTAATACGTATTCTGCTGTTTCCTATTATCCTTTAAAACACTTTCAAATGAGGAAATGGTTTCTTTAATTGGTTTTCTTATTTTTGTCGAGTTTGAATAATAGCAATCGCTTTACAGGATTCTTGTACATTAACCGAAATGCTGTCGTGGAATACCAATACATCATTATATATCTGTCAAAAACCTTGTGATTTTGGCATCTTTTGTTCGCAGCAAATAGCTTCATGTCAAAATCATTGTTGAAATATTAGAAACTTAGAGATTGCAGTCGGATTAGTTACTGCTATGTTGAATTTATTTCAATAATCGTGTACTTCCATAGTGCAATCAATGATTACAGTTGCTATTCATGAGATGATATGCAAACAGAACTAACTATACTGGGAATAAAAAAAAAATAAGTTATAAGTAGATAATAGTTAATTCAATGCCTTCAGTTTTAAAGTTTATTTATTTTGATTTGTAACTTCTTAATGGATTTATAATAATTTAACATCGGAACACTACTGCAATTTATTAGGTACATAATCTGTTATAATCAGGTCTAATTTAATGACAAAATTGCAGTTAAGAAAATAAATTAATCAACATATTTAGTATAAGAGAGGTGAAAGGTAACAATGGAATATTCAAATTCAAAAAGTCAAAAACAAATTGGCAATGCCATAGCAAGAAAAGAAAAACGATAAAAAAAACACAGATAATAGTATGCAAACCACACCACAGAAAACAAGCTACAGATTGCAAATCACAATATAGAAACTAAAGAATAAGCGATCCGAACCCAATCAAACATGGTGATCAGAAAGGGTACGCATATTCATAAAGTCCCATGTAATCTTGATATCTTTTTAAGAACACATTAATTGAAACCATAATATAAAGAAAAAAAATACAATGCATATTGGTATATGTGTTTAAGGTGGGTTTTCTGTCAAATGATGAATTTACTTAATTATCATGTGAATAGTCACGTGACGACGGGCGTTACATTTAGAATAAGATCGACTTACATATTCTGAGCACCAGTTAACATCCACGTTTTTTATTCAGTTCGCGTTGTTCAGTCTTTCGTTTTCAATGTATATTGTACGCAATGTAGATTTCCACTTTTTCTTATCCATTTGATATGTTCTGGATCACAAAGAAAAGTATAGAACATCTAATCAAATAGAGGGAAGATTTGGAGACATCTAAAAGACAATAGAATTTTTTAATGCAACTGACAGCAGGTAAAAAAAAACTTTTGTTTCGGGATCAATTCTACAAACTGCACAACAACCTGCGTGCATTGACACTTGTAAAAAGTGTTAATTACAATCTAGCACAGCTTAGTTTTAACTTTTGATAGCGTCACTTTTACAGTTCTAGAGTTATGCTCCTTAATAAATGGAAAAATTGAAGCTGCATATAAATTTAATAAAATGACATTTTTCGGTTGCGGTAGAAACAGTCGTAAAGAATAATTTGCTTTCTTTAAATGAAAAGCCTTGCAAATAAGTTGCATTCCTTTTTTCAAGCATGGATATTCTATGAAAAATCCATATCAAGTTTTTTTCTTCTTGTTCAGGGCTGCAGAGTAACCCGTTTACCCGTGGTGGTTAATATTTGTATCCTGTGTTTTAAATGGATTGTTTGTTTATTGGAAATCATAAAACACGTCCAATATCCCTTGTATTGTGTGTTTATTTGTTCAAGTATGTGACATTCAATTGATCGTTACAGATAAAGGTCAAGGATGACATTCAAAAAAGTCTCATGTTCCTGAAAGACGATGTCAGACTGACATTCGATTTTTTTCAAGATATTACATCAATGACTTTACGAACATGATAAAACAAATTGTAGTAAAAGAAATTTATTTTTATCTCAGTATAAGGTCATGTGTCGGATAAAACATATCGGAAAATCTAGATACCTCCCGGGTAGATTGATATTACTTTGCTTTCCCTCCGATAAAGTTTTCATTTCATATTATTTTGCAGGGAAGCATAATATACTAGATATCTGGTTACTTAAATGTAAAATTACATGTCTTGTGTTTTCTATTAATTGGACGGTCTTATATTGAATTGTGGGGTTTGCAAAAACTTCATACTGTATATTAAATGATTGATCTATAAAACATGTCTAGGAAAGTTGTATCTTAATGTTTGTTGGGAAGTACTCAATGCAGTTCATAGATAATTGTATATTGATACATGGATAATAAATATTTAAAGCAATACATTTCCTTTAAATTTCATTTTTTGATGTTTGTTTATTTCCAGTAGGGCATATATAAATAGATATATTGATATTTCCTTTTTGAGAATTCGAGCACACCGATTTTAACATGCCAATACATAAGACGCTAGATGATACCGTTTACCAAATCAGGAATATGACATTGGTTTGATGTGTTTGAGCTTTTAATTAGGGACTTTCCGTTTTAAATTTTCTATACAAAATGAGGATAAAGACAAATAAATAACAAATATGAGAATAACATATTGATGGGTCATCCAATGTCATAAATATGTAAAATACATTTAAGATAAGTCAATCTGAAAGATCTAAAAGGAAAATTGTTAAACTGTCAAGCTGATCATTTTTTTGGAAAATTCAACTAAAGTACATACAGACTCGTTAAGGTAGATCATCAATATATGTTTCACGCGATAGAATTTTCTAATACTTTGCCAAAGTGAAGATTTTACTATTCTCTTTAAAAACATATAATCCAAAGGATGGGTCACCGTTCTATTTGTCAAGCTAGGAGTCGTATAAAAGAGGGACGAACGATACCAAAGGGACAGTCAAACTCATAAATCTAAAACAAACTGACAACGCCATGGCTAAAAATGAAAAAAGACAAACAAACAACAGCACACACGACACAACATAGAAAACTAAAGAATAAACAACACGAACCCCACCAAAAAAACTAGGGGTGATCTCAGGTGCTCCGGAAGGGTAAGCAAAACCTGCTCCACATGCGGTTAAAAAATAACTAAATTTGCTTAGAATGATCACGAAACAAAAATCTATCAGATAAAATTTTTAAATAAATTTTGAGAAGTTAGGTTTCATAATATGTTTTAAGAATATAAAGCGGTTCCCTTTTTGATAAAAATTAAGTTAAGTACATACATACTTGATAATACACTTCACCTAAAGACAATGTGAGATTGAATAATAAGTCATACACACAGATCCTGTCAGATGTTTTCAATCGAATTCCGTGTTAACAGCTGTGCAATATTCATAAATAAGGTTTCCATATTCTAATTTTCGAAACTTAAAGCTGTGATTCAAAAATTAATATCAATACTTAAAAGACAACAAAGTCAGATACAACAGATATCATTTAAAAAAAACTTCACATCTTCGGGATTCCCCTTCTAACGCAAAGAAGATCATGAATTGTGAGGCCAAAATTCTTTGTAAATAGTTTGCTTGTTTTTTGTGAGTATTCTTATCTTATTATATAGATGTGGACTTTATGTCTACTAGAGAGACAAGAACATTAAGTCACACGTAGAGCTGTGCATAGAAAACCAACAATATCATATCTATTTGTTGCTATTTCTATAATTTGCCGATGATAACATTGATATGTTTATTATTATGGTACTTACTATTTATCACTTTAAAAACACAAAGATCGACGTGTGATGTCTAAAACGATGGACAGAAAAGCCATTCGATATCATATGTTTAAAAAACAATTTCACTACAATTAGTTTAATTTTCATCCTGAATCACGTTTTATCTTTGAAACGTAAGTCTAGAAAGATATTTTGATTCTCAAAAGTTTAATCTTACAAAGCAAAATCAAACACATGCACATATTATAAACCTTTAATTACACTTTGAAACCGAAAGCAGAATCTCGGTGAATGTAATAAGTTCTTTGCAAATAGTTCTTGTTTTGTTGCCAGTGTAACTTAGATTTCAGTTATCTTTTCTGTGAGTATTCATATCGTATATTCAGCATGATGTGGAAACAAGATAATAGATCAATGGTCACATGCATCGAATGCCATATCTACTTGTTTGCACATATAAAATATGTGAAATGAGAGAAAAAAAATTTCACTTTATAACCAACGCAAAAAACCTCAGTATAAGCAAATTGAATTGAATCCTAATATTGGAAAGTGACTGATGGTAGCTTTTGCATTCCAGATTGATAAAGGCCTATCATTTGTTATGCTTAACATTTTAATTGGTTCTGTCACCACTAAAGCTATAACAAAGGGCGTAATGTATCTTCTTAAGATCATTCTGTCTGGGGAAACGATTACGGAAAGCATTTCAAATGTCTCTGTAAATTTAAACTTATAAAATTCTGGAATTGTCAACTATTACGAACAAATAAGCTTGTTACTTTATCGTTATTAATTAACAATTGACATTGACCTCATTCCTTTCAATTGGTCCCTAAATAAAGGAGAGTACTTAATTATAAGTGCACAAGTAATGTGAAATCACTTTTTTATGTTTCTTTGAAATGGTTTTTGATCTGTAAATTGCCGTTCATAAAACGTTAACATCGCTTGTAATATGATAAAGGAAATGTTGAATAATTGTAAGTGCGACACTAGATGTATGTGCTAGAGATCTTAAGTACATTATGTGAACAAGTGAATGGCATCTCATTGCCTTGAACAATGTAAGGAACATATACCGTGTAGTAACCGTTAAAAAAATCGGCATGATGAATTGTGAAACATTTCAATAACCTTATTTATGCTGAAAAAAATTAACATAAATTGTTTAATTACACCTAGGCAAACATGGTCATTACAAGACTTGAAAGATTCCTCAGTTTCAACTTTCGATATCATGAATAGTTCTTTAAAATCAAATTGTAATTTTTTACAATTACGTCAATTTTTTTCTGCACTAGAGCAGTTTTGGACAGTTCTATCATAGGACTTGTTCTAGTAGTTCTACACTATTTCAAATTATAATAGTTCGACTAGGGAACAGATCCATATATTTCTCTCACTATAAATTTTTTAAACATATCTATGCCAGATTATTATGAAAGTCAGTTCTGAGGTATTTTGATGCTATATTAATCTAGGGGCGTAAAAAGGGGGATCTGGACTCCATTTCGTGATAACGAACAAAAAAAAAAAATAACGTTGATCTTTTACCGATTTCACGAAACACGGTGAATTTAAGAACCTTTTTCACGGTTGCACGTGAAAAAAGCCAAAACACGTTGCACGAAAATACCCTTTACCACCCTCTTCTTCTTTCTGGTATCTTTCCTACAATCTTAACCATTATATATAAAAAACGTAAATCATACCAAGGAATTGATTATTAATGAAAGTATCAGGATGTTTCCTGAGAAGGAAATTGAACGGAAAACGAAGAATTTATTATTGCGGCATATAAACTATGACATTTCATAGCTTATACCAATTAGACAAACGGAATGTCCTCACTCAGATGAAACGTCCACTTAAATAATTATAACGGTTTAAATACAATAAAAAAAATCCTTAGAGTTTAAGTAAACGTTTTTTTAATATCTTTCTTATACGGTCAGTTTCGAAATAATCTGTATTTGTCTGCATGTGAACTACATCTAATGTGTCTGTACATGATAATACGTACTTGTCTGAAATGTGCTAGAAAAGAGAATGGAAATGGGGAATGTTTCAATGAGACAACAACACGATCACATCGCACAGCCGAATGCGGACTTCAGCTGACCCATAGACAATAATGTATATTTATTATTATCAGCGAAATGGGCGCCATACTAACTTCGAACCATAAATGATGAATTAACAATTAAAATAAAACAAGACAAACACATGCTAGATGTTCCTGGTTTGGTACATGCGCAAAAAATAGACGGGATTAAACATGATTTACGATATCTTAACCCTCCCCGATACACTTAGCGAATTTGTAAAAAAACAAATAGACACTATTATACACTGTAGAATTCAATTAAAAAGAAGTCTGATTCCGATGTAAGAAATTAAGCATAATAACAAGGGTCAACATAAATTAACAAAGGACTATTACCAGTTAGTAACTTACCAGCTTCAAACCTCAATTAAACTGAATGTTTATGTCGTCATTATATGAAAATCAAACACAATCCCTCTCGTTATTCTTTGACTATAATGCCATCATTTAATAAACGAGCCCTTTCCTATGTGTTTGAGTGGTTTCTTAGAGAGTGAAAGCAGTGCCACCACAGGTTACAATGTCTTTTGTTGTTGCTATGTGCTTTGTCTAAATGCCTTTTTATGTTTCTTTGCTACACATATGACGTGGCTCTGTAGTTATACATCCCGTCATTGAGTTATTGTAATATGGTAAATGTGTATTATTCTCTTTAATGTTTGCTAATATGCTTGGTCTTTATGCCATTTTGTGCTTCTTTGCTCCAAATTTGTATGTTTTTTTTAAGTGAATAAGATTATAAGACAATGTTGACTGCTGTATTTTGACATGTTTACCTATTATGTATATTTGTTTTGTCCACGCATCGTTGTCAATATAATGGAATTTGATGCGAGTGAGAGTTTCAGCTAGCTATAAAACCAGGTTCAATTCAAAATTTTCTAAATAAGAAAATGCCTGTACCAAGTCAGGAATATGACATTTGTTATCCATTCGGTTGATGTGATTGAGCTTTTGATTTTGCCATTTGAGTAGAGACTTATCGTTTTGAAGTTTACTCGGAGTTCAGTATTTTTGTGATTTCACTTTTAAAAGACAATAGCCAATGCATGACAATATTAAAGACTTATTCCTCTAGATAGATAAACCGACAATGGTTTTTAAAATGATAGCTTTATCTATGTGTTGGCGTTTCATTTTATGACATATTATTTCAAAGCTTTTTGATAACTCTCTCATTAATGACTGTCATATTTAGCCCGAAAGAAACCGACTACCGTAATGGTTGCCACGCCATTTAATACAATTATTATAGAGATATCTTACAAATTAAAGATAATTATACCAATCTATTAAACACCACATCCTCATTATCAAGAATGTCGTGATCGTGGTCAGGAATATGGTTTTGTTTATCAAGATTGATAATAGTTCTACCGCCTGTTTGTTACATATTAATATGGCACTTTGAAAAAACGACTGATCACTATTTTAGATACCTATATGGATGATGCCTTTATAATTCATTTTCTGAAAGAAAATCCGTCAATGATGTATTTTATTTTTAATTTTAAACTATTATTCTCTATTCTTTAAAAAAAAGTGTACGCCATTTTTCTCTGTACATAAAAAATGTGTATGCCATTTTTCTTTATTCTTTTTCATTTTTGCCTATTTGTCTCTCTTCATCATATTTCAACATAACACTATTCTATATTTTATTTGCCTTTTTTCTCTACTCTTGATATTGTTGGTCAATTAATCTCTATTCCTTTCTATTTCTGCACCCCATTATTCTCTATTTTGTAAGTTGATGACCACTTTTTTCTCTATTCTTTATATCTTTGCCCTTTCTTATGCACCTTTCTTCCATTATTCACTATTTCATTTTATCATAACCTACTTTTTTCTCAATTTGTTCATATTTTAAGTCATTAATTCTTCACGTTTTTCCTTTATTTTATATTCTATATATTTTATTCAGACCCGCATTAGAAGGTAAATCCTGGTCCACTAGTACTACCCGTGATGTTGTCCATGACGATAGCAAGTTTTATGATCCCCAAGCATTGCTAGATCTACACAACTTTATTTAATTAAGGTCTTTCCCTTTTCTATGAAGAAAGACCTTACTGTATTTCTTCTGATTATTATTAGGTCTTTCCACTTTTCCGTGGAAAGACCTATTGGTTTTCTTCTGATTATTATTTTTTTTCTTCTGCCTAATTTTTTTCCTTCGCTGTTTTTTTGTTTAGCAAGATGTTTGAAATATGAAATCGAACAGTTTATACGCTTTTGAAACTGACCCTGCTTAACCGAACACTTTCTCATATAAGAGTTATCTCCCCGAACACTGTTTTTCTTGTTATCGCTTAATCTTCGCAAGCGTATAAGAAACCGACAAATTTATTTTACCAAATTGCTCGTTATATCCTCTGAATGATTTGATTAATTTTGACCGCAGATATCCGGGGACTCAATATGAGAGTTATTTCCCCTTTTATATTTGATATAAGTGATATGCATTTTTAACTGGAAACCCATAAGTGATAGAGGCCTAGGGTCTTTTGATTTGAGGTCCTTGGTCCAAAAAAATGAAAATAAGGTCAAGGTCAAAGGTCATGGTCATGATTAAAATTTTGATTTTGGCTTGTTATCTCTTATTTTCAGGAATCATATAAAACATCAACAAAATATTTTCATAAAATTGTTAGTTACGACATGTCGTAACACATAAATCGAAAGTCGACTTAGTCGAAAGGGTAAGTAAACATTTGAGGTGAGTTTTCCCCCTTTTTATATCTAACTAGAACACACCCGTGATATCGCGGGTCCGTGACTGAATTAAAGTATATAACTATGCGCAAGCCTTATTATAGTAAGTCATGCCGATTATAAGATACACAGTTTTCTCTGCTTTCAAATCTTTCTGTTTGAACCCGTCGATCTGGAACTTATCAATTATTGGTAATATTAATTATTTGGATAACAAAAGGTCCTGGAATGGAGTATTTTTTAATCAACAGCATTGTCCTATGTTAGTTATAAATAAAGTTGAATTCTTTGATTCACTGTTTTATGTCATGCCCGCTAACAAATTGAAAACGGTTCCTATATACACCTTATTTTTAGTCCAGATTTTTAGTATTCGTATTGTTATCTTAGAAAGTCTTACTGATTAAAATACTACAATAGGTAACAATTTGACAATGATTGAATTTAGTAGTGTCAACCCTGTGATTATGATCCGTGTATATAGCATAATCCTAAATACACCGTTTGGTGGTGCACCTGTTAGATGCGGAACGTACAGATAAGGTAATAGGTAACAGGTGAATATACTATTGGTATCGGTATCGGACTCGACCCGGAACTTCTTAATTATTGGCAATATTAATTACGTGGAAAATAAAAGGGCCTGGAGTGGCGTAATTTTTAATCTACACCTTTGTACTATATTAGTTATATATAAAGCTGAATTCTTTGATTCGTCGTTTTTACGTGATGACGGCTGACAAATTGGACCTCGTAATTTTAGTATTATAGATGTCATACGTATGGCAATATAACTCATTAACAATATAAAGAAGAGGACTAGAGTCTTTTGATTTAAGGTCCTTGGTTTATGACCTTGAAATTGACCTCAAGGTCATATTCTTATTTAGCGTTCTAGATTTTGACCTTTGCTTTTACCTACAAAGCACACATGATAAAGCCATGGGACTTTTTGCATTAGGTTGTAAGTAATGTCACTTTTAAAAAGACAACCGGAAGAGACATTTTGTAAACCGGAAGTAGCTATTTTTTGTACTTAATCTAATCAATGTAAAGTATATAAAACCATATATTTTTGGAATCAGTGTCAAGTTAACTATCAAACAATACCGGAAGTTAACTTTTTAAACCGGAAGTAAAAGATTATCTCCCTTTTTTATATAGAAACCATATATTTTTTGGAATCCGTGTACAATAATCTGTCATTTGACGCTGAAACTGACATTTGAAATGAAATTTTAATATTTTCATTTAAAATAGATTCTTACTGGTGGAAAGACCTTCAACTGTTCTCTGAACAATTGGTTTTTGATTATTATTATTATTCTTTCCGCCAAACTTTAACGACATTTCCCAAAAAAAGTACGCCACATGTTAAAATGATATTAAGTATCTAGTATCGGTTGACCAAAGGCTATCTTGTGGTGAGGGCACGACCCCGTTACATTTCCTTTATAGGAGTTATCTCCCCTAACACCGAAAACCTTGTTATCATTCTAACTCCGTAGCCATAATAGGTAGAAAAAAACAAAGGGTGGAATTTGTTCAGGAACAGACCCTGGTTTTTCGCTACATATGGATCGAAAAGATTCAACGACTCATTGGTAGGGTTATGTCCCTTCGAAAATTAACCGATGTCAGTTGGCCACTTAAACTCAGAAACCGTAAGTTGTAACCACCTAGGATCTTCACCAATGATCATCAATTTACGTGACTACGAAAACTGACCTAAGGTCAAAGGTCAAGGTCATGACCTAGATTTTGACCTTAGCTTGTTATCGGATTTACTCAATAACCGTAAAATATGGCTAATAAAATATAACAAAGAAAATGTGTGTCTTGTACAGATCTACATTTGTTATGTTGGGTTCAAAACTATTGGACCAATTATTAGAAAGAGATAAGAGATAGAAAAAAACTTTGAATTGCAAAAATGTTCAGCATTATAAGATCTATAAAATTAGGTCAAGGTCAGAGGTAAAGGTCTCTAGCAACGACATAAAACACCTTAGCAACCATATATTTTTGAACTTAGAAGGCTATGAATAATATAAATATGAAATTTTTAATACTGGAAATGACATTTTTGTCCCTAACAACGTCATTTAAGTCCTTAGCAATCACTTATTTTTTTAACTTTGAATACTATGAATAGTACATATGACATTTCTAATACTGGTAGTAATATTTTTATCCTTAGGAATGATTTTTGTCCTTAGCAACCACATATTTTTTAACTAAGAAGGAAATACCTTTCATTTGTTAATGAACAATTGACTTTTTAATTTATCTATTCTGTCTGTTAAATGTAAAAGGGTGATTTTAATTTTACATGTGAAATATACACACCTTTACATGCGTTTGTAAACTTTTAGAACAGTGCGAAAAATTCGAATAAAGGAATACGAACAACTATATTTGAGTATCTGTGTTTTGCTTAGAATTATTTTTCTTTGTTCCTGACTATGAAACAATTGTCTTCTTTGTGATATTTGATCGGTTGTAACTATTCTTTTAACTTTTCACGTTTTAAATTCACTACTTTTCTATTTACTTTTCAGTTTGGATTTTGAATTGCTGTAAGAACCATCTTTCTAAATGCCATGGGTATCTGAAGATTTTTTACTTAAATGGTAATAAGCCTAACACTACTTAACAATGTTGTTTGTCATTTTTGTTCAATGAAACAAGAACGTAAATGATTAAGATTGTTATCGTCTTTACGCTGCTATATTTAGATAATTAATTATCTATGTGCGTTCTTATAGTCTTACTAATTTACCAGCTAACAGAAAAATTGAATACTTGAATGTTTAAAACAAAAAAATAATGAGAGGTGGAATGATTGACATGAAGTTAACTACCAATAAAGACAAAACAAATACCAGGTATGTACATAATACAGGTCACTGTAGGGCTTGCTGCTTTCAACAAAAGGTAAAACTATACCGTTTACAAAACAAAAAAACTCGCGGTGCGAAATTATGGAATGATTCGAAAGAGAAAACCTGACTCCTGATAAATACAACAATGAACAATAAACAAATATCTGAGACAAAAACCACCAAAAACTACTGGAAAACACATGTCTGACTTTGTACTTTTTATTGTAGTGTAAGAAGAAAGCAGTGCATGACAAATTAAATGTATTCTGTTTTTTTCTTTCTAAAAATTAATTTCAATTGTATTAAAATTGGTAGATAATATTAAGAATGATGACGCCACGTCAGTATAAAGCGTTAATCGGCAAACATATAACGTGGTCCTCGGGTGAACCCAATAAATCATAATGTCGAGGGAAAAAAGACAGCACCTTTCATCTCAAATGTAAACACATATAATATTTCAAACACATAAATAACGTCTAACCTTTTCGTTGTAAATTTCTCTTTGACTATGACATGTATGAGTTCCTTTAGTTTGTTATTTATCGCCTTGATCGTTTGTTAGAGTGATGTATATAGACATTCAAATGATGTGCTCTTTACTCATATTTTCTAAAACAAAAATTATCAAAAGTTTGAATTTTATTTAAGCACACTTATTGAGGTTAGGTCACACCTCAACGTAAGTCGCATATTTGTATCTTTAGTATATTGCAGAAACGGTGACTACAAAATCAATCTTTTTATAATGTTTACTTGTCTGGTTTTGTAATTGCTGTCAGATATTCAAGATCCTCTGTTTTTATCAACCGCCTGCCTCGATGTATAGGGAAGGGTTGAGATCTCAAAAAACATGTTTAACCCAGCTGCATTTTCGCGCATGTCTGAAGTCAGGAGCCTTTGGCCTTTGTGAGACCTGTATGGTTTTTAATTTTAGTTTCTGTTATATATTTTGAAGTTTTGTAGTCCATTATCACTGAACTAGTATACATTTATGTTTAGGGGCCAGCTAAAGCACACCTCAAGGTGTAGGATTGTCTCGCTGTATTAAAGACCCATTGGGGGCCTTCTGCTGGTTTCTGCTCTTTGGTAGGGTTGTTGTCTCTTTGACATTTGCATTCTCAACTTTAGGTACTCACAATATGATGCAGAAAACTTGTAAGTGCTAGACATTTGTCATTTTAAGGGAAATTTGGTGTTGATTACAGATTTCCTATACTCCTTGTTATTTAATGTTTAACTTAGACAATGGACGGTAAAGAATTTGACACATGGTTAGAGACCTGTTTCGTTTTGCGTATTTTGACATCGATTACATAACAATTAACGAAATAGATTTTGAGATGTGCTTAATACACCTGTTTAGTTCTGAATATTTTGAACTCGACCTTCTAGACAATGAGCGAAATAAAGTTTGACACATGGCAAGGCACGTGTTAAGTACTGAGCATTCGACCCCAACCTTCTTTACAATGAGCGATGTAGATTTTGACACATGGTAAGGGCACTTGTTTATCACTTAGTATTTTGAATTGCTGTTATCTTCGAATTTTCAGTGTATGTGTTGTCTTTTTGAATCAGAACCTCAATCATCTTTCATTCATATACAAAGTATATGTGTATATGTGTATGTATATGTTCCGGACCATATGAGTATTTGGACCATACGCGTATGGTCATGACCATATGCGTATACTCATATGGTCCGACCGTACGCGTATGGTCGGACCATATGAGTATTATACTCGTTTGGTTATTAACGGGTCGGACCATATGAGTATTTGGACCATATAGGTATTTTTTCAAATACACAATATATTTAATATAATAAACTTTATATTAAAAAACAAATGTGTTTACAAAAAAAGTATTAATTTTATATTTCAAAAGCTACATAAACATTAAATATAGATGCCACTGTCAGTTGGTCTTAGTTTTCATCACTAATTGTATTCGTGTATGCTTTTGTATACTTAGAATGACATTCACACGGTACAATACATGTAGCTATTCTACGATTGCTTGTTTTGGCTGCGTGTAGTGATATCGACTCGGACAATTACGATGTGTCTACGGTGTTTTAAGAAACTCTAGATCTCCAATATCGTAAAATGAATATCACAGATCAAATTAAATAAAGGCAGTGGCTATTCCATGCCTCTTAAATGCTATTTTACTGGTATTATAATTAAGATTAAAATAGAAGTATAGAAATAAAGAATAGAAAAAAATAAAGAAGCATACACTTTTAATATTTTACTTTTATATTATTTTCGAAAATGTCTTAAAAAATATCATGATCCTTGCCGGTGATGTCACCTACTTTAAACAATAAAATTCCTTTTACAATATGTTCATTTGATTGACATCTTGTAATTGAACTAACAAATAGTAAGTATAATTAACTGTGTGAAACTGCTTTTTATAATAAGTTTTTTCTGAATACTAGTATATAATAAAATAACATTTTAGTGACGTAACAACTAGAAGGGTCACACCTAATGAAGAGTTTAAAAGTATACGTGTTGATTACCCCGACCATACGCGTACGGTTCGACCATACGCGTATGGTCGGACCATATGAGTATATATATTCATATGGTCATGACCACACGCGTATGGTCCAGATACTCATATGGTCCGGAACATATATACACATCATGAAAGTTGAGACAAACACAAATGAGACAGCAACCAAACACAGGACACTAAAATAAGTCATCTTGCAGAATAAGGGAATAAGGAGCTAGAATCTAAAAAAGGAAGTGGCCAACAAATATAGCTTAACCCACAGTGTTCAACATTTAGCAAGACCTATACCATATAACAAGCTGAAAGATCCTGAAATGACAAAAGTAAAACAATTCAAACTGAAAGCAGCTGATGGCCTGATTTAAGAACAAAACAAGAAGCGAAAAACAGATATTATATACAGCAACACACAACTATCATCTTCACTTTGGACAAGCCCGATTAGGCATGTTTGGTGGGCGAACAAACCTCCTCTACTTTCTTACAGAAGTGATTTCCACTTTAACATTATATGAAAATTATAATAATACTTTTACATCTTAAATCAATGAACTAGTAAAGTTAATTTTTCTTGGTATTTTTTTTTTATTTATAAATTTTTGATGTTACTGTACATCAGTATTTGCCAAACTTGGTCTTCTTTAGTAGCTCAATAATTCGGTAGTGACATTAAAATACTGATATTTGTTTCATTGTAAACAGATATTTGTAGTTAATCTGAAAAATCATTTTGAAATTAAGGAATGCATAGCTCTGATTTATTTCAGCATTCTTGAGTGGCTCAGTTCTTTGGTATTGTCATTAAAATACTGATATTGTTTTATTGTAAATTGCTGTTAGAAGCTAATCGTATCATTTTAATTCTTAAAATCAAGCAATCATTATGTATCTACCTCATAGCTCTGGTTAGACAATACTGTTAGTCCTTTTCCTTTTAAACGTGTTTGATCTCCATATTTTGCCCCGAGCATCACTGAAAAGACATTAATTGTCGAAAAAGCCCATATGGTGCTTTAATTTGGTACCGTTTAACGTGATTAGTATCTAGGACCGCCAATATTAATGGATAGTCACGATAATCAATATGATTACACGGACATCATACACAATATAGATATTTATTATGATGTAGAAAACTTGTAGGCTTTATTTTCAAAACATTATAAACGTGACTTGAATATAATTTTAGTATGATTTAGTAATAGCTTAGTTTTTGTTATATGATAAATAATTAAAGTCAATCTAAACCCTTTGAACCAACTATCCTGAATACAATATACTATTGTCTCCCTTAAATATAGTATTATCTCCCCTGGAGATTTATGTTGTAACGTATCCCTTCTATGTTTTTTTTTCTTTGCTTGGCGAATTATATATGTTCTGTTCGTTATTGCGAACAACATGGATTAACTTCAACATATTGAATGAAGCGACGTCTTGTTTTGTTATTTTTTTTAAATATTCACTTATTAAATAAGATGTGTAAACAAAACAGTTTATAATCTGAAAATTATATCTGAACGTTAACTTAGAACACAAGAGTTCCTTTTATGATATTTTGTCACTTTGTGTATCAATTTTTATTTCTGTAATTTTATATTTTCTTGTGAAATGATTTAGAATGCTTTAAAATGCTTTTAAATTCAAAATGCCTGTTGACATGAATATCAATTATATAGTAATGTTTATGAAGTTCCTGTTACAAAACTTTTTCGAAAAACTAAGGATTTTCTTATCTCAGGAATTGATTACCTTAGCCGTATTTGGCACAACCTTTTATAAGTTTTGGTCCTCAATGCTCTTCAACTTTGTATTTGTTTTGCTCGGAGTTTAGTGTAATATCCATTTTCACTACACTAGTTCTTTTTGTTAAGGAGCCAACTGAAACCCGCCTCCGTCATGGGATTTTCTTACTGTGTTGAAGACACATTGTTGGCCTTGGGCTGTTTTTTGGTCAGATTGTTTTCGATTTGACATATTCCCCATTTCCATTCTCACGTTTACGCTTGATGGATTACGTACAAATGTACATACATTATTAAAACAATAAGTAATCAGAACCTACATGTTTTTATTTTTGTATTCTTCAACCAGATCCTCAATTATATACTTGAAATTAAAAATATATCAAAAACAGCTCCCACCAAATAGCAAAGACAAGTCAAAACAGTTACAGTTAAATACTCAACAATGTTGTATTATTAGCCCGGTCCAAAAAAAACAAACTTCGTCATCGTGCAAATCAAAAGAAAAAAAATAGAACAAAATGAATGTTTTACCTCTAAGGTGGTCTATGCATCAAGTAAAACTTAAGAAGCCCAAACAACAGAACAACATTTATTTTTAGAAGATATACAATTGTACTAGTAGTTTAAAGGGTCTTTAAGTACTACTAATATTAACACATTTAATAGTTTAATATCAATAATGTCTCAAACAGAATCCATACAAGAGATAGTCTTACCCGAAGGCACTTATTTTGTTCTATGAATATAACAACAAAACAGCAAAACCATACTACAATCACAGGGAGTCGGTACGCGGATATACATCTATATCTTTATCATTTTAATTTGAATTTTATTTCTTGTCATTTTGTATCAAATTATGACAAAGATGTGTTAACTCGCAATGTTCACTATACTTTGCGTGTCCCTATACGGAAGAAATCCTACAGAAATTAAGAAATTAATATATCCGCTAACATAGTCATGAGTCTTCCACTGATGTTTAGATTTTAAACTTAGTTTTACTACAAATCAAATCTGTATTCAACGATTATATACTAAAAATAAATCCTATATTGTTCAAGTACCTAAATACGCTGCATGACAACATACGAATGAAAGCTTGGGCTCCGATAAAAAAATTGTATGAACTTTTTCCGTCACCGATTTTTATTTCTTATAACATGGATGTGGTCTATTAATTAACTTTTGGTGTAATTTTAGTAGAAAAGGTCATTGATGATGCTTCCTTAACTATATAAATGACAGAGGCTTCTTTAATTTGAATTCAAAAGCGTTCAGCTATTATTCAAATTAAAATGGTTTCCTATAATAGTCATAAACGTTCTAAAAGTTACGGAAACTTAAATTGTGATTTCCTTTTCAGATGTTTGATTACTCTTTTTATATATCGTGTAGTTTTCCAGCCGCCAACTAAAATTGAATGCACATAAATACCCAAATACATTACTTTTACTTAGTTGACATTAGATGGGTTTTTCTTATAGTTTATGTACTATTTGGTCATATAGTACTTCAACTGTTTCGATACGTCTGCATCTTGTGCTTTCAAATATTCGACTCTGAGCGTTCCTACATGTAATGAAAGTAAATCCAGAAAAACGTTTCGAAGGCATAATCTATATAACGTGGCGTGCTGTTTTTTTACATTGTATGTTTTAAAGTTGGTTCTGATAATTAGGCTCTATAACTGATGTGGTCCTTGTTCCTGCCTAAAAATTACACAAAGGGTTCTGTACTGAGCATGGTCGGGATCTGATGACGGCACTCAATAATTATAGACATGTATTCACATTATTTCTAGATGCATATCGACAAATTAGAACAATTTTTGAACAATTTAAGCATGTTTTTAAAAATCTGTCGTCAACACCACATTATCTTATTTGCCAAACTATCAAGAAATTCAATTAAGAATGTGTTTTCAAAATAACCCACTGTTAAGTGAAATTTTTAAGTGCAAAACGATGTGCTTCAAGTTCACACTAGAGCAAAAGTTTTGAGGCGATATATATAGAAACAAAATATTCCCTTATATAAGATAAAAAAATCTTCTCGTGCCATTGCCCTTGGAATCTTTATTCGTGTATAAGTAAACATACGTAGTTCCTAAAACTGCTTCACATCTGATCTTTAATAATGTAAACGAGGTTTCACGTAGCACACTTTTCACATGTACCTAATCAATGCGCTTAGAAACTGACGAACATGTTAGAAGTGTTATCTTATATACTTAATCTTTTTGATTTTGCTTTCAGCATACTAGACTAAGTTTATATAGTGCATTATATGCCTAAAAGCTTTTATTTTGTCTAGGAAATTATTCTATTCTATTATTTGAAACAGTATATGTGACGAAACGTAATTGGTAAGACTTGATTACTGAAACTTGATATTTAAACATGTCTAGACGTCTCGCCTGAGATATGAAATTGTTGAAATTCTAATATCACCGTAACATGAGCAATGTAATCATATTTATTTTCCAGGAAAAAGACATAATAAATTGTTAGTGTGAAATATTGAAGAAATATAACGGATAAACTCGTTTTCGTTATGAGTCCTTAAAATGAATTGTTATCAATCTTCAAAACATTATTTATAAACAGAAAATAATGATTATGCAACAGGAAAACAACCAAAAATTCCAAGTGAACTCGGATGCTACAGGATGGTATTTACTAAGATATTCCAGCTGCAAGGGTGGTACACGTCCAGAAATTCATACAAGTAGATATCTGGCGATAAGTCTTACCATGTTATATCACAATCAAAGACATTTGAAAATCCTATCAATTCTAAAATGAAAGGGCGAGGCGCTCCCATGTAAAACGCTCTCTTGATTAACTATTGCCTTTTTATTGTATCCATGTTATAGCGCCATCTAGGGAAAACAGCTACGTTATCGTATATACAATAAGCAACATGAATCATTAACAAATAGTATAAAAAAGGAAATGAATGTCAAAGAGAGACATCAATCAACCATAGAACAAAAAATCCAGGATGTACGCAACTTGCAGTAACCGAAATGTCTGTATTAAGGATGTTTGCCTGTAATGTTTTTAGAATGTTTGTTAAATTTTCGGAATCATCTGGTTTTATACATTTGACATGTTTGAATGCCTTAAAAAATTGCCCCTGGACCCCCATTTTTTTTTGATAAATCTTAAACATGAATAACAATTAGCCATCTGTAAAAGTCTAATATAATCCTTGTTAAAAAATTTTGAGAATTTAATCATACAAATGATAAGCTAAGACAAATCAAGAGAGAACATTTTCCCGCCAAAATTGCAATGGCTAATATCTCGAAAACAAGAACATTGACTTTTGTTTTTGCTCTTTTAGTTCCTTTAATAATCTCCTACCAACATACTGGTGTTATGAAAAGCTAGTTGTTTTGACACTTAGAAGCGAACCTCCTTAAGGTGGTAAACTACAAATACCATCAGCATTTTGTCTCAACAAAGTTACAGCATCCTAAAGAATAAAGATACATGAATAAATTATCTTTATAATGGAACGTTCTAATTTTCATGTGATTGAAATTATAGGTCAATAACAACAGAAAAACGTGTTTGAAAAACGATTTGCAAAATAATAGTTTGACTTGTTTTGATGACCTAAAGTCTGTTTTAATCTGACCACCGAAATCTAACTTTATATTATGTCGCTTTAGAATAATGGTGACTTTTGATTATTTAACGATGTATGTGATGGAAAATCCTGCATTTTGCAAAATGTTCATATGAAGTCATGAACGAAGAACGAATACATAAACTGACTCTATAATTTAAATTATTCCAATATCTCGTTCTTGTATCATACATGTTCCATAATCTTCCCGCATCCCTCTCCTTTTCCGCTTACTTTTGTGTATGGAAAAATGTTTACGATACGAAGTATTTAAAAATGATAAAACTATAAATTAAAGTGCGTTCTACATCAAATAAATCGTTTAAAAGAATATAAATCAAATCACATTCTACATAAAGTTAAATTATAAGAAAATGCATTTAGTGATTCAATATAATAATTTTGCCATGATTGCAGACGTTTCAAAGTACATTCAACATTTAAAATATACGTTTTTATAAACGATTTTGTCTTGGAATTGTTGTTATTTAATAGTTTTCTAACACGAAAGAACCATACCAAAGACGTCGTTATTTCAAATCTGTTTTCAAATGCGCAGTAAACAATGTTTGCAGGCATAATCATATTTGAAATTCTTTCTAAACTTTGTTTTAAGAATGTACACCTGTGAGTACCATGCTGTACACGTCAATTTTGTAAATTTGTGATTTTTCTCTATTTTAAGAACAGAATGCATATTATTTCAACTTCATTGTTATAAAGAAATTATAAAAGAAAAAAAAGTGATATGAGATGTACATGTTCCTGGTAAAATCTTTGTGTGTACCCCTCACCCATTTTCTCAAAAGACTTACTTGATTCGTAATAAAATTGAAAACAAATATTACTCAAAAACTACGATTTTTTTCACATTTCTAAAATTCATTTACATTTACACTTGTATCACAGGTTTTTGTAATAATTCCAGAACGTGATTTCAGTAAGACTGAAACATATAAAGAATACAATCCTTAACAAAATGAATTGTACAAGAAGTTACAGGTATTATTATCTTAAGTGTTTTATCTGGTAATGTTTAATTTAGTATTTGTATAGAATAAAATGGATTTCAATGATACGTCCCTCGTGCAGTGAACATGAATTACCCGTGTTTCCATGGATGTTTCTTTACGATATGTACATATCTCGTACGCGTGCAGATAAACATTAGCTTTTCGACATACTTTGTAAAGGAACCAACCTTTAATTAGAGATTCTAAAATTTAAAATAACAACAGTAAAGACATGAGTAATTATATATATGAATGACCCGAACTACTTTAACATTCTATTTTAGGGTTTTGGTCGGGTTCTTTGTCATCAGTTTCTGTGTAGTGTAGTGATTTCGTTTTGGCTTTTGGGGGGGGGGGGGGTGATTCAAATGTTTACGAATGTTTTAACGGCTTATCATCGTTCATCGACTACAGTACTATTGTCTGGCATTCTTATCTTGCTTACATTTAATTACAATACTAGTGGTCTATACAATGGATATTATGTTTAATTTCCTTATGCTGAATCAAACATACATATCCAGTATGTATTTTAAAAGTATTATTTTATGAAATGTTTGTGTTACTACCTGTTTTGTGGGACAGAACATTTGTTGTATGTGTGCGTTTTTGTTGATTTGAATTACACAACTTCGATATCTTTACTCATTAAACTTTCCATCATGAATATTCATGTTTTAAGTCTCATTATGTATAATTGTAAATTATGGTAAGGGAATACAAAATCGGCACGAGCCTTAGTTTCAACGCTTGGTTCATTTGAACAGAATGGTACTTATCACATCCTAGTAATGAAATCTCTAAAATACTTGGCACTTATTGTAGTCTCGTTCGCAATGAAACCATATCGTCTCATTTTCAATATCACAAATACCGTATCCAAAATACTCGAAAATGAACAGAAATGCTAATAATTAAATTTCTCAAATACTTAGCACTGATTGCAGTCATGGCAGCAATCGTGAACCGTCCTGGTGGACATGTTTACAAAGTCCCAAAAAAAATATGATTAAAATCATAAAGCAGGTCCCGTATGCATAAACCATCTTAATAAAGATATCCAATCTTCATATTAATTTATCGAAGGACATGTAGAAAAATTTGTCCGCTCGAGCAAATTTCAACTTAAGTACCTTCATGCATACGGGCCCTGTACTTGTATTGTTCAAAGCGAATTTTATCTACTCTACATTTCTTTTTGTATCTTTAACAGTAATGGGATGCACTTAAATATATCTTTAGCTTGTTGTACATTTTGAAATATGCATCCTCATTTTTATATCGTTTTGATCACTACTATTAACCATGTTTGGAACAATAGTAATTGTTATTCATTCTATAACAGTTTGATGATTGATTAGTGTTTTATCTGCATATGAATTAAATGGAGTGATATTTCTGGTATTTCAAGTGCGTGTCTATTTATCAACTGATTTTAATTTAGATTCTCCCAATTGTACGTGGTATTGACAAGGTTCATGGCTTCCAGGATAGTTATTCGTAACGTAACGACACATCGAAGTCCTTCAAATTTAATTGCAGTTTCTGATTTGAATTATTCTTGGCATCTGTTGAAAACAAATTCCAATTATTTCAAATGATTTGGTTTGAAATAAGGAGAGCTGTCTTTAAAGTCATCAAACTTTTCTCAGTTCTAAGTGTGCATAATTTGTGGTAGAAAAGCCAAATCCAGTATTAAGATTAATCTGAGTACTATGTTCGTAATTAGAAAATTTTAGTTCTGAAGGTCCTGGTATGATTGCCAGGTTGACAATTTTTTTTAACAAATTGCAAACAACGTAGACGTAAGCCCTAGGTCACCACACGGCATTCAGTGATGGGCATACACATAACGTATGGTATACCATATAACGTATTGTCAGCTAAAACAAGGCTCCGACATGGCAAAATGTAAAACGATTCAAAAGGAAAAACCAACAACCTGATTTAAGGCAAATGATTCATGAAAAACGAATAATCAAAATACAAACATCAAAGAACTTGATGATTATTCCTCCAAAACGGGGGGGGGGGGGGGGGGGGGTTCTACTGGAAGTCTTTTTACATGCAGTATCTTGACTCACTTCCGGTTTTTATTTCTTGACATTCGATTGTTTTTAATTAACTGTCATTTTACCGTGTAATAATGTTGTTGTGTAAATGACAGATTGTTTGTCTATTGCGTGTACTTCAGTTAATTGAAAAGTAAAATCACAAAAATACTGAACTCCTAGGAAAGTAAAGTCCCTAATCAAATGACAAAATCGAAAGCTCAAATACATCAAACGAATGGATAACAACTGTCATATTCCTGATTTGGTACAGGCATTTTCTTATGTAGAAAATGGTGGATTGAACCTGGTTTTATAGCTAGCTAAATCTCTCACTTGTATGACAGTCAAATCAAATTCCTTTATATTGACAACGATGCGTGAACAAAGATGGACACCATTGGTAAAAATGTCAAAATAGTTAGTTAACGGGATCCGCTCCTCTGTTAAAATAACAAACTAAAAAAAAGTTATGAATTGAAGGTAAATAGATAACAGGAAATTACATGGCCTTTGAGATATATAATAAATTTATAATTTTGCGGGGTAATATTTTATCTAGAATATTTTATACATTTTTTAAACAGTGGCACTTATTTCATAGGATTTTCAAAATGAGCTTTAAATTAAATTTTAGGGAGCTACCATTGGATTTTTTGGGGGAGGGGTGTCTCTTGCTTGTAACATTTACAAAAAAAAGTTAATCGACCGGAAAATTTTACTGGATATTTCATTTTCCCTCTAACACCTCTATATATACATGTATATAATTTATAATCTATTTTACATTTATTGATTGATCATTTTGTGTAAAAAGCCTCTTTTAGCCTATTTGCTTTTTCGTGGCAACCAGTTAGTATTGGCAAATTAGGAAGCCGTAGAGTGCTAATGACCTCTGGAAGGAAAACAGAGAATCCTAATCAATGAAGATTGGAGTCGAACACACTCTAAAAACGGACTTGCCACGTACGAAGCATATTACATTGGAAGCCGATTCAAGTTTGATTACAGTAAATGTCATAACAAAAGTTTAATATTGAAAAGTAACAATAAAATTGAGATCTAATCAACAACATTAGTTTAATAAATTAAGGATATTATTCATTGTATCGAGTCGACAGATGTTTTTATATTCGATTTAGTTTAAATTTCGATATATAGTGTATTATGCTGCTTTAATTTAGATTATTTAAAGATATTGAAAGAGGAAGAAACCAATTTACTAAAATATTTCAGTTGTTTATAAAGATATTTATCATTTAGAAGTCAACATGGACCAATATGACTTAACCTGTAGTATTACTGGTAAAAATGATATTAAGTATCATTCTGAATATCTTAAAGTGCATGTTCGCTCGATTGATATTTTAAAAACAATTGTTTAAATATAGTTATTGCATTTTGTTCTTTTTGGGGTTTCAACAGCCACGCTCATACTTGTAATGAGCTATTATTGGGCTTGGTTTTTTTCTGAATTCAAGACAAAATAACTATTTATCAATAAATTGTGCTTGTATATATATATGTTTCTTGTATTTTGTGTGTATTCGATGATAAATGGTTCTTTTTGTTCCATGTATTGGCTGTTATTCTTTGTAGTTTGTGACAGTGGTGAGACTAGCTATTTGTGGTCTTTCGTTTGTGGTAATGGTAAGAATTTGTTGTTCTCTGTAAGCCACGGAACCGTAGCTCTTAGAAGTATTGTCTGTAAATAGTCAAACAAATATATTAGAGACCTTATAAGAACTAAGATTTCTGGTGTAGGAGCTATGGTTTCGCACCTAGTTCTCTGTAGGCTCTCCGACTTCAAGCAATGAAACCCAATCTAGGTCACCAGAATGAAGTGAGTGATGATAATTGTAATGAACAGCTACTCTCATCTAGTTTCATTTATGTGACTGATTAGTTAAATTTGTGTGAGAAATGTGAATAGTCACATGCAAAGTAGCTTTATTTGTTGCGATCAAAGCCATATCACTTTACTTTAATTGTTTTATGTCAAACAAATAGTGAATCATTCACATCTGTTAAATCCCTAATTTCAATTTGCATCCAGAATTGATTTCAAACCAGCTTCTGCTATAGAAAAATGTTGTGTATCATGCATGCAAGATTTATCTATCTGCATAACAAGAAGGTTTCATCCCAGAAACTATTTAAATCGTGAGATACATATAACTCTCACTATTTAACACAATTAGACCTTTGTGAAGTAATTAATTTACATTACATTTTCACAGCACATGGATGTGTTTGGATGTCTCTTTAACATAACAAAGGTAATGAAAAGAAATAACAAAAAATAAGCTGCTAATAATGTTATTTTTAAAGACTGTTTTAAGAGGTATGGACTTATTGCTCTGCAATAAAGAGTAAAACACACCACATTTAATGTACTCAGGTCCATAACTTTGGATGAACGCAAGTTTTTGCGACGCACTTGTCTCAGAAAAAAAATCATATATGTATACTTGAAAGTTAGGTTAAGGTACATATATCTATTTTTGTCTGAGACATGTTTTGGTTTTGATGATGAATAAATGACAAAAAAATCCAACCTCATCGTAATAAGTATTATATTGTAGTGATATACACATTTGATATCAGTTTACACTGGTTTGTTGTTATCTAATATATCCATATTGTATAACAGCAATATGTATAATTTTGATCGATTGTTTATCATTCTATCCTACTATGAATGATAGTGCAGTACAAGTGGCAATCATATTTTCCCACGTTTGTTGCAAAATGTTCTTCATATTTTCTTCCGTATGCGTAAACAAAGATTCAATTTGTTATTGATTAATATATTTCTAACGAAAAAAAACCATTTTCAATCATTTATCTATGTTCTTCAAAATTATTTTCATGAATATTTATTGATAACATTAACATATAAAAAGCGATCACGAATGTTATGTTCCACTCGATATTATCCGCGTAATTATACAAAATACTCTCGATTATCACAAGGCATGAAGTAATAAGTGTCTGTTGCAATATAAAACCGGAATGCCCTTACGGTCATTTGCTGTAAACTTAAACTATACTATTCAAGGCACCTATTAGCGCGTTTCTCCATAACTCATTTAACCTAGTTAAATTTATGTATAGGGTTCTCAATGACTTGTACATTCGAACCTAGCTGGTTGAAAGACCGGTTGAATCCATTCTTATTTGACATGTACGATAGTCAGTTTTTTTCCCGTTAAAAGGCAGTAAATCTCATTGGGATATGCGGATTCTTCCAGTGAAGAGATACAATGTGTATGTCCAAATGTGTATGCAACTAAAAATATATTAGAAATATCTGACATTTAAATATAAATTGAATTAATCCATATCACATATACCGGATATTGCATAACATGTGTTTAAAAAACCAATTGCATTATATGAACTATTATGACAGCAGAAACATGGGAAATGTCATTATTGGTGATATTAAATTGCAATAGCACTTACCATGGAATAACATGTGTGACCTTTATTGTAAAAATTATATTTTACACAGACAAGTTATACTGAAAACATTTGTTTGGAATATCAGAATTTAAAGTTTTCCGCTATGTTTGATACATTGTCTGACTACACTCAATCTTGAAATTTGTCATACAGTGTCATATATTGTTTGCCTATTTCCATCACTAACTCCTCAATTTCATTAATTTTAAATCAGATATAGTATAACAATATCGAGCGACGAATAATTATTATTCATATATAAATCTGCAAATGCCAACTGAAAGTTGGTATCAATCAAATATAGTTTTCCTCAAATACATTTGATATATGCATACAGACTATGAAATTTGATTTCCCTTTGGATAAAAGATTTCTGAATTAAAGTGACATACCTTTAAAAATATCAAATACATATAACCATTTATGTCTATGTGTAACCTTTATTCTAGATGTCAAGCATGATATAATGCCAGTTATTCCTTTTTTTCAAAAAGTTAAAAACATGTATTTAATTTAATACTTTTATAGACGACATAATTATTTCATCTAGGATCTGCCACTTTAAAACAGATCACCTAGTTAACATAAAATATAGTGTACGTTCAATAACTTTGTAATTATTGCAAAGATATCCTCCAATTCGTCATAAATATGAGCAGACATGTTGGACGTCTCTGTCTTAAAGATCATATCAATAACATCGCTCCTTACCCTAGTGTTGTGTGCAAACTATATAGGTTATCTTTCTAGTTGGGTTAATAGAAAAATAATATTGAAAAAAAAATCAATTTCCAAGAAGGGTAAGCAGATAATGCTCTAAATGTGGCACACGTCGTGTAAAAAATATCAAGAATGTAGTGAGAATGTTACCCAGCATATACATGTAGACGCTGTAAGGTAATCATGGTCATTCTTTTTGGACTGAAGTGAACTATGATATATGTCGACAAACAAGATGTCATCGACTTCATTTTATTTGTTGGTAATTTGACATTTTAACTGATCATTATTAAGTTAACGTCTGGTTCACTGGTTATAGATATGTTGACAGGTATTGATGTATAGTGCATTAAAAACAACACCTAATACGTATATTTGAATAAAGTATTGTAAAGGACAGTTAGGTGCGTTTGGTGCTTGACTCTCTATATATTTATCAAAATCTTAAATTCACAACCGCTAAATTAATTTACATCGGATAATCTAACATGCAGTAAACCTTTATTTTACTGAAGGCAATCATTTATAGCTATGATCTATATGTATATAGCTAGCAAGCATTAACATCATTATGTTGTAAATGTTTAGACTTGTTTTTTCATAAATATCATATTTTAATCTTTAATTCAAATTACATATAAGATTGTATAAAGCTGGTGTAGTATAAATGATATATATTATAAAGTTTTTATACAAGTTTCATTCTGATTGTCAAAAGTATGTATCATTATCATTTCTTGTCTTGATAATAACTGAAATTTTTGCTTCTTGACGTCAAACAAGCACCAATGAATTTATAAAAAGTCATCTTTTTCTGCTATTTAAATCACACTTCAGATTTCAATTCAGTATTAAAAAAAAAGTTTTATAAATTTTTTCCCAGTGACCGATACATTTGTCAATCAAAATCCAAACAGAACATTAAACGAAGAACATTACGAAAAAGACCTCAAAATGTAAAGGAGAACAAGAATAATGATTAAAAGGTATGCATGCAAGGAAGTATTCATAAAATATCTAAATGAAGTACTCAGTTTCTAAAAAAAAACCAGAGATAAATCAAACTGCATTAAGTGTAAGTGGGCTGTAGGATTAAACTCAATAACCCTCACTTAAGTACAAAAACTGTCTGTGTTTATATTGAATTTGGCATGTTTTCATGACAGTATTTTCTTAAAAGCCTCGTAATTCGATCAAATATATTCCATGTAAATTTGACCTGTATATGGCAATGTGGAATGCCTCAAAGATACTATAACCCGGCCAATGAGCAGAAAACAACCGAAGGTCACCAATGGGTCTTCAATACAGAGAGAAAAAATCGTACCAGGAGATGTGCTTTAGCTGGACCCTCAACAAAATATGTACTAGTTCATTGATGGACGCCATAATAAATTCCGAAATTTAAAAAAAAAACAAATAGAATTATACTGCATATTGCAACTAATGAACTAAAAACTGATTGACAAAAATGTTATTTTAAAAGTACAGATAATATACTTGACATTTCAAATCATACAGATTAAATTCATTTAAGAGTATATCAACTTTTTACACGATCAAATATAAATGATGACTAAGTATAAGATAATTCATTGAGTTTATTGAGTAGAAAGTTTGCCTCCTTCCTTCAAACTGTTGAAACTTGATGGTAATTGAACGTTTAGACAGTAATGAATTTAGATAGGACGTCTGTTTTCTCTCGACAGCTGAATAGATCTAGAATGACCCTGAATTCAAATTGCTTTATGATTTGTCTGTAAATAAACAGCCGAAGTAGGACAAAAATGCATAAAGGACCATAAAACCAATACATTCCCTAGATATCCTTCTATTTTACTTTGGTTACTCAATAATTTGTCGTTTTTGTAGAAGTGTGTTCACTTCAAGTGCGATAGGTCATCTGTTCCATTACAGCATGATACAACAATTATAAAGAGAGGTATTTAGTAGAAGAGTGGTGAAAGCTGACAGAGACATATTCAAATGCATAAATCTAAAACAATTTAACAATGCCATAGCAAAATACGAAAAATGACATAATGTGACCAAGCAATATAAAGCAGGCGCGAGTCCAGTGCACAACTTTCAAATGACCGAAAACAACATAGTTATACCTAATATTATAGATGCCCACACACAGAAGGTTTAACGTGATAAACGTTATAATGACCTTTGTCAATTCTATGTCTAAAACATAGTCAAAAAGATAACATGAAAATTAAAATGGAAACGTAGAATATGTGAAAGAGACAAACACTTGACCAAAGAGCAGCATAGTTGTCAACAATTTCTTTACCGGCAATGAAAAACGATTTCAAGTTATATTTGTGAAATTGATAGAGTATGACAGAATTGTGAATCCAACTTATGTTTTAACATTGTCATATACACAGGATGTTTGGCTAGCAGTAAACATTATAAAAGAAGGTTCAACCCGCAATTGTGGTCCTAAAAATGTCCTGTACAAAGTCTAGGATATGGCAATTGTTATTAAGTAATCAATTTCTATGTATCTTAGCGTTTGCTTTTGTCACACATCATTGTTTCTGTTGTTCCGTTTTTTCCCATTATAGTTGATGTGTTTCCCTCGGTTTAAGTTTGTTACCCGGATTTTATTTTCTTTTAATCACTTTACGACTTTCGAGCAGCGGTATACTACTGTTGTCTTAATTTGAAATGGAATAGAAACTGAAAAAATCATACGTCTTCGTCGTCAGCTGCTGAAAGAATGTATTAAGTCAATCTTGAACAAAATAATAATTAGTGTGATTTTTCAAAGACTTTTATCAGCGTCGTACTTCTAGACCAACTAGCTTAATTGATGACTTTTTATCATTGTTATCCCTTAAAATCACATGAAAAAATCTAAATAAGATATAATGTACTCCATGACTGATACAAATTCAATAATTTAACCAAGGATGATTTATATGATATTATTTTTGTAACACAAAGTTCACTGAAAGTTTACATTGCCATAAAAGATATCAAGCATACTTAAGAGCATGACTATGTTTGAGTAGATTATCTTAAAATAGATACATAAACGTATAAAGCAATTAAGTATTTTGACAAGATAAGATGATATGGTTGGTTATATTTATTGTTACGGTTAAACTATAAAACACAAATGAATTGAACACGAACGTATTCATCGTAGTTATGGAAATGTTTTAAGAAGTTGTAAGAGATAACTTATTTTTTAAGGTAGATCGTAGGTATATGTTTCCCCGATATAGAATTTTCTTATACTTTGGCAAAATGAAAAATTTTACTATGCCCTTTTCAAAAATATATAAAAGAAAGGATTTGTCACCGTGCTGTTTTTCAAGCTATGAGATATTTGCTCGGGATAATCTTTAAAATTTCTTTTAAAAAAATGGTGTCACCGAACTGGTTCTCTTGCTAAATTAAAAAAAAAAATTTCCTATCAGTCCAGTATAAATCATGTACTAAAAGAGTTATCTCCCCTTAAATGGATTAGTTAAAAAAAATCACTCTCAGACAAAGTTGTTTGGTATTTGTTTAAATATTTTGCATAATGCAATAAAACACCAAGTTTTCTTAAAACAAATAAACAATCTCACCAATAAATTGCATATCTGTGTACAAATTTACAGATTTAGGCCAATAACTAGACTGATTGTGTACTGCAATAGTACAATCCAAGATGGTAGTATACCATGAATCTACCTTAAGGGACAATTAAAGTGAATATAACATTAAAGAATTTAAATAATTCAGGATCATGGCGAAGGATGAAATGTATAATTGTTGTGTTTGATGAAGAAATATTTGATGAATTCTGAGGTGTCGATTATGTAGACCTTATGTAAAAAAAAAAGATAAATCTAATTTAATAACTTACGTTTTCATTTGAATTGAAATGAAAATGAAATAACTCAATACAAATGTGGATGTACACAATAAAAAAAAAAAGTCAGAAAATTCCCTTGAAAGAAAAATGAATTGCTGGATGAAAATGTGGATGTACACAAAAAAGTTAGAATAATTCCATAAAATAATAATAACGAATACAAAATTCTAAAACATCTGTTTTGACGAATTATTAGAAAATATGTTGCCTCAGCTGAATCCAATTTCTATAGATAATGACAGGATCATATTTCAGTCATACCTCATAAAATGTAGTTTTTACTGATGAGATTCACAGTACGAAAGCGTCACGATTCCAGTCTCATTAACATTTTAAAGACTATAATATGTCATTCATATAAATAATTGAAAAATTACTTATACTTCTTCGAAGCGGCACGACTAAATTTAATGCATAATTATTGTTCAAGATAGAATGCGTTTGAAAGTACGCATATCTGTTAACTGGTCCACAATTACATGTAACTATAGTAAGCATTATATTATATGTAGGACGTAAACACAAGTTAGCGTGTATGATTAAAACATTAAAACATTTTATTAGAAATAGTGTGACCACGTTAAAGAATTTGTAAGTGCACATGTGTCTGAGTATTATTTATAGTATAACTAAGCGCCGTATTTGAATATCAAAAATAAGACAACGCGTGACCGAACGACGCATGGATTAAACGAGTGCGTAGCACGAGTTTAATCCATAGCGGCGTTCGGTCACAAGTTGTCTTATTTTTGATATTCAAATACGGCGATTAGTTATTCTTTTTATTACATTGGCAAATGGCTTTTTTTATGAAATTAATGTAGAAAATGTAAGGAACTATATCTTTTTCCTACGCATTGACAATTTGTTTTGATCCGACGTTATCGACGTCTTGACAACGCCTATTGTTGTATGACGTCAGAGAGTGAAATAACCACGTTTATTTCACATGTGAAATTATCGGTTTTTATCTAACTGGGAAATTAATGTAATTCATTGCAACCAATGTAATAAATAACTTATTTAATGATAACAATGATGATCATACATACAACTGTCTGTTCGCCAGTGTTTATTGCAAAATCATAGAATTTTCAATTTGCCTTTTTTATATGAAAATGGAAAGTAGAAATTTCATTTGATTGATACACATTTATATTACAAAAAACATCTATGTGTTTCTCTACTGCTTTTAAGTACCTGCTAACAGTGTAAAATGCTTTTACAGTCATACCTAATTAGCATAAGGTCTTTTTCTGGTGTTAAAACAGCACATAAGCGTCAAGACTCATTCCTCATAAATGGTGAAAAATGTAGTAGGTGTTGTTTGAAAAAAATAAAGCAACTAATTTGAAGCGACGTGACTCGTTGGTTATATTTAGTTTTAAATGAGCTGAAGTGCTGACATTTTTGAATAACACAATAAAATACTCTTACACTGCATTCAAACTTTATTATGCAACATGTGCTGATATTAAACAGAGCGCTTGGCCGAATACTTTTGTCAATATTTATAATCGTGTCAATTTAAAAGTATGGAGTCGCAATACACGAGTCATTAAATGTTATATATCCTCTATGTAATAGAAATTGTACGTGACGAATATTGCAATATTAACATTCTGCTTTACACAATATTCACGAATATTTGTGTATTATACAATATAATACTTATACTAGTTGGTATTATAACCTGTGACTAGAACAGTATAAACAGTGTTCCAGCTTGGCAGTTTTGACAGGGCAGCCACTCCGCCCTTCCCGAGTGCCCCCCCCCCCCCCGTGTCTTACGGCTGACGCCGTGTTCCTTTTTAAGTCCATCCTTTTGTTGTTGTAATATTTTGATGAAAATATTTGTTTTTCTACCTGTGTTCATATTTTTGAAATGTTTATATCCCGTTTAAAATTTCCTCAGAGTTAAGTATTTTTGTTTTACCACTCGATATGAATTGGTAAGTTGTTAACTGGTAAAATCTCATGAATGTGTTCACCTGTCATAAATAAGAATATAAACCCGTTATGCTAACATTTTTTTTATTATTATTATTGTTTCTTGGGCTTCTAAATATTTAACTGATCAGATTTTCCAGTACCACATGGCTATTGAATTTTCAAAAAAATACTGGGATAGAACTGGAACAAAATACTAGCTTTTTGTCCATTTCAAATTCCTTTGTTGTAAAACCAAATAACCAAGACCCTAAGTAAACAAAGATATTGAGTACACTGCGATATAGCCTTTTTGCACTGTGTCTTGTAAAGCAACAATCAATCGATCATTCAATTAACAGACCGTCTTACAGTGAATTTCATTGAAATTTAGTGTTTGTTATTACTGGTAGATAAAGGCAACAGTAGTATACCGCTGTTCAAAACTCGTAAATCTATGGACAAATAAAAAAAACAAAATCGGGATAACAAACTAAAACTGAGGGAAACGCATTAAATATAAGAGGAGAACAACGGCACAACATTAAAATGTAGCACACACATCAACGGACTAAGCATTAGACAAAATCCGTTGAGAATAACCAATATAACATCAAAACCAAATACATGAATTTGGGATAGAAAAGTGCCGATACAAGAGATATTTTTTATAGATTAAGTAAATGCAACACCGGTTGGATCACACCAGTACAATTCTTTCGCGGTACAATTTGATAAAATGTCACTTCTCAAAGACAAATGCCATCTTAAAGTAATTAAATAAGCATTCCGCAGACCTAAACAAATTGTTTGCTGAAACATAATGATTAATGTGTTTGTGTCGAAGTTTCATTGTTTGATTGACGTATATTACATGAGATCGTTAACTTACATCTGATAATTCGCGAATAAGAAATATTGCATCGTGTATAAATATTGATATACATGTATACAAAGTTTTAAGTCAGGCTTGTCTGATGAGTCGAAATGCGCATATGAAATACATACATAAATGTTTATCTATGTATCTTAGATGAGTAGTTTTTTAATAGAAAACAAAACGAATTAAATTATAGCAGTATGTTAGTACTGTTCAAGAAAACCTACAAAATGATCATTTCGACGCATTTATTAGATTGGTATCTTCAATGGTGTAGCGGATATACTGTAAATGCAGAAATTCTTGCGATTTTTTTTATTATTATTTATTTTAGCGATGTTGTAATTATTGTGAAACATTGGAAATGGTAAAAATCAGAATAATTAAAACACACATTTTGAAATACTTATATGAAGTAAACAGTCAATATCCCAAAAATTAAATCGCATTTAGTCTTAAATACCAATATCGGAATTATAAATGCACGCAGTAATTTCTGAATTTACAGTAGTCAAATCTGAAAACATTTTCTTATAATTAAGCTTCCTGGATTCACTTTGTGACAACATGTCTTAAAAACCTGTAGGTCTTTTTGATTATCAATAGGGACCTCAGCTTAAGAAAAAAACTCATTGCATGTGGCAAATTGATTCAACAATGTTCAACGAAATCACTTCGATCCTCATATGTAGAAGGCTCCTGTTTTTTAATGACTTTATTCATCTATCCGTGTTCTATGTACGAATGTAGTGTGTACGTTTCCAATTTGTGAGAACTTCTGCGTTTACAAAAATTGTCATTGATCAAATTTCGAGTTGTTCCAAAATAAACCTGTGGATTTGAAATTCTATTGAATAATTAACGTAGTTATACTTGGCAAAATCATTCGAAACTTTTTGATTTTTATGCTCCCTAACATCGACCCGTTTTGTCATTCACTTTATCTTTTTTAACTTATTGGTAAATCTTTTGTGGCGAAACGTGTATCCATTGTTGAAACTTATGATCCCGATATCCTGATATCTTTGATGTATACTTTTTAATGACACAATTTGATAATGATGCTTTTTATCAGCCTTTGCAATATTATTGTAAATGCGAAAAGCGTAGATATAAATATGCATTATGAACGTTAAAAAGGTTAACTTGCATAACCATTGATGTAGAATGTTTTATTCGGAGCAAACGAAAATAACCAGATCGCAAAAGAGAGTCTAAAGATACCAGAGTTTTATTCAAACTCACGAGCGTCGATAACAATTTGACAACAGCAAACAATGAATAGTTAAAAATGGGGAAATAACAATAATAAAACAGTATACAACACTCAACTTAAAAAACTAGACACGAACTTAAACCTAACAAAATAAGGTTTTGAGTTGATATTCTCAACATAACAGGTGCTTTTGCTTATCAATAGCTCTTTTTGGCTAAAGTGTATCAACATTTTTTTTGAATATTTTTTAACTATATGCTAAGATAAAAAAAACGGTATTATGAATATCTGAAACTTTTTTTTATCACATAACTATACAGTTTTATTAGTTTAAGTTATGTGTCACATTTGTATCAATGACATGTATATATTATATCTATAGACCATCATGCAATATTTCTGAAGTTGATCAGGACTATTTATTAAAAGGGTATGGTATATTCAGATGACCTATTTTAGGAGAGTTTTCCTTGACATAACTCTTGTTCATCAAATAATTGTCCAGACACTGGTTTCATTTTTTAAAGTTGTAGGATCTTTTTAACAACAAGAAGAAGATGACTCTGATATACATCTAAAAATATGTGTTTGTTGAATATGGTGTCATCTTATGAATGTATTTTACAAAGTTATTAAAAAGCAATCACTGTTATAGCCTTGATGTTAATTAGTATGACATAAAATGTAAACAGTAATCATATTATTTGTTATTCGTCTTGATTTCTTGTCAACAGTACATTTGAATTACTGTTATTGTCAGTATTAAACATTTGTCTATGATTTTCAGACGTTAAACTTCGAATGTGACAGTTCTGTAGTCTACAAGCTAGGTGATAAATAACTTAAAGCTTTCAATTACTTTCAATATAAAATAAGACTATTGACCTTAAGATCAACCAAGTACACCTGGTACTTGGTACCTGGTACATCTGATTGTTTTACTTTATAATTATTAACCGACATTTACTTCTGATTAAAAATACTTTGGCTGGTAATAAATAAGAAAAATAACACTTTTGTCTGTTTTCTATTATTATAAATTGATATGTATACACTTTTCCAAATAGGTTGATATTTTGTTGGATAATTCATTTGATCTTAATTCATCGTTAATCATAAGTTTGTTTGACAGAATATATGGGGACAAAAAATTTAAAAAAAGGTATGTCCATAAAACCTGGATTGGTCGTACGAATTTTTGATCTATTGTATCCAACAACGGAACGAATGTAAGAAAACTATGCTATTTCTGACATGGTACTAACTAACCCGTAGAGAAAACTAATCTTAACGTCAAATAGAAACGTCAATTTTCCAAAAAAAAGAATTGGCTTTTCACTTTACAGGTAGCTACATTCCCGCAGTTCTAGCATTTAGTCCTCCTTATTCAAAGCGCGTGGTTTGGCTGATGGGAAATATTTATAAAACATTAACTTTTGTTTATTTTGACGTTGCTACAAAATTAAAATAATACATTATTTGATGCGTCGGACTTGCTTATTTTTAAAGTACTATGGATTCATTATTATTCGATGGATTCCAGTTGTATTTGGATATCGTGGGTAGAGTTTAAACGCAAAATTAATTATTCAAAAAAGTACAAATTTTCTATGAGTATATAAGTACACTTTGGGAAGACCATAAAATAAAATATCAATGAAAATGTTTTCATCAATCCACGAACAATTTAACACAAGCAAATAAATGAATCCAAAGAACCTCAACAAGGAACCCCCAAATCCAAAATTCAAATGTGAAGGGTGTGTCATTTCTTGAAGAACAATATCAACAAAAGGGATATGAAAATTGATAATTAAAAACCTCAGAAGTCAAATATGTTAAAAGTGAAATCACAAAAATACTGAACTCCGAGGAAAAATTTAAAACGGAAAGTCCCTTATCAAAAGCTCAAACATATCAAACGAATAGATAACAACTGTCATTTTCCTACCTCGCTACAGACATTTTCCTATGACGATAATGGAGGATTTGACCTGGTTCTATAGCTAGCTAAACCTATCGCTTGTATGTCAAAAGTATCAAATTCGATCATAATGAAAACATAATGTGTGAACAAAAATAACAGACCCAACGGGTGAACATGTCAGAAATAGGGTTACTGAAGTCAACATTGTGTTATAATCTTAATTACTATGAAACTAAAAAATATGTAAAAAGATGCACAAAAAGGCAGACAGACAAAGCACATTAGCAAACATGAAATACAAGAGTACAAATAGTTATCATATCACAATAACACAATGACGGGGTGTATAAGTACAGAGTCACATCATATGTATCAAAGAAACACACAAAGGCAAATAGGGAAAAGCAGTAGCAAAATTTGAAAGACAGGAATACAAAAAATATCATAGAATAATAACACAATGTGACGGAATGTATAGGTACAGAGTCACGTCAAATGGATATCACCAAAACCGAACTAAAACATAAAAGTAATATTCATAAACATGATAAAGACATATAAAAGAATAATTCAACCAGCGTCAGTACCCAGAATCTTTACTTGAAGACTATCGTGTAATAATTGTGAAATTGATACGGAATGCTTTGATAAATATATTTTGGAAAAATCAGCAATAGGTTTTTATAGCTAAAGACATACAATATGCAAAACCCAATAAAAACAGGAGCATTTAAATGATTCAGATGAAAACTCATTTAAAATTACCAAAGACTACATAACATTGATTCGTTTAATATGCAGTGTCGTATGGGAATTTGTAATACATCCTTATAAATGGCGATTAAAGATTTAATAAATCATAATATCTCTTTGACTATTATATTGGAAGACACTTAGGAAAATTTGAATTCCACAGACAATGTGAATTCAATTTAAATAGAGCTTTTCGTTTTGATAGAGTTGTCAGTAATCTAACATTTTTTTAATTATATACATCGTATCTGTATATATATCATACTTATAACAATGGACACATTTTGTTATAACATTTCGTCAGTTATTGTTAGAAAACTGACGGCTATTGCTTTTTGTGTTTGGCTTTAGTATCAGTCAATATTTACCATTGAAATAAACTACTTGTAAACTTTTAAACAAATAATTAGATAGATATGATTTCAATCTGCTATTTTTACTTACAATCTTAATTTTAATGATTATTATTCGTCATTTCGTCTCTTCTCTTTTAACCATGATGATATTTAGTAGAAAAAATAAGGATGTTCTGTGATTGACAATAAAACAACTATTTCCCAAAGATTATATTAAAATGGATGTTATCAATCATGTTATCCTGATAAAATGGATTATAGCAGGATAATTCGCGTTAATGAGTTTTCATCGCAAACATCTAGGTGATCTAGAAATAAAAACATCCGTAGGTTGTCCGATCACCCTACCTGTGTTACACCCCCAATATAGGAAAATGTACAGGTATTCTCATCAGTTTTGATTTTTGTCATGTTCCTACAATACACACTTATCTAGAAATTTATCTAGGGGATGGTGGTGGCCTCTTCACTGGTAGGTACATGTTTAACTCTATTATTAAAAATCTTAACTTTGGAACAAATTGTTCCATTTTTAATAATATTCGATTCATTATACCTACCAGTGAAAATTGACATTTATTAAATTAGACTACTCAGTGAATTCAAAGCAGTGTTGATTTATTCAACGGTGGTAGATGAATTTCCTTCTCTTCAAGAAAAAAATCCACAAGCAAAATGTCTATCGAACAGGATAAAATACTACCATCATAACAAACAATCCACGTTTTACATCTATATACAGTTACTTGTTATACTGCAAATAAACAAACAAAATATCATACAAATAAATGAATTGGTATGCTTACATCCTTGTCTCAGACTTTAGTAGCAGCAAAATCTCGCAAATAAACTTTGTGAATGATGATTCAACTGCTCAGACTATAGAATCTACAATTGATATGAAAAAGCTCCTTTGTACAAAGCTCAACTTGGAGCTATAGCATGTTTTAATGTACATTCACTTTCATATTGTCATCATCATAAGCTATTCTAATAGCCTGTACAATCCAACTTGAAATAGTTGCTGTTGATACCGGTTTTTGCGGTTAATTTATTTGCAGAAGAAGTTTAATTCTTTCTGATGCACTTAACTTTTTTCCGAATTAACCAAAAGAGCTAGTTTTTATAAAGTCTTCTCTGGAAAACTGGGAACCAATATCTTTTCTCCAAAATGTTGTTTGTCTATCTTGCTTGGCTAAGCCATGTCTTACAAAAGTAATACCCTTACTCTGAATTCTCATTTACTTGTCATTAATACGGATACTGTGCAAATCACTACATCTTCTGATTGTAGTTATGGCAACTAAAAACACTGTTTTTAATGTTACATGCTTTAATTCAACTTCCTACATAGGCAGAGAGCTCATTCCCTCTCCATCCACGTAACCTGTGAAAGTTGTGTAACAGCACAACATACAAACAAACTATAGAAATCATTTTAAAAGGTAGTGGTATATATCTAATGTTTAGTTGAGGAAGATATCAACTATTCGGGTTAATGGATTATATATTAGATAAATATACATAAATGAATGACATCAGAGTATAGCAATAAAATAGAAAAGACATCAGTCATGTTTTCATAGATTTTCGGGGTCATTTGGGGTCTTTAGATATGAATATAGTCATATTTTTCAAGAAAGAAAAGGTCAACGTTTTTTTTTTCAACTGGGAATATTGAAATTTGATTACGCTCCTTCTTAGGAAATAATAGTTATAAAATTAAAAGAAAACACGATCATCAGACGTAATTTGCAAATTGAGCCATATAATAACAGACAACAGTATACACATAGCAATAACGTTATATCTATTTTTGTGTGTTAGGTTCAGTGAGAGTTTATACAGTGATAGAGAAAATGTTAATTACATAGAACATTAATGTTCCCTATGGAATAATTTGGAATGGCTACCGTTAAACAAAGGAGTAAGCCAAAGTCCCCTTTTTGTATATGCCCTGGACGAAAGCCTCCTGCATAAGTTTCCAAGTTTAAAAAAAACTAAATCTCAAATGAATGTTTTGATATAAAACGTAGTTATAAGTTAAAATTGATGTGCTTTGCAATAAGAATTGAAAAAAAGGCTGACATATGTTTGATACATTAATGGTACAGGTTGGTCAAAAGTGTTTCTCATTTCTAGTTTTTTAGATAGATTAGTTGGTTTTTCCCGTTTGCATGGTTTTACAATTTAGTCGTTTTGGGGACCCTTTATAGCTTGCAGTTACGTGTGAGTTAAGACTCCGTGTTGAAGACCGGATGGCTTACTTTTACAAATTGTGACTTGGAGTGAGAGTTGTCTCAATGGCAAAACAGCAAGATATGAGGGTCTCAAAAAATGACTAGTGTTAAATCATTGAAAGAAGGAAACCAATGGTCTTATATTATAAACGAAAAACGAATAACACTTATGCACTACATCAATAAAAGAGGGACGAAAGATACCAAAGGGACAGTCAAACTCATAAATCTAAAACAAACTGACAACGCCATGGATGAAAATGAAAAAGACAAACAAACAACAGCACACACGACACAACATAGAAAACTAAAGAATAAACAACACGAACCCCACCAAAAAACTAGGGGTGATCTCAGGTGCTCCGGAAGGGTAAGCAGATCTTGCTCCACATGCGGCACCCGTCGTGTTGCTTATGTGATAACAAATCTGGTAAATAGTCTAATTCGGTAGGTCACATTCATGAAAGGGAAGGGGATTGTAGTTACGACGTAAGGAACATATCCGATATCATTTGTGAAACGGTTATTCCATAACGGTCAACCAACTCGTGATGGCGTCCGTAAAATTTACGAAGGGATGATTTCAACTTCACCATTTGGAACTCTTGGTTTGATAGCTTCCTTGTGAGCAGCAACCCTCTATCAAGAAAATCATGATAGGAAATGCAAGCACGGGAATATCGTATCAATTGGGAGATATATACCCCGTATGCAGGTGCTGCTGGAATGTTGCTACTTAGAAATGGAAAGTTCACAATTGGAAAGCTGAAATCATCTCTTTTGTCGTAAAGTTTTGTTTTCAATCGACCCTCATTGTCAATTTCTAGATGTAAGTCAAGATATGAGGCCGACTTAACTGTATCTGTAGTATCCTTTATCTCTAGCTCGATTGGATAGATGCGTTCCACATAGTCACCAAATTTTGAATTATTTAGTGAAAGAACATCATCTATATAGTGAAAAGTAGAGTTAAAGGATATTGCTAACTTCTTATCTTTCTTCCTAAGAAATTCCTGCATGAAGTCAGCCTCATAATAATAAAGAAACAAGTCGGCAAGTAGAGGGTCACAGTTTGTTCCCATTGGAATGCCGACAGTCTGTTGAAAAACACGTCCTCCGAACGTAACAAATATGTTGTCAATCAAGAAATTAAGCATCGTGATAATATCAGTTTCAGAGAATTTTTTGTTCGAATCAGAGTGATCCTTTACAAAGTAGGATTTATCCCTCCCTAAGACAAGATACTTGTATCTACGTTGGCCGTTCCTTTTTACTAAGCAAAGCAAAACCAACTCTTTCAATTTGTCTTTTAGTTTGGAATGTGGAATACTAGTGTACAGAGTAGAAAAGTCAAATGTTGTAATGCTGTTACAAGATGAAAGAGAGTTAGATTGTATGTACTCTAAAAGATCTTTGGAATTTTTAAGTATCCACATCTGATTCACGTCCCCTCTAGAATAGGCAGTTTCACAATAACTTTGAAGCCCGTCTTTGATTGCTGATAAAATAGATGTTAATAATTTAGAAAGAGGTTTCGTGGAGCACTTGGAAGACGCAGCAATATACCGTTGTTTGTAAGGACACTTATGTAGTTTAGGTATCCAATACAGTGATGGCAGATCCAGTTCTTCATCTTTGGTTGAAATTCCAAAGGAACACAGAACAGACCTATGATTATCTAGGATTTCCTCTTTGGTAAGTGTCGTGAGGGTATATGTTGAGTTTCCAAGTGAATTGTCAATACCTAATTCGTTTATCAAGCAGTTAATGTAATGAGTTTTACATACAAAAACGATGTTGTTTGGGGCTTTATCTGCGGGGACAACAACATATTTGTCATGGAGGTAGGATAGCTGTTTTGCAACATTTAGGTCTTTAAAGATTGACGTAGCATGGGCATTGATAGACCCATTCAGTTTCTTAATTCTGATTTGTATCAACGACCTCACTGCCTTAATCCATTCGGAAAGAGTGTCTACGTCTTCCTTCTCGTAGCATGGGCATTGATAGACCTATTCAGTTTCTTAATTCTGATTTGTATCAATGACCTCACTGCCTTAATCCATTCGGAAAGAGTGCCTACGTCTTCCAATAAAGGACAACTACTAAAAGTCATGTTCCTGTTTCTATTTACATATTTGCCTTCCTTTATCATTGTTTGGCACTTTTCTCGAAATTGTAGTTTTTAAACAATCAACTTCAGTTTTATGTTTTTGATGCGTTGCAAATTTTCGCTAAGGCCTTTTATATCTTAAGTGAGTAGAAAATAACAAAAAAAAAACAAACTCAGAGGAAAATTCAAACGGAAAGTCCGTCATCAAATGGCAAAATCAAAAGCTCAAACACATCAAACGAATGGATAACAACTGTTATATTTCTGACTTGGTACAGGCATTTTTTATGTAGAAAACGGTCGATTAAAACTGGTCTTATACCTAGTTAAACCTCTCAATGTATGACAGTCAAATTTAATTCCATTATATTGACAGCGATGCATTAACAAAACAAACAGATATAATAGATAAAAAATTCAAAAAAGATGGTAATTTTAATAACATCACTACTGACACGGTTACATTCGTGAACACCTTTTATACTGAAACAAATAGTTTTATGTCAAATGATTCTCACATTTCTGAATACAAAAACATTTAAGGTAGATCATAAGTAAATATTTTTTGAGACCGAACTTTCTTATACATAGCCAAAATGAAGATTTTACTATGCTCTTTTCAAAAATATAATAAAAAGTATAGGTCACCGTGCTATTTTTCAAGCTATGAGTCGTTGAAAATTGCCTAAATTTGGTAAATTTGGAAAAACATATTTGTTAGCATAAAAAAAAATCTATGAGGTAGAATTTTGAAATAAATTGTGAAAAGATAGGTTTTTTAATATATTTTAAGAAAATAAAAAGAAAAAATGGTGTTACAGAACTTGTTTTCTTGGTACCAGTAAAAAGAAAAAAATTCCCGATCTGACCAGTATAATTTTTTTTACTAAAAGAGTTATTTCCCCTTAAATGACTCATTTGAAAAAAATGATTCCATAAACCAAAAAATACGATATTTGTGGAAATATTTTGAATTGTACAATAAATTACCAAGTTTTCTTTATATTATTTAACAGTCTATCCTTTAAATTGCAAATCTGTCTCCAAATTTGCAGATTTAGGCAAATAACTAGACCGAATTTTTACTGTGATTGTACAATCCAAGAAGGCGGTATACCATGTATGTACCTTGAACATGCAACACAAATGATAATGGAAATAGGAAATGTGTCATAGAGACAAAAACCCGACCAAAAAGCAAAAAAAAAAAAAAAACAAACTGTATTTTATTAACTTTCAAAGACTTCCCCTTCACATTATATATCTCAGAATGTTAATCATCTTAAAGGATGTAATTCGTTATAAATCATCTCCTGTATTGTAGCTTACTAAATAATGTCTTTTTACTCCGATATTAGATCATATTACTTACGAAAGTAAAAGCTATTATATTACCCTTGAACATAGCATCCTTGATTTTATAATGTGTTTAGTATATCGTATTTTATAAAGAGAATGTCACATATGTGGTATAATGTCGAAAGACCTCTTTTCCTTTTGAAAAAACAAACGAAGACAGGAAGAAGTCTGACATTATTTTATATGATTCCATTTCAATCCTAGACATGTCACATTGTTTGAAAAATTGCATAAATAAGTTATATATTTTATCTCATAGATTTATTGTTTCTCATCATGCAACCTCTGTATTACATTCATACGCATAACATGTCCAACTAAAAGGTTACCCGCAATGACATGTTGACATGCTGCCTCTGTTTTAAATAAGAAGATACTGAACTGTGAAGAAAATTCAAAACGGAGAATCCCTATTCAAAAGGCAAACTCAAAAACTTGAACACATCAAATAAATATATGAAAAAATGTCATATTTCTGAATTGGTACAGGCATTTTGTCATGTAAAAACTGAGGATTAAATTCGTTTTATAGATAGCTAAACCTCGAACGTGTATGACAGTCACAATCAATTCCATTTGATAACGATGTATGAACAAAACAAACTGACATAATAGATACAAATTTTAAAAACGATACTGATATAATTGAATACATGAACATATTCTGTATTGAAATGAACATTGTGATCTCAACAAATCCTACATTTCTGATTATAAAAACGCTCAAACATATATTTTTCATTGACTTTTGAATGACATTAAGGTTATGTTCCTTGATATAATTTATCTCAGCATGATACTCATCTTTAAGGATGTAATTTGTTATAAATCATCTCCTGTTTTCTATCTTACTTGCGTCTTTTATTCCGCTTTTCTTAAGAAAATAATCAAAGTAAAATATATCATATAATCTATTGAGCCTAGCAGCCTTGATTTCATAATGTGTTAAGTATATCGTTGGTTATATAATGTCAAACGACCTCTTTTCTCTTTGAAAATCAAACGAAGACAGGAAACAGTCTGACATTATTTTTACTGATTCCATTTCAATGCTAGACATATCTCATTGTTCGAAAATTGAATAAAACAGCGATTTATTGAATCTCAGAGATTTATTGATTCTCATCATGCAAATTCCGTTTAAGATTTCTTTGTTTTGTGTCTATTGTACTATTATTTGTCTGTTTGTCTTTTTCTCTTTTAACCACGGGTTTGTCAGTTTATTATCGATCTTTGAGTTTGATTGTCCCTCTGATATCGATTGCCACTTTTTGTCTGCATTACGTGAATACGAGTTAACTGTCCTAAATAATAGGTCAAATTTTACATCTTTATCTATTGTGTCAGTATGTCTGTTCATACGTCGTTGACAATAAAATGGAATTTTATGCAGCTGACATGCAGGTGAGAGGTTTGGCTAGATATAAAGGTTTAATCCACCATTTTTAGAAAATGCCTAACAATACTTATGATATAATACAACATTAGATGTTTTACTAGTTTAACAACTAAACAGACAAATGTTGTCGGTGTTGCGTCGCAGTAGACGAAAGGCATTTCTCAACCGACATATGTAAGTTTGAATTTCTCTTTTCCCGTTTTTTGTTTGATCATCATCTAACAAAAGAGATTTTAAATTTGTGTAACTGAAAGATTAAGCAAATATTCTTTTTGTTTTATCTCCTTTGCGTTTCTTTTTATATGGCAATATGTTTAGTGACATTCAGCTTTTATACGATTTCGTGAAATGTAAATTCTTAAATGTCATATGAAATGAGTGACTGTTGAAATTATGTTAATCTAATTCTTGAACCAATGCATGCATATTTCAGCCTGAGATAACCCCTCGTTATTGTGGAGTTCGTGTTGCTTAGTCTTTATTTTTCTATTTTGTTTCTTGTTGACTATTATTTGTCTGTTTGTCAGGTTTTTTTGCTCTTGTGTTGTCATTTTATTTTCGATCTATGAATTTGAATGACCTTCTGATACCTTTCGCTCCTCTTTTAATGGACTTTGTGATTTATCCGGACACCTACATATTTCCAAGTTATATTTAACTGAACTGTGTTATTCTCTATTTTTGTACCATCATTTACAATTATCTAATCGGATGTTTTATAGACATGACAGTGCTACAATGCAATATGGCTCTAAAGGGGGTAACCGATGAATACACCTGATCTAGACATGAAAGTGCAAGATATAAGGCAGCATTAGTATACCGTTGTTCGAAAGGTCATGTACATTTCTCACAACAACACAAATATAGAGTTTTAGCTTCGATCAAATATTTCCTCTTAAAAGATATTCACGATCATTTAAGTATGTTAAAGCAATGCTATTGTCTGCAGTGAATGAGCTAACTAGAATTATACATTGTTATATTAAACAAAATACTATAATTTTCGTGATCTATCATGACAGCTAGTTATTTATCAAACGAATTTGGCTTGATTGTGTCATCCGCTTACATTTTAATACCATATCATCGTATGTTTTATAGAGATTAAATAGAATTATTGCACCTTTATTGAATAATATAATTGATATTAAATACGCTAGTATGATATATCATAATGTAAAATAAAAGCCATTCTCAGCTTCAATACATCAGAGGGCTGAACATGACAATGTCACTATGCAATATGGCCCTAGAGGGGAGATAACCGATGAATATACCTGATCTTGACATAAAAGTGAAAAATATAAGGCAACATTTGTATACCGCTGTCGAAAGGTCATGTACATTATTCTCAACAACACAAATGTAGAGTTTTAGATTCAAGCAAATATTTCCTCTTAAAAGATATACACGATCATTGAAACATGTAAAAGCAATGATATTGTCTGCAGTAAATGTGCTAACATGAATTATATAAAACGAAATAATATAAATTTCGTGATCTTTCATGACAGCTAGTTATTTATCAAACAAATTTGGCTTGACTATGTCATCCGCTTACATTTTAATACCATATCATCCAATGTCTTATAGAGATTAAATAGAATTATAGCACCTTTATTGAATAATATAATTGATATCGAAATGAGCTGATATGATCATGAAGTATAACTTGGAAATAATATGAATTGATATGAAATATGACATAATACAGTTACCAGTATTTAAAAAATGAAACTTGACATAGAATCCCTTACAACTCCAAGTTGGTTGTAACATGGACCTGGAATATAACATTTTAAGGTGAGTTCGGTGTTTTATGGCTATTTTGTTTGCACTGTTGTTCCTCCTTTCTGTTATTGTTAGGCCATATCATCATGAATTTTGTCTGTGCCCCTTTTCGTCTGATTTTTTGAAGTCGTGTTGGGATATGTATTTGTGTTCCAGGGCGTTTGTTGAGGCATTGTGGTATATCAATTTCATTCATTGCACGGCTATTGTGTTGTTTATATATGTGCTTGTCAATTTTAAAACTTCTTGAATATCTATTTTGTTTCTCATTTAACTTTGTCTGTTTCTTTGTTTCTTTTCATCTATTTGTTGGCTATTGTGTTGTCTATATTTGTTTCCCATTTCGTTTTATTTAAAACTGTTTTGTTGTATGCATTTGTTTCTTTTGCGTCTTTTGTTAGGTAAATGTGTGTTATTTTTTTGGTACTAGTAGTTCTGTCATCTGTGACTATTTAATTTTAATTACTATCTTTTTAGTTAGGTTATACTGATTATTTATTTCTTAGCTCATCTACTGTTTTGTTGACTGTTCTCTCTCCTTTTTCATTGATATTCAAGCACTTTGTTATGTCTGTTAGACGGTCCTTGTGGTCTAAATTTTTAATTCGCTTTTCGTCCATTGTTTGTCTTTTTTTGTTGTATTTTCCTGTCTTGTAGTAAATTTTCATTCGTTTCATTTTAATCTAAAGATATTGTGTTTCACATCTCGCATACGCTTAGTGCCATGGTATTAATTTGTCTGTATAAGAGTTTTGTTTCGCGCTTTGTTTTTTTCCTATTGTCTTGTCCCCATTGTCTCTCTTTCAGTATTTTGCCATTTTAATGTATTTCCTTATTTCTGTGTTTATCTGTAGCAACGTTATTGTGTTGTCTGATGTTTTATGTTTGGGTGAATATGTTTTGAAAGGAATTTGTTTTAAAATAAAGGACAAGAGATGTGCAACAATTTTCAATATAAATCGGTAAAACTGTCTGGTTGACCCACTTCAAAATCCCTTATGTTATAAAAACAAGACAACATCTGCAGCGAAAAGTGTTTAAAATGATTGTGTTTATTCCATCTGCAATACATCTACAGATTCAGTTATGCATTTAAGATTTGTCCAAAATAAGAAAATTCGCAATAAATAATGCTTGCACTGTCTTCAGGATTGTTTAAGTATCAGGCTTAATACTTCCTGTTGTATCACGTTAGTGAAAGAAGTGGTGTGCCTTTACTTAGGAGTACATTGATATAATGACTCACGACTAACAATTTATTTAATGATGACAATGACACAAACATAATTTAATTACTTCATTAGGTGAAAAACATCAGTCGGAAATATGATGTTACACAGTCAAATTCAATTATCATTACATATTCAGAAATAACCAACACAATTATTATCATTTATATAATTCTGCGTCCTGTTGATGATGACAAGAACACTTGGTGCTAATATTGAAACCTCCTAGGTCGTTAATATTCAAAGATCGCACTAACTACTTCTTGTAAAATAATTGCATCGAATTCATAACGCCATTACTTCTTGTTAACGTCGAGAACTAAACTAGGCTTGATAAAGTTATGTCTTTAATTGTTTTAATCCTTAAATGAGGGTTATATGATTGTCCAATGTGTTAACGTCGAAAGCTAAACTAAGCTTGGTAGAGTTATATTCGTAATTGGTTTTATCCATTAATGAAGCTTCTATCATGGCCCAATGTGTATGATGATTTTTTGTAGAGTCAGTGTCCAGTAACAACAAAGCTATATCAACATCGTGTAGTGATAAAGGAAATACAAATAATACTTGATACATTTATTACGTCCAAAGCATGTTTGTTTACCACCACAGGAAGGCCAAATTAAAACATTTGACAGTTAAAGTTCCAGTTCGCTTTGATACGAAATGTATGACTCAAAATGCAAAAGCTAAGGCTATTTTTTTTTGGTCCTATGATTTTCAAATCTTCAAATAATCAAACAGAAACCTTGGCAGAAGACGTACACAAAAAGAAATATACAATAAAAAATCACTTATACTTAATCAAACACATCAAACTGGCCAAACAGTTTCCAAATCTGCTTTATTTGCTAATGTGAACATTGTTTGTATGCATATTGAACGACAAATATATGTGACGTATAAAATTTTCTGACATCAGACACACAAATCAATGAATGTGTTTGTAGATAGATGTTTATGCGTTCTGTTTAAATTTTTCCCTTTAAAATTGTTATACGATGATGACTAGTGTACCCATATTCTGACTATTTTATTTATTGTGTCTGTTTAGTTAATGTAAATATAACGGAATTTGATGAGACTGTCATCAAAGTGAGAGGTTAGCGCTTTAAAACCTGGTTTTATCTACCATTTTCTACATTTGAAAATGTCTGTACCAAGTCAGGAATATGACAGTTCTTGTCCATTCGTTTTTGATGTGTTTTGTTATTTGATTTTGCCATGTGATTATGGACTTTCCGAATTGATTTTCCGCTATGTTCAGTATTTTTGTGATTTTACTTTATAGTAATTAGTTTTCAAAGACATGAAAGATATAGTTATGTATAGATTTAACACATAACCTTAGGTGTACATTCGGTGATAAAACTCCCAGAGTATTTGTGCGTATATCGCGTACACATTTATGTATATGAGCATTTGAGCATAAAGTTCCCCCTATTTTAATAATGCATATTTTTTTCTAATGAACTGATGTGAACATTTATTTTTTAAAAATTTTCTGTTTACAAAATTTGAATTTTTCTATAAACTAAGGATTTTATTTTTTATTTGGCACAACTTTTTGGAATTTCTTATCTTCAATGCTCTTCAACTTTGTACTTGTTTGGCTTTATAACTAGTTAGTTATGAGCGTCACTGATGAGTCTTATGTAGACGAAACGCGCGTCTGGCGTACTAAATTATAAGCCTGGTACGTTTGATAACTATTTACTCCAAATGTGATTATATGTATAGTTCTTTCATTTACTAAAATTATACATATGTAGTGAACACATTTAGTGATGTAAACATTTAGTGATTTGATCCAAGCTCAATATGTGGTTATACTTATGTAGTATACACATTTACTGATGTGAATTTGGTGATTAAGGTCACAATGTAGCTAAACATAAATAGTGTATAGATTTACTGCTGTGACGATTTTGTGATAAAGGTCCAAATATAGTTATGCATATGTAGTGTACACATGTAGTGATTTAAGCCCTTAACCTATACTTATTTCGCCTCCTATACATTTCAATGAAACTGATTAGTTACAAGCAACCGCTTGGAGACTTGTATAGTTCATATGAGGACTTATGTCAAAACACAGTAAGTAGTGGTGTTACGACCCTTAGTAAAACGAATTTGAAAGGTATTTATAAACGAAGATATTGATGAAAACGATTGAAATAAATTCTTGAAACACATTTATAGCTTACAAATTCTTACTGCTGGTATTTGTTTTCTTGATAAAACAATGAAAGTAAGTCCCTAATACTAATTATTGAAAATTCAATCACTTTGATAGGCCAAGTCTAATACCACATGTTGAAAGAACTTATGGACACAGTGTGCTTTGCTTTCGCCCATTTGGTATTCACAGACCCCATACATATAGTATTAGGTCACAAGCACACTATGTAACCAATAATATTTCATAAACCAATAACTGAGGTGAGCATTTAGAGATAACGATTACAATATAGTTATTCTTAATACATTTATTGAGGTGAATATTTAGTTAACAATCACAATATGAGTTACATGTATACATATTTCATTTACACATTAACTGATTTGATATTTTGACTTAATGCTCATCATGTGATTAAACATATTTGGTTTACATATTACGAGTACGCTATATGAGGATTTAGTGATATTGTTCCGTTAGTAGTGAGTTCTATTGAATAATATTGTGATAACATTCACCGTGTTTTTATACTTATCGCATTTTTTTTGAAAATTTCCTTTACAATTTTACTGACTGACAATTTCCATTCTCAGCACAGTAGAGTGATAAGAAAAAATATTGCTAGAAACTAAAGGCACACTTGCCGTTGTCAATAAAATAGACAACGTCGCCATAGGTAACATAGCGATAAAAAGATTATCATTGGTCAAGCTTAAGCGAGAAAATCAATCTTGTTGAGATGACCAACGACATTCTATACATTCTATACATATTTAGTTGTCACACTAAGTTACATCATTTATGTAGGTATTATATAATTAAGGTCCCAATGTAGTAATAAATATTAAGGTGAACACGTTTTAATATGAGAGCATTTAGTGATCAAGCTACCGATGTTTTTAAACATTTCTTATTGACATATTTACCGATACGGTCAGTCTAAAATACTCCCACTGAAGTTATACATATTTCTTTTCCCACACTGTTGGTTGTTGTGCGTTTTAACTTAATGGAAGGTAACTCATTTAATATTGACTATCCTATTAATTATCTGTGTCAAATATCCAATGCAGTCACTTATATAATATTAAATAATTTATGATCAAGTCTTTGTAAAAGAGGGACGAAAGATACCAAAGGGACAGTCAAATTCATAAATCTAAAACAAACTGACAACGCCATGGCTAAACATGAAAAAGACAAACAAACAACAGCACACACGACACAACATAATAAACTAAACAACACGAACCCCACCAAAAAACTAGGGGTGATCTCAGGTGCTCCAGAAGGGTAAGCAGATCCTGCTCCTCATGCGGCAACCGTCGTGTTGCTTATGTGATAACAAATCCGGTAAATTCGGTAGGTCACATTCATGAAAGGGAAGGGGATTGTAGTTACGACGTAAGGAATATATCCGATATCATTCATTAAAACCTGCATGAAGGCTGAAAATAAATAATTGATATATTAACAATTTATAGTACAAAAATTGAAGAAGTAAGAAATAATTAGGGTGTTAACTTACAAGTATTGACACATAATAATCACCATAATTATATATTCACAAACACAGACAGAACATGATTATCAATTAAGTATGGCACCAAGTTAATTAGCACGGTGATCAGTTGAACAGCTTTGATAATTGTAGAAGCATGGTTGTTCATTAATTTAAATTATTTTTTCATGGAAACTGACAAAAGTGACCAGAACTAAATCTATTTACCCACAGGAGTCTTTATCTGTATTTCAGTTCACACATTAAATACCATCCCAGCCCGACAAAAGTACGTTGTAGTTGGAGTTATTTCAAAATATTTCAGACTGTCATCATGAGTTTTTCGATCTTTGTTGAATATTTGTGTTAAAGCTGACCAAAGTCAACAAGTAGGGTACACCAGGTGAGTTGGGCATTATTCTATACTTAACGCTGCCGCCTTAGGTTGCATCCGTTCATTTGGAACCAATTTTCTTCAAGTTACGGTATTGATTGATTCCTTGGTTGTGTTTTTTCTTCTTATACTAATGGATTAAATAATAGAACCAATGCTAAGGAGATTATTATGAGTGAAATCTTTCTATTGTTGTTTAATTTTACTTATAAAATGTGAACGTAGAAATCCATTTGTTTTTTTAATTTTTTGTGTGTAATTAAAATACGACAGATACATTTTTTCCCTAAAAATAATAGGTCAGTTTATGAGTTTTATATCAAATTGGACGGTTAAGGATAAGTACTTTAAGAAATTCCTAATATTATTAGCCTCTAGACTACCTGAAACATACATAAATTCAGTTTTAAAAAAAAATATTGATATCCTAGCTTACATTTAGAAATCTAAAACAGGACCTTTCAGGGGTCGATGTCACAAAAAAAAAAAAAAAAAAAATTACAACTAAGATTAATCGTAAGTATACTGATTTGTTCATGACTAATCTTAGTCGTAAGTTTTTTTTTGTGAAATCGACCCCAGGCATTTAGAATCATAACAACATATTTTTTCTTGAGCATTTTTGGTGATTGAGATATCCCAATCAAAAGCATACTAGGTTTAATGTATTTCTACTTAAGAGTATGGTGATTAAGTATTAAGAAAAGAGCTATATGGTGTACTTGAACTAAAAAAAAGGGAATAACAGGTTTAAAAAATATTAGAAAAATGAGTAAATAGATAAAATTAAAAAATGATGAATAATATGCTTCAAAATTGAAAATAAAGAAACATGTCCAAATTTAAATAACTGTTTACACGAATTATTAACTTGGAAAGTAGGAAGTTTATTCAACGACATTTTACATACTATTTGAATTTTCTTTTTTTACACCTGCTACCTTGTGTCAAAACAACACAACCTAACCAATTCTATCGCAGTTAATAGTAATGAAAGGTACCAGGATAGTTGCGTGTGTATTACTATATTGTTGTCCATGTTATTAGTGTAACACAGATTTATTAGGGTATCTAGACATATCTTAATTGATATCATCCTTTGCTTTTATGTTGGTTGAGTGTTAATCAATAATGTAGCGACTAACTTTTTTGTTATACAATGTTATACAGATTTATATAACAAGAGCAATAGCATTCGAACGTGACTTAACATATGTATCACGATAGATAACAATTATTAATTGAAAATTGGTTTATTAGGCTTCCTGCCTTGTAATCCATACATGCGATGATCAACGCGATAGTATTGCTCAATATAATTATTGTGTATATTCTAACTTATTTATTTTTCAACTACACGTTCAAAGATAAACTGAAACCAGTGAATATAAAAGTCTATTGCATGTTTAACTTGTGGAATCCCTGACACAATTGTAGAAAAATCAAATGCAAGCCTGCGCTATCTCTGACGTATTGACAATTTACAATAACAGCCTTTTTTAAAGGAATCATTTAGATGATCTTCAACGTTTTACTTGTTTTGCTTTATAAATGTTTTGATATGAGCGTCACTGATGAGTCTTATATAGACGAAACGCACGTCTGGCGTACTAAATTATAATTCTGGTACCTTTGATAACTATTACTATACAAAAGTTATGGTGGACATATCGATATACCAAGGTATGATATACCAAGGTATATCGATCTCAGACTTCAAATGAATAACTTTGGAGATCGTTAATATGTATTAATCTAATAATTTAAAGGACTTAACACATATCACATATATGCGTACATCGTACCATTAGATTATCATTGAATTGTCACAATTATCATCCGGGACATCTAATCCGGATGTTATTTATACAATAAGACAACAAAAGAATAGCATTGCAGATCGTAAATATTTATAATTAAACAGTTACAATGAAATGTAAGGAACTAGTCAGTAATAAATCGACAACACTTCTGTATAAATATTGATCTAAGAGTTATTTGGTTTTATACACATGACAATTCGCTGTTAACATGGTTAATGACAAGTGCATAAAGGTTCAATAACAAATTATCAAGACATTTAAAAAAGACTTTTACCGACCGAGCGAGGGATGTCAATCCAGTCAAAGTCGTTAAACACTTCAATCATCATCAGAAGACATGACTGCAGCTGTGGCATGATTTAACTCTGTACCCTTCGGTATTCAAATGATTGATTTCTCGTCAACAATCAAACAGCATATTCCTATTTTCCCAAAATTAGTTTATATATAGTTACCTACAAAATATCAATACATCATATGTATATATCGTTTTGAAAGAAGTAAAACGAATGAATGATGATGCATTGAATTATTTATTGAACTTTCTTCAAATTAAGACCAAAGTGTTGCATGTACGTGGAACATAAACGATCTTTACAGTATTGTATCTATATTTGGTAGCATTGATTTAACGTATTGTATGCAACACTCTACCTATAATGGTGTCAATGAACTTTGTTTTTGAAAAAAAGTTGTTGATACATGCTATGGAATTGAGAAAAGAAACTGCATGGACTTATGTACTGTGAAACTCTATTACTACCCTCAAGTATTCTCTGAAATATTTCGCTTATCGTGAGCAGGCTAATGCCGATACAAGGCAGCACTCGCACCCGCAAAGTGGAAAGGGATTAATATAAGTTGCAAAACTTGTTTCCCAATCCACTATAATTATATATGTTTAAACTAAACTTATCGTGAGAAGCATCCATGAAGACATTAGTTTAGTATCTTTGTTATATTATCTGATATACATCCAGTAATATATGCTGTCAAGATTACTATGATATATGGCATCTGTATCCCTAAAATATATCATGACATTACCAAGTTTATATAATGTTGTATCAATCTACCATTCTAAATTATAAAAAAAATAAAACAGAAAGCACAATGTGTAAATTAGTCATGTGCTATATGCAGTCTCTAATTTGTTGTTTTATAATTGATTTTAAAAGCAACATCGCTGACTGTAACCACAATCAGACTAAATATTGATAATTTAAGTATTTAGTAATTGTCTAAATTATCTTGTTTAAAATGTAATGGAAATTTTCCTATATTCCATTTAAAATATTAATGAGCTTTAATTACTATAATCGGATAAAGTTCAATACAGCTCATCAATGAAATTCATAAAATCATGGCACTGTACTAAGTATAAATTATAAATGGCAGTAGATAATTTAAAATTTTAATTTAGATTGCTATTTTATCAAATTTTTTTTTTGTCTATATTTTATTAACTTGTACGAGGACGATCTTAAAACATCTTATTTTTTCAATTTTATATAATTGTGTTTTATTTGTTTTTAACCAGAAATTGGTAGACAATACATAAAATCCCTCTAGAAAACTAAAGATCATGGCCCTCTTATTATTTAGTTTTTGTTGCTATTCGTTTGTTTGCCATCGCGTTGTCATTTTGCCCTTGACCCCTAAGTGAATATCATTCCGACATCTATCGACGCATGTTATTAATTGTTAAAGTCTGTCTCGCTTATGTATTCATCTAATGCTATTAATTTTATTTTATTTTTAGTATTACCTGATTGAAAAAAAAGTGTTTTGTTTGCTTTGACCTTTTAATTTCATTAATGTGATTCTACATTATTAAACAACATTAATATGCATTGAACAAATAAAACGAACTACAATTTCACTCCTACACTTGACAATTAAGGCTTAACTAATTTATTTGATAAGAGATTGCAATTTTTATGTAAACATTATAAACATAATATTGGATTCGAAATTGTTTCTAATCCACCGTTGATAGTTCCACAACAACCGTGACAAACTATAAATTAGTTATTATGGTAACTAGTTCACTATTGATATTTGTTTTTATTGTATTCTATATCATATATAAATTCAATAATGAGTTTAAAAATGAGTAATTTTATGCCTCCCTTCTATTTATTAACTCCACGATTTATACACAAGTTTGAACAAATAGTATTATAGACGGATGTTAGTAGTCTACATGTACCAAAACAATAGATAATACCCTAATTGATACAATTATCTAAGCAATTTCTATGCATTAAAATATATAAAGTGAAACATTTATTAAACAAAAATAAAACATTGTGACAAATGCTATATAACCACCGCCACACTTCTACATTTATTGAATCAAAACGACACAGCGACAGAGAAAAATCAAATAATTGAAATCCGAATCCATAGAGTCAACATGTAATGTTGAAATGAACACAATAATGATGTGATGTCGTTTTCAGTGATTTGTCAGAGAAATAGATGTTGAAGATGCATTAATTGCTAGTCGTCACAATCTGTCAAGAGGATAACGGATAACATCGTATCGTGTTAAGATGGAAAACTCTCCTTAAGATGGAACACTCTCCGTTGGAATAAAACGATGCCATATTGGATTATATATAACAATAAAGTAGGAATAATTTGTAATCTATGTGTAACGGGTTATATGCAAATGGACTAATTATTAAGGTATAAAACAGCCAAAAAGGTTTTCAATTCCTGCTTGATGGGTTATTGGACAAACAGGCTGCTCAGGGAAGCGGATATACGAGATTACTGTGATATCGGTAGATAATAGGAAGTAATCAAGGTGTCATTCACTTCTAATGACCTTTAAGGAGACAAACTTTCATACAATTCATACAATATTCAGCTTCCACAATAAACGGGGTTCAGAGAAATGATCATAATAATATAAATTATAAGTGTTTTGAACTCTTCAAGCGTATTATATCAAGTTTTTTGAAGAATAAAAATTAAAGGACTGTCTCGTTTTGAACAATATGATTTTTTAATCAAAAGTGTTATATATAGTCTTTGATGTTATATTAGTGTTAAATAGAGTGATGTGTTAGTCATAAAATGGAAATAATCTTTGTTAATTATTGATCACACGCAGTGTATCTGTTTTATTCAAGTTGCAAAAATGTACGATGTTTTATATTGATGAACATAAAGAGGCTTACAGGACAATATTGTAAATTGGACAACAAACTGTTTAATTAAAGAGAAAACTTAATAACGTAAACAGAAGTGTTGCAACAGAAAGTTTTAAATAACGGATTAAATATGGCTTAAATAAATCCTGATGAACGAATTTAGATCGTATGTATTATATTAAATGTAATGCAACAAGCATATTGTACAATGTTATCCAGCATGAAATGGAGTTTCTAAACAAGACAATGTGAGGAAAGTATCCCCTTTTAGTGAAAGGTTAGACATTTTCGAAATAACTAAGTTTCTTTTTTATTATTTCAAAATACCAGTTTCGTTCTAATGTTGCTTATGATTTCCTCCTCCTGTTTCTTTTTTTATATATTTTCTTTTTATAATTTCAATAACGTTAATTTTTTAAAGATTTCAAAATATCAGATTTCATGTCAATGTTGCCCATCATTTGTTGTCCTGTTTCTAAATTTATAAGATTTTTCTTTTTATCACTTCAAAATACCAGATTTCATCTTAATGTTGTTTATGGTTTGCTTCTCCTGATAATAACAAAAAATAGACTGTATATACGTATGTGTCTGTCCAAAGCTCGTTTGTTTATGAGCTACCTTTTTGTTTTTCGTTCCTTTTTTGTACATAAATAAGGTCGCTAGTTTTCTCGTTTTAATTGTTTTACATTGTCATTTCTGGGCCTTTTATAGTTGACTATGTGGTATGGGCTTTGTTGAAGGCCGTACAGTGACCTATGATTGTTAATTTGTGTGTCATTTTGGTCTCATGTGGAGAGTTGTCTCATTAACAATCATACCACATCTGTTTTTATATTTCATATCGTCTCGATTGAATGTAGGTGCAATATTTATAAATGTACCGCTTTTTCTGATGAATGAAGTGTTATTTTCTCTTTATTGTTCTTGATATTAACTGTATGTATACAAGACATAGCTGTATCAAATGCAGTGGATTCATTTATTTTCGTTGGTTCCATTTTTCCTGGATAAAAGAAAACTTGAATTTTCGTGAATATTTAATATCGTGGTTTTGCCAAGGTCTGCATAAAGCCTGTAGGAAATTTCTCGTTCTTGGAATTTTTATATTGTGGTTTACTTGTACCCCCGAAATCCACAAAAAATGGTTATCCAATCAATAATAATGAATAAACAGTACATCATTACTGATACACTGTATATGCTAGGTAATTTTTCCAAAAGCGCACAGAAAAACGTTGCGATATGTTTACAACGTCATAAACAACGGAAATTCAACCAATGACATAACGTTATTTGCATTTGGTGTACGAACAATGAGATTACCAATACTGCATTAGAATCTGAAAAGGGAATAAGACATAGATGTTTAGTCAAAGTGTCACAATCAGGAATGGGCTCGAGACACAACTAAATAGATTAGACTATTAATTTGGTATACGATCAATGATGTCGTCTGCAAATTTTCATAAAGGTCACCAAATGATCTCTGGATAAGTGATCCTATTATAGACAGCATAAAAGTCATCATGCATCTATACGTATAAAATTAAATAAATTTTTAAGTAAAACGCGATGAGTTCATTTTAAAACTTATTGCAAAATAAACTATCAGTACTAGACTAGTTTGATCTGAAATATTGGTTTTGATCTGTAGTAAAACCAATAAATTATTTTATCTTTTTCGGTAACTGAATACAAGCGATACACCTGTACAATATTGATCTTACTGTAGTTAGTGTATCGGACTACTAACACAAAGTTTCTCTTGCACATTAAAGCCACCATTGTAGATTTCGAAAAAAGAGTAGGATAATGCCACTACAAGGCAGTACTCGCACCCGCAAAGTGGAAAAGGATTTATATTAGTTGCAAAACTTGTTTCCGAATCCACTATAGATAGATGTATTTAAATTAAAACTAAATTAAAAAGTACTTACTGTAGTGGATGGGTCTGAACATTCTCTGACAGAACGAACATGACATATTTTAATTTTCAGAAAAGGTTACAGTTTTATAATAACATTATTATGTAAGTTTTGCAAAAGTTTGAACTATTCTCTATACTAATTTTTGACTTATAAGAAATAGTAAGTTCTGAAGAAACAAAACATGGAACAGCGATAAACTATAATGCTTCACAGTGAAGATGATAAAATATAAAAGTTGTTGATGTAGGCGTAGAGATTTTAAGTGAATGTTATCTTTATACAGATTACAATACTTTATGTGACACATTTACTCACAATTTTAGTCCGTAACATATGACATTTCAAACACATGAAAAACAAATCAAGGAATCTGTTGAAGTAAACGTTAAAACAGAATATGTATATTGCAAACAATGTTTAGCGGAAAGAACCATTTCACCTGTAAAATTTATAATAAGGATAGCTGATCAAAGTCAATAAAACCATTACTGGAATAGCCGTTGGTATTTGTTGGCACTTTCACACTTTATTACGTTTTTGTTGAATGATTGGTTATTTTACACTATTATTATTTGATATTTTCATACACCATTATAAGCATATATAGATATACATTGCAGTTTAATTTTGAAGCTTTAGAAGAAGTGTTGAATAAAATATAAACTGTATCGTTATGAAATAAAAAGATATTGTATAACTGTTTATATCAGTGCCAAATACTCTTGTACCAGCAGGAATTAAAAATATATATTGGCTTTAATATTTTTTTGATGATTTTGTATAAATATAAACATGATAAACGGTAAGATTCTTTTTTCTCGCGCAAAGTTAACTACTGTCGTGCTCTTATCCTATTGCTGAAGTCTACCAGTAGTAGTTTATGCTTAGACTGGGGATTCGTTTTCTTTCATTAATACAAATTTTTGTAGATTGAGGAAATTCGTGGTTGCCATGTTACCGCGAAATCCATGAAAATTGGTATCTAGCACATAACAATGAATCAACAGTCAAATATTTGTTTTGCCACATTCATAAAGGACTACTTTTACTTGACGGTTTTATGAGACTGAATTTTCTATTTGTTATATATCTCTCTGGTACAACAAAATGTACTCTTTATACTTTATATTTACAAATAGGCCAACAATTATTTTCATAAAATGCTAGGAATGATTTAAATATTTCGTAGTTTTTTTTTCTTACTGATTACGTTGTGATAATAGTTATGAAATGCCTTATTGACACCACTGATGAAACCGACCTTGTTATTTTGTTAATATAACCATAAATACATGTACAATGTTTACAAAACTAGTATGTGTTTAAAATAAATAGGATTCCTTCTCCTTGAAATTGGTAACAAACACTTTTAGATTTGGGGGGCGGGGGTCGGTGGTAGAGTCTCAATGCTTTTAACTTGTTGGTTCCGATTTGCACTAGTCTAGCAACGACAAAACGATCGTTTTAAGTTCAAAATCTTAATATTTTGCTTCAAAGATGAGCTATATTTTGAGATGATCTGTTTTAGTTGGCCTATTTGAACTCTTTCAATATGTTTAATGATCACGGTTTTCCTCCATAGAATTATCAAATCAAAACTTAGTTTTTTTAATGCCTTTACCATATAAGGTAACCCTAGTCCAAACGAAGTCGTCGTGATTTGATACTTATGAATTTCATGAATTTGAAAAGTACCGTAATGTTATATAACTACTTTTGTATCTTATTTAAGGTAATCCACAACTTTATACTTGTTTGGCTTTATAACGATTTGATCTGAGCGTTACTGATGAGTCTTATGTAGACGAAACGCGCGTCTGGTGTATAAAATTAGAATACTGGTACATTTGATAACTAATTATTTTAACATATTTTTTTCAGATGGCGAACTGAAAACAATTTATTAAATCAGAAGTAGCTATAAAGGTGTGTTAAAGCGATATCAACACTGTGTTTTTAATTGACACCTATAAAACTGGATATCAGTGTAATTCTCTGTGGACAATTATAAGAGTGTGACAATATATGATGGATTAAGGCAGTTACTTTAACAAGGATTATGACCGCAAGAAAGGGATTTTTAGCCCAACAGCAGAATACATTTCTTGATACCATAGCAACCAAGTTTGATGGCACACGTGAGTACAATTTTAACTTATTTAACTGAAACTGATGTTGTTTACTCTTTTGACGGAAGTAGGTTAATTTGATAGTTGGATCATAAAACGCCCAATTTTATTTTATAATTTTCAATGATCACTTGGTAGCGACGGTAAACTATGTGTGTAACGTATGCATTCAAATGTATCTCCTGCTTTAAAAGATCTTGGTTAACTTCTATACGATAGAACACCCGGATGACAAATGAAAAATTAAACAAATAAAACTGAATCGTTAAATAATTTGACGTTATAAGAAAAGTATTGTATATAACCATCACTTGAAAGAATATGATATATGCCATTTTACGAAAGGTATTGTACAAAGAAACCTGTATAAATCTAATCTTGTATAAACCGAAAACCTGGAAAGGCAAACATGTTCTTAAAGCCGTGCATATCATATTGTTTGCGTTGTGGTTCTGATAGACCTGAACATCTGCATTTAGTTTTTTTGCAGTATTTCTGACCTTATGTGTTCCCTTGATTTAATGCAATTATCAATCAAATCAATATTCTTGTTAATATATTGTTGTTGTATCAGTATGGCCTTGGGGTATTTGTATATCAATCATTTAATTCTCCTTTAAATTTTATTTCCTGTGAAATCAAATAGTTTTCGGGAATGCTGTATTGTTAATTGGGAAATAAATCCGGTACGCTTTTTTATTCAAATGAAAGTCAACATGGAGGTTTCAACCCAATGTCCTTATTTTTCTAATTTTCACAATGCAACCTGTAAAAAATCTTAGTGGGTATAATTGAATTTTCTGTGTGTTACGTACATATTGTCTGATGAATGAAAGTGTTTTTTTTTTTTCGGTATATTGTCAAATTGGAAACGGATAGCATTTTTGTTTTTATTTTATTTAATATGAAAATGAAGAGATATGGCGGATTACCATTGCAACATGTATCCATCCGAGTTTTGATTGTTGGTATGTACGCAATTCCAGATCACCGTTTAAGTTTGACCTATGTTTTTAGAATAATGTACACCAGTTAAACACATTTTGTTTCCAAATCTTTGCAATTTAAGAGCATTGAGAACCTAAGATTCCGAAAAGGTTAGCAAAAACTCGTCATGCTATTTTGTACCCTGATTTGTCTTCTATTAAAGATATTTGGTCATCTGTAACTCCCAATTCTCTCTTTTTGGTGTTTGCGTTATCATTATAGATTTTACAAGAGAAAGACACAGAGTTTTCTTACTCAATTCACAATGAAGATCGAATCACCTAGCGTAAATCAGGGACTAAATAACAACGAAAATACGACATCAAACAAATTCCATTCTTGAGGGTTGAGATCTCAAAAACATGTTTAACCCCACCGCAATTTTGCGCCTGTCCCAAGTCAGGAGCCACTGGCATTTGTTAGTCTGGTATGATTTTTAATTTTAGTTTCTTTTGTATAACTCAGAGATTAGTTTGACGTCCATTATCACTGAACTAGTATGCATATTTGTTTAGGGGCTCGCTGAAGGACGCCTCCGGGTGCGGGAGTTTCTTGCTACATTGAAGACCCATTGGTGGCCTTCGGCTGTTGTCTACTCTATGGTCGGGTTGTTGTCACTTTGACACATTCCCCATTTCCATTCTCAATCTTATGTAGAAATAATAAAATACGGATAATGCCTAATCCAAAACATTTACATATTTACACTATCTATTTACTTGCTTAATAATATACTGAAACATTTTAAAATTTAGTTTGTCTAAAAATAAATTGATGACGACAAAAACTACTTTTTTAATAGTAGAAATAGAAGTTATCCGGAATAAAATGTTTCAGAATATAAGTTTTCGTTTTCATTTCTCACAGAGTGACTACATTGACTAATGTTATCATTGTTTTGGTTCTTGTTATTATGGCAACATTTATAAGATACAGGAAATGAGCGTCTACGGTAACATGCACGATTGACAAGAAAGCAATTTATGTAGACATGCGTTCAAAATAATATTTGTTTATCTAATTGCATTGCAAATAGTTTAAAGTAATGGAATTTCAGCACTTTGCGTGTTGTTGTCAAGTTATAGAAATAAAAATGGGCAAAATGGAAGCATACGTAAATAGACTTCAGTAAAGGACATATAGTGCATACATACAGAAAAAAAACATTTAATATTTTGTAACGAGTTCTAAAAATATCTAAACCAAGGCAGGATTATGACAGTACTTTATTTGGCCTTTTTGGCTTTCTTTTCGGTCGAGCGTCACTGATGAGTTCTTTGAGGACGAAGGGCATCTGGTGTAGGCGCCATGTTTTAGTCCTGTTATCTATGATTAGTTTATTTGTTTTCCATTCGTTCCATGGGTTTTAAAAGTTGAATTGAAATCGGAAGTTTATCAAACAGATATCTAACAACGGTTGAAAAAAAGTTTCTGTATACAGATCTCGCCTAAGATAAAACAAGTTTTAAAACTGAAAGTTGATCAGATATATACAATTTTCACCCCAGTGTCATATTCTATGTCTGTTGAATATATTTTATTCTAACATATGCATGATATGATAAATGTATAAATCTGATTGACAAAAACTTATCGTAAAAAGTGCTTAATCCAAATTGTGTGTATGCAATAAAATATTTTTAAACTTAAAGTTTGAAAAAAATGTTTATATAAAAATAAATTATAACAATCAATATACTATAGTCCCTTTTTTTTATAGATAATTTATAACGTTCATGGTTTTTCATTTTTTGGCTCGAATGTTAAACACAAAGTCATTGAAGATTTCAGGCTTGCAATAGTGTACGCCAGATGCGCGTTTCATCTCTTAAATGACCCACCTGTACTATTCGAATACAAAAAGTTAAAAGTACAAATCAAGTACACAGTTGAAGAGCATTAAGAACCCTTATGTAAGTTTTATTATTTTTATATGATCAACATTATATTAAATTACAAAAAATCTTCATTATAATTAAATAGGAAATGCAAAACGTTTAGCTGTTTATATCTGTTAATATCGACTAAAACATCCATTATATGATTCAAGAACAATTAAAAAGCGATTATCTACTTTAATATGCAGTTATTGTAAATCCTATATCACCGATTGCTAAGCAAACAACATAAATTGTATTACCGATATTCAACACAATCAAATTAAGTTCATAGTGATATGCTATATCGTTAGAAATGGACGTTTGAATAGCTTCCGTGTGTTAATTAAGATTCAAATAAATTATTAATTCAAAACTTATCCTTTGTTAGTAACGTTGTGTTGTTCGACTAATTAAGTGCATAATTTGCTTTCGTTTCACAATTTTATACATTGAAACGATTTAATGATTAATGCTCTATGATATTGACGCAATAGCTTAGAACAATGATAATCAACAAAAACTTGTATTCCATAGTATGTCCTCATTGTTGAAGGCGGTACGGTGACCCATAGTTGTTAGTTTCTGTGTCATTTTTGTCTCTTGTAGAGAGTTGTCTCATTGGCAATCATACCACATCTTCTTTTTATATCTACAAGTTCTATATACATTTCTTATATTTGATTACAACAAAGTTTAAATACAATGAATCAAGACTTGTTATATTATGAGAAATCAAAACAATTCAGATTTGTTCATGCTATCATGTATATTCATTAATAAGAGGCAAAAGAAATCCAAAAAACATTCAAACTTATAAGTCGAAAATAAACTGGCATCACCATGCCAAATAAAAACCTCAAAAACCCAACAGTACACGAAACACAAATGGAAAACTAAAGACTTATCAATGAAACACATCACTAATGGGTATGTTCTCGTGTTTTCCCAAAGGGTACCAATATCCTACTTCACATGTGGCACCTTTCGTATTCAAGGACGAACCCACTGATAAGTCTAATGCTGTACATGTATGTCACGTTCGTGGAAACAGTAACCTATAACAAAAGATTTGATTTTTTTAGAACTTTAATATTTAATTTGTTATTGTATTTATCAAAAGTTCCAATACGCTTACCAGATAACAAAAATATGCATATAAGGTTCGAATCATGTTTATCTACTTCAATATTTTGAGTTACATATTCCGTGTTGAAAAAATATTTTCTGAAATACAAGGAGTATATATAGCTATAGGAAAGCGACAAAAATCCATAATAGTTCAGTTTGATGAACGAAAGTTGTTCAGTTAACAATTTCAACAACAAGCAATCTGATTGTATCAAAACGAAATCGAGTAAAATGGCTTAAAGACTACATGCATATTTAATGTCCTAAATATAGTATTATTATTTCTGGTCATTACTATTGGGGAAATGAAAGTTGAATTTAGCATGTAAGATTGACATAAAGCAGACATGCAGTTACCGCACTATTTGTTTTCGTGATTGCATTGAAATCATTTTCAATGAAAAGCATTAACATCACTGTATTTTGTTTTGCACATTTTAAATGAAATAAATTGAAATTAGAAGAAAAAGGTAAGATACTATGTTTGTAATGTTTAGCAGGCGTAAACGGTATTGGTCCGGACCCTATCAATCCGTGCTTGTCATTGGTTGCCGTCTATCATATTTGTTTTTTTTTTTATTTTTTGCGCATTACTCAGATGATTTGTTTTTTCATTTCTATTATTTAAACATTCACATATTTGTGCCGTTTATAGCTTACCATACTCGAACATATGTTAAATGATTTTGTTCAAAATTGGTGCAAAACGGTGACCTATTCTTGCTTCGATTAAAGTATTCAGTATGTAGTGGTATTGCAAACTGTTTTTAATGAGTCCTGAACAAAACTGGTTATTTCAAATAAGTTAAGTTTTACGTGCAAAACGTTTATCAGACAAAAATCGACAACAACACAATTATCTAAGTCAATAATTGGAAAAAAAGTCTATTGTTTATACAGACCTGCAGTTAATGAAATATCGTGTTATTGATTGCTGAGCAAATGAATTTAATGACATTTATAACATCCAACAAAATACAAATAATTTTCTAGTTAAACAGATCCGGGTTATTAATAGAAAATAGAGTGGTGTTTACATTTTGGGATTTCTTCCAAAAACAAAAAAAGGCTCCAATAATAGTACATATGAATAAAGGAAGATGTTTCTATATATAGTGAATGAGACTTTTCCCAGAAGACATGATTTGCCACCTAACAAGATCTACATAAATTGGAGGTCAAGTAAAATTGGAACCCATAAAACACGATATGCAATGTCTGTACATGTCTCAGGAATTTTAAACACTATATTACCAATTACATTTTCATACAAAGTGATTTCATTATAAGAACATTCGGAAATGTTCGATTTCGGGAAAACAAGGAACAAGAAATAAGAAAGGTTAAGATTGGTTTAATATTTTTTTTAATGAAGGTTGAGTTTTGTGATCTTTAGAAAAAAAATATGACATCACAAAAATACTAGACTCCGATGAAAATTCAAAACAGAAAGTCTCTCATCAAACGGCAAAATCAAAAGCTTAAACATATCACTCGAATGGATAACAACTACCATTTCTCTGACGAATTGATACATGAATTTTCTTTAGATAGAAAAAAGGGGGATTAAACCCAACCTGGTTCAATAGCTACACAATGTAGCTGTTGCATATAACAATTATTTCAGTATATCAAAAAAGCAAAATCGTGTGAAAGCTTACGATTAAAGGATTCTATTAGTCTTTAATCAGAAATAAATATCAAAACGGCGTTTAAATAACAATTTATAGAACTGGATTATTTTATCTTTCTTGTTTCCACCATTATTTAATGGATGAAACTTTGATATCTTAGATAATCCCTTTGAACTGGACTCCTTATAAATTTCAATCAAGACGCCTGTCTTTGATTCGAAGACATATTTCCGTATTACAAGAATAGCATGTATTAAGAATTATTGTCAGTAATGTTACAATACACATGATCTGATAATAGAATATCCTTTACTATTGTTTTTTTTTTTCTCAGGATCGTACTTATGAAACATCTTTACCTTTAACCAGAACGCTTAAAGCCAAATATATGAAAGCCGACGATTTATAAGAACTGAAACAATTGTAGAGCTATATGACCAAAAATAACTTATAGAATATCCGAATCCACTTAAGACCAACATTGCCTTTAGGAGTTTAAATCTCAGTTTCCTTATGTTTCAAAATTCATAAACGGATAGTCTTACAAAAGATTGTAAAAAATCATGTCTGCGCCGAAGTTCTGACTACTAAGTTAAGACTATAAATATTGTTAAATTAGCTTATTTACCAAATTCTATAAAATGAAAATAACAACATAAATTAGCTTATTTACCAAATACTATAAAATGACGCGCGTCTCGTCTACATAAGACTCATCAGTGACGCTCATATCAAAATATTTAGAAAGCCAAACAAGTACAATTGAAGAGCATTAATATTGAGGATCCAAAATTCCAAAAATGTGTACCAAATACGGCTATAATCTATCCCTTGGTTAAGGAAATCCTTATTTTTTTTTGAAAAAAATGAATGTTTTGTAAACAGGAAATTTATAAAAAAAAACAAAAAAACACATTATTGATATTCATGTCAACACCGAAGTGTTATACTCGTTTATAACCCGTTGTGATATTTGTTGTGTGAATGAAGTCACGTGCATTTCATTAATATATTGACGCGGTGTATCTCATTCAAGATGCCATGAGGCACTGGTATATAATGTAATTTCCGAATATTTTTTAGTATCAATTCTTGTCCGTAATTTAAAAAATATAAAACAGTAAGATCAAAAGGGAAATGTAGACATTGTTAACCGTCCTTATGATAAAATTTGTTTTCCTACATGTTTTATCATTGTAAGTAGATAAGAAAAAGCAACTTATTTTCAACTTTTCGAATCAGAGTTGATGAATGTATATGTCACTGTTTTATGTATACAAAAACCCGATTATGATTTAATAGTGTTTGCTTTGCAGATATTGATGGTTTTAACAATGTCTAGTAATTACTTATGAATTAGGAAGATATTTATAAGCTTTACGATAAAAATTTTGATATTCAAATTCAACAATTATAACTGACAACTTTCAAAGATAGTGCTAATAATAATCAAAAATATAAAGCAAATCCGCAAATGTTCATAAAGCAAAACGCAATATTTCATTTAATGGGTAATGTTCTGATGTAAAATAGTTTATTTTTAAGATCCATGTTCTGATGCACTTAGTTTCATTGTTTTCTGTAGCAGAACTTATCTCATTTGTTTACCAAAGCTTCTTTTAAAAAGTGTTTCTTTAACTAATTGCTTAATAAACCTTACGAAATAATGACATCGTAAATATGTTGGGTGATGTTGTTCAACGTTTTATTTTATCTAATGGTAGCTCCTAAATGTTTTAACTTATTGCCGCTAGTCTTAAAATTTCAAATGCTCATAATGGTGTAAAAGAACAAACCTTTGTACTTTTACCTTATAAATTAAAAATGTTAATGTAAATACATAGTCGTTCCCTTTCATTTGTTTAGCTAAGAATAAAATGACTTCTAAACATCAAATGTGTTCGTTAATTGTTCAATGGATATTTGCCTTCTGAATGCTACTTTTTGTCAGAGATTGGTAGAGCTCTGCAAAGGTAAACAGTATTCGCAGCACACACATGTTGACATGTGGTGATAAGACAATCTATTACAAAATGTGTACAACATAAACAACAAAAAGTATGCGATATATCTTATTGTGTCTTCTTCTTTGTGGTATTATGATAAAGCGTCTTTATCTTTGCAATAATAGATAATATGCAAATGTAACTGATAGGTTCATTGCCTTCAAAATAAATAAAATTAATCACTAACTCTATTCTTTGATCAGATAAAAATATTGCAATTTTCTTCTAAAATTCTTAATCTTTATTAATTCCTTCTTTGTGTCAAAACATCTGTAGTCCTCAGAATCGGATCTAATTTCTTTTGTATCTGACATAACACGTGACATGAAAGCTCTGTTCTGCCTTTGTATTACTATTCATTCAAATTTAAACTTCATCTCTGAGAAGAATAAATTGAGGTCTACGCAAAGTAATTCATTAGGTTTATCCATACAGCTGATGTTACATCCGTTGGTTTTCTCTTTCCGTAATGAAGTGTATTTGGTACGCCTTCGCAAGAAAACATTTAAGTATTTAATGACAGTTGGTAATCCACGTGGATGTTATTAAGTCACCCAGTGATATGACAATGATAATTCAAACGAGCTTTATTCGTTCGAATTTGTTTGAATTGTCAAGAATATCATTTTTTAAATCTAAGTTAGTTTTTAAGGATTAAGTAGTACTCCTGTATTATATTCAAACTTTCAATCATATTCCGTATTACATTGGGGAATATATTAATCGCCTTAACTACTCTTTAAAGTGTGAGAAGTATGTCCATTATTTCCTTCTTTTTTTTTTTTTTTTTTTTTTTGTAAAATGGAAAATTACAAATATACTGAACTTTGAGGAAAATTCAAAACGGAAAGTCCTTAATAAAATGGCTACATAAACAGCACAAATACATCAAACAAACAGACAACAAGATTCAACCTACGATGTCAACTGATTGTTTGGTCTGACATCTAGCTGCTGCGATTTTCCTCATAGAATGAACACAAACCTTGCTTTAATGGACAGAGAACCAATCAAATTAAAAGATATAGAGTCAATGTTAGAATATTTAAACAAAATAGTTCAATCGTCATCCTTCCCTTAGGAGATTAAAACCTTAGTTTTAGTACTGTTTCATGGTTGTGTACAATTTACAATGATAATGTATCTTTAATATTATGAGTGTACAAAAGCGTCGACAATTGCGTTAATTTACCAGTTATAACTAACACTAACAATGTAATACAATCATGTATTATTGTCAATTGAACGACAGTTTTATTTGACGAGTCATCCTTCAATCATTATGGCGGGTATTGTAGTCAGGTATTCAGTAAATGAAAATAACTTTATTGATTTATGCTCAAATCAGGATGTTTTCAACTGTCAACTTGCGTTTTTGAAAGTCAATTAGTAAAACCACAATTTTATCATTTCACTATCTAAATAATGCGCCTATAAAATATATATGGTTATAGGTTAAATTATTCGTGTGGTATATGTCAAGGATAATTCAGTCGAACGACAATATAACAACAAATGACAACCAAAGGTTGGTTTAAATCACCCACAATAGGTTATTAACACACGTTGTCAATTTCTAAATCTGCTATTGGCGTATTAATAGGTTAGAAACTGATATGTTTTCTCTTTTCTCTTTCATTTTGAAATCGGTTTGAAAATACTTCTTTTCTCCATCATAGTTTTCTTATAATTGTATAATCATATCACTATATCGGACATTCTAGCATTTGAAGGGTTTTTTATATTGACAAGTTAAAGCTTTTAATCAATTCTGTTGTTGATTTATTTCAAGATTATAGTATTATTACTTAAGTACTTCCGTTAACCGATTATATCAAACATTAAATACGAGATCAACAGATTGGCTCAGGTTTTTATATCTATTTTTGAACTTCCGTTTTAGTATTAATTTATGGGCAACGTCATAGTATTGATGACAACCTTAATGTACTTTATCCTTGAATCATTATGACAATGGTTTTAGTCAGTGCTTTACAAAATAACAACCCGTATGATCTTTTGTTATTCTCATATTTATCCTTAGTAATTCTTCTGACTTGTACGATAACATTGGTTTCTACAAATGGGCAATGATTTGATTCATATGTGTTAAATCATTTACTCTTTAACCATGGCATTGTCAGTTTATTTTCGATTTATGAGTTTGACTGTTCCTCTGGTATCTTTCGCCCCTCCTTTATAAGTCTGATTCTCTTGTGTTTAATTGTTTTTGCATATTTACGCAAATATACGTTTAGATTGTATTTAATTTTGATCAATCAAAAATTGACATGTCACCTTTGTGTTTAATTTTGTACACATTGAATTAACAATCTATTTCTGATGACTAATATAAAATGTAATAAAACATTTTCAACTAATTCAATAGTTTACAATTATAATGTTTACTTAGTTACCGGGTGCTTTAAATAGGTATTCACCTAGTACTGAACTGCAATGCAGAACGAGGAGACCCTGCGAGCATTTCTTTCTAACACATACGATGCAAACGGCTAAGCGCGCACATGTTTTGATCATTTGTTTCTAACATACGCTTGCAAAGTTTACATAAACTTTGACGAACTATGCACTCATTAAAAATGCGTCTACAGTTTGTTGTTTATCATTTGTTAGTACAACATCAACCAGATTGAACGATGTATGTGTTTCTCCTTTCGTAATAAGTCTGTTTACCAACAACATGTGCATGCATTATTGAAAGTTCAAACAGGGTCAGTCAACACTGATTAAACGATGTAAGTATTTCTACTTTTGAAGCGTTTAGAAAACAATTACAAACGCCACACAACGTAAACAAAATGTTGGTTAGAAAGAAATGCACTCTATGTTACATACAAACGTATAACAAAATTTCTGAACTTGAAGTCAAATTAAAAAAAGGAAAGTCCATAAAACGGACAAAATCAATTACTACAAATAAAAAACAATTGTCGTATTCCTGGTTTGGTAAAGACATTTTCTGAAGCAAACGGTGGGTAAAAATAGTTTTAAGGCTAGCTATAAATTCTTTTTCGAAATTGACGCAAGTCCAAAAATTGAGTGCCATCAATGTTCAGACACCAGAGAGCCATGTATTAAATCAATGTACACATTTATAACAAACTATCAATGACATCTCTTTAATTTTAGAAAAAAACATCCCATATACTGTTGATACAGGGAAACAAAGAATTTAAATGTTAAACGAATTACAAATTTTCTATAGTGAGAGTGCATACTTTGCAAAAACCACGAAATCAAATATCCACGAATATCTAAGTTTTCCTGAAACCACGAACATTTGTACCAACGACAATAAATTAATCTACGGTAGAGTTAAACAGAAAATAATGTCATCCTACTTTGTTATTTACGACTTCAGTGTATGACCTTGTTTTTGATATTAATACAGAATATTATGATACAATGTAGTCTTGTCCCTTTTATAATTGGATGTTTCATACAATTAAAATTTATATTTTGTTTATTTTGCACACTGAAAATAGAATTTCTTGATTAGACGTTAATACTTTTTCTGTTGTTTCCTATTATCCTTTAAAACACTTCCAAATGAGGAAATGGTTTCTTTAATTGGTTTTCTTATTTTCGTCGAGTTTGAATAATAGCAATCGCTTTACGGGATTCTTGTACATTAACCTAAATGCTGTCGTGGAATACCAATACATCATTATATATCCGTCAAAAACCTCGTGATTTTGGCTTCTTTTGTTCGCAGCAAATAGCTTCATGTCAAAATCATTGTTGAAATATTAGAAACGTAGAGATCGCAATCGGATTAGTTACTGCTATGTTAAATTTATTTCAATAACCATGTACTTCAATAGTGCAATGATTACAGTTGCTATATATTAGATGATAAGCAAACAGAACTAACTATACTCGGATTCAAATAGTGATGTTTTTAAATGTTGAATGGAGTTTTATCTTCTATATGTGATAAGTTGTTAGTGGTTTACAGTTGATGCATTACCATCAGTTTTAAAGGTTATTTGTTTTGTATCTTTGTAATGGTTTTATAATATTTGAACATCGATATTTCTAATGTATGTATTTTCTCATGCTAACAATGTGACCTACCGAATTCGACTATTTACCGGATTTGTTATCACATAAGCAACACGACGGGTGTCACATGTGGAGTAGGATCTGCTTACCCTTCCGGAGCACCTGAGGTCACTCCTAGTTTTTGGTGGGGTTCGTGGTGTTTATTCTTTAGTTTTTCATGTTGTGTCATTCGTGCTGTTGTTTGTTTGTCTTTTTCATTTTTAGCCATGGTGTTGTCAGTTTGTTTTAGATTTATGAGTTTGACTGTCCCTTTGGTATCTTTCGTCCCTCTTTTAAGAATTAAATTGCGGTTAAGAATATTTAACTTACCACAATAATTAAGTATAATAGAAGCGAAAGCTACCAGAGACCTTTAAATTCAAAAGTCAAAAACAGATTGAAAATACCATAGCAAGAACAGAAAAACGATAAAAAACACAAGAGAACAGAATGCAAACCACACAATAGAAAACAAATTACAAATTGCAAAACACAATATGGAAAACTAACGACTAATCAATACGAAGCCATTCAAATATGGTGATAAGACGGGGTAATTATATCTATAACGGTCCTGGTAAACTTGATATCTGTTTAAGTACACATTCATTGAATTAATGATATAAAGAAAATATTACAATTCATATTTGTAACTGTATTAATGGTGGGTTTCATCAAATGATGAATTTATTTACAACAATCTAAATAGTGACGACGGGCATTACATTAAGAATAAGATCGACTTACATATACCCTTTCGGTTCAACTGTTAACATTCATGTTTTATTTATTGTGTTCGTATTGTTCTGTCTTTCGTGTTTAAATGTGTGTCTTGTACGTAATGTAGATTCCCACTTTGCACTATCCCTTTGATATCTTCTGGCTCTCTTTTTAAAGAAAAGTAGAAAACAGCATTTAAGGAACGACTTTAATATTTTTTCGATCTATGAAGAAATAACCTAAAAATGTGGTGCACACTGAATAACCCGCGTCACGTGTTATTTTTAAGTCTGATCTACATTGTTTATGTTATTTCGAATAGACAGATAAACTATTCAAGTCATTTCTTATAATTTAATGAAAGGAGTAAATCATGATGGAAACGTTGACGTCGCAGTCACATGACAAAATAAAGTCTATGAGCTAATAGACAAAACATTTTCAGCCAGAAGATGTGTTACATTCAAAATTAAATCATATCAAAATAGAGAGAAGATATGGACACAATAAAAGGACAATAGAATTCCTTACTGCAACTTACAAATTGAACAAATCAATTCCAGAAAAAAAACGTTGTGGCGGGAAAAATTCTAAAACTCCACAAAAACCTGCGTGCATTAACACTTGTAAACATTGATTATTACCATCAACCACAGAACAATTTAAACTGTGGGTAGCGTCATTTTTACCATTCTAGTGTGCTCCTTTATGAATGAAAAAATTGAAGTTGTACATGTATGTGTTGATGTTTTTGTGCTCCAAAGCCTTTTAATGTTTCTTTTTTCTGGTATGATTTGGCTTATTGTTTAGGGTTGCACAGTAACCTGTCAACCCGTGGTGGTTAATATCCGTATCTTGTGTTTTTTGATGAATAGTTGTTTGATTGGCAATCATAAAACACTTTAAACAAGACTGTGTCCATAGTACACGGATGCCCCACTCGCACTATCATTTTACATGTTCACTGGACCGTGAAATTGGGGTCAATACTTTAATTTGGCATTAAAATTAGAAAGATCATATCATAGTTAACATGTGTACTAAGTTTCAAGTTGATTGGACTTCAACTTCATCAAAAACTACCTTGACCAAAAACTTTAACCTGAGCTTCACACTATCTTCTTCTTTGTTCAGTGGACCATGAAATTGGGGTCAATACTTTAATTTGACATTAAAATTAGAAAGATCATATCATAGGGAACATGTGTACTAAGTTTCAAATTGATTGGACTTCAACTTCATCAAAAACTACCTCGACCAAAAACTTTAACCTGAAGCGGAACGAACGAACGAACGGACGAACGAACGAACGGACGAACGGACGAACGAACGGAGGCACAGACCAGAAAACATAATGCCCCTCTACTATCTTAGGTGGGGCATAAAAAATATCTCTTGTATTGTGTGTTTATTTGATCACGTATGTGACATTCAATTGATCGTTACAGATAAAGGTCAAGGATGACATTTAAAAGTCTCATGTTCTTGGAAGAGGAAGTCAGACTGACATTTGATTTTTTCCAAGATATTTCTTCAATAATTTTTAAAGCATGATAAAACAAATTGCTGTAAATGTATCTTATCTCGGAATAAGGTCATGTGTCGTATAAAACATATCGGAAATATAGATACCTCCCGGGTAGACTGATATTACTTTCCGTTCTCTTTTCTCCAATACACTTTGCATTGTCACCTCAACTCATGACGTTTCATATAATTTTGTATGAAAGTATTTGATACTAGATACTTTTTAACTTTAACGATTTACGTCTCTGTGTTTTCCTTTAATGCCAAAAAAAAAGGGACGGTCTCATATTAGATAGATTTCTTTTCTGCAAAAAATGCATACTATTAATTCAACGATAATCATTGATCTGTCAAACATGCAAAGGAAAGTTACTCTGAAAGTGGGTTAAGACATTAAACTGAGTGTAATCATTGCGAAGATTTCAAAGCAGTCCGTAGATAATTGTACTTGTTAAGAAAATGACTGCTCTATTAATAATTCAAATACATTGAGTCATGAATAATCATTATTTAAAGATGAATTTCATTTCTACTGATATTTGAGTTATTTCAAGCAAGGCATTGTTATATCTGTTTTTAGAATTTTGAATTATCATATCAATGCGTAAGACGTTACATGCACGACTCCAGTCATGCATAACATACTCATACAGAAATTATTAATAAAGACGACCAAAAATTAACGAATATAAAATGGAATAATAACGTCTTATTCAGAGAAATAAATATAAAAAAAAGATATTTAGAATTAATCTATCTGACAAATCTAAGAGGGAAATTGTTAAACTGTCAAGCTGTTCAGTTTTTGAAATATGCAATTTATGTACATAGTTTTAAATACTTGCTAATACACTTCACCTATAGACAAAAGTGAATGAATAATAATTTATTCATACAGATCCTGTTACTTTTCTTCAATCGAAATCAATGTTAGCAGCTGTGTAATATTCATAAATACATTTTCCTATTCTTATTTTCAAAACTAAAAGCTGTGATGCAAAAAAAAAAAATTCAATACTTAAAAGACAACAAAGTCAGATGCAACAGATGCGATTACCAAGTCCGGAATATGATAGTTGTTATCCATTTGTTAGATGTGTCTGAGCTTTTGATTTTGCCATTTGAATAGACACTTTCCGTTGAATTTTCCTCGAATTTCATTATTTTTGTGATTTGTCTTTCACCATTCGAAAGAATTTCAAATCTTCATTTTTATTCTTTCTTAATCAACACTTATAAAAGATCATGATTTGTTTCTTTCAACCGGAGACCAAAGTTCTTTGTAAATAGTGTTTGTTTTTTCGGTGAGTATTTATATCTGATATATAGATGTGGACTTAAAATGAAGTACTGAAGAGACAAGGATAGTTAGTCAAATTTACAACTGTTCATCGAATGCCAACTCTACCACGTCTTCTTGTCGCTCTTTCTATAATTTGTCGATAACAATATGAATTGGGTTTTTCACATATGGTTGCAGAACATCCATAATTTTACAGGCACACAGATTAATGGCTGATAAGTTTGATAAACATCCTGTATCACGAATTTATAGTGTGTAAAGGTACATAGTTTTTAAAGGTACATAGTAATCAGGGGTACCAGGCTTATAATGTAAAACGCCAGACGCGCGTTTCGTCTACACTAGACTCATCAGTTACGCTCAGATTAAACAAGTTATAAAGCCATACAAGTTCAAAGTTGAAAAGCATTTAGGCTCCAAAATTCCTAAATGTTGTGAAATAACGGCTAAGGTAGTCTATGCCGGGGGAAAAAAAATCTTAGTTTATCGAAATTTTCAAAGTTTTGTAATTATGATCTAGAACTATATCTTAATTTGTCAAAAGTTTAATTTTTTTTGGGCAAATAAAGCAAATGCGAAAAAGAAATGAATAGGAAAAACCTTTAACTTCACTTTAAAACCAAAGCAAAACACAGTATAAGCAAATTGAACCGAATCCTAATATTGGAAAGTCAGTGATGGTAGCTTGCATTCTAGATGTATAAAGCCGTGTTATGCTTAACATATAAATTGGTTCTGTCACCACTGAAGCTATAACAAAGGACTTAATATATCGTCTTAATGTCATTCTGTCCGCGAAAACGATTAAGGAAAGGATTTCAAATGTCATCATAAATTTAAGCCAATAAACTTCTGGAATTGTCACCAATAACGAACAAATAAGCTTGTTACTTAATCGTTATTAATTAACTTCGTACAATTGACATTGACCTAATGTAATTCAAACGTTCCTTGAATAAAAGAGAATACTTGATTATGAGTGAACAAGTAATGTGCAATCGTTTTTAATGTATCATTAATATGGTTTTTGTTCTATAGATTGTCGTTCATAAAACGTAAACATATTTATGCTATATTCTTCTTTCTGGTATCTTGATGCTATATTCTTCTTTCTGGTATTTTGATGCTATATTCTTATTTCTGGTATCTTGATGATATATTCTTCTTCCTGGTATTTTGATGCTATATTCCTCTTTCTGGTATATTGATGCTATATTCTTCTTTATGGTATCTTGGTGCTATATTCCTCTTTCTGGTAGCTTGATGCTATATTCTTCTTTCTGGTAGCTTGATGCTATATTCCTCTTTCTGGTATTTTGATGCTATATTCTTATTTCTGGTATCTTGATGATATATTCTTCTTTCTGGTATCTAGATGCTATATTCCTCTTTCTGGTATCTTGATGTTATATTCCTCTTTCTGGTATCTTGATGCTATATTCCTCTTTCTTGTATATTGATGCTATATTCTTCTTTCTGGTATATTGATGCTATATTCCTCTTTCTGGTATCTTGATGCTATATTCTTCTTTCTGGTATCTTGATGCTATATTCCTCTTTCTGGTATCTTGATGCTATATTCCTCTTTTTGGTATATTGATGCTATATTCCTCTTTCTGGTATATTGATGCTATATTCATCTTTCTGGTATCTTGATGCTATATTCCTCTTTCTGGTAGCTTGATGCTATATTCTTCTTTCTGGTATATTGATGCTATATTCTTCTTTCTGGTATCTTGAGGCTATATTCCTCTTTCTTGTATATTGATGCTATATTCCTCTTTCTGGTATCTTGATGCTATATTCCTCTTTCTGGTATCTTGGTGCTATATTCCTCTTTCTGGTATCTTTATGCTATATTCTTCTTGCTGGTATTTTGATGCTATATTCTTCTTTCTGGTATTTTGATGCAATATTCATCTTTCTGGTATCTTGATGCTATATTCCTCTTTCTGGTATCTTGATGCTATGTTACTCTTTCTGGTATCTTGATGCTATATTCCTCTTTCTGGTATCTTGATGCTATATTCTTCTTTCTGGTATATTGATGCTATATTCTTCTTTCTGGTATATTGATGCTATATTCCTCTTTCTTGTATATTGATACTATATTCCTCTTTCTGGTATCTTTATGCTATATTCATCTTTCTGGTATCTTGATGCTATATTCTTCTTTCTGGTATCTTGATGCTATATTTTTCTTTCTGGTATATTGATGCTATATTCTTCTTTCTGGTATATTGATGCTATATTCCTCTTTCTTGTATATTGATACTATATTCCTCTTTCTGGTATCTTTATGCTATATTCATCTTTCTGGTATCTTGATGCTATATTCTTCTTTCTGGTATTTTGATGCTATATTCCTCTTTCTGGTATCTTGATTCTATATTCTTCTTTCTGGTATATTGATGCTATATTCCTCTTTCTGGTATCTTGATGCTATATTCTTCCTTCTGGTATATTGATGCTATAATCCTCTTTCTGATATCTTGATGCTATATTTCTCTTTCTTGTATATTGATGCTATTTTCCTCTTTCTGGTATCTTGATGTTATATTCCTCTTTCTGGTATCTTGATGCTATATTCTTCTTTCTGGTATCTTGATGCTATATTCTTCTTTCTGATATCTTGATGCTATATTCCTCTTTCTGGTATCTTTATGCTATATTCCTCTTTCTGGTATCTTGATGCTATATTCTTCTTTCTGGTATCTTGATGCTATATTCATCTTTCTGGTATCTTGATGCTATATTCCTCTTTTTGGTATATTGATGCTATATTCCTCTTTCTGGTATATTGATGCTATATTCCTCTTTCTGGTATCTTGATGCTATATTCCTCTTTCTGGTAGCTTGATGCTATATTCTTCTTTCTGGTATATTGATGCTATATTCTTCTTTCTGGTATCTTGAGGCTATATTCCTCTTTCTTGTATATTGATGCTATATTCCTCTTTCTGGTATCTTGATGCTATATTCCTCTTTCTGGTATCTTGGTGCTTTATTCCTCTTTCTGGTATCTTTATGCTATATTCTTCTTGCTGGTATTTTGATGCTATATTCTTCTTTCTGGTATTTTGATGCAATATTCATCTTTCTGGTATCTTGATGCTATATTCCTCTTTCTGGTATCTTGATGCTATGTTACTCTTTCTGGTATCTTGATGCTATATTCCTCTTTCTGGTATCTTGATGCTATATTCTTCTTTCTGGTATATTGATGCTATATTCTTCTTTCTGGTATATTGATGCTATATTCCTCTTTCTTGTATATTGATACTATATTCCTCTTTCTGGTATCTTTATGCTATATTCATCTTTCTGGTATCTTGATGCTATATTCTTCTTTCTGGTATCTTGATGCTATATTCCTCTTTCTGGTATCTTGATGCTATATTCTTCTTTCTGGTATATTGATGCTATATTCTTCTTTCTGGTATATTGATGCTATATTCCTCTTTCTTGTATATTGATACTATATTCCTCTTTCTGGTATCTTTATGCTATATTCATCTTTCTGGTATCTTGATGCTATATTCTTCTTTCTGGTATTTTGATGCTATATTCCTCTTTCTGGTATCTTGATTCTATATTCTTCTTTCTGGTATATTGATGCTATATTCCTCTTTCTGGTATCTTGATGCTCTATTCTTCCTTCTGGTATATTGATGCTATAATCCTCTTTCTGATATCTTGATGCTATATTCCTCTTTCTTGTATATTGATGCTATTTTCCTCTTTCTGATATCTTGATGCTATATTCTTCTTTCTGGTATCTTGATGCTATATTCCTCTTTCTTGTATCTTGATGCTATATTCCTCTTTCTGGTATCTTTATGCTATATTCTTCTTTCTGGTAGCTTGATGCTATATTCTTCTTTCTGGTATCTTGATGCTATATTCCTCTTTCTGGTATCTTGATGCTATATTCCTCTTTCTGGTAACTTTCCTACAATCTTAACCATTATGTATAAAGAACATACTCGGGAATTGATTATTTATGAAAGTATCAGGATGTTTCCTGAGAAGGAAATTGAACGGAAAACGAAGATTTTATTATTGCGGCATATAAACTATGACATTTAATAGCTTATACCAATTAGACGAACGGAATTTCTTCACCAAGGTAAAAGCGCCCAATTAAATCATTAGAACAGTTAAGATAAAAAAAAAATAGAGCTTAAGCGAACGTTAACATTTACGTTTATTTAAATATCTTTCTTTTTCGGTCAGTTTCTAAATAACTTGTATTTATCTGAATGTGATCTACATCTAATGTGTCTGTATACGAGAATACAAACTTGTCTGAAATGTGAATGAAGTACTACAAAAGAGACTGGAAATGGAGAATATGAAATGATACAATAACCCGACTAAAATCTCACAGCCGGACGCAGACTTCAGCTGACCCGTAAACAATAATAATGTATATTACTTCAGCGAAATTTGCGCCAAAAAACATCGAAAATATTAAATGCGCAAACAATTAAAATAAAATCAAGACAAACACAGGCTAGATGTTCCTGATTTGGTACATGCGCAAACATAAGACGCGGGATTAAACATGATTTACGAGATCTCAATCCTCCCCAGTCCTATACACCAGCCAATTTGTAATAATCAAATCACACTTATATGCACCGTAGTATTTAACTAAAAAGAAGTCGGATTCCGATTTAGGCATAGGTAACATAATCAACGAAGCATAATAACAAGGGTTCACATAAGTTAACAAAGGACTATAAGCAGTTAGTAAAATTGAGAATGGAAATGGGGAATGTGTCAAAGAGACAACAACCCGACCACAGAGCAGACAACATCCGAAGGCCACCAATGGGTCTTCAATGCAGAGAGAAAATCCCGCACCCGGAGGTTTCCATCAGCTGGCCCCTAAACAAATATGTATACTAGTTCAGTGATAATAGACGTCATATTAAAAACCAAATTTTATAAAAGAAACTAAAATTAAAAAAAAGTCTACAAGACTAACAAAGGCCACAGGCTCCTGACTTGTGACAGACGCAAATAATGCGGCGGAGAACTTGTACTTTATTTGACCGTTTTAACTATTTTGGATTCGAGCGTCACTGATCAGTATTTCGTAGACTAAGTAAGTATAATTTATATATGCAGACTTTTGCAAAACCACGAAATCAAATATTTACAAAATACAAGTTTTCCTCATTCTGCGAAAATTGGTTCCCACGAAAATAAATGAATACACGTTATACGAGCCCTATCATAGTGGTTTGAGGGGTCTATTAAAGCAGCGCGACCACGGGTAACAGCAAATAGACAATGCATGACAATATAAAACACTTATTCATCTTAATAGACCTTTGTTGATAGTTTTATCTGTGTGTTGGCGTTTCATTTTATGACAGTTTATTTCAATGCTTTTTGATAACTCGATCATTAATGACTGTCATATTTCGCCTGAAGGAAACCGACTACCGTAATGGATGCCATTCCATTTAATACAATTACCATAGAGATATCTTACAAATTAAAGATAATTATCCCAATCTATAAAATACCACATCCTTTATATCAAGAATGTCGTTATCGTGGTCAGGAATATGATTTTGTTGATCAATTTTGACCATAATTCTACAGCCCGTTTGTTACATTTTAATATGGCACTTAGACAAACCGGCTTATCACTGCTATATATACTTACATAGAGTGTGCCATTATAATCGACGGCCTGAAGGGACATCCTTCAATTCTTTAATTATTTTTTCTTAATTTTAAGCCATTTTTCTCTCTTCTTTAAAAAATTAGTATGACATGTTTCTTTATTATTTATCAAATTTGCCTATTTTGCGTGTTCGTTATATTTCAGAACCATCTTACTTTTTCAGTACTACATAATCGTAAATGTTACGTGTTTCTGAAGATTGTTTACTTAGATGGTAATTAGCCTAACGCTGCTAAAAATGAAACTAAAACTTAAATGATTATGATTGTTATCGTCTTTACGCTGTTATATTTAGATAATTGATTATCTTTTTGCGTTCTTATAGTCTCACTAATTAACCAGATAACAGATTAATTGAATACTTGCATGTTAAGAAAAAAAAAACAAAAAAAAAACTAACGAGAAGTTTGGTATGATTGACATTGAGGCAACTATCAATAAAGACAAAAATAAAAATGCCAGGCATGTGAAACATTAGTGGTCACTGTGGGGCTTGCTGTTTTCAACAATTCATTAAACCATTATGTATAGTAAACTAAAACAAATCGCGATGCGAAATTATGGAATGATTCGAAAGAGAAAACTGGACTCCTGATGAATACAACACTAATCAATAAAACATGTAAAACTGAAACCAACAAAACAAAACCCCCGGAAAACACATGTCTGACTTTATTGTGGTGTTAGTAAAGTGTAAGAAGAAATCAATGCGGGGCACATTAAATATTAGTATCAGAATGGTGAACGTCAAATCGGCAAACAAATAACATGGTACACGGGTGAACATGATAAATGATAATGTCGAGCGGAAACAGACAAATGTAATATTATGACTTAAAACACAGAAACAAAGTCTTCAACTTTTCCATTGTGAATTTACCTTCGACTTTCGGACATTTTAAGAAATATATAATAAGCGCAACTATGTTTTTCTATACTGGTTACAGTATCAAGTTATTTCTCTATGTGATGAAACACAGAGATCATATCTGGGAACCGGTACGTTAACAAAGTAACATATCTATGAATATCATACGTCTCCCCGAAAAATGCGTGGCTTTTGAAACAGCTGTATTTAGAAAGTGCAACCTACACTCTGTTATCGAATGTTTAACTTAGACAATGGGCAATACTTGCATGTTATACACTTGCTCCCTACTGAATATTTTGACCTCGCCCTTCATAACAATTAACAATATATTTTGACATCTGTTTAAGACACATGTTTATTACTGATCATTTTGACCTCGACCATCTTTACAATTAACGATATAGATTTTGACACATGGTAGAGACACTGTTTAGTCATTGGGTATTTTGACCTCTTGTTGTCTTGTGAGACAAATCTCTGCCAAAATCCAAAATTACGTAGAACATAGCAACTAAAGATAACCTTACGGTCTTCAACAGTGAAGAAAATCCGTATAGTAAGCTAAAAGAACATGAAATGACAGAAGTAAAACAATTCTTTATATGCAAATAATAATGTTAATTTTACATCTTTAATCAATGAACTGAAAAAGTAAAGTTTTGAAGGTACATTTTTATTAAAGTAGTGAGGTCAATGTGTAATTCAATGCCTTTCTTATCATTCTTGGATAGCTTGGTACTTCGATACTGATATTAACATACTGATATTGTTTTATTGTTGTAGAAAATATTAGAAATAATTTTAAAATCAAGGAATATATCTATCCCATGCATAGCTTTGATTCTATTTCCTGGTTAGACTACTCCTCAAGTCCTTTGCGAGATCATATCAGCTCTTTAACGTTGCTTGACTCTCAATATTTTGCCTCGAGCTTCACTGAAGAGACATTAATTGTAGAAAAAGCCCATATTGTGCTATGAATCTGGTACCGTTTAATGTAATTAGTATCTAGGTCGGCCAATATTAATGGATAGTCACGGTAATCAATATTATTACATGGATATCATACACATTATAGGTAATTATTTTGATGTAGAAAACTTGTAGGCTTCAATGTCAAAACATTATAAACGTGACTTGAATATAATTTAACAAGAGCTGATAAACAATTAAAGTCAATCTAAACCTCGTTGAAACACCTATCCTAAATACTATTATCTCCCCTAAAGATACTATTCCCCTGGAGATTTATGCTGTAACTTATCCTTAGTTTCTTGTCGACTGATTTACCTTTATATATTGGTCAACACACTGTACGAAGTGACGTCTTGTATTACTTTTTTTGTATTTTTTGTTTTGTTTTTGTTTTTGTTTTTTCACTTCATTGAAGATGCTGAAACAAACATTTGTAAACGATGACACATAACCAGTACTTTTCACAGTATTACTATTATACATTTGTATATATGTATATCGATGTTAACAAGTACATATAAAACAGAATAAAGGGTCATTATTTGTAACACAATGAAAACAGTTTATCAGTTTTAAAGTGTTTTTTTTTTCTTTTAATATGTTTAGCCCTTGTATGCAAGTTTTTTTTCTAAATTAGAAACTAACGTAACAACAAAAGAGACGATTTAAAAAACACACATTTTGATCTTTTGAAGCAAGAGTATGAAATTGAAAAATCTCTTTAAAAAAAATTCCGGACACTGGTCTGGAGTCTTATGTAGACGAAACGCGCGTCTGGCGTACTAAATAATAATCCCGGCACCTTTGATAACTATTCAATGAACTAGAATGAGTGCACATTTTTTGCTCTGGCACGGGATATATATTTCTTTCCTAATCATAATGATAACTATCATATTAGAAGTATTTTCTTATATACTAAATCTTTTTGATTTTGATTTCAGCATACTGGACTTAGTTTATATACTACATAATATGCATCAAAGCTTTAATTTCTCTTGGAAATTTCTCAGTTCAATCATTTGAAACAGTATATGTGACGAAACATAATTGGTAACACTTTATTACTGAAACTTGACATTTAAACATGTCTAGACGTCTCGACTGATATATGAAATTGCTGAAATTCTAATATTACCGTAACATGGACATTATAATCATATTTTTTTCCCAGGAAAAAGACGTAATAAATTGTATATTGAAATATTGAATAGACTAATTTTCGTTATGAGTCCTTAAACCGAATTAGTTTCAATCTCAAACACATTCTTGATTAACAGAAAACTGATGATTGTGTATCAGGAACACCGCTCCCCCCGGAAATTTAAAGTGAACTCGGGTGCTTCAGAAGGGTATTTACTATAAGCTATTCTAGCTCCATGGGTAGTACACGTGAGGGTGGTCATACAAGCAGATATCCGGCGAAAAGACTTATTCTGTAATAACAAAATCAAAGACAATTGCTTTACCAATACTCAAAAGAAAGTGCGCGCACATGTAAAGCGCTCTATTGATTTAACATTGCTTTGATACTGTATAGTAACACCATCTTGCATTGGGAAACAGCTGTGTAGACGTAATTATATACAAAAAGCAACATTATTCATTAACAAATCATACAATGTACATGTATAAAAAAATAAGAAAAAAATGTATGAGTGCAAAAGAAAAAGCTATGCATCATAGAATATAAACCGAGGATAAACGAAACTTTCAATCACCTAAATTCAATGTCTATAATGAGGTATAATCTAAAAAAAATATCTGCATTTTGTCATAATAAAACGATTACAGTATTGTAAAGAATAAAGATGTGAATTATATTTTATAATGGAACGATATAAGTGTTCTATAATTCGAATCATATGATTAAAATCATAGGTCAATAACAACAGAAACCGTATTTGAAAAATGATTTGCAAAATAATTGTTTTACTTCTTTTGATGATCTAAAGTCTGTTTTAATTTGACCACCGATATGTAACTTTATACGATGTCGCTTTAGAAGAATGGTTAAAATCCTGCACTTTCGCAACATTTTATATAAAGTCATGAACGAAAACATATACATAAACCGACTCTATAATTTTGATTGCTCCCATATCTCGTTCTTATAATATAAATGTTCCCTGGTCTTCACTTACCCTTACCCTCCCCTTTTCCGTCTTCTTTTGTGCATGAAAAAACTTTTACGATAAGACGTTATTTAAAATTATGAAACTATAAATTAACGTGCGTACTACATCGAATAAATCGTTTAAAGAATATAAACTAAATCACCTTCTACATAAAATTAAATTATGAAACTGTTTCCATGTGCGCAGTGGCAAATGTTAGCAGGCATACAAATGTAGTCATATTTGAAATTATAAACGCATACCGCTGAGGAGCAAAACATTTCCATAATTAAACTTTTTTCCTAACCTGATTTCTTTGGGGTTTATATGACTTTAAAAAAAGAATTTTTAAAGAAAAAAATCAATTAATTTTTTTGTTTATACGTTCAATAAAAATGAAGTGTAACAATCTGAATGAATTTACCTATAGATAGGTGTTAATAAAAGAAAGGTTCCTCATATATTTAGATGCTTTTTTCGGGTAAAATTTACCATGCTGTGCATGTCAAATATGAAAATTTGTGATTTTTCTCTATTTCAAGTTAGAACAAAATGCATATTTTTTTAACTTATTTGTAATAAATGATTGAAAAAATACAGATCTAATCAATTATAAAAGTGATATGGCATGTATACATTCCTGGTAAAATCATTTCTTGTACCCCTCACCCATTTTCTCAAAATTTGGAATAAAAAAAATGAATTGATTGGTAATAAACATATTACTTAAACACTACTAATTTTAGATACACCAAATTTTTTTTTTCAGAGTTGAGTTTGATTATAACATGTTTTAAATCCATTTATATTTTCCACTTGTATCACGTATTTTGGAAATAATTCCAGGACGAGATTTCAAAGACACTGAAACGTTTAAAGAATACATCCTTAACAAAATGATTTAGACAAGAAGTATTATACTTTAATTGTTTTATCTTGTAATGTTTCATTTGTCTGTAGTACTGTTTTGATTGAATAAAATGGATTTCATGATACGTCCCTCGTGCAGTGAAAGTGAATTGAACGTGTATCGATGGACGTTTCTCTACGCATATGTACATTTCCCGTGCAGATAAACATTCGCTTATCCACATACTTCGTAACTTCGTAAATGAACAAACTTTAATCAAGATGTCAAATTCTGAAATTCAAAATCACAACAGTTCAGAAATGAGTTATTTTCTATGAATGACACCGAACTACTCTTAACATTCTATTTTAAGGTTTTTAGTCGGGTTCTTTGTCATCAGTTTCTGTGTAGCGCAGTGATTTATTTTGTCTATTGGGGATGTTGCCTGTGTGTTCAAATGTTTACGAATGCTTTGACGGCTTATCATCGTTGAGCGACTAAGCTATAATTGTTTGACACTCTTGTCTGGCTTATATTCAATTACAATAGTAGTAGACCATACAGTTACAGATCATGGTATGTCACCCGTAAACTGAAACTTACATTTGTTTGTATTAAAAGTTGTTCTGTAAGATAGAATATTTGTTTGTGCTTTTTTTGTTGACCTGAATTATGAACTTCGATATCTTACTCATTTAACTTTCCATCATAAATATTCATGTTTTAAATCTCATTATACTAAATTGTAAATTACGGTAAGGGAATATAAAGTAGGCGCGAGACATAGCTTCAACGCTAGGTCCATTTGACAAATTTTCTTTGGTTATAAATTGATTAATTTGCAAAGGATTTATTTTTTATGATTACTATTAAGATAATGATAATGTGTAAGTTCTATGAAGATCATTTGAACAATTATAAAAATAAAAAAAATGCAAAAAAACGAAAATAGAGGAGAATATACGTCAACTATAAGTACAACGTGTTCAACAGTAGACAAGTATCTAAATAGTCGGTGAAAATAAATTTAGCAGCGGTAATCAAAGTTCTGCCTTATTTCTTTGATGAACTTTACATTATAGGCAATGGACGTCATACCAACGGATTAGCATATGGTCAAATGGTGGAATTAAATAAATGAGTTTTATAGGACTTAATGATACCATTCTATTCTTTTATTCGATTAATTATACAATCAGTAAAAAGAAACACATAAATCATTGTTATTTATCATATCGGTACAAGATACACACAAAAAAACACGTCGGTACATGGAACACTATATGCTTCACTAATCTTGCTTGAATAATTTCATGTGTTGTCATGTATATGATTTTTATAGCAAGCTTACTGGTCAGAGTTTTGTCATTGTAGATGACTGTACGGTAACCTATGATTTATTACTTATGTACGCGTCATTTGGTCTCTAGCGTCTTGTTGTCTCTTTCGCAATCATATCGTATCTTCTCATTTTAATATTACAGATACCGTATTTAAAATTCTCAATTATGAACAAAATGGTACTTATCAAATGCTACTAATGAAATCTTTAAAATACTTTGCACTGATTGCAGTAATGGCAGCAATCACGAACAGTCCTATTGGACAAACTTGTACAATGTAGGCTCTCCGACTTTACACAATGAAACCAAATCTAGGTCAACATACTGTGGATTCATTTATTTTCGTGGGTACCAATTTTCGTGGATTAAGGAAATCTTACATTTTCGTGGATATTTAATTTCGTGGTTTTGCTGAAATCTGCATACCAGCCTATAGAAAATTTTCTATTCGTTGAACATTTAATTTCGTGGTTTACCTGTTCCCACGAAATCCACGAAAATTGATATCCAACGAATAATAATGAATTCACGGTAATGAAGTGAGTGATGATAATTGTAATGAGCAGCTACTCTCATCTAGTTTCATTTATGTAACTAAACATTTGAAATTGTTTGAGAAATGTGATCAGTCACATGCAAAGAATCTTATTTGTTGCTATCAAAACTATATCACTTTACCTTAATTGTTTTATGTCAAACAAATGGAGAATCATTCACATCTGTTAATTCCCTTATTTCAATTTGCATCTTAAATTGATTTCGAACCTGTTTCAGCTAAAGATAAATGTTTTTTTTTATATTATGCATGGAAGATTTATTTATTTGCATTACAAGTGGATTTTATCCCAGAAACTGTTCAAATCGAAGGTCACATATAACGCTTACTAGTTAATTTAATTAGACTTATGTGAAGTAACTGAATGTCCGTAAACATTTTTAAAGCGCATGGATGTGTTTAAAAGTCTTTTCAGCATGAATGACTTGAGTAGGAGGTGCGGACTGATAGCTAAGACATCAGGTGTAAAACACACTAAATTTAATGTTGTTATCAAACAAATTCAAAGTATTGAAGTACAAAACATCGGATGACCGCAAGTTTTGTTGGATGTTCATACGCACTTGTCGCAGAAAATAATCAAATCTTAATACTTGAAAGTTAGGTTAAGGTACAGATATATATATATATTTTGTCTCAGACATGTTCCAGATTTGATTATGAGTAAATGGCAGGGAATTCAACCTCACCGTAATAACTATTATATTGTAGTTATATAAACATTTGTTATCAGTATACTCTGGTTTGTTGTTATTTAATATATTCATATTTGTATAACAGTTATAAGTATAATGTTCATCAATTTGATTATCATTCTATCCTACTGCGTGGAGGACACTTTTCTGCAATAATGCGTTTTTCTAATAGATTTGATATAAGTAGGCATTCATATTTTCCGGAGTTTGTACACAAATATATGGTTTGATTTGTTATTGATAAATATATATATAATTATCCCAACAAAACATTTTTATTTATTTATCTATGTTCTTCAAAATAATTTTCATGAACATTCATTGATAAAATTAATATACAATACTTTATAACAAATGCTATGTTGCACTCGATATTATCCGCAACACGCTCGCTTATCAAAAGTCACGTGGGTATAAATGTATGTGGCAATATAACACCGCAATGCCTCCGCGGTCATCCGCTGTAAAAAAAAACTATAGTGCATGTCTTAATGCGTATGTAACTAAAAATATATTAGAAATATCTGACATTTGAATATAATTTGAATACACAGAATATTGTTTAAAAACTTGCATTATATAAACTGATATGACAGCAGAATCATGGGAAATGTCATTATTGGTGATATTAAATTGCAAAAGCACTTACCATGGAATAACATTTGTGACCTTTATTCACCAAGTCCTCAATTTATTAATTTTCAATCAGGTATAAAGTAATAATATCGAACATCGAATAATAGTTATTCAAATATATCTGCAATTGCACACTGAAATACTGCACACAAATATAGATGTAGATCCCTGTGGATAATAGATTTCTGAATTAAACTGACATATCATATAAAAATATCAAATACATATTCCCCGAGGGTATACAAGCCCAGTTGTTAGCACTTTTTCTGTGCTGACATAAATTATCATTGATATGGTTATATTTATAAATTACCTGTCTACAAAATTTTAAATTTTTGAATTACTAAGGCTTTTCTACCAGGGGCATAGATTACCGAAGCTCTATTTGGCAAAACTTTTAGTAATTTTGGTCCGCAATGCTCTTCAACTTCGTACTTTATTAAGCCTTTTTAACTTTTTGGAATTCGAGCGTCACTGATGAGTATTTTGTAGAGGAAACGCGCGTCTGGCGTAAATACAAAATTTAGTCCTAGTATCTATGATGTGTTTATATATAACCATTTATATCTATATGTAAGGTGTATTCTAGCCGTCTGACATTATATAATGTCAGAAGTTTCTTTTTTTAAAAAAGATAATAACCTTTATTTAATTTAAAACTTTTATATTTCATTTAGGGTCTGCCACTTTAAAACAGATCACTTAGGTAACATAAAAATAGTGTACGTTCAATAATTCTTATTAATCGTTGCCATGATGTCTTCCAATACTACATGCATACGAAGAAACATGTTGGACTTTTCATATCTCCGTTTTGATATATATCAAACAACATCGCTCCTTACACTAATGTAGTGTGCAAACTATATAGTTTGTATCACTTCTAGGTGGAGTAATATAGGAATAATATGGAATACAAAAGCAATTGCCGGTTGTTTTTTCCGTCATTAAAACTTTGAATGGAAAGGGGGAATGTGGGGTAGAGACAACAATCCGACCAAAGAGCAGAAAGCAGTTGAAGATAAACTCATCATAGATACCAGGACTAAATTTTGCATATTCGCCAGACGCGCGCTTCGTCTACAAAAGTCTCATCAGTGAGGCTCGAATCCAAAAAAGTGAAAAAGGATGATCTCAGGCGCCTAAGAAGGATAAGCAGATCCTCCTCCAAATGTCGCACACGTCGTATAAAAATATAAAGAATGTAGTGAGAATGTTAACCAGCACATACATGTTGACGTTATAAGGCAATCATGGTCATTCCTTTGGACCTGAAATGAACTATGATATTTGTTTACAAACAAGATGTCATCGACTTCAATTTATTTGTTGGTAATTTGACATTTTAACTGATCATTATTTAGTTAACGTCTGGTTCACTGTAGGAGATATGTTGACTGTTATTGAAATATTGTGCATTGAAACAACACCTAATACGTATTTTCGAATAAAGTATTGCAAAGGACAATTAGGTGCGTTCGGTGCTTGACTCTTTTTGACTATCGATCAAATTCTAAAATTCACAACCGGTAAAATGATTAAGATCGGAAAATATAACCTGCAGTAAACCTTAATTTTATTGAATGCAATCTTTTATACCAGTGTTCTCTAGCAAGCATTAACATCATAAAGGAGGTGTTAATTTTACACTTTGTAAAAATCAAATTTGAAGAAAAATCACTTAAAATCCCTCATCAGTAATTTCTACGCTGTATGATTAAACTCTAGCCCCCTCGCCTAAGCAGAAAAACTGTCAAGTGTTAAACTTGGCATGATTACACGGTAGTATTTTTGCAAGATTCGGAAACAAATAAAAAATATTCCTTTTAAGTATGACCTGCATAAAGTTGAGAATGAAAATGGGGAATGTGTCCAAGAGACAAAAACCCGACCAAGGTGCAGAAAACAGCAGAAGTCCACCAATGGGTTTTCAATATAGTGCGAAAATCCTGCAGCGTGAGGCGTGCTTCAGCTAACCCCTACACAAACATATGTACTAGTTCAGTGATAAAGGACGTCATACTAAGCTCCGATATTTATAATAGAGAGATTATAATTGACCCTTCAAATCATACAGACTAAATTCATTTAAGAGTACATCAACTTTTACACGATTAAATATAAAAGATGACTACGTTTCAAATTCTTGTTTATTGAGTAGAAAGGTTGCCTGCTTCCTTCAAACAGTTGTAAGAATAGCAATTTTAAGCTGGATGGTAAGCGAACGTTTAGACAGTAAGGAATTTAGTTAGGAAGTCTGTATTCTCTCGACAGCTGTAAAGAATGGCCATAGATTCAAATTGCTTTTTGATTTATCCGTAAATGAATATCTATAATTAGAACAAAATACATTAAAGATCAAAAACAATAGATTCCCTAGATTTTCCTTCCATTTTACTTCGTCAACTCAATAATATGTTGTTTTTGTAAAAATGTGTTCGCTTCAGGTCTAGGTCATTTGATCTATATTAGCATGATAAAAAACGATTAAAAAAGGGATAAACGATACCGAATAGATATTCAAACTCACAATCGAAGATAAGCTAACTAGACCATGGCTAATTACGAAATATGCGTATTAAGGACATACTGTGTTCAAGAATGTTAAAAAAAATGAGTTGAATTTGGTATTACAATACTCAGGTATTGATTTTAGACCTTTGTTTTTAAATACTGGAAATAAATGTTGTACAAAGCAGAATATAGTAAAAAGTACTTCTGAAATGCGTAAATACTTTATACTTTATGCTTTGGAATAACTCAACTGTCTATTTGTCGTCGTTGAGAGTTATTATATCAACCATACTAAAGTTATGCTAACTTGTACTTTTAAAATGATATCGATATGTGTGAATAGATTTCTTTACCATCCATAATGCATCTGTTTGCATTTTAGCCAATATATGCGAGTCCAAGTCATAATTTTTCAATGCCATAAAACATCATATCAGTTATCCCTGGTATCATAGAAGCCCGCACACAAAAGGTGTATCGTCATAAACGTTGTAATGACTTTTGTCAATGTTATGTTTAAAATATAGTCTAAAAGATAACATGAACATTAGAATTAACACGCGGAATATGTGAACGAGACAAAAAACGACATTAGAGCAACACAGTTGTCATTACATTTTTTTTACCAAAAAATCGATTTCAATTAATATTTGTGATTATGACTAAATTGTAAATCATACTTATGTTTTAACATTGTCATACACACGGGATGTTTGGCTAGCCATAATAGAAGGTTCAACTCCCCATTTTTGTCCTTGACATGTCTTATACCAAGTCAGGTATATGACAGTTGTTATCATATAACCCGTGTCTATGTATGCTACCGTTTGCCTCTTGTCAAACTTCAGTGTTTCTGTTATTTTCCGATTATAATTGATGTGTTTCCCTCGGTTTAAGTTTGTTACCCGGATTTTTTTCTATTAATCGATTGATGACTTTTGAACAGTGGTATACTACTGTTGTCTTTATTAAAAATGAAATAGAAACTTTAAAAAGCACACGTCTTCGTCTTCAGCTGCTGACACAATGTATTGCTCTGATTGATGATTTTTCGAAGACTTTTAACATGTTCATCAGCATCTTACTCCTAAACCAATTAGAGTAATTGATGACTTATTATCATTTTTATCCCTTAAAATCACATGGAAAAATCTTAATAAGATATAATGTACTACATGACTGATATATATTCAATAGTTTAACCAAGGATGATTTATATGATATTATTTTAGTAACACAAAGTTCACCGTAAGTTTACATTGCCATAACAGATATCAAACATCCTTAAGAGCATGATTATCTTTGAGTAGATTATCTTGAAAATAATACAGAAACGTATAAAGCAATTTAGTATTTTGACCAGAAAGATATGATGTGGTTGGCCATTGTTATTGTTATGGTTAAACTATAAAATACAAATGAATTGAACTCGTACGTATACATCGTAGTGATAAAATGTTATAAGAAGTCGTAAGCGATAAGATAACTTGAGACATTAAAGTATTTCATGATTATTACGAAGGATGAAATGTATGATCATAATTGTGTTGTATGAAGAAATATTCGATAAATTCAGAGGTGTGAATTATGTAGAGCTTTTGTAAACATATTAAGTGAAAGATTTAATAACTGTAACTTTCATTTGAATCTTTAAAAAATACAATTGTGGATGTACACAATAGCAATAAAAGTCAGGAAAATCCCCTTGGAAAAAAAATAATTGCTGAATACAAATGTGGATGTACTCCATAACAATAAAAGTCAGAAAAATCCCGTTAAAAATATGTATATATATATATATATCTTCCTCAGCTGAATCTCATTACTATGAATAAAAAAAGTATTCTATTTCTACCATACCTTTTAAAAAGTACTTTTCACTGATGAGGTGCACAGTACGAAAGCATCACGATTCCAGTCTCATTAACACTCAAAGACTATAATATGGCATTCTTATAAATAATTATATAAATATATATACTTCTTCGAATCGGCATGACTAAATTTAAGACATGATTATGGTTCAAGACAGAATGCGATTGAAAGTACGCATGTTTGTTAATTGGTTAACAATCAAATATATAAAGCATGATGTTTCATGTAGGATGTAAACACACGTTAGCGTGTATGATTGTCATTAAAACATTTTATTTGATCGTGTGTGACCAAGTTACGAGATTTTTTAGTGCACAAAAGTTTTGTCATTATATAACTTATATCATGATAGCATTGACGGTAATAAATACAACTGTTTGTTTGCTAGTGTGTATTGAAATAACATAAAATATTCAATTTGTTTAAAAAAAAAATGACAGACACAGCGACAGTCGATTTTGAAAAGTATACAAATAAAATCAAAATAGATACAAAAATTGCAATTCCGTACGCGCATTTCGTCTTCAAAAGAGTGATACTTGAATTAGATAAGCTAGAAAAAACATAAGTCAGTACAGAGTTGAAGAGCACTGAGTGCCTATATTTTTCGACGTTATTCGAATAACAGCTCAGGTCAGCTATTCCTTCGATAGATGACAGAAACAGTTTATGTATAATCAGAACTATATCACTGATAACGTTTAACAGTCTTTAATAATTGTCACTGCAGATTTGTAACTGAGAAAATATTATTATCGGTAAATGACTATTTTAGTATTTTCATCAAAATGATCTAAGTTGACGAACACACGTCTAGATCAACAACATTATAAGATAAAGCTTAGAATATCTCTTTCACAATATTTCAAAACATGTCAAATATGGAAAGTAAATATGCTTTTACTGTCATGCCTAATTAGTATAAGTTTTTTATGGTGTTATAAAAACACACAGGCGTCAAAATGCATCCTCATCAAAGGGGACAACTGCAATAGGTGTTGTTTAAAAATTATAAAGCAGACTGCTAATAAGAAGCGATGTGACTTGTTTGTTATATTTAATTTCAAATGGACTCAAATGAGGAATGTTTTGTATAACACAATAAAATACTCTTACACTGTATACAAACTTTATTTTGCAATATGTGCTTCTTTTCCACACCACGCTTGACCGGATCATCATGTCAATACTTAAATTTTTTTCAATTTAAAAGTATGGAGACGTAATAACTGTGTAAGTAAATGTTATATATCCTCTAGATAAAAGCGCACGCGAAACTGTTGCACTATTAATATTCTGCTGTGTACAATATTCACAAATAGTTGTGTTATATACAATATATTTGATAATTATACTAGTTGGTATCATAATCTGCGACTAGATAGTTTAAACAATGTTCCACCTTGGCATTTTTCATAGGGCATGCCACATTCTATTTCCCGATTTCCACCCTGTGTCCGATTTATGACGCCTTGTGCCTTTTTCAGGACGCCTGGTCCTTTTTTGAAAGTCCATTCCTTTTGTTATTGTAATATTCTGATGAAATTGTTATTATTATACGTGTCTCCATAGTTATGACAAGTTTACTTTCCGTTTTGAAATTTCTTCGGAGTTTAGTATGTTTGTGATATTACATTTTGCCACTCGATATGAATTGTTGAGTTTTATACTGGTTTAATCTCATCAATGTGTGCATCTGTTATAAAATAGGATATGAACCCGTTATGCTAATCGTTTTGCTTTGTTTTTTTTTTATTCTAAAACTTATAAATATTTAACTGATCGGATTTTCAAATACTATTTATTGAAATTTCATAAAGTTTGGGGAGAAACTGGAAGAACAAATTAACATTAACAGATCACACCAGTATAACTCTTTCTCGATACAATTTGATAAAATGTCATTTCCCAATGACGAATGCCATCGTCAAGTAATTAAATGAGCGTTCTGCAGACCTAAACAAATTGTTTGCTGAAACATAATGATTAATGTCTTCTGTGTTTGTGTCGTATTTTCATTGTTTTATTGACGTATATTACGAAATACCATGTACTTACATCTGATAATTCGTGAATACTATATATTGCATCGACTATCAAATATTGATATATATAGATTTAAGTCGAGCTTCCATGGTGAGACGACACGCTCGTTCGGAATACATAATGTTTATCTTTGTATCTATGATGGGTTTTTTTTTTAAAATAGAGAACAAAGCGAATTAAATTATATTGTATTGTATTTTAGTACTGTTCAAGACAATTTACAAAATGATCATTTCGACGCATGTATTAGACTGGTATATTCGATGGTGTTGAGCAAATAGTCAGTTCTGACAATTTTCATTTAGCCTCATGGATTCACTTTGCAACAATATTTCTCGAACAAAAAAATAAACATTAAAAGGGACGACAGCTTTATGAAGCAGGACATTGTATGTCGCAAATTGATGCAAACGTGTACAACGATCACCTCAATGTTCATATATCAAAAGCTCCTGTATTGATAGCTATATTCTTCTATCTGGATTGTAGATAGTGTGTTCATTTCTAATTTGTGAGAACTTTTGCGTTTACCAGAATTGTCATTGATCACATTTCGAGTTGTTTCAAAAAAAGTATGAATGTGATGACCTCTAAAACAATTACCGTAGCAGAATTTGGCAAATTCTGTCAGAACTTTTGTTCTTTATGCTCCCATATATCGACCTTTTTCGTCATTCACTATATGATTCCGACATCTTTGATGAATAATTTTTAACGAAACTATCTGATAATGATGATTGCAATATTATTGTGAATGCAAGAAGCTCAAATATATTATGAACGTTAAAAAGGTTAAAACGCAATATCATAGATGAAGAATACTTTTTATTTTATTTTCGAGAGCAAACGGAAATAACCTGATCAGATGAGAGATGCTAAAGATACCAGAGCGTTTTTCCAACTCATGAGCGTCGATAACAATCTGACAGGCGCAAAAAACGAATAGCTAAGACATAACAGTACACAACAATCAACTTGAAAAATAGACACGAACTTAAATTTTATTGACAATTATAGATTTGCAGCCAAATACCGACATGTTTGCTAAAAAAGCAATCACTGTTATAGCCTTGATGTTAATTAGTATGAAATAAAATATAAACAGTATTCAAAGTATTTGTTATGTGTCTTGATTTCTTGTCAACAATACATTTAAATTACAGTAATTGTCAGTATTACACATTTGTCCATTATTTTCAGACGTCAAACTTCGTACGTGACAGTTATGTAGTCTACAAGTTAGGTGATAAATAACTTACAACTTCCAATTACTTTCAATATGAAATAAGACTATTGACCTTAAAATCAACCAAGTACACCTTTCTGATTGTTTACTTTATAATTATTAACCGACATTTACTTCTGCTTAAAAATACTTTGGCTGGTAATAAACGACAAAAATTTGACTAGTGTCTGTTTTCTATTTTTATGAATTAATATACACTTTACCAAACAGGTTGAAATTTCGTTGGATTGTTCATTTTAGTTCAATTCATCGTTAATTGTACGTTAATGATGACTTCTATTTTCTTTTGCATTCTTGTTTAGGAGTCTCACTAAGGATGTACAATATAGTTGTATACGAAATTAACAAAGTAGCCATAGGTTAAAAAGTGATGAACAGATTATCATTGGTCATCACAACTCGATTGTTTTTCTCACTTTTGACCTACCGGCTCAAGCAAGGAAAAACAATCTCGTTGATATGACTAACGGTTATCTATAAATGTATTGGTACTAGTATAATGTAATATTAACAGTCCAATTTTCTGTAAAAAAAAAGATACGTGCGAAATTGATTCCGATGCGCGTGCAATATTGTAAGCACGATAGTACGTACATCATATCAGGATAATTATCATTTCTATTGAAGGCACAAAAATGGAACCAAGAGAACTTGGTATATTTTACTGTAAATATTTAACAACGGAAAATTTGAGATTAAATGGAATATCAAATAGCAAATGTCATAGGTTAAAGTTCCATTAACCAGAAAATAGCTTTTAAACAAAAAAAGTCGTCGTCAACTTAATAGATAGTGATGTATGGCTTAATACAGAAGCAAACATAATGTTTAAGATATTTTTATGGGCCTTTTTATAAAATGAGACACTGTACATTATGTATTATTAACCTAAAAAAAATGCACCTTTATTTTCAAGACTTCATATTTTCAAAAGTACTATTTTGTTGAATTTTTGACATATGATAACGTTTTAACAATAAATCCAACAGGTACATTTTACAAAGTTTGTCACAAGAGATGCTTCAGTCCTAACTTGTTTCAACATTTTGTTATCGTACTTTGCAACAGGCAACCTGTATGTTAATGTGATTTTCTAACATACTTGCACACGGCATGTAATATAACGTCTCTATTCAGATCTAATTTCGCAGTGTATTTATGAGCCGTAAATTCAGGCGAGCATATTTAAGTACGACAGTCAATCATAAATGTCGCATGTTAGATAGTTGCATTATTTGTATTAAACCGACCAGAGTCAAAAACGAAATATAATAAAAGCAAGCAATCGCTGAAACTTATATAAACATATTGTTGTTACTTTTCATTACTAGTATATTATCCTGATAATAAATACATACATGTTACTATCTTATACGAATACGACAAACTACATCAAACTTTAGTTAAGACTTGACATTATAGGTCTGCATGCTTCCAAATTCTGTACAGCATTTAGTTGCACAAATGACAGATGCAACCAAGACACAGCATTCAATTAGTTTCGGTAGTTTGCGTCGTATGTTTTGAATTTATAACTCTGTTTTAGCTTGTTAAAGGAGGTTTTAGCACCCGTAAGCAACTTTAAACTCAACACATTATGTATATGCCAAATCCAAGTCAAGATGTGTGATTCTGTGTGTCATATTTATTTTTCATGTATTGTTTTAATACAAACAAATCTGTTATTATCATGATTATCTCGTTGAAGTGTTTTTTTTTTTTTTTTTTTTTTTTTTTTTTATTTATTTGTTTATATTTTTTTTCAACTTTAGATACTTTATTTCACTAATAGTTGTTAACAAAGTCTCTTAATATTACAACTATGGACAGGTTCTTCCCTGTATTGTTAATTACCAATAAAACCAGGGGATGTCATTGGCAAATGTTTTATAAACCTACTCTGTACTTATACATCCCGTCATTGTGTTAATGTGCTATGGTAACTATTTGTATTCTTGTCCTTCATTTTTGCTAATGTACTTTGTCTGTCTGCTTTTTTGTGCGTCTTTGTAACGTATTTGTTGCTTGCATAGTGATTAAGATCATAACACAATGTTGACCACACATGCTACAGTACCCTATGTTTTTACATGTTTACCTATTATGTCTGTTATTTTTGTTCACACATCGTTTTCATTATTATAGACTGCTACTGTCATACAAGCGAGAAGTTTAGCTAGCTATAAAACCAGGTGATATTTACCATTGTCTTTATAAGAAAATATCTGTAGTGAGGAAGGAATATGACTCGTTTGGTGTGTTTGAGCTTTTATTTTGACATTTGATTAGGAACTTTCCGTTTCTAATTTGTCCTAGGAGTTCAGTATTTCTGTGATTTTACTTTTTACATACTTGTCCTCTAAAGTTCTTAAGTATCATTTTTCACATCCCTTTTGGTGACATAGATCTTCAAGTAATGATACACCTTTCACTTTCAAATTTTAGGTTTGAGGGTTCCTTGTTGAGGTTCTTTGGATTAATTTATTTTCTTGTGTTCCAATTTTCGTGGATTCACGTCATATGTATCAAAGAAACGCAAAAAGGCAAATAAAGAAAACACAAGTGAAAGATAAGAATACAAAACAAATATCATAGAATAATAGCACAATAACACAATGACTTGATGTAAAGGAACAGAGTCACGTTAAATAGATGTCACCAAAATCTGACTAAAAAATAAAAGTAAAATTCATAAAGACATATCAAAGAATAATTTAACAAACGTCAGTATCCAGAATCTATACTTGAATGACATCGCGTATTATTTGTGAAGGATGATACGGAATGCTTTAATATATTTTTTTTTTTTTTTTGGAAAAAATTAGCAATAGGTTTTTATAGCTATTATATATATTATAGCTACAATATGTAGCACTTATTTTGTTAAAATGCTAACTTTCATTCCTCATAGTAAAACAAGAGTATTTATATGCTTCAGATGGAAACTCTTTTCAAAATACAAAAGACTACATAACATTGATTCATTTTATTTGAAGGATGGTCCATCATTTTATTGTCCTTAGAAATTGCGATGAAAAAACTAATAAATCATTATCATATTGGAAGACCCTGAGGAAATTTTGAATTCGACAGATATTCAAAAGAATGATTCCAATTTAAATAGAACTTTTCATTTTGATAGAGTTGTCGGTAATCTAACATTATTAAATTATGTACATCGTATCAGTATTTACCAATATATCATACTTTTAACAATGAACACATTTTGTAATAACATTTATCATGAGAAAACTGACGGCTTTTGCTTTTTATGTTTGGCTTTGGTATCAATCGATAGTTACCATTGCAATAAACTACTTCTAAACTTAATCAAATAATTAATATATGTTTGATAATTTTATTATGTTTACTTGTAATATTTATGTTTTTATTACTATTATTTGTCATTTCGTCTCTTCTTTGTTGACCATGATGATATTTAGGAGAATGGAAATCTAGATGTGGTATGATTGTCAATGAAACAATTTTCTACATATAGATCATAACAAAATTGATATAAGCAATCATAATCAATCATACGGCCTACAACAATGAGATAATCCCATACCACATACATAGTCGGCCTTAAAAGGCCCGGACACAAAAAATAGTGTTAGGGCTTAGCATGTTTTTGGGCGCTCACTCCCACCCTCCCTATACCCCGTAACCTGTGACGACAGTGCAACAGCGCAATATAAAAACAAACTATAAAAATTATTTGAAAAAATTGTTCTTCGTATGAATGCCCTGTGGTATATGTCTTATGTTTAGTTGATGAATATATCAACTATTAAGGTTAATGAATTATATATTAGATAAGTATACATGAATGAAAGCCATCAGAGTAAAGCAATCAAATAGAAAAGACATCAGTCATATGTCCATACGTTTTCGGTGTCTTTCGGGGTCTTTCATTAAAAATATAGTCATATTGTTCAACAAAAGAAAGGTGAACGTTTTTTCCGCTGGGATTATTACAATTTGATTACGCTTCTTCATTGGAAATAATAGTTATAGCTTAAAAGAAAACACGACCATCAGAAGTAATTTTTAAATTGAGCCATATAATAACAGACAACAGTATACAAATAGCAATAACGTTATATCTATTTGTGTGTGTTAGGTTCAGTGAGAGTTTATACAGTGATAGAGAAAATGTTAATTACATACATTACTTTTTACTATTGAATAATGTGGAAGGCTAACATTGAACAAGGGAGCAGGACAAAATCCCCTTTTGGTATATGCTCTGGACAAAAGACTCCTGGAGAAGTTTCCAAGTTTAAAAAAAACAAAGCTGTAATGGATGTTTGATAACAAAATGAAATTATAAATTGAAGTTGAAGTGCTATATATGCTATGAGAATTGAAAAAAAAGGCTGACACATGTTTGATACATTAATGATACAGGTGGTACATAAGTGTTTTTGTCCTTTGGTTTTCCCGTTTGAATGATTTTACACTAGTTATTATGGGGACCCTTTATCGCTTGATGTTTGATATTAGGCGTTGAATGTATAAAAAAGAAGATGTGATATGATTGCCAACGAGACAACTATCCACAATATACCAAAATGACACAGACATTAACAACTATAGGTCACCGTACGGCCTTCAACAATGTGCGAAGACCGTACTTTGACCTATAATGGTTTACTTTTACAAATTGTGACTTGAATGGAGAGTTGTCTCATTGGCACTCATACCACATCTGATTGCATATATATAGTTATCAAAAGTACCAGGATTATAATTTTATACGCCAGACGCGCGTTTCGTCTACATAAGACTCATCAGTGACGCTCGGATCAAAATAGTTAAAAAGCCAAATAAATACAAAGTTGAAGAGCATTGAGGATCCAAAATTCCAAAAAGTTGTGCCAAATACGGCTAAGGTAATCTACTCCTGGGGTAAGAAAATCCTTAGTATTTCGAAAAATTCAAAGTTTTGTAAACAGTAAATTTATAAAAATGACCATATAATTGATATAAATGTCAACACCGAAGTGCTGACTACTGGGCTGGTGATACCCTCGGGGACGAAACGTCCACCAGCAGTGGCATCGACCCAGTGGTGTAAATAGTTATCAAAGGTGTCTACAACAATATACAATGCAATAAGTCAATCTCTACTTCTAATTTAATTATTTGTATCAATGGTTTTGGTTGGATGACAGTAAACGCAACATTCTCTATCGCCTTACCTGTAACTGATGAAGCCGACATTTTGAATTGCGGAATGTATTGCCATGTAAGTTCTACAATGATGAGCAAATAAAACCTCACATGTTGCACTTAAATATCTGCTTTTTATCAAATGTTTAACATTGCCATTAAAGTGCGAGGTTTGGCATGCCACAAAACCAGGTTCAACCCACCATTTTTTCCTTTAAAAATGTCCTGTACCAAGTCAGGAATTTGGCCATTGTTATATTATAGTTCGTTTCTGTGTGTGTTGCAGTTTAACGTTGCGTCGTTTGTTTTCTCTTATTTTTGAGTGTGAATTGACATTGCGATAAGACGTGTCGCGGTGCTTGTCTATCCCAGATTCATGTATTTGGTTTTGGTGTTATGTTTGTTGTTCTCGTGGGGTTTTGTCTGATGCTTGGTCCGTTTCTGTGTGTGTTAGTTACATTGTAGTGTTGTGTCGTTGTTCTCCTCTTGTATTTATGCGTTTCCCTCAGTTTTAGTTTGTTACCCCGATTTTGTTTTTTGTCCATGGATTTATGAGTTTTAACAGCGGTATACTACTGTTGCCTTTAGTTATTACATTCTCAAGCGGCCGAGAAGCCAGAAAACACCCGGTCTTTGTATTTGACACCGGAAGCATACTTATGATCTAGATATAAGAGCATTGGCTCTCACTAAACATTGCTGAACAGCAAGCTATAAAGGTCCCCAAAAATGACTAGTGTAAAATCATTCAAAGAAGAAAACAAACAGTCTCATCAGGATAAACGAAAAACAAAAACACTTATGTACCACATCAACAAAGGACAACTACTGAAAATCATGTTACTGTTTCTATTCACCTTTTCTTTTCTAAAAATTGTAGTTTTCAAACAATTTACTTTAGTTTGGTAATTTTGATGCATTGCAATTATTTGATTAGACCTGTCATATCTTCATTGTAAATTCTGACGTTTTTCATTCAGATATAACATTTGAAAACATGTTGGTAAAAGATATTATATTATCTATAAAAGTCGTTCTCTTCGTCGGATCAATGGATAATGATAGTTATAAGTGAGTAGAAAAATAACAAAAAAAAAACGAACTCAGAGAAATATTCAAAACGGAAACTCCGTCATCAAATGGAAAAATCAAAAGCTGAAACTCACCAAACGAATGTATAACAACTGTCATATTCCTGACTTGGTTAAGGCATTTGTTTTGTAGAAAATGGTGTTTTAACCTTGTCTTATATCTAGCTACACCTTTCAATGTTTGACAGTGACATTCAATTCCATCATATTGACAACGATGCATTAACAAAACAAACAGACAGAATAGATCAAAAAATCAAAAACGACTATAATTGTAATAACAACACTACTGATTCGGTTACATTCGTGAACACAATTTACACTAAAAAATAGCTTTATGTCGAAAACTTCTTACACTTCTGAACACAAAAACATTCAAACATGCACTGAAATTGAGAATGGAAATGGGAAATGAGTCAAATAAACAAAAACCCACCCAAACAGCAAAAGAACATCTATTTCATTAACTTTCAAATACTGTATTATTTCCCTTCATATTATATATTTCAGCATGTTATCATCTTAAAGGATGTAATTTTCGTTATAGATTATCTCCTATATTGTGCTTAATAACGTCTTTTTATTCCGATATTGCGAAAGAAAATAATCAAAGCAAATGATATCATGTTACCCATTGAACATAGCATCCTTGATTTCATATCGTGTTTAGTATATCGTTTTTTCTGAGAGAAAAAAAAACATCACATATGTTATATAATGTCAAACGACTTCTTTTCCCTTTGAAAAACAAACGAAGACAGGAAGCAGTTTGACATTATTCTTACTGATACCATTTCAATCCTATACATGTCAAATTGTTTGAAAAATTGCATAAAACAGTAATATATTTGATATCAGAGATTTATTGATTCTCAGCATGCAACATCTGCATTACATTCGTACGAGTAACATATCTTAATTAATAGGTTACACTCAATGACATTATGACATGCTGCATTTGTTTAATAGAAAAATACTGAACTCCGAAGAAAATTCATAACGGAGAATCCCTAATTAAAAGTCAAAATCAAAAACTCGAAAACATCAAACAAATGTCTAACAAACGTCATATTTCTGACTTGGTACAAGCATTTTTTGTTTTGAAGAAAATGGTGGATAAGACCTCTTTTTATAGCTAGCTAAACAGCGAACGTGTATGACAGTCACATACAATTCTACATGATAACGATGTATTAACAAAACAAACTGACATAATAGACACAAATTTTAAAAACGACTGTCATTCTTAAAATCAATACTGATATGTTTACATTCGTGAAGATATTCTATACTGAAATGCATATAATTGTGATCCCAACAAATCTTACATTTCTGATTTAATAAAAAACTTAATATGTAAATTTGTTGAATTGACTTTCAATGACATTTATGTTATTTTTCCTGTACATAATTTATCTCAGCATGATAGTCATCTTTAATGATGTCATTTGGTATATATATATCTCTTTTTTTTGTATCTTACTTGCGTCTTTTTATTCCGCTATTTCTTACAAAGTAAAATATATCATATTATCTATTGAGCCTAGCATCCTTAATTTCATAATGTGTCTAGTATATCGTAAGTTATATAATGTAAAACGACCTCCTTTCCTTTTGAAAATCACACGAAGACAGGAAACAGTCTGACATTATTGTTACTGATTTGGTTTCAACGTAGACACATCACATTGTTACATAAATTGAATAAAACAGCGATATATTTAACCACGGAAATTTATTGATACTAATCATGCATATTCTGTTTTTGTTTTCTATGTTGTGTGTCTAGTGTACTATTGTTTGTCTGTTTGTCTTTTTATTTTGAATGTCCCTCTGGTATCTATTGTCAGTCTTATTTCTGCATTACGCGAATACGAGTAAATTGTCCTAAATAATAGGTCAATTTTGACATTTTCATGTTAGTTTGTTTGTTTACACAACATGTTGACAATTTAATGGAATTTTATGCGACCACCATGAAGGTGAAAGGTTAGGTTTGCTTTTAACCAGGTTTAATCAAACATTTACTACATAGGAAAATGCATGTACAAAGTCAGGAATATGATCGTTGTTATTTATTCGTTTGATTTTGCCATTCTATTTGGAACTTTTCATTTTTGAAATTTCCCGAGAATTAAGAATTTTTGTGATTGTATTATCACAATATATGATATTACGAAAAGGTACCTGTGTTTTATATAATTCATATGCAAGTTCGTGTATTCGTATAGTTGAATTCTTCTGTAAAACATTTGGAAATCAGTATATGTATGTACATGTATTCACGTGATTTAATACGACAACAGTGTATATAATATAAAAAAAACTCATCAAAGCTACCAGAATTGAAATTTTGCATTAGTACCATACGCGGGTTTCGTCTACTAAAGACTCACCAGTGACACTCGAATAAAAAAAAAACAACAACAATGCCAATTAATGTACGAAGTAAAAGAACATTGATGAACAATCGTTTTTAAACGTTTTGCTAAATACAGCAAAGGTTCTATGTTGTGTCATGTGTGCTGTTGTTTGTTTGTCTTTTTCATTTTTAGCCATGGCGTTGTCAATTTGTTTTAGATTTATGAGTTTGACTGTCCCTTTGGTAACTTTCTTCCCTCTTTTATCTATTACGAAGGAAAATAAGACATAATATTTGAAAAATTGAAAGTTTTGTTAACAGTTGATTTATAATTATGACCATATCAATGATAACTCATGACAACACAGAAGTGGTGACTACTGGACTATTGGGTATCTACATTTTGGATAGAAATGTCTTCTCATAGATCCACAAGGCAAAACTTAAAGAATTAAATACGAACAATATTGATACATGGTCTCTTTGATTAACGAAAAAGCTTTATTAAGGTGGTACCCAACACGTTCACTAAAATTAATTTGGCTCGTTTAAGTTTCATAAAATTTTGACAAAGTATTTACTTTGACCCTTTAACAAAAATATAAAAATTTCAAAATATTTGAACCTATCATTTTATCAGAAAAAATACACTGTTATATAGCAGTTTGACAAACACTAATTCTGATCATTGAGAAGCTTAATATTCCCTTAACAACACAACGTAATTAAAACGTTTAGCTGATTTTACAGAGTTATCTCCCTGTAGTGTTCGGTACCACCTTAAATAATTGATATATTTTACTTTTTATTTGATATTCATCGAAACAAAGGGGGAAATAAACATGCAATTATAATCGATTGAAAACATACTTTGACGACATACAACACCTCTACAATACAAATCAAAAAACGACATTAATTAACAAGTAAGTCAAATCCTAAAAAATAGGGTAGATCTGTTGCAGTACTCCTTTAAAGCTGCGATGAATAGCCGTTGAAAAAAATGAACAATAACAGAGTATTAAGATAATATAAAATATAAGAAGACAAATATACTAGACAGTACAATGCATATAGCAAACACAAATTTCCAAAAGATTTTCAAATAAACTCATCATACAAATCAGGATTGAAATTTTATATTTACAACAGACCCGCGTTTCGTCTACAAAAGACTCATCAGTAACGCTCGAATCAAAAACTGTTTGAAAGGCCGAATAAAGTACGAAGTTGAAGAGTATTGAGGACCAAAATTCTTTAATGTCTTGCCAAATACAGCTAAGGTAATCTATTCCTGAGGTAAAAAAGACATTTCTTAATCGGCATGTGTATGTATCTTATTCTCCTATCTAGTTTTGTCATTGATAGTCATCTGACAACAAAGATTTTGAATTTGTGTAACTGAAAGGTTTAAAAAATATTGCTTACGGTGTTGTTGTTGTTTTTTATTTATTTCTTCATACATACCAACATATTTCGTGCGTTTCCGTTTAAATAAGATTTCGTGAATAATATCATAATTCTAATTCTATTAAAACAGTAAACAAAAACGTATTAATTAATAGAGTTAAATATTCAGAGATTAATTAAAAGAGTTATATTTCCGTGATTTATTTTAAAAGATAGTTATAACTTAAAAGTCATTAACTTGTCTGTATAATCAGATTAAATCATAATGCCATCTTATTGAATGTTTCATAAAGATTACATATAATTTATGCTTTTTGTTTTAAAATTAGCCTCATTTCAATAAACTTATAAGTATGAAAAATATCAGTTATTCACGTCAATACATGATAAATCCATCAAAGTTTTTAAAAGATAAATTCGTCTATCCTATTTAATCTCACCCTTTTCATAGGACTTTCATGTATATCAGTAAGGATTCATAGTAAGTTATACATGTTTTCGGTGTTGCAGAAAAATTTAGAAAGCACGTCGAATATAGAGCTTCAGATAAATTATATCATTAATGTTCTAAGCCCGGTAAAAGAGTGGCAACATATTTTAAGTCAATTGTGTTGTTAACCTGTGATGTAGATGTAAAATGTTTTGGTTGCTGGATCCCACTTATTGTCACATAAACATATTATCGTATTATGTCTTGTTGAGTTGCACAACCAAACTTGTCAATATAACGACATCATCAATAACTGGCTTACAAATGGAAGGTTATGCTAGCAATATGTCCAGGTTTAATCCCACAATTCAAAATCCTTGGGAATATGTCTGTACTAAATCAGGAAAGTTTCAGTTATTTTTTCAATTTTTTTCTTTCATAGCTGTTCTTATTTTTGTGTGTTTCTTTTTTCAACATTGCCTAGAGGTTGAAATCTCATAAATCATGTTGAACTCTGTTGCATGTATGTCACAGGTCAGGAACTCTAGTATGTGTTAAAAGCATAAAGTAATACGGTAGAATTGCAAATGAGACAGCCATCTACAAAAGTTTAAATGAAAAAAGTATTGACAGATTGTAGTACCCAGAAGGCACATACTACATATAGTAGTATGGTTTTGATATACTTATAACATCATCAAAATTTAAAGTTATAACACAATGTTCAAAGATTTAATCACAGTGGTAAATATGTAACCTTTCAGAATACGTTTACCCGAATCGTATCTAAATTTCTAGTTTTGGAATTTTGCAGACCAAATCTTTAAAATAATTTTCTAGTTATGCATATATTACGCGAATTAAAATCCAAAGCGTCAAAACAGACACGAACATATCGAACCACTTAGGATAAATAAATATTATCAAACTATACCAAAGTAACATTACTGTGCAAAAATTGAACATTAACAATAGGGACAGACGGAAAAATCCATAATCAAATGGCAAAATCAAGAGCTTAAACACATTAAACGAATAGGTAACAACTTACATAATGACTTGGTACAGACATATATGTAGAAATAGTTATCAAAAGTACCTGGATTATAATTTAGTACGCCAGACGCGCGTTTCGTCTACATAAGACTCATCAGTGACGCTCATATCAAAATAGTTATAAAGCCAAACATTACAAAGAAATGGTCGGTTAAACCTAAAGGGACAATTTGAAATAATAAATGATGAGCAGAATTATATATTTTTCAGTTTCGTACTATATTCTAAAAACTACTCATCTCTCTAATGAATTTAACTTGACTGTGCCATCCCCTCAAATTGAAATTAAAAAACAAAACTATCTCACTGTATTTCTATAGAGAACACATAGAATAATAGCACCTTTATTTAATGAGATATTTGATTATTAAATATGGTGATATGAAAGATTAAAGTTTAAACGATTACATAAATCTAAACCTAGTTATAAACCTAATCAATTAAATGTTATGCTATCAATGCGCTAAATACAATCATATAAAACAAAATATTATAATTTTCGTGATCTATCATGACAGCTAGTTATTTATCAAACGAATATTGCTTGATTGTGTCATCCGCTTATATTTTAATACCTTATCATCCAATGTTTTATAGAGATAAAATAGAATTAATTCACCTTTATTTAATTATATAATTAATATTGAAATTTGCTGATATGAAATATAACATGGACAAAAAATTAAATCGAAATGAACTGATAAAGTTACCAGAATTTAAATTTTAGAACGGTTAAACTTGACATAGAATCACTAACAACTCCAAGTTGGATGTAACATGGACATGGAATACAACATTGTAAGGTTAGTTCGGTATTCGCTGGCTATTTTTGTATGCTTTTTTCCTCTTTTCTGCTATTCTTTGGCCATAACATCAGGAATTTTGTCTGCCCCTTTTCTGTTTGATTTACGGTCATTCTGTGATATGTATTAGTGTATCTGTTCCTTTGTTTATTTATTGTGTTATCTTCATTTGCGGCTCTTGTTTTTCTGTTCGTCTTATTTTTCTTTTTTCATATGTTGCCAGGCTGTTATGTTGTCTATTCATGTGTTCGTCTATTGTAAAACCTCTTGAATATTTATTTTGTTTCTCATTCAATTTTCTCTGTTTCTGTGTCTCTTTTCGTCTTTTGGTTGGCTATTGTGTTGTCTGCATGTGTTTTTGTTTTCGTTTTTTGTAATACTGTTGTGCTGTATGAATTTGTTTCCGCTAAGTGCCATGGTATTAAGTTGTCTGTATTCTTGTCTTGTTTCGTCCTTTTTTTTTGGGGGGGGGGGGGGTTATTGTCTTGTCCCCATTGTACCTTTTCCAGTATTTGGCACTTTTTTTTTTATTTTTGTGTTTATCTGTAGCAATGTTATTGTGTTGTCTGATGTCATTATCATTGAACTAGTATGCATATTTTTAAGGGCCAGTTGAAGGGCGCCTACGGGTACAGAGTTTCTCGCTACATTGAAGACCCATTGGTGGCCTTCGGCTGTTGTCTGCTCTATGGTAGGGTTGTTGTCGCTTTGACACATTCCCCATTTCATTCTCGATTTTATTTTGGGTAAATTTGTTTTGAAATGGCTTTGATTTTAAAATAAATTCAAGCATAGTGCACAAATGTTCAATATAAAATCGGTAAACTGTGTGGTTGACTTATTTCAAAATCCTTGAGCAGAACAAAAAAAAAAAGACAACATCTGCATCAAAGAAATGTTTGAAATGATTGTGTTTGTTTATCTACAATACATCTACAAATTCAGTTATGTATTCTAGACTTGTCCAAAATAGGAAAATGCGCAATTTAATGCTTGCATTGTCTTCAAGATCGTTTAAGTTTTAGGCTTGATACTACCTGTTCTATCATGTTAGTGTAAGAAGCGGTGCACCTATACTTAGAAGTGCATTGATATAATGACTCATGGCAAACAATTTACCTAATGATGACAGTGACACAAATATAATTTATTTACTTCATTAAGTGAATAACAACAGTCGGAAATATGATGTTACACAGTCCAATTCGATGACCATTACATATTCAGAAATAATCAACACAATTATTATCATTTATATAATTCCGCGTCCTGTTGATGATGAAATGAACACTTGGTGCCAAAATTGAAACCTCCTAGGTCGTTACTATTCAAAGAACGCACTAACTACTTCTTGTATGGTGATTGGTTGTGGAGTCAAAATCCAGTAACAACAAAGATATATCAACATTGTATAGTGATAAAGGGAAGACAAATAATACTTGATAAATTTAATATGTCCAAAGGATTTTTTTCTGGATTAACCTCATTAGGAACGCCTAATTAAAATTATTTGAAAATAAAGAGACATAGCATACGCTTTCAGACTAAAGTAATGAGGTATACAACTTAAAAGTGTCATAAAAAGGGGATTGATTCTAAAACCCAAATTCTTAGGCTAATTATGTTGGTCCCATGTTTTCAAATCTTCGAATTATCAATAGGCAAACCTTAACGAAAAACGTACACAAAATAAAATATACAATAAAGAAATCCCTCATTCTTAATGAAACATGTGAATATGCCCTAACAGTTTGCACATTTACTTATTTGATCATTTAATGATTAGTTTTCAAAGATGTACTTATGTATAGATTTAAGACATAAACTGATCATTCGGCGAAAAAGCTCCCAAAGTAGTTATGCGTAAATTGCGTACACATTTGTGTACATGAGCATTTGGCTTTACAGTTCCCGTATATGTATAAATGCATATTTTAATTCTACTCATGAACTGTTGTGACAATTTACTCCCAAATGTGATTATATGTATTGTTATTACATTAACTAAAATTATACACATGTAGTGAACACATTTAGTGATGTTATCATTTCGTGATTAAGAGCAATATGTGGTGATACGTATACATATTAATTGATGGAAATTTGGTGCATAGAGTAGCTAAACATATATAGTGTATATATTTACTGAAGTGGGTGATTGGTGATAAAGGGACAAAGTGATAGTTATACATATGTAGTGTACACATTTGTTGATTTATGTTTTTAATGTAACTATATTAATTTCACCTCCTATACATTTCTATGAAAATGATTAGTTGCAGGCAACCGCGTGGAGACTGTTTTTATTTGATATAAGGTAAGTAGGCGTGGCTTATTTTAAAACACATAGTAACGACTCTAAGTAAAACAAGCAATTAGTTGTGGACGAATTTGAAAGATTTTTTTAAACGAAAAAATTGACGATGAACGCTAGAAATATATTCATGAAACACATTTAAAGCTTACGACTTATTATTGTTGTTATTTGTTTTTTTCAATAAAACAATGGAAAAATAAAAGCAACAGTAGTATACCGCTGTTCAAAACTCATAAATCTATGGACAAAAAACAAAATCTGGGTAACAATCTAAAACTGAGGAAAACGCATTAAATTTTAGAGGAGAACAATGACACAACATTAAAATGTAACACACACAGCAAAAGACTAAGCATTAGACAAAATCCGATGAGAATAACCAATATAACATCAAAACCAAATACATGAATTTGGGATAGAAAAGTACCGTGACACGTCTTATAGTAATGTGAATTCACACTCAAATATAGGAGAAAACAAACGACACAACGGAAACACAACGTAAAAATGTTATACACACAGAAACGAACTATTATATAACAATGACCATTTTCCTAACTTTGTACAGGACATTTTTAAAGAAAAAAATGGTGGGTTGAACCTGTTTTTGTGGCTTGCTAAACCTCGCACTTTGATGGCATTGCTAAATATAACATTAAAATTACAACATAATAATACAGGACTACAATACAAATAAATAGGAGAACATATTAGGCAAAGAAACACATGAATAATAGACAACAAAAGGCATCAGGTTTAACATTCAACACGTCAAAAACGCGCCCCGTCCACAAGTAAGTTCCTCATACATAGTATTGAAAATCCAATCACTTTTATAGGTCACAAGTCTAATACCACAAATTTAAATAACATCTGAACACAGTGTGTTTTGCTCTCATCCATATCTTATCAACTGACCCCAAATATATAGAATAAGGACACTGGCACACTGTAACCAATATTATCTTACCTTCTATAGATGCATTGTCTTATTATACTTATCAATATTCAGTTGAAGACTTTATATTATGAGAGTTTTGAGTGATCAAGCTAACGGTATTTTTCTTTTACATTTCTTCGATGTGGCCATTCTGAAATACTCCCACTGAAGTTGGTTGTTCGGTGTTTTAATGGTACTTACATCATTAAATATTGAACGTTCTTCTTAGAATAACACAATGTATGACTATGCTATTTAATAAATATATCATATATTCAATGCAGTCACTTATATAATATTTAATAATTTATGATCAAGTATTGGCAAAAACAGGATGAAGGCTGAACATGAGTAATTGGTATATTAACAATTTATAACAAAAAAATGAAGAATTGAGAAATAATTAGCGTATTAACTTACAAGTATTGACGAATAGTAATCACCATAATTATATATTCTCTAACACAGACAAAACTTGATTTTCAATTAAGTATGGCACCAAGTTAATTAGCACGGTGATCAGTTGAACAGCTTTGATAATTGTAGCAGCATGGTTGTTCATTAATTTAATTTATTTTTTCATGGAAACTGACATAAATGACCAGAACTACATATATTTCCCCACAGGAGTCTTTAATCTTATTTCTGTTCACACATTGAATACCATCCAAGCCCGACAAAAGTACTTTGTAATTGTAGTCTTGTTCAAAATAGTTCCGAATGTCCTTATTAGTTGTTTTATCTTTGTTGGAAACTTGTGTTAAAACTGACCAAAATCAACAAGTAGGGTACATCCGGTGAGTTAGACATTATTCTATAGTTAACATCATGTCCGTTTGTTTTTCTAATTGAAATCAATTTTCTTAAAGTTAAGGTTTTTATTGATCCCATGGTGAAAACATAAAAAAAAACGAAAGACGAAAATTTCAAATTTGAAAGTCCTTCATCAAATTTTTCACCCTTCTTTTTCTTATGGATTAATTCATAGAACCAATGTTAAGGAGTTTATTATGAGTGCACTATTGCTGATAAACTGATTTTTGTGTAATGTTACTTATTAGATTGACCGTAGAAGCCCAGTCTTTTTATATATTTTGCATGTTTTGTGTGTAATTAAAATACGATAGTTGCATTGTTTTCCTAAAAAAAATAACAGTCGGTCAATTCATAAGTCTTCTATCGAATCAGCACTTACGGGTGAGTACTTAATGACTATGCTAATACAATTAACCTGTAGACGACCTACACCATATATTAATTCATTTAAAGGGGCACTTGCTGTCAAGTTCATGGTCACCAATATGACTCAAATTCTCATATTTGATTTATAACAATGTAAAACATTTATCAACACTATCAAAAGTCTAAAATAAAACAGTTTACAGAGCATGGGGTAGATAATATATAGGTTCGTTTCGTGTTTATTTAAGTCCAGACGCCATCTAATTACCTATCGATTTGACCTCAGATGACCATAAAAGCGATGTAAACATAGATAAAGATATGAATAGATTAAACCAACACTTGCAATTGAATTTTTATAGGTCTGTTTAATTTTATTTTATAGATTAAAAATAGATGTTTCTCATTGTTTTTAACCGTATAAGAATGCTTTTATGTGCATCGAATTAGTAATCAATTGATTTACCGCAGTTTTACTTCCATTGTTGACATTCTTTTTCTTTAAATAACCAGTACACGCACAATGCATGCGTTGTCAATCTCTAGCTAGGAGTTAAATTGAAGTTCACATGAATTCGGATTTAAAGAGGTCGACTCATTCACTTGCAAGTGAATTACTAATTATCAATGTTTCTTAGCATAATTTGACAAAATTGAACCTTTTTGGCTGCAAAAAACGAATTGTTATTTCGCTATTTCACTTTCATTATTGATTGAACAGAAAAAAATCAAACTTTAGATTTTTTATATATCTCGTAGCTAGTGCCCCTTTAAAATACATCTTGATATCTTACATTTAGAAATCTAAAACAGGACCATTCAGGCATTAAGTTACATAACAATATTTTTTTCGTATTTCTTTCTACTTAGACCATTAGAAAGGTTTGATGTTTAAATATTAAGAAAAAACTAGCGAATAACAGGTTTAAAGATATTAGAAAAATGAGCAAACTGATAATATAAAAATATAGAACATTATGCTTTAGATTTGAAAAAAATTCCTAAGACGTTATTGGCACAACGTTTTAGAATTTTGGTTTCTTCAACTTTGTACTTGTTTTGCTTTATAACTTTTTTGATCTGAGCGTCACTGATGAGTCTTATGGAGACTCAACGCCCGTCTGGCGTATCAAATTATAATCGAGGTAGCTTTGATAACTATATAGGCATGCACAAAATGTAAATGAATGTTAACACGAGTTGTAAGCTTGCATGGCAGGAAGTCAATTGATTGTGTAACGACAAATAACATACTATTTGAATTTTCTTTTTATACGCCTGTTACCCGGTGTCAAAGCAACACAGCTAGACCAATGCTATCGCAGCTAAGTTGCGTGTGTATTACTATATTGCTGTCCGCCTTATTAGTGTAACACAGATTTATTAGGGTTTTTATACATTGATATCTTCCTGTTCTTTTATGTTGGTTGATTGTTAATCAATTATGTAAAGTCTATTTTTTTTGTTATGCAACAGTATACATATTTATATAACAAGAGCAATTGCATTAGAACGTTACCTGAAATATATATCAAGAAAGATAACAATTATCAATTGAACATTGGTTTATTAGGATTCCTTGCTTGCAATATATACATGCAATGATCAACAAAATAGTATTGTTCAAAATGGTTATTATGTATAATCTAAATTATTTGATTCTGTTAGTCACTTGTTCAACTATACGTTTAAAGTTAAACTGAAACCAGCGAATATAAAAGTCTATTGCACGTTTAATTTTTGGAATTCCTGGAACAAATGTAAAAACAAAACAATTAAATGCATTGCTGCTCGACCTCTGACTTATTGACAATACTAATATTACAAGAACAGTCTTGGATGAGGTGATTCGTAAATATAGTGACCTACAAATATATATCGATCTCAGACTTCATCCTCGTTCAATATACTTATTTCGGCTCGACACATCCTCGTAAAGAACTCATACAAAGTCTATAATTGTATATATATATATACCAGCATCAGAAGAATAAAGGATCTCTATAAAAGAGGGCCGAAAGATACTAGAGGGACATGAATTGAATATTTTACATTCCAATGTGGGTTTTTGTATGTACACATTCCCCATTTCTATTCTCAATTTTATCAAACGTTTCTTCCCATTTTCAATGACCATTTAAAAGTATTGGAGTGCATAAGCTTGTTAAAAAATACAAAATTATTTCGTCCTTACTACATTCTCATCAAACATATCATTTAACTATCAATTTTCATCTAAAAAATAACAATTTGCTAAAAATGTCTTTACTTATTTTTTGTCTATGTTACGGGATTTTCAATTGATTCTGTGCTTTTAGCTTACATCAACATGTATCCGTACTTAAAGATTTACATTTTTTATGTTAAATTATTCCATTGAAAAGAGTTGTGTCTGTATATAAGTCTAGACTTTACATTGTTTATTGAATATAGACAAAAATCCGACCGCAAAAATGAAACCAAGGACCGTACTTTATCATTTAAATCATTATAATGATACACATGCTTTATCATTCGATATTTCAACCGGTACTTTACATAACAAAGGATCATTGTATGCAAATGTATATATATTAATATATTATTAAATGACATTATATATCCCGCGTATGCCATTCTTTTCTATTAAACAAAGTCAAATTACTGAAGCAAACCCTAAAAAAATTAAAAGCTATCGTTTTACATCATGTTAACTTTTTGGATTCGAGCATCACTGATGAGTCTTTTGTAGACGGAACGCGCGTCTGGCGTATATAATTAATTTAGTTCGGGTATCTATGATTAGTTTATTTGTTAACTATTATATCCTTGTGACAATTAGATATGAACAGTACATACGGATTCTATCGGTATTGGAGTCAGATTTCGAGTTTTACAAAAAAAAGGGAAACGAAAGATTTAGTTTTCGAATATAAAAATACTGAGGTGTGGTACCTTTGTAGAATAATATCCACCAGAGTTCAAATATGTATAATCTATGAAATGTCAATGTTCATGTATGGCCTTCATAAACATGACAAACGAGAAACTGATATTTGGTCAATATAAAAACGATATTAAAAATATCAATGCATTTGGTAGTACAACATAATTTGTACAATTGATGATATAAGCCGGATCTCCGCGATAAGACCGTACATTGACCTATGATGGTTCAGTTTTACAAATTGTGACTTGAACGGAGTGTTGTTTCATTGGCACTAATACACCATCTACATAAATAAGTACAAAACCCAAAACTGGTTAAATAAGTTTCTATTAATTCATAACGTCTAAACAGTATGACAGAACATTTCTTAATTGACTGTCAGGGAAATGTCCCCCGGTACTAAATTTATAGCAGAGCATAAATGTAAAAGTTGACTGAAACATGAAAAATTACTTCAAGTTATTAATCAATTGTTCTGTCTATTAAGAGCTGTTCAGATAGGAGTTACCTTTCCCGTAAAGATTGATTTGAAAGAGATAATAATTTGTAATATTTTTTAGCAAAAATTGAAATCACAAAAATAATGAATTCCCAGGAAAATTCAAAAATGAAAATCCCTAATCAACTGGCAAAATCAAATGTTAAAACACATCAAACGAATGGACAACAACTCTCATATTTCGTACTTGGTATAGGCATTAGCAAATGTAGCAAATGGTGGATTGTATCTGGTTTGATAGCGCTTAACCTCTCACTTGTATGACAGTCTCATCAAATTTCATTTTATTTACAATGATGCGTGAACAAAACAATCATAATAGGTAAAATTGTCAAAATAAGGGTACAGCAGTCGTCGCCGTGTCACAATATCAATTAAAACAAAAACAAACAAATATTTAACAAAGAAGCACAAAGAAACATCTCACATTTGTTTAAGCCACATTCGTCGCTTACTTATATATGTAATATAAAGGATTAAAATATTTAAAGTCCTGTGATTGAACGGCAAGGTTCACATCAACTCTTGTGTAAAATCGTGTGTTTGATGTCAAAATGTAAACGTCTCACAGGAAGAGATATATAATAATTTTGTCGTTTAATGTTCTAGTTACAAAACAGGTCCCAAATCGTATGAATTTGATAGATGTTGTATCAAAATCATTATAAATTCATTGCTAAAGAACATCTTAGATAATTGTAAAACTGTCCGTTTTAAGTCCAACAATCTTCTTTTAGTGGAAACTGATCTTTTGAATTTGAAAAGTGTTGATCCTAGCTTTCACAAAAATAAATACAAATTGAATGCATTTGTGTCTCCAGAAAATTCAGTAAATTCTAGATTTTGATGAGTTCATTTTCTTTCATGTAAAGGGTTACAGTTAACTAGTTTGAGTAAACTATTTATACACCTCTCATAGGGCTTTCAATTATTTTACTCGTAGCATTCCTTATGAAAGTGAACCCATCAAGCGCTAAAGATGTATGATTATTTTAAATTGCATTGTACTACATTGTCTTTTTATATTTTACTGTGTAGAATAATATTAACAATTGATACATTTACTCAGTACAAATAAAATTAACAGTGAAACTGAAAAGACAGTGTTCAGATGATGTTTGCCTTGTTCCCTTTTTTCGGTGTGAAAAAATAAGCTTAAAATCAAAACGGGTTTGACCTGTCTGAAACATTAAGTGCGTTTAATAATAATTATGCAGTTAGGGAATTCAAGGTCTTATAACTAAATCAATGAACTGGTGTGTATGTACTTCCAGATGTTCACAAGTGGTAAACACAGAGAATTGTTTTGATGAGCCTTAATCATGTTAATAGGATTTTATAAGTACGGTACAAATCGTTACTTTAAGTCAGAGGTCTATATTGAGTATTTTGCGGAAACAGCCTCTCAATTATACCAACTATTTTGTTTCAATTGCATAAATGGAAGCTATTTTTTTTTTTTTTTTTTTTTGGATGACGCGCTGTCTATTTAGCTCTTAAATGCAATGATTATATACACATGTCATCATCACGACTCTTACATAAATATCAAAAATATGTAACAATAATATTAGACATCATTAAATGTAGTTTATTTCAATTATTGTATTTCCGGTTGATAATGTCGTAAATCAATTAAAACATTTAAACAACATTTTGATGAGATATATTTACAGGTCGAACACTTACTGTTCTAGATAAAACAGACAAAACATAACATTTGTTATGTATTTAGTTACTTTTTTGAGAATCCAAAATTAAAGATCGCATTTTGAAAATTCAACAATAAAAAATAAAGACTAAAGTCAGTCGTCTTTAGTATATTTCTCAAATACAATTTAGCATTCAAACAATTCAAACTGAAAAATTTGTAAATAAAAACTGAAAAAAAACAGTATCAAATACACTTATAATTAAAAACCAATTGTTCAGAGAACAATTGAAGGTCTTTCCATATCAAAGAAATTTTGATAAGAAGATAGTTGTTCATACTGATACGATAAATAATGGTTTAATCATATTTTTAAGTGATATAAAGGAGACAATATGCTACTTCCGGTGAAATGAATGTCACTTCCGGTCTAATATGATAGCTTCTTTCACACTGATTCCAAAAATATATAGTTTCTATATACTTTTGTATTAAGAATGGGAGATACATGGTCACTTCCGGTTTGTTGGAAGTCATTTTTAGTCTTCAGTAATAAGTTTATGTATCTATATGACAAAATATATGGATTCTGAGTACTTTTATACGAAAAAATTGCAAAAAAGGTTACTTCCGGTTTTCTCAAGGTCACTTCCGGTAGTCATTTTTCAAGGTCATTTGTCATCCAACCTTTTGTACAAGGTCAAATGCCATTAAAATGGACTTAGTTGAAGTTATAATCAAATAACCTCATATCAAGACATTTCAGGGGCACTAACTCCTATTAGATGCTATTTAATTGTATCAGACCAAATGTAACATATCTTCATAACTATATAGCAATCATTTTGCACTTGTTCTTTAATATGTACCTTTTCAAGGGTTGGAGAAAATGCAAACACATGGAAAATTCCGAATTTAGAACTTGACCTTGACCTTTGACCTTGACCCCATTTTCTAATAAAGGGCCTAGGGATCTCAAATAAATACATTCCAGGGTTATACGGTTGACGGTTTATTAGTTAATAACACATATTGAGAAAATAATTTTGTAAAGGTAGATAACTCCTATAAAATTTCATCGAATCGCTTCGATCCAAATAAGCCAAATTTTCCTTAGGATGTAACGAACAATTTGTAAAAAGAATTTTGTCGCTATCTTTTTTTGTTACGAAGGAGATGCACTCTGATGATAAACAGTGAATAGGGAGATAACTCTTACAAAGAAAAGTGTTCGGCTTAGCAGGGTTAAATGTAAAAGCGCATAAACTGTACGATACAATATGAAAAATATCTAAGCGACATATTGAGAAACAAACATTTGTCGCAATATCAAAATTAGGCGGAAGAAAAAAAAAAAAAAAAAAATAATAATAATCAGAAGAAGAAATACAATAGGTCTTTCCACAGAAAGGTGGAAAGACCTAATTACAGGTGTTAATATTAGTGTAAGCTCGAAGCTTTTATTGCTATTCAAACACACTAATTTTGCTATAACGACCCATTACAATGCCATACCACTTATTTAATAGCACATAGAGTACATTCTGTAGTCTATGGCCTTTTGTAAAAGTTTGAAATGTTTTTAGTGAACAGTTTGTTAAATTATCTTTTCATCTTTTGTTGGTGTTTTTATTTATCTACATAGTTGATATGCCTACATTTTAATTAAACATGAGGTTCACAAAGTCCGGTTTCACCGGACAAGAATGCAACTGCGATATATTTTTTCACTTTTATTGCAAAAAGTTGTGTTTGCCTTTTTAATAATATTTTTTTTTTTTTTTTTTACTTTATTTTGTGGTCTTTTTGTATATCTCATTTTGTAGGTTTTTGTATATATCTTATTTTGATTTTTCTTGTATCGATTATCTTTTGGAAATTTACCGTATATATTTTTTTTCAAATATTCAAAGAGCACTTACAAGAAATCAATTGTCATTTTTAAGTATCCGAAATTATTTGTAAATTTTATTGTGCTGAAAATTTTCGATTTTACTTGTTATCTCTAATCTTATGATTGCTGCAAATACACTAATAAGATTGTCCAGAAAGGATGATAAGGAAAATACACCAAGTCTACCTTAATGATGCTAGATACATTAATGTCTGTAAAACTAACGAACACAGACTTACTCTAATGCAAGATTGAAATTAATGTTTATGACACAAAACAACTAAGTCGAAACGATTTATCTTATACATGACAACTGATAGATTAATCTTTTAAGTTATAGAATTTAACACAAGTCACAAATATACATTCATTATTCAATGAAGTTATCATTGAATTCTCAAAATTATCCTTCGGACATTTTATCCGGATGTTATTAATACAATAAGAGAACACAGTAACAATTTTGAAGAACGTTACTATTTATTAATCTTATAATTTAAAGGACCTAACACAAGTCACAAATATACGTTAATCGTTCAATAAAGTTATTGAATTCTAACAATTATCATCCGGGACATCTAATCCGGGAAATCTAATCCGGATGTTATTAATACAATAAGACAACACAGTAATAACTTTGGAGATCGTTAATGTGTATTAATCTTATAATTTGAAGGACTAAACACAAGTCACATCTGCATGTTAATCGTTCAGTTACGTTATTATTGGGTCATAACAATTATAATCTATGATATTTTAGCCGGATGTTACTAAAACAATAAGACAACAAAGTCATAACTTTAAAGATCGTTATTATTTATTAATCTTATAGTTTACAGGACTTAACACAAGTCACATGTATTCGTAGATCGTACAATTAAGTTATCATTGCATCATATAAATTATAATCCGGGACTTCCAATCCGGATGTTATTTATACAATAAGACAACAAAGTCATAACATTGTAATCGTTAATATTTATAACTAAAAACTTACAATAAATTGCACATAAAATATAAGGAACTAGTCAGTAATAAATCTACAACACTTCTGTTTAAATATTGATCTTGAAGTTAATTGGTGTCATACACATGCCTATTCGCTGTTAACATGGTCAATGACAAGTGCATAAAGGTTCAATATCAAATTATCAAGACATTTACAAATGAAATTTTACCGACTGGGCGAGAGATGTCAATTCAGTCAAGGTTGTTAAACACTTCCATCATCATCATAAGACATGACTGCACTATAATAATGAAAATGTTCGTCCTTAGGTCTTTCAATGATTGATTTCTCGTCAACAATGAAACCGCATATTCCTATTTCCACAAAGTTAATTTATATACTGTAACCTACAAAATATCAATACACTATATATATTTATCGTTTTGAAAGAGGTAAACCTAATGAATAATGAAGCAGTGAATAGCCGAGAATTTAATTATTTATTGAACGTTATTCAACGTAGGACCAAGGGGGTGTATGAAAATAAACCACCAGTCAATTTATACAGTATTGTATCTGTATTTGGTAACTTTGATTAATTTTATTAGAAAAAAAAATGCAATGCACGCTATGGTAATAAAAAAATGAAACGTGATAAAACACTGCATGGAATAATATATTTTGGGGAACTTAAAAACCCACGTTTTGTATGCAATACTACACATATAGTTGGTGCCAATTAACTAAATAGTTGAAAAACGTTGTTGATGCATGCTATGGTATTGAGAATGGAAACTGCATGGAATTATGTAGTGTGAAACTTTCACACTAACCTCAGGTATTCTCTGAAATATTTCACTTATCGTGAAAAGTATCCATGAAGATATTATTTTAGTATCTTTGTCATATTATCTGATATAATCCAAGTTATATACCGTAAAGCGAGGATGTAAATTCTCGTATATTTTCGCAGGTAGAACAAAGTCGCCAAAATAAATTTCGCCAATTCAAAAGGCACATGCAAAGGTATTGATAAAAGTTTTGAATCCGCCAAAATAATAACCGCAAAAATTTGTGTAATCTTTATTCAATGAAAATTACGAAATGTTACCTCACGCGAAAAACCTTTTTTATATAATCTTCCATCAATCTATCGTTGTAAACTATAATAAAACAAAACATAAAGCCCAATGTGTAAATCAGTCATGTGCTAAATGTAGTCTCTAATTGGTTGTTTTATAATTGATTGTAAACGCAACATCGCTATTTTAAGCACAATTAGACGAAATATTAATATTTAAATATTTAGTAATTGTCCTAATTATCTTGTTGAGAATTTATTGGAAGCTTTCCCATATTCCGTTGAAATATTAATGAATTTAATCGGGCAAAGTTCAATACAGCTCATCCATGACACTCATAAAATCATGGCACTGTAGTAAGCATAAATTATAAATGGCTGTACACAATTTAAAATTTTAATTAAGATTGCTATTTCACCGAATCAAATATAAACTAATAATTATAATACAAATTTACAACTGGAGTTAAGATTGTTATATTCAAACGACATTTTGGCAAATTAAGTTTCTGTCTATTTTTCACTAACTTGCACTGTGACAAGACGATCTTAAAGATTCTTATTTTTTTTTTCTTTTGATATATTCATAATTATGTTTTTAACCAGAGATTGGTAAACGATATATAAAATCCCTCAAGAAAAGTATAGATCATTTACCCCCTTTTGTAAAGTTTTTGATAAGTGTTTGTCATTTTTCGTTTGTTTGCGATGGCGTTGTCAGTTTGTCCTTCACTTTTAAACGAATATTATCCCGACATCTATCGACGAATAAAATTAATTTTTAATTACTGTCAATTGTTGAATACTGTCTGGCTTACGTGTTCATCTAATGCTATTTATATTATTTTTAGTATTACCTAATTGAAAAAAATTGATTTGTTTGTTTTGACCTTTTGATTTCATTAATCTGAGTAGACATAGTTGAACAACATTAGTATTCATTGACCAAATAAAACCATTTAACTCCTACGCTTGAAAATTGTGGCGTAAATTATTTATTTGATATGAGATTGCAATATTTTTGTAAACATAATCAACATAATGTTGCATTCAAAATTGTTTCTAAGCCATCGTTGGTAGTTCCACAACAACCGGGACAAACTATCATAAATTTGTTTTTATATCAACTAGTTTACTATTGATATTTGTCTTTGTTGTATTCTATATTTCAAATGAATTTAATAATGAGTTTAAAAATCGGTAGATTAATGTCACCTTCTATTTGTTACCTCCACGATTGATACACACATTTGAAACCAAACAGTATCATAGACTAATGCTATCAGTCTACATGTACTAAAATAATAAATAATTCCCTCTTGGTACAATTATCTAAGCAATTTATATGCATTAAAATATGTAAAATGAAACGCCATAAAACATTTATTAAATTACAATAAAAATTGTGACTAATGCTATATAACCACCGCCACACTTCTACATTTATTGAATCAAAACGACACAGCGACAGAGAAAATCAAATAATTGAAATCCGAATCGATAGAGTCAACATGTAATGTTGAAATGAACACGGTAATGATGTGATGTCGTTTTCAGTGATTTGTCAGAGAAATAGATGTTGAAGATGCATTAATTGATAGTCGTCACAATCTGTCAGGAGGATAACGGATAACATCGTATCGTGTTCAGATGGAAAACTCTCCTTAAAATGGAACACTCTCCGTGGGAATAAAACGATGCCGTATTGGATTAAATATAACAACAATAAAGTAGGAATAATTTTTAAACTATGCGAACGTGCTATATGCAAATGGAATAATTATTAAGGTATAAAACAATCAAACAGGTTGGTTTTCAATTCCTGTTTGAAAGGTTATTGGACAGACGGGATGCTCCGATATAAAAGAAACAGAAACTAATTTGCGAGTATGTGTCGATTGTCGAATGATCAATTGAACATTGTACCAAAGAAATGACCGAGAATCGGGGTATAAGAGATTACTGTTATATCGGTATATAATAGGACGCAATCAAGGTGTCATTCACTTTTTGTGACCGTTGAGGAGACAAACTGTCATAGCATTCATGCAGTATTCTGCTTCCATAATAAACGGAGTTCAGAGAAATGATCATAATAATATAAAGTATTAGTGTTTTGAACTCTTCCACCGTATTATATCAAGTTGTTTAAATAATGAAAATTGAAGGACTGTCTCGTTTTGAACGACATGATTACTTAATTAATAGTGTTAAATAGAGTCTTTGAAATTATATTAGTGATAAATAGAGTGATGTTTTAGTCATAAAATGGAAATAATCTTTGTTACTTATTGATCGCATGCAGTGTGTCTGTTTTATTCAAGTTACAGAAATTTTATGATGTTTCATGTTGAGAACATATTTACCTAAAGAAGCTTACAGGACAATATTGTAGATTGGCCAACAAATTGTTTAACTAAAGAGAAGCGTATACGAATTTATATCGAATATTTTATATAAAGATGTAATAAAACAAGGATATTGTACAATGCTTTTTAGCATGAAACATATATAGAAGCGTTGAATTTAATCTGCAGAGCTTGAATAAGCATTGATGAACAAATTAAGACCGTATATATTATATGAAGATGTAATGAAACTGGGATATTGTAAAATGCTAACCAGAATAGCACAGAGTCTGTAATCAAGGCAATATGAGGAAATTACTCCCTTTAAGTCAAAGGTTAGACATTTTCTAAATTTATATAAAGTTTCTTTTTTTATAATTTCAAAATATCAATTTTCATCTTACTTATTTGCCAAAAGTTTACTTTTCCAGTTGCTAAATTTATAAAGTTTTTTTTTTTTTTATTTCAAAATACCAATTTTCATTTAAATGCTGCCTATGGTTTGCTGCCCTATTAAATTTATAAAGTTTCTTTTTTTATAATTTTAAAATACCAGATTTCATCTGAATGTTGTAAATGGTTTGCTTCTCCTAACAATAACAAAAAGTAGACTTTATGTACGTATGTGCCTGTCCAAAGTCAGGTGCCTGTAATTCAGTTGTTGTCGTTTGTTAATGTGTTACCTTTTTGTTTTTCTTTCCTTTTTGTACATAAATAAGACTGTTAGTTTTTCTCGTTTGAATTGTTTTACATTGCTATTTCGGGGCCTTTTATAGCTGACTATGCGGTATGGGCTTTGCCCTTTTTTGAAGGACGTACGATAACCTATAGTTGTTAATTTGTGTGACAGTTTAGTCTTTTTTGGAGAGTTGTCTCATTTGCAATCATGCCACATCTATTTGTTTATATTTGATATCGTTTCGATGGAATGTAGGTGCAATATTTATAAATGTACAATTTTTCTGGTGAATAAAGTGTTATTTTCTCTATATTGATCTTGGTATTAACTGTATGTTGCCAAGATATGGCTATAACACATACAGTGGATTCATTTATTATCGTAGGTACACGTTTTTCTGGATAAAGAAAACTTGAATGTTCGTGGATATTAAATGTCGTGGTTTTGCCGAGGTCTCCATAAAAAACTAAAATATATCGTTCATTGAATTAATTAATTTCGTGGTTTACCTGTAGCCTCGAAATCCACAAAGTTTTAACATGGTTATCCAACGAATAATAATGCATCAACAGTACATCATTACTGATACACTAGGTATTCTGGGTAATATTTCCGAAATTGGTTTGAAAATTAACTTTTTATTTTTCAGAAATAGTTACTGTTTCAAAATACAATTATTATGAAAGTGCAGCAAACGTTTGAACATTTCTCTATACTATTTTTTGAATTCTTAGACAAAGTAGTTTTTAAAATTCTGAAGTAATAACACAGGGAACAGATTAATACGGATTGAATATAATGTTTCACAGTGAAGATCATTAAATATAAAAATTGTTCATGTAGGCGTAGATATATTAAGTGAATGTTATCTTTATTCAGATTACAATATTATATGTGACACATTTACTCACAATTTTAGTCCGTAACATATGACATTTCAAAGATACATGGAAAACAAATTAACAATCTTTAGAAGTAAACGTGATGACAGAATATGTTTATTGCAAAGAATGTTTAGCGGAAAGAACCATTTTACCTGTAAAATTGATAATAAGGATATCTTAGCAAAGTCAATAAAAAACCATCACTGGAATAGCCGTTGATATTTGTTGGTAAATACGGTTCACACATAATTAGGTTTTTTGTTAAACGAATGGTTATTTTACTCTGTTAGCATTAGATATTTTCATAACGCATTATTCGTTATTGTTGTTATAACACAATAATTTAATTTTGGATGTAACGCATCTTCTGATTGGCTGACGTTATTTTGTTATGAGCCCATAGACATAATTTAGTCATGTGACCATGACGTCATCAACATTTTTTCATCGTTTTCTACGGTTTAAAATGGAATTTAGAATTAAATTATAAGAAATGACTGTAATATTTTTTCTGTCTATTCGAAATAACATAAAAAATGTGGTGCACACTGTTAAATAACCCGCTACGCGCGTTATTCAGTGTGCACCAAATTTTTTATGTTATTTCTTCATAGACAGAAAAAATATTACAGTCATTCCTTAATTATAAGCAAGCATGTTTATACATTACAGTTAAATTTTGAAGATTTATAAGAATTCTTGAATAAGATATGAACTGTATCATAATGAACTAAGAAGATGCTGTATAATTGTGGATGTCTTAAATCTCAACCAGAGACCCAAAGTTATCAATTTAAGGGTTGCAGTATGGCCATAAATATGATTAACTATAAAAGGCCCCAAATGCCTTTCATCGATATTGACTGTGTCTCATGAATAAATGACAAACACTTATATATTATAAACTGTATAACCTCAATCGCGTCTGGTGAAGTTTTTCCAGTAAGATTTTGTTTCCCGATGAAAGTTTGCTTTTTTCTTTATGTCTTGCTCTTACACCATGTTCACGGTTACCAGCAGTAGTAAATGCTTATAGCTACATTGGTTCCAATTTTCGTAGATTGAGGAAATTCGTGATTGACTTGTAACCGCAAAATCCACGAAAATTGATATCCAGCGAATAATAATGAATTAACAGTCAAATGGTTATTTTGGACACATTCACGAAAGACTACTTTTACTTTTTAACATCTCTGTAGCCTTTTGTACTTGCATGGTTATATGAGAATGAACTTTCTATTTGTCATATTATATATTTCTCTGGTACAATGAAAAGTGGAAACTGTTTTTCTAGAATGTACTCCCTATACATTATGTTTATTTTCATAAAGTGCTTGGAATGTTTTAAATATTTTTTCTTTCTTATTACTTACGTTGTACTAATTATTATAAAATGCATTATTGACATCCTTCTTGAAACTGACCTTGTTATTTGATTATTCTATGTAACCATAAATAAACGGTTTACAAAACTAATCTTTTTTTTGGGGGGGGGAGGGAATAAACATTTTTTCTCCCCCATGGAAATTCGTACCTAAGCTGTATTTTGCAAACATTTTTTGATGGGGTGAGGGAGGGGGTCCCAATGATTTTTAACTTGTTGGTTCCGTATTTCACGGATCAAACTAGCCAAGAAGAAACGATCGTTTTAAGTACAAAAATTTTGTTTCAAAGATAAATGTATATTATTACATTTTGAGTGGACCAGTTTTAGTTTGTTTATTTCAATCATCATGGGACTCAACCATATACGTATCAAAACACAACTGAGTTTACTAATACCTTTACCATTCAAGGTAACCCTACTCTACACGAGGTCGTCGTGATTTGATACTTGTGCATTTTTTTAATTTGAAAATTTTGGATTTGAAAATATTTTATAAAATTGAGAATGGAAATGGGGAATAACTACTTGTGTATCTTATTTTAAGGAAATTCATATATTCAAACATATTTTTTCAGATGGCGAACTGACTGATATCTTTTGAATCAGGAGTATTTATAATAGTGTTTTAAGGCGATATCATAACTGTGCTTTTTATTGACAACTATAATACTGGATATCAGTGTAATTCTCTGTGGATAATTATGAGAGTGTGTCAATCTATGATGGATTAAAATAGTTACTTAAACAGGGATTATGACGGCGAGAAAGGGATTTTTAGCCCAACAGCAAAATACATTTCTTGATACCATAGCAACCAAGTTTGATGGCACACGTGAGTACAATTTTAATAAATTTAACTGAAATTGTTGTTGTTTACTCTTTTGACGGAAATAGGTTAATTTGATAGATTGGATAATACCACATTCCATTTTTTTTTATAATTTTCAATGATCACTTAGTAGCGACGGTAAAACATGGGTGTAACGTATGCATTCAAATTGTATCTCCTGCTTTTAAATAAACTACGCGGATGACAATTGAAAATAATTATATAAATAAATCTGAATCGTTAGATAATTTGACGTCATAAGAAAAGTATTGTATATAATCTTAACTTGAAAAATCATCATATATGCTATTATAAGAAAGGTATTGTACAGAGAAACCTGGCTTAATCGAATCTTGCATAAACCGAAAACCTTGCTAAACAAAACATGTTCTTAAAACAGTGCTTAACAAATTGTGTGTGTTGTGAATACGATAAAAAAACATCTGCCCAGAACGAACAAAATCTAAAGTCCCGAAGAGGTTTGGTAAGACAGGTTTCACTGTATATCAATCTCACTGGTTCGATTATGCAATAGGATAAACCAACCTGACCTGATAATCCAATATGACAATATAAAAAAAGTATTGGATATAAACCGTACTCGATGGTTCCTTCACTATGACAATAAAAAAGTAATATATAAAAACCAGGAATAGCAAGATTATCCAATTGGGCAATACGTGGAAGGTACTTATATATACTATCACATGACAATAACAAAAAAGTATTGGATATACACCTAAATTGTTAGATAATCCTAATTATATCAATTTACTAGTGTGCGTATACTTGGGTTGTTGTTTAATTTTGTTTTTGAGTTTCTTCCGTTTCTCGAAAGTGGAAATTTAGTAACAACATGGGTTGAAAATGTATTCCGTATGAAATTAATTCTACGTTATATTTTTTATTGCCTAACATTTTTGAAATTTTATTAACAAAGGGGACAATCTTTGCTAAAATGTAATCGTTTTACATCAAATGTGTAATGAAAAACATACATTTACACGTACTTAAGTAACAACTGTTATAAATCTGTAAAATCTATTTGTCTAATTAAACGTGTATAGTACATACCACTACAAGAAAGTATAATCAAGAAAAAATATCTAGTGCTTTAAATTTAAAACTAGAAAACATTATGTTTACCAGCGTTTTACTTTTGCGGTTAAGGATGTTTATATAATTTTTTATATGTAATGCACGTATTTTACAATGAACAAAACATAAAAGTTTCGAACTTGAGGTTTCATAAGTTAAAAGTATCAACTATTAGGAAGCATGAAACCAAACGAAAAAAACTTAACAAATAGTCGACTAGGAATTCTGACATTATTTCTAAAATGTTTCATGCGTTGAAAAGTTACATTTTACAGTTCTCTGAACAAATTATCAAAGGTACCAGGATTATAATTTAGTACGCCAGACGCGCGTTTCGTCTAAATAAGACTCATCAGTGACGCTCATATCAAAATATTTATAAAGCCAAACAAGTACAAAGTTGAAGAGCATTGAGGATCAAGAATTCCAAAAAGTTGTGCCAAATACGGGTAAGGAAATCTATGCCTGGGATAAGAAAATCCTTTTTTTTTTTGTTTGTTTTTCTCGGGGGACAAGTACAATAAGCAAGCAAATTAAACCGCGTCATTGAGAATAATATTAATAAGAACTAACTAAAATGTAGCATTTTGTTTGTCATTACGACTAGTTTTGCATCAACTGTTGTTCAACTTGTACGGATTAAAATAAAATACATATGAAACTTCAGTAGTTGTGTGTATAAATAAACTATGCGATATGTTTTTTTTTTATTGTTGAAGGCCGTACGGTGACCTACTGTTCATAATTTCTGTGCAATTTTGGTCTCTTGTGGAGCGATGTCTCATTTGCAATTATATCACATCTTCTTTTTTATATAATATGAAAAGGCGTTCCATTTCAATTCAACTCTATTGTCGAAAATATAACTATAATTATAATTGGTTGTTACTGCTTCCGAAATGTTCTGCTTACACTCCTCCCTGCTGAGCTAACTATAGAAATGAGATATAACTAGATTATTAGCAAGCTTAATACGCTTTTGCTTATAGGGAAAATAACGCCACTCAATCATGTCTTAGCCTTTCATACGTGATTAGAAAGATTATTCCCGTTCTATACATTTCAAAAGTCATTATCTCTGTTGCCATTATCATTATTACAGTAGTAACGTCAAGGGCTGCAGGCTATATTCTTTTCTATTCCTGATTGACATTACAGGTCTCGACAACAATAGATGATAATTCTCGGAAAAGGGAAACTTGTAACAAGGTTCAATCCACCATTTTCTACATTTGAAAATGTCTGTACCAATTCCGGAATGTGACAGTCATTGTCCATTCGTTCGAGGTGTTTTATTTTATGGTTTTGCCATTAGATTAGCGACTTTCCGTTTTGAATTTTCCTCGGAGTTTTTTGTGATTTTATTTTTTTCTTTACTATGTGGAAGCCGTTCTGTAGGTTGATTAGGTTTTTGTGTCATTAGTGTCCCTTCTCTTTATTATTGCTATCGTTAAGTTCAATAATTTTGACATACAAAAAAGTAAAAACACAAATAACTGAACTCCAAGGAATATTCTAAACGGAAAGTACATAATCAAATGACAAAATCAAAAGCTGAAACACATTAAACAAATGGATAACAACAATCATATTCCTGCTTTGAAACAGGAATTTCTTTGTAAGGAAATGGTCGAGTTAGCCTTCTATTATGTCTAGCTTAACCTCCCACTTGTGACACAAGAGTGCAAAGGTATAGTTTTGATTTGTCTGTGATCTAGTGTGATTTCTTTTTATCGATTTGGTCATTGTAAATATATTTGTTGACAGTAATCAATAGAGTGATGTCTAAAGGTTTTATTGAACTTAATTATGTATAAGCTGATTATACACTTAATATGATTTATTGTTTATTTTTTTCTACATCTTATTCGATAGATATGACTGGTACAATTAAACTATGATTTCCACACTATTTGATTTTCCAATGAATTGAAAAATAATTTAACGTGTGAAAGTGAAGTATGTACTATACACAATATCAACAAAACAATAGACAAAATCGTTCTACTTAGTAAGCAGCCAATGGTTTTATAAGTCTTAATTAAGTTTGATTATTTTTCCAATTCAGAATTAACTATAGGAACAATGTCTTCCAAACGCCCTGGTCGCACACTTTGGGACTATTTTTTTTAATTTTTAAAATGTCTTGTAGCAAAATATGAAATTTTGAAGTTGAAATCAAATTGTCCTTATTCTGAATGTTGGCGTTTGTTTTTTTTTCGAATTTCAGTGTTATGTTTTTTTCGTTTTTTTCATCTTTTACATATTTAGTTGATGTGTTTCCCTCGATTTTGGTTTGTTACCCGGATTTGTTTCAGATCATCGATTTTTTACTATCGAACATCGGTATACTATTATAGTCTATATTTATGTTATCAAATGCTTGACTTCAAATGCATTTGGTTCTTTTTTTGTCCAGGAGAACAAAATAAAAAATAAATATTTCTGTATCAATTTATATAATAATAATATGAGACAATGAGATAGCAACTTGATACTTGTGTTTTAGAATAACTATATTATAAGCTACATGGTGTGTTAGTGATTAATACGATATACAAAGGGTTAGTTAATTCCATACGGGGTGAGAGCGAAGCAAACAGTGTTGTTTTATAAAGGGTTGTGGCATCTGTTTTTGTTGGAAAGGGAAGCAACTCCTTACTTACCCGATATGGTTGGTAACCCTGTATAGTAACTAACCAAGTATTCTTTAGGGCACCCTATTACAACTATATATAGTCACTACGTGTAGTTCGTTAACCAAGCATATCTTCAAAAATCTGTAGAAGGTTGTATAAGGAACATTATTTATAATAGTGGTTAAATATGGAAGGTATCACACATAGCCACTGACATTTCATTTAATGATACAAAAAGCTTACTATACCGAGAAGGTGTCATTCGCTCAACTATTAGTGCTTTGGTACTGACAATAAGACAACGACTAGCTATGCGTTTACCAGAAATACAATGTGTAATAATAAATATCTCAGTGATTGAATAAACAATGTATCGCAAATAACCACTGCCATTTGATTGAATGGCACAAAAGCGAACTAGTTTACGAAGTATCATCAGCTCAACTATTCGTGTGTTGGTACTAACATAATTTAAACATCACATTTAGTGAACAATAATTAAAGATATTTTGAATTCATTTTGTCAGCTTGTACTCACTCGTACAAACTGAAATTCAATGAGTTTCCTCATGATTCAAGGGATTCTTGTTTTTACGGCAACATTTAAAATATACAGGAAATGAGCGTCTACGGAAGCATGCACGATTGACAAGAAAGCAATTTAAGTAGACATGCATTAAAAACCATATTAGTTTATTTAATTTCAATGCAAATAGTTTTAAGTAATGGATTTTAGCACTTTGCGTGTTTTTATCGAATAATAGAAATGAAAATGGTCGAAAAGGGAAAATATAGGGCAAATACATTTCAGTAAAGGACATATAGTGCAAATAAACAGATAAAAACATTTAATATTGTGTAACTAGTTTTGAAAATGTCTATACCAAGGCAGAAATATGATAGTATTTTGTTTGGCCTTTTTGGTTTATTTCTATTCGATCGTCACTGATGAGTCTCTATGATGAGTTTATTTGTTTTACATTCGTTCCATGGGTTTTCAAAGGCTTTTAAGACTTTCTCTCTCTCCTTTTTTCTTTAATTCTCCTTTGAGTTTTAGGTGATTTTTTTTAAAGTAATTGAGGAATTGAAATCGGAAGTTTATCAAACAGATATCATACAACTGTTGACGGAAATATGAGGCAGAATTGAATAAAATAAATATGAGTAATACACAAAAACGTCCGATAATTTATTTGAAAAATATTTTTAAACTTAAAGTCTTTCTTCTTAATAATAATGATAACAAAAACAAGCTGAAAGTTTTCTTTAGATAAAAGAATTTAAAAAATAATACCAATCAATTTAATGACCGGTTTCTAGGTTAATAATTATTTCCATGGTTTTGACTTTTTTTGCTCGAATGTTGAAAACAAACTCATTGAAGATTTTCGGGCTTGAAATTGTGTGCACCAGATGCGCGTTGCGTCTCTAAAACAACCCACCAGTACTATTCGAATACAAAAAGTTAAAAGTATAAAGTAAGTACAAAGTTGATGGGCATTGAGAAGTTTTATTATTTTCATATGATCATCATTATATTATATTACAAAACAATCTTAACTATGGCTATATAGGAAACTCAAAACGTGAAGCTGTTTATATCTGTAAATATCGACTAAAACAACCATTATATGATTCAAGAACAAGTAAAATAGCCATTATCTACTTTAATATGCAGTTATTGTAAATCCCTTTTAACCGATTGCTAGGTAAATAAAATAAATTGTATTTCCGATATTCAACACAATCAGATTAAGTTCATAGTGATATGCTATATAGTTAGAATTGGACTTTTGAATTGCTTCCGTGTGTTAATTAAGATTCAAATAAATTAATAATTCAAAACTTATCCTTTGTTAGTTACGTTGTATTGTTCGACTCATGAAGTGCATATTTTAATTTCGTTTTCAAAGTTCTATACATTGAAACTTTTTAATGATTAGTGCTCTATGCTATTGACGTTAGAGCTGAGAACATTACAACATGAGATAATCACATTTCCGAAATTGTATCAAAATGAAATTGTCTAAAATGGCTGTTAGAATACGTCAATGTTTATTGTCTCAAAAATAATAATTTAAATTCTGGTCATTACGATTTAGGAAATGAAAGTCGAACTTCGCGTGTAAGATTGGCATAACAGCCGACATGCAGTTACAGCACTATTTGTGTTCGTGATTTCATTGGAATCATCTTCAATGAATAGCATTATCATCTATGTACTTGAATATGCATAGCAAATGAAATACAATGAAATTGGCAAAATAAGGTAAGTTAGTACACTGTATGTCTGTAATGTTTAGCATACGAAAACGGTATTACTATGGACCCTGTGAATCAATGGTTGTCACGAGTTGTCGTCTTTCATATATTTATTTTATTTTATTATATGGAGAGTATAACTAAAAAATATATCCTCGATCGAACTATTTTATATTGCCTTTTTTACAGCTAATCATACAATTTATTTTTCATTAATAAAGCAGAACGATGCCATTTTCTTCCTTAAAATTAACAGTATTTGGTCAATGTTGGTAATGCATCTGATTTCAATAACCTGGTTGCCTCAGATTAGTAAAGTTTTACGTGCAAAACGTTAAGCAGACAAAAATCGACAACAACGCAATTATATAGGTCAATAATTGGGGGGAAATCCTATTGTTTATTCAGACCTGCAGTGATTGAAATATCGTGTTATTGATTGCTGAGCAAATAAATTTGATGACATTTATAACATCCAACACCATAAAAAATACTATTCAAGTTAAACAGATCCTGGTTATTAATAGAAAATAAAGCGGTGTTTACATTTTGGGATTTCTTTCAAACAACAAAAAGGCTCCACAGAGTAGTTAATATAAACAAAGGAAGATGTTTTTATATTAAGTGAATGAGACTTTTCCCAGAAGACACGATTTGCCACTGAACAAGATCTTCATAAATTGGAGGTCAAGTAAATTGGAAGCCCATAAAACAAGATATGCAATGTTTTTTCCATGTCTCAGGACTTCAAAACACGATATCAATAATAACATTATCATACAAAAGAAATAATGTGTAAGAACAATGAAAATTTTCGATTTGGGAAAACAAGGATAACTAGAAAAGTTAAGATTGGTTTAACATTTTTTTAATGAAGTTTGAGTTTTCTAAACTTTAAAAATTCAAATGTGACATCACCAAAATACAAGACTCTTAGGAAAATTCAAAACGGAAAGTCTCTTATCAAATGGCAAAATAAAAAGCTCAATTACATACAAGGAATGGACAACAAATTTCGTGTCTCTGACGACTTTGGTACAGACATTTTCTGTAATATAAAATGGTGGAATAAACCTGGTTTAATAGCAACAAAATGTAGCTGTGGCATATAACAATGTATTCAGTAAATAAATATCAACACGGTGTCTTGCTAGCAATCTATGGAACTAGAATCTTTTATCTTTCTTGTTTCGACCATTATTTAATGGATGCAACTGTGATTTATTAGATAATCTCTTTGAACTGAAGTCCTTGTAAATTTCAATCAAGACGCCTGTTGTTGATTCGAAGACATATTCCCGGTAACAAGAATATCATTTCTTAAGAATTGTTGTCAGTAATGTTTCTTTTTTTCCAAATGTCTCAATATACATATCTAACGTTAAACATGATTTGATTCTAGAATATCCTTTACTATTGTGTATTCTATTTTATCAGACATGATACATTTTATATTTAAAAAACATCTTATAAGAAATCTTTAAAAAGTCAAAACAACATGTTATTTAAATGTCATGCGTAAGAAACGATTTTTTTCTGGATTTACCTCTATAACGAACGCTTCGAGTAAATTATATGATATCCAACGATTTATGAAAACCTAAAAAGTTGAAGGGCTATATAAAAAAAGCTTTAAAAAAAAACTAATGAAATAGCTAACTTTGCCTGAAGGAGTTGAAAACTTATGTCACACCAATTTAATTCCTTGTCCGACAGACCCGCCCGCATACATTTTTTCAAAACGTAAAAAAATATTTTTTAATAATTCCGCCTCCCGCATCCGGAAATACATTTTCCAGTATCGTTTTTTTTTATGAACAGCAATCACAAGAGAGTTTTAGTCAAAGTCAAATGGGGCCCTTTAAACTGTTTCAGGCATTAACACAGATGTATTATCAACTAATACCGTTGAATGTGATGTTGTTATCATAATAAAGTATGCAGAAGGAGATGTGTTGTCTTCAACTGCAATATCGTTTGCCGGCGGAACAAAACTATCCCTACCCGCTGCATATTTATGCACATGTTATCATATAGGACACTGTTGTGCAGTATTTGTCGTTTGTTGGTGTGCCTCATATAGGTATTTAGGTCGTCGGTTTTTCTGTTTGAATTGTTTGAATTAACATTTGGGGTCCTTTATGGATTGTTATTTGGTGTGGTCCAAAGCCCCGTGTTGAATGTATTACGCAAAAAATAGAATGTACACACATTTACAAATAGCTCTTACCCTCCCCCCCCCCTACAAAAAAACAAAGTCAAAGACATGGCTGTGTTGCTAGGTATAAATCTAGGCCATTTTCGGGTATAGATAATGTCCTGGCCTGGGAAGGAGCAAAGATATCTATGACATGACAGTTCAGTGGAGATTAATTAAAGCAGTTGACATAATTATTCAATTATTATTTCAAGATGTGATGCCTAAGAAACTGATATTAAAGAACATTCATTTGATTTCAAAAGAGAGGAAGGGGGTACATGTATCTGAACCCCAGTTTGATGGAAACAAAATTGTGAATACAGATTTCCCGTACCTTTAGTATTGTTAAATATTGAAAAATACAGGTATAATTTGATTGAAAAAGAGGGACGAAAGATACCAAAGGGACAGTGAAATAATCATTACTCTCCCCTCCCCCACCCGTTTCCCACACTCATTGAAGTTAAACGGTTGACTAATACAAAGAGTCATAAATGTGCTCCAATTAAAAGATTAAAAGTAGACATTACACAGTAGCATTACATGTCTTGGTGAACAGGGAAAAAAGCACTTGGCAGTTGATAAAGTAAAGAAATGTCAAAACACAAGTGCTAAATCAATTTTTATACCATCCTTTTTTGATTATTATTGTCAGAACATATGATTTTATGTTTACAAAAAAATATATAGTCGATTGCCTTTAATTTCAAAGCTTAGCCTCAACAAATTTGTAAATCTATTTTATTTTTATTGAAATTTTCAAATCGCTCGCTCGCCCCAAAATCCATAGAACATGAAACTAGATTGGTGTGGCCTTAGTTTCTTTATAATTTCAAAATTTAAATACGGACAAGTTAAGAAAGGATTGTTTTAAAATTATGTCTGCCTCGAAGTTATGACAACTAAGTTTTACTCTAGTTAATTTTTATGCACCAAATAAATAAAGGCAACAGTAGTATACCGCTGTTCAAAACTCATAAATCCATGGACAAAAAACAAAATCGGGATAACAAACTAAAACCGAGGGAAACGCATTAAATATAAGAGGAGAACAACGACATAACACTAAAATGTAACACACATAGACAAAATCCCACGAGAATAACAAATATAACATATATATATAAATCTTCCTAAAAACAGGATTTTTTTTTCTTCAAAAAAGTAAATGACATGATTCAGAAAAACAGTTTAGGTATGGTCATAGTTGGGGTAGATATGAATGATACATTATCTAATATTGTCAGCAAAAAAAACAATAGAAATAATAAAAGAAAACGAAAACCAGTCAACAGTTTAAAAGGGTTATTAAAAACACATGAATTGATAGATATTTGGAGAGATATACATAGAAACAATATACAATTTATATGGAGACGGAAAAATAAGATAAATGAAGCTTCACGCATAGACTACTTTCTTGTTTGTCCAGAAATAAGGTCAAATATATATTCAGGAGATATAAGACCTGCACTTATTTCACATACAGATCACCCAGCTATATCTTTAAAAGTAAAAGGGAGATAACAATCAAAAGGGAAAGGTTATTTTGAAATTAATAATAGTATCTTTGATAATATAGAGTATAAAAATATAATAAAAGGTCTTATCATGAAATATAAAAGTGAAACAAAACTTACTGATAACATAGGCCATCAATGGGATCTGTTCAAAATTGAAGTTCGAGAACATACTGTTGCATACTGTAAAAGAAATGCAAATAAAAATAAAAATGAAATACACATATTGGAAATTAAGATTAAAACATTAAATGAAAATGTAAACAGAAACTGTAAAGATGATGTCATTAAACATTTTCAAGAAGAATTAATTTATAATGAATGCAAAGTAATACCCTAGTCCCACTAGGCCACGATCGCACTACGATCTGTGAAAAAAATGCAAATTTTGATGATCGTGGTACGATCGTGTAGGTCGCAGTAAGGTCGTACCACGGTCGTGGTGAGGTCTTCAAGATCGTGAAGAGCGTGGCCAACTTTGAACATGTTCAAAACAATCGTGGTGCGGTCGTGGCGAAATTATGTCGTAGTAGAAGCGTAGTGAGAGCGCACTAAGTTCGTAGTAAGATCGCAAAGGTCGCTGTACAATCGTAGCGAGAGCGTAGCGAAAGCGTGATTCTATTCGGAGAGATTGCGCTACGATCTCACAGCGACGTTATCACGACCTCACTACGACCATCACGTTCTCACCGCAACCCAACTACGCTTCCACTACGACTTTACCACGCTGTTCACCACCATAGTACGATTCTAGCACGCCCTTGCCGTCCTCATCACGCTCTTCTCACGACCTTACTACGTTCACCATTTTTATTGTCATTTTCACATAAAATATATAAAAAAAAACTCCCTAGATTTTGTTTGTCTGAATGTATTTATCCATTTGCTCTAACAGCTCAACCATGCTTCTCATTTTTATATAGAATAGACCGTTGGTTTTTTCCGTTTAAATGGTTTAACATTAGTATTTTTTTGGGGCCCTTTATAGCGTGCTGTTCGGTGTGAGCCAAGGCTCCGTATTGAAGGCCGTACCTTGGACTATAATGGTTTACTTTTATAGATTTTTACGTTGATGGAGAGTTGTCTCATTGGCACTCATACCACATCTTCCTATATATATTGACACATCTGTGTCATCTCTGCTATCGTTCACTAAAATATCGTCATTTGAGCTTTATGGACCAGCAATAGGTTGTAATTTAGGTTTGATTGGTCGTTCCGACATCTCTTGATGACAAGTATTATACTACTTATGTGTATAGTATCAGTTTAATTGAAGTCTGGAGCTGGCATATCAGTTAACTGCTAGTAGTCTGTTGTTATTTATGTATTATTGTCATTTTTTTTTTTTTCTTTAGTCACATCTTCTGACATCAGACTCGGACTTCTCTTGAACTGAATTTTAATGTGCCTATTGTTCTGCGTTTACTTTTCTTCATTGGCTAGAGGTATAAGGGGAGGGTTGAGATCTCACAAACATGTTTAACCCCACTATTTTTGCGCCTGTCCCAAGTCAGGAGCCTCTGGCCTTTGTTAGTCTTGTACTATTTTTAATTTTAGTTTCTTGTGTACTATTTGGAGTTTAGTATGGCGTTCATACTTTGCTCCCTCTCCTCTACATCAGCCCCTACCACCACGCCACCTTGTTTTAGTAGATTTTGGTGGCAAGACTGTATTGTTTCCGAGAAATCTCCGTTTTAATCAGAAATAGAAGGAATGGAACTATATTGATATGAAACACGATATTGACGGTATTGCTGAGAACGTAGTAAGATCGCGGTATGAACGTAGTATAATCGTGGTAAGAACGTGCTATAATCGCAGTAAGATCGTGTTGCAATCGGATAACTCGTGGTATGGTCGTAGTGAGAACGTGAAGAGCGTAGAAAGATCTTTATAAACGTAGTGAGGTCGCAGAATAAGCGCGGTGAGAACGTGGTTTAATCGTAGCGGGATCGTTGTAAAAGCGTAATTAGGACGTAGTAGCATCGTGAAAGCAACGAAAATTAACATTTTCATGCCGCTCATACCGCGACCTCACCACGATCTAAATTTATTTTAGATCGCGGTGAGCGTGGTGCGATCGTGGTCTAGTGGGACTGGGGCTTAAGAAAAATTTATGAAATAAAAAGTAACGGAGCTCAAATAAAGTCCAAGATTAAATGGGTAGAAGAAGGAGAGAAAAATACTAAATTTTTGGGGGGATAAAAAAAAGCTAGACAACCTAGAAAGACTATAACTACTTTAAAAGATGATAAAGGAGTTATACATACAGAATCTTCTAAAATTTTACAAAAAAAAAAAAGATTTCTATCAAAATATTTATAATAGTACAAGTCCAAATGTGAAATCCATAGATAAATATATTAATGATACACATATTGATCATAAATTGAATAAACAAGAAAGTGAGATAAAGGAAGGTACTTTAACCATTGAAGAATGTACTAATTCATTTTTCAAGATGAAACTTAACAAATCACCTGGAATTGATGGACTTAGTGTTGAGTTCTATAGGACTTTTTGGGATGATTTAAAAGAATTTGCTCTATCTACATTTAATTATTTTAAAAAGGGGAGTTAACAAGTTTTCAAAAATTAGGAGTTAATTCTCTTATACATAAAAAGAATGATCCACTTTGCTTAAATAATTATAGACCCATAACCTTATTATATATTGATACAAAATTAATTGCATATTCATTGGCTCAACGCATTAAAAATATACTACCAAATATTATACATAAGGATCAAAATGGTTATGTTAAAAATAGATATATAGATTATATGATATTAGCATGATTAGAAAAATTCAAGATATAATTGATTATGCAGAAAGATTTAACATAGAGAGGCACTACTTTTTTTAGATTTCTCTAAAGCATTCGACTCTTTAGAATGGGCTTTTATCTTTTCAGCTTTAAAAAAAGATTGGATTTCAAAATTCTATGCTTAAATGTATTAAAACTTTATATACAGATATAAAAAGCTCAGTAATAAATAATGGATGGATCTATGAACCCATAAACATTCAACTCGGAATACGACAAGGATGTCCGTGCAGTGCATTAATTTTTGTTATTGCAGTAGAGATATTAGCCTGTAACATAAGACAAGACCATAACATCAAAGGCTTTGAAATTAAGATAGATGGGAACACACATTCATTAAAAATCAACCAACTTGCAGACGATAAAACACTTTTTTTTCTAAAAACACAAAAAGACATTTCAAAAGTTTTAAATATGATTGAAATCGTCGGCACATTATCTGGGCTTAAATTGAGCAGATCAAAAACAGAAGGCATATGGTTAGGAAATCTCAAGCATTGTAAAGAAAAATATAAAAACATCAACTTTACAAACAAACCAGTAAAATGTTTAGGAGTTTTTTTATTTGGTTGTAATAAAAATGATTGTCAAAACCTCAATGCTGAAAATCAATTAGAAAAATCTGAGAAGATAATTAAAAACTGGGAAAAAAGAAATTTAACATTGTTGGGAAAAATAACTGTTACAGTTATCAAATCACTGATTTTACCCGATATTACTTTTTTTTTTTCCGTTGTGGAAACATCCTGCGCAGCCGAGAAACAACAAAATAATTTAACAGAAGCTTTATTATAACTATTGGCATAATCTCACCAAGTATAAAGTTGTTTCTTGGGTGCGCACATACTTTTTCAATCTAAAATATACTTAAAATTTGATGAAAAACAAGGAAAATCACCAGATCTAACAAAATATGCAAATTAAGTCATGATTTGTTGCCATGGTAACGTGTTCGATGTCAAATTTGTTTTGTTTTTCTTAGTACCTTATACCTAAGTCAAGTTTTCAGTAACTTAAGAATATGTCTGATAACTTTTAGATTTGCAGTAATTTTTGGGCAAAATAAGGGCCTTATTGCCCCTACTCCTTTAAAAAACTTGTATTTCAATTCTTATGGAAAAGCAAAACAGAAAAGGTTAAACGTAATGTATTAAGCTATGCATTTCTAGATGGTGGTTTAAAAATGATTGACATAGAGAAATACATAGAATCTTTAAAAATTGGGTGGATTAAAATATTAATATATGGCGATTTTGCCAACTGGAAAGTAATACCATTATTTTATTTTAATAAATTTGCAAGAACTTTCTTATCTTTCATATGAACATTAATGGTATTAACTCAATTCCTGGTTTAAATAAGCTGTCAAAATTTTATTTGAATGTAGTAAAAGCATGGGTAAAAAACAAAAACATAGAGCAACCAGAAAACTTAAGAACTATTGGAAAACAAGTAATTTGGGGAAATCAATTTATCAAGATTAAAAAAAAGCCTTTTATTTCAAAACTGGATAAATAGCAAAATCATATATGTAAATGACATTATAGATGAAAATGGTAGCATATTCGAGAAATATATTTTACAAAAACTCAATATTAAATGTAATTGGTTGTCAGAATTTTCTCAATTGAAGAAAGCTTTGCCGAAAGAATGGCTAAACATTTTAAGACAAGAAAACTCAAAGAAAACTCAAGAAAAAACAGATTATGTTTTATATATTAAGAGAAATTGTAATTATACAGAAACATTAGAAAATTTAGAAACAATAAAAAATTATAATATATTCATTCAGAATTAGATTAAAATGCCTGTTGGTTTTAACCGATGGAAAACAGTGTTAAATATTGAGTATATTTAAAAGAGTTCAGCATGTAATATATTAAAATTCGTTCATCATTATTTGAAAGAAAATAAGTATAAAGTGTTTCATTGGAAATTGTTACACTTTATTCTACCTTGTAAAACTTTATTAAAACGGTGGAATATCTGCAATACTTCAAATTGTAATTATTGCAATACCACTAAAGATTATGATCATATGTTCCTGAAATGTCATTTTCTTGATGACTTCTTTGGTAAAATCAAAATCTTTTTGGAAAACTGTATATTAATAATAATATTCTTATATTGAAAAATCTAGTATTTGGTTACAAAATTAATGATGAACAATATTATGAAATAAATTATTTGATTACATTGATAATGTTTTGTATATATAAAGCTTACTACATGTCTGAGCAGATGACAGAAGCTATAAAAGTATATACTGTATTTGAAGCAGCATTTATGTACAGTTTCAAATTACAGGCAAAATGTAAGACTACACAATGCATTTGTTTTCTAGAAAAAAACTGTCAAATTATTGAAATAATTTCTTTGTTTGAGAAATATATGATCTAGCAAAAATAAAGGAATGGATAAGTTAATTAAAGATATAAATTTTACAAATTACACATAAGAAACTGATGAAATAATATAAAGTTAACCGTTCACCGCCACATGTTACGAATAATAACGAGGCTATTTAAATCAATTTACCGTTACAAAAAGACGATTTTAAAAAGAAACAAGTATTTACTCTTGATCTTCTTAATACTACTGATACATTTTGATTTAGACATACCTGTTAAAATGCTACATCACTTCTGTTTGTGGAAAACAATGCACATGTTAACAGAGAAAATATGGAAAATTTCCGGAAACTATACTCAACCCCTAGTTTTTTGGACTAGTGAGGTATATTATTAACAGCAGAAATTGCAATTTGTTGTTGAATAAAAATAACAAAAGAGATATTGACATGCATTATCTTGATCGCGTGACCATGCTTCAATGATACATGAAGTCAATGTCTTATACTTTCTAGTAGCATATATTAATGGTTTTAACAATGTGTATGTGTATATTTTAATTCAACAGTTCTATGTTACAGTACAGCTCTTTGTAAGAACCAGGCAGAGTGCGATACATGATGGTTTCAGATTTTTTCTATAATTGGCCTAGTAGTAGCAATCAATGAATCCTGCTCAAAAAATAATTTTGAGTGGGAAAATATGAGTGGTTGCCATGGTAACGGCAACTCTATTTTTTGGTTGTTAAGCGTGGTAAAATCTGTCAAAAAACAGCTAAATCACCACAATTCAGAGCCTGATTATGAATAGAATCATGCATTTTTCATTAATTTTCATATGTAACATTGATAGAACATCGTTTAAGCTTCATTGTAGTGAAGATTGCATGTCAACCAAATTTGTAAATTTTTTGAAAAATTTTGTGAAAAAATGCATATTTTCAACTTTTCTGAAATTGGGATTTTTGCTGAATTATCAAATTTTCTCTGGTGTTTTTCAGAAAAGTGCAAATGTGTACAGAATAGTTAGCACTGTAGTTATGAAGTTTGGATACTTCTTTATCAAATTAAATAGTGAAATGCGTGGGATTTTTTTTAGTTTTGTCACCATAGCAACCGATTTTTTCCTTGGAAACGGAGTTTTTATTTGCAGAGTATTGTAGTTTAAGAGCTTAAATGTCCTGAATTGTTTTATAACCGATAAGAAAAATACATAAAAGCTAACGCAAACTTTAAATTACAATCGTCAAGTGTTGTTGACTTCAATTGTTACCACGGAAACACATATTATCCATAGCAACATCCACTCTGAAATTGGATAAATAGAAATTTATGTAAAAAAATACATAAATAGAGGGTGTTTATTTTCAAATTGGAATATGACTGCATGCTTTGCTTCACTTACAGTCCTTCCTGTTATTTTCATAAGGCTCAACAAATGTAATATATAATGTAATATTTGGGTTGGAAGGTTAGAAAAAAGGGAGGGTAGGTTTTTTTTTTTAAATATCATACATGTAGATTCTTGAAAAGATTATGTTTGGTCGGAGAGCCTGATTATAAATAGAATCATTTTTTTTCTTCAGAAATTTCATATATAAGATTGATAATCTTTTACTTGGTTTTAGCTTCAAATCTTAGTTAAGGTACTTTGTAGTTCGCTTGTCATTTTGGGGGATTTTTGTCAGATTTTTCAGAAACCTCAGGTTTTATTCATTTGAATGCCTTAAAAATAAATGGCATTGACCCCCATTTATCTTTTTATAAATCTTTTACATGTATAATGATAAGCCATCTGTAAAAGTCTTATAAAATTTAAATTATTCCTTGATAGTTTTTGAGAATGTAAACTTATCAATGATAAAGCTATGAAAAGTCAAGAGATAATGTTTTCCCGCCAAAATTTCAATGGTTAATATCTCGAAAACAAGCACATTGATCTGCATATTTGTTTACTCTTTTGATTCCTTTATTAATCCGCTATCGATATTCACTTATATTTAAATTGAAAGATCCAAAATAATGTCATACAATTGTGAAACTCCAAGTCAAATTATCTCTCTGCTTTAAAATGAATTTTTAATAAGGAAACAATTTTTTAAAATCTCAGAATATGATCAAGATTCTTTGATAGAAAGTCATTGAATTTTCATTTCAATATAATAAAGTATTCTTTTTAAGATGCTTGGGTAGCAATTTGAATAGATAGAACATGATTTTATTAATAAAAAACATCTTCATTCTATATATTTATTGCAAAACTACTTTACACAGTTCTCAAACGAGAGCTTACTTTGGAAGTATATTTATATTCGGTTATAGTTATATTAGCAGGGTTGATTTTTGTTCTTCCGTATAACCTCAATTTACTCAATTTTCTTTATAGCATATATACTAGAAGTAACAAGGATATCGTTTCTTGGGGCCTTTATAGTTTCTTGTTCAGTGTAAGCTAATGCTCCGTGTTGAAGACCGTACTTTGGCCTATGATGGTTTACTTTTAGGAATAGTGACTTAGATAGAGAGTTTTCTTATTGGCATTCATACCACATTTTCTTATATAATTCTGCTCATTATTGAAGTCAATGATATATGATCTAATTATTCAAGGATTTTACTTTGCAATCTATTAATAACTACTGTTTCCTTTGAATCTTAAATAAGAAATAAGCTAAAACAAAGGTTTGCGTTATTTCGCAAAGGTTTGCGTTGTAACGCAAACATTGGAAGAAAAAAATAAAAAAATGTTTGGCGCTAATACGTTTCCGTAGATTTTAAGAAAGGTAGTGCATATATTACTTAAGAATCGGTGCTCACCCATTACATTAAGAATTGAAAAATGCCAGACACTCGTAATGTACAGCTGATAGAGTTGAGGATGAGCGTCATTTTTCAATCGAATGCTTACTTCATAATGATTTGAGGGAGGAACACTTTCAGCACATTTCTAGCACATCTCGATGTTAACACAAAAAAACTTTACTATTATGGGGGATACTGACGATTGTATTGTTAAACAATAGTTCTGTTGAATAATGTAGTGCATGTCTTGATACTGACTGTTATTTGATATATATAGTTGTTTTTTTTTCTATTTTGTTTTGGCTCCGATTGTGACTTAGGCTTATGGTGCTATCATATTATATCATATTATTATTGTTGTAAAGTCTTTATGTTGATCCAATCATTATATCGCCGCTTAAAAAAGTGGGGTATACTGGTTTACCTCTGTTTGTCCGTCCTTCCAACCGTTCATCCGTTAGTCTGTCCGTCAGTTCATCCCTCCGGCCCATGAATATTTTCGTTGCATTTTTTTTATGAACTTTATTATAAGGATTTCTAAAAGGTTTATTGAAGTCGGCTATATCTTGTGATAAGTTTTCAGATTCATTACTCAACCACTTCCTGTTTACCGAAAACTTTTCACATGACTGCCAAGTTAAAAAAATATTTTTCTGAGGAACTACAATACAATGATTTCTGAAATTTGGTTTCAGGGTTTATATTAGTCAGCTATACTGCGTGATGATTTTTCAGATTCACAACTTAACAACGAAATATTTGGGCGGGGTACATTGTATCATCGGTAGTTCGCACCACCACTGGTTGTTAAAATGCTCTTTATAGACCCTTTAATTTGGAAAAATGAAATATTCTGTTCTGTTTTATTCTATATACAGATTTCGAATTGAGTATATAGAAAGTATTCGAACTACCTAAGCCTTATGTTATATATACAGAGTTATTTCTTTAAAACATGTTACTTTATCGTATATCTAAACGTAATAATACAGACAGACAATTTTCTTTTATCCTGTTACCCTTATGCTTGACTTGATAAGTGTTGGACTAATGGGTTGTTGGAGTATTGGGCTGTCGGAGCAATTGATTGTCGGACTATTGGGTTGTTGGACTAATGGGTTGTCGGACCAATGGGCTGTTGGACCAATGGGCTGTCGGACCAATGAACTGTTGGACCAATGGGTTGTCGGACTAATGGGTTGTCGGAATAATAGCGTGTAACCATCTCATTAACATTTGTACCACATCTTCTTTTTTAAATGAACAGAAAAGATAAAAAAAAATCTACATGAAAGTGGAAAAATATAATGTTGTATGTATGACAAAAAGAGGGCTCCAAAAAGGTTCTCAGTCCTAAGATCAAATAGTCACTTTTAGAAATTTATTTAGTTAACCAGGCCATATTAGGCAAATTATACAGTTAACACTTACAGTGACACCAACAAAATTCAAACTTGATCTCTTTGTGTATACATGTTTCATAAGATTTGATTGAGGCAAACTAAAATTATAAAATGGAAACCAACTTTGTGACGACTAATGTACTGACAAACATGGGTTAAAGCTACTACAACCCCCAACCCCCCTTCCCCCTCCAAAACAAAAAAATTGCGGCACGGTCATAAAAGTGTTTATTTTAGTTTTTGCCCGGCCTTGTACCTTGAATCGATCAAATGTGTGCACAAAGAGTGGGACATTGGAAATTTATTCTTTTCACAGGGGACACTAAAGTCTTGTATTCATGAATGTTTACAACTTGTTGGGATTAAAAAGCATTGATAATTACAAAGAAAAATAAGATTGGTATGTACTGCACTGTTTCTAGTGTTGCAGTTTATTGAATGTGTGGAATTTGTCTTCAAATTATTACTGTTTTTAATCTTGTATTGATGCAGACATTCTCAGCTTAGTGGTTTCATTCCAAATCTCGGGATTAATGCAGTCTTTTGTAAAGGTTACAGAGACAGATACAGAAAATAAGGGCGTAATTCATGTAAAGGTTAAAAAAAACGTTGAGAATAGCAAAACAATTTTTTCGAAGATTTATCCTAAAATATGATACCTCAATTTACAGGTCTCTTAAAGGATAGGAGGGGGATTTCAGAAGGATTAGAAGTGTGCTTCAGCTGAATCCCCCTCCCCAACACACACACCCACACACACAAAACAAGATATTATGATATTGGAATCATGAACTTAAAAAATGTGAGATATATGTAGAACGACGCATAGTAAGAAATGATTCATTATTGATACAATTATATTGCTTGATAATTTTGATTTCATAATTTTGCCGGTAATAGCATAATTATTTTACTGGGATTAGCACAATTCTAACTTAGCTGATGTGTTATATTTGTCTATCTCGAAGATCCTGAATTCCAATTGCGGGATAGTAGTACAACAAAGCAGTTATTAATGATATGTTAATAGCTACATGTATATATTAAGAGGATTCCATTATACTGGACTTCCGATATTAGCTATCACCCATGGCCATTGACTATTATTATTTTTTAAATCACCACCAACTTAAAATATGTTCAATTTGCCTGTCCGTCTATCCGCCCGTCCATCACACTTCAGTTTCAGTTTAGAAATGCTTTGACCAAATTATTGGCTTGTTAATATTATGTTACGGGTGAATTTTGTGATTTATGCTGGTGGAATAACATCTCAGACGGATGTGTGCCATAAGAAATTAAGAATTGTCTTACAATTGTTAGTGCCATATCTATCTTGCCTTTCCATAAGCCAGGTTGGCACGGCTATTGCAATCCCATAAAGTTCATCATCTGTTAACCTTAAACCAGATGCTCCACAGGGCGCAGCTTTATACGACCACAGAGTTCGAACCCTGAACAGTTGGGGCAAGTATGGACACAACATTCAAGCTTGATACAGCTCTGAATTTGGATTGCGATTAAATAGTTGACACAACATAGTTTTCTGACACAGAATGAATGTAGTCTAAGAACTTAAACTTAAAAACTTAAACATTGGAGATTTACCTATTATGGTCCAATATCCAAAATCTAAAAACATGGTTAAATTCAGCATATCAAAGAACCCCAAGAATTCATTTTTTGTTAAAATCAAACTAAAAAGTTTAATTTTGGACCCTTTGGACCTTAATGTAAAACAATTTAAAAACTGGACCAAAAATTTACATTTACAGTAAGAATTGGCATATCAAAGAACCCCAATTATTCAATTTTTGATGAAATCAAACAAAGTTTAATTTTAACCCTTTGGGTCACTAATTACTAAACTGTTATAAACTGTTACTTATACTAAATTTGTGGTGCGAAAACCAAGAAAAATGCTTAATTGGGCCCCTTTTTGGCCCCTAATTCCTAAACTGTTGGGACCAAAACTCCCAAAATCAATCCCAATTTTTTTTGTGTTCATAAACCTTGTGTTTGAATTTCATAGATTTCTATTAACTTGTACTAAAATTATTGTGTGAAAACCACGAAAAATGCCTAAATGAGCCCTTTTTTGGCCCCTAATTCCTAACCTGTTGGGACCAAAACTCTCAAAATCAATCCCAACCTTCCTTTTGTGGTAATTAACGTTGTGTTTAAATTTAATAGATTTCTATTAACTTAAACTAAAGTTAAAGTGCAAAAACCAATGTGTCTAGGGACGACGTAACGCAATTCTCTTTTTCTCAAGTATCTACTTGTATGCAACATTTTAAAAAATCAACATACCCCTCCCCCTTTTTCCAAGCCCCCCAACCCCAATGTTTCGTTACATATTAAATTTATTGAACCATCTGAAGAAAAATATAGACAAGACTGTGAGTGAAGCAAAGAAGGAAGTCATATTCCAATTTGAAAATTAACACCCTTTATTTATGTATTTTTTTACATAAATTTCTATTGATGCAGTTTTTTAATGGATGTTGCTATGGATAATATGTGTTTCCGTGGTAACAATTGAAGTCAGCAACACTTGACGATAGTAAATTAAAGTTTGTGTTAGCTTTATGTATTTTTTTATCGGTTATAAAACAATTCAGGACATTTAAGCTCTTAAACTGCAATATTCTGCAAATGAAAACTCCGTTTCCAAGGAAAAAATTGGTTGCTATGGTGACAAAACTAAAAAAAATCCCACGCATTTTTCTATTAAATTTGGTAAAGTAGTATCCAAACTTCATAACTACAGTGCTAACTATTCTGTACACATTTGCACTTTTCTGAAAAACACCAGAGAATATTTGATAATTTCGCAAAAATCCCAATTTCAGAAAAGTTGAAAATATGCATTTTTTCGCAAAATTTTTCAAAAAATTTACAAATTTGGTTGATATGCAATCTTCACTAAAATGAAGCTTAAACCATGTTCTATCAATGTTACATATGAAAATTAATGAAACATGCATGGTTCTATTCATAATCAGGCTCTGAAATGTGGTGATTTAGCTGATTTTTGAAAGATTTTACTACGCTTAACAACCAAAAAATTGTGTGTCCGTTACCATGGCAACCACTCATATTTTCCCACTCAAAATTATTTTTTGAGCAGGATTCATTTATTGCTTCTACTAGGCCAATTATAGATAAAATCTGAAACCCCTCATGTATCACATGTATATGGCACTCTGCCTGGTTCTTATAAAGAGCTGTACTACAATGTTCAAACCTTGTGTAGATAGATAAAAAAAACTATAAAATAAAGACGCAAAACTAAGATTTTTACTTATAGGCATGTTATTTGTACAAGTTCTTATAGCACAAAGCAACATTTCATATTGCTGATAATATTCGGAAATGAAATAGTCCATTTTTAACATCCATGTTCTAATGCACTTAGTTTTATTGTTTTCTGTAGAAGAACTATTCCTGTTTGTTTGCCGATGCTTCTTTTAAAACGTAGTATTTCTTTTACTAATTTCTTAGTTGACCTTGGGAAATAAATAATGACATCGTTAATGTGTTGCGTGATGTTGTCAACGTTTTATTTTATCTAATGGCAGTTCTTAGAAGTTTAAACTTAGTGCATTTAGATTTCAAATTACGAATGCTGATAATAGGGTAAAAAAATAAACCCTTTATATGTGTGTACATTAAAAATAAGAATTTAAAAATAAAAACACTGTAGCTCCTACTCTTTTGGTTAGTATAAAATGACTAAGGAAACACATATTAAAAAGGAGATGTTGTATGATTGCCAATGAGACAACTCTCCACAAGAAACCAAATGACACAGAAATTACAAACTATAGATCACCGTACAGCCTTTAACAATTAGCAAAGGCCCTATTGAAATGTCTGCCTTCAAATTTTTGAAGGTTGTATCATTCTGACTTAACCTTGAGGGTCCTGGAAGGTCGTTTGTAAAAACAGAAAGTAGAATGGATGGTCCATACCGCAAAGTCAACAATAAAGGGCCCTAACATTACAATGTAAAACAATTCAAACGAGAAACATGTTTTTGTCAAACAACCACTAAACCATTTATATTCTGTATGTTACTCTTTGTCATCAATTGGTAGTGATCTGCAGTGGTAAACAATTCACGTAGCACAAACATTTCCACATGTGGTTATAAGACCATCTATTACAACAACTATATTACGACAAAAAGTATTCGATAGAACTTGTTATATCTTCTTCTTTGTGCTAGTATACTATTGTGTCTTTAACTTTACAATAATTGATAATATGCTGATATAATTGATAGGTTCATTGTCTTCAAAATAAATCAAACTGATGGCTAATTATCATTCTTTGATCACATAAAATATTGCGATTTTCTTCTGGAAAACTTTATTAATTCCTTCTTTGTGTCCAAACCGCCATAGTCCTCACAATCGGATTTAATTTCTTTTGTACCTTATGTAACACGTGACTTGGAATCTCTGTGCACGTGACATGAAAGATTGGTTCTGTCTTTGAATTTCTATCATTCAAGTTTTAACTTCATCTCTGAGAAGAATTAATGGATGTTTAGGCATATCAATTCATTAGGTTTATGTATACCGCTGAAGTTACATCCGTTGTTCTCTCTTTCCTTACTGAAGGGAATTTGGTACGCCTTCGCAGGAAAAAAAATAAGCTTGCAATGAAAGTTGATAATCCACGTGGATGTTATTACGTCCTCCAGTAATATGACAATAATCATCAAACGAGCTTTAATTGTCCGATATTGTTTGTATTGTCGACAATATACTGTAAACAATTAAAGTAAGTTACGGGTTAAGTAGTACTCGTGTATTATATTTAAACTTTTAATCATATTACGTATTACATCGAGGAATATATTAATTGCCTTCACCACTCTTAAAAGTTTTGGATGTAGGTCCGATAACTTATTTCTATTTTTATCTGCAAAAAGTATATCACAAAAATACTAAACTGAAGAAAATTCAAAACGGAAAGTCCTTATTCAAATGGCTAAAATCAAAAGCACAAACACATCAAACGAACGGACAACAAATATCATATAGGGAATCAACCTACGACGTCAACTGATTGTTTGATCTTACATCTCGCAGCTGTGATTTTTCTTGTAGAATGAACAAAACATTGCTTTATCGAACAAAGAGCCAATCAAATAAAAAGATATCGAGTCAATGTCAGATTAGGTTAAACAAAATAGTTTTAATCGTGATCCTTCCCGTAGGAAATAAAACACTAAGTTTTAGTACTGCTTCATGTATGCGTTCAATTTACAATGTTAATGTAACTTTTAAATTATGAGTGCACAAAAGCGTCGACAATTGCGTTAATTTACCAGTTATGACTTAAACTAACAATGTAATACAATCATGTATTATTGTCAATTGAACGACAGTTTTATTTGACAAGTCATCCTTGAATCATTATGACGGCTATTGTAGTCTGGTTTTCAGTAAATGAAAAAAAACTCTGTTGATTTATGTTCCAAGCAGGATGTTTTGAACGGTCAACTTGAGTTTTTGAAAGTCATTTAGTAAAATCACAATTTTATCATTCCACTATCTAAATAATGCGCATATGAAATATTTATAGTTATAGATAAACTTATTCGTGTGGTATATGTCAAGGTAAAATCAGTCAAGTGACACAATAAAAATAGGGTTGGTTTAAAATCACCCACAGGAGACAGGTTATTAACACACTTTGTCAATTTCTTAATCTACGATTGGCGTTTTAATAGGTTACAAACATATGTTTTCTCTTTTCTCTTTCATTTTGAAATCGGTTTGAAAAATCTTCTTTTCTCCATCATAGTTTTCTAATAATTGTATAATCAAATAACTTTATCGGACATTCGAGCATTTGAAGGGTTTTTTGACAAGTTTTTAATCAATTCTGTTGTTGATTTATTTCAGGATTATAGTATTATTACTTACGTACTTCCGTTAACCGATTATATCAAACATTAAAAACGAGATCAACAGATTGGCTCAGGTTTTTATGTCTACTTTCAAACTTCCGTTTTTGTAATGATTTAAGGGCAACGTCATAGTATTGATGACAAAATAAAATGTACTTTTATTCTTGAATCATTATGACAAAGGGTTTAGTCAGTTCTTATAAAATAGCACCCCGTATAATCTTTTGTTATTCTATAACTTATCCTTTGTAAAGAATAAACTTTTACAATAAAATTGGTTTCTACAAATGTGCAATGATTTGATTCATCTGTGATAATTTACTATTGTGGGAAATGATTAACCGACTGCTAAATGTTTGAGTTGTGTTTTTATGATTTCAATCATGTGAAGTTTTTTTTCTTCTGTTTTGTGTTTTCTTCTTTTTTCGCCAAACGTTTAGGAACATGGTTCTCAATGCTCTTCAACTTCGTTATTTATTTGGATATTTTAACATTTTTAGATTCTAGCATCACTGATGAGTCTTTTGTAGAATAAACGGGCATCTGACGTGAATATAAAATGTAATCCTGCATGGTATCTGTGATGAGTTTATTTATATGTTCTTCTGTTTCTTAAAAGTTGTGTTCGGTTGTTCCGTTTTTTTGTGAAGAGATTTTGAAGTGTGCGTCTCTTTTGTTTACAAGAACAAGGATAAAAAATTAAATGCTACTGAATTGAAGTGTGCAAAATTGGCAGATGACTTTATAAGCAAGAGCATCACATGTGGCGCAGATTCTATTTCTAATGACTTATATAAAATGTGATAAAACAATTTCAAATAACTCAATAGTTTACAATGATAATCTTTACTTAGTTACCAGACATGTGCTTTATATATGTATTCACCTATTACTGAATTGTAATGCTGAACGATGAGACCCAGTTAAGTAAAACGTATAGCAACATTCTTGAACTTGATTGGCAAATTCAAAAACGGGAAGTCCATAAAGCGTAGAAAATCAATTACTACAAATAAAAAAACAACTATCATTATCCTCATCAGGTAAACACATTTTCGAAAGAAATGGTGGGTAAAAAATAGTTATGGGCTGGTTATACATTCTTTTTCATAATTGACGCAGGTCTTAAAATTAAGTGCCATCAATGTGAGGACACCAGCGAATCATGTAGAAAGTCAATGTCAATATTTATAACAAACTATCGATCCCATCTCTGTAATTTTAGAGAATACATCCCATTGTTATTCATGTTATTGACGACTTACGTGTAAGACATTGTTTTTGATATCGATACAGCATATTATGGTACAATGATTAGCAAGATAAATGTCAACACGTTTATTAATTTCATGCGTCCGAAGTACTTTTCTGGATTCAGCTTAATCAAAGCCTCTAACAAGCAAAGCCAAATATTTAAAATCCGAGGATGTTTATGTACCAAAACAGTTGAAAAGCTATAAGACAAAAAAAAATACCAAAACAAGAGCCAAACCCTTTTAAGGTTAAATTTACTTGAGGGAGTTGAAACCTGTATCGCTACAGTGGGTCACAAACTTTATTTCGTGTATTGAATGTCTTCGTTCCATCTTCGTGAATAACATAATGAACACATCATCAAGGTCAGCTCAAATATCGCATATATTGTTCTAACAAAAACGATGTTATAATGATTCGTTAATGGAGACTTCAGAGTAGGACCTTATCTTTGATAGTGATATGCCCAATGGTACGATAATTAGCAAGATAATGAAACCCATTAGATCTGTGTTGAATATAAAAATTCTTGGCTGCAGTTATACCGGTACAGGAAGAAACAAACGTTAGTTCTCCTTTGAATTGTCATGTTTTAAAAAATATTAAACTTTCAACTGTTGTAAAAAGTATATTGCCAATAGTGCCTTCCTTGTGTCGGATCGAGATTGATCTGCGTTGTATTTAATTGTCTATACTATCAATATATGGACATCAATTTAGAGGGCAATGGTATCAATTTAGAAGTCATGCAATGACATAACTAAATAACAAAAATGAACTTCCTTAATGATTGTGTATTGTATGTTGATTTCTCCCCAAAGAATAGCACTTCATTGATATTTAATATGTAATAATCTAACTAAGCTATTTTACATGTTGAATGTGGTTCGTTGATTGGGTTTACTTGGTATCTGTTTGACAAACACTCAGGTGCCTGTGATTCAGGGATTGTGGTGTGTTAACATGTTACATATTTGTTTTTCGTTGATTTTTTGTAATTTAATTAGTTCGTTGTTAATGTCCTTTCTGTTGAACTAGGTTAATTAGAGGATATATTGAAATAAAAAAAGAACTAAATTACAGAAATCGCTTAAATTTCACAATTATTTAGTTTATGTATAGTTTATTCGAAAACAACAATAAAAAATATAGGTCACCGATGAGTTAAAAAAGATATTTCAATTTTAATGCTAAAAATGACATTTTTGGCAGCAAAGGGAGATAATTTGGAGCTTTTTCAATGATATCTACATTTTTAAAGTCACTTTGGGCCAACACGAATTGATTTTTTGGAAAGATTTTTGTACCATATAATAAAGTAACAACTACTAAAGGTAATAAATAAATTTTGTAATGAAAAATAAATGTTTATTTTTTTTTTCTAAACATTTTATACCCGCGAGCCTCCTTAAGAGTTTACTCGAACAAGCATAATTGAACACAAAATTCTATAACGGTTTAAAACAATGTTAAGGAAGAAAAACGAGATCGAATGTTTAATAATTTGCAAAAGGATGGTGTATATCTGACTTATGACAGTTTATATCAATTCAAATGATGAGTTTAGACCTTTGAATTTGCCTTTTACGTGAGGACGTTTGATCTGGGGTTTTCTTCGGAGTTCTGTAATTTTATTATTTTACTTTTTGTTATAGCTAAAAGTATATGTTAAATGTACGTAGCTTTCTTCAGGCTACATTTGTGAATTGTAAGATTGTTTAAGAAATAATTCATGGAAGCCATAGATTTGTTGGGTATTTACACATGGCCTGGGCCGTGATATTCGAATTTTATCCTGATCGTTAGCGAGGGATAAAATTAACGAATATCACGGCCCAGACCATGTGTACAACAAATCTATGGCTGCCATGAATTATTTCGATTCTAATAGGACAAATACGATCATTAAAAAACTGAAGCGATGATGGGTATACCGTGTGTGTGACTGTTCTATTTTACCCACTGTTGGATAAATGTAAAACAAATCTAATAAACCTGCATGAATGTTTCTTAACTAACCGCTAGAAAAAAACTGTGATTACTTTTTTTACTTCTCAGTAAACCCAACATGTGCAATTTTAAATTTACATGTTTAATCGTAAGCTACCGTCAAATTCACTGTTGACATTTTGTAACTAAGGAGCCGCCATGTTGACTTGCTGAAATCAGTAAATGTGCGAATAATGCAATAGAATAGAAAACAAGCAACACCTACCTCAATACTTTATGTTAATGCAATTGTATTCGAGATAGAAGGTAAACGCAATAAAAAAAAACCTTCAGCTTTGACGTTTTCATTCGTATGACGTCATGTTTTGAAAAGGACGTTAATACGCCAAAATCATTACTGGAATTTCGCGGAATTTTAATTTATTTTGTTGTTGTCCATTTTTCCGTTCTCTAATGTGTAAATTCTTTTGTTATGCGTCATAATCAGAGTAAATGTTCTGTAGGGTTTTATTCAATTGTAATTGTTAACACAGCGAAATCCAAAACTGTTTACACATAGGATACGATACATATGGATTTACGTGGGAGGCATATTTAAACAGCCATTTGTGTACATCTTGGAGTCTGCGCTAAGTATAGATATATCGAGAATTTTATCACGGTGTTGTTTACAAAGCGAAAGAAGCACGTCATGTTAGAATTATATATAACACGTAGGAAAAAACCGTTTAATGTGAATAAAAAGAAAACAAAAGAATGGAAAGTAAAATAAACACCGAGAAGATATTATATCTAGAAATATAGCTATGTATTATCTTTTAAGAAAAGATCTCAGGAAGTATAAAGAAATAAAACACAAATTAACAAAACATTCCTGACATTGTGTAAAAGCTTTATTATCTAATATATTTGTCTTTATATAATTAAGTTGAATACCAATTAAATGAAAAGAGATTTTTTTTGGTTTCGGTAAAAACAGTCGTTAAGCATAATTTTCTCCGTTTAAATAAAACGCTTGCAAATAAGTTGCATTTCTTTTCAAAGCTTGTATATTCCTTGATGGATCTATATCGATTGTGCTCTGCCATTTTCAGTCCTAGATAGTGGAAGACATTCGAACAACCTTTAGTTATAGTATTGATATTTTCTACATTTTTGTGCTCTCAAGATCATTTTATTTTTATTTTGCTGGTATAGTTTGGCTTATTGTTTAGGGCTGCACAATAATCCGTTAACCCGTGGTGGTTAATACCCGTATCTTGTGTTTTGTAATGGTTTGTTGTTTGATTGGCAATTATAAAACACTTCAAATATCCCTTGCATTGTGTGTTTATTTGTTCAAGTACATGACATTCAATTGATCGTTACAGATAAAGGTCAAGGATGACATTTAAAAGTCTCATGTTCCTGAAAGAGGAAGTCAGTCTGACATTTGATTTTTTCAAGATATTCCATCAATGACTTTTAATGCATGATAAAACAAATAGTTGGAAAATTAATAAAATCATTATTTTATCTCAGAATAAGGTCATGGCTCGTATAAAACATATCGGAAAATCTAGATACCTCCAAGGTAGACTGACATTATTTTCTTTTCTCTACGATTAACTTTACATTGTCACCTCTATTCCGTTATAACCTTTATAACCGTTTCACAAATGATATCGGATATGTTCCTTACGTCGTAACTACAATCCCCTTCCCTTTCATGAATGTGACCTACCGAATTAGACGATTTACCGGATTTGTTATCACATAAGCAACACGACGGGTGCCACATGTGGAGCAGGATCTGCTTACCCTTCCGGAGCACCTGAGATCACCGCTAGTTTTTTGGTGGGGTTCGTGTTGTTTATTCTTTAGTTTTCTATGTTGTGTCCTGTGTGCTGTTGTTTGTTTGTCTTTTTCATTTTTAGCCATGGCGTTGTCAGTTTGTTTTAGATTTATGAGTTTGACTGTCCCTTAGGTATCTTTCGTCCCTCTTCTATTCGTGAAGTTTTTAAATAACTTTGCCTGGAAGTATTAGATACTTGATTGCTCTCTACCTAAATGACAAAAATACGCGTCTGTGTTTTCTGTAATGCAAAAAAAAAAATGGACGGTCCAATATTAAAAAAGTGTTTTTTATCCTGCAAAAACTTCATAATGTTAATTTTTATGATTGATCTATCAAATATGTCTAAGAAAATTATATCTGAATGTTTGTTAAGACATTTACCTGTAATTATTGAGAAGTATTCAAAGCAGTCCGTAGATAAGTGTTCTTGTTTAGACAAAATGACTGTTCTTTGAACAATTCAAATGCTTTAATGCATGAGTAACCTTATTTAAAGAAATTTCATTCCTACTGATATTTGAGTTATTTAAAGCTAGGCATTTTTATATGAGTGTTTCAGAATGTAATTTAGAACACATATATTATCATACAAATACGTAAGACATTACATGCAAGAGTCTAGGCGTGTATAACATACATGTACTCATACAGAAATAATTAATAAGGACGAAAAAAAGAATGATAACGGATTATAATAATCAACATGAAAAAGACATTTAAAATTAATTAATCTGGGAAAGAAGTGAAATGGTTAAACTTAAAAACAAAAACAGAAAAAAATACTGAACTTTGAGGAAAATACATAACGGAAAGTCATCATTTGACAAAACCAAAAGCTGAAACACATCAAACGAATAGATCTGTCATATTCCTAGACCTGACCTAGACTATTTTGATCTGACCGCCACTGATGAGTCTTATGTAGACGAAACGCGCGTCTGGCGTATAAAATTATAATCTTGGTACTTTTGATAACTGGTACAGGCTGTTTTTTTATGTAGAAAATGGTAGATTGAACCTGGTTTTATAGCTAGCTAAATCTCTAACTTGTATGACAGTTGCATCATATTCCATTATAATGACAACAATGCGTGAACAAAACAAACAGACATACTAGCCGTCAACATTGTGTTATTATCGTAAATACTAAAAGAAACATAAATATGTAACAAAGAAGAACTAAATGACATATAGACAAAGCATATTAGCACAACTTTAATGCAAGAATACACACAGAGATTCCTTTTTAACATACAGACTTGTTAATAAATCCACCTATAGACAATGGTGAGATTGAATATACATACAGGTCCTGTCACTATTCTTCAATCGAATTCAATGTTAGCAGCTGTGCGATATTCATAAATAAATTTCCTAATCTTATTTTTCGAATCTTAAGGTTGTACCTAACACTACAGGGAGATAACTCTGCATAATCAGCAGAACGTTTTAATGACGTTGTGTTCTTAAGGGGATATAAAAGCTTCTCAATGATCAAAATGAGTGTTTGTCAAACCGCTATATAACCAGTGTAATTTTTCTGATTAAACGGTTGGTTCAATTATTTTGATTTTTTTATATTTTTGTCAAAGGGTCAAAGTAAATACTTTGTAAAAATTTTAAGGAAATTAAACGAGCCAAATTAATTTTAGTTCAGGTGTTAGGTACATATACCACCTTAAAGCTGTAATGTAAAAATGTATGCCAGTACTTAAAAGACAACAGAGTCAGATGCAACAGACGCGACTATCATTCAAAGCAACTTCAAATCTACATTTTTACCCTTTCTAAGTCAACACGCATTATAAATGCTGAATTGATTCTTTCAAATACTGGGGGCCAAAGTACTGTGTAAAACAATTTTGCTTGTTTCCTGTGAGTATTTATATCTTATATATAGATGTGGACTTAAAATCAAGTACTGAAGAGACAAGAATATTTAGTCAAATTTAGAGCTGTACATCGAATGCCAACAATACCACGTCTACTTGTTATTTCAATAATTTGTCGATATTGTCATGGATGTGTTTTCACACATGATACTGACAATATAAAACTTCACAACCACAAAGATTATACTTTGATTCCTCAGAAGTTGGACGCCAAATACACATTCGATATCGTATGTTAAAAATTTATTGCGCTACATTCAGTTTAATAAAAAAAATCGTATTTAATATACGGCTTTATTGTGTCTAAAGGTAAAATCTAGAATTATATTTTAATTTATCAGAAATTTAATTTTATTTTGCAAAATCAAACATATGCATATATGATATGTAAAAAAACAACATTTAATATCACTTTGAACTATAAGCAAATGCTCGGTTTAAGCAAATTAAGTCCAACCCTTATATCGGAAAGTGACTGATGGTAGCTTTTGTATTCCAGATTGATAAAGCCCTAATATATGTTATGCTTAACATATAAATTGGTTCTGTCACCGTTGAAGCTATAACAAATGGCTTAATATATCTTCTTAATGTCATTTTGTTCGGGAAAACGATTAAGGAAAGCATTTTAAATGTCACCATAAATTAAAGCCAATAAACTTCTGGAATTGTCACCTATAACGAACAAATAAGCTTGTTACTTTATCGTTATTAATTAACTCCGTACAATTGACTTTGACCTAATTCCATTCAAATATTTCTTGAATAAAGGAATATACTTGATTATAAGTGCACAAGTAATGTGCAATCATTTTTTGTGTATCATTGATATGGTTTTTGACTTGTAAATTGCCGTTCATTAACATTTGCATTGTTTCGCCTTGTAATATGACAAAGGTGATGTTGAATGATTGTAAACTCGACACTTTTCACCAGAATACTTCGGTACATAATGTTAAAAAGTAAATGGTATCGTACGGCCTTGAACAATGTAAGCAACGCATACTGTTTAAAGGAATCGGCATGATAAATTGTGAATTAGTTCTATAGAGAAAACCAATAAAAACCAAATGTTTTCCCCTAGCCATAGATGGCTTTTACAAGATTTGAAAGTATCCCTTGATTTCCACTTTTGATATCATGAACACGTAGCACTTTAAAATAAATAGTTTATTTTTTACAATGACGTCGTCATTTTGTTTCTGCAATAGAACAATTTTGTACAGTTTTATTCTTAATCTTGTTTGGACTGTACAATCAAATGACTGGTTCTGGCAGTTCAATACTATTTCCAATTCTAATAGTTCTATTATGGAAGAGATCACGACATTTCTATACTACAAACTGTTCAAACATATCCAGGCCAGATTATTTTGAAAGTCAGTTTTGAGGCATCGTGGTGCCATATTCTTACTTTCTGGTATATTGATGCTGTTTTCTTCTTTCTTGTATTTTTCCTACAATCTTAACCATTATTGTATAAAGGAGGTAGACTATACAAGGGAATTGATTATTAATGAAAGTATCAGGATGTTTCCTGTGAAGGAAATTGAACGGAAAACGAAGATTTTATTATTACGGCATATAAACTATGACATATTATACCTTATACCAATTAGACAAACGGAATTTCCTCGCCCAGATAAAAGCGTCCACTTAAATAATTATAACAGTTTAGATAAAATAAAACTATTCCTTTAGAGTTTAAGCGAACGTTAACATTTACGTTTTTAAGCAACTTATTAACTCGGTCAGTTACGAAAGAATCCGCATATACTTTTTTATGAATTTAGGTAACATTGCATGTACCTGTGCATGTAACAATACATAGTTATTTGTCTGAAATGTGAATGAAATACCAAAACAGACAATATAAATGGGGAATGTGTCAAAGAGACAACAACCAATCCAAATAATTGAAAGTTGTCCAGGGCCACGGATTGGTCTTTAAAGACGCATTAAAATCTCACACCAGGATGCTGACTTCAACTGTTTCCTAAACAAGAATGTATATTACTTCATCGAAATGGACGCCATCCTAACTCCAAAACATCTAAAATGAACCAAAAAAATCAAATCAAATCAAGACAAACACAGGCTAGATGTTCCTAGTTGTGTCGATGCTCAAACATGAGACAGGGTAAACCATGATTTACGAGATCTCAAACCCGCAGTTATACACCTAGCCAATTTGGAATAAACAAATACACACTAATATGCCCCGTAGAATTCATTTTAAAAGAACTCAAATTCAGATGTATGAATAGTTATCGCTATTTTGTACATTTTTCCTTTGATCTATTTTTGTGATAATTTTTCATTTCATGGTACTCGCTTTAGATGGAAAATTATCGCTTGAAACTAAGGAGGCACGTGACGTTGCTAATGAAATTGACATGACATTGACATCGTCGTCATAGGTAAAAAAGCGATAAACAGATCATCATTGGTCATATCAACTCGATTGCTTTTCTAAAAGCCCTCTGGCGTGATATGGGAGTGTAGGGCCGATACCACGGCCAATATGGAAAATGCCATGTATTTATCTATAAGTAAAAAAACAGCTCCAAAGCCCAATTATACTAATCAAAAGATTATGTCGCCATCGTATGATAATGAAACACAATCCAGCTCGTATTTTTGTGTAATGTAATGCCATCATTAAATATACGAGCCCTATCCTTTTGTTTGAGTGGTCTCTTGAAAAGACAAAGCATTGCGACTACGGGTTCCATTAAATAGACAATGCATGACAATATAAAACACTTATTCTTCAAGATAGACCGTCAGCGGTTTTTAAAATGATAGCTTTTTCTGTGTGTTTGCGTTTCATTTTATGACATTATATTTCAAACCTTTTTGATAACTCTATCATTAATGACTGTCATATTTCGCCTGAAGGAAACCGACTACTACCGTAATGGATGCCACACCATTTAATACAATTACCATAAAGATATCTTACAAATTAAAGATAATTATACCAATCTATAAAACACCACATCCTTCATATCGAGAATGTCGTGATCATGGTCCGAAATATGGTATTGTTGATCAAGATTGATGATAATTCTACCACCTGTTTGTTACATTTTGATATGGCACTTAGATAAAACGGCTGATCACTACTATAGCTATTTACATAGATGGTGATGTGACAATTGATGGTTTGAAGGGAAGTCCTTCAATATTCTGCATATTATTTTTAATTTTTAAGTCATTTTTTCCTATTCTTTAAAAAATGTGTATGCCATTTTTCTCTATTCTTTAAAAAATGTGTATGATATATTTCCCTATTATTTATCAAATTTGCCTATTTTTCTCTCTTCGTTATATTTCATCACCACGTTATACATATGTTTTTGTTAGTTTTTCTTTATACTTATTATTGTTGGCCCTTTTTCTGCAATTGTTGTCCATTAATCTCTACGCCTGATGTTAATTTAAAGTATCTGTTTTGCTAACACATTTTTATTTTTGTTTCTTACTCTGATCATTTCTCCTCGGTTTAATCCATGGAAGGATAATGCTTGGGTTTTTTTTTCTTCACTTTTCGCTTTTTAACTTCACCACTTTTATATTTATATGTAAAATTTTCAGCCTTTGATTTTGAATAGTCTGTAAGAACCATCGTATTTTTTCAGTACTACGTATAAATGATCGTAAATTTTACGTGATTGTTTACTAAGACAGTAATAAGTCTAACGTTGCTAAACATTGTTGTATGTCATTTTTTGTTCATTGAAACAAGAACTTAAATGATTAAGATTGTTATCGTCTTTACGCTGCTATATTTAGATAATTAATTGTCTTTTTGCGTTTTAATAGTCTCGCTAATTAGCCAGATTACAGATTAATTCAATACTTGCATGTTTAGAACAAAAAACTAATGAGAAGTTTGGTATGATTGACATTCAGGCAACTATCAATAAAGACAAAAATAAAAATGCCAGGCATGTGAAAAATTAGTGGTCACTGTGGGACTCTCTGTTTTTAGCATTTCGTTAAACCGTTGAGTTTTGTAAACTAAAAGGGTCGCAGTGCGAAATTAGGAAATGACTCGAAACAGAAACCGGACTCCTTATGAGTACAACAATAATCAATAAACAAATATGTGAGACTGAAACCAACAAAAGGTACTGGAAAACACCTGTCTGACTTTGTTGTGTTGTTAGTAAAGTGTAAAAAGAAATCAATGTAGGACATATTAAATATTAGTATCAGAATGGTGAATGTCAAGTCAGTATACAGGTCAAATCGGCAATCAGATAACTTGGTACCGGGTGAACATAATCAATCATAATGTCGAGCGGAAAAAGACAAATGTAAACACAACAAATGTCATATAACATTAAGATTTAAAACACAGAATCATCGTTTTTAGCCTTTCCATTGTAAATTTCCATTCGAATATTGGACATCTTAGAAAAAAATAATAAGCGCTACCATGTTTTTCTATACTGGTAACATTCCCAAGTTATTTCTCTATGAAATGAAACACAGAGATCATATCTGGGAACCAGTTCGTTAACAAATTACCATACATCTCTATAAAAGAGGCGTGGCTTGTGAAACAGCTGTATTGTGCAACCTACACTCTGTTATCGAATATTAAGCTTAGACAATGGGCGATATTTGGTTATGCGCTTGTTTCCTAATGAGTATTTTGACCTCGACCATCATAACAAGTAACAAAATATTCTGACATCTGGTTAATGCACGTTGTTATTACTGAGCATTTGACCTCGATCTTCTTTACAATTAGCGATATAGATTTTTGGCACATGGTTGAGACACTGTTTAATTATTGAGTACTTTTAATCTTGTTGTCTTGTGAGACAAATCTCTGCCAAATTCCAAAATGGCGTAGAACATACATGTGTAGCAACTATTACTCACCTTACGGTCTTCAACAGTAAGGAAAACCCGGATAGTAAGCTAAAAGCTCAGGAAATGACAAGAGTAAGATAATTCTTCATATGAAAACAATTATGTTAATTTTACATCTTAAATCAACTGATAAAGTAAATTTGTCCAGTCACATTCATTTTTATCAATTTATGAATCATCTGAGGTCAGTGTCAAATTTAACGCTTGTCTTATCATTCTTGGGTAGCTTGGTACTTCGATACTGGCATAACAATACTGATATTGTTTTATTGCTGTAGTAAATATTAGAAATAATTTTAAAATCAAGGAATATATATATCCAATGCATAGCTATGATTCTATGTCCTGGTTAGACAATTCCTCAAGTCCTTTCCGATCGTATCAGCTCTTAAAAGTTGTTTTAGTCTCAATATTTTGCCTCGAGCTTCACTGAAGAGACATTAATTGTAGGAAAAGCCCATATAGTGCTATAAATCAGGTACCGTTTAATGTGCTTAGTATCTAGGACCGCCAACATTAATGGATCGTCACGATAATCAATATGATTACATGGACATCATACACATTAAATATACTTATTGTGATGTAGAAAACTTGTAGGTTTTATTATCAAAACATTATAAACGTGACTTGAATATAATTTCAGTATGATTTAGCAATAGCTTGAGTTTTGTTTATATCTGATAATCAATTATAGTCAATCTAAACCTCGTTGAACCACCTATCCTAAAATCTATTATCTCCCTTAAAGATAATGTTATATCCTGTGGACATTTATGTTGAAACTTATCCTGAGTTATCAAGATTATTGTCGAATGATTTACGTTAATAAATTGGTCATTGCGTACAACATGGATTAACTTTATGCATTCAACAAATATGACACTCTTCCTTATGTGGAAAATAAAAATGCTAAAAAATTGCAAAGGTACATACTTTCATTTCTAATTCAATATGTTTGTATTTTTATAGGTTCTTGTGAAATTATTTATAAATGTTATCCTTATTAAACTTATATATTTTATAAGCGGGTGTAGGAGTAAAGATTTATAAATGTCACCGATACTTAATGTATTGTATCAAAAGATTTTATTACAAACTATATGAAGAACAAATGCTTCTGATATATCATTTAATATTGACTTTATCATAATGATTTAGTTACTGACTTATAGCTAAATTCCACGTTATGAAATAGATAGACAGCTATATTTGCACGACTAACTTTAGAAGTGTTATAATTTCAAAGTACTAAAATGTACCTAGATCTTGTGAGGTGATATTGTACATCTAAATAATGTCCTTTTAAGAAGTTTAAAATTGTTTGAGTAGGCATTGGAGTTTAGTGTAACGTCCATTTTCACTGAAATAGTACACTTTTTTGTAAAGGGGCCACCTGAAGCCCGCCTCAGGTACGGGATTTTCTTACCGTGTTGAACACCCATAATGATTGGTAGCCATTTGGGCAGTTTTCAGCTCTTTGGTCAGATTGTTGTTTCTTTGGTATATTCCTCAATTCCGTTTTCAATTTTACACTAGATACACTACATACATATATTAATCAAACAATAAATTATAAGGATATACATGTCTTTATTTTTGTATTCTTCAACCAGAACCTCAACTATATACTGGAAATTTAAAAAGGGGGTCATATAACAAAATACCATATAAGAGAGATTCTTAAGGAACTTATCTTGTTCTATTAATATTAACAACTCGACAGCAAAACTATACTACAATCCCAGGGACTCGCTCAACGGCTATAATATATTTATATCCCAATCATTCTTAGTTGATATTTATTCCGTACACTATGTATTACTTGTCGCTTTGTATCAAATTATTACTAAGATTTATATAAGCAATGTTCAGTATACTTTGAATGTTCCTATACTGAAGAAATCCTACAAAAAATTAAGAATAAATATATCCCCTTACATAGTCATGTGTTTTCAACTGATTTTAAACTTAGTTTTAGTACCAATCAAAACTGTATTCAACGATTATTCGTATAAACTAAACCTATAGTCATAAACGTTTTAAAAGTTACGGAAACTTAAACTGTGATTATTTTTTTCAGATGTTTGATTACTCTTTTTATATATCGTATATTTTTCCAGCCGCCAACTAAAACTGAGTACACATAAATACCCAAATACATTACTTTTACTTAGTTGACATTAGATTGTTTTTTCTTGTATGTTATGTACAATTTGTACGTCAACTGTCTCGATACGTCTGCATCTTGTTCTTTCAAATTTTTGGCTCTGGCGTTCCTTATGAAGGTAAATCCAGAAAATCGTTTCGGAGGCACGAACTATATAACGTGGCGTGCTGTTTTCACAATGAATGTCTTGAAGTTGGTTTTGGTAATTAGGCTCTATAACTGATGTGGTCCTATGTTTTTGTCTAGAAATTGCACAAAGGGTTCTGCACTGAACATGTTCGGGATCTGATGACGGCACGCAATAATTATAGATATGTATTAACATTATTTCTAGATGCATATCGACAAATTAGAACAAATTAAACATGTTTTTAAAAATCTGTCGTCAATACCACATAATCTTAACATCCAAACTATCAAGAAATTCAATTTAGAATGTGGTTTTTTTTCGAAAAAAAAACACTGTTAAGTGAAATTTTCACTTTGAATCGTCATTGCACCGTTTTAGCGTCTGGCGTACTAAATTATAATCCTGGTACCTTTGATAACTATTTACATCACTGGGCGATGCCACTGCTTGTGGACGTTTCGTCCCCGAGGGTATCACCAGCCCAGTAGTCAACACTTCGGTGTTGACATGAATATAAATAATGTGGTCATTTTTATAAATTTCCTGTGTACAAAACTTTTAATTTTTGGAAAAAACTAAGGATTTTCTTATCCCAGGCATAGATTACCTTAGCATTATTTGGTACAATTTTTTGGAATTTTGGATCCTAATGCTCTTCAACTTTGTACTTGTTTGGCTTTATAAATATTTTGATATGAGCGTCACTGATGAGTCTTATGTAGACGAAACGCGCGTCTGGCGTGCTAAATTATAATTCTGGTACCTTTGATAACTAATTAGAATAGATATATGTATTAGTATGAAATTTTAAACCGTAACGATGTGCTTCAAGTTCACACTAGAACAAACGCTTTGAGGTGATATATATATATATATATATATATAGAAACAAAAAATAACTCTTATATAAGATTTAAAAAATCTTCTTATGCCATTGCCCTAGGAATCTTTATTCATGTATAAGTAAACATACGTTGTTACTAAAACTGCTTTACATCTGAACTTTCATAATGTAATCGAGGTTTCACGTAGCAAATTTTTGCACATGTACCTAATCAATGCGCTTAGAAACTGACTAACATGTTAGAAGTGTTTTCTTATATACATAATCTTTTTGGTTTTGCTTTCAGCATACTAGACTAAGTTTATATAGTGCATTATAAGCCTAAAAGATTTCATTTCTCTTGGAAATTTTTCAATTCTATTATTTGAAACAGTATATGTGACGAAACGTAATTGATAACACTTGATTACTGAAACTTGATATTTAAACTTGTCTAGACGTCTCGTCTGAGATATGAAATTGCTGAAATTCTAATATCACCGTAACATGAGCAATATAATCATATTTATTTTCCCGGAAAAAGACATAATAAATTGTTAGTGTGAAATATAGAATAAATATAACGGATAAACTCGTTTTCGTTATGAGTCCTTAAAATGAATTGTTTTCAATCTCCAAAACATTATTAATAAACAGAAAATAATGATTGTGCAACAGGAAAACAACAAAAAAATTCGAAGTGCTTTAGAATGGTAATTACTAGGCTATTCCATTTGCAATGATGGTACACATCCAGAAATTCATACAAGTAGATATCTGGCGATAAGTCTTATCATGTTATATCACAACCAAAGACAACTGAAAATTCTATCAATTCTAAAAAAGAGGGTGCCACAGCTCCCATGTAAAGCGCTCTTTTAATTTACTATTGCCTTTTTACTGTATACATATAATAGCGTAATTTAGATGAAACAGCTACGTTATCATATATACAATAAGCAACATGAATCATTAACAAATAAGATTAAAAAAAAAGGAAAAGTGTTATAAATGTCAGAGAGACATCAATCAACCATAGGCAAAAAATCCGGGATGTACGCAACTTGCGGTAACCGAAATGTCTATATTAAAGATGTTCGCCTGTCATGTTTTGGAATTTTTTTCAATTTTTCGGAACATCTGGTTTTATATATTTGAATACCTTAAAAAATTGCCCCTTGACCCCCATTTTTATTCTATAAATCTTTAACCTCTACAATTATTAGCCATCTGTAAAAGTCTAATATAATCCTTGTTAACAGTTTTTGAGCACTTAATCATGCAATAACATTAACAGTACCAATTTTTCTGCACCAGATAAACATCTCGACAATACATGTCTCTTCAGTTAAGCTCGTGGCCAAAGCTTATATAAAAGATGAAGAGCTATAATCCAAAATGTCCAAAAAGAATAGCCAAATCCGTGAAAGGAACCAGAGATTTGCATGAGGGCGATACATTCCTTAATTTAGAATAATTTCTAACATTTTGTAACAGCAAATGATAAGCTAGGAAAAATCAATAAAGAACATTTTCCCGCCAAAATTTCAATGGCTAATATCTCGAAAACAAACACATTGATATTTTTTTTTATTTTTTGGCTCTTTTTGGGTCCTTTAATAATCCCCTACCGATATATACTGGTGTTATGAAAAGCTAGTTATTTTGAAACTGAGTAGCGAACCTCCTTAGGTGGTTAACTACAAATACCATCAGCATTTTGTCTCAACAAAATTACAGCATCCTAAAAAATAAAGACACATGAATGAAATATCTTTATAATGGAACGTTCTAAGTCATCATGTGATTGAAATTATAGATCAATAACAACAGAAAAAAACATGTTTGAAAAACGATTTGCCAAAAAAAATAGTTCGACTTGTTTTGATGACCTAAAGTCTGTTTTAATCTGACCACCGAAATGTAACTTAATATTATGTCGCTTTAGAAGAATGGTGATTCTTGGTTATTTAACGATTTTAATATGTGATTGAAAATCCTGCATTTTACAATATTTTCATTTGAAGTCATGAACGAAGAACGAATACATCTGACTCTATAATTTCGATTGCTCCAATATCTTGTTCTTGTATCATACATATTCCATAATCTTCCCGTACCCCTCTCCTTTTCCGCTTTCGTTTGTGCATGGAAAAACGTTTACGATACGAAGTATTAAAAAAATGATAAAACTATAAATTAAAGTGCGAATAAATCTTTAAAAGAATATTAACTAAATCACATTCTACGTAAAGTTAAATGATAAGAAAATGCATTTAGTGATTCAATGTAAAATTTTTATCATGTTTGCTTACGTTTTAAAGTACATTCAACGGTTTTTATAAACGGTTTTGTCTTGGCATTGTTGTTATTTAATAGTTTTGTAACACGGAAGTACCATACCAAAGACGTCGTTATTTCAAATCTGTTTTCAAATGCGCAGTGCAAAATATTTGTAGGCACAGTCATATTTGAAATTCTTTCTAAACTTTGGTTTAAGAATGTACAGCTCTGAGTACCATGCTGTACACGTCAATTTTGTAAATTTGTGATTGTTCTCCATTTTTTTAAAGAACAGAATACATACTATTTTAACTTCGTTGTTATAAATGATTGAAAAAATACATATCCAAGAAATTATAAAAGAAAAATGTGATATGGGATGTACATGTTCCTGGTAAAATCATTTTGTTTACCCCTCACCAATTTTCTGAACAGTTTGGATTATAAGTTTTACCTGATTCGTAATAGAATTGAAAAAAAATATTACTCAAAAACTACGAATTTTTGACATTTTTAAAATTCATTTATATTTACACTTGTATCACAGGTTTGGTAATAATTACAGAACGTGATTTCAATATGACTGAAACGTATGAAGAATACAATCCTTGACAAAAGGAATTGTACAAGAAGTATTATAGTTTAAGTGTTATTCTGGTAGTGTTTAATTTGTCTTTAGTAGTTATTGTATCGAATAAAATAGATTTCATGATACGTCCCTCGTGCAGTGAAAATTAATTACACGTGTTTCCATGGATGTTTCTCTACGGATATGTACATATCTCGTACGCGTGCAGATAAACATTCGCTTTCGACATACTTTGTAAAGGAACCAACCTTCAATCAGAGATTCTTAAATTTAAACTAACAAAAGTTAAGACATGAGTAATTGTATATATGAATGACCCGAACTACTCTAACATTCTATTTAAGGGTTTTGGTCTGGTTCTTTGTCATCAGTTTCTGTGTAGTGTAGTGATTTCTTTTTAGCTATTGGGGGGGATGATTCAAATGTTTACGCATGTTTTAACGGCTTATCATCGTTGAGCGAGTACAGTATTATTGTCTGGCACTCTTATCTGGCTTAGGGAGCTACAATTTAATTTTTATGGGGGGGGGGGGGGGGCTAGGATGAAAAATTTTGTCCTGCATTTTTTTAGCTGTAATCTCTGTCCTGCCTTTTTATTTTTCACTCTGTTCGGTCCTGCCTTTTTTTTTTTAGTTTATCCTGACTTTTTTTACCTAAATTGTCATCCTGCCTTTTTTTTTACTCAAAACTCCTGTCCTGCCTGTTTTTTTTCAAATTTCATCCTATGAATATTCATGTTTTAAATGTCATTATACATAATTGTAAATTATGGTAAGGTAATACAAAATAGGTTCATTTCACAAATTGTCTTCGGTTATAAATTGATTAATTTGCAAAGGAAATAGTGGTTATTTTTATGATCACCATAAAGATAATAAGAATTTGTAAGTTCTATCAAGATCATTTGAACAATAATAAAAATGAAAAAATAAAAACAATCGAAAATACATGTGAGTAAACGTCAATGCGATATCAACACAAACATCTTTAAGTACATTTAGAAACTATAAGTACAGCGCGTTTAACAGACAAATATCTAAAAAGTCTGTATAAATCAAGCAGCGATTACCAATGGACTGCAATATTTCTTTTATGAACAATGAACATTATCGGCAACGGACGTCATTCCAACGGATAAGCATACTATGGTCAAATGGTGCCATTGAATGAATGAGTTTGATAGGACTTAACGCTTCCCTTGTATTCTTTTATTGAGTTAATCATACAATCAGTAAAGAGAAACACATTTAGCATCGGTACAAGAGACACAACAACAAAAAACTTCGGTACATGGAACACTATATGCTAACTAATATGGATTCATTATAATTCGTTTGATACTAATTTTCATGGATTTCGTGGGTACCTGTGTAGGCGAACCACGAAATTAAATGTTCAAAGAATGACAAATTTTCTAAAGGCTAAAGACATCGGCAAAACCACGAAATTAAATGTCCACGAGCATACAAGTTTTCCTTCATCCACGAAATTTGGTACCCACGAAAATAAATGAATTCACAGTAACTGAATAATTCCATGTTTTGTCATGTCTAGGCCTTTTCTAGCTCGCTGTACGGTAAGGGTTTTTCGTTGAATACTGCTGTACTGTGACCTATGATTTATTGCTAATATAAGTGTCATTTTGGTCATTGGCGGCTTGTTGTCTCAATTGCAATCCTACCATATCTTCCCATTTTAATATTACAGATATCGTATCCAAAATTCTCAAATATGAACAGTATGGTTCTTATCAAATGCTAATAATGAAATCTCTCAAATAATGGGCTCTGATTGTAGTCTCATTCGCAATCATATCATATCTTTTCATTTTAATATTACAGATACCTTATCCAAAATTCTCAAATATGAACAGAATGGTACTTATCAAATGCTTATAATGAAATTTCTAAAATACTTAGCACTGATTTCAATCATGGCAGCAATCATGAGCAGTGCTTGAAGACAACTTTGTATCAAGTCCAACATAATTACGATTACTATTATAAAACAAGGCCTGTATGCATAACAACCACTTAAGTTTAGATATCCAATCATTATATTAATGTATCGTAGGACATATAGAAACATTTGTCTGCTAGGAACAAATCTCAATTTAAGTAGCTCTATGCATAAGGGCCCTGTACTTTATCGCATTATTCAAAGCGAATTTGATCTATTCTTCATTTGTTTCTCTATCATTAGCGGAAATGTGTTGCACTTAAATATATCTTTAGCTTGTTCTACAATTTTGAAATATGAATCTTTATTTCTATATCATTTTGATCACTAAAATGTCTCCATGTTTGGAACTATTTTAATTGTTATTCATTCTATAACAGTTAGATGATTGATCAGTGTTTTATCTGCATATGAATTAAATGGAGTGATATTACTAATATTTCAAGTGCGTGTCTATTTATCAACTGATTTTAATTTAGATTCGCTCAATTGTACGTGGTATAGACAAGGTTCATGCCTTCCAGGATAGTGACTAGTAACGTAACGACACATCGAAGTCTTTCAAATTTAATTGCAGTTTCTGATTTGAAGTATTCTTGGCATCAATTGAAAACGAATTCCAATTATATTCAAATGATTTTATATAAAATAAGGTCTGCTGTCTTTAAAGTCGTCAAACTTTTCTCAGTTCTGAATGTGCATAATTTGTGATAAAAACGCCAACTCTAGTATTAGGATTAACCTGAGAACTATATTCGTAATTAAAAAAATTTAGTACTATAGATTCTGGTATGATTGCCAAGTTGACAACTTTTTAACAAATTGCAAACAACGTTTCAGCAATGGGCATACACATAACGTATGGTGTACCATATAACGTATTGTCAGCTAAAACATGGCTCCGACATGGCAAAATGTTAAACAATTCAAAGAAAAAAACAACAACCTGTCTTAAGGTATATTCATGGTATACCGCCATCTTGGATTGTACAATCGCAGTACAAAATCGGTCTAGTTATGTGTCCAAATCTGCAAATTTGGAGACAGATTTGCAATTTAATGGTTGAACTGTTTATTTATATATAGAAACCTTGTAAGCTTATTATATTATTATAAAAAAAACGAATATCAAAAATTGTTTGGTTTTTAAAATCATTTTTTTTCAAATGAGCCATTTTAGTTCAAAATTTATACTGTACTTATAGTGAAATTTTGTATTTTTACGTGTAGCAATAAAACAAGTTCGGTGACACCATGTTTTCTCTATTTTTTTCTTTAAACATATTATGAAAAAAGTAAAATCACAAAAATACTGAACTCAGAGGAAAATCAATTCGGAAAGTCCATAATCACATGGCAAAATCAAATAAAAAAATGCATCAAAAACGAATGGACAAGAACTGTCATATTCCTGACTTGGTACAATTTATTTCAAAATTCTTTCAAAATTCCATCTCATAGAAATTTTTTGATGCACACTAATGTTTTTTTTTCATGAACAAACTAACCAAATTTAGGCAATTTTCAACGACTCATAGATTGAAAAATAGCACGGTAACCCATACTTTTTATTATATTTGTGAAGAAAGCATAGTAAAATCTTCATTTTTGGCAAATTATAAGAAAATTCTGTCTCAAAAGATATATACTTATGATTTATCATAAGACAAATGATTCACAAAAAAACGAATAATCAACATACAAACACTAAAAAACTTGATGATTATTTCTCCAAAATGCTGGGTGGTGGTCTACTGGAAGTCTTTATATATGTACTATCTTGACTCACTTCGTGTTTTCCTTCCTGACATTAGATTGTTTTTAATAAACTGTCATTTTAACGTTGACTTTGTTCGCTTTAAAATGTTATTGCCGATCGACAGACAGTGTTGCGTTTAATTTTATATAGTTCAAATTTCTCCTGCATTAACCCATTCAAATTAAATATAATGCTTACAAATTTTGTGTTCTATCAAATGTTTTATGCCTTCACGGACGTTTTAGTTCGAGCATACTTTACTAGTACTAGGTTACCGCCACATTATTTAAGTATGTGCCTGTCCCAAGTCAGGAGCCTGTAATTCAGTGGTTGTCGTTTGTTGATATGTTACATATTTGTTTTTCGTTCCTTTTTTTGACATAAATACGGCCGTTAGTTTCTCGTTTGAATTGTTTTACATTGTCCTATCGGGGCCTTTTATAGCTGACTATGCAGTATGGGCTTTGCTCATTGTTCAAGGCCGTACGGTGACCTATAGTTGTTAATGTCTGTGTCATTTTGGTCTTTTGTGGATAGTTGTCTCATTGGCAATCATACCACATCTTCTTTTTTATATTATCCAGACATTGTTGCTTTCGCATTAAAATAGTTCATATACGGTTATCGTATTATTCTACTAACCATTAAAATGAACTTTTATTTGTCTGTTCGAGTCACGTACTTAATTTCTACATTAACTGACATTTTCAGTGTAATAATGTTGTTGTGTAATTGACAGATTGTTTGTCTTTTGTGTGTACTTCAGTTAATTGAAAAGTAAAACCACAAAAATACTGAACTCCGAGGAAAATTCAAAATGTAAAGTCACTAATCAAATGGTAAAATTAAAAGCTCAAATACATCAAACGAATGGATAACAACTGTCATATTCCTGATTTGGTACAGAAATTTTCTTATGTCATGTATGTAGCAAATGTTGGATTGCACCTGGTTTTATAGCTAGCTAAATCCCTCACTTATATGACAGTCACATCAAATTCCATTATAGCGACAACGATGCGTGAACAAAGATAGACATTATTGGTAAAAATGTCAAAAATAATTAGTTAAATGGTCCGCTACTCTGTGAACATAACAAAATTTTAGAAAAAAGTTATGAATTGAAGGTAAATAAATAACGGAATGGCATTTGAGATATATCATAAATTTATAATTTTGCGGGGAATTATTCTCTTTAGACTTTTTTATACTTTTATTTTTATAAACAGTGGCACCTATTTCATAAGATTTTCAAAATGGTCTTTTCTAACTTTAGGGAGCTACCATTGGATTATTTTTTTGGGGAGGGGGGGAAGAGGGGGTCTCTTGCCTGAAATATTTACAAAAAAGTTAATCGACCAGAAAATATTAATCGATATTTCATTTCCCCTCTGACACCTCTATATGTATATAATTCATAATCTATATCACATTTATTGATTGATCATTTGGTGTTAAACGACACTTTTTGCCTATTTGCTTTTCGTGGCAACCAGTTTGTATTCGCAAAGGAAGCCGTCGAGTGCCACTGACCTCTGAAGGAAAACAGGAAATACCAATCAATTAAGAGTGAATTCAAACGCACCTTGTAAACCGATTTTAGTTTCATTACAGTAAATGTCATTACAAAAGTTTAATATTAAAATGAAATAATAAAACTGAGATCTAATCAACAACATTAATTTATTAAATTAAGGATATTATTCATTTTATCCCGTCGACAGATGTCTTTACATTCGATTATTTTTGTTGCATTTCGAGATATATGCCTTATAATCCTGCTTTAATTTAGATTATTTAAAGATATCGAAAGAGGAACAAACTAATTTACTAAACTATGTCAGATATTTATAAAGTTATTTATCATTTAGTTGTCAACATGGACCCATTTGACATAACCTGAAGTATTATTAGTGAAAAAAAATGTCATGTTTCATACTGATATCGTAAAGTACAGGTACGCTCGATCGGTATTTTAAGAACGATTGTTTTAATGTAGTTATTGCATTGTTCTTATTGGGTTTTAACAGCCACGCTCAGAATTGTGATAGTCTTGACATTGGTGTATTCTGAGTTAACAAAATAACGATTTATAGAAAACATGCACTTGTATAAATTTAGTTTATATTCTTTGTATTTTGCAATAATTGTTTGATGATAAATCGTTCTTTTTTTTTCGTGTATTAATTGATGTTTATCCATTGTGCTCTGTGACAGTGGTGAGACTGGCTATTTGTGTTCTTTTGCTTTAGATAAGAATTGCTTGTTCTCTGTTAGTCATGAAAATAATGAAACCGTAGCTCTTAGGTCCTAATGCTATTTTTTGACTGTTTGCAGACCATAGATGTATGTTCCGCAAATAGTCAAAAGCTAAATTAAGGACAGGCAGATCTATGGTACTGCAAATAGTCAAAACATATCATAAGGACTTAGAAACTACGTTTCAGCAGCTAGTTTGCTGTAGGCCCTCCGACTTCAAGCAATTAAACATGGCCGTCCGACGTACACAATAATGCTAAAAGCAGTGTTAAACACCAAACAATCAATCAATCCATCAAAATAATCACTGATTTTACTCCGATTTTTATTCCACCAACGTGTTGTCATTCTTTGTTTATTTTATTTCTCCTTCTTGTTCGTTTTTCAAATTGTCTTGTATATCATTAGTGTTTCCAAATTTGGCAAAAGATTTGAAACGTATGCTTTTTGTATTGTGTTAATTGATTGGTTGAACGTATGCCTTGTCCCATGTGGCGAAAGATTTAAAACGTTGGCTTTTTGTATTGTGTGAATTGATTGGCTGAACGACATTAGCCCGTATGTCTTGTCTTATGTGAATTATTCTTGGAAAGTCTGTAAATTGACATGAAAGTTGTAGGCAGATCTTAAGATGTATCTGTCAAATTCATTATCGCTTTTCTAGATTATGATCGATTTAACCTTAAAGGCTTGTTAGTCATGAGGATCTGGATAAGAGATACATTATATATACTATAATAGGCAAAACAATAAGTATAGGCAAAAATAATAAGAATAGGCAAAAAAAATAAAGAAAAGAGTGTAACTGGGTGTTAAATTGCAAAGAATAGAGCATTATGGTTAAATAAAAAGAGAATAAAGAAAAATGGTCTAAAATATTTGACAATAATGAAACAATTCCGAAGGGCCCCTTCAACACTCTATACTTATATCGTGGCATACGTTTTTGACACTTGTAATTTCAGAATATAATTGAAGACCATATTTTGATACCAATATGTCAAATGGTCTTTTGTGATTTATTTTCATTTTATCCTCTCCTTAATTGCTTTTAAAACTGTATTGTTTCTTTCTTTTACTTGTTTCTTGTTTCGAATAGTGAAAAAGTTTAACTTAACTTTAACTTCGGTTTGTCTTCCAGCTTTTCTACCGATGTTTATTTTTTTGGAAAAATGCTAAACCGTAATGTTATACTTATCTTTTATTGCTGACACTTGTTTTGTTTGTGTTCAAATTGTCATTTTAAAATGAAGCTCTTGCAATGTCAATGTTCTATCGACTATTTGAGTGTATTTGATTATTTGACAGACAAACTTTTATCTAGTTATTTGGCTTGATTATTGAAGTTAAACTGTAGAAAGTCAACATCAAAAATGATGGATGGAGTTTTAATATCTGCCAGACAAATTTAGATTATCTAGACTTGATAATTTGTAATTGAGATGAAATTTACAATCGTTTTCTATTTTAATTGTTCTGGTGTAAATTCATAGCTTAATGACTTTTGAAGTAGAAAGCAGATTATTTGTTCGATTATTTACTGACTTTTATAGCAGACAGCACAATATTTGTTGGATTGTTTTGTCCGCTTTAGTCTGTAATTGTTATTTGCCAATTACCGATTTGATTCGGTTGTATCAGTGTTCTCTCTATGGTAACTGTAGACTGGTTTTAACGCGGGTTAACTGGGCTGCTGTCCATGCGAAGTAAGATACTTTAAATGTGTATTATTTGGTTTTGAAATTTGGTGTTGGGAACGAATATTTGATCTTTTCGGGTTTGATTTTCCTAAGACTGACTCAGAACTGTACATATTTATTTAGCTTGTATTGCTATGCTCTTCTTTGTTTTCAAATTGTCTTTTTCAAGTGAAGCCCTTGCAATGTCATTGTTCGATCGAACATTTGCTGGTATTTGATAATTTGTTATACAAACTTTCATCAAATTTTTATCCTTTTAAAATATCAAAATCTAACAACTTGATGAACGGAATAGACTTTGTTCAATGTTGAAGGCCTTACAATGACAGAAAAGTTTTTTACTTCTACGTCATTTGGTCTCTGGAAGAGTTTCTTCATTGACAATCATACCAAATCTTCTTATCATATTCAGAGTACAAAAATACAATTGTATATCCATTTACTAAGACTATACGTTTAACCTCTAGATAACTGTAACCATATTGACCACTAGCTGTCTGTATCTTGACCTCGACATAAATTTGAAATATTTGTATCGTTGAGTTTCTGAATCATCTTTTTTATCAAATTGATTATCGTTTCAGATAGTAACTTTGTTCTTGGAAATGCTCAAGCGTCCAGTTTCCCAATCGTGTATTGCTCTGATGGATTTTGTGAACTCACGGGGTTCGCAAGAGCTCAAATTATGGGAAAGAGCTGTGCTTGTAAATTTTTATATGGTGCTGATTCGGACGAAACGGATAAAACTAAAATAGACGAAGCTCTGGAGGAAAGACAAGAACTTAAAACAGAAATATATTTATACCAAAGAAACAGTAAGTCAATAGTAAATTTATATTAAGATATATTTTTGTTAACATGTAACATCCAAATAATTTGTGGGTTGACTTGGTGGCTAGCCAATGTAATTTAACTTCCTTCAGTCAACATTGGTAGAATAAACTACTAGTACATGTACATGTATGTCAACCTCGTCAGAATATAGCATTTTTTGGGGTTCCAAAAAATTATCTGGTAACCTCGATAAAATTAGTTCTCTGTACCAAGTTGACAGTTTCGTTTTATTTCGTGTACTGGATGTTCAAATACCTTATCGCTACACTTGAACTATTGACGTCATCCAACAATCATTTTATATTGTGACGTCAAAATTTTACGGGAACCTTTGTGATGATCAGTAAAAGAGGACACATAGCGGCGCTGAGGTTCATTTGTACCAGTACTGTAGTAAACTCGGTTATCTCATCATAAATTGTGTCTTTGGTAAAAGTGCTGTACCGTATGTTTATCAAGTGTACTATTATAGATAAGAAAAAAAGTTTTCTCTCGTTTTAATCGATATTTACATTGTTATCCGTGATCGCCCGTATGATAAGCTGTCACTAAACACAAACACCAGATACGGGGGGAATGTGACATACGAGGATTAAAATGTTTCCCGCTCTTAATTCGTTTACTATTAAAGTACTCTTTTATTTGTCCAATGGGTTTTGGTAATTTGATTTCATTTCCCTTTTAGTCATTTCAATATTGCATAATTTTCTTTATTCGTTGTAACAATATTAACTTAAACGTAGTGATTTAAACATTAATGTTTGATTATTTCTTTTGTAAGTGGCGGAAAATTGCAAATTGGGTATGCAATTATCAGTTTATAAATCATATATGAAAAGGAAGAATGCATAAATATTACATAATTTTGGTTCGTTTCACCATTTTAATTCCAAAGAGATAATTTGGATGATTGAGTGGGAAGTAGTATTTGAACGCACCTTTTACCTGATTGATAATTGTAAATTAATTTTACATTTTGTCAGTTATCAAAGAATATTGAAAGAATAAACTATGTCATCACATGTAACAATAAATATGAGGGTCTGCATGGGGTTTACATAATAATGAAAAATTTGGTTAAACATGGAAAAAAGATTAAGAAAAAATATAACAGTAAAAAGACAATTTTGGTACTAAAATATAGCAAGTAGTAAAAATGAAAGAAAGAAAAAAGAAATAGAAGAAACGGTAGAAAAAAAAAACATTACAGAAAAGGGATACTTAGGGTGTCAAAATACAAGAATTTGGAAAATGAGCAAAACAAAAACAGATTATAAGATCATAAAAATACATGGCGAATATTGACAAATAAAAATACAATATAGAAAATAGTAAACAATATCAACATGAAGACTCCCCACTGAGACCCTCGTGACAGCTATTTAAAAAGCTTAATTATTTGAACAAACACTGTGTCATTAGCCATATATTGGTTTAGCTTTTGAGAGAATAGCTGTGTCATTAGACCAAGAGAGGCTTACTATTCAGACGCAGATAGTCTTACAATTTAAGAGGAAAGCTGTGCCATTACTCAGAGATTTTAAATATCTCATCAACTAATCATTTACATTAGTCAACGCCACAGTCACCTGATCCCTCAAGATATTTCCTTAAATAAAATAATGCAAGTTATTGTGTTGTTACAACCCGTTCACATCGATATTCAAATAAAAATGTAGTAAAATTTCTTTGAACATCATATGAAGTGGCTATATAACACGAGAGCAAGTGCAATTATAGGATGCTGGCTTTGTTGTATCAATTCCTGCTTGAGTGAAGAGTTTATTTACCTAAAAAGCCACGATACGTAATAAAAATATGGGGTTTGTTAGAATACATACCAGCTTGTGTTCGTAAAACTTTTTTGAAAATCATATACAGTAGAAATATAACACAAGAACAAGTGTAATTATAGGCTGCTGACTTTATTGTAACAATTCCTGCTTGAGTATAGAGTTTATTTATCTAAAAAGTCACAATTCGTAATAAAAAAAAAGATATAGGTTTTCGTGTTTATTAAAATACATGATAGCTTGTGTTTCCTAAATAAAGATTCCTGTAACAGTGTTAAATAGATACAAAAAGATGTATAAGAAAATGTGCTATGAATGTCAATGAAAAAACTCACCATCCAAGTCATGATAAAAGTAAACCACAATATGCCATAACTTTTTCTTTGTATTTGCATAACTCTGATTTTGTTTTTTGTTTTATTTCCTTTTTTCCACTTCTTATTAATAATATAATTATTTCTATCTCTTTTTTTTTACGTTATTAACAATGACGCATGTTTAACGTTCTTTTCTGTGATATAATTATTATTTCTTTTCTATCTGTTCTTTTTTTTTACGTTATAAACTAAGGACGCATGTTTAACGTTCTTTTCTGTGATACAAATCTAGGTTGGACTAATATTTTTAAGTTGCAATTAATATTGCAATGATTTTAAGAAACATGGAATCATATTTAAAACATTACGGTTTTCTTTGGCGGGTGAACTGTGCACGAAAATCAAGTCAAGACCTTTCCATCCATACATTGTTCCTCAGATTTTATAGGTTATAGCTAATTTTATTACAGGTATGAAAACATATTCACAGTGACAACACGACTGAAAATTAAAAAAAGGACAAAAGAAACATAACAGTAAAGATATACTACAATGAAATCCAAGGATTGAGCAACTGAGAACACTACATGTTTCAAAGCTCCTTCCGAACTAGGTGTGAACAATCAATGCCACATTGCCTGACACAGCGCTCTGTTTTGTATCAAACTTAAAATCATATCCGGATCAAGTTTTATCCCTCACGGAAGATTGATTTAAAAAATAAATTTACGTAAGGATTTGAAAATAAATTAAATTTTGATCTTCTTTATTCTGAGTGTAATAGGATTAGGAGTGAGACAAATGTCATCAAACAGTTTTAAATTGGATTCTACAATTCATGAATAATAAGTACTTGGTCCAAACAGTACTTGCGGATCAGGTGTTTTTTTTTTTCTTTGAAATAACTAGATCGTAGGCTATACAAATTTCCGATTCTTAATAACAACATCAGTTCGCATTGCTTAAAAGCTTTAAATGTCTTAAGGACAAAGGATGTTATACTGGTATTAACAATTGTGATGGATCGTAGTGCACGATGATACCAAAAGACGCTGGACGACTAAATTGATTAAAGATTTTTAGCTCACCTGACTCTGGGCTTTGGACAAAAAAATTCAGCCAATCAGAAGACGTGTTACATCCAAACTTAAATTATAAGCGGAGAATGTGTGAACAGTTATGTAAATAAGGGATTTTTTGGCTACACTCAAATTTCCCCTTTCAATTTTAAGTTCTTTTAGATAAAGCAAATCAGGTTATAGTTTCAATCTGAATCATTGATATTTCCTAAAGAAACCTAAGCCCATTTTCATATTACCGACTTCTGACTCCGAAATTAATAATTTTTCGACAGTTTTTCTTCAGGACATCCTGGTACAAGCAAGAGGGACGGAAATAAGTAAATTCAAGATTCTAATTGGTACAGTTTTGCGGGAAAGTGAACTGTTTAAATGTTTTCTATACATGACTTAATCATCATAGTAGGTTACCTCTCAAATAATTGTAGAACCCGGAGTCAAAAGTACTAAGTCGGTTTTATGAAAAAGATCCATTAGAAACAATAACGAAGGACTTTGAAACCAGACATTTGATGGATGTCTGTGGTGTTTAAATTGAAAAGGCAAATTGATTCAATAAATGCTAAACCTTGTATTCAGTATTGACCTAAAATTGAAATTTCAATTGGAATTGATTACTTTATTGAAACAATGACTAGAACAGTTAAATTGCGTTTAAACAATGTCAAGTTGAATGATGTTGACCATTCAACCTTGTGCTAATTCAATGTGATACATGATTTTGCAACTCAAATTCAACATTGATTCAACTTAATTTATTAGTATATGTATCTGGTTCTTACTAATAACAATGTCAATTTCGTTCCAGGGGGAGGGTTCTGGGGGGTTAAAACACCGTTTTTGTATGATCAGTGCATTTGGATGGAAACATGGTTGGATAAACTAATAAAACATATTTTCATCCTACGTATACGTACCAACTCAACATGAATCCTTTATAGCTTGCTGTTCGGTGCGCACCAAGGCTCTGCGTTGAAGGCCGTACCTTGACCTATAATGAATTATTTTTATAAATCATGTAAATTGTGACTTGGATGGAGAGTTGCCTCATTGGCACCTATCATACCACATCTTCTGATATCTATGAATATGCAAACCACATATTTTCCTGGTAGGTAAATTCGTTGGTGTTAAAAAATGATGTGTTGCATGTACCGTATTGCGTGTAATTGATTATAAAAACATGAAAATGATATATTTTGAAAAATCCGCTGGTTTCAATGGCAACAAATTGTATTAAATTTCCTGAGATACTTGTCAAATACCCCCGAACACATGTTTTCGTAGATACAAGATGACAGGGCATGATAGGAAATACCTTTTTTTTCTCTTAAAAAATATTCTCCATGACATAACAAATCTGATAAACGCATTTAAACATGATTTTTTTGCACCTTCAGCGTTTTTACAGTACGAAGCTCGATGCTTATTGACATGGCCTCTTAATATATAAGCTCCATTAAAACGGTAAAACGGCACATTTCAGGTCTTATTTTTAATGTAAAAATTGCTAAAAATACCACATTATCATCCTATTTATTGTCAAGCTATGATCAGAATATTACAATATAACACTTCACGCATTTCTATCTATAATATTATACAATATTAACTTTCCTGCTTGCATGATCATTCTTCTTTAAAATGTGTTAAAAGCCCTCAAATGAAATTTAAAAAAAAAAAATTCAAATCCATTCTCATCAGTTTCTATAGAAACTTTGGATTATGTTGTCAGAAAACCATTTTATCATTTCAATATACGACATTTTCACAATTAAATCATGGTTTAAATTGTCAGATTGATATATTACAGAAGTTTACTGTTCATGCTAAATTAAGCCGGGTATAGTCCCGTAGAAATATTCCAGTTTCAGGACAAATTAAAATTAAGGTGCGTGTAATAAATAGTGAAATAATTATCGTCTTTTAGACACATTAAGAATATTTGAAGCATTTCTTAAAAAAGAATTAACACACTTACAAAAACTTGATTGTCTCAGAGTCCCGTAGAAATATTCCAGTTTCAGGACAAATTAAAATTAAGGTGCGTGTAATAAATAGTGAAATAATTATCGTCTTTTAGACACATTAAGAATATTTGAAGCATTTCTTAAAAAGAATTAACACAATTACAAAAACTTGATTGTCTCAGAGTCCCGTAGAAATATTCCAGTTTGAAATATTTAATTCTTTGAATGATACATCGGTTCAAATAAAAAAAAATCTTTTAAAATGAAGGAAACTCCCACTCCCCCTCCCCCTTTCTTTTTCCTCAAACTATTTGAGGGAAAGAAGTTCTCTCGTCTCTGTCCAATGCAACATAAATTCATTTCCTTTGTACAGTGTATTTATATTCACTGCGCCTTCCTCTTCAATTGTGTTACGTGTATGTGCTGGCGTTTTCTTTCTAATTTTGAATAGTTTTAGTTCTCTTTTCATCCACGATTTGTTATTGCCATACCACCTCTCTCAGTCAATACCCAACCCAATTGTCGGTACATTGTATATTGTTTATTTTAAGTATAACCCTGGTTACAATTCAGCCTTATCGTGTGTTTGGCTAAGCTATTCTATGCTATTCTAGGCTTTTCTTGATTTTAGAGTGCTTTTACTTTTGTTTAACTCAATTTATGTACCTCTTTTTTTGTTGTCAGACTATTTGAAATCTAATAATTTTCTGGATTTGATGCATAAAAAATCATTAAGAACCAGTAGTAATTTACAACATTGCAAAACTATATGTACAAACAGTGTTTCAAACAGTTCTATTTTTTTTTTTTTTTTTTGGTTTTTTTGGTTTTTTACGCATTTTTAGTACAATATAACCAAAATACTTCAACCTTTTATATAACGAAAAGACTGATCGGCGATGTCAATGTCTAACGAATAGGTTGATAAGTATGTTAGTTTTTGAATGAAATGAAAGATTATTTAATCGATCCCTACGGGAACATCCTGCCATGTCATAGCTAAAACCACGACAGACTCTTGTACGGATAAATCAAAGCTATTCTTACGGGATCATCCTATCATGTCATAGCTAAATCCAAGACTCTGTCTTGTACGGATAAATCAAAACGATCACCAAGGGAACATATATACAAACATTGAGTATCAAACTGAGACAAGCATTGATAAATGATCATCTAAATCCGATAACACTAAATTCAATTTACCCTTGGATCTGACCTCGACATTGGACTCCTCCACAATTAAATAATTTACTTTCTATAAATATATTAATTGTTGGTGTTTTACGGACCAAAAGCACATATAAAGAACAATATCTCGAAAGATGAACATGAAACGAATGCAACGGAATTATTAGATAATTATTTTTTTGTTAGAACAGAGAGATCGAATAGTTATGCGCCATTTTTGGGCATAATGTTTTGTGATCTGTGCCTCCGTCCGTTCGTTCGTTCGTTCGTTCGTTCGTTCGTCCGTCCGTCCATCCGTGCGTCTGTTTGTCCCGCCTCATGTTAAAGTTTTTGGTCGAGGTAGTTTTTGATGAAGTTGAAGTCCAATCAACTTAAAACTTAGTAAAATTCCGTACACCCCTGATTACACTAAGATAACGAATTTATTTTTTATGAACATTTCCTTTACTCATTTTGAAACCAGGATGTAAAATTGAAAAAATGGTAATGAAAAATTTACAGTGTAACATTTTTTCAATGTCCATGTTGCTGCGCATTGTAAAATACTTTTTACTTAATTTTTTGAAAAAATAAGAAAAATTTTGTGTTCTTTCAGTTTTCCAGAAACATTTTTTTTTTAAATATGTTTTAAAATTTTTTGAAATTTTTTTTTTTTGAAATTTTAACATTTTTTTTGTTTTTTTGTTTTTTCTTTTTTTTATCTTGGCAAAAAAAAAATAAAAAATTCTGAAATTTTTGGCAAATTTTTGTTATCCCGGAGTGAACCAGGGTGGGGTGTTATTTACACCGGGGTAATTAACCAATCAGATTGCAGTATTTTTGCTGCATAAGAAATAAGAGATTTTATCCCTTTATCGCGGTCCACTGAACATAGAAAATAATAGTACGGATGGGGCATCCGTGTACTTGGGACACATTCTTGGTTTTTTTTCTGTTTCAATGATGGGTGGGATTTAGGACAAGTAAGCCTAAGTACAATATGAGTCTTATAGTTTACTCTTAATGTTTGATGATTGTGGGTCTTTTCTGTTCAAGCGAGTGACTCTAATAAAACGAGACAAACCTTTACCGTTGTTATAGATTACATGTTGACTGTGTTTGTTTCTGTATCGTTTCGCACATTCGCCCTCTCCCCTAGCTACCAGATGGGTTTGTTGTCCTGAGTGGAATATTCTTGGTCCAATTACTACAAAAATGGGTATCGTTAGGGGTAACATAATCAGGAGAAAAAAATAGGTAGAATTAATACAGCAGATCATATGTAACAAGCACATAATCAAATGATCTTTCTTGAAAGTATGATACAGCGAAACTCTCCAAAGCTTTTAAGTAAGATTAAACTTGTATATAAATCATGCTTCATTCCAGAAAATGGTGTTTGCCTTTTTTTACACATATTTTTATTATGTATCATTTTTCATTCCAGAGAATGGTTTCTGGTGCTTACTTGATATTGTTCCAATCAAGAATGAAAAGAGCCAAGTTGTACTGTTCTTAGTATCACACAAAGATATAACCAAAGACCGAACGCCGTCCATCGTTACAAATAATAACAAAGATGAATCAGGCTCAGACGAAGGTAATGCATCTTTTTTTCATGTAAAACCATTAAACTGTTTACAGTTCTGTATCCACAGCAAAGTATACATGGTGGTGACGTACAAGAATCGAAGTGGGTGCACTCAAGCTATAAATAGTTGTAGTATGAACATTTATTTCTAGTTACTTTATCTATATATCATGTTTTTCATAAATTTACGCAAAATTAAGAACTTTTTTACAAGGGAGTAAATATCCCTCCATGGTAATGCGCCAGGCTTTTATACGATGTAAAAGAACAGTTTTAAAAAAGAACCATATTTATATTACTGTTGGTTTTATAAATCTAAGTTTTCAACATTTTCAATATTTATTACATTTTATAAGGCTTGTAACTTCTAATTAAGTCTGTTCATTTATGTTTAAAATTGATACATTCATTATTAGACTGTGCCATTTCAAATATAAAATGTTGATGTAAAAAAAAATCGACACAAGAAAATACCACTAGTCTTAGAGATGAATAATCATTTGAGACATTAGACTATTAACCGGATTTGTTATTACATAAGCAACACGACGGGTGCCACATATGGAGCAGGATCTGCTGACACTTCTGGAGCACCTGAGATCACCCTAGTTGTTGGTGGGGTTCGTGTTGTTTATTCTTTAGTTTTCTATGTTGTGTCATGTGTACTATTGTTTGTCTGTTTGTCTTTTTCCTTTTAAGCCATGCCGTTGTCGATTTATTTTCGATTCATGAGTTTGACTGTCCCTTTGGTATCTTTCGTCCCTCTTTGAGGACGTTATACTAAGTTTCATACTGAAATGAAAATTTTAACAGCAATGTTGTTGTTTACCACAGCTGTGTGTTTTATTCCTATTTCGAGTCTCTGAAGCTCGCATTACATCTGTTTCTTAGCTTCATACACGAACAGCTGATATTTAATGATACTAAACAGTTATTGTCTATGTAACATTGTAACTAAATGGTTGAAATCTTAGATTTGGCATACAGTGCGAATGAAATAAATTTTATAATGTTGATTGTTTTAAAGGTTTACGTTCAAAACTTGACGTAATGTGTTACTTGACATATATAAAACTATTCTGTCCAGAAGTTAAACTGATAAGTTTACTTTCCAAAGCTGTTGACATTTACCTCTTTCAAATTTCATTTCATCTTTTCGTGGTATCAAGTCTATTTTAAGAGAATACATGATCATATTAGAAGTGGTGTACTTTTGAAAAGGTTTTAACACTTTATATTAATTGGTATATCGTGATATATAAATTCAAGTATTAAGTTGTTGACATTTTAAGTATATATACCAGTGACATTTTCCTTTTTTTTGCCCAAAAATATTTGTTTTTATATAAGATTTGTTTTTCCTAAGAAAAATAAATTTAGGGTCACATACGCAGTAATTTTTTTGAAGAGTCTATAATTTTACTATTTAGAAATAAGAAAATTTTATTAGAAAGTATTTAAGTGTGTGTGTGGTTTCTTCATTTTCGAATTAACTAAGATGTAATTATTGTTTGATTATTCTTCATTGTTAATCCGCATCAACAGAATTCACGTGGTCACGCAGGATTTTCGCTAAAGCTAGTGTTGACTTTCTGAAATTAAAATTTATTGTATAATTTCTTTTTAATAAGATAAAAATTTTAACAAATTTGAACGTATGAAATAGAACAACAATGGAAATCGGGTATTACAAAAACAATAAGCGCATTGAAAATTTTAACAACACAAAATGCAACTCTGAAAACTAAACCAAATCGCAACTATTCCCTTTCAAAACAAAACCTAAACTATCCTCTTTCGCAAAAGACTACCATTGCAATTATGTACTAATAAAGGATAAACAGTTCCTGGTTCACCAATGCCACTTGCTGGCAAGCAATCCTGCGGAGATAAACCGAATTCGGTGATGTCATTATGTCACAATCAAGTAAAAGAGTACAAAATAATGGCTTCAAAACTTTGTACATAAATGTATCTTTGATCATGTTGATGTTGAAATAGTGACTTCATAATTTACAATATAGATCATTTCAGCCTACTTAAATAAAAGAAAAAGAAAAAAAACCACTATGAGATTGATTGTTTCTATTTATAGAAGAAGATTTGTTTGATCCACCAACCATTCCTCACTATGATAATTGATTGTTTCTATTTATAGAAGAAGATTTGTTTGATCCACCAACCATTCCTCACTATGATAATTGATTGTTTCTATTTATAGAAGAAGATTTGTTTGATCCACCAACCATTCCTCACTATGATAATTGATTGTTTCTATTTACAGAAGAAGATTTGTTTGATCCGCCAACTATTCCTTTACGCAGCGCTGATATGCCAACTAACTATCATTATGACAGACGAAGAAGTCGAGCGGTCCTTTATCAGCTGTCTGGCCAGTTCGACAAACATAAACATAACAGAACAAAGAGTAAACTACAGAAGCTTAATAATGTAAGGCAGTAGTATGATATGTTCTAATACTTATTGTATATGTAGGACAATCATGTCAATATAACGAAACTATAACATCTGTCATATAAGTGGGAGGTTCAGCTAGCTATAAAACCAGGTTTAATCCAGCATTTTGTCAAAAAAATACCTGTACCAAGACAGGAATATTGTTTTCGTTTGTTCTGTTGATTGATATCTATTTATTTGCATTCGTGATCGGCACTTTTGTTTAATAGTAGTACCATATCATGTATCACCATGATACATATATTATATTATGTACTTAAACAAAATAAAAGATTAAAAGATTAATATGCAGCAATGTGACAGATACCGAATGCTAAAACATCATGTAGGAAAAAGTTTGAGACGTGTCCCGGTCGTATCTTGGACATTCTATTATGGGGTGTTTGTTACAAACACACCTGCATACGTTTTAGTTAAAGTTGAACGATCTTGCAGCGTATACAACGTGCCCTACACGTGTCTCAAACTGATCTGTAGCGCGTTAAACGCGCTTGTAGCGTATGTACTACGTGCATGTAGTGCACAGGTATACGCTAGACACACGCCCGAGATGAATGATTTTTTTTATTCTGCATAAAATTTTCCTCGAGTTGTAGCGTTCACTAAGCGTATACCTTTGTATTTCGATGTACTTCAAACTTATACAACACGCGTTTAAACGATTGCATTAGCGTTCCTCTGGCGTGCAACTAGCTGTTACTTGGTCAATTTTCTCTATATGTTTGGTGCTCACCGGTCTATATGCCAATGTGTGACGCCGGCATTTTTAACAAACCCATAGTCATGCTAGTTGTGGTTTCAGTTGAATTTCATCTACATCTATCTTTTCATTGTTTAAAACACGTACACTTATCCTTCTTTCCTGTCGAAAGGGAATTCAAGACCATATTAAGTCACATATATATTAATCGTTCGGCCATTTACTTTCAAAACATTGACAAAATTTCTATCAAATGATACCAGAAAATATATCTTATATTCATTGACATAATTGATACTGAAAACAAAATGTGAAGAGTATAACAATAAATTAGAAAAGAGAAAACTAGTCTTTAAGATAAGAAATTTAGAAATTATGTCGTATAAATAAAGGCTGTTCGAAATTCATAAATCGATTGAGAAAAAAAAACAAACAAAACCATTACAAACTAAAACTGAGGCAAACGTCTATCTTTAATATTCCTTCATGGTTTTATAAATAATCCTTTACTCCATTTATTAGTTTGAAATACGAGAACAAGAACATGGATTTTACGCACAATTATGCGAGAGAAAAATGTGATTCTCATTTTTTAAACAAGATACAAATGTTAGTTTCTTTTATATTGGTGAAAAGATATAATGTTTTTCGTGTTAAAAATGTCACAAAACCAGAGAAAAAAACATAGAAGCCCCATTATAAATTTTATAGACCACTTTCGAGTTATTCCGTCACCGAAAAAAAAATAGTTTATGCGCGCCTTTATGACGCCATTTACCAGATAGACGGAATTGCTTGTATCCCTGCACTTTGAACATTCGCCAAGCGTCTTAGTGATCTTTATTGTGCAGGATAAACTAGAAATAATGTTAGTTTTGTAGGCACTTAATGACAATTCCTTAATGACAGCAGTGCTGAAAGACAATTATGAGCATTGAATTTGCCGAATAATTCGTGCAATATAGCGTTATAGTTTTCCAACCACTCGCTTAACATTGGAACGGAAGTGACGACGCTCCTAAACGCACGAATGATAATCAGTAAAAGGTTTTTTTTACGGAGATACATTGAACTCGAAAGTTGTCTATCAAATTGATTACTTACCAAGTGCATGTTTTGTATTTTGAGATACCGAAACAATATATTTTGTTTCTTGCTTCGTGCATCGACTCTTTTGTACATCATACCTGATTTAATACTTTTATGCTGGGGTTAACATGACATACATGATGTTCACGGTATATCTGTTTAATTCCAAAGGCCCTCAAAATTATTCTTTAATTAAATTGATCAGTTGTCGTGCTAAACATTTTTTATTAAAAGCTGTACATTCGAAACTTAACCTACTTTCGAAATTCGATCCTGACTGAAGTCTGAATGTAAATAATTGCATTTGCTAAGAACAGATTCTTCGCTAGTGATGTGAAATATTTTTCTCACACCGGTCAGGAAATGTGAAAATAGCACAAAAATTTTAGAAAATCTTAATATCTACTTATTTGTATTAAATAATACTGTCCGTTCAGGAAATAAGACAGTGAAAGGATGAAGTAAACAGCAAACATCTTTATTTTCTTATCGAATGTTGATGTATTCCCTGTTCTTCATCAATTTTTCAAATACTGCTAAGCTATGAAACAAATTTATAAGATATTCAAATTGATAATTATAAACAACACCTACAGCGTAAGACCCCGATTGAACCATTTGATCAGAAATGAATCAATTGGATAATTTTGGTCTTATTCAAACTAACAATGGTCTTATGTATTATTTACGCATAATCACATTAATTCTGTATTAAAGTAAGAAGATATTCAAACAAGCAATGGTCTTATGTACTATTTATGCCTAATTACATTATTTCTATATTAATATAAGAAGATATGGTATGATTACCAATGAGAAAACGATCCACCAGAGTTCAAATGAAATGGATATATTATTAAGCAATTATTGGTTATGGTCTGTTTATTTGACAGTAAAATAGACTCCATCACTTTAAATACTCTTAAAACTAGAACAAGATGTAAGTTTCATAAATAATTTTACATAACCATGTTTATGCATGTCTTTTGCAGTTCACCGGGTCAATATCAGGGCAGATGCCAGAGTACAAAGTCCAAGAGGTCAAAAAATCTAAATTTGTGATTGCTCATTATGGAATTTTCAAAGTCGGCTGGGATTGGTTGATATTATTGTGTACATTTTATACTGCCATAATGGTTCCTTATAATGCAGCATTTTCCAACAAAGACGTCAAAGAATCGCGAGATTCTATTTACTCAGATGTTGTTGTGGAAATTTTATTTATAATAGGTAAGATTTGGGTATTTTTTATGACATCTAACGTGTGCATAGTACGTATTGTCTGTCAAATGTAAGAAATTTTATTGCATAATCTAAGCCAAAGAAATTAGTTTGTTGCATCAAATTGCATGAAATTGCATTGAATTTCAATGTATACTATCATGCATACACTAGGTGGTTCTATTTTTGTTTGTTTTTAGAAAGTTATCGCAAATTGATCCAGGTCTAGTTAAACACTTGAGATAGAAGAGATAACTATAAACCAAGAAGGAGAAATATAATGCATTTATCTGAAATTAACTTATAACACCGATGAAAAAAGATGATAAGCATTAGAATTCCGTCGGTTTAGTCATTTTACAACCTAACATTCAATGAAGATATATAAACAGAAAAAAATGAGACATCAACAGATGAATGACAATCAAAACACGTATTCTTCAGGTTTGTGTATAACAGATAATTCGTCATCAAATAATGAGATATTAATTGAATTGCTCTTCGTTTTTTATTTTAATTATATATTTTCTTGCTCGTTGAATATTTCTAAATCAGCACTTAGTAGTTTTCAATTGATAATGTAAAATATCATCAGAGATGACATCATGCTATGTATGCCTTCCTCTGATTTTCATTTTCTAACAACTTCGACATGACATGAATGAAGCCATAAAGAAGGAGTACACTTTGTTTCCTATCATATGGCAAAAAAGCAAAAGTAAAAGTTTGCAGAAAGATCAGAAAGGCGATAAAAAAAAAACAGCATTCAAACTTATAAGAAAACGACTCGACGAAATAGAGAAAATATCCAAAACACAGTACACATAGCACAACATAGAACACTTAAGACATAGCTACATCAAATCGGGGTTATATCAGGTGCTCCGGAAGAGTAAAAAAGGAAGTGTCATCCAACAGATTAACATTTTTTTCGACACTCAAATACAAGTTTATGAAATCAACTTTTATGTGTTGAGAATTATTGTTCTGAGCTGTCGATACAGAATACCTGTATTATGTATTTTCATCTGACAAATAGTGACAAACATTTGAAAAATCAAACTTAAAAGTAAAATCTCAAAAAACCGAAACCCGAGGAAAAATCAAAACGGAGAGTCCCTAATGTTTATTATTTGACAACCTATCTTTATCTTCTTTTCTTATATTTTCAGATATAGCTTTAAATTTTTGTACATCGTTCCTTAGTAGAAGTGGCCATATAGTTTATGATTTAAAACAGATAGCAATTAACTACATAAAAGGATGGTTTTTATTGGACCTTCTTGCCGCCCTTCCTTTTGACTTCCTGTTTTTATTTAATGTCAACTTGGTAAGTGACCTTGTGATTGTTTGTAAAATTCTGGTTTATATAAAAAGTAAAATAAAAAAAATGCTGAACTCTGAGGAAAATTCAAAAAGGAAAGTCCCTACAGTGTAATCAAGTGGCAAAATCAAAAGCTCATACACATCAAACAAACGGATAACAACTGTCATATTCTTGACTTGGTACAGGCATTTTCTTCTGAAGAAAATGGTTGAATAAACGCCTCTCAATAGGAAAAGGATTAATAAGCATGTTTTCATCAAATCAAATCAAAATACGTTAGTCTCATATGAATTATAACATACAATAATAAAATTTTAAAAAGGGGGAAACACGTAATCTTTGCAATACTCAAAGGCAGACACATTTGATTGTTTCATCTTTTATTTCGCCTCAAGTTTGTTTTCTCAAACCATCAAATTGTTGTCATGTTGCCTTAAATTTTGATAGGAAACACCAGTTCAGTAGCTCAAACTAGCTTTCTTGGATTTTTATGTCGTGTTTGCATTGTCATTTTGATAGGAAACACCAGTACACTTGCTCAAAATAACCAGATAGTTGTGTCATTTTAAATGCAACAGTAGTATACTGACATTTTAATATGTCATTTAATGTGTTATACTAAGTTATTGTCTTCTTAGTTCTATAATGTAGAAGGGTGTTTTAATCCTTTAATTGAGATTATAGAAAGATACAAAAGTTATAAATCTATTGAGAGAAAACAAATCGGAGGTACAAACTAAAACCGAGGAAAACACACTAACTATCAAAGGAAAACATCGAAACAACAGAACAATGAAGTGCAACAAAAGCAAATGACAATGTAACGAATAGAATAGCAACGAACTATTAGATAATAATAGAAAACATCAGTATATTTGCTCAAACTAGCTTGTAAAGATTTATTTTTGTTTCTTTACATTTTTGATAGAAAACACCAGTACATTTGCTCAAATTAGCCAGATTGTTACGTCTTGCCAGACTTCTCCAGAAAATAGATAGATATTCTCAATACAGTGCTGTTGTTGTGACACTGCTGATGTGTATGTTTGCAATGAGTGCCCATTGGTTAGCATGCATATGGTACGCCATAGGATATAAAGAACTAAAAAATAATCCACAGAACTGGACAGTAGGTATGTGTGAGTAACATAACTTAAAACTGGGTGGAGGACATAGGTTTCCTTCTGTTTAGATTTAATAATGACCTTGCTCTTATATTTATAATGGTACCGCAAACACATTGTTGTCTAACATGTATGTCTCCGCACGCCAGTTATTTGTTTTCTAATGACTGATACACACATTAGTTATTGTATTGGTTGCCTGGTGGTACCGTTACATGATTTTATTATATAATGGACCTGCACATACACAATGTTTGTTAAATGGTACAGTACACACCTTTTTTTTTTTGTCTGATGGTACATTGCACGAAAAGATGGCTGTCGAATGATACATTAACACATGATCATTTTTATAAGGGTAAGGAATATAAAAGAATGGTTGTCTTTTGGTACTGTACAGAAAACCTGATGATTTGAACTAAGTTAACGATGTACCTTTTTTGTTGATGTGGAGGTAACTTTTAAAGTGTACATTTTCTAATTATTTGATATTATTGCTTAGGATGGTTATTTGAGTTGGCAGAAAGAATCGATGATCCTATAGATTCAAACAGAACCAACAAACCAGACATACTCACATCCTACCTAACAGCACTTTACTTTACATGTAGTAGTTTAACTAGCGTTGGATTTGGAAATGTGTCTGCAAATACCAACGCTGAGAAAATTTTCTCAATATGTGCCATGTTAATAGGTGGTAAGTTAGTCTCTTTTCTGTTTTATCTACTGTTTAGAATTTATAATATATCAGCAGTCTAGTCAATAATATTTCCACACTAGAGCTAAAGTCGCAAATAATAGAAATCAATCAATTTTAAATTATGGTAACCGTAATACATTATATATTTATTCAAATATAATGTTGGCAGTGTAAGGGAACATGATCATAAAAAAACAACATTATATATAGCAGGCGTCAATATTAGTACACGTCGTAGTTACCAAACATAGGGAAACAAACCAAGTGATAACACAACACCGTTCGTTAAAGAACAACCAAACAATAGTATGAAAGAAACAATGCCTCCAAATTATATACAGTCAAGCAATGCATTGATAAATCAAAGTAAAACATTAAAACTTCAATACAGATAGCTACATAGAGTCTGTTGATTCATAGCGTTTTATTTTGTCAGTTTCTATCTATTGTTGACTTGGATTTTGGTGTTTTTGTATTATTATTTTCACTATACTAGTGATTAGATAAGGATATATAACAATCTGATGTGTTTCCTATTCAGCCATGATACACGCCGAGGTTTTTGGTAATGTGCCAGACATTATACTTCCAATGTTTTCTAGATGTGCCGACAACTACTAGTATATAACTTATTGTTTCGTTTCCCTTTCAGCCATGATGCACGCCGTAGTGTTCGGTAATGTGACAGCCATTATACAGCGAATGTATTCTAGACGTGCCAACTACCACTATAAAACCAAAGATCTCAAAGATTTCTTTAGGACACATCATATACCAAAACCACTCAAACACAGAATGCAGGAACATTTCCAGGCAACTTGGTCTGTTAACAACGGCATTGATACAAATGAGGTAACGTAACTTTCAGGCAATTCGGTGCGTTTACAAGGGTATAGTTCATTCTGGTAAAAGAGGGACGAAAGATACCAAAGGGACAGTCAAACTCTTAAATCTAAAACAAACTGACAACGCCATGGCTAAAAATGAAAAAAGACACACAAACAACAGCACACATGACACAACATAGAAAACTAAAGAATAAACAACACAAACCCCACCAAAAAACTAGGGGTGATCTCAGGTGCACCGGAAGGGTAAGCAGATCCTGCTCCACATGTGGCACCCGTCGTGTTGCTTATGTGATAACAAATCCGGTAAATAGTCTAATTTGGTAGGTCACATTCATGAAAGAGAAGGGGATTGTAGTTCCGACGTAAGGAACATATCCGATATCATTTGTGAAACGGTTATTCCATAACGGTCAACCAACACGTGATGGCGTCCGTAAAATTTACGAAGGGTAAAACAGCTTTCAGCCAAAATGGTCTGTCAACACGGAAATCTATACAAACGAAGTTATATTGCATCCAGTCATCTTAATCTAAAAGTAGCGATATAAATGAGGTAAAATAACATCGAGGCAGTGTTCTGCCAACAACTACATCGGTTGAAATTTGGTAAGATAACTTCGTGGCAACGTGGTCTACCAATAACGGCATCGATAGAAAATAGGTAAGATAACTTCATGGCAACGTGGTGTGCCAACAAAGTCATCGATGCAAATAAGGTAAGATAACATCAAGGGAACGAGGTCTGTAAACAACGGCTTCGATAAATGAGGAAAGATAACACTCAGGTAACTTGGTAAACAGGTACATCGATACCTACGAAGTTAGACAATATATTCAAGCAAGTGGTCTTTTAACAAGGCCCCTCATTCAAATAAGACAACGTACGAAACTTGTATAATATGGTCTGTAAACAATGGAAGTGACACCAATGAGATGAGATAAGTCCGAAGCGAATCTGTCTGTTACAGACAGGCAAATTAGTACTACATTTTTCAGATTTTAAATGATTTCCGCGATGAACTTCGAGGAGAAATAGGTCTTCACCTATATCATGACATCCTATCTTTGCCAATATACAATTATCATTTTTTTTTCAGATTTTAAAGGATTTCTCCGATGAACTTCGAGGAGAAATAGGACTTCACCTACATCACAATATCTTAATGATATCATTGTCAATATACAATTCTCATTTTTCAGATTTTAAAGGATTTCCCAGATGAACTTAGAGGAGAAATAGGTCTTCATCTACATCACGATATCCTATCATTGCCAATATTTGAGGACGCCACCCAAGGATGTTTGAGGTCTATTTCGCTTCATACAAAGCGCGCATTTTGTGCACCGGGAGATTTCCTATCTCACAAAGGGGACGCTGTGAACTACGTATATCTACTGTGTAATGGATCTATGGAAGTTCTTAAAGAAGAAATGGTGGTTGCGATTCTAGGTATGCTAAAAAAAACATTTAATGCAGGATTCAAAAGTTTGGGTTTTTTTTAATTAAAACATATATACTAGTATTCTCAATCAACACATACTATACAGGGTTTAACTATAAACAGGTATATGTGTTCACCTCTTCTCAAAGCATCACAATCGTATAGCTGTGTGTTCTATATGTATACCTCATTTGAATGTTTAAAAACATTATAACCTGAAGTTTTGATATAAAGGTAAGCTTATTTTAATTCTCAATAGATGCCTAAATTAATGTTATTTGGTCGTTTTTAATAGTTGTAGCATAGGTATTCTTTTAGCATCTTCTTGTTTCCATACGTTCTATATATAGGTATGGTATAAGGTTTAGTTCTATAAGTTCTTATGGACTTTTACTTTTATCTTGGAGTTTGGCAATTATGTTCATATCAATAGGGAATATAACTCCTTTTACAAGAAAAGAATCATACATCCTTGAAAGTTTGTTCTTTGATTACCTGAATTTACAAATCCCTCAGACAAAGTTAAACTTAGATTTATTTTGCTATTATGTGAAGGTCCTTTTTGGTCTTTTGATCGTTCCTGATGAAGGTAAATTACCGCATATACTGTATAAATTGATGTTTTAAAACGCTTAATATAATTCACTAGTGAAATATATATACTAGTATGTCATGCACAGTATCCATAAGAATTCATAATCTACATGTAATGACGTGGTACAATGTAACTATATCTGTTTTTGTTCAATGTCGATTTATGATTTCAGGGAAGGGAGATTTATTTGGTGCTGATATAAATATGGACGATCCAGTAGGAATTTCCTGTTGTGACGTCAGATCGTTGACCTACTGTGAACTTCAATGTATTAATATACGTGGATTTGTAGATGTATTATCCCTGTATCCAGACTTTGCGGAGAAATTTCAGAAGGACATCCGACATGACTTGACATATAATCTCAAGGATGGATATGAAGATGAAGAGGTATATATGTGTTTTGACAAATATTTACTAGCAATATAAATGTATTGTTATTGCAGTTTAAATCCTTTTAAATCCGCATAATTCATTGGTTAATTAAGTTTAACATTGAATGTTGTCAGTTTCGATGGACTTCCGCTTTTTTAATTCGATGCTAATTCTTTAACTGGTAGTATCCTTAGTCAGTTTATCGGCTTTATATGAGATGCACTATTGAAATGTTTAATGGAAAGGCATCATCAATATATCTTAAATGCACGCACTTTGCTAGAAGCTTGTCTATTGTGTTTTTGGGAACGTTCTATTTGAATAAAAAAAATGAATGAACAGCTTTATCCCTTTATATAAAGTTTCCAGTTTTGTATCGTCTAGATTGCGTTTTAGTATTGTACAGCGGTGTACTACTGTTGTTTTTATTTTGGAATATTCGTTATATGCATCATTCAGTAACATGAAGGATTTTGTTCATTTGATTGAATGGGGGTTCGATATTTAGATTTTTCGTTCCTGTATTTCCTAATATCTAGTAGTTAAATTACTAAAGATGTTTTGAGCGTATGTAACACAGGTTTGGAACAAACAACCATGTGTCTTGTTCACTGATATTGGCAGTATACAGTGCTTTTTAATTGAAAAAAGTTCTTCGATGAAGATAGAAGTGTACTTTTAGATTTTGCTAAATGTTTAACATTGATATTGTAGGAAAAGGGTCCTTAAGTGAAGATACAACTGTACCTTTAGGTTTGGCACGTGATTTACATAACACATTACGTGTTATGTTCTTAACGGGAAAATGTCATAAAAATTGAGATGAAAGAAGTGTACTTTTAGACTTGGCATAATGTTTTACATAACTGATTATACAAAAGATCGATTATTCATATCAAAATCATATAGCCAACGTCTTAAAACATCTCAATTAGTGTTCACTTCTGGAAAGAATGGCTCTCATTATATCTACTGACAATCACACAGAGTAATTTCTATTCAAGGTATTATAAAGAGGAGGTAATCTCATCAGTGAGTGGGTTAATTAGTACCGTTTGTTATAGATTGTAGTCCAAAGTATATTCAGGTTATTGGGTTAATTAGTACCAGTATATTCAGGTTGAAATAATAAAGTTTTCTATAAGTTCACTAGACAATGGTATAATCCTCTAATTAAGCGGTTTGCGTGTGATACGTGCATAATAATTGGAATACTCTTAGAGACAAATCTCCATGAAATTTTCAAATAAAGTATTAGCTAATAATTTCGCTGACATTACTTAGAAGCAATAAATTTGAAAAAAAATATCAGCACAAAATCAACAAATCGGATTTATTCATGAACCATTTTCAATTTGAATTATTAAGTCGATTTAAAACAGTCAAATATGTACAACAATACAAACAAGCCTTCTTATTGCTGTAGATCATAACTAAATTATAACAATATTGTAAAACCTATTTACAATTAACTAAAATAAACTTTAGAAATAAGGATTTGCGTACATTTTGCGTTTAAACATGTATTATATGAAATCTTTAATTGCAACATCATAAATGCCTTTCGACTTTTGGTCGAAATTGATGTTTTCCATGTTTATCAGTATAGTAGTAATTTGGTCATTTTTAAATAGTATTTTATCATTTATCCATTAAGAAAGTGATGAATATAAACACAACCAAATTAAGAATCACTTTCGAAGGGTTCCTGTACCGAGTCAGGTATATTACAGTTGAGCTTTTGATTTTGTCATTTGATTAAGGACTTTCCTTTTTGAATTTCCTCCGAGTTCAGTATTTGTGATATTTTACTTTTTACTGATAAGGTTATTTGGCGTTCATGAGAAGTACCAATTTAGTATTATGATATGGCTGATCGCATAAATATTTATTCTGCAACATCCCACAATATAAAAATACTGAACTAGTTTTATTGATGCTCACAGTACACGTATCCTCGTAAACAAAGCTTTGTACTACATCTGAATAGCAAATGTCGACATAAAATAAACTTCATAAATATTGATGACAGCTTATCTTCCACTGTTTTTTTATTGAAATCTTATTCATGACCAACTAAGACTGTGCTTACAACTTAAAAGGCAAAAAGAAAGCAATTCCTTGATTTACATTAATCCTTGACACAGGTTAACAAATATGTGACGATTACAATAACTGCAATGATACATCCACAATATACATAAGAAAATGCCTGTACTAAGTAAAAAATATGACAGTAGTTATCCGTTCGTTTGTTTGTTTTATCTTTTGATTTTACCATTTGTTTAGATACTTTTCGATTTAAATTTTCCTTAGAGTTCATTTTTGTTTTTTTTGTGATTTTGCTTTTTACTCGAGATTTAAAATGAAATGTCTTGTAAAATATTCATCGATGATTTCGTTCCATTGGTAGATAAAATCTAACGTTTATGTGTGTCACTTATGTCATGGACTTCCTCTTATAGGGATTTATCTTGGAGGTGGGTTATTCTATTGTCGGTATATTTAACATCGCCGTGAAAGTGCGGGCTTTGGCAAACAACAAAAACACGTACAACCTACCATGTTTTTTTTCTTAAAATGTCCCGTACCAAGTCAGTAAAATGGCAGTTGTTATCTTATAGTTCGTTTCTGTGTGTGTTGCGTTGTCGTTTGTTTTTTGTTACACTTCAGTGTTTCTGTTGTTTTGTTGTTTTCTTCTTATAGTTGATGTGTTTCCCTCGCTTTGAGTTTGTGACCAAGATTTGTTTTCTCTCAATCGATTTATGACTTCTGAACAACACTATACTACTGTTGCCTTCTTTTGATAAATAGTTTTTCATGACTGATATTGTTTAGATTGAGTATTCATGTGCTCAGATTTTGGTTTTCAATTTACTGTTTCGGTTGTTGTTGTTTAATTTTTGGCAATTATGCCTTTGCTTACAATCTTAGTCAACAAATAATATAATCCATGATTGACTTTAATTTTAAATAGAGGTTAAGTATTAAATCTGGGACAAATGCAATGTTAGTCTTATACTATTATAAGGCGACATGTCTGTTCGATAGTTTCGTTCGTTTTCGTCTGTTTTATTTGACTTTTGATTTTAGGTTTCTTTCTCTGTATATTGTCTCTTTCCTGAAGCAAATAATTAGTTACTATCATTTTGTCAGATGTTTCAAACATTTTATAGACGTTGGGAGTGAGTAATAATCTACAAAGTGTCGTATTTATCTGTTTTGAAAAAAAGACCCGTGAAATGTTTTTTTCTAATGAACTGTCTTTTTATAAGGGAATTATATTATTTTCAACATTATAGATGAAAAAAAACAATTGTGCATTATAAACTGCTTCATAACATGTATCAATGATTAAATCCTTTGAACTTCTTAGGTTTTTTGACCCTAGGGGTTGTTATAGTAAGATTTGACATATTTTGCTGAGAACTTTCGTTTTCATTTCTTTTCAATATCATTATTAATTGATATATGTTGAGCTTTACTGCTAAGTGTTATAAATTTGATAGTGTGTTAGTTTGAACTTTATTTGTAAATAAGTCCGAACCTATTACCTGATTGTTTTCTTTAAAAAAAAATGCAGAAACACTTTGTGAAAATTATTTTAATAAAACGAAGGAAAATCAAAGCTAATAAGTCTTTATAACGTTTATAATCAAAGTGTAAGGCTTTATATATATGCTTTCAAGTTTATCATGTATATCATGGAAATACTTCAATATGTATACTGCTTCTTATATACTTTGATACTTCTAAATCAGTACATATAAGACAGCTCCTTCTCAAGCTTCAATAGATACTAAGGATTTCCTATCCCAGGAATAGATTACCTTAGTCATATTTGGGCACAAAGTTTTGGCGTTTTGTGTTGTTAATGCTCTTCAACTTTGTTCTTGTGTTCGTCTTCTAACTAATTTGATCTGAGCGTCACAGATTAGTCTTATGTAGGTAAAACGCGCGTCTGGTGTATCAAATTATAAGTCTGGTACTTTTGATAACTAAGTGAATCCCTTTTTTAAATTTTCATGAATACAGTACAAAACATGTATATATAGAACACGCATTTACAAATGAGAGTAGAAATTTTTTATATATTAATATGCTTAAAAACTATTTTTTTCTTTAGAGCGAAGGAGAAACAAAACTTCACAGGATAATAACACTGCCATCTATCTCAGAAGACGACGAAGAATCGGACAGTGATGGGAAAAACGATAGTCCGGGCAGTCCTGACTCCAATGTCGACGGAAGTCCCACATCCCCATTTCTTAAAAAGAACTTCCGGTTTCCATTACCTAATGGAGATATAAAAACAAGGTAAAAACTCAGTATTTAACTTATTTGTATGACTAAAACGTTTGAACTCAATAACAGTAAATGCTTACATTTTTTATCTGTTTAGTATTTTCTCATTTTCTGAAATCAGAAACGTTTGATGATAGAGAGAGTATTTAAACATCATAGGAAGAAGAATACTCATGATAATTTATTTATACAATATTTATCAAATGAAAATAGCAAATTAGAAATTAAAATTTTATCGACTGGGAATTTTAGAAAAATATGTTACTACATGTAGTTATATTAAAACAGAAGCACAGAACACTTAGCTAACGATACTCTCTCAGACTAACAGTTCACCAGAAGTGATATTGACCAAATTCTAGTTCTGTGCGTCTAAATTTTTATCAGAAAGTGTGTTGTCATGAAAAAAAAACATTTTAGATTAAAAAAAATCATCTACATCAGACTTATCAGTGCTGGTCGAATACAAAACGTTGAAATGTCAAATTTAAAAAAGATTTTATAAACATTTCAAATTTTAAAACTGTCCGTCAAATCTGTGAACGGGCTTACAAAATGTGTGCATTATGAAATTTTCAATATTATATAAACAGTAACCTTTACTTCAAATCAGATTCCATAAATCTTCGACACATATCATACCTTTTCTTCTATATTGACACTCTTTCGAGATCCGGCCTTTGGGGTTAGACACATGTACGTTATGTTTGATTTGTATAGTTCGTTGAGTTCTGTTTGGTTATATAGTAAGAGTTCATGTACATACCGATACACGAGTATTATGGGCAAATAGATGTAGGAAGATGTGGTATGGTTGCCAATGAGACAACTCTCCATCCAAATAACAATTTATAAAAGTAAACCATTATAGGTCAAGGTATTGCCTTCAACACAGAGCCTTGGCTCACACCGAACAAGAAGCTATAAAGGGCCTCAAAATTACTAGTGTAAAACCATTCAAACGGGAAAGACAACGATCTAATCTATATAAAAAAACGAGAAACAAGTATTAATTACATTAACAAACGACAACTGTACATCAGATTCCTGACTTAGGACAGGTGCAAATATTTGCAAAATATACTTAATATATTGCTAGTCAGTGTGTACATAATTCATTTCGTAGAGATAACTCTTTAAATTGTTTCTGATATATCTTTTATAGAGAAAAACGAGTAGCATTTGGAACTAAGCGCCATAGTTCCTTTTCTCCAAAACGACGATCTTCCATGAAGGACCGACGACGATTAAACTCAGCGACAGGTAAAATGTCTAAATCTATAAGTTATATTTCATGCATTAAACATATTAAAGATGAGGGAAAGATACCAGAGTGACATTCAAACTCATAGATCAAAATTAAACTTCATGGCTGAAAAAGAAAAAGATAAATAGACAAATAATAGTAAACAAGATACAACATAGAAATCTAAAGACTAACTGATTCTGTTGTATTCCAACATCTTGAGACTGAGATTGCATGGTAGTTGATTCATGCATATATAGCAGAATAGTTTTCAAAGGTACCAGGATTATAATTTAATATGCAAAACGAACGTTTCGTCTACATAAGACTCATCAATAACGCTCAGATCAAAATAGTTATAAAGCCAAAAAAGTACAAAGTTGGAGAGCATTAAACGCTTATCCTGTTGATGCTCCCGGTCGTACTTTCATTCACGCAGTTCCCTCAGTTTCTCTTTGGCCAAGTTCGAATGGAACTAGAGTTCTGACTAGAGTTCCATATGAACGGTAAGTAATTTTGAAGAGTACGGTCTCTAGATTACCGGAAGTACAAGGCACCTACTCTTAATATGTTTACATTCAAATTTGATTGGATTGACGTCATAACATCCGGGATATCGAGTGCCACAACCAAAGGTTCCTCGAGTGTTAATCCCGGGAGAGCTATATCCAATCATAACAGGTGTTATATATGACCATGTCAATTCCATCTACTCTAGATATCCATCCGAACTTGGCCTTTTATAACCTTGATTTGTCTCTTCGTTCTCGATTTTACATCGGTATACAACTGTCGCCTTTATTTCTTTCTTTTACATTTTGATATATCTGATTGCTGATTGCCGGTCTTTTTGTATTTTGAAAGGTTTAGATATGTTAACTTATCCATACAATGTTATATTTACAAAAGCATGTGATAGTCAAAGAGAGTTCGATGATACCATAGGGATATACCAAAGCAATGAAACAAATAGGTAGACAGCAACCACAATTATCTCTCAAAATCAACCTCCTGGGGTGCAGAGTCCTCACCTTACCTGCTAAACTGGTAACGGTGGAACAGCTAAGTTCAAACTTGAAAATCAGTTTCAAAAGACTTGATTCAACATATTGACACCATGGCTAATGACGAATCCCTTACAAAAAGACAATAAATATCAATTTCTAATCCACAAACATATAAAATTGATTTTACTGTTTAAATTACATTGGATTTATTTTCAGATTCAGGGAAATCCAATGATCCTTTATCGAGTTCTATTGATAATTTACAAATAGAAGTGGAAGGAACAAAAACCAATATTAAACAGTTAGAGAAACGAATAACCACGATCAGTAATGAACTGTGTAGTATAGGTGGCAATCTCAAACTTGTCGTACAACTGCTGACCCCTAACCCTAGTCTTCATTCGGAATCACCACCGTCGACGCCATATTCACCTTATGTGAAGCCATCATTCTCATTCGGATCACCAACTAGTGAGGACATTGGTATCGAATCTATGGATAATACTTCTCTAACTTTGGGCGTGCCTAGCCCTGGTTACAAACGACATTCAGGTGATAGATTCAGATCACCTCTCATTGAGAAAAAACAATTATTGAATAACTCGTTAGCTCATATGTTTGCCAATAAAGACAATGAACGGAACGAGGATGAAACTTCAGATACCGTCAATAGATTTCTAAAGCTTGATTTGAGAGACAATTTACATAAAGGGGATTGTGTTCCGCCTATTTCTCCTATTCCAAGAAACAATAATTGCGGCTCTCCTACCTGTTTATCACCTTGCCTGAGAACCAGTAGAATTATGATGGAGAGTCCGTCTCCGTTGTCTCCAATTTTAAAACACACCAAAGGACCATCGGAATGTGCGTCGCCTCTCTCTCCGTCTTCAAGAAATAGTTTGAGTACGCATGCGTTTAAATCACATGACAGTGGAAAGCAATCTGTAATAGTTACGGCTGATAGGGCAAAGGAAAACGGGTATATAAGTAGAACGACAGATCTCTGAATCAATTGTATTTTAAAAGTTTGTGATGATTTACAATTCCTAGTCATGTGTTGTTCACGTTTGATTGATATTATATTTTACTAGTTTTATTTTATATAAATTGAACTTTACATTTTTAAGGTTGCATTTGTATATGTTGTTATGTGCTAAAAGTCATCAAAAAGATAAAAGGGAACAAGCTATCGCTTATGAACTAGAATTCACTGAAATGTCGGTCTTTTTATAATAATTTTGAAAGTTTAATGACATGACTCACATATTATGATTGAAGCATTGACAAACGCTTGTATATACAATGTTAAAGGATATGTTATGCATATTTTTAAACTGATCGTAGTTTATCATTTTATGTTATTCTCTTAATATTTTATTCTAATCATGGGGAATGTATTAATTACGATTTGGGACCAAATTGCCACTTAAATTAAATTAAAAATATTTCAAATTTTTCTAACAATTTTACGGAATTAGAGAGAAGATAATAAAATCTTATGGACTACAACTTTAGTACCAGACACTAGGTACCAGTCTGCTTTTCTGGGTTTTTTCAAATATCTGTTTTTTTTTTGTCTGTGATGCTTTTGTTCTCCAAGCAAACACGTAATGAAATATGTTCATAATGTCATCTGCAACGTTGCTGTTAATAAAGCTAATCTTTTAAAAACGTTCGAATGAAGACAGCATTTCTTCATAATATCTTTGAGCAGAGACAAAATTACAGGAAGATTAGCTGTGTGACGTCACGTGTTTTCCTGGAATTTTGCTCATTGTGCATCGATTTTCCTCATTCGGCAATCCTCGTTAGAATCCGCTACGGAATTGGCCGAATTGTGACGATTCGATTTTCCTCTGTTAGACATTGTATAATGACAATGTGTTTATTTATGTTACATGTTCAATGCAGCTGTGATATTAATTATTGTTATGTGACGTTTACTGTAAAGTCAAATTCACCTGGTGTTCGAGTGAAAAAAAACACATGTAACATGTGTATACAGGAAACCAGTTACATGTACCTGTTTATTTTTCATTTTTTTCATTTTTGTTTTTGAAAATTACGTATCAACTGCACGTTATTAGGAACACCCATAGTCATTTCCGTTCCTTGTTGATCGGCACTTAATTTTTTACGCTTTTGCAAATTATGATAACACATACAAAATAATTCAATTCAATGATTAACTTTATTTAACAACTCATTGTCGATATAACTTACTATGGGTTTGTAATACCTATTGAACAAAATTGTAGTTTGATCCGGAATGTTAAAGCTTTGTTCATTTTGTAAAGTCATATAATAGAAGCAAAGTGTCAAAAACCGGTGACATATTTATCTAAATAATAAAGTATCCCCCTATGTGTTAATGTTTTGATTAAGGGATGATAAACTATTCTTGGTCAATCATTTTGGTATGACTTCCCCGCTGTCATTAAAGTTTCGAGTACGTTTATCGTACTCAAATTCAGAATTCAGACTATCAAATAACTGGATTTATTGTTTTGAGCACAAGTTTTGTTCTCCGAAAATTCAGTAAGGTTTAATGACCGAGTGATCGGTCCACTATACAGTATAACATCTAATTGAGAACATTGAGAATCTGCAGATCAAATGCAAATTCCACTTTCACAAGATCTAATATATCTACTTGAATCATTATTGCTCACGTTCGTAAAGAACCTCCTGAAATGGACACCCATTTCTTTTGCGTTCTAGTTCACAACTTTTCACTATAAAATTACCTTCTTCATTGTTTACATTATAAAAGTTCTCACGCCGCCATATTTGTTACTGTAATTGTTGAGAAATTAACCATTCCATGGAGATATTTAATTACATTCGTGTATTTACATATCATTGTATTGTTTTATGTAATTGTTGCTGAAAAGATTTTTTTTTTTTGTTATGCTAATTAAATTTTTTGAGATAATGTTGGTCTTCTGTTTTTCATCATATCGATACGACATGTACATTGTATATAGATATAGTATGTATTTATTATGAGAGAGAAACGGTCACATGTTTCAACATATTATTCGTTAAAATATGGATTGAAGTATTTATTTCCTATTGTCTCCTGTAAAAGTATATGATTTTATACATGTAGCAAGAACCATTCCTTGTGCTTAAACGATCTTCACAGTAATAAACCGCGTCATAACTTCAATCTGGATCCTTCCATTATGCAGGGAACACCACCAATGTAGAATAAAATTATGTATTATTCTATATACATGATATCAGTTTTTTCACTCGGTAAAAAGTAAAATCTAGCTAATATATATACAGTTTCTTATGCACACACACACACATAATACGATGCACATATACATAGAATAACATTCTTAAACAATATAAATATCTTTTGCTTTTATCTGTTTGTCTCGTATAGAACCATCAATTATTCACAGAACGTTGAGCAAAGAAAGATAACTGTGGCGCTAAACAATACACAATGAGCAAATTTGAAGAAATAATAAAGGGTGCATTACAGTTTCTTTTTGAAATGGATATTTACAATTGTGCATGAAAATTAGATGCCAGTTATAAGCAACAGTCTCAATAAAAATAGAAAGATGTGGTATGAGTGTCAATGAGACAGCTCTCCTTAAGGTTACATGTATGCACGATGATGGTCTAATAAATTTGTATAGTCATTCGTCTAGAATTGCCAGAATAAATTTTAGATAATTGTAATAACTCATCAAAGACACCGTTTATAAGTTTTCCTCTATATAAGATTGATCAGTTATCCAGTACGTGTGAATAAGGAGAAGAGGGGACAGAAAGCAGAGCACATCTTATGCAATAATTATTATAATAGATATAGGAAGATGTGATGTGAGTGCCAATGAGACAACTATACATCCAAATAACAATTTAAAAAAAGTAAATCATTATAAGTCAATGTACGGCCTTCAACACGGAGCCTTGGCTCACACCGAATAATAAGCTTTATCGGACCACAGATGAATTATCACGTTGTGATTGGTTAAATACCGTCACGTGGTGACCCCCTATGAGACCGTATGGGGTTAGTAAGTTCCATATGGGGTTCATGACGCGTTAATGGCGACGTCATCTATTAATGTTGTTGTGTTTCATTGTTTATTTTTCAACAAAACGCCGCAGAAAAAGACCAGCGTCCGATAAATTCGTTATACGGTTAACTACTGACCCCCTACGGATCCATAGAGGGTGAATAAAATTCATAGGGGACTCGGCCTCCGGCCTCACCCCCTATGGATTTTACTAACCCTCTATGGATCCGTATGGGGTCAGTAGCGAACCATATAACTTATAATAAAGGGCCCCAAAATTACTAGTGTAAAACCATTCAAACGGAAAACCAACGGTCTCATCTATATAAAAAAAACATAGTTTACTATTGTACTGCCCTTTGATGAAGGTGTTATGATATCTTAGGACATTAAGAAGCCTTCCCATCCATCATCATTAATCAAACATAAAACAAGAAACAAAAACAAATATGTTGCCTGTCTATACGAGCTCAATTTTACAAAGTGGCAATATTTTAAATTATTACACTTTTTGTTTCAAAAACTTTTGCACAACATAATTCTGGAGTTATTGCTCTACCAAACCCTTCCTTCCAAGCACAAACCGTTACAATATCGAGCAAAAAACATGCATAATTTAGTTTTACACTTTTATTTTTCTTTTATAAGCCGGTATTATAATATGACAAAAAATAGTTCATCCTAGAAAGGAAATATTTTCAAGGAGCCAAATTAAGGATGTTTTGTTGTTTTGTTGGTTGTTTTTTTTTTTTTTTTTTTTGGATGACGTTTTCTATGAAAAACTAACAAGTTGTTGCATTGATCATGTTAATTGCAGCAATCATTACTAAAATATTCGCATGCTTATTATTCTAATGTCTTAGCTGATTGTTGAAAAGATTTAATTTGACTGCGGTTACTTCTTAATATTTTTATTTTGAGAAAATAATTATATTGAAATACAAACTGATCGACTTCACAACACTCATTTAAAATGTCAGTTTTTCAAGATTATTTTTTTTTTATTTGGAGAAAACATACAATCTATTAATTACCCACAGAAACACAGAGTATTTATTTCACCACATTCTCTACAAGTATAGAGCGGTGAGTGGTGGTACTCAAAACTCAAAATGTATTTCAGTTGTACGTTGTATATCCGACCGCTATTATCGTAGACTATGCGGAATGGGCTTTATTCATTGTTGAAAACCATACGGTGACCTATGATTAATAATTTCTGTGTCAGATGGTACATGTATCTTGTGGGGAGTTGTCTCATTGGCAATCATACCACATCTTCTTTTTAGCTCACCTGGTCCCAAGTGAGCTTTTCTCATCACTTTGCGTCCGTCGTCCGTCGTCGTCGTCCGTTGTCGTTAACTTGTACAAAAATCTTCTCCTCTCCTCTAAAACTACTGGACCAATTCAAACCAAACTTGGCCACAATCATTATTAGGGTATTTAGTTAAAAAATTTGTCCGGTGACCCGGCCAACCAACCAAGATGGCCGCCATGGCTAAAAATAGAACATAGGAGTAAAATGTACATTTTGGCTTATATCTCTGAAACCAAAGCATTTAGAGCAAATCTGACAGGGTAAAATTGTTGATCAGGTCAAGATCTATCTGCCCTGAAATTTTCAGATGAATCGGAGAACCTTTTGGGTTGCTGCCCCTAAATTGGTAATTTTAAGGAAATTTTGCCGTTTTTTGGTTATAATCTTGAATATTATTATAGATAGAGAAAAACAGCAATAATGTTCAGCAAAGTAAGATCTACAAATAAGTCGACATGACAAAAATTATCCATTGACCCCTTAAGGAGTAATTGCCCTTTATAGTCAATTTTTAACAATTTTTGGTATATTTTTGTGATCTTTTACAAATCTTCTTCTCTGAAGCTACTAAGACAAATCCAACCAAACTTGTCCACAATCATCATTAGGCTATTTAGTTTTAAAAATGTGTCCGATGACCCCGCCCGTAAATCAAGATAGCCGCCATGGCTAAAAATAATATATAGGGTAAAATGCAGTTTTTGGCTCATACCTCTGAAACCAAAGCATTTAGAGAAAATCTGCTGGATATAAAATTGTTCATTAGATTAAGATCTATCTGCCCTGAAATTTTCAGACCAATCGGGCAACTCGTTGTTGGGCTTTTGCCCCTGAATTAGTAATTTTAGGAAAATTTTACAGCTTTTGATTTTTATCTTGAATATTATTATAGATAGAGATAAACTATTAATAGCAATAATGTAGAGTAAAGTTAGAGCTACAAATAAATAAACTTGACCAAAGTGGTCAATTGACCCCGTAAGGAGTTATTGTCCTTTATAGTCAATTTTTAACAATTTTCATAAATTTTGCAAATTTTACAAAATATTTTCCATTTTCACTTTTCGGCCAATTTTATTATCGATAAAGATAATTGTAAGCAGCAAGATTGTTCAATAAAGAAAGATCTACAAACACATCACCAACACCAAAAACACAATTTTGTCATGAATCTTTTATATGCACATAGACCAAGGTGAGCGACACAGGCTCTTATAATTTCCACCTACTCAAACCCAAACGAACGGTGAAAATAAGTTGGTATATTTTTGTGTCAATTAGTCTCTTGTGAAAAGTTATCTTATTGACAATCATACCACATCTTCTTACTTTTACAAGGATGTAAACGATCACAATCACAATCTTCAACTATATGCAAAACCAATACTGAAACTTTCATACTCGAGTCAGGAAGCTGCGAAAACAAGGAAAACACAAACTACTCCTTACAATCTTATCAATTATTGGTAGCTAACTTAATTCAACACTTATCCTATGTGAAACCAGGAGACAATAATGAATTTTAATGACAACGGTAGACAGTAAACAAATGTAGCAATTCTGGTGTGATCACAATAATTGTATAAGCTTATTTAAAGAAGTCCTAATATAAAACAGTCCGAAAAACAGACAGACAGACAGACAGACAGACAGACAGACAGACAGACAGAGACTGACAGACAGACAGACAGACAGACAGACAGACAAAAGTCATCTTTTAATTTAAGTTAATCAATCGGTATTCGGCCACAACTGACTTACGCGAATGTTTCAATTCCTAATGTTGGAATTGAACAATATCTTTAAACTGTTATAAAAACATTATAAGTAAGATTAACCTACGGAAGCGTATTAGCGCCACACATTTTATTTTTTATTTTTCTTCCTATCTTTGCAAACATTTGCGTTATATAACGCAAACCGTTGCGATATAACGCAAACCTTTGCGATAACACGCAAACCTTTTGCGTTATAACGCAAACCTTTGTTTTATCTTATTTCTTATTTAAGATTCAAAGGAAACAGTAGTAATTAATGGAAGAGGCTGTATATATTACAATGTATCACCTTTGTGGTCATTGCAAAGTAAAATGCTTGAATAATTAGATCATATCATTGACTAATAATGCGCAGAATAATATAAGAAGATGTGGTATGAGTGCCAATAAGAAAACTCTCCATCTAAGTCACTATTCGTAAAAGTAAACCATCATAGGCCAAAGTACGATCTTCAACACGGAGCATTGGCTCACACTGAACAACAAACTATAAAGGTCCCCAAAAACGATATTCATGTTACTACTAGTATATATAGTACAAAGAAAATTGAGTAAATTGAGGTTATACCGTGGAAAAAAATCAACCCTGCTAATATAGCTATAACCGAATATAAATATATTTCCAAAGTAAGACCTCGTTTGAGAACTGTGTAAAGTAGGTTAGATTCAAACAAGCTACCCTTTGGCAATAAATGTATAGAATGATGATGTTTTAGTAATAAAATTATGTTCTCTCTATTCAAATTGCTACCCAAGCATCTTAAAAATACTTCATTATATTGAAATGAAAATTCAATGACTTTCTATATATATATCAAAGAATCTTGATCATATTCTGAGATTTAGAAAAAATGTTTCCTTATTAATAATTCATTTTAAAGCAGAAAGATCATTTTGTCTATTTGACTCGGAGGTTTCATAATTGTATGACATTATTTTTGATCTTTCCGAATTTAAATATGACTATATACTAAACTATACATATTTTTTTGTTAAATTATATACTTTTCTGATGCACAAATCAGTCTTAATTTATGTATTATTGCACATCAAGTATTCCATTATTCTTATGCATATTTATTATAATGATTTGGCCTTGTATGTATGTTTCTTTTTTTTATCTACTAGTAAATCACATTCAAAATGAATGACAGACGGACATATATACAAAACTTAATGCCTAATTGAAATCAAGATATTTGCGTTATAACGCAAAAGTTTGCGTTATATCGCAAAGGTTTGCGTTATAACGCAAAGGTTTGCGTTATATCGCAAATGTGTGCGTATGTTTGCGTTTAACGCAAAACATAGGAAGAAAAATTAGAAAAAATATGTGGCGCTAATCACTTCCGTATTAACCAAGCCAATTTTGGACAACCCGTACTATTTCGTTTCTGATCCTTGTCAGTTGTTGTTTTGCATTCTGTAAATTCAGACATTTATGCGAGATTTCTGTAAATGCGAATACTTCGTCTGTTTGACATCAACGTGAAAGCCAGTTACTGGTATTATACTTAAAAGTCAAAACGAAACATTTTTTCGGCAGATTATGACTTTAAATTTGATGGGTTTCTTTCGTATTCTTGTCTTCTGCATACATGTACCATTGTTATCGCAAAGGTTATAAAATTATAAACTTATAAACTGATAAATTTACTAATAAAGAGTAAAATCACAAATAAACTGAATTCCGAGGAAAATTCAATCGTAAAGTCCCTAATCAAATGGCAAAATCAAATGACAAAATACATCAAACGAATGGACAACAACTGTCATAATATTCCTGACTTGATACAGGCATTTTCAAATGTAGAAAATGGTGGATTGAACCAAGTTTATAGCTCTAATCCTCTCACGTATATGATAGTCGCATCAAATTAACGATTACCAGATTCATAACAGTGAATATTCAACCCGGAAGGATATATACAAAACGTAACCTATATTTTTACTTTAAATATAAAGAGTGTGATAAGAGCCAGTGTTTACTTCATAACTATAAGAATTTGATAAAAAGTTGATGCGTGTTATCTCACGAAGAAGATATCAAGATGTTTACGCTTAATTTCATTTATTTACATGGATTTATGATTTGTGTTTTTAACTCTTTTTCACCAGTAAAAACTTTAGATTGTATTCCATTACAGTTAAAGGAAACAGTAAGTGATTTATTAGTAAACAATTAATTATTTCATAGTTGTGTATTGCATGGCTACTTGTAAACAAATTTGAAGGATGCGTAGTGGTTTTCCAAGAAGACCAGACATTAATTTTGATAGTAAATTCCATTATTCGAGTACTTGTTCATTGTTTATAACAATTTCTAAAGTAAGCTGAGTTTGGTCAAATTGATTTAAATTCAATAGAATTTCATAATTCTACAACTCCTAAATTAACACATTTCGGTGTTGTTGCTACACATTTTTTGCTATACGTTAATTACTGTCACAAAAACCCGACAATACACGAATAAACTATTTTTTTCCACAGATTTTACTACTAAACTGGTTACAATTGACCCACATTTTAATATGGATTTGTAAGATTTAATCTGAATAATTTTTATCAATCAATCAACGGAAATTGATTTCTGATACATGTATTCATTCAACAGCGAAATATATCGAAGGGATATTCAAACCCATTAGTCAAAAACAGAATACCAATGCAATAGCAAAACAAACCCGACAAACAACGAAAAAACAAAAACCATTACAGAAAACACAACATAGAATACCAAGAATTGTGCAAGACGAACCCCACCAGAAAACGGGGTTGTACTCAGGAGCTCCAAGGTGTTATTTTAAGCAATAAATGTGTAAGATCTTGAAACATCGTTTTTCTCGAGCTAAGCATTCTTAGAGTGGGCTTCTTTTTGTGGCAACGATTGCTTACATTTGGAGAACAATTAATCCATGGAGAATTAAGAATAATAGGATTAATGGTTTAAGTACCTATTCAAATTTAGATTATAAATGCACGTATTTTTCTATTTTTGTTTTTTTATTAAATGATTAATTATTTGTTAACCACATGTTTTAAACTTCCTTCGTCTTTTCACTCCTTAAACCATTGAAACGCAGAACACTATAAATATCTATATAAAAGAGAAATTTAAAATAATAAAAACGCACGGTTTACCTGTATGTTAAGTATAATGTGTTTTTCATTTCATTTGTGTATGAAAACTTTGCAAAAAGCTAAAAAACAAAAAAAAAAGAAGAGTTCAAATCTGCATTGAACACGTCACGTACATGTACGTTAGTTATTCTGTGTTGTGTTTCAAAGCATTGATTTCTCCTAGCTACTTTTAGTAAGAATGTAGTAGATTCTATTCCGAGAATAGAACTCATTTTTCAAAATACGACCTCCTTGGTATGACAAAATCAAACATAAAATTGTAATAGTGTACTTGTAAATGATATTTTTTTGTAACGGTAAATATCAATTTACGATAAAGGAACGAGGAAGTAGCCCGGATATTGGACACCATTGTACTGACGATATCAATGTGAACTTTAAAAATCTTAAATCTTAAGAAATCTTTACACAACGAGATTTTTACACTTTTAAACTTTGGTGAAATTTCTATACAACTTTAATTCATTGACAAATGTGGAAATTATTTTTTTCCCAAATGAGTGAATAAGCCAGTAAATCGGGCATTTTTGCCGTATGTTGACTAGTACGTGTCTAAGGAGGAAAAATCCAATAGGGTTGGAAAAGGGCCGGGGGGGGGGGGTGGGGAGGGAACGTAAAACAATTTATTATTTTTTAGAAGAAAAAAATGTAGGTCAACATAAATCAATAATAGGTAAATTACGGCATTTAAAATTTCAGGCCTTTTCTTTAGAATATGTATATTTTGACAAAAGCACTTGTTTTTACAGGGTTTACACGGACATGACATTTACATAACTTATTATAACGGTGGAATCGATACACAAACTTATTTCTTCAAAATATAACATGCACTTCTATAATACATGTATCGACAAATAGTTAAAATTTAAGTCATTTGTAATTATTTTTTAGGGAGGGGGTGGGGTGATGTCATATTTTTCTTATGCCCTTTTTTCAAAATGTAATCTTTATTTACAATTGAGAAACTATTCGTCCTTTGATATTGGTCGTTCTTAGGTCAATCTTGTAAGTGTTTTTGCTGTTTTTCTCCTCATTTATTTATTTAATTATTGCCATTTTTTCCTTTCAATTGTATTAGAAAAATTATTATTTTTATGAAAACAATCTTCATGTACTGTGTATTTTTATGACTGAACTATTTACAGTACCAGGATTATAATTTAGTACGCCAGACGCGCGTTTCGTCTACATAAGACTCATCAGTGACGCTCATATCAAAATATTTATAAAGCCAAACAAGTACAAAGTTGAAGAGCATTGAGGATCCAAACTTCCAAAAAGTTGTGCCAAATACGGCTAAGGTAATCTATAATGTCTTGGATAGGAAAATCCTTAGTTTTTCGAACATGCATTTCAATTTTGACTACATTGACCATATCAACGTATTTCGTGTTCATTATTATTTCAATATTTCGTGAAAGTATGCTTTAATCTATGAACTAATCGTATATTTTGTAAAATATGTTCTACAATATTCTAAGGGCAAATAATGATAAACGAGCATAGTATATATGCATTCCTTAAATGGGCAATTTTTCTTTTCTTCATAAACTCCTCCACACCGGAGCACTATTATTTAAGAACATATAAACTTAAAACCACTTAACTATTATTTAAGAACATATAAACTTAAAACCACTTATCAACTGTGTCATTTTTTCTAAATGTCATATTGAATATAAATGTAGAAATAAGAAGATGTAATATGATATTCAATAAGAAAATATGCGTAAATGTAGCAAATATCAACATATTTCAAGAAAACATTTAAACTATCACTCAATGCCCAAATGACGTATATGTAATATCCGATAACGAGAAAGAGAGGAGGTCACATGGGATGTTTATTTCCCTAATTCCGCTTTTTCGGTAATTTTTCACACTTTTACACTTCCCAATTATGTCCATCCTTTCCCTCGAGACCCCCCTCCCCCCATTTTATCTCATATCTCCATTATTATGCACCTTAAATACAACATCCTAAAAGCGTGCATCACCACTTCAAAAGGCACTTGAACTTTTCAATTTTTTTTTTTTCTTAAATCAACTTTAAATTCAAAATTTCAAACATACATTTGTAGTTGGATATATAACGAAAATAATAATTGATAAAACACTCAAAGTTAAAGTTATAAGGATTATATTATCACAACACAGGAAAAAACAATATGAAGAGAAACATTTCTTGTGAGTAGTTGTCCGTTGCTTTTGAACTGCCCCCCCCCTTTTTTCATCTCCGTAGAAAATGGTTAAAATGCAAACTATCATATTCCATTTCCCAAAGTTGATGAATTCGTTAAATTCATTATGCATAAGACATATTAATTTGTCTACATGTAGTTGGATAAAAAGTAAAATCACAAAAATACTGTACTCAGAGGAAAATCAATTCGGAAAGTCTATAATCACATGGCAAAATCAAATAACAAAACGCATCAGAAACGAATGTACAAGAACTGTCATATTCCTGACTTGCTACAGGCATTTTCAAATGTAGAAAATGGTGGATATTTGCATCAATATATTTTTGAAGATGAACCGTGTCTTATCTCATCATTATGTATCTTTAACTTTTTATGTTCCAACCTCAAAAGTCTATTTTAAAACAACAGAGATTACACTTGTGATTAAATGTAATCAGTGTAATACGTTACAGACTGGGAAAAAAATATGTTTACGAAATAGTTATTTTGATAATAAGAGCTAGTTGCGTTTTATTTTTCCTTTCTTTTTTCTTTTTTACTATTATAGGTGCTGATTCAAACTATTTTTGAGAACATAATCTATTTACAAAATAATTATCTTTATCATGTTTATAATAAGAGTTACGTTTACTTTTCTTTTTTCTCTATCTGAAGATTTAAAACATTTAGAGATCAGTAAAGTTGAAAGGCACTGACCTTTCATAATTTGTGTGTATGGATAAGACTAGGAGAGAGAGTTTTGTTTAAGGTTTAAACTTTTTATTAGACTTCAAACACAAACAACCTATCTTTTTTCAACAGCATAGAGGAAAAACGTAAGATTGATTGATTGTTTGATGTTTAACGACAATTTCAACAGTATTGTGCTTCTATTATTTCGTGGTGGTAATTTTTTGTGTGTGCGGAGGAAGCCACAGTGGCAGGAGAGAACCCTCTACCTTTTGAAGAAAAAATGATAATCAATTAATATTAGAGTCAAATGCCGACGATCTGTCCCGTGCGGAATTCGAACTAACAACCGCAGTGTTGGCAGGTTTGTAAAACATTAGTTCGACTACTTGGACCACTGGACCATCGAGGCCCCCGAACAATGTAAGACATGACTTTTTGTTGTAATAACGTTTTGTATTAATTTCAACTATTTTAAAATAACTTCTTTCCTGGATTAAATTCCTTCACGAAATTTAGAATAAAAAAAAAACAACCCCCCTTTTTACAAAGATGAACAGTCACCACCTAAATAGTATATTCTACACTACCAACGGTATTTGATCTTTTTACGAATTGTTTATTAATCCAATTCTAAGTATATTAAACCCGGTAGTATCGTATGACCATAATATATGGATCAATTAAAGGAAAAAGATATTTGTTTGAACTGATAAAACAAAATATTCAATTTCACCATATTAAGACTAAGGTCGGATATTCGGTACATAACATAGATAACAATATAGGTATATTAAAACTAATAAATCAAATGAGTAAACAATGTTAACCCATGGAATACATGTTTCCGCTGATCCTTACCACCTTGCCAGGGGAACTACAAGAGTGTAGTATAAAACAGCATACACAAGGACTATGGGCCTTCTTTTACTTTAAGGGTCCCCAAACTATAGAGTAAGAGTTCATTCATGGTTATGGTTAGATAAGGAGATGTTTTATGTTAGGGTTAGGTTTTAGGGTTAGAGCTAGTCTTAGGTTAGGTATGGGTTAAGGTAAGGTTTAGGGTTAAGGATAGTTTAGTATAGCTCTATATGGGTTGGGACACTAAAGTAAAAGAAGGCCGGACTATGCAACACGAGTCAAACTATGCATATTAGTATACATGTATATATGCCTGTGCATTTCTGTTTTACCTCTTGCTAGGGGAACAAGTATTCTGTAGCATACCATAAAAAGGCCCGTTTATAGGGTTTTAAAGTTATGTTTCCCTACGTAGACTCACGTAATATTCAGGACATTATATAAATGAGGGTGTCATAAATTAATTAAGGACCTTAAAGTTTCTTTTTCTTTCAATATGAAGATCGCTGCCAAACAAATTGCTAAAATTTCACAACATTGCACATGTACAGCCAAACACATTGTAGTTCAATTTCTCAGCAGAATACAAATTTAATTTATAAGTGTATACTTTTGCTGTTTTAAGGAAGCATTCTTATGAACATAAAAGATAAACTTTACATAGATTGTTCCTTTTCCTGTCATTATTATTTTCATATCCGTGATACATAACAGGGATGCATTCAATTTTCTTGTCTCGTCTTCGCATCTTTTTTTCTTCTAATTCTTTCTGCAATGGATTCATTACTTGTATCTAAAATGAGCAAAATGAATGCATAATAATATACAAATAGAGAGACACATGTACATGTAAAAACTACTGAATTAATCGAAAAGAAATTAAAACTGATCCCATAAAGTGATATACGATTTATATGTTAGAAAAGAAAAAGATATTGGGTATCTATCTTTGACACAAAATCATTAGATGTATAACGAAAACCACAAAAAGCACAGAAATAACGCTTTTATTACTGTTCTTCGTCTCAAAGTCATAAACATTTGCTCGTTTGTGGATGTTAAACATCAAGTATGTAGGAATCACAAATGAAATGAAAAATCGCTAAAATCCTATTACAACTTAACTTACGCCATGCTCTTAATATAAACGAGTTAAGCTAGGTGGAACGGGGACCCAATTATTTGCCCCATTGGAACGCATTGAAAATCACAGTAAATACATAGGGTCCTGTTCAATAAATAATTTTGAATGCCTCCTTGGGACTTCTGGTTCATGTTAGGCATTCATTTTGAAGTGTCTAAGTACAATCTCAGTGCCTCATGACCGGCATTCCGTTGCAACATTTTGTTTTTATTGACAACAGGGTCAGTCTGTCTACTTCCGGGGAAGAATAAAGGCTAGAATTTAGGCAATTTACTTTATGTGCTGACGCCAGATTACATTTAAATCAATCAAAATTTTTACAGAAATTCAAACTAGAAAGCCTACCCTTTCAAATAAATCTACATTCAGTTACAGAACTAGTGAAATAATAACACTACACAATTTATAACAAAAGTTATATTTTTTTTTTAAGAACTACATTCGTTTAAAAATAAATTAAAAATATTATTTTTTTCATTTAAAAAAAAAAATCTTCTGTTTTAAAGAATTACATATACAAATCAAGCATACCCCATAACAAGGGTATAAAATATGAGACAAAGTCTTCAAATAGTCTGCTTAGTTCATTTAAAATACAATATAATAGGCTAGATGCAGAGAAGTTCTCACTTGTAGCTAAAACCAGTCAAGACAGCACCTCCTATAGTTTAACAGATGTGGAGGGAAATCCTTGATCTTCCTGACCGCTTAATGCTACTGTGCGTTGTTGTACTTTTGACTGCTCTAAATTTCCCACTAGTTCATATGTGTGTTCTCGTGGACACTGAAACTGTTGGTGGCTGAGATCCATGTACTTTAGTCCAAGTTCACCAACCTGAATATAGATAACAAAGACAAGTTAATAATGCAGGAACTTTTAAAAATGAAACTTAGGAAAGAAGCATTAATGAAAATGAAATTCAAACAGTGAAACTGTTAAAAGAGCACTAAGTGTTTTCTTAAGCAGCAGCTGATCTTCAAAAGTTCCAAAACCAAGGAAGATATAGCTCCATTCATCTACTGCTGAAATAGATACAGACAAAATTAACGGACTTCTCTTGAACTGAATTTTAATGTGCGTATTGTTATGCGTTTACTTTTCTACATTGGTTAGAGGTATAGGGGGAGGGTTGAGATCTCACAAACATGTTTAACCCCGCCGCATTTTTGCGCCTGTCCCAAGTCAGGAGCCCCTGGCCTTTGTTAGTCTTGTATTATTTTAATTTTAGTTTCTTGTGTACAATTTGGAAATTAGTATGTCGTTCATTATCACTGGACTAGTATATATTTGTTTAGGGGCCAGCTGAAGGACGCCTCCGGGTGCGGGAATTTCTCGCTACATTGAAGACCTGTTGGTGACCCTCTGCTGTTGTTTTTTATTTGGTCGGGTTGTTGTCTCTTTGACACATTCCCCATTTCCATTCTCAATTTTAAAATTAACGGTCCTTTTAAGGACCATCAAAATCTTTAAAAGGGAGTCTACAATTGTTGTACATTCAGTTTAAATTGCTTTTATAAGCTATATTATAGCCCTTCTCCTTAAATATCTTCCAAAAAATGTAAAATTATAGAGCCCCTGGCAAGTGTTTCTGAGTTTACACAATAATATTTGGTTATTTGTGTGATGCGGCTCTAACTAAATGTGAGCTGGATTCGCACACAACTTTCATAACTGAACGGTGGCACTTAAATGATTTATTTAATAGTCACAATTTATCAAAAACTTGTTAAAAAACCTAAAACTGAAACTATGGGTTTCTTTTCTTTTTCCAGGTCCCAGAAATAAGATACTAGAAAGAAATAAGCCCATATTTTCCATCTTTCACTGTCGCCTTATCCCATATAACACATTTAATATTTCTTGCCCTGTGGCTCTTTCTAATACTGTTTGCTGATATTTTTCGAATATCGCTCCATTTTAACTTACAAGTGTAGGAATACATATTACAGACAAAATGACCTTCCTGTGACCCCCTTTTAAACTTTAAATTGAAAAACAAACTTTTTTAAATTTCATAAATTTAAATTTCAATTTAATTTAAAAAGTTTATTTCAAATTTTAAAAATAATTACACCATTGTTTTCCTTATTGAATTTTGAAGCCTGTAGCCAAATATCATCAATGAAACTTCAAAAATGAACTTACAATTACAGATTGAAGTGTTCAAAACCTGCTCTCTGACAGGAACGGGGACCCAATTATTTGAGTTTCTACAAAAAGAAATCACCAATTCACCAACATTCCAACTGACTCCATTTTCAGAAAACGACATCTGTAACAAACATAAACTTTTAGCTACCGCTTTACAAGCAGAACCAAAAACAATGAAAGTCCCAACTATGTATTGGCTTCCGCAGCCACGTGACACAAAACACCTTACAAGTATAGATTTATTTCGTCTTCAAGCCATTGTTCCACTACTAAATTATCTATATAATTCTTCTTACCAGTACAGTACACTTGGCACAATCAAAAACCTGATAATAAATTGTTCAAATAAGGCCTTCGAAAATAGTGGAATTAATTACTTTTGGAGTGTCAAAAACTTGTTGGAAGTACTTGATAAATTGAATGCTTATATTGGTGATTTTGAATCTGTTCAAAGTTTTTGATTTTTCTACCCTATATACCACATTGCCTCACATTCTCATTAAGAAAAATTTCACACACCTAATTAAATGGTCATTTAAAAAGTCAGAATGTGAATATATATGTTCAAACTCTTGTAGGTCATTTTTAGTAGCAATATACAAAAAAACGTTGTCAATTGGACATGCTTTGATACTTTATCTGCCCTTGAATTTTTACTAGATAACATTTTTGTTCGCTTTGGAGATTCCGTATATCGTCAGGTTATCGGAATTTCAATGGGGACTAACTGTGCACCACTTATTGCGGACCTGTTTTTGTATTGCTATGAGTTACAATTTATGACAAAAATCAGCAAAGACCCATCGAAACAACATCTGATACACACATTTAATAATACTTTTAGATATTTGGATGATATTTTGGCTCTCAATAATGACGACTTCAGTATGTATACTTAAGAAATTTATCCTGTTAAACTTACTTTAAATAAAGGTAATACTAACAATGACCACTGCCCTTTCCTCGATCTTGATATCTATATAATTTATGGAAAGCTTAATACTAACATTTATGATAAAAGAGATGATTTCTCATTTCCTATCGTTAATTATCCATTTTTAGATGGTGACGTTCCCTTGTCACCATCTTACGGTGTTTATATATCTCAACTTGTACGATTCGCACGTATATGTAACAATGTTTTAGATTTTAACGAGAGAAATTTATGTATTACTGAAAAATTATAACATCAGGGTTTTCGATATCACAAACTAGTCAAAACATTTACTAAATTTTATCATCGGTATAAGGACATCATTCGTAAATATAGCTCAACATGCAGACTTCTTATACATACGTTCAGGTATTTCACATCCAATATTTTATGGAAATATTCTTTATAAAGCACAAAAATGTCAGTATTCACCTCAGAAGCTAACAAAACCTTTAAATATACTTATTAAGAAGGGATATAGTTACGATACTGTTGTCAGGTCATTAAAGATTGCATCTTTTGGCGTTAATATTGATTCATTTATAGAGTCTTTGCATCGGAACTAAAAACATTTATTTAAAAACCAGTTGTTGGCATGACACGGGTTGTGTTCTTCTCATATATGTTATGATGGTATGATACTAAACCCCTCACGGGGAGGACTGTGCCTGATATTCATATGATGAAGACATAATTTTTCAATCAGTTTAATTGAAGTCTGGAGCTGGCATGTCAGTTAACTGCTAGTAGTCTGATGTTATTTATGTATTATTGTCATCGTGTTTATTTTCTTTGGTTACATCTTCTGACATCAGACTCGGACTTCTCTTGAACTGAATTTTAATGTTCGTATTGTTATATATATATGCGTTTACTTTTCTGCATTGGCTAGAGGTATAGGGGGAGGGTTGAGATCTCACAAACGTGTTTAACCCTGCCGCATTTTTGCGCCTGTCCCAAGTCAGGAGCCTCTGGCCTTTGTTAGTCTTATATTATTTTAACTTTTAGTTTCTTGTGTACAATTTGGAGTTTAGTATGGCGTTCATTATCACTGAACTAGTATATTTATTTGTTTAGGGGCCAGCTGAAGGACGCCTCCGGGTGCGGGAATTTCTCGCTGCATTGAAGACCTGTTCATTCTCAATTTTATTTCGCCCCTCTTTTAAATTTTAATCTTTTTTTTTTTTTTACTTCAGACACCAGTAAGTTGTACGGCAGTTCTTTACAGGGGAGACGGTAAGCATAATTATATTTTATCAAGATCACCAGTTTTTAATCAACACGGATAATGTATTTTACAAGTCATTTTTCCCAGAATGACAAACTTTATGTTTTATGGCGCTTTTATGGTTCATATTTGACGAAACAAGGTCTTTAGGTTGCTTTTCTGTAAATATTGACAATGCAATATCCCATAGGAACTCCTTTTACGGCTAAAACTGTACCACTTTTACTATGAAGTTTTGAAAAAAATCTTATCCTAGAATTGAAAGTTCATATGCACCACAATTTTTTTCAAAGGTCAAAATATAGGGCTGTGCGGCATATTTTCAACGTTTATATGCCCTGAACTTCTCAGAGTTTAAACTAACACTAATTTTCTTAACTACCCCTACCTCGAATGAAAGGTTACCACATATTTCAATGTAAACAATATGCACATGTTTATTTACTGGTAACATTCCCAAGTTATGTCTCTGTGAGATGGAACACAGAGAGCATACCCAAAAGAGGCGTGTTTTGAGAAACAGCTGTATTTACAAAGTGCAACCTATAACAAGAGTAGTTATACAATATTACTGTTGTTTGGTTGAAATTCAAAATAGAGATTAATATGAACTGTTGTTTCTTTGTTGTTTACTATACATATTAATATGAACCGTTGTTTCTTTGTTGTTTACTATACATATTAATATGAACTGTTGTTTCTTTATTGTTTACTATACATATTAACATGAACTGTTGTTTTTTTTCTCAAGATACCGATTGATATAAAGTGCTTTTATATTGTTTTCCGTTAGCTTATTGTTCATGGTACAAGGTGGTTTGTTGTTGTTTGCGATACAATGTTTTAGATTAATCTGAACTGTTGTTAGATTATTGTTAACGGTACATGTTGCTTTGTTGTTGTTTGCGATACAATGTTTTCGATTAATCTGAACTGTTGTTAGATTATTGTTAACGGTACATGTTGCTTTGTTGTTGTTTGCGATACAATGTTTTAGATTGATCTGAACTGTTGTTAGATTATTGTTAACGGTACATGTTGCTTTTTTGTAGTTTACGATTCAATGTTACTGAATAATCTGTACTGTTGTTTTGTTGTTTTTTACGATACATATTAAACTGAAATTGTTTATTAGTTGTGAGGTGAACCACATTTTGAACTTACTCCAAAAACTAAGGTAACAACTTTTGCAATGAGAGGAACTGCAAACGTTTGTTCCTGAGACTGTTTGGTGATTGAATTGTGTTTACGATACAGTTTAATCTAAACTGTTGTTTTGATAATGTTATTGTTCACAACACTTGTTACGGTAACTTTGTTTCTGCTTGAAATATATAAGCACCTAAAACACCAGGTTTAATCCACCATTTTCTACATTTGAAAATGCCTGTACCAAGTCAGGACTATGACAGTTGTTGTCCATTTGTTTTTTATGTGTTTTTTTCTTTGATTTTTTGCCATGTAGTGATTAGGGACTTTCCGATTCGATTTTCTTCTGATTGCAGTATTTTTGTGATTTTACTTTGAACAATGTAATACTAACTGCACCTAGTCTATCTAGATCCTTAACAACTATAGAAAGATGATCACCGGCGACGTTTGTGATGTGTTTTTTTTTTCTCTTTCTTTTATAGCTTGTAATGAAACTGAGTTGGAATCGAAGTATACAGATTTGTATGGTAAAGATATTTACCCGGGATGTCCTGATGACCTACAGTTAAAACCTATCATGGAAATTCATCCGCGTTATCCAGATACTGGTTATCGTCCAGGATTTGTTGTAACAATAAAACCTCCGCGCACTGGTAAATATATAGCATGTAGCAACAGTAAAACCAACTCGCACTGGTAAATAAGGCATGTAGTTAAGTAGCAGTAAAACCGCCACACACTGGTAAATTAATTATGTGTAACAGTGAAACCTACACACACTGGTGAACTTTCAGTGTTGACATTCTTTTCTCTTTTCTTTTAAATGAATTAACCACATGCGGAATACATAAATGTACATGTGCAACCCGTTTTCTACTCAAGGTTTATAAATTAAAGGTAAAGACGGATTCAAATGTCGAGAATGCAAGTCAATAATACACCAGTGGTATTAGCTAATGGCCCTATTATGATTTGTTGTTATTTGTGATTGAATTCGGCATGGGAAATATAAGTGTGTTTTTGGTGTTTTGAATAATCATATCATTTCCGCATTCGCGGAAATCTGCTACGTATTACTTGTGTTTGACTTAAACAACAATATGTAATATTTGTGTATGGACGCCCCTGATTATCTATTCTCATCGACAGAGCGGATATTACAATCGGGGAAATGATTACTACGAGGATGCGAAAAACACTTAAATGTTCGTTAGATAGAAAATATAAATGTCGAACAAATTTTATATTTACTGAAAAGACCGCCTGAAGATACCACGGGGACAACCAAAAATAAAAAATTGAAGGAAAAAAAAAACTTGACAGTGTCATGCCCCAATCCCCAAATGACTAACAGACAATCGAAACATTGCACAAAAAACTAAACCAAGATTGTATTTTTTTTTTTTTTTTGTGTACAAAGCTTTCTTGTTTGAATTGTTTTACATTGTCATTTCGGGGCCTTTTATAACTGACTATATGCGATATGGGCTTTGCTCATTGTTGAAGGCCGTACGGTGACCTATAGTTGTTAGTTTATCATTTGGTCTTTTGTGGAGAGTTGTCTCATTGGCAATCATACCACATCTTCTTTTTTATATATAAGCAACGCAAACTCCACCAAAAACCGGAGTCCGCAGATTCTTATCAGATTGAGTTACAATGTATATCGGTCGTGGTTTAGTTGGCAAGTAAAATTTCGATCACAAGTCTCTATATAGATATTCAAAGTCATACATTGAGTAATATACTCGGGGTACTTTATATTTTCAGCTGATTTCCTGGCTGTAAAAGGGTTTCAGTTGGATTACCAAGATAGCATTGGAAATAAGAGATGTATAGTGTTAGAACTTGTCAACACAATACTTACAGTAAAACATAAGGAAGTATGTAATTTTGTAGTTATACGTACAGGCGGAACAATGTAAAGCAAAGACATTATGGTTTTTTACTTCCTTTAAAATATTTTTATGGTATTTTAGTTGAGTTGCAGATTTTAAAATGAAAATGGAATAAAGTAAAACACGCGCCGTTTGTTTTCTTTTTTTTTTTTTGGTTTTGGTTAATTTTTTTTTATTTCCATAAATTTCAAATTTAAAAAAGGAGACGGATTATTATAATCACTTGTGGCTTGTTTTCTGAATCCTAATTGTGAATGTGTTTATAATTATACTTGTATTATTCATACTAAAATATTGTTAAAACCAAATTTCAAATTCTTTATTTTCCTTATCAAAGGACCCTATTTGGCCATACAAGTTTTAACGCGTTCTTTCATAGGCTCACACAATCCTTTTGTTTTAAGTCCTGTCAATTCGATTAAGTTATACTTATGTGCATGAACAACGACATCATAGGTGTGATAAAGTGGTATGGCTTGGTAGGTAAAGAAAGATAACTCTATATTTATAATTGAACCTTTTACGAAGTAGCTTGCTGATTGTTGGTTACTTATTCAAAGTTCAGTGGCAAATATTTCATGCATGTTAAGGCCGATCAATCAGAGGCTAGTTACATGCCTATAATTCATATTTCAAATTTGATGTTATAGTAAAGTGTTATTTGTTTCTTTATTGCTTTTTATTGCTTTTCTGTTTTTGGTTAAGCTATCTAAAATATGTGTATACATGTATAACGTTTTTCTAAAAAAAAAAAAAGATTAAATTCTGATCATAGAACTACATTGGAGCAAGTGTCCTGTGTTCACATTATACAAAAGAATCCAACAATATGCCATGTATCTATATTTTTCAAATGTAGAATGACTTGAAGTTTCAAGTGAAAATATATCCACTGGCACAAGACAACAGGGATTACATCTTCAATGCTTACAGTCTACCGACACCCAAATATACAGAGGAGAAAGAATTTCAAACCAGATATGGACAAACTAATAAGTGGGGTAAGATTTCTTCGTTTTAGGTTAGAATGTTTTACAAGAGACATTTGGAAGGCATTTTCACCCCATATGTCCCGATTCAAATACATTGATCGTCAACCAAAAAATAAAAGGGTTCCGACCACCATTATCCTCTCTTGATTCGCCAATTATCTTTAGGTCTTTAAATTTGGGGTCTGTTGTTTGTTTGCTTATTTTTTGTTTGTTTGTTTATTTTCCTTTGGCCATGTAGGTATCTGTATTTTAACGACCGATTGGTATGATTGTCATCTTGATTACTGATCCTACTTATTTATTTATTTTCAAGATTAATAGTATGATTTTTTTATATCAAAATCACACTTATTGTATTACAACGATTTCGATAGCATGATAAAGATACTAAAACAAATCCTATCAGTGGAACATATTTACTCTACATTGAACCATCCAAGTGATAATTGTAACACAACTGTAGTAATCGATTCCTTTCTGAAACTCAGAACATTTCCGGTTTTGTGGGATTGTGGGATTCGTCTTGTTCCATCTTTGGTTATCTGTTTTACATTTTTTGTGCTCTGGTACATTTTTCATTGTAATAACTGTCTGATCTACATTTTTGTACCTCGCCTTTGTTCGTGAAATTTATAGGTTTCATAACGAGTGAGAATGGGATATCGCTTGATATCAACTCGAGTTATATAATTTCAATATGAATCTTCGGCGAGTTTATCATACTATTCAAATTAAAAAAAAAAGAAGCGTTGATATCCAGCGATATACTATTTTCACAAGTTGTTAAACCGCGCAGTGAGTCGAATGGTTTTGGTTCAACACAATTGTTACTAAAAATAGACGAAAATACAATTCTATTATGTTTGTGGCTTGTTATCTATTTCTTGCATGAATATATTTTTTGTGTGCCACACTGTGCGGATTGTGATACGAAAAAGTGATACGAAGATCGCCATTACTTTGCTTTAATTTAACTTTGATTAGCTTATTGTCGAAGAAGAAGTCGATTTTATTTGCGCTATTAATGCATTCAACAAAGATCCAATCTTCAAATGAACTCTTCTTCTAACTCATATCTATAATAAGTGCTTTATTTTTAATAGAATTACAGTTTTCATATCAATGGAGAACGACAATTGCTTTCTATGTCAACCAGAAAGACAGATTTATTGACTTCCGGTTTGTACCAGCTCCAGCAGAATTACAATTCTACTGGTATAACATAACATTGTCGAGAATTGTATCAAAAGAAGGCACATCTCTGGAAGACAGACACACAGTATCATCTATGGGAACAAACCTGGTAAGATATTTGACAATTAAATTATTTGTATGCCCCATTTATGGGCATTATGTTTTCTGGTCTGTACGTGCGTCCGTCCCTCTGTTTGTTCGTCCATCCCGCTTCAGGTTGAAGATTTTGGTCAAGGTATTTTTGATCATGTTGAAGTCCAATCAACTTGAAACTTGATACACATTTTCCCTATGATATGATCTTTCTAATATTAACGCAAAATTAGAGTTTTGATCCCAATTTCACGGTCCATTGCACATAGCAAATGATATTGCGATTGGGCCATCCGTGTACTATAGACACATTCTTGTTTAGCATTGAATCTATATTATTTATCTTTATTTTATCATAAGTTAAATTCTCCCTCATGAATTCGTCCGAATTTAAAACATTTCTATACTAAATACATGGCTAAATAAGAGACAAGTCATAATTTAGGTTTGTTTGCTCGCAGTAACTTCGATAAAACAAAGGAATAAATAATTTGAGAACTATATGCCAAGATTCAAGGAAACAGCCATTTGAGATTTTAAATTGTCTTTAATATACCCATCTTTGGCTTTATCAGAAGCCCATCTACCGTGGACTTTAAGTAACCTATCAGAGACTCCTCTATTAGCCCCCGTAGAAGCGCCACCACTTCTCAAACTATGAAGCCCAAACTTAAACTTATCCAAACCAATATCTGATAAACTCTCTAACAAAATTTCTCTCGCTCTGTTATAGGACAATGGACATAAATCTGTACCTGTTGCAGCTATAACAACAGAATTACCCCTTCTGTATAAATCAGTTTTGCTTTTATCAATGCAAATTTTAACATGACTGACTTGAAACTCAATATTATTCATCTTAATGTTAGCCAATTCACTATACCTCAAAAATCCAGAAAATCCTAACAGAAATAATACTACTACACGCAATTTTTTGAGATTATTATGATCTCCGAACTTCAAAACAATTTTCCTTAATATATCTGGCGTAATAGGTTCTTTTTTGTTTATATGTTTACTTAGCAATCTCCTTCCTCCTTCATAAATAAGACCAAGGAATTTGTCTGAACAAGGATTATGTTTGAAATTAAAGTCATGAAACCATTTTATTGAATAAAAACTTGCATCTAAAATCGCAACACTGGATCCCTGTTGAATGATTCCACCTATATACATAGAAATCGTAGTAGTTGTCGCTGGTAAACACTCAAGTGAACATGAAACACACCATTTTTCAAACTTTTTAAAATAGCACTTGTATTTCTTAATTGTAGAATTTGATCTAGACGATTCGACAAAAGAGGGTAAATCTCGTATGATACTGGCAAATCTTGAATCATTGGCATAACACTCAAATTGTTTCCATTGATCTGTAAAATAAATATAATAATGAATACCAAGTAATAACTATAAACAAAGTAAATATAATTAACATTACTACTATAAATGAATGCGGCATTTCCCTCGCAAACAACCCAGTGCGGCATTTCCCTCGCAAACAAAATAATGCGGCATTTCCCTCGCAAACAAATGAGTGCGGCATTTTCCTCGCAAACAAATGAATGCGGCATTTTCCTCGCACACTTACTGTGGCATTCAACCTCACAGTATTTAAAAAAGTCATATACTTATATATATACAGTGGCATTAACCCTCACTGTATTCATAAACAATTAATATGTTAAATTTAACGTTCTTTCGAATATAGTCTCATATCTGATAACTGCGGCAAATAACCATCGCAGAAAACTAAATCAACTACAGTCTGTATACAACATTCAATGCATAAATCTCAATACTTCGAGAAATCCAACAACAAAACATATACATTACTGTTAAAAGGTCTCTGTGCAAATATACTCTTTTCTTGTGAACCTTTTGTAAAAAAGTTCATAGGTTTTACATACTCTCTAAAGTCTATAACAAAAGATTTAAATCTGTCTGAAAACCTATTCACTAAAATAGGCCAAAATAAGGCTGATGGCCATTTAGGTACAACTAAAGTGCCTTTAGCTTTACATAATCGCATGTGATTTAAACACTTGCTAACTAAACAAACTGGTGGAACTAACCAGTTATTATGAGCAGACCAATCATATGCGAAAGCATCAACCCCGGAAGTATCCGGTGAATAATATCTAGAGTTAAAATAGTCTACTTTTTTGTTTTTCGAATCTGCAAAACGATCACATGTGAATGGTCCCCATAATTTATCAAAATATATAAAAATTTGATAGGAAACACCCCAATCGTCATAATCAAAAATTTTGCTCAGATAATCTGCATAAGTATTTTTATCTCTAGGTATCCATTCAACATCCAAGAAAATATTATGTGACAAACAAATATGAAATAAGCTTAAAGCAATGTCTTGTAATTCTACTTTCATGCTACCCTTTTTAACAATCTGTACTACATTTTGGTTATCTGTATAAAGTTTTTTTTAAACAAATTTTCCTGTTAAATCAGATTTGAAAGAAGAAATATTCTTTTCTACAGTTTTCAATTCTCTCCATGTAGAACTTTTGCTTCTTTCATGACCATCAAACATAAAATGTACAATTTTGTTATCATTCATTATAAACCCTGCTCCGGCATACTGACTAGCGTCAGTGAAAATTACACGCTGTGGTATTCTATTTATAGGTACAATGCGTTGGAAAGATAATGACTCGCATTCAAAATACCAAAATTTTAGTTCCTTCAAAATGTTGTCATTTATAGGGATGAGGTCCGTGGAACACTTATCAATTCAAAGTTTTAAAAAGTTTTAAAATTTTTGATTTTTGGAATTTTTATCAAAGTTTCAAAATATCAAAATTCCAAATTGTGTAAAAGTTTTGAAATTTTGAAATTTTAACCAAATAATTAAAATATTAAAATTCTAAATATCGTTTATAAATTTGATAGTTTAGAAATTTGATCAAACTTTTAAAATACTAAACCCAATGTGCAATTTTGATTATTTCACTTTTTGAAAGTTTGATTTTTTAGATTTTTGATTAAAATATCAAAAAGAGAAAAGGGGCGAAAAGAGGGGTACTTGTAAACTGTAAAACGAAATAAAAGCGGAACGAAACGAAACAAAATGAAATGAAGACATACTGATACTTAAAAGTTAATGTAAAATATAAAACCACAGACAGGCAGTTGTAACAGGTGAAAAATTGGATGACAAAATAAATATTTCCCAAAAGAAGAGAATTCATTTTAAACGCACGGCTCTGATACTGACCATTTTACTTGCTAGTTTTCCCAGCACCCATATTTTAAGAGTAACAGTAAAAATAACCAACTCGCAGTAGGTCAAATAGTATGGTAAGGTTGAGTATATAAAAAGAAGATGTATATATATATTCTACTGAACTTTAAGCAATAAAATGTCTCAATACACATTGTATTATCTCATTTGATTTCAAATTTTTCTGTTATGCTTTACGACTTCTTACTTTCTGCAATCACGTCGGCAGATGAATATATCATTCCATGTACATTTTGAACGATCGTCTTTAACGTTTTAATCAACTATTTCTGTTCTTTATAAATTGTTGGTCTTAAATATTCAGCTTTGAGCGTTCCTGAAGAAGATAGATCCAGAAAAGCGTTTCGGTCGTAAATTCTAACGTTTTGTATTCATTATTTTTTATCGAATGCATGACGATCACATATTGCCTTGCGGCTTGTATCAACGATTTCAGGTCTAAGTATTGGTACAGCAGGAATACTGAATTCATGGTGTCGCAATGAACGTTGTGCTTGTCTGAAATGTGGGAGGTTTTTGATATTTTTTTACGCTGAAGTTCAGAATAAGACCAATATTAGTAGCTTGGAGCCAGGATACTGCTATAAGGTATCTACATAAAGTCACCATAGATAGATACTAGAATGTAAAATATGAAGTTGCGCCAGACGCGCGTTTCGTCTACAAAACACTTATCAGTGACGCTCGAATCAAAATAAGTTAAAATGGCCAAATAAAGTCGTTAACATCCAACTAATTGTTCTGGTTTTGCAAACGCTGTATACATTCATATCATAAACGTATAACATAAACATTATTTTCAGCCTTCATATTTATGTAATAGTTGCCGCTGTACATTAATCGCCCATCTATCAATTTGTATGTGTCGGCGTTTGGAAATTGAAAATCATTTTAAAAAGTTTATATCATGCAGTGATAAATAGTTATATTTTTGGGAATCCGATATATAAATATAGTCACTAAAGTGACACTTTTTTTTTACTTGGATACTTCCATGAGGGGCTTTAATACAGGTACATAAAAATATTCTGATCTCCAATTTGCTGGAGAAAACAAAATCTGTGCAAGCAGAGGACAAAAAAAAATTCTGAATCCAGATTTCCCGCATGCCTTATAGTATTTATAACTTCTGAACCAAATAATTTGATTAATAGCGATGAAAAACTTATTTTTTTTTCTTCACTTCGACAAAACAACCATATTCCCAATTTTTAAGTTAAATGGTTGCACCCTTAGACAACGTTTGGACTGATGCTTGTACAAAATATACGCATTTACCATAATATATTCATTAGGGGCCCTAAAGGACCAACCACTGTTTTCAAATAAAAAATAAAAGGAAATGATTTTTTTTTGTATGAAGGGATATCATTGTTCCGTATTTGTTACTTGTGCATTTTTAAGAGCATATCCATGAACATAGATATAGCCAAACAGTTTTTTTTCTGACGGTGAGAATTTCTTCCCTTTAAGATATATAAGCTACTGTTACCTGCTTAAATTAAATATTTAATAAAAAGTATACCTTCATGTGCTACTATTTGAGTAAAACGAGGTCGAAATTTCACTGGATCTTTGAAATCGAAATTCTGATTTGTGGACATATTTTTCCTCCCGACAGAAATGCACAACGTTTTTGTTTTAAAAGATAAACACAAGCTGTTTTTTGTAAATTATTTATAAGTTCTCTCTTGCATGTATCATATAAATTTATTTAATATCTTGTTTATAAATAACTTAAAATTGTCAAATGTTTAGGAACAACCTATTTTAAATTATCAATTTTTGGTTGCCAGTGACAAGTGTTTATGAACAGATAAGCAATAAATCCAACAGGGAGCCTGTTATTCATATGATGAAGTTATTATCTTTTGATTAGCTTAATTGAGGTCTGGAGCTGGCATTTGTCAGTAACTGCTAGCTTTATATATAGTAGTACTTTGTTAATTTATTATCATTGTCATTTTGATTAGTTTCTTTTGTTTCCTTTTCTGACATGGGACTTGGATTTATTTAAAAGTGCGTTTAACTGTGTGTATTGCTGTGGGTTTGTTTTTTTTACATTTACTAGATGTATAGGGGAAGGGTTGTGATCGCACGAAACATGTTTACCCCGCCGCGTTTGTGCGCCTGTCCCAATTCAGGAGCCTTTGGTCCTATAAGTTTTGTATGATTTTAATTTTAGTTCATTGTTATATTTCGTAGTTAAGTTAGTATGACGTATATTATCACTGAACCATCACTGCACCATCACTGAACCATGGTCGTGTTCAGGGTACCCCTCTTTTCGCCCCTTTTCTCTTTTTGATATTTTAATCAAAAATCTAAAAAATCAAACTTTCAAAAAGTGAAATAATCAAAATTGCACATTAGGTTTAGTATTTTAAAAGTTTGATCAAATTTCTAAACTATCAAATTTATAAACGATATTTAGAATTTTAATATTTTAATTATTTGGTTAAAATTTCAAAATTTCAAAACTTTTACACAATTTGGAATTTTGATATTTTGAAACTTTGATAAAAATTCCAAAAATCAAAAATTTTAAAACTTTTTAAAACTTTGAATTGATAAGTGTTACACGGACCGGATGACATCGTCCCATGCAGATCTACAACAGACTAGCATATGCATTATGCTTCGTCATCATTTGACAAACGTTACCAAGAGCAGGAATCATAGAAATGATTTTTCCACATATTTTAGCAATACATCTATAAGTCAAAATAGTTTTGCCATCTACTACGCTCGATATTACCAGCTTTAAAGCAAATAATTTTTTAAGCGATATTTCTAAAGTACAATCTTTAAAGTTCCAAACAAAACCTAACCAATCAATATTGTGTACTGGTTCCCAGACACTCTTTTCTGTATTAGCAATAAAACCGGAAAGCAGTAAATCATTTTTTACTGTTTTCGATAATTCAAAACATGTATCAAAATTTTCTGCTGTACCCATACCATCATCTAAATAAACCACCAAGGGAAATCCTAAAGATCTCCAGTATTTATCTAACACACGTACTGTCTTGGTAAATATATGACCAGCTGATGAAAGTCCAAAAGGCAAAACCGAAAAAGTAAAATAACGCACTGTATCACCATATTGCCAAGAAAATCCTAAATATTTTTGGTGATCAGGGTGAATTTCTATATGGTGATAACCAGACTTTAAATCAAATTTAAACCCAAAACCGCTAAAATTTACAAATGTCATAGCTTATTTAACCCCTTCAAATTTAACTTTTTGTTTCTCGACAAATTTATTAACATGTCTCAAATCTAAGACTAATCTTTCTTTACCCGTACTATTTACCGACACAGTAAGTGGATTAACGACAAATGGTCGATTTACTTCTTTTATACATTCTTTAGTTAAAAGTTCTTCAATAGAATTTTCCACAAATTCTGAGTGTTTTAACGCGGATCTATTATTACTTAGAAAAATAGTCGGTGGTTCACTCAGAAAAGGAATTCTATAACCAAAATTAATAACATTCATTATAAAATCATTAGCGTTAAGTACATTTTTCCAAAACAATGCATGTTTTCTTAAATTTCCTTTCACATTTATAAGATTTAGACAAGATTTTTTCTCATACTTGTTAACAAATTGAAAACAATACTCAACTTCATCTATGTCTGTATCTGTTTTGTTACTGGGGCTTTCCTGTGTTCTGTTCCTGGAACTTTGTTGCACCAACTGTCGCTGTAGGAATCCTTTTTTCGGTGCAGTTCCTTGCAAAGTGCCCGGGCTGGTTACAATAGAAACACTTGTAACTTTCTGACTTGCCTGCTTTGGAGAACTCGGTATCACTGACTTGACCAAGGCCACGAAAAAAACTCCTAGAATTGAATTCTCCTTTTCCGGAACCACTATTGGAAGATTCTGGTTTACTGTACGGCTTGGAACTTCTTTTACGAGAAGCCCTGGAAATAGCAGCACGCAAATCACTAGCATCTTCTTTATTGTCGGCCAACGGACTATCCAAGTATTCTTTAACCGTGTCCCATCCATGCTTGTCGACTATCTTTAGAATTTTGTTACGCTTACGGATGATTTCCCTTTCCTGGGAAATGATTTCACTAACTTCGGAAGCGTTTCCAAGCTTTATACAACTTTCAACGGCAGCAAGCCTCTCCAGACGCTCGGTATTAAACGAATGTTGCACTTTAATTCCCTCACTATGGAATACAAATTCTGGTTGATCGACACCGGTTGCTTTAACACTTTTTCCTAAACGAGCTTCAAAATGATTAATCAAGGAATGTTTTTGCTTCTCTAAAGCATTGTTCAAAGCTGAAGTGAAAAGCGAAATAGCCCCGTCCGTACTTAACTCTGTTTCGTTACTATTTTCAGCATGTTGAGCAGTAGCACGGCGTTCATAATGGTCGGAGCCTTCCTCGGACATTTTATGCAGAGCTTAACGTTAACTTCGTCTATCAAAGTTACTCGAGCACATCGATAATAATCAAACGTAATCAGGACTTATATATGCCTATAAAAACCCCACCCGTACTACCGCCCTCGAAATATTCGTGCAGAAAACAACAGTAACATCAGACCACTTCTGATTTACATACTAGCCAAATTTGTACCACAAGTCTAAAGATAGAAATAGAATAGGGAAATTCCAAATATAACGGAATAGAAATAAATTTATCGATACATGTTGCAATTGCTGGAAGGAAAGAACAACTAGTTTTGATACTTATTAATAAGATTAAGTAATAAAAAATTATTACAGTACACATCTGTGCTATTGGAAACTCCTGTTACGATCCATGTGTATAAGGATTTCTAACAATTCAAAATAGTGTATGATTTTCAAAAACTAACGAATATTAAATAAACTTTTAAAATTGTGTGCGTCTGAGATATATTCAAGAGTGATCAAACCCAAAAATCATGTTGGATCCCTTTATAGCTTGCTGTTAGATGCATATGTGAGCCAAGGATCCATGTTGAAGTTCTTACTTTGACTTATAATTTTTAACTTTTTTCTACAGTGCGATTCTGATGAAGAGTGGTTTCATTGCAATTACACCACAACTTCTTATTTATAAGCATGATACTAGTCTTTCAAAATTAGCTAGAAAACCTAGTTAATACGATTTAATTTCAAAAGAAGTTTTGTTTCCCTGATTTATTGAAGATTATTTCAAAAATAACAGGACAGAAGTTTTTGGTCAATAGTGTTTTCGATCTTTACTTACAAATGTATCAACTCCCAAAGATGATATTTCAAAGATGTTTATTCCTTTTAAATTAATTTTCAGACAGAAATGTCTTTCCATGACATCGAACCTGGTCGTTACAGGGTTGGTGTAAGTATCAATTATAAATATAGCGTACGACTCAAAAACATAGATAGGAGTTTACAGAATAGAGCATTATGGGTCAAAGTAGGTTTACAGAAAAGAAATTATTGGCCTTATTCCACTGAAAAAAATGACAAAAAAACGACAAAATGACGTATACAAATAAAGATAAAAAAAAAGATCCTGCAAAAAAGAAAACGGGAAAAAATTGGGTGCAAAATATAAGGAAAACAGAACACTAGTCTAGACAAAACATATAAAGAACAAAAAAAAAAAACAATACAAAGACAATTGCTTACAACCACTTCATTTAAACTTTGGTGGATAGTTGTCTCATTGTCAATCTTACCACACCTCCTTAGTTTTATAAAACAAAAAACATAGAATACTAATATGAAGGACGCCCAACAAAGAGCCTCCTTCATGTACAGTACTGTTTTATTCTAAACAAAATATTCTGAGCGTATTGCTGTTCGTTTGCTTTTTATACATTGGCTGGAGTTATAGAGGAGGTTTGAGACCTGACAAAACATGTTCAACCCCGCCGCATTTTTGCGCCTGTCCCCAGTCAGGAGCCTCTGTACTGACTTTGTTAGCCTTGTATGACTATTAATAAGTATAGTTAATCTATATGTTTTGGAGTTTAGTATAACGTCCATTTTCACTGAACTAATATTGAGAATGGAAATGGGGAATACGTCTTCTCTGATCATTAACCTCCAAAGAAGTACAAAACTGAATGTCCTTATAAAAAATGCATTATAACTGAGGACAATAGGAACAGTTGTTTTTTTAAACTTTCGAGGGAATCCGATGTTTTCCCTTAGTTTTGGGGCTGTTTTTTTTTATTGCTATATATCATGCTCAGTAGGCCAAATGAAAATATATGTATGGTAATAGTTACCTAATATCTAACCTACTTTTTGGTCTTAATAATAGTCTACTCTTTAAGCACTGTTAAAATCAGAATGTTGCTCCCGTAGACTCAATGCAAAAAAAAGCACAGAATAAAATAAAAACCTACCTATAGTTGTTAATTTCTGTGTTATTTTGGTCTATTGTGGAGATTTGTCTGTTTGACAATCATACAACATCTTCTTTTTTATACTACATACCCTAACTTTTTTATATGTGAATGGAACCACACATACTATTTTATTTGGTCTTATCTGGGACTATTTAACTAAGTTTGTAAAATGGTCCCTGGCCTTATGTAACATATCTGTATATAATTTGACAGTAAAGTATATCTAAATTTTAACTTGCTCTGTTTTAATCTCGATATTTATTTAAATGTGTGTGTTTCTTTTGAACATTGTTTTTTTTCATCTAGGTACAACCATTCGACGACAAAGCAAAAAGTTTTTCTGAGTGTAAATGTAAAAATAGTTTCTCTGTCTGTGTGTCCTGCTTGAAAACACTGACACGTGTGATAGAGATCCCAGTTGGTAAGTAAGCAAAATATAAAATTACAAAAATACCGAACTACGAGAAAAAATCAAAACGGAAAGTCCCTAATCAAATGACAAAACCAAATGATAACACACATCAAACGTATGGACAACAACTGTCATATTCCTGACTTGGTGCAGGCATTTTCTAATGTAGGACTTATAGCTAGCTTAACCTCTCACTTGTATGACAGTCGCATCAAGTTCCATTATATTGACAACGATGTGTTAGAGTCTCGACAAAGGCTCTTCAGTTCTGTATTGAATAATATTTTAGACCATTATTCTCTATTCTTTATTTTCTGTCCAGGATTTTCTATTCTTAGTTTTCAGCCTAATTGTCTGTAATACTAAACGTATTTTGTAAATCTTTTGCAATTTTGGATAAATGCTTTTCAATTTTTTTGTACTTTAGTTGGCCTTCATCTCTTTTGGAACGAGCATCAATAAAAAGTCTTTTGTATACAAAACGCTCTTTACGAACCTTTCTAATATTGTTTTTTCTTGTAAACAGAAGAAAGACAATATATTTTCAGTTTGTAATCTTCTGATAATCATTATTTTTCTTTATATATTGTTGTTAAAACAAAATTGCTTGATCAATAATAATGTTTTCTATTTGTTTAATGTAGATAACACCCCAAGTGCTCCGATTCCTTCGCCTGCACTGCCACTTGCTACTAAACCCAAAACATCAACAACTACTTCGCCATTGTCGCTGACAACAAAACACAAAAATTCAGCTATTACTACAGAGGTGGCGATAGGAGAACACACAGTTTCTGACAAGGACGCAATGGCGGCATCAGTTGTCGTGACGTCACAACAAGATAACCAGACCACCAATCAGTTGACGGTGGCATTCAGTATAGTTGGATTTTTAGTCCTTGTTTTAGTAGCAGGAATTTGTTATAAAATTTATGGACAAAGTAAGTTAATACATGTAACACGACTATTGTGTCTTTTTACAACTCAAACATCTTTATCAATATAATGAAATTTAATGCGACTGTTATACAAGTGAGAGGTTTCGCTAGCTATAAAAACTGGTTCAATCCACCATTTTCTACAAAAGAAAATGCCTGTCAGGAATATGACAGTTGTTATCGATTCGTTTGGTGTGTTTGAGTTTTTGATCTCGCCATTTGATTTTAAAGACTTTCCGTTTTGAATTTTCATAGTTCAGTATTTTTTTATTTTACTTTTGAATAGAAAATAATATCAATTGTTTGATTTTAATTTTTGCCAAAATAATCTGCTTAAAAGTGAAAAATTTAGCCTAGATTTTAATGATTTTCTTTTTTATAATTTAAAAAAGAGAGACGAAATATACCAAAGGGACAGTGAAACTCGTAAATCTAAAACAAACTGACAACGCCATGGCTAAAAATGAAAAAGACAAACAGAAAAACAATAGTACACATGACACAACATAGAAAACTAAAGAATAAACAACCCGAACCCCACCAAAAACTAGGGATGATCTCATGTGCTCCGGAGGGGTAAGCAGATTCTGCTTCACATGTGGCACCCGTCGTGTTGATTATGTGATAACAAATCCGGTAAATAGTCTAATTCGGTAGGTCACATTCATGAAAGGGAAGGGGATAGTAGTTATGACGTAAGCAACATATCCGATATCATTTGTGAAACGGTTATTCCATAACGGTCAACCGACTCGTGATGGCGTCCGTAAAATTTACGAAGGGATGATTTCAACTTTTTGGAACTCTTGGTTTAATAGCTTTCTTGTGAGCAGCAACCCTCTATCAAGAAAATCATGATAGGAAATGCAAGCACGGGAATATCGTATCAATTGGGAGATATATACCCCGTATGCAGGTGCTGCTGGAATGTTGCTACTTATAAATGGAAAGTTCACAATTGGAAAGCTGAAATCATCTCTTTTGTCGTAAAGTTTTGTTTTCAACCGACCCTCATTGTCAATTTCTAGATGTAAGTCAAGATATGAGGCCGACTTAACTGTATCTGTAGTATCCTTTATATTAACATATTCTATGTAAGGCAGCAACCATTTGATTTTCTGGGGGGGGCTATGGTTTTTTTTTTCTGGACAAATTTTTTTTTTCGCCTGCGGCGAAAAACAATCTATTTTTTTCGCGACAAGTCGAAAACAATTTTTTTCTTTCAATTTTAGCATTACATATAGTGGCAGCTGAGGGTGAAACAAACAATTTTTTTTTCTCAGAATCAAAAACAAATTATTTTTTTCTCCAAAAACTGGAAACAAACTTTTTTTTCCAAAAAAAACCATAGCCCCCCCCCCCCCCAGAAAATCAAATGGTTGCTGCCTAACTAAAAAAAAGTATGTACTTCCTTAAATTTCAATTTTGAATCAAATTTTGAGGAAAAAAACTGGCACCACACATGATGCAGCGTATTAATATTTTCCAGGATCAAATGAAAGTAAACTGATGGACGTGTGCAAATATTTTTATAAACGTCCATCACCCAATGACGGAAACGGTTATGAGTCTCCAACTGTTGCTGAAAAAGTGCCTCACACATCAGTAAAACAAAAGGGTAGGTAATTAATGTTTCGAAGCGCCATAATATTTGATAGACACCAATAAATAGAATATCCGAAGCGTAAATCAGATTTCAATAAATATACTCACAATAACAAAAGGCAACTTTTTTTTATATAAAATCCTGTGCTAAAAGGGCAAAAGTATATCTTGTTCAAAAGCCAAAGAATGGAATAAGGCAGCGCAAACAATGGATGGAAAGATTCTATTATAATATATTAATTACAAAAACAATTATTAACAAACTTTAAGTCATTTAAATAAATAAGAATAATGTTGCCGTGCAACATTATATAAATAACACCAATCTAATTAAAAACCGATCTCTCATGCTCCCGTTTTCTGATATGTCCTCCCACGCGACATATCAGAAAACGGGAGCATGAGAGATCGGTTTTTAATTAGATTGAAATAACACATAGCTGAGAGGGTGGTCGGGCAGATTGTTACCCCGAGAAAATATTGTCAAGGTTGACAATGCTTTTTCGAGGGGTACCAATCTGCTCGATCACCCTCTCAGCTATGTGTTAGTTATATATTTCTTTTATCCGTTAGAATGAAAAACTGAGGCGAAGCAGAGTTTCAACATCTTTTCCAGGGGTGGTAATCTGCTATATCATCTTCTCAGATATGTGATTGTTATCTAATTTATTATACTGAATGTTCTGTTATTAAATACTATTTATTTTAAAATTTTAAAATAATTAATTATAAACTGTAGCGTCTTGTACATATCAATCATCCGCATTTAATAAAGAGCACAGTTAATCAAGCTTTTCCTAGAAGGATAAGACGTGATTGCAAAGTTGAAGAGTCTCGTCCTCGTTTTAGCCAATCAAAATCTGGCATTTTGACATGAAGTATAATAAGTGGAATCTAGTGTTACAAGTATTCGTTTTACTTTTAATCTATAAAACTTGTTATACAAACATCATGAATTTTAACCACAAATTATTAATAGTTGCATTACGATGTATATTTTAACAATATTGGCATAATGTCATACATATACATGTAACAGTGTGTTATATCTTTTCCATTTTGTAATTTTAAAGGTGATGTATTGAACAATGAAAGATGGATGGTTAAAAAGAAAGTCGCCGTCATTGCAGCAGACGACAACGAATTCCATACGAAGGTTGTCGAATCTCTTGCAACATATTTACAGAGTCAAGATCACTGCAAGGTCAATTATTTCCCATGGAATAAAACGGACGACAAACTCCAGTGGATTACTACAACAGCAGACGATGTTGACTTCCACGTGATAGTCTTGTCTGCGTCTGCCTGTAGTCAATATGACGCTTTCACAAATAATAGACCAATAGATACTACAGATATTTTTATACCATATCTATCAAAAGTTCTCAATCAGGTTTTAAATCATCAAAAAATCATTTTTGTAAAATTCGATTACTCATCTGACCTAAGTATGCCAAACGGTCTTGGTAGTTCGTTTCAGTTATTGGATAATTTTACAGGCTTCCTTTCGCATATACACAAGCATAAACCATACGAAGATCAAATGAAAACATTACCCTTTAGTAAACATCTATCAGAAACTAGAGAAGGTCGGGATCTTATGAATGCAGTTGATAATGTTATCAAAATAAGCAGGTTTCAACAATCGAAGATGTATGGATCCCGGATGGACTCTGGGTATAAAAGTCATTGTGAAATGAATTCTGTGGATGAAAAAGAATGGAGAGATTCTACACAGACTAATGTGATCAACGCGATAGTACAAGAACAGCCAGTTGGTGTCCAGTATGGTCAATTCGTCATTGACCCTGATATATGTAGTTTTAAACCTGTAGACGATGGCGACGGCCTTTCACTGTTCACTACAATAACTATAGCCGAGGGCGAAGCAGGAGATCGTATAGAGACATCCGAGGAAGCAGAACTACACTTTTACCGCGGTCAGTCATGCGTGCATGCTGGTGATGCTATTCCCAGACGCACGGCTGCGTTAGGCAGGTTAGGGGATACTTCAAAACACACAAGACATATCAGCTATGCTAATGACAAAAATGGACAACAGATTAAACCGAATTTGAATCCAACCAGACAAGAAAATGAACTGTGTCGAAAACAAAGTGAATCTAAAAACGGAAGTAAGGATATAGAAAATGAAGCAGGCGCGTTTATTATATCGGGAGACAACTATGTATATCCTGGTACCGATTTCTTTCTGCCTCCAGATCCAAGCATCAACGAAGATATTACAACAGAGTACCAGTTTAACATGATGGACGATATAAATCGAGGACAACTTCATTACGATTTAGACAATGTCAGTGGAAAAAGTGTCTAGCAATCAAAATACTTCAAATGTGTATACTAGTATAAAGGTATACTAGTTTATACTCGTACTAGGTAATACTGTCTCATTTAAAAAGTATTATGGTGCATCAGACTGTCACATATATAGATTTTTGTTTATCGGGAACACTTAATGAGTTTGACGTGCTGCAAGTTCAAAAAGACCTCTTATTCCAAAATGATTTGGACGTAGTGTAATGTTTTGCCGTTGTTTATTCATTTATTTCTTCGCCATTTTTTTTACATGAAATGTTTCAGATTTGAGTCGATTTCGGCTGATAATTTTTTATGCAAGCATATTTGTATTATTGCAATAATCTTTAAACTGTGTTTTAAGGGCAGCAAATGTAGATTGTAGTAATTTCCCATTCATATTTTGAGTGTCCTATTTTGAGAACTACTACAATGCAGTAGTGTTTTTTGGGTGTTTTTTTTTTATTTTGTTGTTGCTAGGATTTTGTCTGTCCGTCTATTATCAAATTAGACATATTTGATTTTTAAAGGTTATTAAGATCCTCTTTCTTGTCTATAGTATATATTTATGTTCTTGTACGCTACATTCTGTCCCAGTAAAATAATGATCATTTCCAGTAAGGTCTAGATCACTCACCTGCTGGAATAGCATCATCAGCTGGCGATACGGCACCTTTTTGCTTATCTTTGTACAGTAAGTTAAGTTTTCAGAGAAAAACTAAAATATTGGATAGCAAAATAAAAAACCTTGAGATGTGCTCTTCCAAAACCATTTTTAAATTAAGAATATATCCACATACCGGTATATATCTATGGCATTTGTTGCCACTTACGGTCAGGAATATATATATACCTTATATATATCACTGTTTACTATGTGTTCTTTGTAATGATTAAGGCAGAGAAAATATGAACAAATCAAACCTAGGTTTTTAATCCATCTCTTTTTTTTAAAAAAAAGCCTTGAACTTTCAATTTATAGCTTTAGAAATGATTATCGAGTGAAAGCCTAAGTTACGTTCGGGCCTTAGCAAGATATTCATCATTCCTAGTTTATTCAGCCTAACGACGGGCTACACCAATTAGGGTCTTTTTATACAACCCTTCAATAAAGTTCTTTATCAATTTCCAAAATCCAATACTAGTTATTTCCCGTCCCTTAGTAAGGGTGGCACAAACCTGTTTATTACCCCTAGTCTTGTATGTCAATGAAACAACTTGGCAAACTCTGAAATAACTCCTTGTCAAATTTACTCGGGTGTGCCAAAGTATGTTCTTTATCAATGAACCCTTAATCTTGTGAAAGGCCTCATTAGTTTTTAGCTCACCTGGCCCAAAGGGCCAAGTGAGCTTTTTTCATCACTTGGCGTCCGTCGTCCGTCGTCGTTAACTTTTACAAAAATCTTCTCCTCTGAAACAACTGGGCAAAATTTAACCACGCTTGGCCACAATCATCATTGGGGTATCTAGTTTAAAAAATGTGTCCGGTGACCCGCAAAACCAACCAAGATGGCCGCCATGGCTAAAAATAGAAAATAGGGGTAAAATTTAGATTTTGGCTTATAACTCTGAAACCAAAGCATTTAGAGCAAATCTTACAAGGGGTTAAATTGTTTATCAAGTCAATATCTATCTGCCCTGACAGATGAATTGGACAACTGGTTGCTGGGTTGCTGCCCTCCAAGTGGTAATTTTCAAGGAAATTTTGCTGTTTTTGGTTATTATCTTGAATACTATTATAGATAGAGATAAACTGTAAACAGCAGTAATGTTCAGCAAAATAAGATCTACACATAAGTCAACATGACCAAAATGGTCAGTTGACCCCTTAAGGAGTCATTGCCCTTTATAGTAAATTTTTAACAAATTTCATTAATTTGGTAAATTTTGGTAAGTTTTTACAAAATATTTTCCTCTGTAACTATAGAGCCAAGTTCATTACAGATAGAGAAAATTGTAAGTAGCAAGAATGTTCAGTAAAGTATGATCTACAAACACATCACCATCACCAAAACACAATTTTGTCATGAATCCATCTGTGTCCTTTGTTTAATATGCACATAGACCAAAGTGAGCGACTTAAGGGCATACGATACAGTTACAGGGAAGGTAATGACGTTGCTAACGTAAAATGTTATTTTCGCGACGTCAAACTGTGACATATCGGGAAAAGATGCATTTTTCAACTGATTTTTATCATTCAAACTGATTTAATTTGAAAACGAGTGCATGGACCCCTATTTTTTAAAACGACATTTTGTTTCATTTTGCAGGGAGATTATGTGGACCAAATTTTATAAAACTGTAAATAGTCAATTTTTTTTTATTTTGATAAATATACAGCAAAAAATGACGTTTTTTTTCTCAATTCATGACCATTTGATAAATATGAGTTATTTCTTAATGAAAAAAGCATAAACTTTTAGGATACTTATAAAATACAGAAATTACAAATTATTTAACAAAAAACAATTTGTGTTTATCTTTTAAAACAAAAAAGTTATGTCTTTCTTTCGAAAGTAAAATACGGCCACAAATCCGAATTTTGAGGAAATATACAAAATTTCGACCTCATTTAACTCAAAAAGTAGCACACGAAGGTATATGTTTTATTACATATTTGATTTAATCAAGCAAAATATAGCCTATATGGAAATTTTCATCAAACTGTAAATACGGGATCAAAACTGTATCGTATGCCCTTAAGAGCCTCTAGTTTATATAAGCCTAGTGTTCTTAAACCGTCGTTACATTGTAGAATTGCGGAAGTTGGATCTATATTCTTCTTCCTTTATAGTACAGGCCTCCCAGGGGAGTATTATCGTACTGTTTTATGTACATGTTCGATGTGAGAACAACAAATGTGCGGTAAGTGCGGATTATCTACAGTGAAAACGGTGATTCTTTAAAATAACGATAAAAACAAGGTTGTACATCTATCGAAGCTGGACCACTTGCACACCCCTTTTGAATGATTCAAGAGATGTGCAGCTTACTATGTGTTGTGGTAGTCCATTCCAGATTCTGATGGTATCTGGGAAAAACGAATGACGATATACTTGAGTCCTGGCATAAGGAACGAGGAATCGTTCATTGTGTCCTCTTACTGTTGATATTACTGGCTGTAAATTTGTTGTTGGTACTGCAATCAGTTCGTGTACTACTCTGTAGAACATGATGACCTTACATTGAGCTCTTCTTTCCTGTAGTGTCTTCCAGTTTAGTGCCTGTAGCATTGATGTTACGCTACTAGTTCTTCTGTAGTCATTAAGAACAAATCGTGCGCATCGGCGTTGTATAGCTTCTAATTTGTTTATGTTGTCTTTAGTAGATGGATCCCAGATGGTGCTAGAGTATTCCATGAGTGGTCTTACAAGCGTTTGATAACATAATGCTTTTGTTTTACTAGGACAGCTTTTGATGTTCCTTTGAAGAAAAGCTCGGGTGGAGTTAGCTTTCTTTGCGATGTTGTCAATGTGTTTGTTCCAACTCAATGTTTTGTGTATAGAGACGCCAAGATATTTAGCAGAGTCAACCTCTTCTAGGATGTGGCCGTGGATGTTATAATTTGCCGTGTCTATTTTCCGCTTTGTTGTTACTCTGAGGAGTTGGCATTTTTGGGGGTGGAATTCCATCTGCCAGTCTGCCTCCCATTGTTGGAGTCCATCCAGGTCGTTTTGGAGGGTGTTCACATCCGTTTCGCTTCTTATCTGTCGGTAGAGAACGCAGTCGTCTGCGAAAAGTCTAACATTTGAAGATGACACATACTCTGGGAGGTCATTTATAAAGAGAAGAAACATAAGCGGGCCAAGCACACTACCTCGTGGGACTCCAGACTGCACTTGTGAGGTTTCTGATGATTCTCCTTCCAGGAGTACACATTGCTGTCTGTCCTCCAGAAAGTTTCTCAGCCATTTTAATGTTGTTCCTCTAATACCGTAATGGTCGATTTTGTACAGTAGTCGTTCATGTGGGACTTTGTCAAAGGCCTTTGAAAAGTCTAAGAGAATTAGATCTACTTGCTCTTTATTATGGTAAGCCGTTCTCGTCAAAACTATGTTTAAACCCTTTTTTCGAAAAAAATACACACTGAGATTTAAAAACCTAAAATAACACACTGAGAAATCGAAATTACACACTGAGATTTAAAAAAATAAAACACACACACTGAGAATTCAAAATTACACACTGAGATTTTAAAAAGACACACTGAGATGAAATAAATTGAAAAACACACACTGAGAATTGTTAATTACACACTGAGATTTCAAAAATACACACCGAGATTAATATGCAAATTACAAATGAATATTCATGAGATGAATAATTCAACAAATTAATATCTTGATCTCAAGAACTCTTGTCATTATAATGAAATGCGATTCCTTCAACCAACATTCGTAATAAATTTCAAGACTTAACATCGCTCATATTCATAAGTCTGTTGCCTATAATTCAGATCATTACTACCAGTAATTAAACATGTGTCCCTTTTCAAAAGTCTTCCAACTGTTTCCCTGATTTCGCTAGTTAATCTTTTATATTTTTGTTACGTTTGTATGCTATAATAGACACATGAGACACTTGAGTAAACATTTCACTGCATTCGTTTGCAGATTGTTCCAATGTTTTCTTATAATTTTAATAAAGTGTTTCACCATTTGGTTATATTTTGTAATAAGAGTAATTTAGTGGGTATTTTTCTTGTTCTTGTTTTTCTAAAGTTTTTTTTTTATTATTATTTGGAACCAAATCGAAGGACTAACGAGTTCTGTCCCCTTGTTGTTTTAAGCTTGTAATAGATTCAGATTAAGTATGCTAATTAGATAGTGCGCATAAAAAGTGCGCACAAATCTCAGTGTGTAATTTTAAATTCTCAGTGTGTAATTTTTTAAATTCTCAGTGTGTAATTACAAATTCTCAGTGTGTGTTTTCAGTTTATTTATTCTCAGTGTGTCTTTTTGAAATCTCAGTGTGTAATTTTCAATTCTCAGTGTGCGTTTTTCATTTTTGTAATCTCAGTGCGTCTTTATGAAATCTCAGTGTGTAATTTTTAATTCTCAGTGTGTAATTTTCAATTCTCAGTGTGTAATTTTCAATTCTCAGTGTGCGTTTTGAAGCTTTTAAATCTCAGTGTGCGTTTTGAAGCTTTTAAATCTCAGTGTGCTTTGTTGTAATTCTCAGTGTGTAAATTTTTCGAAAAATGGTTTAAACATAGTTTTGACGAGAACGGCTTGCCATACTTTATTGTCGATGTTCTTTGCTAGGTCTTGAATCGTGAGGATGAGTTGGGATTCACACGACCGTTCTTTTCTAAAACCATGTTGAGCATCGGTCAGGATGGAGTGGTTTTCAAGGTGTTTGATGATATTGGTACAGATGATATGCTCCAATAGTTTACATAGTATAGCAGTTAGCGAGACAGGTCGGTAGTTTGATGCTTGGCTACGGTCCCCTTTCTTGAATATTGGTACTACATTTGCATTTTTCCAGTCAGATGGTAATTTGCCTTGGTCTACTGAGGCTTGGAAAAAGGTGGTAAGTATTGGCGATATTTCAGTAGCTATTGATTTCAATAATCTTGTAGAAATTTCATCTGGCCCTGATGCTTTATGTATGTTGAGATTTGATAGTAGTTTGTGTATTCCGTTTTCCCCAATAGTGATGTTTTCCATGTGTGGGTACGGGTTCGTTTTCATTTTCTTTATGGTTGTCTTGTCTTCATTGCTGTTAAATACTGAAGAGAACTGATTGTTGAGTATATTTGCCTTCATTTTGTTATCCGAATATGTGAGGCCATCTGTGTTTCTAAGTGGTGCAACTCCTCCATTTTCGCATCTTTTATTGTGCCAATAGTTGTGGTTTGTAATTGTTTATTGTAGAGAATTGCTATCAGCATACCCGACAGCAATACTACTCGAATGTTGATCAGGTTCATGTTTGTTTACATTGGATTCAAAATGGCGGCAAAATTTGAACTGTATGTGGGAGATATGAATTTTGTGTTACCAAACCTCGGAACACCTATCACACAGTAGGATAGTGTTATTCTAGATATATAATCTCAATCAAGCTTCTCTAGTCCAATGATCGTGGATGATAATTATGCCAAACACTAATATTTTCGAAAAAGTTGTGGAGCTATCCGAAAATGTTGTTCTCACATCGGGCATGCGCATGTCTTTAATGATATTGATCTAAATTCATTTTTTTTAATCATTACTGTTTACTTTTATATGTTTAGTTGTATTCATTCATAATTTTATCTTTTATTTGCCTTGACCCATATAAATGTAATAATTATTGCAATAAAAGTAAATAAAATATGTATTTTATCTTTGGCTTTATAAGTTTTAAATGAGTTATCCTTGCGCCAAGAAATAGAACAAAACTACCAAGAAATAGAACATCACTACATGCTTTAAATGCAAAGTACATGTACTTTCATTATTCAGAGTACGCAGCACCAAAAGTTGCATTTATGAAAAGGGTATTTTTTGGTGAACGATGAGACATCAACTCGACAACGCAAATATAGCCCAATTGATTGACTGATATATACTTTGGTAACTCTTTATCTGGTCATTTATCTAGGGTTCTCCAGTTGGTCATTTATAACGGAGTCTTCGTCGAGTAAGCAAGGTCATTTATCACGGACTCTTTATTGGGTCATTTTTCACGGAGACTTTATCAAGTCAGTTATCAAAAGAGTCTTCATCGGTTTATTTACCAAGCTGTCTTCAGCTAGTAATTATCAAGCAGTTTTTTTTTTTTGTCATTTATCAAGGAGTCTTTATTGAGTTATTTACCGTCTTCTTACTTTATGTTACTGATTAAGTGTGTACGATTAATGTGTCTGAATTAAATTGAGGACCAAATAATGTGAAACCAGAAATAGAACATTAATTCAATTTTGGGGCAGCAAAAACAAAAGGACCAAAACGTAACCTATACCTGATAAGGTTGTGACCTTAATGTTAAGTTAATTTATAAGTTGAGGTTGTATGACCAAAGCGTTTCATCAATACCGAGTTGCAACTTGATGAATTGTACTATTTTGGAACGAACGTACTATCCATCAGCAACGGTACCAACCCACCTAAACCATGTAACTTAAAAAGGCTTTGATTTCTAACTACATCTTCATGGCTTAAATAGTAAGGAAACATACATTTACTTTGTATATAAAAAAAAACAGTATATTATAAACACATTTTACAAGTATATACATGTATATATATATATGTGTGAACCAAATTATTTATCAAACTTCCGTTGACACTCCGAGTATGTATTTTATATGTTTTTCTTCGCTGAAATACACTATAGAAGATTTTACATGTACAGTTATCCTGTACTTAAGACACATATAAAATAAACAAGGCTGCCTTGGAAGAAAAATGTTGGTTCGTACTACGGAATGGTCCACTAGTCCACATGGCTATGAACCTCAAAACATATCTATAACTTTGTTTTAAGTCTATTCCCTCGCCATACTTAACAATCGATCTCCTCTAACTTCTATCGCCTCTTGAACGAGTGCACAGAATGGACAAAACAAGACGGTAAAAAAGTCTCCGCACGTGCCACCCACAATGCCCTTCTCTTGTCGTACCCGGCCTCGTATTGAAACAGCTGCCACTAGGTGTACGATAGGGAACATGTAAGTTAATCCTGAAAAGAATCAAAATATAAATGAATAATATTTCGTGAAAATGTAGGTAAACAATTTATATATTTTAAAACAACAAATATCAAACAACCAACGAATAAAAAATAATTAAAAAGAAAACCAGAAGGCAAAATAAATCAAAAGATAGCCTTGGCTTACGATCAAAAGTACTTGTTGACAGGACCATTTTATTTTATTTGCAAGACGGGTAAAAGTTAAATCTGAAATAGATTTAAATAAGTTTGAGTTATAAGGCATTACAACTCCACTTTTGTATTTGTATTCTGTTGTAACAAGGTTGATATTGAACACAAGGAATTTCTCGTTGCAAATTGACTTTCGATGTTCGTTTTTAAAAGTGTAATGTGTCTCTCACTTGTCGGCATTATTTGCAAAATTTATTTATGTACTTATTAAGTTTGATTAAAAGGAAGATACGATTCTATATATCGTATCTTATTTTAAATTCGTTCATTATCTTGTAAATAAATTAACGCTAATGTTCTCGTTTGATTTGTTTTACATTTGACATTTCTGTGTCTTTTATAATAGTTGTCTATACGGTATGAGTTTTGCTCCTTGTTAAAGGTTTAAAGTAACCTACAGTTGTCTATTTCTTCGGTATTTGGTCTTTGCAGATATTTTTGCCATTGGCAGTACCAAATCTATTTTTATTAGATATTCTGCATGTATGAGATATACTTGTACACAGTGCGACACTGATTAAGCCGACAAAAAAATGTGAAAGAGACATGAAGTGTAACGATACTGTCTTCACTGAAAACATAGTTATATATGCCAAGCGCAAGAGTAAAAAAGTTAAGACAACAGAGACCTTCAAAACTTGCTAAGTATATAATTCGCATTTATTAACTATGTCTTTGTTGAACTTTCGAAAGATAAATTATATGTTCATACTTGTCAACACTTCTGGTTTGAAATATGTCGTGATGGGAATATTGTTATCCCCAGGTGTATTTTCGTGCTTCATGACTACATGCATTTGACAACAATTTCGAATTTCCCTACCAAAGTTAACCGTGGTTTGCCATAACTGGTTGTTGCATGGTTGATGATAACTTTATGCCGTATAAGCTATCATAGGTCTTCTATAATTATTACTCGAGCCTCGCGTTTTAAATTTGTCTTGCGTATAACACCCAATGCAGTGGTAAATGCATGTAGAATCTTAATCTCGGATCAAAGGTTGGCTATAGACTTGTATATGTTGTATAAAAAAAAAATGAAACATGGAAAATGTTTATGTGGCTGTCAAAACTCAGGAACATTCCAAGTGGTTGAGGTTTGTTGCATCTTAATATATTGTCACAATTTGTAGTTTATAGTATGGCGTTCATTATCACTGAACTAGTATATATAATTTATTAGGGGTCAGCTGAAGGACGCCTCCGGGTGCGGAAATTTCTCGCTGCATTGAATACCTGTTGGTGACCTTCTGCTGTTGTCTGTTCTATGGTCGGGTTGTTGACTCTTTGACACATTCCCCATTTCCATTCTCAACTTTATCTTCTTTTTTAAAGCAACACATCGGTGATCTGTATTGCGTAAAGGAAGAAAACTATTTTTATACTCTACACGCTGATCGCTATTTGCTTTTTGTTTAAATCTGCTATCTTTGATAGTGTATTTAATTTTTCGGTTGGCCGGTTGCTGTCCAATTGACGTTTCATTCACCTACTCTGATATTCGTATAATTATCGAAAACACATTGTAGTCAACCAATTCGTAAGGATTCCGCGGAACCCAGTGTCTCGCCTACTTTTTCTGTTAATCACAGACTGAACAAAAATGAGGGAAAAAATAATAAAAATATTCCACTGATACTATCTTTTGATTGTAAGAAGTTTCTGTCAAAGTTTATAAATTTAATAAACGTTTTAAAACTTTAACTATAATTTATAATAGACTGTGTGTTATGTTAACTGGAAAAAAAAACTAAGTCCATTTATAAGTAGAATACGGAAAAACTGGAACGAAATTTACCAAATTGCCTTCTAAATACAATTTTTGAACATAAACAAACTGAAGCTTCTGTCCAAGTTTGGTAGAAATCCTGGATAGTTTGTGAAAGTTATTAAAATTTCAAAAACTTTAACCACAGAGTGAATGTACAATTTGCTGGTAGTAAAAAACTAAGTCCATTTATAAGAAAAATACATAAAAACAGGATTTTATTTTTTACAAAGTTTACTTCTGGCCTTGAAGTCATAAAACTTTCGAGTCAGTTTTTTGTACACTTACTCCAAAATCAGCTAATCAAATTGCTGGATTTTATATTTCGAGCATGCATTTTGTGCTCGGAGCATTGAGAAAAGTTTTATGATTTCAACCCCTGGATACTTTCTTATGATCACAAACAAGCTTCTGTCCAAGTTTAGTAAAAAAAATCAATGATAGTTTAAGAAAGTTATTAAAATTAAAAAAAAAAAAAAATAACACCAGAGTGAATATTTGTGGACGTCGCCGCCGACGCCGACAGAATGTAGGATCGATATGTCTTACTTTTTCGACAAAAAGTCACCATCGATGTAAAAGCTTATGACAATTGCGATATAAAGAAAGACAATTTCATTTCATTAGTAAGGCATGTTTCTCCAACGTTGAGCATACGATTGTTTAAATTAAACAACAAATAGAAATGGAGCATTCGCCGTTTTCTAATTTACTGATTCACTTTGATACACTATAATATGAAAATAAAGAGATATGGTATGCAGTGGCGGATCCAGCCATTTAAAAAAAGGGGGGGGGGGTCCCAACCCAGGACAAAAAGGGGGGGTTCAACTATATGTCCCCATTCAAATGCATTAATCGGCCAAAAAAGGGGGGTACCAACCCCTGGAACCCCCCGTGGATCCGCCAATGGTATGATTACTAATGAGACAACTATCAACCCCAAAGTTCAAATGACGTGGATGTAAGCAATCATGTATTGTTTGCATCTATGCATCCCTATCATTACGTTCAAATAACGTTATTGATTGAACAAGATATGTCGTATCTGTAAGACACACAATACTGATTATATTTATTAACTATCATATCAATCAATACAGTAAAGTGATTCTAAAGTAGTCCAATGAGCAAACAGGGATCCAGCTGAGAGTACAGTATTTGAATACAGCAAACAAACTACACCAATATGAAGTGAACAATACGGGAATCTAAAGTAGACAAATCATGAATCAGTATAGATACGACGGAATCCCTGGAATATATGTGAATCCAGTAGACAATACGGGAATTAAGTAGACAAATTAGGAATCGGTAAAGATACTTTTTAAAGGAAAGCTAGTGGACAAAATATGAATCAGGATAGTTACTACGGGTATCCCTCCGATACACGGGAATCTAGTAGACAGACAAAATGTAAATCACTATAGATACTACGGGAAGAGCTGGGATATATGGGAGTCCAGTAGGCAGACATAACATGAATATAGATACTACTGGAGGCCCTTGGGATATATGATAGATATAATCTAATAGACAAAACGGGATATCATAACAATGTTTAAATTCTGGATTTAATTGGCAAACTATGAATCAGGTGTACTGTACAACTATTATACTGGAATCCATTAAAGGACAATATGAATTCATAGAACACATTGAAATCCAGCACACAACCTGCACAATGCATGAAATCAGTGGGCAATACTTATATATAGGCGAAATTTAAGTTCAATAGCGGACAATACATGTACCAAATTGACAATACATGAATCAAGTGTACAATACGAATATCAAATCAAAATTGCAGTGAAGTGGACAAAACGGATATTGAGTGGATAACATCTGCAACAACTCTTTGAATATTGAGTATGGAAATAATGCTATTTGACTTACCACAACACAGACAACTGTCTCCCATCGCCTCGGCATTTTTACCGAATGTGTAACACGGCACAAAATACGTTATAATACATAATCCAAAATCGTCGAAACAACCAAATAAACTGCTTTGCCAATCCGACATCTTTTAACTTTCTAATTTAAATAAAACCTATCAAATTATGCAATTTCGGAAAAATATATCTTCCGATCAAGACTTTAAGTTTCGTTTTAAATTTAAAATAAATTTGAAGGATGGTATTTTGTGAATGAACACTAAAATTACTTCCCTATGTCGGGAACTTAATCACATGTTGTAAGATCACGTGAATATTAGATAATAATAGGTATATATATGGCGTATAGGTCAATATGTTTTAATCTGAAAAAGATAAATCGAAGGTTTTTGTTGAATGTGATACAGCTTGTTAGTAGTTTAGTTTTTGTCAATTTAATTTTAAGTTAGTATGTAAATATGTCTAGTTCACAGATGTAGAATGGTTCTGATTTATATTTATATATATGATATCTGATCTCTGTAAAGATCGGGGTATACGTGGGGTTTTGCACAAGAACGAGTAATAAAGGGAAAGAGAAAATAATTGGATACTTATATAAAAGAGGAATAATGAATTATAGGGGAAAAAATTTAAAAAAATTGAGAACTTATTAAACAATTTAAGATACAAGCGCACAATTGAACTCCTCCAAAATCTAGTTCCTCATGCATTAATATTGACAATAGAAGAAATATGGTCAATATTGATTTAAATGACGGTAAAAATATTATAGCTATTACCAAAATATTTAATTGAAAGATTGATTATTTTTTTAAATACCAATTTATAAGCGTGTATACACACTAATTGAGCAACTTTATCTTTTTGTAAAGGTGTATTTTTTATATATTTAACGTCGTTTATTCATTACTTTTTTTTTTAATATATGTACATGTAATAGGAAATGTGTATTTCGTTAGGCAAAATATCAATATGTATATAGGATATTAACCAAAATATACATGTACGTCAAACAACCAAGGAAAAGGCATAGATAAACAGGAATAAAAATTTGAAATGTTTTTTTCGTTATATTATTTGTGAATCTGAAAGTTTAAACGTTTTTATTATGTTTTCTATATATATATATATATATATATATATAAGTACGTCTGAGTCAGTGACAACTCTACAACAGATGTATCCATCGGATCGCCATCAATGATGGTGATACATGGCTGTGTACATAATGTATATACAACTCGTCTAAACATCAACCAAACAATGTTAGATCTGCAAATTTGCTTTCCAAAGCAAAGGACAAGGTACGATAAGCATCAGAGAACGGCCCCCTAATTTCGTTCAAATTAAAAGTGACTTGCTATTAAATATAATACATTATTTTTAAAGTTTAAAACCTAAATTTTTGTAAACATCAATAGATTTTTCAACTTCCGTTGATATTATTCATGCCCTGTTGCTGTAAAGACCTCAAGATTCTGGAAAAGGGCAGAAAAATGGCAGTTTCCAAACCTTTTTCTGCATTTTAAACTATGAGCGTACCTACGACCCACGATCATATTTATACCAGGTATTCCTTGAACATAAATGTTGATGCAGTTCAAATATTTTAGTGGGTCGTAAGTACGCTCATAGTTAAAAATTCAAAAAAGTGACAAAAAATCGTCGTTGTTTTCATTGAATCATCGAAATTTTTAACCGAACTGCGGACCGGAGATGATTTCCGGTATTTACTAGATCCGACGACGGAAATGTATTCTTGCTACGCTATAATAATGGCTAGTTTCTTTAGGAAGAAAAATAAACATATTTGAGACAGGAAAACAGGATATTCCTTTACTCATTATTCTTGAATTTAAAGTGACATATAATATTTTAGCAGACCGTCGAAATATGACCCAAAATTAGACGGAACTGTGATAAACTTCAGAGAAATACTGGGAACGTAATTGTGAATGAATATAATAACTGGTTCATGCTCAAAAAGTGCATATATACGTATTTTGTTTCATAATTGACAAAATCGTCGCCCTGGAATGTTTTAATCTCCGTTGACACTTTTGTGAAAAGTGCTTTCTTTCACGTCCGCATTTCTACCAAGTATGGCATGCCAAGTTAACATTTTAGACAATCATTTAATAAAAATACAGATGGCGAAAATAAACTACAGGACTGTGAATAATAACATACATTGTTATTCATATCACATAAGTAGACACCATGTGACAATTTTAATTAGTTAATTGTGTAAGTGTAACAATAATCAAGATTAAACAAAACTATCCAACACTTTTATGATCTAAATTATGTATCTTGAGTTAATATTTTTTTGGTCATGGTGTTGAATTTATTGGACTTATTATTTGTAATTGTCACCTGCCTTCCCGTTGTTCTATCTTGACGACAACGCGACTTCGTATTTCTTCTAAAATAACTGCACTACATGTATAATGAATTTAAACATATTCAAAAGAATAAAAGCTTCTTTTATTTTTTAATCAGATATTTACACGTCAAAGAAAATAAAATGAGTATTGAATATGAAAGGAATAAAACGCATCATAATTAAAGATATCTTGCTTGTAAGACGTGTGTTTCGCATACAAAAGACTCATCAGTGACGGTCGAATAAAAAATGTCAAATGACCATATTAAAAAGGCTCAAAATTCCGATTTTTTTTTTTTTTTTTTTTTTGTGAATAAAGGTTATTTATTCCTGAATATATTATCCGTAGTTTTTGCAAACAATATACAGTTTTGTTAACAGTTAATAAAAGTTACTATTTCAATAATAATTCATGTTTACACAAAGTGCTAACTTTTGGACATCATGTTGCTGCATGGGTTGTTTGTTTCATTAATTTTTATTGTGCTATACCTTAAAAGGTTACAGTCCGTTTGAAGACATATTACCCTAACTTGACACTCCGATCCAACTAGTTTTTGTTCTTACCCCTTAATGCAAATTGATTAACGGAAATCAGCAAATACCAATTTTTAAGTCTTAAGTTTGACCAGGCCGGTGTCAGAACCCACGATATCAGGCGTTTTAATTCATTTATTATATTTATTAAATTATTGTACAATGAATAAATAAAAGGGTGCATACTGTAAGAATCCATCTTATATGAATCCGCGCTTAAACATACACATCCACCCAAAAGAAATAACTTTTGCAACATAGAGTGGGAGGCCCATATTCGCCGGGGACACAATTTCGCCGTTTTATGATTTTGAGGTATAAACACTTCAAAGGATGGCTGAAATGGAAGAAAATATGCCGATAAATTATAATTTTATAACAAATATGATTATTTTTTAAACTTTAACAAAATTACGGCACTAACTGCAAAAGATCGAAAAACGGACAACAATTTTCGGTCAATTTCCTGAATGAAAAACAGGATTTTCAAAGATTTTTTTCTTAGTAATTTTTTGACTGATTGGCCTAAATTTCTGTTTTTTACACCTTTGAAATGTCTGCTGTTCATCTATAATGAAATTTATTTGATAAATATTACAAAAAGCTGCATTTATTTGGTTTTAAATAGATGTGTAAAAACGGCGAATATGTGCCCCCATTGACAAAACTTCAGGAAATTTCAAGCACCCTTTAATTTAACTTTACAGATGATTATTTTCAAACAAACATGTTTTCAAGCTTAGGAATGTTTTGCATGTGAAGTTATCTTCATATAGAAATATCAGTATACTTCAAAAACATAACTATTCTTCTTCTTTTTTGGAATTTTATTCTCATACACACTTGTCCCGGTCTACACTTATTTAGTTTTTATACATTGACTCATGATATTTGGCATACAGTGTATAGCCATGACTCAAATATCATAACAGTCTAATTTTGTTTATTTTCTTTGGTTACATCTTCTGACATCAGACTCGGACTTCTCTTGAATTGAATTTTAAATGTACGTATTGTTATGCGTTTACTTTTCTACATTGGCTAGAGGTATAGGGGGAGGGTTGATATCTCATAAACATGTTTAACCCCGCCGCATTTTCGCGCCTGTCCCAAGTCAGGAGCCTCTGGTCTTTGTTAGTCTTGTATTATTTTAATTTTAGTTTCTTGTGTACAATTTGGAAATTAGGTATGGCGTTCATCATCACTGAACTAGTATATATTTGTTTAGGGGCCAGCTGAAGGACGACTCCGGGTGCGGGAATTTCTCGTTACATTGAAGACCTGTTAGTGACCTTCTGCTGTTGTTTTTTCTATGGTCGGGTTGTTGTCTCTTTGATACATTCCCCATTTCCATTCTCAATTTTAATATCATTATGACATTTACCGTTGATCTCAAGGTCCAATTAATTGACCTTTAACTTTCATGGTTAAATGATTGTCCAACCCTTAAACTATATATGTTCTTACAGGCTATGCCAGTTTCTTTACTGCACAATAGGCTTAATTTCTTAGGTCAATTAATGCCTCGTTAATAACTCCAAAAATGATTTATACACCCCCCTTTTTTGAATTGATAAGTCGTTTCTAATTCACCATAGGTTTTGTACCCATGCAGATGACACATTCCAACCCCTACATCATATTAAATCGTAATTGCCTGGATTAGACATTTTATTCCACACAATGTCTGTAAGTGGTACAAGTCACGTCTCTTTCGTTCCATTAACTGTTAAGTATCTTTAAAAGCTGTTCAAACTCATCTCAAATTATTAAATCCTATATATTCTTGTTTTCATGAAAAGACTTTCACATTGAAACAAAGATTTTGTAGTGGTCTACAATTTAAAAAAAAATGTTTGATGTTGCTTAGCAAGATGTGGGATTCTATACTCGATATAGAATTCGTCCAAAAAATAATGATAATCTAGATGTTTATATTATAGTGTAACACCGTATTATGAAGTATATTCTTAAAAAATAACTAAGCTCATACTTATAAAAATATAAAGAACCTATTATTGCATGGTTGATATGCACTTGTTATGTAACTTAGTTGTTGATCAGCGTGTAGTGACCTACAATTGAACTAAGTTTTCATTTCTAACTAAACATGTTCACAAACAGACAATCTGCATTGCATTCAATTTAATTTGTTCAATAAAATGGCTTATTGATTTGTAGTTGGCTTTAATTCAAACATGTTTTGCTGTTGCTAAACAACACTTGTGTTGCTATGCTCAATACGGAATTTGTATTTAAAAGAATAAAAAAAGATGTATATGAAAAAATATTGGAATGAAACACCAAATGGAAAGAAAAATCTTCAAACAACAGCTTAATTCATACTTAAGAGGGGCAAGCACCGATTTTTTAACCGTTGCTAGGCAACATTTCTGTTGCCAAGGTTGTTTTTAAGCATATAATAAACAAAATCAAAGGGTATTTTCATTTGTGACTTCAAGTTCTTCTTGGACAAACAATATCATGTGCAAATATTTAAATTTTTACTGATAAAGCAATTAATATGTGATAATTTTCATTCTTAATAAAAACCGTTGCTAGGCAACCTTCCTTTCACCGGAACACAATAAAATCATTATTTTTTTCAAGTGTCTACACTAAGACCATCATTGATATCAATTTAAACTTATTTGGAGAGGGGGCCAAAAATAGCCCTTATCATACCTTGTCCTTTGCAGATCTAACATTGTTTGGTTGATGTTTAGACGAGTTGTATATATATATATATATATATATATATATATATATATATATATATATATATATATATATATATTATTTGACAAACAAAATGTGTAAATATGAATGCAAGTCAAAATGAAATTTTGATGAAATTTACAATTTTTCATTTGGAAAAATGTCCTGTTTTGTTTATATCATCCTTCCAATGTCTGTATTATAAAATTACTGAAGTTCTTTCATTAAATATTTGATAAAAAAAAGACAAAAATGGATAAATTTTGGGATTTCAAATTGGAACGTTTCTGGTTATTTTTCCAATCGACGATAAAGATAATGATTTATTTAGTATGTTGGTATCATATAGAAAGGTCGGCTGAATTTTTGTTTAAATTTTTTTTCTCCCTTGAGTTTAATATATAAAACAATTGACCTTTAGAACTTCATTTGATCGCTGAAACACACGTGTAACAGGAGGTTAGTGATCGAAGTCAGTAAATTATGTACAGAAGTTGAGTAAATCTATATTGGTAATTAAATCGCACGACATCTGGTATGTTTTTGTTGTCACAGTTACACGGAACTTCAATTGTATTTATTTAAATAAACACGTTCACTTGTATCTTTATCCATCTGATGAGTTAAGGTACGTGGTACCCAACACTTTAACTAAAATTAATTTGGCTCGTTTAATTTTCTTGAAATTTTGACAAAATATTTACTTTGACCTTTTAACAAAAATATAAAAACTTTAAAAAATTTGAACCAACCGTTTTATCAGAAAAAATACACTGGTTATATAGCAGTTTGACAAACAGTTATATTGATCATTGAGAAGCTCAATATTCCCTTAACAACACAACGTAATTAAAACGTTTAGCTGATTTTACAGAGTTATCTCCCTGTAGTGTTAGGTAAATGTACCACCTTAAGCCTTTTTCAACTGATTTTTATACATTTCTAGTTCGTTCTTATGCTGTACTGATATACCACTTTCTCAGGTTAGGGGTAGGTTGGGATCCCGCTAACATGTTTAACCCGTCTCATACTGTATGTATGTGCCTGTCCAAAGTCAGGAACCTGTGGTTGTCGTTTGTTTATGTGTTACATATTTGTTTTTTCGTTCATTTTTTGTACATAAATTAGGCCGTTAGTTTTCTCGTTTGAATTGTTTTAAATTGTCATTTCGGGGCCATCTATAGCTGACTATGCAATATGGACTGCTCATTGTTGAAGCCGTACAGTGACCTAACTTCTGTGTCATTTTGGTCTCTTGTGGAGAGTTGTCTCATTGGTAATCATACCACATCTTCTTTTTTTTTATATTTGATAAACACAATAGAAGACAAATTCATAAATAATATTATGTTGTTTGCAAGAAAGTGAAAATAGAATTGAATATGTTTAGTATATCATTTCAGGTGTTCATTAGACCGAATGAATTCATATCTCTTGTATCTTATATACAGATTTATACATAACTTTACCATATTGGCCCGGATGTCAGTCATCCCAAGCCGCAGTTCGAGGTCTGATATATAGGTCGGAGATGATACCTGTGCCGATATGATATGGCAAAGATCATTCATTAATCTTTTTCTCAATTTACTGTTCGTTACACATACTAATATGCAAAAACAATAATTTTAATGCTTAATTCATAATATTTCTCTATAATTTGTACATATTTACACATGTCATTATGATAAATAATTTACTTTCTTACCTTATTCAGTACTTTATTTGTATGTTATACAATTAAAGCAGAGAAAAGTTGACCTACAAAATTTGCAACAAACAATAAACGAAAGAAATCAGAGAATGATAGTCAGCAACCGATAACCACTGAATCATAGGCTTCTAATTTTGTACAGACACACAAAAAATTGTAGCGAGCTTATTGTTTTTGTACATGATCAACCTTATTTTAACCTGCAACAGTAGTGTAACAGCACAACATGAAAGTTAACTATTAACATTAGTATAAATCATATTTAAATAAACCAATTTTGATAATAAAAAGACAAAAAGTACCAATCTATGACAACTAGTAGATACATGTACTAAAAAGTTAGTTCAAAGCCAGATATAAAACTATAGAGTTTATCATGTTTTCACTGACGAAAGTAGCAGTTGGTACATTCCCAACGGATTAGGCACTTTCATTTTGTTTTGAGACTTAATATGGCAATCGGCCTACAAAGATTTGTTGCAAGGGTTAACGTGCAAAGGGTGTGTCATTCTGCTTAAACGAGGCATCGGATTATTGTCCCCATTCTGACCGCACGTGGCTCCAAATTTGTACATTATGCACAGCATAACGGACGCACAACTCTTGACAAGGGAATACTCCGGTCGAAGACCAATGGTGACCATACTTCTTCTCCCCATGCATATGGCCAGTCACCTTTGGTGGGGATTTCGATAGAAATATTTAAGGACCAATAGACATTAGTATTTAATATAAGGGTATACACAATTAAAGTTACTTTTTTTTATTTTCAATATCAGTTTCGTACTGTACCGATAAGAACAAAGTTAGATGGGTGATGAATTGATAACATTTGGGATGAAAATTTCAGGAACTCAATTTTCGGCTCTCCCTTTACACCATCTGCGAGTATGGTCTTGAGGAAACGATGATAGTCCGTCGGAAGGGGACGATAAATGGCTGACCCGTGTTAAGAGAGAGCCATATCTCTTGCACGTTAAAGACACCCTTGTAGATTTTGAAAAAGAGTAGGCTAATGCCGCTACAAGGCAGCACTCGCACCCGCAAAGTGGAAAGGGATTAATATAAGTTGCAAAACTTGTTTCCCAATCCACTATAAATAAATATGTTGAAACTAACATTTGGGGTGAATTCCGGTACTAAGGGAAGTAACTCTATGTTACTATTTACATTGTAGTACATAGATATAACGCGCTATATCTGTAGAGATCAACTTCAATGATAGATCTATTTTTAAAAAATCGAAGCAAATACATTAATCTCTTAATGTTAAGAGTTCTATAGATATATAACAATCTAAATTATGAACTGATTTTTTTATTTTCATAACAACTAACCCTACAGATACATCCAAACTTTTAAACCAAATCTTTAATATGATATCTATAAAAAAAATATCAAATTAGATGCTAGTCGTTATTTTGGATCGTTTCGTAAAATATAACTGTACATGTATGTTGGATTGGTCAGTCGTAATGCTTTGAAAGATACAGCCTGCAGTCCCCCCTAAATCAACTTCTTGTTTCTACAGTTCTAACGTCCTGAGAGCTTGGACAGTTCCACCTCTAGGCATAACATTTAACGTCCCTACTCCTGCACTTTCATACATGTATATTCAAACGGACTCTATTCAAACAGGATTTGGCAACCCAAGACGTAGAAAATGAGACTCATTTTTATACCCAAGAGGAGACAACAGTTATTATATACAAAAGACAGACAATGTAGGTCTCTTCAACATCTTAATACTCCTTCATTTTTCTAATTTTATTGTTGTAGTCATGTGGCCTTGTGATTTATCTTCATCTCTAAACGCATCTTTCTTTATGTAAACTGACTCTAGCTAGATCTTAAAAAAAAAAGATCGGCATCAGTATGAATGTCTAGAAAGTTCATCTCATGAACGGGTTATCGTCTTCATTAATCATGTAATATTAACATATGCCGCTTGACAATAAACATACATTAATACATCAATCAATCGATTCCCCCTAGTTTTAAAATCAACAAATAAATGTCCTATTCTATCTTAGATCTATCTTTTTCCTGCTTATTAGTTAATCATATATCTGTTATGTTTACTAATAATACTGTCTTAGCTCAAATCACCGTCAGAGCCTGGCATAAAAGTACGCTTACATGATTTTACATGTCAATGTTTACAATAAAAGAGAACCGCATCATCAACATAGATCAAACATATGGACATTGACAAGCAACCATGCATGGTCAATACCTCATTCAATTTCCATATAAAGTACTGGTATTAGATATGACACACAAACCTTAAGTATAGGAGATGAAGCTATGAATATATATTGTTCGGGAAATCAATTGACTTTGTATAGGTCGATTATCATTCTCTCAAATGTAAACAAATTGTATACGGTATTCTTCTGAAAATACGTTTAGTTGTCAGTTATTTGTAGGCATGTTTATAAAACTTTAATGCCTCCGAGCAAGCAATTTAACCACCATGATGATCTGGTCACTGGGTAATTGATTTAAATAATGAGCATTCATGTGTTATAGTATTAGCGATGGTAAACGACCTCAAAATGTCATAGTTATTGTTGATTGTTATATTTAAGTTTACCTGTAAAACCAGTTAAATTTTGAGAGAGAAAAAATGTCTCAATAGACATGTAGTTTGTATTTGGTCGAAGTACTGGACCGTGGTCAACATAATGTCATCAGACTGGAGGTACAGTTATATTGAGTGCTTTGGGAATATTGGACTTAGTATCAGGACTTATTTGGTGCCATGTTACACGTTCGGGAAGAATGCACAGCTGATGGATAAAAATTGTTTACTATATGGTAAGGATAAATTATTCCACTTATAGTTTACTTCTTTTTCTACTTAAACCATTATTGTGACCATCTTTGAAGTTCATGTCACAGATCCATGATGGATAACCGCCGCCGAACACAAAACAGACCGATCCTTTTCTGTAAAATTCTACACGGTCAAGCAAACTTACCATCTGACCAACGGAAAAAAACACCAAGGACAACAAAGAACATGCATGCCATAGTCAACATTTCCTCGGACTTCAATCGAAAACCGACACTTTAAAATACAGTTTCATACCAAATACGATGAAAAATTGGAACCTAAGTACTACCACCGGATATTTTCACCAAAATTCAGACAGTAGAAGAACCAGCTAAAACCTTTAACGAAATTGTAAGGGGGCCCCACTTAAGTAAATTACTTGACGCACGCGCGGTGTATAATTAATATCCTTGGATGCATCACCGTAAACCTATCAAGATCAAGATATCAAGACAACTTACAAGACATAGATTAAAGTTAACATTGGATATTACAAAGGAGTAGGTTCAGTAAGACCCCTTTTTGGCCCCAAAACTGTGAAAATGTAATCTTTAAGCTATTTTTTGAAAAGTAGAATGCTTCTGCTACATAATTATGGGCTGTTTTTTACAATACAATGCACATGTATCGTGAAATAGCATCATAAAGTCATGCTAAATTACTGAAATCTTCACAATTTAAGCATTTTAGTTAAATTTTAGACGGTTTCCGTCTTAAATGAAAGTGGCTGCATTCGTGTTCATTCATAATATTGAAATGTAAGTTGTATTTGATGATAATACATGACATATATAGATGAAACTGAAATTAGAGGCTAAAATCGGCCCTTACCGGACCTACTCCTTTAAATGAACATGTCTAATAACTAAAGTTTGATATGCATAACTACATTTGATATGAGGGTCTAGCTTGATGAGGTTTACAGAATAGACGATAATGGACCAATACCACAAAAATGGTGAACAAAACTGAATAGAAAAAATAGAGGAAAATATATAATGAGGTTCTAACTGTTATATATCCAAATTAGAGAATATTGGCAAAATTTATAAAGAACTGAGAAAAAAAAGGCTTTAAAATATACTGAGCCAAAAAAGTTTAGCAACACATTTGTTTTCAAATTTATTTTTGTTGTTTCTGGATTTTTTTTTTTTATTAAACATCATTAATATAATCCTTAGTTATACCTGTTATTTTAAACAGTCGTACTTTTGTCTAGGTGATTTGTCCTGGAAGAGTGTATGCACAGGTAGTTAGTATTGCAACAGTGTTACTAGTATCTCCTCCTGTACATGGTTTGAAAGGATATATTGTGCCCATGTCAAATCTTCTATGGGTAACTTTCCGATCGTTTTTCAGTTTTTTTAATTTTATTTCAGGTTTGTTGTGTGCGATTCCATTACTGAATGTAATGCTAGCTGTCAATCTACGGAGACAAATTCGAATTAAATATAAAATTTCCGGATCTGTTCCAAAAGATATCCTTGCTTTACTTCTGTGTCCGTTTTGTACCTTGATACAAGAATCACAACAATTAACAGACCACCAAATAGAAACAAAAATCCCATCTGATATGGTCATAGAGAGAGACGATGTTGAAAACCAAACCACTATAGAAACTCCCTCCTGATAGTTAACGAAACTTAAAATAAAGCTCAACAAATGACACAGCGGCTGTGATTTGTCAATGTGGATACCCACAACTGATGAAAGAAAATCTCGTTTTGCCGGAAACACAATTCGACCTTATCTCTGCAGTTTGAACAGTAGTGTTGTACATTTGAAGTGTATTTGAAGAGCAACAGGTACTATGGAAACAATAAACATGTCCTTCTAAGGCAGGTGTATACTATACATTTGTTCACCAAACAAACTTTGTATTACTTGTTTGTTCCTTGAAAGGCGTCTATGAGTGTAGATAATAAATATAATCAAAACTACTTTTTAGTATTCAGTTCTAAAGCTCTTTTGTACTTTGAGTTCCTAGCCACCAGTACTTGTTCAAATTTCTGTCAGGACTAAAAGTTCTAAGCTCTATAAGTACTTGGCTTTTTTTAGCAGAAGTCGTTACCTAAATAAAGGCAACAGTAGTATACTGCTCTTCGAAAGTTATAAATCGATTGAGAGAAAATAAATCCAGGTTACAAACTAAAACTGAGGGAAACACATCAATTATAAGAGGAAAACAACGAAGCAACATAAACACTGAAGAGCAACAAAAACAATCGACAATGCAACACACACAGAAACAAACTAATAGATAACAACTGCCGTTTTCCTGACTTGGTAAAGGAGATTTTAAGAAAAAATTGTGTGTTGAACCTGGTTTTGCTGCTAGCCAAACCTTGCGCTTTTATGGCAATGTTAAATGTAGCACTAAAATGACAACACTACATGACATGACTACAGTACCAATAAATGCAAGCATATTCAAGACAGAGAAATACACAAATGAACATTAGGCATCAACCATTTGATTTTTTTTTTTTTTTTGGGGGGGGGGGGGGGAGATTGGGCTATGGATTTTTTTTGGAAAAAAAAGTTTGTTTCCAGTTTTTGTAATATTTGTCCGGAAAAAAAAACAATAGCCCTGCCACTCCCCTCCTCCTCCTCCCCCCCCCCCCCCCCCCACACACGCACACGGAAAATCAAATGGTTGGTGCCTTACAATAGGACATTTCGACAAGCTTATAGTTTTCAAAGGTACCAGGCTTATAATTTAATACATCATACGTGCATTTCATCTACACCAGACCCACCAGTGACACTCAGATCAAAATAGTACAGAAAGCCAAACAAGAACAAAGTTGAAGAGCATTGATGTTGTGCCAAAGTTGTGCTATGGTCGGGTTGTTGTCTCTTTGACACATTCCCCATTTCCATTCTCAATTTTATAATCTATGCCTGGGATAAATCCTTAGTATTTAGAATAATTCTTCTAACCACAGAACACGTAAAACAAAAAAGGGCAGCACAAAATAACCATGCATTGTCACCGAATGAATAACGCTACAAAATGACGTCATATGTAAAAGTGACGTCACATGTTAATTTTAAAAAGTTTGATATAGCCAAAAACAGGTTGGTAATTATGGTATTCGATGTATCATATAATGTATCATATAATAATTACTATTTAATTAGTATAGAATTGTATATTTAACAGACGTTTAAATATTAGCAAAATCTTAAGCTTTACCAGTTGTAAGGGGACGACCATTTGATATTCTGGGGGGGGGGGGGGGGGGGGCAGGAGGATTTTGAAAATAGATAACTCAGCCTTGATAATCACAAAAATAAATGTTGGTTCTGTGGTAGTTTGAAAATAAATTACCTGACTTGCAATGTATAGAAAATAAATAACTCAGCAGGTCTAATCGAAAGTATGAGATGGCACCAGAATCTTCATAAATTCATCTTTTTTCCCAAAAAAAATCGGGAAACACTTCCCAAATTTTTTAATAACAAAAGTATAAATATTATTTAAATATACTTGAAATGTCTGAAAATTGGTTTCATTTAACTTGAGGTATATTGTCTCAGGAAACCTTACCTCACCTTTATTTTAACAGGGCCGTAACTACATGTAGGAAATTTCAAAACCAAACGCTTGTCTCTATATCAAATTGTGTTCACGGCCTTGCAAGAAGAAAGTTCTGTTTTCCCTCAGACTTATAGCCCTGATTTTTCGGGATCAATGTTTCTTATTTATTTGTCTTTTGTTCATTGATTGCCCTTCTGTATTCTGTTAGTGTTGCATTCCTTTTGTAATCTAGTAATTTTGTTATGAACTTGATCATGAGTTTAAAAAAAAAAAACAGCAGCCACAGGCCTAACTTTGTGAATTCCATTTTTGCTTTATCATGCACATTGATCTTTTGATGTTGTCCCTAGAAACTTCAGTCTTGCACTGAATTTATACATTTTGCTTTGAGACCAAAATATTGTCAAAAAATTATTAAAACAAAACTTCATTTTCAGATTATGAAAGGGTCTTCGGAACACTCAGAAAGCATGATTTTGCATCATTTGTTCTATAGCTTCTTGGGCCTTCAGTGGCTCCAAAACCCTTCAAAAAAATTTTGCCTCGCTCCGCTCGGCGTAGTATGTTTGCCAATACATTTAAAAGTTCCTACTTATAACTAAACTTCAATACTATGTATGTATGCAATACATGTATATGCAGTTGGGAATTTAAAAGATTCATTTCTGCAGAGGGGGATGGTTAATCTAATTAAATGGTACATACTGACTTGACTATACTATATGTATTATTTATAATAAACAAATCATTTAAAAAATTGTATGTTTTCGAATATCAAAAATATGGTTATGAAAATGAATAATCAGTCACTTGCTTTACTGAAAATGAAAAATCTTGCTTCAATAGTGCAGAAAATGAATAATCTGTCCTCTTAGTTTACAAAAATAAATAACCGATCAAAAACAAATCCTCCTGCCCCCCCCCCCCCCCCCCCAGAATATCAAATGGTCATCCCCTAAGGCTCAAAGCACTGCATACATAAAGTTTAAAGCTTTAACTACTAAATATCTTATTTAGATGAAAGATATCAAAAGCAATTTAAATATTTAGATAGATATTTGCACGTTATGTTTTAATATGTTAAATTAACAGTGCATTTGAAACAAGTCGCCCTGGTTTAGGGGTTTGAATCGTGGGTTTATATGATCTTAAATGCTAATGGCCTTGAGGTCGTATCCCAGCATAGACACTTGATTTTTCTACATACATGATGAGGGTTAGTCTATTAGGTATAGATATTTGAAAGTTTTATAGTAAATTTAACACTCCCACCAAAATGTTACAGAACAACGGAAAGCATGCAGAACAAAGAAACTTGACGTAGAGTTTGGTAGGGGTGATCCTGCTTAGATTACCCCTGGTAGAACACAGGAGCTGGTATGTGAGGATAATTGATTTAGATTAATGAGCATTCATGTGTTAGTTTAAACGATAGTAAACGACCTCAAAGTGTAATTTTTATCTTTGAGTTTACCTATAAACTGTTAAACCGATTAAATTTAGAAAAACACAATGTCTCAATAGACGTTTTGTTTCCGTATTTGGTCGAAGATCTATTCAACATTATGTCATCAGACTGGAAGTACAGTTATATTGAGTGTTTTGGAAACATTGGGCTTAGTATCAGGACTTATCTAGTACCATGTTACACATTCGGGAAGAATGCACAGCTGATGGATAAAAATTGTTTACTACATGGTAAGAATCAATTAATTAATTCACTTGTATTTTACTTCCTGTTCTACTTTAACCATTAACGTGACAACCTTCAGTAAATTGAAGATTATCATGTATGTCACAGATTGATAACTTACAACAAGACATACATTTAAAATGTTAAACAAATTATTAAAGGTAGAGGAAAAACAAGTGAACAATAAATTTTATATCATGAATAGCTGGCTTTATTCATTAATTAGATATGAGTGTCTGGATGGGTCCAAAAAATAAACCGAATATAGAAAAATAAATTTAAAATATTATGAGGTTCTTAAATATATAATGAACATTTCTAAAGAACAGAAAAAATAGGCTTAAAAATTAAAAATACGGCATTGATGAACGCCCCATCCAGGCCCTCATATGACCCCTTCAACAAATAGAGGATCATGCATCTTACAGGCGGATAACTTACAACAAGACAAATACATTGTTGGAATTTATCAAGTTTATTTGTATAAGCATATGAACAGGAAGAAAAAACGAGTCCCACACTACTATGAAAACAAACCAATGTAATCTAATAATTGCGGAAGATAACAAAAATGTTTAATGAAAATTCGCACGTGATGCCCATTCAAATAAACTTGACTATAATCTAAATAATATTTATAAAATAATACTTTCCCGTTTAATTGTTTCCGGGACACTTAAATATATACTCTTCATCCAGGACACTCTAATACATGTATGATGTAGATACTCTTCAACACTTAATATATTTGGTAAATTGTTACAGATATATGCTTATGAAAGTTGTTATTGAATTTAGGTACAATGTGTGCGGACCTAGCCATTCTGTAAACATCAGTTTATTAGTTTTGAGTCAAATCGCTGAGTAGTAAGGAGGTAGGGAAGCGTGGACTTGGGGAGCGAATTAGGAGTAAGGGTAAGGGAAATGGGAGTACGGGTAGGGGTTTGGGAATAAGAGGATATGGAGTGGGAGTTTTGGTAGGGAACAGTGAATCCTACAGGGACCTTCTGTCGAACTCCTCATGACCTTATTATGAGGCTACAACTTACTTTTCTTTTGGTGCACAAAAACTGAGGTCAGAAATGCAACAAAAGTATCATGAGATATACATGATATAAACAAAAACAAATTAGAATTTTTAAATACTTTTCTAAAAATATATTTTGTATGATGATTCAAAGTAAAGGTCAGACTTTGTTCAGGTTGTTTTCAAGCGACATTGAAAAAATATGAAACAAGAAGTAAGCACTTATATGAATCCATTATAATATAACTATAATACATTGTAGTACTTGTCTCATGGACTAAACAGGACAAGACTTTTTGCGAATAGAAAGAAAATGAAATGACAGAATTTCTAAATAAGATATTTAAAATAGATCCTATAAAATACTTTCATGTAAGGAAAATGGAATCATTTTACTTTATTCTTTTTGGTTAACAAAATAGGCGATTTTACTTTCTTTTGTGATGAAATTATCTGCGTTTTTTCCTGTAATAAAGCAGGTTAAATGAATGTGAATTAATAAAAACACAAAAAGACACAATCTTTCAATCAGTTTAAGTTAGATCTATAGCTGTAGCTGCTAGTACCATACGTAGTCCTTTGTTGATTTATGTTTATCATTGATATTTTGTTTAGCTTTTTTTTTTTATCTGTTACCCGTTCTAAAATCGGTCTCGCACTTCTGTTACACTTTGGTTTACTGCTCGAGTTGCTGTGTGTTTCTTTATATCATAATGGCAAAAAGATAAAAGGTCTAGATCTCGCATTTTGGTGTCTGTCCCAAGTCAAGAACATACAGCCCGTGTTATTCTTTTTTTAAAGTTTGATCCAATTGATTGTTTCGGAGTAAGGTATGACGTGCATTTCGTTTACACCATTGTTAAGAGGCCAGCTGAAGCTGGCCTTCGTGTTTAGGTTTTTCTCGTTGCGTTAAAGACCAATTGGAAGCCTTGTGTTTTTTTCTGCTTTTTTGGTTGGATTGTTCTCCCTTTTACACATTTTCTTTATCCATTCTCTGTTCTAATATCTATATATCTTATACCTGTATTTGTAAAATCCATTAGATTAACTCACACTTATGAGTGTCCTTATTCAAATACAAGTTTAACCAGCAAATGCCATTCCTGCATGAAATCTTTTCTATACAACATCTGAGCTGATCATTTGCTGTTTATTGCGTGGGTCTCATTTGGGGTCTAAGCGTGACGCGTGATTGCCGATTTTTTGCAAGCGTGACATGTGAAAGTCAAATAAGTGTGCCATGAAAACTGAAAATGAAGTCTAGCGGGACGCGGTAAATTAGAAAAAAAAAATTAGAATTGCTTACGTACATAGTGTAAGAGGGATACGGGAACCTGAAAATCAATAAGCGGGATCCTGGATCAGAACCCTGCCCCCCTCCCCCCATTAGTCCCCTATTGCGATTCCGAGTGACAAAACTAGGCTGAAGATACAAAACGGAGAAACTGATAAGTTAAAAAGTGACAGTATCATGTAAAAAAAACTATTAAAAAATTCAAAGACGAACATGCAAACGAAAGACTATAAATAACTACATAAAACGTTATCAAAGGTACCAGGATTACAGTTTTTAAAATACGCCAGACGCGCGTTTCGTCTGCATAAGACTCATCACTGACGCTCAGACCAAAATAGTCATAAAGCCAAACAAGTACAAAGTTGAAGAGCATGAAGGACCCAAAATTCCAAAAAGTTGTGCAAAATACGGCTAAGGTTATCTATTCCTGAGATAAGAAAATCCTTAGTTTTTCGAAAAATTCAATGTTTTGTAAACAGAAAAAAATTACCATATTATTGATATTCATATCAATTTACCAAAGTGCTGACTACTGGGCTGGTAATACCCTCAGGGAAGAAATGTCCACCAGCACGTACATAAAATCAATGTCCAACCATACAAAAAATTAAATCACAAAATACTGAACTCCGATGAAAATTCAAAACTGTATCACATACCCTTAAGTCTTCCATGCTATCTAATATTCATGACTTTGATTTCATGACTTCTTAGAAAAAAGATCAGCCTGACCGCAGCTTAACCACACCAATAACTTAAGACAACTGCTTTGCATTACAATAGAAAAATGTCTTCAACTTTTGAATAGATGCTCGCGATTGGTGTAATTTCTATGTTTACTTTAACTGCTGATAACTGTTGCATCATGCATGTTATGTTTTAACAGTCTTCGTAGTTCGTTTTTATAATTGTGTGATTTTTAATTTCGTTAAATGATATAAACGTCGGGCAAAGGGTCATAACTTAGATTCAACTTCCCCCACAGTTAATCTGGAGCCTGTAATTCAGTTGTTTTTGTTTGTTGCTGTTTAACATATTTGTATTTCGTTCATTATTTGGTACATAAATTAGGCCGTAAGTTTCCTCTTTCGAATTGTTTCATATTTGTCCTTTCGAGTCCTTTTATAGCTGAGAATTCGGTTTGAGCTCATTGTTGAAGGCCGTACGATGACCTTTAGTTTTAAATTTATTGATCATTTTGTCTCATGTGACGAGTTTTCTCATTGGCAATTTTACCACATCTTTGTTTTATATATACCATATGGTAAGCCCTATGTGATTTACTTTTATGATTACAAAAAGGATCAGAATAATAATTTTGAATAGTCATTATGTACTTTGACGCAACATGCTATTTATTGACACCATTTTGTTATTCCTTTTGAACATTCTAAAATTTAGTTGAAATGCCTACAATGTTGCCAGGATTTTACAATCATTCTTCATTTTCCCGTTCTGCCATCGTATAATTAGTGTGTTCAAGCATAGAAATAAATATATATCTATACACATCGAGCACTAACACAAATTTAAACAAACATTTCTGGGCTCATCATTCAATTTCCATTTGTTTTTTTTTTTACTTTTTGACATCTATCTTTCTAATTATGGTTCTATGGGCAAAACAATTATCAGGTAGAAGGTTGAGACCTAGAACACATCAATTTTACCATGGTTTTTACATCGCCAGTTTCAAAATTAGAATTCAGAATTCAGAAAATATGGTTTTCATCTGATATGTAAATTTTGAGGACAAAAATTATGTTAACTGGTGATCGTCTGTTCATCTTTTTTCTTCTACCATGTTATTATCTGTCTTTCTTTAACTAGTTTAAAATGTTCACTTGGTATCAATTATGCTTATTCATTCTAATTTAAAAGATATTTTTTATTTCAGGATTCAGACACCGCAATAATTTCAAAATAAGAGTACTATGTATACTGGTGTTCGAATGTTCATCCTTTTTCTCCTTCTTCGTAAATATTAACTGGTTTTTCTACGCATTGATATCGTAAAATATCAGCCGCGAGCCACAATGTGAACCTGTTTGGCGAGTGAGCGCAGCGAACGAGTTAAAAAGTTTCACATTGTGTCGACCGGCTGATATATTACGATATCAATGTGTAGAAAACCCGATTATCTATTTATCATTCTATTAATTACTAATCATTTCCCTCTTTCTAAGATAGTTTTACGCTTGACGAAAGCAGTGTAAATAACGTCTTCCTCGCATTGTGATGTCGTTGATAACTTCTTCTCTCACATTGTGACGTCACTGATAATGCATGGTCTCGTTTTGAAGCCTTGATACGAGAATTACGAAGCGACAAAGCAGGGTGATATAGGCATAGGGAAGGACGATAAACGATGTTATCTGTCTTTCTTGTACCAGTTTTGAATGTTCAATTTATGCTTATTTTCCTTATTTTGAAAGTTCTTTTTCTGTATGTATTTCAGGATTGTTATGCGCTATACCACCACTGAATGTAGTGCTAGCTGTTTATCTACGAAGACAAATTCGAATTCAATATAACATTTCTGGATCTGTTCCAAAAGATATCATTGCGGTAATTCTGTGTCCGTTTTGTACTTTGATACAAGAATCCCAACAATTAACAGACCAACAAATAGTAACAAAAATGCCATCAGACATGGTGATAGAGAGAGACGGTATTGATAATCAAATTACTACAGACACTCCCTCCTGAAAGACCAAAAAATATTCAGCTCAATTATAAATAACTGAAAAAGGTTGTGATTTGTCATTGATTATGACACATCAACAAATTGAAAAAAAAGCGTGATTGATGACTTCAAATGGTTTTTGTTCTACGGGAAACATTGTTAAACTTGATTTTTTCATACTGTATGAAGTATTGTTGCACATTAACCTTTGTATAAAGAAAAGCTATGGAAGCAAAATGAAAATGTATCTATTATGCGGATGTTCAAATAAAACACATTTCCTATTATTTGTTTTGTCCTTGAAAAGCGTCTATAAGTGTAATTGATAAATATAAATAGATCTAGTCAGGTCTTCTGTACTTTCGGTTCCTAGCCGACAGTGCTTGTTCCAAAGCTTTGACAGTACTTAATTCGAAAAGCAGATATGTCGGTGCCGAAACTATGTGTATACCATAATTATATAGAAAATAGAAGAAAGAACCAGAACTAGTCAGCCTAAAGCTCTTCTGTAATCAGTTCTTTGATTTTTAAGCCACCAGTACGTGTACTAGTTCAATTTTCTACATTTACATTATTCAAAGTAGATAAGATTGACAACAAAATCCCCAGATTTGACGTTATAAATATATGCAGATCACATGTAAATGAAACTACAGTACATCCAAAATAGCCATTGAGTGTTTGATAATCTTTGGTCCATTAACATTGACATAGTGTAACTGTTACTTAATCTGAAGTACTGATTGTAATAGTATCTCTCCTACCGGTGGTTCACATTTTAAACCAACGATTATCATCATAACACAATGTTGATTGTTGTAGCCTTATTTTTGACATCTTAACCTTTTGTGATTGTTTGTTTTGTTCACATATCGTGGTTAACATAATGATATTTTATGCAACTGTCATACAATTGAGAGAATTAGCTATATCGCTTTGAAACCAGGTTTAATCCACCATTTACTACAATAGAAAATGCCTGTACCAAGTCAGGAATATGGCAGTTGTTTTCCATTGTTTGATGTGTTTGCGCTTTTGATTTGCCATGTGATTACACGTATAATAATGTTTCCTGAAGGAACATATTAAGTTGTATGATTGTTCTCTTTTGAAATGTGTAGTATCGACAACTAGAGTAGGTATTTTTAAAGAACTTTGAAGCCCTTGCTGAATCAGATACAATGTATGTAAATAAATAAGAAAGAAGTTTCGTGGAGCACTTGGTCGACCAATCAATATAACGTTACTTGTTATGACGATTTTGTAACATGTGTAATATAGGTATTCAATTAAAATTCTTCATCTTTTCTTGAAATTAGGCATAGCACAGATCTGTTAAACAAATTCAACCTACATTTTTTCTTAAAATATACTCTACCAATTCAGGAATATGACAGTTGTTATCAAATAGTCGTTTTAATGTATGACTTTCGAACAGTGTTATACTACTGTAGTATTTATCTATGATTATTCATGGAGCATGTGGAGATTCAAAGTGAACTGTCAATTCCTTTATCAAACAGTTTATATATTGTAATATAACTAAACAAAACATTTACACTTTGCAATAATCATATATATATATATATATATCAAATTCAGTTGTCCTTTTACTGGCAATACGTGAATGAAATATTATACTGTTAAAAGCAGTTGTTGAATTATTTAAATGAGTTCAATGACAAGGAAAATGTACCTGCCAAAGTAATTAGGCATCTGTATACACGATATAAAGTGTCCAGTGGTTCTACCTAATGAAAAGAAAACATTTTCATTAATGGACAGACATAAGTGTATACTTTGGAGTTAAAGGACAGATTTACACACTTCACAAGTAATTTACATTATAAAAGTAAATACAACACAAGAGGCATAACTCTCGAAAATAATATTTTATTTTATATTTAATTTTAGTATTTTAACTAAACAAAAATACTTGAAAATGAAAAAATACAGTATCTATTACATTCTCATCAAGGACTTGTATAACTTGAAAACATAACGTCTACCCTATATCTTAAAGACCATGTTATGATAATAATAATCTTTCTCAGATAAATGTGTACTTTTTTCACAGGAAACTTGCATGGACAGTTTTTATAAATAGTAGTCTAGCAGAGCAATGAACCTTTACCTTTGTTCTAATACCCTCCTATCAGAAATGAATTAGTTTTAATAATAATAATCAAGTTACCATCAACTTTATGTAAACTGAGTATAACTTGTTTTATGTTGTTTCATACAGAGACTAAATATTCAATATCGATTCAAAATTAAGTGAAAAACTTAATATTCAACAAATTGTCTTGGAATATGACAGTTTTATCCCTTCGTTTAGTGTGTTTGAGCTTAGGATTTGCCATTTAAATAAAGACTTTCCTTTTTGAATTTTCTACGGAGTTCATTTTTTTTCTGATTTTAACTTTTTCCCAAACTACTAATTTTTATCATGTTTTGATCATTTGTTTCTATATAAGTCGTCTGAACAAATTGTAGTCAACCACTTTCCTCCTGGATTCCTTACATTTCGTCCGTTTCCTTGTATTATAAAAAATAATGAAAACAAGGACATTCATAACTATGCTTCAATAATGTTGATGTCATATCAAGACGAAATAAAACAAAGTCAGACATTATTGGTCCTTAGTTGGGTTTTTTTTTCAGACTTGATTTGATAACTTTATACTGCGAGTTAATATAAAATCAAAAAGTAAATTCTTCGTTATGTTTTATGGCACTCAAAACATTCATATATGTAGCATACATATAGAGACAAAAATATGGCTTTCTGCTTTTGCACACATCCTTGCAATTTGATTAGTAGTATGTTTTTATATTTAAATATAAACAGTTGACTGTCCCTCTGGTATCTTTCGTCCCTCTTTTGTACATCTGTAAAATATATTCTACCGTGTGTAATTTTACTCTTTATTTTAAACCAAAAAACTTTGCAACTTAAAATTCGAATCAGAAATCTGACTTTGGTATTGTACTTTTAAATGCCTACTTATCTTAAACAATTGATACAAAACGATATTAAGGGTAGAATAGATAAAAACATTTCAGTACAAAACTATTCATATGAAGTATAGTGGAAAATATTAGCAAGCAAAATCGAGGGAACTGTGCAAATGATGATACAAGCATGAAAATTACCACAAAGCATCATTATTATATACTTTGTAAGAAATAACTGCTGGCCATTAAAAAAAAAATTTTTCAAGATGGCCACGGCCATTTTTTAAAATGGCTGTTTTCTTTAGTTTGAAAATACTGATTTTTCTGGAAAACTTTTCTTTGAACTGCTTTTAGTAAAAACCAATTACCAGGTTTGGTGGCTACCTTCTTTACATCACATATTTATTAAAAATGAACATTTGACATATCCAGTATTTGCGCATGCGCGAAAATGTAACAAAATTCTTTCAAAAACGTTTGAACTATTTACTATATATTTAGTGTTTTTGGATTTCTAATGATATTATGAATTTGTTTAATAACATTTGTCAAGGTTATGATACACATGTGTTTCACACTTTTGCGCATGTGCAAACTATTTATAGACATCAAGAGCGATTTGTATGCACTACCAGGCAATTCTCAGGTATTCGATGGTTAAGGCGAAAATGATTATTTCACTGTACGTAAGACCAGTAAATTTCTTTCTTGTAACACAATTGATCAGGCACAAAAACAGAATAATGCAATTGTAAAGGGCGATATTGGTGCCATAGGATTAACCGAAGATCCCATTTAGACAAATGGATGGTAGCTGGACCAGGAGTCAGTATAATAGAAGATTAATTTGAAAGACCTAGTGGTTTGGGTCATTCTAAAACAGACGAACGACATAATGAAGACTCTACGAAAACACAAAAAGATTTCTTAAAATAGCTTTAAAGGCTTTGCAAAGTGACGAAGGAGTTTTGAAATTCATTTCTAGAAGAGTCGTCAGATTTGTAAAAACAATACTCCACTTAGGAAATTGTTATTTCGGAAACAGGTAAGATATGTAAATAAACTCCAAGATATTGGTCCAAACAATACGAAGATCTTTTAAAGCAAATGCAAAACGAAGGAGAACCTGCTTTTTATAACCAAATAAAAAAGAACAACTTCCTATTTTGGCCGCAAAATGAAACTGGAAACGTCTTTGTCAAAAACTAAGTTAGAGAACCTTGAAAATGATTGCAATATCTTTTCTAGACCTTTCATTACTTGTCAAAGTAGACCGTTTTACTTGGAATATTTCTTTATCCATGGAAACCAAACTGCTCCTCCGTCTTTATCTCAGGATGTCACTTGAAATAGTGGTATTAAATCGCTGCAAATGGGTTTACTTGAAACATTCTACGATTTGCTGATCCAAATTCGGACGCATTTATCATTGGTGGGACAGCAATGGTTAATTCCAGGTCACAAAGTTTCGCAAAATTAGTTGATGATTATGCTAATGATGTCATACTGCCTTACATAAAATCTTGCATCGATAAGTATTGAAAAGTAGACATTGTATTTAATGTTTACTAAATGAATAATTTAAAGGCTGTGACAAGACAGAGGCAAGGTGCTTGTGTCAGATGGAAAGGTGTTGGTTCTGGTAGAACACCAAGGGTATGGGGTAGTTTTCTCTGTGAAGATGACAACAAAACGAAATTGTTCAAGTTTTTTGTTGAGAAAATTGCTTCTTAAGAGACTAATAAACATGTGTATGTTACTCATGGTGAAAATATTCTTTGCAATTTCAATAAAGGTACTTGCTATCTATCCCCTTGTAATCATGAAGAAGCAGATACACGAATGTTTGTCCATGTTCGGCATGATTATGAAAAGTGTTGTAAAATATAATTTTAGGTAGTGCTGACACAGATGTAATAGTATCAAGAATTGCAGCAATCCCAAAATTAGGTAGAACAACTTGTGGATAGGTTATGGCAGGAATAACGACTTTTGATGGCTTCCTGCACGTGACATATCAAATGCGTTTGGTACTTGTGTAGCTTCTCTTCCTTTCGTCCATGCATTTAGTGGATGTGGCACTTTGTCGAATTGTCATGAGAAAGGCAAAAGGTCAGCTTGGCTAACAATGGAAGGTTTTCCAGATGTAAAGGATGTTTTTTAGGCTTAAGTATGAAGCGAGGCACGATGTGAATTGTTTGCCAGGAGGCAGCGGCATTGTGATGCAATTCCGCCTACAAGAGGTTCTTTTCCAGAGCACATCAAAAGAGAATATATCACGGAGGAGTTGTTTGGGCTCAGCCCGATTCATGTATTCGACAGGTACGTGTTCCAAGTCATGAACACTGGGGTTGGATGAAAGAAAGAATCAATGACAGTTGGAAACCAAAATGGATTTCTTGACTGCCGTTGCATCCTCGTGTCAGAAAATTTTGAAATGCGGAGGCAAAAATCGAGCTGTGTTGGTAACTGTAGATGCTACCGTTCTGGCCTTCCTTGTACGGGTTGTTGTATAGGGAACTATCAGATAATTATAAAATAAGCAACCTGTGTTTCTAACCAAACTAGGCATTTAAACAAAGAGTGTTAACACTTGTTAAGTTGATGGAAATTATAAAAATATTTTCTACGTATTTGCCGCCATTTTAGAACCGGAAGTCACTATTTTTCTTCATTTATGTGTTGTTTTGTCGTACTTAGGAACTTTTTTTGACGTTTTATCATAACTTACACTGGATTATACATCCCTTGTGAAGTTGCTTGAAAGTATGAAATTGAAATTTTTGACTTTTTTGCCGGCATTTTGAAACTGGAAGTCACCTTTAGTTTCAGTATTGTATTGTGTAGTCGTAATTTAGGAACTGTCATTTACTTTTTATCAAATCTAACTTTTGATTTTACATATAACAAACCTTTCAAAGGATTAACGAATTATTGTCAATTTGTAATGACGCCATTTCCGAAATGTGTGGTGGCCATCTTAAAAAAAATGATTTTTTTTTCTGGCCAGCAGCGGATTTTTTTTAAGTATCATTTAGTCAACCTTTATACCAAATTTCATGCTTGTATCACGATTTGCACAATAATGTCCATAATGTCTCCCACTAGTAGGAGTATTATAAGAAAATTGAGGAAATCAACAAAGAAAAATCTGTATTTCCTATAATTATTTTTAATATTTCCCCCGTTTCTCATTGTTTTTGTAACACTGCTACTCAAAAAAGAAATTCCATATTTTTGTTTTCATATTTAAAACTATCATCTACTTCAAACTTTTTATTGTTACAGTACCTTCAAGCACTTACACTCACTATCCTCTTTTTTGGAAAGAAAATACAAGACCAAATAAAGTCATATACAAATAAAGTCATACATGTCATATAACAATAACCAGTCAAAACAGCAACACAATATGTATCACAGTCACAGAAAAGGTGTTTATAGTTCAATAATATTTTTAGAAGAAGAAAATTAGTAATTACAAATTGGTAAGAATTTAAGAAACTTAAAAGATATAAGTATGATTGTCAATGAGACAACTCTCCATTCCGAACCATATCGGCAGCCACTGAACATCAGGTTTCTAATGACTTATATTCTTCCTTACATCTTTAATGATATAAACGATAATATTTGTTCATAGGACTTTTCTCACTCACATAATCACTTTATCATGTTCAATGGACTGTGAAATCTGGACAAAAACCGTTTTTAATGTATATAAAAAAGTTCAGATTATTACAAGTAACTGTACAAAGATTCAAGTTCATGGTAAATTATAAAAAAACAAAATTTAACCTAACATCAATGAAGAGACAGTCTGGAAAGCATAATCCCCCTTCAGATAATATCTTTGGAAAGATATGTTAGAAATTCCTAAAGTTACGTCTTAAACTTTGGATGTTTCCAGAATCCAAGCACGACAATGCTTTTCGTCAGTTCTTTTACTAGTAAGTTTTCAAATTCTATAATAATAAAAAAATGTAGGAAATGGTAGATTAACTGTGTTTTATACATTGTAACTAGTTAAAACTATCACTTGTATGACAGTTGAATTTAATTATTTAATGAAAAGTAAAGAGACTGTTGTTTATTTATTTTAATTTAGTGGGATCTTATTTTGTAGAGTGTGTTGTTTCTTTATTTTAATTTAGTGGGAACCTACTTTGTAGAGTATGTTTTTTTAATTATTCTAATTTAGTGGGATCTTATTTTGTAGAGTGTGTTGTTCCTTGATTTAATTTAGTGGGATCTTATTCTGTAGAGTGAAGTAACGAGTATGGAGAGAATGTCCACAGATAATTCTAAGTGTGAATTGTTGAAATTTTACACTTATCTATGCAAAAATATTAGATCTGAAAATTTGTGAAAATTCGGAGGTTAGCTTTGACTATTTTAGATTTGGGACAATCATTTAGTCATAAAACAATAACCAGTGGAAGTAAAGGTGAAGGACTTAATATGAAAGGAAGTGATTTGGATGTAATGGCTATACATCCATTTTTTAAGGTGTACGAATCAGAAAAAGATGTTGTTCTTGATGGTCTGACAATTCCCTTAGTTATGGTTACTGATGAGACCCAACCATGTTTTACACAATTATGTCGTCTAAATCATCATCGAGTATATAACGTTTGGGATTTGGCTTTTAGAGTATTACCTTTTTGGCAAAAACATCCTCTAGGATACATGCTTTCAAGTGAACAGTATAAACTGCTTATAATGTCACTTGCTGGTCTAAATCTTTCTGAACTAAAACTTCCAAGATTAGCGAAAACGCATGGCCCATGTCTAACAAGTATTGATGATCAATTGGATATGTATTGGCCTTAAATGGGATCAATGGCTATTTCAAACACAGTCATGGATTAGAAGACCACGTACTGCATGGCCTTCACCTGAACTCATTTCAAAAATAATATCTTGTGGAGTGCTCTTTGTTCCAATTAGATGCAAAGGATCATCAAATGAAAATCTGGAATGGCGAATTTCATTTTCTGTCGAAGAAAAATTTCTTATATATTCTTGCAACCATACACAATTCTTATACTATGGTCTGTTAAAAATCCTTCTAAAGGAAATAGTAGAGAAAGATGCAGATTTGAAATGTTTTGGATGTCAGAAGAAACAGATCCGAATTTATGGCGACCAGATACTATTATTCCTTGTTTTAGGGCATGTCTACAGAGATTACTGTACTGTGTCAGATATTTAATCTTGTTACATTATTTAATTCCTGAAAATAACTTTTTCTACTCACGGTTCAATGCTATGAACAAAGAAAAATTAGAAACCATACTTACAAATTTATATGGGCGGGGAATTAATTGTTTTGCTAATTCTGAGACCCTAAGAGACTATCAAAGCCAATACTACAAAGCCAATCATCCTTTAACACGAGTAAATTTCACAACATTTGAACTATTTATAGATTTATCAAATTTAAAGAAAATGCATCTACTATATCATTGTCTACATCATTCTAGAACTGTTGCATGTCAAAGTCTATTTGCATTGTATTTATCAAAGTCATGTTGGTTTGCTACAGATACTTCTAAACATCTTTATACATCTCATAGCGCAGAAAACAAACATCAATACTCGAAGTACAAACACGATCTCAGTCATTTATTTGTAGGTGCATTCAGATGCAGTGACTGGATGGCTGACCTTAGCTTCATTTCTCTATGTGAGAAAAAAATTACGTTGCCTCTCTAAGATTAATAAATTATGCTTTGCAGAAATACACAGATGAGAAAATTTTTTACTGGATCTGTATTGACCAAATATGAGTTAACAGTTATCCAAAAAAACGTTCTAAATCTGATGAAAACAGAAAAGTTGTATTCAGTATTAAGATCATTAAGAATTGAAACTCTTACATTTGGTCCTAAGTCATCAATAATTCCAGAAGAATTACAACTAGATGTTACAAAGAGACATGTATGTTATCATCCTTTACCATTTGCATATTTCCTTGGTTTCTTATGTAACTACCATCTACATGACGTCGCATCATATAGACGTTACTTACAACAACTTATATTAACAAAAAAAAAACGATCGTATTCATGTAAATTTATATAGAGCGAATAGAGTTATAATGTGTGGCGTAGCTCATCAGTTAATTGGTGAGGCATACTTTGCTAAAATATCATTTCAGGAAGCTGCGATGCAAGATGAGTACAATTTTACTAGTGCAGCAACAAGGTTGTCTAGAGTGACATGATACTGACTCTAGACTAAGATGTTATTTATTGGTTTATAATTATATTTTGGGTGTAACGCGTCTTTTGGTTGGCTGGCAGTGTCTTGGCTATCAGCTCATAAACATAATTTTGTCATGTGACCGTGGCGTCACCAAAGTTTTTGTTTATGATTTTCCCCGACTTAACTATGATTTAAAATTAAATTATAATGAATAACAGTAATATTTTTTTCAGTAGAATCGAGATAACATAAAAATGTGGTGCACTCTTTCAATTATCAGGCTTCCCTGATTATTCAGTGTGCACCTGACTTTGACGTTATTTCATCAAAAAAATTATAACAGTGATTCCTTAATCATGGTTATTAAACATATTTTCAAAATGCATGATACATTAAATTTTTATCTTCTATGTACTTACCGGAAAGCTCGAAATTTTCTTAGTCATGTGACATTATTTTCATAATTATTGGTAAGCATTAAATATATTTTTTTATTTCTAAGACTAAATAAACTCAAATTGCTGAATAAATGCGTTTTATATGTTTCTCAGTATTATTTAGAATTATATTGAAAACTGACAAAAAGTCTACAGAAAGACAATTATAGTAAAAAAAAAAATTGTTTGACTTGAATACTGTAGGGGGAAATCAATAATAGACCAAACTTCCCCAGTCGGCTATGAATTAACATATGGGTTACAAGTCAGTGAGACAGCAAAATACCAAAACCTCGTACAATTATGAAAATGAATAAAAAGTTTGGGTTTAAGTCATTGAAACAGGAATTATAAAAATCCAATGCTCATCTACAAAACATGACTATATAGGTTATAAAAAAGCCATACAGTTAGCAACCTACTAAAACGTATAAAACGTAATGTGGGGTATACAAATGTACAAAGTGTTTTACTGAAACCTTCAACAAAACAAACATTGAAAAGAAATGTGGGGTACGATTCAATGATACAGCAACCTGTAAGACAACAATGAATGGAAATGTAGGTATATGAGATAGCAATCTACCAGAACCTCCAATACGAATGACTATGAATTGAAATATAGGATGTTAGTCTCGTTGAGACAGCAACCTATCAAAACCCCGAACAAATATGACTATAAAACAGAATGTTTGGATTAGTCATTAAGACAATAAGACAGCAATCTACAAGAATCTCGCACAAATATGATTATGAATGAAAATGCTAAATTTTATTTAAAAAAACAAACCAGAAACATAGGAAACATCCAACAAATATAAACATGAATGGAATAAACTATCAATATATGTGACAACAACTTATTAAAACATCTACAAACTATGACTATATAGGTTATAAATAAGCCATTAGATCGCAACCTTCTAAAATCTAAAAATGAAATATTAGTAAATGAAATGTGAGGTAAGAACCAATTAGACAACAACGTACCAGAACCTCCAACACATATGACTATGAATAGAAATGTGAGAGATATGCCAATAGGACAACAACCTGCGGGAACCTCAAACAAATATAACTCAATGGTAATGTTATTCAGTAAACAACTAACCGGAACCTTCAACAAAAATGATTTTGCATAGAATATGTAGAAAGATATTTTTAAGGTCAATGAGACATGAAACAAGCACGATTTCCAACAAATGTAAGTACGAATGAAATTGTATGGCATAATTCAATGAGACAGCAATCTATTCACGCGTCCAAAAAAATATGATTATGACGGAAATAGACTGATGTTCGTGAATGAAACAGAATTCTACGAACACATCCAATACATATCATTCTCATTATCAATTTAGGGTATAGTCATTTGAAAGCAAACAGATGTGCGATATGCATGACAAGCGCTATCCAGCGAGAGATGGATGGTTGATACTATATAGCTAGTTGTGAAAAAATGCAAGACACGACCAACCATGCGACAGGCATGTTGGTTGGTACTACATGTAGCTGTGAAATATGTATGACACGAACAACCGTATGATAGTTGTGTCAGTTTGAACTAGCATTGTGTGATGCATAACACGAACACCCGTGTTGGAGATGTGTTGGTTGGTTTTAGCTGATTACATGGAATTAAACTATTTTTGTAAAATAAAAAAAAATAAAAGGAAGATAGTCGCACCTGATGTCCTCTGAGATTTGATTTAAAATGAAATATACAAACAATACCATAATGGAAATTGACAGTTGTAGTTATGCAGCATATCTTTAGCACTCTCCTAACCTTACGTTCTCGTTTATTTGTTTCTGGGACACTTAATATAGTTGGTAAAATGTTACAGAATAAAATTGCGAATGGAAATCGGGAATTCGTCAAAGAGACAACAACCCGACCAAAGAGCAGATAACAACAGAAGGCCACAAATGGGTCTTCAATGCAGAGAGAAACTCCCGCACCCGGAGGCGTGCTTCAGTTGCCCCCTAAACAAAATGTATACTAGTTCAGAGATAATGGACGTCATACTAAACTCCGAAATATACACAAGACTAAAATTAAAAATCATACAAGATTAATAAAGGCCAGATTTTCCTGGCTTGGGAAAGTCGCAAAAATGCACAAAAATATGTTTAAGGAAGTTGTATTTTATGTTAAAACAATGCATGGGTACCTACTTCTTCTACAAGTCTGTCCACATCAGTTATTACTTTTAAATCAGATCACTTATTCATAGCCATATATTAACTTTTAATTTTTGTTGTCCAATCTATTGTCAGACACCATTCGGAAGGAAGAAGTATTGGGATAAAAAGATATAGAATGTTCATACTTTGCGAAAACGTTGTTGATATTATCCTTTTTTCAAAAGTAAAAAGTAGAATTCAGTGAGCTTTTGAATTCAGTTCAGGTTATACAGATTTTAAGATTATCTTACACATATAATACTCGAATGTAATTGTGATAGAGACCAGAGGCTTAAATATATTATTATTTTCAGCATCATTATAGATAAAAAGGTTGAGGAATTCAGTTAAAATACATGACCACTGGTGGTAAGCGGATGGTCGTAACTTAAAGTTACGACCATCCGAAAATGGGAGACCACTCTGGAGGTCAGTTTTTCTTTTCCGATTTTTGGGCAGTAAAAGGTTCAGTTGAACCAAACTGCTTGTCTCATACACACTTATCGTGAGCGAGTTGATACTGAAATAAAATTTGATACATACAATCATTTGAAATTTTGTGAAATAGCAATTCAAAATTTCGAGCATGATGGTCGTAACTTATATGTGTGATGATCGTAACTTCACCTATAATGTTTTGGATGATGGTCGTAACTAACACAAGATGGTCGTAACTTTTGAAAGATTATCGTAACTTTTGAAAGATGATCGTAACTTTTGAAAGAGATCGTACCTTTTGAAAGATGATCGTAACTTTAAAAGATGATCATATCTCGAGTATTGAGACCAGCTTTCATAAAAAGTATTTTAAAAGTACTGTGCATAAAACCATGTTATTAAAACTCAGATGTCATATAAGGTTTACTGAAAACAATATTTATATTTGGTTACTTTGATTATAGTATGCATAAATTAAGTTAAAGAATGAATACAACATACGCAGTTCTGATGTATTCGGGTTTAGTAAAAAAAAACTTAAGGGCCAATTATTTCTTTAACTAGTCGCACTAATGATGCCATTTCTTGTGGATTAATTATCTAGGAATCATAAACTGTCGCATAATTTTGTCGTCGTAGTGGTAATTTTAAGACATTCGGAAATGAAGATTGTTCTAATAACTTATTTTTTCCCCAATTAGATGTTGAAGATAATCCTTAAAATAAGAGAACAATATGTACATCAACTTTATATTTTCACTTTCAGTGGCATTTGTGTGCACCGATTTGGTATGTACCTATATGTCTGATAACCCTTCTGACATCCTAGACCATAGTTTACAGAATCACAACACATCTGACAATTTTGAGATACGCCGAAAAATTCTAAACGACACAACTGGGGATAGATCGTACCAATCTCTGCAATTCAATATCTCTTTCCTGGATATTGGCGGATATAAGCAGACCGGACATACATGTTGCATTGACATCCTCGAGAAACGCATTACATTAAAAAAATTCAAATGCCAAGATTAACAATGATGAAAAGGCCAACGAAACTGATGATGATCATGTGTACAAGTTGATCCCTGGCAACATAACAAAACATAACAAACAAACATCGACTTGTTAACAATTACATGTATGTGCCTTAAGTAAGGTTTTTGATTGAAATCCTTGGTTGCATATGTTGCACACATATTTTGGCTGTGTGTGTTTCATAGCTATGTGAGAAAGAAAGCCGGGCTTAGATTCGTGTATTTTGCCACAAGTCTCACATTGGTTAAGTTCTGTAATAGTATATTACATGATTAAGATAATTGCCATAACACTTTATTGATAAGTTGTAACAATGTTCCGTTTCAACATAAAACTTTAAGAATATAAAAGTTCAAAAATTAAGGAAACACTATGCAATCCCTTTTTAACGTGAGCTTGAAATGATACTATTTGAATAAATGACATTGATCTGTGTCCACACTTATAAAGTTTGTAGAATAAAATGTCAAATCGATATCGATGTTAAAGGGCCGTTTAAAATTCATGAACCAGAAGTCTATAAGTAAGGGTCCTTTTTTATCTTTCTTTATGAACCAGAAGTCTAAAAGTAAGGGTCCTTTTTTATCTTTCTTTATGAACCAGAAGTCCGTTTTTGTACCTTTCAATTTATCCTTGTACATTGGCGGGCTTTTAGCAGTTACCTCGGATTGTCGGAATGTCACAATAGACCCATCCAGGAGGGTAGTAATGGGCTACCTTCATGACGTATAACGGTAAAAATTCTTGCCAAATGACGTTAACGGTAAATTTTGGTGCATGGCGATAAAATGTACACTTTCTTTTTGACGATAAATAAATCAGCTGAATTTGACGAATCACGCTATATTTTTTTCCAAAAATAACGGTAACGATAATTATTTGAGACATCTGCCGAATCACGATAAGGATATTTTCACGAATATCGGTAACATTTTAACTAATTTGACGCTAACGGTAGCCGAAAATGACCGTTTGAAGCCTGACGGTAAAGGGCATTACCACCCTCATCCAGAATTCATTTTCATCCACTTTTTTTTGTGCATTGAAAAATGAGCACAAACATGCTGATTCCGCTTTGTTCTATTAAATCAACTGAAGTTGTCATATGAAAGGCCGAAAGCAAAACATCATAATTTAAAAAGAAATCCATCACTCCAGAAAAATAATGATTGCTATTCATATGATATATCCATCTTTTGTGGACATACAGTTATGAAATATAAGTTGTGTATTAAAACTCCAACACCCCCTCCCGGCTGGGTCTGTCGTCTACGGGTGCAATCCCCGTTTAAAACTTGTCTTTTGATATTTAATTCCATTCTATGTTTATTTCCATGTTTGGTTTATTGCAAAAACTATTAAAAATTCCGTAGTTTCAAAACTTAACATAATTTGTGTTACTTCATAATTTATATTTTCGAGTTTCACTGTACAATCCTATGGAAAAATGGCTGAAATGCCATGAAGAAATCTCGTGTAATAAAGTAGATGTTATACATTTTTATTGCAGTAAAAATTTGAATATATTATTTTTTATATTTCTTCTTCCCAAAAATGTATAATTAGAATAAAGTTACAGATCATCTTGTATCATATCTTTTAAAATTTGCATGGTCCTTAGGAAGAACTTTACTAAAGTATTCATTATTTTAAACCCTCTTCCCAATACTGAAAAAATAAACAAAAATAAAAACAAATTAAACAAAAACCAAATATAAATCAACAATATTGTCATTTCAAAGTCTTTTATAGCTGACTATGCGGTATGGGCTTTGCTCATTGATGAAGGCCGTACGATGACCTATAGTTGTTAATTGAGTTATTTTGGTCTCTTATGGAGAGTTGTCTCATTGACAATCATACCACATCTTCTTTTTTTATACATATTATACTAAATTAATATAATATTATAACTCTGAAATTAACAAATTGATAATTCTTATCGTTCGTGGTGTTCAATAATTTATACTTAAACAAAAATAATAAGCAAACATTGACATACATGTATACAAACGATTAACAAAAAGAAGCATTTTAACATTCATTTTCCATTTTCTCTATTCTTTTTCCCAACTGTTCTGTATCTATATATATTCGAGCGCAGCTTAGAAGGTGTACACAAAATGTACTTGATTTGGTCCATATCTTTATTTATTTAAACCAATATATAAATTTATTAACATGTATTTAGGAAATCATTGCTAGCAATGCATGCGATCATTCTTTTTATATCAAGTACATAATTGCCAAATATTAGGGTACAAGGGGAAAGGCTGTATATTTTCTATAAAATTTCAATATGTTTAGCATTGAAACAACACAAGTGTACATACATAATACTCAACATTTCCATAAAATGTACACAACAGATGTACACGTGCTACCAATCACATCAAATATACAGATAAGATATTTAGTTTAATAAAACTTCTACTAATGAGACCTGACCGTCGTGGTCATTTTCCTTATTGGCTTCCATGTCGTCTATATCTGCAAGAAATAGTGTGTAAACGATCGCACTGTGACAATTAATTCACAGTCTCGCTTTAAGTGACTTTCACTTGTCTGTAGACGAAATAATTACTTTATTATACGTTGTATGTAAAAAAAAAAAACCAACAACATAAACATATCATAAAAACACTATTTATATAATAAAAGACACGTTTAAAACTCTTGAATTGCCTCATTCGGAACTATTTATAATAAATAAGTTACGACCATCACAGATTTAACTTACGACCATCTTCAACATTCATATTGTTTTAGTTACGACCATCTTGCTCGAAATTTTGAATATATACTTTACAAAAACTCGAATGATTTTATGTATCAAATTTTATTTCATTATCAAAGCACTGACGATTAGTATGTATGAGACAAGCGGTTTGGTTGAAATCGAGCTTTTACTGCCCGAAAATTGGAAAAGAAAAACTGACCTCCAGACTTGTTTCCCATTTTCGGATGGTCGTAACTTTAAGTTACGACCATCCGCTTACCACCAGTGATGACAAGGTTGCTCATTAAATCATAAGTATCTGAAACTAATAAGTTGTCGATTTTATCACACTTGTGATTAATCTCACTGTAACAGTTGTAAATGTATCAGATAATTGTCAAACTTATTTTTTATCTCTCCATGAATGAGCGTAATACATGATAGTTATAAGAACCGATTTTAGGGATAAATATATAATTGGGCATGTATTTTGGATATCTAAAATATATATGAAAAAGGTTGAGTACTGGGTGAAATAGCTGCTCACATCTACCACAAACATTTTTAAAGGATAAATTTCAGAAACATTTATATATAAAAGCATCTTAATGTCAAAAGATCAACTTCCGTTAATTTCCACACGTGCAGGACAACTTGACATATATGTTCCAATTATAACATTACTAGAGGTGATTACAATAGAAAGGGTTGAGATTAAAAAAAAAATCCTATCGTGCCACATATGGCGCCCGTCCCAAAGCAGGAGCCTCATCAGTAGATGGAGCATGTTATATCTTAATATTTTTTCATTGTTTGAAATATTCTCTATTAATGGAATACTTTCGATTCTCGTTTTATATATTGACTCTATTCTTTTGATTGTTTTATTGTTGAGTTGCAGCAACATTAACGTATACCCTACATTATCTCTATTCGTATGTGAAATTTACCGTTTCCGTTTGATAATTATCAATATATTGACAACTAACGATCATACATTTTAAGTCCACTTTTGTGGCAAGCGAGATTAGAATTGAATTTTATCTGTACCAGTATCCTATCATGATTTCCTTGATAGAGGGTTGCTGCTCACAAGGAAGCTATTAAACCAAAAGTTCCAAATAGTGAAGTTGAAATCATCTCGTCGTAAATTTTACGGACGCCATCACGAGTTTTTACCAAAGATATCCTTATTGCTATTCATTGTCAGTTTGCACTTTTTTTTGTTAAAAAGCTCATCAATTAACAGACCAACAAATAGAAACAAAAATCCCGCCTAATATGGTGATAGACAGAGACGATGTTGAAAACCAAGTCACTACAGACACTCCCTCCTGATAGATAGTGAAACAGGATATCTAGCTTCACTAAACAGTTGAAATGAAGAACAGCATGTTAATTGTCAATGTGTATACACCCACAACAAATAAATTAAATTGTCGTGTTGCAGGAAATTCTACCTCAACATTGTGGTCTGAACAAGTATTGCTGCACTATTCAACTCGATATAAAACCTACTATGGAAACAATGAACATGTCCTTCTAAGGCATGTATATAATACAAATAGTCAAATAAAAAGCTTTTTATAACTTGGTTTTGTCCATGAAAGCCGTCTATAAGTGTAGATAATAAAAAAAATGTCAGGCCTTAGGGTCTTTAGTACTTTACAAAAGTTCAAAACAACAGTGTTCATTCGAATTTTTTACGAGCACTTACTGTCCAAAGCTCTACCAGTACTATGGTTCAAAACACTGCATACATTAAGTGTAAAGCTTTAAGTACTAAATGTCTTTATCAGATAAAAGATATCAAAAGAAATTGAGATATTTAAATGAATATTTATACGTGATTTCCCGTCGGATTGGTCTTTTAAGTGCGGTTTTAAAATAGAACACATGTCGGAAATTGACAATCATGACGTAGGAGGACTCTTTATGTATTATTTAGGTGTCAATATAACGTTCGCGTAATTTTGTTACCGGAACACTCAAATAAGTACACTTCCAAACACTCAGAACATTTGAATAAATGTGAAAGAAATATGTAAAAATGAGTTTATTTTTCAGTTAGTAAAATGTGTTGGGGCCTTTTCATTCTTCCAGTCTGTTGACATTAGTAAATACATATAAGCCAAATCAACTAAGAAGAGATCTTAAAATTGATTTATTAACATTCAGTCTGTTGTACAACACCGGAGGTAAATGAAGCTTACTTTTGGTAGCTTTTGGGATATAAGCAAACATATATTCGCATTGTTTTAACACATTTTCAAAATGTGTTTTTTGTGCTGTTAAAAAAAGTGTAGGTCACAGAGCTTGTATGAAAAGATCAGGACATACTCAATTCACTTGTCTTATAATTTTGGTTCTTTAAAAGGCAGCAAAGTAAACTGTTCCATACCATTACAAGCCGGAACATAATTAATACTACATATAAATCTGTGAAACATGTGCTTGTACACAATCAATAGAAATGATGGTATTTCAATAACACTTAGTCTAGTTTTTAAACAATAATATTTGTAATGAAGTGAATGTTTTATGAAATCAAGTAATATCACAGAACGCACATGATGCCATATGCACACTAACATACATTCCTAAAAAGATATTTCGTGTTTTCAAAGGTTTTTATAGTGTAAAGGTAATTCTGCGCATTAAAATTTACAAGGTGCACATACTGAAATGACTCGCTTAATTAAATTACATGTCTAGTATTTGTATATTGTGTTTAAAACGTTACTTTAATGGTTTACATCTGGTATATATATATATATATATATATATATATATATATATATATATATATATATATATCATTTTAACTCCAAATTGTGTGACGATTCACGAAAGGAGGACAATGCCAGGTGAAAATGGAAAAACAAAACAACAAAAAAACGACACTTTATATAGTAGAATTATTGCTTAGAGTATCCAAGTAACAGACGTAATCACAAAATCTGAACATTGATCATTGATCCATTAAATTGAGTCAAGGTCATCTGACATTTATACATCGCAATGCTTATACAAAATTCAGTTTTTACTCACAATGAGTGCAAAAATACACAATGAAAAACTATATTGTTAAACAGTTGCTGAATTATTTAAATGAGTTTAATGACAAAGGAAATGTACCTACCAAAGTCTTCAGAACATACGCCGATACGGCATCTGTATACACGATATATAAAGTATTCAGGGATTCTTGCTTCTGAAGAAAAAAACAACGTTTTTTACAAACGGACAGACATAAGGCAGTATACTTTGAAAGTATATTTACACACTTCATAACTATTTTACATTCTAAAAGTTAATACAACGGAAGAGTGACTCTCGAAAATAATATTATATTTGTATTTTTGTTATTGATCTAACACAAATACTTGCAAACCAACAAAAATACAGTATTACTCTTAAACATTAACAGTTTAATGTCTTACCTTTATCGTAAGGATGTTCGCTACTCTATTTAAAAACAAGCTTTGTAAAACCGTTATAAATAAATAGTATGCAAATAGCAGAAAAAAATGTGTGCTTGTTTTTAAAACATAAGTCATTGAAAACTTGGCAGGAAATAGTTCTTTTTAGATCTTTCGTACTATTTACATTGTCGCCTTTTTCTTCCAAAAACGATGAGTAAGTAGCAACGATTGTATACATAAGATTTTCAAAGATGACATTTCAAACTATATGTGATCAAATCAAAAAAAGAAAAGTAAGGGTTAGTGGGCATTTTTTTTAATAGCACTAAAATGATAAAACCAGAGGACTCCGCATGATTTGCAAAAATTTAAAAACAAATAGGAATGAACATCCTTAATGACCATGTTATCAAAAGATGATATATAGCTTAGCAGAATGTAGATCACGAGGTTGTATTTTTTCATAAGAAACTTGCATGGACAATATTTTACATAGTAGTCGAGCACAGCCTCTTAATATATTACTCCAGAACTTTTAAAGCAAATATCTGTTCGAAGGCACAACTCTCTCCAATTGATTTCCTTTTTAGCACGTAATTGCATATCAAGCGTCATGGTTGATTTTGAGATGAAACATCGGTCCAGTGACGCATGGTACTTACAAATCGGACTGATTCTTGACAATGGAAAACACCGATTCCACCAGTTCCAACATGTCAGCAAATGTTAACAGCAATTGCTTTTACAATTGACCTGAATTTTTATGATTTATCGGGGTTTTAAGCTATGCTAATATAAGTTGGATATGGAAATCGGAGCAGAACACAAAATCAGTAATGGACGGAAATGGAATCATATAACAACCTCACACATATATATGCTTCCAACACAAAAAATTGGACGAAAATATAATCATCGCAAAAAGGATTTTTATATGCACATCCTTTATTGCAAGAGTAAAAAAATATTGAAAGTTTCTTTAACTCCAAAAAAGTATAGTACAGAATGGAATTAACAGTATGAAATACAGACGTGCATAATGCTGCATCACTCCTTTGTGATGGCTGCTTGGTTTCACCAGGATTCGTTGGACTAAAACATGCTCCCTTGGACCCAAAAACAACATATTGGATTTGAAGAAACGGTAAAATTGCACATAAACATTTAAAAATTGTATGTAATTTTGTAAAATTCAAACAAAAGTTTTCAAGTTTTATTTTCTCACATATTACTAGTCCCAGCGTACATTGAAGTGAATAAATGTAACAATAACGCAATGTAACCGTAGACTCAATAATTATTGTTACATTCGTAATTAATCGGTTCCTTACCCAACATTGCATTCCAGCAATTAGTCTCCAATGCAATAATAATATGTTTATTACTGCTACATTTCCATGTAAACATAGCCAGTGCCTATTAAAAAAAAAATTCACTTTTTTAAGATATCGTTTCCTATGCTCATCAAAGGGAAGCAATCCTCGTGTTGTTTTGATACACTTAAAAGTACTGGACATCGATTCTATCGATGAACTGACGTGTACTAAAATGTTCATAACAGAACTAGATTTAACACAAGGCGTTTTTGTTCTTAATTACCTTAGCCAGCACTGACTGGTACTTAATTGACCGCGATAGTTGGTGTACTGAACATGTACTGAATAACTGCAACAGATCTTGAGGTTTTTCCTTGCTGTAATTTCAGGCATTTAAGAGTTGTTCATTTTAAAATGACCGTTTCAGAAATAAAAAACAGTTACTAGTGTTTAATACTGACAGAGCTAGAGATCTGACGTACTGATAGAGCCTTGGACTATGAATACTGACAGCTCTGGACCTTAAATGCTTACAGCTTTGAGCCTTAAAGTTTGGCATCTTTCGAACTTAAATACTAACAGAACTTTGGATCTTAAGTAGACACATAGCTTTGAACGATAGGTACGGATAGTTTTTTATCATTGGTAATGGCGGAAGCTTTGAAGCTATAGGTCCGCAAGAAATTCTAACATATAATTGCTCGCCTGGAACTTTATGCTTGAACTTGTTATCTTTAAACTTTATAGCTTAAGTTCTGAAAGAAATTTAAGTATATTATTGATAACGTAGTACTGACGAGCTTTAGAACTAAAGTACTGACAGAGCTTTGAATCTTTAGTATTGATAAAGCTATGGACCTTATAATCCTCGAGCCTATCATCCCTATCACTATGTGATTCGCGTAATATATGTGTCCTAACATATATAGCACGAAACAGCATAAAAAAGATCACTCAACTATACTCTTTTTCGCATTTTTTTAAGAACAAAAACTATATAAACTACGTGTACGAAAAGAATGAACATTCTATTATTTTTGGTTTTTATTCCCATACTCCCTTTAAAAAGGCTTTTGACAACAATTTGGTACTATTTTTATTGTGGAAAATTTAATTCGTATATTATTTCTATAAGACGGGTTTTTTTTGGGTTTTTTTCGAGTGATATTGTGGTGCAAAAGGTAGAACAATAGAAGGTTTTGATAGAATTAATTTTAGAAATGACTGAGGTATTAAATTTTCCAAAAGTTGTTTTGAGTTCTTAGGAACGCACATATTGTTTATGCTAGTACGCGGTTAACCACATGAACCAGTAAACGATATTTCTGTAATTCATTTTTTTTTGCGGACAATATTTTGGTTAATCTGAAATTATGTTGGTAGAACCTACAGATGAGGCGACAATGTATAGTTGTTTGTACCTAGACTTGTAAAATTAAGGTATCCAATACAAGCAAGGTAACTCATAAATTGTTTGCTCATTGAAACATAAAATGTGACTATGAAGGACATGTGGTTTGCAAAGATCTCATCCTTGTGTAGGTGAGATTATCCGAGTGTTAATTTATTCCTATTTCTTAGATAGGACACTTGTAGTAATAGGATTTACAGACAAAAACAATAGTTTTTGAAGCTTTGTCTGCTGGTACAGCAACATATTTGTCGTAGAAACTTCAGACATTTCACAACCTCTGTGTCTCTGAATAAGATGGTAGATGTAACATCTTAAGTGCATAGCTTTATTTTTCTAATTATGTTTACTAATTGAGTACTTTTGGTATAAACCGATTTGTTAAGGACCTGAGATCACTGTTAAATCGTTGATTATTAATTATTTTGAATAAATAGACTGTGCGAAATTAAAATCTAACAGCACACTAAGCCTGTTTCTTGGATCTGAAGTATTTGTATTTTTTTTATTTCCAGACTTCTGAGGCTACTGCAAAGAAAAGTATGTTTACAACACAAGCCTAGCTAAGATACTGTTTTGACATGAAACGATTGTCGCTTTACTCAAATCTAAGACAAAAATGCCCCGAATGCGCAGAATCGGCGACATTACCATGAATTAGTGGTTTAAAACCTGATTGGACATTTAATTTATATACAAATATAACCAGTTAACAGTTTCGAACCCAATTGCAAGGTTCACTGGAAATTTGATATATGGACGAACTAGCGGGCATGGTGTCTGATGGACACATATTCGCATGTGCCTTGAATGTGAACATAGGGAGTGTAACGCAAAGTGAATATATGCTAAGGTTTTGCCTGTATTTTTTATGTTCACAACAATCCTAGTACGGTTTATGTCGTCCTGTAAATCAAATATAATGCATTGAAACATACTGAAATTGGTGTTTAAAACTCTTAAACTAGATGTATGGACATTTCATGATAGTGACTGCTGTCGTCATATTTAAGTATGTAGTCATATTTAACTTAATGGGAGCAAAGATTTGTATAGTACAAATCCTTGATTGAAGCAACTTTAAAAACGAATCTTAATGAAAAACAATTCATTTTGAGAGAAGAAAAAAAGCCAAGATCATGACTTCATACTTCGTTGGAAAATATTTTGCATACCTTTATTCTGTGTCAGAATTGTAATTTGTCATATATTTAAAAAAAATCACCTTTCAACTAAGAAGACTTTATGGTAAACTATCTTTACTAAAAACTTTAAGATGAGACTATACTGATTTTTTTTTTCGATCATCAAGAGATATACTTATACCATGTCCGTCTATAAAGTATACAATCTCGTGATTTGATTTTTTTTCCTGTAATGGGGATTTCTTACCTTTTTGCATCAATCAAGTGTCAAAGCTTAAGTTTTTACTACAAGTGTTTGAAAATTATGAACGTACATTGTATGAAGAAGTTAAATGAAAAATTATTTCCTCACGGATAAAAATTTCCTGTTAACATAAAATATTCTACATTTTGATTCGTTGTCATATTTGTTTGCGGGTTTCGTAGGTTGCTCATTGACTTATACCCAAATATCTATACAAAATCTACAGGGTGCAGATTTTGGTAGTTTGTTTCGTTAGCTTATACCCAACATTTCCATTCATAATTTTATTTATTTGAGGTTTTCATAGTCATATTTGTTCGATATTTGGGTAGATTTCTGTCTCATTGACCTATTCCATACATATCTATTCAAAGTTATATATATCGGGTGGGTGTTTTGTAGGTTTCGATCTTTTGACTTATTCCTTGCATATTCTAGCATTGTCATATTTGTTGAAGATTTGGGCAGTTAACTTTCTCGTTCAATAGTTCCTCCACATTGCCATTCATTGAAGTTTTGTGTATTCTAAACTAAGTTTGGTTTGGATCATTTTGAAATGTCTAATTGACGCAAGTATTGTATATATATGCAATGTCAACTGGATTGACAACTTGTAACCTCTTCTTGTTTTCAATAATAAAAAAAGTTTTTGTAACAATTTTTAAATTTATTAATAGACAATTTAAATATACAAATACTATGTACACAATATCAATATCATCCTTACTTTTTTCATTTACAGTTTATTCAAAAAATTAGAAAGAAAAAAGTCAATAAAACCACCTATTTCAAATATTTTGTGCGGCGAATAACATAGATATAAATGCCATTTATACCGCAACCTTAACATTTTATCAAATAATGTTTATTGAAATTATGAAAGTAAACATATTAACGACAATCTTACTAAAATACTGGTTCTCCCCTCCACTTTATTTACAAGGATCTGAACATGTTTCATTTGAACTTCTGTATCATCATGACATAATCTTTTGATTTAATTATTCAAAACTTAAAGATACTCAGAGCAATTCTATTTCTGGTAAAAATGCCTTGACAATTGATTTGTTTTTAAATAACATTAAACATACATATGGGTATATATGTATACAGTATGAAAAAAAATTGGCAAAAATGCGCTGGAGTTTTAGGTTCAATAAAATATGTCTTGGAAAAAACCTTCAAAGCACTAGTGTTATTATACAACTTGTTAGCAGTAGCTCGAGTTACACAGTCTAATTATCTACAGCTATCATACAGGGTGTTATTTCTAGCCTTCATTTAATAGTATCAGTATATGAACTCTTAACAAGAAAAATATTATACAAATAAATAGTCTTTCCCATGATATATATATACAAGATTAACAAAATCTTGACAGTTCCTGTAATGCATGAGAACAGGAAATGATGATTAATGATATCTTTTTGATACTTATAGTTTTAAAAAAACCATTACTATTCAAAGTTGGAATAAATTTAGAAAATTTGATGCTGCACATTTGGTTGTTTTATAAATATTATGTGTATCCACTAATTGAAACAACATTCTAGCAATGTTTGTCTCACCCATTAACTGGTAAGCTATACCACACATGATAACAGAACTGAAGTTAGAACAGTTTGCCTGAATACTGGTGTTTGCAGTTGAATATAAGAGTTGTATTAAATAATGTTTACATGACCTAGTGTCACTTAGATGGTAGTAACATAAGAAGATTAGGAAATATGCAAATGTTGCGGGATGATACATGATATGGTTGTATTTTACCACTAGTTGTAATTCTTGTGGAATTATCGAAGACTTCCAGTGAAATATAAGAGGATCTATTGTAACGGCCTTTAACACTGTATAAAGATTTTCATTTTTCATCAGATGCAGCACATGTTTTTGGATGAATGTGAATTCGGATGTGGTTGATCCAGTGAAAATTTTCTCATCTGTGTATTTCTGCATTGCATAATGTATGACATTTAATGAGGCAAAATAATTTTTATGAACATAGAAGAAAGAAGCCAATGCCATCCATCCCGATAATGCATCTGAATGTAAACCTATCAATAAATGGCCAAGATCATATTTGTACTTTGAGTATTGTTGTTTGTTTTCAGAGCTATGTGAATATGTTGAAACAACCGGAGAAAACCAACATGCCTTTGATATATAAAAAGCAAATAAACCTCTAGATAAACCAGTTCTTGAATGGTGTAGAAAATTATAAAGAAGATGAACTTTTTTGATATTTATAAGATCCAAATTTTTTTGCTGGTTTGTTCTGAAATTTGCTCTTATCAAAGGATTAGTGATGTGGTAGATTTGTGTTTGATAATCTTGCAGGGTCTCTGACGAAGCAAAACAATTAATTCCTTGGTCATATACATTTTGAAGTATGGTGCTCAATTTTGCTTTGCTCATAGCATTAAACCGTGAGTAGAAAAGGTTATTTTCAGGAATGAAATAATGTGGCAAGTTGGAATATCTTACACAATACAGCAGTCTTTGTATACATGCCATGAAACAAGGTATAATATTATCTGGTCGCCATACATTTGGTTCTAATTCTTCTGAAATCCAAAACATCAATGTCTTCAAGAAATATGAACATAGTAAACCTTTCAAATCTGCATTTTGCTCTATTATTTCCTTCAGTAAGATTTTCATTAGAGCATAACATAGGAATTGTGTATGACTAAATGAAAATATAAGAAATTTTTCTGCTACCGAAAAGGAGATTCGCCATTCCAGATTTTCATTTACGGATCCTTTGCATCCAATTGGAACAAATAACACTCCACAAGATGTCATTTTAGATATGATTTCAGGTGAAGGCCACGCAGTACGTGGTCTTCTAACCCATGGCTGCGCTTGACATATCCATTTGTTACATTGAAGACAATATGCCAAATCAATTTGGTCGGAAATATCTGATAGACATGGACCATGAATTTTCATATAATTATTTGCTAATATGAGATTAAAAAAATGCATACAAAGCTGCTTATAATCTTCATTTGAAAGCATATATCCAAGATGAGTTTTTTGGCTCAAAATTTGTGAAAACGGATGATCATTATTTAAGAAACACAATTGCGTAAAACATGGTTGAGTCTCAACGGTATTCATAATTAAAGGAATGGTCAGACCACCATGAACAATTTCTGTTTCTGATTCATATACCTTGAAGTCAGCATTGATACATATAAGATCCAAATCACTGCCTTTTAAATCAAGTCCTTCGCCTTTACTTCCACTGTGTATAACTTTAGGAACACCAAATCCTGTTTGTCCAATGTCAATAATAGTTGGACTCAATCTCCTTATTCTCACAATTTCCTCAGATCCAATCTTTTGGCATAGATAATTATAAAAAAATAATGATTTCTGTTTTTCTGAGGACATTTTAGCCGTTCTTTTCTACAAAACAAGAAGGTACCATTAATCGAAGATAACAATTATAACCAGAAAAAATAAACAGTAAATTAGTAGTTTGTATTTAATTGATAAATTGAGTCTTAAGGAACTAATAAATGAGTTACAAATGAGCATATTTCATCTAGGAATTATCCATAGTTTGAAGAAGATATCACTGCCATGCTTGACTTTTTAATTGACAACATATTTGTTGAATTTGGAGGTTTGGTCTTCCAACAGACTATTGGAATCCCAATGGGTACCAATTGCGCTCCTCTACTTGCAGATTTGGTTTTTTTATTCCTATAAAGCAGAATTTATCCAAGGGCTTGTACAGAAAGGAGAAAGGAAATAGCCCAGTCTTTTAATTTCACCTTTCGATATATTGATGATGTACTGTCTCTTAATAATAATAGATTTAGTGATCACTTACATTTAATATATCCAAATGAACTTGAAATTAAAAATACTACCGACACAGATAAATCTGCTTCATATTTAGACCTTTTTCTCGAAATGACTACTGATGGTAGGTTAAATACCAAAATTTATGACAAACACGATAATTTTAATTTTCCTATAGTCAACTTTCCATGTCTGTGTAGCAACATCCCAGCGGCACCAGCATATGGAGTATATGTGCCTCAATTGATACGTTACTCCAGAGCTAGCTCAAAGTACGTTAATTTTGTTGAACGAGGAATACTGCTTTCTCAAAAGTTGCTAAATCAGGGCTATGACTGAATCAAATTAAGGTCATCACTCAAGAAATTTTACGGTCGCCATCATGAGCTGATTGGCCATTATGACAAAAGTGTGTCAGAAATCATATCTGATATTCCTTTTCAGTCATAATAACCTTCCATCATTACCGAACTGAACAAAGAAATAACACGACGGATGCCGTATATGGTGCTGGAAGTGCTTACCCTTCCGGAGCACCTGCTTTCACTCCCGGTTTTTAGTGGAGTTCGTGTTGTTTCTTATTTGTTATTTATAACTGTTGATGTAAATGTCCTTTGGTTTTGTAAGTCTTTGTTTACTCCTTTGTTTTGATTGTTATTGTCTTTGAGCTGTAATCTATGGAATTGATAACAAACTCCTTTACTACACTATATTAAAAACCATCTGAACGGTTTGATGGTAACGTAATACTAGCAAGAAAGCCTGATCGTCAGGACTTTTGTCTCTGATAATGTTGCATGAAGATATTTTAATTGGATGTATTTCCATTGGTCGTCTTATCAGGTGTCAAATAGATTGATTTTTTATTTTACTTACCAAAAATAAAACATATGATATAACACGTGTAATCAAATCTGAAGAATTATGTAAGTGTAAAACTAGTGCAATTTGCTCAGAAAATTAGATTTTCGAAAGTTTAATAGTCGTTGAATTTGGTTGAATTTGACGGAATTGTGCTCATTGCTCCTTCAGCCAAGAATACTGCTTATTTTTATGCCCCATTTATGGCATTATGTTTTCTGGTATGTGTGTCCGTCCGTCCGTTCGTTCGTTTTTCGTCTGCCGATCAGTCCCGCTTCAGGTCAAACATTCTGATGTAGTTTTAGTTAACTCAACTTGAAATTTAGTACAAGTGTTTCCTATGATATGATATTCTAATTTTAATGCCAAATTAGAGTTTTGACGCTCATTTTACAGTTCACTGAACATAGAAAAAAGATAGTGCGAGATTGGCATCCTTGTACTATGTACAAATGATTGTTTATATAAAAAAATATGTTTATGTTATATATTAGTCTCTTGAGACTTTTCAATGTGGACTGATATTAATTGATGAACATATGTGAATATATGTGTGTTTATAACTTATGAAAGGAATATATCTGTCACTGTATCTATTTTTAATTGATTGTTGATTTTAGGTCAAAATATAAAGTCAAAATCATACAAACTAATCTAGGCTTCCGATAGTATGTTAATACTTTAATGAAAATATATTAAGGTTCATAAGTAATATCGATTGTTACCAAACTTTTTTTTTTTTTATTTACCTTCTTAGACTGTAGGAGAGGTAAAGTTTTCCCGTCTGTCCATACCTGTATGAATTTTAGTTTTGAATTACTACAGTTTATTACGGAGTTCGAGTCATGTCAATTTGAAGCGTGGTACAGATGTTACTTACAATGTAGTATGATATGATGTTTTAAAATTAAGAAATAATTCCTTCATGTCATGCTCTATGCTCATTTTAACATGGGTAGGCATTATATTTGTCGATATTTTACACTGAGCGTTAGCGAGGTGTAAAATGTGGTCAAATATAATGCCTACCCATGTTAAAATGAGCATAGAGCATGACATGAAGGAATTATTTCGATTCTAATAGGACAAATATAGTATTTTTATAGGTCGAAGCATACGAAATTACGGTAAAAATGTTTGGCTGTTCCCGTTTCCTCCTGTGCATTGCATTTCATATTTGATAAGTTTAAAAACTACGAGCAGGGTAAATATATGTTGTTTCATAAAAATATATAATAAAAGTTTATGTTAGCTGCCTAAATGTATATATTTTAAAGGATAACGATGGAAAATAACGTTAATATAAACAGTAAGTTTGTGAGCATGTGTCAAACATATTTTGTGCTCATTAGAACACGGCTTTGTTTACAAAGCGTAATAAGGACGTCATATTAGAATTATATACTGATTTATGGTTTTACACATATTTGATAGTACACTGAGCATATAAATGACATAGCGCTATACGAGACATGATACTCTTTGGAGAACTCATATCTTTTCAATATGCAAGATGTAAAGAAATAATTTACTATAAAATATTTCGTTAAAGGTAACACCAACAAGACTGACAATGGTATAAATTTCCTACCTTAAAGTCTAGCTTTTCTCTTTTCTAATTTATTGTTATAATCTTCACTTTTTTGTTTTCAGTATCAATAATGTCAATGAACATAAGACGTGTAATAAAAGTAAATGACCAAATGATTTATATATGTGACTTAATATGGTATTGAATTCCCTTTCGACAGGAAGAGGATAAGTGTACGTGTTTTAAACAATGAAAAGATCGATGTAGATAAAGTTAAATTGAAACCACAACTATCATGTCTATGGGATTTGGAAATAGATGAAGAGGAGGGAATATAGCAACTTTTGATAAGGAAATAAAGATGTTTGTTGTTGATTAATTTCCTCCTTTAACTTTCTAATTTCTAGAATTAACATTACTTCTTAATACGAATAAGTAGATATTTAGATGATCATTACGTTTTCTTTGAAATATTCATTGTCAACTGTTTTATAGATAATTTGGCTTTGAGTACAAGAACATGTGGGCTGACTTCAAATCCGATTTCAGTTTCAGTTTTACCAATTTCATATTATCTAGATTCATACTTAAGTCAAGAAAAAAAATTAAAAGTAGGATGTGTTTCGAATGTACAGCTTTTAATAAAAATAATATTTAGCACGACAACTGATCAATTTGATGAAAGAATATTTTGGAGGGCCTTTGGAATTTTACATTAAACAGATATATAATGTGATCATCATGTATATCATATTAACACCAGCATAAAAGTATTAAATAAGGTCTGATGTACAACGAGTTCATGACGACGATGACGACGAAGGAAGACTTTTTATACTCCAAGTGGCAAGCTAAATGTACATATAGACCGAACGCATATTCGTGCGTTATAATTATGAACCCTTCTCTGTTCTTAAAACAAAAGCTTAGCTGGGTGTTTTAAAACACTAGTTCACAATGTAAACGTCAGCAAGAAGATATATCACCATACCCGACACATTAAGATGACATTAAAAAAACTTAATATATGATCTATCTGACACATACAATTTATACCGTCGAAAATCCTTACATTTATGGAAGTATATGGGGGATATGATATCCCATTTGACCTATCACATTAAAGAAGGTTGTTCATTTTTTCAATTGTTTAGCTATAACACCACACGGCTTAGTAAAAGGTGTAATAAAACTCAAATAAATATCAAATAAATATAAATAAAATGCCCGAAGGAAGATATAAAATATATTGTTTCGGTATTTCAAAATACAAATCATTCACATGGTACGTAATCAGTAAAATTGAATTTGTAATAAGGCTGTTATGTTTTTTGCTCTTGTTTTTGGACATTTTTAACGCGGAAAAGAAATGATTTTTTTCAACAATTTAAAAGAATCTAACTCTTGTATCTTAAAAAATTGAGAATCAGGATAGATTATATATAATTTATTCTTCCATAATTGTAAGTTAAATCAATGTTTTTTGTTCTTGTTCTTGTATTTCAATCTAATACATAGAGTAAAAGATAGCTTATAAAACCATAAAGTAATATCTATGATAGGCATTGGTTTAGAAAACAGAACAAGTGCTAGGAATTTTGTATGAAAATTTAAGTATATACATTTTACTTAAAACACTTTTAATACTTAAATCTTCTGTTAAATCAATTCCAAAAGGAACAAATGACTAATATTAGGAAAGATGAGTATTAGTATTTTTTGTGTTAATTGTTATAATATATAAATTATTATTACAAATACTTATACATTTGTAATAACTAGTCAACTTGTATTACATTTTCATCTATCTAAATTATATTAGTAAATCTAAAGAAATGTACATTAATGCAGGTTGGGTTTCGGAAGATAAATCGTCCCACTTTTTCACCAAGTTGTCATACTTGTCATCTTTTATTTTGAGGATATCTAAACATTTGTTATCACATTATACAGGCATAGGTAAGTGACTGTTATGATTTGTGATTTGAAACAGCATTTGCCAGAACAATGGAAAATGGTGTTCATGCAGAGTTCCCATATATAAGAAATCATACGAGTCTTACAACAGTCTTCTGTGATAGATTCTATGTAATAACAACAAGGTTTTGTCGGATTAAGCACGTCTGGCGTATTTAAAAGGTAGCACAATACAAAGATTTTTTTACTTCCAATCACTAACCTTTGAAATGCTGTAACTTTCTTATGAATGCATAGAAAATAATAAAAGAGGTATATATAGATAGATAAAAGATCAATCTTTTAAATGAATGCAATATTTTTATTATGCAATCATTATGTAATCAATTATTATGTAATAAGTGGCAAAATCTGGGTAAGTTCACTTGAATGAATTTAGCTCTATCATCTCTCTAACTATACAAAAAATTTTAACGAAATTTTAATCAACATATCATGGGCTTCAGAAGAGTGTCTCAGATTGTCTCTATGGTGTTCCATTCTCTCATAAATCTCCAATTAGCGTAAACATCCTAAACACATAAAAGAAGATAATGTTTAATTAGATGTAAAATTTGTTCTATATATTCTATCTGAAATCTGAGACACACTTTTGTAGATAATGGCCATAGGAACAACATATAATAAAGTCAACCCTCTAGGGATACATATGCAGAAGCTAATTTCATTTGAAAGTGGAAATTTGGAGAAAAATATTTTAGACTCGGTTAACATTATAATTGGTTACATAATTGTTGCATAATACTAATATGGCATTTATTTGAAAGAGTAATCTGTTAGCTATCCAAAACTACCACTTTTATAAATTTTCAAGCATTATTAAGAAAGTTACAGCATTTTAAAACTTGAGAGTTGGAGTTATAAAATCTTTGTATTGCGCTACCTTAAATGTTAAACCTGGTATATTTTGTTAGCTATAATTTGTATGTTTCTCTGTCCTATATGTTCTCCCATTTATTTGTTTTGTAGTCCTATCATGTACTGTTGTCATGTTTGGGGGAGGATTGGCATGCCACAAAACAAGGTTCAACCCACCATTTTGTCAAAAAATGTCCTGTACCAAGTCAGGAAAATGGCCATTGTTATATTATAATTCGTTTCTGTGTGTGTTACATTTTAATGTTGTGTTTCTGTTGTGTCGTAGTTAAATTCTATGAATTTCGAACAGAGGTATACTACTGTTGCCTTTATTTAAGCTTTTTTTCAATTCCAAGTCTTTGATGTAAGGAGAAATAATTATATAGTATGTTTTATATATGTAAGAGAGGTCTATAAACCAGGTTCAATCCAGCATTTTTTTACATTTTAAAATGCCTGTACCAAGTCAAGAATATGACAATTGTTGTCCATTCGTTTGCTGTGTTTTGTCATTTGATTTTGCCATTTGATTAGGGACTTTCCGACTGAAATTTCTTCGGAGTTCAGTATCTTTGTGATTTTACTTCTTACTACTGTGAAATTCTTGTTTAAAAAGCAGAATAATTTAATAAACAAGAAGACACAGAGTTAAACATGTTAACGTATGTAACATCAATCCTTATAACAAAAGACATAAGACTGATAATAATTCAATTAAAAAATGGAATAAATATTTCAAAAATCACAACCCAACTCTCTTTTTGACATTTCATAGAACCTAGATAATAAACAACACATTTTCTAACTGATGAATTTATGGTAAAGGTATTGTATGTAAATGCATCCTTTATTTGAAATTAAACTATTTTTATTTTATGTTTAAGAAAAGAAAGGTTTTGAAGTTCAAATGTCCTTGCGGAAGTACATACTAGCAATGCACCCAAACTTATAATGGTAAAAACTTGTTTAATTAGTTAACAGTTGATTATGTAATTTGGTAATGTTTGGTCCTCAATGCTATTTTACTTCGTACTTAATTTGGACTTTTTAACATTTTTTTATTCGATCGTCACTCATGAGCCTTTTGTAGACAAAACACATTTCAGACGAGACACGCATCTAAAGCAGTAAATTATAAGCTTGATATCATAAGGGAGTTCTATTTTGAAACAATAATTTTGTTATGGGAATATGAATATATATATGTTATCCATTGCACTGTTTCTGTATTGATGTATGTTTTATTTGATTATTTTTGCGTGAACAGACAAGGTTTAATTGATACTGAGATGTATAAAATACTGTTTGGTTTTTTTTTAGATATGAACCCAACCTATAGTGTCTGTTTTATAATTAATTGAATATTTGTTCTTCAAATTGTGCTTCTCTCTAAACTTGTACTAATGATAACATTAACGGTACCAATTTTTCTGCACCAGATGTGCATTTCGACAAAAAATGTCTCTTCAGTGATGCTCGTGGCCAAAATATATAAAATCCAAAGCTTATATAAAAGATGTAGAGCTATAATTCAAACGTTCCAAAAAGTATAACCAAATCCGTGAAAGGAATCAGAGCTTTGCATGAGGGAGATACATTCCCTAATTTATAATAATTTTTAACATTTTGTAACAGCAAATTCAATAACACAAAAAATCCGTATTTTCATGCCAGTACCGGAGTACTGGCTACTGGGCTGGTGATACCCTCGGGGACTAACAGTCCACCAGCAGAGGCATCGACCAGGTGGTAGTAATAGCATTAACGGTACCAATTTTTCCGCACCAGATGCGCATTTCGACAAATAATGTCTTTTCAGTGATGCTCGTGGCTAAAATATGTAAAATCCAAAGCTTATATAAAAGATGTAGAGCTATAATCCAAACGTTCCATCTTATATTGACTATCTGGTCCAAAATGCAATTAGAAAATCAATCAATATGTCTTATTTAGAATATTTTATGTAGTAACTATCCCCTCTCTAAACATCCCAATAACTATTGTCACATCATAACAGCCCGATATCATTTTAAATATCTGATTATTCTGAATTAAAATTTTCCTTAACTTCATATAATTTGAAAACTATGTGTAAATACATATGAAATAGGTTTGAAAATTTGTGCACTTTTTGTATTGCTAAAAAATTAACGAAGGGATTTATTAATAAAGACTCATTTTAAATTTTATAAACATTATAAACATTATTTGGTGGGGTCCGTGTTGCTTAGTCTTTAGTTTTCTAGGTTGTGTCTTCTGCACTTTTATTTGTCTTTTTATTTTTATCCATGGCTTTGTCAGTTTATTTTAAATCTATTTGTTTGACTGTCCCTCTGGTATCTTTTGTCCCTCTTTTATCTGTACTATATCAGGAAATTGCCTTCTTCCTGGTAGAGCTTATTTTGTTTTTAGAGTTATTTTGAATATACATTTGTACTATTAAAAGAATAAAAGTGGTATTTTAAGTGATAAACATACACTCTATCATTGGGTCTAGTATAATAAAGCACTTAAACATTTAGAATGGAACTGTTAGTTGTGCAGAAATAGGGTACAACAGACGATAGCATTTCTTTCTATTGATGTATATAAATAATTACTTGGATGAAGAGTTGTCTCATAGGCAATCATACCACATCTTCCTATATCCATAGGTATACACGATAAACTATGCGCTTGTCTTTACAATACCTTCATATTTGTAAAACTAAAATACTTTGGAAAATTTAATGTAATAATTGAATATCTTCCAATAGAGATTTTAGAGCAAGTATAATACAAGGTTGCTAGAAAATATTTAAACAATGAGTTTTAGGATATGCATCGACTAAGAATTGAGCAAACTCATCAATTTAAGTTTTAGAAATATTTTTGTTATATGTTATAAGTAAATGATGTACCTTACATTCCATTGCAAGTAGTATTTTGTAGATTTTAGAAGGTTGCTAAGTACATGACACCTATATAGTCAAGTTTTGTAAGTTGTTTTGATATAAATTAATTGTTAACATTTCCGTTCATAATTCAATTTGTTGGATGTTTCTTACGTTCATGTTCCATTGACTAAAATCCTTCATGGTCATATTTTTTCGAGACTGCTGTCTTATTGACCAAGACAAACATTTGCATTCAAAGTTCTATGTGTTCGAGATTTTAGCAGGTTGCTGTCTCATTGAATTATACCAACATTTCTATGTATCGTCATAGTTGGTGGAAGTGTTGGTAGGTTGCTGTCTCAACGAGACTTGAACTCTACATTTTCAAAGCATTATTATACTGATTGGAGGTTCTTGTATATTGTATATTTCTGTGCGAGTTACATTTTAATGTTGTGTTTCTGTTGTGTCATAGTTCTCTTATATTTGATGCTTTTCTCTCAGTTTTAGTTTGTAACTCGGATTTGTTTTTTTCTTTATAGCTTTATAAATTTCAAACAGCGGTATACTACTGTTGCCTTTATAATTGATTTATACCTACACTTCAATTTACATTCATAAGTTTTGGAGGGTCCTAAAAGTTTCTGTTCCATTGACTTGTACCCCACTTCTATTCAAGTATGTTTTGTTGAAAGTTTCTATAAACTACTTTCTAAATAGGTATACTAAACACTGCATTTGATAGCCATATGTATTGAATGATTTCATAGTTCCTGTTTTATCATATATATCAAGATTGAAATTTAGTACTTTAGTACGCGCATTTTTTTAACAAAAGATTCATCAGTGATGCTCAAATCAAAAGAAATTTAAAGTACGAAGTTTAAGAGCATTGAGGACAAAAAAATCCTAAAAGTTTCAACCCAACATTTTCATCAATTTTCATAATTGTACGAGGTTTGGTAGGTTGCTGTCTCACTGACCTGTGCCCCATATTTTGTTCAGAGTTGTCTGGGGTAGGTTGCTCTCTTGTTGACTTCCTCTAAATTATTCAAGTTTAACGCATTTGATTGTTTTTTCTCGTCTTTCTGTAGACTTTTGTCAGTATTCTCATTATAATTCTAAATAATACTGAGAAACATATAAAAAGCATTTATTCAACAATGTGAGTTGATTTTGTCTTAAAACAATAAATATGTTTAACAAAAAACAAGTCTTTCCAATAATTATGAAAATAATGTCACATAAATAAATGTAATTAGAACATAGAAATATAGCATTTATAATGTAAAATGCAATTTGTAAAAAAAACACACATAACATCTTAGTTGACATTGTCAGCATCAAATGACTCTAGACAACCGTGTTGCTGCACTGGTAAAATTGTACTTATCTACGCTTGCAGCTTCCCGAAAAAATATTTTAGCCATAGATGTCTGACCCATTAACTGATGAGCTATGCCACACATAATACGTGTATTCACTGTTAGAAAATTTACATGAACACTATCTGTTATCATTGTCAATAAAAGCTGTTTTATGAAACAGATACATGATGGGATGTTATTTAAATGGTAGTTACATAAGAAGCCAAGAAAATATGCAAATGGTAAAGGATGATAAGAAGTATCCGTCCATGTATTATCAAGTTGTAATTCTTCTGGAATTATTGCTGACTTAGGGCCAAACATAAGAGTTTCAATTTTTAATGATCTTAATACTGTATAAAAATTTTCTGTTTTCATCAGATTTAGAACATGTTTTTGGATAAATGTGAACTCATGTTTGGTAAAAACAGATCCAGTAAAGATTTTCTCATCTGTATATTTCTGCAATGCATAGATTATTAAACTTAACGAGGCAGAGTAATTTTTTTGAACGTAAAAAAATGAAGCCAATTTCAGCCATCCAGTCATTGCATCTGTATTTAAACCTATCAGTAAATGACTAAGATTATGTTTGTACTGGTAGTATTGGTGTTTGTTATCTGAGCTATATAAAGTATTTGAAGCAAACCAACAGGATTTTGATAGATTAAAAGCAAATAAACTTGTACACAAAGCAGTTGTAGAATGATGTAGACAATGATATAATAGATGTTTTGTCTTCATTTTTCGAAAATCAACAAATTTGACTAATGTGTTAAAACATACTTGTGTAAAAGGATGAGTGGGCATGTAGTGTTTTCTTTGAAAATCTTTCAGGGTCTCAGAAGAAGCAAAACAATCAATCCCTCGCTCATATAAATTTGAAAGTATGGTTTCTAATGTTTGTTTGTTCGTAACAGTAAACCGTGAGTAGAAAAAGTTATTGTCAGGAATAAAATAGTGTAATAAGATTGAATATCTGACACAGTACAGCAATCTTTGTACACATGCCATGAAACACGGTATTATATTATCTGGTCGCCATAAATTCGGATCTGTTTCTTCTGAAATCCAAAACATCAATGTTTTTAAAAAATATGAACACAATAAACCTTTCAAATCTTCATGTTTCTCTATTATTTCCTTCAGCAAGATTTTTAACAGACCATAACATAAGAATTGTGCATGACTGAAAGAATAAACAAGAAACTTTTCCGCAACAGAAAATGAAATTCGCCATTCCAGATCTTCATTTACTGATCCTTTGCATCCAATTGGAACAAATAACACTCCACAAGATATTATTTTTGAAATGATTTCAGGTGAAGGCCATGCAGTACGCGGTCTTCTAACCCATGGCTGTACTTGACATATCCATTGGTCACATTTAAGGCACAGTACAGTATCTAATTGGTCATCGAAACTTGATAGACATGGGCCATGTATTTTCGCTATACTTGGAAGTTTGAGTTCAGCAAGTCTGAGATTAGAAATTTGCATATTGAACTGTCTATACTGTTCACTTGAAAGCATACATACAAGAGGATGGGTTTGACAATAAGATATGGCGTTAAAGCCAAATGGCCAAAAATGACCATAAAGATTACACAACAGTGTAAAACATGATTGGGTCTCCTCTGTATTCATAACTAAGGGAAATGGCAGACTATCATAAACAACTTCTTTTTCTGATTCATACACCTTAAATATATTATAGATAACCATTATATCTAAATCACTGCCTTTTAAATCAAGGCCTTCACCTTTACTTCCACTGGTTATTGTTCCATAACCAAATCCTTGTCCCATATCATTAATAATGAAAGCCAGCCTCCGAATTTTCACTACTTCCTCAGATCCAACTTTTTCGCATAGATATGAGTAAAATTTCAACGATTCACACTTCGAAGCATCTGTGGATATTCCTTCCATATTCTGAATGTCAGTCTACAAAATAAATGACCACTTAATTAAGATAAAGGTAACAAAACCTCTATATCTTACAATATCAAAAACAAATAACAGTAGCTTTTATATTTAATATGTTAAATTACTAGTAAGTAATTGCCGAAAGGGCATTGTCGTGTTTTGATTCTTGGAACATCCAAAGTTTTAGACGTGGAATTTTATTAGTTGAGGGGGCATTAAGTTTTCCAGTCTGCCTGTTCATTTATATAAGGTTTAGTTTTGGTTTAATGTAGTTTAACATGAATTTGAATTTCACTTTTTTGTGATCTTTAATATACATAAAATTAAGGTTTTGGTCCAGATTTCACAGATCACGTCACATGAAAAAGTGATAGTGTGAGCGAAGAAATGTGTCCTATGGACAAATATTCTCTCGTCATCAGGAAAGATGTAAGAACAAAATAGGTCACAATGTTCTAAAATACTTACCTTAAAGTATTTATTTTCCAATTTATTTTTTGTAATAGTCTTCTTCGGTTAATGTTTTCGATATTAAATATGTAGTTGAGCTGTAGACAACTATTCTATGATAGTAATACATATATATGATATCACTGTTTTTACTTTATTTTGTCTCGTATGTCCTTTCGGGAGGAAGAGGTTAAGTGTAAGTTCCTGAAAAGTTTGATGAAGATGATATTTTAGATTATTTTTAAAACTGAAACTAAAACTATGGAATCTCTTAATTTCATTAGCAGTGTTAATAAAATTACGAGGAACAGGGAAAATGTCAACACGTTTTCAGGGAAGAAAGATTTTTCTTTTTTAATTTCCTCCTTCTTTTTCTAGTGCCTATCCTTGAAATAACATTTCTACTTCATATGAATAGTTTTGTATTGAAATTTTACATTCTCTGGTAATCATCATAACAAATTGTTTAAGATAACTGTGCATTAAGTACAGTAAAATGTGGGCTGACGTGAAGTAAAATTTCTTATTCGAATTGATCAGCTTCATCGTTTTTCTGTTTAAAATAAAGTAAAGAGTAAAATTGTACATATAGGATATTTTACAGGTGTGCAAATGTTTATTTTCAAATATAAAACAGACTAATGATAATTATAAGGACATGTGATAGCAAAAAAAAAACATTTTTTGTCACTAATGTTTTAAGAGCCATTACGAAAAAGTTACTTCTAACACCATTGATTTTAAAAACTCAGTATTGTTTTGTCTTGATATGACATCAATAGTATTGAAACATAGCCATAATTGTCCTTGTTTTTATTATTCTTTGAAATACAGGGAGACAAAAGAGATGTGAAGAATCTAAGAGGAAAGTGGTTGACTACAATTTGTGCAAATACGAACAAATGTTCAAAACATGGTAAAAACTGGTATTTTGGGAAGACAATTTGTATAATTTTTTCACTTTTTTTTTGTTATTGAATCGATGTTGAACTTTTAATCTCTGTATACAACAAAATAAAACAATTTAGACACAGTTTAAATAAAGATGATGGTAACATGATTATCATCATGAAAACTTATTAATTTATGTTACAGGGATATATAGACAAAGGCAAAGCTACTTGGCTGTGCTCGACTTCTATTCAAAATATTGTCCATGTCAGTTTCTTATGAAAAAATACAACCTCGTGATTCACATTCTGCTAAGTTAGATTTCATATTTTCATTAAATAGTCATTATGGATGTTCAACATTCTTATTTTATAATGTTTGCAAGATATGTGGAGTCCTCTGGTTTTGTCATTGTAGTACCATTAAAAAATATGCTCACTAAACTTTCCTTTTTTGGTTTTTAATTTGATCACATATAGTTTGAGATGTCATCTTTGATAATCTTATAAAATCGTTTATACTTATATATCGGTTTTGAAAGAAAAGGCGCCATTGTCTTCAACGGTTTCGGTACTTATACATCTTCGGATTTCAAATGTTTGGCTTTGAGCGTTCCTGATGAAGGTAAATCCAGAAAAGCGCTTGGGACCCAAGAAATTATTAAACGTGTTGTTTTCATTTTTTTTTTAAGAATACGAAAAATCTAGAAAGAATTATTTTCCGCCAAATTTTTAATGGTTTATATTTCAAAAACTAGCACGGGGACCCTACATTTGTTTCTGCTTTTTTTTTTTTTTTTTTTTTTTTGCATACTTTTAATTTATAACAAAGTAGCGGACATCCTTAAGATAAAGGTTAGACATTAAACTGTTAATGCTTGTGAAAAGAAATGTCTTACAGAAATAATATATGACGTTTTCCATAATAAACATGGTACTACAATGTTGTCAAAAGCCTTTCTGGAGAGGATATGGGAATAAACAAAAAAATAATAGAATGTTCATACATTTCTCATACGTTGTTAATATAGTTTTTTTTCTCTTCAAAAATGCGAAAAGAGTATAATCAAATTATTTTTGTAATGGTGTTTCAATCTTTACATGTTGGGACAAATCTTGTCTTTTTAAAGACATGTTACAAAATTGCCAATCTTAGTTGTTTATAAAGTTTACTTCAGAAATGTTGTATGTTAAATTGATAAATGTTATATAATGGCTTTTCGTACTTTCTTGTTAATTTGACCTGTTGATACTACATTTTGTATTTGAAATACTTTTTTGTTATTTTATATTAATATGGATCTTGTCTATATAACAGCTTTGATTATTTGCAATATCTACTAATTTTCACTTCTTTGTACTCCATTTGTATGAATTTCAAGATTATTCTCCATAGATCTGTACAGGGAATTTTTATCTAGCTCTGATTGTATAGTTTTATTGTTGATATTCACCCCATATGTATCTAGTATTAAATTAGGTATTTATATGACAGAACTTTCTTGGTATTCCTTATTATTGGTAAATTGGTAAAAACATTGTTTTTTCTATTTGTTTTTATTTTAGTCAAAAGTCTATTGAAGAGAATGAATGACTATATTTCTACAGGAACATATTTGAATACAAAATACCTTGTTGATGATGAATTCTGGACCTAAAAAAAAGAAGATTGCCCGTTGAAATTATTCAAACTATTTCAACTTGCTTAAACTGCATTAATATATATTAAAGCAGGTCTTAAACTGTTTTATTCATAAAATGAAAATAATAGTATTGCTTCCCCATAAACTGGCATATGTAATTTTAAAATGCGTGTTCGTCGAATGTGTGCACAGTTTTAATTACACGAACGTGTGCCGGTTGTAATTCACACCTTGATAATTGGATCATTAGTTTAAATAAACATTTCACTTTAATCTTTTAATTGAATTATCACTATATCTTGTTACACGAACTATAAAATATTGCTCGGTCACAAATTTAATAAAAACCTTACAAATATAAACCTTACAAATAAAAAATATAAGCATGCATCAAATAATAAGTGAATTCAGATCAACGCTCTAACTTTTTATAAATAGTCAACTTTGAATCGTTTTTAGTCAGCTGGAACTAATTGTCACAAGAAGTAATTGTAACAGGATGCTGTTACAAAGTCTCCCAAACAAAGCTCCCATAACTCGCCATTCATATGGTCTCATGTTCATTTGATTTGATTTTTTGTCCCATACAAGAATATATATGGCTTACTGGTGGGGATCTCCACCATTTACAAGTATTCAAACAGGAGGGAGTGGTGGTGACCCCCAGGGACTTTACCTACATTTCATTTGATTTGTTTTATTGTCCCATACAAGAATGTATATGGTTTAGGGGTGGGGATGTTGACCATTAACAAGTTTTCATACAAGAGTGGGGTGGGGTGACCCCCTAGGGACTTCCCTTTTATTTCATTTTATTTGTTTTATTGTCCCCTACAAGAATATATATGGTTTAGGGGTGGGGATGTTGACCGTTTACAAGATAATAGTACACTCTCAAATTTATCAGGGTGGGGTGACCCCCAGGAACTTCCATTTAATTTCATTTGATTAGTTTTATTGTCCCTTACAAGAATATATATAGTTTAGGGGTGGGGATCTGGACCGTTTACAAGATAATAGTACATTCTCAAATTGAACGGGATGGGGGTGACCCCTAGGGACTTCCCTTTTATCTCATTTCATTTGTTTTATTGTCCCCTACAAGAATATATATGGTTTAGGGGTGGGGATGTTGACCGTTTACAAGATAATAGTACACTCTCAAATTTATCGGGGTGGGGGTGACCCCCAGGAACTTCCATTTAATTTCATTTGATTAGTTTTATTGTCCCTTACAAGAATATATATAGTTTAGGGGTGGGGATGCTGACCGTTTACAAGATAATAGCACATTCTAAAATTGAACGGGGTGGGGATGACCCCCAGGGACTTCCATTTAATTTCATTTGATTTGTTTTATCGTCCCATTCAAGAATATATATGGTTTAGGGGTGGGGATCTGGACCGTTTACAAGATAATAGTACATTCTCAAATTGAACAGGGTGGGGGTGACCCCTAGGGACTTCCCTTTAATTACGTTTGATTTGTTTTGTCGTCCTATTCAAAAATATATATGGTTTAGGGGTGGGAATCTGGACTGTTTACAAGATAATAGCATATTCTCAAATTGAAGGGCGTGGGGATGACCCCCCAGGGACTCACCCTATATTTCATGTGATTTGTTTTATTGTCCTATGATCATTTCTGAAGATTGCGTGTGTTTATCACTTACAGTTTTCAAGTTATATTCATTTGAAATATTTAAAAAAAAAATCCCATAGGGTTCTATAGTAAACCCCTCCCTTCTTTCTGCCCCCAAAATTCCCCTTAATAGACCCAAATGCACAAACGAAAGATTGATGGCTCACCTAGACATATTAGTCTAACATTCTATGAACCCATAAGTAAATCTGACAAGCGGTTTTGGAGAAACGCTGCAGACAAGTTCATTTTTAAAAGTGGCGGAAGAAAAAGAAGAAGAAAAAGAAGAAGAAGAATAATAAAAATAATAAGAACTGAGCAAAAACAATAAGTCTCCAAACTTTGTTTGGGAGACTTAATAATAAAAATAAACACAAACAAGGGACACAATACATAATTTATTTTTTAAAACCAAACTCTCAATCCCTATAATAGAAGTTAATTTTCAAAATTACATTAACTCTTTTTCTCAATTTGTTTTCCATTTAAATTTATCAAAATAAATAAATGTCTTGTTTTTTTCGAGTTTTGATTATTCTTTGGTATCTCCCGTCTTTACTTGTATCAGTTCTGCGTATCTCATTAGTTGACTTTCTTCCGTCAATAAAAATAAAAAAGAAGATGTGGTGTGATCCCAATGAGACAGATCTCCACAAGAGACCAAATGACCTGGAACATGAAAAGTTAACAACCATATTTTTCGTCTATGTTTATTATTTTTGTTTTAAAAAAATATAAGCAGAATTTTAGGCTCATTCAGATTTTTAATTTTCCGTTTAGGTCCAAATTTTGAATGCCCAACGATATTTTTCATACATATTTTTTTATATTATCATTATATTGAACTTTTTGTTTCACAAAATCAGAAGTTGAAAGATATCCACTGAGTATTAAAAAAGTTATTGAAGTTAGAATTAGTCAGACCATAGATTTTCAGGTCCCTTCAGGTCTTTTCATTTCTCCCTTCAGGTCCAACTTTTGGCATCAAAAATTTGTTTTTAATTTAAAATGTTTAAATTTAAATGAAATATGGATATTTGCAATTAGTCAAATTCTAACTTGAAGAAATTCCATCCAATAAAAAAAAAAGTTATTGCAATTTGAATAATTTTCGTCGTATATTTTCAGGTCTTCTCGGGTCCACTTTCAGGTCTTTGGTGTAACCCGATTAACCTTAGAATTTTCTTTGTAGTGTTTGCAAATCCATCCTTTTTTTCTGGGCCAAAAAATAGCACAAATTGATTGTCTGCCTTTCCATCTAATTTTGTTCGTTCACAAATGTTCTGTTTTTTTTCTTTCTAATTCTTAATAAATAATTTCATATATATGTTTTTGCAGTTTATGTTCTGTGTCACCACGATATGTAGTTTACTGTCAATCTAGATAGACAAATTCAAATACAAAATAAGATTTCTTTATCCGTTCAGAAAGTTTTTCTTTCCTGTTTTCTTTGAAGGTTTTGTATTCCTCATACAAGAATCACGGCAATAAAAGACCAACAAACAGAAACGAAATATGGTGATAGAGATTTTTCTAACATCAAATGACTATGTAATGCCGCCTGATAAACATTTAAACAACCCCGACTGTCAAGGAAATTCCCTGCTGACCGACATGGAAACTCCCTTCTGGCCGACATGTAAACTGCCATGTGACCGACATTGAAACATTCCCCTGACTGAAATGGAAACTCTCTTCTGACTGACATGAAAACTGCCACTTGGCAATATATAAATAACACATAGTTGAGAGGGTGATAGAGCAGATTGTTACCCCGAGAAAACATTATCAACCGCGGCGAAGCATTTTAACGTGAAGTTTAATAAATTATATTGAAACATCCCTCTGACCGACATGGAAACTGCCTCCTGACCGACATTGAAACATCCCCTAGATCAACATCGAAACTCCATTCTGACCAACAAACTGCCTCTTGACAAATTATATTTAAACATCCCCGACCGACATGTAAACTTTCATCTCACCGACATTGGTAACTCCCTTCTGAGAGGAAATGAAACAAAATATTCACATCAAATAATTAAATAACATGACAAAAAGGCTGTTATTTTCTCGACTACAATGAAAGATGAATGAAAATGTCTTTTTAGGAGAAACATAGTTTAAATTCTTATCTTCAATGTAAAAAGTATTATTGTAAAAAAAACCTGTACATAGAGACAGAAATTTCCTTCTTAGTCCACAAAACAGAGGTTCAGTTGACAAGCTTTGTTAAACTTTTTGAAGAGCCATTTTCTTGTATAGATAGTTAATAAAACAGAAACATTGTCTACTAAAATAATAATTTATTAACATAAAATGTGTGTATAAAAAGAACAGTAAACTACATCAACATATCATAAATAACAAATATGATGGATATCATTTAAAGTTTGCAGTCATTTTATAAAGATAGTGTGATCAGTTTAGGAAAAAAAAATTGTCTTTCAAACCAACCAACAGTTCAAATTATCCAACTTTTGATTAATATCTTACAGTATATAATAATGGTATAAGTTATGAGTTGAAGTGTTGAAGTTCTAAATGTTTAAGCATGTGCACGACATAGATTCTCTTGACACAAAGTTTAAGGAAAACACTGTGTTTGGCTGAAAATTTATGATACCTTAAGAATTTAATGCAAAGATGCAGTTTCTGAAATCACAAAACTAAATATTTGATTTATAGATAGGTGTTAAACGCCACTTTCCACACTACTGTTGTTGCTATGTTGATGCTGTTAGGATTTTTTGGTGGAGGAAGGAAGTACAGGATTCAAACTGACAACCTGAGTGTTGACAGGCTAGTGAAACAGTAGTTCTACTACTCAGACCACTTGACCACTGAGGTCCCCACAATGCACAGGAAGTTAAAACATAAATATAAATCTTTCCTAAATGTGGGTTCATTATTGAAATAACATTTCTGAGGGTTTGTGGGTAAAAGATGAACAATCAAATTAAACACGTTATAAAAAACAAATTTCTTATAGGCTTGTATACATAATTTGCTCAAAGCATGAAAATACAATGTATCCTTAATAATTTAAAATTGGCTCACACAAAAACAATGGAACATATGGTAGTTCAGTTATACTGGTTTCAATAAATGGTTTATAAGTTTTTTGTTAAATGAAGAACAGACAATAACATTATGCAGAATACTCTCATAAACACATAAAGTAAAAGAGAAAAAAAAACAATAACTCTGCACACACACACACAATGATCATTCATGTATTTAAACTCTTATAGTGCTGGGACTACATTACTCATCAAAACAAGGGTGAAAACACTGAAATGTTTTGTCAGCATTACTGACTGTATTTGAATTTTGTGTTTTAAAAGATCTTTACTGGTTAAGGTATAACATAGACATAAAATTATCGAGGATTAATGAAAATGAGGTTAACGTCAAAAGAAACCTGCAAATACAGACACATTACACTCATTCCATTCACTAAAAGAGTCAACATATTGATAACAGACCTAACAAGAAAAACTTAACATTGATCACTAATCCATAAAATGAGTATAACTTATTACTCTCTTATTGTTGTCTAGTATCATGTTTTAAACATTAGTGGGCATAAACATATATATATACATGTAATTCTTTGTGTTTTTGAGAATTTGTTTCACTGAAATCCTTGCAAAAAGTTTGAATTGATGAATGTTTAAATTTTCATCCGATTCATTTTATTGAATTGACAGTTGTCTGAATCATAAATTACACAAAAGAAATTTCATTACCATTATCTATATCAATGCTAGTTAAAAGTTTATCTTGTATATTTCAAGCACCAAATAGTCTTAATGCATCAAACATTAGATATAGTTTTCAAATATAATAATAATTTGAATCCTGAATAATCAAACATTTTAAAGAATAACCTAACTCAGGGCCAACAATTTATTAGTAGATTAATGTGTGTTTTTGGAGTAATTTCAAACAGCAAAGATTCTAAATAGGAAATACATTCACACAAATTGATAGAATATCTATTTTGACCTATATATAAACAAAAATAAGGCTTACACTTATTAGTTAAATTTAGACAGATCGAAGCAAAAATAGACAAAAAATGTCAAATTGGAAAGACCCTTATTAAATGGCCATAAGAAAGAAAAAAAAGACATGAAATATACTCTGCAGTATATATATATAAGTATACATTTTATGCATTACACCTTGTTTATTCACATACAAATAAAACATTAACACATACAACAATAAACAAAAGATAAAACTGATAAAAAATAATATTCTACTTCCAGTTCATTCTTTTTTTTTTTTTTAACCAAAATTCACCAATAATATTAGGCTTATCATTGTGAACTCTATATCAGTGTTTAACGTACAAAAGAGTCATTGGTGATGCTCAAATGTGTATAATTTTGTACTCCAGACGTGTGTTTGAGTTTATAAAAGAGTCATCAGTGATACTCAAATCTTAAAAAGTTCAGGAATTATTTCTGCTATCTTTTTATTGGTTTCGTCTACCAATCAGTGGTTTTGTTTTACAAGTTCTTCATTTCAAACAAGGAATGAGCATGCATACATAGTTGCATTTTCTGATGATGCTTATTCAATGGATTTTAAACTGCATTTGTATTCCAGTGTATCTATTTAAGCATAACAAATATACCTACATCAACATTTGTAACAATAAGAACACAAGAGTTTTAAAATACATATACAGTACAAATATTTCAGAAGCAATAAGAACAAACAACATTGTAGATTTATTATAATTTAAAGGGTACTAAATTTCATGCATTTGATGCAGAGTTCAGTAGTGAATAAAGAGTTTGATATAAAACATTACACATTTCTTTCTGGCTTGTCGCCTTATTAAATTAATTATCTTTGACCTTCCCAACTAATCTTTTCATTGATATACATATATTTATAACCCAAATGAATTTTTTTTACATTAGACTAAATAACTTTTATTTATTTCCCGGGGTTATCAAACAGAAGGTCTTTTTTAGCATATCTATAGATTATTGTGTACTTTTCCTGTGAGACATAAAACTGATGAAGTATAATAAATAAGATGACAATAATACAACTACAAGGTCAAGGACAGATCTTTAAATTATTATGTTGGCTACACTCCTCCCCCACTTCTCTCTACAGGAATACGGTCCAACTCGGAACTCTTCAAAACAGCCTTAGCAAATCTTGAATTAGAGACGTTACCACTTTTCAAAGCACTCATTAACTGTAAAATACAAAATATAGTAATATGTGAATACAAATGCTATGATTATGTGAAAATTTTACCATCATTCTGAAAATGTAAAGAGTATTTCATAGATAAAACAGATAAGATATAAAAAAAAAAGATTGTAAAAACATAATAATTTATCATTGCTTGATAGCATGATAATGTGTACCTATCAAAACTATAAAATCATCATGTTTTAAAAAAAAAATGTAGCAGACCAAATACATGAAATAGCCAGCATACTTTTCTGTCAATAATTAAAAAAAAAAAGTCAATTGGAACTTTTGAAATGATTTCTCCTTTCTACAAATTTAAATCAGGCAATTAAAAAATAAAAAAAAATACTAAAAAAAAACCAAGTAACTATAAATTCTAAATATTGCACTATACTATTGTAAATGGAATACTACAAAGCAAAAGCTCACTAGTGCAATTTATATTTTACCAGAGAAGTAATGAATTATTCTTCTTATTCTTAATCAATAATAAAAAATTATAAAAGATCATAACATAAATTAGCTTGTGTTTTTGGAATAAAATATGTGTCAATTTTGTGAATATTATGCCTCAAGGAATATGTATTGCAATTGTAAGAGCTTGCAATATAAAGCTTGACTGCAATTATACTATAAATATACATGTATATACACAAATAAATTCATGAATGCGGTCTTTATATTCTTTTTGAAAGTAATATAGTTATAAAATAGACAAGTATATTATGTTCCTGTGAATACAATTCATTTCCATTTAAATATTAATCTATCTTCATAGAAACGGCTCTCTGCTGTACCTTATATGAAACAAGAATGTGTCCTAAGTACAAGGATGCCCCACTCGAACTATCATTTGCTATGTTCAGTGAACCATGAAATCTGGGTCAAAACTCTAATATGGTATTAAAATTAAAAAGATCATATCATAAGAAACATGTCTACTAGGTTTCAAGTTGGTTGGACTTCAACTTCATTAAAAACTACCTTGACCAAAATTTTAAACCTGAAGAAGGACAGACAAAAAAACAGATAGACAGACAAACATACGGACCAAAAAACACAATGCCCCTATACAATCATTGATGGGGCATAAAAATAAACAAAAAGCTTTATCTTAACAACATTTCTGATAAAAGTATACTCAATATCTTTGAAAATTTATGTCTGAATGAAATATAGATGATATTTAACGATAATTAAATTGATTAAAATTAATTGGACAATACCCTAAGCATCATTGTATACAACTAGGATCTTTACTGTAAAAGTATGCATAGCAGCTTAGTTCAATAATTAATTTATGTAACTTTAGCTTGAGCCACCAAAAAAATAATTATGTACTGTAAATTCAGGATTATTTGTGATGTTTATATTGATGTCAAAATCTTGATGATATAAATACCAGACTAGTATGCACTTTTATTTTGATAGAATAATCTGTATGTAGCCTTTTATTAAATAGCAATAATTTATCTTGCATATTTGTATATCGTTTCTAGAATTTCTTAATTTACATGATTTAAAACATTTGAACAAAAACATAAAAAAAAAAAGAAGAAAAAAACATAAATAGGAAAAGGATCAATCAGTATCATGTTTAAAGACATTCTAATGTAATATATAACAAAACAAAGGTACACACTGGTTAAACTGAAATTCAAATCATAAATATTCAAATGCAATTCATTTATAGTTGTAATACATTCTAAATTTATTATGCATAAAAATACTAAAATATCATTATATACTTTATTATGTATAAAGATGAGCCATATAGGAAATGATCTATTTACTATTTGAATTCACCCCATTAAAGATTATGTACCAATTTGAAATAGCTATCAAACATTTTATTTTCATGAACCAAACCAAGTCTAAATGCCAATAATTCTTTACTGTTTACAAAACTTTTAAATTTTAGAATTAATAGTTTTTCTATGCCACGAAAAAAATTACATTGGTTTTTAGCAAAACCTTATATAGCTCAAGACAAAATGAATTTAAAATATTTAAACACTGTGAATTCATGTATTTTTATTGATGTGAGTTTTTTTCATGTATTAAGGAAACATTGTATTTTTATGGATATTTTATTTTGTGGTTTTGAGAAAATTCGTCATACAAGTAAATATTTCGATAATCATTTGTATTCACGGTAGTTATCTATAACCACAAAATACACAAACATTGCTACCCAATGAATAATGTTGATTTCCAAAGAAGTTAAAAAAAAACCCAATCAATTCCTATCCCATATGACTCACATTATACTTAATTTATAAGCTGTAATAGTTTGATGGATTGTTCAAAAGAAGTAATCACACGAAGGTGCGTTCAATACCGTAAACGAAAGTTCACGATGACGTGATAATCCTCCCTCTTCCTTAGACAATTTCTCGAGTTCCTCACAAACATTTGCACAATACATCAACTAAAACATTCAAAACTTGGCATAAAATCTTGCCAATTTTCAATTAATGCTTCAAGAGTGTATAACAAGGGTTCAGAAGTTGTGAGTCTAAGGTATTCTGAATGTGTGAGGGCTATACCATTACAATGTTATGTGGGAAAGTAGAAGGGACAACCGAGAACCATATTTTTTAGATAATTTCGCAAAATGGTAATTGATGCATTCTGAAAAAAGACCCATGACCCACATCCAATAATTTAACTTCCATTTCTAACCTCCCACATACATTTTAATGGAATAGCCCATAAGGTCTTTAATAAGTTTACATTCAGAACTTGACAGATCTTTCAAACATTCAGCTTGATTTTATTTGAAGTATGATATTTTCTGAAAATGATTCCAAGACTTTTATGGAGGATAATTAACATACAAAGAGTTGTAGTGGATTAAAAGAAAGCAAAATATTTTGAACCCTTGCTAGAACTGTAATTGTAAGCACATCCTGTAAAAGAACTCTCAAGCCTGCCAACCTATGTTAGAACCCTGAAACAAGGTCACATTTACAGTTAATAATTTATCTGTTATGATAAAAAATAAAATTGATCAACATCGCTCAACCTGAATTAAAACAAAAACATAAAAGAAATAATGAATTACAAAGAACAGAATATTGCAAATAAGGAAAACAGTAAAACCAGTTTTGGCTGTTCCATTAAAATATACATCAAACGAAGTAATTTAAGACACCTGTATACATTAAAAATTGCCTTTCCAAGGTAAATTGTTGTTTTTTAATAAATGGAACAGCCTGTATATGCTGAATTGATCATGGCTTAATTATTTCAGTCCTTCATTAGAGGAAGTATTTTTTCCAGATTCTTAGGTAATTTATTCATTTCTATCTTTTGACAAATTATTAACAGTTTTCCTGTGTTAACTTTTGATCAAAATCGAATTTAAATATCAAATTTACTTGCTCTTCTCTGGTTTTTCCATTAAAACAATAATTCATTAATATCATAAAGTTGAAAAAAAATGAGATGTTGTATGACCACTAATGACAATGAATGAGACAACTTTCCAACAGTTGAAGTGGATGTAAGCAATTATAAGCAACTGTACCGCCTTTAACAATGTCAAAAACACTATAGTCTGCTATAAAGGGCCCAAAACTGAGTAACTTGAAACAATTCAATTAAGAAAACTTACAAACTAATTTATAATGAAAGTTAGTATATTTAATATAATAGTTCTTGAAAAACTGGTCATTATCGTGATATATGGACTGCCCACAGGACAGTGGTATTGACTAATATAGTGATAATGACTGAGCCGAAGGCGAGGTCGTTATTGCTGTCGCAGTCAATACCACTGTCCTACGGGCAGTTCATGTATCATGATAATGACTATTTTTTCAAGAACTATTATGTTTATTTCATTGAGAAACCATGTTTTGGAAAATTCTCATAAATTCAAAATGCCTAAAGCAACTCCAGTAGTTGCATGATTTCTATGGCAAAGAGTGAAGACCAGTCGTATTAATACTGCCATTCATTTTAGTGCAATTTTTCAGTATATAAATACTTAATCAAGTTATCTTTAATTTTATAATTAACGAAAACATATAATAAACAATTCAACAACTTAAATACAATATTAAAAACAGGAACATGTTTTATAAAAGATACATCTCTCTAAACAGAGAAACCATGCCCCACCGGTCATTAACAGAGAAATTACACCCCAACGGTCATTACCAGACGGAAACCATGCCCCAACGGTCATTATCAGACGGAAACCACGCCCCATCGATCATTATCATGTAAAAGTTTTCTGGTCCGTTTTTTATCTGTTAATGACCGATGGAATTTATTACTGAAGAATAATGAATGTCATGTGACCCCTTTTTATCCAATAAGAGAATCTTATTCTCAACCGATATGAAATAAACATCATTAATCAACTCAACAGTAAAGACTTGCAGGACAAAACTTGGTTTATCAACAACAATTCAATAAAGAACATGTTAACAGCCCAACTGTGAATTCATTCCATATCTTTATCATTCATAAAAAAAAATGCAAATTTTTTTTAATCTGCAATTATAATTTGTTTTGCTAGTAAGCTGTACATGTACGATTCATATTTTTGCACAAATTTATGTAGGTAAGCCAAAAATCCAAATGGAGGCAAAATACTGACAATATCATTCAATAATCATTTAACCATTCTAAACAAACAGGTATATTTTTGCAAATAACATTGTTTTAAGCATGTAAGCATATATTTCAAAAATTATTTTTTAAAATTTCAAAAATTTTAAAGGCAGATCTAAAAGCAACAGGTTAACACCTTGAATATTGTGTCATGAAGCATAAAATATATGTATACTATACAATAAAAGAAAAACACCCACTCAATTAATGCCTTTAAAGTGAGAATTTCTACTGCATTTAACTTTTTAAAAAGCGATTGAAATGAATAAAAAATTTTGAAACAATATTTCATCAAATATGAAATACTGTGAAAGGGAATATTTTAAAATGTCCATTTTAAACAAAATTACCCTTTGTGTAATTTATCAAGTCTTAACTAATATTTTATAACTTATTTCTCACTATATAATGCTAACTGTGCACAGCCTGCATGCTGTTTTACATTATAAGTTAAGAGCTGTTCCTTTGATAAATAATATAGAATAAAAAAAATATATCCTTCAGTCCAAATGAACTTATATTCTGAGTCTTATCTTTCCTATACTCTTACATTTGTGTCTTAACAAGATCGATTGTTGTTTCTTAAACAAACTGCTTTCAGGTTCTAATTGCCTTTAAATAGATGATATGAAGAACATATATATAAAAATATATTATTTTTTAATCATTCAAAAACATGCTTAAAAATGCACAAAATTATGTCAGCTTAAAAAATGACAATATTGCAGCATTTTAAGAAACCATTATAGCACACAAACAATGTAAAACAGACTGCATGACCAGGTTTTGACTACAGCTATAAAAATAAGCGAATGACTTCACAGTTATAGACTTGGAAAAGCCAAACCAATGCCTTACTCATGGTCGGAATCACTGAGTAGTGATTTCATCTTGTACACAGACGATTTAATGCCATAAACAGGATTATTCTTGTGAGATTTCAGAGAACTCAACAGCTGTAGGTAAATAAAAAACATTTTTTTGTAAGATTTCAGTGCAATCAACAGCTGTAGGTAAATAAAGAGATTCCAGTGTAGTCAACAGCTGTAGGAGAAAAAAAAGAAGCATAAGTTACTGTAGATTCATTTCTATTTGTGGGGTACTCTCAATTCTACTTATTTCCATTGATTTCAATGCATGGGTACAAGTGAACTACAAATCAAATTTGTCACCAAATTATAAATTTTCTATAATATAATGATAATATAGGCTATAAAAACCTTGAAAAAAAAGTAAATAAAAATACAATTTTCCGTCAATCCATTTAAGTTATATTATAATTAGTACTATTAAAAAATGAATCCACAGTGTGTGAAAAAATGTCATCGATTTGCCATTTCAGAATCTATTGAATTATGGGTAATATTTTCAAAAGCGTAGTTTGCACCGAATGGCTGTCATTGGCTTACGATGTCCAAAATAAGTGAAATAACATCAACGAATAGTGGTTGTTTTCAACACAAACAATTAGATAACCCATGGTCCTTTAACAATTAGATAACCCATGGTCCTTTAGATTCTTAAATGGTGAATTAGGGCACACAATTATATAACACTGCTTAAGTGACCACACAACAACAAAATACCAAAACTGCAAATAAAACATGTATCTATTCACTTCAATCATGAACTGATGATACTAATTACGCACATACTGTGGATTAGTTTAACTTTTGAAGGGTGCCAATTTTTATGGATTAAAGAAACATGAATTTGTCATGGATTTTCAATTCCTGGTATTGCCTAAGTCTACAAACAACATGTTGGAAAATATGTTGTTCATTGAGCTTAACATTTGTGGTTCAAATCTACAAAAGTGTGTGTGTTACGATAAATAAAGAAAAACAAATGCTTTCATATGTTTATGATAAGAATACCTTTATAATTTTTTTTTACTTTTTTTTTTATCATACAACAGTAGTCCTAAAAAGCTAAAAGCTTGGATAAAAAAAATAAATAGAGTTATAGATATCTATAGAATCATTGATATATTCACAACATAACCTTATATATTATTAAAAGCATGGTACAATTATACCCACACAATTTTTGTTCAAGCTATATATAGCCAAGAGGAATGTGTGAGATCTTTTGTGAGGTATCAATCAGTGCAAACAATAAATTCTGTGGATGTGAGTGACACAACAACAACTCCTTACTATTGGTCAGAATGCAGGGATCTTATCCTGTAAACAAATGGCTTTAATGCATGGTCTAGACCCTCACAGTGAGATTCCAATGCAATCACAAGTTGCATAAGCTGCAGAGAGATTAAATCAGAATGAATTCAGAAATCAAACTTCATTCAGTTATGTCTAAGCCAAAATCATTTCAAAGTTTTTGGGAGTGTGACCACTGGAGTATGAAAACAAAGTCATATGATAGACAGATAAAGACAGTCACAATACCACCAATCCTTAGACCAAGTAGTTAAGACCTGTCATGTAAAGTTAATAGATATAATACTACAGGACAAAAACAAAATTAAAATTATTTGATGTTATCCCCCTACCCACCTATTTTTTTTATTTTTTTTATTTGTGCTCAAATGTAGTTTTCTTGTATCAAAAATGCAACTTATGTTGCCTCCCCCCCCCCCCCCCCCCCAAATTAAAAAAAAAAAAAAAACAAATCCCTACCTACGAAGCCCTACAAACAGACATTGGTAAGCACATCACACACAGAAATTAAGGGTGGCCCTGATGGTAAAAAAATATGAAATGTATGTAATGGTATATGCTCTTAAAATCTGAGCACTATGTTTCACACTGACACACACTAAAAAAATACTGTACACAAATAAAAGTAGTCAACACTGTACACACATTACACAATTGTCACTGTACACATGTGGTACAGGTAAATACTAACCTGGAGAAATTCTCCTATATCTACTTGAGCATTTTTGTTGAGATCTACTTCATTAAGGATATCATGCAGCTGATCTTCTGTCACACGCTCACCAATTTTCTGAAATCAAATATACATTACATAGTAAGAAAATATAAAATATATGTGTATCAGCTTTAGAAGCAGGAAGACAATCAAATTTTTACCGTTTTTCCCCATTCTTTTCCTGGTTCCTTGCAAGTATAAATAAGTTCTATATCTATCTACAAGTTTATCATTTCTCAACCAATAATGTGATATTCAACACAAATTACTGACGAATTGTGAAAAAGGATAAAAAATTAACTGAGGCCTCAACAGAAATTGCTTTTTGCAAAAAATAGAGAGAGATTATAATTATTAGGAGTCTTTATTTGTATACCATTTATTATGCAAAAAATAGTTTAGTCTTTGCTTTACAATTTGCCTTAATGTTAAGGTCTATGATATAAGGGAAATAACTCTAAATAAATTATACATTATAATGTATTATAATTCTTATATGATTTGCATATCTATAAATACTTGAATTGGATTGGTCAATTAGAATTTTTCTCCAAGTTTACACTTCGATAAACCATGTTTCAGAAATTACTTTTGTAATCTATTCATGCGCGATACACAAGCTTGCAGTGATCCCAGGATTTTCAGCAATTTGAGATTTAAAAACAATTGCATAACAGTTGTGACTATTCTAGTGCATATATAACAAAAAAAAAGAAATAAATTTAATTCACTAAGCTTCCAAAATGTATAAAAATAAAATTTAATAAAATTCTGCGAAATTTCATGAAGGATTTGGCGAATTTACGTCATGGCAAAACACGACGTCATACGAAAAGAAATTTTCGAGGGAAAGATTATTTCGTTATGTGTACGCTTCAAATTGGAATAACATTTAATTAAAATGAAGTTTTTGAGGTAGGTGCTATTCTATTTAAGATTCCGTTGTAGTTATCTGACATTTATGGTTTTTAGAAAGTCAAGATGGCGGTGTACTCCTTAGTTACGACTTGCCATTGTGCTTTTGATGGTAATATATATAGTAGCCATCATAAAAAAAAATGTTTATTAGATATCACAAATGTTTGGCTGAAGAATTATAAGGATTAAACACATTTTTTCTAGAGGTTATTGATGTGTAAACCGGGGCTCTTACTCACAAACTCAACATAAAAGTCCTTCAGACTTTTATTCAGTTTGTGAGTTAATCGCCCCGGTTTACACATCAATAACCTCTAGAAAAAATGTGTTTAATCCTATAATGACCACTCTAGATTACAGTGCATTATTTTCAGATTATTTTATAGTCTCAATGTTTTCTGTTTAATTAAAAGTTTATGCTAAATTGAAATACTTATCTGGATGTAAATATCAAACCAGGAAAGTTGAAGGATATTGACAAACAATTGTTTTTTCAAAGATATTCGGTTTTAGTTTTTTAGATAATGTCTTCATCTTCACATAACACCTTATAAAATGTGTTCTTTGTTAAACACTTTTATCAATACCCACATAAATCATTTTCCCTCGTTTAATAACGTGTATCCACATTACTGTAAAGGTGGTACCAAACACCTTGACAAAAATTAATTTGACTAGTTTAATTTTCCTAAAATATAGACAAAACATATACTTTGACCTATCACTTACTCTGAAAAATTTCATTGGATTTAATTTGACTTTTCATCATTGCAATTGAGAAGCTTACATGATTTAAATGTTTAGCAGATTTTTCAGAGTTATCTCCCTGTAGTATTCGGTACCACCTTAAAAGTACTTTTCTAAATTTCTCCTTACCTTAAAATATCTCCTGAGATCATTAACAGTAATAAAACCTTTGTTTTCATAGTCCAGTGATTTAAATCTCTTTACATACATATTGATTTCATCCTTAGTAAAGTTGATAGGAACACTTGAGGTACCAGCACCTAAATCTAAACCCATTTCTCGCCTCAAAAATTGTTTGGCATGCTCCATTTCTGCCTGGAAACATTAAGAATATAAAATATACACAACACACTGAAAACATGATGTCAGTAACTTCGAAAGATCTTTAGATTTTTTGTAATGGAGGGTTCGTGTTGCTTAGTCTTTTTTTTCTATGATGTGTTTTGTATGCTATTGTTTATCTGTTCATCTTTTTCTTTTGTGACCATGGCATTGTCAGGTTTTATTTGTTATCTATGAGTGAAAATTCCTCTGGTATTTCACCCATCTCCTTTGTTGTGTTTTATGATTTGTACATGTATGTGACAAATGTGAAATAGAAAGCAATTTTTCTATTCTAAATCATAACTTATGAAATTAACCAAATAAGTATGGTAACTTGAAATATAATATGAATTTAAATTATGGCTAATTAGTTGAATTTATTTCTTCTCATGTACATGTATTATTTTTTTTAAAATAGTTTCAGAGATGTTGCATAAATTTGCACAACTCCCTTAATAGGTTATTCAAAATGGCTGACACTTCATATAATGAACTATATATTTATATCCTACCAAGTATAAGAGTTTTTCAGTAAAACTGGACAAAAGAAATTGCATTCATAAGATGAGATTGTTAAAATACTAAAAGAAACGGTCAAAGTCCCATAACTTTAGTAAAAATTTGATCAATTCAAACTGACAATTTAATATGGTAAAGACAATGTGAAACAAACATTCCTACCAAGTATGTAAGCTCTTGAGATGCAAAACAGTTTCTGAATAATGTTTTTGATTCCTTACCATTCATTCCCTTATGGCTTTTTCATAAAACTAAATGAAGAAGACAGGATGTAAAATTTGTTGTAGGTCAATTTTCTAGTACTGTAAACCAACTTATTTTCGCGAGCGATTTATAACTTTCCTGAGTAGAAAAATAACGGAAATTTAAATCTTTGTGGAAATGTAAAACTTGGATCTTTCTTTATTTATCTAACTCAAGTAAATTAGAAAATCACAAAATTAAATCGCCGCGAAATGGACTAGAAAGGTATAAACACAAAAATAAGTTGGTTTACAGTTTTTCATTTGAATTATGCAGAGTTTCTCAAAGTATGTTATATAATTAGTTGTGGGGCATTAAGAAAGGAATTCTATTCCAAAACTCTCATTTCAATAGAACAGCCCCCTTACCTGTTGTCTAGATTTACTCCATTTTAATTCCTCTGTCATTATCTCAATGATTCTTGGGAGGGCCTCTTCTGCAGCATGTACATTACAGAAAGCTAATCTGGTTCTTCTGGCTAAAATATCTACTGCCCTACATGCATACTCCCTAACTGCATATCTAACCTGAAAAATACTAACACATGTAGATTACAGAAAGCTAATCTGGTTCTTCTGGCTAAAATATCTACAGCTCTACATGCATTCTCTCTCACTACGTATCTGACCTAAAATATACTAACACATGTAGATTACAGAAAGCTAATCTGGTTCTTCTGGCTAAAATATCTACTGCCCTACATGCATACTCCCTAACTGCATATCTGACCTGAAATTTTCTTACACAAGTACATTACAGAAAGCTAATCTGGTTCTTCTGGCTAAAATATCTACTGCCCTACATGCATACTCCCTAACTGCATATCTAACCTGAAAAATACTAACACATGTACATTACAGAAAGCTAATCTGGTTCTTCTGGCTAAAATATCTACAGCTCTAAATGCATTCTCTCTCACTACGTATCTGACCTAAAATATACTAACACATGTAGATTACAGAAAGCTAATCTGGTTCTTCTGGCTAAAATATCTACAGCTCTACATGCATTCTCTCTCACTATGTATCTGACCTAAAATATACTAACACATGTAGATTACAGAAAGCTAATCTGGTTCTTCTGGCTAAAATATCTACTGCCCTACATGCATACTCCCTAACTGCATATCTGACCTGAAATTTTCTTACACATGTATATTACAGAAAGCTAATCTGGTTCTTCTGGCTAAAATATCTACAGCTCTACATGCATACTCCTTAACCGAATATCTGACCTAAAATATACTAACACATGTACATTACAGAAAGCTAATCTGGTTCTTCTGGCTAAAATATCTACTGTCCTACATGCATACTCCCTAACTGCATATCTGACCTGAAATTTACTAACACATGTACATTACAGAAAGCTAATCTGGTTCTTCTGGCTAAAATATCTACAGCCCTACATGCATACTCCCTAACTGCATATCTAACCTGAAATATACTGATATTAAACTATCAAGACAACAATATTGATACCTGACCTGAAGAAGTAATAGCTCTGAATTTGACTTAATAATTATAGGTTACATAACGAGTGAGAATTAGATATCGATTGATATTAACTCGAGTTATTTAATTTCAATAATAATAAACGGGCCTATGGCGAGTTTATTACTATTGAAATTAAATAACGAGAGTTGATATCAAGCGATATCTAATTCTCACAAGTTGTTAAACCTATTTCTCTTATGGCAAAAAGTTGTATGTGTGTGGCCTATTTGTTGCGAGTTGTGTTGCTACGGCCATTTTTCTTTGCAACGCATACTTGTTTACTTATGACAGATTTTTATAATTTTTTAAAGTAAAATTTACCAAAATCGTCTAGGGATCATCAAATTAATGTAATTTTGATATCACTTTTTCATATCACACTCCGTACGGTGTGATACGAAAAATATCTATTCACGTGGGAGTTAGATAACAGGCCCCAACCATAAGAGAATAAACATTATAAATGACTCTTGCTATATGTAAACAGTCGGTATTTATTTGCTTCAATGAGTATCAATATAATAAAATATTGGAAGAGTAAACTCCTACATGCTGTGCAGAATGTATCTGGAACCATTTGCTAAAAACTTATAAAATTTCTGAAATCCACTGTACAATGGGAGATGAGAATGATTCCCATGCACCAATAAAAGTCAATCAAACCATTTTTTTTTTTTAAATTTCTACATTTTAATGTAGCAAATTCTTATTCTTATTCTTACTTCAGCCTCTAAATAAGGGAATTCTTCGTGTAGTCTTTTACCAGACACTGGCCATCGTTTACCCGTCAGCGTAGCTAACTTTGCAACTTTGAAAGCTTTATCTCCATATGTGCTGGCTAAATGCTTTGCTACCTAAAAAAAAATGGAATTTCAAAATGATATGTACATATGTTGGTTAAGTTTTTATTAGCAGTTCCACTAAAAACCTGACACTTTCACATTTTTGTGTGAGGTGCACAGATTGATTCATACAAAGAAATTCATGTTTGTTGAATGCAAATTTTCATAATTTTGACACCAGCAATAAATCAAGAATGTATTCCCCTTTAATAAAAATGATGTTACAACTCCAAGCACTATATGTGTTAGGCATTTTTGTCAATGATGTGCCACCAGTACTTTTTTACACAAATCATATATAAGTACACGAAGTCAACATGATTATGAATACCAGTCATTTTACTTAGAAAAGCTTGATCAACAGACACTTTATTAACATACTTAGAGAATAAAGGAAGAAACTAGAAACAAAATGAACCACAGGAATCACAAAGAAGAAAAGCTTGATCCACGGACACTTTATTAGCAAAGTATACGTAGCTACCAAGTTTAACAATTCCAAAAATTTGCAGCGATCATACATATCACCCTATTACCATCCCAATTGGAAACAGTACCTCTTTGGGAGTGAAGCCAGTTGAAATGGTATGGCATTATGATCTATTTCATTATTTCAACAATAATACCACTAGAAACCTCCATGAGAACAACTACATAGATGTGTGAGAATATGTATATATAGCAGCTAACCATATAATAACGTTATTGACTAACTTTCACTTTTAACTTAACTAGATTCTTTTTTCACTTTCACTTTCTATTTATATCTATAACGTCGACATAACAACCTTTATTGTAACATTATTTTCATCGAAAACGCAGAACCGCAAAATTTGTACTACGCTGTTCGACTTCACATTTAATATTGTCCTGAAGAGGCCATGCTTGTTGGTGAAACATGTCAACCAGAATAAACTCTTACCATGCGGTAATTGATGGGTGCTGTTGTCTTTATTATCATTTTATTTTACTTTAACTTATCAAGTGAAAGACAACTGTGATTACCTTTTCAGTATCCACCCACAATACCCAAAGCACTATTACATGTACATGTATTACCACTTCAGGTGTTGGTTCACCTTGTTTAAATACAAATCATTTTGGAAAAATGGTAATAAATAGTTAAAAAATTCGTAAAGGTTCCGCGGAACCCAGTGTCTTGCCTACTTTTGCTGTAAATTGATGGCTCAACAAAAATGAGGGAAAAAATCAATAAAAGTATTCCGCTTGATATTATCTTTTGATTGTAAGAAGCTTCTGTCCAAGTTTGGTAAAAATCCAGGATAGTTTATTAATCTAATAAATGTTTTAAAAACGTTAACTGCAGACTGGATGAAATGTTAACTGGAAGAAAAGCTAAGTCCATTCATAAGTAAAATACAGATACACAGGTACAAAATATTAACAAAATTTCCTTCTAGATACTAGCTTTTGATCATAAACAAGCTTCTGTCCAAGTTTGACACAAATTAAAAATAGTATAAGAAAGTTATCAAAATTTAAAAAAAATTTAACCACAGAGTGAATGTGTTGTTTCCTGGCAAAAAATCTAAGTCCATTTAAAGTAAAATACGGAAAAAATGGATTTATCGTTTTAAAAAGTTTACTTCTGGATACTATCTTATGATCATAAACAAGCTTCTGTCTAAGTTTGGTACAAACCAAGGATAGTTTAAGAAAGTTATTAAAATTTCAAAAACTTTAACCACAGAGTGAATGTAATGTTTTCCTGCAGAAAAACTAAGTCCATTTATAAGCAAAATATGGAAAAAATGGAATTTTATTTTTACAAAATTTACTTCTGAATACTATCTTATGATCACAAACAAGCTTCTGTCCAAGTTTAGTAGAAATCCAGTATGACTTAAGAAAGTTATTAAAACTTCAAAAACTTTAACCACAGAGTGAATATTTGTGGACACCGCTGCCGCCGCCGATGACGGAATGTAGGATCGCTTAGTCTCGCTTTTTCGACTAAAGTCAATGCCTCAACAAAAACTAGCTTAGACAATCTTGACTTAAAGTACAGACAGAGTGATTGGCACCACGAACGTGCATTGATAACATTTATTCATATAAACCACACTGAAGTACAAATTTGAATTTCCTAATAGAAAACACTATTCATTTTGTTATAGTTTAATACTACTGAATATGTTTAAAAAATATAGTCTATCAAAAAAGATCTGTGTTGTCTGTCATCTCCAAATAATATAAATAGAAATGACAAAGTCAATGTTTGGCAACAGAAACTAACAGCATGTGCACAACTGCATGCCTTGTAGAAGAACAACAGATTCTTTCAATTGTTCCACCTTTTGTTGTTGTTTGTCTTTTTAATATTGAGCTAACTATAGAGTTGTATTTGATCATTTTTGAAAGCTGTATGGTATACCTGTAAATGTGGTCTCATTGACAATCATACCACATTTCCTAATTTTTACAGTTAATCAAATAAAGAGCAGATGGATGAACAAAAATATTGTGTGGTGACACCATTACCTCATTTTCCAGACCAAAATCTTGCACCAATCTGATGAACAATGTCGGGGACCATCCATGAGCACCATCTAACATTAGACCTTTAGTCCGACATCCTGAGGTGGTCTTTAGATTGCAAACATCTATTGCTTTGTCAACTGTTTCTTCAGCCATATGTCTGTAGGTTGTCCATTTACCACCTATCAAATAAAACAATATAAAATCAAGGACCAATACAACATCAAATTTTCATGCACATTTGGACCTTAAAAGGAAGTTAAAAGTTCTTGCAGTCTCTCAATCTTGGTTCAGTAAATTTTTCAGAATTAATCATTTTTGTGGTGTACTAATTTTTAGGGTTTTGCGTGTAACTTTGACCATTACTTTAAGATTTTATCAAATTACAATTTTCCCATCAACTTGAATGCAGAATTTCTTAAAACCACAAAAAATGCATCTTTGCAAATACAATTTTCCTCAATTTTTAAAAATTAGTGTGAAAAAAAAAAAAAATGAACAGCGTTCAGTTATAATGTTCTCTTCCTATGTACATGTTTTTTTTCGTTTAAATATCCTACAAGAAATGTTGATGTGAGACGGCTATGCAACATCATTTGGTCCCCGGTGGATAGTTGTCTCATTCATTTTTTTTTACATAAATAAGGCCGTTAGTTTTCTCGTTTGAATTGTTTTACATTGTCTTATCAGGGCCTTTTATAGCTGACTATGCTGTATGGGCTTTGCTCATTGTTGAAGGCTGTACGGTGACCTATAGTTGTTTTAAAATGTCTGTCATTTTGGTCTTTTGTGGATAGTTGTCTCATTGACAATCATACCACATCTTCTTTTTTATTATATCATCTCAGATATCTGTGTAGGCCCATTACAATTTATCAGTTCTGAGAGTTCTATAATATAATTGCAAGCTATTCAAAAGGAATTGGATTTGCTTTGGTCCAAGCTTACCTGCTATAGTTATTAAATTATTATCTGAGATTTCTATGATATGATTGCGAGCTATAGATTGGGTGCCTGTTTGGTTAGGGCCCATCACATACTAAAGGTTACCTGCTATAGTTATTAAATTATTATCTGAGATTTCTATATGATTGCGAGCTATAGATTGGGTGCCTGTTTGGTTAGGGCCCATCACATAGTAAAGGTTACCTGCTATAGTTATTAAATTATAATCTGAGATTTTTTTGATATGATTGCGAGCTATAGATTAGGTGCCTGTTTGGTTAGGGCCCATCACATACTAAAGGTTACCTGCTATAGTTATTAAGTTATTATCTGAGATTTCTATGATATGATTGCGAGCTATAGATTGAGTATCTGACTTGTTGGGGTCCATCACTAGAGGTCTGATTCCGCACCAAGCTGACAGCACATCACCTCTTCTTACTGGAAAAAAAAGTATATCAATATTTCAAACTTTTATATTTTCAAGGATTGTTATTTTACGCATTTTCAGTGCAAAAACTTGTGCTGGTGTTAAATTTATGCATCAAAAACAAATGTGCACATCTTGTCATTTTATGAACACTTATATAAATAAGGGAAAATAAATCATGAATAAAACATTTCCAGGTCTACAAAACTTTATTACAGGTACTTGTGTAACTGAACAATATACATAGGAACTTCTTTTTTGCCCAAAAGAATGTACCACTAGAAAGACTCATAAAAACTTTTGCTGACAATTGGAAGTAAATTCCAAAAGTAAAATTTCTTCTATTTTAAAAAAAAAATCAAAATAAAGAGGTTTGCTGCATTAAGTAGAGATTCATATGCTTATAAGTCTTTTAAGAGAATTATTGATATCAGAGGTTTTTTTTATATCTTGGTACAGTTATTCTACATTCCTCTTTAAAATGCTACACTTTAGTTTTAGATAACATTGTATTATGAGGGTAGTAATGCCCTTTAACGTCAAAGGGACATTTTCAGCTACCATTAGAAAAAAATTGATTTAAAATTTCAACATGATTTGTCAAATTATCCTTATCATGATTCGCCAGAGGTCTCAAATAATTATTGTTATTGTTTTTTTTGGAAAAATTTAACAAAATTCGTCAGAATCATTCAATTGTTTTATCGTCTGAAAGAAAGTGTATATTTTATCATCATGCAACAAAAATTACTGTTAACATCTTTTGGCAAGAATTTTTACTGTTACAAGTACACACCCATGATATCGCGGGTCCGTGACTGAATTGAATTATATAACTATGCTTAAGCCTTATTTTAGTAATTGGTATTGTCATCTGATATATTAAATATATATCTGATATTAAAGTCATGTCGATTATAAGATACACAGTTTTCTCTGCTTTCAAATCTTTCTGTTTGAACCCGTCGACCTGGAACTTATCAATTATTGGTAATATTTATTATTTGGAAAACAAAAGGTCCTGGCTATCCAGGAATGGAGTATTTTTTAATCAACAGCACTGTCCTATATTAGTTATCTTAGAAAGTCTTGCTGATTGCTGAATAAAACTACAATAGGGAACAATTTGACAATGATTTAATTTAGTAGTGTCAGCCCTTTGATTATGACCCGTGTATATAGCAAAATCCTAAATACACCGTTTGGTGGTGCGCCTGTCAAATGCGGAATGTACAGATAAGGTAATAGCTAACAGGTGAATATACTATTGGTATCGGTATCGGATTCGACCCGGAACTTGTTAATTATTGGCATTATTAATTATGTGGAAAACAAAAGGGTCTGGAGTGGTGTAATTTTTAATCTATACCATTGTCCTATATAAGTTATATATAGAGTTGAATTCTTTGATTTGTCGTTTTTACCCGATGACGGCTGACAAATTGGACCTCGTAATTTTAGTATTATAGATTCCTCACGAAGGTACACCCATTACCACCCTCTATTATGTTATTGAGAACACTGTCAGCTAAGGGTTCAATAAAAATAAAACTCTTCATGAAGTAATATATAATGATAGATTAGTGAGGATTGCTTCCCTTGACTCACTGTGACAAAAAACGATGTTTAAATTGGTGTTGTGTGTGAAAACCAATTATAATTCTATTCATCTTGTATTCTCAAGGATTTACATATACTGATCCCTGATCCAATACCTTGATTTAAATATAATTGATTTAAACAATAAAATGTTGGGATTGAATTGAAAAGCTTGTAACAGGGTTAACTTATACCAACAGTGTGTACAATTTAACACTGTTATCTCTTTCCTAGCAGTATTTGCAGTACAAAAATATCAGAAACAAATGTGGCTGTGTTTGTGAAGTACACAAATCCAAGTCTAAATTATCGAATAATTGGACAAATTTAAAACAAAATTTGAATTTGGAGTCTCAATTCATACATTTTCTTTGAAATGAAATTAGCTGGACATTTAATAACAAAACACAGAAGTAAATTAGCTTCATACATGTCATTACTTATTCAAAAAGCTGACTATCTAAATAATCTCCTTTTTTAAAACATTTTTCAATAATACCCTGAATTAAAATTTTGAAAGTTAAAATATTAAATTGGATTACAATAAGTTTAACAGCATAAAAGAAAATGCTATATAAAAAGCATCAATAACATAATTATATAAAATTGTACAATATGATAATTTACATGAAGTTAAAAAAAAACATTTAAAAATTGATTTCTATATTATCAAACAGATTGATCATGAACATTTTATGACATCCAAAATAAACACTTTCAATAACCAATTTTGTTATAAACAATAAACAACCTACAGAAATTAAAACTTTAATTATCCTTCCATTAAAATATAATCAACAATGTATACAAATTAATTACATGTTTGTGATAGTTTGTCTCAAGAAAACTTGACTGACAAGGATAATACTCCAGTAATTAAAGAGTTATGATAATATGTATGAGTGATCCTGACACACTGATCAGTGACAAACATAACTTATACTTGGTATATATACATCATATGGGCTTGTAATGTTCATCAGCTCCAATACAAAGAATTCGAAAGGAAATCACATCAAGGTAGCATATCTTATTTAAATTATTGTTTAATTTCAAATTTTATTGTAAAATTAATTTTAATAGTCATTTTTATTCATTTCATTCTTTTTAAAATTACTTTTTTCTTTCTTTATCTAGTTTAAATACTTTTTTTCATATTCAATCAAAAAATATATTTAAAATTTTAGTGTAAAAATTATAAATGTAATTAATTTTATCATTAAATTTCACTTAATTTTAATATCAAGTCATTATTTTATTTATTTTCTTTTGAATTCACTCCGGTTAAAAATCATTTTTCTTTTTATTAAATATCTTTTTCTTTTTATTAAATATCTTTTTCTTTTTATTAAATATCTTTTTCTTTTTATCAATTTTAAAAATAAAGTATAAATAACTTTTAAAATTAATATATCGCTACAACGCATTTAAACTATTGGTAAAAGATAAATTAAAGTTTTGAGATTTAGCTTAAAATAATAAAGACCAATTGACAAATATCTGTACAATTGACTTCTATTTTTTAGTATAACATAGTATGTTATATTCTTTGACTCAGGGTGAATCTTAAAATGAAAACTAAGCCAGCATTTGATTGGCACATCTTTGTGCAGGCTTTATTTCCAATGTCTGAGCGAATATGTGTTAGTGAAATGGTGACCAATCCTTCAACTATCAGCTATATTTTAAGAAAAACAACTACTACTCCTTTGACAACTTATTTATCAGGCCAGAGAGCTATCCCAGAATGGATAGATATGGTTTGGCACAATATATGCATGGGCTTAATGAAATTGCCAATGCTATTTTGTGTTTGACCATATTTATTTCAATTCCATCATTGGACAGGTAGCTTTTAGTAAATTATAATTTATTTATCAATCATCGTAAACTTTAAAAGGTAATTATTCGTTTATACCATTTTTGCTGTAAAACAGTATCTGCAGCACATCAGCCTAAAAGATATTGTCTACATATTCAAGATGACCTGGCAAGGTAATTGTTTGATTTACTTGTTTTACTGGTAAATATTTTCGACATATTCAGGATGATTTATTGTTTGACTAACTTCCAGTAGCAGATATTTCATAAATTCAGAATGAAGGGCCACAACTGAGGTGGATTGGCACACATTATGCACAGGCTTGAAATGAAGTGTCTGTGCTAATTCATGCTTAACCATTTCAGTTTGTTAAATCATCTATAGCATCAGTGATTTTCATGGAATATTTTATGTTTTTTAAAGGAATTCGGTGTTGCCAAGATTTCATTTATAATTTTACCAGACAACTTTGCCTTCTTTTTCTAGAGGATTGCTTAATGAATGTTGAAGGTTGTACAATGCCAGACGATGTCTATTTTTGCTTAACGTTTGCAGTTAGATTGCTGTCTGGCTAGTGTTTCACCCACAGTTCATAGCATATTATAGATTAAGACAATTCAGACATTAACTCTATTTCTTTACATCAGTTGTTTCTCTGTTGTTTCAAGTACAACTATTTTCAGAAGGGATCTGTTTTAATTTTCAAATTTGGTAGTTATATTTTCATATTTTTCTTTCAATAATGAAAACAATGATGTACGAGAAACATCTAAAGACCAGAAGTTGAAAAGCTGTTCAAACGTCTATCATGTAGGTTGTACAAACAAATAACCAGACGACTATAGAGTATGAAGAAAGCAGAGAACAAAATGTCTTGACACATTTTGTGTGCAGTCTTTATATAAATAGTCTGCACCATACTGTGTTGAATCAGTTTGTTAATAAATCAACTAAGGATATGTTTGGTGAAAACGAAAATGGAGAATGTGTCCATAGGAAACAGTTATTGCCCCTGTTTGCAATTTTTGTTATAAAGGGACATAACTCAAGAACAAGTAAAAGTGACACCACCAAATTGGCAATTGATCCAAGTTTTGCGATAATAAGTGTTTGTGTCTAAGTTTCATAATATTTGGTTGCGCCAAACTTTTTTCAGATAACAACAACTTATTTTTGGACCTATAGACAGACAAGGGTAACACTTAATGCCCCTAAAAACAACAAGCATCAATTCAAAACTGAAATTATGTATTTTGATTGGTCTGATTTTTCAATTATAAATCTAGTTGTTTATAGTATTTGAAGTTCTGGTTTGTGCTTGAATATATTTATACTAACTAGCTATATCTAGTTTCTTTGTGACATTTGTTTATTCTGATTTTCAAATGTCTTAAATTCAATTGTTTCACAAAAGTAAGAATTTTGCATTTGTTGGGCTAGATCACCAGCTATTTTTCATACAATAAAGAATTTCATTGGCACATTTTTGGGCAGGCTTCAATTAAAATGTCTGATCAAATGTGTGCTACTGAAACTCTGAATTATATCTCATCAGACAAGCCTTTAATTTACAGCTGGTATGCTCAACACATTATATGAGTTATTTCTATAGCGAGAGACTGCAAAGAGTTATAATTGTTAATTTTATGCTGCCGAAATTATATTTGGTATTTATAGTACCCCTGTTTGTTGTCATGTATTTGATATAAGTAGTAAAAGCTTTGTCAATCTTAATATGTATTCATCATGGTCAATAATAAAATGTATATAACATGGCTTTTCCAGAGCAGAGCAGAGCTCTTAGGATCAGTATACTAGCATCCCAAGTTGATAGGGGTGTGATAGTGGAAATGCACAAAGATATTTTCTCTTTCTATATAACCTACCATCCACATCCTGATGTAAATAATTTCTAACTTCTGATAATATAAACTGGATCTCATTTTCTGATGGAGAAGGTTTGTCTGTCACTTCACAAGCAACATCAGTCGTTCCTGTAAAAATAAATGAAGGGCATTTAAGGTGGTACAATAACATTACAGTTAGATAACTCTGTCAAAATCACCTAAAAGTTTAATCAAGTTCTATTGAGTATTGTTTAGGAAATGTTAAGCTTCTCAATGATCAAAATTGGTGTTTGTCATACTGCTAAATATATATCTAATGAATTTTTTCAGATAAAGTGTGTGGTTCAAGTTTTTAAAAACTGTTTTATTTTTGTCAAAGGGTAAAAGTCAGAAATTTATGAAAATTAAAAGAGCCAAATTAATTTTAGTTTAGGTATGGGTTCCACCTTAATCTTTAAACTATAATTATACATTATCAATTTAATCCTCCAAAATGACATTATCTTATTTAACCCTTTCAACGCTACACAAAAAAATAGAAAAATGGCTGCTGCTGCTGCATTTTTTTGTGTTCATTGATTAGAACAGTACATTCCTTTCCAGACTGTTGTATCTTTTTTATTATAAGAGATACAGAGAAAGTTATTGCATGAAAAATGCTCAGGAGAGTATGAACTGTAATGTTAGATAATTATTTCAGTAAAATGTGTTAAGACTTTGATGTCTTAGATTTGGCTCTTTATTTCTTTATCTTAATTTCAGCAATGACTAATTAAAAAGGTGTGGCCAGAGCATACTGTTTTTCAATCAGAGCCAATTTTAGTGAATTGTAAAAAAATTGTATTTTCATTCATATGTTTTGTTGTTTTGAATAATCTCGGCGGAATGAATATCATTTTTTAACTATTTCAAACAATTTTCTTCATTCTGTTTGTAAGAATCTGCAACATTTTTTTTGTGGCCACATAATGTTGTCACTCTGGCGGGTAGTTTTTCTAAAGAGCAATCATACCACTTCTCCTCATGTTTTCATAAGCAAGAAGAGGAGTTAATGACTATTTTGGTTATCATTCAAACCTGCTAACGTCACTTTTTGCCAAGGGAGAAAAAATATCACTCGTCCATCACTGGTATCAGGATCCAGTAAACCCATATCTTCTGGACTGAAACAAATAAATATCACCACTTCATGCACTTTATCATTGAAAACCAAAACAATTTTATCTATTTATCTTTTATTCAAAAGCTGAGTTAATCTGCTATGGATTAAATATTCGTTGGAATACTAGTTTTCATTATATGTGGGTACAGGGGTTTACAAATTTTGAATGAATACTTTGCCAAAACCACTAAATTAAATTTCAATCAATATACAAGTTTTCCTTAATTCATAAAAAAATAGTACCAAGGAAAATAAATAAATCCACAGTATCTTGTAAATTAGAAATTTTGCTATATGCGCCTGTCTGGGTCAGTGTCTATTACAGGTTTGGTGTTTGTTGAAGTGTGCTGTGTTTGTTTTTTGTTAATTATTTTGTACCTAAATCATGTTGCAATTTTTTTCGTTTATTTGTTTTACATTTGTCATGCATTGGTCTTGTATAGCTTGCTATGGGGTATGTGTTTTGCACATTGTTGAAGGCTATAAAGAGACCTATTGTTGCTAGCTTCTACATCATTTGATCTCTGGTGACTAGTTGTCTCATTGCCACTGATACCATAACTTTTTATTTCTATACAGCATACCGTATATATGCCATATAGTAACCCTCAAAGTCAATTTTCTTCCTTAAAAGTTGTTTTTTGTGAGATTGTTTGACAAATTGATTTAATTTATAGATGCAATGTGAGTTAATCTTATTACTCACTACTTATATATACTTGCTAGTATATACATGTATATACAAATATATACTTGCTAGTATATATACAAAAAAAGTTATGATTTGTAATTTCTATGAAAACTAAAAATGATGTAAATTTCATATATATATATATGGGCATGACAATCTAAAAATAAACGTTAAAGCAAACAGGAAAAAGAAAATTGATGTAGTAGAAAACCAATCATAAAAGTATGACATATACCCAATAAGTTTGTGCTAAATACTAAGAAATTGGGACATGCAAATACTGAGAAAAATGCAACAGCAACACAGGGGTTTCATTATCTTTCATGTTGACTGGTACTTTCCACGTTTCTAGGTGGTACTTTTCAATTTATTCCATGAATATCTTATATAAAAATTCCTACATTTAGGCGGTAATTGTCAATAGCATAGGATGGTAAAAGTACCAGGTACCGCCTCCTAATGAATGGCCTGGCAACATGGTCTCTGGCCTAAATAAAGATCTCTGGTCTTCATAAAGGTCTCTGGCCTTAATAAAGATCTCTGGCCTTAATAAAGGTCTCTGGCCTAATATAGGTATCTGGCCTAAATAAGGGTCTGTGGCCTGAATAAAGGTCTCTGGCCTTATTAAAAGTCTCTTGCTTTATTAAAGGTATCTGGCCTTAAAAAAAGTTCTCTGGTCTTAATAAAGGACTCTGGCCTAAATAAAGGTATCTGGCCTAAATAAAGGTCTCTGGCCTTAATAAAGGTCTCTGGCCTAAATAAAGGTCTCTGGCATAAATAAAGGTATCTTGCCTTAATAAAGGTCTCTGGCATAAATAAAGGTCTCTGACATAAATAAAGGTCTCTGGCCTAAATAAAGGTTACATAATCTGGCCTAAATAAGGGTCTGTGGCCTGAATAAAGGTATGCGGCTTAAATAAAGGTCTCTGGCCTAAATAAAGGTCTCTGGCCTAAATAAAGGTATCTGGCCTAAATTAGGGCTTAGACCTGAATAAAGGTCTCTATCCTAAATAAAGGTCTCTGGTCTAAATAAAGGTCTCTGGCCTCAATAAAGGTCTGTGGGCTAAATATAGGTCTGTGGCCTAATAAAGGTTTGTGGCCTAAATGAAGGTCTCTGGCCTAAATGAGGGTATCTGGCCTAAATATACGTCTCTTAGTATGACAACTGCTTTACTATCACCTGAATTTCCTAATAGCCTTACCTATAATAATCTGGCAGTACTATATGGACACCTTGACTTGGTTGACAGATTTTCTGGTCATCTTTGTTCCCCATCAGTCGTATGTGGTCTGTGTAGGGTCCTGTTGCATTGATTATACATTTGGCTTTAATGTTGAACTCTTTATCTATAAAGTATAAAATATATGTGTGTATTAAGTAAAGGATAAATATCTAAAGCAAAAAGCAAAATAAAAAAAATACCAAAATACTAAGGAAAATTCAAAACAGAAAGTCCTTTATGAAATTACAAAATCAAAAGCTCAAACAAATGAAAAGCAAATTAATGTCTTATGAAATAGTATCCACAAGGACAAAAAATTTCTGATTATATTTCATCCCTGTCTAAGAAATAATGTACGTGTCCAGAGAAGAACATATTTCAATATGAAAATGTGTCTTTTAGTCCCAATATAGAAAATATTTCATAGATGGCATTGATATAAGTAAAATTTGTATTATTCAAAGGATCCAAAGTTATATTTTGTCTATATATATCAAGACTTAAATTCTCCCTTGCACTGCTCAGCCGAATTAAAAGTATTTAATCTCAAATTCAATAGGCTATTAACAAGACAAACATAGAAATAGGATTAGGTGCTCGCAAAAACATATCATATTCTCTTGCTATACAATATTTTATTCTACTTTATTGTACAGATTTCTTCGATTCAAACAACATATAAATACATGTTATAAACATAGCAGCAACTGTATAGATACTAACATGACCAACTCACCTATTCAACGTAACTGTGAGCACCTTCGATACTAATACATTTAAATGCCAAACTTTATATATTATCATTAAACGCCACCCGTTGAAACCACCAAAACTTTCCTTGTGCCTTAATTTATGCACCTAACATCAAACTTTATAAATAGTACATACTGTTGCAGAACCAGTAACAGAACTAGTTATACTAGTTAAACCCAATTTCAAAGGAAACGAATTATATAAAAGTACATGCCAATGGATAGATTGTCATGTAACATTTTCTCATCATACAAATTATATCTTGGATAATGATAGCATCAATCTTGAACCTATATATATGTGATTGTCATTATTTTTAAAATATGAATTGACACAATACATTGTACGTATTTATAGATTATCGTTGATCATCTCAACGAGATTGATTTTCTCGCTTGAGCTGGTACAGCGAAAGTGAGAAAAGCAATCGAGTTGAGATGACCAATGATAACCTGTTTATCGCTATTTTAACTATGACGACGTTGTCAATTTCATGTCAATTTCGTTAGCAACGCCACGTGGCCTCCTTAGTTTCTAGCGATAATTTTTCCATCTCAAGCGAGAAGCATGATATGAAAATTATCACAAAAAAAGTTCAAAAGAAAAATGCACAAAATAGCGATAAAGTACAATTAACACGTACTTCATAGTAGTTTAAGGTACCACTTTGATTTTTTTTTACTTATAAATACCAATTTGAAATGACTTAATTAAGGAATATAATTTATTTTTTTATTGAAAAAAACAATGTTTGCCATACAAAATATTGTCAGTTATAAATCTAAAAATGTGCATGTTTGTGTACTGAAGATACCATTTGAGGCATCATATCACAGTTATACACATACTTCACACGTCAAAAAACTAAATAAATTTCTGACTAAGAAAAAACAAGAATGTGTCCCCAGTACATGAATGCCCCATCCGCACTATCATTTTCTATGTTCAATTAAGTTAACCAAGAAAATGGGAGAAAATCTCTACTTTGGCATTAAAATTAGCAACATTATATCACAGGGAACATGTGTACTAAGTTTCAAGTTGATTGGACTTCAACTTCATCAAAAACTACCTTGACCAAAAACTTTAACCTGAAAACTTTAACCTGAAGCAGGACAGAAGGGCGGACGGAAGGATGAACAAACAAACCGACGCACAGATCAGAAAACATAATGCCCAAAATGAGGCATAACAACATAACCCTTCCCATGAAGTAAAAGTGTTGCTCCCTTACAATTGATCTTTTGTAGAGTTAAATATTTGTTTTAAAACAAACAGTTGTACTGGATCATATATTATATAGTAAAATATCCTATATATTAGATTTACTCTTTACTTTATTCTTAACACAAAAACTCTGAAGCTGATTAAACTTGAATCTGATTCAAACTTAGCCCACATACATTTTACTTATTGCAAAATTATCTAAAAAAAAAATTAATAATGAAGATTTCAAGGTATGATTAGTGAATATTTCCATATAAAATCATTAACTCATATCTACATGAGTGTAAAATTATCATAAAAAAAAAAGATAATTAAGATTTCAAAGTAAGATTAGTATCTACATCATCAAAAAGCAATGCAATTTCGGAGAAATGGAGACAGTCATCCAAAAGTATTAAAATAGAGAAAATAAACAAAACAATTTTTACTTCCTTATCAAGTGGTGATATTTTACTTGATATCCTTCAGATATTTTTGGTTTCAGTTTCAAAGTTTCCATTTATTGTAATTTTCAATTGTTTAAAAGTAGATGGCACTTAACCTCTTCCTGACCCTGCTGACCCTACAGAAAATACAAACTATATAAAGTCACGTATACAATATATCATTCAGTCAATTACTTCCAAACCATTGACACAATATATACATGTATCACATCAAATTCACAGAGTAGTTGTCTAAAGTTCAAAGACATTATTCAAAATTGAAAACAAAAACTGAAGAAGACAATAATAAATAAGAAAATGGAAAAGAAATACTTAAAGGTAAGAATTTTAATTCTTATAAATAAGAAAATGTGGTATGAGTGCCAATGAGATGAATTTAAAAAAAAAAAAGACAAAATGACACAGAAGTTTTACCTTTCCTTAGATATTTTACATTAAAATATTTCATGCCATCTTTCATTATGGAAACGAGAATATATGACAATGCTAATGGAGGAACTCTTTTGTCACTTGCCTAATTAGTAAACTTACAAAGAAAATAGTAACTACTGCTAATTTTTTTTCTGGCATTGTAAGATAAAGAAGTTGTTGTCATCTTAAAGTAACTTGGTGGTAATTTATTTTGTAGACTTACAGGCAGAAAACGGTGGGAATGTCAACAGAGAGATGTGAATCATTGAATTATTACAAATATCTTTGCCAAAATATCGGATCTGAAGAAGTTGTCAAGACTAGGAGGTTAGCTAGCACTATATTGGACATGGGAAACTCTAATAAATTTAAAACAATTACTAGTGGAAGTAAAGGTGAAGGGCTTTCTTTGAAAAGCAGTGATCTGGATATAATGATTATCATTCCTACGATTAAAGTGTATGAATCAGAAACAGAAGTTGTATTTGATAATCAAATAATTCCTTTAATTATGAATACTGAGGAGACCCCTCCATGTTTTACACAACTGCGTCTTCTTAATTCTAATTTAATGAGTGAACAATCAAAAGACATTTGCCAAACAAATCATCTTGGATGTATGCTTTCAAGTGATCAGTATAAACATTTTTTTTTAACTAGCTATTCTGATAAATGTGGTAACGAGGCAAAAAAATCAGTTCGAAAATTATTAAAAATGTTTTTTAAACTTCATGGGCCATGTATATCAGAAATAACTAACCAGTTAGATTTAGCAATGTGCCTTCAATGTGACCAATGGATAGTTCAAGTTCAGCCATGGATTAGAAGACCACGTTCTACATGGCCTGCACCTGAAATCATCTCCAATATTATATCGTGTGGAGTGTTATTTGTTCCAATTGGAAGCAAAGGATCCAGAAATGAAAATCTGGAATGGCGAATTTCTTTTTCTGTAGCAGAAAAGTTTCTTATCTTTTCATTTAGTCATACACAATTTTTATGTTATGCTCTGTTAAAAATCTTACTGAAGGAAATAGTAGAAAAACATGAAGATTTGAAAGATTTATTATGTTCTTATTTCTTAAAAACATTGATGTTTTGGATTTCAGAAGAAACTAATCCAAATGTATGGCGACCAGATAATATAATACCTTGTTTTATGGCATGCCTTCAAAGATTAATGTACTGTGTAAGATATTCAATCTTGTCACATTATTTTATTCCTGAAAATAACTTTTTCTTTTCACGATTTAATGTTCTGAACAAAGAAAAATTGAGGACTGTACTGAAAAGTTTATATGAGCAAGGAATCTTTTGTTTTGTGTCTTCTGAAACCCTGCAAGATTATAAAAGACAATCCTATAAAATCACTGATTATTTAACTAGAGTAAATTTCAGAAAAGAAATACAAACAAGTGTCAATATTTCATTTCTTGAGAAAATACATTTACTGTATAATTTTCTACATCGATCCAAAACGGGTGTATCTAAAGGTTTATTTGCTTTATATTTATCAAAAGCATGTTGCTTTGTTCCAGATGCTTCAAAATATCTATATAGCTCTGAAAACAAACAGCGATACTGCAAGTACAAATATGATCTTAGCCATTTATTGATAGGTGTAAATTCAGATGCAGTTTCCGGATGGCTAACATTAGCTTCTTTCCTCTATGTTCATAAAAAATATTTTGCCTCATTAAGTGTTTTAAATTATGCAATGCAGAAATACACAGATGAGAAAATTTTTACTGGATCAACCACATCCGAATTCACATTCATCCAAAAACATGCGCTCAATCTGATGAAAAAAGAAAAACTGTATACAGTAATAAAGGCATTAACGATTGAAGTTCTTAAATTTGACTTTGAGACCCTAATTCCACAAGAATTACCACTAAGTTTGGCAGATCAACTTTTTGTTTATCATCCTTTACCATATGCATATTTCCTCAGTTTCTTATGTTACTATCATCTACAGGACGTTCCATCATGTAGACAATACTTACTAAAACTTATATCGACAATGACAAACCGAAGTATTCATTTCAGTTTTCCTGCTATCAGTACAATTATTATGACTGCCACAGCTCACCAGTTAATGGGTGATACAGACTATGCTAAAAAATTATTTAACATTGTTGATATGAATAATATTCATCTAGGTAATTTAGTGTCATCTCAAAATGAAGTGCCAATTTAGATGTTATTTTGTATTGTTTTTAATTTTGAGAATTTGTAATCAAAAGGGATCAGAAGTCATCTGTTATGATTACTACATTAATAAACTGATGTGATTTTAAATTAACTGTAAATGACAATAAAATGTTTAGTAAGCATGATACATATATTTTTTAGATACTAATTTGTATATATTTAATCTGTCAAAATTACATGTATAGAGAAGAATAAATAAAACAAATATCAAAGAGAGGTCCTTTAAAATTAATCAAAACAAAGTAGAGGAGTTGTCTCACTATATATAGAAGGAATTCTCAAATATTTTTTGAGATGTAACGTACCAAAATAAATATGACTATGAATAAAAATTTGGGTATAAGTCAATCAGACAGCAACCTATCAAAAAATTCATAAATATGACTATGAATAGAAATGCATGGTATTAGTCAATGAGCATGATGAGACAGCAATCTACCAAAACACAAAACAAACATGACTAGGAATATCAATTGGGGTATTTATTTGGGGTAAGTTATTGAGACAGCAACCTATCGAAAAATCCAATAAATATGAATATGAATGGAAATGCAGGGTAACATGTACAGTCAAAGCCAAAACCTCCAACAAATATAAAGGACAAGGTACGATACGGCCTGTTTTTGGCCCCTATTTTTTAATTTTTCAAATGCTTTGGAAAGCTACTTATTATGTTAAAATATTCTCTGAGGTTTGAAGTTTGTTTGGATGAACTTCAAAACCATTAATTTTAACAAATGGGTGAGGGGAGGGGGTTAAACTTTTTGATATTATTCAAATATTGTAATTATTATTCAATTTGCAGGTGTTCAATACAACAATTTTTTAATTTTTTAGGGCCTGCACCAAGGTGATGCAGGAATTTTTTTATTCCAATGTCATGGGAGCAGTATTTGCTGTCTAAATCGCCATAATTTTTTCTGGGTCACGTAGGTGCAGCCTATTAAATTTTAAGAAACAATTGCCAAAACTCGTAATTTTTCCTTCTTTTGGTGTTTTTAATGCCCTTTAACCCTCCTCACCTCACCCATTTTCTGAAGGTAATGGTTTTGAAGTTCATCCAAACAAACTTCAAACCTAAGGGAATATTTTAACGTGATAAGTAGGTTTCGAAAACAAATTTTAAACAAGAGTGCACACACTGAAATGTCTCGCCTTCTTTACTAATTATTGATATTATGTTGATAGTCCTATGTATAAAGCTTTATTACAACGGTCACATAAACTTAACATTAACCAAGATAGCTAAACAAAGACCAATGAACCATGAAAATGAGGTCAAGGTCAGATGAACCATGCCAGGCAGAAATGTACAGCTAACAAAGCTTCCATACAACAAATAAAGTTGACCTATTACTTAAGAAAAATAGACCGAAACACAAAAACTTAACACTGTGCAATGAACCGTGCAATTGAGGTCATGGTCAAATAAAACCTGCGGGACTGACATATAGATCATAATATATTTCCATACACCAAATATAGTTGACCTTTGGCATATAATATTAGATAAAAAGACCAAAACTTTAAAACTTAACTTTGACCACTGAACCATGAAAATGAGGTCAAGGTCAGATGACATCTGCCCGCTAGACATGTACACCTTACAATCATTCCATACAACAAATATAGTAGACCTATTGAATAAAGTATGAGAAAAACAGACCAAAACACAAGAACTTAACTATAACCACTGAACCATGCAAATGAGGTCAAGGTCAGATGACACCTGCCAGTTGGACATGTACCCCTTCCAGTCCTTCCATACACCAAATATACTAGCCCTGTTGCTTATAGTATCTGAGATATGGACTTGACCACCAAAACTTAACCTTGTTCACTGATCCATGAAATGAGGTCGAGGTCAAGTGAAAACTGTCTGACGGGCATGAGGACCTTGCAAGGTACACAAATACCAAATATAGTTATCCTATTACTTATAATAAGAGAGAATTCAACATTACAAAAATTCTGAACTTTTTTTTCAAGTGGTCACTGAACCATGAAAATGAGGTCAAGGACATTGGACATGTGACTGACGGAAACTTTGTAACATGAGGCATCTATATACAAAGTTTGAAGCATCCAGGTCTTTCACCTTCTAAAATATAAACCTTTTAAGAAGTTAGCTAAAGCCGCCGCCGCCGTAGCTGCCGCCGGATCACTATCCCTATGTCGAGCTTTCTGCAACAAAAGTTGCAGGCTCGACAAAAATGAGAAAATAGGGGGGCCAAAAACAGGCCTTTTCATGTTTATCGTGCTCTGTCCTTTGAATGGAAATGTGAGGCATAAGTCAATGAAACAGCAACAAATCAAAACATAAAACTTTGAGAGTGCATAAATCAATTTTTCAAGTACAAGGTGATGAGACATGTAAATCTGATTTATCTGAGGATACAACCAATACAAATTTTCTGAGAGAAGACAGAGAAGGATTTATTTAGAAGATTTTAATGCAATGAATCAGTATTAACTAAGGCAGCTGTAATCATTTTGCATTTGATCATGATTTGTATGCAGGAAAACTGTTTTTATTTACTCTAGCCCCTGACACTTACTCCTTGGTAATATTAACCTGTGATTCTGTCTCTAACTCTCATCCCTGACACTGCCTCCTAAATAATACCTAACTTTGATTCTGTCTCTCACTCTCACCCCTGACACTACTTCCTAAATAATACCTACCTGTGATTCTGTCTCTCACTCTCACCCCTGACACTACCTCCTAAATAATACCTACCTGTGAGTCTGTCTCTCACTCTCACCCCTGACACTACTTCCTGAATAGTACCTTTATGTGATTCTCTTTCACTCTCACCCCTGACACTACTTCCTAAATAATACCTACCTGTGATGCTGTCTCACTCTCACCCATGACACTACTTCCTATAATGAATTAAAGAACCTTAGTGAGCACGCTCACATACCCCACGTCCCCACATTGTCATTGGAGAAATTAAATAAGTATAAGAAAAAAAAATTGTATCAGAAAAAATATTGAATAATAATTTCCTGTCAATATACATAGTATGTCCTATTATCTACAAAATTTCATGAAATTCTGTTGTGTATTTTCAGAGGAGTTGAGATGACAAACTGTTGCAGAAGTACATTGAAGCAAATAAGTTCAAAGGGGCATAACTCCTAGAAAAAAAATTGAACCGCAATTTCCCGTTGATATGCACATCTACATAGTATGTCCTTATTATCTTCAAAGTTTCATGAAATTCTGTTGTGTGGTTTGAGAGAAGTTGCGATGACAAACTGTTGCAGTAGTACATTAAAGTAAATTAAAGAACCTTAGTGAGCACGCTCACATACCCCACGTCCCCACATTGTCATTGGAGAAATTAAATAAGTATAAGAAAAAAAAATTGTATAAGAAAAAATATTGAATAATAATTTTCTGCCAATATACATAGTATGTCCTTATTATCTACAAAATTCTGTTGTGTGTTTTCAGATGAGTTGAGATGACAAACTGTTGCAGAAGTACATTGAAGCAAATAAGTTCAAAGGGGCATAGCTCCTAGAAAAAAAATTGAACCGTAATTTCCTGTTGATATGCACATCTACATACTATGTCCTTATTATCTACAAAGTTTCATGAAATTCTGTTGTGTGGTTTGAGAGGAGTTGGGATGACAAACTGTTGCAGTAGTACATTAAAGTAAATAAGTTCAAAGGGGCGTAACTCCTAGAAAAAAAATTGAATCGCAATTTCCCGTCGATATGCACAACTACATAGTATGTCCTTATTATCTGAAAAGGTTTCGTGAAATTCTGTTGTGTGGTTTGAGAGGAGTTGCGATGACAAACTGTTGCAGTAATACATTAAAGTAAATAATTTCAAAGGGGCGTAACTCCTAGAAAAAAAATTGAATCGCAATTTCCCGTCGATATGTACAACTACATAGTATGTCCTTATTATCTGAAAAGGTTTCGTGAAATTCTGTTGTGTGGTTTGAGAGGAGTTGCGATGACAAACTGTTGCAGTAGTACATTAAAGTAAATAAGTTCAAAGGGGCGTAACTCCTAGAAAAAAAATTGAATCGCAATTTCCCGTCGATATGCACAACTACATAGTATGTCCTTATCATCTGAAAAGGTTTCATGAAATTCTGTTGTGTGGTTTGAGAGGAGTTGCGATGACAAACTGTTGCAGTAGTACATTAAAGTAAATAAGTTCAAAGGGCCGTAACTCCTAGAAAAAAAATTAAATCGCAATTTCCCGTCGATATGCACAACTACACAGTATGTCCTTATTATCTGAAAAGGTTTCGTAAAATTCTGTTGTGTGGTTTGAGACGAGTTGCGATGACAAACTGTTGCAGTAGTACATTAAAGTAAATAAGTTCAAAGGGGCGTAACTCCTAGAATAAAAATTGAATCGCAATTTCCCGTCGATATGCACAACTACATAGTATGTCCTTATTATCTGAAAAGGTTTCGTGAAATTCTGTTGTGTGGTTTGAGAGGAGTTGCGATGACAAACTGTTGCAGTAGTACATTAAAGTAAATAAGTTCAAAGGGGCGTAACTCCTAGAAAAAAAATTGAATCGCAATTTCCCGTCGATATGCACAACTACATAGTATGTCCTTATTATCTGAAAAGGTTTCGTGAAATTCTGTTGTGTGGTTTGAGAGGAGTTGCGATGACAAGAAACAGGACTGACGGACTGACGGACGGACGGACTGACGGACGGACGGACGGACGGACGGACGGACGGACGGGTCAAAAACATTATACCCTCCGCAACCCGTTGCGTGGGGTATAATAAGTTCAAAGGGGCGTTACTCCTACAAAAAAAAATTGAATCGCAATTTCCCGTCGATATGCACAACTACATAGTATGTCCTTATTATCTGAAAAGGTTTCGTGAAATTCTGTTGTGTGGTTTGAGAGGAGTTGCGATGACAAACTGTTGCAGTAATACATTAAAGTAAATAAGTTCAAAGGGGCGCAACTCCTAGAAAAAAAATTGAATCGCAATTTCCCGTCGATATGCACAACTACATAGTATGTCCTTATTATCTGAAAAGGTTTCGTGAAATTCTGTTGTGTGGTTTGAGAGGAGTAGCGATGACAAGAAACAGGACTGACGGACTGACGGACGGACGGACTGACGGACGGACGGACTGACGGACAGACTGACGGACGGACGGACTGACGGACGGACGGGTCAAAAACATTATACCCCCCGCAACTTCGTTGCGTGGGGTATAATTACCTACCTGTAATTCTGTCTTTCACCCTAGCCCCTGACACTACTTCCTTTCCATTTTCATCTTTTGACTTATGTAATTCTAGAACCTCAATATAATTAGCCACAGATCCTCCCATCCTGGCAGTAGATATAGCTATAGCTATGTTCATTCTAGCATCGTCATGTTGTCCTAAAAAGATAGAGCAGAAATAAGATGCTTCACCAACGACAATTGTATTACAGTAACATGACATATATATATTCATATTTAGCTGACATTTGAAAAACTGCAGATATTGAGCTAATTTTATGTATGCAAAACTTTGTATCATGATCACTAAAGAAATGATAACAATCCTATCATGTGCAGTACTGTTGAGTATTTCTGCTAATATAAAGACAGTTTTTCATTCATTGGCTATAATAGCATGAATAGTTAAAAGATGTATTGGTCCAATCAATGGCTGATCCAGAATACATAATACATGTTATTCTTACAACATTTGTATAAACTTCAAGATTATAAAAAAACCGGTTTTTTTCTAAAGTGAACATTGATTGGTTAAATATTTCTCAGTCATGTCCTGTTTTTGAATTTGTTTGTTAGCTTTTTGGTCATGAATGTTTGTCTCTAATATTTAATTAACTGTGTATTTGTATTCAGATATCGCAGATCAAATTTATTCGTTCATTGTTTAATCATACGTTTTTTGATTGAGTTAAGTCTGCCAATTGATATTTTATCGTATGTTTTTCTTTGTTGTGATGTTATGCTATTGTTTCAGAAAAAGGGAGAAGGTTTGGATCCATTAAAACGTTTAATCCCGCTGCAAATGTTTGCACCTGTCCTAAGTCAGGAATCTGATGTACAGTAGTTGTCGTTTGTTTATGTAATATATACGTGTTTCTCGTTTCTCGTTTTGTTTATATAGATTAGACCGTTGGTTTTCCCGTTTGAATGGTTTTACACTAGTAATTTTGGGGCCCTTTATAGCTTGTTGTTCGGTGTGAGCTAAGGCTCCGTGTTGAAGGCCGTACTTTAACCTATAATGGTTTACTTTTTAAATTGTTATTTGTATGGAGAGTTGTCTCATTGGCACTCACACCACATCTTCCTATATCTATAAATCGAGTGACAAAAGTTTTATTCTTCACCAATACTTTGGATGATTGATTTACATCACATATGTTCCTAATCATATTATAGTACTTAAAATGACAGGAAATAATTTTATATAAATGTTCCATTGGAAAGGATTTGAAAATAACATGCAGATGATATTTATAGTTTGTTCTTATGTTGTATTTTTACAGTCCAGTTTCAGGTTGTTGTGCTTTCAAATTAATTTAACCCTGCCCTATTTTGTATGTGCATGTCTAAATTCAGTGGTTGTTGTTTTTTGTTGTATATCATATGTTTTTTTCGTTCATTATTTTGTTCATAAAATCAGGCCATTACTTTTTTCTCATTTGTCTTTTATTGCTGACTATGCTGTATCAGTTATACTCATTTTTGAAGGCCATACTGTGACCTATAGCTATAGTTGTCAATTTCTGAGTCATTCTATCTTTTGTCGATAGATTTAATATTTAATAAATCAATTTTTAGTTAGCAACAGAAAGAAGCTACCAACTCTCTCATTCAAAGCACAGATAACAAATTTTTATCAACATAGTACAAACCATCGTAATAAACTAATGCTCCTTTAAGTGCCTCTTTCTTTAACATAGGGAATTTTTCTAATGCCTTTTTCTTTGAGAGGTAGTAACTTGATTTAAGTTTTTGTTTCCCGGCTACAAAATCATACATCTTTATACCAGCCCAAAAATAAGGAATTTGCCAGTACCTAAAACAGAAATTAAAAGTATGTTATATCAATATTTCATCGCACAGCTGGTAAATTATTACATAGTTATTGGTTAAACCCTGTCACTTGGTGACGCCCTATGGATTTGTAGGGTTTAGTAAATTCATAATGGTTCATGACGTCACTTCTACTAGTAGTTTTATGAAGACAATATCAACAATCTTATCAAAATCCTTAAACATTACACCATATTCTTACAATAGTTATCAAAGGTACCAGGATTATAATTTAGTTCGCCAGAGCCATTTCCAGAACTTGCTAATAACAAAACTTGCATGTTTGTTCATTGTTCAACTATTGTATAATAATTTGTTAATTTTCATTATCTTTAAAGTTAATGGTTTGACACACTGTTCATTTATAGCTGGATTATTATTTACTTTTTAACTATTTCATCTTTCACTGAACCATGTCATAATTATGATACAAATTTGTTTTCATGTGTTTGATCCGTTGGTGATTTTAAAATGTATTCATTGTTGTTTTTCACGGAATTTCTGCTTTCCCATAGATTAAAGATTGCATGGAAGTTTTCTCCATCAAAAACAAATTACCCAAATGATCTGTCAAGTTTTCTATTGCAGAAATTTAATTTATATCTTAAAGAGGTTGAAATAAAGATAGGTCAGGTGTCCCAAACCTTTCAATTTTAGATAACAGACCTTCTAATCCATTGGTAACACCAGAATTTTCATTTCCAAATCATGAAATGAAAGACATTAGATTGTTAATCCAAAAAGTCCTTGGTTATTCATCTTTGAAACTAATTTTGCCTGTGATTATTTTTTCAAATGAAGAGATTCAAGTTATCTTTATTTTATTTTAATATTTTTATTTTTTCTTTACAAGGGGAGATAAATCAAATTAGTTTTACAAAATAATGTATTATTTGTTTACATCATATATCACTGCGACCTTTTTTTTCGCTTGTCATGTTTTTAAATTTTTGTCAGATTTTAGGAATACTCTGGTTTTATACATTTGAATGCCTTAAAAACTTTTGCCCATTGACCCCCATTTTTCTTTTTATAAATCTTTAACATGTGTCACTATAAGTCATCTGTAAAAGTCTTTTAAAATAGTTGTTCTTTTTTAATAGTTTTTGAGAACATAAACTTGTCAATGGTAAATCTATGAAAAATCAAGAGAGAACATTTTCCCACCAAAATTTTAACAGCTTATATATAAATATCTGAAAAAGAAGCACATTGGCCTATATTTTATTTTGGCTCTTTTGGCTCCTTTATTAATCCCCTCTCAACATATACTAGTGTTATGAAAAGCTTGTTATTTTGAGACTGAGTAGCAAACTTCCTTTAATTAATTTGACTCTTATAAGTTTCATAAAATATTGACAAAATATTTACTTTGACCCTTTGGAAAAAATAAAAATTTCCAAAAAATTGAACCAATCTTTTTCACAAAAAAATTTCATTTAATAAAGTTTGATAAACACTAATTTTAATCATTGAGAATCTTAATATTTCCTTAATAACAATAGAATGTGATTAAAACGTTAAGCTAATTTTACAGAGTTATCTCCCTGAAGTGTTAGGGACCACCTTAAATCACATTGAGTTAAGTTATATGCTGAAGCACTTACTTATATATAGGTAACATAATTGGAAAAGGATAAGCTAGATGTGGAGCAATCTCTATAAGATTGGCTCTCTCTGTCAGAGCTTCTTTAACCATTCTGTACTACAAAATAAAGATATAAATATAACTTCTATGTGGTCAGATAACATCTCTCTGTCAGAGCTTCTTTAACCATTCTGTACTACAAAATAAAGATATAAATATAACTTCTATGTGGTCAGATAACATCTCTCTGTCAGAGCTTCTTTAACCATTCTGTACTACAAAATAAAGATATAAATATAACTTCTATGTGGTCAGATAACATCTCTCTGTCAGAGCCTCTTTAACCATTCTGTACTACAAAATAAAGATATAAATATAACTTCTATGTGGTCAGATAACATCTCTCTGTCAGAGCCTCTTTAACCATTCTGTACTACAAAATAAAGATATAAATATAACTTCTATGTGGTCAGATAACATCTCTCTGTCAGAGCTTCTTTAACCATTCTGTACTACAAAATAAAGATATAAATATAACTTCTATGTGGTCAGGTTGGCTCCCTCTTTAAGAACTTCCTTCAACATACAGTTTAAAAAATCAATCAAGTTAAACATGAATCCATCTCTATCTAATTTGCTTTCTCTGTTTAGTTTAGAGAAGGCTACCAGATTTTTTTCATCAAGTAGTTGACATGTCAGATTTACACTTCTGACAATAATTATATAAGACTTGTAAAAATGAGTGCACTTAATAGACCACTTTCGAGTTCATCCGTCACCGGAAAAAACTCGTCAATTATACGCGCCTTTATGACGTCAATTACCAGATAGAGGGGGTCACCTGTATCCCTGCACTATTTACGTTCATCAAGCGTCTTGGTGATCGTCATTGTGCAGAATAAACTAGAAATAATGATTGTTCTGTAGGTACTTAATGACAATTCCCTAATGACATCAATGCTGATTGTCAATTTTGAGAATTCAATTTGTCGTATAATTCGTACAATATAGAATTATAGTTTTCCAACCACTCGCTCAACATTGGAATGGAAGTGACGACACCCCTAAACGCACAAATGACGTTCACTAAAACCAGAGTTTTTGACGGAAATGCATCGAACTCGAAAGTTGTCTATTGTTTTACTCATCTAAACAGAATTACTAAGTTGTGGTCAGCAAATTCAATCCTCTTCTGCAATTAACATGATTAATATAAGAATATAATTGTCTTGCTTTCAGCAGGTCAAACATATTTTTTTTAACAGGATAATTGAATGACCTTATGAACACAACTATATTTCCTTGAATTTTAACTGATGTATGGAATGTACTGTTGTATATATGAATATATATTTTTCCCAACCAATCTGATATGTTGTCGGTGTTTTTCTTGTTTTATAGAAAATATCAACACTTAAAAACTATTTGCATATGCAGAAGCTATCATATACCTGTTCTAAATCTAAATTAAATACAGCTTTCTGTAAATATCGTACTCCACCATGTATTAATTTGGTACTTCTACTACTAGTTCCACTTGAAAAGTCATATTTTTCTACCATTGCTGTTTTCAAACCTGAAAGATTTTCAAAAATAAAAATATGTTCATTTGAAATTCAAATTTCAAGAAGATTTGATCAATGGGAACTCTATTCATTCAGAAACTGAAAGTGTGAAAGATGGACATGACCGTACGGTGAGCTATAGTTGTTAAATTGTGTGTCATTTGGTCTCTTGTAAAGGATTGTCTCATTGGCAATAACACCACATCTTCTTTTTTATATGAGCTTTGTTCAATATCCCTATCATTACTGAGGGGTGAGTATAAAAGTGGAAATCATTAGTTACATAGTGTGCTAGTGACCTAATACAATATTATGATATACAATATATATGGGGTCAGTAAATTCTATATGGTGTGAGAGCGAAGTGTTAGGTCACTTGCACACTGTATAAAAAAAAATTCATTACTGACTATCTAAACATGCATGTTGTTTTAAGACTAGTGGCCTATTAACAAAGTTATCAAATCTTCAACACTTATAGTGTTACAATATTAAGAACCTACCGTTTGTCTTTACAAAAAAAATACCAACAATAACAGACTACAGTTTGCTAACTTTATAATGTTTTTTTTATTATTATTTCTATTGTTTATCATCTGATGAAACTTTTCAGACTTTTCCTCAACACCTTGTTGTTTTTACAAAGGATATACCACCACTACTAATGTGTATTGAAATAAACCATGCCTACTCACCCCATATGAAATATACATAGTCTCCACACAGTTGTTTTTAACCAATCATATTTCTAGAATTGTTTAGTAGGTAAGGATAAAGTACATAAAGTAAGATAAATGTTTAATATATATATGTGTATCTATTGGATATATTTTAATCAATTACCTCGACTTGTAGCATCTAAAGCCACACCTGTCCCTGTAGCCCCTCCCCCTATCACAAGTACATCATACTCTTCTGTTTCTAGAGACTTCAGCATATCCTCTCGTGTTGGCAGTGGTGACCAAGCGTATTTTTTGTCAGCATCCATGGTGGCTGCAGAAACCACTGCAACCTGTAAATTATGTTCAGTTGCAATTTTTAAGCGTATCAACCTGGGTTTTTCTTTGTTGTTTTTTAATTCTTAGTCCTATTATAGATGTTTTTGTATTATTTTTTACAATAAAACTGTTTCAGTTATAAACAAATACTTTAATAATTAAAATACCATTGTTTAAAAAAAACTTTCTGGCGGACAGTTGTCTCATAACAATTGCCACTGGACTAATGCTGGATATTAAGCAACCAAACAATCTATCAATCTCATAATAATTTAGACTCAAACCACTTCATATAAATTTCTTTTATTCTGTTAAGTCGATTTGAATTGAGTTTCTTGAATGGTGTGAGACTGCTGTCTCCTTCAAATATAAATAATTGGAATCACTTTTCAAACAGCATATTTGAACAGTAAAACGGTCAAATCTAAGTTGTCTTAGGGCTATTCCAGAAAAAAATGTAAAGGGGGGTTGGAAGGCAGTTTTTGTCAGCACCCGCCACCCAGACAATTGTAATTGAGAATTATAGTGCATTATAGTGTGAAAAATTGCTCTGATACCCATCACCCATGTATTATTAATACAATGTGCCTTCCAACCCCCCCTGCATTTTTTTCTGGAATAGCCCTTATTAGAATTACAAAAAATTTGCTTACTTATAATATATTTTTATGTATACCTGATTTTGTCGTTTAAGTTTAGGGTAGACATAGGCAATCACACAAACACCTCCACCAATCACTAATCCTTTCTTTGAGACCCTCTGAAAGGATTTCAGAATGGTGTGGAAGTTCCTCATTGTACCCAATTTAACCTCTACTGTTTTGACCTGAAAAAATAATTAATAATGTTAGAAAACCTCATGATGTTCATCTTAATATGTTCATGTTATTTGTATTTCATTCTTGTAATCATGATATGTCATACATACGAGTATGTTCAATATTAAGTATTGTAACAAATTTCGTTTATTATATAGGGTTTTTTATTATCATTGTAATCAGATTACTTATTCTTATTAACTGTTATAAAGTAATTCATTTTTATTGCCTTTGATCGATTGTACTTGTTTAATGTCAAGTTAATCAGCAGGTGCCCATTGCTATGTTTATAGTGCCTTGGTTGACCTCAGCTTCCGTTGACCTTAGCTCCAGGATCCTGTAATATAGCTCCTGTACAATATTTCTTTGATCATACATACATGTAGTTATTTAACTATATATTGTAATCAGGCTACTAGAGTAGTATAAAAGAGAGAAATTGGTAGTGAGAGGATATACTATACACATGGAGATACGATTTTGTGTATCAGATGAGTGTAACGGTAGGAGATTTAGGATTATGTCATCGTATTGTTGAGCCTGCAGTTTAGATGTTGTAAACTTAAATTACTGTTATATGTAATTTGGATTTTGAATAATACAGTATTGAACTTTTAATCGACTTTGTGATTATCTCAACTTGCAAGACTTTGTTCAGACTACACCAGGATCCATTTATCTATAAATGTGAACAGGATTCCTTTAATCACATTATTTACCAGTAGACTTTTAGGGAAACCCTGTTAAAGAATATACTTGGCATTTGTCTTCCATGTACCAGTAAAACTTATACACCCAACAACACAACACAACCACAAGAATACACATTTTAGTTTAATGTTGCGTAACGGCAAACTAAACTTTTTTCGTCACAGTATATATATTTACTTATTTCATCTGCAGTAAATAACACCTTTTATCATAATTTAATCAGTCAGAGCTCTGACATAAACAAGTCAGAATAAAATGACTTCTTCAAGTCAGAAAATGTTTTGAAATTCTGACCTGTACGGGTCAATTTTTGTTTTGCGTAGTTTTCCATCGAGTCCGTCAAACCAGAAGATATTTTGAATTTGCCGCCGATCTAAGACACATACGATCACGTGGTTTTTTGGGAGAGATCATGTGTTTGAGAGTCGTTGTTTTGGGAGTTTCTCAAACGAAAAGTTAATGAAAATATAGTGATTATTTACGTTTTTTTAGTGAAAATCTAGGTCAATGTGGTCATTTTCAGAAGGTAATACATATTACCTCCGTATTTTCATGGCCTTTTTAATATTTTTTTGCATGTGAAGAAGGTCTTTGCAAGTGATTTTGTTGCTGTTTCATGAAGGCGCGTGACCTGTAAATACGGACGCGTGGCCTTTGAGATGACCTGGTGTCTGACAATTCTGACTTGTTCAGGTCAGAAAATGTTGTTATGATAATGAACTGTTATTTTCGGGAGACAACTCGTGTTGTCTTAAATAGTATTAACATTAATAACCACTGAGTCGGTGCAATTTTAAAAGTAAAATTATTGCTTCGGGCTGAACATCATCACGTGATTTTTCTATTTTTAAACTCAATCATGAATTGACTTTTTAACCTTTCCGAGTTTGCGGCTTATAAATATATTTGTTTTTTCGTTTCTCCCAATGAGAAAAACGATCTTTTGAATATTGATATTAATGAAAATGAAATGAAATCGGAATAATTTTAATAAAGGAAAAGGGAAGGGAGGGTTTAACTAAAGAACCGAAATATTTTTTTATTTATATTTTAAAAATCATTTTAACTTGAGAACATTATAAAGAGATTCACAAAACGGGTTTTTCAATTATGAACATGGAATATGATATTAAAAACAAATCAAATGAAATGTAGGGTAAGTCTCCAGGGATCACGTACCCTACCCCTGTCATTTGACAATGTTGAACAGTCGAGATCCCTGCCCCCTAAACTCAATTTGTTCTCTCTGTAAAGTATAATGAAATATACCAGGCTAGTCTCTATGGGTCGCCCCACCCCTTGTCATTTGAGAATGATCTTATATCTTGAAAATGGTCGAGATCCCCACCTGTAAACCATATATATTCCTTTTTATAATGTCAAATTGATTTGAATGAAATATACCGGGCTAGTCTCTGGGGGGGAGGGGGGGATTATTGGGGGGGTGGGGGGGAAGGTAGGGGGTTTCACCCCTACTGTGTGAAAATGTGAAAACATGTAAATGGTCAAGATCCCCACCCCTGAACCATATATATTAGTGTAAGGCAGGCCTCGACAATAACGCTTGTCCGATTGCCCGGTACCAGAGGGAAAAAAGGTCGGACAAGTAATAGCTGTATCAAGCTTGTCCGTTGGGACAAGTGCAATTATTCTGCAGAAAATAACTTTAATCCAATTTTGATGAACAAAGTAATTATAAACAAAAAACAAGAAAACAAATATTAATTTGACATGTTTCTGTATTCTGTTTATTCAAGTGCAAAACCTTTTTCTTCGACATGTTTACTTGCAATCGATATTTTTAACTGGTTCTTTGTCAAGTACTTTTTTCACAGGTAAAAGGTATACTATTCTCGGAAACCAGTCTTACTAATCCAAATCAATGATGCGCTTTGTAGATAAGGTAACTTTACAGGACAGTAAGTTCGTCACCTCGACAGATTCAGCTCCAAGTTTAATAGACAGTTTGGCACCGTAGGAGACATAATTAGTAGACATGATTGATAGACAGTTTGACAAGGCAGGAGACATTTCGGGACCAAGACAAATCAGTACCTCATTTTGCTACCTTATTCTGTTCCTTTTAATACAAATGTAAATACCATACCCGTAATTTTTTCACAAAAATATTTAATAGAAATTTTTTGGACAAGTAACAATTTCATTCGGACAAGTAAATTTTGGTATGTACTTGTCCTACAGGACAAGTTGAAAAAAAAGTTATTGTAGAGGCCTGTAAGGGACAACAAGACAAATCAAATGAAATAAAGATAAAGTCCCTTGGGGTCACCCCACCCCCTCATGTTTGAAAACTTGTAAACAGTTATGATCCCCACCCCTTAAGCCTATATATTATTAAATATATGGGACAATACAAGGAATCAAATGAAATAAAGGGAAAGTCCATGGGGGTCATCCCCATCCCCCTTTTTGAAATGGTCTGGATCACCACCCCTAAACCATATAATATTCCTGTTCGTCATTTCAAGAAGATTTGAATGACATACAGGGTCAATCCCTAATTATATGGCATATATGTTTTCCTATGAAGTTACACATCTATAATTCTTACCCCAGATGCTTAGCCACATAAACAAATGATAAAGCATTAACCTTTTATTTGAAATATAGATAGTCTTTGTTTCTACAGAAGTGAGAAGAACATTGGAAGTCAGTATGTTCTGACTTATAAAAATCTGAATGTTCTGACTTATGAAAGTCTGAATGTTCTGACTTTAATTTAATAAGGCCAGAAAGACTCCGAATGATCTGAAGATAATGACTTGTTTTTAATGTTTAGAGTATTTTAGAATATGAATGCTCTTGCAATTGTCATGCTAGTACCATAAGAAACCCTGACACCATTTTTTTTCCCCAAAAAAATCTATATTAAGAATAACAAGTGTACAATTGAACATAAATTACAAAGCTATAAATGTTGCTAAAAAATCTATTTAAAAAACACCCAATAGATAGTTGTAGTGAAAATATTATGTATTTATATGTACCACTTCTTGAAGGACAACAAATTCACCAAACTTAGTCTGATTTTCTAAGAATTTTCTCCTCAACATTTTTTTAACAGAACATGATTTGACCTGTTTAAGTCAGTTTACAGAAAAAAAATCCGATCAAACTAGGTTTCTTCATCTTAGTCCCCCCTTTTTCTCCTTATCTGAATCTGCTACTGTTGAGATGATTAATTTTTTTTAAGAAACAATTCAGTCAAATGGTTTTTAGAATAATGTTTTTTACAACCAAAAGTTCTATATGGACCATAATTTGGTATTCGGCCTTTGGTTTCTTTTTGTATCCTTTTTTATAAGTTCTAAAATTTTAATTTTTATTTTGTGGGTTGTGTTGGTGTTAGAATAGTATGAATGGAACAATTGAGTTTTTCGAGAAAAAATTAATACATTTTGATTCACCTTTTACGTGACAGGAAACCAAACAGGAAACCAATCTTTATTTTCTTTATTTTGCACAATATAATTCAAAAGGCATAAATAAACACCATTACTAGTGTTACTTGCTTCATGTTAATATTTAAAATCTATTTTCAATGTTATATTAAAGTTTTTTTTAAACGTGACATAGTCTGGAAACCATAATTATAAGAAACCGAAAGCATTTTTTTAGTTTTATTTTATTGCAAAATCTGCTTAAAATAATCTGAACAGTATACTTTTTCTTAAAATCCATCTTAAATGTAACAGTATTATAAAACTCCTAAATATGTGCTTGTTTTGAAAACAATTAGTACAATTTATTCAGAATTTTCCATATTTTCTTCATTGATACAGGATACCATAATCGTTGTATCTTGATGTTTTGGCCAAAAAAATATATTTATATTTGGTTTTGAAATTCCAGTTATATAAAATTTATTCCAAATCATTGGCAATGTAAAATTCTTTAAATCCAGTAAAGAAAAAAACTTTTAACTTGGAATTAAAATCTTTAAAATAGGCACCATGTGATATTTGTGACCTGTACACCATCTACATGGTTTCCACATTTTAACCTACTTTAGTGGGCTAAAATCAATAAAGTACTTCCTTTCAAGTCATGCCTGGTAAAAGTTTACTTTTCCTTTGACAAGTTTATTGCGTTTCTGAAAAGTGTTTGCAGAACATGAATAAAAAAAAATAATTAAAAATTGTGACAAAGTTACCAACTTTGTACATTCCTAGTGTAACGGTATATTAACATGCATTTTTCATTTAATTATCTTTATTCACCTAAAAATATCCAGTAATATTTACTGCTGAAGCAAAATCAATCCAACGAACATCGGCACCATGATAAGAGACGTAATTTGGATTGAATTTTCCAAGGACCCTTTACATCGTTATTGGGAAACGTAGTGTGTTTAAACTTCGGTCAAATTTGAAATCGATTTTGTCAAGTCATTGGGCATTTATTTTCGCACAAGATCGTATGTAACATTATGCACATAGGAATAATAATAGACCCCTGGCGCAATCTCTTTGAAAATTGTATTTTCCTTTTTTAAACAAGTCGAAACAAGTCTACAGATTATGTTTGCTAACATCCTGTTGGAAACAAAAACAATGTTTAGAACTAGTATATCGTATGTCCGGCTGTAAAGGCGTGATCACATGTTAGTCACATGTTTCACGTATGACCGGAAATGATTAGAACTTAAGGACAAAAACAATTTTAATAAATAACTGGACTTCTGTTTCGTGTGAAATGTAACGCATAACGATAACGTCATTTTCTTACTTAATTATTACGAAGATCAAAACAAGAATGTAAATCATCTCTGATTTACCTGTTTGATCATCTCGCAAGAGTTCATATTTGCATATTGTTTTTAAGAATTCTATTACAACAAAGCAGATTACATCATCTAAAATCGGACACAAAAATCACGCCACTGTTCTTACATCTGCTACATAAATACTTATAGTTCTCGGCATTTTCTTCTAACTATTCTTATTGGTCGATGTTCTTTGTTATTTGAAAGCAAAAGTTACGAATTTGCCGGTGACGATTATCTATAAATCAGTCAGCGTTATGCTCTTCGGAAGCAAAAAGTAACGCGAGAAACGACACAAAAATACGGTTGTAGAATCTTTGAAATTCGTATATTTCAATTTTTTTTCTAGGGAAGAGTAGCATACACTTGTATGTTAATAAAAATAATGGCATCTTTAGATGTAGTTACAACTTTTCTTACAGTAATTCAAATTTTATCACTTTTCTATAGTTATAGGAAACGGAGCCCAATAGCAAATTATGGTCCATATATGTTAACTTTACAGACAAAAAAGTCATGAAAATACAGAAATAAAATAAATTTTTAAGATATAAATTTGATGAAATTTGTTAAAAAATACATTTGAATATAAAATATACCAAATACATTTTTTTTATAGTCCTCAATATTGTGACTTAAAAGTTGACATAAGTTTAGTTTTGACTGACTCTTTGAAGTCAGAACATGATTTGACCTGTTAAAGTCAGTTTACAGAGAAAATTAAATCCAATCAAAACTAGGTCTTCTTCTTCTAAGCCCCCCCCCCCCTTTTCCCTTTTATCTGAATCTGCCAATGTTGAGTTAATTAATTGATAAGTTTATTAGAAACAATTCAGTCAAATGGTTAAAATAATATATTTTACAACCTAAAGTTCCATGTGTTAACTTAACAGAAAAGAAAGGTCATGAAAATACAGAAATATAATAAAATTTAAAGATGATTTGATGAAATTTGTAATCAAAATATATTTGAATTATATAAAATATTAGTTCTCATTATTGTGGCTTTATTATTGGGGGTCTTTTATCTGATTTTCCCATACGTTCTTAAATGCATATATTTATCACAATGCCAGACTTAACAGTTCTAATAATAAGTTAAAGTGAAGTTTTTGACTGACTCTTTGAAGTCCAGGGTTTTCCATTCATTTTGGCCTAACAGGCCAAAATGAATAAGTAGGCGGTCACCGGAAAGAAGGGGGGTCCGGGGGGGCTTGCCCCCCCGAAAAAATTTTGAAATCTAGATTCAAAATCCTGGCATCTGGTGAATTTTAAGACAATATTTTATGCTTGTCAAATTGACATACTACCAGAAGAACTTTTTTTCTAAAAAATTTTGTCTGCACAATTTTAAGAGTTTGAATACTGCTATAATTTAAACGTTGACAAAATTGAGCATACTGTTCAAATTCTGTATTGGATACAGCAATTTTATTTATTAGAAATTTTAATTATAGATAGGATGCACACTTTATTCTATATAATCATGTCTTTTTTAAGCTTTTGTTTTGAAATAATTTTGCAATATATTTAAGGTCAAATCCCAAACTAAACATGCTGTTGAAACAAAAAACTTTTTCAAGTCATCCATGATGATGCATAACTATAACAAACAAAATTGGATCTGAAATTAAGTCACACTTTTCATCTCTTCCTATCACACATTGTTTTTGAGTGCATTGAAATGGTTCCAAAGATACATGTAGTATTGGCCCTATTGGCAAGAATTCATAATGAAAATTACCATAAAAAAGGATAAAAAATATTTTAAAAAAGTATGAAGCCGAATGTTAAAGACCGGACTGGGGGTATAAATAGAATCCAATGAGAAATATTATGGCTTCTTGGGTTTTCTTTGCAGTTTTCAAGTGTAAGGACCATTTTTTCAGATATCTCAACTAATAATTTTTTGTTTCCTTTAGGAATGGGCAACCAAGCAGGAACATATATTATCTGCATTTTGACAAACTTTTGTTGAAAAAAATTCATAAATATAAGAAATATTGACTGTTCAAAAACTCAAGTGGTCAAATTTTCAAAATTTGAATTTCCCAGACTGACAGATAAGGCGGAGCTTGCATCAGCTGTTTTCTGTTTTTGTTTACATAAATACCACATGCACATGCTGATAAGTGAAAATTTTTTACCTTTGCATGTGTTCAGCTTTAATCTAAACTTTATTCCATTTCACAGTAATGACTTTTAAAAATTCCATTTGTTCATAATAACTAGTCAAGCCGTTAATTTTATTAATATGAAATAGAGTAATTTACTTTTAATGAAAATCATTTAGATTTGGTAGAAACTCCAATGTATACTAGAATAGGGAAGAATGTAATAATCAAAACACTAATCCCATTTGTGACCCATATATTCTTGACATGATGGATTTGGGAACCATTTCCTAACCAGTTCAAGGACACATTTTGGTATTAAATCTCTCCTGTGATACGTATATTTTCTCCTTGGTCTGTCCCTTTTAAGTGCATCTCTCTTTCTCCTTAAATATCTTGGGTCGTTCCACACCCCTCTATGAAAAAGGTTTGTCCAAAAACGTTTGAATTCATCTTTTCTTAAGAAAGAATTTCTTTCATGAGGTGCACAATTTTCATTTTCCCACCACATTTGTCTATTTCGTTCATCTGTTATACACGGGCGACATAAACAATAACTACATTCAGGTGACTCTTGGTCCTGTTCAATATGATAATTTTCTGAATGGTCATTGCTTTCAGAATTGTTCACATTATTCTGGTCATAATTAGCCTCTTTAAAATCCCAATCATTATGAGCAAAAAAGTAATATATTGCATCTCTCTGCTCTTGTGTAACTTCAAGTGCTAACACAGAAGTGACATTACTACATTCATTGTTTCCCTCCATGTTTTATAAAATGGAAATGAACTTCCAAAATCTAGGATGTGTAATCTGCAACCCAAGGCACAATGAGGATTTCGATTTGAACAGATTTAATAAAAGTACTTGGAAATGTTGATAAACATTCTTTTGGGTAAAATAATAGTTCACAATTAAAAAAAAATATCAGATATATTTTTGATAAAGGAATCTTCATTTTTTTTATTTTCTTTATCCCAAATAAGGCCTCAAAAATGCCCTATGACAGTGATATTTTACACATGTTGTGTTTGTGTGTCATTAATTTGGCGGGAATGGACATATCTGCAAGTACTAAAACTGTAACTGATACATTAGTAAAGGGGTGTGAGAAATTTTTAAGAACAATAAAGATTAATGTTCAAAACAAAAATAGTAAAATTCTTTATCATAAATTTTATTTTTAAATCTCATTCATTTTTATCTCCTAAATTTGTCAAAAATTATTAACAAAATATAGTACATATATATTAATAAATTTGACTTGAGTACTTATATACCCCTTCTTAAATTAAATAGATTGATCCATATGTCAGACAACATTACCTCCTCAGCCTTTCTTATAGTATTTCTAATAGTAATTTTTATAAACGATCTTTGTTGAAAATGTCAGAAAGTGAGAAAAAAGCTAGAAAAAGAACTCCGTGTTTTCGGATTGAAGTGTCAGGTACTGAAGAAAAGAAGGATGAAATTTTTGGAAAATTTGCTTCAATTAGACAAGAATTGACAAAAAAAACAAACAAACCTATGGGAAACCTGCAGGTTATTGAAGCTTTATTGCAAAAATGGAATGAAGAGAATGATACCAGTAACACCCAGTCAGAAGAGTTTCAAGAGAAACCCTGTCCATCCACATTCATCAGATCAAAGAAAGGAGACACAAACCAACATATTTTTCTGACTGCAGAAGATTCATTTAAAAGGCTTATATCGGTTGTTGATTGGCATGCAAGATGTTGTAAAGAAAAACTTAAACCTACAAAAATGTTGAAAAAAGGACATGTTTGCAAAACAAGCCTAAAATGTAACGATAAAGAGACACCTCATGTATTTTCTTGGTCCTCCTCTCCTTATTTACCCACAAAGGATTACTTAGTGAACAGTAGAGTAAATCATGGGATTACATGTAGTGGAATATTGCCTGCAGTCTACAAGAGATTTGCACAAGGATCAGGAATAGGGGTTATAAGTGATGAAAATCGTGCATCCTTTTTCAACGTTCACAGTCAGCACATACAAGAGGAGTATAAATATTCAACTGACATAGCACTTTTACAAGAGATAGCATCTTATGAAGAACTTGATAGCAAGATAGACATTATGTCAGATGCAAGACACGGCTGGCGAAAGAATGCAAAAGATACAAGTGTTGTTTGCATTGGAGAAAAAACACATAAAGTTATCAGTTGTGAACAATTTGTAACGAAAACAATGGACCCTGTATCTCAACGACATGAAAGACTTGGGACAGAGAAGATCTTCAACTATTTACATGAAAACGATGTAACAGTGAATGTTCATTGCCATGACAGGAATTTGTCAATAAACAAATATGTAAGGGAAAATACAGAAGCAATCAATCAGAACGATGTATGGCATTGTGTTAAGTCTGTAAAATCCGCTTTAAAGAAGGTGTCAACTGGATCTAAATCTTCTGAGGGGAAAACATGGTCATTCCAATTATCAGACAAGCTTGAACCTGTGGCTACCCACATGCATTGGGCTGTTCAGAACTGCAACCAAGATGAAAAGAAACTGAAGAAGAGTTTATTAAATATCCTCGATCACTATAAGAATATTCACACTGACTGCCATGAGAGTGCCAGGTGTAAGGTTGATGACAAATATGAACTGTCACGAATTTTAATAACCTCGCCAGTTGCTGAAAAACTTCTTTTAAGTGTAATACTTAATTCAACACTATACAAATATGCAAAGGATTATGTTCTTGGAAGGGATACATTTTATGTTGAGAGTTTTAACAATGTAACAAATATTTATCAAAACAAAAGAATTGTGTTCGGTGATAGCCAATACAATGCCCGAGCCAACCTTAGTGTACTTCACTGGAATGAAAATGTTGATAGAGACTTTACTTCAGTGTCAAATTATCAAAATCACAGGATGCCAAGGAGTAAAAAAGGGAAGAAAAACTACAAAAGAGCTACATATAAATTTAGAGACAATATTTGGTCAAGATTTATGAAAAGTATTTATTCAAAAAGAAATCGTAGACAGTAGAACAAAAAAAGTGTTTTAAATGTGATATTTCAAATAAAATTCTGCAGTTTTCAAGACATTTGTTTTTTTTAATTAACTAGAAATAAGCACAGTACAAGAAATTTAATACTGTGTACTATTTTCTGTAAATTTTTGTTTTTCTATTTCTGTAATTATAATTTAGACATTTACTGTAAATTATTCATACTAATTAATTTTTATCACTCATTGCAATTTTAATTATACTTACATGTGTACATTTCTGTTACAAAGATACATAAAATTTATCATTCAGATACAGCCATGTGTTATTATTGTAAACAGATGATGTGTATTTATAAATAGGATGTTGATAACAACAAGCTCCTCCCATCCCCATATAGGTTTTATTGCTTACCACCTGGTAATTTTTATAGGTCAAGTCAGGTCTTTAATGATCACAAGAAGTAACATTTATAGTTTTGCTTTATTTCAAAATTAGGGTTTTAATTTTACATCTATATTTAATGCCCCTCAATTGATGTTTTATAACTACTAAGTCTTAGTGTCATGATTTCATGTATTCTTGTTAAGTGTGACTTAATTTTTCAAAATTGAATTATATTTTTAATTCTGTCTGACAGCAAATTTGATTTGTAAATATTCCGTATTTGCTTGAAGTATTCAGGCCTGTTGGGTCATATCAAATCAGGAGACAAATAATGTATTCCATGTCTCCCAATTTAGAGACATCTCTAGATCTGGAGGATGTCTCCCGATCGGGGAATATTGACTAGCTGTCGAATCTTCGATCCAGCGTAGTGCATTTGAACCAAATTGACAATTATGTCATCGATTCATTCGCGACTATTAATAAAACACAACAGAACAAATTGAAAAATAATGCATGCAAACGTTATAAATTGTTTAATCATAAGAATCCACACCTTTGTGTCGCTTAGCGGGGAAAAATCTGTGATGGAACGTTTCATCGTCAACAGTTCAACAAATGAAAGTTTTTAACGACCTTGACATTGCATGACTTTCATATATACTCGATATCTCTCGGGATTTTTCTAATAAGTCTCTTTCGATGGATAACAGCCATGTGTTCCGATAGAAATACAAACCGGAACTCTCAAACGTAAATAAACCTCTAGATAATAATAAAGTTACGACGTATAGAATAGTCGTATAAGTAAAATATACATCTATTTTTTTTTTGACTGATGACGATTGAACCGGCCAAATAACTTCAAGTCGGAACATAATTTGACCAGTTTAAAACAAAATACATTTAAATATTGAATAATCAATATGCAAAATAAACTTTTTTATAGTCCTCATTATTGCGCTGTATGGGGACCTTATTTCCTCTGTCTTTTATCTGGCTTTTCCATACATTTTTAAATCAATATGAAAAAACTAGACTTAAAAGTTGAAATAAGTTTAGATGGGACTGACTTTTTCAAGTCAGAACACGATTTGACCTGTTAAAGTCAGTTTACAGAAAAAATATCCAATCAAACTAGGTTTCTTCATCTTAGCCCCCCCCCCCCCCCCCCCCCCTTTTCCCTTATTTGAATCTGCTACTGTTGAGTTAAAAAAAAAATTAAGAAACAATTCAGTCAAATGGTTTTAGAATAATGTTTTTTACAACCAAAAGTTCTATTTGTTAACTTAACAGAAAAAAAGTCATTAAAAAATAGAATAAATTTTTAAGATATTAATTTGATGAAATTTGTTAACAAAATACATTTGAATATAAAATATACCAAATACATTTTTGTAGTCCTCATTACAGTGTTCTCCCCAGAAATTTTGGATAGCATCACATTTTGCGTAAACAAAAATAACTGTATTTTTTTAATGTCATTTAACGCGTCGCGTTGATACTCTATTTCCTTTATATGTTAAACAGTTTTAGTTTATATTGTTCATGCAATTCATAACTGAGAATACAATTAAACTATAACCACAAAAACAGTTGTTTCAGTTTATGTTTTCTTTATTCATTTATAGTTACAGAATTATTTTTTTCCTTTTGTTCCAAACAAAAATAAAATATGTGGTTTCAGTTACCCAACAATAAGTCAAATGAATGAATGGTTCATTATACTTATAGTGCAACCTGTATATATACAAAACTAAATATCTAGTACACAAAATTAATTATTTTTTATATTATATTAAGTAAAGATAAAGTAGCAAAAGTAGCAAAAAAAAAATCAATTTAAAAACTTTTTTTTATCATGTTTATGAAATTCATTGTTTCATGGCACTCAATGAATTAGTCCCAGTAGTTTCTTATCTTTACATTAAAATGATATGTATTTTTAACAAAGTTATCTAACAAATAGTCTGTTAATGCGTAGTTTTCTCTCTAGGTATATTTTTTTCTGTCTACTGTCCATCTGTTGTCATTATCGTGAAAATGCGGATTTTTGTCATATCTCGTCCGGTTCCTATCCGTAGTTCACACAAAAATGTGCAATGGCGGCCGTAGAAAAATTTACGAAAATGAGTTCGAGAATAAACATTGTTTGACAAGAGATTGTGAATGAATAAGACGCTTTAATACATTAAATGGATTAAACATAAACTTAAGCCAATTATAATAACTTTTTAAAGAAGTATTAAACTTATTTTAGCTGTAAACCAAAATTCTCGCTCTCGTATTACCGGAAGAGAAAGAAAGTAATTTTTGGAGAGTTGCACAAATAAACGATCTTTTTAAAAAAAAATAATAATCGTTTCAAGCTTTGAAATTTCTTAATACAAAACATAGATTTCGAATTGTTTTGTGATTGCATTTTTCCATGTCGAAATGGGTGATTGCAGACACGTGGTATTAGTCATGTCACAAGTGTCACCTTGGGATATGGACCATAATTTGGTATTCGGCCTTTGGTTTCTTTTTGTATCCTTTTTTATAAGTTCTAAAACTTTAACTTTTATTCTGTGGGTTGTGTTGGTGTTAGAATAGTATTAATGGAACAATTGAGTTTTTCAAGAAAAAATTAATACATTTTGAGTTACCGTTTACGTGACAGGAAACCAAACAGGAAACCAATCTTTATTTTCTTTATTTTGCACAATATATTTCAAAAGACATAAATGAACACCATTACTAGTGTTACTTGCTTCATGTTAATATTTAAAATCTATTTTCAATGTTAAATTAAAGGTTTTTTTAAACGCGACAGGAAACCATAAGAAACCGAAAGCATTTTTTTAGTTTTATTTTATTGCAAAATCTGCTTAAAATAATCTGAACAGTATACTTTTTCTTAAAATCCATCTTAAATGTAACAGTATTATAAACCTCCTAAATATGTGATTTTTGAAAACAATTAGTACAATTTATTCAGAAATTTCCCTATTTTCTTCATTGATACAGGATACCATAATCGTTGTATCTTGATGTTTTAGCCAAAAAAATGTATTTATATTTGGTTTTGAAATTCCAGTTATATACAATTTATTCCAAATCATTGGCAATGTAAAATTCTTTAAATCCAGTAAAGAAAAAAACTTTTATCTTGGAATTAAAATCTTTAAAATAGGCACCATGTGATATTTGTGACCTGTACACCTTCTACATGATCTACATGGTTTCCACATTTTAACCTACTTTAGTGGGCTAAAATCAATAAAGTACTTCCTTTCAAGTCATGCATGGTAAAAGTTAACTTCTCCTTTGACAAGTTTATTGCGTTTCTGAAAAGTGTTTGCAGAACATGAATAAAACAAGAGGCTCTCAAGAGCCTGAATCGCTCACCTGAATTTTTTTGGTTTAATCTCTTATCAATGATTATTTTGGCTTTTCAATTTATTTAAATGTTCTTTGAATCGTCCTATTTTCTTCAAAAGCAAAAAAAAATCATTATCTCCTATGTTCTATTTTAGCCATAGGAGCTATGTTTCTTGACATACAAGGAAATGAAATATAAAATTTATACAAGATACTCTGAAACTCTGAAACTCATTTAGCCTAAGTTTGGCTGAAATTGATACAGCAGTTTCATAAGAGAAGATTTTTTAAAGTAAGTCAACATGATGAACAAATTGTGAAAAAAGTCTTTAAAGGGCAATAACTCCTAAAGAGGTCAATTGACAATTTTGGTCAAATTGACTTATTTGTAGATCTTACTTTGCTGATCATATTTGCTGTTTACAGTTTATCTTTATCTATAATAATATTCAAGATAATGACCAAAAACTGCAAAATTTCCTTAAAATTACCAATTAAGTGGCAGCAACCCAACAATTGGATGTTTGATTCATCTGAAAATTTCAGGGCTGATAGATATTGACCTAATGAACATTTTTACTCCATGTCAGATTTGCTCTTAATGCTTTCGTTTTTGAGATATAAGCCAAAAACTGCATTTGACCCCTATGTTCTATTTTAAGTAACAGCGGCCATGTTTTTTGACGGATCAAAAATCAAAGCACACACTTTGTGCAGGATAATCTAAGGAACAACCATGCTAAGTTTTAACCAAATCCATTCAGTAGTTTCAGAGGAGAAGATTTTTTAAAGTTAGCAAATATGATGAACAAATTGTGAAAAATTGTCATTAAAGGACAATAACCCCTTAAGGGGTCAATTGACAATTTTGGTCATATTAACTTATTTGTAGATCTTACTTTGCTGATCTTTTTTGCTGTTTACAGTTTATCTTTATCTATAATAATATTCAAGATAATGACCAAAAACTGCAAAATTTCCTTAAAATTACCAATTAAGTGGCAGCAACCCAACAATTGGATGTTTGATTCATCTGAAAATTTCAGGGCTGATAGATATTGACCTAATGAACATTTTTACTCCATGTCAGATTTGCTCTTAATGCTTTCGTTTTTGAGATATAAGCCAAAAACTGCATTTGACCCCTATGTTCTATTTTAAGTAACGGCGGCCATGTTTTTTGACGGATCAAAAATCAAAGCACACACTTTGTGCAGGATAATCTAAGGAACAACCATGCTAAGTTTTAACCAAATCCATTCAGTAGTTTCAGAGGAGAAGATTTTTTAAAGTTAGCAAATATGATGAACAAATTGTGAAAAATTGTCATTAAAGGACAATAACCCCTTAAGGGGTCAATTGACAATTTTGGTCATATTAACTTATTTGTAGATCTTACTTTGCTGTTTACAGTTTATCTTTATCTATAATAATATTCAAGATAATGACCAAAAACTGCAAAATTTCCTTAAAATTACCAATTAAGTGGCAGCAACCCAACAATGGTTTGTTTGATTCATCTAAAAATTTCAGGGCTGATAGATCTTGACCTAATGAACATTTTTACCCCATGTCAGATTTGCTCTAAATGCTTTCGTTTTTGAGATATAAGCCAAAAACTGCATTTGACCCCTATGTTCTATTTTAAGTAACGGCGGCCATGTTTTTTGACGGATCAAAAATCGAAGCGCACATTTTGTGCAGGATATACTAAGGAACAATCATGTTAAGTTTCATTCAAATCCATTCAGTAGTTTCAGAGGAGAAGATGTTTGAAAAATTGTTAACGACGACAGACGACGACGTCGACGACGACGGACACCAAGTGATGAGAAAAGCTCACATGGCCTTTTAGGCCAAGTGAGCTAAAAAATTAATTAAAAATTGTGACAAAGATACCAGCTTTGTACATTCCAAGTGTAATGGTATATTAACATGTATTTTTTATTAAATTATCTTTATTCACCTAAAATATCCAGTAATATTTACTACTGAAGCAAAATCAATCCAACGACCATCGGCACAATGATAAGAGACGTAATTTCGATTGAATTTTCCAAGGGCCCTTTACATCGTTATCCTGAAACGAAGTGTGTTATAACGTCTGTCAAATCTGAAATTGATTTTGTCAAGTCATTTGGCATTTATTTTCACACAAGATCGTATGTAACATTATGCACATAGGAAAAATAATAGACCCCCGGCGCAATCTCTTTGAAAATTGTATTTTCCTTTTTTAAACAAGACGAAACAAGTCTACAGATTATGTTTGCTAACATCCCGTTGGAAACAAAAACAATGTTTAGACCTAGTATTTCGTATATCCGGCCGTAAGGGTGTGATCACATGTTAGTCACATGTTTCAAGTATGACCGGAAATGATTAGAACTTAACGACAAAAACAATTTTAATAAAAAAAAAGGAAATAACTGGACTTCTGTTTCGTGTGAAATGTAACGCATAACGATAACGTCATTTTTTAACTTAATTATTACGAAGAACAAAACTAGAATGTAAATCCTCTCTGATTTACCTGTTTGAACATCTCGCGAGAGTTCATATTTGCATATTGTTATAAAGAATTCTATTACAACAAAGCAGATTACATCATCTAAAATTTGCGTTACGAAATCGGAAACCAAAGTAACGCTACTGTTCTTACACCTGCTACAGAAATACTTATAGTTCTCAGCATTTTCTTCTGACTATTCTTATTAGTCGATGTTCTTTATTATTTGAAAGCAAAAGTTACGAATTTGCCGGTGACGATTATCTATAAATCAGTCAGCGTTATGCACTTAGCATTCTTAGGAAGCGAAAAGTAACGCGAGAAACGCCACAAAAATACGGTCGTATAATCTTTGAAATTTGTTAATTTCAATTTTTTTTCTAGGGAAGAGTAGCATACACTTGTATGTTGATAAAAGTAAAGGAATCTTTAGATGTAGTTACAACTTTTCTTACAGTAATACACATTTTTATCACTTTTCTATCGTTATAGGAAACGAGCCCAATAGCAAATTATGGTCCATATACATGTACATAATATATATATATATATATATATATATATATATATATATATATATATATATATATATATTAAAAAAAAATTGTCATTGTTTCTAAAAAAGTGAGATCTGAAAAGGTTTTTTTATGTGTCAGCAATAAAATCTTAATCATGTTTTGGTTAGTGTATAGCTATCTATACATATTTCTTTTTCATTGTTTCAAAAGGAATTAGGTTTCTGGCAACGTTTTTTTATGTGTTGAATAATTCGTAATGAATCCCTGACAAATCGCCCCACTGGCAATTCGCCCCACACCTAATCGCCCCACTTTCTAAAAAATCGCCCTACTCTTGTTTACCAGTTCGCCCCACTTAGGAAAAAAGATGCAATCCCGTTGAAGTCCCTGCCCCGCTTCAATACCTATGAAAACCTTAGTGCAGTGCTATAACATAAAATTGCTGTTACTTGAACAATTAACAGGTTTCTTTTCAATTGTTATACAACTACATAGATTACAAGTATAAAGTTATTCTCCAAAGTCTTGTTTGTTCAACCATCACATATGCAAGCTGTGTTTGGCAGATTGGAAATTCAACAAACCTACACAAGTTGGATGAGGTTCAAAGACATGGCCTTGCCTTATGCCTTAATATGCCTTCAACTTCCAGCCTTGAAGTTCTTCAGATAATTGGTGGAGTCTTACCTTTAGAACTAAGAAGAGAAGAAATAGCAATTAGAGAATTGGCAAAAATTACATCATCTTTTACAACAGTCCCAATTAAGAAAAAGCTAGAAAACTGGAAAACAGAATCTAATCCGGAAACTTACATCTCTCCAATTGGAAAAATGATACTACAGGCAGATGATATGAAGAAGGAAACATCAATTGAAGTAAATAATATTGAACAGCAATATGAATGTCGTGGCATGTGTGCAATTAGAAGGGCACCGGAGTACTGGACCACATTGGGAAGTTCCAAAACAAGAACCAGTGAACAAGCCATTGAAGGACAAAGACTCATAAAACAACAATTAGAAGAACTTCCTCCAAATACAACAGTGGCATTCACAGATGGCTCATGCATGGGAAATCCTGGGCCTTGTGGTGCAGGAGCCATTATATACAATAATGAAGAGGAGGAAACAATACAGTACCCTGTATCAAACAGAGGATCAATACTACTAGCAGAGCTAGTAGCCATTAAACTTGTGCTGGAAAAAATAGACAATTATAATTGACGCAATGTTAAACAACTTAACATATACTCTGACAGCCAATCCGCCATAGGCATTATAACCTTAAATTGGAAATCAGAAAACTATCACAAAACCATACAAGAAATCAAAAACAGGAAAATAAAATTGGAACAAAAGGGTTTTAGTATCAACATCATTTGGACACCGGGGCACTCTGATATAGAGGGAAATGAACAGGCTGACCGTCTAGCAAAAGCAGCAGCAAAAGAAGCAGATAATAGGGAGGAAATGTCTTCAATCACGACAAAACAAGACATCAAACAAGCGGCGAGAACATCAGTCATTAAAAAATGGAAGACACAATGGGAATCTAGTGAGGTTGGGAGAAGATTTTTTAATCATCACCCAGATGCATCAAAAAGAATCAAACTCGACTTCCCATCAAAAAAACACTTCAATATATTAAACAGTCTCAGATCAGGATACTCCAAACTAAAGGGGTATCAACATTTCATTAACAGACATGTAGAAGACAACAAATGTACTTGTGGAGAAATAGAATCTGTAGAACATTTTTTATTATCTTGTGACAATTACAGTTTGGATAGAGAAAAACTCCGCCAGTCAATATATTTCAAAACAGGAACACTTAATCTAGATCTAGAAGAATTACTTAACACAGAAGCCAGTGCAGACATACAATATGCAGTTTCCGAGTTTATAGACGATACTAGAAGATTTGATCATTTGTTTTTATAAATCAGTATCAACAGCGCCTACCTAAATTAAAGTGAAAGTACAAAGAGAAAATACAAACGTGATTAATGTATTCAAACGCGCAAGTGACCAAAGTACATATGAGAAAATCAGTGTCAAGATGACGCATACTAAAGACTAAGACTCTCCAATGATGATACGAAAATGTATTTGCAATTATATTTTTAGAATGTTAAACATTATTTAACTTTAAAAAAAAAAATTGTATTCTGTGTAAATTAGTTTTCATTTAAGTGGGGCTAGTTGGAACACCTTTAAATTATATATTGAAGTAGATTTTACTTTTGCTTTTTTACTTTCAATAAATGGGGCGAGTTGACCAGTGAAAAATTAACGGGATTTAATCCTTTTCAAAAAGTGGGGCGTTTTGCCAGTGGGTTGATTTGTCCTGCTTCCATTCGATATCATGTTTTGATAAAAATTGGGCGCAAACATGAAGGGAAGAAGGGTGTGAACGGACTTAGGGTTTGACATGTGAGGTGCAAACTTGTAGGGTGCGAAAGTGTATTGGGCGCGAACGGACCTGATACCGTTGATGGCTTTATATAGTTTAAACATTTTTAGCAAAAAAAAACCCGATTTGATGTCTATACAGACAGCCCTCAACACTGACACTGTCAGTGACAACAGACAACAGGACAAGACAGACAGACACGACATCTGTCATCAGCCACTTCATCTTACACCGGAATTTATTCAATTAAACTATATTTTCAACGACACCATACACAATAAACTAACCCTTGTTTAAAAAAAACTTTTTAGAAGGACATAATACACCTCAAACTCTTATAAGGATTTAGTCGGCTGCTGCATTCTGCATGACCTTGACTTGGAATAACTTCCGGTACTGTGTGTAAAATCCGGAATCGTTTGACGGAACAAAACAAGAATGTGCAAAAAACCTGCGTTGTGAGAATTCCAGTTTGCTTTTGTATTGTATGTTGTATGATATTCTTCAATTTGTATTGAACTTCTTTAACTTTATAGTTCTTACCCAAAATAGACCTACACTTAACTAACAAAAGGGTACAGTTACACACTAAATTAAAAAGAAGGCTAGAAATTAGTATAATTGGTTAATTTCCGGAAGCAAGACAACTCGCCCCACTATAAAATCGTCCCCTCTGTTGAAATGTAATTCATTCCGCTGCATTTGGACTTGCTATCTCATTTTATCACATGTCATAAATATCCATGTGTCCCAACAAACTCTGTTTCCAGTTTTTGCACACGAGCAGTCTTCACCATCTAGTCACTTGTCTAAGATTAGAATTTTTTTCCCCTGCATACCTTTATTAAGGTTCATGTGGACCCTATGGCTAAAATGGCCGTATTTTCACCTCAAAATTTTATCTGAGTACAGGCAAACCTGTGCATTTTGAGAAGTTTTAAGGCATAGCATGCCCTAGATAAATAGAATTCAAATGCATTATATGATTTAGAAAATTCATAACTTAACTGAATTTTACCGTACACTTTTTTTCGTCCCTGCAGAAGATGATAAAATTAACAAACAGTTGAGTTTACCTTGATATGGTCCACTCAGGTACACAGTTTAAATAACCAATTATTGTCAGGTATCTATTGTCCATCTCATGTCCATGTCAAACAAAACAGCTCACTTCAATAATTACCTGTGGGGAAGTTCTCAAACCTGTTTCCCAACTTAGTTTATTTTGGCACCTTCTGGAGGAATGAAAAAAAGTGCACTGCAAAATCCTGGTAAGTTTTTATTTTTCTAAAACACAAAACATATTGGAAATTTATTTATCTAGGGCATGCTATGCCTGAAAATTTTTACAGATGCACAGGTTTGTCTGTACTCAGAGTAAATTTTGAGGTGAAAATACGGCCATTTTAGCCATAGGGTCCACATGAACCTTAAAAGTTACTCTGAGTGCAGACTTACCTTTGCAGTTTGGAAAGTTTTAAGGCCTAGCATCCACTAGAATGCTAGATATATATAAAAGTTAAAAGTATATATATATCAGAAAAATGAAATCTTTTTTGAATTTTATTGGGCATTTTGTTTCGTTCCTGTACGGCTGTAGAAGGTGTAAAAATAAACGAAGTTGGGATATAACTCTGAAATGCTCCCTCTCAGGTAAGAACTGGTTTGTCTTGTATTGATTGTCCTTGATTGGCATGGATAATACACCTAATCGCTATTCATTCCATTTCGAATAAGTTCTAAAATTACACAACTTTTACATCCAGTTGAAGCTATCTGGTACCCTGTTTAAACAATTCACCATGCATGATACATTTTAATGAGACCTGTTTAAACTACTGTAAATACTCCAAACAAAATATTTTTTTACTTCAATTTTAATTTCGAAAAAAGTGGATCATACTCTATTAAAGTTTCTTGATGATCGCTTTCTAAGTTTTTCCTCCCTCAGCTGTCTACTGATGACCTCTATTTTTGGCGGCATGACCCAAACAAGAAGTTGTATAAATGACTGTTTTTCCCCTATTGGACTAAATAGCAATAAGGTGTATAGATATCTACACATTTATAGGTGAGTAGAAGAGTTTATCTGAGAGGACAGTATCAAAGTAATTCAGGTGTTTGTTTATTTTTACATCTTTTGTAGAAAGGAATAAAAATGCACATCAAAATTCAATAACGATTTTAATATATATCTTTTTGAAGCACAAAATGCATTTAACTTTTATATATATATCTAGGGATGCCAGGCCTTAAAACTTTCCAAACTTCACAGGTAAGTCTGTACACTGAGTAGATTAAGAGGTGAAAATACGGCCATGTTTGTCCATTTGTTATGATGAACCTTAAAATAAATACACACAGTACTTAACTAAAAATTTTGAAAAATGTCACCCGGTCGCGAAATTACGTTTTATTTTGATTTCTTGGTTGCCAAACCTACTTAAACTTATGCCGTAAATCTAAATTGATTTATTCACAATGGTGTATGACACGACTACCATTGTTGTCGGGATCATTCGTAGCATGCGTCAGAAGCAGGTCAATGTGATTTTTTTTTGTATATCGTCGCCATATTGGAAACACTTAGTCCGCAGTGATTGATTTATTATAAAACATATTTACAAAAAAACTGTCAGCTTTTCTTTAAATAGTAATGCTTATCTTTATTGTAATTGCGTAAAAGATTATGTGATATATACAAACCCTCAAATAAGTGTTATTTGAGGTCTGTCTAATGGTCTAATGTGTCAGGAGTTTCTATTTTAAGAACTCAGATATTCCCATTCTATTGATATCATTCAGACTCTCTCTTGACTTAAAGTATGAAATGAAATAAGATCAGTTAACTCCTAGAAACATTTAGATCTTGAGAGTGGGAAGATACATTGTGTACCTTTAACTGTGAGATGTTTGTTTTTAAATTGGTGTCGGTCAGACGAAAGAATTACAATTGCCATACTTGGGTAGGATTGCTACGGATGATCCCAAAACAAAAGTAGGCGTGTTATACACCATCTCGTAAAAAAATCAATCAGATTTACTAAATAAAAAGTTTTATTGGGGCTGGCAACTGAGAAAACGTCATATTACGGAATTTCGCAACCGGGTGAAATTTTAAAAAATTTAGTTCTAAAAGTACCATTCTTATGTTTCAAAAACCCTAGCTTTAAGAGCAAATCTGACAAAGTGTAACATTGGTCAACTGGTCAAGATCTATCAGCCCTGAAGTTTTCAGAAGAATTGAACAACCCATTCTTGGGTAGATGCCATTTAATTGGTAGTTTTAAGGAAATTTTGCAGTTTTTTGTTATCTTATTTTTATTATAATTATACCTTGCACAAATACTTAAAATCTTTGCGCAATCACTGAATCAGTTAAGTTAACGTTTCTTTGTTGAATTAATGAATTGAAACATTGAACTCTAATAAAAAGTTATAAGCTAACTTTAGAAAAATTGTTAAACATGTTAAAAGGCATGTTTCATGTGTTTTTACATCTCAAAACTTGAACATTTTTGTGAGATTGTAAAATAAATTACTTATACTTGTAGTAAAATTTTGAGAAAATAAAGGGAAGATTTTTCAAACATTATAACTAACTTACATAGATTATTATTTACTTCTTCAAGTAAATAACGATTACTTATACAAGCAGGACCCCTCGCTGACAAAATATTCTTTAAACTTATTTAGGTTTTTTTTGTAAAAAGATTAAGTCTTAAACAAAAGATTCATATCAGAATGTTTCTTTCTACTTTCACATACATACAACTGTACAAAATTTGTACTACAAATAATCTTGTGTCTTGATTCAGATCAGTTAGTTTTTGAAATGAAACATTGCTGAGTCAACAAAACCTCTAACTACTTGTAAATCTGTTTACAGTGTATAGTTTTAAAGTACAACAAATAATTTCAAGATGTTACTGACACCAGATTTTTAAAAATTATTGCAATATCAGATATAATGTATTTGATTAATATTATTACTGTTAGTGGATATTATCATGCTTAAATCTTCTGCTTAAAGGGGCACTAGCTGTCAAATTCATGTTTACCGATTCTAATCAAATTCTCATATTTGATTTATAACAATGTAAAACATTTATCCAAACTATTAATAGTCTAAATAAAATGGTAAAACAATAAACAAGGCACATGCTTGAAAATAGGTAGCTTTGTTTCGTGTGTATTTGAGTCCAGATGCCATCTAATTATTTATCAGGTTGATCTCTAAAGTCATCCGATGACCATATACATAATAAACGATGTACCGTAAACATAAATATAGATATAATTAGATTAAGCAACCACGTGCAGTTGAATTATTCTAAGTCTATTTTATTTCATATTACAGATAAAAAATAAATGTTTATCATCGTTTTAACCTGTATTAGAATGTTTATGTGTGGATCGAATCAGTCAATCAAATAATTTAGGGAGCTACCATTTGATTTTATGGGGGCTAGGATGAACAATTTTGTCCTGCTTTTTTTCTTGGTTGTGATGTCTGTCCTGCCTTTTTATTTTACTAGTTTATCCTGACCTTTTTTACCAAATTGTCATCCTGCCTTTTTTTTTTGCCAAGATGCTCATCCTGCCTTTTTTTTTAACTCAAATCTCCTGTCCTGCCTATTTTTTCAAATTTCATCCTAGCCCCCCCATAAAAATCAAATGGTAGCTCCCTTACATTTGTTTCACTTTCAATGTTGACATTCTCTTCAATAGACCACTTTCGAGTTCATCCGTCACCGGAAAAAACTCGCCAATTATACGCGCCTTTATGACGTCATTTACCAGATAGAGGGGGTCGCCTGTATCCCTGCACTATTTACGTTCATCAAGCGTCTTAGTGATCGTCATTGTGCAGGATAAACTAGAAATAATGGTTGTTCTGTAAATACTTAATGACAATTTCCTAATGACATCAATGCTGATTGTCAATTTTGAGAATTCAATTTGCTGAATAATTCGTACAATATAGAATTATAGTTTTCCAACCACTCGCTCAACATTGGAATGGAAGTGACGACGCCCCTAAACGCACAAATGACGTTCACTAAAACCAGAGTTTTTGACGGAAATGCATCGAACTCGAAAGTTGTCTATTAAATAACTTTACACATACAATTCACGTGTTACCCATCTCAAGCTAAGAGGTTAAGAGGTTAAATTAAAGTTCACATGAATACGGATCCTATGAGGTCGAATTATTCACTTGCAAGTGAATAAGTCATAAGCAATATTTTTTTGCTTATTTTGACAAAATTGAACCTTATTGGCTACTAAAAAGGAATTAATGTTTCACTATTTGTATTTCATTACTGATCATGCTGATTGAGGAAAAAAAAAATCAAAATTGATACTTAAAGCTGGAAGAGTATAAGTTAAGGATAAAAATAAGCTAAAAATAATGATAGGTCATTGACAAATGATTGAGCTTCTTTTCAAGATATTTGATTTATAAAATATGGCGGGAAAAGGCTGACTTGGACTTTTACCTTAAATTTGCATTGGTATCATTTGGGTCTCAAATCAAAAGAAAGAAAATTAAGAATATGTTTAAATTTTGTCAAATGACCTTTTATAAGCTATTAAGTCTCATGTTAAAAAATAAATATGTGTGATGGGGCAAAATATTTTACCTAGCATGGTACGGAAAAACACCAAGCATTCCGAACATTGACACTAATTCCAAAACCTCACCTAAGTACATCCTTAATTCCTTTTTATAAGACCTAAAAAAAAAAAATTGCAGTTGTTTTTTGATATGACATGTCATATGGTCGTTGGCATCAGCGTCGTCCAATCATATTTGATTTCAGGACAATAACTTTAGTATAAGTGAATAGAAATCTATGAAATTTGAAAACAACATTAATGATCACAACAGGAAGATTGGGATTGATTGGGTGTATTGGTCCCAATAATTTAGGAATAAGGGGGGTTTAAAAAAAAGGGGGGAATTGCACAAAAGCAAAAAAAAGGGGGGTGGTGTCAATTCACAACAGGGGGCAATATGGACACTGGACAGCAATTCAGGTGATGGCAATAGCTTTCACTTGCCCTTTTTGCTAGGTCAATTAAAACAATGGTACATCTTGTATTACCACAGTATTAAACTGATTATCAAGTATATTAATCATGTAATTACAAAATGAATTATCCCCGATTCTAAATTTGAATTTGATATATTTTGTTTTTATTTTAACAGATGGATAACAACATAGGGATTCTGTCTCCGACAGCTTACAGTAAAAGACTTTTCTATATCTGTTCTGGGGAAGGTTTATTAAATCATCACTCTGAACCTGATCAGGAGGCGTTAATACTAGAAGAACAGAGGAGATTATTACGCATATTTAATGCCGATCCAAATTATAAACACAAGGGAAGTTACCCACTGTGTGAGGCAAGTCGTAAAGGTTACGAACGAGTAGTTAAAGAACTTATATCACAAAGAGCAGACGTAAATGTTTGTGATAAGTGGCTATGTTCTCCGTTATATCTGGCTGCGTCACATGGTTATAAAAACATATGTGAGATGTTAATCAATAAAGATGCAGACATGAATGCTAAAAATCAGTATGGATTCACACCATTGTGGACATCCATAGAAAATAATAATATAGAAATCGCTAAATTGTTATGTAAGCATGGTGCCGATGTTAATGTGATGAGACCAAACTCTCATGGGATTGAGATGAAAATGTTGACATATGTTTTACTTGCTAAAGGGGATACAAGTCTAGCGGAGTGTATCTTGACATCTAATTGTGTTCCGTATAAAATAGAGAGTTCTCTCTGTTATATGATCCTAGACTTTGGCGATGAAAGTCGTCGTTTTGTTCAGAAACTTATCTGTGCGGGATTTGAATTTGAATATCGTCACTGGGTGTCTAGTATGAAACATAAAATCGCAAATCGTCCTGAAGAAGTAACAGAGGGAGAAAAAAGCTTTCTACAGTTTATCCAGATTGAGACACGTACACCGAAACGTTTACAAAACATGGCCCGAGTTGTGATCAGGACAACATTACTTAATGCCAATCCAAATATTCCTGTCAGGACAAGTGTAACACAGCTACATCTTCCTCCTAAACTGGAGAGATTTATCTGTCTTTCTGATGTTGTTAATATTGATTAAATATTGTAATGGTCATAATTGATTCTTCTTCTATATCTTCTAATTCAGATTACTGGTACTTATGTTTATAAAAAGAAGATTTGGTATGATTCCCAATAGGACAACTCTCCACAAGAGATGAACTGACACAGAAAGTAACAGCTAAAGGCCACTGTACAGCCTTTAACAATTTAGCACAGCCCTAACTGCAAAGTCAACTATATAAGGACCGAAATTGTTCTGACAACATTTATCATGAAAAATATGTGTGTAGAAATTCCAATGGAATTACACTGTTTTTTGGAGGTTAGCATGGTTAGGCAGCTGGCCATGGTGTTTTTCTATTATCCTTGTAACTTACATTTTTACATTCCAGACCAGTCACTTTTAACAATCATTTATATTTTCTGGCACATTAAAAATAAAATCTAAAAGATTGTGAAAAGAAGAAGGCCAGTGGCATATCTTCTTATGACATTACATTGAGAGTTAGCACATCGAAAATCTCGCTCAACTTTCAACTGAGGATGGAAATGGGTAATATGTCAAAGAGACAACAACCTGACAATGATGACAGTCAAAGGCCACCAATGGGTCATTAACATAGAGAGAAATCCCGTGCCCAGACATCCAGAGGGGGGCCTCAGTTGGTCAAGATGATAACACGGCCGGTTCGAGGAGGGGAGGCCCATTTCTGTCATTAAAAACTTATCAATACATGTAGCGAGTTGAACATACTTTAGAGACTATTTTTTCAATCTTTTATGTTTAATGTATTCATTGTGTTGATCTGGAATATATTGGTCATTGGTGTTAAGAGAAAATATTCAAACCACTAACTTTGACATATGTTTAAAAGGAACCGTGTGGTAACGCAATAACTTGACCAAAACCCCTTGTTATGCAAATTTCGTTAATGGATATGAAAGGATTAATTTGCATAGATGTTTAGGTGCATTATGAAAATTCGAAAAGGGTTCTGTTAATTGCTAAAATATAAGTCCGTTTGTCAAATGAAAAATGAATAAAAAATACTCTCAAAATGTTGCTTTAGACATAAATCGCAAAAAAGCTTTTGCCAATGTTTCATAAAATTGACAAACTTTAACCACAGACTGTATATCTACTTGGTAACTGCAAAAATAAATTCCTTTTTAGCTAAATACGCGGAAATTAAGAATAATAACTCATCATTATGCTCTGGGTACTCTTTTGAGAATAAAACAACTTCTGCCAACTTTCGTAAAATTTCATGAAGGTTTGACAAAATTGCTGATATTAAAAACAAATTAACCACATATTGAACCTTAATGTTGATGCCGCTGACAAAATATAGATTCACTATTTCTTTTCTACGCGTCATAATTGCCACATGCTCAGCTTAAATTCAAAGCAAATATCGAATCTCAGATGATTATACATTGCTTTAAACAAAAGAAAGGTAAGAAGAATTCCCAGTAGATTCAGACTGACTGCCAGAAAATGAAGAAATATATAATAGGGTTCCATTTGATGAAAATTAAATTTCGTCACTTTTATTCGCAATTGCATGCAATTGAAAAAAGATTTACAAGACTGATGTGCTTTAAAATCAGATATTTTTAATTTATTGATATTAAAATATTTTTTTTACCAAAATTCAAGTGTACGCCCGGGCGTTATGACGTAAACGTAGCTACGCACCTGATGTCATACTAAACTTCAAAACATAAATGAACTTAAATTTTAAAAAAAACAACATACAACATATATATGCATGTACAAGACAAACAAAGGCCAGATCGAGGCTCCTGACTTGGGACAGGCACAAAATGTGGTGGGGTTAATAGATATAGATATAGGAAGGATGTGGTATGAGTGCTAATTAGACAACTCTCCATCCAAGTAACAATTTATAAAAGTAAACAATTATAGCTCAGCATGCTCAAGGTACGCCCTTCAACACGGAGCCTTGGCTCACACCGAACAGCAAGCTATAAAGGGCCCTAAAAATTAGTGTAAAACCATTTAAACGGTCAAACCAATGGTCTAATCTATATAAAAACGAAAAACAAGAAACATGTATGAACTACATAAACAAACAACAAATACTGTAAACTTTTGTGAGATCTACACCACCTCTTAAACCTGAGACTAGCCAATATAGAATAAAGTGATACACAGCAATACACATAGTAAAACCCAGTTTAAAAGAAGTGAAGAGTATGATGTCAGAAAGGGTAACAAAATAAACTGAAAAACGACAATGATAAATAAATTAACAAAGGACTACTAGCAGTTACTGACATGCCAGCTCCAGACTTTAATTAAACTGATTGAAAGATTATGTCTTCATTATATATAAATCAAACACAATCACTCCCATAAGGGGTTTAGTATTATACCATCATAAAATATATGAGAAGAACATAACCCGTATCATGCCAACAACTGGTTTAAGAATAAATGTGTTTATTTTTGATGCAAAGACCCTAACAGTGATCAATATTATTACCAAAATATGCAATCCTTAGTTATGACCTGACAACAGTATCGTAACTATATCTCTTCTGAATATATCTTCCTAGAACAAAGCAGGGTTCATAATCATGTCATATATGAATAGTACAAATGTAATAGATATTAGGCAGCAACCATTTTATTTTCTGGGGGGGGGGGCGGGGGTCTAGGGTTTTTTTTTTCTGGACAAATTTTTTTTCCGCCTACGGCGAAAAACAATCTATTTTTTTCACGACAAGTTGAAAACAATTTTTTTTCTTTCAATTGCAGCATTACATATAGTGGCAGCTGAAGGTGAAACAAACAATTTTTTTTTCTCAGAATCAAAAACAAATTATTTTTTTCTCCAAAAACTGGAAAAAAACTTTTTTTTCCAAAAAAAAACATAGCCCCCCCCCCCCCCCCGAAAATCAAATGGTTGCTGCCTTAGCCACTGGACATTTTAAAAAACACTAATACATCATTATCATCCAAAATATGATTTGTATGTATAAAACTAAAGTTCTTGTCCGGAAACAAAATGTGTCTTTTGATGTCATTGGCATGATTGATAGCATTATAAGAACGCATTTTTTTTTTGCGGTGGGGTCTTGAAAAATAGGTCATGTGCATGATATAGATGGCAATGAAAGTAAAGCTCAAATACAAAGGATATGTACAACAGACACCTCCCACCCCAATATAAAGATGAATAATTTATCATATCCTCAATTAATTCCTGTTAAACACTAATGATTATTTTTAATATGAGCAGTGCCAGATAGAAATCGACCTTTTTCAAATGAATATAAACACATCTGTAATCTCTTTGAATTAAAAAAAATTCTCAATGGAAGTCTTTTACTGTTTAAAAATTTAGCTCTTGGGTTTTCAAAAATCAATCTTGGGCTTTTTACATCATGTACGTATATATACATGTATACATTGTATGTACAATTGAGTAATGTTGATTTCTATCTGATGCAGCTAATAATTGAATGGATCTCTATGAAATGTTACCTGAAGGTTCAATACAAATGTACCGCAAAAGAAAAGTGATGATTGATTCTGAGGTTTATTGTACCAACAGTAGTAATTAGGGGCCAAAAACAAGCAATTTTGTAGTTTCCAGACGATAACTCGTATGTTAGTGTATGGTTATCTGAAATAATACCCAAAGGTTTCATTTCACAAAGGAAAAACTTGGATTGAGTTTGGAGGGTAATTGTCCAAAATGCTTAGTGATTGGGGACACAAAAGGGTCAAAAACAAGCATTTTTCTAGTTAACAGACAGTGGTTTGTGTTCAAGTTGATGGAAATCTCTGAAATTGTACATTTTTCTTACAAGAAAATAATCTTCAAAAATTGTGAAAAAATATTTAGGGGTAAAAAAGTTGGGGGATTTATTTTTCAAATTTGTTTAGGGAGTTGATATTTTTATTATTACTTTTTCAAATTTCTATTTTGTTTTTTTGGGAGGGGATTTTATTTTAATTTTTATTAGGGGGGTCATACTTTTTTCTTGAAGATTTTTCAAAATTCGGTAATAGACGCATACAATAATTAATTTTCACAGATGGTCATATTTAAGTTAAATCACATGCCAGATGTAGTTTTGGGAAAGATACCTTGTACTATTTGAATTTAAAAGAAATTTAACTTTTATCAGAGCCGTAAATTACATAGAGGCATGTAGGCAGTTGCCTCCTCTCCTATTGCAAACCGAGAAAAAAAAGAGAAAAAATGAAGAAAAAAACACTGAAAAAAACCCCAAACAAATGGTTAAAATCATGCTTTATTTTAATTATATATATAATAGTACTGGTTGTTACTCTTCCGCCTATAAAGGAGGTTGGGTAAAAATATTCGATAGAGCAAGCATTCACTTGAAATTAACGCAATGTCATGCTATTAAAACATGGAACAGGTGAAAAATGACGGAAAGCAGATTGTGTAGTACGTCTCTCTATGCAACACATACATCTTTTACGGACGCCATCACGAGTTGGTTGACCGTTATGGAATAACCGTATCACAAATGATATCGGATATGTTCCTTACGTCGTAACTACAATCCCCTTCCCTTTCCTGAATGTGACCTACCGAATTAGACTTTTTACCGGATTTGTTATCACATACTAGTAAGCAACACGACGGGTGCCGCATGTGGAGCAGGAACTGCTTACCCTTCCGGAGCACCTGAGATCACCCCTAGTTTTGTGGTGGGGTTCGTGTTGTTTATTCTTTAGTTTTCTATGTTGTGTCGTGTGTGCTGTTGTTTGTTTGTCTTTTTCATTTTTAGCCATGGCGTTGTCAGTTTGTTTTAGATTTATGAGTTTGACTGTCCCTTTGGTATCTTTCGTCCCTCTTCTACATACATGTAGAAGTCATAATGTTGCAATATTGAATGCATATAAGTGCTAAAGAGATGGGATTCGACCAGGCACAGAAAAATCCCTTTTAGCATTTGACAAAGCCTAACTGAATAAAACTTTCAGTGTAAACAAACTGTGTTACGCTATAATAATTTGAATTTGATAATTAAAGTTTTGTTAAGTATGCATTTGCGTTTTAAGGTTTGAAAATTGTGTGTCTGAAATGAAGTAAAATAGCTCCCTTTGGACAGTTAAAAAACCTGATAAACCATAAAAAAAAAAAAAATTCAACTTCAGGGGGCATTTCATTTTAAGTACGCATATTGGTTCCCTAAAACTTAGTAATAATAGCGTTTGAAGAGTCATAAAGCAGGACAAAGGATAAAAAAAGATCTACTTTCACCACACACGTTATCTAACTTTGGATAATAAATATTTCCAATATATTCCGGGCACTTATTTATTGAAATATTACATAAATTTAACAAGAGGTGAATTCTGGGGAAGTACATTGCATTTTCTGCATAAAAAGGTCCACAAAATTTTTCGCCTCGCTCCATTCGGCGAACTTCAACTGCATCCCCTTAAAGGGAAGACAATTTACGGTTTATTAACTCAAAAAGTAGAAATGAAGTACTAAAGCAACCGTATTACTACAGATGCATATCTATGCATTAAGATATGCATTACTCATGTCAGATATCTTGCAAACGACTAAATTTTAAAAGATTTTGTAAGATATCTCATGATCAAAGAGTCACAAAACAAGTCATTGCATTTGATGTTTATACATCAATAGATCATGTCTTCACATATGTTAATTTGACACCATGAAACACGAATGTTTCCAGTGCCATCTGGATACAAATATCTGTTGAATCAGCTTTAATCAACTACTTGACTGGTGTTAATAAATGGACAAGTTATTTATTCACTCAAAAATGTTGTCTTCAAACCTGAACATGTTTGGAAAATTAGCTGTAACGTTATACATTTTCCATGTCGTTAACAGCATAGGTAAGTTTAGATGCAGAATGTGTGATAAATCATGACAGTTTTAAACAGTTATGTGAATTAGATCAAACAAAAAAACTTACGAAAAAGACTCTATGGAGCATCAATTTTGTAAAGAAATAAGATTTTCTTGTTATTTCTTATTATTAAAAAAATCAAAAATATGTTTTCAACAATGTTTTCCCGTACTTTTTATTTACATTATTTATTGCCAAAAATAGAATAGATCACTATCAGTATTATAAAAAAAATTCCTACATTTTTAAACTCATTGGAATAAAAATTGATTTATGTAGTAACATTAAATGTTTTTTGTATTTCAAACAAGGCCACCCCTTCCTGAAAAAACTGCTGATTTTCCAATGCATGTAATTGTGGACTTAAAGATGTTGCTGCCGCAAAAAAACTGGACACGAAATTTTTTTTTTTATATTATTTTTTTTTAACTAACATATCAGCCCTATCAATTAATGCATAGTTTGAATGATTCTTGTTATTTTGATTTTGAGCAGCAGACATCCTTAAGTGAATTAGATCAAACAAAAAAACTTACGAAAATATATATAGGAATGATGTATAAATGGCAAACAAAACACTTCTCTATTATAAGCCTGGTATCTTTCATGATATATTTTTCAAACCACTGGATAAATGCCATTGCTCGGTTAAGGTTTCCTCACTGATAGTATCACCAGCCCAGTGGAAAGCACCTCTGGGTTGGCCAAAATTGTCATATTTATTAACTAACTGTTTGAAAACTTGAAATGTGTTGAGTAATAAGGATTTTCTTCCCAAGGAAAAGAATACCATCAGAAGCCTGTAATTCAGTGATTGACTTTTAATAGTTTATGTGTTACATAGTTGTCTTTCGTTCATTGTTAGCTCAACTTGGCCCGAAATGCCAAACGAGCTTTCTCATCACTTGGCGTCTGTCGTCCGTCGTCGTCGGCATTAACTTTTTACATTTTGAACTTCTTCTAGAGAACCACTGAATGGAATGAAACCAAGCATGGCAAGAATGTTCCTTATGAGGTGCTGACCAAGTGTTGTTACTTTGTAGCCGATCCATCATCCAACATGGCTACCACCGGGGGACTTAGTTTAACATAGTACCCTATGGGAAATGCATACAAATTACTTCTTTTAGAGAGCTACTGAAACGAATGAAACCAAACATGGCATGAATGCCCTATGAGGTGCTTACCAAGTATTGTTACTTTGTAGCCAATCCATCATTCAAGATGAGCGCCAGTGGGGGACTTAGTTTAACATATAGGACCCTATGGGAAATACATACAAATGCCTTCTTGTAGAGAACCACGGAATGGAATGAAACCAAACATAGCATGAATGTTCCTTATGAGGTGATGACTAAGTGTTGTTACTTTGTAGCCGATCCAACATCCAAGATGGTGACTTAGTTTAAAATAGGACCATATGGGAAATGCATACACAAATCTTCTTCTAGAGAACCACTGAATTGGATGAAACCAAACATAGCATAAATGTTCCTTTCCTAATGAGATGCTGGCCAAGTTTTGTTACTTTGTAGCGAATTTTTTTTATATGATTTCAAAAATCGAAGTAGAGTCAGGTGAGCGATACAGGCTCTTGAGAGCCTCTTGTTTATATAAATAAGGCCGTAAGTTTTCTCATTTGAATCGTTTAAATTGTCAGTTAGTTTCTGTGTCATTTTGGTCTTTTGTGGAGAGTTGTCTCATTGGCAATCATACCAAATCTTCTTTGTTATACTTAGCTGTATTTATTAGTAAAACCATTCGAAATTTTCGGCTCTCCATGCTTTTAATTTTTTATATTTATTTTGCATTTATATTTTTTTGGTTCGAGCATCACTGATGAGTACGAGTTAATAAGCCTGGGACCATGTCAATATTATGAAAATATCATAATTTTTTATGATATGTCCTAACATGTGTCTTGTGACTATATTTAGGATGGTCTTATTACGTGTCTGAGACATGTCTTATGATGTAAAACAAATCTCTCTTAGGACAATCCTTACTATGATGGTCATATCACCAGTCTATTAAATACATTTATCATATTGAGATTTCGGTATTCATCTCGGATTCAAATTTAATATGATATGAATGTCATATTTGTAGAAGAATGCATTCCAGAGAAACAGAAAGATTGTGAGTATTACTATTCAGTTGCATACAGTAATTATTAAGTACGTTTAACCGACAGATGATTTCTTAGGGGACGACCATTTGATACTCTGGAAAGGGGGAGGGGGGGCAGGTAGATTTTGAAAATATATAACTCAGCGCTTTGATAATCACAAAAGTAAATGGTTTGTTCTGTGTTTATTTGAAAATAAATAATCTGACTTGCAATGTATTTAAAATAAATAGCTCGGCAGGTCTTTTAATCCATTTTAAAAATGCTACTCAAAAGTATGAGATTGCACAAGATTTTTCATAAAAGTCATCTTTTAAAAAAAATTCAGGAAACACTTTCCAAGTCTTTTAATTATAAAAGAATAAATCTTATTTAAATATATTGAAATGTTTGATAATGGGTTTCATTTAACTTGGGGTATATTGTCTCAGGAACACATACCTCACTTGTATTACAGAGCCGTAACTGACTACATTGAGGCAATTAATTAAGTTGCCTAATTTAGGAAATTTCAAAACTAATAGCTTGTCTTCATATCAAATTGTTTTCACGGTGAGTGTCTTGCAAGAAACAAGTCCTATTCTTGGACGTAGCCGCGGTTTCTTCGGGGTACAAGTTTCTTATTTATTTTTAGTTTTCAGTGTTATTTGTGGTATTGTCTGTCGTTATCTGTTTCAGGGTTTGTCTTTTGTTCATTGATTGTCCTGCTGTATTCTCTTAGTGTTGCATTCCTTTTGTAATTTAGTAATTTTGTTTTAAACTTGATCATGAGTTTTTTTATTTAAGACTTTTAGCTAATTTTTACAACTTAACCACTTTAAAATGTATCCCAGTTAGGAGCTACATCACGTTATAATTAAAATGTGTTATATAATCTTAGTTGACATAGTCAAATCAATGATATCAAGTCCCCTCTTGATCCTGCTGCCCCTCCCCCGAATATCAAATGGTCGTCCCCTTAGGTTCGCAAGAGACCGATAGTTGTGTTAACTACACAAACTTCCCTAAGATAGCACTGTCTTTGACACTAAATCGCTATTTTTCAAGTAAGCGTATCATAAATGGATCGTGGACATTTTTTTTCTAAGGCATAACAGAAAATCTAGAAACATCATCAAAAGCTCAGTTTATTGATGTAAAGAAACCAAATTCCAAATAGATAGAAGAAAAGTTCCTTGTGAAATAAAAACGGATTTTGTCAAAATGAATTAGGATAATCGAAGAATACAGCTACATATGCGATCTTTGAATAAGAATTTCATAGAAGTTGTGTAAACAAACTGTTTCAGAAACAAAATACACAGTATAACATAAAATAAACATACACATGATCATATGCATTCAATGAGTAACAGAGAACAGAGAACAGAGAATGGAGAATGGAGAAAAAAATCACTTTTGGTCACCGTACGGCCTTTAGCTGAGCCAAACCCATACTGTACATACCCAATGAGGATAAAAATAAAATATGAAACTATTCAATTGAAAACAACAACGAACTGTTTTATTCTTAAACAGCACTCCACTAAAACAATTATGAAACAGCAACCAACGATACTCTTTAACTTTATATATGATCCTGGCTTGGGATAGCGGGCATATATATAGAAACTAAGAAAAAATTGTTTGGAACGGGTTCGACTCATACTATCAGTTCTTACAACAAAATCTAATAACAAAAAATCGAATGATTGATTAGTGTTTATAAACCTATTGGCTATGTCATGGCGATCAGTGTCTGGAGAGAACCACAGACATTTGGGGAAAATAAACACTCTATTAAAATTGAGTCCAACGTCCCGTCATTTTTTGATTTTTTTTTGGGATGTAATGTAAATAGCATCAACATGTCTTGTTTGTTATTTCTTTATTTCAGTTCAATGTCCGGATTTTCAGATTAATTGTAATAGAAGTTTTTTTACTCATGAAAATTGTATCACTATACCATGTGATGAAGTTTTAAACTGTAACCCTGAAAAATTCGACGGGCCGTTTTGTTGGTAAGCATACTTAATCTAGTATTTAATAAACCATTGAACAAACTTAAGTGTAGAAGACATTCTACAAGCACAATTTCAATTTTCATATTCTTTAAATCCGGTAGGAACTCTGCTATGTCCTTTAAATACCGGGAGTTCGATAGACATGGCGAAATGAAGAAAAATGAAACGAACGATTCAAACACGTCATATGTAAATCCTCTTATATTCCCAATATCACGATATACTCGACAATGTCATTACAAGTTAAAATACGAGTTGATATACGGCGATAAGTAGTATTCGATAATATCATGACATTATGTCAAGTAGAAATATGGCGATAATAGTGTTTTATAATGTCACGATAAGTGGACATATGGCGATAAGTAGTGTTTGATCATGTCACGAAAAGTGGAAATATGGCGATAAGTAGTGTTTGGTCATGTCACGAAAAGTGGAAATATGGCGATAAGTAGTGTTTGATCATGTCACGAAAAGTGAAAATATGGCGATCAGTAGTGTGAAATATGGCGATAAGTAATGTTTGATCATGTCACGAAAAGTGTAAATATGGCGATAAGTAGTGTTTGATCATGTCACGAATAGTGAAAATATGGCGATAAGTAGTGTTTGATCATATAATAAAAGACATGCATATTCTACAGCAAAAGGACTAAGGTCATAAAAATCTGTTTAATACAAAATATGTATTGATTTCACTGTTTTCTTATACAGGAATAAATAAATGAATTAATAAATAGACGATTTATTTTTTCCACAGCAATAATTATTGTGGTGGGTGTATGGCAGTCATCTACTGTAACAACAGACCTGTTAATTGTTTCCAGTGAAAGAAGAAGACATATTAAAAGATTCAATAAAATGCAAAAAAAAGTACAAACTTCAATACATGTAAAAAAAAAACATAACTAATGCATGCTCCTTTTAATAGATTAATGAGGTGATTGAAAATATGTCGACACTTGTGTTTTTACATAAATGTACATGACATTATGTATTCCTGAAACAATAAAACGAACTTCTCCCTCAAGGTAGACACAATGGATATTTTATCAGAATTACATATTCTTATTTCCGGTCTCAAAGCAGATCATTATGTTTTGTGGAGTCAAACCTATCACCTATATGTACATCGGAAAGAGCATCTTAGCGAGCTTAGGATTACAAAAAGAGAAGAACGAATCTTAATTCTTGTCTAGCGAAGATGGAAAATGGCATAACATAATACATGTTGTAAAACACTATCGTAGTAGATACATTGAAGGCATTCAGCTAAGTTTCATGTATTTCGATAAACATTAATCAGTTAGTAAAAAGAAATTATATGATGCACATAAAAGACAGCAATCGAACGAAAATGAAACATTTAGAACACTCAGTCATTCTAAATGATAAAAGTAACTTTTTAAGATCTTTAAATCGTTTTTATAGAGCTCGATATTTACCTCCTCAATAAAAAGAAGAAAACCAAACACACATACCAAAAAAAAACCGAAAGAAAAATAGAATATCGATGGTTCTCCCCGGACACTCTGGCTTTATACCACCAATAAAACTGATCTCCGCGAAATAGCGAATACTACTGCAGTCAATCAATCTACTCTTTATACATTTTTATATTTTAGCACCTCTCTATTCTTTATCCGTTTGACATAGTTTTCTATTCTTTATTCTTTTAGCACAATTCCTTATCCCTATTTTTTACTGTAGACTAATGTTCTATTCTTTATCCGTTTGGCCCATTTTCTGTATATTTTGCCATTTATTGTGTATTCTGTAAACCGAATTAAGTTAGGTCTTGAACATGTTTCAATAGTTAAAGCTTTTAACTGCAGCTGTTTCAATATAAAAACACCATCATCGATAATCATCTGAATATATCAGCAAAAAGTTCAATCACCTGAAATAGCAATATGTCACCGGTTGCATGAATGCAAGATATTGAATACAAGATATCTAAATTAACAAATCATGGTGTCAAAAAAATGAGCTATACAATCAAACGAATTACAAAATAAAGCAAAGTACTTATGATAAGAATGATTTAAAGTACATATAAACAAGAACATTATATATATTAAACAATGTCAATGACAAAACATTATGACCTATATTAAAACTGACGTGGAAAGGTAACACACGGCCAGCGAAAGCTCTTTTTTGAGAGCCCAGGTGGTCGTGTGGTCTAGCGGGACGGCTGCAGTGCAGGCGATTTGGTGTCACGATATCACAGTAGCATGGGTTCGAATCCCGGAAACTCGTCTAAACATCAACCCAACAATGTTAGATCTGTAAACTTGCTTTCGCAAATATTTGGTTCTTCCCTCGCCGGGATTCGAACCCATGCTACTGTGATATCGTGACACCAAATCGCCTGCACTGCAGCCGTCCCGCTAGACCACACGACCACCTGGGCTCTCAAAAAAGGGCTTTCGCTGGCCGTGTGTTACCTTTCCACGTCAGTTTTAATCTAGCGGCGTACTGCAGTACATGATATATAAGGCATGAAGATGTTATTGTTACAGATCAGCTAAATTATCTATAGTAAAGGATCCTACAAATGAATGTAAGATACAGTCACAGAAAATAATTATATTTATAAGTACGTCTGAGTCAGTGACAACCCTACAACAGATGTATCCATCGGATCGCCATCAATGATGGTGATACATGGCTGTGTACATAATGTATATACAACTCGTCTAAACATCAATCCAACAATGTTAGATCTGTAAATTTGCTTTCGCAAATTTTTGGTTCTTCCCTCGCCGGGATTCGAACCTATATACATTTAAACAAAGTAACATAATTAAAAACAATGTCAATGACAAAACATTATGACCTTTTTGTTCACAAATCGTTGTAAATACAATGGAATTTGATGCTACTGTCATATAACTAAGAGGGTTCGCTAGCTATAAAACCAGAGTTAATCCACCAGTTTCTATTTACGTACTACACCCGATTACATATGTTTAACATGAGCTTTAAATTGTCTTTTGGGTATATGAGTTGTCCACTTGCCGTCTCATAACGTTCGTATATTCCACATCGTTCGACGAAGCACAAAACATTAAGGAGTTAAGAGCAAATACCACGCCTCCGAGTCAACAAAGGTAAAAATCAGACTGAGCTCGTCGGTCTAATACTATCAGGGAGGAGAATGCATTGATTCTGACATCGGACATGAATGTCCATAAATCCATTCTGCATCTGCGTGAAGTCTCTAGAATTTGTTTATTGCATATTGCGTTTGCTTTCGGTCCTTATACTGTACTGTGATATCGCAACAACATATTTGAAACTTTGAAAATTGACACTTATTCTATGTTGTAAATTTAATTTTTTTCTAAAATTTAATTAAAAAAGTAAAATCCCAAAATGCTGAACTTCGAGGAAAATTCAAAACGGAGAGTCCGTCATCAATTGCAAATTCAAAACACATCAAGTGGATAACTGGTTTTATAAAACAAACTTTTATTTTTTTTACTCTTCGAATTTTTTAAAGAAATTTAAATTAAAATATGACGAAACATTTTATTCATGCAATTAAACAAAAACCAACAATTCGACTTTTGCAAAGTTTTCTAAAGCACATACCACAGCTCCATTCTCACAGGAGACTGGTATTGTACTAAACAAGTATCCATGATATTTAGATATACCTAACCAAAAATTGCTTCTTCAAATATAATTATAACTCAGGTGTAATTGAACCATGTAAGATTTGAATTTGTGTGCACAAGATAAAATATTGTGCGCACAAGTTTACATAAAATGTGCGCAAAAGTGTACAAAAGTTGTGCGCTCAAGATTTAAGTTGTGTACACAAGATTAAAGTTGTGTACACAAGATTAAAGTTGTGTACACAAGATTAAACGTTGTGTACACAAGATTAAAAGTTATGCGCACAAGTTTCAAAGTTGTGCACTCAAGTTTTAAGTTTCAAAGTTAAGCCGAGTACACAAATCATTTCAATTCCATCTTTGACACTTGAGGGGCTCTGTAAATATGCAGTTCAAAATTGTATGGTTGGTGTTTTATGAAGGTTATACAAAAAAATTTAAATACAATTGAGGATCCTAGTATTTGTTCAGATTAATAAACACCCAAAAGAAATTCACAAAGATAACTATATATTATAAATAGAAAACAAACAAATAAAACGTATTATACATATTAATAAAAATACGGTATAATTGATTTATAATTTTCGCTATCATCACCATGAACAACAACTGTTCCCCACGCCTGCACATCTGTAAACATATAACTATACTTAGTCAGCAAAGTTAGGAGATTTGTATTATATTTGTAGAGTAGATAGGCCAAAGTATTCGAGTCGTTCACTTTCTGTCTCATTAACGTACGTACATTCCACATCTCTTCATCTTTCTACTTAGCACACAGCTTTAAGCAGTAAGACCAGATACCACGGTTTGTATTCAAGAACGGTACAAATCCGGCTCAGCGTGTCGGTCTAATACAAAAAACGGGTAGAACATCCATTGAATTTGACATCGGACATTAACATCCATAAATCCATCTCACATCTGCGTGTAGTATCTTTGTCTTAAATTTGTATGGTTTCTTCCTCTCTTTCTTATAATGTCCAGTAATATCGCGACAACATATTTTTACGAACTTTGACAAAAAGGCACATAATCGATGTTCTATATTTTATCTATTTCAATTTTTCATTGAAAACAAACCGATTTTTTTTTTCTTCTAGTTTTCCGTTTTTTTTACTTCAAGACATTTTAATTCAAACATTTTATTCAACAACAAAAAAGATAAAACAACATGCACTTCGAAGTTAAATGGTCGGTGCTTTATGAAGGTTATTCAAAGTACAAAATAAGGATCCTAGTAATAATAATAAAATTAATAAAATACCATTTGTATCAGTAAAGTAAGAAACTAAAAAAAATAACAATGTAGAGAAAACAAACAAATAAAGCATATTATACATATTAATAAAAATACGTTATAATTGATTTATACTTTTCGCTATCATCATAATGATTATGAATAAAACCTGTTCCCCACGCATACACATCTGTAAACATATAACTATACTTAGTCAGCAAATGTTGGAGATTTGTATTATATTTGTACAGTAGAAAGACCAAAGTATGGATGCCCGATCTCTTTATAGAGTATTTATCGCCTTGTGTGTTATTGCCTGTGCCGTTGCAGACATAGGTAAGTGAGCCTCCTTATGGGATTTTGATTGTGTAATTACTTGGCAATATTTATAGTGATTATCTGAATACAAGACCAAATATTTCATGATTATTTGGTAGTCTAGGATTGTAATTTTGATTATCTGATTATCTTGTTTAACAAACTGTACATGATGATGTAATTACATTGGCAAAACATTTATGATTATGTGATGACTTGGACATCCCCATAGAAGGCCTCGTAAGTCTGCAAAGTATCAACCAGTAAGTCCGACGAGCAAGACTACTTTTATATTTTATCTTATTGGACCTTAGATTTTTGCACATGATAAATGTCAGATAAGATATTTCCCGTCTCACTATTACAGTCGTGGGTTTTCTCATAATTTTTTTTCATTTCTGTTTGTAATCAAAATATCAAGTTCGGTGCCCCGGAATCATAACTATGTTTATGTTTGTCTTTTGAATATAGTAAGGAATATGACGGTTGTTGTCCATTTGTTTGATGTATTGTATTAGGGATCCGGACTTTCCGTTTTGAATTTTTCCCGCTTGTGATTTTATTTTTTAATATATATATATTTTCAGAAGAATGTAAACTAGAAAAAGACCCTGGTTGTAAGTATGTCAAAATCTGTTATAATTCAGCACTCCTTTCTTTTTTCAGAACTATTTTGAACACCCCGTCCCCAATACATACGTTTTGTTTACACATTTGTAGACGTGTGTGTTCTTTATCCCAATAAAACGTAAGATGTTTTATTCTGCATATTGAGCAATACCCTCACACCGACGGTACTGCAACGTATTAGATCTACTGCTATTCAAACTGTTCAATTATCGGGTATAATCAGAGAACTTGGTGCACGTGCTCATACCACGTGTTTCTTGGAATAATTCATTAAATACGCACGATGACCAAAAGTTAAGAGAGAACAATCGGAAACGTTTGAAAGCATGAAAAAAAAAAAACTGAATAAAAAAAGTAATCGAAATGGTCAATAGTCAACTTTGCAGAGGGAGTTTAAACCTTAACTTTAGAACATAATTCATAATTTTATGATATGAAATCATAAAAAATAATTCTTCAAATATCTCATGGTTTTTAATCATGTCAGTGCAAAAGTTCAGAAAGAATTTTATTATCGACTCCTAGGAGTCGATATTAGAATTGAACGATGGACAATCAGTGCGTGAATTTTTCTTGCTACCTGATTGGAAGATATTACGAGACGTGAATAATCAAAGTTTATTGATTGGTTAGGACAATCCAAACCTAGTAAATGTCCTTCAATCCCGTAAAGTATCGGATTTGTCCTCTCTATTGTAGCAATTATATTTTGCTTGGTCATTTATCATGCATATTTATGATATTGGTACACAGGTAACTTTTATCTATAAATAGTCGAATTTTCTGGAGTTTCTTAAACAACAACATTGAACGATAACTTCATAACGTATGACCTCACGTGTGTGGTAAAATTTGTTGATTGATGCACGTGGCTATTCTAGTAAATGAATTAATCTACAATGCGAGAGCACTTTCCATTTTCATCAGCTAAGAGTCGACTAGCCCTTTTTGAAAGGCTAATGCTTGTAATATAATCACAGTGGAAGGAAATAAAAAAGTGTTCATAAAGTGGAAGTTTGTCTTCTAGTAAGTAATCAATAGTGAAAATACAACAGGCTTCTAATGAAGTAATCACTTTAACAAGAAAATTATTGTTTTGTTTGTAAACCATGTTTAAGAAACGACATCATTCAAATTTGTTGACATAAAATGAAATCTGCACTTTTCAGAAAATGGTATTCTGATTCGACTCGTGTATTTACATTATACTTTATTATTTTCGTTTTAAACATAATTTAGTTTTTATCCAGATAAATGTCCAGATTTTCGAACGGGATGCCAGACACACTTTCATAATAATTGCACTACCATACCATGTGATGGGGTTCAAACATGTGATCCGGAAAGGTTCGATAGTCCTTTTTGTTGGTAAGTATATCACGTAAATTTCAGTTGCAACCCGGATTGAGATATCTGATAATTAACTGGGTTTTCCGAAGGAAAAATCGAGTTATCAAATTGGCGAAGTACGGAGGGTTTCAATGCAATAACGAATGAACCGTTAAACCAATGATTTGCAAATTTTAACATACTGATATTCATGACAAAATGAAGGTCAAGTGCGATATGAATGGTTTTCACTTTTATTTTCATGAGTAATGGTCCTTGATATATTGGAAAATGGAACTTTATCTCGTTTCCGTCCAATAACTTATGAACTCTTCATCCAATAGTTTTCAAATTATAATATGTTGTGACTGATGTCAAAATGGAGGTAAATTTTAATAGTAATCATTTTGACTTTTACCGTTTAGTAGTAATGGTCCTTGATCAATTGGAAAATGACACTTTAAGTTGTTTCTGTGCAGTAACTTATAAACCATTTTTTTTTTAAATTACTATGATGTTACTGATGAAGAATTGATGTCAAGTTCGATATTTAAAGTTTTCCCTTTTGCAGTCCATGAATGATGGTTCTACATCAATTGAAAAATGGCATTTTATGCCGCTTCTGTACAATTACCATCATTACTTATGGAGCATTAAAACCTTGCACTTAAAAGTTTAATATTCTGTTATTGATGACAAAATGGTGGTCAAGTTTGATATATGCAATAGTTGTTTTTGCCGTTTAGGAGTTATGACCTATTAGAAATTTGCACTTTAAGTCGTTTTCGTGCAATTACTTATGAACTGTTCAGCCAATGCTCTAGATGCTCTTAACAAAATGTTGGTCAAGATTTATATTGACGATTTTCAGTCAGTTATGCTGTTCAAGACTTATTACATTGCAGTGTTGTGTACCTTGTAGTGTTGTTTTCAGTTATGCTGTTCAAGGGTTATTACATTGTAGTGTTGTGTCGTTGTTCTCCTCTTATATTTAATGCGTTTCCCTCAGTTTTAGTTTGTTACCCCGATTTAGTTTTTCCCCATGGATTTATGAGTTTGAACAGCGGTATACTACTGTTGCCTTTATTTATGTTATTTTGTAAGATTGGAAAATAAGCATAGAATGTGACAGGTAAAAAAAGCCTGAAAGCGCCTTTCATAATACAGAAAACCCAATCTGCTGTCAATTTGACAGCTTACCCTTACTACAGATACAATGTATATTTAAAAATAAATGAAAAGTAACCATATATTTAGTGAGTAATTTCTACACCAATGTTTTATAATACTCAAACGTGTAAAAGCCATTTATTTCTAATCAATTAAAAAAGAGTTCCATAATAAAATTGTAATTCTTAAAATAAAACAACAACCGGCCAAGGATATTAAAGACAACCCTGATGAAGGATGGATTAAATTGCTGGCTGTTAAACGTCAAGGCGAAAATCACATGTATATTCAGAACGAGAACATGATAAGGTATTATGAATACAGACCCTGCATTTATACTGGACTGACACGCTGATCCGGAGTTTTTAACGTATTGGTACAAAGGGTTGCAGTTCAAAGAAAGACACGACACCCTATCCGGACACATTTTGATTTCGAGACTACTCCTAAATGCCATGTGCTTGGATTAGAAGGTGCAAGTAGCAAGTCTTTGATATGTCCTGCTCGAGGCTAGCGGACTACTACGAGACTACTGAGGCGGTTCCTTTACCAAGTACTCAATATGATATTTTGTTTTGTAATTCTATTCAAATTGAAAGGCTCCAAGTAGTGAGATACAAAATCTACAATACACATAAAAAAGAACAAATTTAATAATGGTATAACGCTTTAATATTTAGTATGTTACTCATTTATATATATGGTTATTATCATTATGACCATACTTATCATTTCTGACTTCAGTATATATTAAAGATTAATCTATAAATGTGATTTTATTTTTCATATAGCAACAACTATTGTGGCGGGTGTATGGCAGTTGTCTACTGTAATGGCAAACTGGTCAATTGTTTCCAGGAAGAGCTTAATTGATACAGTATCAACATCAACATATTTGGCAAATAAAAATTCTGTTAGATAATATATTTCTATTTTTACATGTGACCTATAAATAAAGATACACGTATTTATAAGGGTATGGATGGGGTTTACAGAATACAGAATAATGGGCAAAACATAAAGAATAGAGAATAATGGGGTGCTTAAATATAAAGAATAACTGCAATAATTAAAGAATTGGGTAAAAATATACCGTTTACAGAAAGAAAAAAAAATTAGAAAAGAGTTATCAAGCAATTACAAATAACCATTATTTTTAAAGATTAAAAATAATGAGCGAAAAAATGAAAGAATACAGAAATGAAGGACATCCATTCCCTCATTTATAGGATGTGAAGTTGTTAACGGCAATGAGACATGCAGTTGTTTAACAAAAAAAAAACTCAGACTGAATTTGATATCAAGGAGACAATTAGCAATGAAAAGGCCTGTTTGTTCTAATCAAGGATAAAATCACCAATGAAAAGGCCTGTTTGTTCTAATCAAGGATAAAATCACCAATGAAAAGGCCTGTTTGTTCTAATCAAGCCAGGATAAAATCACCAATGAAAAGGCCTGTTGTTCTAATCAAGGATAAAATCACCAATGAAAAGGCCTGTTTGTTCTAATCAAGGATAAAATCACCTGTTTGTTCTTTAAGGTCTACAGTTGTATATAATTAAGGTAATCCTGTTTGTTCTTTAAGGTCTACAGTTGTATATGATTGAGGTAATCCTGTTTGTTCTTTAAGGTCTAAAGTTGTATATAATTGAGGTAATCCTGTTTGTTCTTTAAGGTCTAAAGTTGTATATAATTGAGGTAATCCTGTTTGTTCTTTAAAGTCTAAAGTTGTATATAATTGAGGTAATCCTGTTTGTTCTTTAAGGTCTAAAGTTGTATATAATTGAGGTAATCATGTTTGTTCTTTTTAAGGTCTACAGTTGTATATAATTGAGATAATCCTGTTTGTTCTTTAAGGTCTACGTTGTATATAATTGAGGTAATCCTGTTTGTTCTTTAAGGTCTAAAGTTGTATATAATTGAGGTAATCCTATTTGTTCTTTAAGGTCTAAAGTTGTATATAATTGAGGTAATCCTGTTTGTTCTTTAAGGTCTAAAGTTGTATATAATTGAGGTAATTCTGTTTGTTCTTTAAGGTCTAAAGTTGTATATAATTGAGGTAATCCTGTTTGTTCTTTAAGGTCTAAAGTTGTATATAATTGAGGTAATCCTGTTTGTTCTTTAAGGTCTACAGTTGTATATAATTGAGGTAATCCTGTTTGTTCTTTAAGGTCTAAAGTTGTATATAATTGAGGTAATCCTGTTTGTTCTTTAAGGTCTAAAGTTGTATATAATTGAGGTAATCCTGTTTGTTCTTTCAGGTCTAAAGTTGTATATAATTGAGGTAATCCTGTTTGTTCTTTAAGGTCTAAAGTTGTATATTATTGAGGTAATCCTGTTTGTTCTTTAAGGTCTAAGTTGTATATAATTGAGGTAATCCTGTTTGTTCTTTAAGGTCTACAGTTGTATATAATTGAGGTAATCCTGTTTGTTCTTTAAGGTCTAAAGTTGTATATAATTGAGATAATCCTGTTTGTTCTTTAAGGTCTAAAGTTGTATATAATTGAGGTAATCTTGTTTGTTCTTTAAGGTCTAAAGTTGTATAGAATTGAGGTAATCCTGTTTGTTCTTTAAGGTCTAAAGTTGTATATAATTGAGGTAATCCTGTTTGTTCTTTAAGGTCTACAGTTGTATATAATTGAGGTAATCCTGTTTGTTCTTTAAGGTCTAAAGTTGTATATAATTGAGGTAATCCTGTTTGTTCTTTAAGGTCTAAAGTTGTATATAATTGAGGTAATCTTGTTTGTTCTTTAAGGTCTAAAGTTGTATATAATTGAGGTAATCCTGTTTGTTCTTTAAGGTCTAAAGTTGTATATAATTGAGGTAATCCTGTTTGTTCTTTAAGGTCTAAAGTTGTATATAATTGAGGTAATCCTGTTTGTTCTTTAAGGTCTACAGTTGTATATAATTGAGGTAATCTTGTTTGTTCTTTAAGGTCTACAGTTGTATATAATTGAGGTAATCTTGTTTGTTCTTTAAGGTCTACAGTTGTATAGAATTGAGGTAATTCTGTTTGTTCTTTAAGGTCTAAAGTTGTATATAATTGAGGTAATCCTGTTTGTTCTTTAAGGTCTAAAGTTGTATATAATTGAGGTAATCCTGTTTGTTCTTTAAGGTCTAAAGTTGTATATAATTGAGGTAATCCTGTTTGTTCTTTAAGGTCTAAAGTTGTATATAATTGAGGTAATCCTGTTTGTTCTTTAAGGTCTAAAGTTGTATATAATTGAGGTAATCCTGTTTGTTCTTTAAGGTCTAAAGTTGTATATAATTGAGGTAATCCTGTTTGTTCTTTAAGGTCTAAAGTTGTATATAATTGAGGTAATCCTGTTTGTTCTTTAAGGTCTAAAGTTGTATATAATTGAGGTAATCCTGTTTGTTCTTTAAGGTCTAAAGTTGTATATAATTGAGGTAATCTTGTTTGTTCTTTAAGATCTAAGTTGTATATAATTGAGGTAATCCTGTTTGTTCTTTAAGATCTAAGTTGTATATAATTGAGGTAATCCTGTTTGTTCTTTAAGATCTAAGTTGTATATAATTGAGGTAATCCTGTTTGTTCTTTAAGGTCTAAAGTTGTATATAATTGAGGTAATCCTGTTCGTTCTTTAAGGTCTACAGTTGTATATAATTGAGGTAATCCTGTTCGTTCTTTAAGGTCTACAGTTGTATATAATTGAGGTAATCCTGTTCGTTCTTTAAGGTCTAAAGTTGTATATAATTGAGGTAATCCTGTTCGTTCTTTAAGGTCTACAGTTGTATATAATTGAGGTAATCCTGTTTGTTCTTTAAGGTCTACAGTTGTATATAATTGAGGTAATCCTGTTTGTTCTTTAAGGTCTAAAGTTGTATATAATTGAGGTAATCCTGTTTGTTCTTTAAGGTCTAAAGTTGTATATAATTGAGGTAATCCTGTTTGTTCTTTAAGGTCTACAGTTGTATATAATTGAGGTAATCCTGTTTGTTCTTTAAGGTCTAAAGTTGTATATAATTGAGGTAATCCTGTTTGTTCTTTAAGGTCTACAGTTGTATATAATTGAGGTAATCCTGTTTGTTCTTTAAGGTCTAAAGTTGTATATAATTGAGGTAATCCTGTTTGTTCTTTAAGGTCTACAGTTGTATATAATTGAGGTAATCCTGTTTGTTCTTTAAGGTCTACAGTTGTATATAATTGAGGTAATCCTGTTTGTTCTTTAAGGTCTAAAGTTGTATATAATTGAGGTAATCCTGTTTGTTCTTTAAGGTCTAAAGTTGTATATAATTGAGGTAATCCTGTTTGTTCTTTAAGGTCTAAAGTTGTATATAATTGAGGTAATCCTGTTTGTTCTTTAAGGTCTAAAGTTGTATATAATTGAGGTAATCCTGTTTGTTCTTTAAGGTCTAAAATTGTATATAATTGAGGTAATTCTGTTTGTTCTTTAAGGTCTAAAGTTGTATATAATTGAGGTAATCCTGTTTGTTCTTTAAGGTCTAAAGTTGTATATAATTGAGGTAATCCTGTTTGTTCTTTAAGGTCTAAAGTTGTATATAATTGAGGTAATCCTGTTTGTTCTTTAAGGTCTAAAGTTGTATATAATTGAGGTAATCCTGTTTGTTCTTTAAGGTCTAAAGTTGTATATAATTGAGGTAATCCTGTTTGTTCTTTGAGGTCTAAAGTTGTAGATAATTCAGGTAATCCTGTTTGTTCTTTAAGGTCTAAAGTTGTAGATAATTGAGGTAATCCTGTTTGTTCTTTAAGGTCTAAAGTTGTATATAATTGAGGTAATCCTGTTTGTTCTTTAAGGTCTAAAGTTGTATATAATTGAGGTAATCTTGTTTGTTCTTTAAGGTCTAAAGTTGTATATATATGAGGTAATCCTGTTTGTTCTTTAAGGTCTAAAGTTGTATATAATTGAGGTAATCCTGTTTGTTCTTTAAGGTCTAAAGTTGTATATAATTGAGGTAATCCTGTTTGTTCTTTAAGGTCTAAAGTTGTATATAATTGAGGTAATCTTGTTTGTTCTTTAAGGTCTAAAGTTGTATATAATTGAGGTAATCCTGTTTGTTCTTTAAGGTCTAAAGTTGTATATAATTGAGGTAATCCTGTTTGTTCTTTAAGGTCTAAGTTGTATATAATTGAGGTAATCCTGTTTGTTCTTTAAGGTCTAAAGTTGTATATAATTGAGGTAATCCTGTTCGTTCTTTAAGGTCTAAAGTTGTATATAATTGAGGTAATCCTGTTTGTTCTTTAAGGTCTGCAGTTGTATATAATTGAGGTAATCCTGTTTGTTCTTTAAGGTCTAAAGTTGTATATAATTGAGGTAATCTTGTTTGTTCTTTAAGGTCTAAAGTTGTATATAATTGAGTTAATCCTGTTTGTTCTTTAAGGTCTAAAGTTGTATATAATTGAGGTAATCCTGTTTGTTCTTTAAGGTCTAAAGTTGTATATAATTGAGGTAATCTTGTTTGTTCTTTAAGGTCTAAAGTTGTATATAATTGAGGTAATCCTGTTTGTTCTTTAAGGTCTAAAGTTGTATATAATTGAGGTAATCCTGTTTGTTCTTTAAGGTCTAAGTTGTATATAATTGAGGTAATCCTGTTTGTTCTTTAAGGTCTAAAGTTGTATATAATTGAGGTAATCCTGTTCGTTCTTTAAGGTCTAAAGTTGTATATAATTGAGGTAATCCTGTTTGTTCTTTAAGGTCTACAGTTGTATATAATTGAGGTAATCCTGTTTGTTCTTTAAGGTCTACAGTTGTATATAATTGAGGTAATCCTGTTTGTTCTTTAAGGTCTAAAGTTGTATATAATTGAGGTAATCCTGTTTGTTCTTTAAGGTCTAAAGTTGTATGTTTTTGAGGTAATCCTGTTTGTTCTTTAAGGTCTAAAGTTGTATATAATTGAGGTAATCCTGTTTGTTCTTTAAGGTCTAAAGTTGTATATAATTGAGGTAATCCTGTTTGTTCTTTAAGGTCTAAAGTTGTATATAATTGAGGTAATCCTGTTTGTTCTTTAAGGTCTAAAGTTGTATATAATTGAGGTAATCCTGTTTGTTCTTTAAGGTCTAAAGTTGTATATAATTGAGGTAATCCTGTTTGTTCTTTAAGGTCTAAAGTTGTATATAATTGAGGTAATCTTGTTTGTTCTTTATGGTCTAAGTTGTATATAATTGAGGTAATCCTGTTTGTTCTTTAAGGTCTAAAGTTGTATACAATTGAGGTAATCCTGTTTGTTCTTTAAGGTCTACAGTTGTATATAATTGAGGTAATTCTGTTTGTTCTTTAAGATCTAAGTTGTATATAATTGAGGTAATCCTGTTTGTTCTTTAAGGTCTACAGTTGTATATAATTGAGGTAATCCTGTTTGTTCTTTAAGGTCTACAGTTGTATATAATTGAAGTAATCCTGTTTGTCCTTTAAGGTCTAAAGTTGTATATAATTGAAGTAATCCTGTTTGTTCTTTAAGGTTTAAAGTTGTATACAATTGAGGTAATCCTGTTTGTTCTTTAAGGTCTAAAGTTGTATACAATTGAGGTAATCCTGTTTGTTCTTTAAGGTCTAAAGTTGTATACAATTGAGGTAATCCTGTTTGTTCTTTAAGGTCTACAGTTGTATACAATTGAGGTAATCCTGTTTGTTCTTTAAGGTCTACAGTTGTATATAATTGAGGTAATCCTGTTTGTTCTTTAAGGTCTACAGTTGTATATAATTGAGGTAATCCTGTTTGTTCCTTAAGGTCTACAGTTGTATATAATTGAGGTAATTCTATTTGTTCTTTAAGGTCTACAGTTGTATTGAGGTAATCCTGTTTGTTCTTTAAGGTCTACAGTTGTATAGAATTGAGGTAATCCTGTTTGTTCTTTAAGGTCTAAAGTTGTATATAATTGAGGTAATCCTGTTTGTTCTTTAAGGTCTAAAGTTGTATATAATTGAGGTAAACCTGTTTGTTCTTTAAGGTCTAAGTTGTATATAATTGAGATAATCCTGTTTGTTCTTTAAGGTCTAAAGTTGTATATAATTGAGGTAATCCTGTTTGTTCTTTAAGGTCTAAAGTTGTATATAATTGAGGTAATCCTGTTTGTTCTTTAAGGTCTAAGTTGTATATAATTGAGATAATCCTGTTTGTTCTTTAAGGTCTACAGTTGTATATAATTGAGGTAATCCTGTTTGTTCTTTAAGGTCTACAGTTGTATATAATTGAGGTAATCCTGTTTGTTCTTTAAGGTCTAAAGTTGTATGTTTTTGAGGTAATCCTGTTTGTTCTTTAAGGTCTAAAGTTGTATATAATTGAGGTAATCCTGTTTGTTCTTTAAGGTCTAAAGTTGTATATAATTGAGGTAATCCTGTTTGTTCTTTTAGGTCTAAAGTTGTATATAATTGAGGTAATCCTGTTTGTTCTTTAAGGTCTAAAGTTGTATATAATTGAGGTAATCCTGTTTGTTCTTTAAGGTCTAAAGTTGTATATAATTGAGGTAATCCTGTTTGTTCTTTAAGGTCTAAAGTTGTATATAATTGAGGTAATCCTGTTTGTTCTTTAAGGTCTAAAGTTGTATATAATTGAGGTAATCCTGTTTGTTCTTTAAGGTCTAAAGTTGTATATAATTGAGGTAATCCTGTTTGTTCTTTAAGGTCTAAAGTTGTATATAATTGAGGTAATCCTGTTTGTTCTTTAAGGTCTAAAGTTATATATAATTGAGATAATCCTGTTTGTTCTTTAAGGTCTAAAGTTGTATATAATTGAGATAATCCTGTTTGTTCTTTAAGGTCTAAAGTTGTATATAATTGAGGTAATCCTGCTTGTTTTCAAAAGACTAGAAAATAGAAGTCAACAGGACAGCTCTCGTGTTGTTTGAGGTCACGAAATTGATGTCAAGGAGGCAGCAATCATGCTTGCTTACTCTTAAATGGTAAACAAATTGGCGTCAATGAGACAGCAAGCCTGTTTGCATTGGAAGTGACTAGAAATCGGGTAAAATTTTATCAAATATACTATGCGTATAATTAATGGACGAGACACTCTACAGCAAAACGTGTTAAGAGTAATGTAAAATTAAAATTGAGAATGAAAACGGGGAATGTTTCAAAGAGACAACAATCTGACCAAAAGTCAGAAAACAGCCCAAGGCCACCAATGGGTCTTCAACACAGCAAGAAAATCCTGCACCCGGAAGTGACGTACAATCTACATATATTTGGTCTTTTTTTTATCAATGAGACTAGAATTGATTAAAGTTCCAAAATGTACAGATAGCCAGATACCACCATTTTACTCTAACTTTTGCTATCTTCTTCTGGAGTTCATATTGCACACAGGGTTTCATATATGGATATTTCAGATTTCAATGTTTATCTGCAACAAACGAACGCATTACTAAACTAAGTACAATCGCAAAAAATATGACAAATTATAGCTCTAAAGTCTGACCATTTTTATTATAAATATTGGTAATGGTTGTAGAATTTTGTATAAACTAGCCTTAAAGCTGTGAGTAAATTAAAGAAGAGTACCCCGATTTACGAGAGAAATTTATCATGCAATCAGCCAACTATTGTACAAATAAAAGGTACACAAATAAATGTTTGCTTGATTTGTATTTTTACAAATAAAGTCTCCTGTTACCCCGCTTCCATGTTGAGAAATGAAAAGTGCACAATTGGGAAGTTAAAGGTATCTCTTTTGCCGTAAAGTTTTTTCTAAACAAAATAAACTTAATTGTATCTGTTGTATCATTTATTTCAAAGGAATATATACGATCAGCATAGTCATCAAACTTATTATATAGTGAAAAGACATCACACAAATAGCGGAACGTGAAGTTAAAGGATAATGCTAGCTTCTTTTCTTTCTTAATAAGATGGTCCTGCATGAGGTCAGCTTGATTTGAATATAGAAACAAGTCGACAAGAAGAGTAGCACAGTTGTTTCATATGTGAATGCACATTGGTTGTTGAAAGGAACGTCCTCAAAACGTAAACAATGTTTTCAATATGTCAATCGAGAAATCAAACTTCTTGAGAATCTCAGTTTTAGAGTTTTTTAATTCAAATTAGCGTATTTTGTTTTAAAAGTACGATCGATACCCTCTAAATCAAGATACTTGTATCTACGTCGGCCATTCATTTTTATGAGACAATGCAAGACCAATTCCTTCAATTTGTCTGTTATTTTTTAAATACGGAATAGGTGTATAATAGTTATCAAAGGTTCCAGGATTATAATTAAGTACGCCAGACGCGCATAAGACTCATCAGTGACGCTCATATCAAAATATTTATAAAGCCAAACAAGTACAAAGTTGAAGAGCATTGAGGATCCAAAATTCCAAAAAGTTGTGCCAAATACGGCTAAGGTAATCTATGCCTGGGATAAGAAAATCCTAATCATACAAATAATAATACTTTATTCCGAAAGCAATACAGCTTATAGGATACATATACACAATTTTACACCAATATAAGAATTTTACAAGAGATATATAATATATATAAATATAAGGTGTGCATGAAAGAACATATAATACATAATACAAAATACGAAATACGAGCGGAGAATGATATAATGATATAACACTTAAATAAAGTGAGAACAAAAATATTATTTACTGCAATTAAATTCTAAGTTTTTCTGCAGATTTTAAAAATATACCTAAGTTATTCAATTCTTTAATATTTCTGACAGATAACAACTGGATAAGTTTGTATGTAGAAGGATTTCTCCAATAATACTTTCAAAAGTAGGTTACAAAAGTTTGAATATCTTTAGTTTGAAATATGACAAAAAACTTCTGTTTTTTTTTGTATTCTCTGAATCAACATTTTGCTCCTGTTGGCACTACTCAATACCAAAAAGTAAAATAACAAAAATATCGACCTCTAATATAAATTAAACACGGAAAGTCCCTTAACAAATGGCGAAATCCAAACGTTCACCACATCAAACGATGGAAAATTACTGTCATACTCCTGACTTGGAACAGGCATTTTCTAATGTACAAAACAGTGGATTAAATCTGGCTTTATAGCTAGCTAAACCTATCACTTGTATGACAGTCGCATAAAATTCAAATATATTGATAACAATGAGAGAGCAACACAAACAGACATAATTATATGTAAAAATGTTAAAAATTGAGGTACACCAGTCAGCATTGTGTTATAATCTTAATAACTATAAAACTGGTTTTCGTACTGCGTATAACAGTGCTGTATCATTTTCCCAGAATCACCAGATAATTATATAAGCGTGATCAACACTTACACGTGATCATTAACACAGATCTCGTCGACTTTATTGCTGCTTCACTTTCATAATAATTCTTTTTATAATTATGTTTTTAGTTTGCCTTTCCGGGTTATGAATTTTGACTAGTTTCCAAGTTTTGAGCATTAAACAGGTTAGGAATTTCATTAATCAAACTATATGTATCTTCTAGTTGGTACACATTATCAAAATAAATAAAAGAAAAGGTTAAGAAAGAGATTTTTGAATTTGCAAGACCTATTGCTAGATATATCGTTATATGTTTCCTCTAATTTTTTTTTTTTTTCACAAATTCACTGCAAATAATTTTAATTGGAAACTAGTAAATTGTGTACAGAAAAAAATAAATGAATGAAGATATTGTTTTTAAAATTACAAATGTATTATAATCTATTGTTGTGAGGAAAGGATACACTCATCTTATCTGCAAAACATGCATCCGTTACGATAAGTGTTGTATTATAATAATACGACAATCTTAAAGGTATTAAACAATACTGCAATGTTGTTGATCGAACTATACTCTTTGTGTGTTTTACTTTTAAAACACGTTGTATAGAAAAATGTTTTTATAAAAAAAATGGTAAAGTGAGGCGATTGTTGTTATGTGTGTTTTTTTTCTTTCGGATTAGTCAGGTGTTGCGAAGTGATGTGGTCTGCTCTGTTGTCCAATTTATGTTTAAGTCTCATTTATCCCTTTTCTGCATTTAACACAAATCCATACACGCATACATACAGAATATTTATAAAAATATAATCTGACGAATTATTGTTTTGAAAGTAAAGTAAGGGTACAAAGTTAGATAACAAAAATAGCGAACTTCATGGAAAATTCAAATCGGAAAATCCTTTATCAATTAATGGAAAAGTTCACAAAAGATGATCTGGATTTCTGTCTGTTATTGTTATTATTCCATTTCTTTATTCGTTAATATTTTATGTCATTTTTTTTATCTTTATATTTCAGCAACCCATTATTTTCTTTATATTTCAGCAACCCATTATTCTCTTTATATTTAAGCAACCCATTATTCTCTTTATTTTAAGCAACCCATTGTTCTCTTTATATTTAAGCAACCCATTATTCTCTTTATATTTAAGCAACCCATTATTCTCTTTATATTTCAGCAACCCATTATTCTCTAGTCTTACTTTTTTGTTGTCTTATATTATCTATTCTTTTTATTTTTTGTCCTTTATTCTGGACTTTTTGTCCATTATTGTCCATTATGTATTATGTACTACACACAGAGCCTCATAAAAAGGTATTTACATATTTTCAAGTGAACCTTGGTTGACACTTTCTACATGTGGAGCAGGATCTGCTTAGTACACTTCCGGAGAACCTTAGATCACCCCAGTTTTTGGTGGGGTTCGTGTTGCTTAGTCTTTAGTTTTTTATGTTGTGTCTTGGGTACTGTTATTTGTCTGTTTGTCTTTTTCTTTTTTGGCCATGGCGTTCTCAGTTTATTTTCGATCTATGAGTTTGAATGTCCTTCAGGTATCTTTCGCCCCTCTTTCATAGACTCCCCTTGCATGCTATATTTAAACGTTTAAAAAATGAAGATGAGTGACATACATTATCGATTCTATAATCCAACAATATGATGAGACAAAACAAGATATCAATAGTTAACTCTATGGTCATCAACTAAAGAACAGTGTGTATAGTTTAATTTTACATAATCCCGAGTCTTTATAGGTCCAGAATAAATCTTAACGAAAATTAAATCTATGTATTTAAAAAGTGACAGAATAACGTAGATATGAACACAGAACTCAACCGAACACTTGTATACAACTTTAGAAGTAAAATAAGAAAAGGTACCTTGATTAAAATGGAATCCCTCTAGATTTTGACAGTTGAACACACAAAATTAAGGTAAAAAGCCCATTTCCAGGACAAGTCAGGAATATGACAGTTGTTATCCATTCGTTTGATGTGTTTGAGCTTTTGATTTTGCCATTTGATTTTGCCATTTGATTAGGGACTTTCCGTTTTGAATTTTCCTCGGAGTTCAGAATTTTTGTGATTTTACCTTTTTCCAATTATTATTCAGTTCTTAAAATGACCTTTAATGTTTTACTTCAGCAAAAATGTTTCATACCAGTTATATTTAAAACAGTCTTTGGTGTCCCATATAAAGAAATAAATTTAAATCTAAAAATGTAAAGAAATAAATACCGGACATAAATGCAACCGGAAAATAAAATTGTGGTAAAAAAATGATTTTATAATAGTGGTATTGTGATGATCATTACGTCTGTGATGTCAGGGAAGTGTCAAAAATTTTACTGATTGGTCAAAATATCATGTGATAAGGATTACCTATACAAAAAATAAATGTATAAAAGTCCAAAAAGCCATGTTTGCATCAACAATCTTCATTTTGGGACAACATATTTAACAAAGTATAGCACAATGAAAAATACACTTAGTCTGAGCATTACTATAATATTAGTATACATTTTGCAAGAGACAGATTCGCAAGGTATGTCATTTAGCAAAACTAAGGTTTTTGGGCTGTTTCGTATTTTGATTGTACTAGAAAATAGATGTGATAATTTTCTTTTACTTTGGCATCACTGTAAATTGTTGCCAACTTTCTTTATGAATAAAGGGATAATAATTTTTCGGATTGACCTCATTTTCATTTGTTGCTACACATAGATATGGTTTACCATGGCTTTGCATTTTTGTACACGATTTATTGCTGCATTTCGTGCTGCAGAATATTCATTTTCATCTTGTCTTAAATGTTTTCAGTTGTTACAAGGCAAGGATATTTATTTTCAAAATTCTCCTGGCTCCGCAGAAAATGGTTGTCCCCTTATTTACTGCAATAACAATGATAACTAATAACAATATATTCTATTAGGAGTCAATAAATGAACTATAACGGACTTTCTATTTCCATATTAAATTCAGTACAAATATACAACCGCCTTAATGAAGTAAACATAGCATTTAATGTTTAAAGTTGAGGTAAAAAAAAGTTTATCTTGTTATTCATGCATGTTATTGCAAGACTTAGTGAGATAAAAGTACAAAAATACGTGTTGAATACCGTCATTATTTGATATAACCGTCCTTAGTCAATAGCCGGTGATTCAGTGATTGTTGTTTGCTGTCTGTCATGTTGTTTTTTGTTTCTTGTTTAAACATGCCTTATGTTTACTCGTTTTATTTGTTAATTTAAATTTCGTAATGTCAAGGCATTTTATTGCTTTATAGCTGACCATAGAGTATGGGGTTAAGTTAATTGATGAAGGCCGTAGAGTGACCAATATTTGCCTAAAACCACGCAACTGGGACTCCATTGGATAGTTATTTCATTAGCAATCACACCACACGTCTTTGTTTTTACATTGGTGTGAAAAATATCAGAATCGCTTAAAATAATAGACAATGTTACCTTTACCTTATGTTTGAATATGACATGCTTTGCCAGCACGGTATGTACCACCTGACACATGATGCAAATACTTTTCAAGTAAGATGGGCAAATTGAAAGTATGAAACGGGAAGGTGAACAGTAGTTTATCGATGTTATGAAAGACAAATAAAGGTAGCAGACAAAATTGGAACCATAAAAGGCACGAAAGTGTGTGCTTCGACAGGGAAAGTATCTTCTGTTATATATGCACCATCCGTCATTCTAATCAACACTGAGTTTAATGTTACAATCGATAAAATTTCTAATGACGACTAATCTTGTATTTGAAGAACTAAGAGTGAAAAAAACTTGTCGCTAGTGAGTAGAAACATAGACATACAGTATTTCTTGTCAGTCAAATATGACATATAAAGTTATATTTATTGAACTAAACATGTAACATGATTTGATATAGGTTACAATTAATTACATTCGTTTGATGTAAGCTTTTGATTTTATAATTTGATTAGGGACATTCCGTTTTAAGTTTTTCCCGGCGTTCAGTATTTCTGTTATTTTACTATTTCCATGTTTTACTCTTTATTGGATGCAGGCGATAGACACGTAATATGTCTACTCTTCCGAACCATTTATAACAGTTTTTATGAATGTTCGTATAATCCGAATTGCAATTTATGCAATTTTAACTTTAAGAAAAATCCCTTTTCAAGTATGATTAAAATGAGTTTGTGGGAATATGTCAATGGGACAGCAATATGAAGAAGTAAAAGGTCACCAGGAGGTCAACATAGTATGTCTAATAATACATAAACGGAAAGTCCCTAATCAAATGGCAAAATCAAAAGCTCACATCAAACGAATGATGAGGATATATATACAATTTAAAGGGAATAATACAGATAAGAATTTATATTCAGTGTGTCATGTAAATGACAAGAACGAATATTCTTGCTTACATCATACAACATAACTGTTTAAAGTAAGTTAGAACTAATAATCTAGTACATCACGGCCGACACTCGGCTAACCGAGAGATTGGTCGGTTAATCTATATTGAGTATGCGGCTATATCGGCAGTGGGTCTGTTAATCGGGTTGGCTAAAGTCTGTTAATCAGGTGTTATCGAGAAAATCATTGAAAACTCAGAATGTTTCATTGTATAACCTTTTAAATATATGTTTATCATAAAAAATATTTATGTCTGACAAAACTATTCAATGTACTGAATCCAGTGGTGTAATTATTATTTTTCTAGCTTCTATGTACGATCTATAAAATGAAAAGGCAAATTACTCATCCTTAAATTTATACACATTTTACACACACAAAATGTACACAAAATGACACTTGGGTTGAATTTACTTGCATGTACTATTTTGAACATCGAAAAAAGACAGGCATTATGAGTGTTAACCAAATTGATATCATTTTGTGAAAAATCTACACGAAAATCTGTATTTTGGTGATATAAATCAATCTTTATTAAAAACCTGGTCTGTTAATGGGTCGGATGTATAAAACCCGGTCTGTTAATTAGTCTGTTAAGAGTTATGAATGACAATAAAAGTATATTTTATTACTTTATGGTGTGTTCATTTGGTAGGCTCAAGACGAGCGGCTAAAATATACGGAAACAACACTTGAGCAATGGAACATAAAATATATACGGAAACAAAACATGAGCAATGGAATATAAAATATACGGAACAAAACACATGAACAATAACAATGTAGGCAATGGATATTGAAAATTGATAAAAATGGTTTCAAAAAGTGTTAAATTAAAGTAAAATTGATTTTATCCGAGAATGGTCGCATATATCATGTGGATTCTGTTTAATTGTCATGAATGACACCAATTTGTCATCTACATTGGTAACCAGTATATTAATCAGAGATTAACGTCGTAATGTAACTAAACATCAGTATATTGGGATGCCTAAATATAAAGAATAGAGAAAGAATAATGGGTAAGATAAATAAAATGTAGAGAAAAGTAACATAACCATTTAAAGAATACAGAAATAAACAACACCCCCCAATCCGTACCCTCATGGTATACACGAGAATCTGGATGGAGATACAGAATACAAAATAAAAGATAAGGACAGTAGAGAGTGATGCATTGCTAAAAAAGAGAAGAAAACAAATTGTTTAAGAATAAAGACATGAAACCCCCCTGGGTGTTGAAACAGTAACGGATTGTGATGTACTCATATTGGTGACAAATGCTTGACGTTTACATGTGGACACCTGCAGTTCTCCTCTGCACATATGTAGAAAAGGAACTAAACGGAATAAAATGAATTAAATTTTAATACAACCAAATGTAGCTGCATTCGCTCCTTTCCATTTACTTCTTTAGAATGATTTGTAAACAACAGATGATTAAGTAATACAAGAAAAAAAAAAACAATTGGATGATGCTGAGGAATTAGGATTAAGGTGGTACCGAACACTTTCACTAAAATCAATGTGGTTCGTTTAATTTGGATAAAATTTTGACAAAGTATTTAATTTGAACCTTTAACAGAAATATAAAAATTTCAAAAAATTTGAACCAACCGTTTTGTCAGAAAAATTAACTGGTTATATAGCAGTTTGACAAACACCAATTTTGATCTTCGAGAAGCTTATTATTCCCTTTACAACACAACGTAATTAAAACGTATCACTGACTTAACAGAGTTATCTCCCTGTAGTGTTGGGTACCACCTAAACGTCCAGTGACAAATGTCATGTGCATATGAAAACGACAACACGTTATATATGTACCCTGTGTTGTATTAGAAAGACACGTTCAATCGGATTTGAGAACATGCTACTTTGAGCAGACACAAAAATTAAGGCTGATTGAAATCGTTAATAATAAATTCATGCATATTCCAGCGACCAACCCAGATCACGCTATATTGAAGTGACACACTCTTGAGTAAAATGCAAAGAAAGTCAAAATAAGAATGCTTTTACTGGAAGGATAGTGTTGCATCGTATTATTATTTTTTGTCGAGCCTTCGACTTTAGTCGAAAAAGCGAGACTAAGCGATCCTACATTCCATCGTCGTCGGTGTCGTCATCGTCGGCGGCGTCCACAAATATTCACTCTGTGGTTAAAGTTTTTGAAATTTTAATAACTTTCTTGAACTATACTGGATTTCTAACAACCTTGGACAGAAGCTTGTTTATGATCATATTAAGATAGTATCCAGAAGTAAATTTTGTAAAAATAAAATTCCATTTTTTCCGTATTTTACTTATAAATCATGGACTTAATTTGTTCTGCGGGGAAACATTACATTCACTCTGTGGTTAAAGTTTTTAAAGTTTTAATAACTTTCTTAAACTATCCTTAGTTTGTACCAAACATGGACAGAAGTTTGTTTATGATCATAAGATAGTATCGAGAAGTAAATTTCGTAATTAAGTAAATCCATTTTTTTCCGTATTTTACTTTTGAATGGACTTAGTTTTTCTGCGGGGAAACATTACATTCACTCTGTGGTTAAAGTTTTTAAAAATTTAATAACTTTCTTAAACTATCCTGGGTTTGTACCAAACTTGGACAGAAGCTTATTTATGATCATAAGATAGTATCCAGAAGTAAATATTGTAAAAAGATAACTCCATTTATTCTGTATTTTACTTTTAAAGGGACTTAGATTTTCTTCCAGTTAACATTACATACAGTCTGCAGTTAAAGTTTTCAAAACATTTATTAGATTCATTCACTATCCTAAATTTTTACTAAACTTGGACAGAAGCTTCTTACAATCATAAGATAGTATCAAGAGGAATATTTTTATTGATTTTTTTCCTCATTTTTGTTGAGCCTGCGATTTACAGCAAAAGTAGGCGAGACACTGGGTTCCGCGGAACCCTTACAATATTTTTTTTTACTCAAGAACATCTCATTTTTAACATTTTCAATGGGAAAATATAAAGGTAGCACAACTATTTTCGTGGTTAAATAACTCTTAACTGACACAATTTCAATTGTCCAACCCATTAACAGACTTTATTCACATAATTTTCACTAAAACGTGGTATTACTCACGTTATATTACAATTATGAAATATTTACTAATGTCAATTTATATTTAAGAACCAAAGTAGTATTTTGTGTCTTTTAAATGATATCTAAAATTGTTTGTTTCGCCTTTTATTAAAAAATTGCTATGCGTGTAATCATAAATACTACATACTTGCGCGACGCCTTTTACTTTTACTGAAAACTGCGCAGACTATGAAATGTTTTTAAAGGTGGAAAATGTTCTTTGATAGATATCATTTTGTCAGACACTTTTCTTTTTTTGATTTAATTCTTATAATATGCCAAAAATCTGTATATTTGATCGAGTTTAACATTAAATTGTGCGTTTTACTCTTAACAGACGTATAGCCAACCCGATTAACAGACCCACTGCCGATATAGCCGCATACTCAATATAGATTAACCGACCAATCTCTCGGTTAGCCGAGTGTCGGCCGTGTACATTAACATAAGCTTTCATGTTGTGAATCGAAAATGTCTAGTGCAATACATAAGAAAGTAAAACAAGCCAAACACTCATTTTAATTTATTATAATCTACATGTAAAGCATATTATTGATCTAACCAAAAAGAGAACAAGGTATAGATATATTACGTATGTTCGCAACATAAATTTCAAAATAATAGACATAAGTAACTTTTTAGTTAAACATTAAACATCTGTCACATGTACACGTTTGCAATTCTTTTACTTGAAACATAATTCGCCGTTTTACAAGACAGAAAGTTGAGTCCCTGATAATTTTACAGTCTTGGGTATCTATATATTTTTGTCTTCTATCAATAAAAAATAAAATGATACCTTCTAAACCTTTTGCTAAATCCGTTGAAATAACGCAATAATCATGCAATGTTTTAAATCCTACTAACGATATTGTGTTTAACACCTATCAAGGTTAAAGACCACATCTTTTTTTTTTTTATCGTTGATGAAAATCTGTCTCAATATCCGGTAACATATATGACAAGAAATAATAGAATGTTACTTCTTCTTCATAACCTTTTGCTAAATTCTATATGGTACGTAATAACCATTCAACGTTTTAAATCCCGCTGATCAACGATATTGTGTTTAATACCTTCAGGTTCAAAGCACACATCTTTTATGATAAATGTTGGTGAAAACATGTCTCAATATCCGGTAATATATATACATACATGTGTTAATAATTTAATTTTGGATGTAACGCGTCTTCTGATTGGCTGACGTTATTTTGTTATGAGCCCATAGACATAATTTAGTCATGTGACCGTGACGTCATCAACGTTTTTTCATGGTTTTCTACGGTTTAAAATGGAATGGGGTATTTGCTAAAAGGATATGCCTTTTTTACCCTCTCTGCCGTGATATTTGCCAAAAAATACTCTATCCGACTGGACGCTTGTAACGTCACGATCATCAATGCGTTTTAGTACATTAACATTCGGTGTAATTAAACAGATATATCATGTTATTGAGGGGTATTTGCGAAAAATAGCAGTCTTGAGAATGAATTTCCCTCGCCTTACGGCTCGTGAAATTTAACATTCTCTCGACTGGTCTTTTTCGCAAATACCCCTCCTTAACATGATATATCTGTTCAAAATACCACGGCAGAGAGGGTAAAAAAGGCATATCCTTTTAGCAAATACCCCGGCGACGTTAAAAATGAACGATATTCATTTGATAACAGTAAATTGGTGAAATATACACTGGCTATTAACCAATCAAAACCCCGGATTCTTACATAAGGTGTAATTAAGAATTAAATTATAAGAAATGACTGTACTATTTTTTCTGTCTATTCGAAATAACATAAAAAATGTGGTGCACACTGTTAAATAACCCGCTACGCACGTTATTCAGTGTGCACCAAATTTTTAATGTTATTTCTTCATAGACAGAAAAAATATTACAGTCATTCCTTAAGTGTATTTGACATTGTAAGACTTACATCACGTATTTTCATTTTACTGATGATTTCAATGGTTATCAGTTACTTATGTAACAGGGATAGAATGATGATTAAGAGTACAAATCGGTGAAAAAGTCAAAGGGACATAACCGTCACCCCGAAGAAAAACTTACAATGCCATATTCAAAGAGCAAACGTAACTACTCGGCCATTCTCGCTATGCAGTGCAATAACTTATTTCTTCGTGCAACCAGAAAGGCCGAGTAGTTCCGATTGATTCAAAGAGAAAATATGACGAAAGACAAACAAGTTCAAAAACACTCCGCATAAAACTTGATATTTAACAGCGGAAACCAAAAAAAAAAAAAAAATAAAGAAATTAGCTTACCCCTTCTCCATATACAGAATGAAGGGACCAATTCTTCTCTTCATCTAAAAAACTTCTTTTTCATCTCTTTTTCAAATACAGCGTGTGATGCCGAGGCTAAGTACAGAACAATTGATGGATCATGTAACAACCTAAACAATCAAGGAATTGGGAAATCTAACACTTTGTTTGAGAGATGTATAGATAGAAATGGGAACAAAATATTTGACTATGCAGATGGTAAGAACATCATTCTTATTTTTGTTATACAGTATTTTTGATATTTTTTTGATGTTTAAACTATTTTGTTTCCAGCGCCACTGATGATTTCTATACTGACGAAACGCAAATGTGGCGTTTTAGATTAAAAACCTGGCGTCTTTGAATATTTTTAATCATCATTTTCATCATTGAGATAAAATGCCGTAAAAATAGTACAGATTTCGTTAAAACAGCCATAATATGTTTTTTTACAATGGATCGCAGTCCTTAACGTAGTATAATGCTGAGTTCACACGTAATTCGAATTCGATTCGCATCAACTAATTCGAATTAGTTTAATTCGCATTCGAAACGTTCTACGTCCTAACGTCAATTCTAATTCGAATTGCAAATTGCGTCAAATTCGCTTTACTGTTTAAACGACGTTTACTTTTAATTGGTATTCACAAAAGCGTATTTCTAATGCGAATTGGATAATTACTCAATTCGAATTAGCCAATTCGAATCAATTCGGATTAAAAAAGAAAAGTGTGTGAACGCCACTAGCGAATTCGAATTAAATGTCCGTGTAAACAAGGCATAAAACGATAGTGCTGTTTGTGTACTTTTAGTTGTCAAATTGTCACCGACAAGAAAGTGGTCGAAATTATTTTGAAATGTCCATCAATCGATTGTCGTTCTGAAAGTTTTGCTATGTTGACGTTAATAGATATAGAGTATCTTGATTATTTTTTTTGTAATAACTATTGTTCCTAATGTCTTACTAAATAATCAACCATTTCAAACTAATTACATGTATGAAATATCCATGCAATATTTCTCAATATGTTTTTGAAAAACATCTTCCAATTGACACAGTACTTTATGCCCAAAATTTACTAAATAACAAATGTTGTTTAAACTTTGAAACTTTGAAACTTTTTATTTATCAAGACCCCATCAGGGGTATGTGAATATTAACAGTAACAACACACAATAACATATATACAAATATACAAAATAATGAGATAATAGAATGACATGGTTACATATTCAATGGTATACATAAAGTACATGATTTAAGGAATTTGCAGTGGATGGCAAATCTAATTTATAACAGACAGGAAAATTTTACAGAATTTGGCCAATTTAACAATTAAATTGTAGTCATCAGAACAAAAAGGTTTACAATACTTTATAGCTTTTAGCTTTTTATACACATTACAGGGCAAAAGCCTTTTTCTTTTATTTGAAAAACAGGTACATTTAAATAGTTAATGAAATTCATCACCAATTTCACATAAATTGCATAAATCGCAAATGCGATCATCACGTTCGACACCCCAAACACGACCTTGTTCTTTTGGCAATTTATGGTTCATACATCTAAAATACAATATGCCTTTCGAAGATCATAAGGTAGATCAACAATATATCTTTCAAAAATTATGAATTGTTTTGAAAATTCTATAATTTAAACATTTAGCTGAATCATAAACAGTATACTGTAGTAACCCATGTTTGTTTGAACTGATCACAGAGACATTGTTTGACTAGATTTGACATTTTTTGGTACACTCTGTTACAACCAGTACTCTGAAAGACCACAATTATTAAGGTTATTTTCAATACAAACATCCATTTAGAATGGAAAAATTTCTTGATATGCATGTTATACAATAACTTGTACAAAGTAGCAGCAATTTCATCTTGCTTATTACAAATATTTCTTTTCCAGAATGCAATCATTCTACTTTTGATAAAAATATCAATAGGAAATCTTCCAAGTTCACCATACATGATACAATTTGGTGTATATTTCTTCAGACTTAATATATATTTATAAAATTGCAGACAAAATGATTCTAGTATACTGTTATTAGTAAAACCCCAAATCTCACAACCATGCACATACTATTGCATCAAACATCTCAAGCTGTATATAAATAGGTAAATTTAGTTTTCTACTTTTTTCATTATACTAAACATAGCCTTTCTAACTTGACAAACTAATCTTTCTTTTATTTTTCAAAATGAACCATTTGAAGCAAAAATTATTCCAAGATATGTAAAATCATCAACAATATCTATAATTTGACCATCATAACTGAATGCAAGGTTATTATTCAGTTCAAAAGTACGTTTTCTAAAAATTGCAATCTTAGTCTTAGCAACATTTACTTCTAATTTCGAACATTTGCAATACAAATACATTGCATTCAAGGCAGCTTGCGATTCGGACTCTGCTAGAATTACAGTGTCATCAGCATAAAGTAATAGATACAATCTAAAATATACAGCAATTTCATCATTATCAAGGAAAATATGAGCAGCATTGTGAATATTTGATAAACCTTCTTAAGAATGTGACAAAAACCAACTAGATCATTTAAAAACAATGAAAATAGTACAGGAGACAAATTTTCTCCTTGGCGTACGCCAACATTTCTAAAAAAAGAAACTTGAGGTGTTACAACCTAATCGTACACAAGATTTGGCATTTTTATACATACTGTGAATTATTTTAAACATTTTAACACCAATACATTGTTGTAGTAACTTGTGCCATAATGCACATCTATCCACCGAGTCAAAGGCTTTCCGGTAGTCAACAAAAGCACAAAATAAAGGTTTGTTACATCGCAAGTAATGACCAATCAGACAGTTTATATTAAAAATGTGATCAGTAGTACCATAATGCTTTCTAAAGCCTGCTTGCTCTTCACAGAGAACGTTAAAATTATTTAAATAACAATTAAGCCTATTATTCAGCACTCATGTGAATAATTTACCAAAACAGCTAAGAACAGTAATGCCCCTGTAATTATCAGGACTTGCAGGGTCTCCTTTACATTTATATATTGGTACAATAATACCTTCAGACCAAGAGTCTGGTATACAACCAGGTTCAAAAACAATATTAAACAAAGCAATAAAAACTGGTAACATTTTGTATCATAATATTAAACAGACGATCGGGATTCTTCACTGGGAATTATTTCCCATCTTTCATCATGCACTGAACTTTGCCATCCCTCGTGAAAGCTGTTTTTACGTTATGTAATTTCTTAACCTACTGCAGTACTTTCATTCTTAGCATAATCAGATCTTCATTTATGTATACATTACTCAAACTAATGTCATCTTTGAGTTTCTTTTTGTTTGTGAAAATTTCAAATTTCAGGTCCCTCGTAACGAATCTGATAAGTATTGAACGCGGTTTCTTTTTCGGGTCACCAACTCGATGGCATGCAACAATGTCCTCTTTCTTTACATCTACTTCAATGTTTTCACATAATTGTTTGAAAATAGTGAAGTCATCAGTTCCTTCTACTTCCTGTAATCCCGATATACGTATATTTTCTTTACGGCTATATTGGTTTAGTTTAACAATTTCATTACTATTTCTTCTGACAACAGAACTTATGTTCTTTATACTACTGTCATGCGTACATACATATTTTCCAACTATGTTAGATGATATTACATTTACGGCAGGTAATAATAGGTTCACAACTTTTATTGCCGTTTGATCAGATTCATTTAAACCACTTACATTTTGTGCAGAGGTTCTCAAATTTTCTATTAATCCCGTGACCGGATCACCATTCCCTTCTTCAATATCTAAATATGCATCTGTTAACACTGCGCACAAGTCATTAAAAGTTTTCATTTTGGCTTTCCCGTTTTTTGGCGGCTGAGGCATTTTGACACTTCAAGTCCACAGAAACCACTTTTGATGATTTTTTTCTCTCTGAAAAAAGTTTTCATTATAGTCTGTTAATATCCATGTCGTCCGATTTTGACAGAAAATGGGTTAGCATTAATCTGATAACATCGATGTCGTAATAATTTTTTTACTCCATGCTCTCATTACCGGATGTTTCAATGAGCCATTTTTGTGCTTGTCTTATCTATCATTTGAAATCATCTGAACCTTTTAAAAAATCAATACTGTTACCACAATTTCCAAACTACGTTGTGTCGAATTGTACATGTTTTAGGTTCAGGGTTACCACGAGCAGCAAAGAATGGTGATAAATTACCAAACGCCCGTTTGGTATCACAAGCAATAATGGACCAAAGATTAGGACCACCAATACAGAGTGATCGAACCAGATCTGCACAAGTAGTATCATATGGGCAATTTTTATCCCACGAAGTCATGGAAACGGAGATACCACGTAAGAATTTACAATAGATCTATAAGTGTCATCGTCATATTTTATCTCAAATGTTTAATGACAAGCCTCAATTGTGTTCTTTTTATTTCAAACGATCACATTTGTCACGGGTAATCATCTAGTCATCGATATCATTTTGCTATTATGTTTGAAGAGAGAAAAGCAGCTAGCGATACACCTAATCGCTTTTTCGTCCAATCCTGGAAAAACAGTTACTTAGACAACTTCCTGTTGAGGTCAAGTGGCAGAAAAATAGCTATAAGGTGTATAAATGTTTTAAAACACGAAATCAAAAATGTTTTAAAGATAATGACTAATTTCAAAAACACGAAAAAAGAAACTACCAGCTTGTTGAGATATATATCTGTTCCAGACCATATGAGTATTTGGACCGTACGCGTACGGTCCGGACCGTATACGTATACTCGTACGGTCCGACCATACGCGTACGGTCGGACCGTATGAGTATACGCGTATGGTCCAGTATGAGCTGACCATACATGTTATTGGAAAATATGGGTTACATCTATACAAACATTTATCACAATCTTTATTTTTAGTTTTACAAATTGTTATTATTACATAAGATGGATAAAATGAACTACCTAACAATTTAATTAGATATTTGTTTAATTGTATATCTGAATCCTATTTTGAAACTCTCGCCAAAGGTGACACTCGCTACCAAAAGTATATTTTTCGTATTTACATTTTTTCAGTTCATGCATGGTTCCTTTCGATTAGCATTTTTTTGAAAAGTTGCTAAATATTCTAAAGCAATTGTCCTCCCACATTATTTGCATTCAATTTCAGTGAGAATAATTGTCATAATTCAATTAGTGTATTATGTATTACTGATCTACATGCTAAATACTAGAGATTTACAGATTTAATTAGCGTGAATTTTTTAAATAGTTAAAATGAAAAGTTTTTATTTCAATTACAATTGATTTTTTTTCTATTTATTTGAGAGGTAAGTTATGTTGATCTGTTCCATGTATTTGTATCTAGTACAATTGATCAACTCCTTGATATTAGTCAGACCGTACGCGTACGGTCCGACCGTATGAGTATTTCGAAAAAGTACGCATACGGTCCAGACCGTACGCGTACGGTCCAAATACTCATACGGTCTGGAACATAACCATATAATAACATTAGATGTATGTTTCATTACAATATTTTATTCTGATTGGCTAACTACACATCACGTGTTATTCCGTAAGCAGTTGCATTGCTCAATACAACTTTTCATTCATGATAACACGTGCTCCAACAATAAAGTGCGCACGTGAATTAATAATAGAAAATAAAAAATTCGTGTTTTCATAATCATAGCTAAAAAATGTAATTATAAGTATTGAATGTTTCTTTTTGTAACTTTATAGGGTTGTAAAAGCATTGACCGTGCGTACATTTTTAGAAAAATGTACTTCGGTCAGTGCTTTTACACCCCAATAAATTTACAAAAAAGAAGCATTCAATTCTTAAGTAAATGCGTAGAAATGGTGCTGACATGTTGTCATTAGTAAATAAAACTATTTACTTTGAATTTCCTTAGGTAAAATAAATTTTACATTTAAAGGATGATCGTTCCTCTATTTGATGAATTTTTGTCAGATATTCGTAACCCTCTGGTTTTATGAATGTAGAGCCATTTAAAATTTGCCCACTAACCCATACTTTTGTCCCCATAATTTAATTACATATAGTTTAAAATGTCATCTTTGAAAATCTTATAGAATCCTTATTATTTTTTTGATTGTTTATGAAAGAAAAAAGGCACCAATATTAAGTGGATGAATAATCCAGAGAGAGTTATTTAACGCCAAATTTTCAATGGCTTGTATCTCTAAAACAAGCACACGGACCCTTAATTTTTCGCTTTTTTAGTTTCTTTATTTATATATTATCAATTTATAGCAGTCTTTTAAAAAGCCTGTTATTTTCAAAAAGAGTAGCGAACATCCTTTAACCATTTTGAAAATTCCACTGATTTATCTGATATCAAAGACATTGGACGTTTTAATAAGACTTTTTCGGTTTTGATGATCCCTTCCTTTATGAAGCACCCGAGATCTGCTCTTGTGGTTTTTGGTAGTGTTCGTGTTGCTCAGTCTAGTTTCCATCTTGTGATTTGTTGACTGTTGTTTGTTTAGAAACTGACTATGCTTGCTATTTACCTATTGGTATGACGTTTCTACGTATTTATACATAAGTGGCTTTCAAATGTTTAGATTTTAGCGTTGAATGTAAATCTAGAAAATCGCTCCGGATGCACGAAATTCATAAATGCTCTAATGGAAGATTTCTGTTAATATGAAACTTTTTATTTTCGAAGCATTTCCAGAAAATGACTGCTGTGAAAAACCACAAATGGATAAGTATGTTAAAATAGTATTTAATGCAGTTATAAAATGCTGTTTTCCACACGTTCTTATTATCTTTGCGTATGTGGTATTCATCTTCTACAAACATGTCTCATGTATATATACTGATCTAGCTATGATGAAGTTCAGTTGATTTTGGATGATATTGTTACAGCACCCTTCGTCCTTCCCAAATCAGAATTGTGTTACAGCTTAGAAAACAAATATTTAAAAAATTCAAATGATATAATAAGGACTAAAACGAAAAGGACGAAGAAAAACAATTATATAGCATAATGGTAAAGCATTAACAAACAAGAGACAAATAACAGTCCGTTAAACTACATAGACAATTAACGAATGAGCAACAAGAACCGAAAGAAGGCCGGGGAGTGAAACTAGAAGAAAAGATTGCAGCTCCTCTCACGAACTTAACAAAAAAATTGAAGTTATCCACTTTTGGTCGTATAGCTTTTTCATGTTTTTATGTCTTACTAATTAGTGGTTTTCTCTGCTTTCAAATCTTTCTGTTTGAACCCGTCGACCTGAAACTTATCTATTATTGATAATATTAATTATTTGGAAGCAATAGTTATGTTTGAATGTTAAGGAAGATGATTAATAATGAAAAGCTATTCGTACGTAAGCAATTAATAAAGTGCTCGTATTGCTTATAATCTAATGTTTTATATGGTTGATTATTCTGTATCTTTTACATACATTCAATTTTCAATATTACTTGATAATGGAAATCTGCTTTAAATTAAGATACCTTAAATAAGAACCAATAATATCTTGTATGTTTCAGTATTGATTTCTGCTTTCCTCTTCAAATTCCCAGTAATGATAAGGTGTTACCACCTGGATGTCTAAATTTTGTAAGAGCCACACCAAGAATGGACGCAGATGGAGGTAAGAAAATCGATAAAAATGCCGTTGTTGATATTTTGTCGAGTCAAGTTAGAAAATGATAATCGATTGTTAGTAGCGTCACATCCAGAAGAAAATATGTCGAGCATGTTCTTGACAAATTCTGATAGAAAATGTTTCCTTCGTTGCTTTTGGCGTGCATTTTTTTACATATACATTTGGCACTTGTTCATTGGCAATTGAATAATTTGACATACCTGTTCAAAATATGTATATTACACTTATATTTAAATTGATAGACAAGTAACAAAGCGTGAACTCTAAATCAAAGGATGCATTGTCGTGTATAATAACATAAACGGTACTAAATATACTGCATTGGATGTGCATTTAGACAATACATGGCATCATTGATTTTCGAGGCCAAACTATTTTAAAATCCAACACTTATCAACAAGAACCAAAAATCCTCATAAATAAAAAAGCTAAAGATAAAAGCAAAATACGGAACCAGAGGTTTACATAAGTGAGATAAAAACCTTAAGTTAAAATAATTTCCAGAAGTTTGCAACAGTAAATTTCAATAACATATGTGTACAATATCGGTATTTCCATACAAGAACAGAAGTACTGGCCACTAGACTGGTGATACCAGCAGAGGTTTCGACAAAAAGAAACTAATAGCATTAACGGTACAAACTATAATATAATATTATAGTTATTTCATGTTATTTTCATTCACCATTGATAAAAATGGAAGAAACTTTAGTATAATTGTTTTGTCCATGTTGAAAGCTTTTACTTTTATTTAATTTGATTTTTACATCAAATTTTTGTTTTAGACACTCAAGTTTCAGTAAACTCTATACATGTACAGATTGTCAGTTGTTCGATTAGTGTGTTACTATCCAATTTTGACCCCAGCGTTTTAATTTGGTAAAACGCAACAAGTAGCAAATAGCAATTCAGATAGAGCTAAATACTAATTCTTGATAAACGTGTAAAATAAACGTATTTATCATGTTTATATGGTATTAATAATTTTTAAATAGTGTTTTTTTTTCTTAAAAAAATTCAGTGATAGAAATTTTGAATTTATACATATGATGAGTGGATTGGGTAACTTTCTACAAGGACACCTCATTTCACAATTATCGGCTTGAATGAATAGGACAGTGTAGACGTATTGATTTCTCTTTGAAATCAATATTTCATCTTATTACGTGAAGAGACATGTATTTTCGAAATGCGCATCTGGTGCAGGAAAATTGGTACCGTTAATGTTATTAAACTAAATGACAGCTCTATAAAAGGTTCTAATTAATGGGTGGTTTCTTTAATAGAAATGACTCATCCTTCCTCATCAGGTGAAGGTAATCTAAAAACATCACGCACAATATAAGAAATTAATAAAGTAGTTATTCGCGATTTTACTCTTTTTGCATCTTTTTAAGAACAAATCTTTTTTGAAAAAAAAACAAAAAAAAAACCCACCTATTTTTGACATTGAGTGGGTGAGTAAGATACGGCTCAGTTAAGTAATCATCAAAATCATTGCAAAGTAATCATTCTAAATGTTGCATATGTGAAATCAGAAGGGATGACACTAATTAACTGGAGATCAACTGATAAACGATCATCAAAGGTGTCAAAGGTGTCATTTGGGTCATAAACAATGTCACTCAAAGAAAGCAGTTACATGAAAAAAAAACTTCAAATTTACTTTGAATTGTAGAATTTATTTCTTTTGAAATTAAAAAGCCAGATCAATTTGATTTTTTTCATATGAGAATTATAAGGTGATTAAATAATGATCACTTCAATATATTATTCGGCATATCTTCACCGGAAATCCGACTCTCATCATTCAAACTATAATTTTTTAACGAGTTAATGGTGCAACATCGGACAATGCAGGTTTCTTTAATGATTAAATTGGTAAAATCCTCTCTGAAGTTTTAAATAAAGATCATAGTGTTTTGCCTATAGTCGATGTACTTTAAAGATTAAATTAACATCGTATCCATGTAGTCAAACCTACATGGGGATATTGCCATCTATTTCTTGATTTTGACAACAGTTGATATATTTCATTGGACACTTAAATTATGTGGATAAGGCAATCTACAAAACCACGAAAATTTGTACCCCACGAATAAAAGTACTTTCACAGCATTTAGGGACATTAAGAATTTCAATATGAAAATAAGTAGATGTAATATGATTGCCAATGAGACAACATTACTATCCATCAAAGTTAAATAAAGTGGATTTCAGCAACTATAGGCAAGTCACCTTCAACAATGTAAAAAACTTATACCATATAGTCGACCGTAAAAGGCCCTGACATGACAAATATGAAATAATTCAATTGATAGAACTTACGGCCTAATTTATAACAAAACAATTTACGAAAAAAAATTAAATGTGACAGACATGAACCTACGACAACCACTGAACTACAGGATCCTGACTTGGACAGGGGCATGCACATTAAGAATCTGACAGGGTTAATGTGGTTCATAAATGTTTCTCGTTTCTCGTTTGTCATATAAATTAGACCGTTGGTTTTCCTTTTTAAATGGTTTTATGTTAGTCATTTTTGGGGCCCTTTATAGATTGCTATTCGGTCTGGGCCAAGGCTCCGCGTTGAAGGCCGTACTTTGACCTATAATGGTTTACTTTTTACTAGTTGTGACTTGGATAGAGAGTTGTCTCATTGGCACTCATACTACATCTTTTATACCTATTTACACATTTTTGTGAGAGCTCAACCCTCCAATTCACCCCGGACAGTGTTGTTATAACACAACATAAGAACAAACAATAAAACTAAGTTGAAAAGGGCTTAACTTATCAGTTGGAAAGTTTGACTCCGTCAGTAAAGACTTATTATCATATACTTAGACTAAATAACATATGATTTTTACCGTATGATAATAGCATTAAGTTAAAGTATTTTCCATATTTTTCGAGTTGGTGCTTAGCGGGCTGATATGAAAAGTTTATCACATGCTTCGATTGTTATCACATGCCTTTCCGTAGCGTTATCACATGGCATTCCGGTGATACTCGGCAAATTCCGGAAAATACACCTCAATGCTACGTTTTCAGTGTAAAACATTACAAAGTAGTGTACAAAACAATTATTTGAATAGTGGAAGTATATTGTGTAAAATTATTAAATTAAATTAAAAAAAAAAATTAAATAAATGCAGTTTTTAAGTTTTTCTGAAACATAATTTAGAAAGTTACTTTAAAAAAGTTGACTTTTCCAAACAATGTTCATTATGTATATTGTTGAATTATTTTTTGTCGACTCGTCAATATTAAAATGTGTTTTTTTCTTCTCTTTTGAGGCATATGATAGAAAGATTTCATATTGCATGTATCAAATGTGGGGTCCGACGTCCGTGAACCTTTTACTCTTTCAACTTCTTTTCGGTAACCACATAGAAGGATCAATATATGAATCTGTTATTTTTCTCTACTGTCGAAGCATAAAATAAAAAGATCATACCATGTCATTTTTCATATCGCATGTATTATCAGCCCTCGGTCAATATCAGCCCTCGAGCCATGCGGCTTTTGGGCTGATATTGAACCTAGGGCTGATAGTGCATGCGATATGAAAAATGCCATGTAATAATCTGATAATAGTATGATAGCATGGATAGGTTCACATTATAATCCACTAATAAAGCAAATCAAGATATTTTCACTTATGAAAAGAAATCTAGGTTTCAAGAGAACATGTAGAAAGCAATATGATGCTTGACTATTATTTACCTTTCATTCACTATTTTTGGATTTCCAATAGGAAATTCAACATAATTCCTTTTTTTATGCATTTTAATAATATTGTAGTAAGACAACAGATAAACCTTGCAACACCGTTCGTAGATGCCAGCACTGTATATGGAAGTACTCAAGAGATGAACGAAATTCTCCGTGTTCCTTATAGCTGTGAGTGTTTAATTGTACATATTTACAGCAGTGACGACATAAAAAGTTATCAATCAGTTCAATCTTTGCTAATCAAATTTGAATATCATTTCAAATACTAAGTATTATTTCCTAGCATAGATGGCCTCAGTCAATAATAACACACATTTTGAGTTTTATGATCTTCAAAAAGATGGTTGAAAGATTTCAAAGGGACATTAGAACTCATAAAGCAATGACAAACGCACAACGTTTTGGCAAAAAAACCAAAACAAACAACAACAAACGAAAATCGACGAAAAGACAAACAACACTACAAAAATACGACATATAAAACTAAAGACTTAGCCACACGAATCCTACAAAAACGGTTGATCTAAGGTGGTCAGGAAAGATTAGAAGATTTAATTCACATATGGCATAAGTCGTATTGATCATGCAAGAACAAATTTGGAGATAAGTCTCGTTCAGTGATTAGAATAATTAGAACATGTCCGTCGTCATCTATGAAAAAAGATATTTCAACAACTGTAACTAACATGTCTCCTACTTTTACAATTCGATAACCATTGGAGAGTCATAGGTAGAAGAAGCTTGCGTAAGTCAGCCTTACTATTTTGTAGACCAAACGCGCGTATGGCCTACTAAATTATAATCCTGGTACCGTTAATAATTAATTACTAATTTATTAGCATGCTATCTTTGATGACGTTTTGGGACTCCACTAGCTAAAACAACCAGTCTATTTGTATTTTTGCTCACAACACATTAAGTGTAACCATTGAAAGTTCTTCCATCTTTCTGTCCGTCCGTCCATCCGTCCGTCCGTCCTATTTTCGTTTCCGCACTTTAAATTAAGTGTGCCTCATAATCATTCAAATTCTATGAAACTCTTTCACAATGCTCAGAACGACAACACGTAGACAGAGTTCGGATTTGGGTTGTGAGTCATTTACCGTTCTAGAGTTATTGCCCTTTTTAATTTGGAAAATCTTTACAAAGCTTGAGCGGGAACATTCGTGTCCTCAGACACATTTTTCTGTTATTTGATGAATATTTGTATTGTTGAGGCATGTGTATGCACTGCTGGAGACAGGTTCTTTTTTTACCCTGACTTTTACTTTATAAATTAATGAATGCATTAATATGAACATCTGTTAACTATAAATGCCTCTTATTTGATATCCACAATGAATTTGGGGGTATTTCGGTTATCCTAACCAATGTTCATTTAATCAATTTCAATTTCAACTAAATTTATTTGAAATGAACTATTTACAGATGTATCTGAATGTATTTTATTTTTTCTTAGAGACACATGATCTCTTTATTTGAATCTCTTTACTCAATATCTATTTCAGATTTACTGAAAACCGACAACAACCTTTTACCAACACCACCTGGAGTAAATACTTGTTTTGATCCGGTTATACCAAACAGATGTCCAGTTGCAGGTACCGATTACAATGTTGAAATTTAAAATGTTATAGCATATATATTGACTGTGGTTTATGATGAATTTATTTGAATATATGAATTCAACCCGCAAGATACCCATACGTCTTTTAAAACATAGAAACTCGTCATTAGTTGTCTTTAGTTATATCGTGATGGTTTCATTTGCATGGAAATTTGGCATACTTTTGATAATATAAATTAAAATAACAAAAATACGTAACTCCAACATGTCCAAGGCAAAATCAAAAGCTGAAATCCATCTAACGAACGAAAAACAACTGTCATATTCCTGACTTAGTACAGACATTTCTTTATTTAGAAAATGGCGGATAAAACCTGGTTTTATAGCTAGCTGGACCTCTTGCTTGTAAGACAGACGCATAAAAAAATGCATTATATTGACAATAATGTGTGAGCAGAAATAATATGTAAAAATGTAAAAAATGAGGGAAAATCAGTCAACATTGTATTTATTGTCACAATCCTAGACTCAAGGTGATTTGATTGCTTTCTCTTTCACGTATAATTATATCTTTACCTAACACAACATTTATCCACGACATCTTAGACATGTCTAATTCAACCATTAGCGTTTAAGATCATTTATGCTTAAAAGTAAGATAATTGTTGTGAATTACTTGGTCTTGAGAGATTTTAAGTTTTTAAAAAGATAGCTGCTAGCTTAATGTAACCAGCATGTAAAAGTTATTCAATTATGTATACCAACATCTAGTTTCAGAAAGTGTCATCTTCTATCTTTTTGTCGAAAAAAAGATTGATATCATAGTAATTATCTCTCACCTGTTACATTAGTTTCGTAAATCTTTGTATATATGCATTCAACTATTACTATAAATTTCTAAAAGATAAGTCAACAACTTCATTTTAGGTGACAGACGAGTATCAGAGTCACCAATGCTTAGTGTTCAGCATTCAGTTTGGCTTAGGGAACATAACCGTATTGCTACAGAACTGCACGTACTGAATCCACATTGGAATCAAGAAACTGTTTTCCAAGAAGCCCGAAAAATAATTATAGCTATGCTTCAACAGATCACTTATAACGACTTTCTACCTACAATTCTTGGTCAGACGACAATGGAGAGATTTAAATTATTCTCGCGAGATGTTAACGAGGGTGTATTTGATGATTCATATAACCCGAAGGTCAATCCACAAATACTTGATTCGGTCAACGTTGCAGCACATCGCTATGGTCACTCACAACTTACAAACAACCAGAACTTTGTGGACGAAGGTTGCAACACAGTCACTATCAATTATTTAAAAGACACGTTTGAAAGTCCGCGACTTGTTCAACAAAACAATGGTGCAAATATTCAATTTCTAGCAAGACATTTAGCTTGTTCAGCCAGTAACAAGCTTGACAAGTAAGTGTAAATAGAAATAAGAAGATGTGGTATGAGTGCCAATGAGACAACTCCCATCCAGGACACAACGTGTAAAAAGTGATCAACTATAGGTCAATATAGGATTAAAAAAGTGCGAAAATGGATTTCCACTTACGTTTTTGACCTTAGGAACTACAAATGCAAAATGGTAACGCTGTGTAAAAAATGCATTTTAGAGTGGTCAGATCCAAGCATTCGTTTGAACAACAAAACCGAATGTTATATTAAAAAAAAAACAATATGTTTCAGTGTTTTGTTGTATTGTTGACCTTTTGTTTGTTATATTTAAAAAAAAATCCCAATAATAAAGTTGTCCTATACTAGACATTCAAAATGTCTGAAGGGTGTCGGTGTACAATTTCAAGTGTGCAGTATATTAATTTACGACACATGTTGATAAAATAACCAATATGTATGCTAGAGACGTTAATTTAGTTGAAAACAGCTGATGTAAACCCCTCGAGAAATAAAAAATATAAACATTCTCAAAACACATTAGTTTTAGTAGTTATTTGGTGCCAGTATGAATCGTTGTTCTTATATGACGTTCTTCTGTCTCATTCAAATAAAACATGGGCTCAACATGATTGAACGCCGGAGATCAAAATGGACATTTGTGTTAGTGCTGTAAGCTAGGAAATTGAATATAGTCTTTCGAAAAGCAAGTTTACATGTTTTTGTTCGGTGATTTTTTTTATCGTGGAACTGTTAATTTTTTATATTGTTTGGCTTCATCAAATCAAAATGGCTGCCTTTCGAATGTGTATTATGGGTCATCTTCAGTGGATAATAGTTTTCCATTACAGCTTCATTGCCGATGGGATGCGTAACTTTTTATTCCGTTTACCAGAAGCACCGGGATCTGATATTGTCGCTAGGAACATACAGAGAGGAAGAGAACAAGGAGTATCGGGATACAACACATGGCGGGAAATATGTGGCCTCGAACCTATCAAATCATTCAACAAAATTGGAAAGTTTGGGAATGCACTTAAGGAATTATACAAGTAAGCATGAACTGAAGATGATGTCCATCATAATCTTTTTGTTACGTATTTTATGTTTTATAATATTTCTCGTTTGTTTTTGTGTTGTAAATCGTCTTATAGCCTTGTAACCTATTTTCAGTCAATATATTGACATAAACTGTTTTGTAAATTCATAACTTGAATTTCGGTTGTTTTACTGCTATATGACGAAAAAAGCATAACCAAAATTTAGACAACCACACTGTTCATAATGGGAGGCTACTGTAGTTTACCAACAATTCATTTTAGTCATGAAATAGTCAAATCAATGGTGAATGGGAGATAACTCATGATATTTAAAACATTAAAGAAATAGGACATTCGTCAGTTTAAAAATATTAAAACTCTCGAATGGGAAAGCAAAAAAGGAAGTATTTTTCTATTATATATTTCGACAATCCAAACAAAACATGACAATCCGGACTTCAGAAATTTTCTGTCGCTGGTAACAAAAAAAACCCGGAAAGCATTATCTATAAAGGCTATTTATTACCCTGTGAATTTTTGTATGTGATCGGCTTAAAAAGTATGTAGTATAAGTGTATACGAGAATTAGGCCGTGTTCACACCAAACTCCGTGTACAGTAAACTTGTTTATAATTAGTTTAATGGACTGGACATTGGTTTTACATTAAATTTGTTCACATCTATACACCTTGTTTCATTACCTGTACATAAGATTTGTTCACATTTGTAAACTCTATGTCATTTAAATGTTCATTACGTAGAATCGAATGAAACGTTTTCGGACAACTTTTCTAGCAGTAAGGGAACGACCATTAGACTCTAAATAGGGGGATAGAAATATTCCGAACCCCAGTTGGATAAAGAAAACCATTCTGGTTCAACAGATTATAAAAAATATTCTGAATCCAGAGTTTCCCCATACATTATAGTGTTAAATGTTTAAGAAAAAAAATTGATTACAAGCATCGAAAAAAAACCGGAATAAAACGTTTGCGCGGAAAAAATTCTGACTCAGATAAATAAACAAAATATCCCCCCCTTTTTTTAAGTTAAGTGGTTGCTTTTTTATGAAAGCCATTTTGATGATTTACAGTAGTTTAAAGATACTAAAGATGTCTCGATTAAGCATTAGAAAACGTAGGCTGCAACAGCGTGCTTACAGACGAAGAAGAAGGATTGATATATTAGGGATCACTATATTTCTATCTTTTCTGTTACTCAAATGGTATTTCTTTTTCAAGAAGTATTTGGCAAAGGGAGGGGGTAATGTTTTTTTTTTTTTTACTTTTTAAGTGTAGTTTCACGGATCCGAGATACTAGACAAACAATACATTTACCTCACACCTTTTAAGTAATGCATTTATGAGTAAATCGTTGTTTGAGTAAAGACCAGTGGCAAATATTTCTGTGTAAGTCAAGTCGATTCGGAAAGACCTTAATTTTTAAATGAATTATGTGTTCGGCAATGATGCTCCTTTGAGTCTTGATAAGGGCTTAATAAAGCTACGTTAAATTTTATTTATAAACAAAACAAATAAATATATCAAGTTTAGACATTTCTGTAAAGAACTAATGTTTTAAATGCCTAGTAGAGGTCGGTCATTTAAAGACGTATCAACCGTATCATATACGTTGACGTATCCGCATCTGCAGATATACCAAAAAACAGTATTTGATCCCGAGCTTTAATTTTATGTACTTTCAATAATGCAAATTGGCGACTGAGTAATTTCTAATGCAGAAATTTACAAAACAATTAGGAAATATCGAGTTTTTGTGGAATATGTAACCCGACTTTCAAAGATATTCCGGATAGTTAGAACAGATTACAGGCATGATAGGAGTGAATACTGTAAAATCGTTTGTTTGTGTATGAACTTGTTCTGACGTAGAACCAAGTTGTTATTTATAAATCAATTATACGTTGGATGTTAATTGACAAATAGAGTGATACTCAGTACCTTTCTAATACCTTTTTTGATACAATCGCAGATGAACAATATTCAAAGTTCCTTACATGTATATAATATAAGTAGTACATTTGTTTTGGGGTTTTTTTTTTGGTATTTATTCATATAAGATCTTGAAATATTTTTTTTAACTAGATTATAAAAGGATTGTGTACGATATTCGTGTACCTGCCCTACATTGGCTCCTTTTTAAGGGCATGTAAAAGTAGTTGATAGAACCCCTGATTTTCTTTTACAAAACACCACTATCACAAATATTGAAATCGTATGTTAGATTGTTTCGAAGAGATAACAATTATATTTTTTAAATAAATCATGATCTTATTATTAAGCTCGGGATCTTATAATATTTTTTGGTATATCTGCAGATGCGGATACGTCAACGTATACGATACGGTTGATACGTTTGTAAATGACCGACCTCTAGTTGTGTGTACACTTAATCTACACAAGGCCTACATCGAGTATCGACTGCATGTAGACAAAACATGATTTACACTACATGTAAACATTGAGTTTTATCAATGGGAACGTAATTTTGTTTAGTTTGCGTGTGAGTTACACTTACACAACACCGAGTTTAGGTCAATGTGAACACGGCCTTAAATTCAACACATTGATTTACATTATTGTATATGTTTAAAGAAAAATATTTTTTTATGCAAGAACCGTTATAAAAAAAAAAATGACGGAGATGATACACTTACATATTGCACAGTTATTTATTATGATACACTAAATTAAATAAACATTTTTTGGCGAAATTTTCTTCAAGCTGTTGCACAACGTTTATTACACAAATAGCATATGTGTCATCAAACGGCTCAAACCTACAAATTTCTGTCATATTCCTGAATGGGTTAGGCATTTTTTTTTAGAAAATGGTGGATTAACCCTGGTTTCATAGCTAGAAAAATCTCTCACTTTTATGAAAGTTGAATCAAATCCCATGATATTGACAACTATTCTACAATATGAACATTATCTTGATTTTATTTCGTATGATTGCAAACAGATTTTCTGTAGTATAATATTTATTTGTTTTCAGTGAACCCGATGACGTAGATTTATTTATTGGGGCTATGCTAGAAAAAGATGCAGGTTTCAATGTTGGACCTACGTTCCAGTGTTTGTTAGGAATGCAATATCAACGAATCAAACGTGGTGACAGGTTCTGGTACGAACGGCCATGCGAGATATTTTCCTTTACGGAAGGTAAACGCTATGACTTTTCTTAATGATTTCCTAAATTTAATATATTTTAATAGCCTGTAAATGCACACGCCGGGAAATTAATTTTTATTAATTTATTCATACAAAGTCATACTATTCGATATATATATGTATCCGGCTTATAAAGGAATTGTAATGGGCGAAATGGTTTTATTTGAGAAATCGCCCCTTTATCTTACAAATCTCTCGTCATCTAAAGAGCAATTGCACATTGTCATATCCAATTACAAAGTTATATATATATATATACCATATAAGGTCAATGTCAGAAAAAGATCAACTTTTTTGTATGAGACTGAGAAACTGGGGAAGGGCGAGATTATACCGAGCCATTCCCAAGTTTTGTGCTGAATACAACAAAGTTTATATTTTTCTGACATTGACCTAATATTGTTTTTATACTGCAACTCAAATAAATAAATTGATAGCTATTTAGATTGTAACACAAATTTCAAACTTATTTTCATCCCTTAAAGAACCTCTGATTGTGGAAAAAGTGTTCCATGATAAAATTGACATTGCACAAAATATAGCTATGTTACTATATGTAAGAAATAAACACAACTAGTTGCAATATAAATATATGTATGTATTATTGGTTTAACATGTATAATACGTAAGTAAACTATAAATCATATATCTTCGCCTAGCGTCTATTGCATTAAATCCTATTTTATTGTTTTGTTTTTTGATTGATCTATATAGTTTTGAAATATTGCGTCGTTCAATGATAAAACTGCAAATTGTTAAACATTTAGCAATTGTAATTTGGAAAAATATTAATCTTAGAAGTTTTGTTAGAAGACACATTTAACTGAAATTAATGCAACACACCTACGTTTTCTGTGAAGCAAGTGCCATATCATTTTTCACTTTAACAATCCATAAAATCTATGACATATTGTAGATGTCGCAAACCGTACCAGCTACTTGTTTCTCAAAAGTAAAATCACAAAAATATTGAACTCCGAGGAAAATTCAAAACGGAAAATCCCTAATCAAATGGCAAAATTAAATGATAAAACACATCAAACGAATGGATAACAACTGTCATATTCCTGACTTGGTACAGGCATTTTCAAACGTAGAAAATGGTGGATTGAACCTGGTTTTATAGCGCTAAACCTCTCACTTGTATGACAGTCGCATCAAATTCAATTATATTTTAAACGATGCGTGAGCAAAACAGACATTATATGTAAAATTGTTAAATAGGGGTACAGCAATCATCACTGTGTCACAATCTCAATTAGAACAAAAACCAACAAATATTCAAAATCAAAACCAATAGAATAGTATCCAATGTTGTGCATTTTTAAACATCTAATATTTGTATCAGTAATTAGCGTCATCTTTTATGCTTGTTTAAAGCATTGCGTTAACAGATGTTGGTAAGTCTTCATTGATGTTCATCTGAGGAATAATGACATTCTTCATTCATTTTGCTCACAGTTTTGATTATGAAAAAGTCGATATCGTTGTAAGTAACTGTAAATATTATTAAGTATTTAAAAAAAAAAAAAAAAAAATCTTTTGTTGAGTGGTCGATGTTAGGTGTGGTCTGTTCTACTATCGAATATATATGATACCTGTTATCCTTTTTTTTAAACAGTCAGCACAAATATTATCTAACTTACTCGTGTAAATTATAATTGTACAACATATTTATTTTCAGCGCAACTTAAATCTTTAAAGGAAAACACACGCATATCAAAAATATTTTGTCGTAACCTTGGTATTCATAAAATACAAAAGAATATGTTCCTCCTCCCAAACAGAATAGGGTAAGCAAATATCGTAGTCCTCAGAGTTATCTTAAGCATACAGAAATAACCCAACATTTACATGAAGTTTGGTGAATATTCATACGATACAAATATCAAATATATAAAATGACTTATCCAATTTGATATTGTACAATTACTTTAAATAATACAAAACAAGGGTAAAGTCGTGTATTTGAATATAATAAGAACAAAAAAGATTCATATATACAAGCCATCTGCTTAATTGCTGCAACAACTAAGGTACAGAATTAAGACCAATAAAGAATTATTGCATTTTTTTTCTTAAAAAGTATACAATAAAGGAACACTTTTTCTCGGGATGGTTTTTTATTGGTGTACCATGAGAGAAATTATCAACAAAAATACCGAACTCAACAGTTAATAACAAAATCAAGTTTATAAAACCTGACAAAACCAAATACTCGACTATTTCAACCAACGAAATAATGGAAAAAGACATCACGTAACTGATTTGGTACAGACATTTTCTATTTCATACAAAAGGATATGTTCAACATTTAAAAAGAGAAAAGATACAAAATTAGGTCCTCCATTTAATCACAGAAACACTAATACGCAATATTTGTTAAACATTCTGTCCTTTCACATATTTGTGCAGCTATTTGTTTAGAATATAAAGTTTTAAAATATTTAATATTTTACTGTCTTTTTTTAGGAACAATAGAATCCTTTGTGACGAAATACCAGATATTGACCTTTCCCTTTGGCGCTCTGCAGATGTAGATATTCATGGAAATCGTTAACCTTTTATAATTAGATAATTGATAAATAGAATTTGCATATGTATTACATTACTCAAAAATTTATTTAATATCATTACATACGTTTAGGAACTTGCCGAGTTGAAACTTTTGTACAACATTAATCAATAATATTTGTTTATTTGCTACTAGCCTAGTAAATATTAACATTAATTTTATTTCAATACGCATTTTAATTTAAATATATGATCTTTTCTTAAACTTTATCAGTAAAGAACAGCAAAGGAATTATACACAAAAAGCAAAGGAATAACGCTTTTATTGCTGTTCTTTATCTCAAAGTCTAAATTAGACCTTCAACACGGAACAAAAAAAAAATCTTTCACTTCACTGCAAATTTGAGACGACCCCAGCACCAGTTTAAATCATTTGTAAACAAAAACGAAATGATACCATTCAGGTTGCAGTGTTAATAGGTGCATTATATGAAATCACGTTAACCAACCTGAATAAACACTTATAGTGACATATAAAAATACTTATGAAACACTCATTTAGAAGGATTATTGTTATGTAAATAACATGTGTGTACTAAAGACGATATATTGCTTATATTGCTCCCAACTAAGTGCAATCTGTTTTAGTAGCTCTCGAATATTGACAGCTACTCCCACTCGCATCATATATCAATTAATGTCATAGAAAAACAAAGGATATTGGATCTGTGACACAAAATCAGAACATAAACAGCAAAGACCAACACAAAACGAAAAGGAACTGTAATTTTATTGCTGCATTTCAAACTCTCAATTCACTACAAGTTTAAGACATCCACTATCACCAGCTTGAGCGGATTTGTTTGCAAAAGTAATTCAGAAAAACTTTTTTGGGATACCATGTTTGTCTCCCAAAACAGGTTGCGTAAATACCATCCGCATAGTATATCGTTTACTATTGCCTCTTTGCCATTTCTTGGTTTTGATACTTTTAATTATTTCTCTTTTAACTATTGACAAGTTCCAAAACGAACAACCAATGAACAGAAGTGTAGTCATCAACCGTGCGATCGAACTTGGTGATCGATCAAACATGTCTGAAATAGGGTTAGATTAGAGATTGACAAAATGGTATAAATGTTTTATACGAACGACATTGCCCAAGAGTTGATACTAGTTTGACAAAGACATATCGGTTGTTTATGTGCTACATATTTGTTTTTCGTTCATTTTTTGTACATAAATTAGGCCGTTAGTTTTCTCGTTTGAATTGTTTAACATTTGTCATTTCGGTACCTTTTATAGCTGACTATGCGTTATGGGCTTTGCTCATTGTTGAAAGCTGATCCATAGTTGTTAAGTTCTGTGTCAATTTCGGTCTCTTGTGCAGATTTGTCTCATTGGCAATCGTACTTCATCTTCTTTTTCATAGGAATATTTAAAAAATAATCATGACGTTCAAATTGCTAAACTGAAATGTAATAATAAAAAAATTATAATAACTTTTTGTTATATTTTTGTTCCCAATTTTAAAGCTTGTTTGGTTGTTTGGTTTTTAAAATTGATTCGTATTAAACACCAACGTATATTTTATTTTCTAAAGTCAATGATAAAATTTCATCAAAAATCAGGGATAAAAGACAACGATAACGATAAGTACTGAAAAAAGTTGTATTCATATCGATTATTGATTCGTAATATTTAAAACATAGTGCACAAGGAACTTTGGCTAGGACATGTATATTCATTGCATTGTTCTTTAATTTCCATTACGTGTTATTTGTTCCCTAAAAATACATTTTATATAACTAAAAGTAACATGTCATAAACTTCCATCAACATAAAAATGATAAATACAAACCATGTGGTTGCTGCAAGTACACTTCAAGTCACATTGTATTAAAGTATTTAAATTGAGACGCGAGCTATCAATGAGAAATCAACTAAACAGCAAAATTTTAACACCTTTAACAAATCTGGCACATGGACCTCAGCCTTCCACATTGACATCTCGATCAAGGCAAACACAAAATAAACATAGAAAACACATCACATGTTTAGTATAAAAAATCGTAAAATATAGTCTCAATAAAATTAATGCTTGCAGTAACTAAAAGCATGCTCACACCATTTATACTGCATTTATAACAGTCATGATGGCATCATTCACCCTGATATTGATTGCTAAAATATAATGGATATGCAACGTCCAATACAATAAAAAAAAAAACAAAAAAAAAAACACATCTTATTTTGAAGTAGCAAACACATTTTATTTATATCACACAGCAATTGAACACCAATATTATTCTTTTATCCTGAAAATCGTTATTTTCATTCTGCATGTTCTTCGTTGTAAGGATCAATCAAATCGAGTGTTTCCGAATGATTGTTCGTTTCTGTGTAAAACTGAAATAGATGAATGCATTTATAAAATTAATGTGTAATTCATATAAAATGTATTATGAATAAATGTTATTTTACTTTGATAGATAAAGCGGAATGAAAACATATGTTGCGCTTAATCCAAACTATTAATTTAGCATATACTACTACATGTTGAGATATTTTAGAACTAAACACCGGAAACAATGAATAAATATTCAAATATTAAAATGAGTTTACCATTTTATTTTTTTAAATTTATTATTTTTTTAAGCCTATGATTTGTTATGTGGACATATATATGTACACCGAAGTTTAATAAGCGCACTAGAATACCCTGCAAATTAGAGGTAAACTTTTTCCTAGGTGAGGTAATATTATCGAGATTAAATCATTTTGGTGTAACCCAAGCTTGTGTGACTATCAACACAGACAGCGGTAGCTCCCTTCACTCTTGCGTAGTACGTTTTCGTCAACTGAGATAAAAAAATGTGATACTCTTGAGATGATTAAATTTGACAATAATACATTTTATGTAGATGAATACATGTGAATTTAACTGTCAGCCAATCAAAATCAATAAATATTATTTGAGGTCTGATTGCACTTCGTAGTGAACCCACAATACACTAAGTATTGCATTGTTCTATTCAAAATGCATAATGTCAGTATTAAACATTACTGCGAGAAGTAATATCAGAAGTCGATAATGTGGATGGATTTTTATATATTCACTCATTACTAAAAATTGATTTAAATAGGAAATATATTTAGTCTATTGAGTTGACTTACGTCTGGTTATAAGTTGTTTCCGGAAACAAATAACCAATATTACAATACATACTGCAACACATCCACCAATGGTAGTACTCAGTATTACTGAAAATGATTTCATTGATATATAATTGTCTCGTAATTTATATCAAAGTTCTAACTAAATCAAATAAATGTACTTTAAAAAGCGATACATACATGTGGAATCAATTAACTTCATGGGTATCAATTTTCGTGGATTGCTGAAAACTTGCATTTTCGTTGATATTTGATTTCGTGGTTTTGCCAATCTCTGTTTACAAAGCCTATTGAAATTATGGTATTCGTTGAATATTTGAATTCGTGGTTCACCTCTACCAACGAAATCAACAAAATTTGGTATTCAACGAACAAAAATGAATCTACTGTAACCGGAAATAGCAGAAAAGTTTGACGATACATATCAATTACCGACGTCCGCATTTTCCACAAAGAAAACGTACCATAAAAAGACAGAAAAGAAAATTCAAACGAACAAGACATATTACAAATATCTGTGGTAGGCTAAATAATTTTTTTCAGCACACTACTTGAATGTTTACTTTTATAAAATTTATATCAAAAGTTGTTTTATGTATGCGACTGATAAGTTTTCCGCCTTTATTTTCAAAATTATCTTTTTACTTCATCTTAACATTTACCAATCTTGTATTGTGTGACGCTTTGGGATAATGTATATTTTATCAACGGATCATAACATAAGAAATACAATACAAATCTCTTGGGAAACGTTGCTGTTGATCCTTGACAGCATATATGCCATGACGTTTTCGGAAAAAATCATGATCTTTTAGTTTTTTGTCAAGTGTCTAGAGAATAGACGAGTTATTTATGGTCGCTTTGTCATTATCTTTGAAGTTAATGTGTGCTACTCCATTTTAACAGTTTTTAAGCACTTTAATTAAAAATTAAAAAACGATAAAAAATAAATAAATAAGAAAATGAATGAACAAAACTTTCATTTCATTTTTACCAACCTAATAAACTCTGTGATTGAGACTCGTCTGGATAATCAGGGATGTCGGTGGCGTTTTCTGTAGGTGTAACTAGAATTGGAAATTCATATTTATAACTGTCTTCTCTGAAATATGTTCCTACCATAAACACAACATAGTGTGTGTGTAAAGTTTTATTATTAATCATATCGTAACGGTATTTAACTCATAATAACATGCCATTTCGCTGTCATGTATTTGACAAAAGACACAAATGTGATGACTTATAAGATTTAAATACATGTATATAGTCTAGAGCATAATATTCCATCGGAAGGGAATATTTGAATGTGAGCAAAGAATATAAATGTACGTATATTTATATATTATCGCTGATCATCTGAACAAGATTGATTTTCTCGCTTGAGCCGGTATGGCGAAAGCGAGCAATCGAGTTGAGATGACCAATGATATCCCGACGCTGTCAATGTCATGTCAATTAATTAGCAACGCCACATACCTTCTTAATTTCTAGCGATAATTTACCATCTCAAGCGAGTAACATAATATGAAAAATTATCACAAAAATTGATAAATGGAGAAATGTACAAAAAGCCTTAAACTATATTATCCATGGAGATTGATCTTATCATTTATACGGAGACGCAAACATAATATGTTCCTTCATGTTCCTCTTTTAGACCCAACATTGACTCTCAAATAAAAAAAAAGACTAAATAAAGTAAAAAGGTGTTTAGCATTAGTTTTTCTTGAGGTCGAAAATCATATTCGACTTTTGAAAACAGTTTATTGAGGTTGGATAATAGCGATACACATTGTATGAGGCGGAAATTTACACACGCAAAAATAACCCGCTATACGGTGTATATAATGTATACATTTTACGATATCTTTTATCAGAATCACATTTCGTCATCCTTTTTTAAAATGTTTTTATTGATATCTACCTATCAATTCAACTGGACGGCTGTGTCCTGTTCCCACTTTGTTCACAGCGTAACAGGTATATTCTCCTGCCATTGATAAATCTACCTCATCAATACGGAGATAGGGGTCATCCCGTGTCACACCACTTATACCTATCATTCCAGGGAGAAGAATTGTTCTAGTTCCATTTATATTTCGTTCCCAATAAATGTGATGGTAAGGCATAGCTGATTTTATATCACATTGAAGAAGGGCAGACGAACCAGCATTTACCGTAAAGTTTTCTAAATTTACAAACACTTCTGGAGACTCTGCAGATTAAAAAAAGAAAGATCAATGTTCTTAGCTTTAATATTGAATATTGTAACTCAAAATAACAGATTAAATTATAGGTAAATGATACAAAGCATATTCATTAATACGACATACCTGATCTTCGTATATACAGAAGACTCGTCAGTGACGCTCTTATCAAACTGTTTAACAGCGAGTAACGTAAGAAATTAGTTTGACATTGATTTTATGTTATAGTATTTTGAAAACAAGATATGTTGAAGTAGTTTAGATAAAATCAAAGGTTGTTGGATATTGATGAACATATCAAATATTTGCATATTGAAGTCGAATTGATAAGGCTTCTACAACCTTTACTATAAACGTAATAGAAATATATAAAGATAATTTAATTAAAAAAAAAAGTAATCATTTATGTACGTACTGTAGATTCATTTTTGGTGCCATTTTTTCGTGGATTAATAATGCGTTTTTATGTTCAATTGATGTAAACACTTTCTTATTTCTTTATTCGTCTATGCAGACTTTGGCAAAACCATACAATTAAATATCCAAGAAATTTCGAAATTGTCTAAATCACTGGAATTTTTACATATGAGTTAAGTAGTAAAACGATCTGACGTTTTGAAATATGCTTTTAGTGTAATTATATGAAACATACCACCAAGAACAATTAACGATGACGTCATGCTTTGTGTGATCCCAAGAGAATTGATGGCTATGCATGTATAATTTCCATTGTCTGTTTCGACAACTGAATCAATCGTTAATGAGGGACTGCTTAGACTGATACCACGTGTTCCCGTTGTTCCACTATAAATAAAGGTATCTCTGTCGTGGGCAGTTTTCTCCCAGTATACATTAGTTTGAACAGGAGTAGATAAAACTGAACAAGGTAAAGTAAAATTCTTCCCATATTCAACAAAATAAGTTGGTAAATAAGTTGTCACCACAGGTAAGGCTACAAAAAACAACTAAATTTCTAGCATCCTTCAAATCTTATACAGTTACACATTGCGCATATTTAAAACATCAGTGAAACAAAAGTGGTTTAAAGACAATCTTATAACAATAACAAAGAAGGGAAAGGATACGAAAGGAAAGTATGGTAAAAAGTGACTAATTATTTTCATTAGTTGGTTCTAAAATGTAGCAAAAATCAATAATAATCTTTTAAAGATAAACTTATATGTTACAATCCAACCTCCAGTGACTATTAATCTAGTCCATTGACTCGAACTGGTTCCAACTGCATTGACAGCCAAACACAGATAAGCTCCGGAGTCATACAGTGTTGCAGTTTCTATTGTCAGTGATGGATTATTTGGGGTCATTCCATTTGTACCAAAAGCGTTGTGACTTAGAGTTGAAAAAACTCCTTTGACCTCTTTCTGCCAATAAATAAGATATGCTTCAGGATCACTGCTCACCGAACAATGTAATGTAATACTGTCTCCGTAAATAACATCATAAGCGACAGCGCCAACGTTCACTTTAGGCAAGCCTGAAATGTTTTTGAATTTATACTTTTCACATCTTCAGGTAAATGCAGAAAAACATATCCAATACAAATGAATATCAATTCAGACATTAAATATTTGAGTAACACACCCATTGTCATTAGTTCATATCAAAGATGTTTTAAGAACGATAATGCACAAATAAAAAAGACTTAAAAAGTATGATTATTAGGAAAGTTGACATTAAATAAGTTTTATAGGTTTACACCTTTTTTTTCGCAAACTCAAACTCATTTTTTTTTATCTGTCTTTGTTTTTTAATTACTTGAATAGTTATCTGATATGTTAATTTTCCAATTGTGTTTTATTCTCTATCTAGTTATGGTTATAGAGTTAAGCTTCACCTGGTAGATAAGCTATCTCAGTAAGAGATACGTATTATTCGACGCACACGATCTTCTAACTGGATTTGTAAAGTCAATATGGAATTTTTATTTATCAATCATCGACAATCGTTGTTTCCTATAACATTTCTATTATGCCTATCATTTATATTCTTTTTATGTGTGTGTGCAGGTTTGTTGGCTTGTTAAGTTTTTGTCATTGATTGCTGTATGTATTGTCCTTTCTAGTACTTTTCGTTTGATACAAATGATTAATCATTTTGGTACCCATAATCAACAGGTGATGCTCTGTTATTTGTCGATTAATAATAAAAAGTGATTGTCCTAGAAAGAGTTAGTGTGTTTTTGTAATAAATATAACAGGTACTATTTTCGTGTCGTTGGGTTAATTGGAAATATCTTGCTTGAATCTAATGATACAATTATGAAAATAAGTACGACTAACCTCCTGTTGTTGTCACTCTTATTTTATCACTTCTGACAGAGCCGACTGCATTACTAGCAATGCATATATACTCGCCAATGTCAGCAAGTGTGACCTTGACTACAGTCAGAGAAGGGTTTGATAACGAAACTCCCCTTGTGCCTTTGTCTCGTTGGTAAATTGTTTTTATTAATCCATTTGAGGACTTTTCCCAGTATACATTTTGTAATGTAACACGTGAATTAACAAAACATTGGAGTGTCACTTCCTCTCCATACTCTACATCATATTTATTTGTTGGTATAGTAACAGAAGGAACATCTACAAAATATATAACATATTATCGAAAAATGCATCCCTTCTCGTAAAAAAACAAAATTACAAAAATACTGAACTCCTAGGAAAATTCAATCGGAAAGTCCCTAATTTCATGGCAAAATCAAATGACAAAACACATCAAACAAATGGATGACAACTGTCATATTCCTGACTTGGTACAGGCATTTTCAAATGTAGAAAATGGTGGATTGAACCTGATTTTATAGCGCTAAACCTCTCATTTGTATGACAGTTGCATCACATTTAATAATATGTATAATGATGCGTGAACAAAACAAACAGACACAATAGGTAAACATGTATCAAATAAAGGTAAACAGTCTAATTCGGTAGGTCAAATTCATGAAAAGAAAACGGGATGGTAGTTACGACCTAAGGAACATATCTGATACCATCTATATAACAGATCTTCCCTAATGGTAACCAACTCGTGATGGCGTCTGTAAAATGTACAAAGTGATGATTTTTAGATTCCCAATGCTTCGCTATTGGAAAGCAGAAATCATTTCTTTTGTCGTAAAGTTTTGTTTTCGACCGACCCTCATGGTCAATTTCTAGATAAAAATCCTCATCAAACGAATTGATAACAACTGTCATATTCCTGACTTGGTACAGGCATATTACATACTATGTAGAAAACGATGGATTGAACCTTTTTTGTTTTTAGCGCTTAACCTCTCACTTTTACAACAGTCTCAAATCAAATCCCGTTATATACATAACATTGCGTGAATAAAACAGTCATAATAAACAAAATAGTCAAAATATGGGTACAGCAATCATCACTTTGTTACAATCTTAAAACAAACAATTTTATAAAAAAAGCACACACGCATCGATCTATCAAATTAAAAACACATGCATTGTTTCGCGTGTCTGACGTCAGACAATTTGTACGTCATATAGGAAGAAAATTTGTCGTTCAATGTTTACACAAAACGATTTTTTTTAATTTCACATTGGGAAAGGATATTAATCAACTATATAGAATAATCAAATGAAAATTTAAAGCGTAAAATGTTTTTATTTAACTATGCGCAGTCATATAACAGTACACATATGTATATTATGTAGCCCCCTTGCCGGAGAAATCATTTATTGACAATCTTACCATATCTGCTTATTTTTAAATATATATGATCGCTGTTGGTAAAGTATCTAGTCAAATTACTGTCAAAAAGTGTTATAAACATTGTTGAAAAGAAATAGTTTAAGTATAAGTAAATATTATTTTTAAAATTGATTGTCTTGTATAAACACATGTTAAAATTGCCAGATACAGGATCTCTAGTCTTATTTGTAGTTTTCACCTTAAACTATTTTTTTTTTTTTTTTTTTTTAATAAAATAATGTCTTTATTGCACTTTTCTTTGCTGTTGGAACAAATTACTCGACCTACAGCAGTTGGCCGAGTATCCCTGTGAATTAGTCACTGGATAACCAGGGAATTTATTCAGTGAATTAATATATAAGATCATAGTTTGTTAGTTTTACAGTTCATGGTTATTACATACATTTTATAAACTATATTGTTTCATAATTACGGAAAGTGTACAGTTTTGTCCGGTTTTGTTTCTAAAGATTAAAACTTTATGATCGTTGACCTTTCACCTTATTGATGAAAACCGTTGAAGCTTGTTGATCAATTGTCCGGATTAATTTATATGTTTTATTGATACACACGAACAACTTAAACTTTAGTTAAAAATTACATGTGGTAAGTTTCGACGTTGTAGTTGGAAATTCATTTGATTAAGTGATAAAGTGTGTATAAAAGTATTTTAAGACAAAATTCTGTACATTTTCACAAAGCATGCTGTTTTGGTATATTACCACGTGCTCAGATATATTGTCAACTTTTGCTACACAAATTCTATACATAAAAAAAATATTGTATCTAGCTATTCATGATCATATGTATCTTTTTACATCATTTAAAAATTTGCTGTTTTTAGCATTAATATATATGTTAATTTCGTATGTGTTTAAAAATTCATTTCTGAAAACTGTATAAGCGTCTATGTCTTTTTGTTTATAATTTGATATATGAGTGCTTTTATGAATTGAATATAATAAGACAGTAAGGAAGAGATTTATATCATTATACATAGGATCATGTATTTTATAGCCCAGTTCTAAAGTTTTAAAATTAAAAATATGTGACCCAATTTTGATTTTGCTTACAAGTACATATATTTTCTTCCAAAATTCATGAAAGAATTGACATTTGAGAAAAAAGTGTTCGTAATCTTCAGTCACATTACACAAGTCACACATACTTGTTTCTTGTATGTGCCATTGTAGTAATAATTGTTTACATGGTAGGATGAAATGGAGTAATTTCCATCTTAATATTTTATATTTGTTATTAATTAAATAGGTAAAAGTAAATTGAAGCACATTATTTATTGGAGTGATTGATTCTAGATTGAAGATGTTTTTCCATTTGGAGAACCCTAGTGGTCTCTCCTCATTTTTGTTATTTAAATAGTTATATATATCTTTGGATGACATGTTTTCAATTAGTTCTGTTTTTTTGTTAACAATCAAGGACAAGTTTAATTTTGTTTTTACAGAAGTTTTCAAAGATTTGTCAGATTTTAATGTACTAACCCATTCTTTTGGAATACAATTTTTCAATTTTAAAAGTTCTGAGATCCAATTGGTTTTTGAGGTTAGTTTCTCCAATATAAGTTTTTGTGATATGTGCCCTTTTTGGTCAATTATATCATTAATGAAAATAATACCATCTTTTATCCAATTTGGGTAAACTAAACATTTTCCTTTAAATTTTATATTTTTATTACACCACAGCATTTGCTGCCTAATATTTCTAAAATTTATGATAGGTGTATTACTTGTTGGTGTATTATATGCTTCATACCAGCTCTTTAATATGTTCAAGTAAAATGTGGGTAGAACATTACTTAAATTAGGTAATGATTTTATGTTGTCAGGCGTCATATGAAATATAAGGTTGTTTTTACCAAATTTATTGAAATAATATGTTGGAATGACTTTCCAATTAGCAAATTCTTTTGCCGTTAATCGTTTAACCCATGAAATATTTAGTGCATTTAAGAAGCAATCAATGTCTGTCATTTTTAGACCTCCATTTGTGTAATCTTTGGTAAGTGTTGAACGTTTTACCTTTTCTTGTTTATTATTCCATATAAAATTATAAACAAGTTTTTTAAAATATTTTATGTACATTTGGGGTATTGAAACAACCGAAGCCAAAAAAGTAAGATTAGGTAAGATAAGCGACTTAACAACTGTTATTCGTCCTATCATGGTTAAATTTCTTTTTTCCCAATCAAGTATTAATTTTTTTGTCTGTTTCATTGTTTTTTCAATATTTAATTTGTCACATTCACTTTTATCTAATCCAAAGTAAACACCTATACTTTTAATTGGTTCTTTGCTCCAGTGTATATTTTCAATTTTTTCTCTACAATGTTTAAGTCTACCTAACCATATACCTTCTGTTTTAGATTTATTCAGTTTCAAACCAGAAAGTGTTCCAAATATTTCTATTAGGTTTAATGCTTGGTGTGTTTCATTTTTTGAACTGAGAAAGAGTGTTGTGTCATCAGCCAATTGGGAAATTTTTAAACTGTGCGTTTTTTCATCAAGTTTAATTTGAAACCCTTTAATGTTTGAATCTTGTCTTACTCTACAGGCCAGGATTTCAACTGCCATAACAAAAATAAGAGAACTTAACGGACATCCTTGTTTTATACCACGGTGAAGACTGTAGGTTTCTGAAATCCAGCCGTTATTAGACAAGCATCCTTTAGTATCATTGTATAACGTTTTAACCCATTTTAAGAAGGAGTGTGGTATTCCAAATTTTAGTAGAAATTCATACATGAAGGGCCATTCTAAAGAATCAAATGCTTTGGAAAAGTCTATGAACAATAAAACCCCATCTATATTAAATTTTTCTGAGTAGTCTATAATATCTTGAATCTGGCGAATGTTAAAACCTATGTACCGATTTTCTATATATCCATTCTGATCGCTATGAATAATTTTGGACAACACCATCTTTAATCTTTGCGCTAAGGCATAGGCCATAAGCTTAGTGTCTACATTTAATAAAGTGATTGGCCTGTAGTTATCTAATGATAATGGATCATTTTTTTTATATAATAAGGAGATAACACCTATTTTTTGGAGAGTTGTCATTTCTTCTTTTTCATAACATGTATTAAATACTTTCACTGCAGATTCTTTTAGGTATGACCAAAATGTTCGATAAAATTCTACACTGAGACCATCTAGTCCAGGGGATTTATTTAGTTAAATATAGCATTTGTACATTCTTCTAATGTTAGGTTGCCCCCCAATAGTTCACTGTCACTATTGGATAGTGAGTGATCTATCTTTGTTTGACTTATATAATTTTTTATTTCTGAAGGGTCCGGTTTAGTACTTTTATACAAATTTTGGTAGTAATTTTTCCCTAGAACAAGAATATCCGACGCGTCTGTAACAATATTACCATGGTCATTTCTAAGGGCGGAAATGGTTTTCTTGGTTTGTCTTGATTTTTCAAGACCCAAAAAATATTTTGTGTTTTTTTCCCCTTCCTCTGCCCATCTGACTCGGGATCTAATTTGTGCACCTCTAGTTTCTTTTACATATAAATTTTGTAAATTGTTTTCTACATTATTTATTTCTTTTTTAAGATGTTGAGAATTACTTGATTTTTCATTTAAGAATTTTAACTTATTTTCTAAATGTTTAATTTCATTTTTACTTTCAGCAGCCTTTTGTTTGCAGTATGCAATGGTTACCTCCCTTACTTCAGTTTTGAAAATGTCCCAAGTAACTCGAGGATCATTATTTTTGGTGAGTATTTTTTCTTGATGAGTATCAATTAGTTTAATTATTATTTCTTTGTATTTTGTATCATTCAGTATGCTGTTATTTATCTTAAAGAACCCTTTGCCTTTATTTTGAGCTTTAAGTCTTATTTGTAAAGAGATCGCTTGATGATCTGTATGTGATATTAGTGCAGGTCTTATGTCTGCTGATATTATGTGAGGTCTTATATCTGGGCTTATTAGAAAAAAATCAATTCTGCTTGCAACACTTCTATTGTTTTTTCTTCTCCATGTAAATTGACTGCTGTTTTGATTTAGTTCTCTCCAAATATCAATAAGTTTATATTTTTTTATAAGTTGCTTTAAACTGTTAACAGGTTTATTTTGATTGTTAGGGCTAATACTTTTTCTATCAAATGAAGTTAAACTTTCATTCATATCACCCCCAATTATTAATATTCCTAAGCGGTTATTGTTAATGATATTGTTTACTTTTTTGAAAAAAGAGTTTCTATTTCGACGAATGTTCGGAGCATACACATTCAGTAGCGTAAAAATATTACCATCAAGTTCTATGTTAATGAGTATTATTCTTCCATCATTATCTCTAGTTTCATTAATAGTTTTATATTTTATGTTATCTTTTATAAGAATTGTTACGCCTCTTGATTGTGAATTTCCGAAACTATGGTAAAGTTTCCCTTTTATCTCATTGTTTATGACATTTTCATGTTTTTCAATAAAGTGTGATTCTTGTATGAATAAAATATTACATTTTTGGTTTTTGCACCATAGGTTTAATCTTTCTCTCTTTTCTTTTTGCCCTAAGCCTTGACAGTTTAAGGAACATATATTTAGTTTTTCACTCATTATAGAGATTAATTATTTTTATATTACACGTCATACACGTATCTTCAGAATTATACAATAGAGACAGAAGGTTGAGCTTAAAAAGTAAATAAGTTGATATCATATTGTTAATATACACACTGAAATTGTTTACAAACACATATAAATTATACACAAATAAATTATACACATATAAACAAACTATTTCAAGTAGTAAATAATCATAAACGTTGGAAATGAACTTACCACCAAGAATTCTCAAGGAAATAGGTTTGCTCTTGCCTTTACCAGCACTATTACATCCAATGCAGGTATAGTTACCTGAATCATAAAAACTTGCAGTGGGAATTATAAGTGACGGGTCAGTTTTACTTGTTCCTTTTATTCCTACTGCTCCATGATTCAAAACTGTTAGAACGCCATAACTTTCCTTTTCCCATGCCACAAAAATCAGTTCAGGAAGAGATGAGATTTCGCATTTTAGTACTGCACGTTCTCCATACAACACCGAGTAATTTGTATTGGATACTTTAACATATGGAACTCCTTCAATAAAAAATTATAGTAAAAGGTCTTTTCAAAAGTTTTATGCATACCTGAATGATAATTAAAACAATCATAATGATAAGCATATCATGATTCTTATTCTTATTTATAATAATGATAAAAATGATAATAATCATAATAGGCAAGTACATGTATATACACATATACCACACTACAAGGCAAATTTCAAACTGAGAGGTCCTTAAAACCTGACAAAACCGACCGTCAATATACGCCACGAATATAAAATAGTTGGCAGGTTTCTTACTTAGAAAAGAGACCATGTGAGTTGTAAATTCTCCACCTCACTATTCGTCTGAATTTTTGTTTTAAATGAAAAAAGACATCTTACTAAGATTATTTGAATCGTGCATAGGCAACATAGGAGTTTGTCTGAAGTGATTAAATAAACGAAATAATGTAAAGATTATATTGTCTTTTACTAATTATAAAACAAGTATTACGAAATGCTCTATTTGTCGTATTAGGTACCATTAAAAATAATCAATCAATGGTAAACTAAGTATGACCCTTTTGTAATATATACATCTTATTATTATTATTATGATTTGATCGATACAAGTTTTACGTAACTTTTATACTTTATGTCTAATAATGTATAATATAATTTCTCATGTTTCATCTTCCAAAAAAAAAATCCAAATAAAACAACCCCCCTCCCCGAAAAAAAATCAAAACACCAAACAAAACAAGTATGAGCCTTTGACTGATTCCTTAGTGCTGTCTATTGTTGAAATTTTTTTAGTATTAAAATTATGTTTTATAATCATTTGACAAGCTAGAACTTCATCAAAGTTAGTATAACGTACCACCATTTACTGTCACGTTAACGATCTTGCTGAATCCAATTTCTCTGTAACTTTCCGCAATACATGTATACAGTCCATTATCAAGATCCGTAACATATAAAAGAGTCAACGCAGGATTATCCACTGTTATTCCATCTGTGCCAGACAAACCATGTTCAATTGTAGAAATGATTCCACTTGAGTTTCGTGTCCAGTAAACTTTGAGAACTGTTGGACTTGCAGAAATTTGTGTGTCAATTACAAGTTTGGATCCATAATCTGGACTATATTCGTGTTTACCGACTATTATCGTGGGAGTTGACGCTGGAACGAAAGCATCGTTTAAAATAACTTTTAAGATACCATTTTCGCATTCATTAAACACATTTATTATTAATAATCATTTATAACAGCCATTGTTCCAGTATCCTACAATCAAAGTTAATATATATAATTATAATAATCGAGTCTAAACGGGTACAACTTAAAAAAAACCATCTACAAATGTTAAATATTTCTAATAACTAATATCCGTCATCAAGAAGGTGACAAATAAATCTTATCTCCCAGTTTTCAAATAAAATAATAAGATTGATCGTTATACATCAAGACTAAGAATCAATACGCTGCTATTTTTTGGAATAGATGTTTTGAAGGAGGAATATATTAATTATAACTCAACGAGTTCTGCAAAGAAGAAAACAAGTGATGATAGGGATTAATTCTTATGTATTTTCAATAATGCCCTATGTCCTTAACTTTCTTATTCAAAAACCTTTTCGAGCAAGTTTGTCAACATTTGAGGTTTTTAAGATCAGCCTTGGCGATTTAGGTGATCTTAAATGACGACTAACGGGGAGGTAGAGCGTGTATGTATAGTCACTACGATGACCATCCATGCGTTTGTTGAAAGGCTGTTCTGCCTTGCAATCACCCTGATTTTCACATCGACACTTATGGAAGCTCGCTTCTCCTGTTTTGGAATTTTGGTCAGATTTTCGGAATCCTCTTGTTTTATCTTTTTGAATGCCTTAACAAATTTTGCTCGGTGACCCCCATTTTTCTTTCTATAAATCTTTTACATGTATAATGATAGCTCATCTGTAAAAGTCTTATAAAATTTTAATTATTTTTTAACTGTTTTTGAGAACTTCAACTTGTCAATGATAAAGCTATGAAAAGTCAAAAGACAATATTTCCCCGCCAAAATTTCAATGGCTAATATCTCGAAAACAAGCACGGTGACCTATTTATTTTATTTGTTCTTTGGATTCCTTTATTAATCCCCTATCATTATAATAGTTATCAAAGGTACCAGGATTATAATTTAGTACGCCAGACGCGTTTCGTCTACATAAGACTCATCAGTGACGCTCATATCAAAATATTTATAAAGCCAAACTAGTGAGAACTATAAACTAGTGTTTAGAAAAGTTTTTTTATTTTGAAACTGAGAAGCGAACTCCCTTAAGAAGGTATACAACTTTCTAGGTTTAACGCGTTGCATTGCAATCTCTGATTCAACGAAAGGCTATTACTATTTTTTTGGTCTTTTTAGAAAAAAGATATTATGGACATAATTGTGCAAATCGTGATACAAGCATGAAATTTGGTATAAAGGTTGACTAAATGAAACTTGATCCGCTGCTGGCCAGAAAAAAAATCTATTTTTCAAGATGGCCACCACACATTTTGGAAATGGCGTATTTACAAATTGGCAATAAGTCGTTAATCCTTTAAAAGGTGTGTTATATGTAAAATCCAATGTTAATTTTGATAAAAAGTAAATGACAGTTCCTAAATTACGACTAGACAATACATTAATGAAACTAAAGGTGACTTCCGGTTTCAAAATGCCGGCAAAAAAGTCAAAAATTTTAATTTTTATACTTTCAAGCAACTTCACAAGGGATTAAATCCTTGAAACATGTGTTTCCTATGGTATAATGCAATGTTATTTATGATAAAACGTTATAAACAGTTCATAAGTACGACAAAACAACACATAAATGAAGAAAAATAGTGATTTCCGGTTCCAAAATGGAGGCAAATACGTAGAAACGTAGATACGTGATAACACTCTTTGTTAAGTTTAAATACCTAGTTTGGCAAGAAAGACAGGTTGCTCATCTTATAATTATCTGACAATTGCCTATACAACAACCCGTACAAGGAATGCTTGAACGGTAGCATTTACAGTTACCAACACAGCTGGATTTTTGCCTCCACATTGCAAAAGTTCCTGACACGAGGATGCAACGGCAGTCACAGAAGTCCATTTCGGTTTCCAACTGTCATTGATTCTTTCTTTCATCCAACCCCAGTGTGCATGACTTGGTACATGTACCTGTCGAATACATGAATCAGGCTGAGCCCAAACAACTCCTCCTTGATTTACTTCTCTTTTGATGTGCTCTGGAAAAAACCTCTTGTAGGCGGATTTGTATCACAATGCCGCTGCTTACTGGCAAACAATTCACATCGTGCCTCGCTTCATACTGAAGCAAAACATTTTTACCATAAGTAACATACACATTTAAATAAGTCTCTTAAGAAGCAATTTTGTCAGCAAGAATCTTCAACAGTTTCATTTCGTTGTCACCTTCACAGAGAAAACTACTCCAAACCAATGGTGTTCTACCAGAACAAACACCTTTCCATCTGTCACAAAAACCTTGCCTTTGTCTTGTCACAGCCTTTAAATTATTCATTTAGTAAACATCAAATACATTGTCTACTCTTGAATACCTATCGATGCAAGATTTTATGAAAGGCAGTATAACATCATTTGCATAATCACGTCATAATTTTGTGACCTGGAATTAACCATTGCTGCCCTACCAACGATAAATGCGTCCGAATTAGGATCAGAAAATCGCAGAATGTTTCAAGTAAACCCATATGCAGCGATTTCAAACCACTATTTCAAGAAACATCCTGAGATAAAGACCCCTTTTTTGCCCCAAAATATAGCAGTTTTACAAAATTGTTAAAATGTAAACTTTGAGTTATTTATTGGACAGTAGAATGCTTCTACTACATAAAAAAGGGGTTGTTTTTGACAATACAATGCACATATATTGGGTACTAGCACAATTAAGTCATGCTAAATTCCTGAAATCATCACAATTTTAGCATTTTAGTTAAAATTTAGACGGTTTTCGTGTAAAACAAAAGTGGCCGCATTCGTGTTCATCCTTTATATTGAAATGTAAGTTGTATTTTATGATAATACATAACATATATAAAGGTTGAGGATGAACACGGATGCGGCCACTTTCATTTTTGACAAAAAAACATCTGAAAGTGAATTTTTCGGCATATTTGGTAGATTTTTCATATTTGAGCTTGAATCGGATCGTTTTTAATGATTAAATCAGTTAAAATCGTTCACATAAAGTAATAGATTCAAATGAAATAGACATTTTCGTGTTTAAAAAGTGGTCAAAATCTTTCGTCAGATGAACCTGAAATTTGAGGCCAAAATCGGTCCTTACCGGACCTACTCCTTTGGTTTTTATGGATAAAGAAATATTTCAGGTAAAACTGTCTACTGTGACAAGAAATGAAGTCTAGAAAAGATATCGCAATCACTTTTAAGGTTCTCTAGCTTTGTTTTTGACAAAGACGTCTCTAGTTTCATATTGCGACGAAAAAAAGAAGTTGTTATTTTTTATTTGGTTATAAAAAGCAGGTTCTCCTTCGTTTTGCATTTGCTTCAAAAGATCTTCGTATTGTTTGGAACAATATCTCTTGGAGTTTATTAACATATCTATTAGTAACCTTTTCCTAAATGGAGTATTTTTTTTACAAATCTGACGACTCTTCAACAAAAAAATTTCCAAACTCGTTCATCACTTTACAAAGTCTTTAAAGCTGTTTAAAGACATCTTTTTGTGTTTTCGTAGAGTCTTCATTAGGTCGTTCATATGTTATAGAATAACCCAAACCATAAGATCTTTCAAATTCATCTATTAGTATACTGACTCCTGGTCCAGCTACAATGTACCATCCATTTGTCTTAATTGGATCTTCGGTTAATCCTATGTCACCAACATCGCCGTTCACAATTGCATTATACTGTTTTTGTGCCTGATCAATTGTGTTACAAGGAAGAAATTTGCTGGTCTTACGTACAGTGAAATTATCATTTTCAAATTCCATTGCCACCTGTGGGTAATGTTCGGGAAGGGAAGTCATACCTTTGAGATGGGTCGGTAACGATCCAGCATAATTTACACGATCACGACCTAAAACAATACGCTATCATGCTTTATATGGAATGTTTCTAAAGTACGAAATCTCACTCATGAAATGATCATTATACCAGAAGTTCTCAATTTATAATTGAACGCCAGGAATGAACTGTGATCGAGATGACTCTATACACCAGTCTTTTAAATCATTGAACGTCACAGAATCATGAAATAATTATACATTCTGAGTTTAGCTTTCGTAATCCGAAATTAACAGTTTTAGTAAAATACATGCAGTTGTCTGATGCGCCTGTCTAGTCCTAGGTACATTTGAACATACATAAATATAATCTGCTGTTCTTGGTGTTGCAATATTGGCTTCAGTAAGACAACATGTCCATCCCCTATCACGCAATATATCACCCATAGTTTTATAACAAGTCATTTCAATGTACAATCCACCAAACATGACGATAAACTTATATTTTACGTAAAAATCAGGCCATTCCCAGTGAATCTGCTTAGGCATTTCCAAAAGTCGGTGATCTGCTGTTACAATTGATGTTTCTCCAGGATTCACCACTTTTTCAGCTCATCCATCGAATACCTGAGAATTGCCTGGTAGTGCGTACAAATCGCTATTGATGTCTATAAATAATTTGCACATGCGCAAAAGTGTTAAACACATGTGTATCATAACCTTGAAAATGTTATTAAACCAATTCATTATATCATTAGAAATCCAAAAACAATAAATAAATAGTAAATAGTTCAAATGTTTTTGAAAGAATTTTGTAACATTTTCGCGCATGCGCAAATACTAGATATGTCAAATATTCATTTTTTAATAAATATGTGATGTAAGGAAGGCAGCCCCCAAACCTGATAATTGGTTTTTACTAAAAGAAGTTTAAAGAAAAGTTTTCAAACTGAAGAAAACAGCCATGGCCATCTTGAACACAATTTTTTTTTAATGGCCAGCAGTTATTTCTTAAAAAATATATAATAATGATGCTTTGTGGTAATTTTCATGCTTGTATCATCATTTGCACAATTCCCTCGATTTTGCTTACTAATATCTTTCACTATTTTGTGAATTTATAAGTTCTTACATTTTCAAATACGTTTTGGATTTTCAAATATTTGGTGGTCTCGAACATTAACAAAGAAATGTGCATATGGTGTAAGAAAACAATAATCCTATAACAGACTAGCATTGCGTCAGATAATTGCTTCTAAATTTTTACTTTTGCATAACGTTTATTTTAAATCTTGAAGTTTGGTATATGACGATACTAAACTAAGGGATCAGATAATATATGATTTATGATAATGCACTATTTGTAAATAATCACTACAATACAAATGCACAATAGTTTTCATTATCAAAATTACTCCTGACGTCAATCTTTATGGTTAACTAAGTAAACGTTAATTGTAATGCATCAGCAATATAATCATTAGAACTACAAAAAGAAAAAAAGTAACAAAATCGCTTTTATTCTTTTGTTTTAAAATTTAGTAACGGGGCATTAGTCTTTTACTAATCATTCCATACGAAACGACTTAAAGAAAGAAAATTAAACTGAACATTACAAAGATAATTTAAAACCGTCTACCCTACCAAACTATTTTAACAATTTGCAATTTGTATTTGATAAGCGATTTAAATTAAATTACTTAACATTTTTTTTATTTTCAAGTAAAATATAAGTTTGGTTAAGGTGGCTAGTATGCAGTTTTAAAAGCTTTGTGTTAGTGAAAAGTTTTGGAAATCGGAGCAACTTAATGTCGGAAATATGTGGTGTACTGTTCATGCTAAAAATTTGCAATACTGCTGCACGTGTAAGGAGTGATCTGGTGTAACATTTTTGTTCTGATCCTTGCTGAAGGGTCTTATGTAGACAAAATGTGTGGTTGGCGTTCTAAATAAAAAAAAATTAAAATCATGGCATTTTTGTTCAGGTTTTACAGCCACTATGTTGATATTTACGCTGGGGGGGGGGGGGGTTGGGGGTTCCATTCCCGAGGATGTCGACTGCCCCTTAGTTAGCATGTACAGCCCTTGGATGATGGGAACTTTAAAAACAAACGTGTATGGTGTAAAGGTGTATGACATATGATGCAATGGTAGAGGGTGTGTGTTGCTTTAGTGTAAGATGTAAGGGGAATGGTTTAACATTTTAAGATGCGATCGGGAGTGGTGTGAATTAATGGTGTACGACATTAAAAAATAATAACTGATATTTTATTTTATACATTTATTTACAATACTTTGATCAAAATTCGTTTTTTGAAATAAGTAAATAATTTTGTAGTCGCACGCTTTCTTTGAAATTAAATTGCTTATAGTGTAATGTTGAAAATGTATGGTGCAAATGTGCAACGTGTATGGTGTAATAGCACAGGGTGTATGGCGTATGATGTATAGTGTATGGTGTGATGGTGTATGGTGTTAATGTGAAGTTTACACAATCTACGGACTGAATGTGTTATCATTAAATCACACCCCTTTATGCATGTATAGGGGTAAATTCAGTAAATAAATATACGTCATCAGGGACCGCCCATTTAGGGGAGAGCTTTCTGTATAACACTGAAGTCATATGCTCTTCTGATTGGTAGAACATGTTTGTAATAAATACTTTTTGGCAGATGGATCAAAACTAGAGTTGAAAAGAATAAAAAATAAATGCTGAATGTACTATATTTTTTTTTACTACAGGGTTGAAAAGTAATGGGGGTCAGTATAGGAATTCAGTGCGAATCTACATTGTTTGTAAACAAGGCCATGTAAATGCCCAAAAATGCCGCATGACCCTATGTTTTTATTGTTGGAAAAGATAGGGCTACATTTGTACTATCATGAATAATGTGTGAAAGTTTCCAATTTCTAAAGGTAAATCAGGTATGAATTTAATTCCATACATAGATTAGCATAAAAGTCAATGGGAGATTTTTTACTGAATTTACCCCTATATGTCCCTTATATTTGAATATTCCTCAGCTATATTTCGGTTCTTCTTAATCAACATCCGACTTTCTTTTTTCGGTGAAGACAGTTCGTGATGAAGATAAATATCGATCATTAAATTAGTGTATTGTATTAAAAATACAAATATAAGCTGAAATACAGCTTGTCAATCAAACAATCATACCATATACACCTAATTTTATAGTAAAGTAAGAATGAGGACAAGCGATTTTCTATAAAACATTTTATAGTTCACTCCCTTTTGATCTCTTTAAAAATGCATATGATCCGACACTTACAAACAACCAGAACAATCAATATCTATATATCTTTACATTAGAAATATTTTGTTATATATTATATATGTGTGTAGAAATCTTCAAAATTAGATATAATCAGACTATCTCAACAGAGGTTATAGTTTGACAATGTAATCCTAGCACACAAAAAAACGTAATTATCTTTGAGAGGATCTTCGTATATAAAAGAGGGACGAAAGATACCAAAGGGACAGTCAAACTCATAAATCTAAAACAAACTGACAACGCCATGGCTAAAAATAAAAAAGACAAACAGAAAAACAATAGTACACGCGACACAACATAGAAAACTAAAGAATAAACAACACGAACCCCACCAAAAACTAGGGGAACATACGTTCATATGGTTTACTTGGATGTCTTCCGTGTGAAGTTTCACGAATATGTCACACAGAAAAGTGAAATATTCCAGTTAAAGTTGAAAATCGTAAGTTGACCCAATACGTTATAGCTTAAAAAACCTAGAACAAATAAGATTTGTGTTTGTCCTCTAATGACCCTATGAATGTAGAACACCAGTTATGTAATACATTCAGAAAGGAACGTCATCCGTATTTGTCATGCTGACAAATTCTATTAAATATCTTACGAAACAGTATATTCTCGATGCTGAGGTTGACAAATAGACTTAAAATGTGGAAATCGTATAGAAGCACCAAAGTGATATAGGAAGATTTATATTACCCATTTTCAAAGGCATAGAATAAATGTCATGATTTATAACAACTCATTGAAGACAATTTCAAAATAGATGAATCGAAAATCTTGTATAATAAATTCTTCGGTCAGTAAAAGTATCATCAATAAAATATTTCTATCGTTTCTGTCAGGTATAAGGGGAAGGGGGGAGGGGGGTTAAAAACAGGAAACGTAATCATAAAAAGGATACGACAGAAGCCAGAAGATAGAAGCAGATAAATGACTGAAACAAATCACCTGCTTACTGTTATAGATTTAATCTATCTATACTTCTCATTACTGTGGATTCATTGCAAAATTCGTTGGATACCAATGTTCGTAGATTCCATGAGTACAGAGGAAACAAGAATTAAGATGTTCTAAGAATTACAAGTTTGCAAAAGGATTATATGCAAACTTTGGCTTAACCACGAAATTAGAAATCCAAGAATATGAAAGAATTTCTGAAACCACGAAAAAATGAATCCACAGTATAACAGTTTTAAAATCAATATCAAATTGAGTTACTCGTGGTTAAATGATTTAAAGGTTTTCATCCCAAGCAATACTGTCTTATTATGTAAAATTATCATAATGGAGCGGACGGTAAGCGTTTGTACGTGTCAAAAGGAAATAAGCAATATGTGCAAATAAATCTATCCAAACAGTTTTTGATCTCGCACAATGTATGTATGTGAAAGAAAGACGAAAGATACCCGAGGAACACTCAAACTCATAAGTCAAAAATAACTGACCACTCCATGCATAAAAAAAGAAAAACATAATTTTTTTTTTACACAAAACACAACAAATTGACCATGTCCACCTCCTTTTTTTGATTCAATTTCGGATATACAGAATTTGAAACTTGATGAATTTTTATTCAAAATTGTATAGACAACCAATAATATATCTCTGCGCCCCACCAAGCTATTAATATGCCATGTGCATGATCTAGAAAAGAATAATCTGTTCTATACCAACTCAATTGTGTATTTTTGGTATTTGTGTTTCCTTTCTTATGTTTCTATACATCTTGTTTTGAAGAAAACAAAGAATTAAATTTTTTTTTTACGATACTCATCTTTTTATCCAGTTTCAATTTGTAAAATATTGTTACATGTATCGTTAAAGTTTCATTGAAGGCCTGAAAATCTCTGCAGTCCTTACTTTGTATTTCTCATGTGCAAATACTTTCAGTTTGGAGATGCCTAATTTTGTTTAAATTGTCTATCATTTCCTATCTCGATCGTTGTGTTTTTCTTTTCCTTTAACCTGTTCGAACCGGTTAGGTCGTAGTCCAAAAAGTTGTACCCGGTCATTTTTATCATTTAAATGCCTATAATTTGGTAAAAGGAAAATATCTCTATACTTGTACAATTTCATGTAAAACGTAATTTGTTCTTTGTAAAATTTCAACATCTCAACCACCGTCCTCCTTGAAAAAAACACAAATTGAAAAAGATATAAAGAAATGCAGAGACGATCAACAATTGTAAATCGCCTATATGCGTTATTAATCTAAAACTAAACGTAGAGCAGAATAAATATATATTTAAAAGAAAACTTATTCTCAGAGCGTTTGTTATATATAAAGGCAACAGTAGTATACCGCTGTTTGAAACTCATAAATCGATAGAAAAAAAACAAATCTGGGTTACAAACTAAAACTGAGGGAAACGCATTAAATATAAGAGAAGAACAACGACACAACATTAAAATGTAACACACACAGAAACGAACTAAGCATTAGACAAAATTCCGATAAGAATAACAAATATTGCATCAAAACTAAATACATGAATTTGGGATAAAAAAGTACCGTGACACGTCTTATAGTCATGTGAATTCACCCTCAAATAGTAGAGGAAACAAACGACACAACAGAAACACAACGTTAAAATGTAAAACACACAGAAACGAACTATAATATAACAATGGCCATATTCCTAACTTGGTACGGGACATTTTTAAAGACAAAGATGGTGAGTTGAACCTGGTTTTGTGGCATGCCAAACCTCCCATTTTAATGGCATTGTTAAATATAACATTAAAATGACAACACAACATAACAGGACTACAATACAAATAAATAGGATAACATATTGGACAAAAAAAGAAACTATTGAATAATTACACACAAAAGGCACCAGAAATTTAATACGCCAGGAGTGCGTTTCGTCCACACAAGACTTACTAGTGACGCCCAGATACAAAAGTTCGAAAGACAAACAAGTAAAAAGTTGAACAGCAAAAGTTCTGAAAATCTGATCCAAATACGGCCAAGGTTTTCTGCTTGGGATACGAACATCCTAATCATTTAGAATAATTTACACTTTTGCAAACAGTAAATTTTATAAAATGACTATATAAAAGATATACATGATAAAACTAAAGTATTAACTAATTACAGGGAAAAAAAACCCCAAACAAACGGGAACATTACATAAACCAACATAATCCAACACAAAAAAATAGACACACCCGAGTTAGTCAAGGCCTCAACGCAAAAAGGGACGTCACATTTGAAATTGTAAAAAGGACCAAAAATGACGTCATGTTTAAATTTCTAAAACAGCACATACAAAATTACGTCACTTTTGAAAGACTAAAACTATTTATAAAAAAAAGATAGATTTAAGATGATATGTGTACTAAATATTGACATTACATTTGATAACAATGAAAAAAGCAATACTTATTAATATCAAACTGAGGTAGCAATTAGACAATTTACGATATGTCTTGTATTTTGAATCAAACTGCAATCGTAGCACATTTTATATATCACCCTATAAGGCCCTTAAAAGTGTCACTTTTTCTACTTTTTCTAACTATGCAAATTTGATAATTGCATGAATAAGGAAGAAAATATGTTACCTTTTTAGTTTTTACCTATTATCAAACGCAATCGTACCAGACAATGGTCATCATGTTCTACCTTACACTGAAAGGTTCTTAACTAAATAGAACCGAGGAGTGTGCTGCATTACACATTGAGCAAGGAAGAAACATAGCTATCAACGGTTTAAAATGTTATGAATGTATTTTGATAACATAAATATGTTATGCTGTTTGAAACATACTACCTACCTTTGCTGACCGTACAAATACACTGCACAGTACAAAACAAACTAATAAACAGTCTTCTTATCTGAAAATATGATTTAATTTGAATAGAAATGAAAGAGTTTGAAATTTTATACAAAGTTCTTCTATCTTTAAAGTGTATTTTTCAAATAAAAGAGTTGCAGTATTTAACTGATGTTTTGTATAGGAAAAAATATTCCGTGGAAGAAACATTTAAGTATCTTATATAACATCTTTATACTTTTGATAAAAGTTATTGTGTATTGTAAGTGGCACCACTTGTAATGTTATTCTTGTCATTGATTCATTGTTTCTTGTCAGTTATACAAATGCATTTGATCTGACGAAGAAGCAAGACTACAAAAGAATAATCGTTCAATGAAATATGAAAATAAGAAGATGTGGTATGATTGCAAATGATATAAATCTCCACAAAAATGACACAGAAATTAACAACTTTAGTTCACCGTAGGGCAATTCATTAATGAGCATAGTCAGCTTTAAAAGGCCCCAAAATGATAATTGTAAAATAGTTCAAACGAGAAAACGAACGGCCAAATGTATGTACAATAAGATGTATGAAAAAGATATATGTAACAAAACCATAAATGATAACAACTGAATAATAGACTTTTGAAATCACTGAAAACACAATCAATGTTAATATTAATTAAAAAAGAATATTAAAATATTTAACAAGAGTGTTGAATTGTTAATCTTTGAAAAGAAGTTTATTTAAAGATTTATTAGTTCATCCCAATAAATTTCCATACAAGATGAGGACGTGCTGCTCCAATTAAAATAAGCTTTCTGCAATTACATACAAACGTATTAAATAAATTAGTATATCTATGGAAATTATTTATCAAAGGTTTTAAGTAATTTATTGTAACGAAATCACTGATTTAAAAAAAATTACCAGTAATATACGTTCATTGAAATCTAAAGTGTTATAACAGACATGCGTGTGGGTATATCGAAGGAGTTGGGATTGGTGCGAACAAGAACGTTACCATCAACCAAAGATAAATTAACAATAGAGAACAAAACATCGTCTCTTTTGTCATAAATTCTAGTGTAGTTTGTTTAATTTCTTAAACAACTAAACTACACATTGTCTTGTAGATTAAGGAATGCTAAAACATATGGAAAATAGAAATTCATATGCATACTTTATATTATGAAAGCTATTACAAGTTTATTATGTTTTGAATTAAACATGTTAAACGGTTATTTCAATGTTAACATCACCTTAAAGTTTAAAATTAAAAATTATAGTCTTGTTTGGAATATATAGTTCAACTATATTTTAATATATTTTCTAGTACATTCATTACTGTAAGACAATTCCAATATGCTTTAGTATACATCTATATGCTTATTTGTTATAATAATTTTTTTTAGACCTAGCTTCGTAAAGACTGGAAACATATAGAGTTGTTCAATATGCCCGAAATAATGATCTACAAAGATCATTAACTGTAGGAAATACTTCAGTTTACCGATGGGTGTTTACGCCTTCGTTAAACTAAGTGAATTATGAGCCAAATGAAAATATCGGTCGCACACTTTAAAGGAGCTGGAGTTTAAGCATTCTTTGTATCTTTTTTGTAACATATCCTTTGAAATATCTTCACAACAAATGCCTCATACGCATTGTTAGTCCAGATAATATTCTAAAGCTATCACTAGAAAGACAATTACGAAAATCTCAAATCTGTTATTTTCTTTTATTGCATAGAAGACATCCATCTCATAAAATATGTTATAAAAAACGTTCACCGTTGTCAATTAAATGATGAAATACAAAATAACTGGCATATTCCTTATTTGTTAAATGCGTTTTCCAAAGAAAATGATTCGTTTCATCTAGTTGTAAATGTAGCTTAACAAGTTCGAACAAGTTCCATAAATGAAGGACAGAGCTTTAAAAGTCATAGTATCGGTACCGATATACACCATCACATTTTCATTTATGTGGTAGCAATGTTCATTATTGATACTCTTTAATGATACGATTACACCATTTGAAATATATGCACAATAAGCAAATTCAAATAAACAAAATTCACTCTTGTCTATCAAACTTACCCCGTCCATCGCCCAGTTACGAAAATGTGTGTCCAACTATCACGAGAAAATTGACATTTTAAGACTTCGTGCGAAATCTTCTGTGTTCATACATAGCTATTTATATATATTAAAGGTTTCCATTTTATACGTTACGACGAGCTATTATAATATAAAACAATACGACAAATCAACCGATTTTCTTTGCTTACACATTTGCGTAATAATATATTATCTTATTGTATTTAAGCTTTTAACATGTTTAAAATTAAAATTCAAAAGGTAAGGCATACTTCTTTATTCAAATTAATATTACTTATTTTCCTTAAATGTAAAATTTCTTGATCGGGTTTTTATCTATTCAACCTAATCTGGTTTGAATATAATAATCGTACTATTATGAGGCAAAAGGAAATTAATACTAAAATCTTGTATCGATTTTAGTATATGATGAAAAAATACATAAAACATAAGACACTTGTCTCATTTTCTGTTTTATCTCGGCTTAGCAAATATATATTTATTTTTGATGAAAAATGTATTACGAGGTGAATATGACGCTTAATCTCACACGATACATCGCAATGTTGACTAAAATGTAGCAATTCCTTAAATATAAATACCTAGTTAATAACTTAGATTGCACACTTAGAGACCCCTGTAATTTGATTAACTTAAACAAGAAAAAAACATCTATTGTGTTTAAACACATTTAGTTTAAGGTTAGGGTTACGCATTTTCATAGTACATACAAATAACAATGGTATATCTGTTTCATTGACAAACATATGTTGATTTGTCATTGAACATTGTTTACATGCAACCGATATTTATTTAACATTGCCATATAAGCGGGAAAATTGGCTACTAATGAAACCAGGATCAACTCATCAGTTTGTCATAAAATATTCTGTACAAATCAGAAATATGGCAGTTGTTATCAAATAGTCCGTTTCTATGTGTGTTGGCGTTTGATTTTGTTGCATAGCAGTGTTTCTGTTGTTCTGTTGTTTCTAACTTATAGTGTATGTGCTTCCATAATTTTTAGTGTGTAACATAGATTTGTTTTTTCTCAATCGATTTGTCACCTTTAAACAACGGCATAATAGTGTTGCCTTTAATTATGTGATTGTCTCAAATAAGATTTATAATTTGATTGACACAATCAGATATTCAATCTTTAATGTATCTATGTATGGACTATAAGAAAAGTGTTTAGCAATTTCAGATGCCGAACCTAGATTAGATGTGGGTTGGCTTGAGGAGAGAGGTGTCTTAGAATTAGGAGTTGAGGGACTAGATTTTTCCAACACGTTGGCAGTAATTTTACCTTTAGAGTGTATTCTGTTCTTTTGGCAATACAACATATGCAATGAATTAAGTGATACAAATCGATAATTAACCAATCTCATGTACTAAACATATCAAAATTTGTTTAGAAGAAAAGATAGTATTAATGAAGTGAATTTTATTTTTCCCCCTCAGGACCATACATTGAAAAATGATGCATTTGGACATTTTATTTTTGGAGTTTGTGGTAACACTTGCAGGTATTTATTTTAACAATGGTATTTTTTTTTATCCCAATTATCCCAATACATGTACATTTTTTTGCAAAATATGACTATCAATACTTGAAAAAGTGGATTACTTGAATTATGATGTTCCTGTTCCAAATGACACATGAAATATATCAGGCATACACCAATAAGAATTATAGTTAAAAGTGCTGTGTTCGACAATAAGCGAATGCATGACAGTTTTGCATGTCAACTAATAAAACACACGGGTTCTAAACATTGAATATCAGATACCCACCTTAAACATACCATTCCATGAGAACCAACTAACATTCATGAATATTTATAACTTGTGTCTGATTGATTGATTGCTCAACGTCTTGTGGCAAATATAATCATCGTTTTTAGTACAAATTAAAATCGAAAAGATATTTGATATTGATGACTTGTTATAGAGGTCGTCAGGAATGAAGGCACTGAACTTTTAACTGCAATAGGAAAATTAGAACATATTTAATAGGGACACACATTTTGCTTTGCAACACGCTACCCTCAGATTGTTGTTGCGCAGCTTCTCAACATACAGAGAGTCTTGTATTCTATTGGCACGAGACATTGGCTTTAAATTAGAGGCAACAGATATCAAACAGATATTCCCATTTTCCATTATCATTCTAAATTTTATGCACACACATAAGTGGAAAACAATGCAATGACATAAACATGATAAACGAAATAGGCAAAGAAAAACAAACAAATAAAAACCAAAAACCAATTTCAAGTTTTATTTGGAAATAAACAGATGTAAAGCTATGATAAAAATAATTTGTAAACATTGTAAATAAATAAAATTTAAACAGCTAAATTTTTTAAGGGTAGCATCGGACACATATTTGTTAATACGCGAATGTAAATGTTGTTGAATGTTTATGATATATGGAATAATGTTACTTATGATTAAAAGCTTCACAGCCTAAAGTAGACGTATACAGTATAAGACAAACCAACATTTGGCCTCCTGGATACAATGTTAAACTGATGGCTGATGTTAAAACTCTCGATAATTCAACTATAGTGAAATGGATATTTCAAAGTCAGTTTTCAAACACAACCCGGTTTATTGATACTTCTGAAAATCATAAAAAATACAGCGGAAGCACTCTCAGGTATCCGTCTCTTTTAATATGGAACCTAACGTATTCGGACTCAGGCCAGTATCGTTGCACTGCTATACATAAAGATGGTACGACTGAGGGCCAGAAAGCCATACTTGTAGTTGTGAAAGGTAAAACACAAGTATTTGTTAAAAGCAGTTTTAATTGATTGTAATTGACATTTGTTTTTACCTATATCTGAGTATGCAATTAAAATCAATACTTAAAAGCAAAATTGCATGTGTCTTTGGAGAATTAGTGAATAAAATAGCAGTGAATAAGTGCTTGATATATAATGAAAACTTATTTATCGATGTATAAAAAAAGCTTGAATAAAACCTATTACATCAAATAGTGTGCATATTCACATCAACTATGTCAGCACAACAGTTTGACTGTTCCTCTGGTATCTTTCGTCCCTCTTTCATACACGTTGAATCATTGATATCACTGTACATTTCCCCGTTATGGATCAAAGTCGATATCAACAGATAAAAAGATGAAAAGTGTCGAATGGTTTAAACGCACAAATAAAAAAAATAGGTAAAAAATGTCAAATCAAAAACTTAAGCAAAAAGGAAAAATACAGAAAGGAAAACCATCAGTCGTTGATAAACTAATTTCTACAGGTGCTTTTGATAAAGTGTGAACTTTTTCCTATGACGGGTAATCGAAATTGAGTTCTTTAATTCTATAAACTCCACAAGAGACCAAATGACACAGAAATAAACAACTATGGGTCACCGTACGGCCTTCAACAATGATTAAAACCAATACCGCATAGTCAGCTATAAATGGCCATGAAATAACAAATGTAAAACATTTCAAACGAGAAAACTAAAAGCTTGATTTATGTACAACAAATGTATGTTCGTCATTTTATATGTCATTCATGTTTTCAGACATGGTATGTAACCTGGCATTCCCGGGTTAGAGGTTTTACTCCCTGAGCAGTACGGGAAGGGGATATAAATCATATGCAGGGCATGTCACTTCATTTGTACTGTCTGAGACCTGGATTCCACAAATATAATTCATGGGGCTAAACGTTATACTAGTTTTACCACGGGTTATCCCTTTTTGCTTAATACTTCACCACGAGCAACTGCGACAAATCCGTGATAAAATCAGTAAAAATTCAAGTCCCATTATTTTTTTTCTATTCTAATAGTACAAGTACGGCAATTCTTTAGGATCGAAACACTCCAGGTGAAAGCAAATATTTGCCGTTTCCGTAAATAAACCTTTTAGTTCAATGACGTCAAAGAAGGGAGTAAACTGAATCAGGTACTTTTACAAAAACGTATCTAGACAGGCTTGAAAGACATCAATAATGACTTTACTTATATATATATATATATGATTAAAAATTGTCATGTAACACATTTTGGCATCTTTTGTTTACTTTTCCTTGTTGTGATCATTTTTGGTTTCATTTGTATTTTTTCCCAAGCAATGATTTTGATTGCACACATAAGTGACATGGCGTTTGGGTTAATATGTTTTTTTTCAGATGTTCCAATGGTAAAAATTGAGAAAACTGCATACCAAGCCGCTTTTGGAAAATCGGTGCAAATTAAATGCAAAATACGGTCCATCCGTTGGCCTGTTTTGTCTGTGTTCTGGGAAAGACATGTCGACGGTGGGACATCAATTCTCCATAGTGGATTGTCTGGCATATTTGGCGCATCTATTGATCATCCATCCTTGACAATAAACTATGTTAGTGTTTCAGATGCAGGGACGTACATATGCTGTGCTACAAACAAGATTGGTATCGGCAAAAGCATTGAATCATATCTGACAGTAATAGGCGGTGAGTCTAAATTTAACAACTGAAGTCTGGTAATAAATATTTTCTTATCTAAAATGCCAACAAAAGTTATTTCAAGGGAAAAAAGACTAAATAGTTACTTACCGATCTTTCAAAACGTTTATAGGTACAAGTCAAAGTAATATTCATAAGGAAAGGCATGTATTAAACACTTTATAATTGTACAAAATCATAATACGAAGGCTTATAACCTGCACAATTATTTAGATTGTGATTTTTTTTTATACAATAAAGATTGACACAACTTTAGAATAATTATTCAATTACCACAAAACATAACAAAATTCAAAATGTCTAGATGGAGATAGGAACTTTTATTAATACATGCATGCCTGTTAATTCTATTAGTATAATAGAAATTGGACCATTTGCCATTCATAATTACACTGAAGCTGAAGCACCAATCATACTTGCACTGTCCAGCCAACAGTTCCAAGCTGAAAACTAACCAATAAAACAAAACAGAACATATCAGAGCTTGCTGAAATTCCTCTATGTGATACCCCAACTTGTCCTCCTCGAAATATCTTAGGTGCAATCACTTTAATAAGTATTTGATATGGAGAATATGTGTACCGCATTGGAACACTTATAGGAAATTTAACATGTTACATGTCGGGAAATCAAACTGAAGCTGTTACAGACACTTTTTTTCGCAGTAGAAAGCAATAATTGAGTTCATCTTTCACTACATGAATTAAACCAGCTAAACATACATTCAAACACTAGTGTTAATTTAAATGTATTACGGTTGAAATACTTTAAATGTAAATGTAAAACATAGAAAGGCCCTAGACAGTGCTAGAGGGATATTCAAACTCATATGAGGAAAATAAACACAAGGCCAGGGTTAGAACCGAAAAAGACCATAAGACAAACAAAAGTACTCAAAACACAATAGAAAACTAAAGACTGAGCGAACGAAAACAACCAAAACTTTGGGCAGTCTCAGATGCCCTAGAAGGGTAAGCAGATTCTGCATCACATATGGGACCCGTCGGGTTGCTTATGGTATTACACATTTTGGTAATAAATCTATTTTGGTAGATAAATAAATACAACAGTAGTATACCGCTGCTCGAATTCATAAATCGATTGATAAAAACCAATCCGGTTTACAAAATAAATCTGAGGGAAACACATCAAATATAAGAGGAGAACTACGACACAACAGAAACACAACACTAATATGTAAAACATAGAAACGAACTATAATAAAACAATGGCCATTTTCCTGACTTGGTACAGGACATTATAAGTAAACAAAAAATGTAGGTCACAGTCTGGAAGAATATAAGAATTGTCGTTAGGAAATTCGGAACTTAGCCTATATCATCTGTGAAACGGATATTCTTTACTGTAAAGAAGTTTGGTAATTTTCGATGTCATAATTCATTCATATGCTACAACAATTGAAATAGAAGTATTTTGTAGATAAGGCTAATTTCGTGGTCAGTGAATAAAATATCTATAAGTCTATAGTATGTTTCTATGTTTTTCTTATACCAAAATCCATTATATAAAGTATTGTACAATTCATAAGTGAATTTTAGTCAAATTTTTGTACAGGCATTTTTATACAAAATACAAATGTTCAAAATACTAGTTCTAATTTTTACACAACATACATCGCCAACAATGTTAATTAACATGCGTTTAAATGTCTAAACAAAAATATGTGACAACCAATCAATTGACCTACCAGACAACTGAATTAACTCTGGCTTCATTCTTTATTAATTCACAGCTAATTTGTTAAACAATGTTTTTATTGACAAACATATCTTTTAAATTTCCTAGATGTTCCTCTTGTTAACGAATCGTATAGTACTTATTTGGAGGTACTTTATGGTACGACTGTTACACTAAACATTACTGTTGAAAGTGAGCCATCCCTGCTAGAAGTGTATTGGACGTTCAAAACAAATGACAACGTGATAAAAATTAAACCAGGAACAGTTGGAATGAATGGTGGTAACATGAACACCCCTTCACTGACAATTTTAAATCCAACGAAATTTCATATAGGAACTTATATCTGCTATGCTACGAATCTTCTTGGGACAACGCATAGTAAGAAGATACATTTGAATGTAATTGGAGGTAACACACTAGTGTTTGCATTATTGTAATAGACCAATACATGTACTTTATCTCTAGAAAAATCAAAATGCATAAAACAAAAAAATATCCTGTCAAAGTTATCTCTTATACTAAATAGATATAGATAATACACTGAACCAGAGATTGATTTCAAATCTTTCGGAGCCATATTATCATAGATTAAGCAGTTTACAAATTATGTGGTTCCCGTAGACATTTGGGAACGGTGAAAGATTTTCAAACATAAAACTAATACTAGGAAATTGTTTAGAATTATTTGGCATGGAATAGAACTTGGCTACCAAAATGAAAAGAAAGATAAATCTGTTACATAAGTTGTTTTGTATGTCACCTCAAATCTGTTTTACATAGGTGTATATGTGGCAAAACATTGTAAATGAATAAAAAATATGAAAATGTGGCAGAGTGCACTACCCCCATTGTTCCTTTTATTAATCCACGGGTAATAGTCTGCTCTCTCGAATTATGGATTTAAATTCAAGTATCGTCCTTTTAATTTTAAAATGTTCATCGCTCTGCATAAGAGAGTGCCATTCAAACAATCGGACGAAACAAACGTGATGGTGGGTCCATTAGATGATGTAGATGCCATTTGGTTGCTATTTTTAGATGTTTTATTAAATGTCTTTTGTATATACAAAGAAGCCATTAATAAAAGCTCCGTGTGAATTTCAAACCCAACAACCCCGTTTTGGTCGAAAGTGTTAACTTCTTCTGAAAATAGAACCAATCAATTATGATGCAATCGGACGTTGTTACACTTAAATACCGGACCATGGTTTCACACTCATGTGCTTAAATTATCGGCTACATTATTCTGGTAAATTGAATGTGTTCTTACATGTCTAAAGCCTGGCTAACATGCCTGCCCATTGTTTATAGATTGACTCAAATGATGAACGGCTCTGATGCGACATTTATGTGTATAAGAATTTGCCCTTTTTTCACAGGTTGATAGACTTCAATCATGTCAGATCACAATATTTTTTCTGATATAAAATCGTTACGTTTGTTGATAAATAATAAACCCGGGCTAGAAACATAAAACATTGAAGTTTGCACTATTGATTTAAAATTATCCAAATACATAAACAATGAAATGTCTGCTTTTTAATCTATCCTAGTTGAATCGGAGGGTAATTTATATTCTATGTATCAGGAAATCAGAAGTACTGCTTGGCACTTTTAGACAGTTAAGAATGTACCTGCTTGACAGTTATTAAAAATATCATTGGAAAATCAAAACAATCAAAACAATAAAACATTCTTGACAATATAGGAACGTGTTACAAATAAAATAATCTACCAAAACGATACTCCGCAGAAAAAGAAATACAACAGTAGGCGACAATACATTCTATGTTTGCATTCATCTCCATATAAAAACCACGTGTCGTAAACTGATATCACACAACAAATCATAGCGTTTTCGATATTTCCAGATATACCGCAGGCTGTTATTCTTGAAAACGAATATTTAGCTTATTTTGGAAGTAATGTTACTTTACACTGTCACATAACGGCTGCACCTAAACCAACAGACGTCTACTGGGAAAGAGGTGTAAACAATGGTTCAAAACTTATTAGATCTGATACAGCTGGAATACATGGCTCCACACTAGAATCGCCGTCATTGACTATTCTGTATGTTACAACAATGGATAGTGGGATGTACACGTGTCACGCTGTGAATCTCGTTGGCATCGGAAGCAGTCGCCAAATTAAACTGCAAGTTGTAGGAGGTAGGTTCAAAAATGTTATGCAAGTTCTTTCAATTAATTCAAATCCTGTTTAGACTCAACAGTTACACTATATTAAACCTATACAGAATAAGTCTGTTTTTGTCAAAATAACAAATGTGTTTAACGTCTTTCGGTTAAAATTAGCTTTTCATTGCAGATTAATAAACGAAGTTTCCTTATAAAACTCATCAAAATACATGTCTTTTTATAATGACATTTGTAACTACGGTCACAAGAAAGGATGAATGTTGACGCCTATTTTAATCCGATGTAATTGTATGCACCTTAGTCAGGGACCTGTTGTTTAATTGTCGTCGTTTGTTGGTGTTGTTCGCATATATTTCTCGTTTCTTGTTGTGGTAGATTATACCGTTTGCTTGGATTGTTTTATAGTAGTTATTTTGATTCCCTTTATAGCTAGCTGTTCGATGGGAATCATACTTTTGCCATTAAAAAGCTCGAAACACAACCACACCACAAAACAACACAATATACAGAAAACAACATAAAAAACTTAAGTCCGAGCAACTCAAACCCTACCAAAATTCAATGGTGATCTAATGTACTTCGGACATGTGGTTGCTCTTAGAAGTACTAACAATAATTTTTTAAATTCGGTAGGTGATTCAAAGAGAGGAAATAACTTTGAAAACAATGATTTGAAAACATCTGTCGTCAACTATAAAAAGTGTGTTTCCATAAAATTCAAAGAAATCATGAATTTTAGAAGGGATGCTTTCATTTTCAAAAGTTTAAAGTATTGGTTATGAGTCTTATGTGGACGAAACGTGCGTCTGGCGTATTAAATTATAATCATGGTACCTTTGATAACTATTTGATAGCTTTATTGTAAACGCTTATCTGATATCAATTAAATTGCGGTAAGACGCTCATGTTTATCGTACCAACATGTGTGTGTATTGGACAAAAAACAGAAGTAGAATATAAAAACATAACGTACAGCTTAAATCTGTTAGTACCAAAGAAGCGCATAGTTAGTATTTTCGAGATAGAATGAATGATTTTTTTTAGATATGTACATGTATGCATCAAATTTTATTTGAAGCACATTATCTGCTATGGTGTTCTCGATCAAAAGGATTTTTTTAGTAACATATCACACAAATTTCCGTCTTCAAATTGTCTAATACACAATGGAACAAAAATATTTATTCTTGAAAAGATTGTTGTATTAATAAATCTTCAAAGGCTGTATTTGTCAGAACGACATTATCTAACATTTTTATCATTTTAATACATTACATTGTGATATATACATATTATATAGTCTGCAAATTTTAAAGCTTAACGACTATTTTTTTTTCTCACGCTTAAATGACTGGTTGTAAGGTCAGTTCTCGCCCGATAATAGAAACCGTAAAACAGTTTAAGTTACACAAAATTCATCATTAGAAGCCTTGTTCTAATGAAACTTTATGGGACAGAATTTTTTTACTGTTATCTTGTCTCAAATAATACCATGATAGAAGGTGAGATTATTACAAATGACTTGAATGAATAAGCGAAGCTGACAAAGAGTTCCAATAATTGAAAATTTATTGCGAAATTTTAAATTTTATTTCTTTTAAAAGAGAATTAATCGTGTAGCCCTATCAAACATGCTTTATGTTTTCTACTAGTGCTTACTGCTTACTGCTTAGCTTATATTTATATGATTTTTATTTGTGTTTACTTGCCTGAAGCTTAATTTGTGCATGACTGAAGCTTAATTTGTACATGTCAATAGCTTTTAGATTAGCTGCTATTAATTCTTAGTTACATATACATGCTTTCCTGTGCTCATGGTGTAAATATCATGAAGTGTATTACGAAAAAAATAAACACTTGCAAAATCCTGAAAATGTTAACACTACATGAACAATATAGACAAAACAAATATATTGATTTCATTAAAAATCAAACATTTGTTTGTGTGTTTGTACAAGTTGAAAGCAAAAACTAAATATAAACATATTTATTGTCTTCATTAACCCATTATTTCTTTCGGTCTGACTCATTTGAATTGAAATGAAATAAAAAGTTACTTAAATCAACCAAAACAGTGTATATTTAATGCACTTAGATTTTAATATGAAAAGACATTATATAATGGAGATAATTTTTATTATAATTTAAATTAGATAGATTTATCTCCCTTTATGCACAGTGTTCTGTATTAAAAATATTTGAACACAAGTGGATAGGTTACTCTTCACTACAATAGTAATTTGTTTTTAATTATTATTATATGTTTGATATTTACACTATGATCTCAAATTTTCTTTCTTTCCTTTTTTTTTTAAATTTTTTATGTTTGTTTTACATTTTGACACAGTATTACTTATTGTATGAAAACTATGATGTATTTAGGATACAGCAGGAAATTAATGCAGACAAGGTAGAGGAGGTCAGACATTTCAGAGTTACATTATCACTTACTTAAATAAAACACTATAGGAGAATACGGTCGCAATACACTTATCAAATCTCAAGTATTTATTACTCAGCTATAAAAATAAAATTGAATAAATGAGTGATCGTGGTATAAAAATTGTTTCATACAACTGTCAAGGTTTAAATTCAAAGGAGAAGAGGAGAGATGTTTTTGATTATCTTAAAGCAAAAAATTGCCACATATATTGTTTACAAGATACACATTTTTCAGAAAAAGAAGAAATATCAATAAAAAATATATGGTGAGGAGACCGTATTTTCAATTCTTTTGCAACAAACAAAAGAGGAGTAGGATTATTTTCTACCAAAAACTTTGAATACAAGATACATAGGATAAAAAATGATGATCAAGAAAATCTGTTAGGAATTGATATTGAAATTGAAGGAAAGAGAATAACTTTGATAAGCTTATATGGTCCAAATAAAGATTCACTTGAATTTTATTCTAGAGTAAGTGATACAATAGAAGACTTGAACAACCAATCAGTTTTAGTCCAAAACCAAAATCTTGATACTTATAATTACCAAAATGTATATAACCCGAAAGCCAAAGAGAAAGTTTTAAATATAATAGAAAATTATGATTTAACAGATCCCTATAGAGAATTGTACCCTGAACTAAAAAAAATTACATGGAGAAAAAATAATCCCATTAAACAAGCAAGATTGGATTTCTTTTTAATATCGAAAGGCCTCAATCAACATGTACATGGCATACACATTCTCAACAGTTATAGATCTGATCACTCCCCAATAATGTTACATTTAAAGATGAATAACTTTATAATTAGTAAAGGTCTATGGACATTTAACAATTCACTTTTACATGTCATTGAATATTCAGCTGCTGTTAAAGAGACTATAAATAAAGTTAAAGAACAATATGCATCACTAGTATACAACAGAGAATCATCAGAAAAGATAAATGACTTAGAAATTCAATTTACTATAAACGATCAACTCTTTCTAGAAATTTTATTAACAGAAATTAGAGGAAAACCAATTTCATATGCTTCTTTTAGGAAGAAACAAAAAGATAAAAAAGAATATTATCAGAAGATATTAATAACCTAGAAGAACAAATATTGACAGAAGAAATATTTATTGAAACTGAAAAAAAGAAAACTGATCTAAAAGTATTAAGACAAGAAAAGATGAGGGGGTCCTACATCAGATCCAAAATTCAATGGATAGAAGAAGGAGAAAAACCCTCAAACTTTTTTCTAAATTTAGAAACTAAACATTTTATAAATAAAACTATTCCAAAATTAGTCAATGAAAAAGGGGACACTATCAGTGAGCAAAACAAAATATTAAAAGAAGCAAACAATTATTACAAAAGGCTATATACTAAAACAGAAAGTTTGAATAATGTTAACCTAAACAATGAAATCTCTGATACTGATATTAAAAAAAAAATAATACCATTAGAGAATCTTTGGAGGGTGAAATTACTTATGGTGAATTGACAACTGCTTTGCGAAAAAGGAAAAATGAAAAAAAGCCCTGGGTCAGATGGTTTCACAAATGAATTTTTCAAGTTTTTTTGGATAGATATAGAAAAATTTGTATTTCGGTCAATAATTAATGGTTACGAAAAGGGGGAATTATCAATTACTAAAAGACAAGGTATTATAACCTGTATATCAAAGGGAGATAAACCGAGACAATTCATGAAAAATTGGCGACCAATAAGTAAACTAAATACCACATATTTAGCATCAAGCTGCATAGCTGAGCGTATAAAATTAGTTCTACCTCAAATTATTAACAGTGATCAGACCGGTTTTATTCCGGGTAGATTTATAGGGGAGAATACTCGTCTTATTTACGATATATTATTTTATACAGAACTAAATGATTTACCAGGACTGCTCCTTCTCATAGATTTTGAAAAAGCTTTTGATTCTGTATCATGGAATTTCATTGAAGACGTTTTAGACTTTTTCAATTTCTGCCCCTCTATAAAACAATGGGTCAGAACCTTTTACAAAAATATAAGTTCTGCAGTTTCTCAAAATTGTTTTTTATCTGAATTCTTTGAAATTCAAAGAGGTTGTCGACAAGGGGATCCTTTATCACCTTATATATTTTTTTTCTGTGCAGAAATACTTGGAATATTAATTAGAAAAAAATAAAGATATAAAGGGAATTAAAATAGATGATACTGAATATTTGATCTCTCAATATGCTGATGACATGTCAATTATTCTTGACGGTTCACCAGAGTGCCTTGACGCATCTCTCCGCTTATTATGCTGAAATGTCTGGTCTCGTTATGAACTTAAACAAGACAAAGGTGGTGTGAATAAGAAAGAAAACTATTATCCTAAAATAAAAGAAATTGAAAATATAGTCAATATTTGGTCTAGACAAACACTTACTCCAGTGGGAAAGATAACAATTATCAAGACACTAATTATTTCAAAATTAAATCATCTGTTTTTAACATTATCAACACCATGCAATACTACTCTTAAACAACTTATTTGTACAATATATTCATTTATTTGGGAAAACAAGCCTGACAAGATTAAAAGAGAAATATTATGTCTGGAACATAAATTTGGGGGGGGGGGGGGGGGGGGGGGCTGAAAATGTTAGCTATTGAAGAATATATAAAAGGATTAAAATTAACGTGGGTCCGACGATTGCTAAAAATCAATACAAAACTCAAAAAGCTTATAGAAAGCACAGAAAATATTGATATTGAAATTCTAGTATTTCTAGGCCTACCAAACAAATGTAAAAAACCCTTTTGGAAAGAGGTTTTTAAAGCATGGACAGAAATGCTAAATAAACTTAAACCAAAAAATGAAGAAGAATTTTAACAGATTCACTTTGGAATAATAGAAAGATTAAAATAGGTAGCAGATCTGTGTTCTTTAAAGACTGGGCTGATAACGGTATTTTGTTGATTAATGATCTGGTAGATAATGAGGATAATATTGTCGTTTGAGTAATGCAAAAATATTTATGAAATTAAATCTAACTTTCTAGTTTATAATGGAGTTATATCAGCAATAAAATCATATCAAAATTCTCTTAAGCATAATATCTCTATAGAAAATCTTTATAATGTTCATGGACCAATTCTACCAAATAATATTAGAAAATTTTTGTTGTCAACTAAAGGGTCAAAAGATATGTATAATGTTTTCTTAGAAAAAAGTAGTACAAGGCCTAGTTGTGAAGATAAATGGTCTCTTAGATTAAATAAAAATTTTGATTGGAAAAAAGTGCATAATATGTCTTTCTACACCACAAAAAGCTCTAAACATCATTGGTTCCAGTACAGAATAGTGCACAGAATCATAGGCACAAATGAATTTTTATTTTAAATTAAGATAAAATAATCAGATAAATGTATTTTCTGTAATTAAGCTGTTGAAGATATTGAGCACATATTTTGGACATGCCATAAAATTTCAGATTTATGGATTGAACTTGGTGATTGGATTTATAACCAAACACAAATATTGATTCCATTTAATATAGATATTATTTTATTTGGAAATTTAGGTAACAACGGAAGTAATATGATAAAAACCTTAATAATACTCCTGACAAAATTCTATATTTACAGAACAAAACTATGTGAAAATAAGGTAAAGGAGTAGGTCCGGTAAGGACAGATTTTGGCCTCAAATTTCAGTTTCATCTGACGAAAGATTTTGACCACTTTTTAAACACTTAAGTGTCTATTTCATATGATTCAATTGATTTATGTGAAAGATTTTAACTTATTTGGTCATTAAAAACGATCCGATTCAAGCTCAAATATGAAAAATCTACCAAATATTCGAAAAAATGTCACTTTTCAGATTGTTTTTGTCAAAAACGAAAGTGGCCGCATCCGTGTTCATCCTCAATCTTTATATATGGTATGTATTATCATCAAATACAACTTTCATTTCAATATTTTGGATGAACACGAATGCGGCCACTTTCGTTTTACACGGAAACCGTCTAAAATTTAACTAAAATGCTGGAATTGTGAAGATTTCAGTAATTTAGCATGACTTAATGGTGCTAGTACCCAATATATGTGCATAGTATTGTCAAAAACAGCCTATATTTATGTAGCAGAACCATTCTTCTATTCAATAAATAACTAAAAGTTTATATTTTAACAATTTTGTAAAACTGCTATATTTTGGGGCCAAAAAGAGGTCTTACTGGACCTACTCCTTTTACAGGACTTAAAAACTACCTTAAAGAATCTCTGGCACTAGAAAAGAATTTATTTTTTAAAAGAAAACCTTTTCATATGGCCAATATCTGATGGGACCCCTGGCTTCCAATTTTAGAAGACTAGGTTGATTATCAAAAAATTAGTACATCATGTACCGGAATTATTTTTGTATACATTTCTTTCCTTATCCACATCACCACCTATGTTATGATTTGATACTGTTATATGTTGGTTTATATATATGCTTGATGTTTTTGTCTATATTTATAACTACATGTATGTTCCTCTAAGTTATTGCCTATACGCAAATATTTGAATAAATAAATCCTGCAAGCAATATTATGAATGCTGTAAGTAAAATATATTTACTATTTTTATTTTTTTTTATTTTTGCTTTTTCCAAAATTCCAAATTTCTTTGATTTGTATTTATTTATTCTTTATTTTTTTTTATCTATTCAGATGTATTGATCTTTCTATATTGATAATGTTTTAGTTGGATATATTATAATTTACAATGATTTATAAATGTATATATTACGGTTAAATAAACTAACAAATACTAACCAAATTGACTATATGATACTAACGGTTAACGAGGCCGGGATAAGGTACCGGTATTTGATGTATCCACTAACAAATGTCAAACTATCAATAAAGTATGATCAAATCAAAAAAAAAAAAAAAAAAAAAAAATTAATACATTAATTTTCGTTAAAGCATTGCCAAACGTTAGCATACGAAAAACAGTGTACATAGCAGTTCATGGACAAACAGTTACATTGGATTGTTCAATCACAGCAGACCCTCCTGTTACTATGGTTTATTGGATAAAGAAAAAGAACGGTCTTAACTCCACATTAACTGCTGGGTCTATAGGAGTATTCGGGTCCACTGCCAATACGCCATCCTTAACAATTGAACATCCAGAAAAAAGCGACGCTGGTGTATACTGGTGCCTTGCCATAAATGATATTGGACACGGATCTAGTTTATCATCATCCTTGGTAGTACTAGGTGGTAAGTATTAACATATTACAGTAAAAGTGATAACAAATTATGAAAGTGTAGTAAATTCATACAGAATTTTAATTGTAGCTATTAAAGGTTGTTTTCATAAAATCCAATCTGAGATTTCAAATAAAGCGTGTCAGATTTGGAACATGTTTGTTTACATATATATATACAGTGAGGTTTATGATATAGGTATTTTCCACATTGTCATAGTAGGTATCATATGTTGTTCACTCTTATCATATATATAGTACTGAGATGGAAACAGTTTATATTCATCTTAATCTACAACACATGATTTAGTGGGCCTAAATTAATTTGTTGGTTTAAGTTTTTAGAAAATTGTCAATACACATTTGTATTTATACTTACAGATATCCCACAAGTTTTAATTGTAACAGATTTGTATTATGCAAACTATGGATACGAACACACAATGGAATGTTTTGTGAATGCCACCCCTGATCATACCGACGTCTTTTGGAAACATGAAGTGTCGGGAGTTGTACGGACATTAAACGAAGGAACAACTGGTGTTAGAGGTGCTTCGGTTAAAGTACCATCGTTAACCATCACTACGGTTACAACATCTGATACTGGTTTCTATACATGTATGGCAAGGAACTACGTTGGCACTGGAAGAAGTCAACCGATAGAGCTTTTGGTCAATGGAGGTATTTTATTTTTTATTCTATTCTCATGCATTATTATTAGATTGACATGACAGACGTGTCTTTTTAAACTTTTGAAGTTTTGCTGTAAATGACTGTGGAAAAAGCACCACAAACGATTGAAATCAAAAGATAAATAACCAGAGCGACGTAAACAATCATCGAAATTTATTATAAGAAGATGGAATAATCACTATAGATGTAAAAACATTTCAGATATATAGTTTTAGTTTTGCATTTAACTTTTGCAAATTTGATTAAATCAGTATTGACGAAGATAATGTCGAAAATCCTTACTTCAGTGTTTGTAAATTACCTTTGTTAATTAGCTTATTTAAAGACCTATACATTTGTATTGATCTTATATCGAACAAAAAGGTCTATAAACATTAACAATATTTTAATTGATTTCTTCTATTTGTACAAACAAGAAATAAGAAAAGGAACCAAGATGATCGAAAAAATTAAATCAAAAGTTTTAAAGTTTTACACAAATTGTATTTGTGGTTTTCTTGTTTACATTGAATTCTGATAAAATTATGGTAAAGTAATTCTAAATTCAGCTAATATTGTTAATCTTATTCGTTAACTCTTACTGTTGTTTATTCTTTAGTTTTCTATGTTGTATCATGTGTCCTAGTGTTTGTCTGTTTGTCCTTTTCATGTTTAGCCATGGCGTTGTCAGTTTATTTTCGATTTATGAGTTTGACTGTCCCTCTGGTATCTTTCTTCCTCTTTTATGGCAGTTCTTTTGTAAAAAGCATCTGGAAGAATATTTATTTGTCGGCAATCATAACGGATCTGCTTTTTTTTTTATCAACATCTGCAATACTTGTCATACATTTGTAACACATTTATTTCAAAGACGCTTTGAAATGACTCACGACTTGTTCCATGTGTCCGCTAAAAACTAACACATTGTCGTAATTGTAGGAATCCCAGAAGTTTCCATTGGTTTATCTAAATACACAATCAAGCAAGGAGAGGGAGTAACACTTCTTTGTACAGTCAAATCAAACCCTAAGCATGTTTCAGTTCAATGGAAAAAAATGTCCGATGGCAGTGATATCATTTTGAAACAAGGAGCCACGGGTATTGATGGTATAACTATAGACACACCTTCTTTAACCTTGAGAACAACTGATATATCAGATTCAGGAGATTATATATGTTATGCTATTAACGAGATAGGAACAGGAAGGAGCAAAGCAATAAGACTCACGGGTTTGTTATTTTTACTTTGAGTATTCTTTAGATCAACATGTTATTTAGTTCAAGTATTCATTGATCTATGTAATTCAAAATTTGATGACTATGTGGCACGCATCTCTCTTATCGAATTAGAGTAAGAGGATACAACAGATACAGTTAAGCATGCCTAATATCTTGACTTACATCTATAGGTTGACCTTGAGGGTAGGTTGAAAACAAAACTTCACGACAAAAGAGATGTTTTAATCTTCCCAAGTAGCTTACGTTTATGTAGCAACATTCCAGCAGGCCTGCATAAGGGGTATACATCTCCCAATTGATACGATATTCTCGGGCTTGTCATTCCGTTCAAGATTCTTGATAGAGAGTAGCTGCTCAATAGGAAGCAATTGCACCAAAAGTTTCAAATGGTGAGGTTGAAATCATCACTTCGTAATTATTAGTAACCCCATTATAAAATATCCGTTTCACATCTGATATCGAATATGTTCCTTTTGTCGTGACTATAATTCCGTTGGCTTTTCTTGAATGAGACCTACCGAATTAAACTTTTTACTGGGTTTGTAATAATATGAACAACACGACAGGTGCCAAATATGGAGCAGAATCTACTTACTCTTCCAGAGCACCTGAAATCACCACCAGTTTTTGGTGGGGTTTGTGTTGCTAAGTCTCTAGTTGTCTATGTTGTGTCGTTTGTACTATTATTTGTCTGTTTGTCTTTATCGTATTTGGCCATGGCATTTTCAGTTTATTTTCGATCTATGAGTTTGAATGTCCCTCTGGTATCTTTCGCCCATCGTCTATAATTTCATGGATATGATTTTTATGATCAAAATAAGATTCCTTATTTTTTGACACACTCATATTTACTGGTACTACGGGTCTTTTATTGTACAAACATATAAAAACACAAAAAGATGCTGCTTTTCAATATTTTTAAAAATCTATTGATACTGATTCTTACAAATTGTTACCTTAGGCCTAGTATGACTGGTAATTGTTTGATAAGGGGGTCATCAGAAGGTATACAATGAGCAAAGGCACTTGCAAATAGGCAACGTATTTAAATTTTAAATATTGTACACACAAAATATTTTCAATTTGTTATTTTATTTGGTCTGTTTAGAAGCTGCAAAATTGAGTTATCGTTGAAAGAGAAGGTTGTGCTTTAAACAAAAACATATACAGTCAGGATTCTATTTTGTCTACTTCTACTTCTTTTTTTAAATTATTTCGTGAAAAGGTAGTCTTAAAAATTTCATAGATTGAATACTAATAACTCAAAACAATTCACTTAAAAGTTACTTGTATATTTACTGTAAATTTATAACGTAAACATTTCAAAATGTATCATAAATATATAAACACCATTGATCTGAATAAAGATGACGTATAAAATATTTTTTTCCTAAACGTTTTCAGGACGAAACTGTCGATACATTCACGGTCGAACATTCTCCAGGAGTGCCAAATTTTCTCGTTTGATAAGATTATTGTCCATTTCTACCTAAAACTGCATGAAATGCACATTACTGCTTGAAATTTGAAAACTGTTAAAATATCACAAATTCATCACTAAAAAACTAATGAGAGTACTTGATAATTTTTAGCTCAGATTTCGAATAAAAATCAAATGAAACCAATAACAGAACTTCGTTCATTATTTTATTTCTAAATAAAGCTGTAGGTTTATTCGTTAAATTGTTTTACATTTTTCATTCCATTCTTATAACTAACTATGCTGTATGGGTTTTAGACATGTTTGAAGGCCGTAAGTTGATCATCTGCTGTTTATAATTTCTCTTATTTTGTTTCTTGGCAATCATTCCACATCTTCTTGTTTTTATATACAAGTATTTTTGTAAGGACATCGACATAAAAACCGCATTATTTTTCAGATCTTTACATTCCAAGACAATAGTATTATCGTTATGTTATGTTATGTAATGTTAACATTAGAAATGAAGTAGATTCTTTCATTCCCTACACTTATGGAGCACCTGAAATTGGGTTCAATTGTCTTAGCCTTTAGTTTTCTTTGTTGTGTATAAATAGATATATACTAATGTTTGTCAATTTGTCTTTTCATTTTTAGGTATGGCTTTATCAGTTTATTTTTGACTTATGAATTTGAATGTCCCTCTACTATCTTTCCCTTTTTTATAGTTTATAAAGAAGACAACGGAGATCTGAAAAATGAGATTCTAGGTTCTGATTCTAAAGGTATTGTATATATTAGAATATATTATGTTTGCACCTGTCCTAAGTCAGGAATATGATGTACAGTCTGTTTATGTAGTTCATGCATGTTTCACGTTCTCGTTTTTATTAAGATTAGACCGATGGTTTTCCCGTTTGAATGGTTTGCACTAGTAATTGTTGGGGTCATTGACAGCTTGCTGTACGTTGTGAGTTTAGTTACTTAGTTTTAATGTCAGCAGTATATTGAGAAATTCTTGAGTATTTAACGAAAAATATCATCAAGATAACGGTAGGTCTGTTATTGAAAGGGGCCGATTAGTGCCCATATAGATACGTACAACCTGTCGATGAACATAAATGTACATAGATATTATCATGGAGAAAATTGACAGCTTCAATTATCTCATCACACCTCCAGTAAGTATATCTAGCATATTTATCTTTAAGAATTAAGGCTTTAAATGAGTTGCAGCAAATATATTTGCATTCAGATTTATCAAACGACCATTTAATTAAATAGGATAACTTTTGTTTGATGAGATATTGTGGAATTGTAGTGTAAAGAGTAGAAAATCAAAACTGTCAACAGAATCAAAAGGACCACCAAAAAAAGCACGTTATAAAACATCCAAAGAATTTTTTACACTCCGAAAAAAGTTAATTCCCATGTACATATATATTATTACAAAATTTATTATGATAAACTCTTTAATAGTAGTTAAGGAACTTGTTAAAAGCACTGAAGAATTAGTTGTAGAATACTTACTAAAGGCCGAGATGAATCGATATTTAAATGTGTTTGTGTAGTTTAGGTAACCAATACATAGTCAAATGTTCAGAAGAAACCTCAATCTTTGAAGTGGTTATGCTTTTTTTGTTTACCATGAAACCGTGTATCATCGGTACAGCGGATATAGGTCCTTACTAAGCGAGCGTGATCGATTTTGACCTGACACGGTAACGAAAATCTTTGGTATGTTTGATCTTCATTGAATATACATTTCTCAACATCTGAAATTCCTGCTCCCAAATAATTTTCGCATCGATTTTTCCTGTCGATAAGATAACTTTTATATTCTATTAAGAATAATTAACTTTTACATGTGCAAATAGTGAATTTCAACACCATCTTTTAATTTTTATACAGTTGCTGAGTTATTTACATGTTTAATCTGAAAGAAGGCTAATATAGGGCAAAAGAGATAGTTATCACTTGCCGAGACTCTTTCTAATCTATTTTAGATGGAGGACGATATTTTGGTCCTTTTTCAAAAAGTTTTTAACCTCTCTGCACAGAACGATATGGTGGTCCCCTGTAAAAAAACTTTTAAGGTCAAATTAAAATCAAAATGACTGTCATCTATCCAATCGAACTAGAGATAAAGGATACTACAGATACAGTTAAGTCGGCTTCATATCTTGACTTACATCTAGAAATTGACAATGAGGGTCGGTTGAAAACAAAACTTTACGACAAAAGAGATGATTTCAGCTTTCCAATTGTGAACTTTCCATTTCTAAGTAGCAACATTCCAGCAGCACCTGCATACGGGGTATATATCTCCCAATTGATACGATATTCCCGTGCTTGCATTTCCTATCATGATTTTCTTGATAGAGGTTTGCTGCTCACAAGGAAGCTATTAAACCAAGAGTTCCAAATGGTGAAGTTGAAATCATCCCTTCGTAAATTTTACGGACGCCATCACGAGTTGGTTGACCGTTATGGAATAACCGTTTCACAAATGATATCGGATATGTTCCTTACGTCGTAACTACAATCCCCTTCCCTTTCATGAATATGACCTACCGAATTAGACTATTTACCGGATTTGTAATCACTTAAGCAACACGACGGGTGCCACATGTGGAGCAGGATCTGCTTACCCTTCCGGAGCACCTGAGATCACCCCTAGTTTTTGGTGGGGTTCGTGTTGTTTATTCTTTAGTTTTCTATGTTGTGTCGTGTGTACTATTGTTTTTCTGTTTTTCTGTTTGTCTTTTTTATTTTTAGCCATGGCGTTGTCAGTTTGTTTTAGATTTATGAGTTTGACTGTCCCTTTGGTATCTTTCGTCCCTCTTTCAAACTAAGACTTGTTTTTACTAGATTAGTAAGAGACAAAATATTGTTTTAGCTCTATTGCGCATGAGTAGAGATTCAGATGAATTATAACCTTATTAGTTTGATTTTGTATGCACTTTACAAATGTTAAAATGATTCAGGCACCTAGTATTTCCCAAGGGACATGTGGTATGGACAGTTGCTTGACCTATTAGTCAAATGCGTTTTGTTAAAATATACTTTTCACTTTTTTGGTCTTGAAAATGTTTGTGCTGTATTTAGACCCTTATACAACGATTGTTTTTTATATGCACACGTATAATCATATGCTGCAGTTTGTACGACACAATCATAGATTAGAAATTTGTTTTAAAAGAAGGCTTGTTTATATATATAAATTTATATAAATGATATCAAATTAAAGTGACTTTAAAGAGCAATATGTTATACGTGTTTTATATGCATAACTAATGCATATTGATTAAAAGAGTAGATGATCATTCTTGTGCACTTACAAATATATCGTGTATTGTGATAATGTGTAATATCACCGTAGATCCTAACAGAAAGAAATAAGATCTAATATTTTAACAATGTATAAAATGAGGGATAAAGCGTTAGCAGTTAGTGAAAATAGTATAGGTTACAGGTAAAAATGGGATAGGTGCAATGAATCAGATCTCACATTATCTTTTTGATTTTCTCATCACTTTATATATTCATGTTAAGAAGACAATCTACTTTTACATCGTAAGTTTGATTTTTTAGGCACTTTTAAGTAGAAATATATCAAGTTGTATCCTCAACTAATCCTTAGTTGTTAGTATTTCAGCTATCTGTTTCTGTTTTAACAACTTTGAATGTTTATTTAATTTATTCTTACAAATTTTGAAGAATTTCAAATGATATACGAAGTGCATGAATTTGATTCAGCCGTTACATGTTTATAACTTCAAAGTACCATTAATTGACATATGACTCCAAATTGAACCTTGATAACATCATGATGAAAATATCATATCAACGCTGTAATGTTTATATTTATTTGTCAGATAAGGATAAATGGTTCATAGTTTCTGTAGTTTCTGGAGCCGTAGGTGCTATTGCTGTAGTAGTTGGGACCATTGTTGCTATCGTAGCACTGATTAGAAAATTTAGACAAAATAATCATGATACCAGCTCAGGTACTGAATATATTTTCTACATCTATTTCAACATTCTTTAAAAATCGTCATTACTCTCGTTTATACAAGATTCGACTGCATCAATATATCTTGTATCACTTTATCTAATCATCTCAAATAAAAATGTTGAAATGAACAATTTTTGCCGTACCCGATTCAAACGTTAAACGAATTAACTCTGGTTTCGTTGTAAATTGCTGTTGTAAACAGACTAAAGACACTGCCATGAGAACTAATTAGAAATTAGAAAATATGAAATGAGTGCCCATGAGACCACTCTCCGTCCAAGTCGCAATGTGTAAAAAAGAACCAATCATAGTAGATTAGCATTATATTTTACTGTTATAAATAAATAAATAAAGGCAACAGTAGTATACCGCTGTTCAAAACTCATAAATCCATGGACAAAAAACAAAATCGGGGTAACAAACTTAAACTGAGGGAAACGCATTAAATATAAGAGGTAAACAACGATGCAACATTAAAGTGTAACACACACAGAAACGGACAAGGCCGTACTTTAACCTATAATGGTTTACTTTTTAAATTGTTATTTGTATGGAGAGTTGTCTCATTGGCACTCACACCACATCTTCCTATATCTATTTTAAGCATTAGTCAAAATCCTATGAGAATAACAAATATAACATCAAAACCAAATACATGAATTTGGGATAGATAAGTACCGTGACACGTCTTATAGTAATGTGAATTCACACTTAAAAATAAGAGAAAACAAACGACACAACGGAAACACAACGTTAAAATGTAACACACACAGAAACGAACTATAATATAACAATGGCCATATTCCTGACTTGGTACAGGACATTTGTAAAGGAAAAAATGGTGGATTGAACCTGGTTTTTTTTTTATGAAATATTAAATTCATGTACTCAAAGTCAATAGACCATGACTTAGGAGACATGGCCATGGAAGTGTCATCTAATTGATATGCACTAAAAGTAATGCAACTTCATAGTAAAATATCAATGATCTTTCATAAGTAGTTCCTTGTGCCTATGATGACCTCTACTTAAATAGTACATGCCCATCGAACATGAAATTACGGATACTCTCGAAGAAAGAATGTCTGTTACATATCTTGAATACATTAAGCAAAAGATGAAGTAAATGTACGCCTATTTACCACTTCTATGAATCAGAATTCCAACCACATCTGCTTCTTGATTTCAAATTCAAAAGATAAGTCGAAATTCCAGAACTGTTTCCTTCCTTGGTAGACGGTAGCTCCTTAAAAACTACATACTTTACAATCAATGGTTCCTAGTGGTCCAGTCCACACGTTGAAAGTTTCACAGACGGCATCATGATTTGGTTGACCCCCATATGATGTTCCAATAATAGTTGCCATAATCCATCTTCCCCTGGATTGTAACATGAAAATTTTGACTGATATCAACAAACGTACTTATCATTGGCACTGTTAAAATGAATGGAACTACTCGTACGTATGGAACATGATTTGTTCATTTCCTGTTTTCTTGTGCTTAGGTTATTAGTTTTCTATTAAGCGCTTGTATACCGTTGTAGTTTTGTTCGGCAATTTTGTTCTCCCCAATTGTCGAGTTCCCTTTAAAATTTACATTTATTCCATACTTTTTCTTCCGCCTTATATTCAAGAAATCGTTAATATTTAATGTGTTGATCTTTATATAAATTATGAAAATTGAAGGTTTGTATTACCTCATTGTGACAGCAACACAGTGAATGGATGAACCAGTACAACGTCTCGATCGCAACAAGCAGTTTATATACACCTTAAAGTAGCAATTTCTTTAAACGAATATATTTCGGGCATTCATAACGCCTCTTCATCATAAAAGTCAAGGATGTATGAGATTAAACACTGGTTTAATCAACAAGACTATAATCATATTCGCTCAACAACACATACATTAATATACGACATTAGACAGTAACATATGCGATTCCTGACATGACCTTTGTTTATCTTGTTTAATTAGATTCAAATTTTAAAATATGTTTGAAGGAAGTTTAAAATAAAAAATCATCACCAAAATAGATACCATACATGTAAAAAAATTTGCTAAAAACCAACAATGAAAGTCTAGAGATTCCCCTTTAAAGATAGACTCAGGCAAAACAAGTGTCAATTGAATAGTAAACCAGCAATATCCACATTTGCTGTTTCGTTGGACTATGAAGCGTAAATGTCCAATACAAACCAAATGTGGATACTGCTGGTTAACTATTTATTCAAGTAAATGTTCTTTCTTTATATAAGACAACTGACAAGTCATTCAGTAAACCATGTAACTATTGGTACACTTCATTTTTGTTAAATATTTTAAAACTATATGCTAACTAGTATTTATTAAATGAAGAAGTTTTACTGGTATCATTTATAGCTCCCCGATGTCTTCATGATGTATTAAGATATGGAGAAACGGAAATTGCGACATCTCCAGGTGTGTCTTGTAATGGAAATGAAGAAACTGACTCTACAAACATACACCATATATCTGGTTGTGTAAATGAAGATTCGTTTATTTAGGCTTTGGAACTAATTGTCGACATCAACAAGTAGATAAATACAGTATGCAGTGTCCAGATGTATCCATTTCACAAACTTAATTGTTCACTAAAACAATCCAAAAAATGAGGGCAAAACGCAATATATACAGTCATTAATTTTTACATTCATCTTCATTGGTATATGTAATGTCTCTTTTTTTTATATAAACACATGGTAAAATTTTGAAATGAAGTCTCATTCAATCTAAATTTAAGGATTACCAAACATAATATCCACATTGTTTTCTCTTAATATGTTCAAGGAGCTAGCCTACCGTATGTAAGGCAAAGGCGCGTTCGAGCTCTCTTTACAAAAATAGATATAATTCTGTCTAACATTGTTTTCTCTTGTGGTACTATACTAGCGAATTACACTCAATTCACTTCTAACGTTTCATTTGAAATAGGTGTAATAAAATTGACGTCGTTTATTAGCTCATTTCGAGTATTTGTGCTGGACTTCCATTTGATAGTCATATTATACACGTAGACGAAATAACAATAATGCTGTTCGTTTTGTTTATGAATAATGGATCATAAAAAAACTATTGAAATAGACATGCTAGGCTATAACTTAACTCTTGCTCTGGTGGTGTGTCGAGTTGTATTGATTATACTCGGGACCAAGTGAACTATTTAGTTGTATATTTGAGGTTCATGTGATATTTCCTACAGAAGACCAAACGTTACTGTATATTCTCTCTAAGGAATATATTCTTTCCAAGGAAAATAAACTCTTCGAACATGGTCATGTATATAACGAACGATAGTTTTGCTAAGTTTTGTCATTACCCGATTAAAATGAGAAAACAATTACTTGTATTTGCGTTTATTTTCTTTCCCGTATACATTTATAACATGAATAATATATGGACAATTTCTAGTTTCAAGCAATCTAACAGAAACCCGATCTTATGATATGTACAATAGACATTTAAGTACATTTGTTAACAACAGAATATACGTAAATACATTTGAGTTTGAAGTGGTAATTTCAGTCTTATTATCATCTGAAATTTTTTTTTTTTTTTTTTATAATTATTCAGTTTATTGCACAATTGGTTGTAAATATACCCTAAAAGGTACAACTATCCCAGATAGGTTTATCCCTGTGTGTGAATTATCAAATGAACCAGGGGATTCACAAGATAAACTTATTATAAGTTTCAAAAGTGGTTAATATATTATTACAATCTATATAGTTTACAAAAAACTGCATAGCAATAAAATCCGGAAAACATACGTTCTCTCTGTTTACGTTTTTCTACTTATTTTAATTGTATATCACGTGGTATAGATGTTTATTATGTATCTTGAACACGTGCGTTTTATTCATTCTTGTATGTTGGAATATTCTTAATTTATTTGGTAAGTTTTAAATTTAATGAAATAACTGTTTTGTTTTCTTTAACGATTACTTGAATGCGCTACAGAATACTGAGAAACTTGATGCATAAGCCTATTATGAGTATCAAACATTGATGACATTCTGATGGTATAAATTTAACATGGTCAAAACACGGACATGATGGATAAAGAATGAGACTTTTTTTATACTTTGTATAAAGTATTGACAATCGTTTCGTGTAAACAGAGAAACAGTATACATAAAACATAAATGAAAAACAAAATATTGCTCTGCGAGTACATGGAGTATAATGTCTTAACTTTCACATAAACAGACACACACACATGTCATGTGCCTACACACAAACTTGGTCACAAAACTAGCACACACACACACACTCTCTGTCACACAACTACTCAATCATAAGTACTTGTATGCCTCAGCTATTGAATTTCATTGTGGTGAATTATATATATTTAAATGTTTCTTTCAAAAATTTACTACATTTTCTTTCTAAGAGTATACTATTTTCATACCATTCTAAGAATTCTAATTTAAAAACCCTGTGAAATTTAAACAAATACATATTGTGATTCAATTGTGTTTGACTTTATTCTCACTTGTTTAATGATATCATACCGGCTTTGAATGTTATTGTACCAGAAAGAAGTTAAACGAATAAATAGAATTAAGAACGGAAACGGGGAATGTGTCAAAGAGACAACAACCACAACAAAGAGCAGCCGAAAACCATCAGTGGGTCTTCAATGCAGCAAAAAACTCCCGCACCCGGAGGCGTGCTTCAGCTGGCCCCATAATACAAATGTATACTAGTTCTGAGATACTGGACTTCATACCAAACTCCGAAATATACACAAGAAACTGAAATTAAAAATCATACAAGATTAACAAAGGTAAGAGAATCCTAACTGGGGACAGGCGCAAAACAACGCGTCGAAGTTAAACATGTGTTTTGATATCTTAACCCTCCCCTATACCTCTCGCCAATGTTGAAAAAAAACCAAATACACTACTATACACACAGTAAATCACAGATCAAAAGAATAAGAGTCTAAAAATAATGTCAGAATAGGTAACAAAAGAAACTATGCAAAGTGCAATGATACATAAATTAACAAAGGACTACTAGAAATTACTTACATGATAGCTCCAGACCCCAATTAAACTGATTGAAATAGTATGTATTCATCATATAAATCTGAAGTACAATCCCTCCCGTTAGGGGTTTAGTGTTATACCATCATTAAATATATGAGAAGACACATAATTGTATCATGTCTTCCCATTAATAACTGATTTATTTTTTTATAAAACATATGATAAAGCTTAATCCATAAAAAATAATGATGCATTTTATGAATTAATCTTTAAAGAATGTTGTGTTTAGTCTGTCGTCTCATTATAGGAAAATAAAATGAAATACCAAACGCCGAGGACAATTTTGAACGGTTAGTCTAGAAGCAAACGGCAAAATCAAAAGCTAAATAAAAATTGAAATAGAAATTGCTTTATAGTGTTTCGGTTATTAGAATCCTGAAACAATTCGAAATAATATCAGAAATATAGATGCAATACATACATAATACTCTTTGGCAAAATCCGTATCACATGCCGTATCATCCCGAGAAACCAATATCAGCCCCAGGGCCTGCTAACTGATCCAAATCACTTAGGTTACCTTCAGATTTATGTTTGCCTTGTTTTAAAGGGGTATTAGCTTTTAAATTCATGTTTACCAACTTGACTCAAATTCTCATATAATATTTATAACAATGTAAAACATTTATCCAAATTATGAAAAGCCTAAAATAAACAATTTACAGGTCATGGGCTCAAGGGATAACAAACAGCAACTATCGACATCAACGGAATAAGCGGCCCCTCATATCCCTCTTTATTTTAATGAACCACAAAACAGCATTAGAAGAAAATGGAAAATCTCAGTTGAAACGAAATTGACTCGGCAGATTAAAACAATGAACAAAACAATATAACAAACACACAAGTACCAATCTGAAACCACTAATACATTGTAGTTACTGAAAGGTATTTCAAACTATATCATAAAATATTAATACATCATGTGTTTAATACTGAATAATAAAAGGCAACAGTAGTATACCGCTGTTCAAAAGTCATACATCTATAGAGAGAAAACAAATCTGGGTAACAAACTAAACCGCGGGAATCAATTCAACGATAAGAGGAAAACAACGAAACAACAGAACCCAGAAAAGCAACAAAACCAAACAACAATGCAACAAACATAAAAAACGTAATATTTGATAACAATTGCCATATTTCTGCAAGGTACAGAACATTTTAAGAAGTCTGTGAAGAACATGCCAATGTGTAATGTCAAAAATGACTTATATCGACGATTACTAAATAAAATACTAATATTACTGTATTAATCCACCTAATAATTTGTAAGGCGTACATCATGCACAAGGAGCGCTCAAATTACAAAAAAAAAAACAATCGTACAGTTCAACAGCCCAAAACAAGTTTTTTGTTCGACTATAGATTTATCGTCTCTGTTATTAATGCTTTTCCTGTCTAAGTCAAAGATACGAGACTTTCATGTACAATGTATTCAGAGTTTTGGCTGCTCGATTGCAATCATAGTCAATTTAAGCATTTATATGAGTTTGTAATTTTTCAACGGCGTTTGTCAATATAATGGAGCGTAAACAATTTCCTTTAAATATGATAAGCGCTAGTAATTCATCCAGGTTTAATCCACAATTTTCTTCGAAAAGAATATAGATATTCAAGTATATGACAGTAGTTTTCAATTCGTTTTGTTAGATGACAAAGTGGAGTGTTTGAGTTGTTTTGTAGTTTCAAACTTACATTTGACACATGTTTTTCCGTTTTTTGTAAAATCTTCTATTAGCATACCAGATTATCACTTCATCAGTGACATACGAATAAAAACAAACTAAAGGTCAAATGAAATACAAAGTTGAACAGTATTGAGTACCCATAACTCCAGGCTGATTTATTCTCCCATTTTCGGTTAATTGTATTGTCATATGAAATGATTTTTTTTGTAATTTTAATGTGATCAAATTGGTGCATGTATGTATACCAAAGTAAGTCGTATTTTTCTTGTTTTGTTTTGAATACTTATTCAGGAAAATGGTCATTGTTAAATTATAGTTCGTTTCTGTGTGTGTTACATTTTAATGTTGTGCTTCTGTTGTGTCGTAGTTCTCCTCTTATATACACATGGAAAAAGTATTGAAACACCAAATTGAAATTCAAATTAAAAAAAAACTCTTTATTTTATTGTGATATAATTTGTTGAAAAAGAACTAGTTACACATTATTCAATTATCACCTGAGTTTAATCAATAAATATTGACTCGATTAGTTCTTATCTACACATGTAGCTACTGTTCTTGTAAACAATAAAACCGATGTTTTTATTCTCATTGTTTTCAACACTTTTAATAACCAAGTTTATGAAGTAATGTGATTAACACCTTGTAATTGGTCATCCAAAACTCATAACTGCAGCAAGTTGGCAGATAATCAGCACGAGAGAAGCAGGTATGTCACTGTGACAATTGCACGTATTGTTGGTCATCACCATTCCACTACAAGTCGTTTTGAGAATAAAAATCAGGCAACAAACGGTGTTAAAGACCTTCCGAGATCAAGAAGACCCCCTATAACATCTGCTAGGGAAAATCAAGCATAATAAGTTTGGTCAGAAGGAAACCCATTGCAAACAATATAATCCTAAAAAGAGTGTGATGACCATACAGGAGCCTTTAAACAAGAACTGTATCCAATATAGTGCAGAGCTCGCCAAAGTTGGAAATTAGCATCGAGGAGGAAGATCCATTGTTCCAATCAGTGGCGTAGCCAGGGTTGAAATGATGTGGATGCCTTCGGCGAGCGGAGCGAGGCGAAAACAAAATTTTGACTATTTTATGCAGAAAATTATATTTTTTTCAGACATTGTTCCTGTAAGCACATGTTCTCCCCTAGAATCTAACACTGGTTAGATTTTTGTTTTATTTCAAAATACCCACCAATTCATATAATTATATTTCAAACACAATTTTAATGTTTTCTCGAAATTCTCGAAATTGAATGTAATTTATAATTTATTTATTTGATGTAAAAGTTTCCCACCAATCTTATATTTGACATCTCTCATAAACGGCCACATCACAGCGGCAACCCTGTATAAAGGAATTGGAGTGATCCCCTTTCCTAGCATTTCTAAAAAACGGCCTTATCACAGCGGCACTTCAGAATATAAGAACTGAAGTGACCCCGTTAACGCGTCGTAGGGGACATCATGGAAATACCTGGTGTCCGTCCATCCGGTCTTGTTTACACTCTCATGTGTACAATTCTTGCCAGATTTTTATAACATCAGCAATGACAATTTCGAAAATAAGTCATAAGCTTTTAACTTTTGAAATATAAATTATACGGAACTCCCATTGCATTTTCTCTGAAGCTTTTATTTCTCCATTAAAAATAAAAGGAAAAGGAAAAATATTATTTTTTATTAGTTATTACCCTTGTTCCTTGGTTACATAAAATATGTGCAATGCAGGGAACATAGGAACTTTGTTCTTTTATTGAAAATAAAATTAATATGTGGACCTAGATAGAAACTTGAATTTACTGATAAGCCTAAGAATGATCACACTCTATTACAGATTAGTTTTTTTTCACGTCGTCTTTCATGTCACAGGAAACGATATCAGGATATGGTGGTTTAGTTGTCAGTTATGTTGTTAGTTAGTTGTAGAAGCCATCGCTCCGCTAGGCTCAATTTCAGATTAAACATGTCCAAGGATCTGTGCATCATCCTCTGCACTGGCCGTAGCCGACGACGTAGTCTTTTTACGAAAAAAAATAGAGAATACTTTTCTGCGATTTATCCATCTTGTTTTATTACATGCACTAAATTATCCTTTATAAAAGACCACGCATACTTCATCGGAAATCATTGGATGTTATCCTCATATCCTAACCCTTGTTACATACGGATACCTCCGAGTTTAACTGCTGCGAACATATCTTTATTTATATTTTTTCCCTGTCAAAATGATGTGGATGCTTGAGCATCTGAGCATACATGCAAGCTACGCCACTGCCAATGGAATTCGGTTTATTTTCCTTGGCCCGATCGTAGCCCGAATTTGAACCATATCGAGCATATATGGGACACTATTGGGCGTAAAGTGCACAAAAGGACACCCCAGTTCAAATACCTCATGAAATAGACAATACCCTTCGTCAAGAATGGTTGCTGCTACCTTAGCAACAAATAAGTCGAACCTATGGCAGGAATCAGGAGACGTTAAGATGCGGTTATCCGTTTGAATGGAGGCTGTGCACGAAGTACTAATTCTTTGGCGTATAACGATCAATCATGATGTGAACAATCATCCAAAGATTAATTTTGAAATGTCTGACATTGTGAAGTTCGACTACAGTAAAAGTTTTAAAATGCATTTTTTTTGTACAAAAAAACATTCCATTTTGTTTTATCATATTCCATCCAAAATAAGAGGCTGATTTTTCAAGTTTTAAAAATTAAGGTGTTGCAATACTTTTTTGCATGTGTATATTTGATGCGTTTCCCTCAGTTTTAGTTTGTAGCCCGGATTTGTGTTTTTCTCAATCGATTTATGAATTTCGAACAGCAGTATACTACTGTTGCTTTTATCTATGTATTATCGACTTCATTTAGTGATTATTGATATTAAGATAACAAACTTTCGAGTTTGTTGACGAATTAACCGAATCACGAAATTGGATCGTAAAAAACACGGAGCATGTGTCCCCAGGTGTTAATTGAAATTTGAAAACAAAACTTAGGTACTATATGAAATTGTGTTTTATAACTACTTGAATTACTTATCACTAGTTAAGTTTCGGAGCACATATGTTTAGTTCTGTTTGCACGGTTTTCCTATCGCAATTGTACAATGATTACTGCGACGTAAAAACAACGGTCAACTAAAGCCTCGACTAAAGCTCAATATCACAAAAAAGTACAAAGTCACTTATGTAGATTGTGATATTGTTAAGGATTTCTAAAACATATTTATATTTTTTCAGTTTCATATGACTTAAATAATTCTCCAATTGAACGGGAAATGAAAACTGTTCACTGAAACTTTAAAGAAGAGCAAAAGAAAAATGATTCATTTTTCATAATGTGGTTTATTATTTTGAAACAAGAGATGGTTATTTTAATGATAATTCATAAAACAAATATCAGGGAATGTGTAAAATGATTATTAAAAATTTCAGGAATTCTACACTCATATGAATGATTGAACTGATTATACATATCACTGTTTTGTGTAAGGTCTAAAACAAACAGAAACTAATCAAACAGCCAACTGATTGATCTATCAGTCAGTCAATCGTTCATTCAATCCGTCAGTCAATCATATGTAAAAACAACCATTAAATCATAAATTTTTTTTTCTAAAAATTCACTCTAACATATATGACGTATATATGGAAATTCATTCTCTGCAGAATTATCTTTTTAGATACAGGTGTAGCCTCATATTTTTTTGATCATTATGAAAAAATTAAAAATAAAGACCCTCTGTATTCTTTAAAATGCATTAAATATATCGTAGCTAATAATGATGATAGGTAAAATTTAATTCATTAAAACAGTTTTTGAAATTTTACCTAATAATTTTAATAAACAAGTGTAGTAAAACTAGATATCTAATAGAAATATTTAAATTACACGTCTTGATTCATTGATTTATTCAAATGGTACGATTTACAATGGTAGACAATAAAGACCGAAACACATAGATTAAATTTCATGACATTTATTGTTGTCATGTTCAAACATGAAAATTGGATTGAAAATATAAGTATATGATGAGGTGTGTTTTCTAAAACTGCACGAGTGTTTACAGTGGAAACGGCGGTGCTGAAAAGTATAAGTTAACATTTCGTCGAAAACCGATATAAATAGTGCATACGTATCTTTCTCTGTCAGACGTTATTCAACATTATAAGAAGGTAAATATGCTCATTACAATGCAGTTATTGATAAGCTTTTTATTAGCTCACCTGGCCCGCAGGGCCAAGTGAGCTTTTCCCATCACTTTGCGTCCGGCGTCCGGCGTCGTTAACTTTTACAAAAATCTTCTCCTCTGAAACTACTGGGCCAAATTAAACCAAACTTGGCCACAATCATCAATGGGGTATCTAGTTTTAAAAATATGTCCGGTAATCCGGCCGCCATGGCTAAAAATAGAACATAGGGATAAAATGCAGTTTTTGGCTTATAACTCAAAAACCAAAGCATGTAGAGCAAATCTGACAAGGAGTTAAATTGTTTATCAGGTGAAGATCAATCTGCCCTGGAATTTTCAGATAAATCGGACAACCCGTTGTTGGGTTGCTGCCCCTAAATTGGTAATTTTAAGGAAATTTTACAGTTTTTGGTTATTATCTTGAATATTATTATAGATAGAAATAAACTGTAAACAGCAATAATGTTCAGCAAGAAAGATGTACAAATAAGTCAACATAACCGAAATGGTCAGTTGACCCCTTTAGCAGTTATTGCCCTTAATAGTCAATTTTTAACCTTTTTTCGTAAATCTTAGTATTCTTTTACAAAAATCTTCTCCTCTAAAATTACTTGGCCAAATTCATCCAAACTTGGCCACAATCATCTTTGGGGTATCTTGTTTACAAAATGTGTCCGGTGACCATGCCATCCAACCAAGATGGCCGCCAAGGCTAAAAATAGAACATAGGGGTAAAATGCAGTTTTTGGCTTATAACTCAAAAACCAAAGCATTTAGAGCAAATTTGACATGGGGTTAAATTGTTTATCAGGTTAAGATCTATCTGACCTGGAATTTTCAGATGAATCGGACAACTCGTTATTGGGTTGCTGTCCCTAAATTGGTAATTTTAATATTTTAATGAAATTTTACTGTTTTTGGTTATTATCTTGAATATTATTATAGATGTAAATAAACTGTAGACAGCAATAATGTTTAGCAAAGTAAGATGTACAAATACGTCAAATATTTGTAAATTTTTACTAACATTTTCCACTGAAACTACTGGGCCAAGTTCATTATAGATAGAGTTAATTGTAAGCAGCAAGAATGTTCAGTAAAGTAATATGTACAAAAACAACACCATCACCAAAACACAATTTTGTCATGAATCCATCTACTTCCTTTGTTTAATATTCACATAGACCAAGGTGAGCGACACAGGCTCTTTAGAGCCTCTAGTTATATTTTTCTTTAAAATTATTAAAATATATTTCTTTAAAAAAAAACAATTTTTATTGATAACTTTTTTATTATATTATTTAAATATATTACTTTAAAAAACAAATCAAGTTAAAAGAGCAACATTTTTATAATAGTATATACATCTATATATTCATATCTTTATATCTCAACACACAATTTACACTGGAATGGAACAGAAAACACATAGTATTAGTGACAATTCAACATATCATATATGAGAAAAACGTCAGCCCGGATCACACAACCGTTCGTTAAAAGAATTGATAAATTGAGTCTCGAAAGTGTCGATAGCCAACTTCTATTGCAAAAATGAACGGGAAATGTCATATGATTGTCCCTTTCGGAACCTTTCGATTTCTTTTGATTGTAGATTTAAAAAGGTATATTTAAAATGGTAATATGATGGTTGACATGTGTATATTATATTAGGTATACAAAACATTTAAATACGCAATAGATTTAACTAGGTCACTTACTTAATTCAATGAATTGAAATCGGAATTTAAATATACAGCTTTGAAAAAACAGTGAGAATTAGAAAAGATTGGTTAATCCGGGTGCACTGTTTAAAAACAAGTCATTTAGACACTGTTGACTATACTCTCTGATGAGCTTAACTATCATTAGTACTTTGAAACTGTAAAATGCCAAAACTTACTTTTTAGTTGTTGCTAACAAAATTCACAAATCAACAATACAATTGAACAACATTTTTTTATACAAATTTACAAGAAATATCAATATCCGGCGCATAATTCATATGCTTTCCATACCTGCTCTACAAAACTGTACTTAATATTGATTGTAGTGTTACGAAGTATTGAACGAACCGGATTAATCTCTGCGCCGTTGATTGAAGAAATAAAATAAAAAAGAAATGTAAATTTTACTGTTTAAATATCAGTATGTCCGATCCTATAGTATTTTCTTTATCGAATTCGTTTAACTGTTGCTGAATCCAAATAGATTATTGATATGTTCAATAAGTTTACAATCTATTACAAAGCTGTTAACGTGAATGAAGGTGCCAATCATGTCCAGATAACTATAGTTATCTTCTAATTATACTAAAATATTCCCGTATTCAGTTAAAATTCTATATATATTGTTAATACCACAGAAGCATCTTGCATACTGTAGAAGGGAATCTCCTAGAAAAACGCAGAACGAAATTCATAGACAACTTTTAAAAGAAAACTTCTAGAATTCTATAGACGTTTAAATTACGCGTCATGGATGAAACGGGGACCCAATTAATTGTCCCATTGAAACGCATTGAAAATTATAGTAAATACATAGGGTCCTGATCAATTAATAATTTTGAAAGCCACCTTTGGACTTCTGGTTCATGTAAGGCATTCATTTTGAAGTGTCTAAGTACAATATTAGTGCCTCATGACCGGCATTCCGTTGCAAAATTTTGTTTTTATTGACAACAGGGTCAGTCTGTCTACTTCCGGAAAAAATAAAGGTTAGAATTTAGGCAATTTACTGTATGTACTGACGCCAGATTTCATTTAAATCAATTAAAATATTTACAGAAATTCAAACTATAAAGCCTAACCTTTCAAATAAAAATACTTTCAGTTACTGAACTAGTGATATGATAACACTACACAGTTCGTGGGTACCGAACTGCTTGCCGTAACTGGGATCCTATTCCTGTCAGACTTAATTATTTTTCCTAGACTTAAAGCTGCACTTTTAAAATGAAGATATACATCTCAGTAGTTATTGTGCAAAGTTTCAAAAAATTTGATAAAAAAATTACAGAGTAATCTTATCTATAACATCTCACATACCAGAAAATTGATCGGAGAAAATATTGAATTCATGAAGAAATTATGCTAAAAATCAGTAAAACTTTTTGTTTTAGTGAATAGAGATATTTACATTCTGTAAATTGCATAAACAATCGTCTTTTTTAAAGCTTTACATATGCAAAAAAGCATACCCCATAACAAGGGTATAAAATATGAGACATAGTTTTCAAATAGTCTGCTAAGGTCATTTATAATACAATATAAGAGGCTAGATGCAGAGAAGTTCTAACTTGTAGCTAGAACCAATCAAGACGGCACCTCCTATAGTTTAACAGATGTAGATGGAAATCCTTGATATCCCTGACCGCTTAATGCTACTGTGCGTTGTTGTACTTTTGACTGCTCTAAATGTCCGATTAGTTCATACATGTGTTCTCTATGACACTCAAACTGTTGGTGGGTGAGATCCATGTACTTTAGTCCAAACAAGTTCAACAACCTGAATACAGATAACAAAGACAAGTTAATAAGGCAGGTACTTTTAAAAAGAAACTTAGGAAAGATAAAGGCAACAGTAGTATACCGCTGTTCAAAACTCATCAATCTATGGACAAAAAACAAAATCGGAGTAACAAACCAAAACTGAGGGAAACGCATTAAATATCAGAGGAGAACAAGGACACAACATTAAAATGTAACACACACAGCAAAGGACAAAAATTAGACAAAATCCGATGAGAATAACCAATATAACATCAAAACCAAATACATGAATTTGGGATAGAAAAGTACCGTGACACGTCTTATAGTTATGTGAATTCACACTCAAATATAGGAGAAAACAAACGACACAACGAAAACACAACGTAAAAATGTTACACACATAGAAAAAAAAAACAATGATATAACAATGGCCATTTTCCTGACTTGGTACAGGACATTTTTAAAGAAAAAAATGGTGGGCTGAACCTGGTTTTGTGGGTGCCAAAACCTCGCATTTTGATGACATTGTTAAATATTACATTAAAATGACAACATAATAATACAAGACTACAATACAAATAAATAGGAAAACGTATTAGGCAAAGAAACACATGAACAATAGATAACAAAAGGCATCAGCTTTAAAATTCAATATGTCAAAAACGCGCCTCGTCCACACAAGACTTACCAGTGACGCCCAGATATAAAAGTTCGAAAGTAAAAAAAAAGGGGACAACGTTGTACAGCTCTGAGGATCAAAAGTTGAAAAAGGTTGTGCCAAATACGGCTAGGTTTTTCTGCTTTTGATAAGAACATCCTTATTATATAGAATAATTTATGCTATTGCAAACAGTCAATTTTATCAAATGAATATAAAAGATTTACATGATAAAACTGACGTCTTAACTAATTACAGAAAACAAAACCCGAATACATAATATATTGAAGACCAACACAGAAAATAGACACACCCAACTCAGTCCAGGCCTGAACGCAAAAAGTCATAACAATGACGTCACATACGAAGTGGTGAAAAGGCACAATATTACGTCACGCAGACATTTGAATTTCTGAAACAGCACAAAAATGACGTCATATTTGAAAAATTATATCTAAAAAATAAGATAGAAATAGGATTGATTTAAGATTATAATAGAACTAAATACTGATATTACATTTAAACACAATGCACATTGCAATACTAATTAATAGCAATTAACTATATTATATATATATCCGGTTTGTTTTGAATCTAACTTCAAACATACAAATCGTACAGATTACGTTGAACAAAATCAAAACTAATAAATGAAGGCGGTGATTAATTTTCTTCACCATAACACATGGATTTAATAGAAAAGACGTCAACCAATTTGACAAAATCCGATGAAAATTACAAATATAACTTCAAACTAAATACATGAATTTGGGATGAAAAAAGTACCGTAACACCTCTTATACAAAATGTAGTAATGCGAAAACAGTCACAATCGGGAATAAGAAACGTTCGGTCATTAAAAGATTAGACGACGTAATGACAAGCCACAATCTACCATGTGGTAAAAATGTCCTTAGCTAGTTTGGTCAAAGACACATCATATGGATCAACTAATTCGTGATGGTGTCCATAAAATTTACGTAGTGTCAATTTTAATCTGTCCTCATAACTTTGTTGAAGCAGTTTCTGTGTAAGGAGCACACTTCTGTATATGAAGTCCGTATAGTGTGAACATACACGAGAATACCGTATCAATTGTGATATGTAAACACCATACGAAAGGGCAGAGGGTATGTTACTGCTGGGAAATGGGAAATTGATAATTGGGAAGTTGAAATCGTCCCGTTTATCATAGATTTTCGTGTGAAGTCGTCCATCTGCGTCAATATTGAGGAAAAGATATGAAACAGTCCTTCTAGTATCAGTAGTATCATTAATTTCAAGTTCGCTGGGATATATGAGATGTAAGTATTGGCTGAAATATGGGTTATTCTATGATAGAATATCATCAATATAAAGAAGCATGAATGAAAATGAAAGTAAAACAGTGAAGCTGTTGAAAGAGCCATCAGTATTTCCTTAACCAGAAGCTGATCTTCAAAAGTTCCAAAACAAAGGAAGATATAGCTCCATGTATCTACTGCTGAAATAGATACAGACAAATTTAACGGTCCTTTTAAGAACCATCAAAATCTTTAAAAAGGAGTCTAAAATTGTTGTACATTCAGTTTAAATGCGTTTATAAACTATGTAGCCCTACCCCTTAAATATCTTTCAAAAAATGTACAATTAGAGATCCCCTGGCAAGTGTTTCTGAGCTTACACAATATTATGTCGTTTTTTGTGTGATGCGGCTCTAAAAAATGTTTTAACTGGATTCGCACACACCTTTAATAACTGAAAGGTGGCACTTAAGTGAATTGTTTAATAGTCACAATTGATCAAAAACTAATTAAAAAACTTTAAACTGAAACTATTGGTTTCTTTTCTTTTTCTAGGTCACAGAAATAACATACTGGAAAGAAAAAAGCCAATGTTTTCCATTTTTCCCTGTCCCCTGGTCCCATATAACAGATTTATTATTTCTTGCACTGTGGGTCTTTTCTAATATTGTTTGCTGATATTTTGAAAAAATCCCTCCACTTTAACTTATAATTGTATGAATACATATTACAGACAAAATGACCTTTCTTTAACCCCTTTTTAAACTTTAAACTGAAAAACAAACTTTTTAAAATTTCATAAATTATAAAAATAATTACACCATTGTTTTTCTAATTGAATTTTGAAGCCTGTAGCCAAATTTCAAAAATAAGCTTACAATTGCAGATTGAAGTGTTCCAAACATGTTCTATGACAGGAAAAGGGACCAAATTTTTTGCGCCATTGACACGCATTGAGAATCATAGTAAATACATAAAGTCCTGTTCAATTTATAATTTTGATAACCACCTTGGGACTTCTGGTTCATGTAAGGTATTCACTTTGAAGTGTCTTAGTGCAATCTCTGTGCCTAATGTCCGGCATTCAGTTGCAAAAACAGGGTCAGTTTGTAACTCCGGGAAAGAAAAAAGGCTAGAATGTAGGCAATTTACTCTATGAACTGATGCCAGATTACATTTAAATCCATCAATTTTTTTTACAGAAATTCAAACTCGAACATTGTAGAAAGCCTACCCTTTGAAATAAATCTACATTTAGATACAAAACTAGTGAAATAATAACACTACTAAAATCAAAACAAAAGTTATATATATATATGATATTCAGGATTTTGGATTAAAATCAATCGACCAAAACTTACCCGTTTATATATATATATATCAGTCTAAAGATTTGCACAACGGTACTGATATAAGATGTTATAATACGAAAATGTTGTTATTAAATCGTGTTGACAAATATTTCGGCTCAACAAATCGCCTTCTTCAAATGTCACAAGTTTTAACTATATTGATACATAATGTATAAGGTGTAAAAATAGATCAGTAATAATACAGGTAAGTTTTGGTCGATTGATTTTAATCCAAAATCCTGAATATCATAATATAAACAAAACACTATAATTCAATATACGTGACTGTGTATATTAACAATAAAAATGAGTCAAAAACAAAACTGTCAGTATTTCTTATTGATGCCGTTTGGATGATGTACATTAAGTTCCTTTATCCAAAAGCTTTCCCGAACCTGTCGTTGGGCATCACTCCAGTGAATGTTCTGTTCAATCACTAGAATTTTCATGAGGTTAAAGTCATCAGGTTTGTGACCCGACTGTCTGAAGTGCTGAGAAACTGGGAGAAGTGGCATCTTAGAGATATCACTCCTATGGCCATTGAGGCGTTTGTGGAAAGGCTGCTTTGACTCACCAACATATTGGAGGCCACAAACCGAACATTCTAGTATGTAAATAACATTCATACTTTTGTAGGTAACATTGCAAAATATCTTATAGTTGTTTTCGGTTGCCTTACTTTGAAATGTTGATGAATGCTACATCTGTAGGCAGCATTTGCAGCGTTTTTCTTCACACGCACGACATTCTCCAGAAGTACTTCTATTATCAGACACTTCAGCCCGCACCAGCAGGTTCCGCAGATTACTAGGTTGCCTAAAAGCTATCATTGGAGGCTCGGGAAAAATCTTGGATAGTTTGGAATTCTTTTCAACTGATTTCCAATGCTCACGAATGACACCAAAGCTGTTTTTGAGAGATGGGTGGTAAGTAAGAACACATGGAGTCCTTTTAGTTTTCTTTTTTTACTTTGTATTCCAATAGTGCACTCCTCGGAATTGACTCCGCTTTCTGGAAGCTTTTTTTGATATTTTTGTGTTTGTAGCCCCTTTGCTTCAAGCGAGTTTCAAGTTGACGTAATTATCTTTTAGTTGTTTCTGTGTTGGGCAGGTTCGGGAAAGCTTTTGGATAAAGGAACTTCATGTACATCATCCAAACGGCATCAATAAGAAATACTGACAGTTTTATTTTTCACTCATTTTTATTGTTAATATACACAGTCACGTATATTGAATTATAGTGTTTTGTTTATATTATGATATTCAGGATTTTGGTTTAAATCAATCGACCAAAACTTACCTGTATTATAACTGATCTATTTTACACCTTATACATTATGTATCAGTATTGCTAAAACTTGTGACACTTGAAGAAGGCCATTTGTTGAGCCGAAATATTTGTCAACACGATTTAATAACAACATTTTCGTATAATAACATCTTATATCAGTACCGTTGTGCAAATCTTTAGACTGATATATATATAAAAATTGTTGAGTTAGATTACTGACAAATGAAAAATACATTGTGTATAAAAATAATAATATAACATCCACACACGCTTAAAAAACACGTGTCTCATGTCTATCTCTAGATTAGCCTTCCGTGACAAGGTAACACTACGACTATTGAAGTTATATTTTTATATAGCGGATGTGGTCGAGGGGTCTAGAGCGCTGGACATAAGGCTAAGCGATTGGTGCTGTAGTGTATATGATATATATATATAACAAGTCTAAAAGGGTACAACATCACCAAAAACACAATAAAACGAACAATATGTTAGATATTTCGGATAAAAGATATCCTTCCTCGGTATTTATTCAGTCATTTAATATATATATGTATATATATATATATACTCATGATAATATAGTTAACCGGAGATACAAAACATTACTTTACATCACAATACTAGCACTTGACGTACATTATTTGTTTAAGAAATAATTTATGCAAGCTATACTTTATTATATATAATATAAAATGTCAGCATGTTGTATTCAGTCCGTCAGATCGGTGAAAATCGACTTTTTCCAAGACAATTGCCATAAAACATCAAAATTAACATATACCCTCTTTATAAGGTCAAGGTCAATGTCAAATTTGGCATGAGAGTAGTGCGGGTGTTTCGAAAATATATAATTATACCTATATATACAGCTATACACATCTCTTGAAATCTCAATATGACGGTCTTGTCGCAGATAGCCGTCTCGCAATATCATGCGAAAGTGTTCATTAGATAATTAACATCTGGCGAAAAAAAGGACTGCAATTGTTACAACTATGTTTTTATTATCCTTATCAAATTATTATGGACATTTTTTGTGTTTTATCTATATTATAAATCTGTATTGTTTTATAGAGGACAATGAGTTCGGTTCAAGAGAGAAAATTTTTTCGTTTACTGAAGCTTTCTTTTGACCTATCTCTAAATGTTATACGAGCGTTTATGGAAACAAACGTTTTGACTATACATTATGCAAATCTGGATGACTTCTTAAACAAACATAAACATGCAATATATCATTTATGGGAACAAGTGCAATGTTGTGATTGTGTAAATAAGAAAAATCAAGAAAAATTGAAACGAATGCTCAATGAAAAGCAGATAAAACTTTTACTTACGAAAACAGATGACTATGTCAAAGGACATATTATGTATAGAGATCGTAGAATTCATCAAGTCTGCATAATTATGCAGATTCAAAATAGTAGATAACTGTTCAATAAAATCCCTGGATATCACTCTTTTACATTGCTTACTAAACAATTTTGCCGTTCTAAAAAATGACGAAAGGACGTGGATAAATAAAATCAAAGATATACGGAACAACTTGGCTCATGTAACAAGTATTAAAGAATTCGATGTCGGTAGGCTTCAAAAATGGTGGGATGACCTCGTAGGAGCCATTCTAGGCCTGGCTTCAAAAATGCCATTCACGACTTACGCAGTGATGGTGGAAGATCAAATCGGGCTATTAAAGAAAGCCGATTTGGATACAGAGGATGTTGAACAAATTTTGATTGATTTACAAAAGGAAAACGGAGAGGTAATAACCATTTTCACTAACAAAAATTGTTTAAATAATAAACTACAAAAATTGCCAATGTTAATGGAAGTCTTATTAAAGAAAAGGGGCCAAGATACCAGAGGGACGGTCAATACCATTAATTTTAGGATAATCTATTTTTGTGTGAAAAGTATAATAAAATTAACGGTACCAATTTTTTTTTACACCAGATGTGCATTTCGACAATAAATGTCTGTTCAGTGTTGCACGTGGCCAAAATATGTAAAATCCTAAGCTAATGTAAAAGATGAAGAACTATAATCCAACTGATCGACAGAAAATGACTGACAATACCAAGACTAAAAAAGAAAAAAGATAAAAAGAGAAATAATAGTGCACAAGACATAACATAGAAATCTAAAGACTAAGCAACAAGAACCCCTACAACTACTGGGGTTGATCTCAGGTACTCCGGAAGGGTGAGCAGATTATGCTCCATATTCGGCACCTGTCGTATTATAAATATTCACATATCACATGACGGATTGACAATTCAAACCAATCTCATTTCATATCAAATTCAATAATCAATCTAAAGAGTACTGTATTAATTCTCTTAACTAACATGACTATTAAAATATATAATATGTTTATTAGAATTTAAGTTCAAATGAATTACTAACTCATATGGTTTACCTGCAGACTGGTTGATTTCAAAAAGCACGGTCATTTAATACGTTTAAAAATGAGCAGCAGCTGGATTCAGACCTAGTATTTTTTACTTGTTCTGAATATTTTTTTCATTTTCTCTCGTATTTGATGCTCTTTGTTTACATGAAAATTGTTTTTAAATGTTTATAATTGTCAGGAGATAACAGCATGTCGGTACAAAGAAATAAATAAACTGTTTTCAAAAAAGAATTCAAAATTACCAAAAACCATAAGATCAATGTATGTTATTGATTAGTTCATGGCATTAACAAGAAATAATTGCAGAACCATATGGAAAATGCTCATTTCATCCAAATTGAAATATGAAAGATATAAAACATGCTGGGTTATTTCAATGCACATTTGTGATATTGCTATTTACATTTCAAGTTAATGATGACTTTTTGGAAAAGGATTCAGACGCAATTAGAACAAGATAAAACTGAAATTTTATCGACAACGGAGAATCTTCTACAAAAATTCTCAACAGAACAAAGAGAGGAACTACAGAGATTCTACGACATGATTCTTCAATGTTCAAATAAACCAATACATGAGACAATAGATCATGGTAAAGGTATGGATTTTTATTAATAATAAGTTAGTATTTTCCTTTTCCCGAAAAAATTATATTTGATATTTTAACATGTGTTTATATTTTTCTGCAGTGTTGTCATTTATATAACTGTCAAAGACTTTAATTTCAATTCACAAAGTTATGGTGTTTTTTTTTTTCAATTACGTGCTCAAATAAAGGCAATAGTAGTATACTGCTGATCGAAACTTGATAGAAAAAACCCAATTCCGGGTTACTAGTACAAAGTGAGGGAAATGCATCAAATATAAGAGTAAAACAACGACACAACAAAAATACAACATTTAAAAAATGTAACACAAAGAAACGAACTATAATATAACATTGGCAATTTCCTGACTTGGTACGTATATAGGACATCTGAAGAAACATATGGTGGGTTGAACCTGGTTTTGTGGCATGCCAAAACCTACCAAATATATACAATAAACGAAGTATTTACCATGTTTACATTTCAATTTTTTTTTATAGAAAAAATTATGATTGAAATTGACAATCTGGTACTGTTGGTTTCTTGCTCAAAAGCTGTAGAAACTACTAAAAGTGTTGTAGGTAAGGTATAATCATTATGAAAATTAGTTGCAAAATAAATTTACGGAAAAATCTAGAACGAATTAAAGGTCATTTCTCTCAGCTTGCTTTTTCGTCTATACTATTATTTGTCTCTTTGTCTTTTTTATATTTTGCTATGACGTTGTCAGTTTATTTTTAATATTATATATATGAGTTTGACTGTCACTCTGGTATCCTTCGTCCCTCTTTTGTTACTAGCGTTTGATGGTAGCATTAAGCGGTAATTTTGTTCGTATCACCATCTAAAACGTAAAAAAATATATCATTAAGTCATGTTTAAACTGTCAGTCAATTATCAGACTTATCAACTACGACAAACTTCGTACTGTTCATACCATTTGCCTGTATGACATGGCTCTGTACTTATACAACCAATCATTGTGTTATTGTGCCGTGGTAAATGTGTATATATTTGTTTGTTTTTATACTAATTAAGATAATTACACAATATTCACACATCGTTGTCAATATAACGGAATAATATGCGACTGTCATACAAATGAGAGGAAACCAGGTTTAATCCCCAATTTTCTACATAGGAAAATGTCTGTACCAAGTCAGGAATATGACAGTATATTAGTGTTCGGTTTACGTCTTTTGATGTTGCCTTTTGAGAAAGGTCTTTCCTTTTTGAATTTTTCTCGGAGTTAAGCATTTTTATGATGTTGTTCATCAATGTTTCTCGTTTCCTATAGATAAGACCGTGGGTTTTCCTGCGTTGCTGGTTTTACACAAGTGATTTTTGGGCCACAGATGGCTTGCTGTTCGATTGGAGTCAGTGCTCCGTGTTGAAGGCCGTACTTTGACCTATAATGGTTTACTTTTACAAATTGTGACTTTGATGGAGAGTTGTCTAATTGGCACTCATAACACTTCTTCTTATATCTACGTATTCATATGTTCAATAGACTATCAGGTGATCTAACTAAACGAAATCAATAAAGAATAGCGTGTAATATTTTAAGAATTCCCATGTAAGGTCTTATGTACATATACGAACATTTTGGGTTGTAATTGTCCTTGAATGAACACTTTAAAGTCAATTTATTTTTAACTCTCTATGCAAGTTTTACAGTTTGACGATAAAGAAATATAACCCTTTAGAGATTTTTTAAATGAACAAAGACAAAAATTGGTATACAAATATGGAGATGTTATGTAAACCAAAGAAATAAGATATTTCTCCATATCAAAAGACCCAAAGTCAAATTAGAATGAAAAGCTAGCAAAACCTTTAAAAATACTGATCAGGAAGGGATACTGTTGTAAGGTAATTGAAGATTGCATATTTTGGCGTTAATATTGATTCACTTATAGGGTCTTTGCATCGGTACTAAACACATTTATTCGAACACCAGTTGTTGACATGCTACGGGTTAGGTTTTTCTCCTATCTCTTTTGATGTTATAATACTAGACCCCTATTGGGAGGGATTGTACTTGATATCCATATGATGGAGATATAATCTTTCAATCAAATAATTGAGGTCTGGAGCTAGCATGTCAGTAACTGCTAGTATTCCGTTGTTAATTATGTATGATTGTCATTTTGATTAGTTTATTTTGTTACCTATTCTGGAATCGGAATCGCACTTCCTTTGAACTGGGTTTACTGTGTGTTTGTTTTTTCCACATTGGCTGGAGGTAGAGGGGGTTGGTTGAGATATAAAATTTGTTTGTTAGCCCCATCACATTTTTGCGCCTGTTCCGAGTTAGGAGCCTCTGGACTCTGTTAGTCCTGTAGGATTTTAACTTAATTTTATTTTACATATTTCGGATTTAGTATGTCGTCCATTATCACTGAACTAGTATTCTTTTTTGTTAAGGGTTCAATGGAAGCACGCCTCCAGGTGAGGGAATTTCTTACTGCATTGACGACCCAAACACACAGTTTATTCATTGATTTCTAAAACATAAGCATGAAACTAAGGACATTTATTTTATGAAATATATTCTCGTCAGTTATACGTTTAAGGTAACAAGGACACTATAATATAATATGTTATTGACAAATGATAATTAAATCGTATGCGATTGGCATATAATTCTAAATTGTATGATTAACAGGCTGCCTACGTATACAGAATGATATTTTCTGAAAACGATTCTTTTATTTCAGCTGCATAATATATATAACCGAAATCAAAATGATATAAATATTTCAAGGACATTTCAATAACAGAATTATCTGCAGACGTTTTTAATTAAGCGCCAGTTCACATTGCATATTAGCGACATGACATTCACGCCTCAGCTAAGACCATCTTACTTCAGCTGATCAATCGTGCTTCGGCGTTTACATCACACATCCGTCTCCTAGAAATCTTTATATATATATATATATATATATATAAATGAATATTAGTATTATAAAACACGGAAAATAATGTGTAACTACCTTTTCAGATGCAGAACACGCAGATTTCGAACAGAGTGGGGCAAATACATCAGCTCATTTTAGAACAGGACATGAATCTGACGGACAAGTGCAGTCAAATGGAAGTACAAAAGAAACACAACTTGAACAGGCTAACGGTAAGTAAATACTTTAAATGTTTAACTTTTTGGGAATATGGTTAGTGAATGTCAAGGAACGAATTTATCATATGATTTAGGACGTTGACGAGCTAATTTTATAAACAGTATAGAACCATTACTCTCGACACGCCGAAGTGCCGGTCTTATGAATTGCAACATGATACTAGCAATATATAGCTTATAGTTAAAAAGCATGTTTTAGTTTGGCGTAACCTGCCAATATAACAAGTGTCAACCAAAAACAATTAGGATATTAAAAAAAAGTAAATCGACGCCAAATAAAAGCGTATAGAATAATTTAAATATCTTGTTAAAAACGGTTCTTTGAATTGTGTGTCTGTCCCATAGCACAAAAGTTCAGATAGATAACAGAAAATATAAATCAGGCTGAGTTATATATTTTCACATTGAAATAATTCATTTTAACTCCATATTTAAAAAATTAGTTGACTTGAATTATTGCTTGTTTTAAGTGTAAAATTATACTACATATTCTGAAAGAAAACAAATTAAATACAATAAAATTATTTCAAGTTCTCAAATTATTTGTTCTTATAAGAAACCATTGAAAATTTAGAGTATGAACTTTTTCAAATATCGTGATTGTATTTGAAAGAACAAATGTTTTCACGAATATCGTTGGTGGTAGTGATTTATGTGGAAAAAGGAAACTTTGGAGTATTTTACAAAAACAATACGATTACAATAGTGAACAGTTCTAGTTATATTATATGCAAGGAACTATTAGGAGAGTTGTCCTTAAACATTCTTCAGATTTTTATCTAGTTTAGTTCCAATCTTATGAAATGTGTTTGTATTAATGAGTAATTCAACATATTTGTTGTTATCGAACATTGTATATTTTCTAAATTTTTAATCAGAAATGTCAGGTATAAATGCAAAAATGTGTCTTTGATAAATACTAATACAATAGTTCAAATATGCACATAAGCATGACTACAATGTATATGTAGATTGAAGATTTAAAAAAGTGCCTTGCATTCGATTTGAACAAATGATTACAATCAAATAATTTTGGTTTATAATATGAACTTACCTTCCAGGTTAGGGATAGGGTTAGGATCCCGCTAACATGTTAAACCCCGCCACATTGTTTATGTGTGTGCCTTTCCCAAGTCAGGAGCCTGTAATTCAGTGGTTGTCGTTTGTTAATTTGTTACATATTTGTTTTTCGTTCATTTTTTTTTAATATAAATAAGGCCTCTGTTTCCTCGTTTGAATTGTTTTACATTGACATATCGCGGTCTTTTATAGCTGACTATGCTCATTGTTGAAGGCAGTACGGTGACCTATAGTTGTTAGTGTCTGTGTCATTTTGGTCTCTTGTGGACAGTTGTCTCATTGGCAATCATACCACTTCTTCTTTTTTATATACTATCATAACTTTAATATGTTTGTTCTAATTAATACCGAAATGCCATAGTTTAAACAGTTAGGTTAAAGTTTACTCGACATTGTTTTATGGTAATGAATTTGAGCACAATATATTCCTCAGTTTGTAAAGTAGAATGGAAAATAGTTACACCTGGAAGCTGGAATGTAGATATAATTGCTGACAAATTGAATCTTCTTTCTGCCACGATAAAAGAGCTCATCCAGATAGAATTTGTCAAAACTGGTTCGTTGACAATACACACCACAATGCCAATCCATTTGTTCAATGACAGAGTAGTTCTCAGGCAAGCTATCACATCATTCCTAAAGAGAATATTGGAGATAAATGAAATAGATACAAATGAACGATCCATAATTCCTGTCAGTATGATAATGACAGAACAATATGAACTTCAACAAACTAAGTATATGTACGTATAGTTAGAAATATAAAGATAAATTAAGATGTGATATTAGTGCAAATTAGACAACTTTCCATCCAAGTCACAATTTATAAAAACCTAGCTATTATATGATAAAATAAGGCCAACAGCACGGACATTTGCTCACACCGAGCACCAAGCTATCAACGGCGTATATATTTGCATCGACTGTAGGCTTTTTAAAATATGAATTATTTGGAAATTGAAGTCTTCAAAATTCGCTCTTTATTTTGCCTTTTTAACCAATGCATTCACTATTAGTCACCTTGGTGTTTATTTTTGGACAATTAATGAGATTAGAACGGTAAACTTGTGTTTGCTTAATTTTAGTTAAGTTATAGCGCAATAAGATGGAAATAAATTGCTGAGTGGAATCATTGAAACTCAAATGTTAAAGTCTGACAAACTAATAACAAACCCAAATGATGAAATGAAGTTATACGTTGGATTCTGAGTTTACTGATCGGTCATTATGATCTAAAAAGGGGAAAATATGATGACATTTTCAACTACTAAAAATGAACAAAATCTAATTTAAGTTTGAACTCAAAATATAATTTGATCTAGAACTGCAAGATTTCAAGTACAACTGATAGCGTTAGCATATAAAATGGCATTCAATTTATTCATATTTTTTTTTTAGAGATGTATATAATTATTAATTAACACAGAACAACCAATTGATTTTTTATTATAAAATTTGTTGCGTTACATGTAAAAACTTAATTTTATAAACCACTCTTGTTATATTCCAGGGACGATGAAGAAGTAATATGTTTTAGAGATTATGAAGATATAAATGCACACATACAATTGCTATTGTCTGACAGTAGCTTATGTAGAGTACATAAAAATCAGGAATTAGTTAGATTTTGTGGCACGCACGACAATCTTCTTTGTGAGGTTTGTGAGAATAACTCGCATCTAAATTGTTCAGGGTTGATATCAATTGAAAAAGCAGCCGCGAGTGTAAGCTACTGTCAAGCTGTTTCCGATCTAGCACACAAAGTACGGAATGTTACGGAAGCTATGACTAGCGTGATATCCAACGACAAAACTAACATATCAAGTATAGAACGCCAAGTAAAGTGGATAAAAAACATAAAAGATGATTATAAGAAAATGATATACGCACATATTCGGCAGCTAGAAGCTAGTTTTCTTGAAGAAATGGAGACATTGGTGGATAAATACAAATCGAACTCCTCAAGTCACCGACTTGAACCAAAATTAAATGCTATTCGAAAATGGGAAAATGAAGTAAAAACGATAGCACAAAACTATTCAAACGTAGACCTTTTAAAAGTAATAAGGTTTTTGGAGACCGAAATCAACGGTCAAGAACATTTGGTTAGAGATTTTCAACAACGCTTGTTCTCTACGAGTATTTTTCATTTTCCTTCCAATATAATAGATATATCCGAAACGATGCCCTCATTTGTTAGCATACAAGTAATAGACACTCCATTCGTTTCTGAATATTTATTTGACAGTGAGAGGGAGAACAGTGTGTTCCTTGTTAGTTCGTTTGAAGTTTCGAATCTTTTAAATGTTCCTGACGTTCAGATGGTATGTTGCATTGATGACGGAAGAATTCTCCTCGCAAATTGCTTATTTCCGCATCTGTATTTGTGTAAAAATGATGGATCAGAAGTAGCAAACATATATTTAAGCGAAAGCCCTATTGATATGGCATGCTATGACTTAAATCGTGCTCTTGTAATAGTGATGAATAAAGGAGTAAATCTCATCAATCTAACAACAAAGACATGTGAAGAGTTTATAATTAAAGATAATTTGTGTAGTATATGTAGCGTTAATAGCGTTATCTGGGTTGGATCATTATCCAAGGAACTTCTACAGATAAATATCGAAGGTGAAATTTTACAAACAATCAGTACATATTTTCCGCTGCCGAAAATTTGTGTTAATCAAATTGACGGAGAAGTCTACTGTTTATCCCCGGGACCGGTTGAAATATCTGATCATAAATCTGATGTTTACGTGATATTTCCTGCAGGAAATACGAAGTTCCTGTGCAGTATTTCCAAAGAATATTCCGATATTGCAGTTGACGGTGATGGTGAAGTGTTTGTTATAGGAGGAAAGAGTATTATTAAGACTTCGAATTACAAACGAGAGCAGAAAAATATCATTATCGAGGTTAATGGATTTGAAAATCCACTAAGAGTGAGATACAACAACAAAACAGAAGATACAGTAATTCTTAACAATGGTGGGAAAACTGTTGATGTTTATAAACTTTGTTGAAAATAAACCAAGCTTTATTGTAAAAAATAAGAAACAGGAGAACATTTGCGTACCAATTAATATTATTAAATGAATTAAACTTTTAAACAGTTGCATCAATATGCTGGAGCAAAAGATACCAGAGAGACATTCAAACTCATATATCGAAAATTAACTGACAACCCTATCGATAAAAAAGAAAAAAAAAAACATGCAAATACTTTTTCACAAGACACCACAAAAACTAAATACTAAGTAAGACGAATCCAACCCAAAACTTCGGAAGGTGCTCCGGAAGGGTAAAAAGATCCTGTTCCACATGTGGCACCCATTGTGTAGGTCATATTATTTAAAAAGGAACAGGATTGTAAAAATATTACTTTAACTGTTTGGTCTGTTTTTGGTGATATCCATTTGACATGGTTCTGTACTTATGAATCCAGTCATTCATTGTCATTCATACTCTCGTCACGATTATATGTTGTTGTTCAAGCAGAACAAGTTTTATTTTGAAATCATTATTTTGACTGTTCTATTGAATGACAGCTGCCCTTTATCATTCAGCTGATGAGTAAATTTCCAAAAAACACAATGCAATCACCCTCTCTTTTCATGTTGAAAAAAAACAATGCTCCTTGATGTTTCAGCAAACAGTTGTTCCATGTTGCTAACTGACTAGTCTCATTTTTTTTGTGTGTTGTGGATTGTTGTGTCTTTATATTGTTTTAAGTGTTTTCCAAATCGATGTCAGTTAAATGTCTTTCTTGAAATTGTCAGAACTTATACAATATGTTTTGTATAAAGTTGAGAATTTTTGAATATTTAGACAACACATTGATTATCGATATTAGAATTGGGCTAGGTTATTTTGCACCGTTTATGTTGTTTGTATCTAGGTCGTATTGTTTTCCAAATCGATGTCAGTTGAATGTCCTACTTGAAATTGTCGGATCTTATACAATATTTTTTGTATAAAGTTGAGGATTTTCAAATATTTAGTAATATCGATATAAGCATTGAGCTAAGTTAAAGTCATAAGAAACGAGTGACCGGTGAAAAATAATGTTCTTCCAATTCTTGAACCAATGCATACAAACATCATAAACTTAGTCTTCCGTGCACGAATTTATCATTTTTTTTTCGTGTAAATTTCGTATAATCGTCAATTCTTTTTTCAATGGGTCAGTGTTATTGTGAAAATATGGCAGGCAATTAAAGTGCGTGTTTTGATGCCGAAGTTTAACGATTGTCACCTGTTTGTCAACAATCGACAAAAAATCAACAAAAAAGCATGGAAATTGAGCACGTGTTTAACATGTAAATTCAGATAATAGTTTATTTTAAGGACATCCATGCGTATTGCGATCACCGGATTTTTACGAGATGGGTCACACTAAGGTCACTTTGCATACGGAAAATATGTCGGGGGAAAGGAAGCAATTAAAATAAAGACAACTTCTTCTAAATATAAGTTTAATTATGAACACTATCCATTGAGTTATAAAAACACATATGTATTATTATATATGCATTGAGGTTTCTTATGACTTTAACTTGGCACCGTTTATGTTGTTTGTATCCATGTCGTATTGGTTTCAATCTCCATTTTGTTTCAGTTGCCATGTAATAAGATATATTTGTGAATTGCTTATTGCATAACAACTATTTGTTGACTGGCATTGACTATTACTTTACACGTGTACCCAATACATATGACAGTCAGAAGTCGGTTTCACAAAAAAAAAATGAATTGTTCAAGACTTAAGATCAATCTTAATCTTAAGTTTTTTTTTGTGAACCGACTTCTGTATAATTACATTGTAGTAAGTATTTGGCTGATATAATAAACTATGAACAAAAATAATATTTATTTCAATATATAATAATCAGAGAATGCCAGATTATTAGGCTCATATACCACTTAGGAATAACTTAATTGCTCTTTCCATAGCGATAAGTCTATGTCTGGTAGCTCGTCACATGGAATAATCCTGTTCCTAGTAGCAACGAAAATATGAAAAAAACCAAATACAAAAAATGAACATCTTTATTTTGTACAAATAAGGCCGTTAGTTTTCACATTTGAATTGCTTTTAAGTTGTCGTTTTTGGGGCCTTTAATAGTTGACATTAGATTTGCTGATTGTTGAAGGCCGTACGGTGACCTATAGTTGTTAATGTCTGTGTCATTTGGTCTCTTGTGGATAGTTGTCTCATTGGCAATCATACCACATCTTCTTTTTTATATCATTTTAGAACACATGACCTTGATTTGAAAAAAAGTTTATAAAGAAATGGCTTAAACATTAAGGACTCTCTTTGATTCCTTAGAAGTAAAACTGAAAGAGAACAAAAATACTTATAGACTTATCTCTGCACCATTATTTTGTTATTTGGGGTTTCTATAGAATATTTTGTAAACTTGAGGTTACATGGTTACTAAAGCTTGTACACAGATTAAATAAGTGGAGACATTTGATGGGTAAACTTCCAGTGATTTTTCCCGTTGGTTTTCACGTTTGAATGGTTTTACACTAGTAATTTTAGGACCCTTTATAGCTTGTTGTTCGGTGTGAGTCAAGGCTCCGTGTTGAAGGCCGTACATTGACCAATAATAGTTTACTTTTATAAATTGTTATTTGGAAGGAGATTTGTCTCATTGGTACTCACACCACATCTTCCTATATATATGGTTATTTTCTTATATGCAATATGAAATGGTATGTGCATTTTTTTCTATAGTACTGGACAGGATAATACTTTACTCATGCCAAGTATTTCTTTATTTGAAACAAAGATAAATTCTACACATTTTTTTGAAAAGTGCAAATTTAACAAAGACTAATAGTTGAAAATCAATAAATCAATAGTGGTATTACACTTAAACGATTTTATTTCCAAATATCTGCTACTTCTACCTTCAAATGATAATAGCATTAGTACAAACATTTGTTTATTGCTCTTAATAAGGCAACATCCATGCAAGTGTTAAGATTCTGTAACGCTCTTAAATGTGATTCAGATATTTTATTTTTGAAACAGAAATGTGAAGTTTTCACCATATTCTAATGTTGACTTACCATTCTTTTTGCGGGAGAAGAAACATATTTTTCGATATTCTATTTATACCTAGATTACGACACAATATTTTAGATATACGTGCATTTTCTTTTATAGATCGTAGTTGCTCTGAAAAATAACAAGCACTTAAAAAGATAACACTGGTGGGATTAGATTTTACTTATTGTATCATAAATGCATTGGTCTTGTATGAAGGTGTGAATGGGGATGTGAAAAAAAGACATTAAAAAGTTTTAAACAATAGAGATAATAGAGATAAAGAGTAATAATATAAACATGATAAAGAACAGAGATAAATGAATAAAAAAAATGTATAAAAAAAAAATAATGAGGTGCTTAATATCGAGGAAAAAAGAATAATGCACTAGAAGTATAAGTCATAGGCCTAAAAAATAAAGAATACAGAAATGAAGGATTCCCATCCAGACCCTCTTGTATTTAAACTGACTTAATTCTGAATGATATATGATATTCAGGTCGCAGTCTATGTATATACTCAGACATCTCTGGCTTTGAGTTAATAAGCTATTAACAAGGAATGTCACAGAATGTACCCTGTCTGAGAACTTAATTATACATATATATTACTGTTATCACATAAGCAACACGACGGATGCCACATGTGTAGCAGGATCTGCTTACCCTTCCGGAGCACCTGAGATCACCCCTAGTTTTTTGGTGGGTTTCGTGTTGTTTATTCTTTAGTTTTCTATGTTGTGTCATGTGTGCTTATTCTTGTTTGTCTTTTTCCTTTTTAGCCATGGCGTTGTCAGTTTGTTTTAGATTTATGAGTTTGACTGTCCCTTTGGTATCTTTCGTCCCTCTTTTACTGACTACACCTGTCTTAATGTTCTTTTTCATTGAGGTATTTGTGAAATACTGTACTTTGATCAATCATGGTTTCCGTCAAGAAAATGATTTCAATAAAGTTTTCATATGGTGTGTTTGTTTGTAAGGCTTCGTTTTTTGAAACACAGTGACATATATTGAAAAACTCAACCTAATACATTTTCTATACGTGAAGAAATTTGTAAATTGCATTGAAAATAATTCTATCGTGTATGTAATAGTTATAATAACACTACAAAATATTACATTTAAAAATCTCGACACATTTCTAATCCGTAATATGCCATTATATTTGTAAATTTTGCAGTATTGTACATCGTCAGGATACATGTATGTTTGTGTCTGAAAGAAATCAATTTCCCTTTTCAAATCAAAATAAAGGTATTGTTATCCAAAATGAACAGGACATTTTTTTTATTTTCTAACCTAGATAATTCTGATAACTATTTATTCAGATTATATTTAATTATCCTTCCTTTCAATTGTTTGCCTAAGACTGAAAGGAAGGTATGTACCGTTTACGTTTACCTTTTGTAAAAGAAAACACTTGGTTTGGCCGTTCATACCAGAACCTGTCGCCTTGTTTTATTCGTTGATATTGAAATCCCAACAAACACTGGAATGTTGGTCCAACATTGAATTCTGGGTCCTTTTCTAACAGACCACCCACGAATAAATCTATATCATCAGGATCACTGAAAACAAATGATGGATGGACTAAAGAAATGAACAATGAGGAACAAGACAAACTGCATACTGTTGATTCATTATAATTAGTTGGATACCAATTTCGTGGATTTCGTGGGTAAAGGGGAACCACGAATTTAAATTGTAAATGAATAACAGATTTTCTAAAGAAATGTATCCAGATTTTGCCAAAACAACGAATTCAAATATCCACAATTATGCAACTTTTCATCAATCAACAAAAATTGGTACCCACGAAAATAAATGAATTCACAGTATATATAAAACAATTGCAATATTGTCCAAATAGTATCAGAACCAAACCATACGTTTACATAAATACAAATTAATGAATTCACGAAAAAAATTTAAAGCCTGATAGAAGACTAAATAATTTTTTCAGTGTGATTATTTTCTTAAAAAGGTCACTTGCTACGAAATATATATATAAAAAATAAAATATGATTGTTTGTTCATTCATATATGAAAGTGATATAGAGAATAGTAATTCGATTTAAGCAGTCAGTCTGGCCCAACTTTGTCAAAATAAGCTAAGAAATGTTGATGATGAATAGTTCATTTAAAAGTCAATAAGTTCATCTCATTAAAGATGTATTCATGTCAACGGCTATGTAACCCCTTAACTAGAGATAGATAACACCTGAATTGTGCGTGTGAAGTAATTTTAAGGAAAAGAATGTCAACAATGAAAATGAAACAAAAGTAAATCATTTGATTGACTGATTCGATCAACATAACATTTTTCTAATACAAATAAATCCGATGTTTAACAAACATTTCTTTTATCTATAACTGTAAATTAAACAGACCTAGCAAAATCTAATTGCACGAGTTCGAAATCTATCAATATCTATATGTATGGTTATTTCGGTAATATGACCATCGAAGGTCTTCGAAGTTCAGTCCGATAGTTAATCTATCGGGTGTACAGACTTGAATACTCATGAAACGAAGCTAAATATTACCGAGCCCATACCCGTTTAAACTGTTTATTTTAGACTTTTTCTATTTTTGGATAAATGTAATACATTGTTTTAAATCAAATGTTAACATAAATTTCACAAATACTGCTCTTTTTAGTAACACCATGTTATGAAAGTTAAAGTATTTTTTAATTGTTATTATTTTGCTCAAAATATTTTCTTTACCATAAAGATTTCTCCTTTAATTTGTGCTATGGTAAGATGTGCTAAACCACTATATAATTTTGATAGCCAATACACACAAACACAAATGTGCACACACAAAAACATTTGCACCCACTTATCAAACACACATACCAAGTAAAAAAAACGATAAGAATACAAAGGCAAAAGTGAAGAAAGGTTTAGAATTAAAAAAATAATGAGTTACGCTTGATTTCATATTCTTTGCTCACTTATACAATTCTGAGAGTGCTTTCCAATACTTTCCAAATGCTTTAAATGATTTGATAGGTTCGAGAGAACACAGTTCCCGCCATTTGTTGTATCCCGACACTCCTTGTTCTCTTCCTCTCTGTATGTTTCTGGCGACAATATCAGACCCTGGTGGTTCTGGTATACGGTTTAATCTGTTTCTTATCCCATCAACAATAAAACTGTAACGACAAACTACTTAATAGCAATAAGGGAGATATACACTGCCAATATATTGAAAAAGAGGGTTTTACATGTTGTTTACAGAAAATTAGTGATGTAAATTCAGAAATTAATTTCATCAATTTAATATTGCAATTTTTGTTTCTAAATTTCATAAATTCAAATGTGGCATAACGTTTGTACCTTTTCGCCATCGTATGTGACGTCACATTTTTGTAATTACGTTGACGCCTGGACTGATTCGGGTGTGTCTATTCTGTGTTAAACTTTAATAGCATTATGTATTCGGGTTTAGTTTTCTGTAATTAGTTAATACTTCAGTTTCATTATGTATATCTCTTTCATATTCATTTGTTAAAATTTACTGTTTGCAATAGCATGAATTGTTCTATATAATAAGGATGTTCTTATCCCGGGCATAAATACAATGCCGTATTTGGCAAAACCTTTTCAACTTTTGATCTTCAGTGCTGTACAACTTTGTACCTTTTTCACTTTCGATCTTTTATATCTGGGCGTTATGTATTCGGGTTTAGTTTTCTGTAATTAGTTAATACTTCAGTTTCTTTATGTATATCTCTTTCATATTCATTTGATAAAATTTACTGTTTGCAATAGCATGAATTGTTCTATATAATAAGAATGTTCTTATCCCGGGCATAAAAACAATGCCGTATTTGGCGAAACCTTTTCAACTTTTTATCTCCAGTGCTGTACAACTTTGTACTTTTTTCTCTTTCGATCTTTTATATCTGGGCGTCACTTGTAAGTCCTGTGTGGACAAGGCGCGTTTTTGGCGTATTGAATTTTAAACCTGATGCTTTTTGTTATCTATTAATCATGTTTTTCTTTGTCTAATATGTTCTCCTATTTATTTGTATTGTAGTCCTGTAATATTATGTTGTCATTTCAATGTTATATTTAACTTTGCCATTAAAGTGCGAGGTTTGGCATGCCACAAAACCAGGTTCAACCCACCACTTTTATTCCCCTTTAAAAGTGTCCTGTACCAAGTCAGGAAGATGGCCATTGTTATATTATTGTTCGTTTCTGTGTGTGTTGCATTTTAACGTTGAGTCGTTTGTGTTTTCTCTTATTTTTGAGATATTGAGATCAGACGTGGCACGGTACTTGTCTATCCCTAATTCATGTATTTGGTTTTCATGTTATATTTGTTATTCTCGTGGTGTTTTGTCTGATGCTTGGTCCGTTTCTGTCTGTGTTACGTTTCGGTGTTATGTCGTTGTTCTCTTATATTTAATGCGTTTCCCTCGGTTTTAGTTTTTTACCCCGATTTTGTTTTTTGTCCCTGGATTTATGAGTTTTGAACAGCGGTATACTACTGTTGCCTTTATTTTGCAGTAATGTCATGATACATAATGCGAGACATTTAGGATAGGATTTCTTGAGAATATGTAAATAGATATTTGTAACAGTTATCAAAACTCGAGTGTTTATCAATGCCATACTCATCCAGTTGCAATAATGAAACCCTATCTACCTTAAACTTACTTATCAATCCTGTTACTGGCTGAACATGCCAAATTTCTTGCTATTAACGGTATATTGGTTCCATTATTTTGTTGAACAAGTTGCGGACTTTCAAATACATCATCAACTTTTATAGCCACTGTGTTGTAGTTATCGTCCACTAAGTTCTGAAAGTTTGTAACTTGTGAGTGACCGAAACGATGTGCTGCAACGTTAACAGCATCCATTACTTGTGGATTTATATCGGCGTCATAACAATCACTGAACACGCCTTCATTCACATCTCGCGAGAATAACCCAAATCTCACCATTGAAGCTTGACCAATAATAAGAGGCAGGAAGTCGTTATATGTTATATGTTGAAACATAGCTATAACTATCTTCCGCGCTTCCTGGAAAACGGTTTCATCTTTCCAATACGGGTTAAGAATGTGCAATTCTGAAGCAATACGGTTATGTTCCCTATGCCAAGCTAAATGTTGAACGTTAAGCATTGGTACTACCGCTACTCGACTGTCACCTGTAAATTGCAACTATCAAGTATTCATTATTAAACATAAACTACTAAAGTAAAAACTACGAATGACTATATAATGTTAATGCAGCAAAAGTTAATGACAAATTTGACAGCTAAGGTAGATGCTTAAAAGTATATGTAAGTATTGGTACATTTAATACATGATCGTTACCCACACATTGCAAATCTTAAATTAAATGAATTTGAAGGTTGACTTTTGCAACAAATTAATGGCATAACAAACTGTAAACCTAAATTTGCCGACGTCTTCTTATTTACGTATGAGGTAGAGTCCGTTCAGACACTAATCAAAAACTAGAAAATGAAAGACGCCAGATCATTTAAATTTCCGATTTCTAATTTAAAAACTATTGATGTCCTCTTTCTTTTCAAAATACAAACTCCTCCTGTGATATTAATTTAATTTACCAAATTTTTCGGAATGTATGAGCTTGCAGCTAATACTTACACTTAATAAAACGTCACCAATTTCTGAGCAAACAGTTTATGTTCCAGGGTTGTGTGAAAGAACGTCTCGTCCTTTTCTAAAACATTTCACCAGAAGATACCAACACCTTGTTGATTTATATTCTGCATTGACTTCACAAATAATACACGATGGTATCAAAACATAGATTCTAGGTACTGACGTTGTTTTCGTTTTCGAGCATTTGTCTTTAACTATTATTACTTTTGCTTTTATTCTATATTTGGTACTAACCATTGTTAATCACTGCATGTTCGATTAATTCTAAATGAAAGTTTGACATCTTGCAAATGTGTAAAATGGAATATCATTGTTACAGAGTGTTACAATTTCAAACACAGTCCCACCTTTCACTACAACTATCCGCTTTTCAAAAAAGAATGGATGTACCATGTAGTTGAACATAGGTGAAAATTTAAATGTAAAGGCTCCAAATCATGAGATCATTATTAAATAAATTTACCAATATGTCCATTGTACCATTTTGCATTTGACGCACCACAGCTACATAAAAATAGATAGATTAACAATAAATATTGCCAGTGTATAGAAGGAATCATTGTAGTTTTGATTTTATTAACATAGTACTTCCAATATATATTTCTAACTGTTATATATCAAATACTTTTTGGAGAAAAAAAAAGACACCGTTTCAAATGATTAGTTTGACATTAGTTCTAGCTAGTACCTGCGACTGGACACTTCTTTGGTTTAACAGGATTAAAGCAATTGTTTATCCCAGCTGGTGTTGGTAAAAGGTTGTCATCCGTTTTTAATAAAACTGGAAAAAAGAAAAAAAAAATATATCTGTTTGGATAAAAAGAACAACACAAACCTTGTTTTATTCAGATGTGTGCATATTCCTATTTATACTTGTCTCATAAAATACTACGACTGGTTATGTTTTCAAGACAGGTTTAAACACCATTTTTTTTTTCGCAAAGTGCCTTTACGATGTCAGGAATACGACGGTTTTTTTTCAATCGTTACTTTGCATTAACGAAAAAAAAGGTTTAATGTTACTGAGTGAATGAAGTCCTGGAGTTCTTTATTTTATTCTGTTTTTACTGGCAATATCCTTTGAGAATATACCAATTATCCATACATATATACAGTTAGATCATAGAAATTCATGGAAACAACCTCAACGGAGTAAATTGATATGCAATAAAGATTGGAACTTTTTGAAACTAATGAAGGTAGGCATCATATGGTTTTGCATTATTCATTTTTACACTTTTTTTATGTCTTTTGTAGCTTGCTGTTAGGTGTGAGCCAATGCTCCGTGTTAAAGACTATACTTTAACCTTTTATGTTAACTTTTATAAATTGTAACTTGAATGGAGTGTTGTTTTATTAGCACTCATACCACATCTTGTCTTATCTATATATTGTAAAGAATGTGTCAGTTGGATATGGTCATATACACCTCTGGTTAGAGCAGATTTTCTGCAAAAAGACAACAAATGGTATGATAAAAGTAAACAGGATTTACTTTACTAATACATACAAACGACGATACTCACAGCTATCAGGCACACGCAAAGTTTTGGTCAACTCTGGAGTACTTCCATAAACAACACTTGCATCGACGAAGGCTGTGGCTTGGTTAATCTGTTGCCGTACTGCAATATCGATAAAATCGGTTTATATAACGACTGTCATACAAGTGAGAGAGTTAGCTAGTTTTAAAATCATATCTAATCCACCATATTCTACATAAGACAATGTCTGTACCATGTCAGGAACATGATAGTTGTTATCTATTCGCTTGATGTGTTTGTGCTTTGGATTTGGTCATTTGATTAGGAACTTTCCTCGGAGTTCAGTACTTTTATGATTTTACTTTTGTCATTGGGCAATTACAATTTAAGTGTTGACCTCTTCCAAACTACAGAGACAAACTCTTTTCAATAAACCTTAAATCTTAACGGTAGCATTAAACATCTGCTTTATTTTAATCGTACAGGTATGTTTGAACATCTTAAAATGACATGACGAATAGATCAATACTTTTTTATCATTTTTTTTTTTTTTCAAGAATATTCGTTATATTCTTACTTATCGCGTTAATAAATCTGAGAAAGGATTTATTTAATTCTATTATATCAATCAGTCTTTTAATTAGTCAAGGTTGATTTGATTACTTGCTATTTCAGGAACAGACAATTACCAGCTGTAGTCTGTATTAAGTCGAAGTGTACGCAATATAACTGCTCACCAGAATTTGTCTTAAATTTTACATTTGGATTCTGCTAGTAAAAATACATCAGAATATAAAATAAGAAAGGGGGTAACCGTTTTCGTTTTCTAGATACAAGCTCAGGATAAGTAGGGAAAATCATAAAAAAAACGGCAAATATTTTTATTTTATAATGATTTTCTAATTCGTTGATCAACATATTATTATTCAAATTTGAAGTTCGATTAAAAAATAAATGACGAATCCATTGGTGCAAAGAAAGTTTTACCAACCGTGCTGGATGTCAAGTTATATTCTCTTGAAGTTTGATTGTTGAGCGGATATGCAAAGAAAGTCATTTGCAACCGTGCTGGTTTCCAAGCTATTATCTCCTGAAGTTTGATTGTTAAGCGGAGAATTATAAAATATTCGGCGACGTTATTGATGTCTACTGTAACGTCACCACAAACTATTGTTATACCTGTTGTACCGTACAGTATTGTCATACACATCGTGAGTGTGGTTAACACATTTTCATAAGTATTAGAAATGCTAAAAAGATAAAAGCATAATCGGTTGACATGGTTGATAATGATACAAACTGAAAAATGTTGAAGAATATTTCTGATGCCAAAATAATGCAAATGGGTAAATAAATATACTTCAAGCGAAAGAAAGTTACTGTACAGACTTTGACTCCATCTTTTCTTGATTAGACAGGGTTCCAAATCTTTTTAAAAATATTTGTATTGTTCTAATAATTATAAATCAAGTTTAGAGTTGTCCAGATTTACAGAACGATTCTATACATATTTGAAACATTTCGTTGTAATATTGCAATCGCTTCTCTTCATTCTCACCATCTCGACGCTATTCGAGGTATTGTGTACAACCCATTATATTTGTCAAGTTCACACACGTGCACGTGATTCTACACTTTTACTTTAAATTATCCTTCTTGAAAGCTTTCCCTTTTCTTTAACTAAGTCATTATAATGGTATTAGTGTTTGCTTGAAATCCTTTAACAAAGGAAATAATTGTGTGTACAATTATTTCTTATATTTCCACATGTACGACTCATTATAAAAAGTAAGAAATCTGCAAATGCATATCATTTTCAATATGCCTATGATAAGGTCAAAAGAAGAACCCTTAAGTGTAGTTCAAAAAATAGAACAGATCGGCGGTTTTTTACATAACTTCCCATTACATAGATCACTGCCTGAGTTATGCCTTAGCATTGTGTATTTGCGTATTGTTAAGTGTAATTCTAAAGGTTTGAGCAATAATTACTGTTTTAGTTATATGCTGTAAATGTGCTGGTGTCGTGATATTAATGTGCTGGTTTCATGGTATAAATCTACTGGTGTCATTTAATAAATGAACGTACTGTGTAATGCTATACGAATGTACGTATGTAATGGTTTACTGCTATACGTTTGTACCAAGAGCAATGTAATGGTATACTGCTATACGATTGTACGTATGTAATGGTATACTGCTATACGTTTGTATCAAGAGCGATGTAATGGTATACTGCTATACGATTGTATCAAGAGCAATGTAATGGTATACTGCTATACGATTGTACGTATGTAATGGTTTACTGCTATACGTTTGTATCAAGAGCGATGTAGTGGTTTACTGCTATACGTTTGTATCAAGAGCGATGTAGTGGTTTACTGCTATACGTTTGTATCAAGAGCGATGTAATGGTATACTGCTATACGTTTGTATCAAGAGCGATGTAATGGTATACTGCTATACGTTTGTATCAAGAGCGATGTAATGGTATACTGCTATATGTTTGTATCAAGAGCGATGTAATCGTATACTGCTATACGTTTGTATCAAGAGCGATGTAATGGTATACTGCTATACGTTTGTATCAAGAGCGATGTAATGGTATACTGCTATACGTTTGTATCAGGAGCGATGTAATGGTATACTGCTATACGTTTGTATCAATAGCGATGTAATGGTATACTGCTATGCTATTGTATCAAGAGCGATGTAATGGTATACTGTTATACGATTGTATCAAGAGCGATGTAATGGTATACTGCTATACGTTTGTATCAAGAGCGATGTAATGGTATACTGCTATACGTTTGTATCAAGAGCGATGTAATGGTATACTGCTATACGATTGTATCAAGAGCGATGTAATGGTTTACTGCTACATGTTTGTATAAAGAGCGATGTAATGGTATACTGCTATACGTTTGTATCAAGAGCGATGTAATGGTATACTGCTATACGTTTGTATCAAGGGCGATGTAATGATATACTGTTATACGTTTGTATCAAGAGCGATGTAATGGTATACTGTTATACGTTTGTATCAAGAGCGATGTAATGGTATACTGCTATACGATTGTATCAAGAGCGATGTAATGGTATAGTGCTATACGTTTGTATCAAGAGCGATGTAATGGTATACTACTATACGTTTGTATCAAGAGCGATGTAATGGTATACTGCTATACGTTTGTATCAAGAGAGATGTAATGGCATACTGCTATACGTTTGTATCAAGAGCGATGTAATGGTATACTGCTATACGTTTGTATCAAGAGCGATGTAATGGTATACTGCTATACGTTTGTATCAAGACCGATATAATGGTATACTTCTATACGTTTGTATCAAGAGAGATGTAATGGCATACTGCTATACGTTTGTATCAAGAGCGATGTAATGGTATACTGCTATACGTTTGTATCAAGAGCGATGTAATGGTATACTGCTATACGTTTGTATCAAGACCGATATAATGGTATACTTCTATACGTTTGTATCAAAAGAGATGTAATGGCATACTGCTATACGTTTGTATCAAGAGCGATGTAATGGTATACTGCTATACGTTTGTATCAAAACCGATATAATGGTATACTTCTATACGTTTGTATCAAGAGAGATGTAATGGCATACTGCTATACGTTTGTATCAAGACCGATGTAATGGTATACTGTTATACGTTTGTATCAAGAGAGATGTAATGGCATACTGCTATACGTTTGTATCAAGAGCGATGTAGTGGTATACTACTATACGTTTGTATCAAGAGCGATGTAATGGTATACTGCTTTACGTTTGTATCAAGAGCGATGTAATGGTATACTGCTATACGTTTGAATCAAGACCGATGTAATGGTATACTGCTATACGTTTGTATCAAGAGCGATGTAATGGCATACTGCTATACGTTTGTATCAAGACCGATGTAGTGGTATACTGCTATACGTTTGTATCAAGAGCGATGTAATGGTATACTGCTATACGATTGTATCAAGAGCGATGTAATGGTATAGTGCTATACGTTTGTATCAAGAGCGACGCAATGGTATACTGCTATACGTTTGTATCAAGACCGATGTAATGGTATACTGTTATACGTTTGTATCAAGAGCGATGTAATGGTATACTTTTATACGATTGTATCAAGAGCGATGTAATGGTATACGTCTATACGATTGTATCAAGAGCGATGTAATGGTTTACTGCTACAGGTTTGTATAAAGAGTGATGTAATGGTATACTGCTATACGTTTGTATCAAGACCGATATAATGGTATACTGCTATACGTTTGTATCAAGGGCGATGTAATGGTATACTTCTATACGATTGTATCAAGAGCGATGTAATGGTTTACTGCTACACGTTTGTATCAAGAGTGATGTAATGGTATACTGCTATACGATTGTATCAAGACCGATGTAATGGTATACTGCTATACGTTTGTATCAAGAGCGATGTAATGGTATACTGCTATACGTTTGTATCAAGAGCGATGTAATGGTATACTGCTATACGTTTGTATCAAGAGCGATGTAGTGGTATACTGCTATACGTTTGTATCAAGAGCGATGTAATGGTATACTGCTATACGATTGTATCAAGACCGATGTAATGGTATACTGCTACATGTTTGTATCAAGAGCGATGTAATGGTATACTGTTATACGTTTGTATCAAGAGCGATGTAATGGTATACTGCTATACGTTTGTATCAAGAGCGATGTAATGGTATACTGCTATATGTTTGTATCAAGAGCGATGTAATCGTATACTGCTATACGTTTGTATCAAGAGCGATGTAATGGTATACTGCTATACGTTTGTATCAAGAGCGATGTAATGGTATACTGCTATACGTTTGTATCAGGAGCGATGTAATGGTATACTGCTATACGTTTGTATCAATAGCGATGTAATGGTATACTGCTATGCGATTGTATCAAGAGCGATGTAATGGTATACTGTTATACGATTGTATCAAGAGCGATGTAATGGTATACTGCTATACGTTTGTATCAAGAGCGATGTAATGGTATACTGCTATACGTTTGTATCAAGAGCGATGTAATGGTATACTGCTATACGATTGTATCAAGAGCGATGTAATGGTTTACTGCTACATGTTTGTATAAAGAGCGATGTAATGGTATACTGCTATACGTTTGTATCAAGAGCGATGTAATGGTATACTGCTATACGTTTGTATCAAGGGCGATGTAATGATATACTGTTATACGTTTGTATCAAGAGCGATGTAATGGTATACTGTTATACGTTTGTATCAAGAGCGATGTAATGGTATACTGCTATACGATTGTATCAAGAGCGATGTAATGGTATAGTGCTATACGTTTGTATCAAGAGCGATGTAATGGTATACTACTATACGTTTGTATCAAGAGCGATGTAATGGTATACTGCTATACGTTTGTATCAAGAGAGATGTAATGGCATACTGCTATACGTTTGTATCAAGAGCGATGTAATGGTATACTGCTATACGTTTGTATCAAGAGCGATGTAATGGTATACTGCTATACGTTTGTATCAAGACCGATATAATGGTATACTTCTATACGTTTGTATCAAGAGAGATGTAATGGCATACTGCTATACGTTTGTATCAAGAGCGATGTAATGGTATACTGCTATACGTTTGTATCAAGAGCGATGTAATGGTATACTGCTATACGTTTGTATCAAGACCGATATAATGGTATACTTCTATACGTTTGTATCAAAAGAGATGTAATGGCATACTGCTATACGTTTGTATCAAGAGCGATGTAATGGTATACTGCTATACGTTTGTATCAAAACCGATATAATGGTATACTTCTATACGTTTGTATCAAGAGAGATGTAATGGCATACTGCTATACGTTTGTATCAAGACCGATGTAATGGTATACTGTTATACGTTTGTATCAAGAGAGATGTAATGGCATACTGCTATACGTTTGTATCAAGAGCGATGTAGTGGTATACTACTATACGTTTGTATCAAGAGCGATGTAATGGTATACTGCTTTACGTTTGTATCAAGAGCGATGTAATGGTATACTGCTATACGTTTGAATCAAGACCGATGTAATGGTATACTGCTATACGTTTGTATCAAGAGCGATGTAATGGCATACTGCTATACGTTTGTATCAAGACCGATGTAGTGGTATACTGCTATACGTTTGTATCAAGAGCGATGTAATGGTATACTGCTATACGATTGTATCAAGAGCGATGTAATGGTATAGTGCTATACGTTTGTATCAAGAGCGACGCAATGGTATACTGCTATACGTTTGTATCAAGACCGATGTAATGGTATACTGTTATACGTTTGTATCAAGAGCGATGTAATGGTATACTTTTATACGATTGTATCAAGAGCGATGTAATGGTATACGTCTATACGATTGTATCAAGAGCGATGTAATGGTTTACTGCTACAGGTTTGTATAAAGAGTGATGTAATGGTATACTGCTATACGTTTGTATCAAGACCGATATAATGGTATACTGCTATACGTTTGTATCAAGGGCGATGTAATGGTATACTTCTATACGATTGTATCAAGAGCGATGTAATGGTTTACTGCTACACGTTTGTATCAAGAGTGATGTAATGGTATACTGCTATACGATTGTATCAAGACTGATGTAATGGTATACTGCTATACGTTTGTATCAAGAGCGATGTAATGGTATACTGCTATACGTTTGTATCAAGAGCGATGTAATGGTATACTGCTATACGTTTGTATCAAGAGCGATGTAGTGGTATACTGCTATACGTTTGTATCAAGAGCGATGTAATGGTATACTGCTATACGATTGTATCAAGACCGATGTAATGGTATACTGCTACATGTTTGTATCAAGAGCGATGTAATGGTATACTGTTATACGTTTGTATCAAGAGCGATGTAATGGTATACTGTTATACGATTGTATCAAGAGCGATGTAATGGTATACTGTTATACGATTGTATCAAGAGCGATGTAATGGTATACTGCTGTACGATTGTACGTATGTAATGATTTACTGCTATACGATTGTATCAAGACCGATGTAATGGTATACTGCTATATGTTTGTATCAAGAGCAATGTTATGGTATACTGCTATACGATTGTATCAAGAGCGATGTAATGGTTTACTGCTATACGATTGTATCAAGACCGATGTAATGGTATACTGCTATACGTTTGTATCAAGACCGATGTAATGGTATACTGCTATACGTTTGTATCAAGAGCAATGTAATGGTATAGTGCTATACGTTTGTATCAAGAGCGATGTAATGGTATACTGCTATACGTTTGTGTCTAGACCGATATAATGGTATACTGGTATACGTTTGTATCAAGAGCAACGTAATGGTATACTGCTATAGGATTGTATCAAGAGCGATGTAATGGTGTACTGCTATACGTTTGTATCAAAACCGATTTAATGGTATACTTTTATACGATTGTATCAAGAGCGATGTAATTGTATACTGTTATACGATTGTATCAAGAGCGATGTAATGATATACTGTTATACGTTTCTATAAACAGCGATGTAATGGTATAGTGCTATACGTTTGTATCAAGAGCGATGTAATGGTATACTGTTATACGATTGTATCAAGAGCGATGTACTGGTTTACTGCTATACGTTTGTATCAAGAGCGATGTAATGGTATACTGCTATACGATTGTATCAAGAGCGATATAATGGTATACTGTTATACGATTGTATCAAGAGCGATGTAATGGTTTACTGCTATACGATTGTATCAAGAGCAATGTAATGGTATACTGCTATACGTTTGTATCAAGAGCGATGTAATGGTATACTACTATACGATTGTATCAAGAGCGATGTAATGGTATACTACTATACGTTTGTACCAAGAGCGATGTAATGGTATACTACTATACCTGTGTATCAAGAGCGATGTAATGGTATACTACTATACGTTTGTATCAAGAGCGATGTAATGGTATACTGCTATACCTTTGTATCAAGAGCGATGTAATGGTATACTGATATACGTTTGTATCAAGAGCGATGTAATGGTATACTGCTATACGATTGTATCAAGAGCGATGTAATAAATGAACGTACTATGAAATGCTATACGAATGTAAGTATGTAATGGTATACTGCTATGCGAATGTACGTATGTAATGGTATACTGCTATACGATTGTATCAAGAGCGATGTAATGGTATACTGCTATACGTTTGTATCAAGAGCGATGTAATGGTATACTACTATACGATTGTATCAAGAGCGATGTAATGGTATACTGCTATACGTGTGTATCAAGAGCGATGTAGTGGTATACTGCTATACGTTTGTATCAAAAGCGATGTAATGGTATACTGCTATACGTTTGTATCAAGAGCGATGTAATGGTATACTGCTATACGTTTGTATCAAGAGCGATGTAGTGGTATACTGCTATACGTTTGTATCAAGAAAGATGTAGTGGTATACTGCTATACGTGTGTATCAAGAGCGATGTAGTTGTTTACTGCTATACGTTTGTATCAAGAGCGATGTAATGGTATACTGCTATACGTTTGTATCAAGAGCGATGTAATGGTTTACTGCTATACGTTTGTATCAAGAGCGATGTAATGGCATACTGCTATACGTTTGTATCAAGAGCGATGTAATGGTATACTGCTATACGTTTGTATCAAGAGCGATGTAATGGTATACTGCTATACGTTTGTATCAAGACCGATATAATGGTATACTTCTATACGTTTGTATCAAGAGAGATGTAATGGCATACTGCTATACGTTTGTATCAAGAGCGATGTAATGGTATACTGCTATACGTTTGTATCAAGAGCGATGTAATGGTATACTGCTATACGTTTGTATCAAGACCGATATAATGGTATACTTCTATACGTTTGTATCAAAAGAGATGTAATGGCATACTGCTATACGTTTGTATCAAGAGCGATGTAATGGTATACTGCTATACGTTTGTATCAAGACCGATATAATGGTATACTTCTATACGTTTGTATCAAGAGAGATGTAATGGCATACTGCTATACGTTTGTATCAAGACCGATGTAATGGTATACTGTTATACGTTTGTATCAAGAGAGATGTAATGGCATACTGCTATACGTTTGTATCAAGAGCGATGTAGTGGTATACTGCTATACGTTTGTATCAAGAGCGATGTAATGGTATACTGCTATACTTTTGTATCAAGAGCGATGTAATGGTATACTGCTATACGTTTGTATCAAGACCGATGTAATGGTATACTGCTATACGTTTGTATCAAGAGCGATGTAATGGTATACTGCTATACGTTTGTATCAAGACCGATGTAGTGGTATACTGCTATACGTTTGTATCAAGAGCGATGTAATGGTATACTGCTATACTTTTGTATCAAGAGCGATGTAATGGTATACTGCTATACGTTTGTATCAAGACCGATGTAATGGTATACTGCTATACGTTTGTATCAAGAGCGATGTAATGGTATACTGCTATACGTTTGTATCAAGACCGATGTAGTGGTATACTGCTATACGATTGTATCAAGAGCGATGTAATGGTATACTGCTATACGATTGTATCAAGAGCGATGTAATGGTATAGTGCTATACGTTTGTATCAAGAGCGACGCAATGGTATACTGCTATACGTTTGTATCAAGACCGATGTAATGGTATACTGTTATACGTTTGTATCAAGAGCGATGTAATGGTATACTTTTATACGATTGTATCAAGAGCGATGTAATGGTATACTTCTATACGATTGTATCAAGAGCGATGTAATGGTTTACTGCTACACGTTTGTATAAAGAGTGATGTAATGGTATACTGCTATACGTTTGTATCAAGAGCGATATAATGGTATACTGCTATACGTTTGTATCAAGGGCGATGTAATGGTATACTTCTATACGATTGTATCAAGAGCGATGTAATGGTTTACTGCTACACGTTTGTATAAAGAGTGATGTAATGGTATACTGCTATACGATTGTATCAAGACCGATGTAATGGTATACTGCTATACGTTTGTATCAAGAGCGATGTAATGGTATACTGCTATACGTTTGTATCAAGAGCGATGTAATGGTATACTGCTATACGTTTGTATCAAGAGCGATGTAGTGGTATACTGCTATACGTTTGTATCAAGAGCGATGTAATGGTATACTGCTATACGATTGTATCAAGACCGATGTAATGGTATACTGCTATATGTTTGTATCAAGAGCGATGTAATGGTATACTGGTATACGATTGTATCAAGAGCGATGTAATGGTATACTGCTGTACGATTGTACGTATGTAATGATTTACTGCTATACGATTGTATCAAGACCGATGTAATGGTATACTGCTATATGTTTGTATCAAGAGCAATGTTATGGTATACTGCTATACGATTGTATCAAGAGCGATGTAATGGTATACTGCTATTCGTTTGTATCAAGAGCGATGTAATGGTATACTGCTATACGTTTGTGTCTAGACCGATATAATGGTATACTGGTATACGTTTGTATCAAGAGCAACGTAATGGTATACTGCTATAGGATTGTATCAAGAGCGATGTAATGGTGTACTGCTATACGTTTGTATCAAAACCGATTTAATGGTATACTTTTATACGATTGTATCAAGAGCGATGTAATTTTATACTGTTATACGATTGTATCAAGAGCGATGTAATGATATACTGTTATACGTTTCTATAAACAGCGATGTAATGGTATAGTGCTATACGTTTGTATCAAGAGCGATGTAATGGTATACTGTTATACGATTGTATCAAGAGCGATGTACTGGTTTACTGCTATACGTTTGTATCAAGAGCGATGTAATGGTATACTGCTATACGATTGTATCAAGAGCGATATAATGGTATACTGTTATACGATTGTATCAAGAGCGATGTAATGGTATACTGCTATACGTTTGTATCAAGAGCGATGTAATGGTGTACTGTTATACGATTGTATCAGGAGCGATGTAATGGTTTACTGCTATACGTTTGTATCAAGAGCGATGTAATGGTATACTGCTATACGTTTGTATCAAGAGCGATGTAATGGTATACTGCTATACGTTTGTATCAAGAGCGATGTAATGGTATACTGCTATACGATTGTATCAAGAGCGATGTAATGGCATAGTGCTATACGTTTGTATCAAGAGCGATGTAATGGTATACTGTTATACGATTGTACGTATGTAATGGTATACTGCTATACGATTGTATCAAGACCGATGTAATGGTATACTGCTATACGTTTGTATCAAGAGCGATGTAATGGTATACTGCTATACGTTTGTATCAAGACCTATGTAATGATAATATATTCATCCAGTATGATGCTAAAAATGTGTCTAGTTTAAATTCATCTGAATGTATCCAGTAAAATGTAGAGAGACCACTGCTAAGCAAGGATCGTAGCTCATAAACTCGGCAATAAAATCATGACCTCTAGAAATTTCGGAAAGGCGACAACCTTGCGTAGGAAATTGGCAAGGAGACTGTTCATAATGTAATGCCATAAGAGTTTATCTTGCGTATGGAATATGTATCTAATGCAAATAAATTGGTTTTGTTTATGTAATATACAAATCAGGAGATCATTGTAAATTGGACAACTATTTTCCACAGTTTAAGTTAGATCTATCAAGTGTATTTTTTCTTAGCGTCCTTTCTAGTCATGTTGCAAAAATATTTGTTTTACAAATACTTTACAAAGTATTTGATATATAGATATATATATATATATACATATATTTTAGAAGTATTAGTAAACTTAATTAGCCCGTCGAATTTTAGACAAATATATCGTTAAATGAAATGTTTCTTTGATAAGAAAAACTTAATTTTGCTCTATATAAACAAAATGAAATACCCTAAATGTGGTTAATTTCAATGTATTGTTACGAAAAAACTAGGCCCGCGATCCCCATTTTTTATATTGAAATTTGAAATTCCTTTGACCGAAAAGTCTTTTACAGAAGCTTACGAAACATTTATCGCCGACATTTTAACAACCCAGCCGCCTTATGGCCATCTACCATGAGAAAAATCCCTAAAGTTTCGTAGATTATAAAAAAAACCCGACATAGTAACATTATTTTCTTCACCCTCTCTCCTCTTTCCTATACCTTATATTCTATAATTCTATAATACTAGTATTCTTCAATATTGATAGTTATCAAAGGTACCAGGAAATTTATAAAAATGATCACATTATTGATATTCATGTCAACACCGAAATGTTGACCACTGGGCTGGTGATACCCTCGGGGACAAAACGTTCACCAGCAGTGGCATCAACCCAGTGGTGTAGATAGTTATCAAAGGTACCAGGATTATAATTTAGTACGCCAGACGCGCGTTTCTTCTACATAAGACTCATTCATCAGTGACGCTTTACAAAATATTTGTAAAGTCAAACTAGTAAATAGTTGAAGAGCAATAAAGATTCAAAATTCCCAAAAATTGTGCCAAATATGGCTAATGTAATCTTTGCCTGGAATAAGAAAGTCCTTAGTTTTTCGAAAATTACAAAGTTTTGTTAACAGGAAATTTATAAAAATAACCACATTATTGATATTCATGTCAACAACGAAATGTTGACTACTGGCCTGGTGATACCATCTGGGAGAAACGAGACTTGAGAAGAAAAAATACTTCCGAATTGTATTTTCTACTTCTGAATGATACACAAAAGAACAACACAACAATGTACATTTCGCTATCCTTTGAAATTGGAATTTGATCAAGAAAAAAACTGCATGTTCTATTTTGATCATACATGTGTAGTTTCAGTTTTAAACCATTGTTCTATATATATAGATTGTACGGACGGAATGGAAGACACTTGTTTATTTTCTGTCACAGTGCTTAAACCTTAGTTTCTGTGTAATATTTGTAGATTGAATCTGATTATTTTGTTCCTTTTTTTTCTTTCTCTTTAAGCTTTGTCCTTTCACTTATACATGTTAAAATAGTTTTACTTCAGGTCGATTACCCTTTACTATCGTTTATTCTTTTCACACAAAAATAATTTATCCTAAAATTTTCAATTGCATAAAAAACGGGACATGCTCACGCCTTTTTAGTTCAACACACATTTATGGTAATTTTTCGTTACCTTCAGAATTACACTACAAGATTTCATTCAAATAATATATTTGTGGATAATGATACGACTAGAAGCAGAGTTGTCACTAGTTTACTTGTTTATTCTTAATTTCTGTTGAAATAAATATGAGCGATATTTTGTTCCCGGCCGCTCCTGCATGAGGCTAATACAAAAACAATTGCGGACTAACACTCAATAGGCCCGTGATACTAAAATTTCTGATTAGAGTCTTTGAAATTTTAAGATAGCACAGGATTACTTATTTGGGTTCATGATAGATCGCACATAGTCAATGAAATGATGATTTCTCTTTTATGTACCTATTTCCCGTTCATTTAATAAGGGAGATAACTTGCGTAAGTAACGACGCACGTTTGGTATATCGTTTTCCGCTAGAGGCGTGCAATCAATTACGTATACTTCGCCTTAAACGATTTTCTAAGGATTTTCTCATTCCAGGAATATATTACCTTAGCCGTATTTAGTACAACTTTGTGGAATTTTGGGTCCTCAATGCTCTTCAACCTTTTACCTTTTTGGCTCTATAATTATTGATCTGAGCGTCACTGATGAGTTTTATGTAGACGAAACGCGCGTCTGACGTATTAAATTATAATCCTGGTACCTTTGATAACTATTCTTACCTCCATTGTTATCCTTTACTCCTTTTGCTCTTACAAAGTTTAAACACCCTGCTGGTAAATCCGGATCGTTCTCAGGAATTTGAAGTGGAAAACAGAAGTCCCGACTGAAAGGAACAAACATATTATTTTGTCGAATAATATCAGCATGACACAAAGTGTAAGTTAGAAAAAATACAATTTTATAACATAACAGCACTTCGGTGTTGACATGAATATCAATTATATGGCAACTTTTTTGTTAATTTCCTGTTACAAAACTTTGAATTTTTTGAATAAATTAGGAATTGTTTTTATTCCAAAGTATATTACCTTAACTATATTTGGCACAATTTTTGGGGAATTTTGGGTCCTTAATGCTCTTCAACTTTGTACTTGTTTGGCTTTATAACTATTTTGATGTGATCGTCACTGATGAGTGTCATGCAGACGAAACGCGCGTCTGGCGTATTAAATTATGATCCTGGTACATTTGATAACTAATAACAATTCAGAGGACATGACAGACAAATCATAACTGTTAATTCGAAAGTAATGCGTGAATTTATTATTGCTGGTTTAAAACGATACATCAAAATGCGAAATGATTAATTGTAATTTCGGAAATGTTCCATACAAGTAATTATCATGCTATCAATAATTAAAATGCAATCTTTAAATGTTGTCTTCTCGTAGCATTTTTGCAATCATACAGACAGCATAAAAAAATCTGAATTTACAGTAGTTTTAAAATAATGTTCTAAATTTCTTATTCTGATAAAATATGCTCTTATGTTTAATAATGATGTTTTATTATACAATTATGTTTCATATATTACACTTCATAATAAAGCTCTATCTATACGTACTCATCTTTGTTTGGGTTTTTACAGCAGTCATTTTCAGCAAATGCTACGAAAATAAAAGTATGCATACCTATGATCAACTATTTATCATTAAACACATTGAAACATGGCAAAAAACAAAGAGAGAAATAATGCATGAGTGGGTTAAATTCATATTTTTCTTTTTCTTTATCGGCGAAAAGAATCAACCATAATGAGGGAAGTAATTAAAAAATTAAAGTCCTCATGGAATATTTCTTTTTTGATAGGATGAAATCGGCATTTTTTTTTACAAAAGCTCCGTGTTGTTGGTTGTTGCAATAACCACTTTTTTGACAATGATACTTAATCTCAAATGCATGTACCATTGATCAGCCATATAATGAAATTGTATTTTTCAAATTTGTAAAATGTATTGGGACTTCACACTTATGGTTCAAATGTCCAAATCATTCATTGTTATGCAAATGAATACAGCACGATTTCAACTATGACGGTATATGACGATAGCAACGAAAATCCAAAACATTGTAAGATCGATATATGTATTGACGTCTACCATACACTAGTGTATATCCCTTATCAAATTTCTATATTGCCCAGATTGCATTGCAATTGTGGATACATTTAACAACGTAAAGACCTTAGGACTATCTGATAGACATGAATTAATATCTTCGTCATATAAAGTTATGGATATGCATAATCTTTCGTTGTCACAATTCTTTTCTATCTTCGTTTTTCCATTGATATTATTGATATTGATATTTCCAACAAATTAACTGTAAAACAGAAACAGACATATAAAACACGATTATTTGTGTAAACCTCTTTCCTTAAGATATATCATGCAGATTATTAACAATTTCTTTGAAATTCATAGTCTTCAAGAGGGGGGGCGAAAGATACTAAAGACACAGTTAGACTCATAAAGAGAAAATAAAAAAAATAAACTAAAACGCCATGGATATAAATGAAAAGACAAACATACACATAATAGTACATGTGACACAACAAAGAAAACTGCAGACTAAGGAACACGAACCCCACTTAAACTTGAAGTGATCTTTTGTGCTCCGGAAGGGTAACCCAATTCTGCTCCACATGTGGCACCCGTCGTGTTGCTCATGTTATTACTAACCCGGTAAATAGTCTAATTCGGTAGGTCACTTCTCATCAACGAAACATTTGTCTCAGGTACGTTTCGTTAGTATCTACTCAGAGCTGTTTATGTTCAATGAAAGTGAGATTTGATGATACGTGTTTCTAGTTGCCAAAGACAAAGATATAAAGGACATAGAACCCAGTATAATTAAGTTCTTACATGGTATATTAGTTTTAATGATGTCGTGTGCTACTAGTTGGCCATGTGATACAACCTGTGCAGACCTGATTTTATCACCCTGTATAGGTGGTCCTAAATCCTCGTCCATTATTGCTTGTGAAATTAAACGGGCGTTTGGTAATTCATCGCCATTTTTTGCAACACGGGGTAATCCTTTACCTATATAATTATAAAAAAACACCTTTTATTAAATTGTAAGTCGTATATATCAAATCTCGTTTAAGTCACACTTTTTTGATGATATAAGAATAACGATACTTCAGTTCAAGATCTGACAGTTAAATGGAGTAAAATTATTTTTTAGCTATGATGTCATATTAGTATAGTTCAGATAAAAACAAATATACAAAAGAGAGACGAAAGATACCAAAGGGACTGTCAAACTCTTAAATCTAAAACAAGCTGACAACGCCATGGCTAAAAATGAAAAAGACAAACAAACAACAGCACACATGACACAACATACTAGAAATCTAAAGAATAAACATCACGAACCCCATAAAAAAACTAGGGGTGATATCAGGTGCTCCGGAAGGGTAAATAGATCCTACTCCACATGTGGCACCCGTCGTGTGGCTTATGTGATAACTATATCAATAGTTGTAGAATAAAAGTTCATAAACATGAAGCTACATGTAGTGTAGACAAGTTCCTGCTCTTTGGTCGGGTTGTTGTCACCTTGACACATTCCTCATTTCTATTCTCAATTTGATGAGGAGAATGAAACTAACTGTTGACTAATCGTATATATTCAGCAGCACTAACTTCAACATTTTCATACACTTAGTATGAGAACAACGACATTCGTGTTGATATATCAAGTAATGATGATTATACATTTTCCTTTTTATGTAACATTATTTGGATGTGTGATATGTGATATGTACATGTATAATGCTACTACATTTGCATGATTCATATAAATATTAGAACAAAGGAGTCGTTAAAAACAACCAATTACTAAAAAAAAAACACAAACAAGAATTTTATAAATTCACAATAGCAGTACACATTGAAATTGATATGCTTACCGTCCGCGTAATCAAATATTTTGTTTCCATTTTCATCATTTAATCTCGCAAATAAAGAGTTTGATTTTCCAAATGATGGATTTTTCTGGTTGTTACACAATCCATCAACTGTTCTGTACTGAGCATAAACATTACACGCCGCTGAAATTTCAAACAACAGGATTTTATTCATCAAGGGTATGATCAAGTATGTCATTATGTGTATTGATAACAGTCCATTTATCTATTTCGAATAATATATAATTCTATTCCAATTATTATATATGTAGAACTCATATCTATGGCGGGTTCCAAATCTGTGGCAGATTCATGATTGATTGTTGGTTGCTTAACGTCCAGTGGCAAATATTTCATGCATATTCAGGACGAGAACAAGTTCACAATAAATACAATAGGTAGGTTGTTGTAATAGAGGCCATCTAGGATGATGGTCGGGGAAATTTGGACTGCCACCGGAAAATGAGGGTATATTGGATAGTGGCAGATTCATAATATATGGCAAATGTGACGTTATAAACGTCAAACAAATCAAAGCTATGGCAGATTTTTGTTTTCCAGAAATCTATGGCAGATCTAACATATAACGTCACAATGGATAACGCCATATTACATTGTCGCAAATGATAGCGGAGCCAATTTAATTGTACACCATTCTAGATGAGGGTCTCAACAACGATTTGAGGATGGTTTACATAAAGATGTGACTTATTATCTAGAAAAGGGACAAAATGTGCTGTACCGGTCGAAGCCAGCGCTAAACAAGGTGAGTCACTGATCGTGCATTCTATTTGCACAACATTTGCCATAGATTTCGAAACAATAAAAATCCGCCAAAAGAATAGGAAATTACAAAACTTGCCAAAGATTAGGATTGTAAAAAATCTGCCTTAGATTTGGGATGGCATGACGTCATATTTGCCATAGTTTTGGAATCTGCTATAGATTTGAAACCCATACATAGATTTGAGTCCTGCATATATATTGATTGATTACATTTTATTAAACAAATCTTCATATTACCTTCTGAAATGTGTGGACAACATCCTGCAACGTTACGTGCAATTAATTCAAATAAAAAAAAAATAATTGTATTCACAAATAAAAAGGTTAATTGGTATATCAATTACAAACAAGAAATTAGTAAAGAGACTAACATGCATAAATTATTTTAGACAAAAACATTCATTTAACAATATTAATATAACATGTTAGTAAATACACAATAAATGCATAGCTAGTTGGGTAAACGAAAGATAACTTCAATTGATATAAAGACACTTCATTTTGCAATTTTTTAGTTTTCTAGTTTCAGAACTTATTTTCAGGTATTGCATAACGATGTTATTAACCTTTGATATAATCAGATAATGAACACCACCTATTGAACTTCTTTTATTAAATTTCGATAGCGAAAATCTTTCCATACGTTAAACAAAGACAACTAAATAACTATTTATCTAAACCACATTTAAAATCATTATTCATAAAAAAGTAATCTTTAAAAAAAAGGACTTCCTTTCGAAATTTCCTCAGTATGTTTGTAATTTTACTTTTTTTTTTTTTATGAATAATGATTTTAAATGTGGTTTAATTGACCTCATATCAATTTAAAAGTATCACTTGCATACTTCAAATTTTTTTGTTTTAAAACTGGTGAAAACATATAATTTATTTCTTCTGTTGTATTTGGTTGAGCGTTCTTGACAAATTTTTTTGAAGAATGCTTCGAACGTTTGGAATAAATCAGTTAGTCTGAGTAAAGTCCTCAGAATCGAGTGTTATCGACCAATCGAACGAAAGACGAGAAATGTAAACTAAGAAATCAAGAAATATTACCACATTCATCTTTAGGGACACCTTTTTCTCCATATGATGCGTATACGTTAACTGTTAAGAAAATAAATATCATGATTACTTAACATTTCTGCTCGAGAAGTATTTATATTATTTTATTTTATTTTTAGAGTAAGTCTTTCTTCCACTATTGATACATTTTCTTATCATGCTTATTGTCAAATGATTAGTCTTCAAAATATATTTGCTGTGTCTAATTGAAATAATTGCCTCGCTTACATGTCTTGTATAGGTTTGATTTAAGTAAAACAAAATATGATTTTTTTTAAATCTTAAATTGAGATATTTTTTTTTCATGCTATTCTCTGATCTTTGTTAACATTTTACATGATTAGGCATTATATTTTATCAAAATTATCAAAATAACGTATATTCATGTTACTATTAGTAACGAGCATGAATTGAAGAATTATCTTATTAGTACATTTACTCGTCGAGAAAAAAAACCTACAAAATAAAACACGTTTGCAGACTTCTCATGAGAAACGTAACAAATAATTAAAGCAAAAATCAGAGTTTTGTCATTTGTAGGTTCTAACTATTAACATAATGATGTTCGCTACTCTGTATAAATAAACTCATCGTAGATAGATACCAGGATTATTTTTTTATTATTATTAACTTCAAACGCGCGTTTAGTCTATAAAAGACTGCTTAGTGACGCTCGCTTTTTAAAAGACCGTTACAAATGATAGTTTATGGTGGTGTTCGTGTGGCTTATTCTTTAATTTTCTATGTACTATTTTTTGTCTGTTTTTCTTTTTCATTTTTAGCCATGGCGTTGTCAGTTCATTTTCGATTTATTTTGTGAAGGTTAGAAATATTAACGCATTCCAGTTCCTGATAAGTATTTTTTTAAATCAGTATTTGTCTGTACTATTTAACTGCATGGTTGAGATCCTTTCAGATTCGATTTATACCTCATTTTTACCACAGCAGGATTGTCATGTTCTTTTAAACTTGAAAGAAAAATGATGAGTCCAGAACCAATCCTATATATACCAATAGATACTCTTTGTATTTAATTTCTATTCTTATTCTATTTTGTTCAATGTGATGTTTTCTTCTACTTAGATTTATTTTGTTTTGTGTTTCGGTTAAGGATAAACTACCAATTGAAGGCTTTTTCTAATCAGGTATCCCGAGCCTCTTAAATATTAAAATATTTAGTTTAAAGGAAAGTTCAAAGCATCCCATAAATGCTTTGAACTTTCCTTCTAAACTAAATTTGTTTAATATTTAAGAGGCTCGGAATAAAATAATAGAACAATAACAATAACATAATGGCATTTATAAGAACCATAACATAATGGCATTATAATAAAACCATAACATAATGGCGAGATCTTTAAAAGTACAAAGCCACGTCATATATATCAAAGAATAAAAAAAGTCACACGTACAAAACATACCAGCAAAATGAAGGATAATACAAACAGCACATTGAAAGGGTGTATAAGTACCGAACCATTCTATAAACTTCAATATAAATTGAAAGATAAAATATATTTCAAGACCAGACAGAGCCTTAAAAATGTTAGAGGATAATATCTGCTTTTCTAATGATGTAAAGGAAAATCTGTGAAACGGTATTCCATAACGGTCAACCAACTCGCGATGGCGTCCGTAACATTTACAAACGGATGGATTCTCATCACAGCCAGAAAATCCCCCCAAAAATGTGTATTCGTGAAAATGGACGTTATATAAAAATGCGCCTGGGTTTAACATGTTTTGTGAGATATCACATATCATAGAAAACAGCTATGTTTTGTGTATTACCAAATTGAATATACATAATACTGTAGCAAAAAAATGTTTGCTGGTTTCTTTCAAACATGGTTAATTAGTTGTCAAAGGTGCCAGCCAGCAGATAAAAATCGCAGTAAAATATTATCAGGTACTTACTGAAATCTTCCGATACAGCACAGTTTAAAGCAACAAGCATGATAAGTTTTAGAATCGCCATCCCTAATGCAAACAGTCTCTTATGTAATATCAGTGGTTTTATATCAACATCATAGAGGCTTTCTAAGGATAGCTACTTGACATTTCTTTAAGCATGTCTCAAAAGTTAACATATGTTGAATTTTATATCAAATTAAATAACACTTACACAGAAATCTCTTCGAATCAAAATATGACTATTGTATTACCGCAATATCTACTTCTAAATAAACTCATCATAGATACCAGGATTACATTTTGTATATACGCCAGACGCGCGTCTACAAAAGACTCATCAGTGACGCTCTAATCCAAAAATTAACCTCTAAGACACCCCTGATGTTTGCACAAAAGCATACAGAACACAATTGGTTTTATAAAGTTTATATACGAAATATAGGATCATGTTATGCAACATGGAGTAAGAACAAACATACTGGATGTGGCATTATGTATTAATAATTGTAATATCCATCTGCTACATATTTTAATATATAATCATCATCTATAATAATATTTCTCGATAATTCATCTGTAAAAATGCAGTAATTCCTCTGTGAATATTCAGTATTCGTAAAAAGATATTTTATTTTCGTTAAAAACGAATTTGAAATGTTTACTATTAACACATGAGTATCCTTTGAATTCATTTTACCTCCTACTCCCTACATGTAAATGAATTTTAATGATAACAGGTTATTTTTATTTTGACATCATCTAAATTGTCTGAAATTAAACAAGGTAAGTCAGACATTTTACTAGCTCTGTTCAGTACATGTTTAAACATTTAAATACGTTGTTGTTTTATTCTGTTGATTCAAACTATTAATCGATTTGAACAAAACATGTACACACTAGTGGCAGACATTCACTCTGAAATAGTGGAAGTTGTTAGCAAGCAAAATCGAGGGAATTGTGCAAATGATGATACAAGCATGAAAGTTATCACAAAGCATCATTATTATAAACTTTTTAAGAAAACACTGCTGGCCATTAAAAAATTTCATTATTTCAAGATGGCCACGGCCTTTTTCTAAAATGGCTGTTTCTTTTTTCAGTTTGAAAATACTGATTTTTCAGGAGAACTTTTCTTTTACCTTCTTTTAGTAAAAAACAATTATTGGGTTTGGTAGCTACCTTGCTTACATGTAAAGTATTTACTAGAAATAAATATATTTGACATATGCAGGGTTTGCGCATGCGCGAAAATGTAACAAAATTAATTCAAAAACATTTGAACTGCTTACTATATATCTAGTGCTTTTGGAATTTCAATTATATTATGAATTGGTTTGATAACAATTTTAAAGGTTATGATTAAACAATTTTGCGCATGCGCAAACTTTCTTATAGACATAAAGAGCGATTTGTATGCACAACAAGGGCACACTGGTATAAATTGTATATTACTCTTAAAATCGAGGCTCTTCTAGAGTTGTTCAAGTAAGTGTAACTTAAATGAAGTCACAGTTTAAAACACGCCCATTTAGTTGCAATGATCAGGTATTCGATGGATAAGGCGAAATATGTGGTTAATACGGGAGAAACATCAATAGTAACTGCAGATCAGCCACCTTTGGTATTGGCTTTTCAGTGGCAAAGCCCTGATTTGTACGGAAAAGATAAGTTTATCGTCATGTGAGGCGGATTGCGCATTGAAATTCTGGGTGATATATTACGTGATAGTGGATGGACATGTTTCCTCACTTTAGCCAATATTGCAACACCTAGAACGGCAGATTCATTTATGTATATTCAAATTTACCTAGGACTAGACACGCGCATCTGATAACTGTCTGTGTTTTGCTTGAACTGTATGTATCGGCTTAAAAAAGCTAACCACAGAAATTATAATCATGTCATGACTCTATGACGTTCAATGATTTGTTAGGTGTTAGGAAATAGAGTCATCTCGACCACAGTTGAATTTTTGGCGTTTAATTATAAATTAAGAACTTTCTGTGAATTTAGTAGTAAGCTCATTTCATGAGGCCGATTTTGTACAAACAGACTATATGAAGCATGATACCGTATTTTGTTTATGTCTTGATCGTGTAAATTATTCTCGATCGTTACCGTTCTTTATCCGAGATATGACATTCCTTCTCTAACATCACCCACAGTTGGCAATTAATTTCGAAAATGATAATATCACTGTACGTAAGACTAGCAAATATTTTTCTTATAGCACAATTGATTTGGCACAAAACAGAATAATGCAATTGTGAGGGGCGATGTTGTTGTCATAGGTTTAATCGAAGATCCTTTTAGACATATGGATGGTAGCTGGACCAGACGTCAGTAGACTATAAGATGAATTTGAAAGATCTAGTGGTTTGAGACATTCTATAACAGATGAACACTCTACGAAAACACAAAAAGATTTTTTTTTAAAGTTTTAAGGCAAACAATACGAATATATTTTGAAGCAAATGCAAAACGAAGTAAAACCTGCTTATAACCAGATCAAAAAGAACAACTTCCAACTATGTCCGTAAAATAAAACTGGAAACGTCTTTGTCAACAACAAAGCTTAGAACGTGATTGCGATATCTTTTCTAGACTTTTATTTCTTGTCACAGTAGTCAAATTGACTTTGAATATTTCTTTCTCCATAAACTGTGGTATTAAATCGGTGCAAATGGGTATATTTGAAACATTCTGCAATTTGCTGATCCAAAGTCTGACGCATTTATCGTTGATCGGGCAGCAATGGTTAATTCCAGGCCACCTTGTTGGGCAAAACTATTTGATGATTATGCAAATGATGTCATACTGCCTTACATAAAATCTTGCATCGATAAGTATTCAAGAGTGGACATTGCATTTGATGTTAACTAAATACAGAAGGTGGTTCTGGTAGAAAACCAGGGGTTTGTAGTAGTTTTTACTGTGAAGATGACAATGACAACAGTTTCTTGACGACATAATTGCTTTTTTAGAGACTAATTAAAATTTTTATTTTACTCAAGGTGAAAATGTTTTTTGCAATTCCAATAAGGATACTTTCCAGCTACTCCCTTGTAATCATGGGGAAGCAGATACACAAATTTTTGTCCATATTCGGCATGATTATAAAAATAGTTGTAAAACGGTAATTTTAGTAAGCACTAACACAGATGTGGTAGTATTAAGAATTGCAGCACTTCCACAAACATGTTGGAACAACCTGTTGACAGGTTTTAGCAGGAATGAAGACTTTTGATGGCTTCTTGTACGTGACATATCAAATGCCTTTGGTCCTCGTGTAGCTATTCTTCCTTTCGTCCATGCATTCAATGGATGTGACACTTTGTCGGATTTTCTTGGGAAAGGGAAGAGGTCAGTTTGGATGACATGGGTATGAAGAATAAAGACACACACATGGACATCATAGAAGCATTTGTTTGCATCATGTATGACAGAGCAACATCAACATTTTCTTTCAACAAGGCACGATGTAATTTGTTAGCCAGGAAACAGAAGCATTGTAATGCAGTTCCGCCTACAAGAGGTTTTTTCCAGTGCACATCCAAAGAGAGGCATATTAAGGAGGACAATTTGGGCTCAGCTTGATTCATTCATTTGACAGGTACATGTACCAAGTCATGAACACTGGGGTTGGATGAAAGAAAAAAATCGATGACAGTTGGAAACCAAAATGGACTTCTTCGTCTGCCGTTGCATCATCCTGTCAGGAACTTTTGAAATGCGGAGGCTTGTCCTGGTGATCTGTTGGGTTACAAGCTAGTGTCCAATATTTGATACTGGCAAGACACAATGGGTAATGTTTTATTTGGGTTGCTGTTTAAAATTCTAATTTTAGAATCCTTTCAAATTAAGGAACGTGCCTCCATCGTGCATATATCTAATTTTTTATCCGAATTTGGCCTTACTATTGGTCAGTTTTATCTGATCAGCTTTTCAACAATTGTATTATGTGATGTGTTTATGTTTTTCACTAATTGTGATCTCGAGCATCACTTGCGTTGACTGGTTAATGATTACAGTAGTAAATAAAGGCAACAGTAGTATACCGATGTTCAACACTCATAAATCGATAGAAAGAAAAAAACAAATCCGGGTCACAAACTAAAACCGAGGGAAACCGCATTAAATACAAGCGATCGACGACACAACATTAAAATGTAACACACACAGAAACGAACTAAGCATTAGACAAAATCCGATGAGAATAACATATATAACATCAAAACTAAATACATGAATTTGGGATAGAAAAGTACCGTGACATCTTATAATAATGTGAACTCACACTCAAACATAAGAGGAAACAAACGACACAAAAGAAACACAACGTTGAAATGTAACACACACAGAAACGAACTATAATATAACTATGACCACATTCCTGACTTAGTACAGGACATTTTTAAAATACAAAAAATGGTGGGTTGAACCTGGTTTTGTGGCATGCCAAACCTCCCTTTTTTCTGGCCATGTTAAATATAACATTAAAATGACAACATAATATTACAGGACTACAATACAAATAAATAGGGGAACACAATTGATAAAGAAACACACGAAAAATAGCTAGCAAAAGGCAAAAGGTCTAAAATTTAATACGCCAGAAGTGCGTTTTGTCCACACTAGACTTATTAATGACGCCCAGATACTAAAGTTTGAAAGCCAAAACAAGTACAAAGTTGATAGCATCGAGGACCAAAAGTTCAAAAAAGTTGTGCCAAAACCGGCTAGGGTTTTCTGTTAAGTACCAGAACATTCATATTATTTAGAATAATTTATACTTTTGCAAACAGTAAATTTTATAAAATGACTATAGAAAAAATATATATGATAAAACTGAAGTATCAACTAATTACAGAAAGCAACCGGATACATTACATAGCCTGACAAAATCAAACACAATCCAACACACAAAATAGTGACGTCACATTTGAAATTGTATAAAATGACGTCACATTTGAATTTGTAAAACAGCACATCAAAAATGAAAAGTGACGTCACATTTGAATTTATAAAACTATCTGTCAAAAATAAGATAGAATAAGGATTGATTTAATATTATATTTGTACTAAATACTGATATTACATTTAATAACAATGAAAATTGCAATACTGAGGTAGCAATTAGACACTTACCTATATTCTATGTCCGGTTAATTCAGAATCAAACTGCAACATTAATACATCGTACAAACTACGTTGAACCAAAGCAAATCTAATAAATGAAGGCGGTGATTATTTTTTCTTCAACATAACACATGAATATAACCGAAAAGACTTCAAGACATTTGACAAAATCCGATGAGAATTACAAATATAACATCAAAACTAAATACATGAATTTTGGATAGACAAACAACGTAACACGTCTTATAGCAATGCGAATTCACACTCAGCAAAACAGTCACAATCGGGAACAAGTCGCGTTTGGTAATTAAAAGATAAGACGACGTAATGACAAAACACAATCTAACAGGTGGTAAAAATGTCCTTAACTAGATTGGTCAAAGACACATCGTATGGATCAACCAATTCGTGATGGTGTCCGTAAATTTACGGAGTGTCAATTTAAATCTGCCCTCTTCATAACTTTGTTGTTGCAGTTTCTGCCACTAGTAGCACGATTTCAGTCTGAAACGGTCATTTTGGTCTGATCGTATCTTAATTGACTGGATTTACCGCTAGAGGAAAACGTCAAGACTTGTCAGATCGTTAAATCTCCGTTCGGATCGATAGTCTCATTAGGTAAATTAGTCCGTTAAGGCATGTCAAGATATTTAAGACTATCTTCTAGCGAGCTGTTTAGATCCGTTAAGACCGTGTCAGACCGAAACAGATCAAAACTCAAAATCAACATTCAAAAGTGTCAGACCATGTTTAGATCCGTTCAGTATGCCGGTATGATACCACGAGTTACGCCCCTTCTGCTTGATTAGTGCATTTTAGATTAATTATATATTTATTTGAAGTTAAAGTATTATATCATGTATATCTCTCGAATAAATAATAATAAAAAAAAGTAATTAAAGATTAAATTCTCTGTTGATTCTTTATTTCTGTTGTTGTTTGTTGGGTAACTAATAAATTATTCGTCTATATATGTTGCTTATTTTCTAATAAATATTAGTTTATGTATTTATATTAGCTATAAAGTGCAAGGACGTATGGTAATTATATACACATGAACCCTTTGTAAACATATTTTTCGTATTTGAAAATTAGAAACGGAAATATCTTAAACATATTAACCTAAAAAAGGCGATGTTGTATATTTGCCAACGAGACAATCAATTGAAATGAAGCCAAAGCAAAAATTAACACATGCGTATTTTTGTTTTAATTCGTATTCTGTTGATATGTCCTACTTTACTATTATCGTTGGAGCTGGGTTTTTTTTATTATTATTTTCGTCCTAGTTATTCTGTTAAAATCGGAAACGCTTCTATTACCATAGCTTTGTACTGTACAACCTCAGAGTGTACAACATATCATTAAACAATTATTTATTTTACACAAAGGTGCGTCTAAACACCACCAAGGTCGCCAACGTACATGAAGCTGATCATGATACTGCATTCAGTCTGTGTAGAGATAGTGTTAAAACTATAAATAAAGTACCACCGTATAAAGATTTTCATCCAAACAATTAATGTATCCTTATGTTTATTTTCTAACCCATGCATATGTATATAGCAGCAGTGGCAGATTAACTGTCTAGAGCGGATATTCATCACAGCAGAGCTTGATTTGACTTCTTAATTTACCGTTATTTAATACAAACGTCCAGATGTATGTGTAGTTTATATATACGTGATTAATGACAACTTATCGGTGGGTGTGTTAATATTCACACCTGTGTGTAATGTCTCTGCAAAAGTTTTGATGTAAAATACATTTACATGCATGTTGATTTGAATAGTACGAATTTATATTGGTTTATAATAAAATACAGATTAAAATCGATTTACGGGTGAAACTTCTGGTCTGTGTTTTAAAGAATTGGTACAAATTTGTGGATGTTTTTTTCTTATTTATTTCGAAAACGTCTATTTGTGAATTTATTGAGCAACAAATTAAACTGGCTATTTTTTTTTTAATACCATGCATGTACAATATTTGTTTTTTAAACGGAATGTCATATTTCCTTCCCCTCTTATTCCCTCCGATCCAAGGAAAATTAATTCAATTTGACATTAATCAAATGCTATTTTTGTTCAAAAGATCTACTTTGGAGCAGAATCTCGGACTTTCTTACAGCATACAGTTCTAAAATTTGTGTATTTTCTTGTCTCAATTACCATGTATATGTATATCTATATAGTACATGTATGAGGATAAGAATAGGTCACCATTTATAAAGATAGAAAGAATATATAGATGATGAAATATAAAGAACATATTGATTGATTGTTTCGTTGTTTAACATCCAAAGGCACATATTTGATGCATTTAAGGCAGGCAAATATTCAGTATAAAGATAAATGGTAAAAAAAAATAAACGATTTAGATATAGAAATATAGAAATTATATCTGAGCTCACCTCCGCTAAAAAAAAACTCACTCGTACTTGCATACATTCATCTAAAAAAATCTGGATCCGCCCCTGATATATATGGCGTAAATTAAAAAATTCTGTTTTAGTTAAAATGCTTGAGTTCAACGGCACGTGCTAGTAATCAACCGGGTCAACAGGTAACAAAATCAATGATTCATAACGCAAGAAGTAAATGACTATTTTACAATATACAATAAAAAGGTGCCGTAGGGCTAAAAGTAAAAGAATTGATGAATTTGTGTATACGTAAACTATTAGTATTGAAGCTGTTGATGTTTGACCGTCAGGTTTAATTTATGCTATATAAATGTTTTATATTCAATAAAATAATGAATCTGAATCTATTATAGCTTAGTTTAGTTTAAAGATCTTTATACAATATCAAATATTTCTAAACCCGATACCAAAAGATAATGCTGAATATTTGAGCGCTGCATGGCAAACCATTGTTTAGTTAAGAGAGTCTATAAATTTTGTCAGTTATATTACACAATGTGGGAACAGAACTGTACGGTTGTAAAATAATTTGGTCATTCGAGAGACTGTCAAGCATGGCTCCTACATTGGAAAGATAACAAGTTGCTTGATGGAAACTTTGATGAACTCTTATATTACTATATAACATTTCTGCTTCCATGATTGGTAGCTAAAACATTCTTTATGTAAATATGAACCAATACAATAATAAGAAAGATATCTGCTTTCAAACGTTTTCCTTAGAATGGTGGAGCTCCGTGTAAAACGATCAAAATAGTCGCACAACAGCGATCAAAAATGTCAAATAAACATCCAAATCAATGCTTGCTACCTGAATTTTCACATGTACCTTTTCTGATATATATATTCTGAAAGTTTCAAAGCCATTGTCCCAGTAGAAATCCAAATATATTCATTTTCTCTATGTCGGATATTTGTATTACCTGTACAATCGCTTGCAAGTTAACTGTACAATTACTCGGGGGCTTCCTGTACAATCACTTGGAGCTTTCCTGTAGAATTGCTTGGTCAAATTTATTAAATACATTGCATATGCATTGCATTGGTTGTTCCTAGTCTGTCCTATTACATTCATCTATGGTATTTGAAATGAAAATAACCACAAAACCAGTCATTTTGGCAATTAAGATTCTATGAAGAAACCCTTTTAATGTGACTATATCAGAGACAAAACAAAATGTGTACAATAGATATAAGAAAGAAGATTTGGTATGATTGCCAAAGAGACAACTCTCCACAAGAGACCAAAATGACACAGAAATTACCATATAGGTCACCGTACGGCCGTCAACAATGAGCAAAAGCCCATACCGCCTAGTCAGCTATAAAAGGCCCCGAAATAACCATGTAAAACGAGAAAACTAACTGCTTATTTATGTACAAAAATGAACGAAAAACAAATATGTAACGCATAAACAAACAACTACTGAATAAGTTTTCAACACAAAAAGAAAACGACAGTACAAACTATGTTAAGAATCTAATCTAAAATAAAAATGAGAATAATGCTCGTACAAAATAAATATTTATATATTTCGAAAAGGTGACTTTATTTACCAGCAATTTAAAAAATAATAAATACATATTTGAACAATACAACAAAGAATTTTTCAACACAGGATCAGGATATTATAACTTGATAAAGGAATTCGAATATGGAATGGTGGTTGTTTACAACGGATCCAAGAAAAGACACGTATAGGTCAATAAACATGCTATTAAAATAAGAACATGTGGTGTATAATTTCAAATGAGATGTCTGTTTATTACAAGTTATAGCTACTGGTAGAAAAAGCTCCAGTAAAATTAAATTATATCAAGGATGGGAGAGAACTTGTTATCTGAAAGACAGAGAAAACACAAAATCCTTCAATATGATTTTTTATATATCAATGTCATGATTCAGGAACTTTTCAATATTCCTATAGCATCCGACGAACGAACGAACCAGTTTGATTTTTTTAGTGAGAACAGCAGTTTATCAAACCACATTTATATATCTTCAATATAAAATTAAGGAGATTTGATATGATTGTCAAAGTTCAAAAAATAAATGGATTAAAGGGAAAATTCGCAAAAAAATAAAATTTGATATTATGTTTATCCTAAATATGAAAATGTCTGCTTAAAATGGTCTCTTTTTTTTCGTCTCGCTTCGCTCAGCGTTATTTTTGCATCCACATCGTTTCAACCCTGGCTACGCCATTGGGATGGTAGTACACGCTTGTCCTTTAAAGTTAATCTGTCTGTTTGATAATTTACAGTTTAAGGAGAATTATTCGTCTTTTGCAAAGAATATATAAAGAATAGTCTGAAAATGTGCTTACGATTTCATTCAGGCAGAGAGAAATATGTTTTTATTTTATTTCATAGGATTATTTAGTACAAATATAAAAATTGTCTTCATCTTTTACAATTTACAAATATGATTTGGTAGTGAGTTTTTTCATGCACATGGTACATGAAACTTGTATGATCTTACTTTTGTCAGAGATCTATGAACTATTGAAAATAGGACGTTCTGGAAAACACAAGTCGCATTATAAAATGCTTGTTAAATTCCGTTACATGTGGTACGTTCATATTTAAATACCTTTCTGTTGAATAAGAAAGTGTAAAAACAGTTATTGAAATTCGCCTGAAAAGAGAAAACGAGTAGTGATTATGTAACTAACTTTTTTTCATAGGACATTTGCGCTTTTTTTTTAGACACTTGCGCTTCAAAACATAGGACATTTGCGCTTGTTTTAAAAGGACATTTGCGCTTTTTACATATGACATTTAAGCTTTTGCAATATTTGTTTGTTATGAATTCCCTCCTCTTTTCCAGGGTTAGGTCCGGCAGGATTGTAATTTCATCAGACTTCCCAGTCAACACAATAAATATAAGGGGAATATAGTCTGAAAAAAAAATCCCGTATTTTAGAATAACGAAGTAATTGAAATTGGATTTAGATTAGATTTGTGATCATTAATTGGAATTTATTAAGACTCTTTAAAATATCTATTGCTTTCTCTTTATAGTAACTTTTTTAAATCGAAATTAATGAGATACATTTGTACGTTTGCAATTCTCATTTTCCGTTCACTTAAAGTTTTTGACGGTCTCCTTTTTTTTATTTATTACCTTCAAAAATTGCTCAAACTTTTATTCTCAGACTAGACAGCATGAAAGACATAAACACTTTTATAAGTCAGTGTACACACGGTGTTTTCCAAACTTTGTAATTTCTTCGCCCAGGGATATTAATTTGACATTAAAAGTCCCTCAAAGCTTTACAATACCCGGTCGTGTCATTTCCGTATATTGTAGATATACATACACCAGACATACATGTTCCAATACAGGTAAATTTTACCTTTTTGGAGGACTCCTAAGTGGGGGTGCGTTGCATGTGTGCTAATCTAAAAAAAAATCCAATCTTTTATTTTTCTAAACTGCGTTACATGCAAATGCGAAATAATTAGTGTTGTTTGTTCAGTCCAATTTATTTATAAATATTAATTTATTCTTTTGAATAAAAAAAACTACGCATGTAAACTTCAATGAATACAATAGTATTTAATACTAGTAGCCTAAATGTAAAACAATTGCAGCAAGATTTGAGGTTGAAGCGGCTCGATCAAAACTTGAATAGATGAGAAATTGTCATCATTCTTCTAATTAATTACAAAGTATTTTGTGAGAACAAATACTTATATTTTAGTGATGGTGATTCATTGTTGTTTGCCTCACCTCCAGTGGCAAATATTTCATTCGTGTTCATAACGAGAACACAAGTTTTAAATATAATAGGAAGAACTTCAAATAGTCGTTCGACAATAAGATTAAAAGTAAAATTGAAATACCACTGGATAATGAGAAAAGATTTAATAAGGATAGAAATTTAGCCTTGCAACAGCTCGCTACAGTGGGACCACTAACATAATTGAGGAAGAGTTTTCAATTTACAGAGAGCGATGGTCCTCTCAATCTACTCTGATGTCGGCCATCTCTATTCATACGTGTAGATACCAACATCACATAACGGCATCTAATTTAGATAAGATCATGACTTTAAAATCGCATTAGTAACGGTGATAATTCTGTTAAACTGTATTGTTTATTATGCTCGAGTTTTTGGTTGGTCTCGTGAGAATAAGTTCACCTCGACAGCGAGAGGACTTTAGTTCGAATCCCAAACGGGTCTAACAAAGAGTTTTTTTCTTTCTTTCGAACTGTTAGCTTGTGAACTTACACGTTAAAAATCCATCTCAGTGTGTCGGTCTAGTAAAAAGCAGGCTTAATTTTCATATTATATTTCCATATCATAGTTTTGTCCTAAATCTACTGATTTATATCACACCTGCTATAATTTTCAACGATCGAAATAAAAAAAATGGTACGTGAAATATTTCTACGGAACACTTGCATTTTTGTCTAAAAAAATCACTGCTCCCGTATTATTTAGTCTTGTTGCGGTTTAGGCTTTTTATTCTGTATAGGTTTTATTTCTATTACAAAAATCTGTGTGTTGACTCTTAATGTTTTGATTTATATGTGTCGTTGGGTTGATGTCGTATTAATGTATACCTTTAAAATTGTTTTCAAAACCAAAGGATTGATTGGGTATAGAAATATTCACATCTCTTGACTTACCCCGTTCGACAGTATATCTTTGCTAAAATTGGGTACGGACGTTTGGTTGTTCGGTTGTATAAATAAGCAGCCGCATTTGGTCGAAAAAAAAATAGTCTATGCATGGTGTAGTGAGAGTTTCGCGCTATCTATACGTTAAAAAAAATTGAATAAATCGTTGAAGGGATATACGAACTTCGATTGAAATGTCTAAAAACGAAAAAGGTCACCTGAATCTCCAAGTAAGCCAGTCGCATGGTTGAATTTAACACTTTAGAAGAAACGAAACGGCCAAAATAAGTTTAGTCTTATTATAAATTGTTGCCAACTTTTTCGTCCGTTTTTGCTTTTATGACAACTTTACCAGATATATATATATATAAAGATTTGACAGTAATTGTTTCACCAAAACGAGCCCAACTACATGTCGTTGTTTTACGCTTCAACATAAATGCATATGTATGTATACAATGGAGACTGTTTTCTGTTCTACTGCCCTTGTCCTAGATTGGCTGTATACAATCTAACCCCTGACATGGACTACTTTATTAAATGTTTACAAACAAATAAATGCAAAGAGAAAGATTCGGAAAGAAATTCTAAAATTTACGCTAAAAAATAAAATACACAAAAATGGAAACAGTTTTAGACAATTATCATTTGAGAACTATATATAATTAGCATGCATCACTAAATGAAACTGATAAATTGATTGCTCCCTTAATGTCCTGTGGCAAATATATCACGCATATTCATGACGAGATGCGAAATGGATCGACCTGAAGCAAATGATTGATACATCACCAAGACAGAGGTAAAACGTATGCCATACTAGAATAAAGTTGAATATGACCAACATCTTGAGGTAAGCTATTGACCACCTTTTTTTCTCCACAGAAGACGCACGCCAAAAACATAACATGAGAATTAGAAGATATAGGTTGGAAAGTCACAAAAACGCCGAAAAGGTCAAAACGTCAATACATGTATGGATTGTTTTTTTTCGGGAAATGTTTTATTTTTTTGGGAAAATTTAATTTTAGATCTTTATGCTTAAAAAAAAATAATTGGTTAATAAAAGTCAGACATATGTAATATTCATTCATATTTATATTGATATATGTATTGGAGAAAACGTTACTAAGTTAAAAACTTCTGTCTAACATGACTGTCTAATCCATTTGTCATTTTTTAACAATAAAATATGTTCAAACTAAAGAATCTTGATATGATTTTAAAGAAAAGAAGAAAATCAAACAAATTTTTTTTTAATCAAAATTGAAAATCCAACTGATTAAAAAAGTCGTTTTGCCCCCCAAATTTCTATCATAGAAAAAAAAATACTATTGTTTCTCAAAATGTCGAAATATAGCCCATTTTATAACCGCGCAGTGGACATCATCAAATCAAAAATCAAATGCAATAAATGACAGAATAGACAGGAAACTAATAACTAATAATAATAATTCATGACCCAATTCATGAGGTCGTGTCAAATTGTAACGAATGTCCAATCAGATTTTTCTGTTGTTCAAAGTTTGACGTGCTGTTATGGTTGAACAGTGTTGAGTGTATTTTACATTTGTCATTTCAGAGTCTTTTTAAAATATCTAACTATGCTGTATGGATTTTGCTCATTGTTAAAGGCTGTACAGTGACCTTTGAACGACTTTGCCCCCCCCCCCCCCTGCAGAGCTATAGAAAAACAGTACATTAACGGGTGTTACACGGACTCTTTTTTGATGATACACATACTCTTCTTAGTTGTTACACGGACACTTTTTATGAATAGAATCACTCGTGCATGATCAGTGAGTTCATGGGCACTTTAATTTTCAATTAGATTTGAACTTTTTGGTTCACCGACTTATTTCCGGTCTTTTTATTGGATAAAATATTTACGTTAGCATCAATATCTATTTTCCGAAACATTTCCAGTAAAATACTATTCATAGCAGTACACTAAGGGATTAGACATTTAACTTCAAGGGGGGGGGGGGGGGGGGGGGAGAGGGTATGGTATAATAAATCAAATTGTCATCACTGTTGGGTTTCTCGTCTGAATATTTTACATTAACTGTGTCAGTTGCCTCATTACAGGCTGAACCTTTTATAGGGTGCTCATTATAAAGTTTTAGTTTTTGGTCATTGTTGAAGGGTGTGCAGTGACCTATTATATAGTGACTAACAAGTAAATCACTTGGTCTACATGGTTTAAATGGTTGATAGTCGTCTCACCATATCTCCTTAGGCCAAAATAAAAATTGTTTGTTTCCCCTCCCCACACCCAGGTCAAAAATAAGCCCCCTGGGATGGGAAACAGACATTCTTTTAAATGCGGCCTTATTCATGATCTTTTTATTGAAATTCTGTAATAAGAAGATTTTACTAGTCTATAAGTATCACATAAACTTACATTATCAATAATCCATTAAAATAAAGTCGAGTCAAAATAACCATGCCAGACAGATATATGACAGATAATTTCATGAATTTCTGAATTTACACAGTTCTTCCATACCCCAAATTTATGGTTAAACGTCTATAGTAACCATAGAAACAGAGAAAAAGACTAAACATAAAAACCATGAAAATGGTGTCATTGTTGAAATCAGCCATTCCAAAATGTCAAACATGTACACCTTACATTTATTCCATAATTATGCCAAAAGAAGTGATCCTATACATGTACAATGTAGCTTATAGCTTATGAAAAACATTGATGACCTTCGGCTATTGTCTGCTCTGTAGTCGGGTTGTTGTCTTTTTGGCACATTCCCCTATTTCCAGTGTCAATTTTATTAGGAAGTATAAACTGAGAAACAAGCCTAACCATGTTAACATTGTATTAAACTGAAATAACCTTAATCACTTAAATTATCCATGAAATAAAGTCAAGGTCAGGTCAACCCAACCTGATAGACAGGTAGATCTTTCAAGATACTCATATACAATAAAATGTATCCAATTACATATATAAAATATACAGTATAAGAGAGCATTTCACTGATTAAGTAACAGTATATTTTACATGCAGTCATTGAACCATGAAAATGGGGTCAGGTGCAATGTACATATAATGGCAAACTGAAACATCATAACATATTAGCTACTAGCATCTGAATACAAGACAAGAAACATCCAGCTCTTTTAGCTTTTAAAATGTAAAGCTCTATAAAATAGCTTACATCATCACCCCAAGACTGTAATACAAATTCCTTGTATACAACCAACTTTCATGACTTTTGTGTAAGGCGAGACAAAATAAAATGATACTTTGAAGTACATGTATTGTTTAATATGTTTGACTACTATTATAAAATGCCAGTTTCAGAATGAACAGTAATTTAGAAGATTATTAAAATACATGTAGATACATTCAGACTATTATAACTATACAGCAAGCTGTCATTTGACTCTAACCAACAACCATGCCAGGGCTGTAAAGCTTGTCTAGGTTGGTAAAAACTTCCATCATCATGCATATGGCACTAACCAATAGTGATGGACCGTGACAGACCCTCATGGAAAGTAAAGGAGGTTTAACACTCCCTAGTGGTACATGTAGCCAACAATAGCAATGGCAGCATAGAAACTCTTATTATATCCAAATTCTTATTTCAAATGAATAATTATCCAAGGTGAATCAGATGATGTATGATCATGATGATGCACTTTTAGTATTGACAATGATTGATATTCACTGAAATTAGAAATTTCCATTATTCCAATTTTCTATTCTTAATGATATAACTATCCAAGATAATCATGGAATTAAGATATGATGCACTACTAATATTCCTAGAAAACTTTAAATTCTCTTTATTTCAAATTGTTAATATTACTTATTTCAAATATATATATATATATATATCAAAGGTATGCTCTGTCACCAAGTAATGTAGTACATTGTATTTCCTACTTTTTTTCTATGAATTGTAAGTTTTCTATTTGTTCAATTCACAATTTTCTTTTTGTCCAATCAGATCATCCCATCAACTGTACATCATGACATAATGCTGTTAGCTCTATCAACGTTATTATCAAACCAATAAGTAACACAAAATTATGAATGAATCCACCATTTCACAATTTATAGCTACAGGTACAAATGAGGTACCATATGAGAGTAACTTAGTGACACTATATATTTCCTATATATACATTGATATACATGATATATGCCGCTTCATAATCTGGCTGGGAATCATGCTCAACCCAATGTGATATCTTATCTACAAAAAAAAATATACATTAAGAATAAAGTATTTATTATATATAAACTTGTATTTATCTACAAGAAAAACTAGCAATCATAATTTGCTTGACAACAAAGTTTAATGATGTAAAGAAATGAATTTATGACTTATACAATTTAATTGATAAGTCCCTTATGAGAAGAAGAATAAAACCCTTTTTTGAGGTTATATTTCTAAAACAAAATGTTCTCTCTTTCTACATCAATGTTTTCTTAGGTGTATACTTCATTGAAGGGTTACTGTCTAATAGAGGCTATAGCACCATACTTGTTGTGATCAATTTATAATACTTTTTTATTTTGAAATAGAATTTGTTGAATATTACTACCAACGTGACATGGTGACAAAGCAAATAGTATTTATAAGATTCTTCTTCTTCTTCTTTATAATCCATCAACATACTGATGATATAGTGTCGGGAAAGATTCTTGAGATTTGAATTTCCACAGAATAATAAATTAACAATAAACATTTAAACATTTTGAACATTTAGCATGTTATCATTATGATAAAATAAGATAATACACTAACCCTTTGCAATGTTGCAGTTCAACTTTTAATCTGGGGTTCCTAAAAACTTTTTAAATATCTCTTGCAGTCATATGCACTGCAGCAGAACATCCAATTTCTTTTCTCTCTAACGTAATCCTTCATCAATGTATATGCGCATCCATCCCTGTGGAAAAATCTTGTCTAACCACCAAATTTTGAGCTTGTTTTTTTTTTTTTTGTGAGTATGAGCACTGTTGAATAGTTTTAAGTATTACATTTGTCTGTGGCAAATAAGAGTTAGAAATATTATTAAAAAGATAAAAATATTTGCACATTTAAATGGACATACATTTTTCACTATAATGATAAGAGTGACACAATCCATTCCAAATTTTCAAATTATCTGTTTTTTTTGTGATAATAAGCACTGTACATGTATATATTACATTATATATGGGCAGGAATTCGCTATAGTGAAATTTTAGGGTCAATAGTGTTTATCCAATTAAAAAATAAAGAAATCATGCAAATATGGAGAATAAACATTGTTTAAATATCAAAGTGGGTTAGTCTTTATTGCCAAATGCAAAAAAAATGGATCCAATTAAAAAAATCAACAAAAAATAAGCACTTGTTATGTGCTGGCAGTTGAAAACTGTAGACAAAAAGTGTGACATTTCTGCAGTGGCAAAACCCCTAGCCATATTTAGAATATGCCTGAAGAATTGTTCTACTATAATAGTTGAAAATCAACTGCAAAATGATCGGTCTATCATTTAGAAACCCCATTTTGTACAGAATCCAATTATTGCTGCAAATAAAATATGTTTGAAAATGGACAAGTGCATGTAACTTTTCCCGTCAACAAATGTTACATGCACCTTTTCATTAGCTGATTAGCTTTGGAAACAAGTTATTGGTCCAGCATGGCAAATTTTGAAAGGTGTCAACAATGGGTACAATTTGGATTTCATGATTTTTATCAATCAACTGAAGTTTGAAAAATATAGAAGGTAAGAAAATTTATTTCATTTTCGTGTCAATACTGCCCAATAATACTCATCTTTTATAACAGTTGTATACTTTTTATAGTAAGCATTACCATAATTATTTTTTTCACATTTCAACCCACTGACAATTACATTAAAATGTGGCTTTGCCATCTTTCACACTTGACATCTACCAGTGATCAAGCAGATGATAAGAGAGTGGGACCAGGTTAATTTGACCTCACAATGAAGTGTTACATGCACTTTCTGTGTAAATTAGGTTCTTTGATAATGATGTGGGACTTGCTTTGCAATTTTGTCAAAAAATATAAGTTTATCTTGTATTTAAACAGGTTTGACCCTTACGATATTCATTTTATTGCTGGAGAGATTTCTGTACATAACATTGACACGAAAATATTTACCAAGGAAAGGTGTCTATGATACATGCAAAAGCTTTTTTTTGTACGGTTTGCCTTATCAATCTAATTTATTACATGAAATACCACAGATTAATTGCCAATTTGATTAACTAGTACTTGTATTCATTCTCAGCATTATAAAGATAACTGGCCACTTAATTTGAAAACATAAAATGTAACATTGACACCAGACTTGGGGTCAATTACAATGGAATGTAATTAATTAAATTACACATTACATTGCAGAAATGATCAATTACATCAATTACACATTACACTGTTTTTGAAATGTAATTAATTAAATTACAATTACTTTACTAAAGTAATTAATTAAATTACACATTACATTTCGTCATGGTATTTTTTCAACAATATTATACATGTATAAATAATGCATGTGTAAAATATTCATGTAAGCATAGTTTAAGCGTTGCATTTGATAATCATTAGCTATTTTAATGTTTTGTCATTTAGTCTGAATCTCTCTGGTCTGAACACTTTGACATCAATTCTAAATAGCTTTTCGACAGGAGCTAATGTGGCTGATATTGCTTGATCAGAACATGGAAGTTCTTTGATCCAAAGATCATCATATTGAAAGGAGGAGGAATTGGTTCCTATTAACTTGCCAATACATCAAGGGGTATTTTGACATCTCAGAAATGAAGTCATTTAAATTAAACATAAATAAAAATATTATACATAAATCATAAACATTTGTTTTTACATTAAAAATATCAAAAAGTGTGCTTGTCACAATATTGAAAATAATTTTTAGTACAAATAATGTATGTATAATGTCTAAATATTAGCAATATTTTGCTAATTAGATAAAAATACATGTAACAGTGGCATTGCCCCTGGACATTTTAATCTGATTAATTGCTGTTTGTTTTTACAGCTGTTAATTATTATTTCTATACTCCTTTTGTGTATACTAATTTGACAAAATGATTGTGTGCAGTGATTTTAAATTCTAAATGAACTGTCTAAGAAAGATTTTTTACAGTGACACTTTTTTTCGGTTTTTGTTTAACAAGGTGATTAATTACTTATCAATCTATTTAGTTTAAAGATCTTTCTTAAAAACTGAACACTAATATATGATTCTCACATTTTTTAAATTTATAATTAAATAATAATTATTAAAAAAAACATCTGTAGGTCAAATAAATATAAATATAAATTGTAACTTCAGTATAAATTATAGACTTCATATATTAAAAAAAGTATGTAATGTCAATATTTGAAAAATAAGTATTATTTTACAATTTATATTATAAAACACAAATCCTTATCTTTAACACCATAAAAGTATATGTAATTGAAATGTAATTCAAAAGTAATTGAGCATTACATGCTTTTTTCAATGTAATTAATTAAATTACCATTACATGTAATTAAAAAAATGCTCAATTACACATTACATTCAATTACATGGAAAATTGTAATGCATTACACTTAATTACCATTACATTTTCAATTACCCCATCCCTGATTGACACCAGAATAAAAACAATATTACTTTATTACACTTAAAGCATAATTGGCCAGTGCATAATATTAAATCAAATGTAAATTTATGCTGAATTTTTAACAGAGAAGTTGTTGATCTTTCTTGATTTCTAGACTTTACAATATTTACTTGTAATTCTTATCGTTTGAAGGCATGTAACATTGACACATCTTCTGTGTCCAGGTTACATGCTACAACCTAATAAATGTGCATACAATTATTCAATCAATAAAATCTTGTTGAAATTTAAATTTGCTTCATTAAAAATGATATTAAAGAAATAAATGAGTTTTAATTATTTGTGTTTATTTTTTTCCTGATTGACTAGCAATTTTTCCTCATCATTTGTTGGTGTTCCTGTCAATGTTACATACATAACCCAGAATTATAATGTTTTAAAAGCATTGATTTCCAAACCTCTGTTATGAGCTTTAAAATGAGTTTATCTGAGTTTATAAATGACTAACATCTGAAATATTGTCATCACACAATTTCTTTGATGCTCCTATGATAACTTTCTAAGTAACATGGACTACGATTTTTGTATCAGGTCTTTTTTGCGTTACATGAGAAGATTTTACTGTGTTGAAATCAACAGTTAATCTAATTTTTAATATTCAAAGTTATTATAATGATACTTATTTTAAAAAATAATGTATAAAGAAACCCAAATTAAACTTTTTTTTCATTACTGTAAGAAATTGTGTATGTAACATTGACAGAGTCGATTATTTAGACTTTTACATGTTCAGGCCAGTGTTACATGCGTAAACAAAACTTACTGCCATATGGAGCTATTATCTTATTTTTATTTTACAAAATTAAAGCGTTTTCCTGTTTTCCTGTTTAATTTGTCTTTTAAAACTAGTTAGTAACATTGACAACAATATTTTGTGTCAAGATTTTTTTATGTTACATGCAAAGGTATTACTTCCTTTAAGTCAGACATTTATATAACATTTTATAACCTAAATGATTAATTAGATATAACTGGGCAGCAATTATATTATTTCTCCAAAGTTGACTATTAAGCACACCACTTTCATCTTCTGGTCTTCATGTATGTAACATTGACATACAACCTTTTACTTTTCTGTCAATGTTACACGCATGAACAGAACTGATAACATTTACTAACTCCTTTGCTCTATAAAGAGATTATTGATAATTTAACTTGTTTTACCACCATCAAACTTCATCTTTATTTCTAAATATAGATATTCTTTTTAGAAGTGTATTTTCTTCATTGACAACAAAATTGGTGTCGGTCTTGAAAATTTACATGTAATTTTTAATAAAAAAAATCTACAGGCAATATAAACCTAAGAAAGAAAAAGATAATCAGCAATAAATGTGATGAAGAAAACTCTCAGGAAGATGCTGCAAAAAGATAATGTCCCTGTCAACCAGTCAGATGGTGATGTCCCTGGCAGCCAGACAGATGGTGATGTCCCTGTCAGCCTGGAAGATGGTGATGTACATATCAGTCAATCAGTTAGTTGGTGATGTTCCTGTCAGTCAGTCAGTCTGTGATGTTCTTGTAAGCCAGTCAGAGGGTAATGTCCCTGTCAGCCAACAGATGGTGATGTCTTAGTCAGCCAGGCAGATGGTGATGTTCATATTAGTCAGTCAGTTGGTGATGTTCCTGTCAGTCAGTCATATGGTGATGTTCCTGTCAGCCAGTCAGATGGTGATGTCCCTGTCAGCCAGTCAGATGGTGATATCCCTTTCAGCCTGTCAGATGGTGATAACCCTGTCAGCCTGGCAGATTATGATGTCTGTGTTAGCCAGTCTGATAAGGTCCCTATTAGTGAGTCAGGTGGTGACGGTCCTTTCAGCCAGTCAGATAGTAGTGTGTGTCTGTGTCAGAAAACCAGATGATGGTGACTGTGTATGCAGACATACTAGTGATCTCCAATTTGACCATTCTACAGCAGTGTAGAAGATAGTTATTTCAAAATCTTGTTTATTTATCCCTTTTCAATCACCAGTCAACACATGTATCATGTGTATTTACTGATGCTCATTATAGAAATCATGAGGAATTCAATTTGTAACATTTTTTTAAAAATTTTTATGCCAATAATTGACATTCCAGATATCTTTTGCATTATAAGAGGTTCAGGCTCCTTCTGATTTTAAAATAATAATAATAAACTCATCATGGATACCAGAATTGAAATTTTGTAGGCCAGAAACGCTTTTCGTTTACAAAAGACTCTTCAGTGAAGCTAATGAAACAAAAAAGTAAAAGAAGGCCAAATAAAGTTGAAAACAGGACTATGGTCTAGTGGGTGTTGGTTTTCTCTTCTGAATTGTTTTACACTGGTCATTATGGGGCCCTTTAAATTGTGGCTTCCTGTAGTTTAGGTAACAAGTTTTCAAGATGAAATGGCATTGAAAAATCGAAACAAGATATTTGAGAGTTTCTATATTATTGTAAATTTTATAATCTATGCATGGATTTTGGTTCTGATTGAGGGTAGATTAATTGTTGTTTTGTTTTTTTCTTTTTTTAGATAGATAGTTGAAGATGTTGGAGACAAAAACAAGAAACAAGAAACTTGTTTTGAATGTTTGAAATAAAATTTATTGTTTAAACCTTAAAAAGTTATCATAACTGTAAGATTAACCAGCAGAAATAAAACGAGATGTGGGGTAATATGTCTATCAGACAACAACCTCAAAGATGAAACCCAAATTGTTCTTTATAGAAGTTATGTAAACGATTGAAAATAAGATTCTCAATAAATGCAGCTGTATCAACCTATCATAGATTTGTCCATATTTTGTCTTGGTTTTTCATACTATTAGTTTTAAGTGTAACTGTGTCACATGAATGAGGGATACATGTAATCATTTTGTACCCTTACTTTGTCAGTATTAGTTATTGAGTGAGAAACTTGTGGATGCTGATGGTTGTGTGGTTGTCTTATCAATCTCATCCCTGTGCATAAAAAAACGGGTTGCTTACTTACTGATATAAAAATGTTTCATGTTGTGGAAATTTTGGATGACTCCTTCATCAATTGATCTATCTTTGATCTTAATTTTATTTTTCTGGTTATTTTGACATTTGAATATCTTTTAATTTAGCCTTCCATAGTGTACCACCATGAACAAGCATAACTACTGGTATAGTTAAAAAATATGTCTGCTGTCTGAAATTTAGGTGAATGGTTTTGGTATTAACCACTATTTAAATAATATCATAAATGAGAAATGTGGCAGTATAATTGTATAATTTACATTCAGATGGTTGTTTGGAGGCTTTTTATATCTTTTAAGGTCAATTCTGGCATGGTTCATTATTCATATTTTTTGTGTCCACGTTACATGCAACATTTAAGTCACTATTTTATGACAGAAATGAGATAATTGCAAAAATATTAATACAATTTTTTAATGTGAGGGTAACACAATGAAAAAGAGCCTTTACATGTTCAGAAAGAAAATGATTCTTACTGTATCTATCTCTTAAACATTGCATGTAACATTGACAGAAAAGTAGAGGAAACTTGTTTTCACAAAATTTCTGAAAGAAATGAAAATATACATTTTAGAGTTTTGATGATAGACAATGTTTTGTGATCAATATATATGATATTGAATGTTGAATAAGTTAAGGAATCATTAATTTTAATTTGGAAAAAGTGTCCATGTTACATGCTCCAAATTCATTATTTGCTTTGGTTCCAAACTGACGCAAGTTTAAAAATGATTTTTTTGGTTACAAATAGAAGGACACCATTTGTAGCAATAATTTGTAAAAAATTTAGAAGCTTTTAATGATTTTTATTTTTTTCTTACAATGTCACACTAAAGTAGCATTAGCGAATTCCTGCCCATATATCATGTGTATATAATAACATTCAGTCGAGCCATCTTAATGTCACCGTAGCTATTTATTAGAGTACAGTTATATACTAGTACTACACTATATGTTGTATGTACTATATATTTACTGCTTTCATTCATACATTCATTCATTCATTCATTCATTCATTCATTGACGTACAGTTAGAAAAAGACTTTTAATTACTTTATATACTACTCTGCACGAAGTTATTATGCATGCAACCCCCACTTTTTCTAGCACTATATATACGGTTAACTCGTACTAATGCGAGTTTCACACACTTTAGCACGCACGCTACATAAGGGACACCTAACTTTTCCCCTACTTTCAGGTAAGCACATTTTCTTTTAGGCCTTATCATGCATGTACTTATATCCAATTCATAGTTCAATTTATAAGGAAACTTCAAGTTAACATTTGAAATAAATGTTTATTATTATTATGTACTTTCAGTGTGAAATAAATGGTTTACTACATGTTATTTCGTCACAATATTCAACGCCCTATTTATAAAGACCAAGTGGCCATAATACCCTGTGACATTAATGTTATAGAACTGAAATCAATTTCGTAATGAACAGAAACTGACATACAGACAGACAAGGGTACCTGATACATTGAATGCCACCAATGGCTTAGCGAAAGGGGCATTAAGATTGTAATGACTAGTATAGATACATTGGGACTGAGAACAGCATAATCATGCATATTTAGTAGTTCATAGCATACAGTTTAAAGTACTCATGTATATGTGTAAACAAATGTCTAATTACTAAAATTTTATATGGATAAGGTTATACAATTAAATACTGCTGTAGTGTATGATTAGCACAATTCATCAAATTATCATATAATTTTGACAATACACGCGCGTACATGTCATGTAGTGTCAAAATTATACAATACTTTTAGGAAGACTTATAAAAAAAAAACAGAGCAGTTACTCTATTTTTATCATGTTTATATCTCCAAGACTGTAAGTATTCTCCCAATATATAATCTCTCGCCCGGCTAGTAAATTAGGTACGGACTGTTTTTCATTCCAGGGAAAACGGTAGTATTTAATTTCCCCAGCATTAGGTTGGCCTTTTGTGTACCCAAGGCAGGTGAAGGAAGTCAAATTAGGAGCGCTGTGATTGGATGTAAGGGTACAATATATTTTTTATTTATCTATGAATAACTGCAGTGTGTATATTTACAATATAAATTTTGAAACCTATTGAAATATTTTCTAGAGAATTATTCGAAAAGACTTGCAAAATTTCATAAATTTGGTGCAAAATGACGGTGGGCATGGATAACATAAACAAGCTCCGTTGGAAGTTGGTCATGATACTATTTGGCTTTAATTTTTAAAACACAATAATAAAGTACTAACACCACATATAACTGTTTTATCCAGGTTTTTATCTTAAAAAGTGGTAAATTTAGAAAACGTTAATATTGTCGCCTATGGCAGAATAAATAGTACCGTTTTCCCTATACTGAAGATAGCAAGGGAAATCAAAGTCACTCAGACTTCAATTCTTTTAGACTGTTTTGAAGCTTTTGATTAGTACATTTGATTTTTATCACAAAGAATAGAAATTTTTCACTGAGAACAATACTGTGTTGAGAAAAGTGCTGAGTCATCATGATAGGTCAAATTGATTGGTAATGATATAAAACTTTATTCTAGAATCTCAATACTAACTATATTGTGTAAAATGCACCATATTATAGTTCTTTTGTATTTGATTTCACCTTTCGCAATGATTTTTTCAATTGGAAACACCAGAATTCAAGTAGCGACAAATATTTTTTACTGAAATGTTTGCCTTTTTTGCTGCGTAATTCCCTAAATGTATCACTTGGGTATTTCTGTAAACATAATCTATTAAAATGGGAAATTGTATGGTTTAGTTTGTACTGTTTATGGAATTAGGCAATATTTGATCACATTGGAAGCATTTTCAGTGTTAGAATTGTTCATCTAAGAAAAAAAGAGGCCCACTTGAGGCTAAATTTACATAGAATTTATACTCTCCTGTGTAAAGAATTGTTCACATTCTTGATAATTCATGCAGCAAATATTTCAAAAGTGCTTCATTTTGTAGTTTCTTTCTTTTATTATATCAGACATAAATAATTTTTCATTTCCTACTGTTTGAAAGGACTTTTGGTGGAAATTAATACTCCCAAGGGACATAATTCAGCTTTTTCATTGATTAATACAGGCAACAAAGGCAACTTTACAGCTGAGTATTTTGCATATTTAATGTTTAAAGTGTCTAATATCTTTGTTTTCATCATCTCAAGACAGAATAATAGATTTTATAACAAGCTCTGAAATTATTAACCACAATATGGCATATACTAAAGCATGGAATGGAGATTAGTATGAAAAATCTTGAATTTGTGCATTTGTTGAAAATTTTTGATAAAATGAATACAAATTGAATGGAACTGTCCATTTTATCTGTTTAAATGGAACTATTTATCATTCTTTTTAAATAAGATAAGATATGATTGGATACAGGTTGTTTATTAAGGCTTTTCTGAAAGAAGTAGAGAATGAGGTAAACCAACTTGTAGGGGTGGGGACATAAAATGATCTATGTTTCTTTAAGTACTGGGGACATACAAGTATTTATTATAGCCAAGGTTTTCACAATAGCCCAGTATTGCATTACTAATGTCATAAGAATTCTGTATATCTTTATGTCACAGTATAGGGAAAACGGTAGTATTTAATTTCCCCAGCATTAGGTTGGCCTTTTGTGTACCCAAGGCAGGTGAAGGAAGTCAAATTAGGAGCGCTGTGATTGGATGTAAGGGTACAATATATTTTTTATTTATCTATGAATAACTGCAGTGTGTATATTTACAATATAAATTTTGAAACCTATTGAAATATTTTCTAGAGAATTATTCGAAAAGACTTGCAAAATTTCATAAATTTGGTGCAAAATGACGGTGGGCATGGATAACATAAACAAGCTCCGTTGGAAGTTGGTCATGATACTATTTGGCTTTAATTTTTAAAACACAATAATAAAGTACTAACACCACATATAACTGTTTTATCCAGGTTTTTATCTTAAAAAGTGGTAAATTTAGAAAACGTTAATATTGTCGCCTATGGCAGAATAAATAGTACCGTTTTCCCTCCAGTTTTTACAAGGGACATAATTTACATATACTAATGCAACAAACTTAGTCGGAGAAGGAACGAAAATCCGAAACAGTATCTTAAAAAAAAAGGAAAATAGTTCCACGTGTGTGTGTCTCATTGCCATTGGCGGATCCAGGGGGGGGGGGGGGGGGGGTCCGGGATTGGCACCCCACTTTTTTGGCTGATCAATGTAATATTTGAATGGGGACATATATAGTTGGACCCCCCCTTTTGTCCAAGGTTGGGATCCCCAAAATGGCGACAGGGAACGTAAACAGAGAAATTATTTTCCTATTGTGCCAGATTAAATATTCCTGGTTTTGCTACGATAATATGATAGACAATTATGGTTTTAAACAAGTTACTTAAAATCAAATAATTGAAATATATAAATTACCATACTGTGTATAAATTCCTGTATTGATCGCCTCTCGGGTTTCTTCAAGCTTGCTCTTGATGAATGCGCATTCGTGGTATTCATCCGCAACAACAAAAGATCGTTTGATAAATATACTAATATTTCTAACGACAAAACGTTTTCATATTATTAATTTGCATTAAAAAAATAATCTGAGTATCCATTGAAAACATGAATTTAAAAGAAGCGATAAGGAATTTTATTCTGCACTATATAGTCCGCGGGTCTATAATTTTTATATGTCGGTTATCAAACCAAAACTAATCATATATGCAAAAGCAGCATATCTATAAATAGAAAATTAGGCGATGGCAATACACCCGAGGCCCTCAAGGGCCTCTGATGTAAAAATAGTTACATCTTAAATTTAATTTAACATATGAAGATCACGTTTGCAAGTGGTCACGGCCGACATCCGTTATTATTAAATAAGGGTGTGAAAATGAATGACAAATTCTTCACCACGTACGGCAGTCTGTAATTGCATATAAAACGTATTGCAATCACTTGTAAACCATTAAATATACAGGTTCAGGTGCTTATATTCAATAAATGAATATTATTTCGGCAATCTGTTGATTTTTTTTTAGTCAATTCGCGGCGATTTGTGCAGCAGTATGACTTTGAGCTACTTTTTTTTATTTATATAATTATAAAACAATGTTAAATAATTAAATAGGAAGAAGTTAGATTTCAAATTGAATATTTGTTTTATTTAAATAACATGATTAAGGGGACGTGGTAGACTTTCAGTTAAAAAAATCGTCTTCTTTCACAGTTTTATTTTATTCTTGAAAGGGAAGCAACCCCTGATAAATAATGGGAAAGTTTCACTCGTTTTGTGTCCAAATTATTAAAATCTGAACACGACTGGACACGGTCTGACAACATCTTGACGTCAGTTTGTATCCATGGTCTGTTTTGGTCTTACACTGTCTTAACGGATCTAAACAGCTCGCTAGAAGATACAGTCTTAAATATCTTAACATGCCTTAACGGACTAATTTACCTAATGAGACTATCGATCCGAACGGAGACTTAACGATCTGACAAGTCTTGACGTTTTCCTCTAGCGGTAAATCCAGTCAATTAAGATACGATCAGACCAAAATGACCGTTTCAGACTGAAATCGTGCTACTAGTGTGCATAAGGAGCACACTCCTGAATATGAAGTCAGTATAATGTAAACAAGCACGAGAATAACGTATCAATTGAGATATGTAAACACCATACGAAGGGGCAGAGGATATGTTACTGCTGATAAATGGAAAATTGATTATTGGGAAGTTGAAATCGCCCCGTAGATTTTTGTGAAAAGTCGTCCATCTGCGTCAATATTGAGGAAAATATCAAGTCATGAAGCAGTCCTTCTAGTATCAGTAGTATCCTTAATTAATTTCAAGTTCACTGGGATATATGAGATGTAAGTATTGGCTGAAATATGGGTTACTAAGACCACTCGGCCACCGAGGCTTTCGGTATATGAAATTTAGCTAGTGTGGTTTGTAAACTAATAAAGTCTTCATATAACTTTTATTTGACACATTCAATAATCTATGCATGCATCTTTTATAGGATCTTTGTCAATCAATGGATTATTAGATAGTTTGATACTTTAATTTTTAACAAATAAAGGTGAATATAAAAGACTTTTTTCATGGAAAATGAAAACTATAATGAACTTAAAAGTTGAATAATTTAGTGTTTCAGCAATTAATTGCCAGTCTGAAAACATGAATTGTTAGCCAATTCCATTATATGGCCATAACCAAAGCAGGTGATGTCAATTTATAAATAAACTCATGATAGATACCAGTATTGAAATTTTAGATTTGCGCCAGACACGCCTTTCATCTTCAAAGGACTCATCAGTGACGCTCGAATAAAAGAATGATCAAAGTTGAAGAGCATTAACTTTCATAGATATATGGGCAAGATTTCGCTAGTGAAATTTTAGGGTCAATGGTGTTTATCCAATAAAAATATCTTAAAATCATGCAAGTATAGAGAATAAACACTGTTTAAATCATAAAGTGGGTATATCTTTATCGCCATATGAAAATAAAAATTTGATATAATTAAAAACATTGAACAAGGAATCAGCACCAGTAGTGTGCCCCCAGTTGAAAATTATAGTAAAAAAGTGTGACATTTCTACAGTAGTAAAACCCCAAGTCGTATTTTAACTATGACTGAAGAATTGTTATATTGTAATAGTTGTTAATAAACTGCAAAATGGTCGGTCTATCGATTAAAACGACCGTTTTGTACATAATCCGATTATTGTTGCAAAAGAAAATAAGATTGAAAATGGACAAATGTGCGTAATTTTTCAGGTCAACAACCGTTACATGCACGTTTTCATCAGTTAATTAGTTTTGGAAACACGTTATCGGTCCGGAATTGCATGTTTTCAAAGGTGTCAACAATAGGTTCAATTTGGTTATCGTAATTCTCATCAATCAACTGGAGTTTGAAAAATATATCAGGTAAGAAAATATATTTAGTTTTCGTGTCAAAACTTCCAAAAAATACTCCTCTTTTTAAAACTGTCGTATTTTTTTAATAGTTAACGTTACGATAAAGATTTTTACGACATTTCAACCCGCTCCCAATTACGTCAACACGTGCCTTTGTAATCTTTCCAGCATGGCGTCTGCCAGTAAAGAAGCAGACGATGAGAGAGCACGATCAGGTAAAAATGACCTCACAACGAAGTGTTACGAACACTTTATGAGTAAAATGGGATATTTGATCATTATGTGTGATTTGCTTTGCAATTTTTCTAATAAATATTTGTAGATCTCGTATTTAAACCGGTTTGACCCTTTCGATATCGCTTTTATTGCTGGGGAGATTTCTGTACGTATCCTGACACGAAAATATTTACAAAAGAAATGTGTCTATAATATATACGTGCAATTGCATTTTTCTGTATTGTTTGCCTTATCAATTTAATTTTTCACGTAAAATACCAGATTCATTGCCAATTTATTTGACTAGCACTTGTATTCTTTCTCAGTATTACAAAGATAGCTGGCCACTTAATTTGAAAACATGAAAAGTAACATTGACGCGAGAATAAAAGCAATATAACTTAATTGCAGTGTTTGCAATATCTGCCAGTGCATAAAATTAAATCAAATATCAATGCATATTTTTCTTTACAGAGAATTTGTTGAATTTTCTTGGGTTTTAGACTTACAATATTTACTTGTAATTCATATCGCTCAAAGGCACATAACATTGACACATCATCTCTTTTTACATGCGAGTCCAGGTTACATGCTGCACTCTAATGAATGTGCATACAATACGCCAGTTCGCAGAGGCGGATTTAAGGGCCCCGGGCCCCCCTTATTCGGAAAAAAATTGGTTGCTTATATAGGGAATCACTGAAGCGTGACTGAATCGCCCCCCCCTTTAGGTCGGTCAGTGGGCCCCCTCTTATGAAAATTTCTGGATCCGCCCCTGGTTCGGAGATACGTATTTAGTTATATCTGTCATGTGACTTCCATCCCATGTGACAAAAATTTAGGCATCGTCACTTCCAACAGACATTGAGCGAATGGGTGAAAAAGTTTGATGTCCTTTAACTGTTAGTAACATTGACGACAATATTTCGTGTCAAGATTTATTTTGTTACATGCAAATTAGTATTACTTGTTAAATTCAACAGTTAATACAACTTTTAAGATTCAAAGTTATTATTTTGATACTTATGTAAAAAATAATGTATAAAGTAAACCCATATTAAACTATAAGACTTTTTTTAATAAAGAAATTGTATATGTAACATTGACTTAGTCTATTAACTTAGACTTTTACATGTTCTGGTCAGTGTTACATGCATAAACCAATATGATGGTGTTAGAAAAACTGTTAAAGGCTCAGCCTGCCATGAACAGTTATTTAGTTTTTTGTTTGATTTCACACAATTAAAATATTTTGAACGTTTTCCTGTTAAAATTGTCTATTAACACTTGTTAGTAACATTGACGACAATATTTCGTGTCAAGATTTTATATGTTACATGCAAAGGTATTACTTTGTTCAAGTCAGAATTTTGTATAACATTTGATAATCAAAGCGATTTATTCGATATTATTGAATACAAAATAATCTTATTTACCCCAAAGTTTACTATTAAGCACACCAGTTTCATCTTACGGTTTTTGTATGTAACATTGACATACATCCTATTTACATTTCTGTCCATGTTACATGCATGAACAGAACTGATATTGTTCACAAAAAAACTAGTGTTTGTTTAGCTCCTTAAAGAGTTTATCGATAATTAAAAAATAAGAAGATGTGGTATGATTGTCAATGAGACAACTCTCCACCAGAGACCAAATGACATAGAAGTTAACAACTATAGGTCACTGTACGACCTTCAACAATGAGCAACAAAACCAATACCATATAGTCAGCTATAAAAGGCCAAGAAATAATAAATGTAAAACAATTCAAATGAGAAAACTAACTGCCTGATTTATTGTACAAGACAATGAACGAAAAACAAATATGATATGCAGCAACAAACCACTGAATTACAGGCTCCTGACTTGGGACAGGCACATACAGAATAAGGCGGGTTTAAACTAGTTTGCTTGCGCCAAACCCTTAACTTGTTTTACCCCAATGCAATTTCATGTCTAAATATAGATATTTGTTTTTAGCTCACCTGGAAGAAAGGCCAAGGTAGCTTTTCACATTAATAGGCGTCCGTCGTCGTCTGTTAACTTTTACAAAAATCTTCTCCTCTGAAACAATTGGGCCAAATTAAACCAAACGTGGCCACAATCATTATTGGGGTACATAGTTTAAAAAATGTGTCCAATGACCCTGCCTGTTAACCAAAATGGCTTACATGGCTAAAAATAAAACATACCAACCCTAGTTACACAAATAGAAAACAAAAAACGATTGAACAATTTAGATCCCTGTTAAAATTAAAGAACCTTTGTGAGCACGCTCACATACTGCACATACTGCCCCCACATTGTCACTGGACAAACGTACAAAATCTTACAAGATTCCTAAGTTCAAAGAAACTCTACAAATGTCAACTGATAAAAATTTTCTTGTGGATATGCACATTTACATATTATGTCCTCATTAACTACAAAGTTTCATGAAATCTGTTGTGTGGTTTCAGAGGAGTAGCGATGACAAGAACAGGACGGACGGACAAACAGACGGAAGGGTCAAAAACATTATACCCTCGGCAAATTTGTTGTGTGGGGTATAACTAGGGATATGTAGGGTCACTGGGTAAGTGTTCACTGATCTGCTTTTTAGCTCACCTGGCCCAAAGGGCCAAGTGAGCTTTTCCCATCACTTTGCGTCCGGCGTCCGTCGTCCGTCGTCGTTAACTTTTACAAAAATCTTCTCCTCTGAAACTACTGGGCCAAATTAAACCAAACTTAGCCACAATCATCATTGGGGTATCTAGTTTAAAAAATGTGTCCGGTGACCCGGCCAACCAACCAAGATGGCCACCATGGCTAAAAATAGAACATAGGGGTAAAATGCAGTTTTTGGCTTATAACTCAAAAACCAAAGCATTTAGAGCATATCTGACATTGGGTAAAATTGTTTATCAGGTCAAGATCTATTAGATGAATCGAACAACGCGTTGTTGGGTTGCTGCCCCTAAATTGGTAATTTTAAGGAAATTTTACTGTTTTGGGTTATTATCTTAAATATTATTATAGATAGAGATAAACTGTAAGCAGCAATAATATTCAGCAAAGTAAGATTTACAAATAAGTCTACATGACCAAAATGGTCAGTTGACCCCTTTAGGAGTTATTGCCCTTTATAGTCAATTTTTAACCATTTTTCGTAAATCTTAGTAATCTTTGACAAAAATCTTCTCTTCTGAAACTACTGGGCCAAATTATTCCAAACTTGACCACAATCATCTTTGGGGTATCTAGTTTAAAAAATGTGTCCGGTGACCCGGCCATCCAACCAAGATGGCCGCCATGGCTAAAAATAGAACATAGGGGTAAAATGCAGTTTTTGGCTTATTACTCAAAAACAAAAGCATTTAGAGCAAATCTGACATGAGTAAAATTGTTTATCAGGTCAATATCTATCTGCCCTGAAATTTTCAGATGAATCGGACAACCCGTTGTTGGGTTGCTGCCCCTAAATTGGTAATTTTAAGGAAATTTTACTGTTTTGGGTTATTATCTTGAATATTATTATAGATAGAGATAAATTTTAAACAGCAATAATGTACAGCAAAGTAAGATTTACAAATAAGTCAACATGACTGAAAAGGTTAATTGACCCCCTAAGGAGTTATTGTCCTTTATAGTCAATTTTTATAAAATTTGTAAATTTTTACTAACATTTTCCACTGAAACTACTGGGCCAAGTTCATTATAGATAGAGATAACTGTAAGCAGCAAGAATGTTCAGTAAAGTAAGACGTACAAACACATCACCATCACCAAAACACAATTTTGTCATGAATCCATCTGCTTCCTTTGTTTAATATTCACATAGACCAAGGTGAGCGACACAGGCTCTTTAGAGCCTCTAGTTTTTGTGTGAAAACTACTAAAGACCGAAAAGGATCAAACTTCGAGTACAAAACCACACTGTTCATGATTTAGTTAACTTAAAAGAATAATGATTCAGTTTGTGACTGTTACTAATAAGCTGTTTTATTACAGGCAATATAAACCTAAGAAAAAGAAAGAGGATCAGCTATCACTATCAGGACACCAATGAACATGGTGAAGATAACTCTCAGGAAGCGAGTGGTTCCCAACAATATGCTGCAAAAATAGCGAAACTTGATGATCACAGAACAAGAGAAAGTATGAGAGCTAAGTTGTACAGATATGCATTGTCAGAAGAAAAAAGGAAAAAATCCAATGAACTGGCAAAGTATAGAATGCAGATGTATCGTGCAAGATTGAAAGAAAAAAAGAAAACAGAAAAACCGAAAGTCCTAACACGGAGAGAAAAAAAAGAAGAAGATGAAAATAGAGAAAAAAAGGGGCTATTGGAAAATCAAAAAAAGAGAATAACGTTCAAGAGAACCTTTGGAAAAAAAGGAAGTCAATAATTTGAAAAGAAGACAAGAATATCATGAATCAAAGGCAAAGGAAAAACTGTTTAAAGAAAATGAAGATGAGGACGATGAAGATTATAATTCACCTGCTGCAGGAAGAAAAGCAATTGAAAGATGTTCAAAAAATATTCCCAAAACACCCAAGAAATGGCTGAGAGTAGTTGGGGGTATACTGAAGAAAGCAACACCAAAGAAAAAGAAACTTCTCAATGAAACCATGCTTGTAGTAAGTCCAAAAAAGAAAGTTCAGATTGAAGCTAACAAAGGCATTGCACGAGGTGTAAAAGAATTCTTGCAGAAAAATCGAGGGAGAAAGAAAAAACACATTAGATATAGTTTGGTTGAAACAATTATCAAACATGCAAAACAGACTGAGGACAAATTAGATGTTAAAAAGAAGTTAAGACTGCAATGGAAAAATTTGGTTAGCAAATCCTACATATATGAGGAAAAAGATGACAGAAAAAGATCTGATGCCTTGACAGCAACTGAATGTGAAATGATACAGGACTTTTATAAAAACGCAATAGTATCAGTAGAAGTGTCATCTAGAAAATCTGTTTCAAAGAAAACATTGACTTCAAAGTCAGTTATGACCAGGACCACAAAGAAAGCACATGAGTTGTACTCTGATCAGAAAAACAGTAAGAAAATTAGTCGAAGTACATTCCACAAGCTTAGACTAAAAACTGTTCTTACTGCAAACAAAACCCAATTGAGACAATGCCTTTGCGAGTATTGCACAAACCTTGAGTTGAAATTAAATGCTTTTAAAAGCATGGACATTCCAAAACAGTATAAAGATGTGTACGACCTTCAAAATGATTCTCTTTGCAAAAAGGTTGGAAAGTATCACAACATTAATTGCATTGAAAGGGAATGCCAAGAATGTGGAATTTCAAAACTGAGATCCAAGTTACATGGCAGCGATGGGAAAATACAAAAGTATCCTCTTTAAAAGACAATGATATCAAGGTTAAAAAACTACTAGTGACAAAGAATGGCACACAAGGACAACTGGTCGATGAGCTATTGAATGAAATGTCTTCTATTTCTTTGCACCTCTTTGTTGCTGGCTGGCAGTACCAACAGTTCAATCACATAAAGCAAGAAATGCCAGAAAGATGGGTTGTAGTTATAGCCGATTTTGCTGAAAATTATAGAACATTTTTTTCAGGACGAAATACAGTCTGCTAATTGGCAGTATCAGCAAATAACATTGCACCCAACAATTGCCTATTACCGATGCCCAGAGAAAGATTGCAATGAAATAATCACAGAAAGCATGGTTTGCATTTCGGATGATCTCAAATATGATGCCAGTAGTGTGCATGCTTACATGTCAACTGTAAACAAGTATTTATCACAGAAAATACCAATTAATCATCAAGTTCAATTTACTGATGGTTGCAGTGCACAATATAAGTCCCGTGAACCGTTCATGGATTTGTCTTGTGGTTTGGAAGATTACGATTTTTCAGTTGAACGCAATTTCTTTGGATCTCGTCATGGCAAGGGTCCATGTGACGGTTTAGGGGCTGTCATTAAGCAAGCTGCAAGAAGGGCAGTGGAAAGAAGGGAAGTAACAATAACAAACGCCAAAGACATGTATGACCACTGTAGCCAATCACTGACACTGAAGAAAGGCAAAGACGAGGAGTGCTGTCATAAACTCAGAACTTTCTTTATTGTATCAAACATCAAGAGAAATAGATCAAGAAATCCTAGTAAAGCATTACCTGGTACGAGAAAGGTCCATTGCGTTAAAGGTGTCCAGTATGGACAAGTTGCTGTGAGAAATCTCTCATGTTTTTGCTTAAACTGCATTAGAGGCTCCGGAAAGTGTGAGAACCATAAAATCATCACTCAGTCATTCAAGAAACATGTCCTAGAGCAGAGGAAAGAGTCTAAAAACAGACAAGGTTCGACACACAAATCAAGTATTAAGCATAATACACCATTCAAGAAAACAAATGTTAGGAGAAATGCTAGGAAAAACACAGTTGGACCAAAAGACAAAGTTACAAAAATAACAAATAGCCCTTTGGATGATGGAGAAACAGTGACTATTGATGACCATGAAATCACCACAAAGCCTGTCACAAAAACTGCAAGAAGAAATATCAGGAGGAAAAAAACAGCTAGACATAATGACAAAAATACAAAAACAATAAATGGCACTTTCCAAGAGGAAGAAATAGTTATTATTGATGGCCATGAAGGTCAAGCTATCACCAATCATAAATCAGTGGATGTCGATTGCTTGAACAGAGAGAAACACTTTGAAATACTGTTAAAAGGGCTCTGTGCATGCAGTAATTTCGACCAACTATCTGCACTGTGTGTACAGGCCAAAGAGGAAATTGCAAGACACAAAATAGAAGGCAAACTATCAGACATTTACATTATGCAGGGTTTTGATGTCGATCAGATTTCATTTGACATTGCCCCGGGTGATCTACCTGGACCAGTAAAAATTCCTCTAAAAACAAATGCAGATGAGAATTGTCTCCCAGTGGGAGTCTGTTTGCATTTAGAAGCGAGAGTAAGTATATTGAAATTAGAACACGTATAGTCATAGAACTTGCTTTAAATGAAGATCTGTATCTGGATAATGACTATCTAAGAAAAGGAACCAATTCTCAAGAACGTCTCTCACCATTGTTTGCAACATACAGTGATTTCTACGTACCAGGTGTTCACCTCACAGACAATATTGTTCGATCAATATTTGAGGCTGAAGTTCTAAACCGTCCAAAACGTGGCACTTATATGGGTATATGGCAAATCTTTGCTTTGTCCAACATTCTTAGATGCCCTATTATGTCCTGTTATCCAGAGTTTGTTAAGTCTGTACGGCGAAGTCTTCATAGAATAATTATTCCATCAGTAGATTCAGAGAATTCAGAACCTGCATTCATCTTGTGGACCAGCAACAGAAGAGACATGAGGCCTCAAAACTGGGTCCCAAACCACTGTGTACCTTTGGTTGAAATTGATGTCCCTGCCAATCAATTAAATGTGCCTAGCAGCCAGCCAGATGATAATGTCCCTGTCAGCCAGTCAGATGATGATGTCCATGTCAGCAAGTCAGATGATGATGTCCCTGTCAGCCAGTCAGATGATGATGTCCCTGTCAGCAAGTCAGATGATGATGTCCCTGTCAGCAAGTCAGATTTGTCTGTTAGCCAGCCAAATTATGGTGATGATCACTCCTATGTAAATAGGTAAGAACAATGGTATAGATATGTGATTTCAAATTTAAATTGCAATATTATTAAGTGTTCCCCTGTATCTGAATAACTTGAATCATTTTGTGTACCATTTTTTTTTTTGTTGCTTGCAAAAAAGTCCTACTTTGCAGATGTATGGTAGTGGTGAAGTAGAAATAAATTTAAGAGTGATACAAAATCTAAATTTATTCACTATGTAATTAAAATTATTTTGTTCTTTTTGTTCCTTTCAGCAAGATAAATGGTGATGTCCCTGTCAGCCAATCAGATGATCTTCATGTCAGCCAGACAGATGGTGATGTACTTAGCAGCCAATCAGATGATGTCCATGTCAGCCAGACAGATGGTGATGTCCCTGTAAGCAAGTCAGATGATGATGTCCCTGTCAGTCAGTCAGTTGGTGATGTACCTGTCATCCAATCAGATGGCGATGTCCCTGTCAGTCAGTCAGATGGTGATGTACTTATCAGCCAATCAGATGATGTCCATGTCAGCCAGACAGATGGTGATGTCCCTGTCAGTCAGTCAGATGGCGATGTACTTATCAGCCAATCAGATGATGTCCATGTCACCCAGACAGATGGTGATGTCCCTGTCAGCGAGTCAGATGATGATGTCCCTGTAAGTCAGTCAGATGATAATATCCTTGTCAGCAAGTCAGATGATGATGTCCCTGTCAGCAAGTCAGATTTGTCTGTTAGCCAGCCAGATTATGGTGATGATCACTCTGATGTAAATAGGTAAGAACAGTGGTATAGATATGTGATTTCAAATTTAAATTGTAATATTATATAGTGGTCCCCTGTATCTGAATAACTTTAAACATTTTGTGTACCAATTTTTTTGTTGCTTACAAAAAAGTCCTACTTTTCAGATGTATGATAGTTGTAAAATAGAAATAAACTAAGAGTCATACAAAGAAAATTATTCACTATGTAATTAATTTATTTTGTTCTTTCTGTTCTTTTCATCCAATCAGATGGCGATGTCCCTGTCAGTCAGTCAGATGGTGATGTACATATCAGCCAATCAGATGATGTCCATGTCAGCCAGTCAGATGGTGATGTCCCTGTCAGCCAGGCAGATGGTGATGTACCTGTCAGTCAATCAGATGATGTCCATGTCAGCCAGACAGATGGTGATGTCCCTGTCAGCAAGTCAGATGATGATGTCCCTGTAAGTCAGTCAGATGATAATATCCTTATCAGCAAATCAGATGATAATGTCCCTGCCAGCAAGTCAGATGTGTCTGTTAGCCAGCCAGATTATGGTGATGATCACTCTGATGTAAATAGGTAAGAACAGTTGTATAGATATGAAAAAAAGAAGATGTGGTATGATTGCCAATGAGACAACTCTCCACCAGAGACCAAATGACATGGAAGTTAACAGCTATAGGTCACCGTACGGCATTCAACAATGAGCAAAACCCATACCGTATAGTCAGCTATAAAAGGCCCCGAATTGACAAATGTAAAACAATTCAAATGAGAAAACTAATGACCTGATTTATGTACAAAACAATAAATGGAAAAAAAATATGATACACAGCAACAAGCAACAACCACTGAATTACAGGCTCCTGATTTGGGACAAACCAAACCTCCTCTAACCTGGGACAATGGTGTTACAATGCAACATAAGAACAAGCTATAAAAATCAGTTGAAAAGGGCTTAACTCCTCAGATCGATACAAAGAAGAAAACATTTAACAAAAATACAGACCAGACGTGGCAGGGTATTTACACTTTCCCTGTTATATGTTTGTTTTTCAAATTTGAATTGCAATAAAGTATACATATGTATCGGATAAACTTAAAACAGTTTGTGTACTATATTATTCTTTTCTGCTTACAAAAAAGTCCTACTATGCATATGTTTGGAAGTTGTAACCTAGAAATAAATTTGTCGTACAAATTCAAAATTCATTCACTATGTAATTAAAATTAGTATATTCTTTTTCAGCCGGTCAGATGATGATGTCCAGGACAGCCAGTCAAAATGTGATGTCCCTGTCAGTCAGTCGGATGGTAATTTCCCTGTGGGCCAGTCAGATGATGATGTCCCTGTCAGCCAGGCAGATGGTGATGTCCCTGTCAGCCAATCAGATGATGTTCATGTCAGCCAGACATATGGTGATTTCCCTGTAAGCCAGTCAGATGATGTCCTTGTCAACCAGTCAGATGGTGATGTCCCTGCCATCCAGCCAGATGGTGATGTCCCTATCAGTCAGTTGGATGGTAATGTCCCTTTCGGCCAGTCAGATGGGGATGTCCCTGTCAGCCAGTCAGATGGTGATGTCCCTGTCAACCAGACAGATGATGTCACTGTCAGCCAGACATATGGTGATTTCCCCATAAGCCAGTCAGATTATGTCCTTGTCAGCCAGACATATGGTGATTTCCCCATAAGCCAGTCAGATTATGTCCTTGTCAGCCAGTCAGATGGTGATGTCCTTGTTAGCCAGGCAGATGGTGATGTCTTTGTCAGCCAGACAGATGGTGATGTCCCTGTCAGCCAGACAGATGGTGATGTCCCTGTCAGACAGACAGATGGTGATGTCCCTGTCAGACAGACAGATGGTGATGTCCCTGTCAGCCAGACAGATGGTGCTGTCCCTATCAGTCAGTTGGATGGTGATGTCCCTGTCAGCCAGTCAGATGGTGATGTCACTGTCAGCCAGGCAGATGATGTCCTTGTCAGCCAGTCAGATGGTGATGTCCTTGTCAGCCAGACAGATGGTGATGGGCCTATCAGTCAGTCGGATAGTGATTTCCATGTCGGCCAGTCTGATGGTGGTGTCCCTGTCAGCAGGGCAGATGGTGATGTCCCTGTCAGCCAGGCAGATGGTGATGTTCCTGTCAGCCAGACAGCTGGTGATGTCCCTATCAATCAGTCGGATGGTGATGTTCCTGTCGGCCAGTCAGATGGTGATGTCCCTGTCAGCCAGGCAGATGATGTCCTTGTCAGCCAGTCAGATGGTGATGTCCCTGTCAGCCAGACAGACGATGTCCTTGTCAGTCAGACAGACGATGTCCTTGTCAGTCAGACAGATGGTGATGTCCTTGTCAGCCAGAGAGATGGTGATGTCCCTGATGTAAACAGGTAAGGACAACAGTGTATATGATAGTTATTTTAAAATCTAGTTTATTTATCCCTATTCAATCACCGGTTTACACCTGTATCTGCTCATGGCCATTATACAAATCATGAAGAGTTCAATTTGATACAGTTTTAATTTATTTTGTGCCAATAATCAAATAACATTAACATTACCAATTTTACTGCACCAGATGCGCATTTCGATTATTAATGTCTTCAGTGATGCTCGAGGCCAAAATATTTGAAAATCCATATCTGATTCAAAAATTGAAGAGCTGATAAAACCAAAAAGGACAAAAAGCATAACCAAAGACAGGCAAGGAATAAAAGCTTTGCATGAGAGAAATATTCCTTAATTTAAAATAATTTCCAAAATTTTGTAACAACTTTCCAGATTTTCTTTTTTTTTTTTGCATTATATGTGGTTCAGGCTCCTTCTGATTTCAAAATGATAATAAAACAGGCCTCTGATTTATTGGGCCTTGGTTTTTTCTCATCTGAATTGTTTTTCAATGGTCATTTTGGGGCCCTTTATAGCTTGCTGTGCGGTTTGAGCCAAGGCTACCACAACCTATGATTGCTTACATCAACAACATGTTGGTCTTGGATGAAGAGTTGTCTATTCATTAAATTTTATAACACACCTATGTGCTTTCAGTTTTAATCCAGGAGAATATTTGTCCGTATTTTATGGCAATTCTACGTTACCAGCTGTGGTGAGAACATGTTGACTTTTGTTGTTTTTGTTTGTTAATTAATTATTTGATTGTTATATTTTCTAAGCGAACAGTCATTTTCTGGGCTTTTTCAAAGCACCTTATCAGTGATCAAAAAATCTTGCCCTCTCTTTGAAATTAGTTTGTATTGTTCATCTGTTTATAGTTTTCAATGTAACATTATACTATTTCGACATAAAACAATTTAACATAAAAGTTTGTCCAGTGCGAACAAAAAGTATTAAAACGAAGTTACCTGTTAATTATATATTTAATCTGTATTTTTCAATCTTGAACTATATCACTAAATTTAGATTTATTTAATATGTAGATCGTTATATATTTATAGGTTGACCATTGGCCTTACATACGTTATTATAAACATCACAAGACATGAAAGAAGGGGTGGATACCAAAAGAGGTATTGCACAGCATCCCTGAAGATGACGTCCATAAAAAGATTAATCCACCTGTTGTTGTGCCAGAAGGCAGAAGATCTTTTGTTTATGTATTTGAAGGTAAGTCTTGTGTTTTGCTATCATACCCCTTAGATTTAGGTTGGGGCTATTTGAGTTTAAGCTGTCCTAAACAAATTTCTAATTCATTCAACAAATAAAACATTCCTGCAATTTGGTTTTCCTGTTTAGTATAAAATAAGGAGATGATGATTGCCATGAAACAACTATCCACCAAAGTTCAATAGAAATAAATTTAAGCAATTATAGGCAACCATACGGCCTTCAACAATGAGAATAACCCATACTGTATAGTCGGCTATAAAAGGCTCCGACATGAAAAATATGAAACAATTCAATTGAGAAAACTAACAGCCTAATTTATAAAAAAACAATTTACAAAAAACAAATATGACAGACAAGAACCAACGACAACAAATGAACTACAGGCTCCTGACTTGTGACAGGCACATATAGAATGTTTGGTTTTATTTCTCGCATTGTTTTAGTGCATTTTGGCTTTGGTAACGAGTGTTCCTGAAAAAGGTTAATCAAGAAATGTTCATTAAAACAAGAAATTTCAGAGTTTGTACATGTCTTCATTATTGTAACTTTATAACCTATGCATGGATTTTGGTTTTGATTGAGGGTAGACTAATTGTTGTTTTTTTTTTCTTTTTTCAGAGATGGATAATTGACGATGTTGGAGACGATGTTGGAGACGAGAAAGTTTTGAATTTTTTGAATGTTTGCAATAAAATTTATTGTGTAAACCTTAAAATATATTGTTATGAATGTGAGATTTTCCAGCAGAAATAAAACCAGATTTGGGTTAAATGTCTATGAGACAACAACCCCAAAAAGGAACTTCAAAAAGTGCTGTTTAGAAATTATGTAAAGAGTTGAGAATAAGATTCTTCATAAATGAACCTCTGGTAGATGTGGAGCACTAGATTTGCCCATATGTTGCCTTGGATTTGCATACTTTTTAGTTTTTAGTGTAACTGTGTCGCATTGAGGGATATTTGTTTTGTACCCTTGCTTTGTCAGTATTTGTCTTGTGAGTGAGGAAACTGTAGATGCTGGTGGTTGTGTGTTTGTCTTTTATCAATCTCATCCCTTGGCATAAAAAACAGGGTTGCTTGCTTACTGATATAAAAATGTTTCATGTTGTGGAAATTTTGGATGACTCCTTCCTCAATTATTCTGTCTTCTGTCTTAGTTTTATTTTTCTGGTTAATTTGACATTTGAATATCTTTTAATTTGGTATTCCATGTTGTACCAACATGAACAAGAATAACTACTGGTATAGTTTAAAAAATATGTCTGCTGTATGAAATGTAGGTGAATGGTTTCGGTAACCACTATTTAAATAATATCATATATATAAGAAAAATGGGAGTATAATTGTATAATTTACATTCAGATGGTGGTTTGGAAGCTTTTTATATTTTTTAAGGTCATTTTTGGCGTGGTTCATTATTTATACTTTTTTGTGTCCACGTTACATGCAACATATATGTCAATTTTTCATGACAGAAAAGAGATAATTGCCAAAATATTGATAGAATTTTTTAATGTGAATGTAACACAATGAAAAAGAGCCTTTTCATGTTCATAAAGAAAATGATTCTTATTGTATTTATCTCTTAAATGTTGCATGTAACATTGACAGAAAAGTAGACGAAACTTTTTTTCACAAAAATTCTGAAAGAAATAAAAATACACATTTTAGAGTTGAGATGATAGACAATGTTTTGTGATCAATATATATGATATTGAATGTTGATTGAGGTAAGGAACCATTAATCTCACTTTGGAAAAAGTGTCCATGTTACATGCTCTAAATTTATAATTTGCCTTTGTTCCAAACTAAAGCAAGTTTAAAAATGATTGTTTTTGTTAGAAATAGAAAGACGCCATTTACAACAATACTTTGTGAAAAATTTGGAAGCTTATGATGTTTTTTATTTTTTTCTTACAATGTCACACTAAATTCATGCCCATATATCTGCATTTTCACATAAAATAAATATATTTTCAGATGAATAACCCATTTTCACAGATGAAAAATATCTTAAAGCTTAAATGCATATTATTAGAACATAATGGCGTGATATTATGTTTGACTTTGATGTTAACTCATATAACATTAAAACGATCGTTATTTTTTCTATTCGACAATCAAACGATTTAGCTATGTACTAGTACTACAAGTTCAAAAAATGTAAGATAAATCGAAACACAATAATATCAAAATTAATTTTTGGAACATCGTTACATACAACCATTTTACATACATCAACTGAAAAAAGGTTAATTCACGTAAAATATTGAATTCAAATTGGACACAACTTTCAAATTGTAGTTATATTTTATTTTGAATCGAAAAACATTTTAACTTATATCAATTTAATGGTTGATGAACGGCAAATCAAAGGATCAACTTCAATCAACATTAATTATCTTTTTTTCTTTTAAAATGTGTTAATATTTATCAACCGTACAGCTACGTATTTTCATAAGATGTTTGTAATTCGGTAAATTACTCATGTATACTTCATTATTATATTACAACACAAAGTGACGATTTGATATTGTGAGTTCATGGAAATCTTAAATTTGTAGTTTTTACTGAATAAATTAACAGAAGACCATGTTTTGACGTTTCAAATATTTACTAAAATCATACTCCCGAGAGCTCCATTGATACTCCTTTGAATTTAAACACACATTGATGTCACTAATTATTATTTGTCTTAGCATAAAGTGTAATTTCGTAATTAATTTATGTCTTATTGGCCAAGAATTACGCCCCTTATATCAGTCGTATATAGACAGAAATATAATTATGAGTCCAATATCTGAATCGAGTGTTATACATTTTTTGATAAACATCTTTGCTACAATAAAAACTTCGCTTCGCTAGCAACCGGATATTGAAACGGTTGCTTTTATAGGATGTTACCTACAAATACTCATTTCGAACCCCGACTGAAGAAGCTTTGTTTAAAGCAAGACAATGTTGAATGACATATGCCTTAACTCTCATGACAATGCCACTTTTATAAACAACATCTTCTATAACATTACCACATACCATATCACGTCCACAATTGTTGAGTGTTGACTCTCATGAAGCATCATGAATTAGAGATGACAAGAAATATGTTATATTTTAGAGAACACATAACACATAAGTATACACATGATGACTATTATGAGAAAGCAGCATTTGTGGATGTCAATTCATTATACAAACCAAAAAGTCAGCAATTTTCATTTTGTAAGTTATCCTCAACAAAGAATAAAGAGTGTCAATGACGGTATAGTGGTAATTAAAGACATAATTAACATAGCATTTGTAGAAAACCGGGTGTATAGGTAACCAACATAAATGAAGGCAACAGTAGTATACCGCTGTTCAAAATTCATAAATCGATAGAGAAAAAATAAAAACTGAGGGATATGTATCAAATATAAGAGAACTACGACACAACAGATACAAAACACCGAAATATAACACACACAGAAGCGAATTATAATGTAACAATGGCCGTTATGGTTAAATATAAAAAGACAGTCAATGATCATTATGATGGCCAGAATTCATCTTATATTGTACACAGCAAAAAACAAAAGTCGGTAATAACATTTATAGAAGATTTATTATACAACTTTACATGAGTTTTTATGTTATTGAAATGTCAACTTAATTGATAAGATATATGTCCTATCCTTTGTCTTTTCTTTTACCTGTACGGAATTCAATGAAAAATATAAGTATCCAATCAGTTTACCATCTAGTATAATGTTGTTAATAAATAAAAGTGTCACTCTAACAGCTCCAGACATTTTCTGGGAAACAACTATCTTAATATCTGATAATTCTAATGTCAGTGTCTGTATATATGGTTGTCATGGAAACATCTAGAACACTGTAGGATTAAAGATCCCAAAAAACGATAGAAATTAAACTTCTAGAATACTGCAGAAGTTTGAATAACTGAGTCAACAAATAAAACCTTTGCAGAATAAATTTGTAGCATACAAGCAAAATACACTCAATCAAATTCAGATGTGTCATTTGACATGGGTGAAATAGAAATGATAACGTTAATGTGCTCATTTGAAGTTTGTTTTGGTGGTACTAAATGCTCCAAATAATGAGTTGGTGAGTAGCATTAACGACAATAGATGGAATTATTTTGTCTTGAAACTTCAAAAAAAAAAAAAACTAACCATCGTTAAGCATTAATTAAACTATGACTTTACTGATGCTATTGTTGAGTGAAGATGTGTCTTGTTTATCTCCGGAACTAATTGAAAGATCTTGCTATATATCTGTTTTATATGATTTTTCCTACGGGAAATAATAAATTTCTATACATGATTTTGAAAGAAAAGAACCGTTAGGATACATGTTTGTTGTGGGTAGACAGGATATCATTCAAACTGACCAATATTAGAGGGACACTATCCTTTTAGAGGCTAATGAAATTCAAAATACGTTAAGGGTGAACTAACATTATGAGAAAAAAAACTGTTGGTCTGAATTATGCTTCACGATTTTTTCTAAATTTGGTGGTCAAACGAATGAGCATTTTGATAGGTTTTATCCGTTGACTTCTTCAATAATATGAAAAAAACTTACGCAATATAAGTTTTCTGCAATAAAATGGAAAGTCATGTTTATTGTACATATTTTATTAACGAACAAAATAATTAGAACACTTGCTAGTCAAACAACACAAATGAGTACATTTATGACGATAAGCAATTTCTCGTTTGATTATCTGATATGAATTCAAAAATATTATACAAATAAGTCCTTCATTTTACGAATCAACCTTGAACAGAAAACGTGTGTCATCTGTCAGATAACGTCAGACTTGTGGAAGTGTGTTTTTGTTTTGAAAACATCGGAGATCTCAAATGGAGAACTTGTATGTACATTGCATATTAGCAGATAATGAATGCATAGCAGGAGTCATTAGCAGACAACTGCCTAATGACGGAGATAAAATATCAAAAAACTTGGAAAGTTAAATGACGTTTTTCAGACTGTTACCAAGGAGATATAAAATCAACAAAATATGAGGAGGATTATGCTGCGGTCAACGACGACAAAAAATATCTCAAATTATCATTATGTGCAGTTTTAATTTACGAGAGACGCGTTATTGACGCCAAATCAAGAGAGTTAAAAGGCCAAATACAGTATGTAAGTGAAGAGCATGAGTGTTCCACTTCGATCAATATTTGGTTGAATGATATGATGTGTCAATGTCTCGGCAGATTAGCGGACTTTTGTTTCCTTCTTCAAATATCAATACATAAGTCTGATCTGTAATTTTACTGATATTGTCTTTTACTTGATTGTCACACATAGACGGATTCTCAAAGCCTGATCAGCATGCAAAAAAGAGACGTTTACTATGGTTTACTCAATTTGAAGTGCTTGTGAATGTTGGTGTTTACTCTATCTTTACCTTTATTCTTTATTCGAAATGCGTTAAAGGGCTTGGTATTTTCATGAAAAGCTGAACGAGTAAACTACTGATGGAAGTCTGTAATAAGCATTGAACGCGTACAAATTTAAACTTTTATCTATCAGATAACAAAAAAATATATAAAACTAGAATTCACAGAATCAATGTTTATCAAGGAATCATAGAATCAATGTTAATAATAAAATAAACACAATATTGCTCATAGAACATATCAAAATGAAAAGTCATGTTTATTGTACATATTTTATTAACGAACAAAATAATTAGAACACTTGCTAGTCAAACAACACAAAGGAGATCATTTAGGACGATAAGCAATTTTTCCTTTGATAATCTGATATGAATTCAAAAATATTATACTAATAAGTCCTGCATTTTACGAATCAACCTTGAAAAGAAAACGTCATCTGTCAGATAACGTCAGACTTGTGGAAGTGTGTTGTTGTTTTGGAAACATCGGAGAACTCAAATCAAAAGAATATGTACATCGAGCTACTGAAGCAAAATGTCAAACATGTATCTGTTAAGACAATTGAAAATGTGGAAAAATTGTATGTACATTGCGTATTAGGAGATTAAGAATGCATAGTAGGAGTCATTAAAAATGTCAACACAATAAATTATTCTTATGCTGGATTTCATGCTACCATCTGAGTACTGTTCAAATTATGTTGTTTCTAAATTAACATAATTTAGTAGCAAACAACCGGCTAATGATCGAGATAAAATATCAAAAAAAAAAACTTTTCCTGGAAAGTTAGATGACGTTTTTCAGACTGTTACCAAGGAGTTATAAAATCAACAAAATATGAGGAGGATTGTGATGCGGTCGACAACACCCAAAAATATCTCAAATTATCATTATGTGCAGTTTTAATTTACAGGAAACGCGTCATTGACGCCAAATCAAGAGAGTTAAAAGGCCAAATACAGTATGTTAGTGAGGAGCATGCATGTTCCACTTCGATCAATATTTGGTTGAATGATATGATTTGTCAATGTCTCAGCATATTAGCGGACTTTTGTTTCCTTCTCCAAATATCAATACACAAGTCTGATCTGTAATTTACCTGATATTGTCTTTTACTTACGTTTTACGTTTACTAGGGTTTACTCAATCTGAAGTTCTTGTGAATGTTGGTGTTTACTCTATCTTTACCTTATTTTTTTATTCGAAATGTGTTAAAGGGCTTGATATTTTCATGAAAAGCTGAACGGGTAAACTACTGATGGAAGTGTGTAATAAACATTTAACACGTACATGAAAAAAGAAGCAAAAATGACACAAAACGTCAAACGTACTTGATTCTTAAGTGCTAAATTCAAATATTCATGACTGTGATAGTTGAAAGCAATGGGTGAAATTTTATAGAAATAAACATTGTGTATTATATTCATCTTTTCGATACCACGCTAGTTTTTTAATGCATGACTTGTTTTCAAAGCTATGGCGTTAACATGACGTTATCATTGTTATCTACATTGGAATAATCATATTTGTTGAATGGCATCTTCTGCGTTTTTACAACATGTACAGAACACCAATAAAGTCTTCATATTTAAACTTTTATCTGTCAGATAACAAAAATATATATAAAACTAGAATTCATAGAATCAATGTTTATCAAGGAATCATAAAATCAATGTTAATAATATGGGGACGAAGTCCCCTATTACAGTAGAAAATTCAATAAAAAAAAAAAAAAAAAAACGGGAAAATTTCCCGAATTTTTCATTGTACTAATGAACTCAAAATCGTTCAATTTTTTTTGTCGCGTTTTTGAATTTCCGGATCGGCGCAGAAATCTACTTCCGTTTCCGGTCTTGTTTACATGAGACTTTGAATAAAATGTATATTTATCAGTCTAAGAAAGGAACTAATACTAATTCATTTAAAAAAATATGTTTGTTATTAAAAAAACGTTACCTGATGACAGCGTTTCTTTGTTTACATTGAATATGACATCATAACTTAAATAACGTCACAACTAAAATCCCTAACAACAGAACCAAAATCGGAAACGTTACGGTATTTCCGTTTCTCTTTTTAACATTGTTGATTTAAAAAAAAAATCATAGACTTCGTCCCCATTCACAGGTAATTCCTGCCTCATATTAAAATAAACACAGTATTGCTCATAGAACATATCAAAATGAAAATGAAAGAAAACTGTCGTGAACATGATGAATAATCAGAATAGCTATGGCGCTTGTTTCCATAGAGATAAATCTACGTCAGGTATATCGTCACAAGGTATTCTCTTGTTCCTAGCAAAAACAAAAACATCCTTTTATAACAACTGAGACTACATTTTAACAAAGTACAAAACAGAAAAAGGAAATATATATAGCTCTGTTAATTATATGTATTGGCATATACTATATTGTTATTCTTTTACAAAATAGAAAATATTTGAAAAAGAATGCAAACCTGCTACTGTTCGTAAGGTTTATATAGATGTGACAAGGCAATGAATTGCATATCTTACTAATTTCTGCAAACAGGTAACATTGGCTTTTTTAATATTTATTGACCAATTAATAATTTTGTATACTATATTATGTTGTTTTTGTTGAACACAATGTGTGCCTTAGAGTATTATTTAAACTTTTAAAACCTAAGCAAAGTAAATTCAAAAATAATTAAAGCCGTATGGTGACATATAATTGAGTTTACTCGGTACGATAATTGTTTCACTGGTAATTGTACCAGGTCCCCTTATTTTCATATAAGTAATGTTAAATTCGCTCAACACGCTATGTCAATATAAATACATATTTGTTCATGTGTCTTATCTTAACTAAAGCTTGTAATTCGACAATTGTCCTTTGTTCATCACTGTCATATCTGCTGTAATTAATTGTAATATATATTAATGAGTCCCTTTGTGTCGTGTGAATAGTTAAACATTCTGTCATGCCAATGCCCCAAATAGCTTTCCATATGATATTAATGTTGCTTATTGTTAAAGGCCGATTGGTGAATAGTTATCTTTATCTATGTCATCCAGCTGTTGGTTGACTGATCTTTCATTGGCAAAGATACCATGCATTATATGTTTTTGTTGTATGACATATTTGTATGATACAGTTATAAACTGACTATATAACACAGACATAGACTCAAGTATTTTTTTAAGGAAGAAACTAAACATGATTTATGCTAGTTTGAGCGTTCGAATTCGTCTATATTTGTTTTTTCGACGAGATTTTGTTTTGGTAACAAAAGTTCGCAGTTTGTAACAAAATTGCAATATTTACTTACCTTTTTCTTTGTGGGAGGAGGAACATATTTTCCTGCATAGTATTAATACCAAGGTTACGGCAAAATATTTTGGATACACGTGTATTTTCTTTTATAGATCTTAGTTGCTCTGAAAAATAATTTACACTGTAAAATAAAAAGGTATATTTGTTTGATCTTTTTAAGGGAAATAAATCTGGTTTTGACCTCTTTTTTTAAACTATTTCTAAGAAAATGGTTCTTGATCATCGTTCTTCAGTATGAATTTGATAATGACAGTTTTATTAATGATGTCTTTTTTTCAACCAACAATCAATTACTAGTTATACCATTTACAATCACATGAGGACAGGTTCTGCCCTCGAAACTGGATAATTTGATAACGATTTTTTCTTGACAAGAAATGATCGCCTTTTCTGAAGTTGTTTTTTAACGTGAAACAATACATTAAAATTGCTTTGATGGCACAAATACTGTGCTACCTGTAATTAGGAAAAAGTGAGTTCTTATGAAACTGAAATATTTTAAAAGTTAAAAATAAATCAGGGTTCGAGTGTATATTGACCTAACACTGTTTAGTCTTAAACATGGATGTTGTATTGACGTGCGATCGGGAAACTTTCTTTGATACACCGAAGCGGTTAATTAACAAGATGTATTAACAAGTGTGGTGTAATATATCTGTATCAAGAATAACATATTGTGTCAATTACTGGCCGAGCACTAATGTTAATCAAAAATTGTCTAAGATACCAAGTACTAAATGGGTGTGGATTAATCAAGATCAATTTATAACAATTAAATCATAACAGTTCAGATTCTGAATAAACAATTGAGTTAGGGAGCATGAATCAACAAAGTTTTAACATGTGGTTATCTTTCTTTATACGAAATAACACAATTAAACACATGATTATAATGATATATAATTTTGAAATCGATCTGGTATTCTTATGTTTACAGTGTTATCATGCTTTTGTATTATTCAGAAAATATTTTCATGGTTTAAATTGTTTTAAGATTGTTAATTCACCGATGCTTTATTTGAATTGTATAATTTTCTTTTTTCTTTTTTTCTGAAGTATTTCGTGTCACTAATATACTGTCAAGTCAAAATGTATAAAGCAATGTTTGTATCTGTATATTTGACGATTTTCTTAAACCTTGATATGTAACCATGATATTAATAACAATACTTTATTTCATTGAAATATAATTTGAATTTTAGCTCTTTTTCCTCTAAAAGAAAAGAAGGAAAGAAAATATGTAGGATTGTTTTTTTTTTTTACTTTCTTCGTAACAGAGGGACAAAAGATAACAGAGAGACAGTCAACTTACCAGAGGAATTTAAAATTAAAATAAAAAAATTAACTGACAATGCCATGGCTAGAAAAGAAAAATATGAACAGGTAAACAATAGTACACCAGACACAACATAGAATACTTGAAACTAAGTAGTACGAACTCAGACGCTCCAGAAGGGTAAGCAGATCGTGTTCCACCTGTGGCACCCGTCGTGTTGCTCATTTTATGACAAACATGGTAAATAGTCAAATTTGGTAGGTCACTTGCGTGAAATGGAATTGAAAACAAATAACTATGTATGATATTTGTTACTTTGTTCTTATTAAGAATAGACAATATATAACGTTCGTTCTGTTTACCTTTCGTAAATGAAAATTCCTCGTCTGGTCGTTCGTACCAAAACCTGTCGCCACGTTTGATTCGTTGATATTGCATTCCCAACAAACACTGGAACGTAGGTCCAACATTGAATTTTGGGTCTTCTTCTAACATAGCACCCACAAATAAATCTACATCATCGGGATCCCTGAAAACAAAGGGGGTAAATGTACTACAGAAGTGTACAATGTGTAGTATTATAACCTGTATACCGAATATAGGAATAGAATTAGTATCATAAGTTCACCTGATTTTGAAACTTGGTAATGATAAAGTTATGATTTCTTTCATTATAATTTTAGCAAATATGGGAATGAAGGTTTCTATAAAACGATCTCCAATATTATTTGTGTTTTGATGAATTGTCTATAATTACCAATAAATCATTCGCTTCACATTCATACAGCAATAAACAAAATCAAAGAGCAATTGCGGTTAACACTAAAAGAACAACGTCAAAAGAAAAGAAAAAGCTATAAATAATCGAACAACAACAAAAAAGAGTAAAGGGGGTTATCACCGTTAATGCTTACTCATATAATTCTTCAAGTGCCTTTCCAAAATTTCCAAATTCCTTGAATGATTTCATAGGTTTAAGGTCACATAGTTCCCGCCATGTGTTGTATCCGGACACTCCATGTTCCCGCCCTCTCTGTATGTTTCTGGCGACAATATCAGATCCTGGTGCTTCAGGTAAACGAAATAATTTGTTGCGCATCCCATCGACTATGAAGCTAAAATGAAATACTAATTAATTAAGAATAGACATACGATTATATTGAATAAAGTTTGGTGATATTTACTTTCAATATCAACATTATCGATAGCATAAACGGTACTATTTTTCTTCACCAAAGGTATGCGTTCAATACCTCTTGCAATGATATGATTCCTTCTAGTTTTTCCGCTTTTCCTTTAAGTTTGTTTGAATAATTACGACTTTTCAAGAAAAACACGTCTTTCAAATATTTGACAGCGACCATCTCAAACAGAACTTTGGTTGTCGAACTGTGTATTTAGAATAGTATGACATTGGTATGACTATAATTGAGTTACTGGATGGACTATTCGGATATTGTTTGAATATGGTTTACTGATACATGTGCTATTGACTTTTGAAATAATTTCAAGTTAAAAGAATTATCGCCCCCTAACAGAAATAATATCAACATGGATTTCACCCTATTAATCTTTATGATTATTTTGGCACTTCGTAAAATTTTGCAGAATATATCTTTGTCTCAGATGTGGAAATACTCGATATGAGTAAAGTTGCATTATGTCTAGAACAACAGACAAAATGTCACATATCATTTCATTGCATACAATGTAATAAACATCACTGGAAGTTAATCAATACAATGTTCCCTATATAAATATATATAGATAAACGAGAAACGAGAAACGAGAACCAACACTCATTAACCACATCAACAAAAGCCGACCACAGTACAACAGGCTTCAGACTTTCCCCCTATTATGACTTACTTATCAATCATGTTACTGGCCGAACATGCTAAATGTCTTCCAATAAAAGGAACATTGACTCCACCATTCTCCTGAGTAAGTCGAGGACTTTCAAAGATATCCTCCAATTTATTGACTGTCACTGTTTTGCAGTTTTCGTCGGCAAAGTTCTGTTCGTTTGTTAGTTGGGAATGACCAAAACGATGTGCAGCAACGTTGACCGAATCTAGAATTTGTGGATTAACATCATCGTCATATTGGTCATCAAACACATCGTCGTCAACATCTTCCGAAAATAATTCAAATTTCTCCATTGTAGATTTACCAATAATAAGAGGTAAAAAGTCATTGTATGTGATATGCTGAAACATAGCTATAACTATCTTCCGGGCTTCCTGAAAAACAGTGTCATCGTTCCAATGCGGGTTCAGTGTGCGCAGTTCTGAAGCAATGCGGTTATGTTCCCTATGCCAAACTAAATGCTGAACACTAAGCATCGGTACATCCGATACTCGATTGTCGCCTACAAAATGAAACAAGTGATACGTAAATGTTGAAGATTAAATACAAAATTGAAACATCCAATGTCGATATCATGTGTGTACAGCATGTCAACAGGCTGTAAAGGGTATAACAGGCACGATAATGGAGAACTAATTATTGTAACTTAAGAAAAGAAGCAAACATATCACTGACAATAAATTACCATTGGAGCTCTAGGTTGAGATGCCACAGTGATTACATTCTTTATATTGTGGATTTTAAAAACATTGTGTACTAAAAACTCTATATTGCAGTTGGAAATCGAAGGTCGTGTTAAGTATAGTTAAAATAAAAAAATTGGTAAATTTACATGAAATAGAAATAAAACGACTTGGAAAGCAAAAACGACATCACACAGACAAAATAAAATAAGAGTAAGAAGCATTTGAATTAACTATACAATTTTCCAGGCGCTAGATATCTTTTCTTTTAGTTTAACTAGAAACATGATTATACAAGGGATACATTTACATTTCCTGCAGCTAATTAGTCTTTGTTTATTCACTCTATAATAGCTACATAGAAATATAGAATGTTGGAATAGCGCTATACGTATTGATACATTAACCGATTGCCTAAAAGAGGTAACAGTTCCACGAACATTTTCAATTAATACAATATGTAGTCTTGTGGGGTAAAATATTATTGCTTGCATAATAAACACCGATAAAAAACTGATGACATGTTGATGTCCGAGTGAACGTTTTTTATTTTTTTCTGGACGGTTGACTTAATCAAACTATCAACCTGTATACTTTGATTAAGTCACACATAACACGTTAAAGATTTGCTATCAATATATTTGCAAAATAGAAATCCATTATGGTAGGAAGAATAACTGACATCGTTCTTTACTGGAGACATGTATTTTAAATGTGAGAGCTTGAACTGAATGTTATTTCAAATTTCAGGCCTCCCATTTTACTTATTTGGAATTTTGTTTGTCATCACATACTATGTTTAGATCGTTTTGAATATGCAAACAATGATATTTGTAATTGACTTAACGTAGGTAACTTATTTGTATGTATATATACTTAAATATACAAAAGAATACTTTCGACTTATTACCGGGTGTGTACTACCATTAGAAACACGACGGAAACGGAATGTGGATCAATATCTAATAACCCTTTCAGATTCCTAAAAAAAAACATTTTTATCATCGGGTTCGTGTAGCTCAGTCTGTAGTTTTCCTGTATTATCTTTTTAGTAATGGTATTGTTTTTTGACTGTTTTTTTTAAGCCATGTTGTTTTCAGTTAATTTTTTACTTATGAGGTTGAATGTTTCTTTGCTATCTTTTGTCTGTTTATCAAAAATAATTAATACCTGCGACAGGACATCTGCTAGGTGTAACTGGTTTAAAGCATGAGTTTACTCCAGCAGGTGAGGGTAAAAGATTGTCATCGGTTTTCAACAAATCTGCAAAAAACAATCAAATAACGTTTAGTGTTTACTTTGTAATTTCAACATTTGTGTATTTGGATTAATAAAACTATTTTTTTTTGTAGTGAGATGTAAACATACGTTATCAAACAAAACAAATGAACCTTAGTCTTAAAAATATAATATGTTTGGTGTTTTTCGCTTTTTTTTCCTTCAATGGTTGTTATTGACCTCTTAAAACATTGTATACTTTGATCTTTAAAAGATAATTTTATTTTATTTATGGTGTGATAATTATATTGTGCACTTGATGTTAACTGCAGCCAACAAAGACAACAGACTAAAGTAAACAAAATCCCACAGAGTATCATCTTGAACAGGCATTAAACAAAATATCGCTGCTTATTCAGTTTAGTATATCTTTTGCACATTACGTAAACATTAAATTAAAAACTTAATAACTTATAGTAAACAAAAATTCTAAAAAAATAAGCAAAAATACTCACAGCTATCAGGCACCCGCAAAATCTTGATCAATTCTGGAGTACTGCCATAAACAACACTGGCATCAACGAAGGCTGTTGCGAGGTTAACTTGTTGTCTAACTGTAATATTAATAAACTTCATACATTAAACAAAATACACATACTTTAAATAATATTCTAATAATAAAATAATAAATAAGACAGAACCTAAATCGTCGTAGAAGTTACAATTAATTGTAACATAAATACTTCAATAAAACAAATGATGTCTTGATATTGAGCTGCAGTTCTCAACAAAATGTTTGCCCAGTGTGGTAAGTCAATATACATGTCAAATTATTTAGAAAACCTCAGATTGGAAAGTGTCTGACTTTTGACAGAAAATTGTATTCTTAACAAGGACATTATGCAACTGTTGTATTTGACTACTGCAAAAAAAAATTGTATGCTTTAAATGACATTCGGAATGATAATCAGTTTCTAAAAAAGTTATGTTTATTTTTTATTTTATGCAATTAATTAGAATTGGCCTAACAAGATTGTAAAGCTAAGAAACAATAGTTTATCGTAGGAATTTATATTCATATTGGGCCATTATCACTAAAAAGGGGGATTTTTTTTTTTAGATAAAACAAGTTTTAATTTTAACAATTAACATACCTCCGTTTTTGTCTATTTGTCCTTTTGATCTTACAAAGTTAATACATCCTGGTGGCAAATCCTTATCATTCTCGGGGATTTCAAGTGGAAAGCAAAAGTCACGACTGTAAAGAAAACTTATTTTAAATACGTTTTTTTTAATTTCTTAATCCTGACTATAACATACATGAAAGATCAAAACTTACTGACGACTTCTGTAAAACCAGTATCTCAAATTTTATTTTGTGAGTGCATCATATTTTATCATAGAAAAACAGTGATGACGGTAAAAAGGGCAAGGTAATTTTCATAGTATAAAGTCTTTGTTTAATGTTAAGTTAAAGTTAACGTTGACAATGTCGCCATAGCATGGAATACTCATAACGATTATTTATGATCATTGAATAGTAATAATATGATACATTCCATAAAAATAACATGAAATCCCTTAGCATAAGTTCATCTCGTAATCAAACACATGAACAACACTTATAGTTCCAAATGTTGAGCAGAAACTTTTAACTCTTTTGGAGCAAATAAGTTCACCCCTTCTTCATCGTTGGGTTCGTGTTACTCATTCTAGTTTTCTATAGTTTTATGGGTATTGTCTTGTCTACGTTTTATTGTTTGCCATGACGTTGTTAGTTTTTCTTCGAAATGCGAGTTTTGACTGTCCACTTGATACCTTCTGACTCTTTTTTTCCGATATATTTTTTTTGGTTAAATAATGCTTAACTAGAATTTTCAATTGATTTTCAAAATGTGATTAATAGACATAAAAAAAGTTGTCGATATATTCTACACGTGCTTTAAGTACGTACTTATTTCTGTTTTGGTTTTCACAGCAGTTGTTTTCAGAAAATGCTTCAAAATAAAAATAACATTAACTTTAAATACTATCTGTGATATGACATTCAGAGTTGCACATGTTATTCAGTAACATACCAAGATGAGAGAGGATTGACAAATCCAGCTACGGTTTTTATTTGTCCCACCCCAAGCCTGTCAAATACGTCATGACCGTCTTTCTTTAACTGGTCGTCACGATTTATTCATTTTTCTTATTCATTTTTTATGACTTTGATGTATGCGTCTGTTACTAACAGGGTATACATTTTTATGACTTTGATCATTGCGTTTATTACTAACAGACAACATAAGCAATACTGTGTAAAAGTCCATCGTTTTTGGTTGGATGAATAATTTCTCAGTCAAAGAATTGGCAAGTATTCTACCTCTCTAGTTTGTAACTTTTACATAGCCATTTGAAAAAAAAATAAATGTGTATTATAATTATTAAGTTGCAAATGTGGCATTCAAATATGTTTTCGTCTGTCCAATACCTTTAAAAAAAACTTACGGTACCATTGTGAAATGATTCTGATAAAAGCCAAGTTAAAAATAACTATTTCATGTATTTCAAATGTATAAACAAACCATTATTTTCGACGGGTTAAATAGTTTGCAGTGATGTCTTGCCATGCTTTGTTTGGACTTGTTTGTTTGCTTTTTGGCCTTGAATGTGTGTCCCTAATATCTTATTAACTGTGCATTTGTTTTTTAGGTATCGCAGATCAAATGTATTCGTTCATAGTGTGTTAATTTACGTTTTGTGATTCAGTTAAGCCTTCCAATTGATATTTTATCGTGTGGTTTTCTATGTTATGATGTTATGCTATTGTTTCGGAAAAGGGAGAAGGTATCATTAACACGTTTAATCCCGCTGCAAAATATTTGCACCTGTCCTAAGTCAGGAATCTGATGTACAGTAGTTGTCGTTTGTTTCTGTAATTTATACGTGTTTCTCGTTTCTCGTTTTTATTATAGATTAGACCGTTGGTTTATCCGTTTGAATGGTTTTACACTAGTAATTGTGGGACCCTTTATAGCTTTTTGTTTGATGTGAGCCAAGACTCCGTGTTGAATGCCGTACAAATTTTATAAATTGTTGTTTGTATGGAGAGTTGTTTCACTGACACTCACACCACATTTTCCTATATCCATGTTCTGTAAAATTGGCGATATTTCAAGACGGAATAATTATTATTTAGTTCTTACATGGTATCTCAGTTTGAAAGACATCGTGAGCTAGTAGTTGAGCGTGTGAGACAACCTGGGCAGACCTGGTTTTATCACTCTGTTTAGGTGGTCCTAAATCTTCGTCCATTATTGCTTTGGATATTAAACGAGCGTTTGGTAATTCGTCACCATTTTGTGCAACTCTGGGTAATCCTTTTCCTACAAATTTGTACAAATGTACAAAATGATTGTTTAAATGTACTTAAGTCCTATATTTAGTCAGGTGTGAGTTACGCTTTTAAAAATGGTAAGAGTTGTACATATAATTAACAGAGTTTACCAAATATTCTTTATAAGGTAAACTTGGAAATTATATCGGTAATTACTTAAATTTAAAACTACTTTATATGATTTCTATGCTAGAATTTAGAATAAGAAAAAACTCAATAAACTGAAAACGGGATAACATAACTGTATTTATGACAAATGGAATGTTCAAAACATCAGAATGATAAAGTTTGATTTAAATTGCTGAGAAGCAGAAAAAGTTTTGTGTCCTTTACAACTTATTGTTGAATGATTTTGTAGTTCATATATCGAATACTATATTAAAAAATAGATCTTGTCAAATTGATTTCGGTGTAGGAGAAATGTAATTTAATCGAACATATTCCGAAGCACTGACGTCATTACTTTGTTGATATACTAAATTAATGTCAACAACATATCCGTATGAATTTAGTATTGATACTCAACATTTATGTATGCTGATGTGACGACTCTTCATCACTTTGTGAAATATATACAGAATTTGCCTGATAATTAAGGAATTTGGAAAGAAAATAAGTCCGTGGCCAAACAGTGACACAAATACTTTAAAAAAGATAAACAATAATGTTCTTACCATCTGAATAATCAAATATATAGTTTCCATCTTCATTTACAAATCTCTCAAACAAAGTATTAGCTTTCCCGAATCCTGGATGTTCAAGGTTGTTACAAGATCCATCAAATGTTCTGTATTTAGCATCCTCATCACAAGCTTTGTTTAAACAAGTAATTAAACAAAAATAATTATAAGATGAAACTGACTTTCATCCTTATCATTTGCGTATTGAGAAGGCGTTCATTGAATTTTTCCGATCAGAAAAAAAGGTGAACGAACGGCATTTATTAGTATTTTATTTGGATTTTGAAAATATAACGTGGACTCATTTGTCATGTGTGTTATTTGTGTATTATGATGTTTGGTATTGTAAATGTATGTCTAGCAGCAATATAAAAAATAGTATATAATTATGAGGCACCACAAAAAAACCGGTTATTAACGAATTTTGCTTAACAGATCACAAACAGGACAAATGACAGCATTGAAAATAGCCTATAAATACACAGTTAACCGCACGAATGTATCTCATAGTTTTCTTCGTTATAACATATCGCTTCCTTTTCATAAATTCAGAAAAGCGTTTGGGACGATCGTAATCAATGCACTTTTATTTTTACATGAAAACATCTCTATTATGTTTAATATTTTGTATACTACGAAATAAATTTGATAATATGTGTTTAATTTTCATACAATAAAAAAAAATCTTATATATTATTTTAATCAGTTTTCAAAATGTCTATGAAATGTACACTGAATTCAAAGCTTATTAATTTCGTCATACAACATATTGTGAACTGGAGATAACTCGACATAAAAAAAAGTCATGTGATTTTCATCATATTTCCGTGCATTTAAGGTGGTACCCAACACCTTGACTAAAAATAATTTGGCTCGTTTAATTTTCATAAAATTTTGTCAAAGTATTTACTTTGACTCTTTGACTAAAATATCAAAATTTCAAAAAATTTGAACCAACCATTTTGTCAGAAAAATACACTGGTTACATAGCAGTTTGACAAACACTAATTTTGATCATTGAGAAACTTAATATTTCTTTAACAATGCAACGTAATTAGAACGTTAAGCTGATTTTACAGAGTTATCTCCCTGTAGTGTTAGGTACCACCTTAAACTATACTTACACATGTTGCCTCGCACGCTAGAACAACTATTTGAATATTCATGGTGTATCGGGTAAATGCATAACAACTAATAACATTTATATATACGCCTAGACATTGTCATTTGTTTTAAATATTTATAGTGTTGTTTTATGTTTTATATTTTCTACAACTCAGACCTCTAACCTAATAACCGTCAATTTGAAACCAAGTAATAGTTTGCATGTCCATATGAAAAGGGTTAGGTTAATAACATGTTACACATTAATTCTAATTTATATTTAAAACAAGGCCAAACTTCAAAAAAGTCTTACAACTAGACCAGGATGAACCCAAAAAAAAATGTTTGCAAAGTCACGTCTACTAGAGCATGAAGAAGAACAATCGAATATAAAACCATAAAAGTGCAGTTTTATCTAAAAATAAACAACTACCAAAGTTATATACGTTCTGTATTTCTTAAGGTATTTGCAGCACGTGAAAGATGTACAGGTGTTACATATCTTTAATAAGGAAGTGATAAAACTGTCTTGAAACACAATTTATTTTGAAGTACATATCACTTGAAAAACAATCGAATGAACTGAGACTGTCACTTTTATTGTTTTATTGACTGCTGGTATTCCTGGTTGAAATAAGTCTAAGTGGCTTTGAACAATGTTATTCTAAGTCTAACAGCTTTTTATTAACTTGTATTAGTATACTACATCCTAATTGTACTGAGTTAATTGCCCATTAAACATGAAAACACGTGGTTTTTATAATTTGCAATTTTATGAAATTAGAATAATATGAATTTGAATATCACTTTGATATCTTAAAAACATCGTAAGGAACCAGTATTGTTTGTTCGATTTTTTTATTTTTACACGTATTTCTTTCTGATAATAGCTATACTCACGAAAGCATTTTTTGGCAAAACCTATCAAGAAAAATGTTCCGCTTTTCTAGGGTCACCCTGCACATGCCTTACAAGGACAAAAAATGAATTTAACAGCGAATAATTTGCTCCGTCATTCAATGTTAACCCCAACGTGAAAATCAGTAAATCAGCACATATCTATTTCATAACTAATTTTTAGACTTTTTTCTATGAAATTATTAACTATAGATGTCAACGTTTTAGAATGTCATCAACATATTTAAAAGGTATATCGGTTAGTCCTCCAAAAATTGCTAATACATACTAATTGATTCAATTATATCGTTTATATTTGTTATTACTATACCAAAAGGATCCGCGCACGTTCAGCCTTGTAGGGATGTTTGATCAGAACAGATTTTAAATGCACGAGAAAAAATATTAAAACCTTATATTTTTTTATTTTAGAATAATAAAACACCTATTTAACTTTTATTTCTTTGAAATAAAATGAAGAGGTTTTAATGAATTTAAACAAGCAATCTGGAAAACCTGTACTATAGTACTATTTTGAGCACACAGTTATATTACATAATCAGACATATTTCTTCAAGTATAAAAATGTATATCGTAATGATATTTTCATCGTCGATACCAGAAAAGTATTTGTTACCAACAGTAAATACGAGGAAATGGGTTTATCAATCAAGTCATTGATTACGATGATGCGTGGCTGCTTTGTGTCTGGTGAGCAATTAATAAGCAAATTCAGGACTGAAACATGTTGATGTTTTATGAATATTCACCCTGTAATGTACTAGACTGATACGCCAGGCTGTACTTTAACATGATAGTTCTCAAAGAAAAAATCCTTAGGAAGACAAACGTGTTACATCTTACGCGAACACATTACTTTGACACCTAGCCGACCAGTCTTTGATCTTACCCCTTAATGCCGCATGCTTATCGGAGAAGCAAGAAATACCAATTCGCAAGTCTTTTGTTTGAACCAGCCGCGAATCGATTACATAATCTCTACTAGTAGGGCGAACGCGCTACCACGATACCATCGATGAAGTACCAATGCAATGTATAATCATAGCACTAAAATTTACAAGTTATGTACGTCGTTTTAGTCATTTGTCATTAATATTACCTCCAGTAAATTTAGTAAACTAATGTTTAATGAGTATCTATTCTTAAAGACAGAGATTATGTGTTTCTGTAGGGTCACAAAGTGTTTCAATTACGTTTGTCTTTTAAAATTTGAATTCATTTAGTTGTTCATGTGGTTTTCATGTCAAGTATAAAATATGAGAGACGTACGTCAATGTTTCTGCTTTTTAGCTAGCATGCTATATATGGCATGATGTTTGTTTTTAAAACTTTCACATCCCCGTCATTCAAAGTTTCATGTCGCATTTAAAATCATAGCAAATAGGCTTTTGGAATTACGAAGGTAGGTCATCGATGAAAATGGGCACACATAGAGAGATAACACAATCGTTTAAGATTACAAGTCAGCAAACTTGTATTCCTAGCATTATGAATGAATCACTACTATTTGACTTCATATTCAAACGATCATTTTGTTAAATGTACACGTACTTTGAAAGCAACCTGTGTACATTTAGACGTGAAACTATATAAAGAATTACAGGTATCTACTGTTATAAAAAAAAACATTTCCCTTCACTTGTGATATCATTGATATAAAATGTATTCGAAAACAATTACTCGAGTATGAAATACCATATAAATGTTATGTCTATCGTTATATCCGACGATATAATCTAATGATTTCAGCGTTTTTGCATTCAACTTAACTGGGATAAGTGTATGTCATTCAAGATGCGCGAGATAAAAAAACGATATCATAGTAATATCATTGGTAAACCTGATAATATAGAAGTACACGTAGTGAAACACGTCTGCTTTCAATTGCAGACAATATTCATTTCAATTTTTTTTTAACAGAAGGCGCATTCTTTCTTCTTCTTAAATGGTAGGTATTCCATTTTTTTTGTATCGTGACTTGTTAGTTCATTTCTTAATATACATCAAACATACATCTTGAACATAATTTATTATAGTAACAACATACTAGTAAACAATCCAAATTGTTCTGCACCAGATGAAATCATTGTGTATTCAGAGATGCTCGAGGTAAAACTATTTTAAAATTCAAAGCGTATTAAACGGAAACCAAATAAAGGAAAAAAGTATAACCAAATTCGGACACGGAATCAGAGCTTTGCATGAGGCAGATGCATTTCTTAATTTAAGATAGTTTAAAATTTTGTAGCAAATTCCAATTACACAAAATCCGTATTTTCATGCCAGTGCACTGGCTACTGGGTTGGTGATAAGAAATTAGGGTATATGATTGTTACCATTTCGCTGTTCAAACTATATATGCGTTCTACCGGTATACGATAAATATATTAAAAGTGTACTACAAAAAATACCGCTATCATCTCAATGGCCTCAGAAAACATAACATTAATTTATAGACAAATAAAGAAAACAGTAGTATACTGCTGATTAAAATTCATAAATCGATTGATAAAAAAAAAATCCGGGTTACAAACTGCAACTGAGGGAAACACATCAGATGTAAGAGGAGAACTACTACACAACAGAAACACAGCATTAAAATGTAACACACACAGACACGAACTATACTATAACAATGGCAATTTTACTGACTTGGTACAGGACAATTCAAGAAAAAAAGATGCGATGAACCTGGTGTTGTAGCATGCCAAACCTGCCGCTTTTATGGCAATGTTAAATATAACTTTAAAAAGACAGCACGACATGACAGGACTGAAGTACAAATAGATGGGAGAACATATAGGACAAAGAAACACATGAATAATAGCTAACAAAGGGAACCAGGTTTTAAAATTTAATACACCAGACTCGCGTTTCGTCCCCACAAGATTTACCAGTGACCCTCAAATGAAAAAAGTTCGACAGCAAAAAGAAGAACAGAGTTGAAGAGCATTGAGGGCCAAAAGTTACAAAAAGGTGTGCCTAAACTCGTAAAAAACAACAAAGGAAGAAGAAACAACCCTTTTTTGTTGCAGAGTTGTCTTTTTCACAATTCATATACCAGTAAGTAAAAACAATTGAAACCTTTAATCTCAATCAATGAAAATAAGAAAATATTAGAACCGTTATAATATATCTAAATTGAATTTGTCCAACAAAATAAACCACTTACCTATAACTTAACTATAGCTGTTTTAAATAACATACCTTGAGAATCTGCCCTTTGCAAAATACAAACTATGCCGAAGACCAGACTGAATGGAGACTTCATTGCTGAATATTTGCATAAATGTTTTCTTCCAAATGCAAACTGATAGAAAGAGTTTTGCTATTTATACATGTTATACATGTAGGTTATATATTTTTCCCTACTTTGATGAAAGCCACCCCTTTGTGTTGACCAATCAGTGGAGTTATTTACACTTCCCTGACGACAAGAACTACTTATCAAATAGACACATCTTTTTTTTTTTTTTTTTTTTTTTTTGTTAAGTATTCAAGTCAGCAATCTTTGTTTACCTGGTGCATATGCAATATATTTACCTTAATATTACATGTATTTATTTTAAATGACGACATAGTCGGGTATTTGTGTATATTTGGGTATACCTTCATGTAACATCTATGCCACATCAATCAAAATATAATTACGGATTAAAAAGGGTATTTTGTTTGTATAAAGAAAAAAAAACGATGTTGCCAAAAAATCTTCTAACGACATTTCTGACGTTTGTTCAGTAAATATATATCGGATACAATAATAATATACGGTTATATATAAATGAAAACCCATATACGATCTGTAGGTCCAATTAAAATCTCATTTTGATATTAAGGTATAATTGCAGATCGAAAAGGGAATTTTATTACTTCTAACAAAACATTACACGGTGTTGCAAAAATAATTACATTTTTATTGTTTGTATATCAAACAAAACACCATAAAATATTATGCATTACATTTTTTCAGTTGTACCATTCTTGTATATTATTATTTAAATAGCGTTAAATAGACTACTCATTGAATGCCCCATTTTGTTATAAGATTCTACATGATTTCGAAAATTGACGATCTTTGAATTGCAATTGTTTATAAGTGATTGTTCCTGATGAAAATTTACTCTCGAAAATAACTCTTCTGACATACATTATAAATCTTTTGTTATACATTTTTTTTTTCGTTAATAAATCTATATGTATCTCAAATTATACCCGTGTCTTTGTTAGTTACGAAATCGAAAACAAACCATAGAGCCCGACAATTTGGTAGAATAAATAAATGATGATTCCTCGAAGTCTGAATAATTATGCATTGTGATATTCATTTTAATGTTGTTGGCATATAAAAATACTTTATATGCACAATATTAAAGTGTAACTCATTTGTAAATGGTCAACTTTCTTAAATTTGAAAAAAAAGATGTCTTTATCAAAGAATATAATAACGGTATCCCAATAACGTATTAGTTAGATTCAATACTGTTGCTTAACAATTTTGGAATACAAATTGAAAATTTCAGACAGACATAAAGTATTTTTTGAAAGTGTGTCGTTCAATTTACTAAAATAATACTTTGTTGATGCCACTTCGAATTGAATGTTTGTCCCCGTGCATATTATCAACTTGATAGTCTCTGTTTTTAAGTATGTTTCATCAATTCTTTGTTCTAAAATTAACTAAATATAAAGAAACGAAGGGTTCAAACTCCTTCAGGTAAAGTTACTTTTTGTTAATTCTGTAATTTATCAAAAACACATTTTAGTCATATTGCTCTTCATGGTTTTTTATCTTTTGTCATCGGCTTTCAGATGTTAGATTTTTTATCATTTCAAATCTGATTTAGCAAAGACATTCGGATATTCAAAAAATGTTTCCAAACTGTTAAATGTTAACCTTACAGTATGGGATTTAAAAAAAAAATACTATTCATAAAAACAATATTTTTTGATGGGAAATAACCTCGTCCGGTAATAAATATATTTAAAAAACTAATCACTTAAATTCGAATCCGGGTAAGATAAATTATACTGTTATGATCTCTTCAAAGTTCAAGACTCAATTTCGTTACGTCAAAACTAAGGGGGCGACATTGCAAGGTCATTTACAGTTATAAGACACAAATATTAGACAAGATTATGTAGACAAAAATATTTAAAGAACAAAATTAACAAATGAATACTAAGAAATGTGGAATGTAAATAATATAAAACGTAGCAATATCTCGGATTTTTACCAATACTCGAAAGTGAGCGATGATAGTGGAGACATATGTTGTTAATCAGGAAGATAACAGTTCTTTGTTATCCTCTATGTTATATCTTTGAAATTGAATAGAATAATTCTTTTAACCCTGTAAAAGAGAGTATTAACTTATGCTCTGAACAATGATGTTTTTGTCTCTTCTGGTTCGATAATCGAGAATCATAGACTAAGCAAATCGAAATCTTGAAATTTAGCAGCACCAGTCAAACAAAAACAAAAGTTATATTCAAGTGCTCTGAAAGTTTTATGACTCTTATTACAATTACGTCACTCGTCGTGTTTGTAACGGCAAGCACATACTGGTTGATAAGTAATATTTGGTAATGTCACAAGTAAAGATTTGAAGCCTGTGCTGCAATTGATTTATAGACGAATGGATTTAACGAGATGAAAAATATATAAATATATATTCATTTTTAAATCAAGAAACACATTTCTTGTTTTTATTGTATCATCAAGGTTTGAATATCCAATACGCTTCATATATTTCCATTACTTTACTCTATTCAATGATTTATTGATATTATTTTCATTATAAAATTACCATTTGGATGTTTACAATAATTTTTATGTTTTTTATAAAAGATTGGTAAAGTTATTTTGCTGTGAGCATTAATGTATTATGATGTATATTAAATGTATCAAATGAATATCCATAATATTGTAAAATATGAAAACAATACTTTAAGAAATATAAATCAATTGCTTTTAAAAAGCAATTGGAGGCGGTCTTTCCCCCTTTGAAATTGATTGAATGGGGGGGGGGGTTTGTTTGTTTGTTTGTTTGTTTCTGTATGGGGTCTATATCATTTTTACCGGAGAAGTTTCATGTTTAGTTTGGAAAGTTTTTATTTTATTTTAGGTACAGCGCGCGAGCCAGATTGAGGAGACATCACGTGACGCGGGTTTATAATAACGAAAACTTAGTCTTTTTATTTCTCTTTAGGTGGGGACGTTGAACAGACAACATGTATAGAGACAGAATGTACACAATGTAATTTCTTTTGTCATTGTAGGAAATTGACATTTTGATCACAGTTCACCAGCAGTGCATGTTTTGGTTTTAATCGATCCGGTGTAACTTTAATACACATTTAAGGATTATTTTCTGGTAATGTACATTTTTCAGCACCTGTTTGTAACACAGATTAGTATTTCAATCTCGGAGCGGACATTTTATTGTAGGTTTTTACTGAGATTTACGGACCTAGCAAGCGATTTTTACAGCATTGCCATTTCTTAATTCTCTAGGAAAAGTCTTGAGAGATATCTGCACCAAGTTTTTTTTATGAACCTTTAATACATGTATGCCCTGCTGCCTGCAAATTTTCAGGTCGATTGAACTTGTAGTTTCAGAGAAAATGTGGAATTTTTTTTCTTGAAACAAGCGAAATAACCCAAATGAGAACTTGGACCCCGTATTAAACACGCATAACGGAAGCATACATACAATGATTAATTGATTGGTTGGTTGGTTGGTTGGTTGATTGATTGATTGATTGATTTGGTAATTGGTTGGTCGATTAAACACGTTGGATAGGGTCAAATTAAACAGCGAAAAAGAAACAAAAAAGATCTTGATTAAACACATGAGACAGAAAATTGCATGCACTGATTGATTGATTGATTGATTGATTGGTTGGTTGATTGATTGGTTGATTGATTGATTGATTGATTGATGAAACACGTTAGATAGGGCAATTGAAACAGCGAAAAAGAAACAAAAAATATCTTGATTAAACACATGAGACAGAAACATTCATGCACTGATTGATTGATTGATTGGTTGGTTGGTTGGTTGGTTGGTTGGTTAAACACGTTGATTGGTTGATTAAACATGTTGGTTGGTTGGTTGGTTGGTTAAACAAGAAGGAAAAAGAAGCAAATGAGATCTTGGACTCCATATTAAACACATGAGACGGAAACATGCACTGATTGATTGATTGATTGATTGATTGGTTGGTTGGTTGGTTGGTTGGTTGGTTGGTTGGAATTCAAACACACATAAAACTCTTTAAATAGTGCCAAAATCAAATAATTTGCCTCTTAGTACATGACTTTGACCTTTCGACCCTCGTCAAGGTCATTGCTCCACAATGTCATTGCTCCACAATGTCATTGCAAAAGACCCTATGGGTCAAGGACCTTTTGTTTAAGAGTTTTGCCCAATAATGGCTTTTTATAAACCATAAATGGGGGTTATGTCCCTTACATATTGGTAAAACCAATACAGTCATAACGTAACAAAGTTGCCCTTTGAAGTACCAAGCATTTTTCACTACTTAAATTTTCTGTATCTATAACCATTCCAAAGTTATAGGGAAATCAAAAACAAATAAAAATCTAAAATACGACCTTGACCTTTGACCTTGACCTAATTTTCATTTTTTGGGACCAAGGACCTCAAATCAAAAGATCCTAGGTCTCTATCACTTATGGTGTTCCAGTTGAAAATACATTTCAAAATTTCAAATACAAAAAGGGAAATAACTCTCATATGGAACGTTCATATTGCTTCGGTCGAAATTGGATAAATCAGGCGAAGGATATAACGAGCAATTTTATAAAATAAATTTGTCGTAATCTTTTACGGTTGCGAAGGAGTTGTGATCACAAGGAAAACAGTGTTTGGGGAGATAACTCCTACAAAGAAAAGTATTCGGTTACGCAGGGTAAATTTCAAAAGCGCATAAACTGTTCGATATCATATACCAAATATCTAAGCGACATATTGCGAAACAAATGTTTATCGCAAGAACAAAATTTGGCGGAAGAAAAAAAAATAATCAGAAGAAAAACAATAGTTCTTTCCACAGAAAAGTGGAAAGACCTAATTAATTGCATGTGTCGCACTTTCCTTGTTTCAACTTCATTATTAACAATTTGAAAGCCAAGGATGTACTCGAACAAACATAAATGAAGAACTTATCGGCAAAAAAAGGACCAAGCAATAATTACCAAATCAATCAAAGGTCGCGTTCGGCATCACGAAATATAAAAAAAAACATTAACAACAAAAACACAACATATCGAATAACATTTATTGTTTAAACCCTAAATTAAAATACATGTGCCTTTTATTTAAAGATTTATACTGTGTCTTTAACTATATTCAAATTCAAAGTTGCTCCAGATAAATTAATATTGTGCTATGAATTTATAATGTAAGTCAACTTATAACTGTACAAAGTAAAATCACAAAATACTGAACTCCGAGGAAAATTCTATACGGAAAGTCCCTATTTAAATGACAAAATCAAAAGCTCAAACACATCAAATGACTGGAATGTAAACGATTCGAAATTTCGTTAAATCGTCACAAAAAGGAGTAGAAATTTTTTAGCATAAGCGGTCATCTCAGTTTAATAATCTATGACAAACGAGACGATTTTAATTTTGAAATTAACAGTTTCAACCATCGTAGTTACAATATACATATGGGATTAAAAATTTCTAAATTTATTTGGTATTCAATAGCTTGCATCTTTTGCTTCTTAGACTTTTTGAAACATTACCAGTGTCTGAGCAGAAAATGGATGAGCCAGGGGTATCTCAAAGAACGTCTTATCCTTTTTCTAAAAAAAAAAAAAACAGGTCATCGGAAGATAACATAAACTTGTTGATAAATATTCCGTATCAACTTCACAAATAATGCACGATTGTAGTGAAGTATATATTTTATGCCCTGACGTTGTTTAATTTCTTAATAACGTGTTATAGTATACTTTTAATTATCTTTATAACTTACCTTTTTTACTGTTACGCCCGTTTGGTAACATTCATTGGACGTAGCCTTGTACCTGTAAATCCCGTCATTGTGTTATTGTGCTATGATAATGTTTGCATTATTTACTTTTTATTCATACATGTTTTACGCATGTGCATTTTTTTTTTTTTTTTTTTTTTTTTTTTGACATATTTGCTTGTTTTTATAGTGATTAAGATTATACAGTGTTGACTGTTGTACCATACTTTTGATATTTTAACCTATTATGTCTGTTTGTTTAATAACACATAGTTGTCAATATAAATGAATGGAATTTTATGCGACTATCATACAAGTAAGAGATGTTTATCTAGCTATAATTCCAGATTTGATCCATCATTTTTTACTTAAGAAAATAAATGTACCAAGCAAGAAATATAATAGTTGTTTTTCATTCATTTGATGTGATTAAGCTTTTAATTTTGTTATTTGCTTAGGGACTTGCTACTGTAAGCACCGTATATTCTACGTATTCATGTGACATTAGAATAGTTTTACACTGAAATTGAAAGTAAACAGTATATACAAATTTTAACCATATGGTCCGAGACCACAATTGTCGTCCCTTGATTTTCGTTGTCCACAAATATAGTCCCTAGTGTTGACAGTGGGTAACGTGCCATTAATTTTTATACCTGTTCCAAATTTATTTCTCCATGTATAATGCCTCAAATTGCAAGTAATGGGGTGAAATTACACTGTAAAAAAATTGAGTACATAATTTTAAAGGAAAGTAGTGATTTGGTCAAGCTGAAAAAGACGAAAAAATAGCACTTCGGAAGCTGTCAAAAGATTTCAAGACGCCCTAAACATAAAATTGTCCATATTTTGAGTTAGAGCCGATGAAGTTTTCTGAAATTTTGATATAATTTGTCCCAAAAGTAGTACAACATACTGTAAACTTTCATTGAGAAAGCGCAGGTTTTATTTTTTTAATTTTCATTTATGTTCTAAAAGAAATGCACTACGAAATAATTGTGGTCTCGGATCATATCTGATGACTTTTGTTCTCAAAATACCATTATTGTTAATTCTCTGATATTACTCTGCGAATGAAACTGATACAGGAGAAAATTTTGTAACATTTTATCTGAAGCATAAATGTTTTTTTCTCAATTGATCCTACATTGATATGAACCTTTAAGTTTAAGTTAAATTTAGATGCTTTTAATGAAAATTATAGATTTATTTAATATGAACTTACATTACTAGCAATAATATGTATTGCTCCGTTATGATCTTATGATTAAAATTCACATCTGCTGCAGCTATTTTTAAAAGAACTATTCTACATCTCCAAGGAAGTGTTCATTTGTTAAATTTGAAATTCATGTGAAAATGTAGTCATTCATCTATTAAATTTGATTACGTGTATTGGTTGGCTAATGGAATTTTTCGTTGTTGAAGGCCGTGCGGTGACTTATAGCTGTTAGTTTCTGTATCATTTGGTCTTTTGTGGGGAGTTGTCTCATTTGCAATCACACCAAATCTTCTTTTTATTTTTAACGATGAGTCATTAATGATTATTTGATTGATTGATTGATTGATTGATATTTGTCTACTAAATATCTATTGAAGAATGTATCATTCAGGTTTAAGATATCTAGATACAACATGTATAAGAAGACGTGATATGAGTGCCAATGAGAAAAATCTCCGTCCAAGTCACAAGTTGTTAATTTAATTCATTATAAGTCAAAGTACGACATCCAAAAAGGAAAATCACAAAAGTACATAACTCCGAGTAAAATTCAAAACGGAAAGTTCCTAATCAAATGGCAAAATTAAATAACAAAACATTTCAAACGAATTGACAAAAAAAAAATGTCATATTCCTGTTTGGTACAGACATTTTCAAATGTAGAAAATGGTGGATTGAACCTGGTTGTATATCGCTAAACCTATTGCTTGCATGGTAGTCGAATCAAATTCCGTTATATTTACAACGGTGCGTGAACAAAACAGACATAGTATTATCGTTACAACAGTCATCACTGTGTTGCAATCTCAAAACAAACAAACATTTACAAAATAGCACAAAAAGCATCTATCAAATTAAAAAAAATAATTTCACTGCTTCGTGTGTTTGGCGTCAGAAAATGTAAACGTCACATAGGAAGACATTTTGTTGTTCAATGTGTATTAAAAAATATATAATTTCACATTGAGATTTGTGGTATACAATATCAATTGAAATGGTTTAACTTGATAAACAAAAAACAAGAAAACATAAATCAATTCAAAGGGGGAAATATTTACAACAAAATCAGAAAGACAACTATGACATTGGACAGAATGCCGTTAAAAATAGCGTACACAGGTAAAAATAATTTTGTTGTAAAGACTACGTGGAATATGGAGATATTTCTACAACATAAATAAATTTGTTATGCAAGATGGCTTTATTCATTAATAAATGGACACAGGAGTTCAGATTGTTTACTTTCACGGCAAAAAACATGTATGTACATGTTTGAAAGGATTTATCATAAACCATGAACATGTAACAAGTTAAAATCGCAAAATGATCACTAGTTGTGTGATGACACTTTATGTTTATTTGCCTGTTTTGAGTAATAGATATGCATACTATTACAATATCTGTATCATGACATTTTTAGAACAAGAAAGATCATTTTTGTAATTGCCAATGACAACATTATCCACCAAAGATGATAATTAAGAAATGTGTTTGGTAATATATGGTCTTCGATAATGATAAAAAAAAATGATTTGGAGTCTCTTTCAAGGGCACCAGTATAACAAACAAAGGCAACAGCAGTATACCGCTGTTCGAAATTCATAGATAGATATAGAAAAAAAAAACAAATCAGGGTTACAAACTAAACCTGAGGGAAACGTATCAAATATAAAAGAACTACGACACAACAGACTGTTACTAGAAAGTTTAAAATAATAAACGGCCTTTACGTAGAAACAAGGACCAATTACGTCAGATTAACAAACCAAAAACAGCCTTTTGAAAATCATGAGTATTGACTGGTCGGGTTCAGCAGGTGTGCGAGGGTTCAACCAGTCACAATACCGTGTACGGTGGTATTATATGTTAACCTTAAAATATGTATTGAAAGGTAGTCGGGAAAAGCTTAGAATAGGAATGAACTACGAAATGCAGTTGGAAAAAGCTTCACTGATTCCATTGACACTAGGCAATCCCATTGCATTGTGTAATGTTCTTTTTTATGATCCCTTGTTATCACCTTTATGATTTGTTTTCAATAACTTCTAGAAAAAGTCTTAACTTCGAAGGTCAACTTGAAATATGTCATACCTATAAATATGCATCAATTAATCTAGGCTAAATTAGATAAATCACTGATTTAATCCGCTATTGTTTAAAAAGCGAAAGCTGCACGCTGTATTAGAATGGCATACAACATTGCAACAAAAGATTTGTTTTCACGGCATTTTCGCTGCGTTTGCATTGGAGTGCGTTAGAGGTTTTCGGAAGGTAAATATTATATATTACTAAAATATTAGACCGATAGTGAAGTATATTCCCGATGTCCTTTAAAGAGCCGTTGAAATTGAAAAACAATTGAAAAGTGAAATGCATACTTTTAATATAATAAATGAAAACATCAACTAGATTTCCCAAAAGTACCCCTATGATGTTGATATAAAAGCAAGAATTCGCCTATATCGGGAACAGTTTTTATTAGAAATGGCGATATTAAAACTTCTAATACTTGTTGCCCTTGCTTGTGTCGGTGCTGATGATATCGGTAAGTACCTTATACAATTTTCCTCGATAATAATTTATGTTTTATATCTAATATATGCCTAATATCTTGATTTACATCTACAAAAAATTAATGAGGGTTGAAAACAAAAATTATACGACAAAAAAAGATGATTTCAGCTTCCCAATTGTATGTAGCAACATACCAAAAGCACCTGCATACAAAATTGAAACAATGTTCCGTACTTGTATTTACAATTATGATATTCTTGACAGAGGCTTGCATTGCTTTTAAGAATGTTTTAAACTAAGAATTCCAAATGGAGAAATTGAAATCACCACTTCGTAAATTTTACGGACGCCATGACAAATTGGTTGACCGTTACGTAATTCCGTATTTTTGTTTCACAGATGATATCGGATATGTTCCTTATGTCGTTACTTCAATCCAGTCCCGTTTCCACGAATGTGACCTCCCAATGTAGACAATGTACTAGGTTTGTGATAACACGAGTGTCACGTCGGGTGCCACATGTTGAGTAGAATCTGCGTACCTTTCCGGAACATCTGAGATCACTCCCAGATATTGATGCTCTTCATTTTGCTAAGTCTTTAGTTGTCTATTTTGTGTCTTGTGTACTAATGTTTGCTTGTCCTCTCTGAGGCATGGCCTTGTCAGTTTGTTTTTCACCTGAGAATTTGAAGGTCCCTCAGTATCTTCCAATGTATATGTATGTATTTCTTTCGTAAAAATGTTTGGAAAACCTAACATTGAATTTAATTTCTTCATTTCTAAGGTTTTTTATGTAACGTCGTTGTTTTCTTGACTTTTTTTTCATGCATGATTTTTCCAACATAATGATAATCCTCATTTCCTTAGTAGCTATAAACCATTTGACCAGTTAATTTTACATGCTATAGGAAAATATCAGTTTAGAGAATTAATATAACATGTTAAACACAATATGTTTACTTGTGAAATGTGTTAACTATCAAATTAATGGAGTTTAGTCTTGTTCATGTTTTTGCATAATGCCAGTTTATAAGAGGTTCGATCGACATCAAGATATTTACGTTTAAGCTTAATAAGTAATTGAAATTCAGTCTGAAACGGTCCTTTATTTCTCAACAACACCTAAAAGACGGAACAATAAATGTTAAGCCATGTTTAGTCTTGCAGTAATTTTTGAAACTTGTCTGTATCAATCGCTTGTAACAGTCTCATAACTGTTCAGCAGACTGTCAGACAATTCAATTTATCGCTTAAGTGTGCATGTGAGTACAAACGGCACACTAGTATAAACATAGACTGAACAGGTCTATATTGACTTCAAACGAATAGTTTGTACTTAACTGAATTTACCGAATTGTCAATTCGTTTTCGACTTATAAGTCTCCTTGATCCCAGTGCCCCTCTTGCCTTTGACTAATGTCTCGTGAATTAGTTTTGGGAAGCAATCTTGACAGTTTAATGAATCATTATGATATACTATTGTATAAATTACACTCGATTTTTAATCATTTGTTTATATAAATTAATGTTGACGTTGACATCAAATACCATTGTGCTTATTAATTTACTCATACACGAGTAAGGATTTATTTTAATCCAATAAAAAAATTCGCTGTTTCAAATTTCAAATATTACAAAGGACAGATCTCAATTTGCAAAAGACAAGCTAGACCATAGTTTAGATGTACAAAAAAATGCATTTCCTTTTTTTATTCGCAGTGTGTGATGTTGATGCTAAGTACAGAATAATTGACGGATCCTGTAACAACCTAAAGAACGGAAAAGAAGCGTCCAATACTTTCTTTAAGAGATTACCTGATGAAAATGAAAACAATGCTATTGACTACGCTGATGGTAAGAATATAAGTCTTATGTTTGTCGAACAATATTTTTTTTTTTGAAATAATACCTTTTTCGCACTTACTTTCTTTGCTGTAATGACAAATTACTCGACCTACAGCAGTTGGCAAAGTATCCCTATAAATTAATCACTGAATAACCAGTGAATTTAGTAATTTAATTCAACATAAAGTAGGTGTTGTGTTTTACAACTCCGCGTTAACATTTAGTACAATATTTTAACATACTGATGTCGTGATGATTGAGAGCCAAAATATCATCCAAACATCTAGGCATGTGTAAAATAGCCAAACTCAATGGGCATTAAACGTAGTGGAACAACATCTTAGAGTGTTCTTTAGTTCTCACATCAGATTTTATTTCGAAGGATCTTTTTCAGAATTTAGACATTCATTGTGATCATTGTGATTCGTAACAGAAACAATTCCTTTTTGACTTAAGGATGCTCGCTCATCTTGTAATTAATCGTTTTGCCAGTTTTTCGGAAAATATTATCTTCTGGGCTTGTTTTTTTTTTTTTTTTTTTTTTTGTATGGATAAGATTACCCCGTGCTGCAAAAAATGGTGATGAATTACCAAACGCTCGTTTAGTTTCACAGGCAATAATGGACGAAAAATTAGGACCACCTATACAGAGAGACAGAACCAGGTCTGCACAGGTAGCGTCGCACGGCCAGCTACTAGCACATGACGTCATTCAAACTGAGATGCCATGTAAATACCTTATTTTTAATTTTCTAATACCGCACATTTCAAAGAACTTGCAATTCTGTCTATTGCATATAGATGATATAGTTTCCTTTTGATATTTATTTAGTTTCTCTATATTTATTTTAGTAAATAATAATATCTAACAAAGCTGTATTGTTCGATACACCAGAACATGTTCCGTCCACATATGGAGCCAAAAGATCAAAAAAAAACGATTATCACAAAAGTCAAACGACTAGAATCTGAACAAGGGGTAGTAACAACAACAGACAACCAACTAGCTGAGGATGCACAAAAGTTACTCACGATTTGTTAATCATTATGTCGGACAGTAATGAAATTTGATGTTTAACTTCTATAAGAGATTTATCTTAAAATGTATGTATACTTTTCTTTTCGAAGCATTTAGGGAGAATGACTGATGTGCAGTTCCAAACAGATATGAGTATGTATATGTCTTGCTAAATTAAGTAGAAACTTTGTGTTTTCTATGAAGCATTTGTGTATTAGAATGCAAGGATAAAAACAGCCGTATCTAATTTTGGACGAGTCAAATTTTTCCCAATGTCTTTTCTACTGCAAAAATTGCTTCGGGATAAACCTCGTAAAATTGTGATATAATATTATAGATTTCGATATCAGTATATGTATACATAATTTCTAAAATCGTCATTGTAAATCTAACATTTCGTATACATCGTCCTTAAGGTGTAATTGTATGAGAAAAATGTATTTGAATTGTACAGTCCTTAATATACTTTAGTCAATCCATCAAAATATGTTATTGTTGATTTGTTTTTTCTTTATCACGCCTACTCTGTTTATACTAAACTTAAAAAAAGGAATATACGAAAAACAAAACGAAAAATAAATGCAATACAGTTGCAGGATGCTGGAATATTTTAATGAATCAAGGATTAACATTTTTGTAACATGAAATTCTTGTTTGCTTAAGTCGTGATTTTTGCTTTCCACTTGAAATTTCAAAGAATGATACTGATTTACCACAGGATGTATTAACTTTGTAAGAGCAACATGATAATTGGATGAAGAGGGAGGTGGGTACATCGTTAAAAGTACGGGTAATTTGTAAGTTTATAAAAGATCATTCATTATGTAATGTGTGCTAGATTTTGAAAAAAAACTAATCATTAATTGAAACATACAACTGTGTATATTATTTCCTGGTTTTTGGTTACTTTGGTTAGCAAAAATGAAACATATTTGAGGAAATTATGATATCTAAAAGCACTTGGATACATTCAAAATTTAGATACTCTAAAACACTTTTTTTGCATATAATGAAAATTGCTGAATAACAAGCCCCGCCTGTTTGTGATTTTCGTCTCTTTTGGTATGGATTATTATAACAGTTACTGTAAATCCGGAAATTTCGATATTTGAAGACTGAATTCATATTCATACTGGCTTTTTTACGATTTCGGGATAGTGTATATTCATATACGATGTTCGAATGAAATTTCGCAGTATTTTTAATTTTGTGAATCCTTAACCACAAAACTGGCGAAAAATTAAAATGCTGCAAAGATTGCCATGCTTGCAGTAAAAGTAAACATATTGTTTCATGCATTTTATCGATATTGCAGTACGGCAACAGACAAACCTCGCAACAGCCTTTGTTGATGCCAGTGTTGTTTATGGAAGTACTCCAGAGTTGACCAAAATTTTGCGTGTGTCTGATAGCTGTGAGTGTTTTGATTTGAATCTTCTTCAACGTTTGAATAGCTAAGTATTAACAATCTTCACAATTAAAAACCTTAAAAGGAAAATCACAACATTACTGACCTCTGAGGGAAATTCAAAATAGATGTACTAATCAAATGTCAAAATCAAAAGATGAAACACATCAGACCAATGGATACCTACTGTAATATTCCTGACTTGATACAGACATTTTCTCATGTAGATAATGGGGAATTAAACCTGGTGTTATAGCTAGCTTAACCTCTCACTTGTATGACAGTCGCATCAAATTCAATTATATTGACAATGATGTGTGAAACTGTCATAATAGGTAAAATGTCGAAAATTGTGGTACAGCAGTCAACATTCTATTATTATCTTAGTCACTATAAAAACAAACAAATATGTAACAACGAAGCTAAAAAAACACCGAAACAACTAAGATAGATCTGTTGAAAATAAAACTATGTTAGGTTATGGATCAATATCATCGAAATAGAATGTAAGTATAAAATATTCCTAACATACACTATTTGTATTAAAACTGTACATTCATGTCCATACATTTTCATTTAATGATACTATCTAGAAACTCTGCTTGCTTTTAGAATGTTGCATTTTTAAATTCTTTAGTGGTTCAAACTTCTAGTGTAAATAAGACGCATTGGAATTGGAATGCAATTAAACACATAATATGTATATCCTTACAAATAATACAAATACTTTTGCAAAGGTTTGTATTGGATTCTTAACCTTTTCATTATTTATGGATTACACTTACTCACTTTGCCTTGACCTGATTTTCACGCAAATATATCCAATAAAATACATTTTAGATTATAACAAGACGTGGTATTCTTAATATACATAAAATATGGATTAACATTTAGCTTTATGTTAGCGATTTATTAGTAGTACATAATTAAGCATTTTCTGTGAATATGTTAATGTCAACACTTCGGTGTTGACATGAATATCAATAATGTAGTCATTTTTATAAATTTCCTGTTTACAAAACTTTATATTTTTCGAAAAACTAAGGATGTTCTTATCCCAGGCATAGATTACCTTAGCCGTATTTGGCACAACTTTTTGGAATTTTGGATCCTCAATGCTTTTCAACTTTTTACTTGTTTGGCTTTATAAATATTTTGATTTGAGCGTCACTGATGAGTCTTATGTAGACGAAACGCGCGTCTGGCGTACTAAATTATAATCCTGGTACCTTTGATAACTATTAATGCAACAATGAATTATAACAAAATCTCATCACTGATCATTGAGGTTTGAAATTCCGAAATAGTTTGCCATATACATTATATATATATATTGAATATATATTTAAAACAAATTCAAATTCTTTTCATCTGAACATTTTCAATAATGGCTCCTCATTTATTACCGTGGTTTGTTTTCTTTATTTCAGATTTTTTGAAAACAGAAGACAATCTTCTACCAACACCAGCAGGGGTAAACTCATGCTTCGATCCCGTTATACCAACCAGATGTCCTGTGGCAGGTATTAATTGTAGTTTTGGGTATCAAATTATATTTCAATAGGGATTGTTCACCTATTTCATCTCCGAATACATCTTTGTATTTACTACAGCTATGAATATATATTGGTAGTATCACGCATTATCGTGTTAATGAAAATAACTAAAATCTTTTATGGACTGACACAAATGATTTATTAATTGGTTAAATTGGATTAAATTAATTAACTTATTATTTTTCGGTAAGTTTTTTTATTACTGTTCTTAAAATTAGGCAAAACTTGTTCTGAAGAATTTTACAATAACATGTCTTTCTGCAATGTTACTTATGGTTATAAGAGCGCAAGTATTCGAAATACATTTTCCATAGGGTACCAGTGGTGTTCCGTATTTTTTTCTTGGAGACTACACAAAATAGAGAAAATCGGGTAGCACTTCCTGTTACTAGAAATGCTTAAAGAAAAAGGAATATTTTTAATGGCTCCGACGTGCAGAAATGGAAGATATTTTCTATACTTCGTAAAATGAGAATATGATTTTTGACAACTTTTAAACCTAATTGGATAAGCTTTCGATTAAATGTTATTCCAATCCTGTATCATCCAATCAGAAGCCGTATAGGATTCTATTCTGAGTACTATCTTGAGGTTAACAATTTGCCGGTAAAATATAAACAAAAAATTGCGCTCTTGTAACCTATAATAGCTGAATAAAATACTTTATGAAGATCAGCCACTTGGTATGTTAATCTTGCTTGTCGAGACTAAAACAATTGTTGATAAGGATAGTAGCGTATTGTTGTTGGTACTGTTGTTATATCAGTCTCTCATTTCAACATGACGTCTGTGTCGTGTTCTATTTGGTGTCTTTGCTTTTGTTGGTTTCGGATCAACACATTTGTATGGACATGTCTGAAAACAGAAATGTATTTGGTATTTGTGTGGTTCTAAAAGTAATAGTTTCTGTATTTTTGGTTGCAAACCTTTCAACGTTTCTGTTAATGAAGTATGTCCGCTCCTTGTTTTAGAAAAACTAGAGTTTTAAAACACTTTCAAAGGTATAGTATTTACATAACGGACCATGAAAAACAAAAACAAAGGTCGGCGTCACTGTTTTTTTTTTTAATATAAGCAATGAAAAGTTTTGCGAGATATAATTCTTTCTAGTGTGACCAGGTGGAATAAGACTCAGATGAATTGAATGCAGAACGTTCAAATACTTATTACATGTAAATACTATAAAGAAGCCAACGACAGATCTGAAATATACAGATGATGACAAATAAATACAACCTTACATATAAATGGATATGTATATCATTTTGTAGCAAATAATGTATATTATGTTTAATTACACAATTGCAAATAAATAATAATGACAAATACAGTTAACCGACAAATCTGAATGTAAACAATTTGTCAATTAATGGTAATGAAAACTGTTCACTTTTAAGAAAGTTGACCATACGCCTATATAAAATACTATACAATACTGAAAGTAAATTACAGGTAAATAAGATAATATAAAGTTTGAAATACAATTAGCATAGTAAATAAAACTAAATGAAATATTTACGACAAAAACATTTAAAAAAACCCCTAAAATTTTAATACCTTATAATGCTGGCTACTGCTTGTAGTGTTGTCTCTAGTGTTACTTATAGTGAGAGATATTATGGACATAATAGTGCAAATTGTGATACAAGCATGACATTTGGAATATAGGTTTACTAAATAATAATAAAAAAAAAATCAGCTGCTGGCCATAAAAAAATTTCATTTTTTTTTTCAAAATGGCCACCGCTTATTTGGATATGGCGTCATTTCCAATTGGCTACATTTCGTAAATCCTTTTAAAGTTGTTTTATAGGTATAATCCAATGCAAATTGTGATAAAACTTCAATTAAAGTTCCTAAAGTAAGATAAAACAATACATACCTGAAGAAGAAAGTGACTTCCGGTTCAAATAGCGACCACAACGTGGAAAATGTAAATTTTAACATTTCTATCAACTTAACATTAGATACCAAAGGTCTTTGTACAGTTCAAATGCTCATTTATTTATACAGGTTGCCTGTCCTATAATTATCTGACAGATACCAATACAAACACACACACACACCTGTACAAAGAAGACCAGAACGGAAGCATTTACAATTACCCACACATCTTGATTTCTTGCATTCGGATTTCAAAAATCCGGACACGAGGATGCAACGGCAGCAAAGAAACTGTCATTGTTTTATTTTCTTTCATCCAACTCGAATGTTCATGACTTGGTATATGGACCTCTCGAATGCATAAATTCGGATGAGCCCAAACATGTCCACCTTGATATGCTTACCTTTTGATGTAAACCGGAAGAGAACTACTGGTAGGCAGAACAGCATCATAAGGCCGCTGCGTCCTTGCTAACGATTCAAATCGTGCCTCGTTAACAGCAATTATTGATATTGCCATACATGATACAAAGAAATACTTCTATGTTATCAATGTATGTATCTTTGTTTTAATACAAAAGCGGGATAAAAACGTCTGTTCTGGGAATGCTTTCCATGTGTGCCAAACTGACCTCTTCACTTTACCATGCACATGATGAAATGCCAACACAGTCTCGCATCAATTACATACATAGCAGAAAAGAAGAACAGCTACACGAGGACCAGGCGAATTTGCTATGACATGTAAAGAAAGCCATAGAAAGCATTCATTCCTTCAAAAACATATTATCAATTTGTCCAAACCTTATCTTGCGAGTGCTGCAATTTCTTATACTACTACAGCTGTGTCAGTACTTCAAATCACTTTTTACAATCATTTTCAGCAGCATGCTTATCATAGATAATCATTAATGTATCTGTCTCTTCATGGTTACAAGGGGATAGCTGGGAAGTATCCGTATTGAAATTGCAAAGAATATTTTCACCTTAAGTAACATTTGCATTTTTATAAAAGAGGGACAAAAGATACCAGAGGGACAGTCAAATTCATAAATCGAAAATAAACTGACAACGCCATGGCTAAAAATGAAAAAGACAAACAGACAAACAATAGTACACATGACACAACATAGAAAACTAAAGAATAGGAAACAAGAACCCCACCAAAAACTAGGGGTGATCTCAGGTGCTCCGGAAGGGTAAGCAGATCTTGCTCTTCATGTGGCACCCGTCGTGTTGCTTATGTGATTACAAATCCGGTAGATAGTATAATTCGGTAGGTCACATTAATGAAAGGCAAGATAATTTTCAACTTCACCATTTGAAACTCTTGGTTTGATAGCTTCCTTGTGAGCAGCAACTATCTATCAAGAAAATCATGATAGGAAATGCAAGCACTAGAATATCGTATCCATTGGATGATATATACCCTGTATGTAGGTGCTGCTGGAATGTTGCTACTTAGAAATGGAAAGTTCACAATTGGAAAGCTGAAATCATCTCTTTTGTCGTAAAGTTTTTCTTTTCAACCGACCCTCATTGTCAATTTCTAGATGTAAGTCAAGATATGAGGCCGACTTAGCTGTATCTGTAGTATCCTTCGATGGGATAGATTATAAATCACGAAAGAAGCAATTATGTCGGCAAGAACAATCCGTTTTCTTGTCATCTCCACAGAGAAAACTACTCCAAATCCTTGGCGTGTTACTAGAACCAAAAACTTTCCGTCAAGCACCAGTAACTTGCCTTTTTTGTCGTCCCAGCCTTTAAATCATTCATTTAATAAACATCAAATACAATGTTTATACTCTTGGATACTTATCGTTGCAAGATTTTAGGCTATAAGGCAGTATGACATCATCTGCATAATTATATCATAATCAAATCAAATATTTTGCCCCACAAGGTGCTCTACAAAGTGCGTCAGAATTTGGAACAGCTGATGGGAAATCGCAAAACGTTTTAAGTATACCCACTTGCTTTGATTTAATACCATTGGTTAAAGTGTCATTCTGAGACAAAGACGTTTTGGTTTTTATGGCTAAAGACATCTTCAAAGTCAAACTGTCTACTTGGAAAAGAAATGTATGTAAAGAAAAGAGATCGCACTCACTTTCCAGGTTCTCCAGCTTTGTTTTTGACAAAGAAGTTTCAAGTTTCATATTTCGCCTTTTATAGCGATTTGTTCTTTTTTATCTGGTTAAAAAAAACAGATTCTCTTTCGTTTTGCATTTTCTTCAAAAGATCTTCGTATAGTTTAGACCCAATATCTTGGAGTTTATATACATATTTAACCTGCTTCCGAATCAACAACTTCCTTAAAGAAGTCAATTGTGTACAAATCTGACTACTCTTATAGAAATAGATTTCCAATCTAGTTCATCACTTTAGAAAGCTTTTGCAGTTTTTCGAAGAAATAAATTTGTGTATCGTAGAGTCTTCAATGTGTCGTTCATCTGTTGTAGAAAATCAAATCAAGATCAAATCAAATATATTTTATTGTCAATTAAAGACGCCCATTACAGACAGAATAATCACAAGTTAAAATTGGTACAAAAGATTACAAAAGATTACAATTATTTGAATACAATTAAATGATTACAATGAAAAGAAACGAAAGACACTCTAATGTGTATTTATAAAACAATGTATCATGTTTCAACTTTGACAAATACAATGATCCTAAAATATATAGGAAACTGAATTTAAATATTCTGATTTTTCCCCTGGTGCTTTTATGATCATACATTAAGAAGCTATAATTACAAATATCTGAAGTATTCCTCTGTTGTTTTTTTGACAGTAAAACATATAAATTTACTTAGTTTCTAATAGTTGTTTTCGAGCAACATTTAAATTATTAATTAAATTGCTCACTTGATTTAAAATGTGACTTTATTCATTGGCCATTAGCCAAACAAATTGTGATCGATAATCTAAATTGTTAAAGTTTTTGAAACTTTTAACAATGTTGAAAATAATGGAAACTCTCTCACTTTCCAAAGATGAACATTTACGTAAAAAATGGAGTTCATCTTCCACTTCTTTTTTACAAAGATAACAATTCTATCTATTGCCTGAAGTCCCCTGTATCTACTTCTCTCTATTTCTAGATCATGGTTACTAATTCTGAATTTTGTCATCTGAATTCTCAGATTCCTATTACCTATAGCCAAATAAGGTTCAAAATATATAGTTCTCTTAAAAAGTCTGTAAGTTTATTTCCAAATGACATATTTTTTCTGTCATCATTTAAAGATGAATACCACAACTTATTATACTTTAATTTTAGTTTGTTTAAAATAAATCTTTTCAAGTTTGATTTCATATTAAAAATTTGCGATAAATCTATGTCTAAGTATTTTGCTAATGAACTCATAGAATTAAATCAACTATTCTTACTATGGTTTAATAAGGATTTTGATACAAGGAGAGCTTCAGACAATAATTTGTCCTCTTTACTTGTTAAATGTGATAAGTATGAAAACTTCAAAAAATAAAGGATATCTCCCTAGCCCACCTATCACTGCCATATATGTGCTGCTCTTTCCTACTTGCAGTGAAAATTTTCAGATTTTTGAATGAACTGATTTTGTTTGCAGTTCTTTTTATAATTTTTCACAATAACAATCTCCTTTTTCAGTTTTTTTTTTTTTTTTTTTGAATTTAAAGCATCCCACATTTCACTTCAATAAGTGAAATTTGGTTTTAATGTGTGGTCAAATATATGAAGTAAATTTTAATTTTAGAATGACTCAAACCACTAGATCTTTAAAATTCCTCTACCAGTCTTCTAAATTCTGATCCAGCTACCATGCATCAGCTCAAAAGGATCTTCGGGCAAAAGAATGGCACCAACACCGCCCTCTCACAATTGGATTATTTTGTTTTTGTGACTGACCAATTGTGATTTCAGAAAACAACTATCTGGTCTTACGCATAGTAAAATTACCACTTGCAAATTCCATTGCTACCTTTGGGTGATGTTCGTGAAGGGATGTCATATCTCGGAAATGGATCGGTAACCATCGAGGATAATATACATGATCAAGACAAACAAAATACGGTATCATGCTTGGTATGGACTATTTGTAAATTACAATATCTGCATGACTTGTGAAATGGGCGTACTACCAAAAGCACAAGAATTTCATAATTCACAATTGAACACCATAAATTAAACTGTGGTCGAGGTATCTCTCTTTCCTTACACCAGTTGATCCAATACTTAAACGTCACAGAGTCATGAGTATTTACGCTTTCATAAACTGACATTATCAATTCAAGCAAAAACACATGCTGTCATCGATGTACGTGTTTCGTCCTAAATGTATTTGAACATACATGAAAAGAATCTGCCATTCTAGGTGTCGCAATATCGGCTTCATTGAGGGCACACGTCAATCCACTATCACTCAATATTTCACTCCAATGAATGCTTAATAATTGCACATGAAAGGACGTGTTTTCAAACAGTGGCATCATAGAAGTTACACGAACTTGAACAGAAGAACCTAGATGTTTAGAGGAATGAAATAATGACAAAGATATGTTTACAAAATCCAAATCTTCATTTGTAAGATGAACAAAGATTTACATCATTGCGCCCTTGTAGTGTCCGCAAATCGCTCTTCATGTCTATAAATAGTCTGCGCATGTGTGAAATTTTTAAACACATGTGTATCATAACCTTAAAAATGATATTAAACAAATTTATCACGTCATTAATAATCCAAAAGCGCTAAGTATATAATGCATAGTTTAAATGTTTTTGTGCTATTTGCGTAACAGTTTCACGCATGCACAAACCCTGAACATGTCAAATATTATTTGTTAGTATAAATGTCACATTTAAAGAAGGTAGCCACCAAATCTGACAATATTTTATTCTAAAGGATGGCCAAGGAAAACGTTTTCTAGAAAAATAAGTATTTTAAACCTTGAAAAAACAGCTATTTTAGAAAAGGTGGTGGCCATCTTGAAAAAATAATTTTTTTTAATGGCCAGCAGTTGTTTCTTTAAAAGTATATTAAAATGATGTTCGTGTTAATTTTCATGTTTGTATCATCATTTGCACAATTCTCTCGATTTTGCTTGCTATATGTTCCACTATTATTCTGCATTGATAATATAGTTAAAAAATACAGTATATAGAGTCAAAAGGTACACTGTTAAACCAGCCAGAACCAGATAAAACAACTATTAAGAAAAGTAGTTTGTCCAAAAGACAGTGGTGAGTAAATATCAAAGAGCCCACATAGAGTATTTGGATTCATTGAACCATATAATACAAACTATGTTCAATATATTAAGATCATTCTAGTATATTGTAAAATAGAAATTAGCTAAATACAAAGTTGGGAATAATATCAAATAGATATTTGTATATAAATGAACTTGTCCACATTAGATTGCTCATTCATTGACATCGTTTTCCTTTCCACAGCTATTTTTTTATCGCAGTACATGGATATGCATAAAAAAAATCCAAATGGCTGATTAAAAAAAGTAAAGAAACAAGAATAATGAACACTATGAATTAGTCACAATTTTGCTAAACGTTTTGCACTGTAGAACTTTACATAATGTGAGGGCATATATGAAGTCTTCTGGGGAAAATTATGTGTTGTCATTTAGAATTCATTAAGGTATTTGTGTCGTGTTGCTGACATTACGCAAATGTGTTCTCAGCAGATTGTATTGGCAATGATTGGTACATCCATACATCATCATGTAGTAGACTACGCCAATAGATAAGATTCAAAAGTGTTGTGGCGGTATTCGCACATACTTGTGATCTTTCAAAGTCAGGTACTTTGTCAGTGGCTAATAAAAATGTAGATATTTATTTCAGATATGATTGTCTCAAAAGTCAAAGAAAAACAGACTTCTTATCGAGATATTCTGTTCTGTTGGGCATGTATAGCCTCTTGGAACACTGCATAACATAATTCATTTTGTTTTACTATTATATAGTTAAAAATAACATCAATTTCTAGGTGACAGTCGGGTAGCCGAAGTACCAATGCTTAGTGTGCAGCATTTAGCTTGGCATAGGGAACATAACCGCATTGCCTCAGAACTGCGCACACTGAACCCACATTGGAAAGATGAAACCGTTTTCCAGGAAGCTCGGAAAATAGTTATAGCTATATTTCAGCATATCACATTTAATGACTTTCTACCTCTAATTCTTGGTAAAGCTGCAATGAAGAGATTTAAGTTATTCTTGCGAGATGTAAATGAAGGTGTCTTCAGTGATCCATATGACGTAGATATGAATCCACAAGTATTGGGTTCTGTAAACGTAGCGGCACATCGCTTTGGTCACTTCCAAGTAACAAACGAGCAGAACTTCGTTGATGAAGATTGCAACACAGTGACTGTCAATAAACTGGAGGATGTCTTTGACAGTCCTCGGCTAATTCAACAAAACTGTGGAGTTAATATTCCTTTCATAGGACTGAATTTAGCGTGCACAGCGAGTAATAGGATAGATAAGTAAGTATAAATGATTATGATAAGAAGGTAAACAGTATTACTGCTAATACAATATTATTCGTAGTATACCAATTTTCGTGTTTTTCATGGGTATGGAATAAGCACGAATTAAGATGTACAAATGTGTACAAGTTTTGAATAGGCTTATAAGCAGACCTTAGTCAACTATGAAATATAATTTTCCTCAATACACTAAAATTGGTACCAATGAAAATATATAGTTATGTGAATGTAAAGAAATCATTTGTTTCGTCTAAGATAAGCTTTCTTTCTGTACTTGGTAATTTTAGAATATTTGATCCACGATGCTTTTAAATCTCGCACTCTTACATTTTTGGTTAGAAACGAGCGTTTTACGTACACGGTTTAATCCTGGTATGTATTATGACTTTATAGCTACTATAACAATATCCCAGGTCTACTACTTTTTATGACAATGCAGTGTTAATTTGTAGATAAAAACGAAGTTAACCTTTCAAGATGTCAACACAACGGAAAAAGTAGGTCAGTTTCACAAACAGAATTGAATGGACTATGAAAAAAAAAACAAAAAAAAAACTTATCAAAATTAATTCCATTTCTTAATCAATTTAAAGATATTTCCTATTATGATTTCCTTGATAGATAATTGCTACTCACAAGGAAGCTATGAACATGATTAAACCAAGAGTTCCAAATGATGAAATTAAAATCATCCCTTCGTAAATTGTACGGACGCCAGCATGAGTTGGTTGACCGTTATCATGCTTATTGAATATCTATTTCACAGATGATATCATATATGTTCCTTATGTCGTAACTACAATCCCGTTCCCTTTTCACGCATGTGACCTACCGAATTAGACTATCATAAAATGGGTACCACATATGCAGCAGGATCTGATTAAACTTCCGAATCTCCTGCGATCACCCCAAGTTATTTATGGGGTTCGTGCTACTAAGTCTTTTTTATGTTGTGTTTTGCAATTGTGCACTAATGTTTGTCTGTTTTGTTTTCTTTTTTAGCCATATCGTTGTCAGTTTGTTTCTAATTTATGAGATTGAATGTCCCACTGGTATCTTCTGTCCCTCTTTTTTAAAGGAGATGTTGTGTGACTTATTACACATTTATCGTATTTGAAACATATCATTCGATATTTGCACTTGGTTAACGTTATTATGAATATTTGCTGATCACAGAATAAAAACTGTAAAAGAATAAAAGATTGACATACCTCCCGCACCAAGAATGAAAAAGAATGCACTTCAACTATAAAGTGGTTCAGACTTTGATGATACATGTAACCCTTTTCATAAATTAAGCCTCTAATTGTAGCTTTTTTGTCGATGCAATGCGTAACAGATTATACCGTAAATCAGAATCACCGGGATCTGATATTGTCGCAAGGAACATACAGAGAGGGAGAGATTTTGGAGTGGCTGGATACAACAGATGGCGTGAATTATGCTTACTTGAGGCCATAAAATCATTTGATTCATTTGAAAAGTTTGGGAAGGCACTTAAGGAATTATACAAGTAAGCATGAAAAGGGAAATTCAGATTTACTTGTTTTGGTTTTTTTGTGTTTTTTTTTTTTTACCGTTCGTGTTGTGCTGCTTTAATTTCAATATGCAATTTTTTGTATGACTGAAACTTTCTGAGTGTTTTTTTTTTTTTAGTATTGACAAATGTGTGTTCATGTTTATCGTGTTGTTTTCCATTTTTTGCAGAGAAAATTCCATGTTAAATCGGTATCCCATGCCCTGTATCACACCTCCCATATCGCAATTGTTTCTAGAACATATTATGATAGTTTTCTAATTATATATAATCTCCTTACACATACGATACCGTATAGTTCTCTATCTTTTTGAAAAGATTTTGATTTTGATATACCTTGGCCTCGAACATCCCCGGGGGAGACGTATATATATATATTGGATCTACAAAATCAAACCGTTGCCGCAACGAACAGTCACTGCATTGAGATAGTTAAATTGAGAAGAATGAGCTCACCAACAGTCTGCAATAGACTACGACAATCTGGCATTAGATGTTTGCACGGTTTCAGACTGTTACACAAGCGGAATATGGTCCGATGGTGCAAGATATTGAGGGTCTAGACACTCCGCAAATATTGCAGAATTTTGTCCAGTGATAAACCCCGTTTGTATGCTTCATCGTTCTTTTCAATATTTGTTACAATCATTGGTTTTTAGTTAATGATATTAGTTGTTTTTCAATGAACATGATTAAGATAAACAATTCAAATCAAATCCCTTTTTTAGCGCTTTATCAACTTCCGATCAATATAATCTTTGAACAAGAGTCATCTAATTGAATAAGCTAAATTGCTTTGTTTAAATGTACGATGAAATTTATTCTACATGAGAAATATCGCATCACATGCTGTATCACTTTTGACCAATCTCAGCCGTCGATTCTTCGACACTCTACTTGATATTGGTTACTCAATACTATTCTCTCTATGTCAATGTCTATCAGGTTTGGTTCCGATAATTATGATACTAATGTTCTTTTCTGAGTTAAGTATTTTGATTTTACTTTTTATCATGATACAAAATTTTATTTATAATGGTGCCTTTATTTTTTCTTTTTAAGTGATATTGATGATATAGACTTAATCGTTGGTGAATTGTTAGAAAAAGAAATGGGTTTTAATGTTGGATCCACATTTCAGTGTTTGTTGGGATTTCAATATGAACGAATGAAACAAGGCGACAGATTCTGGTATGAACGACCGAACTAGGTGTTTCCATTTACTGAAAGTAGGTGAACCATAAATAGTTGTTTATTCTTACGTCGAATATATAGACGAGATAGTACATGCACACATTCTAGTCCTGGGAGAAACAAGAGAGTTAATTAAAAAAAATTATATTAATCGTAATGCTGCATGTTAATAGTATTTGTTAACGGTTTAAAAAAAAGGCATTTCATAAACTTCTACTACATTCCTGTAATGCTAATTCATTTTTTTAAATTTTATTATAAATAGTAAGCTATAATTTGTTTCAGGTAAATGAATCTTCGGACGATACAAATTTCCGCAAACATAAAAAAGTATTTGCCTTCATAGTTGTTGCGTTATCGTCAGTTTTTAAATGATATCGATAACACTCGGTTAAGGGCAGTCTTAAACGTGTTGTTCCTTCGATGTTTGTGGGGTTTGTTTTGCTGTGAATACATGTATACTGATTTTCTGTCATTGATGAATAGCCGATCTCCTGTTTTGTCTTTATTATACCAAAATAATTATTTTTGAATGATTGTTATTTTTCAGAGCAACTTAGATCTATAAAAGAAAACGCAAGTGTATCCAAAATATTTTGCCGTAATTTTGGTATTGAAAAAATACAGGAAAATATGTTTCTTCTTCATCAAAGCAAAAGGTAAGTTCTTTGAAATGCAAAAAAAAATCAAACACCTTGCATTTACGTTGATTTCATTTGATATTAATCACCGAGTCTTACTTTGAATCATTTAGTCACGTGTTACTGTTAAAAAAATCATACAATTTGTATTTGCATGATTAAGTGTATAAAGAGGATTTACATAATTATCTAAATATCCAAATAGAAAAGTTAAAGTTGTTAAAAGAAATAAAACCAATGTTTTAATGATTTCATGTATCATCCTAACATAATTTAATTTTTATGGAAAGTAACATGTGATTACGAACATATATAGATATAGGAAGATGTGGTATGAGTGTCAATGAGACAACTCTGCATCCAAGTAACAATTTATAAAAGTAAACCATTATAGGTCAAGGCACGGTCTTCAACACGGAGCCTTGGCTCACACCGAACAGCAAGCTATAAAGGGCCGAAAAACTTTCTAGTGTAAAATCATTCAAACGGGAAAATCAACGGTCTAATCTATATAAAAACGGGAAACGAGAAACACGTATGAACTATGTCAACAGACGACAACTAATGTACAACACATTATATATACAAGAAAACCTGTCATTAAATTGATTTTGTGTGTTGCCCTTTGAAAACAAGGGGAAAAACACGCTATAAAACGAATGGAAGGCTGCGCTTAGGTATCATAACCTTGATGACATGAAGTGAATAAGCATACAACAAACATTATTACGACTTTAGGAGGTTATAGGTGTTCAAATGTTTAACATTACTGCATAGGAACAAAATTGACTTTTAACATTTCATTCGAAAAAAAAACTATTTTTTAGAAATAGAAGCAAAGTGGTATGAAATTTGCTCATTGTTGAAGGTGATATGGTGACCTTTATTTGTTAATTTCAGCGTCATTTTTTAATCACTTGTGGTAAGAGCTTTCATTGGCAATCATACCAGATCTTCTTTTTATATGACAATAGAAAGTCTTTATTTTATTTTAAAATATTTTCTATAAAAACCTTTATTGTAGATTTCATTTATATTCGTTGCATACTAGTTTTCGTAGATTTCGTTGTAACCGGGAAACCACGAATTCAAATTTTCAACGAATTACACCTTTTCAAATGGAATGTATGCAGACTGTGTCAAAACCACGAAATAAAATATCCACGAATATGCAAGTTTTCCTCAATCCACGAACTTTGGTAACAACTAAAATAAAAAAAATTGTAAGGGTTCCGCGAAACCAGCTGTCTCGCATACTTTTGTTGTTAATCTCAGGCTCAACAAAAATGAGGAACCACATTAATAAAAATATTTATCTCGATACTATCTTTTGATTAAAAGAAGCTTCTGTCCAAGTTCGGTAAAAATCCAGGATAGTTTATAAATCTAATAAATGTTTTAAAAACTTTAACAGCAGACTGTATGTAATGTTAACTGGAAGAAAAGTTCATTTATATGTAAAATACGGAAAACAGGTACAAAATTTTAACAAAATTTCCTTTTACATATAAGCTTTTTATTAAAAACAAGCTTCTCAATCTGTCCAAGTGTAGTAGAAATCCAGAATAGTTTAAGAGAGTTATTATTTTTTTTAAAAATCTAATCACAGAGTGAATGTTATGTTTCCTGGCAGAAAAAAGTCCATTTATAAGTAAAATACGGTACAAATGGATTGTTTATTTTACAAAATTTACTTCTGGAAACTATCATATGATCATAATTAAACAAGCTTCTGTTCAAGTTTGGTACAAATCCAAGATAGTTTCAGAACGTTATTCAGAACGTTCTAAAAATAAAAAATAAACATTAACCACAGAGTGAATATTTGTGGACGCCGCCGACGACGCCGACGGAATGAAGGATCGCATTGTCTTGCATTTTCGACTAAAGTCGAAGGCTCGGCAATGAATCAATAGTATCTGCTGAAGTTTGAGTTGTCCTGACATGATGTATTTATCTTTTTCTAGGAACAAAGGGGTTGCATGTAACGATATACCAGACATAGACTTAACTCTTTGGCAGGAGCACTATTAGTTTGGATTCTTCACAACTTTAGTATTGTTTACTTTAATGTGTTCTATGAACACAATGATCTGGTTGTTCATTGATCATGTTGATTAACAATTATTACATTAAAGTTCGGTTCATGGACTGTTTATAGTATCTGCCAACTGTGATTATTGATTTATAACAAACACTAATAAATGGTACTTTTAGTGACCATGAGCCCCAGGTGGTAAGTTGAAATAATCCCTTCGAAAATTATATAGACGCCATCAAGATGTGGTTGGCTATTATGCAATATCTGTTCACAAGTGTCTATGGAACTGTTCATAAGTCAAACCTACAATTTTGTTCGCTTAACCACAGGAGGACTTACCAAATTAATCTTATCTCTGGGTTTGTTATTACACATTTTACACGAAACAACGTATGCCACCATAGAGCATGATCTGCTTACTCTTCCAGAGCATCTGAGATCAACCCTGGTTGGTTGCTCACTCTTTAGATTTTTCGTAATGTTTTATAAAATATATATTGTGGTAAGTCTTTTGGTCATGTTCTTTTTTTATGCAATGCCGTTGTTAGTTTATTGCAGTTACAAAATGTTAGAAATTATTATAAATCAAGGAATGTATCTCCCTCATGCAAAGCTCTGATTCCTTTCACGGACTTGGCTATACTTTTTGGACCTTTTGGATTATAGCTCTTTATCTTTTATATAAGCTTTGGATTTCAAATATTTTGGCCACGAGCATCACTTTAGAGACATGTATTGTCGAAATGCTCATCTGGTGCAGGAAAATTGGTACCGTTGATGTTATTACTACCACTGGGTCGATGCCTCTGCTGGTGGACTGTTAGTCCCCGAGGGTATCACCAGCCCAGTAGCCAGTGCTTCTGTATTGGCATGAAAATACGGATTTTTTTTGTGTTATTAAAATTTGCTGTTACAAAATATTAGAAATTATTATAAATTAAGGAATGTATCTCCCTCATGCAAAGCTCTGATTCCTTTTATGGATTTGGCTATACTTTTTGGACCTTTTGGATTATAGCTCTTCATCTTTTATATAAGCTTTGAATTTCAAATATTTTTGCCACGAGCATCACTGAAGAGACATGTATTGTCGAAATGCGCATCTGGTGCAGGAAAATTGATACCGTTAATTTAATTATGTTTGACGTATATGTTAAATGTCCTTTGGTATTTATGGTTTCACGTTCTTTAGATAAAAAAGAAGATGTGGTATGATTGCCAAATGAGACAACTGTCCACAAGAGACCAAAATGACACAGACATTAACAACTATAGGTCACCGCACGGCCTTCAACAATGAGCAGAGCCCATACCGCATAGTCAGCTGTAATAGGCCCCGATATGACAATGTAAAACAATTCAAATGAGAAAACTGACTGTCTTATTTGAATAAAAAAAAATGAACGAAAAACAAATATGTAACACATAAACAAACGACAACCACTGAATTACGAGCTCCTGACTTAATCAGGACAGGCACATACATAAATAATCAATGTGGCGGGTTTAAACATGTTAGCGGGATCCCAACCCTACCCCTATCCTGGGACAGTGGTATAACAGTACAACATCAGAACGAACTATAAAAATCAGTTGAAAAGCCTTAACTCATCAGATGGACAAAAATACAAATGGACGTGGCCGGGTACTTGTTGAAATAACTAAGAAACAACAGTTTCAATACCATCGTGCAAAGAGGACCTTGGATGGATAAAGCTATAAAAGGTATGTCTTTTTTGTCATTTAGCTCTTCAACTTTAGCGAATGAAATTTATAAAGGGAATATTTTTCTATATTTTATATTGGTCGCACGTATAAAAGCATAAGCAATGCCAGTACACAAATCTCTGTAGTCCAATGAAGGTAACGTAAATATTATACCTTAATCCTGTTTCAATATTAATATTATATAAAAGGTTTATTTACATAAGAGTATATAGCATCGGTTACAATAATCTTAATGGTGTACATTTAATTTTAATTTAATGAATTAGTATACTATAGAAGACAGAATATTTAAAAAAAAATATTTGTCTACAGTTGGGTTTTCTTTGCAGCATTTAACTTGAAATGTGCGTTTAAAGAAACATACAAAACAGCAACTCAGGTTTCGTCTTCTGATTTCACTGGTTACTGAATTTTGATATTCAAAGATAATTCTTTTTTCAATTGTCATTATTCAGATCTATTCACTATGGTTAGTTTAATTTTATTCTGACAAATCGCTTGTAGTCAATTAAGGTCTTTTTAGTGTTGTTCGTACTTTTCATTGGTTGTTATTTATCTGTAGACCTCAAAATCATATTACATAATTTGAAAAGATACTTGTATTTCAACTCGAGGCTATCAATCTTCAAAGCGATCTTCGCTGAGAAGCTCATACTGGTTTTCAGAATGTTAAATAATTATTTTCTATACACACATGTTTCTTAATATACATACAAATTACAGATGGAGTCCGCAAAACGATTAGCGCGACACTATAATTTCAAAGTATATACTACTTAAAATGTTTAATCGCATCACTATGTTATATTCAAAGTATATATCAACAAACAAATTATGGTTATAATCATTATCTTAACTAAAAAATCAAAAGAAAACCATGTTATGACCATCAAGCCTTCAATAAGTAGAATAACCCCATATCATTAAGTAAGCAATATAAACATTTGGATCTACAATTTATGAATTAATTCAAAAGTGAACCAACACCAGATATGGCAAGTAACAACCACTTGATGAACGTTTCATCTATTAACATTACATGAAGGTGTAATGCCGTACTAATCCTGGGTTAAGGCTATATACAAATTTGATAATATTCTGATATTATAATCAGAAGCAAGATTACTCAGTTAATGAGGCAAATTTTTCGATCATCTTTAAATATGGGAGTCAAACTTTAAGGGTTCAAATATATTATACCATTCTTTGTTTTTCATTTGGAAATGGCAACTCATTAGAAAAGCACAATAACATTAGATATGAGATACTTTTCATGTGTTTACTTTCTGATTCATGCTTATACAATCTCTAACAAGAACCATTGATGTCCTACTAATTTTGACCTTAAAATTTTATTTACATCCGATATGGGCTGACCTTTCTTTGTCATGTGTTCTCTGGTGAAGAGTTTGCAAAGAGACAAAAATTACACAGACATTTATATTTATAGGTCAACGTACGGCCTTTAACAATGAGCAAAGCCCATACCGCATAGTCAGCTATAATAGGCCCCGATATGACAATGTAAAACAATTAAAACGAGAAAACTAACGGCCTTATTTATATAAAAAAAAATGATCGAAAAACAAACATGTAACACATACACAAACGACAACCACTGAATTATAGGCTCCTGACTTGGGACAGGTACATACATAAATAATGTGGCGGGGTTAACATGTTAGCGGGATCCCAACCCTCCCCTAACCTGGGACAGTGGTATAACAGTACAAAATAAGAACGAACTATAAAAATCGGTTGAAAAAGGCTTAACTCATCAGATGGACAAAAATACAAGTAGACGTGGCCGGGTACTTGTACATCCCGACAACAAAAAGACACTAGGAACAGATCTGGGAGTACTCAGCAGAGTAAAGACTCAACAACACGAACCCCATCTAAAACGAAAGGTTACCTCAGGTGCTCCGCAGAGTAATGTTACAGAAACTGAAAATATAACACAAAATACAAAACATAATGTCCTCTTTTTAATAGCAAAATGCATTTGATCATTAACAAATGATATATTACAAACAATGATCGATATATTACAAACAATGATCAAGTTGTATTGTCATGTATTTTTGTCAGATATGCATACCCCAAAGAAGTTTCTCCATAGTAATGTCATTTATTTTTGTCATAAATGCATAGATCAAGAATGCTTCTCCAATGTAATGTCATAAGTTTTGTAAGAAATAAAAGTACCATGATGTTTCTCCATAGTAATATCATGTATTTTTTTCAGAAATGCATAAATCAAGAATGCGTTTCCATAGAAATGTCATACATTTTTTACGATTAAAATAGATCAATGATGTTTCTCTAAATCTTTCACTGCAACAGCTGCTACAAAGGCAGCACCTTCGCCGCTACCGTCCTTGAGAAGAAATAACTTTACCTGAAACAAAAAATAAGATTTATTGATTGATTCGATAAACGCAACTTTAACTACACTTTAATGAAAGAAGCCAATAACAAAATATTAGAAACAAAGTTATTAAATTACTATTGTTTTCGGTTTTCTAAAAATGTTCTAGTATGATGACAACGTTAAACCGATGTAAGTAGCTAACTCTCGATATAATTTCCATGGCTTGTGACCTTGAAACTGTTAAGAATGTTCACTACTCTGTTCTAAATAACAAGCTTTTTAAAATATTTTTATAAATAGATAGTGTAGAAATAACAGAACTAAAACATCAAAACATAACTATAAGTCTCTTTTTTTTTAGTTATAGACGCCAATTATTTTTTTTTTTTTTTTTTTTTTGGCGGAAAATAATTCTTTCTAGATTTTTGGTACATTGGCGCCATTTTTTTCTCAAAAACCAGAGGCGGATTTAGGGGGGGGCCAGGGGGCCCGGGCCCCTCCTTTTTGGGAAAAACATTGGTTGCTTTTAGGGAATCACTGAAGCGTGACTGGAGCGGGCCCCCTCTTAGGTCAGTCAGTGGGCTCCCACTTATGAAAATTTCTGGATCCGTCACTGAAAACTATGAAAAATAACTTAGTTTTTATACGGTTTTAAAAACTTAACTATATGTAATGAAATTGTGAAAAGAAAAAAAGGTGTTAGCGGGACCCAATGTTAAGTGGAACTACATAGATTAAACAAGAGTATTCGAAATATCTGACAAAAAGACAAAAACAAGAATGGCGAACATCCTTATATATCAAATAATATTTTCAAATCAAATCAATAGTTTTATTGCCATATAAACCAAAAACATGATCTGTGACAAACATAACATATATACAAAAATACACAATACAATATTAAAATACAAAATGTATCAGTTCAAATTATTGTTTTGGGTCTCCCGTCCTCAGTTCTAATGACTGTCTTATAAAGGAAACTGTATTTTAAATTTGACTGTGAGATGTGGGGTTTAGTATTATTTTAAGTTTAAGCATGTCCTCTTTAACAGTATTTTTCCACTCTGAATTGGTTTTATATACATAACAATTCACCAAAAAAAAGTTACATTCATTAGATCACAATACTTTATCAGCTTTCAGATGTAAAATTTACCTTAACGTCAGGCAGTAATCTGTTTAATACTTCCATCATGTGTTTATGGTAGTTGGGATGATGTTCGTACAGGGAACCATCAATACCTACTGATATTTCTTTCTTTTCCATACGTTTTAATAGCACTGCTAATGCTGCAAAAGTACATACATTTTCATTGACTGAGCCACTAACATGTTTAAATATCAATTTGTGATATTCATGATATAAAGATGCTTAAAAAAGAAATACCTTAATCCAAAAAAATAAATCAAATTAAGTATCACTTTTTTATAAAAAGAAATAATGGTTGTTCCATGTATATAAATCATATATAATTCTTTGATTTAAATTAAGGCTCTGCCAGTAAGATAAACATCCTTCCTACCACCAGAATCACAAGTAACAAATCAAATGTGTGCTCACAAATTAATACCCAAGTTCTATTAAAGTGTAATATTGTGACAAAAATCATGTTTTGTAATGCAAAACCAAAAATAATCATTCGAACAAAGAATCGAAATGAAACATGCCAAATAACATTAAGTTAAAAGATAAGCGACAGTTTTATTTTGTTTTTATTTATATATATATGAAATGTATGTGTTGTATATTAGATCTCAAACAACTCTTACTGTATGTGATTTGTCTATATGTGATATAATTCATAATGAATCACATTAAAATTGCACCAAGTTTTCCTGTCAACAAAAAATACCAAATCCCTCTTCTAAATCTCAGTATCACTGTTGAGTGTTGAACAAATAGTTATCAAAGGTACCAGGATTATATTATACATTTTCAAAATAATAAAGATTTGAGGTAATAATATAATGTTTGCAAATAAAATATTCTACCTGAAGCAACAATGTATGCACCTCTCTGCGACACTAGATAACAGACTTCTTTGACTAGAGCTATGTCCTCCTCTGTGACACTATTGTCATCTCCATGTAAATCAAATTCCTTCAGAACATTCAGAGTATTGTTATTGCTGCCATCGGTTTCGCTATATTTAATGATAAATAAATTGTTTAATCTTAGTTTGTATTTCAAAAAACAATTATTCTTGATTGGCCCAAAATGTTCATGTTTTCCATCTTCAAGAATGATTATTTGTTGGTTGCTTAACTTCCAGTGCCAAATATATTCATGCATGTTCAGAATGACGTTTGTGGACGTGGTTCATAAATGTTTCTAATTTCTCGTTTTTTAAAATGATTAGACCGTTGGTTTTCTCGTTTGAATGGTTTTACACAAGTTATTGCTAGGGCCCTTTATAGCTTTCTGTTTGATGTGAGCCAAGGCTTTGTGTTCAAGACCGTACTTTGACCTATAATGGTTTACTTTTAAAAATTATGACTTGACATGAGAGTTGTCTCATTTGCTTTCTGACCACATCTTCTTATATCTATATAAGATATAATTTTGAATAGCTGACTTTCAAACTAATAATTGATTTTAATCAGTTCACTCTACATACAGTCAGTTATAATACAAAATGACAAGATATCCTATTGGTATCTTACATACATGTAATATAAATAACAAGATGTGGTATTAGTTCCAATGGGACAACTCCAGATCCATGTCACAATGTACAAAAGTAAACAATTATAGCTCAAAATACGGCTTTCAACACCGAGCCTTTGAAGTTTCTGTATACACGTGTGTTATATTTCGTTTTAGATTTCTGTATACACTTGTGTTATAATGTTTTAAATTGACCAACAATTTGAGGAGTTTCTAAGATGATATTGTCACTTACCTTTCAATAGAAGCCACACTTTTGGCATTGAGTGACCATCGAGTATCTAATTTCTTGGAAGATTTTCCGTTAAAAAGGGCTTTATTATCTATCAATTTTACTAAACACAATCTAACAAGTTCACCAATATACATTCCACTGAAGGATTTTTCCAATCTACAATAGACAAAATACATCATTATTTTACAAATACATTGTTTACCAAGTTTTACATGCATGCATAAACTTTTTAAAGATACCAGGCATAAAATTGTGAACGCCAGACGGGAGTTTCTTTACTGATTTCAGAAATCATCCCTTAAACATGTTAAACATGTCGTCTATTATATTAACTTGGAGCAATGTATTTGAAATTAATACATACGGTATTGGTTTTAAACATATACTCTTAAACAAAATTATTCTCTCTTTTATCCCTGCGTACCTTTATTAAGATAAATTACATACATGTATGAAGTATGAATATTATTTCTAAACTTTACTATAAAGGTCTAATTTAAAAATACTTACGTATACGAATCTGGGTGGTTAGAGAACTTATTGATTTCTCTTTCAAATTCATTCTTGTAAAAATCTAAACATCCATTGTCTCCTAAAGCCCCCCATTCAACGTCAATAAGAATCTGGAAAAAAAACAAAAAAAAATATTCATCTTTTATAATTATTCTTTTTTAGTAGGTCTTCCGTCTATCACAATTAATTAAGTTGTAATATGATTAGTCCGTTCAATTATTACTCATTGTCGCACACTTGGTATGAACAAATAATAGTTTTTATTTTCTTAACACTAATAAATAAATTTGAACAAATACAGAAATATATTTTTCCCATTTAATCGCCTAAAATGAGTCTACTTACTTTTAGTGCATATAAATTAAATAAACGTGGGGTATATGATAATAAACCTACAACCAAGGATAAAAATTTATAAAAATACAGAAAAGACTAACACACCTTGTCTGAATGAGCATCTTCTGTGCTAACTCTTTTATAACGTGCTCTATCTTCCACTATACATGCATTTGATCCAGTCCCTAAACAAATTAAAACAGATCAATGAAAATAGCTCTTTATAGGTTTGTTCGTCGTCCACCACTACTCTTCTTTTTATTTTTGCATCAGGAACGCTTAAGGAGGTAGACATAGGTTCAGAAAAATAACTCTTTATACTATCAGTACGTTTATGTTAACCATTTTACATTAAAAAAGGATTCTAAGCTTCTAATTACATGAAATAAAAAAAAACTATTAAATCCTTAAATTCCTCAAACACGAAAGCCAGAAATATATAAGTTCTATAACACTATATGACAATAAAATACATGAAAGAAATACCCAAATCTATCTACGTTCGTGACAGATGTGCGAGTTTAGGGAGCTACCATTTGATTTTTATGGGGGGGGCTAGGATGAAAAATTTTGTCCTGCTTTTTTTTTTAGTTGTAATCTCTGTCCTGCCTTTTTATTTTTTACTCTATTCGGTCCTGCCTTTTTTTTTACTAGTTATCCTGACTTTTTTTACACAAATTGTCATCCTGCCTTTTTTTTTACCAAGTTGCTCATCCTGCCTTTTTTTTTTACTCAAAACTCCTGTCCTGCCTATTTTTTTCAAATTTCATCCTAGCCCCCCCATAAAAATCAAATGGTAGCTCCCTTAATCAGTTTCTTAATCATTTCTTGATCAAATCATGTAAGTATCAAAGCAATTAATTTTAATCTGAATGATTCTAGTTTTTTTTTGTAGATTGTTTTGTCTGTAAAGAACACACTAGGCAGCTTTTTTTAGTGCGGTTCGTGTTGCTCAGTTTCATTTTTATATGTTGTGATTTGTATACTATTGTTTGTCCGTCTGTCGGTTAGTCTTTTTTGCATTCTTTTTTAGCCATTGCGTTGTCAGTTTGTTCTCTCCGTTCTAGATTGAATGCCCCTTAAGTGTCTTTCGCCTCTCTTTTATATAGTACATTTAACATTCGCCTTTACATTTTACAATTACAGTGTTACGTATATATTATATTTGCTATACATTTGTTCACATGAAAATACTATTGAACATGTATTTTTGACTTTTTCTGTTCGACAAAAAAGCCATTTCCAGTTTATACCCTTTTCAGAAGTAAGTATTTACCACATAAGTTTAACCATCAAGCATAACAAACATAAAAACTCTACAACAAAAAGTGTTGATTAAAAGTAAGCAATAATGTCTTTAGAACATAAACAATACTTCCGGTACTTCGTTACAGTGTTATAAATAGTGTCACAACTTTGATCTGAGCAGCATAGTGTATCATTATATTTTATTTTGAATGATACAATCTATAACATATTGTTCTCATGATTTAAATTCCGGTTGACGCGTTGATAACATTTCAAATGATTTGCATAGTATTGTGTAATCTCTGAAATCACTGTTGCACAATTTTGGTTTTGTAAATTATCCTTGTCTGATAAGACGTAATCTACTATGATTTATAACACATCAATGATAATCATTTAATTAAAATTGCTCGTGCACAACTTATTAATACGAAAGGGGTGACCTAACAAGTTCAACAATTACAAAATCAAAACAAGCGAAGCAAGATATGTGGAATGATGTGTTTGTTTTTGAACGGAACAGTTGGTAATCTAACAGATATACATGATATCCGTTTATCAAACTGTAAACGCTTATGTTTCTCTCCTTTGCCATTTATATTTGAAAAAATACATCCATTTTGATTGCACTCCGTTCGTATTGTCTGCACTTGTTGGTGTCAATATGACGTCTCTATTGTGTATTAATAGCAGGCGATTGTAGAATGAACTATGTAGCATAAACCAGATAAACTATTCCAGTGTTAGCCCATTCCTTCGTGAAAACAAACACCAACAAAATATATCTCAAACGCTTAAAATTTTGCATTTAACGCAGCAATTTGCAAAAATACATTTCGCCATGGCGTCACAGAAACAACAAAAACGTTATTTCACTTAAATGTATTTTTATTGAAGAAACGCAACCTTTCATACTTGCTATATCAATATTATTTAACCTTTCCTGTAATAAATGGGGGTAGTGTTGCTAAGTCTTAAGTTGTGCATGTTACATGTACGTTTTGTGTACTAATGTTTGTCAGTTTGTCTTTTTCTTTTTAAGCATGGCACTATCAGTTTATTTTAAATTTATGAGTTTGAATGTCTCTCTTATATTTTCCTAGCTTCTTTTTTAAGTGATTTATACATGTACCGCTAATGTAAGGACAATTTTCTAACCTAATATTAAACTAGCTGTGCATTGTTTGTCTGCATATATTGATGCCATTAAAGTTCCCGTTGAATCGCCTATCCTTGCTACTACATTAACTGCAGGTGATACTCCCTGAAATAAAATCAAAAGAGAGACTGTGAAATATAACGACAAAACTACGCATATTCACAAAAACAGTATAGTTTTTGTTATATAACAGAAACATCCACCATTCTCGATAAGAGAGTCTCGATTGCACTCATACCGCATCGTTTTTCTAATTTGTAACTACAGAACAGTACTGCAGCATTAAGCAAAAAGACGACTTGAAAAATTTACCAAAAAAAGAGAATGTTTATCTTGAGTCTCTTTGAATAAATAATATAAAGGAAAAAGGACATTGATAAGATTTGTCTGCATGAACTTTAAGATTTTTTGTTTTGTTATTGACGCTTAAAAGGTTGTTTTAGTTGGGCATTTTGGGAAATTTCCACAATATTGATAAAAAGACAAATGTACATGTAGTCAAATTTAAAAACAAATGTCAACATTACGACCAGATATGTTAATATATAACTTCGATTACACAGTTGTTTTTTTTTTTTTTCTTTTTGGTATGGTCAGCATGCATTACATCAGGCCAACATAATAAAAATACCCTGTAGTTTTCTCCTAAATATATATAAGAAGATGTGGTATGAGTGCCAATGAGACAACTCCCAATCAACGTTACAATTTGCAAAAGTAAACCATCATAGGTCAAAGTAATGTCTTCAACAAGGAGCCCTGATTCACAGCGAACAGCAATTTAAGCTATAAAGGGCCCTAAATTGACTAGGGTAAAACCATTCAAACGGAAAAACAAACGGTCTCATTTATATGAAAAATGAGAAACGAGAAACACTTATTAACCACATCAAAAAACGACAACTACTGAACATCAGGTTTCTGACTTAGGACAGGTGCAAACAATTGCAGCGGATTTAAACGTTTTAAACGATACCATCCTTCGCCCTTACCATGCTTACCTGAAACAATAGTGTAACATCACAACATAGAAAGACACGTATAAAATATTAATTGAAATGGCTTAACTCAATCAACAGACTATATTAACACACGTGAATATACACTGAACGAATAAATTGGATATATGAGACTATGTAAATACAAAATCAATAAAAAAAAAAGGTGAATAAATAAAGGCAACAGTAGTATACCGCTGTGAGCAGCCATGAAAAGACTTTAGACATTAATTCAATTAATTCCTATCTGATGCAGTAAAATATAAACCTTTGGTGTTATCATTTATTACCATAAATATTTTATTGACGAGCCGAGTCCAAATAACAGCATATGGCATTAGCGTTTATGATCGTAAAAAAGAATTTGAAGCAAAATTTTTAGATTTAATTTATTTTCCATAGATTTTTTTTTGTCTTACAAGATCTATTAAGCAAATGTAACTGTGTGCGTTTAATACTGAGTCTGCTCATGCATAACGGTAACCTAAATATATCTTTATTTCGTTCATAGATGTTGCTTGAAACTTCATGCCTGTGTATTCTTATCTTATTAGTTAATAGTTGTTACCCTTGACAATTTGAATATTGCAAACTCAAAGTCTATGCATGGCTTCAATAATCATGCCGGTGTATTCTTATCATATTAATTAACAATCGTTACCCTTGAAAATTTGATAACTGCAAGCTTTTAATATTTACCCCAAGTCTATGAATGGCGTCCTCTAAGAGAATACAAGGATCTAACCCTACACCGGTAGTACACTGGAAACTCTTTGTCCAAGTTTTTATAGTACAGTGTTTTAGACTAGTCTGTTCTGATGGAAAGGAAAATGTAAAACCTGAAATTTAAACATAGATAAACATACATGTACATGTGTTTATCCGTTGAAGAATACTAGTAAAAGGCGGATAATATGACAACAGTCAAACTATTTTCAAGAAGAGATCAATTAAAAACATAAGAAAAACGAACTGCGTCAGATACCAAGTTAAGGGAGTTTGCTTCTCAGTTTCAAAATAATTAGCTTTTCAAAATACTAGTTTATATTGATAGGGGATAAATAAAGGAATGAAAAGAGCAACACAAAATATATAGGTAAATGTGCTTGTTTTCGAGATATTAGCCATTGGAATTTTGGCAGGAAAATATTTTCTCTTGACTATTCATGCATTTATCATTGACAAGTTTAAGTGCTCAAAAACTATTAAAAAATAATTAAAATTTTATAAGACTTTAACAGATGGCTTATCATTATACATGTAAAAGATTTTTAATAAGAAAAATGGGGGTCAATGGGCAAATTTGTTTAAGGCATTCAAATGGATAAAGCCAGAGGATTCCGAAAGTCACTCTGACAAAATATCCCGAAACATGACAAGCGAACTTCCTTAATTATGTTTCACGAAGCCTGCCGAGTGAGGTAGTTTTTTCCTGTCTAATACAACTTATCGATTGATTAAGAAAATATATTCCTTTTGCGGCTAACAGAGTGGGGTGGAAATATTCCTTCTCATAAGACCTTCAATGGAGTACTTATGTATTTTGTAACATTTAAAAACAGATACAAATACAGACCTCACTTGCAAAGATATGTTTTTTTTTCATATTTAACGAAACTTACCGAGAGGGATAGGTTTGTCATTCCTTACTTCCTCGTCATGTAAGAAAGTTTGTATAGATGCTGCTATTTGGTCAAACACCTAAAATCATGATGATTATATATCAAATATTTGTTTTGTAATAAAATTCTTATACCGTATATGTGGCATTATAAAATGGCACATAACATAGGGAACGGAATACTTATTTTTTCAAATGATGGTTTTATAAAGAGGCATTGTACATTGATGCCGATATATTAGATGTTTAAATACATACCAAACGTTGATATCGATATATACTATAATTAAACGGGGTGGACCAGTTTGAGTTTTGAAATTTCTGTAATAATAACATATTTCACATTTTGGCATGTCATTTTTTTTATATAGCTCCCTATACGCTTAAGTATGTGTTTTGCGCTTTGCAGTAGGCCGGAATGGATGTTTATGAATTGATTGCTTTCTTGCACATCATTTGGAATCAGGTGTATAGTTGGGTGGAGTTTTTTTTATAGAAGCTTATATCCAATCTTTTTATTTATGACATCTTTTAATTCCATACTTATTGGTTTAAAAATAATTTATTACATTGAACGTCATGAACTTCCATGCATATCGAGATAAAAAATGTACAATTATTTTAAACAAAAAACCAAAAACCAAACAATTGTATGATTAATAAATAAAAATCTTGAATTTTATTTCTTATCAATAGTTTTTATAATATACGGTTAGCTTCCTCCGATATTTACGATTTTCCTTACAAAAAATATTATCAAAGATTTCAGACTTTTAATTAAGTATTAATCTGAATTGAAAAAAAAACTTTAATTTTGCTATGATAAAGTTGTTTGTCGTAAGTGTAGCAGAGCAAAGAGATAGGTTTGATTTCAATCAGATTGATTCAGTGCACCACATATGTGTTTCATCTAACTAAGACTCATCAGTGGCGCTTAATAAACCCAAATCAATAACGAATTTCAAGAGCACTGAAAATCAAAATTCCAAGACGTTTGCCACATCGGACTAAAACAATCTACATACATTATACCAGAAGACAAACTTTTGATCTAATTGTTTCTAATGATTTTAAAAAATAATGAAGTTACGTAATTTCAAGAAAATTGATTGATTGATTGTCGGGTGTTAACGCCACGTTCACCGCTGTTGACTAATTTGTGGTGGCCACATTTTATTTGTGATGAAAGCCACTGTGCCCGTCGAACCACCAACCTTCGATTAGAAACTGACGTTATAGTCGAATAAGACTGTAGACAAACACACATGCCACGTGCAGAACTTGACATAACTTCAGTGATACAATACATTTAGACAGTTGGACTATTTAGACCGCGCTGCCACGGAGGCCCCAATTTAAAGAAAATGATGACAACTCTTGGGCTCCACCAAAAAGTGGCTTCGACCCTCTTAAAACTAAAACAAAAAATTGCAATTAAATTAAGGCCATAACAGTCTATTTACCTTCTCACATGGTCCCGTTAAAAGCTGTCTATGTATGTTGAAGTATTTTGTTGTTGTTTCTGCTATTCCGTTTACAAATTCTACCAATATGATTCTAAAATGGGTTCCTCCCAAATCTAAGCCTATATATTTACCGTTTTCTGAAGACGAGAAAGTACATCATAATTAATTAAGAAGTTTTAAATAATGCGTATTTGTACCATAGACAAACTCACCAGTTTATTACATGTATTAAATATCAATCAAATGAACCTATCTAAGAACTGTATACATGTAGGTCATTTTCTTTAGCTACACTGAACGTCTAATATATTTGCGTTCGCACATTTTTTTTTTTTTTTTTTTTTTTTAATTCTTATCAGTCCTTATAATGTTGGAATAGGTAAAATAGATGACTACATATTAGTGTCAAAATCGGCCCTCTTATCAAGTATAGATCATACAGTCGATGTCAATTGTAATCTTGCACCATATTTGATCAGTTCAAAAGCATATTCTGCATAGTTTTAATATGTGTTCTATTCTGCCGCTTGACTGACACGAGATAAAATTAACAGCTATAGCTCATTGTAGGGCCTTCAACAATGAACAAAGCTCATACCGCATAATCAGCTATTAACATGATAAAACACCCTGAAATTACAAATTTAAAACAATTCAAACGAGTAAACTAACCGCATAATTATTGTACAGCAAAAAAAGACAACCATTGAATTACAGGCTTCTGACTTGGGCCAGGCACATACAATGTATATACATAAAACCTTTTCCCCAGACATGCCATACATCAAATACACTGCATCAAAAATTACTAATGAATTATAAGATAAAACAGGCATTTTTCCTCTTTAATTGATACATAAAGATTTCGATCCTTAATGCCATGACAGAGATACATACGTGACATACTGACTTTGTTGTAAGTCATTGATATGGTATTTTGTACTTTTAGAGAGTAATATCAATTGATTTTTTTTACCATTTACAGTTGAAAAAAAAAACTTTTTCTATGTTTACTCTAGATTGAAAATCTGTGAATATTATCTTGCAAATTTAATAAATCTACTCAAAAGGGAACAGATCAACATTAAATGGAATAACTCAATTCAGTGTATCACAAGTATCTCAAGATATAATTGTAATGGTGATGTTATACGCAGTTTATTTTAGTGTTAATAAATTGACAAGTTGTAATAAATGTATGGTTGTAGTTTAAAAATATTAATATTAGTATTAATAATTAGATGCATGTAGAATTTTTTTTTAGTTATTATAATAATCTTTTTTTCTGCCGTATTCTGAATTACCTTCATTACAAAAGCGTTGAGACAACCTTTTACATAATATAGACAACAGTACTCGTAAAGTTAAACAGTGCACTGAATTTATCAAACTTTACAGACTAGCTCATGGTTAATGAATAAAATTGATAATTGAAATAGGGGATGTGTCAAAGAGACAATAACCCGACCAAAGAGCAAAAAACTGCCCTATGCCACCGAGGCAACCTCTTTATAACCCATTAACTCTATTTTTTCTGATATGTCTTCGAATAGTTATGTATGTAAAACTATATATATATATATATATATATATATATATATATATATATATATATATATATATATATATATATATATATGTTTTTGTTTGTTCTTTTTTTTTTCGTTGGATAGCTCTTTTACTTTTTTCATTATCGTGGATATAATTTTATCCAACACACCACTCCACTTCATTCAACCTTTCAGTAGATGTATATGCCAGATATATGTGGTGTTATATATGAAACCTTACCATTGCCTTGTAAAACACCACTGACATAAGTGTAACCCCACCAAAGGTCCGATTTCTTTTGTTCAGATTCATTTGGATTGTTTGCATAATTTATCTGTTCTTCAAAAGTGGATATAAATTTCTGCATATGTTCCTCTGTGAAGATTAGGTCCTGTAGAATGTTACATACCTGAAATCAGATATATATACAGTGAAATCTGTTCAAACCAAACCTCTTCGGGACTTAAGATTTTGTTCGGTTTTGGTCAATATTCGGTTTTATCAGGTTCACAACGCATACAATTTGATATGACAGTGCTTCACTGAACATGTTTGGTTTAAACAGGTTTTCGGTTTATGCAGATTCGGTCTATAGTCAGGTTTCACTGTACTAGATCTGTAGACCAACTCATTGTTAGTCCTCTCTCGTCGTTATTTTAGGTACCGGTACTCCTCATGTAAATGGCCAGAAACGACCGTCTGCCAAAATATTGTCCTGTGTTTATAACTATAATAAAATTTTAAAAATATTATGATTGTTATTTCTCATTTATATTATGTTGATTTCACCTTCTTATGGTCTTCGAACTCGCCTTCGCCTATCCTTTCCTCATTGCAGGAGTACAAGTTTAGTTTATACGTTTTTGAATAAGATAAAACAAGGTTATTAAATGTTTATGTACATATAATAAATAGACAAGCATGTATCCGATACTCCTATATATATTGGGAGAGAAGTGGACGTAGCGTATCGATATCATATATTAAATGATTATATTGCCTTAGACGTGTTGTCTTCTTTCAAAATATCAAACAGATACATATTGAAATAAATAACTTATTTATGGAATGAAATACAATATTTACTTTAAGTATAATGATTTCGGTCCCGTATTAATATATATGGTGGTATTTAAAAATAGTAATTATAACTTAAAATAGACTTTATTCTACGTCTTAGGTGATCGATCAAATAATTATTTCAAGGCCAAGAATGTTTCGCCTTGACCAAACAATATAAAAATAATGTAGTGTTTTAAACATTTAAAAAAGAGGCAAATGATACGGAAATGATAATCACATAAAAACCCTACCTGCTTTCTTTTGTCTCCCGCCAAAGCTTGAACGAATGGTCTTCTGTCAACGGATTCCATCGCAGTTATAGCGAACGAGTTTGTTTACAGTTCACACAATATCGAAGTCTATTGAACTGTGAAAGATAATAAGATACAAAGGTTTAAATAACTAGTGTATTTCAATACCAATTATTACAACTGATTTGTGGGTAATTATATAATGCGTTTATTTTTAACAGTTTTAAATTGTTATAGACATACGTTTGTCTGTTAGATCCATTGTATATATTATTAAATATATTGAAATGATTTTAGTAATTACATAACCTAGAGCAAAATTCCTGAAAGACCACCTTTCTCATTCACAAAAAAAAAAATGATTTACAAAAACAAAATTAGTGAAATTTATAGAAAACATATAATATAGGGTTATTGCATGAATATTGGGGAATATTGTCCCCAGTAGAATTTTATATTACAGGAGCTTGCGAGTGCAATATATGTTCTACGAGGGACAATATTCTCCAATATCCATGCAATAACCCTTTTATTGTATAGCAATATAAAATTTGAAACTAAAAATTGGTTTAAACTTAGATTTTGTCGTTGTTGACGTCATGAATTTTGAAGATTTATTGCACTAGTGCAATATTATCAGATTATTACATGGCATTTTTCATATCGCATGTATTACCAGCCCTAGGTTCAATATCATCCCAAGAGCCGCATGGCTCGATGGCTGATATTGACCGAGGGCTGATAATATATGCGATATGAAAAATGACATGTTATGATCTTTTTATCATATGCTGCATCAATGGAGAAAAATAACAGATGCATATATTGATCCTTTTACGTGGTTCCCAAATAAATGTTCACGAACGTCGGACCCCAAATTAAGTACATTTGATATGAAATATTTCTATCATATGCTCAACAGAGTAGAAAAACATGTTAATATGGACGAATCCACAAAAAAAGATAATCAACAATATGTATACATTATGAACACTGTTAGGAAAAGTCAACTTTTTTTAAAAGTAACTTTCTAAATTATGTTTAAAACTTTAAAAAATGCATTTATTACATAATTTGTTATTTTTTGTTTTTGTTTTTTTTTTTTTTATATAATTTTACACAATTTGCTTTCCAGTATCCAAATCATTGTTTTGTACACTACTTTGTAATGTTTTTCACTGGAAACGAAGCATTGAGGTGTATTTTCCGAAATTTGCCGAGTATCACCGGAATGCCATGCGATATCGTTACGGAAAGGCATGTGATAACAATCGAAGCATGTGATAAACTTTCCATATCCGCCCGCTAAGCACCAATTCGAAAAATATGGAATTAACGTTAATTTAATGCTATTATCGTACAGTAAAAATCATATGTTATTTAGTCTAAGTATATGATAATATCAGATTATTACATGGCATTTTTCATATCGCATGTATTATCAGCCCTAGGTTCAATATCAGCCCAAGAGCCGCATGGCTCGAGGGCTGATATTGACCGAGGGCTGATAATGCATGCGATATGAAAAATGACATGTTATGATCTTTTTATCATATGCTTCAACAATGGAGAAAAATAACAGATTCATATATTGATCCTTTTACGTGGTTCCCAAATAGAAGTTCAAAGATTGAAAAGTTCACGGACGTCGGACCCAAATTAAGTACATCCGGTATCAAATCTTTCTACCATATGCCTTAACAGAGGAGAAAACATTTTTAATATGGACGACTCGACAAACAAAAAAAAAAAAACAAAACAACAATATACATAATGACCACTGTTTGGAAAAGTCAACCTTTTTCAAAGTAACTTTCTAAATTATGTTTGAAACTTATAAAGAATGCATTTATTTAAAATAATTTGTTTGTTTTTTTTTTTTTATTTTTATTTTTTTTGTTATTATTTTACACAATCTACTTTTCACGGAATCTAAATAATTGTTTTGTACACTATTTCGTTATGTTTTTCACTGAAAACATAGCATTGAGGTGTATTTTCCGGAATTTGCCGAGTATCACCGGAATGCCATGTGATAACGTTAGGAAAGGCATGTGATAACAATCGAAACATGTGATAAACTTTTCGTATCAGCCCGCTAAGCACCAATTCGAAAAATATGGAATTTACATTAATTTAATGCTATTATCATACAGTAAAAATCATATGTTATTTAGTCTAAGTATATGATAATAGAATTTATTGCACGCTAACTTTTGGTTGCTTTCTGTGGGAAATATTATATTGGCGCTATGCAATAATTATAGATTATCATTGGTTATCTCAACGAGATTGATTTACTCGCTTGAGCCGGTTACGGCGAAAGCGAGAAAAGCAATCGAGTTGAGATGACCTATGATAATCTGTTTATCGCTATTTTACCTATGACGATCGCCTCGTCCAAATCACAAATACATTAACAAGAGAACTGAATGAATGAATGAATTTTATTCTCATCAACTAATGACATAGTTATAGAGACAATAAGTATATACAACAATATAATATACAGTGCATGTATGAGGAAAATGATATACATTAACCAGGAGGAGAGACTTTCACATTAACAGCTTTAATATATCGACATTATTTTTCTAAAACAGTAATATTATTTGAGGAAAACAGATTACATAATTTCAAGGTGTTTGGATTTTTCCAACAAAATTTCGGTAAATATTTTTGTCTTTCATTAATGAAAGATTTACAAGACAAAATATAATGATACTCGTCACCAATTTCAGCCGAGCCACAGATACGACACAATCTATGATTTCTCGACAGATTGTGCCATCTCCCTGTCTCAACTGGTAGACGATGGCTACCACATCTAAATTTACAAAACATATACATACAATTCAATGGTAAAATAGATAGATATTCTTCAAATTTAAATTCTTTTTTAAATATTCTATAACATATACCTTTTGAGGTAGAATTCATATTTTCATACCATTCCTGTATAAATTGGTCCTTCAGTTTTTGCAGAACTAGACTTGCTACAATTCCCTTTCTATTATTTCTTTCTTACTAATTTATATTTTTACTGATAAGTGCCAGACTACTGATTGCCTCCTGCAGATGTCAGTATAATTGTAATCTCCTAGTTATAGCATCAAAATTATTAAAGGGGCAAAATTGAAAAAAAAAAGAAAAAACATAATTAGGAAGGGACATGTAGCAAGTCTACAAGAAAACATGCCAGCTGAATCAATAGTCAACTAGTCGTGGCATAATTACCATGCACAGGAAGAGCATATATATCTATATCAAGTATGTTGTAAAAACCATTTATAGACATATGCTTCACTGCCATGTTCAGTAAGCGTGAAATAATGTAAATACAAATTCACACATGAAATCTCGACCATTTCCGTAAACAAATATTTATAATAATATATTATGCATAAAATGAATAACAACACATGCAACAAAGCATATTTTGACTCGTTTGTCAGCTGTTTAATTGTTGCATTGACTGAGTGATGATTGAAATAAAACTTCAAATCATGATATTGATCCGGCAAAAAACAATAAAAAAAAATGAAACAGTTATTATTTTGACATAATTTGTTGAAACCTGAAGAAATAACTAAGTTGTTTACCTTTTTTATGATGAATAAGTCCAATAACACAAGAACATCAACATATAACAAACGTGGTAAAGCTCGTTATATACAGATCAACAAATATATGAATACCAAATGGTCATATTGAACTGTATATGAACTGTTGAACTGTAGCAAGGTCATGTCGTTTATTCATATGTAGCAATTTATTACGCGATATAGAGAATATTTATCATCTCCCTTTGATAGCGAAAGTTAAAAATTTGCCGTCTGTTACAACAATAATATATTGGTAATACTACGTGGTACTCAGTTGCGATCCAAAAGGGGGGTCCGGGTGTTGGACCCCCCTTGTTTGAGACGATCAATGCATTTGAATAAAGACATGTAGTTGACCCCCCTTTTTAAAATGGCTGGATCCGCCCCTGGTACTATTGAAATAAGTCTGTATATTATATTTAACTTTTATACTCAGGTCTGTATACAATGGTGCGCAGCAGCAACAGTTACTTAAGATACCTAATCGTTTTAGGTGATGATGGAAGTGTTTAACGACCTTGACTGGATTTTTTATACAAATTATGAATGTCTAATTAACTTCGGTTTGAAATATATTTCCCAATTTGGTATAAAATCCACCAGTCATGCTGGTCTCATGCTGGTCAAGAGTTTCTGTACATGTAAGAATATTAATTTACATATCTATCATGTTTACTACCACGAGTTCCAAGGGATTAAGTTTCGCGTTTGGTGTCAAAGTAGGTACATAAAGATGCCTAGGATAGTTCGAAATGTGTGAACTAGCGTGTTCACTGCTGTAAGTAAATCTGGTGTAAGCTATCGAATTCATCACACGTAGTTTTTAGCCAGCACCATTATCACAGGTTGTCGGACAGTTCTCTGTAACCACATAAAAAACCATGCCAGTAAGGGTATATCAGCAAACTGTGTTAAAAATTGCAGGAATAATCTATGAACCATTAAATAACTTTGTTTTTGTTGGTTCTTGCAGGAACAGATATACTGTTCCCATTTTTTGTTGATATGGTTACCAATTATAATATATATGCACTTACTTGAAAAGTGCAGGTAAAACAAAATTATTTGAAGACGCAGAATGTTTCCCATCGAATTACCTTACAGATCAAATGAAAAAGGTAATTATACTTTTTTAAAGATTTGTCTGTATGAAAGGAATGATGACAATTTATATCACTGTATATTGTCATGTTGACATCTTTAGTATTATGCCTGCAAGGCTGTTTATACGCAATTGTTGTGGTTACAGAGAACTGTATGGTCTCAATATTACAGGAGCTTGACTTCGCATGTAAACTCAACGCGCTGAGGTACGTCCATTTTTCATTTTTCATTATTCAAATTAAATAATGAAATTGTTGATTGTAATGTAATCAAGATATATTGTATTTTAATAGTGAATTATTTAAGAAATCCCTGTAATATTTTTTCTGTCTATGAAATAACATAAAAAGTGTGGTGCACACTGAATAACCTTTGTAGTGTGTTATTTAAAGTGTTGACTATGGCAAGCCGTTCTCGTCAAAACTATGTTTAAACCATTTTTCGAAAAAATTACACACTGAGAATTACAACAAAGCACACTGAGATTTAAAAACTTCAAAACGCACACTGAGAATTGAAAATTACACACTGAGAATTGAAAATTACACACTGAGATTTCAAAAAGACACACTGAGAATAAATAAACTGAAAACACACACTGAGAATTTGAAATTACACACTGAAAATTTAAAATTACACACTGAGAATTTAAAATTACACACTGAGATTTGTGCGCACTTTTTATGCGCACATATCTAATTAGCATACTTAATCTGAATCTATTACAAGCTTAAAACAACAAAGGGACAGAACTCGTTAGTCCTTCGATTTGGTTCCAAATTATTAATAAAAAAAACTTTAGAAATACAAGAACAAGAAAAATACCCACTTACTCTTATTACAAAATATAACCAAATGGTGAAAAACTTTATTAAAATTATAAGAAAACATTGGAACAATCTGCAAAAGAATGCAGTGAAATTTTTACTCAAGTGTCTATTATAGCATATAAACGTAACAAAAATATGAAAGATTAACTAGCGAAATCAGGGAAACAGTTGGAAGACTTTTGAAAAGGGACACATGTTTAATTACTGGTAGTAATGGTCTGAATTATAGGCAACGAACTTATAAATATGAGCGATGTTAAGTCTTGAAATTTATTACGAATGTTGGTTGAGGAATCGCATTTCATTATAATGACAAGAGTTCTTGAGATCAAGATATTAATCTGTTGAATTATTCATCTCATTCATATTCATTAGTAATTTGCATATTAATGTCAGTGTGTATTTTTGAAATCTCAGTGTGTAATTAAAAATTCTCAGTGCGTGTTTTTCAATTTATTTCATCTCAGTGTGTCTTTTTAAAATCTCAGTGTGTAATTTTGAATTCTCAGTGTGTGTTTTTTATTTTTTTAAATCTCAGTGTGTAATTTCGATTTCTCAGTGTGTTATTTTAGGTTTTTAATTCTCAGTGTGTATTCTTTTCGAAAAAAGGGTTTAAACATAGTTTTGACGAGAACGGCTTGCCATAGTTGACCACATTGTTTATGCTATTTCAACCAAGGCCACATGAAAATGATCAAAGAGAGAAATAATAGAGAATATAAATTTGCTGCTAAAATATGAATGATATGTAACAAATGGGGAAATATCCATGGGACACAGATCATGCCCCTATTTGTATATTAAGTTATAAAGGAACATAACTTAAGGTGGTACCTAACACTACAGGGAGATAACTCTGTAAAGTCAGCTAAACGTTTTAACTAAGTTGTGTTGTAAAGGGAATATTAAGCTTCTCGGTGATCAAAATTGGTGTTTGTCAAACTGCTATATAACCAGTGTAATTTTTCTGATAAAATGGTTGGTTCAAAATTTTTGAAATTTTTACGTTTTTGTTAAAGAGTCAAAGTAAATATTTTGTCAAAATTTTATCAAAATTAAACGAGCCAAATTAATTTTAGTAATAGTGTTGGGTACCACCTTAAGAACGGTATAAGTGACACTTCCCAAATGTGTATTTGATCTGAGCTCGAGTGGGGATTGTTGTAATAAGCATTAATATGTATATAAGTTTGATAACACGTACTAAAGTAAGAGAACGGAAACAAAAAAATCAGCATTTTTTTCTAATTGTAAAAGGAAATGACTCTAGAACAGTGGAAATGACGCCACCAAAATTCAAATTAGATCCGTGTTTGTTCTATGGTAACAGTGGCGGATTCAGGGGGAGGGTTCCGGGGGTTGGAACCCCCCTTTTTTGGACGATCAATGCATTTGAATGGGGACGTATAGTTGGACCCTCCCCACTTTCTAAAATGGCTGGATCCGCCCCTGGGTAATAAGCATTGTGTATGAGTTTTATTACATTTGGTTAAGGCAAACTAAAAATTAGAGAATGGAAACTATACTTTTGGGACTTAATACGGACAGAGGACAGGGGTAAAACTAAATGCATCCTCCACTACAGTGGGGGCATAAAAAATAACCTTATTAAAGAATATACAAATGACGACTCCCAAATCCAGAACATATTTTATGAAAAGGGAAAGAGTGCTTATTACAAGATGCACAGAGGTAAGGTTGATTTGAAGCATCCAATCAACTAGATACAGACCACTGCTTCCCCAAAATATCTCTTTTTTAAGAAAAGGCTTAACCAGATGCTCCACAGGGCGCAGCTTTATACGACCGCAGAGGTTGAACCCTGAACGGTTGGGGCAAGTATGGACACAACATTCAAGCTGGATTCAGCTCTAAATTTGGATTGTGATTAAATAGTTGACACAGCATAGGTTTCTGACACAGAATGAATGTGGTCTAATGAGACTTAAAATATTTTTTTTTGCCTTTGAGCAATTCACTATGCTTTTGAATATTAATCCTCTCAAAAAAATGTTTGAAGATTTTCTTTTTATTTATGAAATCTGAAATGAGAAAAATTTAATCCCCCCCCCCTCCCTTTCCCTTTTTCCAAAACTGATCTCAATTCAAATTTCTAATGGAGTTTGCAACAATAACTACTCATTTAAAGACATCATAAAATATTAAAATGTAAAATAAAGCGCTCGTTATCACTGAATGGTAAAGATTGTTTTAATTTATCAGTTGATAGTAAAAGTGAATATACATTGTATATTGTATGAAACAATGATTTAAGTTGATTCAACTACTATTCTTGACAAAGAAAGATAACTCCAATTATTGTGCAATTAGATATTTCTTGCTATTGCGCAATACTGTGCAATTGAAAATATTTGCTATTGCACAATACTGTGCAATTGAAGATTTCTTGCTATTGTGCAATACTGTGCAATTGAAAATTTCTTGCTATTGCACAATACTGTGCAATTGAAGATTTCTTGCTACTGCTGAATACTGTGCAATTGAAAATTTCTTGCTATTGCACAATACTTAATATAATAATTTTGGATCCTGATTTGAACCAACTTGAAACTGGGCCCATAATCAAAAATCTAAGTACATGTTTGGATTCAGCATATCAAAAAAGCCCAAGAATTCAATTTTTGTTAAAATCAAACTTAGTTTAATTTTGGACTCTTTGGACTTTAATGTAGACCAATTTGAAAACGGGACCAAAAATTAAGAATCTACATACACAGTTAGATTTGGCATATCAAAGAACACCAATTATTCAATTTTTGATGAAATCATACAAAGTTTAATTTTGGACCCCGATTTAGACCAACTTGAAAACTGGGCCAATAATAAAAAATCTAAGTACATTTTTAGATTCAGCATATCAAAGAACCCCAAGTATTCAATTTTTGTTAAAATCAAACTAAGTTTAATTTTGGACCCTTTGGACCTTAATGTAGACCAATTTGAAAACGGGACCAAAAATTAAGAATCTACATACACAGTTAGATTCGGCATATCAAAGAACCCCAATTATTCAATTGTTGATGAAATCAAACAAAGTTCAATTTTGGACCCTTTGGGCCCCTTATTCCTCAACTGTTGGGACCAAAACTCCTAAAATCAAACCAACCCTTCCTTTTATGGTCAGAAACCTTGTGTTTAAATTTCATAGATTTCTATTTACTTATACTAAAGTTATGGTGCGAAAACCAAGAATAATGCTTATTTGGGCCCCTTTTTGGCCCCTAATTCCTACACTGTTGGGACCTCAACTCCCAAAATCAATCCCAACCTTCCTTTTGTGGTCAGAAACCTTGTGTTTTCATTTCATTGATTTCTATTTACTTGTACTAAAGTTATTGTGCGAAAACCAAAAATAATGCTTATTTGGGCCCTTTTGTGGCCCCTAATTCCTAAACTGTTGGAACCAAAACTCCCAAAATCAATCCCAACCTTCCTTTTGTGGTCATAAACCTTGTGTCAAAATTTCATAGATTTCTATTCACTTAAACTAAAGTTATAGTGCGAAAACCAAGAAAATGCTTATTTGGGCCCTTTTTGGCCCCTAATACCTAAAATGTTGGGACCAAAACTCCCAATATCAATCCCAACCTTCCTTTTGTGGTCATAAACCTTGTGTTAAAATTTCAAAGATTTCTATTCACTTTTACTAAAGTTAGAGTGCGAAAACTAAAAGTATTCGGACAACGACGACGCCAACATCATACCAATATACGACCAAAAATTTTTTAATTTTTGCGGTCGTATAAAAACAACTGCCTGACAAGGGAAATTTTACACACTCAAATATCCAAAATGTTTGTAGTTTGTTTATATGCTTGATGGTTTTATGCATGATTGGCAACAATTTGAGCAGGAGGCAATGCTGACAACAGAACATAAACCATTTTGTATAACATTAAAACTTAATAATTTAATTTTCTATTCTGCAATGTTGTTTGAAATGATATCTCTAGCTAAGGAACCAGTATGCTATACTGACAGCAAATAACTTGAACTTGAAGATGATTTTTAGTTTGTAGTTACACGACTGTTCTAGGTTAGAGGCGTTTCAAGTGCTTGCTCAAATGTTTAACTGCACCTTTTTCTGTATCTACATGCCTCAATTTGGAGGAAACTGCTATTAAGTGGCTGTTGCTGCTGGTTGCTGTCCAACATAATTGTTTTGTCATAAATCAGTCCCATGATTTCAATCAATTGACATTTTTTCAAGTCTAGACCTTATATTACAGACAATACATTATCAATTTTGTTCCTTGTTGAAGGCTGTAGGCTAACGTTTGATAACTTTCATTGAAAATGTCATTTGGACTCTGGTGGATAGTTCATCTGATCAAACCTCACCTCTACATTCTTATATGATACTTGATGCATAAAATATAATTTGTAACATTTTCCTTTCTTTTAAAGTATTTTCATACCCCACCTACGATAGTAAAGGGGGCATTATGTTTTCTGGTCTGTGTGTCCCTTCATCTGTCTGTCCTGCTTCATGTTAAAGTTTTTGGTCAAGGTAGTTTTTGATGAAGTTGAAGTCCAATCGACTTCAAACTTAGTACACGTTCCCTATGATATGATCTTTCTAATCTAATGCCAAATTAGAGTTTTTATCCCAATTTCATGATCCACTGAACATAGAAAATGATAGTGTGAGTGGGGCATCCGTGTACTGGGGACACATTCTTGTTGTTGTGCTGGTGTTGTCTCATTGAGGTTAACATTTAGCTCCATTCAATATTTAGTTATCATCAAACACAACCAGACGCTCCGCAGAGTTCGAACCCTAAACAGTTGGGGCAAGTATGGACACAACATTCAAGCTTGATACAGCTCTGAATTTGGATTGTGATTAAATAGTTGACACAACATAGGTTTCTGACACAGAATGAATGTGGTCTAAGAACTTAAACTTAAAAACTTTAAAATTTTAAATTGGACATTTATCTATTGAGGTCCAATATCCAAAATCTAAATACATGGTTAGATTAAGCATATCAAAGAACCCCAAGAATTCAATTTTTGTTGAAATCAAACAAAGTTTAATTTTGGACCCGGATTTGGACCAACTTTAAAACTGGGCCGGGGGCCCATAATCAAAAATCTAAGTACATGTTTAGATTCAGCATATCAAAGAACCCCAAAAATATAATTTTTGTTAAAATCAAACTAAGTTTAATTTTGGACCCTTTGGACCTTAATGTAGACCAATTTGAAGACGGGACCAAAAATAAAGAATCTACATACACAGTTAGATTCAGAATATCAAAGAACCCCAATTATTCAATTTTTGAACCCTTTGGGCCCCTAATTCCTAAACTGTTGGGACCAAAACTCCCAAAATCAGTCCCAACCTTCCTTTTGTGGTCATAAACCTTGTGTTTAAATTTCATAGATTTCTATTTTCTTAAACTAAAGTTATAGTGCTAAAACCCAATGTGTCTTCGGACAACGACAACATTCCAATATATGACCGCAAAATTTTTTTGCGGTTGTAATTTTTTAGGATCGTATAAAAAGAGTATACCCAATATAATAGACAATGATAAACAGACAGACAATACAACCCAGCTCATAGAAGCAAAGTCTACATGCTAAACTATATATATAAATGCTGATAATTAAAATAATAAAATCTGTTTTCTTCATTTTATTGTTTCTTTTTTCAGTGTTATTGTACATATTTTATTAAATGTCAAAAATGTTTTTGACTAAGGAAATACACAACATAACTCAATAAATAACAAAATATCAAATCAGATTTATCTCCCTTAGAAAGTTAAGAGATTACCGATTTCAAACCTGTAAATACAAAAGTACTATTGAACAAATTTTAAATTGAAACACTATTTCACATATTTCATTGACTTATTACTGTTGCCTTATGGTACAGACAGTGAAATGGTAACATCAGAATGAAATGGAATGGAAGGTGGTATTATCAAGAGATAAATGAGCTGCTTTTTATATTTCTAGACCATGTAGACTGGTATCTTTCAATTGCTTATTCGTAAAATTAAAATTATGATATACAAGTAAAAAATGTCATAAAATATACTTTCACAAATAATGATGTAAAATTAAGTACACCAAACAATCTTTATTTACAATTGTATGGTCAACAGTCAATGACAGTACCAATATTGAAACAGGTTAAATAAAAATTAATTTCCTGCCTTTAAAAAACTATAATATTGCATTACTTTTTTTAATGTCATGTCCAAAACAAGACGTATTTTCTCACATTCAATAAATATAATGGAACAGACAAACTGTCTTTGGTCAAATTTTCACAGCCTGTTTTTCCACCAATGATGTATCCTGTTATATAATGATGTAACATGTGTTATGATTGGTCTATACTCGTGTGTATTTTCCCCATATATGTAACATGAAGACTGAAGCAATGAAGATCAAACTCATCACTAATACTGGCACTGGTCCTCTGAAAAGAAAAGCAAAAACATTAATAAAAGGGAGATAACTCAATATATTCCATTTACAATATATTTCATCTATCATCAGTTATCCTGATCTAATTTATAAGAAAATGTTGTTTTCTATCCCATGGTGCACATTAAGGATTTTTGAAGGTGAGTCCAACAGTAAAAGAAGATATCGTATTGCGATATAATTTATTTTGCCAGTCTCCACGACTTAATAGACGATCAATCACATTAAATTCAGATTACTTTTAAACCCACTTTAAAATGATAGGTGTGTTTAGTTAATATTTTTTTTTTCAATCTTGATGCATCTTTAATTTGGACGCACCAGTTTTGAAATTGGTGAGTCCAGACAGATTTTCAAGAGTCCAAGACTCATGGACTTGCCTTAGTGAGAACCTTGTTATCCACATCTATCTTTTACAACTTTCATCAAATGTAAATCCCATTATTACATGTAGTAAACATCTAAACTAAAGCGTTAAGCCTAATAAAATTTTCAGCTTTCACATTACTTCCACAAGATACAGCTTCTATCTCACTTATTCCACGAAGGAATATCACTGCACAACTATATGGCATGGTTGAATATTTATGTGATTAAAGCCACTTTTTTCTATTTCATGGCAGCAAGTTTTTTTGGTGGAGCTAGTCGAGGAAGCTTGATAAAACCTATGACCTTTGCAATGAAAACTGATTATCCAAGTCAATTAAAGTGGAGTCAAACCCACCTGCAATAGGAGAGGTTCAATTTCCCATACATACAGCAGTGTTGACAGGCTATCTGGTTACATTTACTTCATTTGAACTTACGCAGGGTTGGCAAAGTATTACCCACCCGGGAATTCCCGGGCTGGGCAATACTCCCAGAAATGGGTAATAGTGGGCATTACTGGGCAATATGATTTTTTAAGCTTATTTTAACACAAAATAGTAAAGACTTGTTATAGTTTCATAGTATAACAGCTAAATATATACTTTTTATACAGATAACCATTGACCATGTTGACAGTCATTTCTAGAAAATTTATTTCATTCTCTTCTCTATTAATTTTATATGTAGGCAGAATACAAGATTTGCACATTTAAAGATACCTTTTAATTACCAAGTATTGTTTCAATAATCCAAACTTTGAAAAATGCATTTTATTGCAGTGTTTAAGTGAATTGTTAATTTTAATTGTTATACATTCATATTGCTAAATAAACACCCTACAGGGTCATGCCATTAACACTTATAAAATTGAAAGAACTGATTATTGTTACATAAACAAATCTGTGTTCTAATCTTAATAATTACTTAATAATTAGTGACAGTACATATACATTATTAAATGTGATGTTTCTTTAATACATGTAATTGTTAATTCTTAAAAGGAGCTATATTCATTTGAAAAAAATGATTTATTTGCTTTCTATTTACAGCCAATCTAGACAAATGCTAAACAAACAAAATAGGGTATAAATGTCTTATTAAATGTATTGCATTTGTGTTTATCACTGAATCCTCTTTAAAATTTAGACAAATATTTTATATTACCCAGTATTGCCCAGTATTACCCACTAAAACCCAGTAAAACCCGGGTTTTCCCAGTATTTCCCACTGGGCTGGGCAATACTCATAAAACCCGGGTTTTTGCCAACCCTGAACTTACGTGGGTGGATAGTTGTCTCATTTGCAATCATAAATGATTTGAACTACCTTGACTGGCTATACAGCCCTGGCACGGTCATACATATACCACATCTCCATATTTCTATAGTGATACAGTGGTTGAACTACATGTACTAAGGCCCCTTTAACCTTCAGTATAGATTCTCCACATACCAGGCCCCTTTAACCTACATGTACATCCCCTCCTATATGCTTACACTTTAATTCCTGGTGAATTTTCAGTATAGAATCTCCACATACCAGGCCCCTTTAACCTACACAGTGTTCCCGCCTGCCCTAAATAGAAGGGTGCCCCGCCCTTGGTGCCCTTACCCCCGCCCTTCTGCCCTCCAAAGCCAAAGAATGCCCCCCTCTGCCTTTTCAAAAGATACATTTTACAAATTTCATGCCTTCTGGCGTTTCCGGTAAAATTGTTACCGGAGTGATTGTGTAACACTAATTAACTGACAATAGGATTAAGTTAAATACCTAATGCCTTTGGCAGTTTTATCACCTCTGCTAATGATTGTTCACTGCTAATTAGTGGATTTAAGATAATTGAACAAATACTAGATATTTAATACAGAATGAAAATGCTGACATGTTAGCCATTTGTAATGTTTACGTATCATAGCATATGTACACATAAAAAAAAATATTTTTAAAGAAAATTTAAAACAATTTAAAAGGCAGACTAAGTTTTGAGTAAATTGGTAGATTGGTAAAAACGTTTTGTTTTTATAACCACGAGTATGAAATTAAAAGAAGAACCAAAGAAATTTGTGATTGAACATAACAAGATTGCACCACTTCCTGTTTTATTTCTTGTATTATAATCCTCCTTACATAGGAGCACTTAACAAATGCTTTTATTTTTTAACCATAATGGAGTTTATACCTTCTGTAATATATGCAATGTATTATTGCATCATTATAATATAATCATCTCTTGTATCACCTGTTATATTTATAAAACTCCCTACTTAGGAGCACTTTGGTGTGCACTTCTTAATACTTTTTTGTAACAATTTACAAGTTAGGTAACTTTCAATAACACAAATACTATATGTCTAAACAAGTAGTTTTAATGTAAATAATTTAATTACATAACAAATTCAATTTTGTTTAGCTCCATCTTTCAGAACTACTTGTTTATTTTTATAGACTTGTATAATTAAGTTATATAAATTATAAAATAAAAAAAAAATTTTTCTAAGGATTTTTTTCCTGATCAAAATGCACAGTTTGCATAAATTTACATCAATTAAAATGATATGCTTTGTGTCATGGTATGATAATTTGATAATAAAAAAATCTTACTGGAACCAACACTTGGAACACATTAATTTCTGAATAAGGTTAAAATACAAGTAATGTTCTGCAGCTGAGCCTAGCAATATATAATACATATATTCAAGGTTATTAATACACTGCCAAACAGTGCCCTTACAATTTGGGTTATTGCGCTAAAGTGCCCTTTCAGACAAGTAGCACCCTTCTGCCCTGAGATTCAAGCTGGAACACTGCTACATGTACAACCCCTCCTGTATACTTACACTTTAATTCCTGGTGAATCTTCAGTATAGAATCTCCACATACCAGCACTACTGCTGCCACCTCCAGCTACAGATTTACGTGCATTACCTGAGGAACTTGTGGTCTTCCTGTGGAAACAAAATTATTAGTTTAAATACATGTACTTCTTTGGTCTACATCCCTTCAAGATTCTTATAAATCTGCCAACACTCAAAACAGACAAAAGTCTCATATCTAAATATGCGAAGAAAACATGATTTCTTTATCAGCATATTCAACACTATCATGACTATTGTTCTATATGAAGCGTTCAGTAATTGTAAGCAGACTTAAGCTTTTCATGTATTATTGAGAAGTGACAAAATCCTTGACAATTGTGGTTATTTAAGTATTTTACCCCAAGTATTTTAGTAAATCTTTCATATGATATGTGTGAGAAATTTGGTAATAAATGCTGGATGGGTGCAATGTAGGAAGGAAATTATTTTTTTATATCAGTCTTGGTTTTTTTTATACATGTATATCTAATTAATATATATATGCAAATTGAAATAACTCTGAAGAAAGTATGTTGATTGTGGGTGGAGTCTCTTCATATCCTCTAACATCATTTTATAACAAAAGTTTAATAAACAGCTGCGCCATGAGCGCATGATACGCCCGACGTCTTGTGTTGAAGTTTTATGAAATAATCATCAATAGTTTCTGAGAAAGTTTTAAGCAATGACCATTTATTGTTTTTGAGACACGGCGGGACATGTGAAACACCCCCCCCCCGCCCCACCCTGTTTTTTTTTTACCAAAAACTAAATATCACTAAAATAAAATTTTGAATCAAACCAAAAAGTATACAGATCTTTAGATTAATATAACAAAGAAGTGTGTACAGTTTCAAGCAATAATCATAAATTGTTTTTGAGATACAGCGCGACATGTAAAAAAAACCATCCCCTTTTTTACAAAACACTCAATAACTCAAAAATAACATTTTGAGTCATCACCAAAAAGTATACAGATCTTTAGATTAATATAACAAAGAAGCGTGTATAGTTTTAAGCAATAATCATAAATTGTTTTTGAGATACAGCGCGATATGCAGGGTTCTCGTTAAGACGAGTATACGCGTCCTGGACGCATGGGAATGGAGCTGGACCCGTCATTTTTTAAACCCGTGAGTCCCTGGGACGCCTCCTGATTGTATCTCCTGAGTCTCAGAAACATCATTTTGCCTAGAACATGTAGAAGATTTATGATATGACATTGTTTTGAGCCGTTGTTTTGACAAGAAACTAAACCGGAAGTCGATGTCAAAACATCGATGTGATGCGTAGATCAATATTTTTGACAGCTGATAGATTTATAATTTAAACAAGAATGTGTCCAGAAAAATCCAGAAATTAAACGAATTCCTTCACCAAATGTTTTCTTTTGTTGACAAACATGTCACATGATCATTTTAGGCGGGAAAAATACTTAGGGAAACACCTAAGTAACAGACAACTCTGTCTGGATATTTATAGACATTTAAAATAAACAGCTGATATGGTAGTGCCATGAAAGTAGTTAAACTTGGTGTATATAATTCAATCTACACTTATTTAATTGGGAAAAGGGTGTAGAGGGGAAGGGGTTAATTTGTAAAGTTATTTTTTTTTTTTTTTTTTTAATAAATTTTGGTAACTAAAAATGACCAGACAAGTTCTTTAACTGAGTTTATTATGAAATAGTCCATTCATATTGAAAAAAAAAAACTAAAACCCTACCTATCGCCCTGATCTTTTTTTATGGAACTCTGGCTTTCACAAACCAACATTTTTTTCAATGTGGCCCAACATCAAGAATATGATAGACCCAGTTAGAAGTCTGTTACATGTATATATTTTGAGCAATAACTATTAAGAGGGCATAATTTTTATTAATTTAATAAAAACTACCAACCCAACACGCATCGTTTCAGTTGTATTTCGTCATATTTCATTATATTATGACACAAAAAAATACATGCATCCTGGACTCATAAAAATCTTTTGGGACTCACCATGAAAAATTCCTAGTGAGAACCCTGGCGATATGTAAAAAAAACCTCCCCCTTTTTTACAAAATACTCAATAACTCAAAAATGAAATTTTGAATCATCACCAAAAAGTATAGATATTAAGATTAATATAACTAAGAAGTTTTAAGCAATAATCAGGAGTCTGAACTCTCAAAATTTTATTCGTAGTGAGAACCTTGGAATACATGCACATTGTACATGACATAGCGAGCATGTTACCTCTGTCGTGTAGTAGATCCACCACCACCTGCTCTTGGTGATACTGTTTTTGATGAAGGACTACGTCCTGCTCCTACTGATGTTGAACTTGCTGGGGCTGGCTATAAATATATAAATAAATAATGATACATGTACAGTAACTTAGAGCATCACATACAATATACAACACGTGCCGCCATGTAAGTGTACACAACTGTGTGATGTTCCTCCAATAAAAGGAGCACCTATATATTTTTGGGACGTCTCAGGTGTTTCCCTATGATAATTATAGAACCATGTGATTTAACGTCTCGGGTGTTTTCCTATTGTAATAATAGAACCATGCGGTCTAACTGATAATCAGAAAAACGTAATTAACCATCATTCATGATATTTTTTTTATAAACAACTTTAAATTTGTGAAATTTGGCTAGTACAGGCGAGATTGAACTCTAATAATAATCTCATTTAGTTTAGCTTGCTATTATCAGTCAGGGGACTTACTTAAATAAGTGATTTTCTAAATCACTGATTTAAGTAACATTATTTCCATAAAGGTTGGAAATTAGAGTTGTCTTTCTTTAATAATCACCTATTTAAGTAGTACAAATTAATCACTAGAAGAAGTGATTTAATTTTACTGTAGCTTTAAATATAGAATACAAATGATCCAGGGACTAATTATGTTTCTAAACTTATCAGAACCAACATCTGTGTTGTCTAGGATGACCAGGTCATTTCAGGTGATGACCTTGTACTGAATCTAGGATAATGACATAAAAATCACTTGTTTAAGTATCAGACCTCAATTTCCTTCCCAAAAATCACTTCTTTAAGTATCATTCTTTTAATAATCCTTACTAATTTCAACACCCCCGAACAGTGAGATTTTTATCGCGAACAGTAGAATTTTATTACATAATCTGAAAGATGAAACCTTGAACTTCACAGGAAAAATACTCCCACTGCTGGGAAAAATCTTTTAAGAAAGTATCAGTTCATTATGTAAAGCCATTATTATAGCATTTTTTCAACTAAAATAGAATTTTCAGCTAAATGATAGCATCAAAGGCAGAAACCTTTCTACTTAAAAGAAGCAAAATGTTTTTTTTTTTTAATTTTACTAATTAAAAGATATTATTTAAACCTATGTGTTTAAAATTTGGAAAAAAATACAAAATTCCAATTTGTGACAAAACCATGATTTTGCTACTCAAATAAGTGATTTAAAAATCACCTATTTCAGTAAGTCCCCTGACTGATTATTTCGATTAAAGAACCACAAAGACTTTTTAGGAACATAGTTTTTGTCTCCATGAAAGACGCTCAACTCACTGTCCTTGTCATTTTTTGGTCTTTGGCTCGTTTTGACATTTTGTAAACATGACTTCAGCGATTTGTTCTTTTGTTCTATGAATTAATGGTTCTCTATACTGTTATTCTTGTCACGGTGATGAAGTTATAATAATACAAGAAGTGCAGAAGAAATGCCTGAAATGTCCTCTGATACGGAACGTATGGAATAAAGTATGGTTACAGGTATCGACGAAGACCCAAATTTAATGTACAAAAAAAACATGAACATGGCAACAGTGACAGTTTAAACATTGTAAATAAAGTTAACTTGAATATTGTTGGGGTTGGAAGAAGTTATTGTATATTCATTGAAATTGAAATTACAAAATCACAGGAACAATATCCATGATTTTATCTAAAATCATAAAGGTAAGTACCAACACCTCTTTGCAAAAATATATTGATACTTTTTTTTTTACAGAAGTCAATTCAAATGGCCCACTCATTTGACAACATGGCCCATTATTTCTAAAAATGGCCCATTGAATTTATTTTTGAGGGGCCCTGGGCCCGTAGTGAAAAATAAACGTCCAGATCACTGCACAATGTAAATGTTGAAAGTCATACCCACTCAAAACTTTTGCCTTGTAATTTTTTAAAATTTGTGTAAAGTGTGGCAGGTACATGTAGGTGAAACTTACAATAAATGAAGAGATAAATGAAAACTGAACATGCTGAACAGATTGATGCCCTATTTATACAATTTTAAGGCCGTCCGTTGGAACCAGAAGCGGTGCATCTATTTTGGGTGGGCAAATATCCACTTTTTGATATATGGGACGCTTGTCTGGCAAAAAACAGCCATTGGACGTCAGAGTAATCTGACTACTTTGGGCCTAGCTGTGGAACTGAAGCTGTAAGTCCTTTAATATTTAAACAAATATTTCCACTGCTACAAGTGTACATTGGCCCTTTAACAATCGTTAGGGGGTAGAATTGTAGTCATTTCGTCACCTGGTAAAAATCGACAATATGCCGATTTGACTTGTATCCATCATATTCATGTATCCATACAAGCTGCTGACCACAAACTACTTTAAATCAATTATGTGAAGTCTTCATCCCAAAAAATCTGTAACAATTTATTTTGTTTGCACAGTAGTAAAAATTTATGGTCACCGGTGTAACTGAAAGACGGTGTAAAGATCAAGTAACTGCTGTCCAAAAAATTCTTACAGATTTGTCATTTCACGCTTAAATTTCCAAGGTTATCATATGCGCACTCTATTTGTTATGCACAGCATCAGATTTATTTATTTCTTGTTGCTAAAAATTTGTATATTTTCTGTAATTTTAAATTTGTGTCCAACTTACCATGTTGTTGACGTGTACAGTAAACGATAGAAAGTGTGCAAATGTGACGTAAGCGGAAGTTACAATCAAAAGATCCAGGTGATTTTAATGTTTAAATAAATATCTTCACATGCAGGTCACAAGGAAGCGTTTATCTGATACAGATAAAAGAGAACAAAACGCCCCTAGCATAAACGCCACGTAAACTTACAAAGACATGAATATACTAAAAGTAAAATTAAATAACTTATATATAACATAAAAATAGATAAAAATATAAAAAATAAAGAAACAAAATGTCATAATAAGATTAAATTCAATACATAAAATATAATAAACAACGAAAGAATAAATTGATAAAAAAAGTATCAATAAAAATAAATTTTATAATTAAGATATCACTTTTTAAATTAAAAGAATATAATTAATTATTATAAAATATCAATATATAAGAATAAAAATAAACACATTTCAACTTTCAGTAGTTGATTTATGATCTTGTATTTCATAATAAAATGTCATAATAAGATTAAATTCAATACATAATATATTATATAAATAAACAACGAAAGAATAAATTGATAACTAGAGGCTCTAAAGAGCCTGTGTCGCTCACCTTGGTCTATGTGCATATTAAACAAAGGACACAAATGGATTCATGACAAAATTGTATTTTGGTGATGGTGATGTGTTTGAAGTTCTTACTTTACTGAACGATTTTGCTTCTTACAATTATATCTATAATGAACTTTGCCCATTAGTAACAGAGAACTATATTTGGTAAAAATTTACATAAATTTACCAAATTAATGAAAATTGTTAAAAATTGACTATAAAGGGCAATAACTCCTTAAGGGGTCAATTGACCATTTAGGTCATGTTGACTTATTTGCAGATCTTACTTTGCTGAACATTATTGCTGTTTACAGTTTATCGCTATCTATAATAGTATTCAAGATAACCAAAAACGGCAAAATTTCTTTAAAAATTACCAATTGGAGGGCAGCAACCCAACAACCAGTTGTCCAATTCATCAGAAAAATTCAGGGCAGATAGATATTGACTTGATTAACAATTAAACTTCTTGTCAGATTTGCTCTAGATGCTTTGGTTTCAGTTATAAGCCAAAAACTGCATTTTACCCCTATGTTCTATTTTTAGCCGTGGCGGCCATCTTGGTTGAATGGCCAGGTCATCGGACACATTTTTCAAACTAGATACCCCAAAGATGATTGTGGCCTAGTAGTTTCAGTGGAGATTTTGTAAAAGATTACTTAGATTTATGAAAAATGGTTAAAGATTGACTATAAAGGGCAATAACTCCTAAAGGGGTCAACTGACCATTTTGGTCATGTTGACTTATTTGTAGATCTTCCTTTGCTGAACATTATTGCTGTTTACAATTCATCTATATCTATAATAATATTCAAGATAATAACCAAAAACAGCAAAATTTCCTCAAAATTACCAATTCAGGGGCAGCAACCCAACCGATTGACCGATTCATCTGAAAATTTCAGGGCAGATAGATCTTGACCTGAAAAACATTTTTATCCCATGTCAGATTTCCTCAAAATGCTTTGGTTTTTGAGTTATAAGCCAAAAACTGCATTTTACCCCTATGTTCTATTTTTAGCGGTGGCGGCCATCTTGGTTGGTTGACCAGGTCACGCCACACATTTTTTAAACTAGATACCCCAAAGATGATTGTGGCCAAGTTTGGATTAATTTGGCCCAGTAGTTTCAGAGGAGAAGATTTTTGTAAAAGATTACTTTAATTTACGAAAAATGGTTAAAAATTGACTATAAAGGGCAATAACTCCTAAACGGGTCAACTGACCATTTTGGTCATGTTGACTTATTTGTAGATCTTACTTTGCTGAACATTATTGCTGTTTACAGTTTATCTCTATCTATAATAATATTCAAGATAATAACCAAAAACAGCAAAATTTCCTCAAAATTACCAATTCAGGGGCAGCAACCCAACAACCGATTGACCGATTCATCTGAAAATTTCAGGGCAGATAGATCTTGACCTGATAAACATTTTTATCCCACGTCAGATTTCCTCAAAATGCTTTGGTTTTTGAGTTATAAGCCAAAAACTGCATTTTACCCCTTTGTTCTATTTTTAGCCGTGGCGGCCATCTTGGTTGGTTGACCAGGTCACGCCACACATTTTTTAAACTAGATACCCCAAAGATGATTGTGGCCAAGTTTGGATTAATTTGGCCCAGTAGTTTCAGAGGAGAAGATTTTTGTAAAAGATTACTTTAATTTACGAAAAATGGTTAAAAATTGACTATAAAGGGCAATAACTCCTAAACGGGTCAACTGACCATTTTGGTCATGTTGACTTATTTGTAGATCTTACTTTGCTGAACATTATTGCTGTTTACAGTTTATCTCTATCTATAATAATATTCAAGATAATAACCAAAAACAGCAAAATTTCCTCAAAATTACCAATTCAGGGGCAGCAACCCAACAACCGATTGACCGATTCATCTGAAAATTTCAGGGCAGATAGATCTTGACCTGATAAACATTTTTACCCCATGTCAGATTTGCTCTAAATGCTTTGGTTTTTGAGTTATAAGCCAAAAACTGCATTTTACCCCTATGTTCTATTTTTAGCCGTGGCGGCCATCTTGGTCGGTTGACCGGGTCACGCCACACATTTTTTAAACTAGATACCCCAATGATGATTGTGGCCAAGTTTGGTTTGATTTGGCCCAGTAGTTTCAGAAGAGAAGATTTTTGTAAAAGTTAACGACGACGGACGACGACGGACGACGGACGACGGACGACGACGGACGACGGACGCCGGACGCCAAGTGATGAGAAAAGCTCACTTGGCCCTTCGGGCCAGGTGAGCTAAAAAAAAAAGTATCAATAAAAATAAATTTTATATTTAAGATATCACTTTTTAAATTAAAAGAATATAATTAATAATTATAAAATATCAATATATAAGAATAAAAATAAACACATTTCGACTTTCTGTAGTTGATTTATGATCTTGTATTTCATAATATAATGTTTTTGGTTATTTGGAGAATTTTATGCTTATGACATTAATTAATGCAGATCCTAATGAGGAATTTGTATATTTTTCAATTTTCCGAAAAAAAACTTCCGAATTTACAGTTACTGTACATGTATATTGCATGATTTCTGAAATATTGAACTGCTGTATCATTAGCCTGTTCACTTGTGTCTCATCCTTGAGCAGTTAAATATCATTTGAAAATTAAGGGACTTACCTGGGGAAAAGGGGGGTGATCATTTTGAAATCAAACATACAAAATTTTGTTGACCCCCCCCCCCCCCCCCATAAAATTTATCTATTTTCATTTCACTCTCAGTTGAACGCTGTCTTAACATAAGTTTTACGTTAGGCGTTTTTGAAACCTCTGTTGAGTTGGGATAGTTCCAAAGGTATCTTTTAATACAAACAAAAAGGTCACGTGACATGAGTGGTATTAGTCATCTCATACCATTTATTGCTTTACACTATATTCTTTCATGATGCAGCGTGATTCCATTTTTTGGACATTTTTTTTTACAAATCTCTGTAGATTTTATATTAATTTATACTTAATTTCTCTCAAACTTTTAAGCTGATTATAACAAAACTTGGCCCAAATATTGTTAATGTAGTGATCGTGGTGTGTAAAATACAACGACTGGATTATACAGGTTCTGAAGCACCTATGAATTTTAAATGGGAGAAAAGTTCACAAAATGGCAGGTTCCTATATCACCAAAGTTATGTGATATCGTACTTAATTGTATATGAATGGGGATACACATTTATTTCCATTTGACTGTTGTAATGTTCTTCTTGGCATTTTTTCATATAAATCATACCCGCGTACCGTACGTATGAATTATCGGGTTTTCTGCACATTGCTCATGTATCCATACAAGTCGGCGCTTAAAATTCTCATTGTGTCGACTGGCAGATATTTTACAATATCTATCGAAAAAAAATGATTAACTGTTTCGTCATTAACTGGTCTTTCCCCCTCTCTAAAACAGTGTTTTGCTTGACGACAGCTAAACTGGTCCGCCATTCTATCTAAATCTCCGCATACTCCTAGAATCTGTGCAGCCTTTTTTAAACAATGCTAACATTCGTGTTATACCACGGCCATCGCTATTTCAGGATATGACACTCTTCCAACACGTATATGCGGTGAGTATGGTCTGTATGGACCTCATGTTTGATTGTTATCGATCACTTATTATTTATAATGATTTACGATATTTATTGGCCGTGATATAGACATGTAACAATATGCCATAAACTAAATCCATAAATCCAGAACACCAGTTTATCCATGCACCGTCGTTGCCAGGGGCGGATGCAGGAATTTTCGAAAGGGGGGGGGGGTGCTAACCCAGGGCACCCAGGGCAAAGGGGGGTGCAAAACATATGTCCCGATACAAATGCATTGATCGGCAAAAATAAAGGGGGGGTGCGCACCCCCGGAACCCCCCCCCTGGATCCGCCACTGGTTGCATATAGTGACACTTGTTATGCTAGTAGGGATGTCCAAACCAAATACTGACTTGAAATGAGGATACGTTGTGGTCTTCGAGATGCTTTGTGACACCAGTTTTAATACTCGATAAAACAAATGTGACATGAAATATAGTACTATTATATATGCGGTTTTTATTTTATTTCTGACTTATCAAATCTACCATTCTATCATAGATTGAAAATAAACTTACAACGCCATGGCTATACAATAAAAGACAAACAGACAAATAGTACGAAAGTCACACCATAGAAAACTATACGGACTAAGTAATACGAACCCCACCAAAAACTGGGGTGGATCTCATGTGCTCCAGAAGGGCAAACAGATCCTGCTCCACGTGTTGCTCATGTTATTACAAACCTGGTAAAAAGACTAATTCGGTAGTCACATTCGTGGTAAAAAGGGAAGTGGATTGTAGTTACGACGTTAGAAACATATTAGATATCTTCTGTTAAACGGTTATTCAATAACGGTCAAGCAACTCGTGATGGCGTCCGTACAATTTACGTAGCGACGATTTCACCAACAGCATCTGAAACTCTTGGTTTAATACTTCCTTGTGAGCAGGCTAGCAACCTTCTGTCGAGGAAATCATGACATGTTTGAAAGATATGACCAAAACATGTGCGCGCTTAGCCGTTTGCATCGTTTTTGTTAGAAAGAAATGCACTCTATATATATATATCTATTCCCAGTTATTTGATCACTGTAGTTAAGATAAAGAGACAATATCAAGAACATCTTTCATGGAATGTTATTTGAAAGGTTCCCAAACATGTTTTTTGAAACCAGTGTATCTATAGGATAAATTTTGTAACGTTTGAGTTTTATGTATTTTTATTTCATATCTTTCTAGGTACTGGTAGAAAATTAAATGCCCGTATAAGACTTTGTAAGAAAAGAATAGTAGGATGAGAGCCGTGGTGTGGTTGTTAGTGCATCGTACTACTAATACAAAGGTTCCTGGTTCGCTTCCCGTGTGGGATGAAAATTTCAGGAACTCAATTTTCGGCTCTCGACTCCCTTGACACCATCTGCGAGTAATGTCTTGAGGAAACGATGATAGTCCGTCGAAAGGGGATATAAATGGCTGACCCGTGTTAAGAGAGAGCCATATCTCTAGCACGTTAAAGACACCCTTGTAGATTTCAAAAAGAGTAGGCTAATGCCGCTACAAGGGAGCACTCGCACGCGAAAAGTGGAAAGGGATTAATATAAGTTGCAAAACTTGTTTCCCAATCCACTATAAATAAATATGTTTAAACAAAACTAATAGTATGATTTAGAAATTGAAAGCATTTAGTGTGAAATTACATGTCACTTGGTATTAGATTTGTTGGCTGGAATGATGTGTCTTGACACTCATACCACATCTTCCTATATATATTAGTACTGAATTATAAGGTCTTCCTCGAGGTCCTCGTTCAGCGGTCTTTTTGAATGAACATTGAATATGAATAGAATGTTTTTGTCTTCAGATAATGGGTGTAACCGACAAGCTGGTGTATGAAGGAGAAGCAATATGACATAGCACGATAATTCATGTCAATGAGGATCAACCTTCAATGACAGTATTTTTCTCATCAGAATCTGGCGAGTACAACATGTTTAAGTTATGATTTGATTTCAGAAACTATAATAATAATAAAAAGAAATAGTGTAGATAAAGATATAACACTAAATTATATTTGTCTGTATTGAAGAGAAAGGCAGAAGAATTGGATGCAAGTATGGCATGATATTTGAATTAAAAAAAAAACCTGATGGAACAGCTTTATGTTTAACTGAACCTATTTAGAAGTAATTCTAAAAAAATGTCCGTAATTTTGAGATGTTTACTAGTGGCTGTGTATATAATTTCATTGGTGTGTTTAAAGATGTCACAAAAATCTGTTTGTCTGAAGACTAATTGTTGCAATATTTTTTATTTTTTTTATTTTATATACCAATGTATGCTAAAATTTTATGTATGGCGAAATTTTTTAATTTATATTTCTTTGTGTACAGTTCGAGGGACACTGATTCCCTAGTGGTTTTCCACGTGCATTGTAGGCGAAGGGATTTTTCCGAAGTGTGACTAATGCTGTACTAAAATACAAATAAGCAAATTATTATTAGTTAATATATTTTCAGCAGAGCAGAGAAGAGTCAAATAAAAATACAATGTCAATGTTCCTGTTTAGGAAGTAAAGAGTGAGTTTGATCCAACAACAGTAAAGTAAGCGACAAGCCAGCATAGTTGACACTTGGAGGTGAAGTTCCTTTGCTTACAACAAGCTTTCATCATGCCGAAGATGTGATTCAAATAATGTTCATTTTGATATGAGTTCATTGCCTTAACGCGACTTTTTAAGTTTGTAGGTGGTTGAATTAATGAAAATTTATTGAATGATGAAACTATTTATAAAGAACTGTGTACTACTAGATTTTATTTCACTTGACAGGGAGGGGTTTAAAAAGTTCGTTTATTTAAGACCAGTCCATCTATAGACAGGTGTTTTGGGATAAACTCATCAACGAAGTATCCAGTTTTTCGTTCCATATCATACACTCAGTTGATTTGAATATGCGTTTGGTGACACTGATAGATGATTACAATTCAATAATAATTATAACGGCAATCATCCTTATCACACACATCTTCAAATAAACTGTCCTTATGCAAATTAAAACATAAGCTCCGCCCGATCAGTTTAAATAACATTGGTTATACACGTATCTTGAAATGGTTAGTAGCATTGTAAAGAAATAAAAGAATAATATTGAATAAAAGTGTTGAAGACATTTTTGTTTTGAGTTTTGGGAATACTATTCCTTAAGAGAAAGCCTTGCTAGTGGTGTTATTTGGGATTGGCATGCACATATGCTGTATGGGCAACAGAGTTGTATATGCCCATAACTAAACATGAACTGGATGCAAGATTATATCAATCCCTGTGGGATATGGGTATAACCTCATTGGTTGATATCTTTGGCGGAAGTACATGTGATACATCCTTATTCTTGCAATACTCAAGTGGTTGGTTAAAGGGATATATTTGGTCAGGCAATACATATTGACTGTTTGGGTTGATGAGGTCTTTGATATCTTCCTCCCTCTCCCACCCATTAGTACCAAAATGAAGAAAGATTTTCATATGTAGATTGTGATATTTGTATTACATGTATGCATTTATGGTTGATGAGCAAGAGACAACATTAGAAATACACAAAAAAATACTATGTAATAAAATGTTGACGGAACACACCTTCACTTTAGCGACTGATGAGGCGATGTTCACGGGAAAGGTCAATGAGGATTTGTATATTTGTGCTTAGTGAAATGGTACAAATAAGATTACAGATCTCGGATGATAATATTGTTGATTATTATGCGTCATTTTTGTATCTCCAGACTAGTTATGTTGTCAACATCTCAGTGCTATTATCAAGTGAGCTCTTGTGCATAGTTGTCCACATTTTGGTTTCTGAAACGTAAAGACATTATCTTGTATTCGGTTCTCTCCTCTAGAGTTTTCTATGCCCATAACTAAACATGAACTGGATGCAAGATTATATCAATCACTGAGGATGTTGGTATACTGCAATATGCGGTTATTTATTTATTTCCGATCAATTTTACCTTTGATATGTATCTGTTATTAAAATATTTAAAAAAATAGTGTTAAGTCTCTTTTGTTGTTCAGTATATAATACTTGTTGTCTTTCAAAATTAATTGATACTAAAATTGGCTACAAATTATATTTGTCTGTTGAAATAAAGTTCATTAAATGCCCACAACGTGTGTTGTTCTCTTTAACGTACATCGTAACAAAGCAGTGCATAGTGTGCATTTCATAATTTTGATGATAATTAAATTCTTTACGAACAAATATACGAAGTGGTTATTACATATCGATTCCAAGTTATTTGATTACTGTGAATTAGATAAAAGACAATATCAAGAACATCTTTCGTGGAATGTTATTGGAAAGGTTCCCAACATGTTTCTTGGAATCATGTATTGAATTGTTCTTTCATTTGTTGTCCTAGTGGGATATAGACTGAATGGAAACAAGCAGTGAGTATTCCTGTAATCAGGGTCTAAAATATTGAAATTTGAAGTGAGTACTCCATTAACATCGGGTTAAACAGTATTTTAAGTATGCATTTAGAATCGGACTAGAATAAATACATATCAAATTATGAAGACAAAATAAAGCATGCTTATGGTTTGTTGTTGTCCTTTATTATTATTTTGACGGTGATTTTGATCAAGTTTAGTTTTTTTAATGTTAAATTTATCCTGTATAAGTGTTTTCACTCCAAAATTTATTTCCACATCAGACAAACCTTTGGTACTGGAAAGGTGTTAGTTCTTGCAGGAGACAAATATATTTAAAAAAAAGAAAGGTGTAATGTAAATTTTTCTTTCCTGAAAGTTTTTCTGTATACTTCAAATTGAATTTTAATAGCATTCTTTGGTATTTTGAGCAAACCTGTATGTTAGTTGGTTTGTTAACGTCCTCTACTGGATGTAAGACGTTAAGCAAAAACAATCTATCAATCAATCAACATATTGTCCGTAATTGACTGGTTATATAAAATCACTGTTCAAATATTTGTTTCTCTCAATGCAGAATTATTTTCTTTCCGTTATCATGGTTCATTGGTTATAGTCATTAAAATAATTAAATAATATAATGATAATGAAAATTAGAAATGAATTTGTGAGAAAAAAAAAAACACACTTAGTGTTTTTGGAATAACAATTTAATTCGTGATGTGAAAATTTGTTCGAAATAACAATTTAGAACATAAAGGTTATATCAATAATCAGCATATTTTTGTTTAAAATATATAACACATATTATTTTCACAATGAAATGAGATTTCTAATAAAATTGTTAGCGAGATTTGTAAAAAAAATTAAGACAGCGAATGATATTTTAAAATGTGTTAGAGAGGTAAGAAGATACTGGTCTTGTCAGTCAAAGTTCAGATCTCTTTACTTATATCAAAATTCACTTGGAAGCTATATTTTCCACACACACAAAAAACGACGCATGAAATAGTTTGAGTGGACCATGTTTTTATACGAGTCGAGGTCTGGTTTCGAAGACTTTTGTGAATAACTGGTGGAGACCTTGCAAGTAACTAGGGTTCTAAGTCTTCTCTAATGCCTTCAAATAACTCGCAAAAACCTTGCAAGTAATCAGTATTCGAAAAGACTTCTCTAATGGCTACCAAAATAACTCACAAAGTACTTGTAGGTAACTCGGATTTGAAGGCCTCTCTAATGCCAACATATGTCCATTGACTACCTAGCAAGTGACCAGATTTTGAAGGCCTCCCTAATGCCAACATATGACCATTGACGACCTAGTAGGTGACCCGATTTGAAGGCCTCTCTAATGCCACCATATTACCATTGACGACCTAGTAGGTGACCAGATTTTGAAGGCCTCTCTCCTCATGCCACCATATGACCATTGACGACCTAGTAAGTGACCAGATTTTGAAGGCCTCTCTAATGCCAACATATGACCATTGACGACCTAGTAAGTGACCAAATTTTGAAGGCCTCTCTAATGCCAACATAAGTATATGAACATTGATGACCTAGTAGGTGACCTGATTTTGAAGGCCTCTCTAATGCCAACATATATATATTGATGACCTAGTAGGTAACCCTATTTTGAAGGCCTCTATCATGCCACCATATTACCATTGACGACCTAGTAGGTGACCACATTTTGAAGGCCTCTCTTATGCCACCATATTACCATTGACGACCTAGTAGGTGATCAGATTTTGAAGGCCTCTCTAATGACAACATATGACCATTGACGACCTAGTAGGTAACCACATTTTGAAGGCCTCTCTTATGCCACCATATTACCATTGACGACCTAGTAGGTGATCAGATTTTGAAGGCCTCTGTAATGCCACCATATTACCATTGACGACCTAGTAGGTGACCAGATTTTGAGGCCTCTCTAATGACAACATATGACCATTGACGACCTAGTAGGTAACCAGATTTTGAAGGTCTCTCTTGTGCAATATACTGGCTTGTAACGTCACAGTACCCAAATTCCACCGAGTACCCAAACTGCACATATCTAACAAAAATAGCTGTGGAAATCTTACATGTTTTTTTTTAGACTAAACACTTGGTATTTTTATGATTTGACATTATACACGTCTTTCAACATAGCTGAATATATTTAAATATACACAAAACATTTACAGTAAATATCAACAGATAAAGCATTCACTCGAAAAAGTATATCTACTGAAACGTCGTCATGCGACGTTCTCAAAATGTCATCTTTTAAAAATGAGCAAATTAAATATGTTACAAGCACCCATTTCTTATAAAATGGATAGTAGGCATGGACTAATGTCATATTGTTGTAAATATTTGGAGAAATGGAACAAAACAACTGTTATACAATTTTGAAGGATGTGAATTTAAGTATGGATGCAATTTGGGTACTCCTCATTATGGAATCCTGGGTCGTTTGGAGGTCTGTTCGGACCCATTTTTTGGATTATGGATTCAAAATTAAATTGGTGTAACTATATAGTAAACAAGGATACATCTACAAAATAAACACAGAATGGAAGTTTTTGTCTGGATCATTAAAAGACGTAGGTGAAAAAAACTATCAAAATAGGTGCAATTTGGGTACCGTCACGTTAAATGGCTAGGTGATCATTATAAATATTATATTTCAGCTAATCTTAAGTGAGCAAAGAACAGTCTTTAGTGATGATTTTTTTCAAATTTAAAAGTAGATGCTGTTTTGAAAGATGGACGCTGATCAGAAGATACAATCAACATGCAAGAGCGTAAGGAAGGACAATATATGGTTAAACAAATCTTTAAATCAAAATGACATAAAGGAAAAGCAACAGGTATTCTTTTTTTTATATGTAGCGGAAGTCTTTTTCAAATAACTTATAAATTTTGTATTGTTCTTAAAAAATTAACATTGGATTACCATATCAATTCAAGGACAACTTATAAGTTTATCAGTTTCTATCAGGAAAAATCATTGCTCTTTAACGAATCTTATATGACCTTAACGAATTAGACTTCTCAACGGGTTTGGAATTACATGAGTAACACAACTGGTCGTTTTTCGTTGTTTTTTTTTCCATGCCGTTATCAGCTCCTTTTAGACCTATAAATTTAGATGTTCCTTTGGTAGCTTTCCGCTCTCTTATGTACCTCTATTTTTTTAAAGATAAAATATGATTGTGAGAGTTCATTTGCTTAAAATATGATGACACCAGGTCTGTTTTTGGGATTAATTTACTAATGAATTTCGAAACGTTTAGTTAGAGGCTAGAATAAACGCATTTTTAATCATTATTATTCTATAAATCATTTGTGCATAATTAGAGGTTTGGCAAATGCATGTGAAGTTAGCAGTTGTTTCGTTATTCGTCATTCGACATCCAGGTTCAATCCTCCATTTTCTACATTTTCTACATTTTAAAATGCCTGTACCAAGTCAGGAATATGACAGTCTTGTCCATTCGTTTTTGATGTGTTTTTTTATTTGGTTTTGCCATGTGATTATGGACTTTCCGATTAGATTTTCCTCTAAGTTCAGTATTTTTGTGATTTTACTTTTTTTTTTTTGACATTATATGATCAAATGTATAATCGGTATCTAGTAGCCGGTTTAATATTTAAAATTCTCAGTCAAAAGTATTATAAGAAATAAAACAAAACAACAACAAGCAAAAATAAAACTCTTAAATCAAGGAAAAAACAACACAACAGAGTAGAACAAAATGAAACAAGAAAAAAAAAAAACACAGACACACACACACATACAGAGAGTTAATATAACCAACAATAAATTCAAAATGTACAAATTCCATTTAAAAGAGTAATTTTTTTCTTTAATTGCAAATCATTTGTTTGTTACTTCTCAGTTACACAGGTTGAGAACAAACTCTATATATATGGTGTTAATATCTTTATAGAGGGATTATCCTTCTATAGAGGGATAAAATTATCCCTCTATAGAGGATCATATTTGTTTAGACATGATTTAAAGCAGAACTTGAAAAATGCGCATTTACTACTTATGATGGCAGTAACCTGCAACATATGATGAACCGATTGATGTACTTAATCTAATATGCACATGTCCAATTTTCTGCTAATCTGACTAAATATACAATCTATTGTTCATCTTAATTGAAAACTGTGATGATCACGTAAATTTCACTCAGCTATGCCTGAATGAACTGATTTCTATTGTTAGATTTAACATAAAATTTAAAGGCCAACTGTCCCTATTGTTGGTGATCAGGTTTTCAGATAGGTAGATAGATTGCATGTTAATTCTGTCACTTAAGCAGAAAACTGGGTATCTATATTTGTAGTAAAGTGCAATAATTGATACATAAAATGCTAAAGATTATAGTCAATATTACCAGAAAATGTCAATTTGCCATTCTCCTTCTTTAAATCCAGTCTAAACAAATATATCCCTCTATAGAGTGATAAACCCTCTATACAGGTATAAACTCCATATAGAGGGTTCGTTCCCAATCTGTTAAACTAAAACAAAGAGCTTCTAATAGATACACATACACATGTATAAATGTGAACCTGACCCAATCATTCCACACTTTGTTAGCTGATTTACTATGGATGTACTTACCATAACATACGGACGAAATTGTTTCCAATACCGGAGTCATTCTGTGTCATTGGTAAATATTCGATTACATTATTTTACATTATTTTGCGTAGTTACTTAAGTTCTATACTTTTTTTTTATAGAAAAAGACACAAACGTTTGTTAGCAGTGGATTTGAGAAACCGAACAAAATTATACAGGGGATGATCGTATCTAAGCGAGATGACACAGGGGAGATACAAAAAGTTCCTGTATGTTCATTTTTTTTATGTATTCCTATTGAAAAATCAGCATTGTTTACAATACGTATTTGTTAACACATGAATATTTAATGCAACCAAATATCGTTCCATAAAGCCCACGTTACATGTAATAAACATAATCGAAAGCATTTTTTTAAAGATAATTTGAAGTTAACCTCTACTGTTTTGTAACGCATTGGTGACAAATCAAAGCTACAGTTTTGGTTGTTGTTCAAAATGACTACTTGCCGAAATTAGGCTCATTATAATTATAATATATAGATCAAGAATAATAATAATTTGTAACTTTGTGTTAAACACCATTTGTACCAGCTCAGAATTGAGCGCTTAGGTACTGACTTAATTAATTACAAATCTTTATTAAATTCTTTGTTTCACAGATTAAAACTTTATTTTTGAACAAAAGTTTGAACTCTTTCAGCTGGAAAAGTTGGAAAAAATAAACGAAAAACAAATATGTAACACATCAGCAAACGGCAATCACTGAATTACAGGCTCCCGACTTGAGAAAGGAACATATATATAGAATGGAGCGGGGTTAAACATGTTAGCGGTATCCCAACCCTCCCCAAACCTGGGACTGTGGTGTAAAAGTACATCATAAGAACGAACTATAAAAATCAATTGAAAAAGGCTTTACTCATCAGATGGATACTAACAGAAATACTTCTAACAAAACCACAGAGTGGACGTGACCAGTTACTTGTATATCCCAACAACAAAAAGACAATAATTACTGATCTGAGAGTACTCACAGTTAAAGACAGCTAGTTCAAGGCTACTAATAACTGATAAAAAATCATGCATCTAAGACTAAATTATTAATCAGTACATATCGAACAATCAATGGATTTAGTATAAAGTCGTCATAAACAGTCAGATAAAAAAAAATGACCTGTTTTTAGCATGCTTTGATCAGTTTGCTGGAGTTTTTTTTATTGGCAACATATTTGTTGAATTTGAAGGTAGATTTTTTCAACAAATTGTCGGCATTTTTATGGGAACGAACTGTGTGCCTCTCCTTGCCGACTCGTGTTATTTACATATGAATCGGACACTTGTCAATACCAAGAAGATCGAAGAAGTCATGTCTTTTACACAAATGTTTTAATTCAGAGATATTGATGACTTTCTTTCTAATAACAATCCAAACTTTTCGGATTGGGTTCAATTTATATGCATCCCCCAGAACCAGAAATTGAGGAATCACCCGAAACGGCTTCCTCCGCCTCATTTCTAGACTTATACCTCGAATTTGATATACACGGTCACCTCAGTACTAGAACGAGACGATATTAATTTTGAAATTATCAATTTCCCCCATCTTAGCAGCAATATACCAACTTCACCTGCATATGGCATATACATTTTCTAAATAGTTCATACAAAAAGCAAAGGAACAGTGCTTTTGTTGTGTTTTCATCTCAAAGTTACGGTCTCTAGCACCTGCTTAAGCGAAATTCTTTACAAAAATAATGTGTTGTTAAGATTTCAGATTTTTTTGATTTTTTAAATGCTTAAGCTTCTACTCGCTACTGTTCGATATAAATACATTAATTAACTTTGCATGATTTATTATAAGTATATTTAAACTTTAAAGGGGCACTGCCTGTCAAATTTGTGTACATCGATTTGACTCAAATTCTCATATTTGATTTATAACAATGTGAAACACTTGTCCAAAGTATAAAGAGTATAAAATACAAATTTGCAGGGCATGGGCTCGAGAATATGTAAGCTCGGTTCGTGTGTATTTTAGTCTTGACGTCACCTAGTTAACTATCGCGTTGACCTTCGAATACTTCCGATGGTCATATGAGCGATTTAAATATAAATATAGATATAAATAAAAAGTAATCTCGTGCAATTTGTCTAGGTCTGTTTAATCTAATATTATATGTTGAAAATATTTGTTAATCATTGGTTTTACCTGTAGAAGAATGCTGTTTTGTGGATCGAATTATGCATTCAAATGATTAAGCTTTGTTTAACTTTCAATGTTGACATTATTTTCCTTTAAATAATTCAACACGCATAATGCACGTGTTATCCATCTCTAGCTAAGGGGTAGACATGAAGTTCACATGCATACGGATTCAGTGAGCTCGAATTATTCACTTGCAAGTGAATAATTCATCATCAATGTATCTTAGCTTATTTTGACAAAATTTTACCATATTGGTCGCTACATGCGAATTATTATTTCACTATTTCATTTTCATCAATGATTGAACAAAAAGATTGAACAAAAAAGGAAATTGTGTTTTAATTTTTATATATCTCGTAGCTAGTGCACCTTTAAGAAACTGAAATATAAGAATAGACATAGTTAAAACATTCAAAAAAGGATAGTAATTGCCAGAAAATTTCCACGAGGGATAGAAATCGCTTGAAAAAATATACAAAACGATAGAAATAGTCGGCAAAAACACACGAGCCAGGAAATCTTCAGACGAAGGAAATTTGGACGACCTTCATTACCCTTGAGGGTATTGCACGGTCGGCAGAAATCTTCAGAAGATTTATACAAAGGGATATAAATTGTCAAAATGTTGATATATACAAAAACATTTTACAAAACCTAAGAATTAATTAACGAATGCAGGTCTGCCTTTAAATTTGTATTCTATGTTTTACTTTTAATTACTGTTTTATCAATGAACGTGTCGGATGCATGCAATTTAAACATGTCGTTTTATTTTTCAGTGTATTCGAGTGCCCCAGGACATAGATCATGAAGATGTATATGAGGAGTTGCTAAAGTGGACTCCGGATGCCAAACCACCAAAGGCAGTACTTTCTCTGACAGGAGAATCGACACATTTCTTAAATAATGAAACACTTGTTAGTCGATTGAAAAGTGGTTTACTCAATCTTATAACCACCACAAGTAAGCCAAAATGAAACATGAATATCTAAGCCAGCATTTCATATCCATACGATTCAATCACCTAAATAGTCTTTAGTACTGGTAACATGTAGGTAAATGGACATTTTTTATTTCATAGTGTCTGTCGTAATGCAGATAACAAATAGTATTGGAAGGAACATTTTGACTAATCATTACTTAATTCTATCGTTTAAAGTTAAGAGAAACGTCCAACTGAAATTCGTCAATCATAAACAAAATGTACACACTATTTATAATAATATTTATGAATATAAGATGATGTTAAAGTAAACTTATATATAAAAGAGGCAGAAGATAACAAAGGGACTATTTAAATTCATAGGTAGAAGAGAAACTAAAAACAAAATGACCAAAAATGTAAATAGACGACACGACAGACGACATTCAACAAAACACCACATTGTAATACAATTAACGGTACCAATTTTCTTGCACCAGATGCGCATTTCGACAATACATGTCTCTTCAGTTATGCTCGTGGCCAAAATATTTGAAATACAAAGCTTATATAAAAGATGAAGAGCTATAATCCAAAAGTTCCAAAAAGTATAGCCAAATCCGTGAAAGGAATCAGAGCTTTGCATGAGGGAGATACATTCCTTAATTTATAAAAATTTCTAATATTTTGTAACAGCAAATTTTAATAACACAAAAAATCCGTATGTTCATGCCAGTACCGAAGTACTGGTTACTGGGCTGGTGATACCCTCGGGGACTAATAGTCCACCAGCAGAGGCATCGACCCAATGGTAGTAATACAATTAACGGTACCAATTTCTTGCACCAGATGCGCATTTCGACAATACATGTCTCTTCAGTGATGCTCGTGGCCAAAATATTTGAAATCCAAAGCTTATATAAAAGATGAAGAGCTATAATCCAAAAGGTCCAAAAAGTATAACCAAATTCGTGAAAGGAATCAGAGCTTTGCATGAGGGAGATACATTCCTTAATTTATAAAAATTTCTAATATTTTGTAACAGCAAATTTTAATAACACAAAAAATCCGTATGTTCATGCCAGTACCGAAGTACTGGCTACTGGGCTGGTGATACCCTCGGGGACTTATAGTCTACCAGCAGAGGCATCGACCCAGTGGTAGTAATACAATTAACGGTACCAATTTCCTGTAAACTATAGACTGAGAAAAACTTACCAAACTATAACATTGGCGTTATTAACCATCAACACTAAAATTACGTTCCAACCATTGTTTAATTGCAAAGACGCCTTGTCGACTCACTTACAAATATCCGGAAACTATCAACATCTTTTAAATGTCAGTTTGATTTATATATAGAAATGTTGATATCGGAATGCCTCGCGATTACTTTAAGCCAATAAGCATACGCATATAGTGATATTATGTACAAATAAAGGGACATGTATCGTAAATTTCAACAATAACACGACAAACAATAACAAGAGACATCTACAGGTTACATTACATAACTTAAGTATTTGTTGTGGTCATAACAGGAATGTTGTTCTGTTATGTTGTCAAAGTGAAAAAAATATTATCTTTCAGGCTTGTGGATTTTTACGGGAGGAACAAACTACGGAATTACCACTTCTGTAGGTGAAGCAGTTCGGGAATACAAGGAGAAACACGACAAAAATGACCATATCATGGCATTTGGATTTTTACCTTGGGCCAAGGTAAGTTATACAACAACAACGAATGCAAATATAAGATGACGATGATTTCCTATACATTTTTAAATTTCTTGATTTATAAGCAGTGATTGACGAAACAAGAGGATATCTTTGATACCGTTTTGAACAAAGGACAAAGATAGTTTTATTTCAGCTTTTAATTTCTGTTGAAGTTATATCTGGCCTTGCCTTTTTTCACTTATCTAAGAAGATCATGAACCAATGTACCAAATTAAGCAAGACCAACTTTATAAATTGATTAAGATGAATAAATATATGAAGCACCACCTTCATTAAAACAACGTTTTTATTTAAGAACATATTATATAATGACAAATAAAACTTTATAAATATAGAGCTGCTAAGGCTTAACGCTCATTAAGAAATCGCAGTACAATTGTCTCTGGTTGTAAAGCCGTTTTATAGACACTACATAAATAACGACTGAGAGAGAGAGAGAGAGAGAGAGAGAGAGAGAGAGAGAGAGAGAGAGAGAGAGAGAAAATTTTGAAATTACCATTTAACGTATATATGTACTTTTATTCAGGATTTGAAGAACATAGAGCCAAATCATACACACTTCGTCATGGTAGATGGTAGTAAGGACAAGGCATCGGAGTTGAGAACAAAACTCAGATTTTATTTTTTTGAAGGTACGATCGATACTTTTAGTATAAATTGTCATATCTTTTACATGGTGACATAGTATACCATTATGACTCATCATAGATACCACGCTTAACATTTTGTACGCTAGACGCATGTTTTGTCTACCAATGATTCATCAGCGAGACTGAAATAAACATGAAGGCCAAATAATGTACGATATTAGTGCATTTTGGACGCACAATAATAATACATGAAATAAAAAAACATAACCACAATATTCTCAAGGTCAAATTTCGTATCTAAAGAGATTATACCATACGAAAACTTAATTTTGGCTAAAAAATAATTATGATTTAACACTTTATTTATCATGTAAATAAAAAAAAAAATTAAAGTATCTTAAAATTGATAGAAGTTTGCGAGACGCTTTTTCTGTCTCTGTGACACAAACAAATCGTTTCAGGAAACCAATACGTGATTGTGACCGTCGGACTAATGTAGTGTTAATTACAGTAATTTTACCGCATAGGCGAACAATGCTTACTTGAGGTTTACCGCTGTTAGTGATTTCCTTGATGCACCTTGTTTTTCATAAAATCATTGATGACCCGAAATTAGAAACTGATATCTATAATTGAAAGGCAGATACTTTAATTGTTAATTGGGACTAGAAGTATAGTGAAGACTTGTATATTACAAAATAAAAATGACTGTGATTGGATATTTTGGACAAAAGGTTAAGAATGTCGAAGTAAATCATATTTGATAGACATCACTTGATGAGTAAAACTTATTTCAATATTTTTATATGTTGAATTTCATTGTGAGAAAATGGTAACAAGAATTTGAGAAATATGTATTTTGTTATTGAAAAATTTACTTTATATCACCCTATTGGTTGTAAAAGGGCTCTGATGACTACCTTCGATTATCACTTTCGGACAAATTTTCATCATGAATATTTAGAGACAAAGGTCTGGTCATTCAACATGTTTAAGGAAGCATTCAACTGTGAGCGTACCATTGCATAAAGGAACATCTTTTATAATTAGTAATTTGAACTTTCCCAAACCTTGCAAATCAATTGGAATTTTTGCTGTTTTTGTTGTTTTTAGAAAGACAGATTCCGGTTATACTGTTGATTGTAGAAGGTGGATGTAAAACATTTGAAAGAGTGTTACTGTCGGTTAAACGTGGTATGCCTGTTCTGATAATAGAAGGGTCTGGCAAAGCGGCAGACTTCATATCTAAAGGTTATAGATTGAGTGAAAACAAAACCAGGTTTGTGTTGAATAGTATTCTAGGAATATAAGATAATAATAATTTCTATTATTTTGCGTCACACAATTGCAGTTTTTCTTTAATTTTAATATATATTTTATCTAAATGATAAATATTATTGGTTCTTTTTCTGTCCTAGGCCAGTGGTCCTGTTCTTTTCAGGTATTCCGACTCCCTCCACAAATAACTACTAACTACTTTTATGTAGTCAAGGTTACTGAAAAAGCGTAATGCACCAACAAACTTAAAAACAATCAAATATAATAGACAATCCTTAGTCATTTGATATGGTATTCATGAATAAGAGTAATTGGTAGCTTACCACTGTTCAAAGAGACAGAAATCGAGGGAATTCCAATTAATTGAGCGTGAAGTTATAGTTTTTATGTGCTGAAGTTTAATTTTTTTTACACATATTACAGTTTGCTGCCTTCATTTGTCTTCTTGTCATATTATTAATGGCGTGCCTCGGTATTTGTGCATGCAGCTATATTGGGATTGCTTTAGACGTTACTAGTGCAAGTGGGTTCAGTTGATCGAATAGAACGCAATAGATTTGTATAGTTTTGTTTTCATATTGTTTAATCCTTGTATTTATATTTTACTCAATTTGAACTTTATCTAGAAATTGTATACTATATACTGTGTGCAATATTAACTACAGAATACTTTTTTGTCGGAGTCTTTGTTAGATTTATCTATTTTTTTGTTAAATTTTTTAGTCAATTAGGTTGTATGTCTGTGAAGTATTTTTACACAGGATTTGCTGCTGGGTACTAATTATTTTTGTGTCGTTAGGCTGCTCATCTCATCTCGTCAATATCTACTTTTTTGAAAGGGTATTGGCGTCTTCTGCTATGCATGTAAATAAAAAAAAATCACATGTTTCACAAATTTGGCGTGGTTTGACTAGTTCAGCCTTTATCTATTTCGACCATATATCATAAACAAAAATCCACAATAAAATAACCATCTCCACAGTTCATCAAACACCAGAATCTCCCAAGTTTGATAAGAAAAAAAACATCATCTTAAGACACAAAATTAAGAAAGCGTTGCCAGAACGCTATCTTTAACAAGAACTAAGGTAACTTCAGCTGCATGGTAAATACTAGCGATTGATTATCACACCAGGAGCTTAAAACCAAAATTAATAAAACAGGAAACAAAGCCAACAAAAATAGTACCTTTTTTATGCAGATAGTTGCAAGATGTTAACGTTTGTTTTGAGATTTAAAAAAAATAATGTTATCAGTAAATCGTATCCGTCACATTCATCTCATGTTTAATTTTTAACCACTGCAGTTTCATTCGTATGTATATATAGGATACATACGACTATAAATGTTCAACGAAGTGCATTTTGTATTGGTCTGTACACAAAACTATGAAGACAAATATATATCACGAGAGTTGACATCCACAATAACAAATGAATCCACAGTATGTTTGGGGTCTTCTCCCTTTTTGTTGCTTATTTGAAGATGATAAATTTATATTTGTACACAGTGACGAAAGCAGCATTTTTACTGAAACATTCACCTCAGAAATGTTGCCATTAGCTAAAAGAATTACAACAGATACGAACGTTGATCCAATCAAGCTCGTTGAACAACTGAAGGAGTGTTTGCAGAAAAGAAAAATGGTATAAAATCCATGTTCTACTTTTGTGACTGTCAATTTATTTTGTGACATATTCATTCAAGCAGTAGTTCCTTATGCTATAATAGCTGTGTGTTTTGCTTGTAAATATTGGACTTGATATTGTGATATGGCGAGCCTTTTATATTTAAATATCTCAAAAATATGGAAATAAACTAATATTGAATCAAATGTGCTGTAGGGGTTAATATTGCACTAATGTTGGCTCAAGTATAACCTATCCTTAAAACGAATGATGTTAAATGCAGATATAAAGTAAAACTTAAACCATGTAATACATATTATCTTACCTCCTATAAATTTCTAGTAATATGATTGGTTAAAAGCGTCCGCGTGCAAACCGTGTATATTTGATATTCGGTTAGTAGGGAGGCGGGGCTTATCTCATACACGGTTAGTAGTGGAGTTACGTCCCTTTATATTCCATATTAGGTAGGAAGGGGGCGGGGCTTATTTCATACACGGTTAGTAATGGTGTTATGTCCCTTTATAAAAACAAAACGTTACGGAGAAAAAAACTTAAAAGTTCCAACAGACGAAGAAATTGATGATTAAGATTGAAATAAATTCATAAAACACATTTAAACCATACAAGTCGTTATTGTTGGCATCTGTTTTTGTAGGATCAATGGAAATATTTTCTTAATGCTAACAGTATTGAAGACTTGCTCATTTTGAGAATCACTAGTCTTAATTTCGCCCGTTAAGATAGTCGGTAAGATAAATTCGTTACATAGTGAGATAGTGACGTAATACGGTATATATGGGGTCAGTAAATTCCATATGGGGATTCGAGCTTTGCTCTCACCCCATATGGAATTTACTGACCCCATATATACCATATTAGGTCACTAGCACACTATGTAACTAATAGTACTATATGAACTCTTCGTAAACAAATAATCTTATAATGCGAATTATACTTTTTTGTTTGCCTTTTTAATTATATGTCTTCTCTAGCCTTCATGCATCTTTATGTTTCCAGTTTTAAGATAAAATTATTTTTAATATACATTAATAAATTAACATTGCGTCAAATATTCCAAAATCGAGACAGGAGATAACAAAGAGATATTCAAAATTCGGTGACATTGTCATTGTAAAATAGTACACAAAACACAGAAAACCAAACACCGAGCAACACCTACCCAATGTCAATTTTATTTAGAGATTAAGTCAATGCTGATTTTTATTTTTCTCATAGATCAACGTCTTCTCCTTAGACGATACAAATGAAACATTGGACAGGATGATTCAAAATATAATTTTCATGATTAGAAATAAAGGTATACTAGTTATTTAAGTCTTGTATAATTTTTAATTTTAGTTTCTTGTGTATATTCTGGAGTTTAGCATGACGTCAATTATCACTGAACTAGTATACATTTCAGCTGAAGCACGCTTCCGGGTGCGGGAAACTCCCGCCGCATTGAAGACCCATTGGTGGCCTTCGGCTGTTGTCTGCTCTTTGGTCGAATTGGTCTCTTTGACACATTCCCCATTTCCATTCTCAATTTTATTTATTATCGAATCTTGCCATCATTCAGTAAAGTATTTTTAAATGAAATTTCCAGACTTCAAAGACGAAATATGTTTCCGAGGTTTTATTTCCACGCTTGTTTTGTTATTTCGGTCTCTAATTATGGTAAACCTTTTTACTATCATGATGACACTGAACTGATGTGCAATGCAAAAGATTTGTGTGTATGTTGTGTGCCAATATATTCAAGGGCTATTTATGATATCTTTAGAAATCGTAGTGTTTCTTTTTGTCTCTTTAATTGTGCCAAAAATAGCAAAGTGATGTAACCATGAGTTCGCACTATCAGATTTCCATGTAACGCGTAAACTAAACCTCGACTTAAAACAGATGTGACAATTCACCAATATTTACATGACTTGTGTACTTAAATCTTATTGATATAACCATTCACAAGGGGTGTTTTTAAAATATAAAAATAAAAAGATTAACTTTCTACAACAGACAGTTTTATTAGTCCCCGTACGGCCTTCAACATGTTCAACAATGAGTAAAACCAATAAAACATAGTCAGCAATTAAATATCTCGAAATGAAACATGTAAAACAATTCAAACAAGAAAACTAACGGCCTTTTCTTATGTGCAAAAAAATTAACAAAAACAAATATGTTACACAGAAACAAACAACAACCACTAAATTTTAGGCTCCTAATTAGGGACATACAGAATGTGCATGATGTGGCAGAGTGACATAAGAACAAACTATAGAAATCAGTTGAAGAAGGCTTCACTCATCAGATGGATACTATTAGAAATACATCTATCAATCTTTATTTTATCAAACTGTTATAAATTGATAGTTAAATAGTTTATCAATAATGGAACTAAAAGAGCACAAAAAAACGAAAAAAAGGTCGGTGTCCTTGTTACTTGAGGATTTTCAATATGGTGTGTTTTATTGTCTAAATGTTGAGGCTAATAACAACTTTATTAGTATTGGAAGGCAATACTACTAAATGTACAATTGAATATGATAGATTTGAGAAGTGTCTTTCAGTTGAATATTTCGTTATAAAACAATATGGTTGATCCCTTTATTATGTAAATTATATATTCTATACTAGATAATAAGATGGGTACGGAAAAGAAAATTAAATTGGTTGATCGATGGAATAGACCTGATATAGCGGAAAAAGAGATTTTCAACATGGAAAAGAGACAGGATATTGAGAAAATACGGGTAACAATTGTCTCGTTTAATTTTCATAAAATTTTGTCAAAATATTAACTTTGACCCTTTATCAAAAATATAAAAAATAAAAACTTTGAACAAGCCATTAGGGGGAGGGTTAGGATCCCGCTAACATGTTTAAACACGCCACATTATTTAAGTCTGTGCCTGTCCCACGTCAGGATCCTGTAATTCAGTGGTTGTCGTTTGTTTATGTGTTACATATTTGTTGTTCGTTCATTTTTAAATCACCTGGCCTAAAAGGCCAAGTGAGCTTTTCTCATCACTTGGCGTCCGTCGTCCGGCGTCGTTAACTTTTACAAAAATCTTCTACTCTGAAACAACTGGGCCAAATTAAACCAAACTTGACCACAATCATCATTGATGTATGTAGCTTAAAATTTGTGTTTTGTGACCGAGCCAGCCAAGCAAAATGGCCGCCATGGCTGAAAATAGAACATAGGGGTAAAATGCAGTTTTTGGCTTGTAACTCAAAAACCAAACCATTTAGAGCAAATCTGACACGCGGTTAAATTGTTTATCAGGTCAAGATCTATCTGCCCTGAAATTTTCAGATGAATCAGACAACCCATTGTTGGGTTGCTGCCCCTAAATTGGTAATTTTAAGGAAATTTTACTGTTTTTGGTTATTATCTTGAATATTATTATAGATAAAGATAAACTGTAAACAGCAATAATGTTCAGCAAAGTAAGATATACAAATAAGTCAACATGACCAAAGTGTTCAGTTGACCCCTTAAGGAGTCATTGCCCTTTATAGTCAATTTTTAACCATTTTTCGTAAATCTTAGTTAACTTTTACAAAAATCTTCTCCTCTGAAACTACTGGGCCAAATTTTACCAAACATAGCCAGAATCATTATTAGGCTATCTAGTTTAAAAATTGTGTTGTGTGACCGGGCAAACCAACCAAGATGGCCGCTACCGCTAAAAATAGAACATAGGGGTAAAATGCAGTTCTTGGTTTATAACTCAAAAACCAAAGCATTTAGAGCAAATCTGACAAGGAGTAAAATTGTTTATCTGGTCAAGATCTTTCTGCCCTGATATTTTTAGATGAATCAGATAGACAACTCGTTGTTAGTTTGCTGCCCCAAAATTGGTAATTTTAAGGAAATTTTGCCTTTTTGGGTTATTATCTTGAATATTATTATAGATAGAGATAAACTGTAAACAGCAATAATGTACAGCAATTTAAGACTCAAAAATAAGTCAAAATGACTAAAATGGTCAATTGACCCCCTTAGAAGTTATTGTCATTTATAATCAATTTTTTACAATTTTCATAAAATTTGTAATTTTTTTTTACTAAAATTTTCCACTGAAACTACACGGACAAGTTCATTATAGATAGAGATAATTGTAAGCAGCAAGAATGTTCAGTAAAGTAAAATGTACAAACACATCACAATCACCTAAACACAATTTTGTCATGAACTGTCTGCTTCCTTTGTTTAATTCACATATACCAAGGTGAGCGACACAGGCTCTTTAGAGCCCCTAGTTTACTTAAATAAGGCCGTTAGATTTCTCGTTTGAATTGTTTTACATTGTCTTATCTGGGCCTTTCATAGCTGACTATGCGGTATGGGCTTTGCTCATTGTTGAAGGCCGTACGGTGACCTATAGTTGTTAATGTTTGTGTCATTTTGGTCTTTTGTGGATAATTGTCTCATTGGCAATCATACCACATCTTCGTTTTTATGTTTTGTCAGAAAAATTACACTGGTTATATAGAAGTTTGACAAACGTCAATTTTGATCATTGAGAAGCTTAATATTCCTTTTGCAACACAACATAATTCAAACGTTTAGCTGACTTTTCAGAGTTATCTCCCTGTAGTGTTATGTACCACCTTAAGGACTTCTTAAATAGTTAGTGCTAGGGTTGTTTGCGCTCAGACAGTATCTGATTCCCTTTACGATAGGCTGTGAATTAAACGTTCCTATACTGACCAGACGTTGCGCACTGCATATTCATACATCCAGTACCAACCAACAGGACGCCACAGTTTGACACTAGTTTTTACTGTCGACCGGAAGAAAAACGAATGTGATAATTTTTCTATTTCCTTTGAACCATTAGAACTGGTTTGAATGGGGATGCATTAATCAGAAGCTTATATACGTGCTGTTAGATAAGACAATGTTAAATATAAATAGAATGTGAAAGTAAATAAGGAGTGTGTTATGCAATGTTCATGAAAGCGGGTGATATAATTGAAATGTTATGTAAGGTGTACTCTTAATAAGCTAATTTGAATTTAAACAACATTTTTTTTGTTTTAGGATTCATTAAAAAATAAAGACAGTGCAGTATCTAATCTGTTCAGAAAATCTCTTGTTGACAACAGAAAAGATTTTGTGACCCTTGTGCTCAAATATATCCTAGAGACGAAATGTTATCAACAATTTGTCACAGAAAACCTCTCATTGCTTTATAGTGAGGTATGTTGTGCAAAATTTGTTATCCATGTTTTTTTTGTTCTTGACATTTGATTTTTTTCTGATTCCATATCGAGTATGAATGACGAAGTGCGCATTTAAACATTTAAAAGCGCATTAACTAATATGATATAAAATTGAGAATGGAAATGGGGAATGTGTCAAAGAGACAACAACCCGACCAAAAAAAAAAAAACAGCAGAAGGTCACCAACAGGTCTTCAATGTAGCTAGAAATTCCCGCACCCGGAGGTGTCTTTCAGCTGGCCTCTAATATAAACAAATATATACTAGTTCAGTGATAATGAACGCCATACTAATTTCCAAATTGTACACAAGAAACTAGAATTAAAATAATACAAGACTAACAAAGGCCAGAGGCTCCTGACTTGGGACAGGCGCAAAAATGCGGCGGGGTTAAACATGTTTGTGAGATCTCAAACCTCCCCCTATACCTCTAACCAATGTAGAAAAGTAAACGCATAACAATACGCACATTAAAATTCAGTTCAAGAAAAGTCCGAGTCTGATGTCAGAAGATGTAACCGAAGAAAATAAACAAAATGACAATAATACATAAATAACAACAGACTACTAGCAGTTAACTGACATGCCAGCTCCAGATTTCAATTAAACTGACTGAAAGATTATGATTTCATCATATTAACATCAGGCACAATCCTTCCCGTTAGGGGTTTAGTATCATACCATCATAACATATATGAGAAGAACATAACCCGTGTCATGCCAACAACTGTTTTTAGAATAAATGTGTTTAGTTCCGACGATGTATATAATTCAAATCGATATCATGTAATATTGAATTATTACCGAAGTGGTAGCTTAGACGGCATGTTTTTAAAGTTTTCACAGTATACTTAAGTATTTTGAATGGTATATTCTAACAGATGTAGATTAATTTCTTACAAACAAATTCGTTCGTAAAACTCTCATGTTATTTGTTATAACGACAGACGTTACAATTGTTTTATACATTTTATAATTGTACATTTTCTTATTTCAAATTAATCGTTTTTATCGTGTAATCTTATTATCTTTGAAGTTATGTTTTTCACTCGGTTTCCTTTTTGCTATTTTTGCTATCGTATGATGGTCGTACTAGTTGCATTATTTGAATAATCAAGTATTATTGTAATTATGTTAATATGCGAAAACAATTAATCATTGGAAATATCATGTATTTTGTCAAATATGATTAAAATGTTCACCAAGATAACAGGCATAACATATTGTACGACAAAGGTTTTAACAATTCAAATTTACTGATATAGTAATTATTCAGTTGAAAAGTCCACAACAAAACGGTGGTGAGAAGTAAAGTAAAAAACAAATCCAACTCCGAGAAAAATTCAAAAAGGAAAATCCCCAATTAAATGACAAAATCAAAAGCTCAAACACATCAAACGAATGGATAACAATTGCCATGTTCTTGACTTGGTACAGGCATTTTGTTAGAAAATGGTGGATTGAATCTGGTTTTATAGCTAGCTAAACTTCTCACTTGTTTCACAGTCGCATCAATTCCTTTATATTGACAACGATACGTGACCAAAACAAACAGACACAATAGGTAAAAATGTCAGAAATAGGGGTACAGCAGTCAAATTGTGTTATAAATTTAATCACTTTAAATTTAACTTAGGAGCACAAAAAGACAAACATCAAATTAAATAACCTCATTCATTGCTTTTTTTTTTTGATAATATTTATCTATTTATATTAAATCTACCAATAAAGCTCATCTTCACCTGAACAAAAAACAATATTCGGAGACAAGGGCGCGTTGACAACGAATCATTGTTAGTAAACCCTTTTCAAAGGTACCGGAGTTATAGTTCAGTACGCCATACTCTAATTCCGTTAATAAAGGAAACATACTTGGTTTAACAGCTAATCAGATTTTAACATGTTTAAATAAAACAGATTATTGATCATCATACGTTTGTAAGAATACTGTACTCTTGTAGTGTATGGATCCAGGTGGTAGCTGTCGTGCTGGGCAATTATTGGAAGAATATATACAGTCATCAAAGGTTTTATTGTTACATATTAAGCTAAACAGTCCATTTTCATTACTATTATGTAGTCAATGTGGTTTTAATGATAATAATAAATAAAAGAAAAGAAGTTCCTCTGTCTTGCTTATTTTCCTTTGAAGCACCCGTATTATTTTTATTGATACTGATAGGATTTGATACGGAATGGAACACACCAAATTAGAAATCTCCGGAAATTGCATAAAAGATTCCAAAAGCGGAAGAATGTAAAATATATTGTGTCATCCGTAGAAGTTCTTGAAATCATATTTTTATCTTCGATCGTAGTAAATTCTTTTGTTAACAATGTTCAGAACAATAAAAGAGGGACGAAAGATACCAAAGGGACAGTCAACACTCACAACCATTTGTCTGGTATGATCACTGATTTTGATATGTATATATACGAAACTGAACTTTTAATTATGATGACTTGATTTCTGCAAATTATAAAACTTGTTGTTTTATAGCAAAGGATTTGGAAAAGAGGTGATAACAAAATCAATACAAGCGACTCTGAAAATCTAGACATAATCAATAAAGCTGTTATGCATCTTCTTGGTAATAACAAATTGAAGGCTATCGCAAAGGAAGGTAATTTATTCATATAAAAAGACATAAATGTATTGGTGTAATAAGAGAGATCAACTTATCTTGAAACTGTACAATCTAAAGAACATCTTTCTAAGAAGTTGAATTAAATTTGACAGACGCGAATATGAGGTTAATTTCTTAAAATATTGTAATACTATCAATCATATTGCTCAAGATGCGTATTTCGACAATACATTTGTCGTTTGTTCTTCAGTAGAGGTGGAATAGGAATAATTGCATGCTTAAACTTGCTTTGATGTATTCCAACTGAACGGATATTTATGTTCCATTGAAATGGTTTTCTGCGAAAGTTTATCTCCAAGCAACAAACCACATAAAACAATCGTCTAAATAAGGAACAGGTAACTAAAACACAAATTGGTAAACAGTTGCAAATTAAGGAGGTTCGCTTCTTAGTTTCAAAGTAATCAACTTTTCAAAACACTAGTTTATATATATATCGGATTAGGAATCCAAAGAGCAAACACAATGTGTATAAGTCATCGTGATTGTTTTCGAGACATTGAAATTTTGGCGGGAAAATATTATCCCTTGACTTTTCATAGCTCTATCATTGACAATTCTAAGTTCTCAAAAACTAACTAAAAGCAATTGAAATTTCATAAGACTTTTACAGATGGCTTATCATTATAAATGAACATGATTTACAAAAAGATAAATGAGGGTTATTCAAACGGATAAAACCAGAGAATTCCGAAAATCTGTCAAAAATCCAAAACTTGACAAGCGAGCTTCCTTAATATCATCAATAATTATCAAAGGTACCAGGATTATAATTTAGTACGCCAGACGCGCGTTTCGTCTACATAAGACTCACCAGTGACGTTCATATCAAAATATTTATATACCAATTATCAAAATATAAAACAAAAACAAAATACAATTGAGGCGATGTGTATCAAAAGTGGTACAGCATGTGGAACTTACGAATCATTGTCCTATTAACTTGTAGAACACAGACCATTTACAAGTAAAGATCCTTTCAAGGAACTATTCATTTGGGCAGTGCTTATGAATCGCAAGGAGATGGCCAAGCTATTTTGGAAGAAGGACAGGGATTTTATTTGTAAGTTAATTAGTATGGTGAGATTGAATACCCCTTTGAAATATTTCACTTCTCTTTTTCACAAAAAATGTCGATTGCGTAAAGACATGTTCGATTTATACATTTACAGCTTTCACATTATCTACTTTTTTTGTTTAAATCTGTTCGCATAATCTTTTGTGTTAGTTTTCTCGTCTGAATTGTTTTACATTGTCTTATCGAGCCTTTTATAAATGACTTTGCGGTATGGGCTTTGCTCATTGTACAAGGCCGTACGGTGACCTATAGTTGTTAATGTTTGTGTCATTTTGGTCTTTTGTGGATAGTTGTCTCATTGGCAATCATACCACATCTTCCTTTTTATGATGTAATTACATTTTACATATCTGACACAAATATCTAGTTTATCAACATCTACGCTGGATATTTCCTATTCATTCATTTGGTTTAGATCAGTACGATTTTGTCAAAATTTACAACGATCTGGAATGTAAAAAATCAACCTCTCAGAAAAAAAAACTCTGACAAAATTACTTCTATCTTACCTCCTCACATGTCTTTTTATGCCCAACCTACGATAGTAGAGGGGCATTATGTTTTCTGGTCTGTGGCTCCGTTCGTTCGTCTGTGCGTTCGTCTGTGCGTCCGTTCAGGTTAAAATTTTTGGTCAAGGTTGTTTTTGATGATATTGAAGTCCAATCAACTTGAAACTTAGTACGTATGTTCCCTATAGTATAATCGTTCTAATTTTAATGCCAAATTAGATTATTACCCAATTTCACGGTCCATGGAACATGCAAACGGATAGGACGAGTGGAGCATCCGTGTACTTTGGACACATTCTTGATATCAACCTAAAACATATTTTGTCTAGAAACATTGAACTTTATAGTCGGGGCTATAAGTGGCTCTAACCAAAACCTCTCCTTTGATATTAGAAACGTCAAATGGGCCTTTTCTCGGGTTCGAAAAGCGAACTTACGTATAACATGTATAAATGGTTCAAAACCAGCCAACCTGTTATGGGTCTTAACCTTGAATAATGTTTAGGGGTAGTTCCTCTACTGTCATGATAAGGTTTTCTCTGCTGGGAAATATTTACTCAACGTTTTAGGTTTCTTTCGAGTTATGTGTTCATAAACAAGGCTCTTTCATACAATGTTCTTGTTAACTTGTTTCAAGTCATAAAATATGTGTATCTTAAAATCTAACTCTAGAATAAAAATTGAGTAAATTGATGATATCTCAATTACATATATAATAGGCGCTGCACTGTATTCAAGTTCACTGGCTAAAAAACTTGAAAAGACTGCTAGTTCAGAAGGATATATGGAACTTACAAAATATTTCGCAGATGATTCCAGGTGAGTATAGTTTATAATAGCTTTGAGAGCTGCTGGTGGATAAAAAACGTTTTAGTAACAGTTGTTGTTCATAGTATGGGAAAGTGGTAAAGTCCATTTAAAATATACGAATGAGTACTCAATTGGTTTATTTCTGGTCTTTTAGTATATTGCTTGGAAGTTTTTTGTGCATATGTGTCATAATAAATTCAGGTTTAAAAACGATGGACGAAAGATACCAAAGGGACAGTCAAACTCATCAATCTAAAACAAACTGACAACGCCATGGCTAAAAATGAAAAAGACAAACAGACAAACAATAGTACACATGACACAACATAGAAAACTAAAGAATAAACAACACGAACCCCACCAAAAACTAGGGATGATCTCAGGTGCTCCGGAAGCGTAAGCAGATCCTGCTCCACATGTGGCACCCGTCGTGTTGCTTAGGTAGCAATACACAGTTAGGAAAACAACTTGAAATTGACACTCATAATTTTTAAACACCCTGTTTCCCCTCCTGTCTAACAAAGAAGGCTTTATATGCGTGTTATGCATGTATATACTTGTAGAAAGAAAATCCTCCATATATTTGATTTCTCATGGTCATAAGGGTGAAATATAATCCCTTTTGGGTGTCACCATGGCAACAATCTGCATTTCTTAGATATCAAAGGTTGCAAAAAAGGGGGTGAACATGTCACAAAAGTCTCCAAAATTTTGTCTAAAAGAAAATTTCAATGAAGTACAGTGATACCTTTCCCGAATCCATAGGTTTATATCTATCAAGTGGTCCAACAAAATCATATGCTTTCCTGCTCGTTTTTCAAGAAAATTGAATTGAAAAGATCGAGCGCAAAATCTTTGTTGATAAACACCACAATAATTTATGGACCTATGAACGGTACGGATAGGAAAATACGGACTCTCAATCATAGAAATGGCATATAAAACATGTTAAAATCAATATAAATGTTCATATAAACCAACTAAGAAAGCTATATTATCCTTCAATTATCTAAAAATAAATTTTATTGTACAAAAACCTTCATATTTAAAAAATTCACAGGGGCCATAATGCGAAACTAAACTTCTAACTGTGTTTTGCTACCTTATGTGATAACAAATCCAGTAAATAGTCTAATTCGGATGGTCACATTCATGAAAAGGAAGGGGATTGTAGTTACGGCGTAAGGAACATATCCGATATCATTTGTGAAACGGTTAATCCATAACGGTTAATCAACTCGTGATGGTATCAAAGTATCAAAACTATCAAGGTTAGTTTAGTAATAAAGGTGAAACCGTTATCATAGTTTATGTATGTATGTTTGTTTGATATAGACAAAAACTTTAAAAACGAGTATGTATAAACCTGTTTCACAGCAATAAATATATGTTTCGCTGCTTACATGTAGATACTCTTAAATGAAGAACGATAAACATATCGAAGTACTATTTTCCCCAGCAAAATGTTCAGGTATTAACATAAATGACTAGCTTGTATTTTTGTCAAAAGTATACATAGCTTAAATAAAAAACAAAACAAAATAATATGCTGAAAGTTTTTTTAAATATTGTTTTCAGATATTATGAGCAACTTGCCTACGATGTAATGACAGAACTTTATATCAAAGATAAACACAAAGCCAGACAACTTTAAGTTCAGAAAGTTCAGAGATATGGAAATACAACACTTTTCGAACTGTCCCAACATAATCACCTAATGAAGTTTGTTGAACACACTGCATGTCAAACTAAATTGAATATCATTTGGAAGGGGAATATTCTACCTTATACTTCCCACGCCAAGGTATTTTTAAAACTCCTTTATGGAAATTTTAAATTAAGACATGCTTTGTAGGTCTTTGGTTCTATGTAGAATAAATGTAAAATGCTAGGATTGTAGTGGATTTATGCCCTAAGAGGATACAACTAGTTCTACACGATACATAACTATCGTAACTGTCGTTTTCAAGTTGATATGCAAATTTGAAAGAAAAAAATATGAGCACTTATTTTGTTTTGGTTGAAATATCATGAAATAAAGGCGGCGTTTTATTTATAGTCATACTTTATTGACCAACACAAAACGTTCCTATTTGTGGACCATTATCCATTTCTAAATTAACATATGTTATTATTTAGAGGTAACAGTAGTTTACTACAGATTGTCAAGTCTCATTATTCCCCATTGAAGATACATGTACAAATCAAATTCTGGCTTTACATTCATCAGAAACGCTTGAAGCCGAATATTTGAAAGTTAAAAATTAAGAAGAACCAAATCAGTTGAGTACATATAGGACCCAAACGGTGCTTTGTAAACCATTTGGGAATCATATCAAGTTCCAAAAAGTATCCAAAACACTCAAAATATTTTCAATTATTGTAGCAAAAAGGCATCACGACAATTAGACTATTATAGGTAATAAAACTAGTAAAGATATATTCTTCTACAGTAAAGTTGTGCACCTTGTTTTTCTACTGAAAAAATTTCTTAAATTGTTACGAAACTTTTTAAGATGTTTTGTGAATCTTTTCTTTTTTTATGAGCCAATTTTGTTTTGAATGTTGATATAGTCCATATCCATGACTCATTTAACTCACTGTTGACAAAAGAGAAAACTGTAAATATATATTGTCATCTTTAAGTATTAATTATATGCATACATTTAATTGTTTAGATTATTGTTGCTGCTTTTGTACCATTCATGATACAAAGCATAATGATTCAAGATGAAAAAGACAAAAATGGAGAATATCCACCCCAAATAGCAAACAGCCGATATACTTCACATGAGCAGAGAGACTTTCCAAATGTTAATTCAAAATGGTCATCAAAACCTGGAATTGAGTCTAATAAAATGCAAAATCAATCAAGCTTAGCAGAACAATGGAATGAAATTGAGTTTCATCAAAGAATAAAAAATGTTTATTACTTTTACAACTCACCTGTTACAAAATTTATTTTTAGTTTGGTAAGTGTAAGTTATACTTATTTTCATAAAAAGAAAAAAAACCCGTATAATTTGAAGATACTAAAATATTTGAATATCAATTTAAGTTACTGTATTAAAGGATAGCTACTTTATTAGCGTTGACTCTTTGATAACGCATTATCTCTTTTATTTCATGATTGCCGAAATTCAACATGATAAACTGCGTCAAGTATTATATATTTTTCACATACCGTAAACTCATCAAAGTTGAAATATATTTTTGTGAATTGATACCAAGTAGCCTATAATGAAGGGATGTTGATAAATACTTCTAAAATTGTCACGAGACCAGCTATCTACCGTTAAAGAAGCAAAAAATAAAGTGAATGTTGATATCGATCATACGATAAATGGTCAGGAACCAGCCAAAATTTTTATTGAACTGATGTAATACCGGTTCAATACAACGCAAAATTACTAACACCAAAAAACAAAAACCCACTGGTATCCGATTAAGGTGACTGATGATGCGGATTTTTAACGACATTGACTGGCTATTAAGACCTCCAACGGTTTATTAAGGTGGCTATGATGTCTACCTCCATCTTAGATTTCGAAATAGCCGATAAAAATTGATCCTGATTTTTCATGAAATATGCAAATTTCGAGAGTAATATGTATTTCATTTGTTAGACTATTTTTTTAGTTAATATAGCAATTTATGTGATTTATCATATTTACGGCTGTATTTGACAAAAACTGAATATTTGTTATTTTTTTCAACTTTGTCACATATGGAGAGATATCTCAGAAAAAGCAACTTTTACATTAGAATGTGTTGCGAATTTACCTATTTTATCATTTTACAATCAAACATTTTTTACCCTATTTTTTTTTCTTATCTCAAGACAAAAAAGTAAAATCAACTTAGAGGAAAATCTAGTCGGAAAGTCCATAATCGCATGGCAAAATGAAATAACCAAAACACATTAAAAACCAATGAACAAGAACTGTCATATTCCTAACTTGGTACAGGCATTTTCAAATGTAGAAAATGATAGATTAATCCTGGGTTTATAGCGCTAACCTTCTCACTTTGATGACAGTCTCATCAAATTCCGTTATAGTTACAATGATGCGTGAACTAAACAGACATACCGTTGGTTTTCCCGTTTGAATGGTTTTACACTAGTAATTTTGGGGCCCTTTATAGCTTGTTGTTCGGTGTGAGCCAAGGCTCCGTGTTGAAGGCCGTACTTTAACCTATAATGGTATACTTTTTAAAGTTTTATTTGGATGGAGAGTTGTCTCATTGGCACTCACACCACATCTTCCTATATCTATAATCAATAAAATAGTCAAAACATGGGTACAGCATTCATCATCGTGTTACAATTTTAAAAGGAACAATTTAACAGAACACGAAAACCTCTTTCTACAATCACATTCATTGATTCGCGTGTCTGACGTCAGAAAATTATATACGTCACATATATTTGTCTTTTAATGTATGTACAAACAATTTCAAAATTTCACGTGGGCAAAGTTATCATAGAGGGTTAAAAAAAGATGTAAGAATTAATTTCAGAAAATATCGAGATTCAAAATAGTCCAAAAGTTATAAGCTATCTTATATTTTGTCTTTTTAAATTATATCGTGTAGTTTTCTTTTTATCACAAAAAATTGGGGTCATCATTATCTATACAAAATCTGACAATTGTGCACAATCTGTAGCGTGAAAAACCCAAACTTTTTATTGAGCATGTTATACACTACATTTTGACAAATTATAAAGAATTTCTATAGATTTTAATTTAGACATATTCAAAATGTAAAAGAAATAATTATTATGACGCAGAAATAGTCTTACTATTTAACTTCATTACAAGTCCCCGATGTTGTAATGCAATATTCCCTGTAACATATATCAAATCCATTTTTACAGATTGTAAGTATTCAAACTTATTTGTGTTCTATCTTGTTTGTGTTCATTTAGGTCAATTGAACTAAAAAACATGGTGAAATTATATTTTAAAATTTTGTTTTGAAAACAACTGACGTAAAAATTGTTATCATCTAATTATTAGTTATTTAATTCACTGTGCTAAGTACAACATGTTTAACAATAAACAACAGGCAATGCACAAATATAGCAAGAAACAGATAAAATCATTTGATCGAACCAATACCCTTTACATACATGACATTTAATTATTTATACATTATTTTTTCAGCTGGCATATAATGCATTCCTTGTGGTTTTTTCCTTGTTTGTGCTAACAGATTTACACCCAGTGTTTGAGGGAGGAATATCTTATAAAGAATATATTATATTTGGATGGGCAACATCTATGATGACAGAAGAACTGAGACAGGTAAAACGTAAAATCACAAAAATACTGAACTTGGAAGAAAATCAATTCGGAAAGTCAATAAGAAAAATAATAAAAAAAGCACTTAAGCCATTTCGTGCGTCCGAACAGATTCAGTTTATGTTTGACCAAATAGATTATCAGCGACAATAAAAAGATTCAATCACAATAGACACATACAAAACCTGTGGAAACAACATGAGCACACAAAAGACACCATGGCTAAAAATTAAAAAGACGAAATAACAAAACAGAAGAACAATAAAAAAGCTGATAACTGAGTTTCATTAACCGCCACCCTTCTCGTCCTCACCCTCAAAAACGTAAACTAAACACAAACGATAACATATGGTTGCAAACTAGCTAGATGATCTTCATTCTTTTCTTGATTTACATATGTATATTTATTTTGTAGGCGTTTGTTTTGAATTCTGCCCTCTTGAAGTATATCACATGGTTCAAGTTTTGGACAATTTTTGAGGTATTCATGTACTCTCTTTTTTACACATCTGTTCTTCTTCGATTGACCTTATCAGGTGACGATTTTTTTTACGCACGTGCAATGTATGCAATTACACTTGGAATATTTATACTGAACAGTATGCAGTTCTTTATCGTTTCAACGGCCATTGGTTCTAAAGTGATTATGATTGGAAGATTGGTGAGTAGTTTAGTATTTATTTATAGTATTTTGTTTCTTTCTTGTTGTTTTGAATATCTTTAAAATTATCACACATAAATAATATAGGAGCTTCTTTTACGTATAAATATGTGTTTATCTACAAATAGTTATCAGAGGTATCAGGCTTATAATTTGATACGCCAGACGCCCATTTTGTCTTCATAAGACTTATGAGTGAGGCTCAGATAAAAAAAACTATCAATATGTGGGGTATTCAACTTTGTACTTTATCTAGCTTTTTCACATGTTTTGTTTTTCAACTTTTGATCTTCAGTGCTGTACAACTTTGTACTTTTTTCACTTTTGATCTTTTATATCTGGGCGTCACTGGTGAGTCTTGTGTGGACGACGCGCGTTTTTGGCGTATTGAATTTTAAACCTGATGCTATTAATCATTTGTTTCTTTGTCTAATATGTTCTCCTATTTATTTGTATTGTAGTCCTGTAATATTATGTTGTCATTTCAATGTTATATTTAACTTTGCCATTAAAGTGCGAGGTTTGGCATGCCACAAAAGCAGGTTCAACCCACCATTTTTATTCCCCTTTAAAAAATGTCCTGTACCAAGGCAGGAAGATGGCCATTGTTATATTATTGTTCGTTTCTGTGTGTGTTGCATTTTAACGTTGTGTCATTTATTTTCTCTTATTTTTGAGATATTAAGATAAGACGTGGTACGGTATTTGTCTATCCCAAATTCATGTATTTGGTTTTGATGTTATATTTGTTATTCTCGTGGTATTTGGTCTGATGCTTGGTCCGTTTCTGTGTGTGTTGTGTTTCGGTGTTGTGTCGTTGTTCTCCTCTTATATTTAATGCATTTCCCTCGGTTTTAGTTTGTTACCACGATTTTGTTTTTTGTCCATGGATTTATGAGTTTTGAACAGCGGTATACTACTGTTGCCTTTATTTATTCTTCACTAATGATTGTTTTAAACAGAAAACACGCGTCTAGCGAACAAAATATAAAGCCTGGTATCTATTTATTACATGTTATTAAGTTTGAACAAATATTTCAATACACCGCCGACAGCTTAGATAAAACAATGTAATGTGACGTCATGATAGTGGGAAGTACACAATTCGTTGTATAAGACAATACCCACAGCACGATCTACATATATTGGATTAGTAATAATAGACAATACACAAAGCACGGTCTACATATATTGGATTAGTAAGAATAGACAATACACACATCACGATCTACATATATTGGATAGGTAATCCTAAGTAATAGACAATACACACAGCACGGTCTACATATATTGGATAGGTAATGATAGACAATACACACAGCAAGGTCTACATATATTGGATAGGTAATAATAGACAATACACACAGCCCGATCTACATATATTGGATAGGTCGGTCATAATAGACAATACACACAGCGCGATCTACATATATTGGAAAGGTAATGATAGACAATACACACAGCACGGTCTACATATATTGGATAGGTAATAATAGACAAAACACACTGCACGATCTACATGTATTGAATAGGCAATAATAGACAATACACACAGCACGATCTACATATATTGGATAGGTAATTATCAAACGTGATGGATTATCTTGAAAATGAATATGAAATCCTTTTGAATCTATTTGTAAATGAAATAAGATGCAATGAAACAGTTAACGGATGGTTATTTCAACAAAAAACAACAATTTCTCATTTTATACACTTACATTTCTTTAATTCCTAATTTGATTATACAAGTGCATTAAAATGTGTACCGTAAATTGTATTATCACAATTTATATACCTAAAAAAAGAAAGATGTATGATTTTCTGCTGATAATAGTAATCAGTGTTCAAAACTTGAAAGCGCACATTGCACTAGATATTTGTATTTTATTTCAGTACACCTATCGAACATCTGATTACCATATCGAATGTATTAATATAACATAGACAGACTGAGCAAAAAAGCCAGGCTGTTAAAAAAATGTACCAATATTGTTTTTTATCCAGCAGTTTTCAATTTATAATTTTACGTATAGTTTTGTTTTACCCTAAAGCCGTTGATTTTCTTTTCTTATGAAGTCGATATGGTTTTAAATGCGAACCTTGAAGATGGCCCCAAAATTGACCATTACTATTTTATCTATTTACATTTTCCAGTTTGTTGGAAATAGTCGCAGAATTAGCATATCTTCGATTAACGGATTAAACATTACTCTTAGTTGTTGATGTATGTTAGCATTAAACTTGTCTAGACAACGACAACTATAAAAAAACCTTGAGTTTGTTTTATATCATAGTGTTATTTAATTGTGTATAGATTGACAAATTATTTTCATAGTTTGTCGTTTTTGATATGAAAAACAATATATATTTTGGTTTCAGATTTTTGACATAATTTTCTTTGTGTTGATATTTGCCGTGTTCGTATTTGGGTTTGGTATCATCTACCATGCAATCATGTACCCGAACTCAGAACCAGGATATTTACTCTTTAAAGAGATAATATACATTCCATACTGGCAGTTATATGGAGAACTGTTTTTAGATACATTTCAAGGTAATACTTTGACGTTATGGTTCTTTGTTCTCGAACTGCAGGTTTAATTTGTCTAAAATATTAAGATAATAATATCTGTGCAGATTCATGTATTTTGACTGTTCAAACCGAATGCAGATTAGTTTAAGGAAGGCTGCTCAAATATTCTGACGACACATGGAGAATTAATCTCCTGCGTGATAGATTCAATCGCTTAGTTCTTTATTTAGTTATCTTGTCTACATATAACACTAAGAAAGTATGGAATGCTCGCCGAATTAGTTAATTATCAACCAAAACACTTAAAGACTACAGGAAAAAAGTGAAAAATAAAATATCAGTGTAAGGCCTTAAAAACGTGCATAATCCGAATTTATAGTTAGTAGTGTTAATACAGTTATAACAAATGTGTTGGAATGCAAAAAAAAAAAACCCGGGTCATGTTTTTTTCTAAATTCATGTTTAGTATTAATGACACAAAAAAATAAACATGTCTTCTTTTTATCTTCGCCTGTTTTTCGTAATATTGACGCAGATGGACAGATTCAAATTAGATTGCATTACAAACTTTGAGATTTACACTTTCAAAATGTCTACTTCCTATTTATGAAATGTAAAAACCCAAAGTATGTGCCTCGTATTAATTATTCATTATTTTAGATATGTTATAGTATCAATACCGATGATGGAACAGTGCCAGTTATAAATATGAAAAAATTGAAACCAAACAATTGTTTTTAATGCTTGATGCCACATGTAACATGTTAATAACGATAATAAAAAGACAGAATTAATAGATCTGGAAAATTGCTGTGCTAATTGATAATTTGCCCAGTAATCTGAATTATAGTTATCCTCCGATTCAACAGTCTTACTTAGTATTGATTGCGAAGAAGATTCTTTTTGGAAGCTGCCCATCGCCATTATCGAGTCATTATTTTTAACAAGTAGAATAAGCAGACTAAAAAGTTTTTGCAAGATATGTAAGTTATCAACAAAATATGTTTTTTCTTCGAATGTTAATGAATACTGGATCTGCTTTCTTTGATCAGCTCACAAACCCCCGTTTAGTTGGTTGGTTCGTGATGCTCTGTCTTTGGTTTTCTATGTTGTGTTTTGTATTCTATTGTTTGTCATCAAATCGTTTTTTTAGCCGTGGAATTATCAGTTTTATCAATTATGAGTTTTGAAAAAAAGTAAAATTACAAAAATACTGAACCTAAAGGAAAATCCAATCGCAAAGTAAATGTACATCTGGTATCTTTCTCTACAATATCATATATATATATATATATATGTATATAAAAGAAGATCTGGTATTATTGCAAATGAGACAACTATCCACAAGAGACAAAAATGACACAAACATTAACAACTATAGGTCACCGTACGGCCTTTAGCAATGAACAAAGCCCATACCTCATAGACAGCTATATAAGGATCCGATACGACAATGTTAAACAATTCAATCGAAAAAATCAACGGCCTTATTTGTATAAAAAGATGAACCTACCATTTTGTTTCATGATGGACAGGGACGGAAACAGACTGTACAAAAGATCCGGCACTGTATAAGAATGGAACAATGACAAGATGCCCAGAAGTCAGTGAAATAAATTATATGTTATTAGCTGTTTATACGGTTCTGACGCATATCATTCTCGTCAATTTTCTCATAGCAATGTTTTCGTAAGTATTTGATAGACAAACATATTTAGTATTTATGTGTGTTTTGGTTTACTAAACTGGAAACTATCATTAAGAATGAGTCCAAATCTTACAAGATCAATGCCCAATATGAGAATGATGCATGTATAAAAAAGAATAGACATTGGATAGGTTCCAATATTTTTTTTCTCATATTTGAAAGCCTTTGATGTCACGAAAACTCGTGGGTTAACTGTCCTAAACTTTTAAAAAGATAGTTGCATGGAGTCGGAAATTAAACTCAGCAGGTTCATGAAATAATATCTGAGGATGGTTAACTCGCAAGCTGAAAACAGCCGACTAACTGTTAAGTAAAGTTTGTGAATCAGCAACACACATAAATAATCTCTTAAAATAATGTGTTTAATCTTTATAGTTCTACATGCAATGATTTGCGATTGTTACTTGACATTTTATTTTATTTTATTGGCGGTTAAAGCCACAGTTGAGATATCGTAACAACAGAATGAAAAGACATATTGACTTTCTGAAATCAACACCTACCTCAAAATTTCTATCAAAATGGGATATTATGCAAATTTTATCCGTATAAAAAAGGAATAAAGTAAATACACTAAGATCAAGATATTGTTTATAACTGAAGTAGTACGAACTGAACTGGTGTGTCACAGTCTCATATTATAAAAGAAAGGCGAACTATACCAAAGGGATATTCAAAACCATAAGTCGAAGACAAAAGGATAATCACATAGCATCAACCTAAAAAAAAATCAAACGACGAATAACTGTACAAAAAACCAGACATGGAAAACAAAATAAAAGCAAAACGTACCCTACCACAAACCGGGGATGATCTCTAGTGCTGTTGAAAAGAAGTAAGATTGAACGATTGTATTATCATCATATTTACTTCTCCTGTAATGCTTATTATCGATTGTGTTGATTTACAAATTTTAATTTACTTGCTTATTTGGACCTCGCCTTGGAGGCTTTTCTATCTGAATGAGCATGCCACAATGTCAACATAGCTTTTGAACGTATAATGTTGTTTTTCTTTTGCACTCAATAAGGCTGAAATTTAGAAGTACAAAACTTGCAGGGTATTTTCATTAACTTCTCAGGTTTTCCATGTTCATACCTTTTTTTGATAACTGCATCATGTGAAACAAATTGTTTTCGTAGGTACCAAACACTGCTGTCTACAAAGATATTCTAATATTTGGAACAAAATGAAATGTTTTACAAAACATCAAGTCTAGTTTTCGTAATGGTTTAATTTTTCTTATGTCTTATTTTGTCAGGCATACATTTTCAAGGTCTCAAGACAACAATGAACTGGTTTGGAAGTTTCATCGATTTTCGCTAGTCCAAGAGTATTATGACAGGTGTCTTTTGATACCACCGCTGATTATTCTAAATCACACGAAGAGAGCTTTCTTTTTTATCTTAGATAAATGTTGCCATGTCAGTAACACAAAGCACGTAAATGTTTTCAGTAAGTATATGTACAACAATTATTATTTTCTCATCATGGGACATTTAAATTAAATGATTACAGAATATAGAAGGATATAATGATATAATTTGCATATTTATATCATGATTTGGACATTTATATTAAAGATGACATATTAAATACTTGAGCGCTACTTAAATCAGCTACATAAAAAAATTATACTTAAACTGCAACGAGATAATACACATCTGGACAAAACAAGTGATGTTAATTACTGAGCAAAAAATTAAAGTTAAAGCCCATGAAATAAAAAAATCGGTTTTGAAAGTGTTTACTTATCAGAACTGTCCAAGTTGCCCTTCCTCTCGCAGTTTTTGGATTTAATTACCTTATTGATAATTTGTGTACTACGTAGTAATCCCGATGTCTTTGAAATATTTTTCTCTTTCGGGTATTCGCTTAATAATTTGAATTCGTACCACATGTATATAGCAGGAAAACATTCAAAGACCAGAAAGTTTACTTTGCTGGGGCCTAACATTTTTCGATTGATAAAAACATATAGTAAACCTTATGATGTTATATCCAGTTTGAATTAATATCACTATACGGTAATCAAAAATAGATTGAACGGAATCATATACCCACGTTATCTATCCTTCATGTTTGTTTTGTATTAAACAATACCTCATTTTATACTTATGTTCATATACTTTATTCCAAAAAAAGCAATGTTTCAGTAGTAGTTAGAACACTTATTAAATGTTATGCAACAGTTAGTAAATGAACTAGTCTTTTGCAGATCTTTTATGATATTATTCTTTTACAAAGCACAAACATGTCGTCATTCAAATCAAAAGTCAACAAAACATTTCAACAAACGTTTATAGACATGTCAGTAACGAAACTGTTGTCAGGTCATTAAATGTAGCATATTTTGGTATTGGTATTGATTTATTCATACGGTCTTTGCATCGCTGATAAACACATTTATTCCAAAACCAGTTGTTAGCGTGACGCGCTCTTTGTTTTTCTTATATGTTTTATAGTGTATGATACTAAACCGCTAACGGAAGGGGTTGTGCTTTATTTTCATATGACGAAGACCTTTTATTTAGTTTGATTGAGGTATAGAGCTGTTATGTCAGTAGCTTCTAGTAGTTCTTTATTAATGTATGCATCTTTGCCATTTTGCTTAATTTCTTTTGTTACCTCTTCTGACTTCAGACTCGAAAATTAAATTGCTGTGTGCTTGTTTTTTCTACGTTTTCCAGATGTATAAGGGGAGGGTTGAAATCTCTCAAAACATGTTTAATCCCGGCGCATTGTTGTGTCTGTCCCAAGTAAGGATCCTTTGGCCTTTGTTAGTCTTATCTTGTATGTCTTTTTTAAAATTTAGTTCATTGATATGTTTTGAAGTTTATTGTAACGTCAGTTTTCACAAAACTAGTACATAGTTTTGTTAAGGGGTCAGATTAATCACGCCTAAGGGTGCCAAATATTTTCGCTGTGTCGAAGACCCATGGGTAGCTTTGGACTGTTTTCTGCTTTTTGGTCGGTTTTGTGTCTCTTTGAAATGTCCCTTTTTCATTTTTCAATTTTACGCTTTTATATTGTTACGTTATAAATGTGTATTGTATGCCTGTTCGTGTAAAACATGGTTTTAAGGAGGAATACTTTATCATTATCGTTACCATTTTCAGGAACCTAATTTATATTATTGCTGCCTAGTCAGCTGGTACCATATAAAAAGATTGTATCTGCATATTGCCGTTTAGAAATAACTAATTACTAATAACTAATTATGAGATTTATCATGATTACCAACGAGATGAGGATACAAACAACAAAAACTAAAATAACAATAATATCGAATCAAAGTAATTTCAAAACGAAATCATTTCATCAAATGTTAAAATTAAAAGTTCAAAAACTTCAAAGGAATCGAAAAAATGGCCTTTCACAAAGAAAGAAATATATATCTTTCTACAAAACATTACCAAATAATATATAATTGCCAATAATTCAACCCACAACAATCCACTAGAGACTAAAGGGATTTAAACTACTGTAGCGGTGCTTGCCAACCATGAACAAAACCTATACATACAGTAAATAAACAAAGGCTCCGGACAGAAAAAAATGTAAAAACATATCAAAACAGAAATCAAAAGGCCTGATTTATGCTGAAACGAAAATCTTATTACACCTTGTACATATAATAGCAACAAACCAAAAGCAAAAAAGGTAGAACACTTTTAAAATGTGGTAGAATAAAAAAATGAACTCACATTTAAGATAAACGTAATACATGGCCGTGAAGTTTAAATATGTAAGATTTTACATATACTGAATATCCGATCTATTTTTTGTTTGCAAGGAATTGACATGAAACTTAAAGAAAAGAAAAGAATCGACTTGTTGGAGAAAGATGCAGTAAACAGTTATTCAAATGCATCAGTTTCATTACGAAAATACAGGGCGAGAGCTATATCTAGTGACGACGGGAGGTAAGCGAATAAGGAAATGCAATATTTCCCCTTTCTACCTTTTGTTTTACATGTACGTTAAAACAATTTCACTACGGCAGGTTCTGATTGATTTCATATCTCATTTCAAATCGGAACTTGATTGATGTATATGACTTTCAACGTCATCATGCTCATAAATGAAACCATCTTTCAAACATATTATTAAGATACTTCCAAAAATAGAAGATCTGCTTCATATCGTGATCTGTTCCCCGACATTGACAATAATGGACGAATTCAGACTTCACCCTATTACAAGTTTGATGATTTCAACTATCCAATTGTATTCATCCTGAGGATACTTGGCAGTAGTTATGTACATTTCTTCCCATATCATATATAAAAAGGAGATGTGGTATGATTGCTAATGAGACAAACGTCCACAAGAGACCTAAATTACACAGAAATTAACGTTATTAGATATAGGAAGATGTGGTGCGAGTGCCAATGAGACAACTCTCCATCCCAGTAATTTAAAAAGTAAACCATTATAGATTAAAGTAAGGCCTTCAACACGGAGCCTTGACTCACATCGAACAACAAGCTATAAAGGGCCCCAAAATTACTAGTGTAAACCCATTCAAACGGGAAAACCAACGGTCTAATCTATATAAACAGAACGAGAAACGAGAAACACGTATATATTACATAAACAAACGACAACTACTGTACATGACTATTTAAAAGTTTACTCTCGTGGAGATTCAAACAATTTAGACTGTGTATGCCAGGTTTTTGTTTTAACAAAACAAAAATCCAACATATATAACCGACACGATATATCTTTGTCTTTCAATACTGGCAGAGTCAATTGCTTTTAAGTTTTATTCCCGTATGTGACATTTAGACTGAGCGTGGATTCATATGACGGTTTATTATGCATAACAGGAAACGGTTACCCAGTTGACACGCTAGGCCCCGTTCAGTTTCCCCCTCAGTTTTTGTTTGATATCTTGATGTTTATCTACCTTATTTATTTGACAGGTTTATGTATTGGTACACAACTAAGATTGATCGTCAGTACACTGAATTGTTAAATTTCGATCACAATTAGTCGGCAGTACTTTTGTAAAACCGACTCATGGTGCCGTAAGGTATACTGTAGTCCATTACAAAAATCTACCATGTCTGATAACGTTACATATGAAATACACAACTTTCTGCAATTTTTTAAAAATTGAGAATAACAATCATAAAAGAAACGGATTCAACCATCATAACTCGTGTATTTCAAGATTTCTTACCTCTCAAAAGTTAAGCTTTGATTATTGAAAAAGCTCGGTAGACCTCAAGCTTTAAATATTGAAATTCCACTGTCTCCAGTGGATATATATATCGTAACACACTTGTTGCAGTGATGGAATCAACTTTGTTGGATGACACCATTCATTCGATCTTTTTTTGAAACAGCAATAAGCGGCTCATTGCATAGGCTCTTGTGGAAAGTTGTGACTGAACCTAAGTCCAAATTTTAAACACAATTAGATTTTCAATACTAAAAGAGAGGGTATTTATGAATATTTTCGACTCTCTGCATTCCAAAACTAAAAAGTTATGATAAAAGTAAGGTTTACAAATAAGTCAACAGGACAAAAATTGTCAATTGACCGCATGAGGAGTTTTAGCGTTTCAAAGTCGATTTTACACCATTTTTCGTAAGATTTTATTATCTTTTACATAAATCTTCCTCGCCGCAACTACTAGACCAAAATAAACCGCAATTTCGGCCTAAGTCATCCTTAGGATGTCTAGTTTAAAAAGTGTTTCCGATGACTCCATCCAACCCATCAACCAAGATGGCAATCATTGCAAAAAATATAACATAGGGTGCAATTCATTTAATGCAAAGTAGTATCTACAAAAAAGTCCATATGACCAAAATTCTCAAGTGCCCCATTAGGAGTTATTGGCCTTTTAAAGTATTTTTTTCACAATTTTCGTAAATTTTGTAATCTTTTACATAAATCTTCTCCTCTAAACAACTGGGCCAAATAAAACCAGACTAAATCATTTATTGTCCAATAGCATGTTGATTTATCAATAAATTTCTCATAATATTGATAGGCTTGAATAATTGAACTCTTTGTTTTTTGCAGTTTCAGGGTTAAAAAAATTGCTCGTATCATACCTCTCTATTGTCAGATAAGACTGTGAACCAAAATACTCAACTGACTTTAGTGCAGGGTAGTCATATCAGTTAGAAATTAAAGTAAATATCAAAGGTTTGATCTTTTTATCTTTTAATCTTTGTTAACTTTTGTGGTTAAATCTTTACTGAGTCCTTTAGGTGCCATGTAAATATAAATATTTTTGTTTGCCGGAGATTAAATTAGTTGCGCTCCAGCTTGAATGACTTTTGAACTGGTGCGCACTACTTTCTTGCTTTCCCCCTCAGTTTGGTATCTGAATCTTTATCTACCTTATCTCTTTATGAGGTTTATGTATTGGTACACAACTAAGATTGATCGTAAGTATACTGAATTGTTCAATTTCGATCAAATTTAGTCGGCAGTACTTTTGTAAAACCGACTCATGGTCCAGTATAGTATACTGTTGTCCACCAGACAAACATGTTTAAATACGACCGTGCAGTTACAATGTACGCTCGTAATAAGATAGCTTAGAAAATAATTTAATTACTTCTTTCACAAGGTTTTAAAGCCCAGTATACAAAGTTTGTAAACAAACTATTTCGATGCGCTTTTCAAACAATTTCATATTTTGAATGCTTTGACAATTTTGTGACTTAAAAAAATTTATATTAAACAATGGGACAGTATACATAAAATGAAGTTAATACTCATTTCAATGTTAAATCATTGCTTATAAATTCAAGTCATATACAAAATAGTGATAAACATGATGATTCTGGTTTAGATATTGTTTTGAATTTATGTTGAAAAACTCTTATTTTTAGATAGATCAATTAAAAGTTTCACCAGCCGTTTCTCCTATATCCTCTTAAACTAGATAAAAATATACCGTAAAGTGGCATTTTTTATACAATTCGATACAAATGGCGTTGTATTGTGGAAATCATTGCATAAACCTTCGACGTTATCACGTGACTTTTGTTTGATATATCAAACCGGACACTGGAAACTGATTATTATCGAACTTAGGAACTGTAAATGAACTTATTTTCGCGGATACTTTATTTCGTGTTTAACAGTATGAAGTCCACTTCGCAGCGATTTAATTTTGCGATTTTTTTTTGTATCTTTTTGAAGTAGTTTGATAAGTAAAGATTCAAGTTATACATATTCGCGACGATTTATATTTGCGTTATTTTCTAATAAATAAGTTCGTTTACAGTATTGTTTTCATGTATCTCAAGATGAAATTTATCTTAGAATACAAACAATTGGCTTTAATATTATAAGCGGTACCAATCGTATTGAACAAGATTCTTATTTTAAATATTCAATGTACAGAATTCGATTTACCCGAGAACACCATGTATTGTTTCATTGTTATTTTTTGAGAACTTTCGAAATCAAAAATCGCGAGCTCAAGTTGGAGATGTACTCATTTTATAAATATTTGTACAATGGGACAACAATGTCGAAATACTTTTTGTCAACTTTGAGAAAGGGAACTTTATTATTTGTTTTATTTATCACATGTTATAATTTATGAACGGATAAAGGCAATTCTTTAAAATTGCTCCCTGACACGATAATGTTCAAACCGTTTCAAATTGAATTAACACTTATTATTATATTGGTTGCAATGAATTACATTGATTTCCCAGTTAGATAAAAACCGATAAGTTCCCATGTGAAATAAATGTAGTTATTTCACTCTCTGACGTCATACAACAATAGGCGTTGTCAAGACGTCGATAACGTCGGATCAAAACAAATTGTGAATGCGTAGGAAAACATATGGTTCCTTACATTTTTTACATTAATTTCATAAAAAAAAAGCCATTTGCAAATGTAATAAAAAGTATTCCTAATCGGCGTATTTAAATATCAAAAATAAGACAACTTGTGACCGAACGCCGCTATGGATTAAACTCGTGCTGCGCACTCGTTTAATCCATGCGTCGTTCGGTCACGCGTTGTCTTATTTTTGATATTCAAATACGCCGATTAGTTATACTATAAATGTAATATTTGTCTACAGCGCATACATTAATCAGAAACGTCCAAGACCAGTGTATATTGAAAGCCGGGGGTGTATGAATACTATGAATTTATACTGGCAAAAAAAAGCGTCAATGTTTATTTTACAATTGTATCTATGTTGTAAATATAGATTATTCCATGTTCTTGACTTTACAGTTATTCTCATGACGCAGAACATAGCTTACATGATCAAGTCGAAAAAGTGACAAAGGAGGTTGGAAAACTTCAAAATTTCTTGGAAGAGATGAAACAGGATATCAAAGACATAAAGTCATATAAGCAGAGAGTATTACTAGTTGAACTTCCTAAGGGTATTCCTAGTGGAACACATGTTCCAGAGGAGGTCCCAATGTTTCAACAAACGTCATAAACAATTACATAATTCTATTCTCAGTCAGGAACAGCCTGTACCAAATCTGGAATACAGCAGTCGTTTAATGTGTTTTAACCTTTGAGTTTGTCTTTTGTAAATAGAGTTTTATTTTTGAATTTTTCTGGGAGTTCTGTATTTTTGGTATTTAACCCTCTGTTACTCAATGTAGACGTAAACAATAGCAATGTGCGTTGGTTTTACTCCGCTTATTCTATACAAAATGGTTGATAACAATAATTTTATTTACTCATCTACTGTGGATTCATTTATTTTCGTGGGTATCAATTTTCGTGGATTGACGTAAAACTGCATTCACGTGGATATTTGATTTTGTGGTTATGCCAATATCTGCATACAAAGTATATAAACAATCTACGTTTCGTTGAACATTAAAATTCGTGGTAATCATGTACCCACGAAATCCACGAAAATATCCAACGAATATTAATGAATCCACAGTATAAGTTTGTGTTTGGATTGAGATTGGTTTTTTATCAGCTAACTTTTATGTTTCTACTGTAAAAATCAATTTGCTTAAAACATGTATTGAGCTTAGCATTTAAAATGACAGTTCAATAAATTTAATGGGTATTATTTTTAATGCAAGAACATAAATACAATCCTCTGGTTAAATAAAAAAAAGGATAAAATTGCTTGCAGTATTATGTTACAAATTGTTTTAAATTGGTTATTTTTTTAATAAAAGTATTTAGAAAAGATTAAAATCGGACGTATTTATGAAAATATTAATCTTAGAAATTAGATGGAAGAACACATTTCATCCGAAAATGTATTAGAAAAACAAAAAATACGGGCTATTCATTTATGAAACCAATTAGTACATCCACAGCAAAACAACACATATATGATGAATATATGATGAGCATTATTTAAAGCAACAGACGTTTACTGATGCTTGAACTGAATCAAACGATCAAGTAGAGATAATAAGATAATAAACAAAAACCAAGGGAATTGCAAGAGTTATCAAATGAACCATGCCCCCTACGGAAAAAAGCTAGGATAAGCTTCCCCTTCTATGAAATCAAAGGTTAAAAAATTAGTGATCATTCATTATTCTCAATATGAGATGCATGCCAAAAATATTTTATAATGCAATTCATAATAATACACTATACTAAATTGGTTTTTCATAAAAAAAAAAAAGCATCCGTTTTCGTAAATGTGAACAAATCTGACTAGTGAAAATGTTCATCCTGTTTATCGAGTCAAGTTCTATCTGTCCTGAAATTTTATCAAGCATATAAACCGTTGTTGAGTTGCTGCCCTTGAGTTAGTAATATTATTATTAAATGTAAAGGTAATGTGAACATAGGTATTAAACAAGTTTCCTCATTGTCAGATTTAGTATGAGTGGCCGATTAACCTATGGATGAAGTTCGAAAGATGATTACTGAAATTGAAAATGGAAACAGGTAATGTGTAAAAGGGACAACAACCCGACCATAGAGCAAACTACAGCAGAATGTCATCAATTGGTCTTCAATGCAGCGCGAAAATCCCGCACCCATAGGTGTCCTTCAGCTGGCCCCTTAACAAATGTATACTAGTTCAGTGATAATGGACGTCATACTAAACTCCGAATTATACACAAGAACCGTAAATCAAAATTCATAAAAGGCCAGAGGTTATGGTGACTTTGTTCTTGGTATTCTATCTAAAGGCTTTTAGTAATACGATACCCACTGTTATTTTCGAATTTGTGTTTGTCGACTCACGATGAGTATCGTGTACAACTCAAAACACCAAAAATAGACCAATCTCTGAAAACTAAAGTGTAAATTATATCTAAATTCGAAATGATTTGAAGATCTTGTTAGGTTGTGCCCCGCACGACGCGTTGTGGGAGACAAAAAAAAAAACCTATTCCGTCCGTATGTTTATCTGACAGGTCAACTCTCTCACGTGTACAATGTTTGACATATTTTTATCACACTTGTAGGTTAATGTGAGCGTTGTCGCTGACAAATTTGAAAATCAAAGACGATTATTTTTTTTAAAGACACTAGAACATGTAAAACACACCCGCGAAATCGAGGGAATTTAGAGCATGGTTGAAAGTATGTATACTGTTGTAGCGAGAAATTTTGTAATAGAGTTTGTTCAGTAATACAGTTTAAAATACAAATGGCGTTGTATTGTGGAAAACATTGCATAAACTTTCGACGTTATCACGTGACTTTTGTATGTGAAATCCAATCGGACACACGAAACCGGTTATTATCGAACTGAAGTACTGTAAATCAACTTATATTCGCGGATACTTTATTTCGCGTTTTACACTATGCAGTCCACTTCGCAGCTATTTAATTTCGCGGTTTTCTTATCTATTGATGTAGTTTGATAAGTAAAGATCCAAGTTATACATATTCGCGACGATTTATATTCGCTATATTTTCTAATAAATCTCTCGCGAAAAGAAGTTGGTTTACAGTATTGTTTTCGTGGATCTCAAGATGAAATATATCTTAGAAAACAAACCATTGGCTGTAATATTATAAGCGGTACCAATCGTATTGAACAAGATTCTTATTCTTAATATTTTATGTACTGTGTATTCGATATACTCTAGGACACCATGTATTATTTCATTATTATTTTTTTTAGAACTTTCGTAATCACAAATCTCAAGCTGGATATGTATTCATTTGATACATATTTCGACAATTGGACAACGATGTCGAAACATTTTTTGTCAGCTTTGCCAAAGGGAACTTTATCATTTTTTATTGATAACATGTTATAATTTATGAACGGAAAAAGGTAATTCTCTAATATTGCCAATGTGCGGAACAATGACCTCAGGACTAATAATAACCTCCCTGACGCGGTATTGGTCAAGCCGTTTGAAAATGAATTAACACTAGGTAAATGTAAAATGTGTATAAAGCGCATGCATTCATCAGAAACGTCCAAGACTCGTGTAAATTAAAAGCCGGGGATGTCTGAATACTATGAATCTCTACTGGTAAAAAATAATACTAGTAAGTAGATTATTCCATGTACTTTACAGTTATTCTCATTACGCAGAACATAGCTTACACGAGCAAGTCGAAAAAGTGACAAAGGAGGTTGGAAAACTTAAAAATTTCTTGGAAGAGATGAAACAGGATATCAAAGACATAAAGTCATATGAGCAAAGATTCATAAGGGTGTTTCTAGTGGAACACATATTTCAGAGGTCACAATGTTTCAACAAACGTCATAAACAATTACATAATTCGATTCTCAGTCAGGAACAGCCTGTACCAAGTCTTGAACACAACATTTGTTTACCATTCGTTTAATGTGTTGGAACCTTTGATTTTGTCTTTTTAAAATGGATTATCTTTTTCTAGGAGTTTAGTATTTTTAGTATGTAACCTTCTGTTTCTCAATGTAGACGTAAAGAACAGCAATGTGCATGAGCATTAGTACGCTTATTCTATACAAAAAGGTTAAATACCATAATTCTATATATACACCTGGAAAAAAGTATTGCAAAACCAAATTCAAATTCAAATTAAAAAAATACTTTTATTTTTTTGTTAAAAAATTTGTTGAAATAGAACTAGTTTACCATTATTTAAATATAAACTGAGTTTAATCAATTAAAATCTACTCTATCAGTTCTTATCTGCACATGCAGCTACTGTACTCGTTAACACTAAAACAGATGTTTTAATCCTCATTGTTTTCAACACTTAAAATAACCAAGTTTATAAATTTATGTAATTGACACCTTGTAATTGGTCATCCACAACTCATAACTGCAGCAAGATGGCAGATATCCAGCATGAGGGAAACAGGTATGCCGCTGTGATAATTGCACGTATTGTTGGTCATCTCCATTCCACTTTAAGTCTTTTTGAGAATACAAATCAGGCAAGAAACGATGTTAAAGACCGTCCGAGGTCAAGAAGACCCCCTATAACATCTGCTAGGGAAAATTAAGCATAATGAGGTTGGTCAGAAGGAAACCTATTGCAAACAATACAATCGTAAAAAGAGAATAATGAACATACATGAGCCTTTAAGCAAGAACTGTTCAAGATCGGATCATCGCTACTGGTTATCTTGCGATAATACCATTTCGGCGACCTTTGCCTACGAACAGACACACAGATGCCCGTATCCAATATTGTGCAGAGCTCGCCAAAGTTGGAAATTAACGTCGTGGAGGAAGATCCATTGTTCCAATGGAATTCGGAATTTCAGTAAAACTTGTAAAATGCATTTTTTTGTACAAAAAACACTTCATTATGTTATAAAAATTTTGGTTCGATAAAACCTTTTTTTTCATACATTTTTTGTTCGTTTTAAAGCCAATGTTATCATTAACTACGTTTCAATATTATTTTACAAATATTTTATTATATTCCATCCAAAATAAAAGACTGATTTTTCAAATCAAGGTGTTGCAATACTTTTTTCCATGTGTATACTTATCTTTAAACTTGTGTTTGAATTTATATTGGTTTGTTATCAACTCACCTTTATTTTTTCCACTGTGAAAATCAATATGAATAACATGTGTATTGAGCTGAGCATCTAAATGACGGTACACTAAATTGAAAGGGTGATTTTAATGCAAGAACACAAAAATAATCCTCTGGTTAAATAAAAAAAGAAGATAGAATTGCTTCCAGTATCATATTACAAGTTGTTTTAAGTTGGTTATTTTTTTTTTATTAAAAGTATGTAGAAAAGATTAAAATCGGACGTTTTCATGAAAAGGTGAATTATAGAAATTAAATGGTAGAACAAATTTGCGTCCGACAAAAACCAAGGGAATTGCAAGATGAGTCAAATGAACCATGCCTCCTACGAAAATAGAATAAGCTCCCCCTGCGATGAAATCAAACGTTAACAAATTAGTGATCATTATTTATTCTCAATATGAGATGCATACCAAATATATCTTTTAATGCAATTCATAATAATACACTATACTAAATTGATTTCTCATTATATAAGCATCCGTTTGCGTAGCTCATGTGTACATTGGTATTAAAAAAATCTCCTAATTGTCAGATTTAGAATGAGTGGCCGGTTTACCTATTGATGAAGTCCGAATGATGATTACTAAAATTAAAAATTGAAGCGGGGAATGTGTCAATGAGACAACAACCCGAACATAGAACAGACACTTACAAAAGGTCACCAATAGGTTTTTAATGCAGAGAAAAACTGCCGCACCCTGAGGGGTCCTTCAGCTGGCCCCTTGACAAATATATACTAGTTCAGTGATAATGGACGTCATAATCAACTCCGAATTATACACTAGAAACATAAATTAAAATTTATACAGAGCAAAAAAAGGCCAGATGTTATGGTGATTATGTCCTTGGTTTTGCTATCTAAAGGCTCCCAGTAATACGATACCCACTGTAACTTTCGAGTTCGTTTTTGTCGACTCACGATGAGTATCATGTACAACTCAAAACACCAAAAACAGACCAATCTCTGAAAACCAAATGGCAAATTAAAATGAATCTAAATTAGAAATGATTTAAAGATCTTGTTGGATTGTGCCCCTCACGACGCGTTGTTGGAGACACAAAAGACCTCTTCCGTCTGTCCGTTTGTTTGACAGGATTTGTTTAGCTCTCTCACGTGTACAGTGCTTGACAGAATTTATCACACTTGTAGGTTTATATGAGCGTTGTCGCTGAAAAATTTGAAAATCAAAGCCGATCATTTAAAAAAAAAAGAGACTAGAACACACCCGTTAATTTGCTGTTATCATCATCAGAAGTCATCGCAGGTCTATTCGGTGGTTGATAAGATTGCTTCTAGACTAAAACACACGCGAGACGAAACTACATATAATTTTGCCATGCCCTGTAAATCTATTATTTTAGGCTTTTTTTTTATAATTTTGATAAATGTTACGCATGGTTATAAATCTAATATGAGATTTGAGTTAAATCGGTGAACATGAATAAGACAGCAAGTGCCCATTTAAGAGCAAACGCTCGTTGACTAGGAAAAGCTCAAAATTGAAGTTAATTTACTATATTCTATATGTCTACGTAACGTTAAAGTGTATTTCCTTTACGTTATATTTATGTATGCACCCAACTGTACATGAATACGACATTAAACCATGTGCCTAAGTTTGTAAGCCATATGACAATGAAAACATAAATCAGAAGTGACCCTGTGTGAACCGGAAGAATCTATTGGGCGGTATTTATCTAGTGTAAAAGTAAACAGAACCTTCAATTAGAAATCAATATCATATACTATACTAGTATTAAAAATTACCGACATTGACATTTTTCAACCCGGAGTAACGAACTGCATGCATTTACCGCACAAAATGTAATGAAACCGTTGGCTACAATAAGCTATAAATTCAACGACTATCTAAAGGAGATATTAAGAATTCGATATCAAACTACATCATCTCGAGTGGAAAAACCTTCACCTGTTCTCTGACTAAATGTTGTTTTTAATTAGGTTTTCCGAAATTTCTCTGGAAAGACCTTCTATATTTCGTTCTGATTATAAGGACTTTCCACATATCTGTAGAAATACTTGTTGTATTTCTTCTGATTTTTGTTTCTTCTAACAAATTTGTTTCATGCAGTATATAGTGGTTTTGCAAGACGGTGCTTTTATATAGATTTTTTTTGCATAAGTATGATATTGAAAAGTTTTGCGTTTGTAGACCGACCTTGTGAAGTTGAATACTTCTTATTGTTATCGAATACTGTTTTTATTGTTCGTTTATCTTCTCTGTAAATAATAGTAAACATGGTAAAAGAAATCGAAAAAAGATTTTACGAAAGTGACAATATGAGAGTTATTACCTCCTCTGTATTTTAATTTACCTCAGGCATAGACTACCTTAGCTGTATTTGGCAAATCTTTAAGGAATTTTGGTCCTCAATGCTCTACAACCTCGCACTTTATTTGGCCCTTTAATCTTTTTGGATTAGAGCGTCACTGATGAGTTTTATGTAGACGAAACGCGCGTCTGGCGTATAAACTAAATTTAGTCCTGGTATCTATGATGAGTTTATTTACAACTGCTGGGTCGATGCCACTGCTGGTGGAGATTTATTTCCCCGAGGATATCACAAGCCCAGTAGTCAGCACTTTTTGTGCTGACATGAATTGTCATTGATATGGTTATATTTTTAAATTTATTGTTATAAAATTTAGAATTATTTGAAATTCTAAGGCTTTTCTACCTTAGACATAGATTACCACAGCTGTATTTGGCAAACATGTTAGGAATTTTGGTCCTCAATGCTCTACAACTTCGTATTTTATTTGGCCCTTTTTTAACTTTTTTGGATTCGAGCGTCACTGATGAGCCTTATGTAGACGAAACGCGCGTCTGGCGTATATACGAAATTTAGTCCTGGTATTTTTGATGAGATTGTTTACAACCACTGTGTCGATGCCACTGCTTGAGGAGATTTATTTTCCCGAGGGCATTGCAAGCCCAGTAGTCAGCACTTTGTGTGCTGACATGAATTGTCATTGATATCTTTATAAACTGTATATAAATTTACTGTTATAAAATTTATAATTATTTAGAATTGAGGAAACGCGCGTCTGGAGTATATACTAAATTTAGTCCTGGTATCTATGATGAGTTTATTTACATTAGTTATCTATAACTGTATACAATGATTGGTAGGTTGAAGTCCTTTGTTCACTAATTTGAAATTGAAGTTAAGGTCAAAGGTCAAGGTAATATACCATATTTTGATTTTTCCTTGTTTTTTTATCTACTCTAGAACTAAGCAGATATAAACTAAATGATTAGAGCAAAATGTTTACCTCATTATGACGAACATCTGATATATTTAAATTAAACAGCATCTTATAGGAGAAAAAAACCTTAAATTGGTTGTATTCAAGGCTAATTATTCTACAAGTTGTTTCGTAGTAAAGCAATATGGTTTTATGCAATTTTAAAGTGGCATACGACCCTGACTATATCAACCGGAAAAGACATTGAATTGACAGGTTGAAGTCTTGTCCATTCCTTTTATAAAAAATGTAATAAGAAACAATGTAATGAAGTATAAGGAAACCATAAATATTTCGAATCTTTGTGAATAATGATTTGATATGATACTGGAAGTCATATTTTTTAAACCGGAAGTAGCAAATTAAATCCTGAATTCAGAGAAAGATATATGTATATATATATATATATATATCCCGTATATTTATTGAATCATTATGGAAAACCGTATGCTAGGACGCCAAAAGTAACTTTGAGTAAACCAAAGTAGCTTCTCGTCAATCATTTAGAAAATGATGTCTTAAAACCTTCAATTGTTTCTCAACAATTATATCTATTTTTTTTCTTCTTTTGCCTCGTTTTTTTTTTCTTAGGTGTAAAGCGGTTTGGTAGATATCTCTCGAATTTGTTGTATATGATTTTAAACAGTAATTGCGCTGTTTAACCGAGCGCTTATGATTCTGTAATCTTGTCATCAATCTTATTAGATATCGACAAAATAATTTTACTAAACTGATACTAAGCGACACGTCGTAAAATATCTTACATACAAACGTGTATTGGCATTTAAAGGAAATTACCTTCTAGTACAACTTCTAGTAAATTGTATTTTGGAATAACACTCACTTCCCCTCATACAGTAGAGACTAAGTGACATTTCATTTTAAGACCTTGCTCAATAACCTCCAAATAAGGTCAAAGGTGTAATCCGGCAGTATAGATTTGTTTGCACGTCTTTAATGTTAAAGTATAAAAAGCAAGCGGGAAATGACGAATTATCTCTCCTTTTTCAAACAGAAAATTATACAAAATGTAGAAACCACATCATTTATTTGTTTTTAAATCAGTATACATCTATCCATATATGATACCTTTAACTAGATTTTATCATTTTTCACATCAAATATATTGTTTCGGGTGGAAAGGCCTTCAATTGTTCTTTCAATAATTGGATTTTAATCAATAAAACGATAAAGTAGAAACACAGATTGTTTTCTTTTCTGAAATTTATATTTTTTCTTCCCCTAAGCTGTAAGCTGTCGTCTAGTTATTTGGTATATGAAATCGAACAGTTAATACGCTTTTGAAACAAACATCGCTTACTTGAATACTTTTCATATCAGAGTTTTTTCCCTGAACACTGTTTGTTCTAAGACTTTGCAAAGAATCCAAAAAATGTATTTACCAAATTGCCTCTGATATCCGAAGGATGCTTTGATTTTTTTTTTACAAAAGCTGTATAGAGATTTTAAGTTAGAGTTAATTCAATTGATGCATTTGATATAAGTGATATCCATTTGTAACTGAAAATAAAAGGTAAGAGAGAGGGTGGGGGAGTGGGGTGTTTTGACTTACATAAAGGGTTATTGGTCTGAAAATAGTACGAAAAAAAACATTCTATCTAGGTCGACTGAAAACGTAATTCCAAGTAGTTTAAATGAACTGGAGCCCCATTTCAATCCCCACTTTACACAAATTTGATCCTGACTATGTTTTTGCTACCTATCCAAATAACACTTGTTTTTTTCCATATCAATCTTAAGTTCCGAGATTTCAGCATACAATTGGAGAACACGAAGAGATGCATCGAGCGATTCTGGCGAGCCATCTAATATCAAGGATGTATCATCTGTTACTATATATCCCTAGTTCAGATGAGAATATGTTATTAATTTAACAAATAAAATGTATACTTTTATCTGGGACAATAAACCAGATAAGGTCAAGCGAGATCTTTTATATCAAAATTATTATAAGGGTGGATTAAAAATGCTAAATTTAAAAGCATTTATACAGATACTAAAACTTACATGAGTGAGACGTTTGTATAATTCGAATATAGAGCTGGTGAGATTAGTCTATATTGTGGAGCAAGTAAATTCGATTGAAATAAGTCATATTGGGCCTACTAAAAGGTCATCAAATAAATTTTGGCAAGAGGTTTTTGATGCTTGGAAAACCCTTAATCAAATTAGAAAACCAAGATGTATTGATGAAATTCTATCGTATTCTTTATGGGAGGAAGAAAACTTTAAAATTGGTTGTTCAAGAGTCTACTATAAAAACTGGGCAAATGCGGGAATTTGGGCAGTGCAAGATTTGTAAGATGACCAGGGCAAAGTTATGTGATATCAAAATTTCCAACAATTATATCAATTTAGGCCAAATATTTTACATTATTATGGAATAGCACACTCGCTTACTGAGTGGTTAAACACATACATTTTTTGAAAATATTGTCAAGTAAAAAGTAAAATCACAAAAATACTGAACTCAGAGAAAAATCAATTTGGAAAGTCCATAATCACATGGCAAAATCAAAAAACAAAACGCATCAAAAACGAATGGACAAGAACTGTCATATTCCTGACTTGGTACAGGCATTTTCAAATGTAGAAAATGGTGGATTAAATCTGGTTCTATAGCGCTAACCCTCTCACTTTAATAACAGTCTCATCAAATTCCGCTACATTTACATGATGCGTTAAATAAACAGTCACAATTAATAAAATAGTCAAAATATGGGTACAACAGTCATCATCGTATAACAATTTTAAAAGGAACAATTTAACAGGACACAAAAACATCTACTATCTACGAACACATGGATTGATTTGAGTGTCTGACGTCAGAAAAATTGTATACGTCACATAAATTTGGTGTTCAATGTGCATACAAACAATTTTAAAATTCACATAGGCAATGTACGCATACAGGGTTAAAAAAATCAAAAGTATGTAAGAATAAATTACAGAAATAGACCGAGATTCAAACCAGTCCAAAAGTTATACCAAGAATTTATGAGAATCCAAAACTTTTAAAAGGAACAATTTAACAGGACACAAAAACATCTACTATCTACATGTACGAACACATGGATTGATTTGAGTGTCTGACGTCAGAAAAATTATATACGTCACATAATCACGTAATCTATCATATGTTACCAGAGAGGATTTTTTTCAAACCCGGGAGAACACATTATGTTTCTTAATTTAAAAAAGTCTACATTAAGCCATCATATGGCACTGGACATGATATTTGTTACCAAATTTAAATATAAATCGGATCAGAATCTATCGTATCTGGTGGAAATACCACCATTTGTTCTGTGGAAAATTGATTTATTATTATTATTATTATTATTATTATTATTATTATTATTATTATTATTATTATTATTATTATTATTATTATTATTATTATTTTTATTATTATTATTATTATTATTATTATTATTATTATTATTATTATTATTATTATTTTTATTATTATTATTATTATTATTATTATTATTATTATGATGATGATGATGATGATGATGATGATGATGATGAGGATGATGATGATGATGATGATGATGATGATGATGATCATTATTATTATTATTATTATTATTATTATTATTATTATTATTATTATTATTATTATTATTATATTATTAGAGGCGGGCAGACCACACCTTCATTTAAATAAAATTTAACAACAACTTCACCTAGTTAAATTGATATTTCCAGTAACCGATCGTAAGAAGTACATAAACCATGTTGAAATAATAATTATAATCGCAAGCAAACGCTATATATTTTTCAAACATTAAAAGTAGATGTCTGCCCTTTGTGTGTGCTTCTAATTCTGGTATCTTTTGCGATAGCTTGTCCTTGAATCAAGTAGAATGTACCTGTGCAGGAGAAGAACCTAGCAGTGCCAATCTTTCCTTGTACTGAAGTGCCAGGTCTCCTAATCGAAACACAACTGACTCTTCAGAGTTCCTTTGAGTTTCAAAAATGTATGTGACCAGCTCGGCTAATGCAGTTTCTCTTATTATAATTTCCTCCTGTGTGCAACTGCTTTCGATCTCTTTTTGTCTCTTTTTTGTTTTGTTTATCTCTCTCTGTTATATACATCTGCGAGACAAGACAAGTGATACTCCATCTCTTGTGCTTTAACATCACCACTACTCAGCTTTGCCAACAGTTGTTTATCCTGATGAGCTGTTGTACAATCCACTAGTCGTTGGTTTAGTTTCATTGTCATTGCCTCTCTTAAGAAAGATACTGGTGACTCTTTATCACAAATGAAACATTTATGCACATTTTCAACTGCATTTTGTTGTTGATCTTTAGAACGAGAAGTACACCTAAAAAGTTTAGGAGACGTACAATCACTTGAACTTCCAGATGGTATCGGTGACATATTGCGTTTTTGGGCTCTCTCAACTTAAGTATTATTGAACTTTATCCTACACACATAATGGTACTTGGCATTTTCGTTTTTCATTGTAATTTCAATACCCTCTCCGTGGTTTAATTGCCGAATATCAAGAGGGATAGGGAGGGCATTAAATTCACGAAAAAGAGGAATATGTTTGCCTTACATTGTATATCCTTCTTCTGACGATGTTAGTAGGTCTGTTGTGACCTCCTGACACAAACAACATGTTGTCAATCAGTTTCCCAACTATTTGCTGAAGAAGCTGATAAGCGAATTCTTGTCGTCATTTCAAAACCTAAGTAACTATTATATAAACAAAATTAATCAACAATGAACTTAAAGAACAATAACGCGAATCTTATCTGACCAATAAATAAATGCAACAGCAAAGAAGAACCAAGTGAAACTAATCAACTATTTGAAAAGTACACGAAGAGTGTGTGTTTGTAACTTGAATACATTTACCCAACATAGAGAAACGTCATAAGTAAAATTCTACAAATTGTATAAAATTCAAGATTACTTTTCTTATTATGTAATTTGATGTATTAACAACATTATTATTATAAAATTGTGTTAGTAAAAGGGATAGAATTCCTTCAAATCAATATCTGATCAGAATTGCAAATAAAACTTCGTAACTAAAAATATGAACGGTGGAAAGACAAGTACCGAGCCACGTCTTATTACAATGAGAACACACACTCTCAAAAAGATTAACTAGAATAAAATTGCGCCCTCTATTGGCATATAATCTATCGAACCTAATGTAGCAATCGAAGATTAGTCGAAGATTTGTGGAATGTAACGACTGACATGATTCGGGTTATAAAACAGTCATATTTGGAATATACAAAAAATCAGGAGTGGGTTGTCGACCGATATTTGACCGAAAGAGATACTTTATCTTATATAACAATGATTTACTCCATTTTGTAATATATTGGATACAATACAAGCAAAACGGGCAATAAATATGATGTCTTTTTTCTGTGAAGACGTCATTTCGAAAATTCAAGATGGCCGCCATGATCGGATGATTTTTTTGTGTGGCTATTCCCCTAGTATGATTACATACACCTAAAGGCATGTTCTTACAAAGTTTCATGCTTGTATCACCTTGTGCATGATTTTTGTGGTAAGCTGCTTAACTAATAGATTACATTACAAAGTTAACTGCTGTTCCGAAACGTTTTTACATTTTAGCTATTTTGTCTGTTTTTCTTTGCTCACATATTGCTTTCATTTTTTGTGTAATTATTTGTGATTGTAATACAAAGCGAGGCACATGATGTAAACAAAAATTATCCACAGTTTTCTGCATGAGGAAGTGAGTGTACCAGGTCATTGAATGTGACAGTTGTTTTCCATGTGCTAGCTGTGTTTGAGATTTATGATTTTGCAATTTGATGATAGACTTTTTTTAGTTCACATGAAGTTTTAAGTATGTTTGTTTTGTTTTACAGAGCTAACAAAGAAATATGCAACTACATATGAGCTCATTATCATGAATCAACAAATCAACAAAACAAAAAAAAGCGGATTCCATTTTTTGGTAAACGGGAACTAAAATGTTACCTTATCGTACGGATAAATGTTATTGATTTCTTTTAAATAGATCTATTATAGGATGTCGACTAGTTATGATTTCTTTTCATAGCAAAATGTACACAATAAGTTGTGTCACGGCTGATATATCTAATGGATTTGTAAGTATTGCATATATTTATCAAAGGTACCAGGATTATAATTTAAAACGCCAGACGCGCGTTTCGTCTACAAAAGACTCATCAGTGACGCTCAAATCAAAAGAGTTATAATGCCAAACAAATACAAAGTTGAAGAGCCTTGATGACCCAAAATTCCATAAAAAATTGTCAAATACGCTTAAGGTATTCTAGTCCCGAGATAAGAAAGTCCTTTTTCAAAAATTCAAAGTTTTGTAACAGGAAATTTATTAAAATGACCGTATAACTAATATCCATGTCAACGTCGAAATGCTGACTACTGAGGTGGTGATACCCTCAGGGACGAAATGTCTATCATACTGAGTTAAAGCGATGACGTCAAAAAGATTTGACTCCATATCAATGATTGCTTGTCTTCCATATATTCCATTTACGTTTACTCATCATACAATTAAGATTCATAAATTATTTTTACTTCAGTTTTCTACCTCGTACTTGATTTTTCATTTATTGAAATTGTTCATCAATGTTATCCATTTCCAAACACATGTGTACAAATATCTATAACAAAAAACTTGTCAAGATGTCAAACACTTCAAAATAAAAGAAACGACTGTGGAAGATCCGTCATTAAATTTAGAATGGAAATGGGAATGTGTCATGTATTTAGTTTTGATGTCATATTTGTCATCCTCATCGGATTTTGTCTAATGCTTAGTTCGTTTCTGTGTGTGTAAAATTTTAATGTTGTGTCGGTATTCTCCTGTTATATTTAATGCCTTACCCTCGGTTATTAGTTTGTGACCCGGATTTGTTTTTTTGTCTTTCGAATTATTAGTTTTGAACATCGGTATACTACTGTTGCCTTTATTAATTCAAAGAGACAACAACCTAACAATATAACAGACAACAGCGGAAGGTGACCAATAGGTCTTCAATACACCGAGAAACTTCGGCACCCGAAAGCGTCCTTCAGCTAGCCCCTAAACATATATATATACTAGTACAGTGCTTATGGACATTATACCAAACTTCAAAGTATACACAAGGAACTAAAATTAAAAAGCATACAAGTCTAACTAGAGGAATATTTCAATAGGAAAGTCCCTAATCAAACGGAAAAATTAAAGGATAAAGCACTTCAAAGGAATGGACAACAACTGTCATGTTCCTGACTTGGTATAGGCATTTAAAAATTTGGAAAATGATGGATTGAATCTGGTTCAATACCGCTAACCTCTCACTTTTATGACAGTTGCATCAAATTTCATTTTTTTCATTCAACGATGCGTGAACAAAACAGACATAATCGGTGAAATAGTATATATAATATAATATGGTAACAGCAGTCATCATTGTCTTACAGTCTCATGCATATATACATGACAAACAAACATAAAAAGTACCAAAAAAAACAATTATCAAATTAAAAAAAAAACATATTCCTTGTTTCGCGTGTTGAGCGTCAAAAAATGCAAACGTCAACACAGCCGAAATGTAATTCTATTTTTACCATTTAAATTCGGATAACATCTGTTTATATGCTATATTTGTAATATCGAGCTGTCTAACTTATAAACATTGTTTTGGTTTAAAATTTTCATCTTATTATGATTTATCTACTATCAAACATCATTAAGTTCAAAACATGTAAAAAAAAGAAATTATTTTATGCAAACAAAATCATGATATCCATGCATATGGGCAAAGCAAGCAGGTAAAACGACGTGTCAGCAAGAACACCGATAAAACATTTGTCTGTGAGGTAAAGAAACAGATAAATATAAGGCACTTGTTGAAAACTTGTAATTTTTTTACTTTTCTGTGGCATTTCAGGAATATGGAGGTTGTTATCAAAGTTTTCCATTTCTTTGTATGTTTTATTGGCGTTTGTTTTTGTTGTACTTTAGTGTTATTCGTTGTTTGGTGCATTTTGAACATCGGTTACTACTGTTGTTTTTTTTACATTTTTAAACATATATGTAATTCAGGGTGTGTTCTCAATTACATATATGTTTTGTTAAAATCGGCGCTACGACCTGTACTCTGGTATGTATTGGTGGGCAACTAATAGTATTGAAATAGTTATCAATTATTGAACATTATTTCGTGATAGCAAATGATACACCTTTTATCTTAAACCTAGCAACACTTGGAAATCCAAGAAATAACCATTTCAAATAATTTTTCTGAAAACGTAATTTAACACAATTTGGTTTAGAGGAAACAAATCGGTATACACATATTATACATTGCTTACGATACAATATTTCTATCTTTTAACAAAAGTCTTAATAGCTCTCTAAACGTTTCGTTTTGAACTGTTGCACTTTTCAACACTGTTGTCATAATTTGATGGATTGAAGAAGTGAACACTTTAGGGCTTCTTTATCTTTATACGGGTTCATAATTAAGAGATGCTACATGTATTCATAAAATAAATTGATTTTTGTTCTAAAAGTGGAACTTTTATAAATGTACTAAATGCATATGTATCTTCAGGATCTAAAATTATTTGGATCTACCTAATCAGTTGGCTTATGACTTTTTGTTTTGATGGAAAAAATTGCATACAACCAATAAACTTCATATTGTATTCCTTAATAAAAAGGTATGTTTGTTTTTACGTCAGTGACTACAAAAATAGGTGTAGTCACTTCAACAATCCAGAAATTAGTCGTGTTTACGTAAAACTCAATGATTATCATTTTGTTGTTTTATTTAGTTTCAATTTGAGTATCCTTCACATGTGTTTACTGCTATATTGATTTAAAATTTTTTAGGTTAAAAGTTAAAATATTTTTTTGTAATAAATTGTATTTTAGGTGCGATCTTTCATAATTTGATAATTATGAAGTTATTTATATATATTTTGTATTACTACGGACTATGAAAGATACGTTATTTACATCTTTTCAGTTACGATTTTTTTGTCTTTTGTTTTGTAGATAACTTTATCACAGATAGACGGCGATGCCCCGCTGAAAGCGTTTAAATGATTTCAATGTTATTCATGTATTATAAAAATTACAATAAAAAAATCGCAAATTGTAATTTATTTAAGTTTACAGATAACACAAAAATACATTTAGAAGTCAGAATGAGCAACTCAAAAAAAAAAAGTTAACTAGATGTCATAAAATGGTTAAGAAAAATTAATCTGCGGATAAGGCTGTGTTTACACCAAACGATGCTAACTGTTAAAATTGAGAATAGAAATGGGAAATATGTAATAGAGTCAATAACCAAACAAAAAGCAGAAAAGAGCTGAAGGTCCTCAATGGTATTTTGATACAGCAAGAAAATCCGTACTAAGGCGTGCCTCACCTGGTTCCTGAACAAAAATGAATACTAATTATTTGCAGTGTACGTCATAATGAATTCGATTATATATAAACCGTTACTTTATATATAAATGAAATTAAATCAAATATCTTGCAAGACAAACAAAGCCAAAGGCTCCTGACTATCCCAACTCTCCCGATATGTTCTAGCCGGAAAAGTCCGATTCCGATGTCAAAAAAGGCAACAAACGAAACAAAACAAAATGACTATGATACATAAATTAACAAACGGTTACTAGCAGTTACTGACATGCTAGCTATCAAACTGTCAGAAAAGAGGAACACGACCCGTACCATGCCAACAGCTTGATTTATAAAAATGTGTTTATTTCTAAGGCAAAGACACAATGAGAGAATTAATATGAAAACCAAAATATGCCATCTTTAATAACCTACTACCAGTATCGTAACTTTATTTATATATTGTCTGTGACCATGACTTCTATTTCATGTAGCAGAAGTATTAAATAATTGTAATGTATTGACGGTACTACACCAGGGACTAGACAAAATACCTACACCATCAACTTTGTCGTTGCATCCATAGGGAATGGCTGTTCCCAACTCTCTTATCCAAAAGTCTTCATACCGACTTTTTGTGTTTTGTAATGAACATTACCAAAAAACAAATACATGTGAAATACCTAAACGTATAAGATGTTTACATACTGAATTATATAGACGACATAATGATGTACTTGTACTGGTGATAACATTTATTAAATGTTTTGACTAATTTGTGATATAAACCCTGGTGTTATAATTTTTCTATAATTCATAAATTTCTTTCTGTAAAATCAACTTAACTTGTTTACCATTAATTAATTGTAATGAATATTATATTTGTACATCGGTTCTCGGTTTTAGGTGCTCCAGAAGGGTAAGCAGATCCTGTTCCACATGTTTGCAGCCGTCGGTCATGTTGCTCATGTTAATACAATTCACGTTAATAGTCTAATTCGATACGTTCATGAAAAGGGAATGGAGTTGTAGTTACGACGGAAGAAAGATATTCATCCGTGAATCGGTTACTCCGTAACGGCCAACCAACTCCTGTAGTGTCCGTAAAATTTACAAAGAGATGATTTCAACTTCCCGATTTGTAACACTTGGTTTAATAGCGTCCGTCTTAGCAGGACATTGTCAAGGAAATCATGTTAGGAAACACAAGCACGGAGATATCGTATCAATTTGGAGATAAATATTCCGTATGCATGCGCTGCTGGAATGTTGCTACATAGAAATGGAAAGTTTACAATTAGGAGGCTAACCTAATCTCGTTTGTCGTAATGTTTTGATTTAAACCGAACCTTTTTGTCAATTTCTAGATATTAGTCAAGATATGAGGCAGATTTAACTCTATCTGATGTATCCTTTATTTCTAGTTCGATCCTATCGATGCGTTCACACAATCGCCAATTGTTTTGTAATAGTCGTGTCCATAACTAATCCCAGCAAAACATATTATTACCTTTGTCAATAAGTGAATTATGTATTCCTGTACAGACGTTTAAAAAAAAAGTTATATTGCGTATACTATACATTTAATGTGTAGTTATGTTTTATCGTAGCCTGATTTGATCTTTCTTCTGAAAACAATAATGATTCGCGTATCATTTATGTGATTTTTACCAAGGCCGCAAATCCTCATCAGGTTCCCTGATAGGTAGACACTAATGTGACTATAAGGAATTTATGTAGACTTCCTGTCTTCTGTATTTACGGAAGGCCCAAAGTGCAAGTTGGATATTTACAATTTATAGTTGAATAAAATTGAGAGAGGAAATGATGAATGTGTCAAAGCGACAACCACCCGATCATAGAGCAATCTACCTAAGACCGCTTATATTAGGGTGAGCACCCTCTGGTCTTTTGATGACCATAATGTTCAACTTGATCATATACGCTGTATGTAAAAAGATTTTACCAGAATATATTTTCCAGAATATTGTTCTCTTCGATATCTACGGAGGGCTTAGATTGTCACTTTGCCAAAAGTTTAGGACAATAGTGAGAGCCTTCTGATATGTCAATCTTTCTTATAATATGCAGATATTTAGTTAATATGTAGATACAGACGTGTCTAAAAGGAATTTGGGTAGACTTCCTGACATATATATTGACGGAGGGCCCAAAGTGCCAGTTGTATATTCAAAATGTTTAGTGAATCCCTACCTAAGACGCTTAAGTCAAATGAAGATGACATAGTGATATGATATCACAAAGAGCCAGCGAAAAACATGACATTATGCAATGCTGAGATACGGGAGTCGACAGATTGCTATAATAATACTAGTAACATTTAGTTAGTGGGTCTTCAATGCAAAGATGAACTATCTCATCCGTAGGCGTGCTTGAGCTGACCTCTAAACAGATATGCCTACTAGTTCGGCGATAATAGATGTCATACTCAACCCCGAATTATACTCAAGAAACTGAAATTAACGAGACTAACAAAGACCACAGGCTCCTGACTTGGGACAGGCGCAAAATTGCGGCGGGTTTAAACATGTTTTTTGAAATTTCAACCCTTCCCCTATACATCTAGCCAATGTAGAAAAAAATCCGCACACCAATTAACACAGTTAAACTCAGTTTGAGTCCGATGTCAGAATATTAAACAAAAGAAAATAAACAGAATGACAATTATACACAAATATCATCAGACTTCTAGCAGTTACTGTCATGTCAGCAATGTATGGATTTGACAACCACCATGCGCAACCAGAGTGTTGTACAAGGTTTATCAAAGGTTTAAAAGATCTGTGGACTCGGTATCATAATTTTCCATTTCGTGTATATGTATCTTTAGTTTTGCATCAAGAGAGTCCTTTTCTTCAAGAATTTTAAAAACCTCCAGCGTATAACTTTTATGAAAAAGGAATATACGATAAGATCACATAAACCAACGGCCCGGGATTATAATTATTCTTTTACACTTTACAAAATCTGAACACACAATCCTTAAAAGTAAAGGTGGTATATTATACAAGTATATTATACATATAAAGTACTTTAAAATGTCATTGAGTTGTTGTAATTTTCATGTTGTATAATCAGAAATAATTACATCATGTTTATGTAATCGATTGATTTTTTCATGTTCTGTAACATATTTGTGAATAACAATGATGTTTATTAATTTTCTTTGTTCTCAGAAAAAGTGTATTTAGCATACCACTATAATAAAACTCTACTGAAATTATGAAAAGCGATAAAGGTAAATTTTAAATGCAAAATTATTGCCGACAAAAAAAACGGGATATTCAAATAGTGATTGTGTTGTTTCAAATTGTTGATTGAGGTAGCACTACAGTCAGAATTTTCTGAATCCAACCAACATTATTTAAAAATCAATTTCTTTCTAAAAATTCTCAATGGATTTTCAGAATCTTCTACTCAATTGAAAGCTGAAATAGTATTCTTTCTTTAAATATAAATCATGATTTATTTTGGCTTTATTAATCTCAAAGTATAGCTCATTATGTGCAAAACAAATGTCTTTCACTTTGGATGCAAATGGCACATTTAGGTCAAATGGAATACAAATTAGTTTTCTTCCTTTTAATCAACCATACACAAACGACAAATGTGTGTGTCGGATTTTTTATATATGCTTCCCTTAATACGGTATTTTTCTTTAAATGCTGGTTGCCTAACCTCATTTACCTTTCATCTTTGGAGACCTACAAATTCATTTTGAAACAAAAAATCCTAAAACTTAGACTCTGTATTGTAATAACTTGTGGTGAGGGCTAAACAGCTGGACACAGATGATTGACATATAAGCCCCTCCTAAACCCTATATATTTAAATAAATTATCATGTGCTTTCATTTACATAAGTTTATTATCAATTTACTACATGTTGTGATAACTGTGCAGGGTTTGGTTTACTTTTTTAATCTTCAAAATTATGTGATAAAAAATCATAAAAAATCAGGGTTAGCCTGTAGTGCTTCCTTATGATAAAATCAGTCTTAATATATAACCGATTGTATTGCTATCTAGTAATTCATATACCGCAGTTCTCTTTATAACAAGCTATCCTGCATTCTGCAATTGCGTTTGGAAAACTTCTTGAGTGAAAATTTCATTATCCCTCAAAATCATAAGTTAATAATACTCGATTTATATAGAAAATCAGAGATTGTTTTGTGTCATTATCAAAATTTCAACGTAAGTTTTCAAATTTCTAACTAATATTTACGTTTTTGAATCAAGAATTTACAATTAAATAAATTCATGATGACGATTTAAACAAAGAATTATTTGTTTAATCAGAATGTGGTTTGTATTTCTGCATGTTGAACCCTTATAAATTTATCGATTTTCAAAACTCATGTTACCATCGAAAGATATAGAATTTTGATCTACATTTAAACAAAAATCATGATAAACCGTTTAACCAACGAAATTTTCGGCCCATAAGAAAGCTTATTATGGTTTTACAGAAACAGAACTAACATTTCTTGGATAAGTTTTCTTAAAGACAGAACATTTTGTTGGTAAAACAGAGGATCAAGTCGAATTTGGCACATTTTGCACTTTCCAACCTTTTGCCTAAAAAAATTGTTTTATGATTAACAATCACATAATCTCGAATATAATTGTTAATTTTCTTATCATACAATATTCATTAATGTCTAAATTATTTTAAGTTTTATTTTATTTTATTTTCTCTTCACTGAATGTACATTTTTACATCCATGTATTTTTGCGTGGCTGTTGCATATGTCGTTTACATATTTCTATTGATATTTTGTTCATTTGATATTTTGATAAATTGTGCGCTTCCGGGTATTTCATGTCTAGCCATAGCAATCATAGCGCTATTGCATCATTTTCGTCATGCACAGATGCTTGTGTGCATTCAATCGTTGAAGTATATATTACAGAAAGTGTACAAAATTTATAGTATTGGCTCAGTTTGAATAAGGAACAGTTCTTATAGTAAGTATGCTTATTTTTGTTGCAATAAATGCTATTTTAGATTTTTTTTAGTGTTATCCTTTACATGTTTAGTGAGGTACATCAGTTGTTTACCCTATCATTGTTAAAATCTATAGTTTTTTTAACGTTAGGGTATTTCTATAAGATAAGAAATATTAAACCGTAGAAAGCTGACATTCGAAGAGTCAACTAACAGTTATGGTATCTTTCAAAGAAATTGTAGCCGAGAAATGATATGCAACAACGACTTACGATGAACTTAAGCAAACAAGTAAAGTCTTTAAACAAAATTAATGTTTGTCCACGATTGCATAATAACGGAATATCTGAAACATGTTTTGAAATTAACATACCACATGAGGATGACACTTATCAAGAGAACATTAGATAATGTTTGAGACTAAGTTTTAAGAAATGATGACAAAGTAACAGAATGATAAAGAAAATATTTATAGTAAGCTGAAATAGATAAAGGAAGATGTAGTGTGAGTGCCAATGAGATAAACATTCATTTTTAACCGTTTTTTCTACATTTGCGTCTTGACAATTGAAATGTTTTAGCTGAATGGTTAATTTAATTAAAAAATGAAAATTGTTTAAATAAAATTAATAAGGGAAATTTTTTCACTGTAGCATCCACTTCCAGGGGATAATCCATAATGATTTTGTTTTAAATTATGTGTTTCAGCACATGTATAATTAACTCTAGCTTGGTAAAAGTGTTGTGTCCTAGTGAAATAGAAAACATTAAAAATTACTTTCTGATAAAGTCTATTATTGATAAAAAGCTTAAACCTTTATACTTATCACTAGAAGAGACTCCTGTCAGGTTCAATTATTATATATATGTGGATAAAAAAATTCAGGCTTATACTGTAGTGCTTTCTTATGCTAAAATCAGTCTTAAGATATAACCGATTGTATTGCTATCTAGTTATTCATATCCCGCAGTTCTCTTTATAACAAGCTATCCTGCTTTTCTTCATTCTGCAATTGCGTTTGAAAAACTTCTTGAGCGACAATTTCATTATCCCTCAAAATCATAGTTTAAAAGAAAAACAATTGTCCGAAAACAAGATGTATGTATAAAATCAGAGATTGTTTTGTGTCATTAACAAAATTTCAACGTTAGTTTTCAGATTTCTAACTAATATTTACGTTTTGGAATCAAGAATTTACAATTAAATAAAGTCATGATGACGATTCAAACAAAGTAGTATTTGTTTAATCAGAATGTGATTCGTATTTATGCATGTTGAACCCGTATAAATTTATCGATTTTCAAAACTCATATTACCAACGAAAGATATAGCATTGTGATCTATATTTAAACATCAATCATGATATACCGTTTAACCAACGACATTTTCGGCCTATAAGAAAGCGTATCATGGTTTTACAGAAGGAAAACGAACATTTCTTGGATTAGCTGTCTTATAGACAGAAAACTTCGTTGGTAAAACGAACGATACAGTCGATTTTGACACATTTTACACTTTCCAACCTACTGCCTAAAAAGTTCTGTACTGATATATATAATAGACTATATTCCAATGAATACATGTCCCAAACATAGAAATAAAGAAGAATAGGATAAAATACGCTCTGTAGGCAACCACCATATCTATATACCATGTACGCATCGGGGACACCCGTTTTGCAACCCATTATTGTGGTTTTACATCGTAGCTAGGGACTTTAGACGCTTCACAAAAAAATTGTTATTAGATAGTACTGCAATATGACAGTAAAGACTTCTAAAAATACTTGACCATCTCATTGCAGTATTAGCTGTGTATTAGAAAAGAGTCTATAAACCCTTGCAATTAAAAACTACCCAGATACTTGTTAAAAAGTTGTAACCCGAATCCGAATTGTATACAACAAATCAGGTTTCGTCTACATAAAAGTCATCAGTTGCTTTAGACTGTTTTTCATAGTATGTTAACTTTTTAAACGGCAGTATGATACTTATAAATTTACCGGTTGGCAAATAGCACGTCACAATGTGAATTCTACCTGTTTAGTTATATTTGTTTTCTAATTAACAATCACAGAATCTCGAATACAATTGTTAATTTTCTTATCATACAATCTTCATTTATGTCTAAATTACTTAAAGCATTAATTTATTTTATTTTCTCTTCACTGAATGTACATTTTTACATCCATGTATTTTTCCATGTTGTTGCATATGTCGTTTACATATTTTTATTGATATTTTGTTCGTTTGGTATTTTGATAAATTGTGCGCTTCCGTGTATTTCTTCTCTAGCCATTGCAATCAAAGCGCTATTGCATAATTTTTTCTCAAGCTCAGATACTTGTGAACATTCAGTGTTTGAAGTTTATATTAGCGAAAGTGTAGAAAATTGATAGTATTGGCTCAGTTTGTATAAGGAATCGAACTTTGGGCCAGTTTTATCGTAAGTATGGTTTTTTTTTGTCGCAACAAATGCTATTTTAGATTTCTTTTAGTGTTATCCTTTACATGTTTTGTGAAGTACATCATTAGTTGTTTACCCTTTCATTGTTAAAATCTATAGGTGTTTTTAAACGATAGGGTATTTCTATAAGATAAGCAGTATAACACCTTAGAAAGACGACATTCGAAGAGTCACTTAACAGTTATGGTATCTTTACAAAGAAACTGTAGCCGTGAAATACCGTATCGTTTGGAAAACTATACATTTTAACAATGATAAGCAACAACGACTAACGATGTACTTAATCAAATATATAAAGTCATTAAACAAAATTAATGTTTGTCCACGATTGCATAATAACGGAATATCTGAAACATGTTTTGAAATTAACATACCACATGAGGATGACACTTATCAACAGAACATTAGATAATGTTTGAGACTAAGTTTTAAGAAATGATGACAAAGTAACAGAATGATAAAGAAAATATTTATAGTAAGCTATTGCATAACAACGGAATATTTGAAATATGTTTTGAAATAAACATAACTAAAACCTCCGCATCAAACCGTTTAGCTAGCTATAAACCGATATGGAATACGATAATTTTACAGTAGATTATCTTTAAACTATTAAGTAAAGTGTTCTTCTTCTAATGGTTTATATTACATCTCTTTTTTTTACACGAATCGAAATAAAAAAAAAGACAGATGACTTTTTTTTACCAAAACACTTGTGCCCTGTTCGGATATAATTTACCGTTATTAGAATTTAATCAATGTTCCTTTTGGGATTCCTTTGACTTTAGATATTATATAGTTACTTCGTATTTTTTCCAGTCATAGAACGGTTTGATTATATTATCCTGTATACACATTTTATTTAAACATGAAACTATATTTACTCTTAAAATTTTGATTTGTCTATGTCGTTGGGTTGCTGTCTCCTTTGATTCAATTGATTACATGTCAACTAAAAATAGACAAACTTAACTGATCACCTTAATAATGAAATTGACCCGTCCAAACGTGATAGACGCTTAGTCGAGACGAAGAGATATTTACAATTTTCTAGTTTCATAGATTGAAAAAAAGTGTGTTTTGAATATCATAATCAAAACTTGATATGCATGACAAATGATATAAAACCACTCTCCTCGTCTTTCCAGTGGACGGGTCTAATACCTTTGTTGACACTCGATGGTCAAATGTGTTTGCAATTTTGTTTCAAAGATTTGCGAAATATTGAAGATAATTGTTCGCAATTATTCCTGAACATTGATATATATCAAAGCAACATAGAGCTGTGTTTTCTTGTTCGTATAATGACGATTTAATATCATGTTTGTTTGTGATGTTCCCCCTTTCGCATCAGATTTATAGTTATCTTGTACAGCATGAGGATGACACTTATCAACAGAACAATAAATAATGTTTGAGACTAAGTTTTAAGAAATGATGACAAGGTAAAAAAAATGAAACTATTTATAGTAAGCTGAAATAGATAAAAGAAGATGTGGTGTGAGTGCCAATGATATAAACATTTATTTTTTACCGTTTTTCTACATTTGCGTCTTGAAAGTTGATATGTTTTAGCTGAATGGTTGATTTAATTCAAAAATTAAACTTGTTTAAATATAATTAATAAAGGAAATTATTTCACAGTAACAAACACTACCAGGGGATAATCCATTATGATTTCGTTTTGAATTACGTGTTTCAGCATATGTATAATTAACTCTAACTCTAGCCTGGTAAAAGTGTTGTGTCCTGGTGAAATATAAAACATTAAAAATTACTTTCTGCTAAAGTCTGTTATAGATAAAGAGCTTAAACCTTTATACTTCTCACTAGAAGAGACTCCTGTCAGGATCAATTCTTATATATACGTGGATAAAAAAAATCCCCTTAAACATTAATATGGCAGCAATTGCTTTTACAGCCATTATGCTTTGATTCCATTCAGTTACCGCTGGTTTTATATAATTTACCGAAGATAACAAAAGTTATTCTCTGAATTGTTCTTTTTGGTATTGCACTGGCTGCTTTTTTCCCGGATCCTAGTGTGAACCCATTGATTTTAAGAGCATGTGCCTGATTAATCATGTCTGATTGACTTTAAAAAAAATTAACCTCAACTTAAAGACCTACACTGTGTTAATTAGTTCGGGGTTAATTTGTTAGCAGAAAGTAATTTTTAATGTTTTATATGCACACAAAAGAGGTTCTTCATGGCATGGGATCGTTCAAGGTATCTGAGAATATTATTTTGCGCTGATTAACAATAGAAAAGGCACGATCAGGTTTGTAAGGTTAGGTAAAAAAAAAAGTGATTTTTTTATAATTATTTTATTTTCAAAGACGAAACTTGTGAAATTACATAATATAGTATAACCACAAAGTAACACTTGTAACATCGATTAAATAATAAAAAAAATGGTACAATAAGATATAGATACTACAATTCTTTTTCATTTAATGAAATGCTGCTTCTCACAATTGCCACTTCTCATTCATTTTTATTTTTTGTTCAGGGTCAGAGTATTTGTCTTTATTAATCCAATACTTTAAATATTCCATCTAATCATATTTTGTGGGAAGTTATGGAGAGTTGTCTCGTTGGCACTCACACCACATCTTCCCATATCTTCTTACATCTTCATTCGAATATATAGTATTCAAATAACAGAAAGATAATATTAACTGATTTACTGATGACAAAATCCTCAGACACACCTTGAATTAACTCTTTTGCACTGAAAGGCAAGAATAAGTCATAATTTCTTATCAATCTATAAGTAATAACCAGACGTTTTGTATAACATTACATTCCCAAAAATGTGAAAAATATTTTCTATGATTTCTGAACAAAATGTACATTGTTCAGTTTCTTTTCATTTTTATAAGAAGGAACTACATGGAAGAATCCAATAAACAATCTAAAAATTCAGTGGTTGGTGTTTGTTTATGTGTTGCATATTTGTTTATGTTCAATTTTTAAATAAGGCCGTTAGTTTTCTCGTTTGAATTGTTGTCCATTGAATTTCGGGGCCTTTTATAGCTGACTATACAGCATAGGCTTTGTTTATTGTTGAAAGTCGTACGGTTACCTATAGTTGTTATTTTTTTGTGTCTTTTTGGTCTCTGGTGCAAGGTTGTATCATTTTCAATAATACCACAAGTTTTTTTGTTTTTTTTTATTAAATTGAAAATTTTGTAAAAACGAATTTCGGATTTTTATGAAAGGCATACATTATATAGCATTCCAATCACCATGTTTCAATCTTTTCCCAATTTATTACAGGAAGAATATGATAATACTGTATTATACTCCAGAAATGATATATAGAAAAATTTACAATATATTTTTTTTTTAACTTTATCTAATAATTCATTTTCCCCATAACATGTTTAATCAAATTTAGATCAGCCTTCTATCATACTTTTCTATCTCTTCGGAATATCACTTTAAATAACATAAAACACCATAAAACTGGTTTTGATATTATACTTATATTCTTCATATGAGAATAACGTTTTATTATTTGACACCAGATCATTGATACAAAATACACTTCCAATACATTTAGTCTTCACAATTATCTTGCAATCCCTTTTCATGTTTGGGTTTAGCCATATGGACTGGATCAGAATATCTGTATTGTTTCAACTTTCAAACTTATTTTTCAACTCGGAAAAATGTACCAGAATATCAGGCCAAAACAGATTGCCTTTATTCTGTTATCTAGAGCAATCCTTTCTAACTTAGATGTAAAATGTTGTCCTTCCCCTACCCCTCACCCCCTTTTCAATTTATCCGGTTTTTCTTTTAACAAAAAAAAGAATGTGTCCCAAGTACACAGATGCCCCATCTGAACTATCATTTGTTATGTTCAGTGGACCGTGAAAATGGGATAAAATCCCTTATGTGTAGTTACAATTAGAAAGATTATATAATAGGGAACATATTAAATAATTTTCAAGTTGATTGCAGTTTAAAAAAGTACCTTGACCAAAAACTTGAAGCGGGACGAACGGACGAACAGACGAAAGAACGCACGAACGGACGAACGAACGGACGAACAGACGACAGAACGAACGAACGGACGCACAGACCAGAAAACATAACCCCAATAAATGGGGTATAAAAATTAAAGACATATGTCTAGGGGATTGGTAAGGACAGTCAGAACTTTAACCAAAATGGGAAATGCTTAAGTTGTAATCACTACAACCCTTCCAATATATGTTAGTTCTCTAGCCCAAGTATTTAATAGTGACTTGATTTAAAAGCAAAATTACATAGAGTCTTATCTATTTCAGCAATTGCAAGCTTAGACCCTTTCCCTAGAGGCTTCACAGTAGCATGCCCTTATCCAACTAATAAATGTATCGTTAAAGTCTTGAAACTGTAAAGCCTCTAGAATAAAAGATTATTCGACTGTGTCGACAGCTGTTTCGAAATCAAATAATAGTTAAAAGTCCAGGAATGTCGTTTTCTTTCCATCTCATCCATCAGAATATTATATGAATAACGCATAGCTGAGAGGGTGATAGAGCAGATTGGTACCCCGAGAAAACATTGTCAACCGCGCCGAAGCCAAGGTTGACAATGCCTGTTCGAGGGGTTCCAATCTGCTCTATCACCCTCTCAGCTATGTGTTATTTAATTAATTATACTGAATGTCCTATCAATATTGGCTTCTATAGACCACTTTTATTTTAAAAGTATTTTCTATGACGCCACGTTCATAACAACGGCATTAGAAAAAAACCACAAAAGTCAAGGAAGATGGGTTTTTTTGTTTTTTTTAACAGCCGATAATAAAATCTGAGCCAATACGTAGAACTTAACCATTGTATTTAATTCCTTTATATACATTTAATTCGTTCTTCTTTGAATTGTCGATTTTTGATTGGTCTAGACAAGAGGGTAACATTACAAAAAAACTGTGACTCGCTCAGCTCTATGTGAAAGAGTAAATTGACACCCTCGTTTTAATTACAATGTAATCACAATATGTCATTTTATCGTAAAGTATAATAAAAATAAATGTAGCACATATATACCTCCTTTTTGTGTTTGACTCGGCGTGTCCAGATTGCTCAAAGAAAGACCTCACTACGGACGTCGGTCTTTAATTTAATCAATTCTGCCACCCCTTGGTGTGTTCTACGACAAGACAAACCTTGCATTATCTATAACAGAAACACTCATACAAATTAGCCCGTGGTTATCGGATTTAAAATATGTGATATCAGATTATCAATCGATGATCTCGGATTGATTATCTGTGTTCATGAATTGCCAATATGTTCTCATGAATTGATAATTTAGTAATCCTGAACTGAATAACTATGACAATTGAATCACCTTTTTATTTGATTCATGTAATACAACTTTTGATCCCGACATATCGAGGCCTTTTATAGCTGACTATGTAGTATGTGCTTTGCTCATTGATGAAGGCCGTACGGTGACCCTTAGTTTGCAATGTCTGTGTCATTTTGGTTTCTTGTGGACAGTTGCTCATTTACAATCATTCCATATCTTCTTTTTATATTAAACAAAATAAAGGTAGAATTAGTTGTCATTGTTCCCGCATTTACAATCGTATACCTTATAACGGGCTTTCATTTATGTGAATAGACTAACCATTTGGTAACACGTAGTCCTCTTGAATCCTATATTTCTAAAGTAAAACATCAGAATTTCTGTTAGACTTGTTATCTATTAATAGCCGAGACTCGATTTTGACTTAACTTTACCCTTATGAATATTTATAACCCATTTTCAAGTTAGCTTTACAAATTCAATTGACCACGAATTAGTACACCATGTAGAGACTTCACTTACGACAGAAAACGCCGAACCAAAATTAAAATTTAAAAATGTAAATAAAAGAATATCAGAGTGTGATGTGTATATGTCGAACATGCAATTAGGCGTTCAAGATAAACAGGTTCGTTTCAAACGTTTTGAAACTAAATCAAATTGTTGAAAATTTTGCCAGACTTGTCGAGAGACAAACTGAGATAATTTCGTATTTAACCAATGTTACTGAATGCTAATACTGACAAGCACGTGACCACACAGTGTATTTCACTAAAGCCCCCACATGGGGTATGTAAGTACAACATTTTGTTGCCTTTTAACAAACAATAAAAGTGTGAACATATTTACATTAGAACAACACGGTAAACAAAGGTGCAATAAGAGTGTATATAATTAATACTGATATGCGACAGGAAGTATAAACTACGATAACATGTATAGCGCATGTATTGTCAACATTAAAAACCTTTTAAGGTGCAATTTATAACTAAGGCAACGGAACTAACACGAATACATCTTTAGATCAGATGGTAACACCGATAAATATTTCTCAGATAAGATTTGTATATTTGGTAATTAAGATATTTTGCAGAATTTTCTTACTTCACTTTACATACATGTATCACTCAATTTTTTTTTGACCTTCTTACTTATATTATCAGATTTAGCAATTATTTGATCATCCCACCACATCAAATTAAAATTAACCAAATTCATATAAAGTATTTCTAATTTCTAATAACCATTTAGAGTGTTAAATACCCTCTTTACTACTGATACAGTATAGAATACAGTATATATAAAAAAAAATCTCTTTTTTTTCACACATGATACGTTTGCAGAAACCAACCATTCTAGCTTTAATAGTAATATGTAATGGTATTCTACCCAATTATCTATAAATTGATACAATTAGCATCTCTTTTTTAATCTTCAAAATTGTTTTACAAAATTGCATCTGTAAGTTTTTCATAATATTACAATTTTTAAAATCCAATACTTCTGCACCATATTACAAAATAGCTATATATAGCTGATGCACAGTAGTTGTCGTTTGTTTATATAATTTATACGTGATTCTCGTTTCTCGTTTTTTTATATAGATTTAACCGTTGGTTTACCCGTTTGAATGGTTTTACACTAGTAATTGTGAGGCCCTTTATAGATTGTTGTTCGTCGTAAGGCTCCGTGTTGAAAGCCGTACATTGACCTTTTTATTGTTTACTTTATTTGTAAGTGTTATATGGATGGAGAGTTGTCTCATTGGCACTCACACCACATCAACCTATATCTAATAACCATTTTATCAAATAGCTCTAATCGCATATCAATTGGAAAATTCAACCTCCTAGCCTTTCTAAAGACTATAAACATGGCTTTTCTTGCTTGCTGCACAAAATGTGCTTTGGCGTCATTAAAATTACCCTTTCGTGAAATATAATACAAAGGTATTGACAATTTGTAACAATATTTAGACTTTCATCACTATATTTAAGGTTGATATTATCTATGTTAAGTCTACACTTTACCATGTTTACTTAAATCTTAAAACATAACAACGTGTGTCTTAGAAATGTTTACTTGCATGTTCCAGGTTTGACAATATAAATACATGGCATGTAATGAGGCTTGTAACTATGCTGCCGATTCGGCTAAAATCACAGTATCATTTGAATAAAATAGGAAATATTAACCAAAATATACAGCGACGTCATCAGTATCAAGAAGACGTGATGCAATACTCATATCAACTAAACCATTATATGCAAGTGACATAAATTCGACCAAGTCATTTAAGAAAATGACAAACATGACAGAAGACAGATTTTCTGCTTGGTGTACACCAACTTTGAATTTAGAACAGTTTGAACCAGAGTTGCCTTGTCTCACACAAGACTTTCTTTTGTTATACATACTGTTGCATTTAAGAATAAATCATCGAGCATTCATCTTGCGTATAAGGGGAATTTGTGTTTCCAAAGAAGTTTTATTTTCATTCCTATTTTCAAATCGTTCCAGTTACACAGCTGCTTTTGCATAGGTAATATTTCTGTAGCAAAAATATTTTATACTGAAAATCTACTTTTAATAGCCAGTCCTATTTTTTTTACTTCATAATTATTGTAGTATTTAGGTACCTGTATTTTATAGTACTCGATTTGTGCTTGAAATTTAAGTATTACAAATTTTTGGTTGCACGGCTACATTTTCATGATTTTGAAAGTTTGTCTATTTCAATTCTCTTAAAGTTATGATGTTCAAACATGGAATACGGTGATCATCTTTGGTATTTTTTGTAACAAAATTTCAAGTATAAATCAAGTACTGGAAAATACAAGTACCTACATATGACAATAATTCGAGTACTACAGATTTTCAGTACAGAAATAGTACCTATGCACAAGTAACTGTGTAGCAAAACGATGCTTTTGTTTCCTTTAGGAGATGTGCATGTATAAGGCGGGACTTACAAAACTTTTGTTTCTTTATTTGTTGCAAGAATTTGTTGATTTTGAAAAGCATGCCCTCCCTCCAATAATAGTTATCTTCAATACTAGTATTCAACGTAATTTATTTTAAATTCGCATTAAGCTATTGACAAATGATTTAAGTTGGGTCTTTCAAAATAATTGTTTTGCATACTATTAATTTTAAAAGTATTGCAGTGGTTATACAGGTATTAAACACAATATAGTATTTATACTTTTGGAGATTACTTACTCATCATATTGTATCCATTTGCTATCAAACACGTGCGCCAGAAGTAGTGTCGACTTTCTCTTCTATTAGAAACAAATATTCATGGTCAACATTTACCCGTCAAATGCTATTAAAACAAGCATGATACTCATCAACTTTGTCATCATTAGTAAAGGCAAATGTCCTTAAGATCTTATCTTTAAAATCAATCTATTTTGTAGACAGTTGCTGTGTAAAACTAACTGACAAGAACAATACATAAGTAATATAATGCAACGAAACTAAAGAACGGTCCTAATAAAACTAACTTTTTAAAAAACGTTGATCAGAAAGAAAATTATTATAGAATTTTTTTTTATAAAATGGAAAAGCAGAAACCGGTTGTGTTGACGAAAAAATATGTCTATACTTCAATCGATTCAATGCGTAATATATGTAATTATTCAAAAAAGAAGGTACGCAATTAGACATCTGTTGCGTGTTGCAATTTAAGATCAATTTCTTATTAACGACTGTTATTTGCTTTCACTTTTTGATAGACACAGGTTTGTGTTTTACATTTAAGTTAAATTAAAAGTATTCACATTGTTCATCATATGGACACACAATTTTGTTAAAGTTATTCTTTCAAGGGAAATAGTGAAAAATGTCATTGCATGGATATATTTCAATTTTTTTCGATTTATATTTGAACGTAGAAATTTCAGTATTGCCTGTAATATTTAACCGAAGAAAATAAACTATATAATACTAGTATAACTAATTTAAACACCACCGTCCTGTTATTAGCCATTATACAAATTTCGTCTAAATCATAAACCAACGATTCACCGTTTCAGAATCTAATGCCTTCTGACTAATTTTCAAAAGCGTACAAAAAACATCGTTATTGGTTGAAAACGTTCTATTTTTTTTTAATTTTCATTTTGGTATACGCACAATGAGATTCTTTATTTAGATCATAAAAAGACCAATTAGCATGATTAGCAGAGAAATGGGGAATGTGTCAAAGCAGACAACATCCGAAGGCCACCAATTAGTCTTCATCGCAACGATAATTTACTGCACCCAGAGGCGTTCTTCAACTGCTCCCTAAACAAATATTTTTACTAGTTCAGTGATAATGAACGTCATACTAAACTCAAATACAAAAAATTAAAATTAAAAAAACAAATATTTGCACTTCATGTAGTTCAGTGATTATGAACGTCATACTAAACTCCAAATGATATATAAGAAACTAAAATTTAAAAAAAATACTAGACTTACAAAGGCCAGAGGCTCCTGCCTTGAGACAGTCGCAAAAATGCGGGGTTAAACAAGTTTATCAGATATCAACTCTCCCTTATACCTCTAGCCAATGTAGATGCATATTAATACGCACATTACTTAAAATTCAGTTCAAGAGAAGAACGAGTCTGATGTCAAAAGTTGTAACAAAAGAAAATAAACAAAATGACTATAATGATTGTTTGTATAAACGTACTTTACTAGTTCTAAAATTAGGGAGTAGTAGTTCATATTTCATTTATAAGATTAGTTTTAAGCTTATAAATATTTCTGTATATACTTTCAGAATTATGTCGAGATTTTATTGTGTGGTCGCTGTTATCTTCACCATGTGTCATGTGGTAAATGCAGGAAGTAAGATGTTTTGTCATATTTCTTTACTATAAATTCACAAGGATGAGTCAATACAGATCTCATTCCCGAAACTCATATCCCCTTAAAATTGGACTTACAGTAAATTATTATTCTGTCTTCTTATTTTGGTATATCCGTTATTTTTGTCCCCGAGGGTATCACCAGCCCAATAGTCAGCACTTCAGTGTTGACATGAATATCAGTTATATGGTCATTTTTATAAATTTTCTGTTTACAAAACTTTGAATTTTTCCCCAAAAAAAAGGGATTTTCTTACCCCAGGAGTAGATTACCTTAGCCATATTTGGCACAACTTTTTGGAATTTTGGATCCTCAATGCTCTAAAACTTTGGATTTATTTAGCATTTTAACTATTGTGATCTGAGCGTCACTGATGAGTCTTATGCAGACGAAACGCGCGTTTGGCGTATAAAATTATAATCCTTGTACTTTTGATAACTATTACCAGCCCTGGGTCGATGCCACTGCTGGTGGACGTTTCGTCCCGAGGGTATCACCAGCCCAGTAGTCAGCACTTCATTGTTGACATGAATATCGATTAAATGGTCATTTTTATAAATTTTCTGTGTACAAAACTTTGCATTTTCAAAAAAACTAAGGATTTTCTTACCCTAGGAGTAGATTACCTTAGCCATATTTGGCACAACTTTTTTTTGAAATTTGGATCCTCAATGCTCTTTAACTTTCTTTTGATCTGAGCGTTGCTGATGAGTCTTATGTAGACGAAACGCGCGTCTGGCGTATAAAATTATAATCCTGGTACTTTTGATAACTATTATAATGTAGCACTTTAAGAGGTCAGCTAAATGCTTGTGTTTCTTGAATACAAAATGTCATGCTTTGTTCTTCTTATAAGGATTTACTTCCCTAAACTATGGATATTTGTTATTAGACTTATTCAATTTATGCTCAAGGCAGGATTGTTTCAAAATAGAAATAGTCAAGATGAGAGTACCATGAATCAAAATGGTCACCCTTTTACGGAATATAGATGACCACGAGTCATGATACAGTCCTTCTTACTGCTTAGCTATACCATATATTGAATATTGATGGTGATTGACATTGATAGACAGCATAGGGGAACTATCGTTATTATATAACATAGTAGATTCCACAAGTGATACAGCAAAGGGTATTATGTTACATATCGGATGCCACTTGTAAAAGAGTAAATGGTATTATAATACAAACTAGACGTCACTTTTGAAACTGCAAATAGTATTATATATTCAAACTGGATGACACCAGTGAAACAGCAAAGGGTATAATATTACATATTGGATGCAACTATGGAAACAGTAAATAATATTATGAAACAAACTTTATGTATTGTAAAGGTCGTTCTTTTTAGCTTTTACAAAAGTCTTAATACAATTCTAATGTAAAAGAGAATAAATCTAACCAAAACAGACAGACAAAAGTACACAAAATACATGATAAAAAACAAAAGACTGAGAAACACGATCCACACAACAAAATAGAACGATTCAAGGTGCTGCAGAAGGGTAAACAGCACGTGTGACATCCCTTGTTGCTTATTTTGTAGTAGGCACCTAGTAATAAGTCTTATTTTGTAGAAAAGGGGTCTGGATTGTAGTTATGGTATTATGAACATACATGCTATCATCTTCTGAACGAACCTAGTTTATATTTCATATTTGTATGATATGTTCAGCATTGTTTGATAACATTCTCACCAATTGAATGTTGCGTAATTGATCAATCTGTTGAATTATCAAATTTAAACTTGATGGTAACATATTTTCTCAAGGTCTTACGCGGCAATGTCATGCTTCAAAGGGAACATGCACAAAACAAGGAAGTACTTGTAAAACGGCTTTCGGACCAGAATGGACAAATATAGGAAAATGTTGTAGAGGTGGACAATGTTGCAAATGTAAGTATAAACATTATATATGTACTTTAGCTAATACAGTACATTTTTGCAATAGTTTCTTTTACCTTCAACAATTGTCACTTTTGAATGATTCAAAAAGTCGAAAAATTCAATTAACGTAAAATTTGTTAATCATAATGCCAATTTAAATGGTATTGTAATCAGTTATACGGACGCAATCACGAGTTAGTTGACCGTTATGGAATAACCGTTTCACAAATGATATCGGATATGCTCCTTACGTCGTAACTACAGTCCCCTTCCCTTTCATAAATGTGACCTAAAGAATAAAACTAGTTACCAGATTTATTATCTCATAATCAATACGACGGGTGCCACATGTGGCGCAGGATCTTATTACCCTTCGATAACACTTGAGATCATCCCTCGTTTTGGTAGAGTTCGTGTTGTTTATTCTTAAGTTGTGTCATGTGTACTTATTTATGTCTGCATGTTTGTCCTTTTCATTTTTAGCCATGATGTTGTCAGCTTTTTTTCGATTTAGGAGTTTGACTGTCCCTCTGGTAACTTTCATTTCTCTTTTTACAAGATTATACGATTGATACTATATTAACCTAAGAGAAATCAAATCACTGTTAAAAAGTTTGAAAGTTGCATTGAAATATTTAATGTTTGTAACAGAGTAACAGACTATGTCTGAACTGTATATAATGTTTTTACGACAATTGTCCCGAAAAAACTTTAAATAATCTATTTGTACGATACTGACATCTATTTACATGTATATCAATATCTATGTTTACATCACTGTTATGGTCATCGAATGTCGTCGCAGGTCAACTCGATGGACAATAAGATGGCGTCTAGATAAGAATACACATTAAACTAAACTACATCTAATTAATCCCATGCCCTGTTAATTTATTATTTTAGACTTTTAATAGTTTGGATAATAGTTATCAAAGGTACAAGGATTCTCATTCACTATACAAGACGCGAGGTTTATCTTAATAATACCTATAAGTGACGAATAATGTTACACTTGGTTATCAATATAATATGAGAATTTTGGTCCAATCGGTGAAAAGTAAAAACACAAAAATACTGAACTCAGAGGAAAATCAAGTCGGACAGTCCCTTATGAACACGAATTAGACAAGTGCCCCTTTAAAATCAAACGCGCGTTTACTGAAAGAAAATGCAAGATGGTGCATAGTTTTGGGGTTAGTGTTATTTATTCTTTAGTTTTCTATGTTGTGTCATGTGTACAATTGTCTGTTTGTCCTTTTCATTTTAAGCCATGGCGTTGTCAGTTTATTTTCGATTGATGAGTTTTACTGTCCCTCTGGTATCTTTCGTTTTCTCGTTTATTTAATTGAACAGTTATTGGGCTTTTGAAACCGACCTTGTTAAGTTGAAGACCTATAATTGTGAGGTTTGTATTGTTCATGTACATGTATTTCCTCTGTTATCATAAATGAAATCTTTTTTGTTGATTATCTGAGAGTTATTTCCCCTTCTGTTTACGTTAGTTATCTATAAATGAATGACATAATTGGTAGGTTGATGAGACCGGTATTTTGGTTTGAAGTTTTTGACTCACTATTTTGAAATTTAGGTTAAGGTTCTCAGGTCAATTTCATATACCGAATTTTGACTTTTCCTTGTTTTATGATCTACTTCGGCACTCAAAAGATATGAATAAAATGTTTAGTGCAAAATATTCACCTTATTGTGATGAAAATCTGACACATTTCAGTTAAAAGCCTTCTTATAGGAGAAAAAGTCCTTCAATTTGTTAATTTCAAGGTTAATTATTTATTTCACCAACTTGGTACATGGTAAAGTCATATAGTCTGTTGCAGGCTTTTGGGTGACATATGACCGTGACAATATCAATCGGAAAACTTCAAAATTTTCAACTGACAGGTTGAATCAATGTCCAATTCTTTTTATAAAAAAATAATAAGAAACGATGAAATCAAGGACACTATAACAGCAAAGTGCAAAAGGAAATCATACATATTTGGAATCTTTCTAAATAATGCTCTAATATGATACCTGAAGTCATATTCTAAAAGAAGAACATGAAGAAGTAGCAAATTGAATCCTGAATTCAGAGAAAGATATATGTATAGACGAGTTGTATATACATTATGTACACAGCCATGTATCACCATCATTGATGGCGATCCGATGGATACATCTGTTGTAGGGTTGTCACTGACTCAGACGTACTTATGAATATAATTATTTTCTGTGACTGTATCTTACATTAATTTGTAGGATCCTTTACTATAGATAATTTAGCTGATCTGTAACAATAACATCTTCATGCCTTATATATCATGTACTGTAGTACGCCGCTAGATTAAAACTGACGTGGAAAGGTAACACATGCCCACCGAAAGCTCTTTTTTGAGAGCCCAGGTGGTCGTGTGGTCTAGCGGGACGGCTGCAGTGCAGGCGATTAGGTGTCACGATATCACAGTAGCATGGGTTCGAATCCCGGCGAGGGAAGAACCAAAAATTTGCGAAAGCAAATTTACAGATCTAACATTGTTGGGTTGATGTTTAGACGAGTTGTATATACATTATGTACACAGCCACGTATCACCATCATTGATAGCGATCCGATGGATATATCTGTTGTAGGGTTGTCACTGACTCAGACGTACTTATGAATATAATTATTTTATGTGACTGTATCTTACATTAATTTGTAGGATCCTTTATTATAGATAATTTAGCTGATCTGTAACATTAACATTTTCATGCCTTATATATCATGTACTGTAGTACGCCGCTAGATTAAAACTGACGTGGAAAGGTAACACATGCCCACCGAAGAGCTATTTTTTGAGAGCCCAGGTGGTCGTGTGGTCTAGCGGGACGGCTGCAGTGCAGGCGATTAGGTGTCACGATATCACAGTAGCATGGGTTCGAATCCCGGCGAGGGAAGGACCAAACATTTGCGAAAGCAAATTTACAGATCTAACATTGTTGGGTTGATGTTTAGACGAGTTGTATATATATGTTTTTGGTTATTATCTTGACTATTATTATAGATAGAGATAAACTGTAAACAGCAATAATGTTCAGCAAAGAAAGATTTACAAATAAGTCAACATGATCAAAATGGTCAGTTGACCCCTTTAGGAGTTATTGCCCTTTATAGTCAATTTTTAACAATTTTTCGTAAATCGTGGTTATCTTTTACAAAAATCTTCTCCTCTGAAACTACAGGGCCAAATTAATCCAAACTTGGTAACAATAATCTTTGGGGTATCTAGTTTAAGAAATGTGTTGCGTGACCCGGTCAACTAACCAAGATAACCACCACGGCTAAAAATAGAACATAGGGGTAAAATGCAGTTTTTGGCTTATAACTCAAAAACCAAAGCATTTAGAGCAAATCGGACATGAGTGAAATGTTTATCAGATCAATATCTATCTGCCCTGTTATTTTTAGATGAATCTGACAACCCGTTGTTGGTTGCTGCCCGTGAATCGGTAATTTTAAGGAAATTTTGCTGTTTTTGGTTATCATCTTGAATATTATTATAGATAAAGATAAACTGCAAACAGCAATAATGTTCAGAAAAGTAAGATTTACAAATAAGTCAACATGACCGAAATGGTCTATTGACCCCCTAAGGAGTTATTGTCCTTTATAGTCAATTTTTTACAATTTTCATATAATTTGTAATTTTTTGTAAACCTTATCCACTGATACTACTGGGCCAAATTCATTATAGATAGAGATAATTGTAAGCAGCAAGAATGTTTAGTAAAGTAAGATTTACAAACACATCGCCATCACCAAAACTAAATTTTGTCATGAATCCATCTGCTTCCTTTGTTTAATATTCACATATACCCAGGTGAGCGACAGAGGCTCTCTAGAGCCTCTAGTTAAGTTAACAGAACCATTTATTTAGAAATCAATATCATCTAATATATTAAATAATACAAAAATTGACATTGTTTAACCTGGAGTAACAAAAACTAACTTCAAACAAAAGGCAATGAAACCATTGGCATTCAATAAGCTATAAATTCATAATCAGATTTAAAAGGTATATTAAGATTTCGATATCAAATTACATCATCTCGATTAGAAAAACCTTCTTCTGTTCTCTGAATAATTGTTTTTTTATTTAGATTTTTCCAATTTCAATTTTAATATAATTAATAATATATCGAGTCTTAATTGAAAACTACGTTCAAACCTTTGATTGCGTTGGATAAAAAACGAAATTTTTATACGTGTTCATGTCAAACAAAATTTCGTTGTAGAAGGGTCTAAGAACAGCACAAACAACATTTTCCAAAAGACCAAAAAAGTGAAAAAGTATATTTAAACAAAACGCATTTGACTAACAGGTCGAACAACTGATCTTCTTTAACCCTAATGACTGCCATTGACGATTGCCAAATAAAATTGATCACAAGATGTAACAAAATTGATCTTATAAATTTAATATTAAACAGAAAAAATTGTGTTAACTAGTGGATACGATGTTATGCCACAAACATACGGTGTCAATATTTCATTAGTACACCAGATCCGGATTTCGACAATAAATGTCTCTTCAGTAATGTTAGGGATCGAAACGGTATTTGGAAGGCCATATAAAAAGAACCCTCATTTTAAGAAAAAGTACCCTCATTTTTAAATAAACTCTTGAATTTTAAGAGTCAATATAGGATGAACGGATCATATAAACCGGAGGCAAAATATGATACATGCCCAAACAAAAAATATAAACGAGTCTAAATTGAAAACTACGTTCAAACCTATGATTGCGTTGGATAAAAACCGCAATTTATATATATATATATATATATATATATATATATATATATATATACAACTTGTCTAAACATCAACCCAACAATGTTAGATCTGTAAAGTTGCTTTCGCAAATTTTTGGTTCTTCCCTCGCCAGGATTCGGACCCATGCTACTGTGATATCATGACACCAAATCGCCTGCATTGCAGCCGTCCCGTCCCGCTCGACCACACGACCACCTGGGCTCTACAAAATAGAGCTTTCGCTGGCCGTATGTTACCTTTCCTCGTCAGTTTTAATCTAGCGGCGTACTACAGTACATGATATATAAGGCATGAAGATGTTATTGTGACAGATCAGCTAAATTATCTATAGTAAAGGATCCTACAAATTAATGTTAGATACAGTCACAGAAAATAATTATATTCATAAGTACGTCTGAGTCAGTGACAACTCTTCAACAGATGTATCTATCGGATCGCCATCAATGATGGTGATACATGGCTGTGTATACATAATGTATATACAACTCGTCTAAACATCAACCCAACAATGTTAGATACGTAAGCCATTTTATTCCCTATTTCAAGCGATAGTACAAATAACTATATATATTTTCAAAATCAGGGATAAGTATGCCTTAGTTTGCAATCTATTTGACCTTGATGAAAGGAACCGAAAGTGGGCTTGTAACATCCGGAAGTATAGTTTTGTTTGCATGTAAAGTTCTGAAAAGTAATAAGCGAGTTTTATTTGGCAAGCTAATACTATTAAATAATAGCGTAAATGATATTTTTCAAGCGGGAAGTAACGAATTATCTCCCCTATTTCAAACAGGAAGTAATAGAAACCACATATTGTTTAAATCAGTATACAACTTACTTTAAGTTGACACTGAAAATGAAACGTTTTACAAGAATTTACAATGTTTCATAGCACATAGATCGTTTCGGTTGAAAGACCTTCAAATGTTCTTTCAATATCAGGATGATAATCATGATAATATTAAAAAACGAAAAAGTAGAAACACCCATTGTTTTTTTTTCTACAATTTATAATTAACTTCCGCCTAAACATTTCTCCTCCGCTGTTTGTTTTTTTTTGCAACCTGTCGTTTAGTTGTTTGGTATATGACATTGAACAGTTAATACGCTTTTGTAACAAACACCACTTACTTGAATTCTTTTCATGTAAGAGTTTTCTCTCTGAACACTGTTTTTTCTAAGACTTTGAAAACAGACCAACAAATGTATCTACCAAATTGCCTCTGATGTTTTGATATTTTACCAAAGCGGTATAAAGATTTCAAGTTAAAGTTAATTCAATTGATGCATATGAAATAAGTGATATGCATTTGTAACTAAAAGAAACGTAATAGACGAGTCACGCGTCTTGCGTATATAAAAAATTTAATCCTGGCTTCTAGGATGTTATTATTTTTTATTTTTACAATTGTCAGTTCAATGTGAAGATCTTCAACCTCAACAAAATGGAAATGTTTCTGTGAGTGGTAGAGACATTGGGGATGTTGCCAATTTTTCATGTAAATGCCGATATACTTTACTAGGAAGTCAATCACTCAGATGTACAGACTCCGGGTGGGATGGTGATATTCCAATATGTCATGGTACGTCAAACATTTAGTTTATGTTCATTCAAAGGATTAGTTGATTTTTGTTTTGTCATCTGAATGCAAATGATTTAAAATCGTGACCAACTATTGTCTGGATTTTTTTTTATCTTAATTGTGAGATTTACATGATTATGGGACTTTAAGAGAAACAAAACAGTGGTCAAAATCTATTTACGTTGAAAACTATTTTGTCATTTTATATAAACTTTTATAAACTTTCACAAGCGGGTGTATGCTGATGAACTTTATATTAAGGTGGGTAGGGAGTCTTTATTGAAATTGATAGAATATTTTGATAACTTTTTTAATGCTTTTTTCAATAATATTGAAAAGTATGGGTCATCGGACTTTTTTTTACGCTACAGGTTGTGCAAAATTATCAGATTTTGTATAGGTTATGCATGCAAAATCTAATTTTATGTGCTAAATAGAAAGAGTACTATCAGAACATTAAGATCAAATGTTAGGGGATTGCTCTTATAACATGCTTCAGATAAGAAAAAGAGAAAACAAAAAGGATCACCGATCTTGTTTTCTTGCTACATATCAAAAAAGGTAAATTCATATCATTTTCTATAATAAAAAATACTTTATCTGAGTTATTTCTCCTTATTTGGCACAGTAGAAAAATATCTAACCAAACGCAAACAAGGTGTTTGAGAAATTACAGCTATAATTATGATAAAACACACAATTTTCTCTATTTTTTGTGTATTTATTTTGATAAAAGAGGGACGAAAGATACCAAAGGGTCAGTCAAACTCGTAAATCTAAAACAAACTGACAACGCCATGGCTAAAAATGAAAAAAAGACAAACAGAAAAACAATAGCACACATGACACAACATAGAAAACTAAAGAATAAACAACACGAACCCCACCAAAAACTAGGGGTGATCTCAGGTGCTCCGGAAGGGTAAGCAGATCCTGCTCCACATGCGGATAACATACATATAAAAAAGATGATGTGGTATGATTGCCAATGAGACAACTATCCACAAAAGACCAAAATGACACAAACATTAACACTTATAGGTCACCGTGCTGCCTTCAACAATGAGCAAAGCCAATAGCGCATGGTCACCTATGAAAGGCCCCGATAAGACAATGAAAAAAAAATAAACGAGAAAACTAACGGCCTAATTCAAGTAAAAGAATGAACGAAAAACAAATATGTAACACATAAACAAACGACAACCACTAAATTACAGGCTCCTGACTTGGGACAGGCACATACATAAATAATGTGGTGGGGTTAAACATGTTAGCGGGATCCCAATTTTCAATTTAACGTAAACATGTGTTATTAATATACAGTGCGATGCTAAGTATGCAAACAAAAATAATCTACCATTTTCTTCATAATGAAATGTATCTACCAAACCAGGAATGCGACATTTGCTTTCCCATTTAGTTTATTTTGCCATTTGAAAATGGAATTTCCGTTTTTAATCTTAGAAAAAGAAATTTAATAGGCTCATTATGATTAATAAAAAAAAAACGAAAGAGCATACAAGAAAAGCGAATTTCCGTTTGGTGAACGGGAACTAAACTGTGATACGATTATACGGATAAGTGGTTAATTATCTTTTTTATTAATTTATCTATTATAGCATGTCCATACACCCAATTTTCTTTTCATGGCAAAAGATACCTTTTAATTTGTGAGCAGGTACCTATGCCTCTTGCATTGGTAAGTATTACAATATGAAATTTGTCATTCTTAACATATTAAAAGCCTGAGGGGAAAATTGAAATCAAACAAATCATAACAAAAACTAAAAGAATTAAGGTAACACGATACCGAATGGCATATCTCCCGATTTCCAAACTTTTTGGCATACGCGTTCTTTGCACCGAGTTACATCGAAATATGTAATAAAAAATGGGGGTCACCATTTTTGTTTTCTTGGTATTTTCATTTGGAAAACGTCGATTTGGGCGACAAATTTACTTAGGTATATAGGGGAAATGCCTGTTTTTCGGCTAACCTTTTTATATTTTCCAATGGATGGCTATGTTCTTATATACGGAGAACAACAAAAAACTAACATAATATTCAAAATTACTATCTGAATTCATATATGTATAGAAAATCATATGTCACCATCCTTGTTTTTGAAATAAATGGCTTCAAAATTGATTGATACCCTTAGAATTTGACCGAAAACGTGTGACGTTATTGAATACAGAATGTAACGTTATTCTCCAGAGAAATGGAAAACACAAAATGTGTCGGGATCTGAAGGGTGTTTATTTTATTTTCGTTTCCCCTGTCAGGTTTCCGTAAATTTCCTAGTGATGAGATTCTACTGATATAATTAATTTCGTCCTACCCATAGAAATTTCACTAACATGAATTTAACATTAATCTCGTCTGATTTTCACGAGCATATTAAATACCTTCTTATTTTTGTAAAATTCGAGTGAAAATAACATAAAATGTTTTACGTGTGATTCATTTGAATTACTGAGTTTTTAACTCCATCTTTTATGACAATGGTGTTGTCATTGCTTCATCCATGTAGAAAAATAGTACTTTAAAAATTCGATTTAGTTGACAGTGATATAATTGCTCTGTTTTGGATGGTTGTTAAACGTTCAGTGGCAAATAGTTCATGCATGATAAATAAAATAACAAAACTCAAAGAAAAATTCAAAACTTTTCATGATTCTTGACTTGCTACGTACATGTGTATAGTGTACTTTGCGTGGTGTAAATGTGCGAGTTGCTTGCTAAGCAAGTCGGACAAACATTGCAAACTGTATGCAAAATTTCACTATTAGTTCAACAGTCTGGCATTTGTGGAAAATTATTTTATAAAACAAATCTTGAGATTATATATGCATTCTTTATAAGTAAAACAAACTGCGAAACATAAAAGCTCAAGCTTGAAATTCCACATGCAGGAGATGTTATCCGGAGTCTGTACTGGGCGGGCCTTTATAATCTATCAAAATGCCTTATCAGGCAACCTGTCATGAACAAAAAAAAAAGAAAGTCCAGACGGTATGCGTACCTTTAAAAAACAGGTGCACAATTTAAACCTGAAGCAAAAAGACTATCAAGTGTGGGATTGACGGTCGAATTTACACGGGTGAAACAATATGATGTTGCGTGCTCTATTAGTTTCAAGTGGCGATTTTGAATTGAAGGATTGATTGCTGGTAACTTTACGTCCAGTGGCAAATATTTTATGCATGTTCAAGACGCAGTTTACAATAAATAATACATCCCGCACAGCCAAATGGACGCCTCACTTTGGAAGCATTTTACTGCCGGTCGGAAGAAGACCAAGTGACCATATTTTTATCCCTATTCACCCTAGGCCTTGGGGTGTAAATTGTAGGATATAAACAAAATATAAAATTATGTGCAATATACATTGTCAGAATTATAAAAGGTTTTTGCACTCGCTACGAAACAAGTGGAAAGCTCGGCGAGTCTCGCTTTCCATCGTGTTTCTAAAACTCATGCTAATACATTTTATACTAGTATTACAATATGCATACATGTATATGATTTTTTTTATATAAAATTGAGAATGGAAATGGGGAATGTGTCAAAGAGACAACAACCCGACCAAATAAAAAAACCAACAACAGAAGGTCACCAACAGGTCTTCAATGTAGCGAGAAATTCCCGCACCCGGAGGCGTCCTTCAGCTGGCCCCTAAACAAATATATACTAGTTCAGTGATAATGAACGCCATACTAATTTCCAAATTGTACACAAGTAATTAAAATTAAAATAATGCAAGACTAACAAAGGCCAGAGGCTCCTGACTTGGGAGAGGCGCAACAATGCGGCGGGGTTAAACATGTTTGTGAGATCTCAACCCTAATAAATATATATATATTTGTGCATGCTTGCTTGTTCTAAAAACTTGTTCTTCTTTTGCATGCTTGTTCTAAAAACTCCTTTCAATACTATGAAACTCCTCGGACTTTTCCAGACGACAAGGCAGCAACCATTTGATTTTCGGGGAGGGTGGGGGGGGGGGTGTTTTTGACCCTGAGAAAAAAAATTGTTTGTTTCACCCTCAGCTGCAACTATATGTAATGCTAAAATTGAAAGAAAAAAATTGTTTTCGACTTGTCGCCAAAAAAATAGATTGTCTTTCGCCAAAGCCGATAAAAGAAGTTTGTTTAGAAAAAAATCCATAGCCACCCCCCCCCCCCCCCCCCCCCCCCCCCGAAAATCAAATGGTTGCTACCTAAGTATGTGAGCAATATGTCCCTCAGGGCCTAAAAAAGCAACTATGTTAATTCTCTTTCAGTCGCGTTGTCTCCAAACTTGTACATGTACACTATTTGCACCTCAAATAACACACAAAAAAAACACACTACCACCAAATACCCATGCAAGCGTAATTAACACGAAAATGAAATCTAAAGGATTTCAAGATTTAGCTATTTCAGTCTCTTTTTTCCGTTTGAATAATAATTAGTCAGTCGTTTGATTGTAAATTTGGAGAGAAAAAAATTGTAACGAAACCAGTCTGACTATAGCCAGTCCCGACTATCAACTTGCGTTTATTGGCGCAAGTAGCAACTTGGGAATGGCTTTAATCATACTGTAACGAGACCTGCTTTTTTCATTTTATTTTTGCCGAATCAAGTTCCCATGTATTTCTCAGCCTACGTTAACTTTTTGAGGCTTCATTCCGATGTTGCTGTATATCCCGTGTAGACTTGGTCTATAGCATTACAAATCTAGCACTTTATTTTCAAAATAATTCCGAAACGATATTGGATCTACTCTGTACAGAATAATGAATTTCAGAGACCTTTTATACTGGGACATAGAGAAAGATATATATTCGGCAAAATAACCAAGTAAACCCCTTTCTTAAAGGAGAAGGAAACCAAAAAAAAACTGGATAAATTAATAGAAAATTATTATATTAATATATTTGTAACAACGTTTGTGTTAAAAAAGTGTACCGTTATGAAATAAATCAATATTTTACAATTATCAATTTTGAAATTCCCGCCTTCATACAAACAAACTATTTTTGTATGCGTTGCAAAGTCTGCTTGTATTGTGCATTATCGCCTAATTCTATCCGTATTGTCATCCAGATAAATTTTATTTTTCCATTTTTCCAGAGCGGTGTTTTAGACGACCATTTTAACAAGAATTAATAGATGTACCAACAATTCCCCGTGTTTTTTTACACATCATCCTAAGTTTCTATAGATTATATTTCTACTTTCAAAACAAAATTTCATGGTTCATCATGATCAAGAAAAAATATTTATTGCAAACATATACCAAGAATAAAGACTTGTGATAAAACTCAGTCTATTATATGTAAATAATCGTTCAGATGCTTAAATTTTAAAGAAACAGAATATTTAAAAGTAAAGTAATACATTTTTAAAGATTTTAAAACAATGAGCAATAATAAAAAAAAATTATTAACATTTTCTTCATCGGTCAGGCCATAAGTCTTTGATCCATCAAGTATCCAGAAAAAGTTACCATTAAAAATGTCAAATAAATACCCAATATTTTTTTTTTAATTTTATCACTTTGTGATTGCAAATACTGATGCATTGGCTTGAATGTGTGAACGTTATTCGATAACGTCAGGAACGATAACTCGTGGCGTAACGTCATTCGGTATCGTGTTACCTTAAGACAGCTATACTTTAGTAATTATCTGATAAAACATTAACACTTATGAAAAAATTTGAGATATCTAAATATTGTGCATATTGGTTGAAAGTTGTTGTGATGATTTTTACGTGTAACTGTATAACCTTCGTATGCGTCTTTCCTAAGTGTCAAGAACGAATTGCACAACAAAGATGACATTACAAAGATAGGACTGCATACCAATGAAGTCACAAGCCCAGTAGAAATAATAAGTTCACTTTTTTACAAACATTTATTTTAAAATTCTGAGGATAATCTATCAATTATAGACTACATTAATTTATCTGAATTTGTCAAAATTTTCGGATTTTAATGGTTATCAACGGGTTTCAACTTCATAACTGTTATCTTGTTTTCCTTGTTTTTTTAGCGTCAAATTAGTCCTAGTATCTTTAATCATTTTACTGTTGTGCAATGTATATCTGTTGTTGAGTTGTCACTGGTTTAGACGTACTTATAAATATAACTATTTTTTAACTGTATCTTACATTAACGTGTAGGATCCTTTATTATGTATATAGATATATTTTACCTTCATGCCTTATATATCATGTTATGTTTTACGACGCTTGATAACAAACTGACAAAAATGTGCCGACATATGTCAAAGGTAAACATAACATGTGTCTGTAACCTTTATCGATATATTGTCTGTGATAATAGTAATAATAATAATGTGTTGTTTTGAGATAATTGCGTTTCTATTTACCGTTCATGTTGTACTTATAGAGCACATGTAGAGATTTGGGTGGCCATCTTCCATCTTTGGAAACTAGGGAAGAAAGCAACTATCTGAAACGTATAGCTACATTGATCAACAGTTCACATGGTAATGATTAGAAAAATAAAATAACAAATATACATGGTACCGTTTCACAAAGCCTTCACAAAGTTCGTCTCATCGTATATCCATCGTAAATAAATCGTAGATCTTACACATGTTACAGCCGTTTCACAAAGCCGTTTGATTATTTGAATAGGCAATCAACTTTCATATAGCAAAGCTAAGGTTTTAATCACTTTGTGCTCATTTTATTTCCTATCGGCGTCCGTCTTAACAATTTGATAAATAGGCTTTCTGTCACGTCCGCGTTCTGATATCTCTTTATGATTATATCACTACAGGCACAGTGGTAATTGATAAAAACGTTTAAATCTAAACAGTTGTTTACAGTCAAATCAGATAATGATTATTTTTTGGTAATTTTTCCAAAAAAAAAAATGTATTCTAATCAGAATATCGAAACATATAAAACCTTATTGGGATTATTTTCGTGGTCAATTGAATTTTTTGCAACTATTTAGTTATACCTGTATGTCTTTCTAGTGGTTATTTTAGGATCGAATCTAATGTGTACAATATATACGAAAACTGCGGGGGAAGGGGTTAAGCTGAAGATCCATTATACTTTTTTAAGATATGTCTTCAAAAATTAATACAGTAGAAAAAAAATTGGAAGGGGAGGAGAATTTAAAGATGAAAAAGTGAAGCAAATTTTGTTCTGTTTACAATTGTTTATTTAGGGACATCGCCCGCAGGCACCAAGGTTGACTTTCAACGTGTAATACATATCAAAAGTCGACCTACCTGATAGAAACATGTGCCTGTGTAAATCTCTCTTCGGTTCTTCATCCTTTAAGCATATCATTGAGGGAAAGAAACACAATAACCGTTTTAGTTATAGAAAACTGTTGGAGATGTAGGTTATACGTTAATAAGACAGCAAACAAATCAAATAACAAAGACAAACTAAAGACATCTTGAGAGCAAAATATAATAATTTTCAACAATATAGATAATGTCTATTTTCCAGACCATATGAGTATTTGGACAGTACGCGTACGGTCCGGACCGTATACGTACTTTTTTAGAATACGCACACAGTCGGACTGTATTTATTTGAATTAACCCGAATTATGAGAAAATATAAAGCAAAGTCGATTAACAAAATAACTTAACTCTTTGTTTTCTGCATATCAAATTTATTATTGATATAAGTATATCATTTGGAATGAAATGTTGAACTGGTCCTTTCAGAACTGGTTCCTTGATTTTAGCCAAGCACATTATGTTCAATTACAAGCATAGGTATTTTCCTCCAAATCCACGATTTTGCAAGAGTTGATAAATCTTGACTGAACAGTTCGTTCACTATTGCAGACAAAGTTAACTTTATATTCTTCTCCTACATTGTGTCAGAAATTATCACAACACCGATAAAACAGTTCGTGATAAAGTTCAGACCACAATTACCTCCGACAACAACAGACTCTGTAATAACAGAAAAAGCATATCACTAGTTATAAATTTCATACAATCGAAAAATTATTCTCTTTTCATCCATCACGCTTTGGGCCGAATATTTTGAACCTAGGATGCAAAACAAAAGGTCAACTTTGTATGATGGAGTTAATACCTTATTATCTTTATAATATTAAAATGTATGGTAAATTAACATGATTAAAGATGATTTCAGAATCAAAAAGTCGCTTTCGTCGGAATGATTTTTAAGGTTTTAGTTTTCAGTATTTGTACGATCCGTAATTCATTCCAATCTAAAACAACAATGCATTGCTAAAGTCTTGGAGACGAATGCCAGATAAACAAGTTTTTAAATACGTATAACATGTATAAATGTTAAATGAACGTTAAAATTTCTCAATTGATTGATTGTTTTTTTTTCCTAGATCAATGATAAAATTTAGTTCTGGTGATAAAATGTAACTCTATCCAGGAACATATATATTGACATACTGTTCCAAGCTTTATCAGAATCAAGATTACTCTCCATGTCTCTAATACTGTTGTATATGTTATAAAATTAAGAAATTATTGATGCAAGCTATACTTTATTGCAGTTTTAACATGAGTAGGCATTATATTCGTGATAATTTTTGCCCGAGCGACAGTGAGGGCTAAAATAAAACAAGTATAGTGCCTATCCATCTTAAAGCTACAATAAAGTATAGCTTGAATCAATTATTTCGATACTTATTGTGTCAATTAATGTTATTTCTATGTCTGAGCTGCAAAGGTGTAGAGCGTTTGTATAGGGTCTTCCATGAACTTCTTTTGTTTTGTTCGTAAACAAACAAACGACTTGAGGTTGCATTTCTGTAAATATTGACAATGCAATTTCCAATAGGAACTCTAATACGGCTAAAACTGTACCACTTTCACTATGAAAAAAATCTTATCCTATAATTGAAAGTTCATTTGCCCCACAATTTTGTTCAAAGGTCAAAATATAGGGTTGTGCGGCATGATTTCATCGTTTGTATGCCCTGAACTTTTCAGACTTTAAACTTACAATAATTTTCTGAACTACCTTGAATGAAAGGTTACCACAGATTTCAAAGTAAACAATATGCACGTGTTTATTTACTGGTAATATTCCCAAGTTCTGTCTCTGCTATATGGAACACAGATAGCATTACTGGGAACCAGTATGTAAATAAAATTAATTTTCCTTGAATATTCAATTTCTCCACAAAAGAGGCGTGTTTTCAGAAACAGCTGTATTTACAAAGTGCAACCATGAATCGTGATTTTTCAGAAGGGGTGTTTTGAACAGCCAGCATGAGTGGTTGTCGTATCTAGGTCAAATATTTTAATTTAGAATTGCAACACATTACACATGTGGAGCAGAATCTGCCTTCCCTTCCGGAGCACCTGAGATCATTGATTTTTTGGTGAGGTTCGTGATGTTTATTCTTTACTTTTCTATGTTGTGTCATGTGTACTATTATTTGTCTGTTTGTCTTTTTTGGTTTCAATCATATATTAATCAAAATTGATAAATGTGGTCACTTGTGTAGTGCAGTGACACATTCAAAAGGACACATAATTTAAAGATTAGAATACACATAGTTATTACTGAACAGATAATAATGGCCAATCAAAGTATATAGAACAAAGAAATAAGGCCCCCCCCTTTCTCTCTCTCTCGTTGCCCCAAATCCACCAAACGGATAGTTTTATTAAATACATTTAACTGTTTTTGTCTTCAAAAAGAGTATGTGTTCAAAGTGTTGCCGTTAATATATGAAATTGATAATATATACCATGTCCACTCAGCTGTCGTAGTAATTTAATTTCAATAACAGAAAGTATTTGATAGCATCCCTCCCTGTGTAATATGTTATTAAACTCGTTAAGCATTTATTAAAAAAAGTGTCATATCTTGATTATTGGAAAGGAGCTGCTACTCTTTACTTGCATTAATATTGATATAAATAAAAAATTCGTCATAATTCGCCAACCGTAATAATTTATTTAAAATGTGAAATTGGCATGCCATACTCGAAAAATGTGCGGACGTGAAAGATAGCATTCTTCCTTGTTAACGATACACTTACGATGGAACACAGGACGTAACTTGCAATCAACTTAGTGGTCCTTTTGTGAAACACACGTAACGTGAACGTATAACCACACATAAACAGATCGTAAACTGATACGATGATTGTAAGTTAAGAAGGCTTTGTGAAACGGTGGCCAGAACTCTAAGGAGTATTTCAAACCCAAAGTCCCTTACGAAATCACAAAAATCAAAATCAGATCCATCAAAAGAGTAGAAAAAAGCTGTGATATCCCCGAGTACGGACATTCCAATATGTATAAATATGTTGCTTAACATTCGTAGTTTAGTATTTATGTGATTTCACTTTTTATAGCTTACTAAACTTTACACTTGTATGACAGCCATACAAATAGAAAACAGAAGCAAAGAGGAAAGACAATAATACCATTAATTACTGCCAAATTGTTAAAGATCAGTATGTTGAACTGCCGAGCTACACCACAACGATTTTACTAAAAAAAATGGGCTAAATGGTCAATGTTTATAACGAACAAAGACAAACGTGACAAATAATTACTTTGTTCAATTAGTTATAACCAATTAGGAAAGTTTGCATGGCAACTTTCCCATGACATTGTCAGTTTTTGTCTTGTGTGTTTTTAAGTTTCTAATGACATCTTTCGCCTCGTCATTTTTAAGCAAAGTGCACGTTTGTTCGAATATGTTTTTTTCTGTCTTGTTTTCATATATTTCACATTAAATAGAAATTTTTCAAGTCAATTACTTTTAATAGACTGGTGGATAGGTCTCCAACACAATAATACGGAAGGCACGTTTAATTGGGTTTCTGGTCAACCTTTATCATACACTGACTGGTATCAAGGAACACCGATTCAACCAGATAATAAGAATAAAGCTGGAGCTGGACCTGCTAATTGTGCTGCATTAGTTTTTTCTTACCAATATCAATGGGGTGATGAAAACTGTGATTCCCCAAAACAAATGATTTGTGAATCTAGGCAAGTATTCAATACATCCTTTTTTTATTCTATTTTACCATTTATTTTATCTAAATATTATTGGTTACATAGTGTGCTAGTGACCTAATCCGGTATATATGGGGTCAGCAAATTTCATATTGGGTGAGAGCGAAGCCCGAATCCCCATTTGGAATTTTCTTACTCCATATATACCGTTTTATGTCACAAACACACTATATAACGAATGTATCTTACGGACTTTCTTAACGTGTGAACTTTAGACTAGTGACCTATCAATATGAGCAAATCTTCAAGCATTAAGAACCTACTTCCATTGGTCCTATAAAAACAAATGCCAACAATAAAAACTTGTTATGTTAAAATGTGTTTAATGAATTCATTTTAATCGTAATCATCAATTTCTTCGTCTCTTGAAATCTTTAACATTTTTCTCAGTACTGTTTTATTTTATAAAGGGACGTAACACCACTACTAACCGTGAATTAAGCCCCACCGACCTTCTAACCTGATATGAAAAATAAAGGGACGTAAAACCACTACTGACCGTATATGAAATAAGCCCCGCCTCCCTACTTATATAGTATGAAATATACAAGGTTTCCAAGCGGACGCGTTTAACCAATCATATTCCGAAAAAAATAAAAGAGGTAAGATAAAACGTCATATGAATATGTGCTTTATATGTAATATCAAACTGTTTAACTTGCAAACATTTTTGTTGTTTACAATTTGTCATCTTAATCTTAATTGAGAAACATATACTATCAAAGATAAAATTATCAGAATAAATCAAAAATAGGAAATTGTTTTATACAAACGAAATCATGATAATCATATGGTTAAATCAACCAAAGAAAACTGAACTGTCAGCATGGGGACCGATTAAACATTTTTATGTCAGGTTAAGAAACTGATAGATATAAGGCATTGGTCAAATGGTGTAAATTTTAACTTTTTATTTAAATGTCCTGTACCAATTCAGGAATATGACAGTTGTTATCAAATATCTACTTTTCTTTGTACGTTTCATTGACGTTTGTTTTTGTTTGACTTAATATGTGTTTCTATTTTTCCGTTGTTTTATGTCTTTTGAGCATCGATTACTACTGTTTTTTTATTTTTTATTTTAACATGAATTTTATCAGGGTGTGTTCTCAATTAATACATATTTTGTTAAAATCCAAGCGCTACGACATGTACTCTGGTAAGCATTGGTTGGCAACTAACAATGTTAAAAATCATTTCGTTAAAGCAAATAAACACGTCATAGATACCAGGACTAAATTTAGTACATACGCCAGACGCGCGTTTGGTCTACAAAAGACTCATCAGTGACGCTTGAATCAAAAAAATTTAAAAGGTCAAATAAAGTACGTTGAAGAGCATTGCGAATCAAAATTCCTAAAAGCTTTGCAAAAGGTAATCAAATGATATATTTTTCATTTGAAACCTAGCAACAATTGAAAATGTCAGAAATTGATATCTTAATTTATTTTATGAACACTAAGTTTTAACACAATTTAGTTTAGAGGGAACAAATTGGTATGCATATATAATACATACATCACTGTAATATTCCACATTTCGGCTCTCAGGCCCGAGAGCTTTATTTAGTATCACTGTAATATTCCGCATTTCGGCTGTCAAGCCCGAACGCTTTATAAGGTATCACTGTATGATTCCACATTTAGGCTGTCAGGTCCCGGCACTTTATTTAGTATAACAGTAATATTCCACATTAAGGCTGTCAGGCCCGGGCGCTTTATTAAGTATCGCTGTAATATTCCACATTTAGGCTCTCAGGTTCGGGCGCTTTATTAAATATCACTTTAACATTCCTATTTTAGGCTGTCAGGCCCTTGCGCTAAATTAAGTATCAATGTACTATTCCATATTAAGGCTGTCAGGCCCGGGCGCTTTTTTAAGTATCACTGTAATATTCTTCATTAAGGCTGTCAGGCCCGTGCGCTTTATTACTATAGCAGTATTAGTCAACATTAAGGCATTCAGGACCGGGTGCTTTATTAAAATTCATTGTAATATTCCACATGTAGGCTGTCAGGCTCGGGTGTTTATTAATTTTTACTGTAATATGCCACAAAAGGGCTGTTAGGCCTGGGCGCTTTATTAAGTATCACTGTAATATTCCAAATTTAGGCTGTTAGGCCTGGGCGCTTTATTTAGTATCACGGTTATATTCCAAATTTAGGCTGTCAGTCCCGGTCGCTTTATTAAGTATCACTGTAATAATCCACATTTAAGCAGTTAAACCCGGGTGCTTTATTAAGTATCGCTGTAATATTCCACATTTAGTCTGTCAAGCAGGGCACTTTATTAAAAATCACTGTAATATTCCACGTTTTGGTTGTCAGGCACAGGTGATTATTTAGTTTCGCTGTAATAGTCCACATTTATGCTTTCAGGCCCGGGCGCTTTATTAAGTATCAATGTAATATTCCACATTTAGGCTTCAGGCCCGGGCGCTTTATTAAGTATCGCTGTTATATTCCACATTTAGGCTGTAAGACCCGGGCGTTTTATTAAGTATCATTGTTATATTCCTAATAATTAAGGCTGTCAGGCCCGGGCGCTTTATTAAGTATCACTCTCATATTGCACATTTAGGTTGTCAGGCCCGGGCTCTTTATTGAGTAATACTTTAAAATTCCACATTTAGGCTGTCAGGCCCGGGCGCTTTATTAAGTATCACTGTAATATTCCACATTTAGGCAGGCAGACCCAGGCTTATTAGTATCACTGCCATTTTTCACATTAAGGCGTGCCTGCTTACATGTGGAATATTACAGTGATACTTCATAAAGCGCACGGGCCTGACAGCCTAAATTTGGAACAGTACAGTGATACTTAATAAAGTGCCAAGGCCTATGAGCCTAAATGTGGAATATTACAGTGATATTCAATAAAGCACCTGGGCCTGATAGCCCAAATGTGGAATATAACAGTGATACTTAATATAGGTCCCGGGTCAGTGATACTTAATATAGCGCTTTATTAAGTATCACTCTAATATTCCACATTTAGGCTGTAAGGCCTGGGCGCTTTTTCAAGTATCGCTGTATTATGCCACATTTAGGCTCTTAGGCCCGGGCACGTTATTAAGTATCACTGTACTATTCCAAATTTAGACTGTCAGGCCCGTGCACTTTATGAAGTATCACTATAATATTCCACATGTAAGCAGGCAGACCCAGGCTTATTAGTATCGCTGCCATTTTTCACATTAAGGCGTGCCTGCTTACATGTGGAATATTACAGTGATACTTCATAAAGCGCACGGGCCTGACAGCCTAAATTTGGAACAGTACAGTGATACTTAATAAAGTGCCAAGGCCTAAGAACCTAAATGTGGAATATTACAGTGATATTTAATAAAGCGCCTGGGCCTGATAGCCTGAATGTGGAATATAACAGTGATACTTAATAAAGGTCCCGGGTCTAAGATCCTCAATGTGGAATAATACAGCGATACTTAAAAAAGCGCCCAGGCTTGACAACCTAAATGTGGAATATTACAGTGATACTAAATAAAGCGCTATATATGTTTCACTGAAATATTCCATATTTAGGTTGTCAGGCCCGGGCGCTTTATTAAGTATCACTGTTATATTCCACATTTAGGCTGTCAGGCCCTGGCGCTTTATAAAGTCTCGCTGTAATATTCCAGATTTATGCTGTCAGGCCCGAGTACTACATTAAGTAAATGTTGAATATTACAGTGAAACTAAATAAAGGGCATGGGCCTGACAGCCTAATTTGGGAATATAATAGTGATACTTAACAAAGCGCCCGGGCCTGAGAACATAACTATGGAATATAACAGCGATACTTAAAAAGCGCACGGGCCTGACAGCCTAAGTATGGAAAATTACAGTGATACTTAAAAAGCGCCCGGGCCTGACAGCCTAAATGTGAAATATTTAAGTGATAATTAAAAATGCGATCGAGCCTGACAGCCTAAATGTGGAATATTAAAGTATTACTCAATAAAGCGCCTTGGCCTGACAACCTAAATGTGCAATATGAGAGTGATACTTAATAAAGCGCCCATACTTGACAGCCTTAATGTGGAATATTACAGTGATGTCTAATAAAGCGGCCGGGTCTAATAGCCACAATGTTGAATATTACATAGATACCTAATAAAGTGCCCGGGCCTGCCTACCTACATGTGGAATATTACAGTGATACTTCATAAAGCGCAGGGGCATGACAGTCTAAATTAGGAATATTACAGTGATACTTAATAAAGCGCCCGGGCCTGACAGCCTAAATGTGGAATATTACAGTGATATTTAATAAAGCGCCCGGGCCTGATAGCCTTAATGTGACATATTAAAGTGATACTTAATAAGCCTGGGTCTGCCTGTTTACATGTGGAATATTATAGTGATACTTCATAAAGCGCAAGGGCCTGACAGCCTAAATTTGGAACAGTACAGTGATACTTTATAAAGTGCCAAGGCCTAAGAGCCTCAATGTGGAATAATACAGTGATACTTAAAAAAGCGCCTAGGCCTGACAGCCTAAATGTGGAATATTACTGTGGTAGTCAATAAAGCGCCCGGGCCTGACAGCCTAAATGTGGAACTTTACAGTGATACTAAATAAAGCGCCCGGGCCCGACAGCCTCAATGTTGAATATTAGATTGATACTTGATAAAGCGCCCGGACTTGACAGCCTAAATGTGGAATATTACAATGATACTTAATAAAGCGGCCGGGTCTAATAGCCTCAATGTGGAATAATACAGTGATACCTAATAAAGCGCCCAGGCCTGCCTGCCTACATGTGGAATATTACAGTGATACTTCATAAAGTGCACGGGTCTGACAGTCTAAATTAGGAATATTACAGTGATATTTAATAAAGCGCACGGGCCTGACAGTCTAAATTAGGAATATTACAGTGATACTTAATAAAGTGCCCGGGCCTGACAGCCTAAATGTGGATTATTACAGTGATATTTAATAAAGCGCCTGGGCCTGATAGCCTGAATGTGAAGAGCGCTTTATGAAGTATCACTGTAATATTCCACATGTAGGCAGGCAGGCCCGGGCGCTTTATTAGGTATCACTGTATTATTCCACATTGAGGCTATTAGACCCGGCCGTTTTATTAAGTATCACTGTAGTGTTCCACATTAAGGCTGTCAAGTCCGGGCGCTTTATTAAGTATCACTCTAATATTCAACATTGAGGTTGTCAGGCCCGGGCGCATTTTTAAGTATCACTGTAAAATTCCACATTTAGGCTGTCAGTCCCAGGCGCCTAAATGAGTATCACTTAAATATTCCACATGTAGGCTGTCAGGCCGGGCGCTTTTTAAGTATCACTGTAATATTCCACATTTAGGCTGTCAGGCCCGGGCGCTTTGTTGAGTATCACTATTATAATCCTCAATTAGGCTGTCCGGCCCATGCGCTTTATTAAGTTTCACTGTAATATTCCACATTTACTTAATGTAGTACTCGGGCCTGACAGCCTAAATCTGGAATATGACAGCGAGACTTTATAAACCGTCAGGGCCTGACAGCCTGAATGTGGAATATAACAGTAATACTTAATAAAGCGCCCGGGCCTGACAACCTAAATATGGAATATTTCAGTGATACTTAATATAGAACTTTATTAAGTATCACTGTAATATTCCACATGCAGGCTATCAAACCCGGGCGCTTTTTTAAATATCACTGTAATATTCCACATTTAGGCTGTCAGGCCCGGGCGCTTTATCAATTATCACTGTAATTTTCCTAATTTAGACTGTCAGGCCCGTGCACTCTATGAAGTATCACTGTAATATTCTACATTCAGGCTATCAGGCCTGGGCGCTTTATTAAATATCACTGTAATATTCCATATTTAGGCTGTCAAGCCCGGGCGCTTTCTTAAGTATCACTTTAATATTCCTAATTTACACTTTCAGGCTCGTGCGCTTTATGAAGTATCACTGTGATGTTCCACATGTAGGCAGGCAGGCCCGGGCGCTTTATTAGGTATCACTGTAATATTCCACATTGAGGCTATTAGACCCGGTCACTTCAAATATTTTGGCCACGAGCATCACTGAAGAGACATGTATTGTCGAAATGCGCATCTGGTGCAAGAAAATTGGTACCGTTAATTTTATTATTAAATATCACTATAATATTCCACATTTGGGCAGTCAGGCCCATGCGCTTTATTAAGTATCGCTGTAATATTCAACATTTAAGCTGTCAGGCTCGGGCGCTTTTTTAAGTATCGCTGTAATATTCAACATTTAAGCTGTCAGGCTCGGATGCTTTATTCAGAATCACTGTAATATTCCTTATTTAGTCCGTCAGGCCCGGGCGCTTTATTAAGTATCACTGTAATATTCCACATTAAGGCTGTCAAGTCCGGGCGCTTTATTAAGTATCACTGTAATTTTCCACATTCAGGCAATCAGGCCCAGGCGCTTTATTAAATATCACTGTAATATTCCACATTTAGGCTGTCAGGCCCGGGCACTTTATTAAGTATCACTGTAATATTCCTAATTTAGACTGTCAGGCCCGTGCGCTTTATGAAGTATCACTGTTATATTACACATGTAGGCAGGCAGGCCCGGGCGCTTTATTAGGTATCACTGTAATATTCCACATTGAGGCTATTAGACCCGGTCACTTTATTAAGTATCACTATAATATTCCACATTTGGGCAGTCAGGCCCATGCCCTTTATTAAGTATCAATGTAATATTCTACATTTAGGCTGTCAGACCAAGGCGATTTGTTAAGTCTCGCTGTAGTATTCCATATTTAGGCTATCAGGGCCCGGAAGCTATATTAAGTATCACTGTAATATTTCATATTTAGGCTGTCAGGCCCGTGCGTTTTATTAGGTATCGCTGTAATATACCACATGAAGTATCTTAGGCCCGGGTGTTTTATGTAGTATAATTGTAATATTTCGAATTTAGGCTATCAGGCCCGGGTGCTTTAGTAAGTATCACTGTAATATTCCACACTTTGTTTGTCAAGCCCGGGCGTATTATTAGGTACCGCTGTAATTTTTTACATTAAGTCCGCCAAGCCCAAGCGCTTTAGTAAGTATCACTGTAATATGTTACATTCACGCTGTGAGGCCCGGGCGCTTTTTTAAGTATCGCTGTAATATTCAACATTTACGCTGTCAGGCCCGGGCGCTTTTTTAAGTATCGCTGTAATATTCAACATTTAAGCTGTCAGGCTCGGATGCTTTATTCAGGATCACTGTAATATTCCCCATTTAGTCCGTCAGGCGCGGGCGCTTTATTAAGTATCACTGTAATATTCCACATTAAGGCTGTCAAGTCCGGGCGCTTTATTAAGTATCACTGTAATTTTCAACATTCAGGCTATCAGGCCCGGGCGCTTTATTAAATATCACTGTAATATTCCACATTTAGGCTGTCAGGCCCGGGCACTTTATTAAGTATCACTTTAATATTCCTAATTTAGACTGTCAGGCCCGTGCGCTTTATGAAGTATCACTGTTATATTCCACATGTAGGCAGGCAGGCCCGGGCGTTTTATTAGGTATCACTGTATTATTCCACATTGAGGCTATGAGACCCGGCCGCTTTATGAAGTATCCTTGTAATATTCCACATTTCGGCTGTCAAGTCCGGGCGCTTTATCAAGTATCAATCTAATATTCAACATTGAGGCTGTCAGGCCCGTGTGCTTTATTTAGTATCACCGTAAAATTCCACAGTAAGGCTGTCAGGCCCGGGCGCTTTACTGACTATCACAGTAATATTCTACATTTAGGCTGTCAGACTCGGGCGCTTTTTTAAGTATCACTGTAATATTCCATATTTAGGCTGTCAGGCCCGTGCGTTTTATTAGGTATCGCTATAATATACCACATGAAGGATCTAAGGCCCGGGTGTTTTATGTAGTATCACTGTAATATTTCGAATTTAGGCTATCAGGCCCGGGTGCTTTAGTCAGTATCACTGTAATATTCCATACTTTGTTTGTCAAGCCCGGGCGTATTATTAGGTACCGCTGTAATATTTCACATTAAGTCCGCCAAGCCCAAGCGCTTTAGTAAGTATCACTGTAAAATACTACATTTACGCTGTCAGGCCCGGGCGCTTTTTTAAGTATCGCTGTAATATTCAACATTTACGCTGTCAGGCCCGGGCGCTTTTTTAAGTATCGCTGAAATATTCAACATTTAAGCTGTCAGGCTCGGGTGCTTTATTCAGAATCACTGTAATATTCCTCATTTAGTCCGTCAGGCCCGGGCGCTTTATTAAGTATCACTGTAATATTCCACATTAAGGCTGTCAAGTCCGGGCGCTTTATTAAGTATCACTGTAATTTTCCACATTCAGGCTATCAGGCCCAGGCACTTTATTAAATATCACTGTAATATTCCACATTTAGACTGTCAGGCCCGGGCACTTTATTAAGTATCACTGTAATATTCCTAATTTAGACTGTCAGGCCCGTGCGCTTTATGAAGTATCACTGTTATATTCCACATGTAGGCAGGCAGGCCCGAGCGCTTTATTAGGTATCACTGTATTATTCCAAATTGAGGCTATTAGACCCGGCCGCTTTATTAAGTATCATTGTAATATTCCACATTTCGGCTGTCAAGTCCGGGCGCTTTATCAAGTATCAATCTAATATTCAACATTGAGGCTGTCAGGCCCGGGTGCTTTATTTAGTATCACTGTAAAACTCCACAGTAAGGCTGTCAGGCCCGGGCGCTTTACTGACTATCACAGTTATATTCCACATTTAGGCTGTCAGGCTCGGGCGCTTTATCAAGTATCACTGTAATATTCCACGTTTAGGCTGTCAGGTCTGGGCGCTTTTTTAAGTATCGCTGTATTATTCCACATTGAGGCTCTTAGGCCTTGGCACTTTATTAAGTATTACTGTACTGTTCCAAATTTAGGCTGTCAGACTCGGGCGCTTTTTTAAGTATCACTGTAATATTCCATATTTAGGCTGTCAGGCCCGTGCGTTTTATTAGGTATCGCTATAATATACCACATGAAGGATCTAAGGCCCGGGTGTTTTATGTAGTATCACTGTAATATTTCGAATTTAGGCTATCAGGCCCGGGTGCTTAAGTCAGTATCACTGTAATATTCCACACTTTGTTTGTCAAGCCCGGGCGTATTATTAGGTACCGCTGTAATATTTCACATTAAGTCCGCCAAGCCCAAGCGCTTTAGTAAGTATCACTGTAAAATGCTACATTTACGCTGTCAGGCCCGGGCGCTTTTTTAAGTATCGCTGTAATATTCAACATTTAAGCTGTCAGGCTCGGGTGCTTTATTCAGAATCATTGTAATATTCCTCATTTAGTCCGTCAGGCCCGGGCGCTTTATTAAGTATCACTGTAATATTCCACATTAAGGCTGTCAAGTCCGGGCGCTTTATTAAGTATCACTGTAATTTTCAACATTCAGGCTATCAGGCCCAGGCACTTTATTAAATATCACTGTCATATTCCACATTTAGACTGTCAGGCCCGGGCACTTTATTAAGTATCACTGTAATATTCCTAATTTAGACTGTCAGGCCCGTGCGCTTTATGAAGTATCACTGTAATATTCCACATGTAGGCAGGCAGGCTCGAGCGCTTTATTAGGTATCACTGTATTATTCCAAATTGAGGCTATTAGACCCGGCCGCTTTGTTAAGTATCATTGTAATATTCCACATTTCGGCTGTCAAGTCCGGGCGCTTTATCAAGTATCAATATAATATTCAACATTGAGGCTGTCAGGCCCGTGTGCTTTATTTAGTATCACTATAAAACTCCACAGTAAGGCTGTCAGGCCCGGGTGCTTTACTGACTATCACAGTTATATTCCTCATTTAAGCTGTCAGGCTCGGGCGCTTTATCAAGTATCAATGTAATATTCCACGTTTAGGCTGTCAGGCCTGGGCGCTTTTTTAAGTATCGCTGTATTATTCCACATTGAGGCTCTTAGGCCTTGGCACTTTATTAAGTATCACTGTACTGTTCCAAATTTAGGCTGTCAGGCCCGTGCGCTTTATGAAGTATCACCATTATATTCAACATGTAAACAGGCAGACCCAGGCTTATTAAGTATCACTGTAATATGTCACATTAAGGCTATCTGGCCCGGGCGCTTTATTAAATATCACTGTAATATTTCACATTTAGGCTGTCAGGCCCGGGCGCTTTATAAAATATCACTGTAATATTCCTAATTTAGACTGTCAGGCCCGTGCGCTTTATGAAGTATCACTGTAATATTCCACATGTAGGCAGGCAGGCTCGGGCACTTTATCAGGTATCTATGTAATATTCCACATTGTGGCTATTAGACCCGGCCGCTTTATTAGGCATCACTGTAATATTCCACATTAAGGCTGTCAAGTATGGGCGCTTTATTAAGTATCACTCTCATATTCCACATTTAGGCTGTCAGGCCCGGGCGCTTTATTGAGCATCACTTTAATATCCCACATAAAGACTGTCAGGCTCGGTCGCATTTTTTTATTTATCACTTAAATATTTCACATTTAGGCTGTCAGGTCCGAGCGCTTTTTAAGTATCACTGTAATTTTCCACATTTAGGCTGTCAGGCCCGCGCGCTTTTTAAGTATCGCTGTAATATTCCACATTTAGGCTCTCAGGCCCGGGCGCTTTGTTAAGTATCACTATTATATTCCCAAATAAGCCTGTCAGGCCCATGCCCTTTATTAAGTTTCACTGTAATATTCCACATTTACTTAATGTAGTACTCGGGCCTGACAGCATAAATCTGGAATATTACAAGGAGACTTTATGAAGCGCCAGGGCCTGACAGCCTAAATGTGGAATATCACAGTGATGCTTAATAAAGTGCCCGGGCCTGACAACCTAAATGTGGAACATTTCAGTGATACTAATATTGCGCTTTATTAATTATCACTGTAATATTCCACATTTAGGTTGTCATGCCTGGGCACTTTTTTAAGTATCGCTGTATCATTCCACATTGAGGTTCTTAGACCCGGACACTTTATTAAGTATCACTGTTTTATTCCACATTTAGGCTGTCAGGCCTGGGCGTTTTTTTTAAGTATCGCTGTATTATTCCAAAATTAGGCTGGCAGACCGCGGCTTATTACGTATCACTGTAATATTTCACATTAAGGCTATCAGGCCCGGGCGCTTTATTAAATATCACTGTAATATTCCACATTTAGACTGTCAGGTGCGCTTTATGAAGTATCACTATAATATTCCACATGCAGGCAGGCAGGCCCGGGCGCTTTATTAGGTATCTAAGTAATATTCCACATCGAGTCTATTAGACCCGGCCGCTTTATTAAGTACCACTGTAGTATTCCACATTAAGGCTGTCAAGTCCGGGCGCTTTATTAATTATCACTCTAATATTCAACATTGAGGCTGTTATGACCGGTTGCATTATTAAGTATCACTGTAAAATTCCACAGTTACGCTGTCAGTCCCGGGCGCCTTATTGAGTATCACTGTAATATTCCACATTTATGCTGTCAGGCTCAGGTGCATATTTAAGTATCACTTAAATATTCCACATTTAGGCTGTCAGGCCCCGGCGCTTTTTAAGTATCACTGTAATATTCCACATTTAGGCTGTCAGGCCCAGGCGCTTTTTAAGTATCGCTGTAATATTCCACATTTAGGCTCTCAGGCCCGAACGCATTGTTGAGTATCACTATTATATTCCCCAATTAGGCTGTCATGCCCGGGCGCTTTATTAGGGATCACATTAATATTCCACATTGAGGCTATTAGACCCGGTCGCTTTATCAAGTATCACTGTACTATTCCACATTTAGGCTGTCAAGTCCTGGCGCTTTATTAAGTATCACTCTAATATGCAACCTTGAGGCTGTCAGGCCCGGGCACTTTATTAAGTATCCCTGTAAAATTCCACATTTAGGCTGTCAGGCCCGGGCGCTTTATTGAGTATCACAGTAATATTCCACATTTAGGCTGTCAGACTCGGGCGCTTTTTTAAGTATCACTGTAATATTCCACATTTAGGCTGTCAGTCCTGGGCGCTTTTTTAAGTATCGCTGCATTATTCCACATTGAGGCTGTTAGGCCCGGGGGCTTTTTTAGTATCACTGTAATATTCTACATTTAGGCTGTCAGGCTCGGGCGCTTTTAAAGTATCGCTGTAATATTCCACATTTAGGCTCTCAGGCCCGGGCGCTTTGTTGATTATCACTATTATATTCCCCAATTAGGCTGTCAGGCCCATGCGCTTTATTAAGTTTCACTGTAATATTCCACATTTACTTAATGTAGTACTCGGGCCTGACAGCCTTAATCTGGAATATTACAGCGAGACTTTATATTGCGCCAGGGCCTGACAGCCTGAATGTGGAATATAACAGTAATACTTAATAAAGCGCCCGTGCCTGACAACCTAAATGTGGAATATTTCAGTGAAACCTAATATATCGCTTTACTAAGTATCACTGTAATATTCCACATTTAGACTGTCGGGCCCGGGCGCTTTATTAATTATCACTGTAATTTTCCTAATTTAGACTGTCAGGCCCGTGCGCTTTATGAAGTATCACTGTAATATTCCACATGTAGGCAGGCAGGCCCGGGCGCTTTATTAAGTATCATTGTAATATTCCACATTAAGGCTGCCAAGTCCGGGCGCTTTATTAAGTATCACTGTAATATTCCACATTCAGGCTATCAGGCCTGGGCGCTTTATTAAATATCACTGTAATATTCCACATTTAGGCTGTCAGGCTCGGGCGCTTTATTAAATATCACTGTAATATTCCTAATTTAGACTGCCAGGCCCGTGCGCTTTATGAAGTATCACTGTAATATTCCACATGTAGGCAGGCAGGCCCGGGCGCTTTATTAGGTATCACTGTAATATTCCACATTTAGGCTGTCAGACTCGGGCGCTTTTTTAAGTATCACTGTAATATTCCACATTTAGGCTGTCAGTTCTGGGCGCTTTTTTTAGTATCACTGTAATATTCTACATTTAGGCTGTCAGGCCCGGGCGCTTTGAAAGTATCGCTGTAATGTTCCACATTTAGGCTCTCAGGCCCGGGCGCTTTGTTGATTATCACTATTATATTCCCCAATTAGGCTGTCAGGCCCATGCGCTTTATTAAGTTTCACTGTAATATTCCACATTTACTTAATGTAGTACTCGGGCCTGACAGCCTAAATCTGGAATATTACAGCGAGACTTTATATTGCGCCAGGGCCTGACAGCCTGAATGTGGAATATAACAGTAATACTTAATAAAGCGCCCGTGCCTGACAACCTAAATGTGGAATATTTCAGTGAAACTTATTATATCGCTTTATTAAGTATCACTGTAATATTCCACATTTAGACTGTCGGGCCCGGGCGCTTTATTAATTATCACTGTAATTTTCCTAATTTAGACTGTCAGGCCCGTGCGCTTTATGAAGTATCACTGTAATATTCCACATGTAGGCAGGCAGGCCCGGGCGCTTTATTAAGTATCACTGTAATATTCCACATTAAGGCTGTCAAGTCCGGGCGCTTTATTAAGGATCACTGTAATATTCCACATTCAGGCTATCAGGCCTGGGCGCTTTATTAAATATCACTGTAATATTCCACATTTAGGCTGTCAGGCTCGGGCGCTTTATTAAATATCACTGTAATATTCCTAATTTAGACTGTCAGGCCCGTGCGCTTTATGAAGTATCACTGTAATATTCCACATGTAGGCAGGCAGGCCCGGGCGCTTTATTAGGTATTACTGTAATATTCCACATTGAGGCTATTAGACCCGGTCGCTTTATCAAGTATCACTGTATTATTCCACATTTAGGCTGTCAAGTCCTGGCGCTTTATTAAGTATTACTCTAATATTCAACCTTGAGGCTGTCAGGCCCGGGCGCTTTATTAAGTATCACTGTAATATTCCACATTTAGGCTGTCAGTTATTGACGCTTTTTTAAGTATCACTGTACTATTCCAAATTTAGGCTGTCAGGTTCCTGCGCTTTATGAAGTATTACTGTAATATTCCATATGTAGGTAGGCAGGCTCGGGCGCATTTTTAAGTATCACTGTAATATTCATCATTGAGGCTGTCAAGTCCGGGCGCTTTATTAAGTATCACTCTAATACTCAAAATTGAGGCTGTCAGGCCCTTGCGCTTTATTAAGTATCACTGTAAAATTCCACATTTAGGCTGTATGGCCCGGGCGCTTTATTGAGTATCTCACTAATATTCCACATTCAGTCTGTCAGGCCCGGGCGCTTTTTAAGTATCACTGTAATATTCCACATTTAGACCGTCAAGTCCGGGCGCTTTATTAAGTATCACTCTGATATTCAACATTGAGGCTGTCAGGCCTGGGCGCTTTATTGAGTATCACAGTAATATTCCACATTTAGGCTGTCAGGCTCGGGCGCTTTATTAAGTATCACTGTAATATTCCACACTTAGGCTGTCAGGCTCGGGCGCTTTATTAAGTATCACTGTAATATTCCACATTTAGGCTGTCAGGCCTGGGCGCTTTTTTAAGTATCGCTGTATTATTCTACATTGAGGCTCTTAGGCCCGGGCACTTTATTAAGTATCACTGTACTATTCCAAATTTAGGCTGTCAGGCCCGTGCGCTTTAAGAAGTATCACTGTAATATTCCACATGTAGGTAGGCAGGCCCAGGCGCTTAATTAGGTATCTATGTATTATTCCAAAATTGAGGCTATTAGACCCTGCCGCTTTATTAAGTAATACTCTAATATTCAACATTGAGGCTTTCAGGCCCGGGCGCATTATTAGGTATCACTGTATTATTCCACATTTAGGCTGTCTGGCCCGAGCGCTTTATTGAGTATCACAGTAATATTCCACATTTAGGCTGTCAGGCTCGGGCGCAATTTTAAATATCACTGTGATATTCCACAGTCAGGCTGTCAGGCCCGGGCGCTTTTAAGTAGCACTGTAATATTCCACATTAAGGCTGTCAAGTCCTCGCGCTTTATTAAGTATCACTCTAATATTCAAGATTAAGGCTATCAGGCCTGGGCGTTTTAAGTTTTATTAGTGCAGTACATTCATCAACAGTTATTTCCCCTTCACTGTTAAGATGTAATTTAACGAGAGAATTTCATTGTTTGTTGCTTCTATTTCAGAGAATTTTACAGTTCTGTTGATTACTATGATGATTTCTATGATTTTTTCTTTGGTGATAACTGTGGTGCTACCTGGGACTGGGACGTAATTGATGTAAGCATTGTAGAAAGGAAGACTATGAACATTGTTTTGTCAATTACTCATATAATATGACTTTTAAAAAAAAGAATGGCATTAATGAAATCTTTTGGTATTGCAAAAAGACATGATAATTTAGCAATATGATACAAAAGAAAGAAATTACATCACACTTTGATATTAATTACATATAAACTATAATATAACATTTTGTCTCAGAAAAAAACCCGAAAGATTTAAACATTTCATAAAATTCTAAACGAAATGAAAACAAATATAGAAATAAAAAATTTTAAAAAAAATTTAAAAAATAATAAGATAATTTTAAAAACAATTAGATGCATCAAAAAGAATCATTTGACTCAGGATTAGTCTTTGCACGAAGGTTAGAACAATTGTTTCTTGTACACATGCCTAATATGGTTATATTTATGATCGGGTTTAACCATGCATGTCCTAGATACACAATGTATGTTTGTAAGAACGTCAAGCCATGCACGAGTTTCCAAATGTCAAATATACTGTATTTTTCATATTTTGAATTGTGTATTTACTAAATATAAATAAAACTAATACGGCATAAATGTATCCTTGCGTTTATTAATTTTTTGTGGAAAAATAATGTCTGTTCTCGGGTGATTGTTTGACCAAAACACGAAAAGCTTTACTTCATTCTGCAATACATTTACATTTCGACATTAGAGAAAGATCATTAGATAAATAAGAAAAGTTTGACTACTCATCAAATATAATTACATAAGTTTAATCCTGTGGATAAAAGTATTATTTAGACAAAACACATCTTAGCTATAGCCGATAACGCACATGTTTGGGAAAACAACACTTTACCCAATATAAACGGCAACACGAATCATAATCATGATAATGATAGAACAGAGAGAAGAAAAATAAAAATAAAAAAGAGGGTGTTTGTGTAATCTCAATAATTTATCAAATATATTTTGTGAAATGAAATGTGTTATGAATACTAATATAATGAAGAAATAATATCTAACCAAATCAAAAGTAATTCTCCTAACTTGTATGTAAGCTAAAATCAGGGATACTTATTTCAAAGCTGTAAACTTAGTAAATTGTTACACCAAGATATTGTTAAAAAAGACCCCCATTTTTATAACACTATACTACAGCAGATTCTTCTTAAATATGTTATCTTTCAACAAAAGTAGGCATAAACCGGTGACCTAAAGTTGTTAATGTCTGTGTCATTGTTGTCTCTTGTGGACATTGGCTATAATTCCACGTATTCTCTTCTAAGATACAATTCCTTTGCAATCGTCAATTCTCTCAATAACGTATAGTTGTTTTTTTTATTTATTACGTTTACATACGACATTTCTCATAATTTATGTCTATTTTACTTAACATTACCTAAATTTGGAAAATTTAAGAGCTAAAAGTAACCATTGTATAATATACACATCTATATATTATGCCATTTAATTGAACAAAATTTTATTGGCCTTTCGGCGTTTACAAAAGACCATTTATAAAATGTATTTTTACAAATTTTATGCTATAAATATCACGAAAAAACTAACCGCACATCTTCATTTGTACATATCTTGCAAAACAACTGTGCAAAGTTTTAATGGTCTCCTTATATAGATACACATGGAAAAAAGTATTGCGACACCTTTTTTAAAACTTGAAAAATCGGCCTCATTTTTTGGATGAAATATGATAAAATATGTGCATAATATTATTGAAACATAGTTGATGATAACATTGGCATTAAAACGAACATAAAAAGTTTCAGAAAAAAATGATTTATATAACCACAATTTTAATGACAAAATGAAGTGTGTTTTGTACAAAAAAAATGCATTTTACAACTATCACTGTATTCGAACTTTACAATGTCAGACATTTCAAAATTAATCTTCAGATGACTGTTCACATCATGGTTGATTGTTAAACGCCAAAGAATAGTACTTTGTGCGCAGCCTCTATTCAACCGCATCTAAACGTCTTCTGATTCCAACCATAAATCGACTAAGTTGTTGCTAAGGTAGCAGCAACCATTTCTGATGAAGGGCATTGTTTATTTCATGATGTGTTTGAACTGGGGTGTCCTTTCGCTTTTTTCTCCCAATAGTGTCCCAAATATGCTCGATATGGTTCAAATCCGGGCTACGATCGGCCAAGGAAGATGAACCGAATTCCATTTGAACATTGGATCTTTCTCCACGATGCTAATTTCCTATTTGGCGAGCTCTGCACTACATTGGATACGGAAAACTGTTTGTCTTTTCGTTAGCAAAGGTCTCCGAAATGGTCTTGTCGCACGGTAACCAGTAGCGATGAGTCGATCTCGAACAGTTCTTGTTAAAAGGCTCATGTATGGCCACCGCTCTCTTTTTAGGATTGTCTTGTATGCAATGGGTTTCCTTCTGAATAACCTTCCTTATGCTTGATTTTCCCTAGCAAATGGTATAGGGGGTCTTCATTATCTTGGAAGGTCTTTAACAGCGTTTATTGCCTGATTTTAATCTCAAAACGACTTATAGTGGAATGGTAATGACCAACAATACGTACAGTTGTAACAGCGACATCCCTGCTTCTCTTAAACTGATAATCTGCCATCTTGCCACAGTTAAGAGTTGTCAAGGACCCATTACAAGGTGTCATTCACATAACTTTAAAAATTGGTTATTTAAAGTGTTGAAAACAATGAGGATACAAACATCTGTTTTGCTGTTTACGGATACAGTAGCTGCATGTGCAGATAAAAACTTATCGAGTCGATATGTATTGATTAAACTCAGGTGATACTTGAATAAAGTTTAACTAGTTCTATTTTACCAAGTTATATAAAAAAAAATAAAGAGTGTTTGTTAATTTCAATTTTAATTTGGTGTTGCAATACTTTTTTCCATGTGTATAGATATAGGAAGATGTGGTGTGAGTGCCAATGAGACAACTCTCCATCCAAATAACAATTTGAAAAGTAAACCATGTATACTTAGTCATTTTCAGCTTTTGAGCTCTTCCAAACAGACAACAAAACGAATGATAAGACAGACAGACAGACAGACTGTAGTGTTTTCCTATGTTTTTTATGCGGGGTCCTTATCTAGAGATGATACATGTATTTATAAAATAAATTGATTTGTTTTATCTTAACGTGGAGTTTCTATTAATGTCCCTTATAATATATATCTTTAAGATCTAAATAAATTTGGACGAATCTTATCATTTGTCTTATATCTTTTTGTTTTAATAAAAACAATATTGCATACAACCAACATGACCAATAAACTCCATATTATAATCTTCATAAAAAAAATATGAAGCATATACAACATTGTATATTACGTTTTTGACTACACAAATGGTGTCGTCACTTTAACAATCTAGAAATTATTAATGTTCACGTGTAACTAAATGACTATCATGTTATTGTTTTATTTAGTTTCAACTTGATATTCCACTAAGTATCCTTCAAAACTGTTTACTAGTATATTTAATTAAAGAATGTTAGGTTAAAAGTTGAAATATTTTTTTTGTAACAAATGGCATTTTAGGTGCAAACTCGCATACACTTGATACATGTGTAGTTATTTATATATATTTTGTATTATTATGGATTATGAAAGATACGTCTTTTCAGTTATAATTATTTTGTCTTTTTGTAGATACCTTGATCACAGACTGACGTTGATGCCACGCCAAAAGAGATGAAATTATTTCAATGTAATTTATGTATTATACAAATTACAATAAAAAAATCGCAAATTGTATTTTATTTAAGTCTACCGAATATATACAGAATTAATACATCAAGAAATCAGATTGAGCAACTCACAAACACAAAAACAATTAACTAGATAACATAACATTGTTAAGAAAAATAAATCTACACATAAGGCTGTTTTACACCAAATGTAGCTTGCTATTTAGATTAAGAATAGAAATGGAGAATATGTCAAAGAGACAAAATTCGCCCAAAGAGCAGAAAACAACTAAAGGTCACCAATTGGAAATTAATACAGCAAGAAAAATGCGCACCCGAAGGAGTGATTAAGCTGGTTCTTAAACAAAACTGAATATTTGCTTAGTTGTATTGTACGTCATATTAAACTCTGATTATACATATACCGGTGCTTTATACATAAATGAACTTAAATGTAAAATCATGCAAGAGCCATAACAAAGCCAAATGTTCCTGACTTGAAGAAGACACACACTTTGAACAGTATATAAATATAAATAAAAAAAGGTATGATTGCCAATGAGACCACTGTCCACAAGAGACCAATATGACATAGAAATTAACAACTATAGGTCACCGTACGGCCTTCAACAATATGCAAAACCCATACCGCATAGTCAGCTATAAAAGGCGCCGAAATGACAATGTAAAACAGTTCAAACGAGAAAACTAACGGCCTTATTTATTTAAAAAAATGAACGATTGACTAAATGATGTTCTGAAATCTTTTTCTATCTTGATGCCCTAAAAACCCGAAGAGAAATGTACAAGATAATTCACTTGATTCATTCCGGTACTGTCTGAGTTGGTATCTCAAGGCTTCCACTTTTAAAATTTGTACTTCTGACGTTTCAGTCTTGTTGAAATCTCGTTCAAAATTTGTTTTCCAAATCATGTAAGACAAGGGGAAAATATCAATGAATTTTGAATATATTATAATCAAATATCGCTCTCGAAAAATAAATGTCTATTAACAATCAGTAGTTTTTGAGTAATATTTTTTTTTCTCGAAATTTTATTACATATTTATGTAATCTTTTAAGCCAAAAAAATTGGTAAGGACATCATGTAATAATTTTATCAGAGCCATGAACATACTTTATCATTTTTCTCTTTTCAAATTTCATAGACATATTAATATATAATCCATTTCAATTATTCACAATAAAGAATGAATAATAGGCATTTTGTTTTTAAAAATTACGAATTACTAAATTATATTTGATATGAAAAAGCACTAGTTGAATTAAATTTATTTAGATTGATCCTTTTCATCATAACTGAAATTAAGAAAAAAAGTTAAATTTTGGGAACTGTGATTTATTAAAGTTAATTGTCACCAAAAAAGTAAAACTGGTTTATTCAATTGAATACAATAAGATTGTACTTCTTTAGACGATCTAAAAATATTGATAAAAACATCCAATTAGATACGAAAACAAAGTACTAACAAAAATATGACAAAGAAAATATTCCTTCAATGATGCAAGAGTAACCTGATAGTCCGTCTTGTCCACAAAAAGCTTTTCAGACAAAAAAAAACCATTTCAATATTGCACCCAAATGCAACTGGTTAGGGCAAATACCACTGGGATCCTTTTATAGAGATTCTTCTACTTGGCACTGTAGTTCTCGAATTGGTCTTGACACTTTGAATGAATCTATGAATCAACATTGCCAATGCCTTCCACTTTACTTTGCACTTCCCGATCCGGCTAGATCATAAACATTGTCAAAGCGTCCATTTTAGTTTACACTCCCCCCTCCGGCTAGATCATCAACATTGTCAAAGGTGTCCACATCACTTTGGACTTCCCACTCCTGCTAGATCCTCAACATAGCTACAAAAGAGGGACGAAAGACACCAAAGGGACAGTCAAACTCGTAAATCCAAAACAAACTGACAACTTTGCACTTTTTACCCTGGCTAGATCCTCAATATTGTCAAAGGCATCAACATTACACTGCACTTCCTACTCCGACTAGATTCTCAACGTTGCCAATAGCGTCCTTTTCACTTTTGACTACCCACTGCGTCTAGATTCTAAACATTACCAATAGCGTCAACACTACTTTGCACTTCCCACTCCGGCAAGATCCTTGACATTGTCAAAGGCGTCCACATCACGTTGGACTACCCACTCCTGCTAGTTATATAGATCCTCAATATTGTCAAAGTTGTCAACATTACATTGCACTTCCTACTCCGCCTAGATTCTAAACATTTCCAAAAGCGTCCACTTTACTTTGAACTAATCCCTCCGGCTAGATGCTCAAAATTGTGAAAGAGCCCTTATAACTTTGCACTTCCCACTTCGACGTAATCCTCAACAATGTCAACAGCGTCCACTTAAGTTTGCACTACCCACTAAAATAAATAATAAATAATAAAAAAATCAAAAAACGTCCACTTTACTTTGCTATTCCAACTTCGGCTATATCATCAACATTGTCAAAAGCGTCAAAATCACATTGCACATCCTACTCCGGCTAGATCCTCAATATTGTCAATGAGGTCCACTTTACTTTGCAGAACCAGCTCCGGCAAGATCCGCAGTATTGTCAAAAGCTTCCACTCCATTTTGCACCTCCCACTCCTGCTAGATCTTCAACATTGTCAATAGCGTTCAATTTATTCAGAATGATTTTGATTACACATCGGCTAGGGGTATGAAGCTCCTTTTCTTTCTGTTTGGTATCTTGTGGCAAACAAATTATGTATTGAATTTTTCTACGGACACTGTAGCTTTATCTACCAATAATACATGACCTCCGTGTATTTGCACAACAGTGTGGGAAGTGTCGTTAAACACCATTCAATCAATCCGATAGTTCTTTGATTTGTGTTTTCTGTTATGTCAGATGAGGTGCCTTTAATGTTTGGGTTTTGCCACTTGTAACAGTGTAAACTTTTAGAGTGTACAATTAAATCTTGAATCTTGCTCATTCTTCATAAATCATACAGACCCATACACTGTACATCATTCAGTCGTTGGTCACAGTGGCAATCACACCATATATAATGACAGCTTGAAATATATATTCAATGTCCTGCTTTGTTTTCTCTCTCAATAAATTTAATTACCACATGCTGATGGAAAACATACTTTGAGAAAAATAGATGATGATTTCATTACAAAATAACAAAAAAACGTATGGTGCCGTGGTCAGTAAGTATGGGACTATTACATCAATGTATACCAAATATTTCAGTGCAAGAGCTAATGGAAATTTAATTATATTTCAAATCCGGCATAATTTTTTTCACACATACCCTTTATACACCATGTACACATTCAATGAATATCCTGTGTCTCATTCAAGCATACTTAAAAGTCCAAAATATGTATTTATTCTATGTATGTATATATGTACCATTATCTCTGTAACTTATAAATTTGTTGTATTTAGTTTATGAGAATAAAATATTCAAAAACTGCAGAATATTTTCTTTTACAGCTAATTCCCTAAAGCTTGTGGAGTAAAACTTTGGTTGGCGTGCTTGTCTTGTTTGTGTAAACATTTACCCAAGCTTAAAGCACTTAAGATTGTCAACTTAAAACAATAAATATAGGCAAACTTAAACCTGTAAATATTATAGTGAAATTCAATTGGATGTTATCTAAATTATTATTGTACAATATACAAACAAAGCAAGCAAGGTAACCAAAGTCTTTCTCTAAATGCTTTAGGAAATTAGCTGTAATCTCTTTTGAAGGTACAGGAAACAATAATATAGGTATATATAGGGTGTAAAGTTTATTTAAAGAATATATCATATTAATTTTGCAGGGTAAAGAAAAGATGCTATTTGAATAAAGATAATAGAGAAAAATTCTCATAGCATCTAATTGACAACCCCCTCCTCCCAGTTCATACCCCAATTAATGTATCTGTGACCTAAATCTGTATAAATTAGAAAAATCATGAACTTGGACAACTGTTTTGATTATCTTTTTTTATTAATATCAATATCATATATTATCTTTTATAATTACAATGCTAACCGTCAATGATATGTTTATTTTTAAGGATAAAGCAGCATAAAACTAGCAGACATCAGTTTAAATCATGTTGAACTGAATAAAAAAAGTTATTATAATATTTATCATCTTTTAAAGCTTCATGTAATTAGATAATTGAATTAATATTGATAACTGCTCCTCAATAAGCATTATTTGGTACTTTCTGAAAAGGGGGAGTGAATGTTTTTGTAAGGGAAAATATGATCAGTGTCTGACAGAAAACACTACAGGGCAATCTCAAAGTTGTTTCATTTAATCCAAGTAATTTAAAATATACATTCACTGATTGCTTGATTTTAAATTGTGTATTAAATACAGCCAACATGACTTATTTTACTTCATGTGGTATGTTTTTCAATGTGTGACAACTTACCATCATAACCAAATAACATTGTTTTTGTTATAAAACATGTTTCACAATCATTGAAATTAGGGAATGAGTGTTCCTATTGATGAATCTATATGCTAATTTGTATGTGGAAACATTTCATCATTCCTAACACTTTTGCTTTTGTTTCACATTATTATTAATAAACACTATTAATGATTTTGATTTTAATATTCCATGGAGCACAGCTAAATATAATTTATCCGCCGAATGAAATCAGAATTTGTACACAGTGATACATTTATGAAGTAAATGTTCTGTGAAATATCCTCTCCTCAGTGATCATAATTAGGACATAATATCACATACTAGTATGTATTCCACTTTCTTATAAATTTTTCCTTTGTTTGATCATGAACTAACACATGTTCCAGAATCATTGCAGTTAGTTATTCATTCATTTCAACATATTTCCTTTTGCTGAACCTGCTGTTTCATACACTAAATTTTTTTTCTCACTTTTTTTTAATACAGTCAATTAACTTCTAATTTGTATTCCCTTTAGCACAGTTAAAACAGTCTTAATTCCATTCATTTTGTCACACATATGTATAAAGTAAAGAGTTGTCCTTTCAGGGAAATTAATTGTTTCTTTATATCTCATGTACAGGAATCTGATATGAAAATAATATCCTTGTTTGGGTTTCATTTGTTGATCTTCATTAGAATGAAAAGTGCAGTCCTTGTGTCTTCTTCATTTTATCAAATGTGCTATTGTAATGGAAGTAGCCATTGTTTCTCATTCATCTTAAAATCCTGCAACAATGATATTATTATACACCATATGATTAATTTATAAGCCCCACTTAATTTATATGCTCTTAATGTGCACTGATATTAATATTTTGAACATAACACTTATCTTATTTATATTCTTATTCTGATACAAAAAGAGAACTTCAATATAATCAAATTTTAGTAAGCTTAATATCTATAGCCCTTAGTATCAGCAGTGGTTGGTTAAACTAATAGTAAACTTACATGTTTGTAATAAAATAATGGCCATGGTTGTTTACTTTCTTAACACATAAATATAATAGACAGAGTAATCTTACCTCATAAGCAATTAATATTTTAATAGCTTTCATATCACTTCATGTGACTATAAAATATTAAAGTGTCAATAACAATAACATAAAACTTGAATGCTTACATGATAATGCAGACTTCCTACATGTCAACTCACTTGCAAGCAAAAAAAACCCCAGTGAATACAAATTCTGCAAAAGACAAGTATAAAATTGCATAATCAAAACTTTAAAAGCTATAAACACACCAAAAGTTTTTTTTAAAACATGTAGGACATAGGCAATAAAGGAGATACTTAAATTAAAATGTTAGGTATTTGATCTGTATGATATTGAAATATTTACATCAATGTAGATTGACACCTTTTAACGTCACTTATTTGGATTATAACATTTTAATAGTAAAATATCAAGCAAATCCTACAAGTAATCAATAGTCTTTATGTCAATTGAATGAAAGTGGTGATCAATTTAAAATTTTCATGTCTATTACTAAAAATTAAATTGGATAATATATTAACTGAGATGAGCAAATTCTCTCATTTTGTAAAATCTCAGTAGCCTGTTAACTGAAATATAACTTAAAAGTACATTTTATTTGTTTGTACATGCATTTATAATTTCTGGTATTTTTTTATAAACTTAGAAATGACAATGGATATATAAATATTATTTGTGAAACAAATCAATGTTTTATTTTTATAAAATTCATGCTTAAATCACAATGAAAAAAATAAATTTTGAATTGAAACAATGTCATTATCTGTTTAAGATGTAAAAACACCAACACTGTTCATTTGCGTGGGTGGTGTATAAAAGTATAAACAAAAATGACTAAGCCTAAGGATAGGTAGACTGGGTATATATGACAATATAGGGGGTGCACCCCCTACTACCAACGTAAAAATGAATAGTTTTAATTTATTGCATACACCAAACCAAGGGGGAATTAAGGGGGGAGGGGTTGTAATTATTATGTAACAGTAAGCTTGGGAAAAATCAAGTCTAATATAACTAATATTAAAACAATCTTTCTCCGAGCATTGTTTCCATTTAGCTACAACAAAAAAACTTTATTGATTGATTCATAGGTTAACGGTTTTCGTCGTCGGTTATCGAAATAAATGACGAATTATAAATGGTTTGATTCACTTCAACAAATTCAATAAGAAGAAATGGGTACCGGTGATAAAGAGTTACAATTTACAACGTATTTACCTCAAAATGTATGCAAAATCAACCTTTCCATTGTGATTTTCATGTGCCGACTTCTGTGACAAGGTGCTCAACAGCTGATGATAATGACTGTGACGTGACAAGCTAAACATTGACGTTGATGAATCTTAGTTTTTGGCGATTTTCTTACTTAAAACTGTAAGTTTTCAAGGGAACAATGGTCATGTATGAAGATATTGTTAATGTCGCAATGCTGTTGTCGAAAAACAACAAGTTAATAAATCTTTGACCTCGGTGAAGCCAAAAAATCACCACTCCATTGCAAATTCTCCAAACTTTACTTTGCACTCTCCACTGCGGCTAGAACCTCAACATTGATAAAGGCGTCCTTCTCACTTTGTTCTTCCTTCTCTGACTAGATCCTCAACATTGCCAATAGCGTCCACTTTACTTTGCACTTCCCACTTGGGTTAAGTCTTCAACTTTTATTTAAAGGCGTCAACTTTAATTTGCACTACCTACTCCGGCTAGATCTCCAACATTGTCAATAACGTCCACTTACATCGCACTTCCTACTCCATCTAGATCATTAGCGTCTTCTTTACTTTGCACTAGCCACTACAGCTAGATCATCAACATTGCCAATAGCGTCCACTTTCATTTGCATTTTCCACTCAGGCTAGATCCTCAACATTGTCAATAGCGTCCACTTGACTTTGCACTAGCCACTCCGGTTAGATCCTCATCATTGTCAAAGGCGTCCACATCTTTTTGCACTTTCTACTCCGGCTTGATCCTCAATATTATCAATAGTTCCACTTTACTTTCACTTCCCACTCTTGCATAATTCTTTAACATTGCCAAAAACGTAAACTTAATTTCACACTTCCAACTCCGGCTAGATCCACTTTCCTTTGCACTCTCCGCTTGAACCTCAACATTGATGAAGGCGTCCTTCTCACTTTGTCCTTCCTTCTCTGACAAGATTCTCAACATTGCCAATAGCGTCCACTTTACTTTGAATTTCCCAATCCGGCTGTATCCTCAACTTTTTTTTTTTACATTACTTTGCACTTCCCACTACAGATAGGTCTTTAACATTGTCAACAACGTCCACTTACATCGCACTACCTACTCAAAGTAGATCCTCATTATTGTCATTAGCGTCTACTTTACTTTGCACTAGCCACAACGGCTAGATAATCAAAATTGCCAATAGCGTCCACTTTAATTTACACTTTCTACTCATACTAGATCCTCAACATTGCCAATAGCGTCCACTTAAGTTCACACTATCCACTATGGCTAGATCGTCAACATTGTCAATAGCGTCCACTTTACTTTGCACTACCCACTCCGGCTAGATCCCAACTTTTGTCAAAGCCGTTCACACATCTTTGCACTTTCTTCTCCGACTAGATCTTGAACATTGTCAAAAGCGTCCACTTTACTTTGCACTACTTACTCCGGCTAGATCCCAAACGTTGTCAAAGGCGTTCACACATCTTTGCACTTTCTTCTCCGACTAGATCTTGAACATTGTCAAAAGCGTCCACTTTACTTTGCACTACTTACTCCGGCTAGATCATAAACATTGTCAAAGGCGTTCACATCACGTTGCATATTCTACTCCGACTGGATCTTCAACATTGTCAATAGCGTCCACTGTACTTTGCACTACCCACTCCGGCTAAATCATCAACATTGTATATATATATAGCTTTCACTGTAATGTGCAATTCCCACTCATACTAAATCCTCAGTACTGTCAAAGGCGTCCACATCACTTTGCACTTCCCACACCCTACATTCTCAACGTTGTCAATAAAGTTCACTTCACATTACACTTCCCACTCCGGCTAGATTCTCAACATTATTGAAGGTATCTATTTAACTTTGCACTACCTACCCTGGCTGGATCATCAACCTTGTCAATAGCGTCCACTTTACTTTGCACTTCCCATTTGGACTGGATCCTCAACATTGTTAATAGCGTCCACTTTTCTTTGCCCTTCCTACTCCAATTAGATCCTCCACATAGCCAACAGAGTTCACTTAACTTTGTACTTCCCACTCTGGCTAGATCCTCAATATTACCAATAGCTTCCACTTTACTTTGCACTTACCATTCCGCACTAGAAACCCAAATTAAGCTTCAACGGACAAAAACGTGTTAACGCTATTCAAATAAGATTGACAAAAATTAAAAATTATTTTTAATTCATTTCAATTCATTTCAATTCATTTTGACGGCAGTCAAATAGATTTCTTTGCGGTCAATCAATTGAAATCAAACTTGCGGTAATGTACGTCAAACTAATAGGACACGCCCTCGTTTAACTATTTCAAACTGGCATCAATTCGTTTTAAACATCGTTGAGACCCGAGCTTTGTTCAAGTAAATCACTCAAGCAAAACAACCTTGATTTATGTTTTGTTATTTTTTTTCAAAATTTTATCGAATTCAGTTAAATGCGTGTATTCTTAGTGAAGTCACATGCTTCATGGTTTTCATCAGATGAATAAACAATACACGTGACATTTAAGAAATTTAAAGAAAAACATTAAAATATTGATGCAAGCTTTAAAAATTTGAATGTGTTGAAAATAAAATTGTAACATGTATAACATAATTTGAATTTGCAAAATGCAGTGGATATTTATCTCACATATTCGTTTTAAAATTGCTAAGTGCTATGAAAACTCGTATATAGTAAGTAACGTGTGGTTCCTTGCAATTGGAAACTTTAAGTATTCCCGTATATTTACCGTTTCTGTTTTTCTGGATTATATTGTACTCGTATATTGAATTTGTCAGGGAAGTAAAAGAATAACAGAAATTATTCATTGCGTATATAATTCAAATCTTATATTTTCGGTAAAAAACACATATGCACTAGTTGTATATTAATATACGAGATTGCTTTTAATGAAAAACTATGTTTTGATGAGTCTTATGCAGACGAGACGCGCGTCTGGCGTACTAAATTATAATCATGGTACCTTTGATAAATATTTTGTTAAATGATAAAATTGATGAAGATAATTTTAGCATTGGATGAATTTAATAAACAGATAAGTCTTGCTCAAAATTGTAAATGAAGTAATAGATAAATGAACTTTTAAAACTGTGTTAAATTGTAATTTTGGAAAAGAAACAATTCTGCAATGTTGCTCTCATATTATTTTATTAGCTTTTTTTTTGCGGTAATTTCATTATAAAAACTAATATTTTATCTAGGTGCTCTCGTTGAAATTCGCATATTATTATATTTTGAATTACATATTAAAATGAATTTCCTTGATCGGAAAGTTTGCAAACTTTCAATCCAGGTGTTCGCATCGAGGTCCGCGTTCTATTTCAATTCAATATGTAATATGAAAGTCCAATATGGTACACATGTATAGACTCTAAGATGTCCGAGTTCTGGCCGAAACACTAATTGATAGCACTTATTAGACATAATGTTAGACAATTGTCTTTTGTTGAAGTCGACACGTCTCCCTATAGATGTCTTTCGATTATTTCTGTAGTCCGGTTGCTGTCTCATTTGCGTATACCTTACATCTCCCTTTTTTCGTGCAACACTTATCGTTTGCACTGATGGCTGAAAAAAAAACCTGATCATATATATCTGATAGCACTGTCTGTCACGTTTCTTTCGCATCAAAAAGAGCGGTTAGATGTGAATTTGAATGTTTTCTACTTAACGTCTAGTGGCAAATATTTCACGCATAAGACAACCATTATGTCAGTAAATCCAATGTTAATGCTAAGACACATCTGACGAAAATTCAAACCACAGATTACAAATTTCGTTCTTTTACTTATTACAGAATGATATGCTGCGAATACTCTAGTAACAGTAATTGCACTTTTAAGAAAATGCCTAGAACTACAAAGTCATAAACAGCACAGAAAGCCATATACACGTACGAGAATCCGTATTGGTTTCGGGGGGGGGGGGGGGGGGGGCGGGGCGGTGGCTGTTTCAATAATTTTGTATTATTTATTATGTTCATGTAGCTATTTTTCTCTATTTTTTATTCCTTTATTCTCTACACCTGTACTCAATAGTTTATTTTATTTTCCTCTATTCTTTTATTTTGAGTCCTACATGTATATGTATATCCTCTGTTGTATTACGCACGTTTCATCGACAATTCCCTATACAGTAAACCCCACCCGGATCCTGATATATATGTACAATGCAATGCCATTATAAAACTACATAGCCTTGTTCTACCGCGTTTAAATAAATATTGGTGGAAGTTGTTATATATAATAAGGAGAAGATTGGTCTGATTGCCAATGAGACAACTCTCCACCAGAGACATATTGACCTAGAAGCTTTCAACTATAGGTCGCCGTACAAGCTTCAACAAGTCTGTTCGCATGGACTGGTTCATATCTTTTCGAATACTTTAATTTGACGTAATTAAATTAAAAAAACTAAATAAAATTAGATGCATTATTTAATTCAGATTTTGTATTTCCTATTACAAACGTCTAATACGTCGCAATCCCACCGAGTCGCTACATGATATGTTAAATTTCTATGTCTGCTCTCAAAGAATTACGGATTTTATTTTGACCATGGTGTATGTTTTCTTCCGTTACTGAGGATATGTTTTGTCCTTTATGAATCCATATTGAAAATTTGACTCCACTAAGGATAAATGTTGTCTCATAAAAATCGGTAGTTTTTACTTAAAGATTTATTTTTCGATTTTTATCGGATGAAATAGCTATTTTGAAAAATACAAACGATAATCATTCATTCAAGCTTTGTATACATCATATAAAATCAAGATCCGGCAACTTTTGACTTGTTCTAATATAAATAATAATGATTTTCATCGGAGAAAAAGAAAGGTGGGGCAATTGTTTCTATATAGGCCGTAATGGTAACGTTTTCTTCTGTTGCTCAGCCCATATCGTAAACTTGTATATGTATGATGGCTTGTTTCGAAGCTGAGACATTTTTATACATGTGGTTAAATTTTCGGGGTACGAAGTGTGATTCATTTTTCCGTAAGTTAGCAAACCCCGAGTATCCTTTTGCGATATGGCTCCTCATGGTAAAAAATCCCATTTTTAACACAATAAGTCTTTTGAAAATTTAATACTTTGAACACATAAAATAGCTCCAGAGTTTTTACACATTTATTCTTACTAGTGGACATCTGGTATCTTATACTGTAGAAAGCCCTAAAAACTACTGGAAAAGTCATTCTTATCATGTAATTAGAGGGCAATGAAGTGCAAATTCTCAAAACTTGCCCATTCACATAATTGTATTTGAGAAAAAAATGCTTTTTACATGTATTTTAGTGAAAACCTTTTATCAGTTAGAAATCCAAATGAGTTATTAAATGAAATATTGTGACATCACATGTATTATGGCGTCATTAAATAACGGCAGATCAAAATAGCGCTAAATATAGTTTGCAATGTTACATTAGAAACAGTTGCCGCAAGATTTAACTCGAAATATTAAGTCGAAAAGATCAGTAACCAAGCCTTTTCATTTAATATCAAGACCATAGCAACAGTTTTCATATTAGCATATTATAGAATACCGACTATAATTTCATTTGCACAAATATCATAAATAAATAATTTAGAGCTTGCCTAACAAAACAAAATGCTTACCAGTTATTCTGGAATTTTTAAAACCTTTAGTTTGCTATCTCATGTTTAACAGTACTGATATGTCTGGAACTGAAATAAGACAAAAAAAATACTCATGCTGTGTCGTCATTTAATTTAAATACATAAGTATTATTAAGAGAGAAAAATATAATTCTTGAAAGTTTTATCACAAAGAAAGAAAAATGCTTCTCCCTTGTGGCCTAGCCAACTTCATTTAAACCCTTTTTTTCAAAAGTACATGTAGCTAACTAGCTTAATAGTTGAATAGCAATATTGTTTTGAAGAAGGTTTGACCCTCCCCCTTTTTCACTGAGAAATGGCAATATCTTGTGTTTTGCTCGTGTGCATTAACAATAGTAATTCATGATTTTCTTAATAAATGTACATGTTTTTTTTCTGTGTATTTGCATATGATATCTACTGACCGGGGTCAAATCATTGGATAAAAGCACATGTGATTATGTATCTCACTTTACTCGTGTGAAGTGTGTTATCTCCCTTGATTATCAGTTATTCCTGTAGACCAGAGTGATAATTACATAAAAAAGACTATGTTGTGTCATGTTTACTTACAATTTAATAATATGACATATAAGTTATTTCTTGCCTTTTTCAATTAAATAAACAATTCCTTTCGGATCTCTCGAGGGTAAACAAAGTAATGATTGTGCCTAAAAAAAGTGTACAGCCCCGTGCCAGTAATGCATTTTAAAACCGAAAATTTCATTGACTTTTTGCCGATCTCAATCAATAATATTTATCTCAAACCATTTATGATAACAAGGTATACAATAAGATTACTTACAATCATTTTCACAACTTTCTGTGGTGTACAAGGTGAAATTATCTTAAGATATCTCTTGAATTTTTCTAGGAAGATGGGGCAATATGCGCAATTGTTTCTACATAGGCCGTAATGGTAACGTTTTCTTCTATTGCTCAGCCCATATCGTAAACTTGTATATGTATGATGGATTCTTTCAAAGCTGAGACATTTTTACTCAGTCATGTGGTTAAATTTTCGGGGGTACAAAGTGTGATTCATTTTTCCGTAAACTAGCAAACCCCGAGTATCCTTTTGCGATATGGCTCCTCATTGTAAAAAAATCCCATTTTTAACACAATAAGTTCTTTGAAAATTTAATACTTTGAACACAGAAAATAGCTCCGTAGTTTTTACATATTTATTCTGTGTTCCCTCACTGTTTAAATTGACACAATTGGTTCAGCTCAGTCATCTGTTTATCATGGAAACGTGTCAAATATCACTACACAGAGAATTTTTGTTTACACGTGACTTTTGATTTCCTCATTTCAAGGCGCATTAGGAATACTGTCCCAGATATTTTTTTTGTGGTAGGAAAAATCGTTAAAGTCACTCAGGATTATTTTTCTCAATTCTATTTGTTTCATCGGACACCTTAGAGTCTAACTTTGATTGTTTTTGCCGAACTGGGGCCGTATGCATAAAACATCTTAACTAAAGTATTCCTTAAAGTTAGATTTCACTAAGTATTTCCTTAGTTAAGTCAAATTTTTAAATGGTATGCATTAACTTACTTAAGTCTGCACTTAACAAAGGAATATTTAAATCGGAACCTTTTTCCAATTACCGTATGACCTACCGAATTAGACTATATACCGGATTTGTAATCACATAAGCTACGCGACGGGTACAACATGTGGAGCAGGATCTGCTTATACCTCTCGGATCACCTGATATCACCCCTAGTTTTTGGTGGGGTTCGTATTGTTAATTCTTTAGTTTTCTATGTTGTGTCATGTGTACTATTGTTTTTCTGTTTTTCTTTTTCATTTTTATCCATGGCGTTGTCAGTTTGTTTTAGATTTATGAGTTTGACTGTCCCTTTTGGTATCTTTCGTCCCTCTCTTAGCTCATCACATGTACTCACCCGTGTGAAAATTTGTTATGATTATTTAAATTTATTGATGAATGCATGCTTTTTATTTTAAAGAGCTGAGGTTAACCAATCAATATGTCTGTATGACTAGGCTTCTTCTACTGGAGGGTAGTATTACTTATCTTATAATTACTTCACAAATACAAAAAAATGTGAGACCAGGCTCAAGCAGTCAGTTGGTAGCAGCCAATTTTCAAATATCTATATAAACACAAATGGTACCTTAGACTCAAACGTACTTCAAATGTTTTTATTAAAATATAACCACTATGATATCAGTTTTTAATATATAATTAAACAGCCAAAGACACTATTTAATGACTTTTAAAACTTCATTTCTGGTTCATTACTTATATAAAGGCAATACGAATCGCTTTCAATATATTACACAGCGCGCTGCACGTTTTACATTTTAAATCTTAAACACTTTTGTGGGTTTATAGGTTGCATTTCTGTAAATATTGACAATGCAATTTCTCATAGAAACTCCTTTTACGGCTAAAGCTTGACCACTTTTACTATGAAGTTTTGAAAAAAATCTTATCCTAGAATTGAAAGTTCAATTGCACCACAATTTTTTTCAAAGGTCAAAACATAGTGCTATTCGGTATATTTTCAACGTTTATTTTCTCAGAATTTCTCAGAGTTTAGACTTACCCTAATTTTCTGAACTACCACTACCTCGAATGAAAGGTTACTACAGATTTTAATGTAAACAATATGCACGTGTTTATTTGCTGGTAACATTCCCAAGTTCTGTCTCTGCGATATGGAACATAGAGCGCATAACTGGGAACCAGTATGTAAACAAAATCAATTTTCTATGAATATTCAATTTTTCCCCAAAAGAGGCGTGCTTACAGAAACAGCTGTATTTACAAAGTGCAACCTATAAAATCGTAAATAAATATGATTTTTTTTAAAATGAGGACAAAATTGCAATATTGTGTAAAATAGCTTTTAATATTTTCGGCATCCTGTAAAATATTTCATGAAAAATTATAATTGTTCTGCATGAGAAGAAAAGAAAGTTGCACTCGTGCATTAACTTTATGGTTTTTTTTCTGTCACACACATAACATTCTACATCTGAATTAGAATTCGCTTAATTATGATTTGACGAAAGGTTTATGTTTTGTATTCAAAGTATAGTGGGCAAGGAAATAATTTATTAGCTTAAAAAAGTGATATACATTAACTTGTAATTTTGATCAAGTAACTTTAACGGTCGGGTTGGGAAGGGTATCCGACCTACTTTAGAAAAAAAACACTAAGCAGAACAACACCCTGTATTTTTTCTACTGTAGACCTCAGCTACCTACCTTCCCTTTGCACCTAGTGCGGAAAAATTTTATTACATTTTCGATAAGGATGGGGTTGGGTGTCCGACCCCAACTTTGGACCTATCTTTAAAAAAAGATAAGCCGAACAGCAGCCTTGATTTTATTCTCTAGTAGACATCAGCTATTCAACCCCCCTTCTACACGATAACATATTGTGCGGACAAAAGTATTGCCGTAGAAATTTGTTTATCACCTTTTCTGCTATGATGGGGTAGGGTGGGTAGCTAATATAAAAAAAAAATACAGGGACTCCAATGTGGTTATGTGCAGAAAAATTAACGGAAATCTATGGTAGTTTGCAAAATAATAGTCTTTTTATAATGTGATATGTAATATTTTGTCAAAAAATGAAAGCTCGCATCTTAATTAATAGACATAGAAATAAAGAGAAACTGTATGATAACTAACAAAAATCTCCTAGAGACAATCTACCGTATATTAAGGCAATTAGTATGATGGTCTTGATTCAGGGTTTTTAATTTCTGTATTCTTTGATATTTTAGGCCATATTTCTCTATTCTTTATACTTTTTGCCAACTATCCTCTTCTTTTTATATTTAATAACGCTATTTAATTTATGTCTTGGTCTATTATTTATATTTTTTGTCCACTATTATCAATTCCATAATCCCCAATCAAAGCCCTAGCTCTAATTAAAGTACCATATAACCTTTATAAATGAGTAAAACTTATACCGAATAGGCCCCAACTGGCAACATAATTGAATGCTTATCCCAGTTTGAATTATGAAATTACGGAATTTTGTTTTTCAATCTATTGATCAAGCAAAATTGTTCGTAAAATTCTGGCAGGCGGACCTTGGTCATCAATTATAATGATCTAAGATCGACCTTTCTTAACTTAAAATTATAGTTCAAGCACCCTTATTGTTCAAATTGTTTAAGATATTTGCATTCGTCAACATTTTCTTCGATTAAAGTTGTATTGATCTGACAACCGCTGTGCATGTATACTTTAACGACCGGGCTAGGTTTTTTGTCAGTTTAAATAGTAGTTAGCTCCCTTGTTAGTGTGATGTTGTCATCAATTTGATTTGTACCATCTTTATATAATACTAGAACACACCCGTGATATCACGGGTCTGTGACTGAATTAAAGAATATAACTATGCGTAAGCCTTATTTTAGTATTGGTATTGTCATCTGATAAAGTCTTGCTGATTATAAGATGCACAGTTTTCTCTGCTTTCAACATTTTTCTGTTTGAACAACCTGGAACTTATCAATTATTGGTATTATTAATTTTATTTGGAAAACAAAAGGGCCTGGAAAGTAGTATTTTTAATCAACAGCATTGTCCATTATGAGTTATAAATAAAGTTGAATTCTTTGATTCGCTGTTTTACGTCATTCCGGCTAACAAATTGAAAACTGTACATGCTGTACCTATACACCTTATTTTAAGTCCAGATTTTTTTTATTCGTATTGTCATCTTAGAAAGTCATACTGATTAAAATACTACAATCGGGAACAATGTGACAATGATTGAATTTAGTAGTGTCAACCCTGTGATTACGACCCGTGTGTAGCAAAATCCTCAATACAGCGTTTGGTGGTGCGCCTGTCAGATGCGGAATGTACAGATAAAGTAATAGGTAACAGGTGAATATACTATTGGTATCGGTATCGGATTCGACCCAGAACTTCTAAATTATTGGCAATATTAATTATGTGGAAAACAAATTGGTCTGGAGTGGTGTAATTTTTAATCAACACCATTGTACTATATATGTTATATATCAAGTTGAATTCTTTGATTCATCGTTTTTACGTGATGACGGCTGACAAATTGGACCTCGTAATTTTACTATTATAGATTACATATTGTACAATTTAAATTTGTGATTCGTTTTATATTTAAATATACTAATGTATTCTTTATCAAAGATATAAACAAGGTAATTTGAAAGTCTTTGATTACTTTATCACCGTAGTTCAGTTCAGAAGTCATGCGGTCTATTTTGTCTACATTATGTTGAAAGAACAACGCGGTCTTCACATTGGAAATATATTTAGAGGAAAACGGTCCGTGTACATCTGCGTCCATTCGTTTTCCGTTTTGAAATATCAAAAACAAAAAACAAAAAACGAAAGTGTTTTCATTTTTCGTTTTTGATTTCTTAAAAACCAAAACGAAAAACGAAAGTGTTTCCATTTTTCGTTTTTGATTTCTTAAAAACCAAAACGAAAGTGTTTTCATATTTCGTTTTTGATTTCACAAAACATAAAACGAAAAACAAAAGTATTTCATTTTTCATTTTTGATTTCACAAAAACAAAAAACGAAAAACGAAAGTGTATTTATTTTATTTTCATCACTGTTTAATTGTCATTCAAAAATTGACAATGTTGTTATCTGTCATTCATTTAGAGGTCGTTAAAGTATACATGCACAGCGGATGTCAGATCAATACTACTTTAATCGAAGATAATGTCGACGATTGCAAAAGTCTTTAGCAATGGAAACAATATGGGTGCGTGAACTTTTAAGTTAAGAAAGGTCGATCCAAGATTATTAGAATTGATGACCAAGATCCATCCATCAGGCAGTATTTTGCGAACTACGAGGACGATAGTGTATTTTGCTTGATCAAATTTTCAAATTTCCGCAATTTCACAATTCAAACTGGGATATTAAAGCCTTCAATTGGTTTGCCATAATAAGCCTATTATGATAAGGTATTACTTTTGCTTATTTGAAAAGACTATAAGGTGACATTAACTAGAGGCCGTTGATGGGGGTGTTATGGAATTGAGAATAGTGGATAAAAAATAGAAATAATAGAGACAATGGACCAAGAAATAAATAAAATAGCTGGAATAATGGTGTTAAAATGTAATGATAAGAGAATAATTGTCAAAAAGTATAAAGAATAGAGAAATATGGCCTAAAATATCAAAGAATACAGAAATTAAGAACCCCGAATCCAGACCATCATACTAGTTGCCTTAATGAACGTTAGTTTTTCTCAGGGATATTGTTATTGGTTATCATACAATTTCTCTTTATTTCTATGTCTATTAATTGAGAAGCGTGCTTTCATTATTTGCCAACATTTTACATATCACATTATAAAAATGGCTATTATTTTGCAAAATACCATAGATTTCCGGTAATTGTGTTGCATAGACCACACCAAATTGGTGTCCCTGTAATTTTTTTTTAAGGGGACCTCAGTTACCCAACCTACGCCATCGTTACATAAAAGTTAATAAACAAATGTCTACGGAAATACTTCTGTCCGCACAAAGTGTAAAGGGGAGCTGGGTTACTGATGTCTGCCGGAGACAAAAATCAAGGTTGCTGTTTAGCTTATTTTTTTTCAAAGATAGGTCCAAAGTTTGGGTCGAACACCCGACCCCACCCTTACCGAAAATGTAATAAACATTGTCATCACTAGACGTAAAGGCAAGCTGGGTAGCTGGAGTCTACAGTAGAAAAATCAAGGGTGTTGTTCTGCTAATTTTTCTTTCTAAAGTAGGTCTAAAGTTGAGGTCGCATACCCTACAAAAACCCTTACCAGACAGTTAATAAAAATATTCTGCAGTAATACTTTTATCTGCACTAGGTGATAACGTAAGCTAGAGATCTAGGGCCTACTTGATCAAAATTACAAGTTAATTGATAGCACGGATCAATCTATTTTAAGCTAATAAATAATTTACTTGCCCACCATACTTTGAATACATAAAATAAACCTTTTGTCCATTCACTTTAAGCGAAATCCACCAGTTCAGAGGTAGAATGTTTTGTAAAAACTGTTTGGTGTGGCAAAAAAAGTTAAAGCACGAGTGCAACTTTCTTTTCTTGTAATGCAGAATTATTATTACTTTTTATGAACTATTTGACATGATGCCGATAATCATGATAATAAGGAAAGCTATTTTACCTAATAGTGCAATTTTGCCATCATTAAAAAAAATCATAATTATTTACGAATCTATAAACACTCAAAGTGTTGACTATTTAAAATGTAAAGTGGGTAGTACGCTGTGTAATATATCGAAAGCGATTGATTTTACCTTTATATAACTAATAATAACATAAGATGAATGTTTTGCTTGTTTTAAAATAATCAATCAATCGATCGATCAATAAATCAATCAATCAATCAATCAATCAATCAATCAATCAATAAAATTGAGAATGGAAAAAAAGTGTGTCAGCCTAACCAAAGTGCACAGCCGAAGGCCACCAATGAGTCTTTAACAAAACGAGAAAATCCCGCAACCAGAGTCGGGCTTCAGCTGGTCTCTAAATGAAAATATATACTAGTAATGTGAAAATGGACGTCACACTTTACTTAGATAAAAAAAAACATAAAAATACTAACAAAGATCAGAGTTTTCTGTCTTTGGACAGGCGCAAAAATACGGCGGGTTTGAACATGCTTTCTTAGATCTCAACCCTCCCGCTAAATAACCATATCTAGCTCATGTAGAATAAACAAACACACCACAATATGCACAGAGAAACTCAGTTTAAAAGAAATCCGAGTCCGATGACAAAATAGTAAACAAAAGAAACTACACAAAATGAATATGAATCATAGATTAACAAAGCACTACTAGCAGTAAATGACTAACCCGCTCTAGACCCCAATCAAACATATCGAAAGAGTGTATAGATATAAGAAGATGCGGTATGAGTGCCAATGAGACAACTTTCCATCCAAGTCACAGTGTGTAGAAGGAAACTATTGTAGTTAAAAGTACCCTCTTCAAAACGAATCCTTGGCTCACACCGAATAGCAAGTTATAAGGATCCCCCAAAATGACTAGTGTAAAACCATACAAACGGTAAAAACCAAAGGTCTAAACTCTATATATAACTAGAGGATATATTGAGCCTGTGTCGCTCACCTTGGTCTATGTGTTTTGGTGATGGTGATGTGTTCGGAGATCTTACTTTACTAAACATTTTTTATGCTTACAATTATCTTTATCTATAATGAACTCAGCCTAGTACAATGTAGTAGTTTCAGTGGAAAATATTTTGTAAAAATGTACAAATTTATAAAAATTGATAAAAATTGACTATAAAGGGCAATATCTCCTTAAGGGGTCAATTGACCATTTTGGTCATGTTGACTTATTTGTAGGTCTTACTTTGCTGTACATTATTGTCGTTTACAGTTTATCTCTATCTATAATTATATTCAAGAAAATAACAAAAAGCTGCACAATTTTCTTAAAATTACAAATTCAGGGGCAGCAACATAACAACAGGTTGTCTGATTCATCTGAAAAACTCAGGGCAGATAGATAATGACCTAATAAACAATTTAATCCCTGTCAGATTTGCTCTTAATGCTTTGGTTTCTGAGACATAAGCCAAAATCTTCATTTTACTTTTATGTTCTATTTTTATCCATGGCGACCATCTTAGTTAGTTGGCCAGGTCACCGGACACATCTGTTATACTAGATACCCCGATGATGATTGTGGCTAAGTTTGGTTGAATTTAGCTCAGTAGTTTCAGAGTTTCATGACGGACGACGGACGCCAAGATATGAGAAAAGTTCACTTGACACTTCGGGGGCAAGCCACCGTTTCACAAAGCCTTCGTAAGTCTACGTGTCATCGTGAGCTAAAAAAACGAGAAGCGAGAACGCCATCAACAAACGACAACTACTGTTTTTTGTGTGATTTTTTTATTACTAGACCAAATATTTCAATTGATTACCAAGTTTAATAAAATCATATGTGTGCGTAGCAAACATATTAACTTTGGCTTGAAAGACGTCTATTTAATTGTTTTCGACTCGCTCTGCTCGGAAAAATTGACAAGAATAAAATCCGAATACTAAACGCGTTCGTTCAACAATCTTATTAAACTTATTATATATATTAATTTTCTCATGCACATAAGTATAACGAAATCAGAGATATACCTTTTAATTAGATCAGTTCGTCTAATTTACAAATGAAGTATTATCTTTAGTAAATTTACTGACTTCTTTAATAAAGGATTTGAATAAGAATGAGTCCATACCACATAATTGCCCCACTCGCACTATCATTTTCCATGTCTAGTGGGTCAGAACTCTATATTTGGCTTTTAAATTAAAAAGATCATATGATAAAGAATATGTGTACTGAGTTTCAAAAAAAAGATATCTGTACATTAACTTCACTTTCAAGTTTAGAGATGTGATTTTTTTTCTGAGACAAGTGCTTGTGACAATCTAAAAGAACTTGCAGTCATTCGATGTTCAGTACTTCAGAACTTTGATTGTTTGAAAACGAGATAAAAATACCCTGCCACATTCGTTATGTGTTTTTGTTAGACCTTTTTTTCTTCTGTTTTGTATCGATCTCATACGTTAAGCCATTTTCCACTGATTTGTATAGTTTGTTCTTATGCAGTGATGTAACAATACTGTCCCAGCTGTTTACAAGCATGTTAAACGCTACAGTATATTGCATGTGCCTGCTCCAACTTAGGAGCATGTAGTCCAGTGTTTTTCGTTTGTTGATGTCTTTTATATGTGTTTTTCGTTATTTGTGTTGTTTTAAAATAGGCCGTTATTTTTCTCAATTGAACTGTTTCATATTTTTCAATTCATGAACTATTGGAGCCGACAATGCCGTTTTGTTTTCTCATTGTTGAAGATTATATTGTTGCCTATAAATAATTGCTTACATCCACTACATTTGAACTTTGTGGGATAGTTGACTAATTTGCATTTATACCAAATCTCCTTATTAAAAGTTGTGGGGTGTGTGTATTACTTTGGAAAATTTCTATTTTTTTTCTCCCAGGTCACCCAGTTTGAATAGGATATTTTGACATTTTGCTGTACTTCTTGGATTTGAGTTAAGAGCCAACCAAAGCTCACGGCCTGTTGGTGGGTAGTTGATGACTATATGGTAAGCTCTGGATGTCTTTTTGACTATTGCAAACGGTTATTTGGTGATGTCTTCATGCCATGCATTGTCCCATTACTTTATATAGACAGCATATCGGTCAACCTGATCTATCAAATTAACCCTCCTCGCCTTTCGTATAGTCAGACGAAAAATAAAAATATAAGCTGACTGGCCTCGAAATGACAATGTAAAACAATTCAAACAAGAACACTAACGGCCCAATTTATGCACAAAAATTGAACGAAACACAAAAATGTAACACATAAACAAAGGAAAACCACTGAATTACAGGCTCCTGACTTGGAACAGGCACATACATTTTGAATGTGCCGGGGTTAAACATGTTAGCGGGATCCCAAACTCAAGTCAAATTGATATTTTAAATCAACATTAAAGTAAAAAAAAAAATATTTTAATAAATGTTGAAAATATTATTGTGTTTGTGAGTGGAAAACTACTTAAAAACGAGAAATCAAAAAATAAAAATGAAAATACTTCCGTTTTTTTGTGTTTTTTGTTTTGTTTTAAATATTTCAAAATGAAAAACGAATGGACGCAAATATTCACGGACCAAATACAATGAAATAGGTAGTCATTTTTCGATAAAAATAAAAACAAATGCATTATATGTACATTGACAACAATATACAAATTTGATTGTTTGGTCTATATAAACAGGACAAAAAAACGAGCCTATTTCCTCCCCTTTCTCGAGTTTTAATTCTGTTTTGCAGCAGGTACAAATAACTTTTTATTTTCCGACAATGAACTTTTATTGTTTTTATAAAAGTTCAAAGCCAACACTTAAAAGGTTAAAATCTAAATCATGGTCTTGAAAGCTTAAAAGTTATCGACATAGTTAAAACGCGGACCACGAAAAGGATATTAAAATGATTTAATACGGTGAAATCAATATTCATACTTCCGCTTGTTAAACATAAAATAACAGGAGAAATTTATTTTACAAGTACAACTAAAGCAAAAAAGAGTTTGTATACCTGTGATTTATGATAGTTGGCTGATTATAGGATTATTTGTTTTGTTGATATTGGTGAAAGTGATACATTGTACCTAAAATGTACTTTGAAATTAATTGAGTTTTTTTTAATTTAGTCACGTTGTACAAATGAAAATAGTTATTGTTATCAATAGAACTTTCAAGGTAGATCACAAGTATATATTTTTTTAGACAGATTTTTTTATAATTTGCCAAAATGAAGATTTTACTATGCTCTTGTCAAAAATTTTATAAAAAGTATGGGTCAACGTGCTATTTTTCAAGCAATGAGTCGTTAAAAAATTGCCAAAATTTGGTTAGTTTGTTCATGAAAAAACACATTAGTGTGTATAAAAAAAAGTCTATGAGATAGAATTTTAAAATAAATTGTGAGAAGAAAGGTTTCATAATATGTTTTAAAAAAATGAGAAGAAAACTTGGTGTCACGTAACTTGTTTTCTTGCTACAAGTAAAAATAAAAAAAAATCCCTATTAGGCCAGTATAAATTTTGTACTAAAAGAGTTATCTCCCTTTAAATGGCTTATTTGTAAAAATGATTTAAAAAAAAATTCTATTTGTTAAAATATTTTGTATTATACGATTAATTAACAGGTTTTCTTCAAATAGAAAAATCAGTCTAACTATTGAATTGCAAATTTGTCTCTAAATTTGCAGGTTTATACAAATAACTAGACCGATTTTGTACTGTAATTGTACAATCCAAGATGGCGGTATACCATCAATCTACCGTAAATGTTCTGTAACAAATGAATAATAATGATAATTATAAACTTTCTTTCAATGCAAAATTTGTTGAAAAAGTACAATGCCTAGTATTTATATAAAACAACTTTCAAAAACCTTGATTACAGACATATGAGTTTCATATCATACAAGTAATGTTATATGAACATCGATTGATCAAATGATCTCAATTGACGCTAAAACATTTCTCACAATAAATTAAATGTACATGTTTTGTCAAACACAAAAACTATGACAGCAATGTATTTTTTTTCTGTGGTGATGTATCTGAAGATCACTATGACACATAAACTCGTTTTCAAATCGGAAAAAAGGCATGACTGCGCATCTGTACTACAAGACATATTCTCTTAGGCAAAGTGAGTGCTGAAGATTCAAATCACTAGTATCTTGATTGATGATTGATACAACTTGACAACATAGCAAAAAGACAGACACATAAAGAAAGTCAGAAATCCATCATATTTGGAGTTGTGTTTCCGAAATTATGAAATACATTTCGGCAAACGGTCTGGAAGAGATATTGTACTAATCTCCAAGCTTGCACAACACGCTAAATTCTACATTGAACGCCTAGAATAATTTGCATTTATCATGGAAGGAAAAATTGATACAATGCAAATATAAATTTGAAATGTATCTGCAGTGGGATATATGCATGCCTTCAAGCAAGGTAATTTAGTTTTTTTGACTTTCAACGAAGGTATTCGTGAAGCTCTGGAACAGACCTCATAATAAAAGGTAAACGGAAGGTATCACCATAGTCATAGCAGGCAAAATATGTCTGCTAGATACAAATAATAGCTTTTCCGGGACACTTAATAACAATTGTTAACACAATCAATTCAACAGACACGAGTCTCCAAGAATGGAGACACAGAATGACCAAACATCGAGAGACAGTCCTGTGATATCCTTAAGTGACAGATAACACTAACCATTTCTCAGCAACAAAAGTTCAATTGTGCTACTCATCTTCGAAAGGATACAACTGCAACTTATCAGTCCTCCGATAGAGAGTAAGATGTCTCAAATATTATGGAACTGATTCAATTTGAATGTCACATTGAATGTATCTACCTTTTTTTGTAGCAAGCATAGCTCTCCAAACTATTCTAGTTACCTTGACTATTGAGATGCCTCCACCATCACGACTATAAGACATGGCCTGGAGAGTCGCAACCCTTCACGGGCATCACTGAAGAGACATCTATTGTCGAAATGCGCATCTAGTGCAGAAAAATTGGTACCGTTAATGTTAATCATGTATTAGGTTATTTGGGAGGTTATTTGGGTGGAGAGTTGTCTCATTGTCAATCACAACACATCTTCCTATATCTATATGCTTGAATATTACTTTTGGCAGCTATTATTCAATTTTTCAAATTATCAAAAGTGTTGTATTAATTCTTTATTCCATAACAACTCATATTCACTAAGAATGTATACTGTACATTTCACCGATATCAGTAATTTCGAATAATAAAACATTATCTGTCCAGACTGTGAGCAGTCACTGGTTTTTTTCATTTTGGTAAGCCCCATTCCAGATTCTTGACTTTCTTTCTGTGTCTCAAATTCTGTCTAATTGCCTTGTCGTACAGTTTTAACAAACAGTTAGCATGATATCTGCTCCTGAATTATTAATCTCCAGCACTGATATATAAAAAAGAAGATGTGGTATGGTTGCCAAAGAGACAACTATCCGCAAAAGACCAAAATGACACAGACATTAACAACTATAGGTCACCGCACGGCCTTCAACAATGAGCAGCATAAAAGTCTGGCTAAAAGAGCAACAGTAATTAGTAGTTCAAATGACAGTCAAATACTCTATTGTCGATCATAATTGTCAATGCTTCATGATGATAGTCAGATACCCCGTCACAAAGAAAGAACAAAAAAACCCTGCAATCATTGTTCTTGTTGATTCATCACAACTGTGACTGGTTATTTTACTGGTATTTTAATCAATGAATCATCCTAGACTTTTTTCGTTCCTGAAAAAATATATTTTGATCTTAAGATATGAGATATGCTTTGATAGAACTTGCACCTTTTGCCTTGTGGTTCTGGAGTGTTTTCCCATTACATGGCCTTCATTAACATGGAACAATTTTATGCTTTCATAAAACGGCTGATAACCAGCGCAAATATCTAAGTCTGCTCTTTTTGTATTTGCTTGGAATAGCAAAATCTTCACGAGTCCTCTCTTGGCGTACAGAATTCTTTCCAGTCTATTTGTTTATTAGTTTTTTTCAGCTCCAGTGATTTCAATACCAACGTATTTTTCAATTTCAATATAGAGTGGTCATAACTCATATTGTATAAGTCACAATTAGTAAAAAGTAAATGTCCTTTTCTTCTAACCTGTAAACGCAGTCTCTTTAGTAGACAGTATATGTGTAAAAATAACTGACAAGAACAAAAATTAAATAATGTTATGCAAAGGAACCAAAGAACGGAACAAAGAAATCTAAATTTTCAAATAGCATTAATCATAAAGAAAACTAATTGAAGAACAATATTATATTAAAATGGAAAAACTGAACAAGATTGTGTTTATGAAAACATATGTCTATACAATAATTGATTCAATAAGTAATGTATATATGCAATTATTCAAAATAGAAGGTGCGCTATTATACAGCAGTTGCGTGTTGCAATTTAAAATCAATTTTATTATCAATTACTGGGATTTGCTTTCAGTCCCAGATTCATTTCTTGATCAAAAAAGACGCAGGTTTGTTTTTGGACATTTTGGTCAAACTTTGAATATTCTCAGTGTTTCTTTATATACATAAACATTTTGTTTTATTCATTTTGTAAAGGGAAATAGTGAAAAATGTCAATTATAGAGAGAACTTTCTTTTGATATATGAACGAAGAAATTTTAGTGTTGCCTTGAATAGTAAACCGTAGCAAATAAATAACTCATAGCACCTACGTAAACAATATCATCTAGTTATTATCCAATTAATTCATTTTCATTTGAGTTAGCTATAGGATCGTGTGAATGTGTCCACGATTTCGTTTTAGAGTGATACAACCTGCGATCAGGACAATTTACTGCTATTTCATTATTTTAAAAGTTTTTCACATGACTAACTATCTTAGTATGAATACATTGCATGTTTAATAAAAATGAAGCACAATCTCCTTGTATTCAACCCCAAAAATCAGTGTTTGATATTGTCAGGGTTTTAAGACAAATGGTCCGGATGTTTGAAAAAAAAATTGAATAAGAAAATTTTCTTTTTATAAAATCGCTACTTTATAAATGTGATTTAATGAAGGACAATAACATATTTCCCCAATAAATCACTAAATCATATAAAAATTTTCTGTTCAGTAAACCTTCTACCACAACATTCCAGTGTTTAATTATATATAATTGGCTCCTTTATAAAACTGTCTTTAGAACTTAGCACAGGGGGCTCATCAATCTTTTAAACTTCATGCTTCTTTTGAATTTAAAGCCAATAAAAACAATTGTGGTGAATTCTCCATTTAAAACAAGATGAGTAACAAACCCATTGGACAGCAGTGAAATATCAGAACAAATCTATGTAATAGAAAGTCAAATATGACGTGCTTAATCTGCTTTGTGAACAACACCGAGATAAAAATCTCGATATAACTATACGAGGGCAGACTCTGGGTTGCACATACTAATGGCTGATACAATATACATCTTATGTAAATTCACAGGTATCGTAACCTATTTGCAAACGCTATCTTAATTCTGAGGCATAACAAAAAGAATTAGTGCATAATACTTCTGAAAAATGAAGAAAATCAAAATAAATAAAAATTCCACGAAATTCTTTTAATTTATTTGGCGCATTATTGTCATTTCAAAACATGACGTCATACGAATGAAAAGGACAAAGCTGAAGGTTTTATCGTTGCCTTTACCTTCTAAACTCGAATAATATTGCATTAAAATAAAATATGGAGGTAGATGCTGCTTTTTCTATTGTATTGCATTATTCACACATTTTCGGATTTCAGTAGGTCAACATGGCGGCTCATTGTGACAAACTGTCAATAGGAAATTCGAGGGTATCTAACGTAAAATATATAAAAATTAAAATGGCAAATATTTGGTATGATCACATTTTGTCTAACGGATATCTAATAAATGATTTACGCAAGCTATATATTTATTAGCTATTTTGTACATTTATCTAACAGTGAGTAAAATAGAACAGCCACACATGGCATACCCCAACCCCCACACTTCAGTTTTCTTAATGACAGTATTTGTTCTACTTGAATAAAAAAAAAAGCCATAGACTTGTTGTAAATTTACACATGGGTTGGGCCGTGATATTCGTTCATTTTAACGCTCAGGATAAAATTCGATTATCACCACCCAGACCATGTGTAAATTTACACCAAATAAATGGCTTCGATGAACTATTTTTTAAATGTTATTTTTTAAGAGTCCTGCCCCCAAATACTCCTTGGAGAAGAAATACCATTTAAAACAAACAGAAAAGATAAAAATGTAGTGATCCCTAACATCTCAATCCTTTTTTTCGTCTGTAAGCACACTGCTGCAGCTTACGTGTTCTTGTGCATTATCGAGACATCTTTTGTACATCTAATTACTGCAAATCATCAAATTGCTTTCATAAAGGAGCAACAACTTAACTTAAAAAAAGGGGGGGGTATTTTTTTTTTATCTGAGTCAGATTTTTTGTTCGATGCTGGTGATCAAAATCCTTTTTTTTCTCAATATTTAAAACTAAAATGTATTTGGAAACTCTTCATTCAGAACAATTTTTTTATAATCTGTATGACCAGATTTTTTTTATCAAATTGGGGATCGAAATATTTCGATCCCCCATTTTTAAAATCAAATGATCGTTCCCTTACTGCTGGAAAAGTTGTCCGAAAACTTTGCATTCGGTTCTACGTAATGAACAATTTAACAAGTGTGAACAAATCTGATGTATAGGTAGCTAAACAAGGTGTATAGGTGTGAACACATTTAATGTGGAACCAGTGTCCATTACATTAAACTAATTGTAAACATGTAAACTGTACACGGCGTTTGTTGTCAGTTCCATCTTAAAGTAGCGGATTTGCTCCAAACACTTGTGGTTTTTTTTTTATGCATCGGCTACAGCTTTGTAAAGGTGGCTCTGAGTTCGAAGTTTTTGTCAGAAGTGCCGTGTATTTGTTAGTTTAATCTTTACAGAGAAAGATTCAAATTCGTCGAAAAAATAGGGGGTCCCAAACCATTCAAGCTCAAAATATTACTTTAAAATATATATGTTAAAGGGACAATTTTTTCAATGAAATGATAGGGAAAATAGAGATGTTTACATAATTTTATTGGATTATAAAAATAGGTGACTGCGACACATGGTCTTAAACTGTGATATAAAAAGTTTAAATATAGCTTCAAAGAATAAGCAATTAAAAAATATAGGTCACCGATAAGGAAAATATGTTTTTGTCTTTTTTTAAAAACAAAATATATTGGCCGGAAAATGGAGAAATTTGGTGGAATGTCATTTTGAGCCATTCACAGATACACATACTAACGATAATATTTTGTTGTGACAAAAATACAATATATCACCATTTTAAATCAATCGAAATATCAAACAAATAACAGTGAATGTACGACACACACTTTTCATGTGCATGATAATTCAAGCGTGAAATTAATTTATGTACAGTCGAATAGTCCCGATCCCCCCATAAGAAGCTTGCTCAGTCTTAACTAAGAAAAATATGATATATTGTCAAGAAGCAGTCAAAGAAAATGTATGTTTAATATGTTCCAAGAATCTACACAACAATAGGAAATGGAAAATACATGTTCTTTTTTAGCCTTGTTGCTTTTATTTTAAGAAACAGATAATTTGCATAAAATGGACCTCGAGTTAATAAAAAGTGTCAATTTACTAAAAAATACATGCCTCCATATGATTGTCTTTTTATAGTGTAACGGTGTTTAAACTTAAAAACAAATTATGTCAATTTAAGGTTGCATTTCTGTAAATATTGACAATGCAATTTCCCATAGGAACTCCTTTTACGGCTCAAACTGTACCACTTTTACTTTGAAGTTTTGAAATTTTTGTTATCCTAGGATTGAAAGTTCATTTGCACCACCATTTTTTTCAAAGGTCAAAATATAGGGCTGTGCGGCATATTTTCAACGTTTACATGCCCTGAATTTCTCAGAGTTTAAACTAACACTATTTTTTTTTAACTACCCTTACCGCAAATGAAAGGTTATCACAGATCTCAATGTAAACAATATGCACATGAAAATGTACTGGTAACATTCCCAAATTATGTCTCTGTGAGATGAAACACAGAATAACTGGGAACCAATATGTAAACAAAAATAATTTTCTATGAATATTCAAGATTTTCCCAAAAAAGACGTGTCTTGAGAAACAGCTGTATTTACAAAAACTTATAAAGGGGTTTATAATGAATGTTATTGATGCAACATACATGCACTCATGAATAGTATATTGTCCTCACCATATATATCATTTCCGTAAAAATCCAGTGTTATTGAAAAAGCAAAAGGACAAGGTACGATAAGGCCCGTTTTTTTACATCCCCCTTTTTTTCATTTTAGGGGAACATGAGAAAATACGAGGGCTATAAAAACAGCCCTTATCGTACATTGTCTTTTGCCATTTTTAATTAGGGGTATTGTGAAGCGAGGATTGTTTTGTTTTAAACTTTATCACAACTAGTACATATCGCCAACTGAAATATAGAATAAAAAATTTACTGTTGTCATATACTTTTTTCATATAAAATAATTTTGTTCAAGAAGTGAATTTTCATGGGTATCCAAGTCTTTTGTTATTTCACTTGTTAAATTGATTTTTCACTCTATTTTGTTTTAGCTGTTAGTTTTAATAACTTTTACCCTAGAAACACAATTACTTTATAGTATCAAACAATAATTTTGTATTTTGTGAAATATTTCTAACGGTTTTCATGGATTGAGTTATCTGCCCCTTTTCATATTAATCTCCAGTGTAGAGGTCCATATATTTAGGAGGTACAAACACAATATGCCGAAGACATGTAGAAGTATGGTGAACAACTCGTCTTTCAAATTAAACCTGAAAACACATTATTTTATGCCTTATTATCCATGACTGTCTGAATGCAAGGACGATGCAAAACTGATTCATTCGAATTAAGACAGCAGATAAAACAAGAGTGTGTGACTTTCATCAATTTCCAACTGTACCATGCAACAATTTGACCCTTATGTACACGTGTTTGAGTGTGAAAGCAGTACAGAAAGACATATGATTGGATGCGGGAGTTGAAAGTAAGATTGAGACTTTGCAGTGATCTCATTCATGTCTGCTTTCAAAACGTTAGAATAACAATATGACATCCTATTATGTCTGTTTTGGTTTTTTCACTCATCGTTGTATATATAATGGCATTTGAAGCGACTGTTAGTGAGAGGTTGAGCTAGGTACAAAACTAAGTTCAATCAACAATTTTCTACATTTGAAAATGTCTGTTCTAAGTCAGGAATATGACAGTTGGTATCCATTCGTTTGATGTGTTTGAGCTTTTGATTTTGCCATTTGAGATGGAACTTTCCGTTTTGAATTTTTGTAATAGTTGAATATTTTTGAGACTTTACTTTTTTTTATACTAACATTTCAAATGTTAGATTACGGAAATACAGTGTTATCATTCAGCACCGCTCTCGAGATGTCAGAATGACACAATGTTAGACTAACTTTTCGAATATGTTAGATCATACAAATGTATTTTACCTAAATGCAAAGCCAACTTTATTGAAAACTAGTTATTTACACGCATCTTCTTTGTGCGTAGAAAATTGTTTACATGTTACAACAAGTATATATCAAGCAATTCAATTTCTAGAAGCTTCAGCATCAATGAATGTAGGATATTTGAAATTATTCCTTCGTTTTGTTCAAGGTATTTTTGTATAATGTTTGGTTCATGTTGATCAGATTTTAGCTTTCCAGTTGTGTTTAGTAGACCGTTGTGTTGTCATTCCGCCGTGTTTTGGTTTTTGAAATTGTGTTAGACATACGAAGATGTGATTGGAGTGCCAAATGAGACAACTCTCTACCCAAGTCATAATTTATAAAAAAAAAATTATAGGTAAAAGTACGGTCTTCACCACGGATCTCACACTAAAAACCAAGCTATAAAGGGCCCAAACAACTACTAGTGTTAAATAATTCAAACGGTAAAAACCAACGGCTAAGTCTATATAAAAAACAAGAAACACTAATGAACCACATCAACAAATGACAACTTCTGAACATCAGATTACTGAGTTTGGACAGGTCCAAACTATTGCATCGGATTAAAACGTTATAATGATACCGAACCTTAATTATTTTAATCTCGTAGTGGGTGGTATTAACCATATCTGGATTCTAAAATATTCTAAACAACTTCTGGACAATTTTAAATCTCGGTCTATTTCTGAAATGAATTATAACATAACTTTTGATTTTTTCAACAAGCTGTTTACCACCATTCCCCATTGAAATTATAATTTTTTTAATGGTCATTGAACGACAATTTTTTTCCTATGTGACGTTTATATTTTCTGACGTCAGACACGCGCAGCAATGCATTTGTTTTTTAATTTGATAGATGCTTTTGTGCTTTTTTGTAAATGACTTTTTGTTTTGAAATTGTAACACAGTGATGACTGCCGTACCCGTATTTTGACTATTGTATTTATTATCATGTCTTTTGAGTTCACGCATCGTTGTGAATATAACGGAATTTGATGCGCCTGTCATAAAAGTGATAGGTTTACCGCTATAAAACCATGTTTAATCCACCGTTTTTCTACATTTGGACCAAGTCAGGAATATGACATTTGTTGTCAATTTGTTTGATGTGTTTTTTTCATTTGATTTTGCTATTTGATTAGGGACTATCCGATTGAATTTTCCTCGAAGTTCAGTATTTTTGTGATTTAACGTTTTACAATACAACTGGTATATAATACTAGCAATGATACTCTGCGGAGGAATTTATCTAATTTCTAGAGGTAAATCATGTGAATTGACAACGCGTCATTACTTCAAGGGTTTAATGTTCACGGATATTAAGATAAGGTGGTGTAACGGGGAGATAATTTCGACGAAGAAGAACTCTGTATAAAGTATATATCTACAGTATATTGGGGATTTAATTTTGATACAAGTACATGTATTATAAGGATGAAGTAAATAATGTTTTTGTTGATGATCTCACTGTTTTTATGCAGCTTGTCTGGGTCTTTTTCTCATGATGAACATTTACTTGTCCAATCCTATTAAAATAAAAATCAAGCATACTCTTCATCCACGTCACAATTAGTAAAATATTAATGTCCTTTTCCTCTTAACTCTAACAACATTCTCTTTTGTAGACATTAATTGTGTAATACTAACTGACAAGTGTTAATTTACGTTTTTTGATTGAGTTAAGCATGCCAATTGATATTTTATCGTGTGTTTTTCTATGTTGTAATGTTATGCTATTGTTTCAGAAAAAGAGAGGAGACGGTTTCGTACCATTAAAACGTTTAATCCCGCTACAAATGTTTGCAGCTGTCCTAAGTTCCTGATTGAATGGTTTTACACTTGTAATTTCTGGGCCCTTTATAACTTGTTGTTCGGTGTGAGCCAAAGCTCCGTGTTGAAGGCCATACATTTACCTATAATGGTTCACTTTTATAAATTGTTATTTGGATGGAGAGTTGTCTCACTGGCACTCACACCAAATCTTCCTATATCTTAGAACAGTAAATAAATAATATAATGCAAATGAATTGGCGAACGGCCCAAAGGAATCAAAATTTTCAAATAGTGTTTATCAGAAAGAAAATTATTAAAGAAAAATATCATATAAAATGGAAAAATTGAAACAGATGCGTTGAAGACACATATGTCTATAATGCAATCGATTCAATGCGTAATGTATGTAATTATTCAAAAAAGAAGGTGTGTAATTATTCAAAAAAGGTGTGTAATTATTCAAAAAAGGTGTGTAATTATTCACAATAGAAGGTGTGCAATTAGACAGCTGTTGCGTGTTTCAATTTAAGATCAATTTATTATAAATCACTGTTATTATCTTTCAGTTATAGATTTACTTCTTGGAAGACACAGGTTTGTTTTGTACATTTTAGACAAATTTTTAGCATTCTCAGTGTTCATTATATGCACGAACATTTTGTTTAAGTTATTCTTACAGGGGAAATAGTGAAAAAAAAGTCATTGCATGGATATATATCAAATATTTTCTTTTGATATATGAACGCAGTTGGTATATCTTCTATATCTTATTTCATTTATAAGATTAGTTTAAAACTACTGAAATTTTTTCTTTATATTTTTTCAGAATTATGTCAACATTTTGTTGTGTGGTCGCTGTCATCTTCACCATATGTCACGTGGTAAATGCAGGCAGTAAGAAGTTTTTTTCATATTTATTTTCCATACAACACAAGGATCAGTCAATCATTCAATATAGAACTCATATCCCCTAAAAAACGAATTTTAATTAAAATAAATAATTATTCTGTGTTCCCATTTAAATATTTCCTTTATTATGTAGCACCTTTATCATGTTTATAGCTCAATTAAACACGGATGTTTGTTTACACAATTTCATGCTTTCTTATACAGATTCCCTGACCTTATAGATTTGTTTATTAGACTTAATCAATAAATGTTCGAGGCAGGTTTATTTCAAAGTATAAATCGTCAAGATGGGAGTGGCACTACCATGGATTAAACTGATCGCCCTTCACGGAATGTAGATGACCACGAGTCATGATATACTTGTCGTTAGACTTATTTCAATTTTGATTAATATGTTTGTTTTTCACCTTCTTTTCTACTTATCAATTTCAAAAGATTATTATATAATAGTGTGTCATGTGTTATTGTGTGAAACGAGAAAAAGTTTGAAATAATATTAAGTAGAATAGCTTTTCAATTAATTTCAATATTAATGTTTAACTTCAAATAAAAGTATAATAGATAGTGATGTTTGACCTTTTTATATTGTAAAGACAGTAGGGTTATTTTTTAAGCTTATACAAAAGTCTTAATACAGTTCTGATGTAAAAGAGAATAAATCTAATCAAAACAGATAAACAATAGTACACAAAATACAAGATAGAAAACTAAAGACCGAGAAACATGAATGACGCACACAAAAAAGATAGGATAATATTATCAAAGGTACCAGGATTATAATTTAGTACGCCAGACGCGCGTTTCGTCTACATAAGACTTATCAGTGACGCTCATATCAAAATATTTATAAATCCAAACAAGTACAAAGTTGAAGAGCATTGATAATCCGAGGTGCTACAGAAGCGTAAGCATATACTCACATGTGGCATCTCTTGTTGCTTATTTTATAGAACGCACCTAGTAACAAGTCTTATTTTGTAAAAAGTCGTCAGGATTGTAGTAACGGTATTATGAACATATATGCTTTCATCTTTAGAACGAACCTACAGTTTATATTGATATATTGATTAATTTATTTGATAACTTTCTTACCAATTCAATGTTGCGTAATTTATTAATCTGTTCAATTATCAAATTTAAGTTTAATGGTAGCACATTTTCTTAAGGTCTTACTCGGCAATGTCATGCTTCGAATGGAACATGCGCAAAGAGAGGAAATACTTGTGAAACGGCTTACGGATCAGGATGGACAAATATAGGAAAATGTTGTAGAGGTGGGCCATGTTGCAAATGTAAGTATGTTATATATGTACTGAAGCTTATACGGTACAATTATGAAATAGTTTTTCCCGCCTCCAACAATTGTCACTTTACAATGCTTATGAAATTCGAAAAATTCAATTAAGTTCTTTGTGAATTATAATGCCAATTTAAATGGTATTGTAATCAGTTATACAAAGCTAAACGGTTGATACTATATTTACCTGAGTACAAAACTATGTCTGAACTGGTTATAATGTTTTCACGACTAATGTCAAGAATACTTAAAACAATATATTTGCATGATGTTGATATCTATTTATATCAATATCGATTTTTAATTTTCTGTTATTTTCTTCAGAAGTCGTCGCAAGTCAGTTCGATGGTCGATAAGATGGCTTCAGCCCAGTAGTCAACACTTTTTGTGCTGACATGAATTATCATTGATATGGCTATATTCATAAATTAATTGTTTACAAAAATTGTAATATTTGAAAAACTAAGGCTTTTCTACCTAAGAAACCTTTGCAACCAACAAATGTATTGTTCCAAATTGTCTCTGTCATACTGTTAATGTTTTCATTTACTTTGACAAAGCAGTATAAAGATTTCAAGTGAGAATTATTTTCATTGATGCATTTGATATAAGTGACATGCATTTGTAACTAAGAAATGTAAGTTTTACATCCTGGGGTCTTTTGACTTGAGGTTCGTGGTCCTAAAAAAAATTTAGAGAATAAAGGTCAAGACGGAGGTCGTGTTCTAACGTTTAATTGGATTTTTTTACTTCTTTTAAAAAACCGATAAAGTTATCGACCACAGAATTTTGTCGTAACACATACACTTTAGTAGGAAGGATACTTTGGCATTGGAAAGGTGTTTTGATTGAAGTTCTTTGGCTACTTATTTTCAAATTGAGGTCAATGTTATATGTACACTTAACGTTTTAATTTTTTTTATCGATGCTTTAATTTAAATTGTATGCAAGATAAAGGTATTGAAGTGACCTTGTGTTAAACGGAGGTAGCTTATTTTTTGTACTTGTGAAAAGTATAGAAAATCATTCTTTTTTTAGAATAAGTGTCAATTAAGTTATCATATGATACCAGAAAGGAAATGTTTCAAACCGTGAATAACACATTATCTATAAAAATGTGTACATAAACCATATATATGTTTAAAATTAGCTAAAAGTAAGCACAGGAAATGATATTTGTGTTCAAATTTTAATATTAATGGGATCAAAATATATCGTTTCTAGTGGAGAGATCATCAGTTGTTCTCTGAAAAATTTATTTTTAATTATAATTATAATAATCATTATCTTTATTATTATAATTATAATTATAATTATTATTATTATTATTTTTATTATTATTATTATTATTATTATTATTATTATTATTATTATTATTATTACTTTTTTTATTATTATTATTATTATTATTATTATTATTATTATTATTATTATTATTACTTTTTTTTAGTATTATTATTATTATTATTATTATCATCATTATAATTATAACAGTGTGTCTGTTGTTAACAAAACGCTCGTCTAGCGTATATACAAAACGTAATCCTTGTATCTATGATGACTTTATTTACAACCACTTGGTAGATGCCACTGCTGGTGGAGTTTTAATTCCCCGAGAGTATCACAAGCCCAGTAGTTAGCACATCTGTTTTGACATGGATTATCATTGATATGATCATATTTATAAATCAACTGTTTACAAAACTTTGGAATTTTTGAACTACTAAGCCTTTTCTACTTGGGGAATATATTGCCTAAGCTGTTTGTCAAAACTTATTGGAATTTTGGTCCTTAATACTCTTCAACTTCGTACTTTATTTGACCTTTTATACTCTTTTAATTCGAGTGACGCTGATGGGTCTTTGTAGACGAAACGCGCGTACGGCGTATATACAAAAATTAATCCTGGTATCTATGGTGAGTTTATTTCTAACGGTTACAATTGTCAGTTCAATGTGAAGATCTTCAACCGCAACCAAATGGAATGGTTTCTATGAATGGTAGAGACATTGGGGATGTTGCCAATTTTTCATGTAAAAGTCCATATGAATTACGAGGAAGTCAATCACTCAGATGTACAGACTCTGGGTGGGATGATGACATTCCAATATGTTATGGTAAGTGAAACATTTAGTAAATATTTATTCAGAAGGTAAACATTTGTCATTTTATTGAAAATTGTGTAAACTTTCACAAGCGGGTGTATGCTAATGTACTTTATATTAAACGTGTCATATGCTGTTTTCTTATTCTTTGTTCAAATATTTTTTTGTTCTATTATTGGGATAAAGATAACACTACAAAATTGACTGTTGTACCCAAAGTTGTTTACATTCAAGCTTTATGATCTGTTAATTTTTCTTATACATTGCTTTCAATTTAATGTAACTATGTGCGATTGTAATACAGTGAGAGGTTAAGTAAGTAAACCAAAATAATCCACAATTTTCTGCATAAGGAAATGCATGTACCATATCAGGAATGTGACAGTTGTTTTCCCTTTGTTCGATTTTGCCATTTGAAAATGGACTTTCAGTTTTTAATTTCATTTGATGTTCAGTATTTTTGTTATTTCACAAAGCTAACTAGGAAATATTTAACCGCAATCTTAGAAAAAGAAATTAAAATAAGTTCATAATGATGAAACAACAAAATGAATGAGCACACAAAAAAGCGAATTCCATTTTTGGTAAACGGGAACTAAAATGTAACCTTATCATACGGATAAATAATTATTGATTTTTTATTAATTTATCTATTATAGTATGTCCGACAGTAGGCGACAACCAAGTTTCTTTTAATGACAAAATATACACGATAACTTGTACCATCATATATTATGAATTTGCATTGGTAAGTATTACTAATTGAAATTCTTCGTGCTTTACATTTTAAAAGCCTGAGGGGAGACATTCAAATCATTCAAACCACAAAACTAAATGAATTTAGACAGATATACTTGAGTAATTATCTATAAAACATTAAAACTTATGAAAGAATTTGAGATATCTACTTGTTTGGATTTCATAAGAGTTTTCTTGTACATTTTGGTTGAAAGTTGTTGTAATGCTTTTTCTCTAATTTTCATGCAATTTTTACATTTCCTGACCGGTGTTAGAAAAATATTTTTAATCTCTAGTGAAAAATTTGTTTTCAGCAAAAGATTGGTCGAAATTTTATTGGGACGTTAAATTTGTTTTGCATGTTTTGTTTCTTCTGAATTTTCCTATTCTGACGTCATGGAAAAAGGCGATCCCCTGCCTTATGACGTCACATAAAACGTACACAACTTTCCTGAAATCTTTGAAAAAGAAGGATAAAAATCATTAGAGAAACAGATTCCACCACTTTAACTCGTGTATTATGATATTTCTCCACTAAATTTCAACTATTTATGCTTTTAGTTATACAATAAGTGGCACATTTTTAATTCATAAATAATAGTGGAAGTTATGAATATAGTATTTCACATTCACATGATGATTACAGGTACATTAAAAAACTTAAATGGATTAAAACTTCTATTGACGATATTCAATATCAGATTTATACAGTATGTATAGCAAATGTACATATCTTGTGCAATGCCATTGTTTGTCACTTTCAGAATTGTACACTGTGAACTTTTTAACACTCAACATAATATTCTAAAGAAAGAAATACTGAAAACAAAGTTTAAAGTTTTCGATGAGGTCAGGGGTTAAGACGTTAAAAACACTCATGAAGATGTGTAGATGACAGAGGCATGAACATCTTCAAATTTCTCTAAATATTAATTATCTCTACGATATATATCCTGAAATTAACACACTGATCGCCCATGTATAGTATCATGTGCAATCATACCACATCTCCTGATCTTATCCAAAATGTTATGCCTTTTTTTAACAAAACAGTTATTGATTAGTAGTATTTAATGAAACCCCAAAACATTTGAATTTGATTAGAAACATTTATAAGAGGGTCTCGGTGGCCGATTGGTCTAAGTAATACTTCTGTAATCACTAACTAGTCAACACTGAGGTTGTGAGTTATATCCCCGCTCGTGCGGGTGCACTCATTTTCAGCCTTAATTTATCCTTTCAATTAATGTTGATCTATTTATTATTTTCATTCTGAATGTCTTCACTTGCAGGACTGAATGTTAAGCCAAACGGTAAATCTGTGGTAAGCTTGCTTGTTTGCTGAACCGTGGAGTCATTATTATGTCGGGTTTACTACCCTCCTTTCGAAGTAGCCTAGTCCTTTAGACTGATAAATTGGTAATCTGCTGGACTAATCTTTTTTCTTAAAGGAGGGTAGTTCACCTGACCTAACAATGACTTCACGGTTCAGCTTACAACCAAGCTAACACGATAATACATATTTGGCTTCACACTCAATGAAATCGGCTGAAGTAGTCACTAAGTGCAACTTTTCCGGTATTGAATAAATATTTGAAACTACTAAAATAAACTTATTTATTGCATAAGGGACATTAAACTGAAGTACTAGTAGTGCAATTTATGCCTTCAATTATATATATATAAGTCTGAAAATTACACCAAACAGTGTTAGGGTTAGATTTTCTACTGACAAATATACATATATATATATATATATATAACAAGTCAAAAAGGGTACAACATCACCATTAAATAACTATAAAATATACAAATATTAGATATTTCGGATAACAGATATCCTTCTTCAATAATAGCACGATGTCAAATGAATCATGTCAATATATTCAAACTGAGATACTTTTTCTAAATCTTGAATTTATACAATTTAAGCGAACACCACAGACGCTGATAAAATTTTAAAATTTCCAAACACGGCGCAAAGATTACAAAGAGATATGCCAAATGAAAATAGTTATTTTCGTTGTGAACTGGCACAACTCTAGATTTCCAAAGGTTGTGACAGTTGAGATGTTATAACTGCATTGAGGGCAGTCCTCAAACAAAAAAATAAAAAATGTCCTAACCGATCCAGGATGGTATAAATTAGACAACGGTAGGGCAATTACAACAGAAACTACATATTTAAGCCTCCCAAACGAATAGCAGTCTAATAATGATTGAAAAAATAAGTTTTATATAATGAAGTAAAATAATTGAACGTGGCAACGTACTTATACATCATCCCGAATCAATGGAAACCTGCAATTTAAACTGTTATTTTTAAAAATAATTTCGAACTGTAAAGCCAGTACTAAATCCGGCATTGTTTGAAACAGGTGGTCACAGGAAAATGAGGGACTCGTTCTATGTTTTTTCATTTATGCCCTCTGGGGAAACTGTCCGTAACTTTCTGATCCAAAATCTTTCCCGAGCGACTCTGTCGACCTTCGACCAACCCTCGTTGTGGTCTATGATTGTGATGGTAAGGTTTTTGAGATCAGCTTGTGTGTGTCCAGGTGATCTCAAATGACGACTTACTGGTAGTTCGGGCTTGCAAGTGTAGTCACTTCGATGACCATTCATGCGTTTGTTGAATGGCTTCTCTGTCTCGCCAACATACTGCATGCCACATCGACACTGAAGGATGTATACAACATTCTGGGTTTTGCAAGTTACATTGCAATATATAGTGTACACAGACCCAGTCGAGTGGCAAGTGAATGTTTGAGTATTCAGTATTTGTTGACAAGTCAGGCAACGTCTGTTACCACATGACTTTCACCATCCTGCAATTGAACAGCTTTTATTTGAGGAGACGTCAGCTCTAACAAATAAGTCTTTCAGACTTGCTGGTCTCCGAAAAGCTAAGACAGGAGGATTGGGAAAGATCTTGGATAATTTAGGGTGTTTGGCAATAGTTTGCCACTTGGCACGGATCAAACGTGAAAGGTTATTAAAGGCTGGATTGTATGTAAGAACAAACGGGACTATTTTGCTGCGTCTCTTCCGTTTGTACTGTAAGAGGTCATTGCGGCTGTTATTGTTAGCGCGTCTAAACTGTCACAACCTTTGGAAATCTAGAGTTGTGCCAGTTCACAACGAAAATAACTATTTTCATTTGGCATATCTTTGTAATCTTTGCGCCGTGTTTGGAAATTTTAAAATTTTATCAGCGTCTGTGGTGTTCTCTTAAATTGTATAAATTCAAGATTTAGATAAAGTATCTCAGTTTGAATATATTGACATGATTCATTTGACATCGTGCTATTATTGAAGAAGGATATCTGTTATCCGAAATATCTAATATTTGTATATTTTATAGTTATTTAATGGTGATGTTGTACCCTTTTTGACTTGTTATATATTATATTTTGTAGTGTACAGAATCATATTACATGATCCATCGCCCTGTAAGATTGATCGTTGACTATTTATTCAGTCATTTTATATATATATATATATATATATATATATATATATATATATATATATATATATATATATATATATATATATATATATAGATTGCCTAACAATGTAATTTTAACACACTATTTAGTATGTAAATATAAAAATGTTTAAAATATTTACAAAATGATGAAAATAAACGCAATATTTCGCTAGACCAACTAGCTTTATCAAGCGTGCATCTATACAGGTGAAATCGGATGTAGATGATTAGAAACTTTTGCAGCTCAACGTCTGTGTTGCACTGAACTGCCTTCAAAATAAGAAAATTTTGCAGCTCAATGTATATGACCTCTTGCATTTAGCTGCTTTGAAAATAAGAAAATTTTGCAGCTCAATGTACATGTTGCACTTGGATTTAGCTACCTTAAAAATACATAATTGGTAGTTGAAGTTAGCAACGTCCATTGGCCAATATTACGGGATAAAAAGGACGATGCTTTGTTTTAAATTATTCTTTATCTTTCCTGTATCTTTTTTCGTCTTTTTCGTTAAGACCATCAGGTTCTAAAGTGTGGAGTTGGTGGATCCAAAAGTTTTCTCTTCTCCTTCTCGCCGTGGTGTCCCATTCGGTGTTGACTTCTATAATTTGATTTTAAAAATGTGTCATCCATTGTTCAGAAGCATTGGAAAATTATAGAAAATGATTTAAATCTAAAAAAAGTATTTTCTTCACCACCAGTCATGGCCTTCAGAAGACCTAAAAACATCCGTGACAAATTAGTGACATCTGTATTAACCAAGCAGCCTAATCCATCGCCCGGTTGCTACAAACAATGTGGTCGAAGGAATTGTTTGTGTTGTAAAGCTGCCAATACAAGCAGTTCTTTCATCAGCTCCGTTACTAAACAAAATTATACCATCTACTCTAATTCCAACTGTAAAACGGAGAACTCAATTTATATATTAACATGTGACACTTGTGGCATTCAGTATGTGGGAGAAACAATGGACAAATTTAATATTCGGCTCAATAACCATCGTTCATCGTACAAAACCAACAAAAACTGTCCTCTCACAAGACATCTTCGTTCAACGAAACATCCTTTTGATAATGTCACTTTCCAAATTATAGAAGTCAACACCGAATGGGACACCACGGCGAGAAGGAGAAGAGAAAACTTTTGGATCCACCAACTCCACACTTTAGAACCTGATGGTCTTAACGAAAAAGACGAAAAAAGATACAGGAAAGATAAAGAATAATTTAAAACAAAGCATCGTCCTTTTTATCCCGTAATATTGGCCAATGGACGTTGCTAACTTCAACTACCAATTATGTATTTTTAAGGTAGCTAAATCCAAGTGCAACATGTACATTGAGCTGCAAAATTTTCTTATTTTCAAAGCAGCTAAATGCAAGAGGTCATATACATTGAGCTGCAAAATTTTCTTATTTTGAAGGCAGTTCAGTGCAACACAGACGTTGAGCTGCAAAAGTTTCTAATCATCTACATCCGATTTCACCTGTATAGATGCACGCTTGATAAAGCTAGTTGGTCTAGCGAAATATTGCGTTTATTTTCATCATTTTGTAAATATTTTAAACATTCTTATATTTACATACTAAATAGTGTGTTAAAATTACATTGTTAGGCAATCTATAATTTTATTTGTGTAATTGAATTAATCTCTGTACTGATTAATCCACACTCCCATAGATTTGTATGTCATGTGCTGCTATTTATAGGCACTTATATATATATTGTATATATACAACTCGTCTAAACATCAACCCAACAATGTTAGATCTGTAAATTCGCAAATTTTTTTGTTCTTCCCTCGCCGGGATTCGAACCCATGCTACTCAGATATCGTGACACCAAATCGCCTGCACTGTAGCCGTCCCGCTAGACCACACGACCACCTGGGCTTCACAAAAATAAAGCTTTCGGTAGTCGTGTGTTACATTTCCTCGTCAGTTTTAATCTATCGTCGTACTACAGCACATGATATATAAGGCATGGAGATGTTATTGTTACAGATCAGCTCAATTATCTAGAGTAAAGGATCCTAAAAATTAATGCAAGATACAGTCACAGAAAATAATTATATTTATAAGTACGTCTGAGTCAGTGACAACTCTACAACAGATTTATCCATCGGATCACCAGCAATGATGGTGATACATGGCTGTCTACATTATGTATATACAACTCGTCTAAACATCAACCCAACAATCATAGATATGTAAATTTGCTTTCGCAAATTTTGTGTTCTTCCCTCGCCGGGATTCGAACCCATACTAATGTGATATCGTGACACCAAATCGCATGCACTGCAGCCGTCCCGCTAGACCACACGACCACCTGGGCTCTACAAAAAATAAAGCTTTCAGTGGCCGTGTGTTACCTTTCCTCGTCATTTGTAATCTAGCGGCGTACTACAGTACATGATATATAAGGCATGGAGATGTTATTGTTACAGATCAGCTCAATTATCTATAGTAAAGGATCCTACAAATTGATGTAAGATACAGTCATAGAAAATAATTATATTTATAAGTACGTCTGAGTCAGTGAAAACTCTACAACAGATTTATCCATCGGATCGCCATCAATGATGGTGATACATGGCTGTGTACATTATGTATATACAACTCGTCTAAACATCAACCCAACAATGTTAGATCTGTAAATTTGCTTTGGCAAATTTTTTGTTCTTCCCTCCCCGGGATTCGAACCCATGCTAATGTGATATTGTGACACCAAATCGCCTGCACTGCAGCCGTCCCGCTAGACCACACGACCACCTGGGCTCTACAAAAAATAAAGCTTTCAGTTGCCGTGTGTTACCTTTCCACGTCAGCTTTAATCTATCGTCGTACTACAGTACATGATATATAACGCATGGAGATATTATTGTTACAGATCAGGTCAATTATCTATTGTAAAGGATCCTAAAAATTAATGCAAGATACAGTCACAGAAAATAATTATATTTATAAGTACGTCTGAGTCAGTGACAACTCTACAACAGATTTATCCATCGGATCACCAGCAATGATGGTGATACATGGCTGTCTACATTATGTATATACAACTCGTCTAAACATCAACCCAACAATCATAGATATGTAAATTTGCTTTCGCAAATTTTGTGTTCTTCCCTCGCCGGGATTCGAACCCATACTAATGTGATATCGTGACACCAAATCGCATGCACTGCAGCCGTCCCGCTAGACCACACGACCACCTGGGCTCTACAAAAAATAAAGCTTTCAGTGGCCGTGTGTTACCTTTCCTCGTCATTTGTAATCTAGCGGCGTACTACAGTACATGATATATAAGGCATGGAGATGTTATTGTTACAGATCAGCTCAATTATCTATAGTAAAGGATCCTACAAATTGATGTAAGATACAGTCATAGAAAATAATTATATTTATAAGTACGTCTGAGTCAGTGAAAACTCTACAACAGATTTATCCATCGGATCGCCATCAATGATGGTGATACATGGCTGTGTACATTATGTATATACAACTCGTCTAAACATCAACCCAACAATGTTAGATCTGTAAATTTGCTTTGGCAAATTTTTTGTTCTTCCCTCCCCGGGATTCGAACCCATGCTAATGTGATATTGTGACACCAAATCGCCTGCACTGCAGCCGTCCCGCTAGACCACACGACCACCTGGGCTCTACAAAAAATAAAGCTTTCAGTTGCCGTGTGTTACCTTTCCACGTCAGCTTTAATCTATCGTCGTACTACAGTACATGATATATAACGCATGGAGATATTATTGTTACAGATCAGGTCAATTATCTATTGTAAAGGATCCTACAAATTAATGTAAGATACAGTCACAGAACATAATTATATTTATAAGTACGTCTGAGCCAGTGACAACTCTACAACAGATTTATCCATCGGATATATATGCATTATATTTCAGTCTAAAATTTAAATAAATTATAAGTTGATTTTTCACAAATGTAGATGTTTCTTGTAAAAAGATGTTTTCACGTAAAAATATTGTACTTTATCTAATCTGCCACAAATTTGATTACTTTCACGAAATAATATTCTTACATACTTATAAAAAACAAAAACAAAAAACCGATATCTTAAAATGTGCCGACATGTTTCAATGGTAAAATTAACATATGTCTGTAACATTTTATTGATATATTGTCTGTAAGAGTGAAATTTGTGTTTTTTGATAATTACGTTTCTGTTTACCTAATATGTTGTACTTGTAGGATTTATGTGAACGACGAGGTCAAACACCTATATCTGTGGAAACCAGGGAAGAAAGCATCTTTTTGAAACGTATAGTTTCATTAATCCCAAGTACAAATGGTAAAAACTATTAACTTGTGTCCCTTAATAAAACATTTTGATCATGTCAGGAAAAAAATTACATGAATAAAACAGGACCCTATGAAATATTTTAAACCGACTTACATATTCCAATATGTATAAACATGTTGCTTAAAACTCGTAGAACAGTTTTTATGAGATTTTACTTGCTATAGCTAACTGAACTTGTATGACAGTCAAAAAAAAAAACAAAAACGAAAGACAAGAATACCAAACGTTACAACCACCAAATTATTCAAGATCGGGATGTAAAAACACCTAGATCACGTGTTTCTCGTTTCTCGTTTTTTATATAGATAAAACCGTTGGTTTTCCCGTTTGAATGGTATTACACTAGTAATTTGTGGGCCCTTCATAGCTTTTTGTTCGGTGTGAGCCAAAGCTCCGTGTTGAAGGCCGTACATTGACCTATAATGGTTTACTTTTATAAATTGTTTTTGAATGGAGAGTTGTCTCATTGGCACTCACACAACATCTTCCTATATCGATGTATGTTCGAATATGTTTATTGAAAATCCTGTTTCCATATGTTTCATAGCAGTTAGTCAATTGTTTTTTTAAAGACTGGTGGATAGGTCTCACTGACATCAATACCGAAGACACGTTCGTGTGGGTTTCTGGTCAACCTTTGACATACACTGACTGGTATCAAGGAACACCGATTCAACCAGATAATAAGAAAACAACTGGAGCTGAATCTGCCAATTGTGCTGCATTGGTTAAATCTTATCAATATCAATGGGGTGATGAAGACTGTAATGACTACAAACGAATTATTTGTGAATCTTGGCAAGTATTCAAAACAGCCTTTATGTTATTATATTTTACCATTTGATTTCATGATAACGTCATCTGTTTATGTGCTTTATGTGTAATATCGAACTGTGAATATTATTTTGGTTTTAAATTTTTTTTTCATCGTAACCAGTTATGCTAAATGTACTATCCAAGATCATAAAAATTCAGAAGAAATCAAAAATAGGAAATTATGTAATGCAAACAAAATCATGATAATCTCATGGGTAAAGCAAGCAGAGAAAACTAACGTGTTAGCAAGAGCACCACTTGAACAGTTTATGTTAAGTAAAAAAACAGATGAATATTAGACACATGTTAACATTTCTTTGAATGTCCTGTACCAAGTCAAGAACATGGCAGTTGTTATCAAATATTTTCGTTTCTCTAATGTTTGTGCTATTTTGACAATTCTTGATCGGTGAGAGAAAAATATTTTTCTTCACTAATGAAATATCTGTGTTCGGCAAATGATAAGTTGAAATTTGATTATGAAGTTGAAATGTTTTGTTTTCTTCTGAATTTTCCAATTGTGAGGTCACGATTTAGAAAAATTTCTGAAAATCGGTGAAAAAGAACGATAAAAATCATCAGAGAAACAGACTCCGATACTACACTGCAACTCTCGAAATTTAGATTTTAATTATTGAGACACTCGGCAAGCCTCGCGCTTTAAATAAAATAACTGTCTCTAGTGGAGAAATATCGTAATACACGTATTGCAATGTAGGAAACTATATTTCTTTGAGACGTTTGTTTTGTTGCACTTAAGTGTTTCTGTTGTCCCGTTGTTTTATGACTTCTGAACATCGGTTACTACTGTTGCCTTTTTACATTTTTAAACATGCATTTAATTCAGGGTGTGTTCTCAATTTATACATGTTTTCTGAAAATCCAACGCTACGACATGTACTCTGGTAAGCATTTGTTGGCAACTTACAATGCTGAAAATCATTTCGTGAAAGCAAATGATACATTTTTCGAACGAAGTAACAATTCAAAATCCCAGAAATTACCGTTTTAATTTATTTTATGAAAATTTATGAACACAATTTCGTTTAGGGGAAATAAATTGGTATGCACATATTATACATCAATTTTTATAACATCATACTACAACAAATTCTTCTTGAATATGTTGTCTTCCAACAAAAGTAAGCACAAAATTATTCTACAATTGTCAATCAGTCAATCAATTTGAAATAACTTAATACAGCTGCATTTGAATACATCAGTTTTTTGTTCAAATCTTATCATATATTTCCAAATAATTTCTTTAACGAAGTTTGTTCCGAACCTGATTTAACGAAATTCACCGAAATATAATTTGCGCTTCTTCATATTATGATGGGAAGGTCGGAGGTGTCCTGATACCCAAATCCCGGGTTTAAAAATATGAAATCCCGAGGTCGCGAATTTAAAACCAATTATATCCAGACCTCCCAAAATTAGAACGGATCCAAAAAGGGTCAATACCGAAATCCCGAGCTTAAAAAACGATCCCGACGTCCCGTAAAAGGTCCTGCCCCCTCTATTATACGAAATAGCTGTGAAAAATGATCTATTACTCGCCGAAATTTGATAAATGTGTAGTTAATAACATATATTTGTATTATTATGGACTATGAATGATACGCCTTTTCAGTTACGTTTATTTTGTCTTTTTGTAGATAACTTTATCACAGACTGATGTTGATGCCACGCTGAAAGAGTTTAAATTATTTCAATGTAATTTATGTATTATACAAATTACAATAAAAAAAATCGCAAATTGTAATTTATTTAAGTTTACCCAATATATACAAAATGAAATGAAAAATCAAGCAAGACTAACAAAACCAAAGGTTTCTGACTTTAGACAGGCGCAATTATGCAGGATGTCAGACATGTTTTTGATATCTCAACCCTCCAGATATACCTCTATCCGATATGGGGAAAACTTAGTTCAAAAGAAGTCCCAGTCCGATGTCAGTTCAGGTAACAAATGAAACAAAACAAAATGACAATAATACATACATTAACATATATTGATTTAACTAATTGAAAGATAGTGTCTTCCTCATATGAATATCAAGCACAATCCTCCCCGTTTGGGGTTAAGTATCAAACTATCATAAACTAAGAACCTTGCCCGTATCATGCCAACATCTGGATTTAAAATAAATGTGTTTATTTCCGATGTAAACACACTATGAGTGAATCAATATCAAAGCCAAAATATGTCATCTTTAACTACATAATACCAGTATCATAATTGTAACCCCGGCTAAGTATATCTCTAGGATTTTGATTGGTTAACGCACGTCGTTAAAAAATAAATAGCCCCGTGGTATGTCTCTTAATCTTCCCCGGGGATGTCACGCGCGTTTATACGGGACATGCGTATATATTGAAAAGGGGAAAACTATGTGCTTCTCATATGGAGAATGAAATTCCTGACAAAAGATCTTAAACATTGCGTCATCAAAAGAAAGAGCAAACATTAAAAAGCCTGGTAATGTAATCATTACGATAATATATATCTGTAAAAAATGAGGACACACTCTTTGAACAGTATATAAAAAAGATGTTTTTATGATTGCCAATGAGACAACTAGATATAGGAAGATGTGGTGTGAGTGCCAATGAGACAACTCTCCATCCAAATAACAATTTCAAAAAGTAAACCATTATAGGTCAATGTACGGCCTTCAACACGGAGCCTTGGCTCACACCGAACAACGCACGTCGTTAAAAAATAAATAGCCCCGTGGTATGGCTCTTAATCTTCCCCGGGGATGTCACGCGCGTTTATACGGGGCATGCGTATATATTGAAAAGGGGAAAACTATGTGCTTCTCATATGGAGAATGAAATTCCTGACAAAAGATCTTAAACATTGCGTCATCAACAGAAAGAGCAAACATTAAAAAGCCTGGTAATGTAATCATTACGATAATATATATCTGTAAAAAATGAGGACACACTCTTTGAACAGTATATAAAAAAGATGTTTTTATGATTGCCAATGAGACAACTAGATACAGGAAGATGTGGTGTGAGTGCCAATGAGACAACTCTCCATCCAAATAACAATTTAAAAAAGTAAACCATTATAGGTCAATCATGTCAATGTACGGCCTTCAACACGGAGCCTTGGCTCACACCGAACAACAAGCTATAAAGGGCCCCAAAATTACTAGTGTAAAACCATTCAAACGGGAAAACCAACGGTCTAATCTATATAAAAAAAACGAGAAACGAGAAACACGTATAAAGTACATAAACAAACGACAACTACTGTACATCAGATTCCTGACTTAGGACAGGTGCAAACATTTGCAGTGGGATTAAACGTTTTAATGGATCTAAATTTTCTCCCTTTTTCTAAAACATGTAATAACATCATAATATAGAAAAACACACGCTAAAATATCAATTGGCAGGCTTAACTCAATCAAAAAACGTAAATTAATACATTATAAACAAATAATTTTGATCGGCGATATCTGAATTCAAATGCACAGTTAATAAAATATTAGGGACAAACATTCAAGGCACAATAAGCAAACAAACAAGTCCAAACAAAGCCATGGCAAGACACCACTACGAAATATTTAACCCTTCGAAAAAATTCACTTTAGAAAAAAAAACGGTTTTAATAATACAGGTTAATCTTGAAGTTTATACAAATGTAGTATTACTACTAAGAAGAAGTGAAAATTTGAAGATATTCCAAATAATCAAAGCTGGTATATAAACAAGATCCATATAAATATAAAATATAAACTGTCCACAAGATACTAAAATGACACAAACATTAACAACTATAGTTCACCGTACGGCCTTTAACAATGCGTTAAACCCATACCACATAGTCAGCCATAAAAGGCCAAGAAATGACAATGTAAAAGAATTCAAACGAGAAAAACAAACGACCTTAGTTATATAAAAAATGAACGATTGACTAAATGCTGTTCTCAATTCTTCTCGATCTGATTTTTTTTTTCAAAATCATGTGATGCAAGGGGAAAATATCAATTAATTTTGCAAATGCTATAATCAAACTTCGCTCTCGGAAAAACCAATATCTATTAACAATCAGTAGTTGTTGAGTAATAAGCATTTTGTTTTTAAAAATAGAAAAAAAAATTACAAAATTATTAGCCTGGTTTATTTGATACGAAAACGCATTAGTTCAATTTTATTTATTTAGATTGGTCCTCTTCATCTTTACTGATATTAAGAAAAAAAGTTCAATTGAAACTGTGATTTTTTAACGTTAATTATCTCAAAAATGGGTAAAATTAAGAAAATTCATCAAAATTGGGTTCTTTCAAAAGTCGGAACACAAAAAGAAGTGCACCACCCTAAGATGTTTTCTTTGCCATTTTTGAAGAGTCATATCAACATTCTTAAGGAATTCGACATAATGAAGCTTGGCGATTTTGATTAATGAAATCGAGGATTTAAAACCGCCCTTACATAATTAAATTCCACACAGCACTTCCAAATTATATCAGAAATTGACAGGAGCAATTTTTTCTCTTTTATTTTGATGTATACAAGCTCCCCTATTGGTGTATTACATAAAGTACAATCGGACATACGAATGTACTTCTTTAGAGGAAGAGCTGAAAATATTGATAAAATCATCAAAACAGATACAAAAACCAAGTAATTAACAAAAGAAATGGACGAACTTACCAAGAAACACCACTTCAATGACAAAGAAAATGTCACTTTAATGATGCCAGAGCAACCTGATAGTCCGTCTTGTCCACAAACATCTTTTCAGACAAAAAAACATTTCAATAGTGCATCCCAAACGCAACTGGTTATGGCAAAGACCACTGGGATCCTTTTATAAAGATTCTTCTACTTGGCACTGTAATTCTTCAGTTGGTCGTGACACTTTGACTCAATCTATGAATCAACATTGTCAATGTCATCAACTTTACTTTGCACTTCCCAATCTGGCTAGTTCCTAAACATTGTCAATAGCATCAATTTCACTATGCACTTCGCACATTGGATAGATCCTCAAAGCTGTCAAATTTCAGATACATCTAACGAAAGATTTTGGACACTTTTTAAACACTTAAGTGTCTATTTCAGTTGATTCAATTAGTTAATGTGAATGATTTTAACTGATTTAGTCATTCAAAAAGCTCAAATTCAAGCTTAAATATGAAAAATCTATCAAATATGCCAAAACAATGTCACTTTTCAGATGTTTTTTGTCAACAATGAAAGTGGCCGCATCCGTGTTCATCTCCAACCTTTATATATGTTATGTATTATCATCAAATACAACTTACATTTCAATATTAAGAATGAACGCAAATGCGTCCATTTTCATTTAAGACGTCTAAAATTTAACTTACATGCTAAAATAGTGAAGATTTTTAGTAATTTAGCATGCCTTAGTGATGCTAGTACCCGATATATGTGCATTGTATTGTCAAAAACAGCCCATATTTATGTAGCAGAAGCATTATACTTTCCAGTAAATAACTAAAACTTTACATTTTAACAATTTTGTAAAACTCCTATATTTTGGGGCCAAAAAGGGGTCTTACCGGAACTACTCATTGGAAATTAATTTATTTCTTATGGAGTGTAGGATACTACCTTTTTGGAATAATTAGATACAATCCTTAAATATTTACATATTTAATCACAGATATTCATAGTTTTATTAAAAAGTAAAATTACAAAAATATTGTACTCAGAGGAAATCCTATCGGTAAGTCCATAATCACATGGCAAAATCAAATGACAACAGCGTTGTTTTTTACCGGAACAACACGAAATCAAGAAAAACATTATTGTTTTGAATGGCCGGTAAACGTTAATCAATTTTATATCACACGGACTTTAATTATTTATATATTGCTCATATATATGCTGATGCACCAAATGTTTCAACCATAAAATACTGGAATTTGTGGAGCAGTGTCACAGTTGCTGAACAACACCTTTATGTTGATACCAGAGAGTTGATTTCCACTCTATGTCATTTGTGTAACTTGTTATTTGGACGCCATTGACAATGGATCTATCCGGAGTGGAAAGTGAAACGGTTGAACATGGTAATGTTATCTGTCGATTTGGAAAAGGCGAAGGTAATGTTAGCTGTTGATTTGGGGCAGGCGAAGGTACTATTAGCTGTTGATTTGGGGCAGGCGAAGGTACTGTTAGCTGTTGATTTGGGGCAGGCGAAGGTACTGTTAGCTGTTGATTTGGGGCAGGCGAAGGTACTGTAACTGTTGATTTGGGGCAGGCGAAGGTACTGTTAGCTGTTGATTTGGGGCAGACGAAGGTACTGTTAGCTGTTGATTGGGGGCAGACGAAGGTACTGTTAGCTGTTGATTTGGAGCAGGCAGTGTTAATGCTAGCAGCTGATGATTTGGAGGGGCGACGGTTATGTTAGCTGTTGATTTGGAGGAGGCGAAGGTTATCTTAGCTGTGGATTTCGAACGGCCGAGGGAAATGTTAGCTGTTGATTTGGAGCAGGCGAAGGTAATAATAGTTGTTGATTTGGGGCATGGGAAGGTAATGTTAGCTGTCGATTTGTTGAACAGGAGAAGGTAATGTTAGCTGTTGATTTGGAGTAGACGAAGGTAATGTCAGCTTTTGATTTGTTGTTCAGGGGGAAGTAATGTTAGCTGTTGATTTGGAGTAGACGAAGGCAATGTTATCTGTTGATTTGGAGCAGGCACAGGTAAAGTTTGCTGGTGATTTGGGACAGGCGAAGGTAGTGTCACCTTTTGACTTGGGGCAGGCGAAGGTACTGTTAGCTATTGATTTGTTGAACAAGCGAAGGTAAATTTAGCTGTTGGTTTGGAGCAGCAAATGTTATGTTAGCTGTTGATTTTGAACACATGCAGGTTTTATTAGCTGTTGATTTTGAGTAGACGATGTTAGCTGTTGATTTGGAGCAGGCAAGGGTAATGTTTGCTGTTTTGATAGGGGCAGGCGAAGGTAATGTCAGCTGTTGACTTGGGGCAGGCGAAGGTACTGTTAGCTGTTGATTTGTTGAACAAACGAAGGTAAAGTTAACTGTTGGTTTGGAGCAGGCAAATGTAATGTTAGCTGTTGATTTGGAGCAGACAACGGTTATAATAGCTGTAGATTTGGAGCAGACGAAAGTTATGTTAGCTGTTGATTTGCTGAACAGGCGAAGTAGTGTTAGCTATTTATTTGGAACAGGTGAGGGTAATGTTAGCTATTGATTTGGAGCAGGCCAAGTTAATAATAGCTGTTGATTAAGAGTAGGTGAAGATAATGTTAGCTGTTGATTTAGAGCACGCGACGGTTATGTGAGCTTTTTATTTGGAGAAGGCGAAGTTAATGTGATCTGTTGATTTGGAGCAGGCGTAGGTAATGTGAGCTGTTGATTTGGAGCAGGAGAAGGTTATGTCAGCATTTGATTTGTTGAACAGGGGAAGGTATGTTAGCTGTTGATTTGGAACAGATGAAGTTAATGTTAGCTGTTGATTTTAAGCAGGCGGAGGAAATGTTAGCTGTCAATTTGGGGCAAGCGAATGTATTGCTAACTTTCGATTTCGGTTTAACAGTCGAAGGTAATGTAAGCTGTGGTTTTGTTGAGCAGGCGAAGGTAATGTAAATTGTTGATTAGGAACAGTTGATGGTTATGTCAACTGTTGATTTGGAGCAGGGAAGAGTAATGCAAGCTGTTTATTTGGAGCAGGGAAAGGTAAAAATAGATGATGATATGGTGCAGGCGAAGGTAATGTTAGCTGTTGTAATGGAGCAAGCAAAGGTAACGTTACCTGTTGATTTGTTGAACATGCAAAGGTAATGTTAGCTTTCAATTTTGGGAAGGCGAATGTAATGCTTTCTGTCTATTGCTTTAACAGGCGAAGGTTATGTAAGCTTTTGGAGTAGGCGAATGTAATGTCAACTGTAGATTTGATGAACAGGTGAAAATAATGTTAGCTGTTGATTACTTGAACAGACGATGGGAATGTTAGCTATTAATTTGAAGCAGGTGACGGTAATGCTTGTTGTTGATTTGTTGAACAAGCGAAGGTAAAGTTACCTGTTGATTTGGAGCAGGCAAAGGTAATGTGAGCTGTTGATTCGGAGCAGGTGATGGTAATGTTAGCTGTTGATTTGTTGAACAAGCGAAGATAATGTTAGCTGTAGATTTGTTAAACATGCGACGGTAATGTTAGCTGTAGATTTGGAGTAGGCAAAGGTAATATTAACTGTTGTTTTGGAGCAGGCGACGGTATGTTAGCTGTTGATTTGTTGAACAGGCTAAGGCAATGTTAGCTGTTTACTTGGAGCAGGCGATGGTAATGTAATAACTTGATTTGGAGCAAGCGAAGGTAATGTTAGCTGTTGATTTGTTGAACAGGCGAAAGTAATTTTAGCTGTTGATATGGGGCAGCCGAAATTAATGTTAGCTGTCGATTGTAGAACAGGCGAAGGTAATGTTAGCTGTGGATTTGTATCAGGCGAAGGTAATGTAAGCTGTTGATTTGGGGAAGACGAAGTTTATGATAGCTGTTGATTTGGAGTAGGTAAAGGTTATGTAAGCTGTTGATTTGGAGCAGGTAATGGTTATGTTAGCTGTTGATGTCGAGCAGGCGAATGTAATGTTAACTGTTGATGCGGAGCAGGCAAAGGTAATGATAGATGTTGGTTTGTTGAACAGGCGAGGTTAATGTTAACTGTTGATATGTTGAACAGACGACGGAAATGTTAGCTGTTGATTTGTTGAACAGGTGACGGTTATGTTAGCTGTTGATTTGTTGAACAGGCGAATGTAATGTTAGCTATTCATTAGGAGCAGGAGAAGGTAGTGTTAGCTGTTTATTAGGAGCAGGCGGAGGTAATGTTAGCTCTTGACTTGGGACCGGCAATGCATTTGCATCTGGATTTCTTTCCTTCATTTCAGCAACAATAATTTGTCCCAATTCAAATTTTGCCTTGTCAGAAGTTTTTTATATATTTGCCAAATCGAGACACTTGTGTGGCTAATAATAAACATGATTATAGCATTTGCAAGGTACCTTCTTTATTTTAGAAAAATTGCACTAGTCGCTCGGATTGAATAATTTGTTTAAACTTGCGATAACGAACAAAGTTTACTCACACCTATTCTAGAGGAGGCGTGAATCAGATGTGGATACTTCAAAATTCCAAAGATCTTTTATAGTATTTACAATCTAACTCTATTTCAACTTGTAATAGTATTACATTTGACTTTTCTACACTTTACACAAGTATTCCACATTCCAACTTAAAAGAAAAATTGTAAAAGTTGGTATTGCTTTGTTTCATAAAAAAGAATAGCCAACGTAGATACAAATATCTTGTCTTATGGAGGGATTAATCATACTTTGTAAAGGATTACTCTGATTCTAATAAAAAATTCTCTGAAACTGACATTATCAAGATGCTTGATTTCTTAATTGACAACCTAATTGTTACGTTAGGAGGACATGTTTTTCAACGGATGTTCGGCATTCCAATGGGAAAAAATTGTGCCCCTCTTCTTGCCGACTTGTTTCTTTATCATTATGAGGCTGACTCCATGCAGGAACTTCTTAGGAAGTAAGTTAAGAAGTTAGCGATATCCATTAACTCTACTTTCCGCTATATGGATGATGTTCTTTCACTAAATAATTCAAAGTTTGGTGACTATTTGGAACGCATCTAACCCATCGAACTAGAGATAAAGGATACTACAGATACAGTTAAGTCGGCCTCATATATTGAAAACAAAACTTTACGACGAGATGATTTCAGCTTTCCAATTGTGAACTTTCCATTTCTAAGTAGAAACATTCCATCAGCACCTGCATATCTCCCAATTGATACGATATTCCCGTGCGTGCATTTCCTATCATGATTTTCTTGATAGAGGGTTGCTGCTCACAAGGAGTTAGTTGAGGGTTGGGATCCCGCTAACATGTTTAACCCCACCACATTATTTATGTATGTGCCTGTCCCAAGTCAGGAGCCTGTAATTCAGTGGTTGTCGTTTGTTTAATTATGTGTTTCATATTTGTTTTTCGTTCAATTTTTACATAAATAAGGCCGTTAGTTTTCTCTTTTGAATTGTTTTACATTGTCTTATCGGGGCCTTTTATAGCTGACTATGCGGTATGGGCTTTGCTTATTGTTGTAAGCCGTACGGTGACCTATAGTTGTTAATGTTTGTGTCATTTTGGTCTTTTGTGGATAGTTGTCTCATTGGCAATCATACCACATCTTCTCTTTTATATACTATTAAACCAAGAGTTCCAAATAGTGAAGTTGAAATCATCCCTTCATATATTTTACGTACGCCACCACGAGGTGGTTGACCGTTAGGGAATAACCGTTTCACAAATAATATCGGATATGTTCCTTTCGTCGTAACTACAATCTCCTTCCCTTTCATGAATGTGACCTACCGAATTAGACTATTTACCAGATTAGTTATAACATAAGCAACACGACGAGTGCCACATGTGGAGCAGGATCTGCTTACCCTTCCGGAGCACCTGAGATCACCCCTAGTTTTTCGTGGGGTTCGTGTTGCTTATTCTTTAGTTTTCGATGTTGTGTCATGTGTACTATTATTTGTCTGTTTGTCTTTTTCATTTTTAGCCATGGCGTTGTCAGTTTGTTCTCGATTTATGAATTTGTCTGTCCCTCTGGTATCTCTCGTCCCTCTTTTACTAAACTGATTTATAAATTGTTCCAAGAAGAGCCAAAAAATGTTACGACCAACTGGTGAATTACAGTACCAAGTAGAATAATCTCCTTAAAAGGATCCCGGTGGTCTTTGTCATGCTCTTTTGCATTTGGGATGCAATTTTGAAATACTTTTTTCTGAAAAACTGCCTCTGGACAAGATGAACTCTCAGGTTGCTCTGACATAATTTAAGTGACATTTTCCTTGTCATTGAAGCGATGATTCTTGGGGTAAGTTCCTAAATTTCTTTTGTTACTTACTTTGTTTTTGTATCTGTTTTGACGATAGGAGCGTTATGTTATTTAATCAATATTTTCAGCTGTTCGTCTAAAGAAGTTCATTCTTGTGTCAAATTGTACATTATTTAATAAACCAGAAGGGTAGCTTGTATACATCAACATTGAAAAGAACAATTTGGCCCTGTTAATTTCTGACATTATTTGGAAGTGTTTGGCTCCTTTTCCGTTGGGTTTTAATTATATAAGGGTGGTTATACATACCTGGTTTCGTTCATCGAAGTCGTCAAGCTTCATTATGTCAAATTCTTTAAGGGTGTACACCTCTGAGGAGCCAAACATTTTTAGAACTAAACTTGTTTTGTTAACCTGCTTTTTTGTTTGATATGACTTTAAATAAAATGGTTAAGAAAACATAATATGTTGGAGCACTTCTTTTATGCTCCGACCTTTTGAAAGAAACCAATTTTGATGATTTTTCTGTTTTTTCGTAATTTGTACCCATTTTGTTTTGCAATTAATGTGAAAATAAAATAGTTAAACTATTTTACATAATTTCAATAACGATTAGGGGAGTTTGCTTCTCAGTTTCAAAGTAATTAACTTTAAAAAAAAATGTATATAGATAGGGGATTAATAAAGGAATCCAAAGAGCAAAAAAAATATATAGGTCACCGTGCTTATTTTCAAGATATGAGCCATTGAAATTGTGGCGAAAAAATATTCTGCCTTGACTTTTCATAGCTTTTTCATTGACAAGTTGAAGTTCTCAAAAACTGTTAAAAAGTAATCAAAATTTTATAAGACTTTTACAAATGGCTTATCATTATACATGTATCAGATTAGCAAAAAGAAAAATGAGGGTCACCGGTCAAATTTTTCCAAGGCATTCAAATGGTTAAAATCATACGATTCTGAAAATCTGACAAAAAATCTAAAACGTGACAAGCCAGCTTCCTTAAGATAACACAAACACAATACCGAATGACGTTACGCCACGGGTTACCGTTTCTGACGTTATCGAATACCGTTCACACATACAAGCCAATGCAGCAGGTATTGCTATCACAAAGTGATTAAATAATAAAAAAAAAGATTTTAGGTCACTATGTGACATTTTAACGGTAACTTTTTCTAAATGCAGAGTGCCGAGAGTTTTGATGCAATATATAACGGTTAACGTATTCGCTAAATATAGTTTTCCGGCAATTCTACTACTTTAAAAATGTATTACTTTACTTTTAGATATTCTGTTTCTTTAATATTTAAGCATCTGCTTGATTTATCTATATATGTTCTTATGCATAATAGACTGAGTTTTATCACTTTATTTTATTCTTGATTTATTTTTGCACTTATTCATGATAAACGCCGTATCACTATCAAAATTTGTTTTGAAGATAGAAATCTAATCAGTAAAAACTTAGTATGATGTGTAAAAAACACAGGCAATTTTACATCTATTAATTCGTGTTGAAAGGGTCTTTTAAAACACCGCACGGGCAAAATGGAAAAAGGAAATTTATTTGGATGAGAATACGGATAGAATAAGGCGAAAAAGCACAATACAAGCAGACTTCGAAACTTATACAGAAAATAGTTTGTTAGTATGGAATGTAAAGAAATGGTTTAACTTTAACTTGCTAATTTTGTCAAATAACTTTCTCTGTGTTTGTGTAAACAGTCTCTGAAATTCATTGGTTTGTACAGAGTAAATCCGATATAGTTTCGGAAACATTTTTAAATTAAAGTGCTAGATCTGTAATCCTATAGACAAATGCTACACGGGATAGACAACAACATCGGAGTGAAGCCTGAAAAGTAAGCGTAGCCTGAGAAATACATGGTAACTTGATTCGGCAAAAAAAAAAAATAAGAAAAAATCAGGTCCCGTTAGTTACAGTCTGATTAAAGCCAACCCCAAGTATCTATAAACGCAAGTTGATAGTCGGGACTGGCTCTAATCAGGCTAGTTCCGTTACAAATATTTCTCTCGCAATTTATAAGCAAACGACTGACTAATTATTATTCAAACGGCAGAAAGAGACTGAAATAGCTGGATCTTGAAATCATTCAGATTTTATATTCGTGTTCATTTACGCTTGCATGGGTATTCGGCGGTAGTGTATTTTTTTTTTTTTTTTTATGTGTGATTAGAGTTGGAAATAATATACATAGATATAGGAAGACATGTACAAGTTCGAAGACAAAACGACTGGAAGATAATTTACATAGTTGCCGTTTTAGGCCCTGAGGGGCATAGTGCTCATATTCTAGGCGTCGGGAAAAGCCCGAGGAGTTTTACAGTCTCAAAGGGAGCTTTTAGAACAAGTATGCAACTTTCATGTTGATCTATATACATGTAAAAAAGAACTGTATGCATTTCTTTATGTGGATAAATATACTATATATATATATATATATATATACATGTACATTGTAATATAAAATGTATTTGCACTAGCATTAGAAACACCATGAAAAACGAGACTCGCCGAGTTTTTCACTTATTTCGTAGTGAGTACAAATTCATTTTATATTTTTGACAATGTTCATAATTTTTATATTTTGTTTAAATCCTACAATTTACACCCCAAGGGTGACTACAGATAGAAATTCCAACCGGCAGTAAAATGCTTCCAAAGTGGGCGTCCATTTGGCTGTTCGGGATGTATTATTTATTGTTAACTTGTTATCGTCCTAAACATGCATAAAATATTTACAACTGGACGTTAAGCAATCAGCAATCAATCCTACAATTTACAACCGTCACTTGCAACTTTAGTTGTTAAAATTTAGATCATTGACTTTAATTTTTTCAAAGAAATCGACAAAGTTTACGACCATTTACGCACACAGAAATATCTACGTTACCGCTTGCTCATTATGAAAGTGGGGTAACTTGAGACTTTATTTGTAATCGTACAAATACAAAGAAAAAAATATATATGGAATATGATATATGTACAACAGTTGGCTGTTAGAATGATAAATGGAGATTTGGGGTATGCAATTATAAAATAAGAAAGCAACATCTGTACATTTAACGACATCAAAACCAAAGACATCAAGCAAATTGTGACTAATGCTAATTGGACGAGAATCTTTTTACTTCTAATTTGTAGGTTTAGTAAACATTGGGCCCTTAAATTGGAGAGTTTTGATAAGTATGTGGAGTATAATTATCACAGTAACATTTCAGTCTCTTAGTACATATTTGTTTAAGTCTTAAAACTTTTTATTCTTCTGGAGAAAATTCAAGCCATAATGAAATAAGGAGGAGCGGTAAAATTCCAATTAATCAACTTTCGACCAAAGACAAAATGACTGAAATGTTCGCTTGCTTACATTGCTACTTCATTATAGATCTCCAAATTACCTTTCCATTATATGAACTGCATATTCAAAAAAATGTTTAGTCACCAAAATCCTAATAGAGCACGTATCATCATATAGGTTCACCCATGTCCGTTCGATCGTCAATCCCGCACTTCGTAGTCTTTTTGCTGCAGGTTAGATTATGTACCTGGTGTTACTACTCATATCAAAGGTGCGCATATCGTCTGGATTTTCTTTATTTTTTGTTCATGACAGGTTGCTGGATTAGGCATTTTAATGAAATAAAATAGGCACGCAGAGTACAGACTCCGGCTTACATCTCCAACATGTGAAATTTCAAGCTGGAACTTTTCTATTTCGCAGTTTTTTTTTACTTTAAAGAATGCATATATGATCTCAAGATTTCTTTTGTAAATAATTTTCCACAAATGACAGATTGTTGAACTTTGTGAAATTTTGCATACAGTTTGCACTGTTTGTCCGACTTGCTGAGCAACCAACTCACACATTTACACCACGCAGAGTACACTATACTAATGTACGTAGCAAGTCTAGAATATAAGTTTTGAATTTTTCTTTGAGTTTGTTATTTCACTTTTTAGAATGTGTATTTTTTCAGGATCATTTTTTTCCCTCATATAAGTTTCGCAACTAACAGAATGTTAAACCTTTTTTTACTGGTGCATCAAATGTGTCTTTTATAAACAACTGTTTTCAAAATTGTAATGTATCTTCCCGAACATGCATGAACTATTTGCCACTGAACGTTAAACGACCATCAAAAACAGAGCAACTGTTAACTGAATCAAATTTTTAGAGTATACTCTATTTCTGCATGGATGAAGCAATGATACCACCATTGTCTTAAAGTGAGGAGTTAAAACTCAGTAATTCAAATGAATCACACGAAATATATATATATATCATGTTATTTTCCCGTGAACTTTACAAAAATATGAAGGTATTTTTCATGTTATTTTCACGTGTCCTTTACACAAATATGAAGGTATTTTTCATGATTTTAATTAAATTTTAGAATAAACATATTATTTGAATAATCTTATTTTAAAAATTTACGTGAATTTAACGTGTACTAAATTCCGGTGATTTATTCATCAATTATTATCATAAGATTCACGTGGAACCAACCAGAAAGTTTCAAGTATATGCTCGTTTGGTGTGAAAATCAGACGAGATTAATGTTATTTCATGTGAGTGAAATGTCCATGTAAAGGACGAAATAAATTATATCAGTAGAATTCTATATTGCATTACTAGGAAATTTATGAAACCCGTAATGGGAAATGAAAATAAAATAAACACTATTCAGATCCCGGCACATATTTTGTTTTCCATATCTCTGAGAAGGAATAACGTTACATTCTGTATTAAATAACGTCACACGTTTTCTGTCAAATTCTAAGGGTATCAATCAACTGTAAAGCCATTTATCTAAAAAAAAACAAGGATGGTGACATATGAGTTTCTATACGTGTATGGATTCAGCTTGCAATCCTGGATATTATGTTAGTTTTTGTTGTTCTTCGTATATAAGAACATAGCCATCCATTGGAGAATCTAGAAAGGTAAGCCGAAAAATAGGCATTTCCCCTATATACCTATGGAAATTTGTCGCCAAAGTTGACGTTTTCCTACGAAAATACCAAGAAAACAAAAATGGTAACCCCCATATTTTATTACATATTCCTATGTAACTCGATTCAAAGAACACGTGTGCCAAAAAGTTTGGAAATCGGTAGATATGCCATTCGGTATCGTGTTACCTTAAGTGGACCAATCTGATAAAATTTAACTTAACTAAAGGTATGTGTTAAAATGATAAAGGTTTGTCATATCTTACAGTTTTTTTTGTATCAAATTTACCGTGCTGACAATTTTGTAAATTTGTAATTTGAGAAATTTGAAAAGAAAAAAGTGATATAAGATGTACATGTCTCTGATTAAATCATTACATGTAGCCCTTTCCATTTTGTTGGCTCAAAAGACTTGATTGGTAATTATATTTCAAAAATTTATAACTCAAAAACTACTGATTGTAATTAGCCATTTTTTTCCGAGAATGACGTTTGATTATAACATTTTGAAAATTCATTGATAATTTTCCCTTATATCACATGTTTTCGAAATAATTCCAGAACGAGATTTCAACCTTGAGATACCTGCTAAGAGAATGAATCAAGCGAATTGACTGTATACATTTCTCCATTAGGTTTACAGGCCACAATATTTCAGAGCATTATTTAACCAATCGTTCGATTTCTTTTATATAACTAAGGCCGTTAGTTTTCTCGTTTGAATTCGGTAACATTGTCATTTCGGGGCCTTTTATAGCTGACTATGCAGTATGAGTTGCTCATTGTTGTAGGTCGTCTGGTTACCTGTGGTTGTTAATTTCTATATCATCTTGGTCTCTTGTGGACAGTTGTCTCATTAATAATCATACCACATCTTTTTATATATACTGTTAAGAGTGTGTGTCTTCATTTTTAACAGATAGATATTATCGTAATTAATTACCAGGCCTTTTAATGTTTGCTTTTTCTTTTGATGAGAGCAATGTTTTATCTCTTGAATTGTCAAGAATTTCATTCTCCCTGTGAAAAGCAAATGGCTTTTCCATTTGCAATTTGGACGCTTACCTCGTAAAAACGCGCGTGACATCCCGGGGAAAATTGATAACCATACCCGGGGCTATTGGTTTTGTAACTACCTGCGTTAAGCAATCAAAATCCTAGAAAAATACTTAGCCGGGATAAAATTACGACACTGCCATAAGTAATTAAAGATGGCCTATTTTGTCTTTGCTTTTGATTCATTCATAGTGGCTTTGCCTCGTACATACACACATTTATTCTAAATCTAGTTGTTGGCATGATACGGGCTATGTTCCTCTTTTATGATAGTTTGATACTTAACCCCAAACGGGAGGGATTGTGCTTGTTATTTATATGATGAAGACATAATCTTTCAATTAGTTAAATTGAGGTTTGGAGCTGGCATGTCAGCAACTGCTAGTAGTCATTTGTTAATGTATGTATTATTGTCATTTTGTTTAGTTTTGTTTGTTACATATTCTTACATCAGACTCCATGATTTTTCGTTTCATTTCATTTATGTATAAAGCACCGGTTTATATATAATCGGAGTTTAATAAGACGTACAATACAAGTAAACTTATATTCACCTTCAGGTGGGGATTTTCTTGCTGTATTAAAGTCCCATTGGTGATCTCTCCGTTTTCTTGTTTTCTGCTATTTCGGCGTTTTTTTCTCTTTGACACATTCCCATATCCATTCTCAATTTAAACAGTAAGCAAAGTTTGGTGTAAAAGCAGCCTTATGTGTAGATTTATTTTCCTTAACAATTTTATTTCATCTAGTTAACTGTGTTTGTGTTTGTGAGTTGCTCAGTCTGACTTATTGATGTATTAATTTTGTATATATTCGGTAGACTTAAATGAAATACAATTTGCGATTTTTTTTTTATTGTAAATTACATAAATTACATTGAAATATTTCAAAATCTTTCAGCGTGGCATCAACGTTAGTCTGTGATAAAGTTATCTACAAAAAGACAAAACAATCGTAACTGAAAAGACGTATCATTCATAATCCATAATAATACAAAAGATATATAAATAACTACACATTTATCAAGTGTATGCGAGTTCGCACCTAAAATACAATTTATTACAAAAAAAAATATTTTAATGTTTAACCTAAAATTCTTTAAATCAATATAATAGTAAACACATTTGAAGGATACGTAGGGGAATATCAAGTTGAAACTAAATAAAACAATAAAATGATAGTCATTAAGTTACACGTGAACATTAATTATTTCTGGATTGTTGAAGTGATGACACCTATTTGTGTAGTCAAAAACTTAGTATACAATGTTGTATATCCTACATACTTTTTTTATAAAGATTATAAAATGGAGTTTATTGGTTGTATGCAATATTGTTTTTATTAAAACAAAAAGTCACAAGACAAATGATTAGATTGGTCCAAAGTATTTTAGATCTTAAAGATACATTTTCATAAAGGACATTTATAAAAATTCCACGTTAAGGTAAAACAATCAATTCATTTTATAAATACATGTATCATCTCTAAATAATGACCCCGCATCAAAAATATGGAAACTCTACAGTGTCTACTATGTCTGACTGTCTAATTGTTCGTTGTTTGTTCGACAACAGTTTTGATAAGGGGAAAAGCTAAAAACGAAATAATTATTGAGAATTGCAACGGGGAAAATGACTAAGTATACATATAGAGGAGGCCAATAAAACTTTGCACAGTTGTTGTGCATCATATTTACAAATGTAGATGTGCAGTTAATTTTTTTCACGATATTCATAGCATAAATTTTGTAAAAATACATTTTTTTTAAATTGTCTTTTGTAAACGCAAAAAGGCAAATAAAATTTTGTTCAATTAAAGTGCATAATATATAGATGTGTATATTATACCATGGTTACATTTAGCTCTTGAATTTGCAAATATGGGTAATATTTGGTAAAAATAGTCATAAATTATGAGAAATGTCGTATGTAAACGTAAAAAATTAAAAATTATACGTTATTGCAACGTGATTGAAAGATTTGACAATTTCAAAGGAATGTTATATAAAAAAAGAAGACGTGGTATGATTGCCAATGTCCACAAGAAACAACAATGACGCAGACATTAACAACTAGGTCACCGGTTTATGCTTACTTTTGTTGAAAGATAACATATTTGAGAAGAATCTTCTGTAGTATGAAAAAAAAAAGATTGTTTTCCAACAATATGTTGGTGTAACAATTTACTAAGTTTACAGCTTTTAAATTAGTATCCCTTATGTTAGCTTACATAAAAGTTAAGAGAAGCACTATTGATTTGGTTAGATATTATTTCTTCATTATATTAGTATTCATAACATATTTCATTTCACAAAATATATTTGATAAATTATTGCTATTACACAAACACATTCTTTTTTCTTTTTCTTTTCTTTCTCTCTTTTTTATCATTATGATCCGTGTTGCCATTAATATTGGGCACAGTGTTGTTTCCCAAAACATGTGCGTTATCGGCTATAGCTTAAATGTGTGTCGGAAAAATATTATTTTTATCCACAGGATTTAACTTTTGTAATTATATTTGGTGAGTATTTAAACTTTTTTGATTTATCTACTGATCTTTTTCTCATGTCGAAATGTCTTTTTCAATACCAAGAGATTACATTAATGCCATTCTATTTTTTAAAAGTCATATTATATGAGCAATTGACAAAACAATGTTCATAGTCTTCCTTTTTTACAATGCTTACATAAGTTGTTCTCAGTAATCATAGTAATAATCATCAAAGTCTCTGAAATAGAAGCAACAAAAAGTATTTAAATCCTCTCGAGAAATATAAGAAATTAAATAACTGTGAATGTAATACTTGATAGTGAAGGGGAAATAACAGTTGATGAATGTACAGCTGCAATGTTTAAACTTAATAAAGCGGCCGGGCTTGACAGCGTAAATGTGGAATTTTACAGAACAATTTGGGATGAATTTAAATCTTGTATAGTCTCTACTTTCAATTACTGCTATAAAAAAGGAGAACTGTCTAACATTCAGAAATTTGGTTAAATATCTGTAATTTATATATACAAAAATGCCCCCTTTTCACTAGACATTTATAGACATTATTAAAACAAATGATATAATTGATGAACAGGGTAATATCTCTGAAACTATCATCTTACCTAAACAATTCTTCGTACTGAAGATTCAATTAAAACTTAAGTTGAGCACAAAATAACTCTATAAAATATTCACACTTAAAGAAAGTAGTGATAAATTAAATGGTTTTCTTATGTGAGAAAAAATATTAAAGAAACATTTGAATTTAAAATTGAAAAATACCTTCGCTTTTTTTTTTTTTTTTAATATCTCAATGATAATAGACTGAACATATTTAGATGGAAACTTATTCACTACAAACTGCAAAGTAATGAACATTTATAAAATTTGATGTATTATATATGCATACCAATTTGTTTCCTTTCACGAAATTGTGTTAAAACTTAGTGTTCATAAAATAATTTAGAATAGCAATTTCTGAAAATTCCAATTGTTGCTAGGTTTTAAATGAAAAATGTATCATTTGATTACCTTAGCTGTATTTGGCAAAACTTTTAGGAATTTTGGTTGTCAATGCTTTTCAATGTACTTTAGTTGGCCTTTTTTAACTTTTTGGGATTCGAGCGTCACTGATGAGTCTTTTGTAGACGAAACGCGCGTCTGGCGTATGTACTAAATTTAGTCCTGGTACATGTATCTATGATGAGTTTATTTGCTTTCACGAAATGATTTTTAACATTATTGGTATGTCGTAGCGCTTGGATTTTAACAAAACATGTATTAATTGAGAACACACCCTGAATAAAATGCATGTTTAAAAATGTAAAAAACATGAAAAAGGCAACAGAAGTAACCGATGTTCAAAAGTCATAAAACAACGGAAAAATAGAAACACATAAGTCCTACAAAAACAAACGTCAATGAAACGTACAAAGAAACGGAAATATTTGATAACAACTGCCATATTCCTGAATTGGTACAGGACATTTAAAAACAAAGTGAAAATTTACACCATTTGACCAATGCCTTATATTTATAAGTTTCTTAACCTCACATAAAATGTTCAAGCGGTCCCCATGCTAACACGTCAGTTTTCTTTTGTTGATTTACCCATATGATTATCATGATTTTGTTTGCATAAAATAATTTCCTATTTTAGATTTATTCTGAATTTTTATGATCTTTGATAGTATATGTTTCATAATTAAGATTAAGATGAAAAATTTTTAACAACAAAAAGTTTGAAACCTTGTATATTTCATACTATATAAGTAGGGAGGCGGGGCTTATTTCATATACGGTCAGTAGTGGTTTTACGTCCCTTTATTTTCCAGATCAGATAAGAAGGGAGGCGGGGCTCATTTCACGGTTAGTAGTGGTGTTACGTCCCTTTATAAAAACAAAACGGGTACTGAGAAAGAATCTTAAAGATTTCAACAGACGAAGAAATTGAAGATTACGATTGAAATAAATTCATTAAACACATTTTAATCTAACAAGTTGTTATTGTTCACATCTGTTTTTGTAGGATAAATGGAATAGTTTCTTAATGCTTGAAGACTTGCTTATTTTGATAGGTCACTAGTCTAAATTTCACCCGTTAAGATAGTCGATAAGATACATTCGTTATATAGTGTGCTAGTGACATAAAACGGTCTATATGGAGTTAGTAAATTCCAAATGGGGATTCGGGCTTCGCTCTTACCCCATATGAAATTTACTGACCCCATATATACCGGATTAGGTCACTAGCACACTATGTAACCAATAATATTTAGATAAAATAAATGGTACAATAGAATAAATTAAAGGCTGTATTGAATACTTGCCCAGATTCACAAATTATTTATTTTATGGAATCACAGTTTTCATCACCCCATTGATATTGGTAAGAAAAAACTAATGCAGCACAATTAGCAGGTCCAGCTCCAGCTATATTCTTATTATCTGGTTGAATCGGTGTTCCTTGATACCAGTCAGTGTATGTCAAAGGTTGACCAGAAACCCAATTAAACATGCCTTCAGTATTATTGTCTTGGAGACCTATCCACCAGTCTATTAAAAGTAATTGACTTGCAAAATTTCTATATAATGTGAAATATATGAAAACGAGATAGAAAAAAAACATATTCGAACATACGTGCACTTTGCTTAAAAATGAAGAGGCGACAGATGTCATTACAAACTTTAAAACACATAAGACAAAAACTGACATTGCCGTGGGGAAATTGCCAGGCAAACTTCCCTAACTGGTTATAACTAATTCAACAAAGTAATTATTTGTCATGTTTGTCTTTGTTCGTTTTTAACCTTTACCGTTTAGTCCATGTTATTAGTAAAATCCTTGTGGTCTAGCTCGGTAGTTTAACATACTGATCTTGAATAATTTGGCAGTAATTATTGTAATTTATGGTATTATTGTCTTTCCTCTTTGTTTCTGTTTTCTGTTTTTATGGCTGTCATACAAGTGAAAGGTTTAGTTAGCTATAAAAAGTGAAATCACATAAATACTAAACTACGAATGTTAAGCAACATATTTATACATATTGGAATGTCCGTACTCGGGCATATCACAGATTTTTTCTACTCTTTTGATGAATCTGATTTTGATTTTTGTGATTTGATAAGGAACCTTGGGTTTGAAATAATCCTTAGGGGTCTGGCTACCTTTTCACAAAGCCTTCTTAACTTACGACCATCGTATCAGTTTACGATCTGTTTACGTGTGGTTCTACGATCATGTTAGTGTGTTTCACAAAAGAACCAACAAGTTGATTTCAAGTTACGTCCTGTGTATCATCGTAAGTGTATCGTAAACCAGGTAGAGTGCTTTCTCTCACGTCCGCACTTTTATCGAGTATGGCATGCCAATTAAACATTATAAATAAATTATTACGGATGGCGAATTGTGACGATGGCGAATTGTGACGATGTTTTTTATATCAATATAAATGCAAGTAAGGAATAGCAGCTCCTTTTCAATAATCAAGATATGACACTTTTTTAATAGATGCCTAACGAGTTTAATAACATATTGCACAGGGAGGGATGCTATCAAATACTTTCTTTCATTGAAATTAAATTACTACGACGGCTGAGTGGACATGGTATATATTGTCCATTACATATATTAACGGCAACACTTACATACTCTATTTGAAGACAAAAACAGTTAAATGTATTAAACAAAACTATCCGTCACAGTAAGGGTCTGGTGGATTTGGGGCAACGAGAGGGGGGGGGGGTCTTTAATTCTTTGTTCTGTATAATTTTTTTTGCCATTATTATTTTTTCAGTAAGAAATATGTTTATTCTAATCTTTGAATTATGTGTCCCTTTTGAATATGTCACTGCACTACACAAGTGACCACATTTATCAATTTTGATTAATATCTGATTGAAACCAAAAGGAAAAATATAAATAATTTCAATTTGTTTGTAATAATTTAGATATATGGGATAACAAGCAGTAGATAAGATGAAATTAGTTATATTTGATCTTATCTAGTTTGCGATAGGAGGTGATAGTACTGAGAATTCGAAGTTGAGCATTACTTCTAATATGACATGCTTCTTTCGCTGTGTGAATGAATCTATGCTCTTAATCCAATAAAATAAGTTTGCACATGCGTATATTGACTACTGCAGGATAATGAATTTAATCAAATTGGCCAGCATTTAATATATTTTATTAACTTAAAACACTTCCATACTCTTAAATGATGCACATGCAGTAACTAGTTTATTTACCATGACTGTAAAAGAGGGACGAAAAATACCAAAGCGACAGTCAAACTCATAAATCGAAAAAAAAACTGACAACGCCATGGCTAAAAATGAAAAAGCCAAACAGACAAACAATAGTACACATGACACAACGAAAAGTAAAGAATAAACAACACGAACCCCACCAAAAACGATGGGTGATCTCAAGTGCTCCGGAAGGGTAAGAAGATCCTGTCCACATGTGTAATGTGTTGCAATTCTAAATTAACATATTTGACCTAGATACGACAACCGTTCATGCTGGCTGTTTAAAACTCCCCCTCTGAAAAATGACGTTTCAAGTCGTTTGCTTGTTTACGAACAAAAAAAAAGAGGTTCATGGAAGAGCCTACACAAACGCTCTACACCTATGCAGATCGGACATAGAAATTACCTTAATAGACATAATCAGAATAATTGATGCAAACTATACTTTATTGTAGTTTTAAGATGGGTAAGCACTATATTCGTGTTATTTTAACCCTCACTATCGCTCTGGCAAAAATAATCACAAATATAATGCCTATCCATGTTAAAACTGCAATACAGTATAGCTTGCATCATTTTTTTCTTAATTTTATAACATATACAGCAGTATTTAATTTAGTTATCCGACATTGAGAGTAATCTAGAATCTGATAGAGCAGGAAACAGTATGTCAATATATATGTTCCTGGATAAAGTAAACATTTTATCACCAGAACTAAATTTTATCATTGAACTGTCCAACAATATTAATTCAGAAAAAAAAAATCCAATCAATCAATTGAGAAATTTTAACGTTCATTTAACATTTATACATGTTATACATAGTAAAAAAAACTTGTTAATCGAGCATTCGTCTTAAAGACCTTAGCAATAAATTGTTGTTTTAGATTGGAATGAATTAAGGATCGTACAAATATAAAAAAGTGAAAACTTGGGAATCATTCCGACGAAAGCGACGTATTGATTCTGAAATCAACTTTAATTATGTTAATTGACCATAAATTTTAACATTATAAAGAAAGTAAGGTTTTTACTCCATCAGGCAAAGTTTACCTTTTTTTTTTGCATCCTTGGTTCAAAATATTCGGCTCAAAGCGTGATGGATGAATAGAGAATAGCTTTTCGATTCTATGAAATTTATAACTAGTGATATAGTTTTTCTGTTATTGCAGAGTTTTTTGTTGTCGGAGGTTATTGTGGTCTGAACTCTATCACGAACTGTTTTATCAGTGTTGTAATAATTTCTGACGCAATGTAGGAGAAGAATGTAAGGTTAACGTTGTCTGCAAAAGTGGACGAAATGGTCAGTCAAGATTTGTCACGCGTGCAAAATCGTGATTTTGAAGGAAAATACCGATGCTTGCGAATGAACATAATGTGCTTTGGCTAAAATCAATGAACCAGTTCTGAAAGTACCAGTGCAATATTTCATTCTAAAATGATATACTTATATCAATAATAAATTTGATATTCAGAAAACGAAGAGTTAAGTTATTTTGTTAATCAACATTGCTTTATATTCTCTCATAATTCGGGTTATTTCAAATAAACATGATAAATAGTGTATTTCTATAAAATTAAAAAAGATTCTTCTTCGTCTTCTAACATTTGCGTCATCTTGATCAAGAATAAAGAACGCTGCAGCCATGTTAGATGAACAAATTCATTTTCGCAGAAAAGCTACGATGGAGATACAACTGGGTATAGTTGTATGAAGTTACGCCAAGATTAACGCATTATTCACGATCATCTTAACTTACAACGGCTTTGTGAAACGGCTGTAAAACCTACGATTTATCTACGATGGACATACGAAGACACGAAGACTTACGAAGGCTTTGTGAAACGGTACCATGTATATTTGTTATTTTATTTTTCTAATTATTACCTTGTGAACTGTTCATCAATGTAGTTTAAAAAAGTTGTTTTCTTCCCTCGTTTCCAAAGATAGGAGATGGCCACCACAACCCTTACATAAATTCTACAAGTACAACAAATAAGGTACACAGAAACGCAATTATCACAAAACAACAGATTATTATGTCACCCGATCGACAATGTCGGGTGACATATTGCTTTTCCTCTGTTTCTTTTTCTGTATTATTATTATGGCACCCTCAACGGATGTTGGGGTGACATATTGTTATTCTACGTTTCTTTTTTTTCTTATTATGGCACCCTCAACGGAGTTGGGGTGACATATTGTTATTCTACGTTTCTTTTTTTCTTATTATTTTTATTCTTCCACACATTTTGTCCACGCTATTTCTCGGAATTAAATGGACCAATGTTGATGGAATTATACCACAATGTGGAACACCATGTGAAGTTGTGCAGCAGACTTTGGCATGTGCAAGATGGCCGCCGTTACCATGGAAACAGAACAAATGTAAAAAATATTTTTTTGGTTTTTGGTGAATAATTTGAATATTCCTGAACTGAAAATCATCAATTTTTTATATATTGTTGGTGTCCACCATATACAGGTTTGAGATGATTTTGGGAATATTTGGAACTACTTTATTGCCATGGAAACTAAATATGTTTAGCATTAAACCCTATGGGGAAAATCTTAAAGTAGTATTTAAACTCTTAATATGGTATATCCAACCATTAAAACTTTAATGGTATGTTCCTTATCATGTGCCAATGTGGTGGGTGTCTTTGGAATTTTGGAAATGGTCACCATTACCATGGAAACAGCAGAAATGTCCAAAAATTTCAAATTGGTCCAAACTTTCTAAAAATTGACAGACATGTCAAGTGGCACATCAAGAGTTGGTATTCGACCTTGGAATTTCCAAAATGGCCGCCGTTTCCATGGAAACAACACAAAAATCAAAAATTTCAAAATGCTCCAAAATTGATGAAATTTTACAATTACGTTGATGGACATCTGTAAATGCGCTCTTTAATCTTGGAAATTTCAAAATGGATGCGGCTCGCCTGGCAATGGGGGACGAGGGTGCCATCCGTTATTGCTAGCAATTACAAATCTAGTTATTTTTATTTTTCTTCCACACATTTTGTCCGCGCGAGTTCTCGGAATTGAACGGACCAATGTTTATGGAACTCAACTATAATGAGGAACCCCATTTGAAGTTGTGCACCTTGCTATGGAATGGTAAAAGATGGCCGCCGTTTCCATGGAAACAGCACAAATGCGAAAAAAATCAAAGTGTTCCAAACTGGAAGAAACTCCACAGGAATGTTAACTGGCATCTCCTGATTTCCAGTTTGACTTTGGAATTTTCAAAATGGCTGCCGTTACCATGGAAACAGCTAAAATATCAAAAATTTTAACTCTTTCGTTATAAGATCCAGCTCGATGAAACTTTATGAAAATGTTCTCCAGTATGCCAAGATGTCAAGACAATATTTGGATAGTTCAAAATGGCCGCCGTTGTCATGGAAACTGGGGCCCAGTTTTGCATTGACCCTATGGAAAAATGCATAAAATCTGCATTTTCTCAGAGAGTAGTGCACCAAAGTAAATGAAACTGTATTGATATATAACATGACATGTGGCAATGAGACGTACGCTTTTAGAATTTTGGAATTATCTACTGTAACCATGGTTGCAGCACAAATGTTCAAAATTTCCAAAAAAAATTAAGTGCTGCAAACTGGATGAAACTTTACAGGAATAGTGACTGACATGTGCGGAGTTCCATTTTGAAGTTGGAATTTCCAAAATGGCCGCCGTAACCATGGAAACAGCAAAAATATCAAAATTTTCAAAATGCTTCAAACTTAATGAAATTTTGCAAAAATGATGACTTGCATGTGTAGATGCACTCTTTGACTTTAAAATTTTCAAAATGGCTGCCGCTCGCCTGGCAATAGGGGGACGAGGGTGCCATCCGTTATTGCTAGCAATTACAAATCTAGTTATTATTATTATTATACTTCCACCTATTTTGTCCGGCATGTTTTTTGGAGTGAAATGGAACCAATCTTAATGATAGTTCACTATAAGGTGGAATAAAAAATTTCGGGGTGCAGGTGGGTCTAAGACCATAAAAAATGGCTGCCGTTTCCATGGAAACAGAATAATTGTGAAAAATTCCAGTTTTTTGGTTTTGGTGAATAATTTGGAGATTCTTAAACTCAGAATCATCATATTTTGATACAATGTAGGTGTCAGCCATATACTGGTTTTGGATGATTTTGGCAATTATTGGAACTACTATGTTGCCATGGAAACTGCATCAAAAATTTCAAAAATATCAAAATGCTCCAAATTTTTTGAAACTTCATGGTAACGATGAGCAACATTGGTAGATGTGGAATTTGGCGTTGGAATTTCCAAAATGTCTGCCGTTACCATGGAAACTGAGCATAAGTGTCAAAATGCTCTAAAAACTTCAGGGTTTGGTGAATAATTTTGATATGCTTGAACTTGAAATCATCAAATTTTTACACAATATAGTAATCCACTATATACAGGTTTTGATTGATTTTGACAATCATTGGAACTACTCTGTTACCATGGATACAGGATCAAATATTTCAAAAATTTCAAAATGCTCCAAAATTGATGAAACTTAATATGATAGTTGACTGGCAAGTCTGGATGAGACTTTTGACTTTGGAATTTCCAAAATGGCCACCGTTGCCATGGAAACAAGTCAAAAATGGTCAAAATGCTTCAAAAACCCTAAAGCGGCAGTTACTTTCTTAAAATGGTAGGTCAAATCCATTGAAACTTTGATGGTAGGTTCCCTCCCATGTACCAATAAGGTATCTGCCATTTGAAATTTGGAATGGTATCTGTTACCATAGAAACCAGCCAAAATGTCAAAAATTTCAAAAATTTCAAAATGGTCCAAAATTGATGAAACTTAATATATTTGTTGACTGTCAAGTCTGCATGAGACTTTTGAAGTTGGAATTTCCAAAATGGCCACCGTTGCCGTGGAAACTGCAGAAATGTCAAATATTTTCAAAATGCCCCAAATTTAATGAAACTTTATATTATTGTTAAATGGCATGTATAGATGAGACTTTTGACTTCAGAATTTTCAAAATGGCTGCCGTTGCCATGGAAACAGAAGAAATGTGAAACTTTTGACAGTGCTCAAAATGTACTGAAAATTTACAGAAAGATATATCGCAATGTGTTGATCTGCATTCACTGTTAAATTGTTTTCAAATGGTTGCCGCTTAGTGGCAATAGGGGAAGGGTGACATCCGCTATTGCTTGCAATGGCAATTCTAGTTATTATTATTATTACAGACAATTTATCGACAAAGGGGTACAGACACATGTTATTTTTACCTTTAAAACATGTCAGCACATTTTCGGATATCGTTTTTTGTTATTGTTGCTGTTAATTAGAATTCAAGAATATTCTAATGTAAAAGAAATTGGATTTGTGGTAAATTAGATTCAGTGAAAGATTTCCACGAAGAAACATCTTTTTACAAGAAACATCTACATTTGTGAAAAATAAAATTATAATTTATCTTAATTTTTGACAAAAATATAATGCATAAATATATATATATATCTATGTTCCGGAACAAATGAGTATTTTGACACGTATGTTTTCATCACTACTCGCATTCTTATATTAATGCGTAGGGTGAAATTATTTCTTCACAGTACTATTCGTCGTCCCATTATTTGTCTGCATTAACTCGTCTTGATTATGCATGATTCTCCGTAGTTACACTTTTTTGCTTTTTAGTGAAAGTTACCCTTCTTAGCAGCTTCAAGCAGTGATGAATTCCATAACGGTTCTTTTAAAAAAATTCTGAAAATATCTTTAAAGGTCGGCTTGTTGCCATTTAAGCGTAATGAAAAAAAAACGATAATAAGGTATAAAATGTGTAAAATCAAATGTGTGAAACTGCTTATTATTATTTAGTTACTCTTTTTATCATTATCATATAATAAAATGACCTTTGGTATCGTTTTTTTTAATATCGTGACAAATAGAAGGGTCATACCTTATGAAGAGTTAAAGTATATTAACTATAATTTTTTTAATTACCGCGACCATATGAGTATATACCCATACGGTCATGACCATACGGGTATAGTCCAAGTACTCATATAGTCCGGAACATATATATTATATATATGACCATATGCGTATACTCATATAATCCGACCATACGCGTATGGTGCGACCGCACGCGTATGGTCGGACCGTATGAGTATATAAAGGTGTAATACCACCATTGATTTTCCCCGTGTCGTGTTGAAGAAACAGTAGAACATTTCTTACTACACTGCAAATTATATAACGCAGAACGATCTATTTTATTTGATAGTTTAAGAAAATTACAAATACAGAATTTTCAATTAAAAAATATCCTAACTGGATATAATTTTTTACCAATTGATACATACGTAAAAAGCACGATAGAATGATACTATAAACGTATTACTTTTATAATACTTGTACAATAACTTGATTTTATTTTTTTACATAAAATAAAAGGGGTTTACCTACATTAGGAAGAACTCATTGAGATCTGTCCCCACAAAAAAAAACCAAGAAAACTTGTTAATGGATAAAATGTTTGTTAAACTTATTTTAGATTTTAAAAAATAAAATGCAGCAAGATAAGTGAAAATAATACTACCAATCTCTGGGTCCAAAACGTATGGTATTAGTAGTTCCCGAGGTCACGGTGTCAATAATGGGATACAGTTCAAAATTTGATTACCAGATTGATTATTCGGTGGTCTCATGGTCAGTGAGGGCAGTCGGGGTCAATACACAGACCACGACAATCCTCACTGAACAAAGGAACCATGACTCAAACTGGTCTCTTGGTATCTGTGGGAATTTCATATATAATATTTTTGTTTCTTTTAATTATCCCAATGTAGGTTACAAAAGTATGCGACAGTCTTTTTTTCTGGCGCATACATAATTTTTGGCAATTTTTCATTAAATAATTGCCACCGGGCTATCGGGAAGCAGTATCTAATCTCTATCTTCAGCGATGGACATTAAGATTCATTTATACACTTGTGTATATTTATTAGCTACTACTACCTTACACATCAAAGCAATCATCTATGTAATTAGCAATGCAACGAAACAAAAGCAAGAACGACAAAATAAACACTTTTATTGTACAAAAGTAAAACCACAACACATTTAAGACTTTGGGGAAAAAAAACTCACAACTTAAGAACTCACGTGTAGTAAACAAACCACAAACACTAAGATTTTTTTGATTTTTTTTTTTTTGGTTCTTCCAAAAAACAATCACGATAATTGTAAATAGGGCGCAAGTTCCATATCCGGAAAGTCGCCTCCCAAAATATCAATATAATAATAATAATAATTGATTTTCCCCTATTAGTCTTTGTTAAATTGGCATTTAAAAAACAATTGTACAGTATTTACCTTTATTTCAACCAACGAAATACTTTGCATGAATAAAGTTTAATCGTTTTAAGTGCTACAGTGAAAATTTCACACAACATTTCATTGCATATAAGGAAGTAACCATCACCGGAAGTAAACAACCCAATTTTTACATTGTTATTTACTGGTTACCGGCTTTGATAACTATGTAACCTAAACTATCCAAAATATTTTATAAGACCATCAAATAAAAAAAGAATAATGCTTTCAGACATCCAACATACATGTTTATGATTCAGAAAAATTTAAGTGCATTGTAATGCAGGGTTAATTTTCAACAACTTTCAAATTCAAGGGAATATGTTTTAGACCTACTTTTGTATACAACCGGATGTGACGTACCATGATTTGGTGGTATTACATCTATACTAGTTTGCTTATTTACAGGCCGGACCATATGAGTATTTGGACCATATAGGTATTTTTTTCAAATATTAATAAACTTTATCGAAAGAAAAAAAAAAAGGTTATACAAAAATCAAATATAGATGCCACAGTTAGTTTTTATCGCGAATCGAAATCTTAGATTTACGCTAAGGATGGCATTTACTTCCACACGGTACCATTACTTTTTCTGTATGAAGCCCAGGAGGTCATGTGGTCTAGCGGGACGGCTACAGGTCATGCGATTTGGTGTCAAGATATCTCAGTAGCATGGGTTCGAATCCCGGCGAGGGAAGAACAAAAAATTTGCGAAAGCAAATTTTCTGATCTAACATTGTTGGGTTGAAGTTAAGACGAGTTGTGTATACATAATGCACACAGCCATGTACCACCATCACTGCTGGTGGTCCGATGGATAAATCTGTTGTATAGTTGTAACTAGCTCAGACGCACTTATAAATATATTTATTTTCTGTGACTGTATCTTTCATTAATTTGTACGATACTGTACTATAAATAATTTAGCTGATCTGTAAAAATAACATATCCATGCCTTATATATCATGTACTGTAGTACGACGCTAGATTAAAACTGACGTTGGAAGGTACCACCCGGCCACCGAAAGTTTCATTTTATGAAGCCCCGGTGGTCTTGTGGTCTAGCGGGATGGCTACAGTGGAGGCAATTTAGTGTCCAGATCTCACAGCAGCATGGGTTCGAATCCCCGCGTAGGAAGAATAAAAAATTTGCGAAATCAAATTTACAGATCAACCATTGTTGGGTTGATGTTTAAACGAGTTGTATATATATACTATATATATATCAGTCTAAAGATTTGCACAACGGTACTTATATAAGATGTTATTATACGAAAATGTTGTTATTAAATCGTGTTGACAAATATTTCGGCTCAACAAATGGCCTTCTTCAAGTGTCACAACTTGTGACCCACTGGATCTCAGAGTGATAAGATAAATGGTTAATACAAATATTTTTATAAGTCTAAAAATTACACCAAACAGTGTTGGTATATACATTGCACAACAGTAAAATTATTATAGATTCCAGGACCGATTTTTACGCAGGATGTTTTGTTTTGTTTACAAACGATTTGACGCTCATATAAAAACAAGGAAAACAAGATAAAAGTTAAGTATGAAGTTGAAGACCGATGAGAACCATTAAAATCCGAAAAATTTGCCAAATACAGATAAATTTAGGTAGTCTATAATTGAACGTTAATCCTCGAATTTCAAATGATTTTTTGTAAAAAAAAAGTGAACTTATTATGGCTTCCGAGCTGGTGGTACAGCAGACGACAAGCAGTCATTGGTATGCAGTCATATCTGTTTGACGTCATCGTTTTTGTGCAATTAGCTCTTGACACTAATGAAAGACACGTAATAAGGTGATACAGTTACAATTAGAAAGCATTACAACAACTTTCAACCAAAATGTACAAGAAAAAACTTATGAAATCCAAACAGGTAGATATCTCAAATTCTTTCATAAGTTTTAATGTTTTATCAGCTAATTACTAAAGTATAGCTGTCTTAATTCTTTTAGTTTTGATTGATTTCAACACGCTTTTAATATGTTAAGCATGACAAATTTCATATTGTAATACTTACCAATGCACTCTACATAGATGCGCGACCACAAATTAAAGTGTATATTGTGTCATGAAAAGAAAATTGGGTAGCTGGACATCCTATAATAGATAAATTAATAAAAAGATCATTAACCATTTATCCGTATGATCGTATCACATTTTAGTTCCCGTTTAATTTACCAAAAGGAAATTCGCTTTTTTGTATGATCTTCTTTCGTTTTGTTGATTAATCATAATGAGCTTATTAAATTTCTTTTTCTAAGATTAAAAACGGAAATTCCATTTTCAAATGGCAAAATCCAACAAAGGGAAAGCAACTGTCACATTCCTGGTTTGATACATACATTTCGTTATGCAGAAAATGGTAGATTATTTTTTTACTTAGCCTCGCACTGTATTACAAGAACACCTATTTACATTAAATTGAAAACAATATGTGAGCAAAATAAACACACAAAATGCTAGAATGTAAAACACTTTGGATACAGCAGTCAACTTTGAAGTGTAATTTTTTTCCCCATAATAGACCCAAAAAAATATTTTAAATGTGGAAATTTTGAGAGTTTTATGTAATTTATGTAAAAGACTTTTGATATCAATATAGAAAATTGTGTGTTTTATCATAATTATAGCTGTAATTTCTCAAACACCTCGTTTGTGTTTGGTTTGATTTTTTTCAACTTTGCCAAATAAGGAGAGATAACTCAGATAAACTAATTTTTATAATAGAAAGTGTAATGAATTTACCTATTTTAATATGTAGCAAGAAAACAAGATCGGTGATCCCATTTTTTTCTTTTCTTATCTGAAAGCATGTTATAAGAGCAATCTTCTCACATTTTATCTAAAAGTTCTGATAGAAAGTTTTCTTTTTAGCACACAAAATAAGATGTTCCATGCATAACCTATACAAAATCTGATAATTTTGCACAACCTGTAGCGTGGAAAAAAGTCCGGTGACCCATACTTTTCAATATTTTTGCAAAAAAGCATTAAAGAAACTTCATTTTGACAAGTTATCAAAATATTCAATTTTGATTAAGACTCCCTACCAACCTTTATATAAAGTTCATCAGCATACACCCGCTTGTGAAAGTTTATACAATTTTAAATAAAATGAAAAAATAGTTTAAAACGTAAAAAGATTTTGACCACTCTTTTGTTTCCCTTAAAGTCCCATAATCCTGTAAATCTCACAATTAAGATAAGAAAAAATGTGAGAATAGTTGTTCACGATATTAAATCATATGCATTCAGATGATAAAACAAAAATCAGCTAACCCTTTGAATGAACATTAACTAAATGTTTAACGTACCATCACATATCGGAATATCACCATCCCACCCGGAGTCTGTACATCTTAGAGATTGACTTTCCAGTAAAGTATATCGGCTTTTACATGAAAAGTTTGCAACATCCCCAATGTCTCTACCATTCACAGAAACCATTCCATTGGGTTGAGGTTGAAGATCTTCACATTGAACTGATTGAACTGACAATTGTAAGCGTAAGAAATAAACACATCATAGATACCAGGATTAAATTTTGTATATACGAAGACGCGCGTTTCGTCTACAAAAGACCCAATGTAATAATTATAATGATTATAATAATACAAATAATATAGTTAATTGTAATATTAATAATAATAATAATAATTATAATCATGATAATAATAATAATAATAATAATAATAATAATAATAATAATAATAATAATAATAATAAAGTATTAATGAATGGGTGTTTTTATAATGGCCCTGTTATATTTTCAAGGTCTGTATTAATGGTTGCGGAAGTCTGTAATGGCCCGAGGCAATATAACAGGGCCATTATAAAAACACCCATTTCTTAATACATTTATTAACCAACTGAACTAAAGTGTATGTGTTGGTGCTAACTTGATGTACTGTCTTACTCTTTTAATGACAGTTTAGTTTAAACAAAATAATTTGTACTTCACCATTATAAAGCTTTAAATATACCAAATATCCAAGATATTAAGTTGAAAGAGATATGTGTTAAAAAACAGGATGAACAGTGATCCCTTTATATGATTCTTTAATGTTGGTTGCTGTTTACTAAATTAAATAAAATACAAAAAGGTATTATACTCTTTACAACTTAGTTTTATTAACTTTATTAAAAACCCTAACAGGGCTTAATACAGACAAACTGGGCATTAATACAGGGCCATTACAGAAAAACAGGGCCATTACAGAAAAATAAAAGGGCCATTACAGAAAAACAGGGCCATTACAGAAAAAAACAGGGCCATTACAGAAAAATAAAAGGGCCATTACAGAAAATATGTAATTTTTAATAAACAGTCACTTTTGGCAATAACGCACTTAGTTGGTTAATAAATAAAGGTATTATACTCTTAACAACTTAATTTTATTAACTTAATTAAAAACCTTTACTGGGCTTAATACAGACAAACTGGGCATTAATACAGGCCCATTACAGAAAAACAGAGCCAATACAGAAAAGAAACCAGGGCCATTACAGAAAAACAGGGCCATTACAGAAAAAACATTGCCAATACAGAAAAAAACAGAGCCATTACAGAAAATAGGGCCATTACAGAAAATATGTAATTTTTAATAAACAGTCATTTTTGTCAATAATGTACTTAGTTGGTTAATAATAATAAACAGTGTACTTGTGCAATAAATCTTCAAAATTCATGACGTCATCAACGACATAATCTTAGTTTAAACCAATTTTTACTTTCAAATATTATATTTCTATACAATTAAAGGGTTATTGCATGAATATTGGAGATTATTGTCCCTCGTAGAATATATATATATCGCTCGCAAGCTCGTGCAATATAAAATTCTACTCGGGACAATATTCCCCAATATTTATGCAATAACTCTATATAATAATAATGATAAAAATAATAATAATACTAAGAATTATTAATCAATTTTTCAGAGAACAACTGAAGGTCTTTCCACTAGATACGATATATTTTGATCCGATTAATATTATAATTTGAATACAAATATCATGTCCCGTGCCATATGATGGCTTACTTTAAATAAGAAACATAATGTGTTCTCCCGGGTTTGAAAAAAAATATTTCTGGTATTATATGATAGGTTACTTGACAATAATCAAAAAAATGTATGGTTTTATATACTTTTTACAAGTACAAAAACAACCTACTTCTGGTTAACGCAAGGTCATTTCCACAGTTTTATTCTGCATACAACTTAAATGAATTTAGAACGTTAAGTTTACCTATGATTTCGACCTCAATTTCAAAGTCATAAGTCAAAGACCTCCAATCAAAACACCTTTCCAATGTCGACATCTCTTTCAACTAAAGTGTATGTGTTACGACATGTCGCAACTAACGACAAAATCATATGGTCGATATCATTTACGGTTTTTGAAAAGAAGTGAAAAAAGCCAATATTTAAAATTTTGAATATGACCTGAATCTTTGATTTTTTTTCTTAATATTTTTGGACCAAGAACCATAAGTCAAAAGACAACGCTCCCCCTTCCCAAATACGTTTCTTTTAGTTACAAATGCATATCACTTATATCAAATGCATCAATTGAATTAACTCTAACTTAAAATCTCTATACCGCTTTGGTAAAAAAATCAAAACATCCTACGGATATCAGAGGCAATTTGGTACAATACATTTGTTGTTTTCTTTTCAAAGTCTTAGAAAAAACAGTGTTCAAAGAGATAACTCTTACATGAAAAGTATTCAAGTAAGTGGTATTTGTTTCAAAAGCGTATTAACTGTTCGATGTCATATACCAAATAACTAAACGACAGCTTGCAAAAAAGACAGACAGCGGAGGAAAAATGTTTTGGTGGAAGAAAAATTATAAATTTCAGAGAAAAAAAACAATAGGTGTTTCTACTTTTTCGGTTTTTTTTTTAATTAAAATTTTTATTTTTAATAAAATTATGAAAAATTGTAAAATCTTGTTAAACGTTTCACTTTCAGTGTCAACTTATAGAGAGTTGTATACTGATTTAAAAAAATATGTGGTTTCTATAACTTTCTGTTTGAATAGTATTAACTTGCCAAAAATACTCGCTTATTACTTTTCCAAAACTATATGTTTTTTTTTACTTCAACATTAAAGACGTGCAAACAAATCTATACTTCCGGATTACATAAGCTCACTTTCGGTTCCTTTTATCAAGGTCAAATAAATTGCAACCTAATGCATACTTTTCCCTGATATTAAAAATTTATATAGTTTTGTGTACTATCGCTTGAAATAGGGAAAAAATGGCCTCTTTCGGTTTTAAAAAATGTCCTTTGTTTTACATGTTCAATGTCATTTGTCTACTCACCGAATGTAAAAGATCACAAGACTTGTTTTTCAAATATAAATTTAAATTTATAGTAAAAGTTGATATCTAGAATGTCACCTTTGACCTAATTTTGAGGTTATTAAGCTAGGTCTTAAAATCAATTGACACTTAGTCTCCACTATTGGAGGGGACCATGAGTTTTATCCTAAGATAAGTGCTCGGTTTAACAGTGCAATAACTATTTGAAACCATATGCAAAAAATCTAAAAGACATCTTCCAAACCACTATGCACCTAAGAAGAAAAAAAAATTGAATGAAGAAAAAAATATGATATGACTGTCCACAGACAATTGAAGATCTTTACACATCATTTTCTTAATGATTGACGAGAAGCTACTTTGGTTTACTCAAAGTTACTTTTGGCTTCTCGCATAAGTTTCTTCATACTGATTTAAAAAATATACGGGATATATATATATATAAATAGATCTTTTTCTGAAATAAGGATTTTTTTTAAATTGCAACTTCCAGTTTTAAAATATGACTTCCGGTATAATATTAAAGCATTATTCACAAAGATTTTAAATATATTGGGGATATTTGGGTACCTTCTGTGTATTGCAGCTAATTCACTGTCTCAATTGATAAGTTAATGTATCCTTTTTCCTAAATTATATTGTTTCTTATTACTTTTTCATAAAAATAAGTGGAAATGGCTTCAACCTGTCAATTCCATGTCTTTTCCAGTTAAAATTTTTAGGGTCATATTTCAACCAACAATTTGCAACAAACCATATGGCTTTACTATGTTCAAAGTTGGACAATAGTTAATCATGAATTTAACCAATTTTGAGACTCTTTCACCTATAAGAAGCTGTCAAATTAAAATGTATCATATATTCGTCACAATGAGGTAAACATTTTGGTCTAAACACTTCATTTATATCTTGTAAGTGCCAGAGTAGATCATGAAACAAGGAAAAGTCCAAATTCGGTATATGATCTTGAACTGTGGTCTTAACCTCAATTTCGAATTAGTGAACCAAGAACATTAACCTAGTCTCTTCAACCTACCAATCATGTTATAAATTTATAGATAACTAATGTAAAATACAGAAGGGGAAATAACTCTTATGTTGTCACTTTGGTAAAATATTTTATTCGATTTCTTTAATGATTACAGAGGAGATCAAACAATAAAAACAGTGTTCGAAAATAATAAGAAGTCTTCAACTTCACAAGGTCGGTCTCAAAAACGCAAAAAAATTTCAATATCATTATTATGCAAAATATCAAAGCACCGTCTTGCAAAACCACTATATACTGCATCAAACAATTTCTACAGATATGTGGAAAGATCTTACAAAATATAGAAGGTCTTTCCAGAATAACATTGAAAAAAATATAAATAAAAAAACATTTATTCAGAGAACAGGAGAAGGTTTTTCTACTCGAGATGATGAAATTTGGTATCGAAATCTTAATATCTCTTTTAAATCTGTCATTGAATTTATAGCTTATTGAACGCCAATGGTTTCATTACATTTTGTTTGAAGTAAGTTATGCAACTTGTTACTCCGGGTTGAACAATGTCAATTTTGGGATTATTTAATATATTATATGATATTGATTTCTAAATATATGGTTCTGTTAACTTTAAAAAAACGAGGCGAAAGAAGAAAAAATAAATATAAAATTGTTCAGAGACAATTGAAGCTCTTAACTCATCATTTTCTAAATGATTGATGAGAAGCTACTTTGGTTTACTCAAAGTTACTTTTGGCGTCCTAGCATGAATTTTTCCATATTGATTCAATAAATATACGGGATATATATACATATATCTTTCTCTGAATTGAGGATTTAATTTGCTACTTCCGGTTTTAGAATATGACTTCATGTATCATATTAGAGCATTATTTACAAAGATTCCAAATAAATAAGCTTGGCTGTTATAATTTCCTTAATTTCATCGTTTCTTATTACTTTTTTTATAAAAAGAAGTGGACATTGCTTCAACCTGTCAGTTGAAAATTTTGAACTTTTCCGATTGATATTGTCACGGTCATATGTCACCCAAAAGCTTGCAACAGACTATATGACTTTACCTTGTCCCAAGTTTGTGAAATAAATAATTAACCTTAAATTTAACCAATTTAAGGACTCTTTCTTCTATAAGATGCCGTTTAATTGAAATGTGTAAGATATTCATCACAATGAGGTGAATATTTTGCACCAACCATTTTATTTATATCTTGTGAGTGCCAGAGTAGATCATAAAACAAGGAAAAGTCCAAATTCGGTATACGATCTTGACCTGAGAACCTTAACCTTAATTTCAAATTAGTGCGCCAAAGATTTCTAACCAAAATACCGGTCTCATCTAACTACCAATCATGTTATACATTTATAGATAACTTACGTAAAATACAGAAGGGGAAATAACTCTCATATAATCACTTTGGCAATCAAAAATTGCTTTCTTTTACGATAACAGAGGAAATACATGCACATGGACAATACAAACAGTGTTCAGTAACAATAAGAGGTCTTAAACTTAACTAGGTCGGTTTCAAAAGCCGAATAACTTTTCAATATCATAAATGAGAAACAAAAGACCCCATAGGGACAGTCAAACTCATAAATCGAAAATAAACTGACAACGCCATGGCTTAAATTGAATAGGACAAACAGACAATTGTACACATGACACAACATAGAAAACTAAAGAATAAATAACACGAACCCCAAAACTATGCACCATCTTGCAGTTTTCTTTCAGTAAACGCGCGTTTGATTTTAAAGGGCACATGTTGCCTGATTCGTGTTCATTAGGGACGTTCCGATTTGATTTTCCTCTGAGTTCAGTATTTTTGTGATTTTAATTCTCATATTAGATGTATAACCATGTGTAACATTTATCGTCACTAATGAGTCTTATCTAGACGACACGCGCGTCTGGGGTACTAAATTATAATCCTGGTACCTTTGATAACTATTATCCAAACAATAAAAATTCTAAAATAATAAATTAACAGGGCATGGGATTAATTAGATGTAGTTAAGTCTTATGTATATTTTAATCTAGACGCCTAATTATTTACCATCAAGTTGACCTGCGACGACGTTCGATGACCATACCAGTGATGTAAACATAGATATTGATATAAATAGATGTCAATATCGTACAAATAGATTATTTTAAGTATGTTGGGGACAATTGTCGTCAAAACATTATATACAGTTCAGACATAGTCTATAACTTTATTTACAACTATAGGGTCGATACCGCTGCTGGTGGAGATTTATTTCCGCGAGGGTTTCACCAACCCAGTACTCAGCACTTTTTGTGCTGGCAAGAATTATCATTAATATGGTTATATTTATAAATTTTATTGTTTACAAAATTTTGCATTTTTGAAATACTAAGGCTTTTCTATCATTTAGGAATTTTGGTACTCAATGCTATTCAACTTCATACATTACTTGGCCTTTTTAACTTTTTGGGATTTGAGCGTCACTGATGAGTCGTCTGTAGACGAAACGCGCGTCTGGCGTTTATACAAAATTTAGTCCTTATATCTATTATGAGTTTATTAACTCTGTTACACACATTGAATAATTCAATGCAACTTTCAAATATATTAAAACAGTGATTTGATTTCTCTTACTAGGTGAATATAGTATCAATCGTATAACTATGTATATAACTGATTGCAATACCATTTAAATTGGCATTAGAATTCACAAATTTGACTTTAATTGAATTTTTCGACTTTTCGAAGCATTGAAAAGTGACACTTGTTGGAGGCGGAAAGAAACTATTTCAAAATTGTACCGTATTAGCTAAAGTACATATATAATGTTTATACTCACATTTGCAACAGGGTACACCTCTACAACATTTTCCTATATTTCTCCATCCTGATCCAAAATTCGTTTCACAAGTAGATGCTTTCTTTGCGCATGTTCCATTCGAAGCATGACATTGCCGAGTAAGACCTTTAGAAAATATGTTACCATCAAATTTAAATTTGATAATTAAACAGATTGATAAATTACGCAACATTCAATTGGTGAGAAAGTTATCAAACAAATTGATGAATATATCATACAATTATGAAATATAAACTGTAGGTTCGTTCCAAAGATAATAGCATATATGTTCATTATACCGTTACTACAATCCCTACCCCTTTTCTACAAAATAAGACTTATTACTATGTGCGTACTACAAAATAAGCAATAAGGGATGCCACATGTGAGTATCTGTTTACCCTTCTGCAGCACCTCGGATCGTCTTTTTTTTTTTTGTGTCATGCGTGTTTCTCCGTCTTCATTTTTCTATCATGTATTTTGAGTACTATTGTTTGTCTGTTTTTGTTAGATTTGTGCTCATTTACATCAGAACTGTATTAAGACTTTTGTATAAGCTTTAAAAAATTACCTTTACAATATAAAAGGTTTGAATCATAATATTATTTACTGTTTCAATAGTTGCATCCAGTATGTAATATTTTATCCTTTGCTCTTTCATTAGTGTCATCCGATATGTAACATAATACCCTTTGCTGTTTCACTTGTGGCATCCAATATGTAATATTATACTATTTGCAGTTTCAAAAATGACATCCAGTTTGTTATATAATACCCTTTCCTCTTTCACTAGTGGCATTCACTATGTAATATAATACCCTCTGCTGTGTATCAATGTCAATCACCATCAATATGTGATATAGTTAAACAGTAAGGAAGGACTGTATCATGACTAGTGGTCATCTATATTCCGTAAAGGGTGTCAGACCATTTTAATTCATGGTGGTGCCACTCTCATCTTGACGATTTCTACTTTGAAACAATCCTGCCTTAAATTAAATAAGTCTAATAACAAAAATCAATAATTAAGAGAAGAAAATCCTTATCAGAAATAAAAACATGAAACTGTGTATATAAGACACACCCGCGTTTAGTTGACCTCTTAAAGTGCTACATAAAAACGGATATACCAAAATGAGAATACAGAATAATAATTTACATTAAGTCCAATTCTTACGGGATATGAGTTGTGGGAATGAGATATATATAGACTCATATTTGTGTATTTATAGTAAAGAAATATGACAAACTTCTTACTTCCTGCATTTACCACGTGACATATGGTGAAGATAACAGCGACAACACAATAAAATCTTGACATAATTCTGAAAATATAACAGAAAAATTTAAGTGTAAAACTAATCTTATGAATACAACATGATTAAGAAAATATAACAACTATCCCTATGCCTTTCGTAACGGCACACGTGTGCTTTATAAAAATATACGTCAATGTGATATAAACTCAACTAACAACTAAACCACACTATTAATATATACTTATTGTCATGAAATTTTAGAACTAGTAAAGCACGTTTGTATACGCAATTATTATTGTCATTTTGTTTATTTTCTTTTGTTACAACTTCTGACACCAGACTCATACTTCTCTTGGACTGATTTTTTTATGTGCGTATTGTTATGCATTTACTTTTCTACATTGGCTAGATGTATAGGGGGAGGGTTGAGATCTCATCAACTTGTTTAACCCCGCATTTTTGTGCGTGTCCCAAGTCAGGAGCCTCTGGCCTTTGTTAGTCTTGTATTTTTTTAATTTCAGTTTCTTGTGTTTAATTTGGAGTTTAGTATGACGTTCATTATCACTGAACTAGTATACATATGTGTTTAGGGGCCAGCTGAAGGACGCATCTGGCTGCGGGAATTTCAACGTTTTTTGAAAAGTTTGATTTCTTAGGGCTGTTCTTTTGTTCCGTTGCATTATATTATTGATTTATTGTTCTTGTGAGTTAGTTTTACACAGCAACTATCTACAAAAGAGAATAATTTTACAGATAAGAACTAAAGGACATTTAACTTTACTAATGATGACGTGGATGGAGAGTATCATGCTTGTTTTAATATCATTTGCGGGTAAATGTTGACCATGAATATTAGTTTCTAATAGAAGAGAAAGTCGACACTACTGCTGGCGCACGTGTTGGACGGAAGATGAATACAATATGAGGAGGAGGTCATCCCCAAAAGTTTAAATATTATATCGTTTTTAATACCTGTATAACCACTGGAATACTTTATTAATAGTATGCAAAACAATCATTTTTATAGACCCAGCATTAATAGCTTAATGTGAATTTTAAAATAAATTACGTGGGATACTTTTATTGAAAATAATTATATAGGGGGGGGGGGCATGTTTTTCAAAATCACAAAATTCTTACAACAAATAAAGAAACAACAGTTTTATCAGTCCCGCCTTATACATGTACATCTCCTAATGGAAACAAAAACATCGTTTTACTATCTGGAACGATTTAAAAATAGGAATGAGAATAAAACAAATTTGGAAACTAGACACAACTTCCCATTTTACACAAGATAAATGCTCGATGATTTATTCTAAAATACAACAGTATGTATAACAACGCAAAGTCTTGTGTGAGACAAGACAACTCTTGTTCAAACTTGTTTTTCAATGTTGGTGTACGCCAAGGAGAAAATATGTCTCCTGTAATGTTTGCCATTTTTTAAATGATTTGGTCGAATTTATGTCACATTCATATAATGGTCTAGATGATATAAGTAATGTATCACATCTTCTTGATACTGATGAAGTCGCTGTATATTTTCGTTTATATTTGTTATTGTATGCAGATGATACTGTAATTTTAGCCGAATCTACAGCAGAGTTACAAGTCTCATTAAATGCCATGTATTTATATTGTCAAACCTGGAAAATGCAAGTAAACATATCTAAGACAAAAGTTGTTATGTTTTCAAAGTGTAGACTTAACACTGATAATATGAACTTTAAATATAGTGGTGAAAGCCTAAATAGTGTAACAAATTTTCAGTACCTTTGTATTGTATTTTCATGAAATTGTAATTTCAATGACGCCAAAGCACATCTTGTACAGCAAGCAAGAAAAGTCATGTCTATACTAGGAAGTTGAATTTACTAATTGATATGCAATTAGAGCTATTTGATACAATGATTATACCTATTTTGTTATATGGTGCAGAAGTATGGGTTTTTTTGAAAATTGTAATATTATAAAAAAAAAAAAAACTAACATGTGCAATTATGTAAAACAATTGTGAAGGTTTAAAAAGAACTGCTCATTGTATGATTTGTGGAGAATTGGGTAGATTGTATCAGCTTAGTACAGAGGGTATCAACCACCCAAAATAGTTATAAGAAATTAGAAATTAAAAAAACTTTATATGAATGGGGTTTTAATTTGATGTAAAATAATTGCTTAATCTGATAATATTAGTAAGAATGTCAGGAAATGTTTGAGTGATACATTTATGTTAAACTGGAGTATAAATAAAGTTATGAATTCTGCAAAATGTCTTAAATACCGAATATAGAATTCTGATTTTTGTTTTGAGAAATATATATCGGTGTAACCATCTGATCTTAAAATGTATTTATGTTAATTCCGTTGCCTTAGTAATAAATTGCCCCTTAAAACGAGCAGATTTTTAATGTTGACAGTACTGAAAAGCCTTGTAATCTTTGTAATGCTTATGAACTTGGTGTTGAGTTTCATTACTTATTCAAACGTACCTTTTTCAACAATGTAAGAGGTAATTGTTTACCTTTAAATATATGTTATAGCCCAAATATTTTAAAATTGAAAGAACTGATTAATACATCATATTTATTTACACTTACAGGAATAGCAAAATTTTGCAAAAGTGTAATTAAAACCTTTTAATACATGTGATTACTCAGGTTACCATAATGTATACTTCCTGTCAAATGTCAGTATTAATTATATATACTCTAATTGCAACTTTGTTTACCATGTTGTTCTAATGTAAATATGTTTACACTTTTATTGTTTGTTAAAAAGGTAAAAACAATGTTGTACTAACATACCCCATGTGATGGCTTCAGTGAAATAAAATTTCTTATATCTTATGTCTTATGCAAATTTGAAATTTTGTGGTTACGTGCTTATTAACATTAGCATTCAGTTACATTGGTTAAATACGAAATTATCTGGGTTTGTCTCTCGACAAGTCTGGCACAAATTTCAACAATTTGATTTAGTTCGAAAAGGTTTCAAACGAATCTGTTTATTTTTAAACGCCTCATTGCGTGTTCGACATACACATAACACTCTGATGTTCTTTAATTTACATTTTTACATTTCAATTTTGGCTCGGCGTTTTCTGTCGTAAGTGATGTCTCTTACATGGTGTACTAATTTGTGGTCATTTGACTTTTTACCGCTGAACTTGAAAATGGGTTCTAGTTATTCATGAGGGTAAAGTATATTCCAAGTTAAGTCAAAATCAAGTCAGGGTGTTAGCAATGATGTCAAATAAATAACAAGTCTAACAGTAACCCTGACATTTGGCTTAAAAAATATGGGATTTTAGATATTCATGAGAACTACGTATTACCAAATTTGACAAAATCCTGGAACGATTGACTATAAAGTGTTAACAAGTGTGCTACGGACGAAGTGGACAAACGGACGGACAGACGATCTCAATACAAGATCCACTTCAATTTTGTAAGCGAGAGGATAAAAACCATTTAAATTGGAAATGCAGACACATGTTATTTTGAATTATGGCAATAGAGTGGGGAAAGGGGGAACGAAAAGTTAGTGTATTTACATGAATGAAAGCCCGTTATAAGGTTTACGATAGTAGCTGCGGGAAACAATGTCAACTAATTCTACAAATAATTTGTTTAATATAAAAAAAAAAAGAAGATGTGGTATGAATGCCAATGAGACAACTGTCCACAAGAGACCAAAATGACACAGACATTAACAACTATAGGTCACCGTACGGCCTTCAACAATGAGTAAAGCCCATACCGCATAGTCAGCTATAAAAGGCCCCGATATGTCTTGATTAAAAGTTGTATTACATGAATCAAATAAAAAGGTGATTCAATTGTCATGGTTATTCAGTTCAGGATTACCAAATTATCAAATTATGAGAACATATTGGCAATTCATGAACACAGATAATCAATCCGAGATCACCGATAGATAATCTGAGTTCACAGATTTTAAATCCGATAACCATGGGTTAATTTGTTTGAGTGTTTCAGTTATAGATAATGCATGATTGTTCTTTTCGCAGAACACACCGAGGTGTGTCGGAATTGATTAAACGAAAGACCGATTGTAGGGGGTCTATCTTTGAGCAATCCTGACACCCCGAGTCAAAAACAAAAAAGTAGTATATAAGCAAATGTACTACATTTATTTATGATCTGATGGATAAGATCGAAGAAGACGACATTTCTGGATTTTAACTATTATTCGATCGAAACGGTCGAATGGTCTTTTATACTAGAGGCTTTGCCTTTATTTTGGCTTTTATGATACATTTATTAGTTGGAAAAGGACATGCTACTGTGAAGCCTCTAGTGCAGTGTTAAACAACGGATATATTTCAGACTTTTTTTTATTGAAAAAATGGGTTCGTCAAGGGAATCCTTTCTCTCCGTATGTATTTAGTTTCGTGTTGGAATTACTCAGTACAGCTATTAAAAATTACCCTGATGTTGCTGGTGTAACAATTAATTAATCAGAATGTTTGTTGAGTCAATATACTGACGATTCATCGCTAGTCCTAAATGATGACAAACAGTCTCTAAATCAATGTTAAAATAAGTTTGATAAATTTTCAGAATGTGCTGGACTTAGTTGTAATGTCGAAGCTGACGCCATATGGATATGGTTAAAAAGGGGAAGTATGGAAATGGATAAGACTCTATGCAATTTTGCTTTGTATTCAAGTCACTATTAACTACATAGGCTTATAGAGAACTAACATATATTGGAAGGGTTGTAGTGATTAAAACTTAAGCACTTCCCATTTTTGTTCAAGTTCTAACTGTCTTTCCTAATCCCCTAGACACATATTTTTTAATTTTCATGCCCCATTCATTGGCATTATGTTTTCTGGGCTGTGCGTCCGATCGTTTGTTCTTCCGTCCATTTGTCCGTTCGTCCGTCCGTTCGTTCCACTTCAGGTTAAAGTTTTTGGTCAAGGTAGTTTTTGATGAAGTTGATCTCCAATCAAACTGAAACTTAGTAAACATGTTCCCTATGATATGATCTTTCTAATTGGAATGCCAAATTAGTGATTTTATCTCATTTTCACGGTCCACTGACATCTGAACATAGAAAATGATAGCGCGAATGGGGCATCTTGGGACACATTCCTAGGTTTTTTTTATGGAAAGGAAACCCTGATAAAGTGAAAAGAACAGTGGTTTTGTCCGATCACTGTGATGGCGATCTTAAAATGCCTAATATTTACCAGTTTTGATATAGTGTAAAAATGTCGTCCTGGCTGTATAATGTATTAGATCCCTAAAATTACTCTCTTCGAGAAAAATTGTTGCTTAGTCATATACAATTTTTTTAGGGGGTGGGGGTAGGGGGGGACAACATTTTACACTTAAGTAAGAAAGGGTTGCTTAATTTACCAGAATAAAGTCAATCACTTGTGGCATGATATCCTGGTACATTTTTTCAAGTTGAAAAATAAGTTTGAAAGTTGAAACAATACAGATATTCTGGCCCAGTCCATATGGCTAAACCCAAACATCAAAGGGGATTGCAAGATGATTGTGAAGGCTAAATATATTGGAAGTATATTTTGTATCAATGATCTGGTGTCAAATAATAATACATTGTTCTCGTATAAAAAATTTAAGTTTAATATCAATACCAATTTTGTGGTGTTTTGTGTTATTTAAAGTGATATTCCGAATAGTTGGAAAAGTATGATAGAAGGTAGATCTAAACTTGATTATATTGAAAATACAAAAGTAGATAAAGTTAAAAAAGAACCAAAATATTGTAATTTTTTCTATATATTATTTTTGGAGTATAATAAAATTCCTTTAATAAATTGGAAATAGATTGAAATATAATGATTGAAGATTGGAATGCTATATAATTTATGCCCTTCATAATAACCAGAAATTCGTTTTTACAAAATTTTCAATTTAATAAAAAAAAAAAAAAAAAAAAAAAGATGTGGTATGATTGCAAATGATACAACCTTCCACAAGAGGGTGAGGGTGAAAATGACACAGAAATTAACAATTATAGGTAACCGTACGGCATTCAACAATGAGCAAAGCCCATACCGCATAGTCCGCTATAAAAGGCCTCGAAATTCAATGTAAAACAATTCAAACGAGAAAACTAATGGCCTTATTTATAAGGAAAAACATGAACGAAAAACAGATAGGCAACACATGTTTCCCACAAATTATGGTGGGATAAAATATTTCAAGTATTGGATTAATATAGAAAAATACTCTGTCCCTGAAATAAAAATAAAAATAGATCAGAAGTGGCAATTGTTAGAAGCAGCATTTAATTAACGAAATGAATTGTAATATTTATATCTTATTGTACCATTTTTTTATTATATAATCGATCTTACAAGTGTTACTTAACTTTTTATACTGTGTGTCTAATACTGTATCATGTTATTTCACATGTTTCATCTTGAAAAATAAAATAATTATAAAAAAAAAACTTCTCTTTTTTTACCCACTCTTACAAACCTGTTTGTGCATTTTCTATTGTAAATCAACGCAAAATAGTAATGTAAGATACCTTGTACGATCCCATTCCAGAAAGAATCTCTTTTGTTTACTTATTGTACCCCGAACTAATTAACCCAGTGTAGGTCTTTCAGTTGAGATTCAATTTATTAAAAGTCAATCAGGCATGACTAATCAGGTACACCCTCTTAGAATCAAGGGGTTGAAAATACGATCCGATAAAAACAGCTAGTGGAATACCAAACCTGATCGTATTACATATCGGATAATAGCTAGCTTAACGTTTTGAAGCGTAAGTTTTATTTATGTTAATTTCAAAACAGGTTTCTAATACTCCATTGTTATGCAATCGTGGAGAGACTGTAGCCGAGAAATACCCTACCGTTTAAAAAATATATAAATTTTAACAATGAAATTGCAACAACATCTAATGATGTACTTAACCAAACATGTAAAGTATTACACTAAAAAAAAATCTAAAATAGCATTTATTACAATAAAATCTGACGTAAAAGTTGCTGATATAAACTAAGCAAATACTATCAATTTCCTACACCTTCGCTAATATATACTTCAAAGACTGAATGCACACAAGTCTCTGAGCTTGAGAAAAAATGATGCAATAGCGCTTTGATTGCAATGGCTCGACAAGAAGTACACGGAAGTGCACAATTTATTAAAAAACAAAATGAACAAAATATCAATAGAAATATGTAAGCAACATATGCAACAACCATGGAAAAATACATGAATGTAAAAATGTATTTTCTGATAAAAAGAAAATTAAAAAAATTAACACTTAAAGTAATTTTGACATTAATGAAGATTGTATGATAAGAAAGTTAGCAATTATATTCGAGATTCTGTAAATGTTAATTAGAAAACAAAAAGAGTCAAACAAACATAACTAAACAGGTAGAATGCACATTGTGGCGTCGATTTGCCAACAAGTAAAATTATAAGTATCGTACTGCCGTTAAAAAAGTTAACATACTATGACAAACAGTCTAAAGCAATTGATGACTTTTATGTAGACGAAACCTGTTTTTTTTTTTTGTATAAAATTCGTATTCGGATTACAACTTCCCAACAAATTGTCACGGTAGTTTTTAATGGCTACGGATTATAGACTCTTCTCTACTAAACAGCTATTACTACAACGGGATGGTCAAGTATTTTTAGGGTAAGCTTTCGTAAAGGCTCAAAATACCATTAGAAACACGGAACATAGAGCCAAATTCGATATTAAAAAACAATTTAAAAACACTAGGGTCATCTTTCCAACCATTGTCTGAGTAGATCATTATGGCTAGGGATTATATACTGCTCTGATAAATATCAACTGGATAGTATTACAAAGGGGAGTAAAATACGCATTGGGTACCCACTTTAATTTCCGACCCATTTTTTCGGTAGTACATAACGGCTATTATAAAAAATCTCTGCTCTAATAAATAGCTATTGGATAGTACTACAACGGGAGGGTACATGGCACAGAACAATCTCTGATTTTCTATGAGATAAGCTACTGTAAGATTATCGTATGAGATAAGCTACTGAAACAAAACGTTCTAAAACTGGGACATAGTATAATAATGTAAATACAGAAGACAGAAAGTCTACCCAAATTCCTTTTAGTCACATATGTATCTACATATTAAATAAATTTCTGCATTATATTAGAAAGATTGAGAGATCAAGGGGTTCTCGCAATTGCCTTGTGTTTTTTTTTTTCTACATAAGACTCATCAGTGACGCACATATCGTGTTTTCGAACAAAAAAAGCAACAAAAAAACTATGACTTTGAGGTAAAATGAAATTGTCGCTCTAGTAGTTTTCCAAACGCAATTGCAGAATGACGAGTTGCAGGGTTGCTTATATATAAAAGAACTGCGGGATATGAATTACTAGATAGCTTGACACTGGTCACTATTGGCTGCTATAAGTAAATCCTTCGTGTTGTATACGATACAATCGGTTATATCTTAAGACTGATTTTATCACAAGGTAGCACTACAGTCTAACCCTGATTTTTTTATGATTTTTTTAAAACATAATTTTGAAGATTACAAGAATAAACCAAACCCTGCACAGTTTGTAAAACGTACAAAGTCATTATCATATAACACAGGGAATAAATTGATAATGAACTTATGTAAATAAAAGCACATGGTAAATAATCTAAATATATAGACATTTAGGAGGGGCTAATATGTCAATCATCTGTGTCCAGCTGTTTATCCCTGACCACAAGTTAATACAATACTATGTCCCAGTTTTAGAATGTTTTGTTTCAAAATGAATGTGTAGGTCTCCAAAGATATAAGGTGAAATGAGGTTTAGCACCCAGCAGTTAAATAAAAATTCCGTCTTAATGGAGGCAGATATCAAAAATCCAACACACATTTTTTTCGTTTGTGTATGGTTGATTAAAGGGATGAAAACAAATTTTTATTCCATATGACCTAAATGTGCCATTTTTATCCAAGTTGAAAGACATTTTTGGCACATAATGAGCTATATTTTGAGATTAATAAAACCAAAATAAATTAAGATCTATATATAAAGAAAGAATACTATTTCAGCTTTCAAATGATTTAAAGAGTCTAAAAATCCATTGAGAATGTTTAGAAGAAAATTGATCTTTAAATACTGTTGGTTAGAGTCAGAAAATTCTCTCTGTAGGGTTACCTTAATCAACAATTTGAAACAACACAATCACTATTTGAATATCACGGGGTTTTTTTCGGAAATGATTTTGCATTTAAAATATATCTTTATCGCTTTTCATAATTTCAGTATAGTTTTATTCTAGTGGTATGCTAAATGTACTTTTTCTGCCAATAAAGAAAATTAATAATCATCATTATTATTCACAAATATGTTACAGAACATGAAAAAATCAATTGATTACATATACATGATGTAATTATTTCTGATTATACAACGTGACAAAATTACAATAACTCAATGACATTTTAAAGTACTTTATAGGTATAATATACTTGTATAATATACCACCTTTACTATTAAGGATTGTGTGTTCAGATTTTGTAAAGTGTAAAAGAATAATTCAAATTCCGGACCGTTTGTTTATGTGATCATATCGTATATTCCTTTTCATCAAAGTATTGTTATGGGCAGGAGGTTTTTGAAATTCTTGAAAAGGACGATAGTTATAAACGAAATGAAAAATTATGATATATCTAGTTCATATAGATCTTTTAAACCTTTCAAACATCATGTACAACACTCACGCGTGCAAATAGTTGTAGTCAAATCTATAAATGGCGTGCATGCCAGTAACTGTTAGTAGTCTGTTGTCATTTATGTATTATTGTCATTTTGTTTTTTCTCTTTGGTTTCATATTCTCACATCGGACTTGGACTTCTCCTCATCTGAGTTTTACTGTGCGTATTGTTGTGCGTTTGGTTTTTTTCTACATTGTCTCATGTATAGGGGGAGATTTGTGATTTCAAAAAAAAACATTTTTAACCCCGCCGCAATTTTGCGCCTGTCCGAAGTCAGGAGCCTCTGGTCTTTGTTAGTCCTATATGATTTTAAATTTTAGTTTCTTGTGTATAATCAGGAGTTTAGTATGACATCTATTATCGCTGAACTAGTATACACATTTAGAGGCCAGCTGAAGGATGCATCAGGGTGAGGGAGTTCCACTTTGCATTGAAGACCGTCTAACTAAATGTTACTAGTACTATTATATGCATATGCCCTTTCATGGAATGACAATCTGTCGACTCCCGTATCTCGGCATTGCACAAGGTCATGTTTTTCTCTGACTCTTTATGATGTCATATCACTTTGTCATCTTCATTCGACTTAAGCGATCTCAGGTAGGTTTTCACTATAAATTTTGAATATACAACTGGTACTTTGAACCATCCGTCAATATATCAGTTAGGAAGTCTATCCAAATTACTTTTATACACGTTTGTATCTACGCATAAACTGAATGTCTGCATAATATTAGAAAGATTGTGAGATCAGGAGCTCTCACTATTGCCCTGTGCCCTTTATCCTGAACTTTTGACAACTTTCTGCTAAAAAGTGACAATCTAAGCCCTCCGTAGATATCGAAGATGACATTATTCTAGGAAATGCTTCTGATACAATCTTTATACATACAGCGTCTATGATCTAGTCGAATTTTATGGTCATTTAAAGACCAGTGGAGTCTCACCCTCATATAAGCGGTCTCAGGTAGATTTTAACTATGAATTTTGAATATCCGACTGGCACTTTTGGCCCTCTGTAAATACAGAAGACAGGAAGTCTACCCAAATTCCTTTTAGTCACATTTGTATCTACCTATTAAATAAATTTCTGCATAATATTAGAAAGATTGAGAGATCATGGGGTTCTCGCAATTGCCTTGTGTTCTTTGTCCTAAACTTTTGACAATTTGTTGTTGAAAAATGACAATCTGAGCCCACCGTAGATATCGAATATGACATTATTCTGGGAAATCTTTCTAATACAACCTTCATATAGACAGTGTCTATGATTTCCTCCAATTGTATGAACGTTGAAAGACAAGTTCACTTTAATTTAAGAGGTGTCAGGTAGGTTTTCACTATATATTTCTTTTTGGGGCTTTCAATAAATATGTCTATTTATATTTCTAAATGTTTCTAGAGTTATCGGTTTTTCTTTTTGTTTTAAGAAATATTGTGACGAATAACTTTGGGACGACTATGCATTAACAAGGGCGAAGTCAGTAGTTACTGTCCCCTTTCGTTACGTATTTGAACCCTAAACATCAAAACATTGGAATTAAAAGGTACAGTTACAATTTCTTTATCTGTCTTAATACTTACATTAAACTTAATCGTATTAATAAGTTACATTTTATTAAAGTTACAGTGAGTTTAATCATTTGATAACTTGCATTATTTCGGACTACATTTTACTTTCCAATTCAAGGAGTTACAATAGTTATCAAAGGTACCAAATTTAGTACGCCAGACGCGCGTTTTGTCTACATAACACTCATCAGTGACGCTCATATCAAAATATTTAAAGTCAAACAAGTACAAAATTGAAGAGCATAGAGGATCCAAAATTCCAAAAAGATCTGCCAAATACGGCTTAGGTAATCTATGTCTGGGATAAGAAAATACTTAGTTTTCCGAAAAATTCAAAGTATTGAAAACAGGAAACAATGTATGCATATCTCTGACTATTTTATAAACTGGAAAATGAGTGAAAGTGTATGAAGAATCTACAGCGTGAGATGTAAAAACAATATAATTGGTATTTTTATGGTCATCGGGTACCATAATATCTTCCTTGAGATAAGATATTATCGTTTGATTACTTGACATCCCTTGTTACTATGATATGCTCAATATGGCACAGTCCAATAAAGGTGGACTCATCCAGGGTTGATACACCCTCGTTACTAGGCAATACAGGGTAATGGTATTGTCCAATAGTGGTATATCCCAATCATTCAGGGGTATATAAACAGCCGTCAGCAGTCAGTCAGGGTCGGTATTACGATCAAATCACACGTATAAGTGATAAGATAAATACCTGCTTATTGTTCCAAACATTGCATTCACTGCTCAAGTCTTTCCAATAACTGAAGCTTAGCAGAAGAATTACCTAAAGCTTTAAGTGAGCTGCATCGAGAGAAACAGAAGAGCTAGAGAGCTAAGAGAGCCTCGTTGATAAAGATATAGCGGAAAGAGCGACAATATTGTGAGTCAGTGGAGCTACAGCGCTAGTGAGTCTGTTGAGCTAAGAGCTACAGAGTTAGTGCGCAAGTAGATCTTGCTATTTAATTGACCTATAGAGTCAGTAAGCCAGTAAGGCTGGATAATCATTGAGCTGGAGGAGCTTTAAAGAGCAGATAGAGAGTTACAGAGAAATTATAAACTAAATAAATATAAACACAAGTCTCAGATATCGAGAATCAACTCGGGTACGGACCCCAGACACGTTACAATATCATATATAAAAGTTCATCTTTCAAGTCGTTGTATTGATAAAAAATCTATATTACATAAAAACAAATATGCAACTTAGAAAAGGGTTTATATTCGAGGACAATCGAATTGACGATAGCTTGAAGAGATAATTAAACGATTTCCTACATATCTTATCAGTCCTCTTAACTATGAAAATCATCCTTTTAATGGTATCAAATATTTTTTCGTATGATTTTCAAATAATTTTGAATATCGAACCGACAGCCAGCAGCCGGTTGGATATTGAATATCGAATATCGAAAACGAACCGGCTGCTAACTTCACATACAATACTTTATTCCAAACTCCTTAAACTTGGATAAAAATAATCATTAAGAAATATTACACATAATGCATTTGTAATACGAGCATACTTATGTAAAGAAGATTTTCCAAATGTTTTTACAAAAATCCACCAAGCGGGTGTTTATCTTTTATAACACGAAATGTTGAGTAAATCTCTAAAATTTTGACCGAACTTATCAGATGAATATATAAATTTTTTATACATATTTGTATTATTTACGTCATAACAGCTTGTGTGCTAATTTAGGTAAAATATACACCTACAAATCGAAACTGTAATGTATACCCTTGAGACTGACACATACCAAATATGGCATGGTTTAAATACTTGCTAGCTCCCAACTCTCCCCATGATAAATTCACATAGAAACAAATACACAAAGAATCGATATGTGAGTATTTGCATTTACTGGAAGTTCCAATAAAAAAACAATCAATCCAAGACAATGATATATTTTATTAAGAATGGATTTCTACTGACAATATTCATATTCTTCCCATCTATCTTGTTATCTGTAATATATTGTCTAGTCGTGTCGAAAAACCAGGCCGTACACAGTTTAAATGTACTTTAACTTAAACAAATTAACACGTGTATTTTGCCTTGTTTTATTATTTTTGTTGGATCACATTTATAGATACACTTTTATCTGAACAGATACTAGACTGACAGAGCTTCTGATATTATCGGAGCTTTATTGCATAAAGAAAACAAATCTGTGACGGGATAAGTGATGCTACACAAAACACTTATACAAAAATGTGTTTCAAATACTTTTTGTAAATATACACACTGTAGTCAACAACAATATACACGAACATCGAACATTTCAAACTTCACTTCGATCACCCTAGTAGGGAACACAAATGCTTATCTAATGCAAGAAAAAATGAATAACTACTTCCCCTATAAATACAACCAGGAGCTGGATCTATGTTTATCATAACATGCTTACGGATGTACAAAATCTTATCTATTTACTAAACGTTTCAATTAAATTGTTTAATTGAATCACTAGTGTCATTAAATTTGTCAAAATAGTATGCAACAAATAGAAATCATGAAATTTGTCAAATCATGTTGTAAAAATATTTTTATATTCTAATCAGTCACAAGTATAAATAATCATCATTCAATCAACAATGTCAATGCAAATTCGCCTTTTCAGAATCTAATGCATTCTGGGTAATATTTTCAAAAGCGTATACCAAAGCATCGTGATTGGTTAAACACGTCCTTAACAATGGAAATTCAACCAATGACGTGACGTTATTTTTATTTTGGGGTACAAACAATTGAATTACCCACAGTCCTTTAGTTTCTGAAACGGCCAATTTCAAGGAAACAAAACAAAATTGTGTTGAGGTGAGGAACATAAATCTACAAAAATCTGCATGTAAAATTAATCAAACGAGTTAAACAAAACTGAAACGCAATCCAAAGATAGAATTATGCCTCAATGTCACTTATTTCATGTATTTAAAGTACTGTTTCTTTTCACAATTATTTGTACTGTAAGTTGATTAGAGGCTGTAGTAAAATGCAAGATTTTTACGCCTTATCTGCTAATGTGAATAGATATTAGAAGATGTGATATAAGTGGCATTGTGACAACTCTCCATCTAAGTCACAATTCATAATAGTAAACCATTATAGGGCAATACAGAGCCTTGGATGATACCGGACAGTAGGCTATAAAGGGTCCCAGAAATAACTAGTGTAAAACATCCAAACGGGAAAACTTATTGTCTATTTTATATATAAAAAATATGAGCGATGAACGCTTATTAACCACACCAAGAACCGACAACCACTGAACATCAGGTTCCTGAGAAAATACAGATGCAGCGGGAATAAAATTGTTATAATATAGTTCGTTTCTGTATGTGTAACATTATAATGGTGTGTTTCTGTTGTGTCGTAGTTCTCCTCTTATATTTGACATTTCCTTCAGTTTAAGTTTGTAAACTGGATTTGTTTTTATCTCAATCGATTTATGAATTTCGAGCAGCGGTAAACTACTGTTGCCTTTATTTAATAAGAAACGAAGTTATTACCCTTACCTGAAACAAAGATGTAACATCACACTATACCAAGACACACTATAAAAAATAAATTAAAATGGCTTAACTCAATCAAAAGACTTATGAACACAAACAAGTGAATATACACTGACATCACTTTACATAAATTGTTTTCCAGTAAGCATTTAAAGTTTAATTGTTCATGCGTTCTATTCAAACATGGTCACCTCATCTGGAACATGTGTTCCGCTTTGTACACCCCGCGGAAGTTCAACTAGCAATATTTTCTGTTTATATGCTTTTATGTCTTTAATATTCTGTGTGATCTCTTTGAGGTGATTTTGGATCTGTCCAACATCAGCTGTTACTACCTCAACTTGTTCTTGTAAGCTTAGTTCTGCATCGTGTTTATAACGGTCTTCCAAGCTGTAAAATAAGAACAATGATAATCCATGGGCACATTTGTTGCAGCCACACTTTTTATTAGATTCTGGATTAGGTAATAAATTGTTTATGATTTGTTTGATCCGATTTTGGTTTACTGGTAAAGCTTAGTAAAAAGGTTTTTGTTTTTAAGAAAGAAATGTTTTCGTTTCAAACTAATTAAGAACTGATTTGACAAAACAGGGTTATCAAACCAACCATAACCTAATACCAGTAACAAAAACACGAGTTAATGTATCACGTGTATAGCAAACAACAAAAGAGCAACCAGAACTGTGCATGCGGAAGATGCAGTTTTTCATTATTATTGATTTTATAAGTTTAATAATAGCAAATGTAAAAAAAAACATCCGTATTGTAATGCAAGTATCAATGTTCTGAACCACTAATGTATCTAGGTGAGTTATATTTAACCAGTACATGTTTAGAGGAAGCTTTTGATCTTCTGAGCTTGATAAAACTACTTAAATTGTATGCATTTACAAAGTCAAACTATCTTGACATATGTTGTTCTTTATGGCTTTTTTTTTGGTGGTACGTCTTTTATTTCTGCGGGATCACGTGCTGGTTGCTGATTAAATCTGTTGTACAACAATTCCTGTTTCCCCAATACATATATATAATTTAATTTTGGATGTAACGCGTCGTCTGATTGGCTGACGTTATTTTGTTATGAGCCCAGTTTAAAATGGAATTTAGAATTAAATTATAAGAAATGACTGTAATATTTTTTCTATCTATTCGAAATAACATAAAAAATGTGGTGCACACTGTTAAATAACCCGCTACGCGCGTTATTCAGTGTGCACCAAATTTTGTATTCCTTAAATATATATCGTCCTGAGCATACATAAAATATTGACCACTGGACATTAAGCAAACAAAATCAATATATCAATATGAGTCACAATATAAAGCTTTTTGTCGACTGAGGTCAGCAATCGAGTTAAAAAGAAAAGCTTCATATTGTGTTTGAATATACAGTTTAGGACAGTTAGATAATCAATTTATCGGATTGTATTTGTAACAAGATATTACAAGTGTGTTTCCTTGTTTTGCCCGAAAAAAATATGTCAAATTTATCAATGTCGGTTCGTTTATGATGACATCGATGATCAAAGTTGTTATGTCCTGCATTGTAAACATCACAAAGCCGTGATAAGCAAATAGCATCTGAGTAAAATGATATAAACAGTTTGAACACATGATACAATAAAAACATCCCATACCTTCCATCATCACTTGATATAGTCTTAGCGCGAGATCTACGTAACCGAATTGACGAATTCAAGTAGCTTTTAACTGCATCTTTTTCCAATAAATCCAGTCTTTTCTTTTCTTTGCCTTTAATCTCGATTCCTAAAATAAACAATTGATTTAGAACAGTCTTACATACTTTTTAACACATAATCATGTTTGTCATTCAAATGTGTTTGTATTTGAATAATAATAATAATTGAGTTATGCTCATAAAAACAAGAATATGACTAGTCCTTGTATTTGACCAACTGTAAAAGGAGCTATATATGTGATGGCAAAAAAAATGCGTTCAGATCCGACAAAAGACATTATTTGATACCCCAAATGTTTAGATCTACTATATGTATAATCAAGGTACATTTCAAAAAAAGTATATGTTATTTGTGACATTAGCGCTCCCATATCCTGTCAGATCAGATTGGGTTACATTTTGACCGATGAATAAATATATCCAAAGATACAACAAATTGTTTTCCAAAAACTAAGGATTTTCTTATCCCAGTAATAGATAACCTTAGCCGTATTTGGTACAACTTTTTGGAATTTTTGATCCTCAATGTTTTTCAACTTTGTATTTGTTTGGCTATATACCTATTTGATATGAGCTTCACTGATGAGTCTTATGTAGACGAAAGGCGCGTCTGGCGTACTATATAATAATCCTAGTACCTTTGATAACTTTTTACAAAAAATAAATAACAACAAGCTGGAATGTAAATACTAATATATATTTCATATGCAATTGATTAGGATTTTGTCTCAAGTAACATGAGTGTTTCTATTTGTAAATGTATATTTACCATAGGTTATTACAGTGTAAAGTCAACATTTACGCTGAATGCCACAATGTAAATACGATTTAATTGAATATCGTTCTTGACTGTTCATAATAACGTAGCGTTTCTAGTGTACTCGAATCAGGAACAAAATTAGATTTGAAGTTTAAGCCAAACAACACAATACGTCCGTAGTCAACAAGATATTAACGGGATCGATTCAACAATACATATGTATATATACAATACATCAAGCTTCAAGTATCCAATTAGTCTCAAAAATATGTGAACAAATTCAAAACTGACTATTACAATACCACATTTATACCTAACGATACGGTACCTAAAATGCACATATTAAATATAAACAGCTGAGAAATTCTTAAAAGTTGTTTTTGAGACTTAACAATATTTATTTTTGTTATTTGACATAATACATGTTATTATTATTATACACGTTTTACAGACCAAGCTTTCACTGGGAAAGAAAAATGTACGAAAACGCCGCCATGCGACGTTCACAAAAAGTCATCTTTTAAAATGAACAAAAAAAAATCATGTTACAAGCATCCATTTAAAAAAAAATAGTGGCGATGTTCTAATGTCAAATTGTTCTAAACATTTGAAAAAAATAAAACAAATTATTAAAAGTTATTTCATTTTTAATGAAGGGAATTTAAGCATAGATGCATTTTCTGTACTCCCCATTACGGAATCATGGATATTTTGGAGGTCAATTCAAACCCATTTTTCGATGACTTTTAATAGGGATTAAAAACCAAATTGGTATACCTATATAATAAAGAAGGATACGGCTATAAAAATAAACACAGAATGGCAATTTTCGACTTTATCATAAAAACACGTAGGTGAAAAAACTATTAAGGTAGATTCATGGTATACCGCCATCTTGGATTGTACAATCACAGTACAAAATCGGTCTAGTTATTTGCCCAAATCAGCAAATTTGGAAACAGATTTGCAATTTAATGGTCAGACTGTTTATTTATATAAAGAAAACTTGCTAATTTATTGTATTATTCAAAATATTTTAACAAATATCAACCTTTTTGGTTTTTAAAATCATTTTTTTTTCAAATGAGCCATTTAAGGGGAGATAACTCTTTCAGCACAAAATTCATACTGGGCTAATAGGGATTTTTTTTTATTTTTACTTGTGGCAAGAAAACAAGTTCGGTGACACCATGTTTTCTTTTTATTTTCTTAAAACATATTATAAAACCTATCTTCTCACAATTTTTTTCAAAATTCTATCTCATAGAATTTTTTTTATTCACTGTTATGTGTTTTTTCATGAACAAACTAACCAAATTTAGGCAATTTTCAACGACTCATAGCTTGAAAAATAGCACGGTGACCAATACTTTTTATTATATTTTTGAAAACAGCATAGGAAAATCTTCATTTTGTCAAATTATAAGAAAATTCTGTCTCAAAAAACATTTACTTATGATCTACCTTAAATATGTGTACTTTGGGTACCGCCACCATAATTCTATTACTGACAAAACAGGTACTGATATAACGTACAATCACTGCTGTGATTCTTATCTGTATAGAAGGAAATAATCTCTCTGTTTTACATCACGTGCATGCATCTGTACTATTTTTACATAAAGAAGATGCACGAACAACTTTTTTTCACGGATTGCATTCTGATATTTTCTGCAATATCAATACATTAGTGTTGAAGGCCGTATGGTTTTTTTTTATATTATACATTATACATTTTAAAGTTACATGGTCATACGTCATTTTGTGGTATTTGCATGCTTACAGATATATTTGAAAGTTTCTATAAGAGGGACGAGTGAAAAATAAGGGATATATTAACTCAGCAAAACTATCAAAAAACAAATCACATTATAGAAAACTAATTACTGGGGAACAATAACCCTACACAAGAGCCTTGGTTGATATCAGGTAACAAGAAAGGGAAAGCTTTTCCTGCTCCACCTGTGACGCCAATTGTGTTGCTTGTGTAACAGCAAATCCGTTGATAAGTATTTGAGGAATATAGAGGACGACGTTATGATTATGACAATTACAACTTATCCGTCATCATCTGCGAAACAGATTTTCTATAATTGTCAATCAACTTGTGATGGCGTCCGTACAATTTCAAAGGAGCAACTTCAACTTGACCATTTGGTGATTTATGAATTCCTTGTAAGCCATTTTTGTTCAACTATTTTCATCAATCATGTATACAGTATATCATATGGAAGAGGATGATATTTCGTTTTCGATTTCTTCGCTGACAAACACTTTTTATAATAATGATACGAAAAATCATCAATTTTCAGTTATTTTCGTGGATTGAAGACAATTGTATTTATGCGATATTGTTTTCTTGTTTTTGTTAAAATCTGCATTTCCTCGAACATTTAAATTCGTGCTTACCATATAGCCACACGGACATTGGGTCTTCCTTGTGAGACCGTGTAAAGTGTTAAGCTTCTCAAGTAATCTCTGAAACCATGAATTTCAATTTTTGTGGTTTTCATGGTTACAGGTGAACCACGAATTTAAATTTTCAACAGGTTTTCTGCAGACTTTGGCAAACCTCGAAAAGGCAAGTTTTCTGCATTCCACAAAAATATTACCCACGAAAATGAATGAATCAACAGTGTATGATTGATTTGTTTAGCTAATAGATATATACTTACTGAAAACATTTACTTGATTTGTTTTACTGTCACAACATTTGTACAAGATATAAAAGAAGGCCCTCTTTATGTGGTTTATAATTATAAGTGGTGGCACCAACACACATCTGTCGTAATACTCTTGGACAAGCGAAAATCTGTGAAATTTCCAAACGAGTTCATTGTTCTCCTGAAACTTATTAAATGTGTGCCTGTCATAAAAAAAACAAGACAGGTTTAGAAAAGTATATTGTTCTTTTGTGAAATTGTTAAAATGCTGGCTATTGAATTGAGAATACTTTAGGCCAGTGATCACAAGAAATTTCCGAATATATATAATGTTTAGTCTGATAAACAATTATCTTCATGTCATATAAATTTGAACCATTTATATTGCATTATAAACCCACTGTTGCGTTGGTAAAATAAATCATACATATATGAATACTCCCAAATGTTACAATAGGCGCGTTCAAATGTAGAGTAAAGAACTTGACCAATCTGTTATAATTAAACAAAATCATATGGTCACTATGGCAAATGTAAAAAAAAAGATATGGTATGATTGCCAATGAGACAACTCTCCACAAGAGACCATAATGACAAAGAAATTAACAATTGTAGGGTCATCGTACGACCTTCAACAATGAGCAAAGCCCATACCGAATAGTCAGCAATAAAAATCCCCGAAATGACAATGTAAAACAACGGCCTTATTTATATAAAAAATGAACAAAAAAACAAATATTCAACACATAAACAAACAACAACCACTGAATTACAGATTCCTGACTTTGGACAGGCACATACATACATAATGTGGCGGGGTTAAGTCGATTACATAGTCACGTTACAATAACGTGCAAGATAGATATATAAGCCTGTCCGATACAAACTTAAGCCAATCTTACTTCAACTGGAAATTGGATATAAGGAGTTATAGCGCTTGTAGAATTGACAATATCTCATTGCGTCTAAAGAGGGACGAAAGATTACAAAGGTACAATCAAACTCATAAATCGAAAATAAACTGACAACGCCATGGTTAAAAATGAAAAAGACAAACAGACAAACAATAGTACACATGACACAACATAGAAAACTAAAGAATAAGCAACAGGAACACCACCAAAAACTAGGGGTGATCCCATGTGCTCCGGGAGGGTAAGCAGATCCTGCTCTACATGTGGCATCCGTCGTGTTGCTTATGTGACGGGTAAATAGTCTAATTCGGTAGGTCACATAAATGTTTCGTCACTGGAAAGTTGATCGGACACAAAATTGTCAGTTTTTCTATTACGTTAAGTGTGTATCCTCCGCCTCTCTCTTGTCTCATTTGCAATAAACAAATATCTGATCAATTTGTGTTTTGAATTGTGTAGACATTGTTTTTGAAAGATGTGTCTTTTAATATGTATCTTGGTTTTTTTTAATCAAATACTTACGAAAACATTGCTATAAGAAAATTGATGAGAATAGTTTGCGTCAATACCATGTAAAGAGCTAGCAACACTATATTTATCTCACTGATTTCTGGGCCAGTTCCTGTATCTCTTTCCTCTTCTGTACCCCCTTTTAATCAGAACATTAATTGAATTGTAAACACATACAATTTGATATTTGCAAAACACATCAATAATTGAAAATAATGACTTATTTGTGACTGTTAAATCTACCCTTAATACGTTTTGTTTAAATTAGGATTTTTTGTCATTCGATTGATTTCATAAAAGTGAAGGAAAAAATTGATCTTAAGCCTTTCATGCAATTTTCTCCTTATTGCAAGTGTGAACTGGGGAACATTAGCTTGCATGTAACTTAACATGCATTTCAAAATGCATGTCATTTGCCCCGGCTTATAAGTTACTCTATTAATTTTCATATCTTTCAGGGTACTTGGTTCACCAATGTATGCATTGCGTATTCGTGTATCCAATAACTGACAACCTGCATCTGCTTAAGCACTATGCATATCACTCATGTTTACTTGAACTTGATAAATGTTATAATCAATGGTAGCAGGGTATCTCCGATCATGGCAGTATAATGTTGCTAGTGAGTGCAAGCACTGAGACAATCTTCCACTTCATGAAGACGGCCAAAGAAATTTCAATATTTTCTTTTCTTTACCTTTTTTTTCACAAAAAAATATACCTCTTTTGATTTAGTAAAAACCATCTCAATTTTATCATTTTAATTATGACTGTATAGGCCATAAACTTTGAAAGAAAGTTTTTTTTTATATTTTTAACGCAATAAAGTCGACGATAGATAGGAAAACGGAAATCACCGGGTTGTGCGTAGATCTTAGTTTTACAGTTGTCCATCAAGTCTTGTGTCTTGTGCCTCATATATCCATGATTTATATTCACAGGTAGGAAATAAGACTAATTTAGATATTGAGTAATGTTGAGCTTCAATATTTCTGAAATGTAGACATATGAATCCTTCTAGATGCTTTTATTTTCGTCTATAGGAAATGTTCTATCAAACCCTTTATTACAAAAATCTTACTACGAATACCTTTAATTCTTCATTTATTTTATTTTTTTAAATATTTCATGTGTTAACGATAAATTTATACAACTGTTACACACAGTAAGTTGAATACGCTAATACTAAAAAAAAATGCAAATGGCTTAGAGATAAACTGATACAACTCTATAACTATGTTTCTTTTTATTATTTAATACATTTTGAAGAAAACAAATCAGAAAGAAATGCCATGATATATTTCCGATTAGACAATCAATCAATCATTGAAATAAATTATCGATTTACGTTGTTTTGTTCGAGGGGAAAATGATTATTATTGATTGCTTGTTGGTGTAAATGTCGCTTCCCGCTATCAACTATATCATGACGAGGAGAAGCTATTGTACCCGAAATAACTTCCTACTACTCGATCACCTATGCCTATCAAAAATGAATGATTTTAGATTTGCTTATTATATAAGTTTAGTTAAAAGTTGCGTCTATATATATTGGATAGTTCTCTCAAGGTGATTATTATTTGGATAAGTGCATGTACATAGGTGAAAAAAATCTGTGGGTCAAAAGCCTAGAAAACAAATTCGACGACCTACATTTCTTGGATCAATTCAAACGGAAACGTGTTAAAATATCTGTTTTATGTGATATGAATTTAATGTTGATAAAAAAAATCAAAGCATTACCTCCGTAGGTATCTAAATTCAGTTCCCCATATAACTGCCAGTATGGCATATATATGATATTTTTGAAAAGTCCATATGCAGTTCTCTTGGTCAATGTACCGTTGTTATGGTATAAGTTGTTAGGGTACATGTTTGCATGGTAAAAGACACCAAAGCTAAATACAAACACGGCAAATAGCAACACAAAGAAAATGATGTCATAGATCTGTAAGAGACAAAACATGACTCAATATATCTAAAATTTACTATCTGTGTATTCAGTACTAAAGTAATTTAAACCAAAATTGTGTGTTTATTTGTTTGTTTGGGTTTTCAAAGCGGTTTATTATAGTGTTTTGTTTTGACAAAACATTAAGCCTAGAATACATGATGAATACAACCTAAGGTTAATGTGAGGCATTCAGCAGTAAGAAATACAGTATGCTAAGAAAAAAAGGCACGGTAAAAAATATGATAGAATGTAAAATTTGAATCCAAAATTCTGATTTTTTACAAAAACAATTATTATAACGGCACACATCACGTATTTATAAATTAAGATGACGATACCTAGCTCAAATATTTTGATCGTCTAGTTATGAGTACACTGACAAAGGTCAACCCAGTATAGTGCCTCAGAGGCACCAAATCCATTACGTTTTATGATTGGATAAAACAAAAACGTCTGCTTCCAAAGTTTAATTCCTGTACTGTTTAAAACTGAATCTATGTACGTGTGTATTAATGAAAAATAATTCTAATAGAAGTTTCTTCGGTGTGTTTTATGACATTCTGTTGTTAATTGAACTTGCATGTATCAGCAATTACAATAGCTTGTCAGCGATGCTTAGTAGTTTTGAATCTTAATTTTCAAATTCTTTTCAACAGTTGACATCAACTGAAGCAGTTTGTATAACAAGGTTTCATTGGCAATTATACCACATCTTCTATGTTATATTTGATATTAAATTCATAAAAATCCAACTGGAAATGTTGACATTAGTACGCTTAAAAACCAGGTGGTATGATATGTCTATTTTCCTTCTCCGGGTTGCAGCAGGGGGTAAAACATTGAATTATCGAGAATAAATGTAAGAAGAGTCAGGTGGTCATACATAAAATGATAGGAATATAAAGAATTTAAAAACAAATACTCACCAATTTCCCCAACATGATGACCTTTGGACCAATTGTCTTCGAAACAAGAAAAAATTGCATGATGTTCACAATATACAATCCAAGCGTCAATGCGTACATCGCACGTGCATAATTAAAATCAACATCTGACAAGGTTAGTCGAAGGAGAACAGATGCAATAAACAGACAAAACATGATTACTTCGTATACTGTCCAAAAATTGAACCAAGTCACATACCTGAACGGCGCCTTTGACATAACTAAAGCCTGAAAAATTAGTTTCGTGTAGTTAATTTCTATTATATAGATATCAAAGAACTCAAATAGTTGTGCGATGTCACTTGCTGACCGTGCTTGTTAAAAAATATAAATGTGTGTACAAGATTTCTGGTTATTGACATTGCCTGATAAAAGAAGGCATCACTATTCGGTGACTTATATATAGTTGTTAATTTCTCTCTCATTTTGGTCTCTTGTGGACAGTTGTCTCATTGGCAATCTTACCACATCTTCTTTTTTATATCACTTTGCAAAATTAGAAATAGACACTTATGTTTTCCAAATGTATCCGATTGTTGGAGAAATATAAATGTTTATATCCTACTGTACATCAGTGGATTAATATGGTATATGCACGAAAAGTAAATTTGATACGGGTATTTGAGTCATACGATATTAAGGCACTGATGGTTTGTGCTACAGATTCTATCAAAACTTAACACACACATGTATATTGTTGGACACTATATCTTGCCTCCTTGTGGCTGTTTGTGTCGTTGATTGGATTTTCATTGACGTTTACCCTACATCTCCCTTCATATTTAGAGTTAAAAAAAGAATGTTGTCAAGGAATAACTTGTCGATTAAAGATTATTTTTACGTCTGTATTTTCTTTAATACATATGTCCTGTGATAATGATATACTAAACATGGACTCACCTGCTTCCAAACACTCATCGTTCATCAAGTGTTCAGATGGATTCGAATTATTCGATTTTTAATTTAAACATAATTGTTTATTTCTTTTTTACCAGTAGCACTTTAAATATCGATTTAAAAAGATACTATCATATATACTTGCTCATAGGCGATAATGTTTCTTTTATTATTTTACTGTTGTGGTCTGTTTTTCATTCTATCGTTTTTAGTGTTTGCCATTGTTTTGTCAATATATCATCGACTTATCAGTTTACAATTTTTTATCTATTTTGCCTCTCTTTTCTTGAGCAAACTCACATACCCTATTTCCCCATTAAAAGGACAAAAAGACCCGAATGTAGCAGTAGTGATGCGGCGCGGAACGGAGCCATAACGCGTTTGAGTTGTCTAGGTATTTACAATAAGACATACGGTTCAATATTTCGTTCCTGTTTAAATTGTCTATCAGTGCTTAATTTATTACCGTTTGGGTGTCCACGGTTATAACAATAGCTGTTTAAAAGTATGTTATATCATTCATCATTGTCAAGAAAGTTGATTTTCTCGGTTACAGTTTTCATAACGTATTTAGTATTGAAAGTAACATTACTCACTTCTTCGTTTACATTTAATAAATTTAAAAGGGATTCTCTCTCATTATGCATGTAGCCATAAATCCTAGTAATTGATTTGGCGTCTACAAAAGCTTGTATTAACAAATGTAAGTCTATTGTTTTGGTTTTACATTAAATATGAACGAATCAGGCAATTATTATCTATACTATTAAACGAGAAGACCTCATTTTTGGTGTCGCTTCTCCTCCTTTCACAATAAATTAATCATCTTGCCTCTGTGTCCTATAGGTAACATGTATAGTCGCATTTGTCATCCATTCTTATGATCATTAAGATTGGGTTATTTTGGGATAAAAACGAAAAAGAATGCGTCCGGATATTTTCCCGTCATTGGACAAAACTTTAAGTCAGATTAGACTTCCGGTTTGTGTTTTTCTGTACTTCGAACATACAAAGACTATGAAATAAAGTATATGAATTTGCTTTATGCTATCATTTTGAGTTCTAGCATGTATCATCCTTGCTTAACGTGTTTCAGTTTGGGTTATTTTGGGAGGAAAACGAAAATGAATAATATTTGCTATTTACTATCAATTAGTTTACAGTGGCGGATCCAGAACTTTTCGTAAGGGAGGGGGGCGTTGACTGACCTAAAAAGGGGGCGTTACTCTCATGCTTCCCCATATAATCAACAAATTTTTTTTCAACGAAATGGGGGGCAGGGCCCCCCCCCCCCCCCTTGGGATCCGCCTATGGTTTACTATTAACGGAGGTCACTGCGGATATATTTCTATATACTTACAGACATTTACTATGAATTACTGTATTTGTTATAATTTACTATAAATTCCAATGGTTATCTTGGGGGGGGACTCTTTACTATTCATGGCGTTCACTGATGTATATATATAAGTACCTTTGACTTTTGATACCTCTCCTGAAATTCTCTGTATTGAGTAATTAAAGTATATATGCATGTTCATAGAGTGCAGAAAAACAGAAGGTATAAAAATCGGTATTTGGAAAATAGGAGGAGGGCAAAAAAAAATGTGCCAGGTCCCTAAGTACCTTTGAATGTTGATACCTCTCCTGAAATTCTCCAGTCAGTATATTTTTTTTTTACAGTTTACATACGCTCTATTTCCCCGCGATTTCGCGGGTGTGTTCTAGTGTTTGTATATTAGAGTAAGGTACGCAATCCAATACATAATACTAGTATTAGATTTGGAATCTGTAGGCTAAGAATTGGAGTTCCATGTAAATAAGTTGTTTTACCTGTCTGATTTCTTCTGTCATCATAGATGCTGCCCATCCCCATGTGACATATTCATAAGTAGATATGCCACCCTTAACCATTGAATGTAAATCTGTCAGCACAAACAAACAGAAAACCACTAAGAAAGCTGTGTACGCCAACTGAAAACAAACGCATAATGTATTATCGTACACTGAAATAGTATTATCAAATCAGTATATGCATTTTATTGTTAACAAATTTATAAAAGGCTGTTTAAGGATGTACTGAGGTGAGGTTTAGGAATCTGTGTCAAATATTGGGACTTCTCATTTTACATTAAAGCGTTTTGCCCCATAACACCCATTTTTCTTTTTATATAAGACTTCAACATGTACAATAGCTGTTAAATGGTCATTTCCCACAATTTTAGCAGATTCTATATTTCTTTTCTTTCGATTTGAAACCCACAAAATACTAATACAAGTATAAGGTAAAAGTCCGAGTCAGTTTTTTCCCGCGATTTTTTAAAAATAAACATCTCGAAAAGAAAGGAGCTCCATAACCTTTCACTATTTATAGCTTATTTTGTTATTTAACTAATACTCTTAAACTGACAGTATTGATTTTAAATTCTTGACTTTTTAATTTTTTCTAAGTACATCCTTAAGACTTGATAAAATATTGTAAAATAATTTTATACATGATGTTTTTATGATGCACATGTTTCTGATACTGAATTCAGTGTAACCTTATACACCCTATTCGAAAAGTTATAACTTATCACTTGTTTTCGAAAAAACACAAACTCCTGATCGAGTATCTGTTTGTGAAAATAACATGAGAACCGAGCATGATTTACAAGTTAGAAAACAACCTTTAATGTCTGAAAAACTGATTATATTCAATCACAAAGAATTTGAATTTGACTCAGTAGATTTGCAACTAAACTTAAATGTGACCTAACATGAATGTGACCTACCGAATTAGACTATTTACCGGATTTGTAATCAAATAAGCAACACGACGGGTGCCACATGTGGAGCAAGATCTGCTTACCCTTCCGGAGCACCTGAGATCACCCCTAGTTTTTGTTGGGGTTCGTGTTGTTTATTCTTTAGTTTTCTATGTTGTGTCATGTGAACTATTGTTTTTCTGTTTGTCTTTTTTCATTTTTAGCCATGGCGTTGTCAGTTTGTTTTAGATTTATGAGTTTGACTGTCCCTTTGGTATCTTTCGTCCCTCTTTTAAACACAAGTGGATAGTGGATGAATGAAAGGTACACATTCATGGAGACAAATGGACAAATAAACGATAAAAATGATTTACCAGCTTTACAATGTTTCTATTTTAAGAGCTTGTAGTATCATAAAGGCAACTGTCTGTCTGTTGTTGAAGAGCATGTGTTCATGGTTGTATGGTGTGCGTGTCATACCATTAAATTAATCAAAATGTATTATAAACGTTCCGTTCTCTAGTTTAAATAAGATAATTATTTACTTAAGCATATTCAAAGTTCAACTTACAGGATAAACCCCATTTAACATGTTTATTATACAAACCCATTTTAGTCAGTTGAATTTTTTTTTTCGGTGATTTGTTTTATTTAAAGTGAATGATTGATTGATTGTTGGTTTCTTTACGCCGCATTTGCACAAAAAGGCTATATCGCGGCGAGAGCTAATTCGAATATTTTTACAATTTAAAGCATATTTTTAAAATAAGACAAAAAGTCCTTCAATACATTAAAATTCTAGACTAAAGCAAATTGATTATTTACAAATAAAAATCAACAGTAAGATAACGTGATAAAAATTAACAAACGACTTAAATATAATAACATTTTTTATTCTATAATAAATTTCAATTTCTTTTAAAAATGCAACAATATTTGTAAATGGAACATTATTACATAAATCATACATATTATTGACATTGAAATGCTTCTTACGAATATCAGCAAAGTCAATACAATTAATTAAAACATGTTTAATAGTATACTTGCAGTTGCAAGGTACACATTGTGGTTCATCTTCATCTTTTAAAGTGAAACACCTAGATACTGCAACTACTAATATATATGTATATAAAGTACTTACTACATTAAAAATGAATTTAGTTGCAGGTGCGTTGTAAAAGTAATAAATATTTCTTATTCTTTTATGAAATGCTATACCATTCCAGTTTTCTGCTCGTTTAGATTGGTGTTGCTCAGTAAGAAATTCAGGTCCATGCTTTGTCGACCCGTTGTGAATACCGTTTGGCAAACCTTTGTGTATGTCTAATGCATACCGGGTTTTGGGCGTCTCATAAGTAGATTTCTTTTCTTTGTCGTCTTGAATCATCATGCTTTGTATCAAAAAGGGTAGGAAAGCGCCAAAAATTACCTTCAAAATAGGAATTTTAATCTAATTTAGTCATACCAAACAATCCACCATTTTATAAATGGGAACAATGCTTGTTCCAAGTCAGAAAAATGACAGTTGTTATCCATTCGTTTGATGTGTTTTAGCTTTTGGTTTTGTCGTTTGATTAGGGACTTTCCGTTTTGAATTTTCAACGGCCTAAAACATTAACATACATACCCTTAATTTCTTTTACAACGAGTTAGAATAAGACACAAGATACACTATGTCATCATTAATTTGATGAAATCTGGAAATGATATTACCATAAACACAAAAATTATCTTATTCTGACAAACAACGTCAAACGTCCATTTTTTGGTGATTAAATTACCAAACTAGATTAACTTTAATCAATACAACTCAATCCTATTTCCACGATTTATAATTGCATTATGGCCAACAGTATCAATTATGATCTACAAGAATGACCACGATAAAGTAGGCTAGCCTATGCATAGAAACGATGGTGTTTACATTATTTTATAAACGTATAACAAAAAAACCTATAGGACATAAAAGTCCATAAAAAATGACAAAATCATATTTCGTGTACTTATTAATTAATCAACAGAGCAAGTGGAAATAATATAAATAATAAATGATAACATTAACCACAAAAACGGTCACATTCGCTTCCTATTCAAATGTGTCATTTTGTTTATATATCAACTTATATTAGACGTACATCATTCAATAATCATAACTGCTTCAACATGTTCAACAGAATCGTTTAATCTTATAAATTTTTTACAAATTAATACAACTCTAACAATGTGAGTTCCAAATATAAAAGTAGAGCAAGATGTGTCTTCAAACAATATCGCTGTACACGCTGCTGGTCGAACATAGGACCCCTGGCATAGAAAGTTGCCAATATAGTTGCTGAACAAAAGGAGTATTCCACTAGAAAAGCTAATAGAGGTTAGTTACTGTTAATTCATATATTTTTTGTTGGTATCAGTTTTCCTGCATTCAGAAAAACTCTTTTGTGAAAACTTGATTTTCGCGGTTTTGGAAAAGGCTAAATATAAATATATATCTTATCGGAACAGAAAAAAGAAAACACAATATCTTTTAAGTTAACTATTATAAGAGTTATTTGAAAATACCTTCATGTGTGAAGTATAAGTAGCAATTCGTCCCTTCCAAATTATATTCAACTTTGTTTGGCATGCAGTGTGTCCAATAAACTTCATTAGGTTGTTGTGTTCTGTTAATTCAAATATTGTTGCATTACCATATCTTTCAACTTTTTTCACCAACAGTTGTCTAGCCTTGGATTTATCTTTACAATACAGTTCTGTCATCACATTGTATGCAAGGGTTTCATAATATCTGTAAAATATTGTTGACAATTCAATTTGATTAGATAGTTCCTACCTGGGCTACGTATCTATACATTTCTGGCTTACCTATATCCCCGAAAATTCCCGATGAAGGTAAATCCAGAAAAAGTGATTCAAAAGCACGAACTGTAAATGTTGCTGTTGTAATTTTTTCCACACATTTTCGATTAAATCTTTATTGTTTTTTTTAACAATTATGGTAGTAGATATTAATGTCATTATTTGAAAATAATGATGGAAGAAAACACATAACAAATCATAAACATTTTAATCTATCTTTCCTACATCGTAGCTATATTTATTCCCCGAATCCTTTTTACATACCGCGTAAAATGTGCATACATTTTAAGCAAATAGATAGACAAGAAATATGCGCTATCAGCATCTGTCACGCTATTCTTATTTTATATAATAATCTATATACATGATATAGATGTCAATGTAATACTATATTCGAAGAGCGAATTATGTCTTGTACATTAATTGACAGATATTTTTTAATCTTTAATTGTTTTAATAGAGGCATTTTACACTCACTTGGAATTCTCTGCAAACGATGTTATCAATTCCATATTTTCTTCTGAGCAAGCGCTCTCTGCTAGCTTCTTGGCCAATGAACTTGCATACAACGCTGCACCTAAATAACATGTACTCAATCTATCATGTACTGTAAGCAAACTTATTTTCGCGTATACGTTTTTCTGCGATTATCCCGATCTAATAGATTTCGCGGCGAATTAAGTACGCCATTTTCAAACTTACATGATGTAGATAGATATTGGAAAATCCAAGTTTTACATATATTCGCGACTATTTAATTTAATTTTTCTTGGAGTTCGGTAATTTTGTTATTTTACTGTTTAATAGTAATAAAGCTCTTTAACTTTTTCGGTTCTTATACATCCTTGGCTTTCAAATATTCGGCTCTAATTGTTCGTGGTGAAGGTATATACAGAAAAAAGTCAAATGTGTTGTTTTTCATATTTCAACGTATGATTGCAACGCATATTTAAAGGACGATAATTTAAATAGTTGCAAGTTACACAAACCATGCATACATAATATGAAAATCTTACATATAAAATCACTATCCTTTTTCCAAAATAGCTCAGCCATCTCCCTTCGATTCATAAGCACTGCCCAAATAAAAAGTGCTTTAAAGGGAAATATGGTCCCTAAAAAGCAAAGCACAATAAAAAATGTATGAGTAGGTTATCATTTTTATCTGTGCATAACGATATTGCTTGAAATACTTTATATAATGTACAACATATCATTTAAAGCAATACATGGGGTCACAGCTCTCAGGCAAATAAGTACTTAACTAGCAAAACTGATAAAAGGAATCTATCTGCCCTCGGATAATGAGACGGCCTGCTACACTTCTGCAGCCCCGAGAGTCACAATTTTATCATGACAATACCAGCTACCGCTCTGACATATGATATTTTTTCATCCCCAGGAGTTTTGCAGTTGAATTGTTAATGGTAACATAATCTGATTTCTATATTCCAGTTGTTTACTTCTTAAATAAAACGACTCCTCCGGTGCGGGAGTTTCTCTCTGCATTAAAGACCCATTGGTACCATTCAGCTGTTTGTTCTATGGTCACGTTGTTTTCTCTTTGACACATTCCCTATTTTAATTCTCAAGTTTAATCTTGTTCCTCATTCAAACGCGTATTCGTTCTGTCGAAATGAACACAGAAAATGCATAACAACACTGACTATACAAGTTATAAGTTTTATTTTTTTTTCTTAATCTTTTCAATGATAACGAGGTAAGTATTGTTCAAATATAAATGTGTTTTTGGACATTTGTGAAAGTTATGTACTCAGAATTCCGATCTGACAAAACAAAATCTCAAATTTCCATGCGCTTGTTGGTTCTGCAACATAGGTGAGTACAACTATAATATAGATATAATTTGGTAACCCAGTCGCGCGTTTTGTCTACATGAAACACATCGATGATGATCGAATCGTCTAAGTTGGGAGGTCAAATAAACAAAATGAGTTGAACAGCATTAAAAAACTGAAAATTACGATAATACGGTATGGCAATCTCTGCCTGACGTAGATACCACTTAGTGTCAAGAATAATTTTACATTTTAAAATAGTAAATTGACAGCAAATGAACATATCAAAGACATTGTATCAACAGTCCGTATCAATGTATATTAGTGTTTGCTTTTGTTGTAGTTCAGTTTTTCTGTTATTCCATTGTTTTCCTCATATAATTTACTTATGTGTTTCTCTCGATTTGATTTTTTTACTCGGATTGGTATTTGTTTTATCGAATTATGGCTGTCAAACAGCAGTATAATACTGTTGCATTTATTTACATCCACTTATTTTGAACTTCGGTGGATAGTTGTCTCATTAGTATTCATACCACATCTCCTTTTTTTATAAGAACGACATGAAATGCGATTAAATTACCCATAGTCTCAATAGGCTTGAGTTGTCTATTGCCAAGTAGCAGTATAACAGCTTGATTTATATCGTCTAGATATTTAAGGTCACTGCGATCGTTTTTCCAGTTACCTCTCTTCAACATTGATTGCTGTTTTGGAAATATATTTTATTATTTTAAGTGTTTCAAACATTTGTATGATTTACAGATTAATGTATTTTACATTAAAAGAAAACACCTATCGACTTCGGTGACTAATAGCTCAAAGTTCAGTATTTTTCTGATTTTACTTATTCTTATCTACTTAAAAATCAGAATTACAACTATGTCGTGCCAATATCTAGGAACAGTCCAAGTCGATGAAAAAATAGGGTAATTTCTCCAGTGTTATGAATTGCCTAACAATTTCGATTAATTTACGTCCTAAGCCGATCCTTATCATAGATGTGATTCAAGATATTAAGCAGACTTCCATGTCTTTGTGTTATTTTTTATTTCCAGTTCAATGGGAAAGCTGGGATCAAAATATTCACCAAATGTTGAATTATTCAGTGGTAGAATTAATAAGGCTGAACATGAAATAAAAGATAATGCGAGCTCTTTTTTTTCTTTTTGATAAACGCCCCTGCATGAAGTCGGTACATCAAAAAAACTCCATCAGTGTCAGATCATTTTCAAGGTTTAGATGGTTTCATGTTTAATAATAAACAAATTTTCCCAGTCGATCATTATTCATTTTTAGTAAGATATATTTTTTTATTTATTTTAATATTAAAAAAATATTATCGGTATGAAATCATATGATAACGTTACTTTGAAGTTTGCAAGTAGGACAAGCAAAGCTTTTTTTTATAATTTGTTTTTTCTTTATCAACATTATTAAAGTAACACAATTATGAAATGTTCCCAGACAATCATTATTGATCTCTAGTCAGATATTTACTGCCTTTTTTATATCTATTTGGCAATTAAATATTAAAAATCGTATTTGTTACAACGTCGGTAGTTTGCAAGTAGGATAAACCAAGCTTTTTTATAATTTCGTTTTATTCTTTATCAACATTATTGAAGTAACACAATTATGAAATGAAATATCATCTTACTTTTGATGACTGTAAATACTCGTGTAGGAACTGTCCTGCGGTACAACTACTCTCCTTTTCTGGATCCATACACTATAAATTAAAAAAAAAAAGGATTATTGTAAAAAAAAATCAATCCTCTAAATAACAAATCATCAGTATTTTAGATTTGTTTCTTGGTATTTTCGTTTTTGCATATTCTATAATTACAGCTGAATACTACAATGACACACAAAGAGTCCAGCATCAAATACATATATAACAAAATTAACCTTAACAAATTAATGCCAGATAATTTAAAATTGAAAATCTTAAGATTTTAGGGAGCGTGTCTTTCCGTGAAGGGTACAAATACAAATGTGATTCCAAGTATATGCACTTTTTATAAAATCTCAATCATAGATAATGCCTGTATAAATATATTTCAGAATTTTATTTAATGCGAAGTGGGATACTAAAAGTTCTTTTGAAAATAGAACAAAAACTCAATAATAATTCTAGTTTGCGAACGAATTTCAAAAAATTTGGTTGCATGAATACTAAATTTTGTGTATTTTTTGTTCATATTGCCAATCGTTTTGTTTGTTTTATTGAATCTGGATTCCAATGAATGATGGATTCCTGTCAAGGTTGGGGTTGAAGCTAATCCACCAGCTGTTATCTTTTAAACTTTCGGCGGGTAAATTCAGAATGAAATTTACAAGTTCTGAACATACCTCTCTGTATAGTAAAGAAAGATTGTCTGTCACAAATTGTTGATAACATTCTGGTGCTAATATGTATTTCAACACAAGGGTTACAAATTCGACCCTGTTGTTCACCAAAGATTTTTTAAACAGCTCTGATACTGCACTATCTTTCTTTTTCAACGATTCCTGCAAATAATAAACCAATTGTTTAAACATGTTAAATAAAATAACTGTTTAAATTCATGGTAAATAAATTCATCATAGATACAAGGATTGAAATTTATGTTTATGCCAGACGCACATTTCGTCTACAAAAGATTCATCAGTAACGTTAGAATCAAAATTTTAAAAAGGCCAAATAAAGTACGAAGTTGAAAAGCAAAGGGACTAAATATAAAAAACATTACTTAATGTATTCAATTGCTCTTATAGATTTAGATATGTATTTTTATTTCAAATTTGTATACCAATTGTTAACAATGATTGTTTCAAGCCTTAATGTCAGTCTAACAGATGCTTTTATATTTAATATTTTCCCCTGGAAATTTGTCTCATTGGCAGTTTTATCATATCTTCATATTGACATTTTAAGAAAAAAATGGTGGGTTGAACCTGTTTTTTTGGCTAATACTAATACTATAATTTGTCAATTGAAGTAAGTTATTACCCGTAAATACGCAATGTCCTGTCTATTCTGCATGTTAAAAATGTGGTTTTCAGCTATATCAGGTCTATTCCAGATATTGACCAAACGAATTTTTTTCTCGGTATCCATTTTATTATCTGCAAAATGGATGTATAAAAGTATTCACAATTATACTTATATAAAATATATTCCCATAAGTAAAGTTTTAGTATTCTGTTGAATTCTATAAAGACATTGTCTTACTCTTTTGATTTAAAATAACTATGAAAAACAAACAAAGTAAGATTATATCAATGAAATAGTTGAGGGTTTGGTTTCGTTATTAATTTTTGTTGTGTGTTCTTTCACTTTTTTTCAGTTTCTGAGACAATTCAGTAATAGTACTGTATATTAACAATCTACACACAGACTTAACAGATATTAATTGACTGGAAGTGAATTTTACGAAATAACCGTAATTATCAATTTTCAGTCTTTCAGACGAAATGACGTTTCAGATCCAAATTTGTTTACCAGTGATTAAAATTGAAATGAAATGAAAATTAATAAGTTTTGATCTTTATTCATTACATAAAAATGAGAACATGCATTAACTAAATTTCAATGTTACTATGCAAAAGGAAGATTTTCCAGCACTCCTGATCGCTTAGCTGTCATTTTCTTTTTACCACAGTGGTAAATACTAGACAACGAAACGATCTCAAAGAATACAGTTTTGTCTCTGTAAATAAAGGTTAAATAGTAAGTTTAAGTATTTATTAACAAATATACCTTTATTTCTTATGGTGAAAATCATATCTTGGATATGCCTGTCCAAAGTTTCACTTGTGTCGTCTAACGAGAAAACGTATATCTACGTGAAAAAAAAAATGTCAGAATTAGATAAACTAACATCCAATTGAAACAAAGTAACCTGTTGAAGTATTGAAGACCTTTTGATTGCCTTTAATTGTTCACATCTCTTTATATATCCATATTCAAAAACAAAATTGGATATGTTCGATGCACGTTTTAGATCGATCTTCATCTTGGATTCTTTAAAACAAATGTTGAAGCAGATAGGATATGTGAATTTAATAAAAGTTATATAAATAAAACGGGTCGACATTATATGATATCGTAAAAAAGTTAGACAACTATGGAATGCCCAAATTAATGTTTCCTTACCATTTTCCTCTTTTCCTTCAGACAGTCCTTCAGTTGGCTTACATACTTGTTAGGATCATCTTTGCTTGTGTCTGACATGTTTTTTGCTGACTGAAACATTTCTGGTCCAAATGTTTCAGTAAAAACGCTATTTCCTTCACTATATAAAAATATTAAAAAGTTTTCTTCAAATTATGAAAAAGCAAACAAAACCAAAAACAACAAAAATATCCCATTGAGAATGTATATAAAAATAAACACTTTTAATTATAATCAGTTACATAAAATAACAATTAAAGAACCTTTGTTACATTCATATACCCCACTCCCCCACATTGTCAGTGGACAAGCCAATCAGTGCAAAGGGGAAAAACAAGAAAAATTGAATCACTACTTCCTGTCAATATGCACATTTACCATGTCTACATAGAATATCCTTATTATCTATAAAGATGCATGAAATTCTGGTGTGTGATTTCAGCGGAGTTACGGTGACAAGAATAGTGCTGATGGACTGACGGAGGAACGGACGAGTCAAAAACATTATACCCGATGCACATATTGCGTTGACTAATTACAGCTTTAGCTAATATAGGTGTGATCATTATTACAATATCAGATAATACTTTTTACCACCAACCTGGTTTTATCCTCGCTCAATTTATAACCTTTAGATATGAAGTCCGCTGCTTTACCCGACCCTTCTATTACTAAAACAGGAATATTCTTTCTGACAGACTCCAATGCTATTTCAAATGTTTTTGGTCCACCTTCTACAATCAACAGTATCACCGGAATCTGCATATGTGCTACACGAATGACAAGAAATAGATTGAGTAATGCAGGGAAAATAGACAAAACAAAGACCTAAAACGAAGTTTGTGTTCTGTTTAAGCCAATTGCATTCATAGCTTCCAGTGTATTAATGATGTGTAAACTTTGATTATAAATGGTGCATTTCAAATTGTAGTGTGTATCAAACATAGGAATACAATTTATTTCAACAGATCAACACATAGCTAATAATCTCTGAGCCAAAATGGTCAATGTTTATCATTTCTTGAGCCAATCGCAGAATAGTTCAATACTATACAATCATACCTTAAAATACGTTGTCATACACTTTTCAGAATTTTTTACCTTCATATTTTTGTACATGATAAATCAAATATATCACACTAAGTGTCTTTGAAAATATGATTCACTTAAGGATGTACTAAGGTGAGTTTAGGTGATAATTAATAAATTAATAATTTAAAATTGATACTTTAATCTGGTAGAGCATTCTTTAAAGATAAAAATAAGCTAAAAATATCGATAGGTCATGGACCTCCTTTTCGAGATATTTGAGATTTAGAATATGGCGGGAAAAGGCTGACTCAGACTTTTAACTTATATTTCAGTGGTATTATTTGGGTCTCGAAACAAAAGAAAGAAAATCAAGAATCTTTTGAAATTTTGACCTTTCATGTGCTATTAAGTCTTAAATAAAAAAATAATCAGGTGTTATGGGGCAAAACATTTTACTTTGAATTGTATGAAAAAACACCAAGGATTCCGAACATTTGACACGCATTCCAAAACCTCACCAAAGTACATCCTTAACTACGTTCGAATCAAACTCTAAAAATCACTATAAAAGCTAATGCGAATAACAGTTCAATCAATGCCTAACGGACTAGTAAATTCTAGATGTATGAATTGTCCTTTACAAATGGTTATGCATTAGATAATATAAACGCAAAGAACATGGTTTTCTTTATTTCTTCAAAATGTAAGCGTAATATAAATACAACAGATACTACCTTTATTATAATCTATTTGATACCTTTATTGCTTTTGTCAAGATTTCATTCTATTAGTATATCACAACTTTTTACGTAAAATTTAAAACAGATTAAAATCAGCAGTACAAGATGCATCATTTAAAGTCAAGAACAATTTACTCGTGACAAAACTCAAAAGAATAAACGAAATCCTGGAAGATTATGGAACATCTGTTACCAATCACCAATTTACACGTCATTCGTATTCGAATCGTATTAACTAATTCGAATTAGTTTTATTCTCATACGAAACGTTTTAAGTTCAAACGTAAGTTCTAATTTGAATTGCAATGCGCGTCAAATTCGCTTTACTGTCCGAACGACGTTTACTTTTAAATCGTATTAATAAAAACGCATTTCTATTGCGAATTTGATAATGTGATATAGCCGATTTAAATCAATTTGAATTAAAAACGAAGAGTGCGTGAACGCGATTAGCGAATTCGATTCAAATTCTATTTGCAAGAAATGTACGTGTAAACGAGGCATTAAACTTAAAGTATTGTTCTTACTTGCAAGATAACATCTAAGGTCTGTTCTTAGCTTCAATACCTTTTCCTCGCTGCCATCGACCATTATTAAGTGTGTATGGTTTGGTTCTAAATCCTTCCCATTGCAGGTTTGGTAATAACCTTTAACAACCTGAAAACACAATCACAATAACTTTATGAGCCACGTTAAATATGTTAAATAGGGATAAAAAAGGAAAACTAAATGGAAAAAAATCCATTTAACACGGATGAAAAATAAAATAAAAGTCGACTGATTGTGTGGAAAGGTGTATAATACTCGTATTGTTAGCAGTCTCCAAATTGGGATATTCTCCAAAAAAATTGGCGTTACCGGTGGAAAAAAAATATTATTCCAAAGACAAAATTAGGAACAACAAAACACTACATTTATACATCATATAGAAAAAAAGATTCCGACTTAGGTATGGTTTCAGAGGAATTGCGGATTAATGAATTCGGTCTCTTCTCCCAGTAGTATAAAGAATCGATTTCTCCTTTTCGATGAACTTTTTACGCATTTTGAGGATTTATTCCCGAAACAACGGTTGCAGGGGCAGAGGAACATCTTAATACTTCAAAAATTATAAAACTTAATTGATACCGCGTCATCCCTATAGTGTCTCCAATTATCGCAATTGAAAAATTAGATGGCGTACAAATGGACAAATAATTTTGACGAAGTAAATTATTTACTGTATACTCTTACCTTGCCCCATTCGGAAAATCCAAAAGCCGGAATATGATCTTTGTTTTCATGTTTATCCCTGTATTCCTGAATTGCTTCTCCTACAGAAGTTGTAATTCCTGTGTTCGTTGCTCCAGTAATGAGCCAGAGACCTAAAAGATATACACCAAACAGTATAACAATATTGCAGCAAATAAAATACTGTAAATTCAGAAATTATTGTGTGGTTTTATTATTGCGATCTTAGGAGACTGAACAAAATGCTGGTTTAATTATTGCGATAAAATCTGTATATTGATATTTTAACAGATGTCAGAAATTATTATAAATTAAGAAATGTATCTCCCTCATGCAAAGCTCTGATTCCTTTCACGGATTTGGCTATACTTTTTGGACCTTTTGGATTAGAGCTCTTCATCTTTTATATAAGCTTTGGATTTCAAATATTTTGGCCACGAGCATCACTGAAGACAAATGTATTGTCGAAATGCGCATCTGGTGCAAGAAAATTGGTACCGTTAATTTTATTTAACAGATGTCAGAATACGCTACCTTGTTGCATGAATAAAAACCTTGCAATATTTCTGAATTTATTTTATTTTCCTATATTGCTCCGTGCCAAGGGTTAATTTACTGATTTGTTGACTACCTTTTAGATGTCTTGGCAACTGATAACTGGTCATATGAATTCTCTCTCTATATATATATATATATATAAAGTCTTTCTCTATTAGACAATCTAAATAGTGTAGTAGATCTGTTTGGCCACGAGGTTTGCATTAAATTTCCCACTTCCGATATTGTTTGAATCTTATTGAAGTGTTCTCTTTTTGATAATTTTTTAGGGATCGCTGAAAAATCTTTAAATGTGTATTTTTATGGTGATGACAGCTTTCAAAGCCCGTACGGCGTGATACCTTTGGAGAAGTTCAAATAAAAGAGAAACAAATGAACGTACTTCAAGATTTTTCAACAACAGGAAAAAGATCGATTAATTTATTGATTGTTTATTGCGTAGCGTTCAGTGATAAAATATGTACGTACATTTCTGGGAAAATATCTCGTGTCAGGCGAAAAAGAACCAAAAAACATACCGAACTTCAAGGTAAATTCGGTAAGGCCAAAACCCATAGAAACAGACACAACCAACACTTGACAAAATCAGCATACGGGCCTGTAAAACGACTGGCACCTTCCTTTTCACAAGCATTTGTTAAGAAATGGTGAGTTGAACCTTGTTTTACCGATAGCTTATCTCCAACTTGTATGATGATTGTCTGAAGTTACGTTATATTAACAAAAAGAGTGTGAGCCGCTTTGGTTCTTATAACGTGACTCTGTACATTAAAAGATCCCGCCAGTATGATATTGTTCTATTTTAAGTCATTGTGATATATTTCTATTATGAATTACAAAATACGTTGAACCACAAACGTCAAAATCATTCAATCGAGTAGTGGAATTAACTATTTGTGGATTCTTATAAATTCTTTACAACTTTCGGACTATTTTAAATCACGGTCTCTTTTTGAAATTTATTCTTACATACTTCTTACCCTGCATACTAACATTGCCTATGTGAAATTTTAAAATTGTGTGTATGTACATTGAACGACACATATATGTGACGTATAAAATTTTCTGACGTCAGACACGCGAATCAATGAATGTGTTTGTAGGTAGATGTTTTTGTGATCTGTTAAATTGTCCCTTTTAAATGAAGGCAACAGAAGAATACCGCTGTTCAAAACTCGTAAATCTATGGACAAAAAACAAAATTGGGGTAACAAACTAAAACTGGGGGAAACGCATTATATATAAGAGGAGATCAACGACACAACATTAAAATGTAACACACACAGAAACGGACTAAGCATTAGACGAAATCCGATGAGAATAACAAATATAACATCAAAACCAAATGCATGAATTTGGGATAGAAAAGTACCGTGACACGTCTAATAGTAATGTGAATTCACACTCAAATATAAGAGAAAACAAACGAAAAAATTGTAACACGATAATGACTTATGAACCTATATTTCGACTATTTTTATTTATTGTGTCCGTTTAGTTCACGCATCATTGTAAATATAACGGAATTTGATTAGAGTGTCATCAAAGTGAGAGGGTTAGCGCTATCAAACCAGGTTTAATCCACCATTTTCTACATTTGAAAATGCCTGTACCAAGTCAGGAATATGACAGCTCTTGTCCATTCGTTTTTTGTGTATTTTGTTATTTGATTTTGCATTTGTATATGGACTTTCCGATTTGATTTTCCTCTAAGTTCAGTAATTTTGTGAGTTTACTTTTTAAGTTCATTTGTCTAAAACAACAAAAAAGAGCGGGAGAGAGAGAGAGAGAGAGAGAGAGCGTAGGGATGCAACATTCTTTCTTACTTGTGGTGGTGATAAGATCCAGTAAGCCACTTTTCAATCGACTTGCAAGTGTTTCATTGTTTAAAAAATGTGCTGATCCTCCAGTAAGGGATAGAACTGCCTTTGGTGCTTTGTTAAAAGGAACCCATTTGCGCATCTCCTCATATAAAATCTTACAGTCAGTGTCAGCAGGCGCTATGATACACTGAAAAGGTATAGGACTACAAATGGACATATGAAAAATAACTGAAAGACTGATCTCGATCTTGGCGTGCTTGTAATTGTCTCTTGATTTTAAAAATTGTACTGATTATCAGTGTGTATAAGTTCTCTCAGACTGACGATTTCAAAGGTGTTTTTTTTTCAAATCAGCGTAAAGATATCTTATATTAGGACATGTTTACCTAATGTCAATCCTGTAATATTGGAAAAGAAACCAAACTCGTCTAAACATCAACCCAACAATGTTAGATCTGTAAATTTGCTTTCGCAAATTTTTGGTTCTTCCCTCGCCGAGATTCGTACCCATATATATATATATATATATATATTTGGTTTTATATCTATATGCATTTGGTCGGGTTGTTGTCTCTCTGACACATTCCCCATTTCCACTCTCAATTTTACAATTATCTACATTTATTTTTATTTTCACGTCGAAGCGATCAGTGGCGAATCAAGTATTTTCAAAAATGGCTTCCATTATCAAAACATTACACTAAATCTCGTATTTTCAGTCACATAAAGCGGGTTGTCCCTTCCAATCTTTTCCGTTTCAGACCCATTATCCAATCTGTCCACACGATTGCAGTAAACATAATCAGTATTCCTATAACAACCTACTATTTTACGGATATATTTGTTCGAGATATTATGTTTGGAAAGTTAATTCTAAATGGTATGACGGCATCTTGATTACCACTAAACAACATCGGAAGGTTAAATTAAGTTGCAGTTTCTATTTTTGTATAAAACGGTTCTGTACTAGAAATTCCAAAATAAAGCTACATGTTTTCACAAGTTGAAAGTACAGTTGAATTTCCTCTACTGGATTTCTATGCATAACATATTTGTTCTTTCAAAGTACAAATTTTAATATATTTTAAAAAACATACTGGAATTTTTATTTGCTCCTCGGTGTCTTCTGAATTCAATCTGATAATTCCATGTTTAAGGTTGTTCTGTGTCTCACCTCCACGCCTAACAAATTTTAAAAGAAAAGATATTTTCTTATTATTATATTGATTAGTATTTAAAACTATCAATTTACAACATAATATACTAAAAGCTAACAGCAATACTTAATTTAGAATCTTACAATATTTATCTTAAACGTAAAATAACAAAAATATCGAACTCTGACGAAAATTCAAAACGGAAAGTCCCTAATCAAATGGCAAAATCAAGAGCTCAAACACATTAAACGAATAGATAACAACTGTCACATTCCTAACTTAATACAGGCATTTTCTTATGTAGATGGTGGATTGAACCTTATTTTGCAGCTACCGAAACCTCAAACTTGTATGACAGTCGCATAAAATTTCATTGTATTGACACCAATGTGAGAAGAAAATAAACAGACTTTATAAGATGTATTTTTTTGGTCTAAATGTACGTATTTAAATAAGAGGTTAAAGCAGTCTGAACGCGAGAGGTAGAGAGTTGATATTTAGATACACGTGCATCTTTTACAATTATTGTGCACATTGAGTTATATTCGTTAACATTTTTTTTTTCTCTAAATTCAATTATTTATTTCCATAAAAATATCATGTAGGTTTAGTAGATATCGTGTAACATTGTTGAACATGTTGAACGTGTTTTATACATTTGTTCTTTTTGTACCCTATTATAAAGTGTTCATATAGTTGTTTTCTAACTGCAAAACAACTAAACAGGTTAAAGTTGACAATTTTACAAAGCATTATCTTCATATCATGATTCTGAAAATGGGTATGTTTAAAAACGAGATTTTTTTTCAGAATAAAAAATGGTTTTAAATGATTTGTGCATTGGATCTTATGTGTCAATACACTTGCATAATAGTTATCAAACGTACCACGATTATAATTTACTACGCCAGACGCGTGTTTCGTCTACATATGACTCATCAGTGACACTCATATATCAAAATATGTATAAAGCCAAACAAGTACAAAGTTGAAGAGCAATGAGGATCCAAAGTTCCAAAAAGTTATGCCAAGCGATAACTGAACGCCCTGCCATATCACAAACTTGTATAAAGCTTTTTAATTGACAATATAAGTAAGGTGACTTTTCTTACGTGTATTTATATTTTCTACTTATTTCCTTTGACTTTTCCTGAAAAAAAAAGCGAAAATTCAATATCACAAGCAGAAACAGTTTGAATTATAAAATAGTCTATTAAATTATTACATTGATTGTGTACGCAAAGGCATTTATTTATTATCTATTTTTTGCAGGCCTCCTCTTTAGATTTTATTGATATTTGTTTCCGGTTATGAGATGAAATGCATGAAATGACCATTCAGATTTAAGAAAAAAAGTTAAACCATTCGGATTTCTTGGAACTCTGCTTGTTACTCCTAGTCAATGGGGATTTTAAAAGAAATTATAAGGTTTAAATGCGTGTCTTACAAATGCTTAACTGGATTAACTTTCATGAGGAACGCTTAAAGTCGAATATTTTCGAAAGCCGTGCGAGCATAGGAACAGAAATAGTTGAACAGCTATATCACCAAATATGACAAATTTGTTTTAAAGATGGCCTTTTGTTTTTGTTTACTTTTTACCTGCCTCGCCGAAGGCTATAGCAGGTTTAATAACCGATCTGCTATTACTCGATGTATTTCACTTGAATGGGCGAAGTTTAACCGATTCGCTCACAATAAACCATCTATAGATATGTGTTTTAGGATAAACTCATCAATGAAGTCCAGTCATTGTTTTGTAAATTCCTTTGATGACAGTGAAAGGTGACTAGAAATCATTAATAATTATAACGACAATCATTCTTATCATACACATCTATACATAGACTGTCCAAATTAAAACATAAGCTCCGCCCGATCAGTTGAAATAACATTGGCAATACGTCCGTCATATTTACCTCCGGTTTTCTTTTTGTGTCATGTTGCTTTGAAGAATGGTTTAACCATCTGTCAATAATAACTTTGTTCTTTCTTGAGATGTGGCTCCTAGTATTTGTCTCAGTGTCCATCATTCAGAATATCTCATCTATTAATTTTAATATACAACTAATTAAACTAGAGGCTCTAAAGAGCCTGTGTCGCTCACCTTGGTCTATGTGAATATTAAACAAAGGAAGCAGATGGATTCATGACAAAATTGTGTTTTGGTGATGGTGATGTGTTTGTACATCTTACATTTTTATAAACAGTCTTGCTGCTTACAATTATCTCTATCGAAAATGAACTTGGCCCAGTTGCTTCAGTGGAAAATGATAATAAAAATTTACAAATTTTATGAAAATTGTTAAAAATTGACTATAAAGGACAATAACTCCTTAGGGGGTGACTTTACCATATCGGTTATGTTGACTTATTTGTAAATCTTACCTTGCTGAACATTATTGCTCTTTACAGGTTATCTCTATCTATAATAATATTCAAGGTAATAACCAAAAACAGCAAAATTTCCTTAAAATTATCGATTCAGGGGCAGCAACCCAACAACAGGTTGTCCAATTCATCTGAAAATTTCAGGACAGATAGATCTTGACCTGATGAACAATTATACCGCCGTCAGATTTGCTTTAAATGCTATAGTTTTTGAGTTATAAGCCAAAAACTGCATTTTACCCCTTTATTCTATTTTTAGCCGTGGCGGCCATCTTGGTTGGTTGTATGGGTCACCGGACACATTTTTAAACTAGATACCCCAAATAATGATTGTGGCCAAGTTTGGTTTAAATTGGCCCAGTAGTTTCAGAGGAGAAGATTTTTGTAAAAGTTAACGACGACGGACGACGGACGCCAAGTGATGTGAAAAGCTCATTTGGCCCTTCGAGCCAGGTGAGCTAAAAAGGAAAACGGTTAACTATGGATCAAGACTGAATTTTCGTGTTATTAGCTGCGATTTTAATTCCAGTATTCATCTGGGAAAGTAATCGGTATTAATGGGATGTTTGCCTCATATTTGTAAGCAATTTCAATCACCACATAATCCAGAGTCAACTGATTAAATTTTTTACATTGTTTAGACTGTTTAACATCTGTTATTCATATGAACACATCAACTGTCTAAACAGAACAGAAATTAACGTAGAGGAAACGTCTGAAAATAGACTGAAAAGCAGAACATGGATGATTAATTTATTGTTTTACTTTTCAGATCAAAATAACCGTTTCAAACTAAACCTAATTTGATAGTGATAAAGGGATTACCTAAAATGGATTATTAACTGTTTATGCACATTATAGAAATGGGTTTGATTTGGGGGAGGGTATCACAAATAATGCACTATGCTAGCTCCTTGTTGCCCTGTTTATCTTCCATAAAATATGCCAGAGAGACAGAAAACTCATAGATAAAAAATACTGACAACGCCATGGCTAAAATGAAAAAGACAAACAGACAGATAAAAGTACACATGACACAACATAGAAAACTAAAGACTAAGCAACACTAACCACACCAAAAACTGGGGGTAATCCCAGGTGCGCCAAAAGGGTAGGCAGATCGTGCTCTACATGTGCTACCCGTCGTGTTGCTCATGTTATTACAAACCGAGTAAATTGTCTGAGTTGGTAGGTCACATTCGTGAAAAGGGAAGGGGGTTATAGTTACGATGTAAGGAACATATCTGATATCCTCTGTGAAACGGTTAATCCATAACGGTCAACCAACTCGTCCAAATAAATTTACGAAGGAATGATTTCAATTTCACCATTTGGACCTTATAGCTTCCTTGTGAGCAGCAATCCTCTATCAAGGAAATCATGATAAGAAACACAAGCAGGGGAATATCGTATCAATTAGGAGATATATACTTCGTATGCAGGCGCTGCTGGATAATTTACATCCAAAGAAAAATTTCATTTATTTATAGGTAGTTTTTTTTTCTAACGAGATGTTTCACATATTAAACAATCGAATATAAAAGGGCCTTTATAATATAATCACACAATTGTTATTAAGCGAAGAAAATTGCTGTTAAAACACAGTCACTATACAGGTTTTTTTAAGAATATGAAAGATGTCTCTAACTTTTAGTTATTAATTTGAAGATTGACTTCCAACATAATTTTTGATTAAGGATATCCTTATACCTTTCGCAACATTTGCCAATATCTGTAAAAATTGCAGTCTGGTGCCATATTCAGGCATTTAAAGTTGGTCACAAACATACTCCAATGTTGTACATTGTAGCAATATTCTTCTAATGTCAAGGATCATGTTGAAGAAAAAAGTGAAATCACAAAAATACTGAACTCCGAGGAAATTCAAAACGGAAAGTCCATAATCAAATGGCAAAATCAATTGATAAAACACCTCAAACGAATGACTTGGTACAGGCAAAATCAAATGTAGAAAATGGTAGATTAAACCTTGTTTTATAGCGCTAAACATCTCACTAGTATGACAGTCGCATCAAATTCCATTATATTTACAACGATGTGTGAACAAAACAGATATAATAGGTAAAATTGTCAAAATAGGGGTACAGCAGTCTGGAAGAATATATCGCTACACTGCATATATATGTTGTAAAAAAAAATAAAAAAATGGAGAACACATTTGAATTAATGATATTGCAAATTTTAAGAAAACTAAGAGAGTCTTAGATAATCTATTTGTAATGAATTCTGGGGATATTGTTCTTTCCTCATTAGTGTCATAAACAAAATGATGTAAACTTGCGTGATAGTAATTTGTCTTTAAACAAGAGGCTCCCCAGAACCTAAATCGCTCACCTGTAATTTTTTGCTAAAATCTCATCAATGATTATTTATGCTTTTTAATATAATATATTAATGAGTGGCTTTTAAATTCCATTTAAATGTTTTTTGTATCTGTCCTATTTTCTACAATAGCAAAAGATAAATTGCATGTTTCTCCTACGTTCCATTTTAGCCATAGTGGTTATGTTTCTTGACGTACAAGGAAATCAAATACAAAATTTATACTAGATATTCTGAAACTCATTCAGCCCAAGTTTGGCTGAAATTGATTCAGCAGTTTCAATGGAGAAGATATTTTAAAACAAGAAAACAAGATGAACAAATTGTGAAAAATTACCTTTAAAGGGCAAAAACTTCATAAGGTGTCAATTGACAATTTTGGTCATTTCAACTTATTTACATATCTCACTTTGCTAAACATTTCTGCTGCTTACAGTTTATCTTTATCTATATTAATATAATAACCGAAAACTGCAAAATAACTCAACAATTTAGGGCAATAACCTACAAATCAGATACCCGATTTGGCTGATAATTTAAGGTAGACCTTGACCTAATGAATACTTTAACTAGTACTTGTCTGATTTTCTCTAAATGCTTTAGTTTTTGAGAGTTAAGTCCAAAACTGCATTTTACCCTATGTTCTATTTTTAGCAATGGCAACCATGTTTTCTGAGGAAACACAAAGTTTATTCGAGATACCCTAAGGATCATTCAGCTTAAGTTTGGTTAGAATTGGTTCAGTTGAAGATTTTTTAAAGTTAAAAAAACATGATGAAATTGTGTTGTGTAAAATTGTCATTAAGGGGCAATAACTCCTTAAGGATGTTTGCTTGTCATGTTTAAGATGTTTTGTCAGATTTTCGGAATCCTCTGGTATTATCCATTTGAATGCCTTAAAAAATTTGCCCGTTCTTTTTATAAATCTTTTGCATGCATAAGTCATTTGTAAAATTCTTGTACAATCTTATTCATTTTTTAATAGTTTTTGAGAACTTTAACTTGTCAATGATAAAGCTATGAAAAATCAAGAGAGAACATGTTCCCGCCAAACTTTCAATGGCCATATATATCTCGAAAGCAAGCTTAGCACATTGGCCTCTATAGATTTTCTGAAACAGAAAAATAAACACAAACTTTATTCTAGATATTCTAAGGACCATTCACTTAAGTTCGGTTTGAATTGGTTCAGTAGTTTCAGAGGAGATGTTTGAAATATTTTACACTGAACGGACGACGACGACGACGGACGCCAAGTGATGACAAAAGCTCACAGTTCGTTCGGAACGATGAGCCACAAAATTTATGATTCTAAAACTAAGAATTTCAATAGCAGTTTATGTAAAAATCATTGTGAAAACACTCATACACATTTTCATTTTTAAATGGGACACAAAATTGTACAAAATACAATGGAATCTTACCCTTGTCGCCATTTATGCATAGTTTCTGAGTAAACAGAGAAAGTAATTTACTATGAAATTTAAAATGCAAATGCAATCAATTTGATTGGCCGAGGAGTTGTAATAATATACTAATGAATTCTTATAGCCTTATGTTCATTTATGCTTCGTTACTTAATACACGGAAATGATATTTAATACGAAACTTCGAGTGGTAAATTCAATCAAGGTAATAAACATGCTGAATACGATCGCCTGGCGGAACCTGCATTTTCCGTAATTAGAATTGTGCACCTGTAAACACCTATTGGCATTGTGCAGATCTCTATTGTCGCTCGGTTATCCATATCAAATACAAGATCGTGTACAATTGTTAACTTAAGACAATAATAGGTATATTATAAATAAGATTTATTTGTAGTCGGCATTGTTTACAAAACAAAGACATAACTTATAAGCTTTAACCTTATAATTTAAAAAACTGCATTGAACTTGTAACCGAATTCAATTAAACTAATTAAGTTTAGTATTTATACACCATTTGAAAAACAGTTAAAAAGTCCGGAAAGTGAAACACAAAGAGCGATCAACTTTTATCTTTCCTTTGGAAAAAAGAAACACATACTGTAAATTTAGAAATTATTGTGTGCATTTATTTTTTGGTTTTTGTCATTTTACACAAAAATGCGATTTTAATTTTTGCGATATTGAGAAAAAATAGCGCTTAATTCATTTAAAAAAAATCAAAATTCGAGTTTCGCAATAATAAAAACATCGCAATAATTTCTGAATTTACAGTATATTATATATTAATAAAACAAGATGTGGTATGATTCCCAATGAGACAACACTCCACAAGAGACCAGATGACACAGAATTTAACAACTATAGGTCACCGTACGGCCTTCAACAATGAGCAAAGTCCATACCACATAGTCAGCTACAAAAGGCCCCGAAATGACAATGTAAAACAATTAAAACGAGAAAACTAACGGCCTAATTTGTGTACACAAAATGAACGAAAAACAAATATGTAACACATAAACAAATGACAACCACTGAATTACAGGCTCCTGACTTGGGCCAGGCACATACATACATAATGTGACGGGGTTAAACATGTTAGCGGTATCCCAACCCTCCCCCTAACCTGGGAAAGTGGTGTAAATAATTAGATAATAGTAAATAAGCTATTAGTCCAGAAACAAATACTGCTGCTTGTATTCCAGGTTTATGCGGAGGATTTCCACCAAGACAGTTTGAAACAGGCTTTGTCAACGTGGAATTCGGACAAGAGAAACACTAATGGATTGTGCATGCACTCATGATCGCTGGATTCGGACCCCATAGAGCATCAAAGGAGGCACTTGATGACGCATTCCCAAACAGCATACCTTTTGTTTTTTTTTTCTTTTTTTTCGAATAATCCTTTAGTGTAAATAAAAAAAACCTTTGTGAATGATTTTTTCCTCAGTTGAATTCTAATGAATTACGGGAGATATACCATTTGAAATACACAGTAAAAATCTGTAGATATAGGAAGATGTGGTATGAGTACCAATGAGACAACTCTCCATCCAAGTTACATTTATAAAGTTAAACCATTATAAGTCAATGTACGGTATTCAAAACGGAGCCTAGGCTCACACCAAACAGCAAGGTATAAATGGCCCCAACAATTACTAGTGTAAAACCATTCAAACGGAAAACCAACGGTCTAATCTATATAAAAACGAGACACGAGAAACTCTTTAGAACCACATAAACAGACGACAACCACTGTACATCAGATTCCTGACTTAGGACAGGTGCAAACAATTACAGCGGGATTAAACGTTTTAATGGTACCAAACCTTCTCCCTTTTCTGAAACAATAGTATAACATCACAACATAGAAAGACACACTATAAAATATCAATTGGAATGACTGAACTCAATATAAAAAACGTAGTTAAGCTATGCCTCGCAATGCTTAAAAACTTTACCTGTTGCACAGGTTTGTGTGTACTGCAAAACATGGCATCACTTAACACATATTTTTTGTCAAACGGTTGGAAAGGTCTTTAAAATACTCAACTATAACAAAATCGCGGTCAGAAAAAAAAACCCAACCATAAACAATTTTTCCTTCGGAACATGAATAGTCAACATCTTTTGATTTTACTACGTCTATTTCCGATTCAAAGTTTCATATTATTTAAAATACTGTGTCCTATACTAAAGAAATACTCACTACTTGTTACAATCGTCACTCATTTAATATCCCACTTGAACAGGACAAAATTTGATAGAACAATCAAATATAAAACTAAGTAACATGCTTGGGAACCTTTCCAATGAAATTCCATGAAAGATATACTTGATATTTCCTTGTTAACTGTGATCTAATACTAGTAATTTGGAATTGGTCTATTATAACCACACTTTGTAGATTTGTCCTCAACGAATTTAAATACAGTGAAACCTGTCTAAACCGAATCTTGCATAAACCGAAAACCTGTTCAAACCAAGCATGTTCATAAGTTCAGTCGTATCAAATTGTATGCGTCGTGAACCGAATTAAACCAAAAATCTGCGAAAACGGAACAAAATCTTAAGTCAGCCAAAATCAGTTAAATGGGACCATAGCAATTACTAAAACGGCGAGAATCAGCCTAACACTTTCACAGTTATAACTTATTTTTTCTTAAAGTGGTATATTTCAACTTCTTATTTCTTGATTATGAGCACCAAATAGTATTATTTGAAAAAAATTTCAGCAACTCACTTAAACCACGTTATTACGTGGTGTGAATTACGTTACTTGCTCTGCTCTAATCTTTCTACAGAAATAACCAATATGACAATCCGAGATAATCATAAATCGAGATATTAAAAACTTCAATCACATATAAGTTTTCGAAAAACATCGATCTTTGTAGACATTTTGCATTTCTAATTTTTTTCCCAGGTTTTTTCCGACATCATAATAAATTATCTTCTGATGTTTTTCTTGAAATTGAAATACATATTTTTGACGTTTGAATATATAATATTATAATCGCAATTGAATGCTAGAAATATTTTTCAAATCAATATAAGTATATATTTTATTCCATTTAAAAAAGAAATCTGTCCATAATTTCATTGCATTAACTGAAATATTCTGCATTGGAAAAGCATCAATCAGGTAACGTAATTCACACGAATACTAAAATGTTTTTAAATTGCAATGTTTGACAAAAATGAAGTATATATATATATATATATATGTGTGTGTAGCAATGTATTATGAAGTTTGATTCTTTGTTTTATGAATATATAATGAATGGTGGGTGTCTGGAATGTGTTCTGGTTTTACAGTATCATAAATGAATAAACAAATAGTATTCTAATTTGATTTAATCAACAAAATTCAAGAAACAAACTTTATATCAACAATCAAAATATGAAATTCATAACGTATAAGATAGAATTTGAAAATTTAAACCATTTAACATATATATTATCTATATTATACGACAAATGCACAGAAACAATATTCGTGAGTCAGTGGTAACGTAATTCACTCAAATTCATTTAGACAAAATAGTAACAAATTCAGCAAAAACGCCAAATATCTCAATGTATTTAGGGATAAATTTGATAAATGGTCGATATTACACTTAATTTAGCATTCATAAATGAACAGATAATCATCAACATTCACTTTTTGTGAATTACGTTACCACAATTTAATAAATAAAGCACATGGAATGTTTGTTTTTATAGTAGACTTTCTATTTTTCTTACATCATCCGGTAATAATTTGTACATCCTGACAGGTTTTCTGCCTACTGGAGCCGGGTTTTTGACCTGACAAACGATGTCTGTCTCTGTAACCCACAGTTCTTCAGGTCTTGTTGGCCACTTCATGGTGTGGAATACAGGATTGCTCTTGGTTATAAATGCCAATTGATATTCATTATCATTGTTATCAAAATCAAGCACCTTACAAATGTACCAAACATTGTCATATACACTCGCCACAAACGTGTCCTTTTGGTAGCTCTGCTCAAACACTATTGGCGGTTGTGCTTGTAATGACTCTCCTCCTTCTACATGTCGCTCTACTTCTTCTTCCTGTGGTTCATTTGCTTGTAATTCAATCTCATTGGTTTCAGTCCCAGGTGCATTTCTTTTTTGTTTTCCCTCCAGAGAAACAGATCGCCAGTCGTCACAAGCAGGATGAAAGCGTCCGTCACTAAAACAAAGTAGACAGAAACATGAGGTGTTTCTTATGCTTATTCAATTTCTTGTAATAGGAACAACAGCATGTAGTTCCATGGTGCCTTTCACTGCAACGGCATTCCATTCTTTCATTTCGTTGTTTGCGCTCTGACATTTGGATTTAGGAACGAAAATGTAAGTTATGTTACTTGTTTCTACGTTACAAGAAGTGTGAATTACGTTTTCTAGATAAATGAATATGAACCATCACCTTACAGAACTTTCAGTGCTTTGAGTTTTAATAGTGTGTTTTTGCATTTTCCCGAAGCACAAATTTCGTCTGCTACAGTTTCCGGTTTTGAGTTATGAATAAAGGAAATATTTTTGCACCAAACACAAGGTTAAAAGAAAGATTTAGTTTTGCCATGGTAACGAAGTTCACATCACGTATTTCACATTTTATGATGGAACAAGATTTTTTTCATGAATAATTGCCTTGAACAATGTCAACCATACATATTTTTTATTAGGATTATGGTATTGTTTAAATACTGGGTTAGTTTTATGTCTTGTGAATACCTTATTATGAAATATTGACGTAACGTAGTTCACATTCTTAAATAAATAAAGAAAAAATGTTCAAATAAGTTTGTTTATATATAGACACATATCTATATTACACATTACATGATACACCTGTTTTTAAAAGGGTATATGGCTATTATGTCGTTCTTTTAAGACAAATGTTCTCGGCGATATTTGATGGTAGACATGAATTCTTCATGTCCGTAACGTAGTTCACATAAAATGACTGGACATTCGATAAAAAACTATTTTTGATGGAATTTTAACTTATACACGTACCTTGCTATTTTTATCTGATTTTGTAACTGTAGAAAGGTAAACAGCGCGCAAATTGTACCGTTATCGATCATACTTTGCTTCGTAACATGCAATGTCCTTTTTTGCAACCGCTTTTGGACACAGCGTTTTGAGTTGGCCTTCAAACTTCAAAATATCATAACTTTTTAGTCTGTCATCAGAATATCACATAATTTGAGGACTTTTTTCTATTTTTTTTATTTTATAAGAATACACACCGTTGTTAGACCAACTAGTTTGTTATTTGATCTAAAGCATCAACGATATGCGCTGGACTCGTTTATGTGGTATTGGTTCCATTTAACTGATTTTGGCTGAAGTGTCGAAGAGATTCGGTTTTAAAAGGTTTCACTGTATATCAAGATTATTCAATGCACACTTGATCAATACTATTATTGTCCGTGTTCTATTCCACTTCATTGTTACATAAATGATTGTATTTACACGGTTGTTGACGTGACACTTTAAATTTAGCAAAACAATTATGTGTTAATTAGTTTTGATCGAAAGACAATAATTATCATCAATATGATCTTCAACACCTTTTTCTCAGTAAAAAGGGTATAAAATTTCTTAGGAAATCATTTTTAAAATATTGATCTAAACAAGTAATCCAGAATGTCCAAATTGGCATCTGTTTTAAGTGAATTTATATCAAATTTAAATCACGAACAAGATCAAAACCGAAAATTACACATATTAGGAATTAAATAAATTTTGAGTTAATACTGTCTTCTGATTGGTCAAAGTATTACTTTTATTTTCAATGTTGTCAATTTTTATGGCGACACGCCCAATCTGACGTTGTGTATTCATACGCCAACATGTGTGTACGTTGTTATTGTTAATATAAATAATATAAAAAGTTCCAAGAGCCTTATTTTTTGATAGAAATTAATCTATAATGAATGGCAATTATTTGTTTTGAATTTATTGAACCATAAAATTAATTTTTAACTCTTAGCTTTGCGGATTATTCAATGTGAAAAATATTTAATGGTTCAATAAATTCAAACTAAATAATAGCAATTCATTGAGTGATATCCACTCCTAAACTTGTATCTGATCGCATTTCCCGATTCTTAACGGACCGAGGATTAATTATGTTGTGGTTATGCATGTATGAATATCGTAATACTTCACACAGGACGTTCTGAAAACGTCTGAAATACTTGACACAGGACGTTCTGAAAACGTATGAAATACTTCACACAGGACATTCTGAAAACGTATGAAATACTTGACACAGGACATTCTGAAAACGTATGAAATACTTGACACAGGACATTCTGAAAATGTATGAAATACTTCACATAGGACATTCTGAAAACGTATGAAATACTTGACACAGGACATTCTGAAAACGTATGAAATACTTCACATAGGACATTCTGAAAACGTATGAAATACTTGACACAGGACATTCTGAAAACGTATGAAATACTTCACATAGGACATTCTAAAAACGTATGAAATACTTGACACAGGACATTCTGAAAACGTATGAAATACTTCACATAGGACATTCTGAAAACGTATGAAATATTTGACACAGGACATTCTGAAAACGTATGAAATACTTCACATAGGACATTCTGAAAACGTATGAAATACTTGACACAGTACATTCTGAAAACGTATGAAATACTTCACATAGGACAGTCTGAAAACGTATGAAATACTTGACACAGGACATTCTGAAAACGTATGAAATACTTCACATAGGACATTCTGAAAACGTATGAAATACTTGACACAGGACATTCTGAAAACGTATGAAATACTTCACATAGGACGTTCTAAAAACGTATGAAATACTTGACACCGGACGTTCTGAAAACGGTATGAAATATTTGAAACAGGACGTTCTTGTTTGTCTGAAATTTTGGCATTAGCAGTCTGAAATTTGTGTTCAGTATTTGCAATTCATATACAATTGATAATTCTGTGTTCGAGAAAATTGTAACGAGAATAATTCAGTCCTTAAATTCAGTTGCTCTACCAGATCGCCCAATAAACCTTGCGAGGCATTCAATCTAAAAAAAAGTATAAGAATAAAGCGTTTCTTCTACTGAATTAAACAAGAGGCTTTAAAGAGCCGGTTTCGTTCACCTGCATCTTCATCTATCATGATCTATCATGGCTGTTTAGTAAAAACCCTCATTATTAAATGGAACAACTCCATTTAGAGTTAAATAACAATTTCTGTGATGTATAATTACATATTTGTAGATCGTATATCGTGCTGACAATTTTCATCCTCTAAATTTTCTTTCAATCATTAACAGTCTTTAAGATAATAAGCAACAAAATGTAAATAAAAATGTAAAAAATATTATTAAAGGGCAATAACTCCATAAACGCGTCGACTGACAATTTCGATCAGTACTTATTTGTTAATCTTGTTTTGCTGATTACTTGTGCTATTATATAGAGAATAATACATGGCGAAATCTATATGACATGCCGTATCATCCCCAGATACCAATATTAGCCCGAGGAATATATTGGTCGAGGGTGCCGATACGGCATGTGATACGGATTACGCCTCATCATGATATCTTTAAATAGGAGAGTATATAGGATCTTCTTACTGGTGCAAAGCACCTCAGTTACCTTCAGATTTATTCCTGTCTTGTTTTAACAGCTTACATATATGAACTGCTTAATTATTCATCCGAAGCACCTGGGTTAACTTACAATTAGCGTCATGTAGCCCATTGAAAATATTTTGTTTTTTTTGTTTTCTATTTTGTGTTTTGTTTTCATTGAGTTTGTTGTCCTACTTCAGTAATGTTGTACTATATAAAACACATTCTGAATAAAACCTTATCACAGGGTAACAATCCACAGGAACACGTGTCACCAAATCGAAACGTTCACCGTCTTATGTCTAGTATCGGGAAATCCCCTATTATATCATATAGAAACACATTTTGTTTTAAACATTGTCAAAAACTAATGTTAGGTCCTATTTGATGAAATATGTTATTCTTAACTCATGAATGTGTCCAGTTTTTTTATAGCTTACTTTTACTCTAGATCCGAAACGAAAATCCAGGTAGGATCTCATCTATACATTTATAATACATAATGTATAACAAGTCCAAATTTTCAACGGCATACTTGATTTAGAGGGCGATGTGCATGAAAAAGTTACTTTTATCTGACGATTGAATCCTGTAAGTTGATCTAAAATGTAAAAAATCTAAACCAAACGAGTCTTATTCAAATATTTAAAACGAGTTTCATGAATTTGATTTAAGCATTAATTTGCATGCGTATACATGTGAACGGACGGAAATACGGATACCATAAAACGTCACGTCCATGACGAACGTATAAAAACTTATTTAATGAATGGCTGTTATTTATTTTGAATTTATTGAACCATAAAATTAATTTTTGACTCTTCACATTGAATAATCCGCGAAGCGGATTATGTTAAATGTGAGGAGTCAAAAATTAATTTTATGGTTCAATAAATTCAAAATAAATTATTGCCATTCATTATAAATAAATTTCTATCAAAAATAAGGCTCAAAGATATATATTAATACAAATAACAACGTACACAGATGTTTGCGTATGAATACACAAGGTTAGAGTGGGCGTGTCGCCATAAAAATTGATAACATTGAAAATAAAGCTAATTATTTTAACCAATCAGAAGACAGTAAATACATCAAATTTATTTATTAAATGGTAATAAGGAAGACATGATTCTTCATTATAACGAGAGGGAACAATGCTGAAATTGAACGAAACACGTGGTATTTTTCTATTATACAGCTATGATTATTCTTTAAACAATAGAGATTATTTCTCGTGCAAGAGTCGAGACAGCTAATGATTACCGTACAAATGTGTGTCACAAAGAAGGGGATGAACATTTTTATAGGTCAAAATACTTCTCAACAATAGAAATAAAGTGTCCATGGGTTAAATCTATTAATTTATAAACAAGTGTTGATTTGTCCCACTATGGTTTAATATCATCAAAGAATTCCTTTTTTTGCAAAACATGATTTAAATTCACATTATAAATTGTTCAATAGAAAATATAATGAAATTCACAAGTCCGTACGTATTCTTGATGCGCACTGCTTATGTCGTACAAGTGCCAAGCTTTTCAACAATTCTCTTTATAAAGGCGGCGTCTATAATCCCAAGCCATAAAGAACTACCCAGACAATTGGTTGGAAAGAGGGTGGGCATTGCATTTTTATCAAATTTGGCCTTATTTACCGGTTTCGCTAGAAATTTTCGACCTTTAGAAATGCTTAACCCAGAAATTCTTTGCAGTCTCGTTGTAGTTATATCAAATAGCTATTTGTAAGAGCAGTCTATAATCCTTAGCCATTCCGAAATCCCGAGGCCATGGGTTTGAACAAGTGGATGACCCCAATGCGTATTTTATCACATTTGACCATTTTTCCGTGTTACGAACGAAATTTTCGGCCTTTAAGAATGCTTATCCCAGAAATTCTTGACCCTCACGTTGTAGTATTACATCATAGCTATTCATTAGGGCAGTGTATTCAATCCCTAGGCATTTAGAACTACCGAGATAATAGGTTTGAAAGTGTGTGGCCCCAATGCGTATTTTATCGAATTTGGCTGTATTTCGATGTTTCACACGAAATTTTCGACCTTTAGGAATGATTACCCCAGAAATTCGATGCCATCTGGTTGAAGTAATATCAAATATCTATTTAGTAGGCCAGTGTCTATAATCCCTAGCAATAAAGAACGGTGACCCAAATTTGTATTATAACAAATTGTCTTATATATAGCACTGCTGTATTACAGGTGATTTTCACCATAAGGTACCAACTACTTGTGCCTTCAAAATACACTTTTCAGATCTGGTACATCAATGTCAACATATTTCAAATAGTACGCAATTATGTGTTTATTTTTTTATCAGTTCTCAACATCTTTTTTTCTCTGGTGGTCCCATCAGAAAATATGCAGCTCCTCATTATGATTTCTATTGCCAATTACCATCATTGTGTTGGTCCTTTCCAAAAATGCAGTGGTCAAATCTGTAGGACCACCACTTCTAGAGAACTCTTTAAAAATGCATGGTTTTTTTGTAAGTGTTTAATTTTGATATTGTTAGTTTTTGGCTAATATGAAAAATGTATGTATTCTATTCTATTTCATTCATACATTGATAATAACTGAGAGTGTATTAATAAAAAGCTGGCAGCTTTTCCACTTTTGGTCTATTCAACTCTTCAAAAGAACTTTCGAATATTTCAATTTTTGATGAAAATGTAATATTATCAAGTAGGACTATTTAAAGAACAATTCAATAACGAGGCACACAATTCAAAATCGTAACTTCAAGACCATAATCTGTACAATCAATCATAAATATTTTTTTTTAATCATTGCAATACTCAGTCTGAATCATGATCACCATTACCGAAACTATACAGAATTTAATAAGAATGTGTCCAAAGTAGACGGATGCCCCACTCGCACTATCCTTTTCTATGTTCCATGGACCGTGAAATTGGGTAATTATCTAATTTGGCATTAAAATTAGAAAGATCATATCATAAGCAACAAGTGTACTAAGTTTCAAGTTGATTGGACTTCAGCTTCATCAAAAACTACCTTGACCAAAAACTTTAACCCGACACTCCCACTTTCATTTTCTATGTTCAGTGGACAAGTGTACTAAGTTTCAAGTTGATTGGACTTCAGCTTCATCAAAAACTACCTTGACCAAAAACTTTAACCTGGACGGGCGAACGGAGCCACAGACCAGAAAACATAATGCCCCTCTACTATCGTAGGTGGGGCATAAAAATCAATACATCTAGATCTTTTATAACTTGATTGTGCTCATTGTTGATTACTTGATCAAGTAAGTGCATTTCTTTGGAAAATTCATCAAATCTCGTTATTGTACTGAATGTCAATTTTCTTTGTTGTCTTGTATTTCCATTTTAACACTTCCTCTACTCTATTCGGCCTTTTAAACATTTTTTGATTCGAGCGTTACTGATGGGTCTTTTGTGGACGAATCGTGCGTCTGGCATAAAAATAACATTTTTAATCCTGGTACCTATGGATAGTTTATTATACCCATCGTCTTTGCTGGATTCAAACATGGTCAATCAATGAAATATTAAGAGACTTTCAAGAGGTTAAGCTAGCTATAAAACCATGTTTATTCCACAATTATCCAAGGAAATGCTTGTAAATGTACCAGGTCAAGTCAAAGAGTTGTTTTGCTTTTGTTTTCAAACTTTCCATGGAGTTTTGTTTTTTCACTTTCCAGTTTAATTTCAATTGCATTGTATTCAGCGAGAATCTTCCAAATATACAACGCATAGTATAAACCTTCGAAATAGAACTTTACTATGACCAAGATAATGGGAATCGCATACAAAAATAAAATGATTATAGTATAGTCCAAGTGGTGATTTTAGAGGTAAGTAAATTGTAGGGCCATAATGAATCTGATATTTGCCCAACTGCCTTATAAAATAATCTATTATGGTTTTTACCATATTTAGGCTGTTCATCAGAAAGAGGAACCCAGTAGTTTTACCCTTCTATAATACTGTCAAGAGAAGTAAAGCCCAAATTGACAAATTATTACCAAGCAGTCTGCACGGTTAGCCACTAGTCTGATGCCCCAGACTAGTAAAATTTAATTTGGACTAGCGAGTTTTTGCAAAACTGTTTGGATTAATAAGAAAAATGTCAGAATATTGGTCTTCGGACTAGTAGTTGAAAAAGCTTTTGGTGCAGACTGCCAAGTAATCATGAAATCTATTTAGATTACCATTTGCCTTCAAGAAGAGAAATTTTCTCTTAAGCTGTCAAGACAACAATGAGAAGAGCAAGAGTTGAAATAATAATCTGTTTATCACTGTTTTACCAGACGACATGGCTAATTTCATGAACTTTCAAAGAATAATTCAGCCGTATAATGGATGCCATTGATGCAGGAGTTTCAGAGATTTTACAACAACCAATGCCAAGTGATAGCACTCGAACAACCATCAGACTAAAAATACAAATTTTGATTTTTTTCTTTTAATATTTTCAAAACCTCAACTGAACAATTCAATCCATGCAATTTCATGTCTTTGGATAAATTGGATCATTGCCAAGTCTAAGATATTACAAAATATGTTCTCATAGAGGAGCCACCAAAGCCTCAACAGTGGTTACCATACAGATGCCTAGCCTGGTCACCATGGAGACTTCCACGCAGTAGACACCAATTCTTCTTCTTCCTCTTTCTTCTTGTAAAGATAGTTCCCAAAGTTGAGCCCTCGATGACAAAATGTTGTTGTTGCTTTGTGTTGCTGTTGTTGTAAGTCGTGTTGGTTCACCATGACAACATATTGTTGTTAAAACAGCCATGTTTTCAGTCGAAAGCATGGTACCTGGTCAAACTAAGACTTTGATCACGTGACCACGCTAATTCATCATCATCATTTTCATCATCTTCATCATCATCAATAGGAGTTCTCAACTGAACACATGGTTGCAATACCTTGGTCTATAGCTGAACACATCAATTGGAGTCTTAAAAATAAACGATGGCAACGTCTACTTAGACCTGAAAGTAAACAAATGTAGTTGATAAACCATTCACCCTAAGAACGTTAATACTTATGGATATCTTGCGTTCAATGACAAAACAGAATGCAATTGAGTGGAGTATAATATTGTTTCATATTTTCAATCACAATTATTGTACAGTTAAACAAAATTTAATCATGTTCAGTCTTCATTTCAATTACTTTAAAGGTCTAAGACTACAAATCAAGAAACTTGGGGGTTGGAACAGGCAAAATGATGTTTTCATTTGAGATTTTTTCAGGAATGTCTTGTACTATTCTGATGAACCACTTGTCACATGATTGGGAGCATGTTTAAACCTGCCTTATTCTGCAAGTGCCTGTCCAAAGTCAGGAGCCTAATTTCAGTGAAACTGCGAGCTACTGCTCACTGATGATACCCCCGCCGCAAGTGGATAATATTAATTGTGTAAAAATATGCAAGTGTTCGGTAAACAGGAAGTTGTCGAGTGATGAATCTGAAAACGCATCACACGGTATAGCTGACTTATATTAACCCTTACACCAAATTTCAGAAATCCTTGTATTGTAGTTCCTGAGAAAAATGTGACGAAAAATATTCATGGGACGGACGGACAGAGGTAAAACAGCATACCCCCTTTTTTTTCAAAGCGGGGGTATAATTATAACAAAATTATAGAAATAGGCTCCAACCTGAAATATTGACAGCTTCTCAAGTTCTTATTTATAACCTTTTTCAGCAGGACCAAATTAAATCACTACTTATACAAGCTAATATAATTACCTTGCCCTCATCTTCCTCCTTTTACGCTTCAACCTCCTCATACGCTTCTTACGCCACTGAAAAAGAGAAGTCCAATGTAAACTTGATATAAAATTTTACCACTCAACAAATAAATGACGTCATAACGAGATTCAATGTGGCTGAACAAAATCGGCGGAGGTTTACAAATGTAAAAAAGATAATGTTAAGGAAATAAATACTCTTAACATACATAGGTACGTCATATCCTAGAAAAAATATCAAACGAAACAAACTATATTGTTGAAAGCCATAGGGTGACCCATAGTTAATAATTGCTACATCATTTTGGTCTTTTGTGGAGAGTTGTCTCATTGGCATGGATTAACAATACAATTTTGGAAAATAAGTGCAATTCCAAACGTTTCGAACAGGAAAAATCTGTAGCTCTAATAGTAAAAATATAACATTCAGACCCATGTCCATGAGCTACAGCCTACAGTACATGTAAGGTTCCGCAGCCAATATGAAAGATACTGGGTTTGGGAAGTTTTTTGGTACTTGCCCGACTCAAAATTGGTTCAGCAATAAGGTGGGAATCCAGTTACTTTTGAAACATGTGAAACAATTCAACTTTGTAAATTATATGGCTTCCATTGAAAATTTTTGGGGGAGGGGGTAATTTCTGGAATTGCTAGGCTATCTTAGTATTCAATTTAAGCACACGCATTGTAAATATGAATAATAAATATATTAGATATTACTGAACAATTGATTACTACAAGACGGGAGATGTGTTGACAGACACCCACGGACTTCGGCTTCGCATGCTGCACCAGCAGTCCACATGGTCCAAGTTTTACGTTCAAGGACCTCAAATTCAAATTTATACATCACGAACAGTTTTGCCACACATCATTAGAACTCTAATTTGCAGTATGTTGCAATTCACTAAGTGTCACAAATTAACTTTCTCCCCGTAACAAACAACATACATCAATGGTCGGACGTAAATGCGTGTTATCCGACATGTTTATGTGCAAGACTAATTCGATAAAAAATATTAAGTTACATGCTTACCTTTGCTCTCATCTTGCTATATTATCTGAAAGAGATGAAAATACAACTGTAGAATAACAAATTAACAGAAGATGACAAAAAGTTAAAGTGATTCAAATGGATTTGTTTTTCAAAAATTTCATGCGACCTACCAGCAACACGAAAGCGGAAGAAAGGACATAGCCTATGTTCAAAATGGGTAATTTAACATTAGGAATAATCTATAAAATAAACATGTAAATGATATCAATCACATGCGAATTCAAAACAATAAATATTTTTATGAAATATTTTATGCATCTACTTTAAGTTTATTTATTTGTTCATTTTATTTTTATAGAAAAGTTTAAAGACTATTGACTGGTACCTTCCAATCATATTGCTATCTTCCCTATGGTGTGTGAAGATGCGGACGGTTAACAGATTAAGCGAAAACCACTTTTAAAATGAATAGCTTACAATCACAGTCTTCTCCTAAATCAGATGTTTCAGACAAACAGACACTATTAGCTGTTTTACAATTTCTAAAGAAAAACAACTTAAAGGTCGACCAATCTATATATCTTGATCAACTTCGTATATAATTAATTATGCATGCTATTTCGCCCCTGTTATTGTTAACTTGAAAATACTCTGGAGTATGTTTCCCAAACCAATAGCCTGAATAGGCAATACAGGTATAAACAGTACATTACCTTTTATCCTAACTGAACTAAATTTTTTACCATAAACAGTTAAACAAACCACAACAAAAAAGATGAGCCATAGGCCTAAAGTATTGTGTATAGTCGCCGTCATGTAAAATTGGCACCATGTTTTTTGTTAAAAAAATTTTAAATATCAGCCGTGTTTACTCAAGATGATGTTTTTCTTTTAGCGGAAGTAAAATCCTCTCCAAATATCCACTACTGTCCTACCTTTTATTGTGTTTGCACTGTATAATCCCGACCTTCACATTTTTCAAGATTATTTACATTGTATAACCGCCATCTTGGTTTCCATGAGGGTCCCTTATTCCATAACATTCGTTACTCTCCGGTAATATCATTGTCATTGATGATACAATTTCCCGCGCTTTTTACGTAAAGATGACGAAAAGCTCCGAGAGACACAAGAAAATTGAGAGCACGTGGAACTCCACGGCAACACTTCCGGTAATAACAATGTCGGATTCCACCATACAAATTAATCTTGGATTATGTGAAGGTCAGGATTATACAGTGCAAACACAATAAAAGGTAGGACAGTAGTTGATTTTTGGAATGATATTTGATTCCGCTAATTGAAAACATGATCTTTAGTAAACGCGGTCGATATTTAAGAAAATTTTGACAAAAAACATGGTGCCAATTTTACGTGACGGCGACAATAGTCAACTGTTCTCGATAGTAATCATTTCTGGATAGCAATACACCTTATCGCTAATCCCAGCTTACCCGGCCACTTGTACTTTTGACGTCAACAACAATCACTTTTCCATTGTGGTGTCAGATATTTTGTTTTATGACGTCAACATTTTACGGGAACCTGTGTGATATCCAGCAATGGCGGACAAATAGCACGAAGGTGTATGTGCGTGGTTAAAATAAAAGTAGTACGCAAAATCGCAAATGTTTTCTATTTGTGGGTATTTCAAGGACAGAATAAAACTTGCTTCAAGCAAGCATTAATTTCAACATTTCAAGTTTTCAAACATTTTACAACAGTAAAAATAATATTTTCCGATTTTAGCCTACTTTTCCTTATTCCCAAAACAACCCCTACTTCATCCCCTCGGTTCATAAATAGCACATTTTCAAATGTAAACAAAACTTAGCTCGAAAAGAAGGTCAAGTCCACATACATAATACACAATTGTAAGATACAGTACAATTTTCGCGAAAGCTATCCCAAACTCCATACACCGAGTTTTTTCATGGTGTGACACCAGGAAACTCCGACATCACTCCCAAAATTCTCGGAGAAATTTGGGAGTATTCCCTCCGACTTCCGCGTAAATCCGTTACCTTTTGTTTATTGTATTAGCGACATCTCTCCCAGTCTGGAGTGACGCGGTGTCACACCAGGTAATTAATTGCCCTAATCCTTCTGATCTATGCCGGCACGCGACAGTCAAGGTATGCGAGATTTCTAATGTAATTAAACAATTGTATTTCCTGTCTATTGATTATCAGTTTATATCTGATTGCTTGAAACAAATGAAAGATTAAAATAAAAATCAAAACGTTGTTGTTAATTCTTTTAATTACTCTGTACATTTAAATCAATTTTTAAAAACAACTATATTTGATTTTGACTTCCGTTTTTTATCAGTAAATAAATATTTAATTTACTAAAAGAGATATAATTGTGTAACATTAAACGGAGACTAACGTTGAATAAATTAGGGTAGTTTAAAGAAAAGTGACACGCCTCAAAGTTTTTTATACAAGTAAAAAAGAAAATATTATTCACTATCTGTGATGCTAATAAGTCTACGCCATTTCCATTTTACGATTACAAAATAAAAGTTTTAAAAAGCAAAAGGTTGTTGTTAATCCTTTCAATTGCATTAAAGTTTTATATAAAAAAAATCTGTACTTGATTATGACCTCGGTTTTTTTTTTATATCGGCAATTTATATAACTTACGAAAAGAGAAAATAAACGGAAATTAACGCTGAAGGTATAAAATGTGAGAAAGAAAGAAAATTACGTTTCTTAAAACTTGTATATGGTGTGACGTCACTATGATGATCTTAATATCTTTTTTAGTTTATATTAGACCAGTTTATTGTTTACATGAATAAATAAGCTAAAATTAGAATAATATTAGTTTAAACATATTGATTTATAGTGGATTGGGAAACAAGTTATGGTAACTTATATTAATCCCTTTCCACTTTGCGGTTGCGAGTGCTGCCTTGTAGAGTATTAGCCTGCTCTTTTTCGAAATCTACAAGGGTGTCTTTTTACGTGCAAGAGATATGGCTCTCTCTTAACACGGGTCAGCCATTTATCGTCCCCTTCTGACGTATTATCATCATTTCCTTAAAATCATACTCGCAAATGGTGTCAAGGGAGAGCCGAAAATTCAGTCCCTGAAATTTTCATTAGAATAAGATTCAATAAAATTAGAATAATCTTCAAGGAACCAGTTTGATTATTAGATATTGACATAGAATATATGATTTTATCTACATGTAGGTCTACCAACATGACCAAAATGCAAATGCTCAGAAAAACTTCGGCAATCCAGTATATATGAATATTTTAATTAGTGACAATTTAAAAGCACATATGATAAGATGGATTTGCATAGGGGATTTTGTTTTTTTTTGATTTAATTTGTAAATAAAGCATTATTCTGTGTTTTCATGTGTTCAAAGCGAGAACTAAAACACTGCATCAATGTATGAATGTAAAATACTAGTGTAATACATCCCTGTTCAAAGTAACTAGCGCAATCATTCCAGGTACATTGTACAAAATCACTAATGTAATAATTCCTGGTTCAAAACATTTGTGTAAACATTCTGTGTAAATCAAAATTTTATTTATTGTCCATACATTGCAAACAAATAAACACAAGCTCTGGTAAGCTTTTAAAATTGACATTATAATACATTACACAGAAACAAAAAGACATGCATTTAACATGTTTAATAAATCACTTATTTTAGCATGTGTTCATTAATTCTCCTGAATGTTGGAAGTTTGCTATGAAGAAAGGTTTCTGAAAGATTTCTGAAAATTTTAAAAAAATTAATCAGGGCATATATTGTACGTCATGTGAACCTTCAGTCCAAAGGTCAATATCAGGTTTTTACTGGTCTACCAGTCAGCATCGTTATCAAATAGTTCAATTTCCAAGACTAGTAAAACATTACAAACATTTACTATTGTAAGTGGTAAAAACCCTATATAAAAATAAGGAGATGTTGAACTGAGTTGTGCAAAGTTGTTCGCTTTTATTGTTGTAGTGTACAGAAGAGTTGTTAAAGAAAGAGGCTGGGGTCACAGATGATGATGTTAAACCACAAAGTGCTGGGCAAAGTGAAAGTGATGTCGCCAATGCATTAGCTGCTTATAAGAGGTAAAGGCAAACTACAAAACCTTGCAAGTGAAATTATATTGCCAATACATAAGTTGCTTATGGAAATAAGAGTTACTAGATATAAGAAGAGTTCCAATGAGACAACTCTCCATCCAAGTCACAATTTGTAAAAGTAAACCAATAACAAATGTAGATTGAAGTAGAGTCTTCAGCACAGAACCTTAAATAATAAGTGTAAAACCATTCAAACAGGAAAACTAATGGTTTAATCTATATATCAAAAACGAGAAACACTTATGAATCGCATCAACAAACTATAGCTACTGAACATAAGATTTCTGACTTAAGACAGGTGCAAACAAATGCAGCGGGTTTAAACGTTTTAATAGGTACCAATGCAACCTTCACCCTTATCTAAAACAATAGTGTAACATCACAACATACACAACATAGAAAGGCACACTATAAAATATCAATGGAAATGACTTACATGTAACTCAATCAAAAGACATCTTAACACTAGCTATACACTGAACGAATAAGTTTGATCTATTAAACAACAATGAACAATGTAACTACAAAATCAATAAAATAAGGGGTGAATAAATAAAGGAAACACTAGTATATAGCTGTGTAAAATGTTTGTGAATGCTTAAACCTCCCCTAACCTGGAACAGTGATTTATAGGCAATAAGAACATTTTCCCTTTAATATAACTGCCTATTATTTTCAATATGGACAGGACTGGATTCTCGAAAATATGTTATAATCTATTTATCACATATTTAAGTTCTGCAGAAAAGAGAAAGGAAATGTTCAATTATCACAAAACCTTTATCTCATTTTCAAATTCAGTTTTTATCATTTAATTTACTCAGCAGAAATTTATTGTAACATTTTCACTTATTTTTTGAATATAGCATGTATAGCAAGACATAAACGTGAGAATTTGGCATAACTGGGGATAAATTGATAACAGCTGGTTACAATGGAGGCAATTATGGCACGTCATTTGGAATCAGGGCACAATAACCAATAACCATTTTTTTGCCCCGAGCAATTATGATGTTATTACATGTGCAAAACCCTACGTATTTGTAACAAATATGTGATAATATCAGATTATTACATTTTTCATATCGCATGTATTATCAGCCCTAGGTTCAATATCAGCCCAAGAGCTGCATGATTCGAGAGCTGATAATACATGCGATGTGAAAAATGACATGTTATGATCTTTTTATCATATGCTTCAACAATGGAGAAAAATAACAGATTTATATATTGATCCTTTTACGTGGTTCCCAAATAGAAGTTCAAATAGTGAAAAGTTCACAGACATCAGACCCCAAATTTAGTGCATTCAATATGAAATCTTTCTACCATATGACTCGACAGAGAAGATTTTTTTTTTAATTGGACGAATCGACAAGACAAAAAATCAACAATATACATAACATGCATAATGAACACTGTTTGGAAAAGTCAACCTTTTTCAAAGTAACTTTCTAAATTATGTATTATACTTTTAAAAAATGCATTTATTTGATAATTTGTTTTTTATTTATTTATTATTATTTTTTTACACAATATACTTTTCATTATCCAAATAATTGTTGTGTGCACTTCTTTGTAATGTTTTTCACTGAAAATGTAGCATTGAGGTGTATTTTCCGGAATTTGCCGAGTATCACCGGAATGCCATGGGATAACGTTACGGAAAGGCATGTGATAACAATCAAAGCATGTGATCAACTTTTCATATCAGCCCGCTAAGCACCAATTCGAAAAGTATGGAATTTACGTTAATTTATTGCTATTATCATACAGTAAAAATCATATGTTATTAAGTCTAAGTATATGATAAATAGGACTATCCTATATCATTCTGTATTGGATAGAAAACACAAACCAGATGACAAACTCCTAATTCCACGAATACACACACTCATCATTTTGCTGAAAAAAAATGTGTTTTTTCTTTTATATAATTATATAAATGACAGATTGCCTATCAATATCCTGTATTCTAGATGAAAAGTATTTATAAATCTACATTGATTTCTAACATTTTTACAAAACTTAAATGTATTTACAACTAGATAAATCAAGTACATAAAATTGAGAATGGGAATGGGGAATATGTCAAAGAGACAACAACCTGACCAAAGAGCATAATATATCCTGCTGCCACCAATAGGTCTTCAACACAGTGAGTGTAAAAAATGTATCTTAATCATTGTTAATAACTCATGAATTATTTGATTATTTCAGTTCAGATGATCCTACGCGTTACACAGATTACTACACAGATCTGAAAACATTTATAGAGTCATGTCTTGATGTACATAAGGTAAATATTAACAAAAACAATTAAAATTCACTCTAAGTTAGTCTGACAGTCAGGGGTACTACTTGTACAAGTTATTTTTATTTACTTGAAGAAGTAAAAAAAAATATACACATTAAGTAAATAAATAATGTTTAAATAATCTCCCCTTAATTTTCTCAAAAATTTACTTACAAGTGTAAGTAAATTTTTCTTACAATCCCACAAAAGTTTTGAGATGTCAATTCATGCCTTTAATGATTTTTCCCAGCTTTTGCTCAATTTTTTTCATAAGAGTTCAATGTTTCGTCTCATTAATTCAACAAAGAAACTGATTGCGCAAAGATCTTAAGTATTATTTGCGCATGGCCTTTAAAAATTGCTCCTTGGGGGCTTGTAAATGAGCAGTGTTCTGAAGATAACAGACAAATGGGATTTTCATTGTCCATAAAAATACACTTAAATGATTAGTAAAGACATTTGCAAAGGCCAGATAATTTAAAATTCTATTAGAGCAAAGAAATTATAAGAATTCAATAAAAGAAGATAGGATGACTTTTTTATTCTACAAGTAAAAAAATCTGAATGTCTAAGGGAAATAACTCAGCCAATATTTTTTTTTACCTTTTGGTCACAACATATGGAAAAATATAACTTTATACTTTTGCTATGGAATCAATGACCTGACTATTTGAAGTGGGATATACATGTATTATCATATTTTAAGCTTCACTATGTTAACTATTTACATTTATCATATACTTAGCATTGATATGATAGCTTTTGCATATGTGTAATGAGCGGAAGTACACAAGCCATAATTTCCCAACCGGGCTGATAACCCATATCAGGTGCATCTCGTGCACAAAACCCATAATAGTGCCTCTCGTGCAAGTCACTTCCGGTGTTTCCGGTATTGATTGTTTACTTTTTCATTGTGACGTCAGATATTTTTTATGACGACGTCAACATTTACGGGAACTTTTGTGGGGATAGTTTAGTACTTGCTAACAAATGCTATTGACAATTATGAATCATTTTATAATACAACAAACATGAGTAATAATGATCATAAAACTCTTCCAAATTTTCAATGTTTCAAATTGCCTTTAAAGGAAATGTTACCATACATATATATGGAGATAGTGATGCTGTTGTTGGACAATTATAGTATATTTGATTCATAATTTAACTTCTTTATTAAGTTTTTGACTGTTTTAGTTATTGCATTTGTTTATTTGCCTTCATGACATAAAACTATTGTCGGAAGTATATGATAAAGCGATTAATACATGGCCTTTTCCATATCAGCCTGGGTATCATCCCTCGACCCATATCAGCACCTCTACTCCGTCTCGGGCTGATATGGGGGTCTCGGGATGATACCCAGGCTGATATGGAAAAGGCCATGTAATTGATGCAATAACACTTTAATAAGAAACATTATTTTTTTATTTTCATGCCCAATTTATTATTTATGGTCATTATGTTTTCTGGTCTGTGGTCCATCTGTTTGTTTGTCCGTCTGTCCCGTTTCAGGTTAAAGTTATGGTTAAATTTTTTGGTTGAGGTAGTTTTTGATGAAGATGAAGTCCGATCAACTTGAAACTTAGTAAACATGTTCCCTATGATATGATCTTTCTAATTTTAATGTCAAATTAGAGATTTTATCCCATTTTCACGGTCCACTGAACATAGAAAATGATAGTGCAGATGGGGCATCCATGTACTTTGGACAGTCTTGTTTCATATTTTATAAGGATGAAAAGTATGAAAATTAATTAAATAAACCCAAGAAACTTATTTTAAGAATTTATTGCAATTTAAATTTTTTTATTGAGTTTCAAATAAATTTTCTAGAAAAATAAAGGGGAGGTAATTCCTGATATAAAATTTTTTATATTATCAAAATTTTCATGGTTTAACAAAACATATATAACTTTAAGTTTTAAAGTAAATTTGCCCAAAAAATTAAGGGGAGGTAATTCGTGATTTTTAGAAAATGGATAAGAAATATTTTTTACTTGTAAAGGCTATTGACTGACATTGAAATATTGGTATTTTAGGTTGAACTGTATTTGATATTGTACCCTGTGTTTGTCCACATGTACTTAGAACTTGTATACAACCAGCATGAAAGACATGGTAAGTTTACTTTAACAAATGCAGACTCGCCAACTATCCAAATTTTGGCGGAATCATGCTGATTTTCATGCCTCAACTTGAAATTGTCCTGAATCCCATTATCCAGATTGTAAAACAAGTCAAAATCTACTTAAAAAAACTGATGTTTACTGATTGCATTGATGTTTTGCTTTATCAAAGAGAGACAAAAGATACCAGAGAGACAGTCAAACTCATAGACATGATAGATTGAAAAATTAACTGACAACACCATGACTAAAAAAGAAAACAACAAACAGACAAAAAGTGTACTACATGTAAAAATGAGAAATAGGTAAAATTGTTAGAAATGTGTTTTTATGCATCCAACATCAATGGAAACAATTTTTTTTTAATATTCAAGTCTGAAAATGTTTTATCTTATATGAGATAAGCCCTGCCTCCCTACTAACCTAATATGAAATATACACAGTCTCCACAAGGGCGCTTTTAACCAATCACATTCCTAGAAATGTATAGGAGGTAAGATAATGTTTTACCTTATGTATTTGTCATGTTTGTATTCTATATTTTTAGCTATGGAATTCTTCCACAAGTTTTCAGGAGAACAAGAATATTATTACCAAGATGACTTAAGACAATTATCATCAGTAACCAAAAGAGAACACATGAGAGGCAATCAACTCATGGATAATTTTAAGTAAGTTACAATAATTATAAATTTGTTAGACAATAGTTTCTGAAAGGAAATATTTCTTGGACAAGTTTATGTAGTGTAATAAAAAGATTAAATTCACTTGTGGATAAAAATAATTTTGAACTTCAAACTATTTTTCAAGCAATGTTCACCAAATGACTTTTACATGTTATAGAACCATAAATGAATTGATCTTTATTTTCTACATTTAATAGACTTTAAGTAAAGTGCTTTTGTTTTTAGAAATTTGCTATTTCAAATTCCAAAGTTGCCATCTTAAAATACTGGGGATAGCTCCAAGTTAAATAAAAAATTAACTTAACTCAAATTTGTTATCTTAGGTTTTTTTGTAGCTTACTATACAATATTGATTTTCCGCATAGTTGAAAAAGTACAGTGACCTGTTATTGTTTACATCTAATGATCTTTGTCTTTGTGTCTTAATTACAATATTCCACATCTCTTATTTCTTCCTTTATCGTTGACTTGACTGTTCTAGCTAGTTAAAATATTTTAAATTGGGGTATCAATGTAGTTTGCAATAGCCAGTCAATGCTCATTAATATATGGTAACATTTAGTTTTTGTCGAGCCTGCAACTTTTGTTGCAGCAAGCTCGACATAGGGATAGTGATCCGGCGGCTACGGCGGCGGTGTTAGCTAACTTTTTAAAAGCTTTATATTTTAGAAGGTGGAAGACCTGGATGCTTCATACTTTGTATATAGATGCCTCATGTTACGAAGTTTTAGTCAGTCACATGTCCAATGTCCTTGACCTCATTTTCATGGTTCAGTGACCACTTGGAATAAAAGTTCAAATTTTTTGTAATGTTGAATTCTCTCTTATTATAAGTAATAGGATAACTATATTTCATATGTGCGTACCTTGCAAGGTCCTCATGTCTGTCAGACAGTTTTCACTTGACCTCGACCTCATTTCATGGATCAGTGAACAAGGTTAAGTTTTGGTGGTTAAGTCCATATCTCAGATACTATAAGCAATAGGACTAGTATATTCGGTGTATGGAAGGACTGTAAGGTGTACATGTCCAACTGGCAGGTGTCATCTGACCTTGACCTCATTTTCATGGTTCAGTGGTTATAGTTAATTTTTTGTGTTTTGGTCTGTTTTTCTCATACTATATGCAATAGGTCTACTATATTTGTTGTATGGAATGATTGTAAGGTGTACATGTCTAGCGGGCAGATGTCATGTGACCTTGACCTCATTTTCATGGTTCAGTGGTCAATATTAAGTTTTTGAGTTTTGGTCTTTTTATCTAATACTATATGCTATAGGTCAACTATATTTGGTGTCAGTCGTGCAGGTTTTATTTGACCGTGACCTCATTTTCACGGTTCATTGCACAGTGTTAAGTTTTTGTGTTTTGGTCTATTTTTCTTAAACTATAAGTAATAGGTCAACTATATATGTTGTATAGAAGCATTGTTAGCTGTACATGTCTGTCTGGCATGGTTCATCTGACCTTGACCTCATTTTCAAGGTTCATTGGTCTTTGTTTAGTTATCTTGGTTAATGTTAAGTTTATGTGACAGTTGTTATAAAGCTTAACTTTATACTTAGGACTATCAACATAATATCAATGATTAGTATAAAGGCGAGACATTTCAGCGTGTGCACTCTTGTTTGATAAAGAAATACAAAATTTATTGCTCAATATATCCCTCAGAAAAAAAAATACTAACCATCTACCTTCTTCCTGCATTGGTATTGCCCATATTTCAGTTGACATCATATAAAAAATATTTTTGTTTGTATTTTTATTAGAATTTTGTAAGAATGAGAATTGTAAGTGAAATTTTTTTTTTTATGAGTGGTTGGGGTTTAGTAAAAATTACCTCACATTCCCAGATGCAAATGAATTTGTTGTGTTATTTTTGCACATGATATTTTAAGGACTTAATATATTAGCATAGAAAAGTTTGTCCTATCCATTTCTATAAATATTTTAGGGCCAGCAGATTTATAATTAAAATGTCCCGTGATTCCTACAATCATCTGAAGAGGTATCTACAGGAGAATCAGATGAAACCACTACTGACCATAATCCAGGAACACTTATTTATTGATGGTAAGATTACACATCTACAAGGTTGGACCAGATGATACAAGTTTTTATGTTGCTGTACCCCTAATAGTGGATGGGCATTACACATCTACAAGGCTTGACCAGATGATACAAGTTTTTATGTTGCTGTAATAGTGCATATTACTGTCTGTTTGTTCTCTCCATGTTAAAGTATTTGATTCAGAAAAAAGAGGCAAAGATAGCAGAGAAACATTCAACCAAAAACTAACAACGCCATGCATGATGGCTAAAAAAGAAAAAGACAAACAGACAAACAAAAGTACACAAAAAATAAAAGCAACACAAACCTCATCAGAAACTTGGGGTGATCTTAGTTACCATGAATGTATGGTCACATCAACTTGAAACTTATTACACATGGTCATTTTGATGTAAACTTATGAGAATATATGACAATGTTTCATTTACCCCATTTTTATACGACTGCAAAAATTGAAAATTTTTTGGTCTTATATTTGTATCACGTTGGCGTCGTCGGAATATTTTTGGTTTTCGCACTATAACTTTAGTTTAAGTAAATAGAAATCTATGAAATTTAAACACAAAGTTTATGACCATAAAAGGAAGGTTGGGATTGATTTTGGAAGTTTTAGTCCCAACAGTTTAGGAATTAGGGGCCAAAAAGGGCCCAAATAAGCATTTTCTAGGTTTTCACACTATAACTTTAGTTTAAGTTAATAGAAATCAATGATATTTTGACACAAGGTTTATGACCACAAAAGGAAGGTTGGGATTGATTTTGGGTGTTTTGGTTCCAATAGTTGAGGAATTAGGGGCCAAAAAGGGCCCAAATAAGCATTATTCTTGGTTTTTGCACAATTACTTTAGTATAAGTAAATAGAAGTCATTAAAATTTAAACACAAGGTTGATGACCACAAAAGGAAGGTTGGGATTGATTTTGGGTGTTTTGGTTCCAACAGTTTAGGAATAAGGGGCCAAAAAGGGCCCAAATAAGCATTATTCTTGGTTTTTGCACAATAACTTTAGTATAAGTAAATAGAAATCATTGAAATTTAAACACAAGGTTTATGACCACAAAAGGAAGGTTGGGATTGATTTTTGGAGGTAAGATCCCAACAGTTTAGGAATTAGGGGCCAAAAAGGGGCCCAAATAAGCATTTTCCTTGGTTTTTGCACCATAACTTTAGTATAAGTAAATAGAAATCTATGAAATTTAAACACAAGGTTTATGAGAGTTTTGGTCCCAACAGTTTAGGAATAAGGGGCCCAAAGGGTCCAAAATTAAACTTTGTTTGATTTCATCAAAAATTGATTATTTGGGGTTCATTGATATGCCGAATCTAACTGTGTATGTAGATTCTTAATTTTTGGTCTCGTTTTCAAATTGGTCTACATTAAAGTCCAAAGGGTCCAAAATTAAACTAAGTTTGATTTTATCAAAAATTGATTATTTGGGGTTCTTTGATATGCCGAATCTAACTGTGTATGTAGATTCTTAATTTTTGATCCCGTTTTCAAATTGGTCTACATTAAAGTCCAAAGGGTCCAAAATTAAACTAAGTTTGATTTTAACAAAAATTGAATTCTTGGGCTTCTTTGATATGCTGAATCTAAACATGTACTTAGATTTTTGATTATGGGCCCAGTTTTCAAGTTGGTCCAAATCAGGATCCAAAATTATTATATTAAGTATTGTGCAGTAACAAGAAATTTTCAATTGCACAGTATTGCGCAATAGCTAGAAATCTTCAATTGCACAGTAATGTGCAATAGCAAGTATTTTCAATTGTACAGTATTGCGCAATAGCAAGAAATATCTAATTGCACAATATTGCACATTAGCAAGAAATTTTCAATTGGAGTTATCTTTCTTTGTCCAGAATAGTAGTTGAATCAACTTAAATCATTGTTTTACACAATATACAATGTATATTCACTTTTACTACCAACTGATAAATTAAACAATCTTTACCATTCAGTGATAACAAGCCCTTTTTTACATTTTAATATTTTATGATGTATTTAAATGAGTAGTTATTGTTGCAAACTCCATTAGAAATTTGAATTGAGATCAGTTTTGGAATAAGGGAAAAGGGGATGTGAAAAAAAAAATTGGGGGGGGGGGGGGTTCAATTTTTCTCATTTTAGATTTCATAAATAAAAAGAAAATTTCTTCAAACATTTTTTTGAGAGGATTAATATTCAACAGCATAGTGAATTGCTCAACATGCTCAAAGGCAAAAAAAAAAATTTAAGTTCATTAGACCACATTCATTCTGTGTCAGAAACCTATGCTGTGTCAAATATTTAATCATAATCCAAATTTAGAGCTGAATCCAGCTTTAATGTTATGTCCATACTTGCCCCAACCGTTCAGGGTTCAACCTCTGCGGTCGTATAAAGCTGAGCCCTGCAGAGCATCTGGTTACAGTTCACTGAATGTGAACATATGATAAGCAAGTGAGGCATGGTGTCCTATTGACACATATTGTAATTTTGTTGTCTTCGGCAAGAGGTTAATAAAGAAACAAAAGTAATCTGGAATCATTATTCATTAGAAATTCATTTTTGATACATATATAAGTGAACCTCATACAAGTGTTAAATATTTTGTATTTTGTTTCACCTAAGTATGTCCTTTGCAATGATGTGTGTTTACAGTTAAACTATTAAAGCATGCAATCCAAGAGTTCAATGCCTTGCTTGGCAACTTTGTTTGGTTGTATGCTCATGCGAATGCATTGTAATTAAGATTGACACCTAAATTCAATGGAGAGGCGGAGTAACAGTTTGTTTACTATATAAAAAAAGAGTTGATTGGACAATGGATATTATATTGGAAACAAGTTTAATATTCATTGACCAATCAAACCTTCGTGTATAGTAAACAGACACTAATACTCCACCAACCCATTGAATTAGGGTGGCAATCTAAATTACAATACATGAGCAAACATCCAAACAAAGTTGGCAAGCAAGGCATTTAAACTCTTGGATTGCATGCTTTAATATTTTAACTGTAAATGTATAAGCCATTTAATAATTGTGTTTAAATGTATAAACCATTATATGATATTACCTATGATCTATTTATAGTTTTTGATGGAGTTCCTAGAAATAAACAACAGATAACAGCAACTGGTGGTGGATTGTTAGGAGAGGCAGAGAGAGATGGTATGGATACATGATAAAGTTATTCAAAAGCAGAGGCTAAGTTAAACACTAAGCAAATTAATTTTAGGTCCAATTATGCAATTCTAGCAAAGAATTAATGCCAAGGGCTCTTTTTTCAATTTTGTTTAGAAAAAGACTGATAATACGTCATATTGAAACAATCATGACTTACAGGGTCTTTTTCTTGTACAAGTTTTTGTGAAATGAGTCACTGTTTTTTAATGGAATTTTAATGACCTGGGAAATCTATACTTCATTACATTTTTTGCTTCAAAAAGTTATTGGACTCTACTCTTTGAAAAAATGAGAGTCTTTACACATTCTAATATGCATTTGTCTGGTACGAGATAGTTCACAAAACTTTAAGGGGCTCGCGGGTATAAATCAATTTTTTTTTTTAATATAAGATTTTGCTAAATTTTCTAGAAATAAACTTTATCATATACTTGATAGAAAAATGAAATAAAAAAATGGGGTCACCGTTCATTTAAGCTCACAATCTGCCTCCGAAAGAAGCATACAAATTTGTGAATGTCCTTTTTTTCTGTTGAACTTACAGGAGAAATAGAGGTAATAACGAAATAAAAAAAGAACTAAATTACAGAAATCGCTTAAATTTTACAATTATTTTGTTTATGTACAGCTTATTTGAAAACAATAATAAAAAATATGGGTCACCGCTGAGTTAAAAATGATATTTCAATTTTAATGCCAAAAAATGGCATTTTTGCACCAAATGGAGATAATTTGGAGCTTTGTCATTGATATTTTAAATGAGTGTCACTGATAAGTCTTATGTAGATGAAATGCACGTCTGGCGTACTAAATTATAATCCTGTTACCTTTGATAACTATATATGTTCATTTTAAAAGTCATCTGGGGACCAAATCGATTTTTTTGGGTTTTTTTTGTACCATATCTTAAAGTAATAACAAAGTGTGATAAATAAGATTTGTAAGGAAAATACATATATGTTTAATTTTTTGCTGAAATTTTTGTACCCGCTAGCCTCCTTAAACAGTGAAATAGCAAAACAAAAAAAAGAGTCTTATAAAAAATTGTGGATTAAATCTGGTTTGAAAGCTTTCTAAATCTCTCACTTGTATAACAAGCACATTAAATTTCTTTACCAATTGCTTGGAATTATTACTGGGAACAGGCATATCATTTGCTGTTACTGCAGAAGATTATAACACAGGGAGACCAAAAATATATTCTATGTTCATGATGTGTTATCTCAGTAGTTCACATAGTTCTCCACTCCGCATAGTTTGTTATCATCACCACATTTAAATATCATACTTCAACATCCAAGATTTAGCCATCTTGAGAAGAAAAAATGTTGTGACTCTCTGGCTAGGAATGTACTGGAAGAATAATATAAACATATATTATTTACAATGGTTAATTTTAATTAAAAGGATACTTTAATTTCAGCAAATAAAGCAAAAGTATTTTATGGTTTACTAAAGGAGCCTGATATCAATATACCTGTAGATGATGATGATGAGGCACCTGAAGGAGAGGACAAACCTAAGGTTAGATTGGGTACAAATCACTAGATCAATATCCCTAATGAGCCTCATAAACAAACTAATTTCTATGTATATAGTGATATTGGACATATTGCTGTTTTTAACAACTTCTACATTATTTGGTCTTGGTTGGAGAGTAGTCACATTTGCAATCATACCGCATCTTCCTATTTTTATATGAAGCCTAACATTTTGTGCTGATTTGAAGAACAGAGGACCGTAGCATAAAAGTTTTAACACTGGAGTTTTTGAATGTTTACAATTTTTCAAAGAATTTCAAGAAAGCCTTTTGAAAATATGTTTTTTTTTCTACAATTGATAAGTTAAGCTTGTTTTATTGTACTGTTTTTTTCTGACGCAAATTGTGTTCAGTTTGTTTCCTTGTTTCTATGGTGAACCATCTATTAATTAATGACATTATATAAAAATATTTTATTTTTTAATATGAATTTCAGAAAAAGAAAGCAAAGAAAGATCCACTTTTAATGAGGAAGTCCAAGAATGATCCACATGCACCACAAAGTAACAGGATACCATTACCTGAACTGTAAGTTATTTGAAATAAGCACAATTGAATTAAAAATGATAAAAAAATCATGTTCAAGTTACATGTATACTTTGAAAATTGAATATAATAAGCTACTGAAATTTATTTACCTCATGTCCTATAATGAATTAGAAAAAAGCTTACAAATCAAGTCAGAAATAATTGTTGATAATTATTGAATCAATCAGTTCAATGCACATAGATATACATGTAGGAAGATGTGGTGTGAGTGCCAATGAGACAACTCTCCATCCAAATAACAATTCAAAAAAGTAAACCGTTATAGGTCAATGTACAGTCTTTAACACGGAACCTTGGCTCACACCGAACAACAAGCTATAAAGGGCCCCAAAATTACTAGTATAAAACCATTCAAACGGGAAAACCAACGGTCTAATCTATATAAAAATTTTAAAAAACGAGAAACACGTATAAATTACATAAACAATTGACAACTACTGTACATCAGATTCCTGACTTAGGACAGGTGCAATCATTGCAGCGGGATTAAACGTTTTAATGGATCCAAACCTTCTCCCTTTTTCTGAGACAATAGCATAACATCACAACATAGAAAAACACACGGTAAAATATCAATTGGCAGGGTTAACTCAATAAAAAAACGTACATTACTACACTCTAAACGAATTAACTTGAATTGCGATATCTGAATGCAAATGCATTTAATAAAATATTAGGGACAAACATTCAAGGCCAAAAAGCAAACAAACAAGTCCAAACAAAGCCATGGCAAGTCACCACTGCGAAATATTTAACCCTTCGAAAATATTCACTTTAGAAAAAAAAAATGGTTTTAAAAAAATACAGGTAAATCTTGAAGTTTATACAAATGTAGTAAGCAGAAGTGAAACTTAGAATATATTCCAAATAATCAAAGCTGGTATATAGACAAGATCCATATAAATATAAAATTTAAAAAAAAAGCATTATAAACAGTATCAACAGGTCGAATTAACAAGAAAATACAATTTGAGAGTACTCGCAGTTACTGACAGCTAGTTAAAAGCCAAAAACAATTAATAATAAAAAAATCATGCATCAGAGACTAAAATCAACTAAAACACATCCCAGGGATTTAGTATTTTAATGTCATGATATATAAAACATTTTCAACACATGCATATAAAACATTTTCAACAAACAATGCTAACTTCAGTACATATAATTTTTAACCCCAAGAACATAATATAGAAGGAAAAAAATAATGTTTGAACAACAAGTATAAAGTTTGTTTAGCAAGGTACACAATTCTTTATTTATAGGATTGTGAAAAAACACCTGTAATTTTCCTTTTCTAGAAGTTTGTGTTGTTAAAGAAGCTAGGGTTATCTTTCTTTGTTCACAGGAAAGACCAAGATAAGTTGGAGAAGATAAATTCTTTTCGAGAGGCTATTAAACGAGTGAGAATAGGTCCAGATCAGATGCCTACAGTTTGTTTTTATTCCATTACAAATGCTCACCAAGGGTATGTAAAACAATGTAGCTTATTGTAATAATAATCTATAAATGTTGAAGGATAAGTCCAATTAAACCTATTGTTGTCTGCAGTGCAAATTATGTTCTCTATGAAATTTTTCCATATAAACCAAATAAAATATTGTTTTGCTCTGTTTTCACTTCTTTTTCAAAGTTATTTACATGCATTAGCTAAATGCTTGAAGGGCATTTGATATTGGAATTTATTCTGTGCATAATATATGCCACTTGACATTTTTTATCTTATTGACACTGATTATAATAACAATGTACAATTTTTAGAGTAACATTGGGTATTTGAAATTGGAAATGTAATCTGTGCAAAAAATAAGCCACTTTTATAGATTTACCTTCTGCTGATTACAACATACATATTTATAGAGTAACCACAGTGAATGTCTGTGAAGACTCCAGTTTGATGTCTGCTGGTTTTGCTGATTCTACTATTCGAGTGTTTACACTGACACCAAGTAAATTAAGAGGAATGAAGTCTGGTGACGACTTGGAAATTATAGACAAGGATTCAGGTATTTAATATTAAAATTGAGAATGGAAATGGGGCATGTGTCAAAGAGATAACAACCCGACCAAAGCAGAAAACAGCCGGAGACCACCAATGGGTCTTCAACACAGAAGAAAAATCCAGTTTTTGGTGGCAGGCTTCAGCTGGCCTCTAAACAAAATTGTGTACTAGTTCAGTGAAAATGAATGTCACTCTTAATTTCAAAACATAAAGGAACTTAATTTAAAAATCATACAAGACCAAGAAAGGTACAAGGCTCTGACATGGCTTGGAAAAGGCGCAAATAATGCAGCGTGGTTAAACACGCAGCAATATGCACATTAAAACTTAGTTTAAAAGAAGGAAGAATAGGTAACAAAAGAAACTAAGCAAAATGACAACAATACATACATTAAAAAGGGCTAATAACAGTTGCTGACATGCTAGCTCCAGGGCTGTTCTATTCAAACCTTACTTTGTACCTAGGTGAAGCCATTGAAAATTGGGTAACCATATAGGGGTGGCAATGTAGAATTTTACTGTACAAAAAAAAAAAATAGAAATCCCTTCCAAAGTTTGAAATATCCAGAGTTATTATTATCCAAAATGACATGAGCTGACAAAATAAAAAAAACCAACTAGAAATATTGAAAAGGTCAACTTTATAGAAAAAAAAAAAATTAAAATACCATGAGAGAAAAACATTCTGATTAGTTGTAAAGAAAAATTACAAAATGTCTCCAATGTTGGACATCACTATTATATGACAAGTGATATTCCATTAAAGATTTTCTACTTAAACATTCTATTTTTAATGATTATCAGCTGTTTCCAAAGTTTTAGTTATATGTTTCATGTAAGCTTAAGAGATTATTAAAACATGCATTTGAATATCTCTGTATGGTTTCTAAAGTTTGATCCTATTCTTCAATATCACTCAAGAAACATTTATATTTGAAATGCACATCTGGTGCAGTAAAGAACAAGGTTCACTTATGGCACAAAATGGCCTAAAATATCAACTTTATCATAAAACATCAAAAAGGTCACAACTTGGTTCGTAAATGGATCTATTTCAAAAGTATTATTATTGGCTATTGTTTGAACTTGGAATTTTTTTTAATGATGGAATTTTCATAATTTCCTGTGATCGAAATATTTAATGAATTCTATGTTTTATATTCTGTATTAAAATGTTCTGTGCTGCAAACAACACTTTCTATTACAAAGAAGATAACACATTTCCAATAGAATGTACTGTGCCGCGCACAACACTATCTATAACACATTTTCATAGAATGTACTGTGCCCCGCACAACACTATCTATAACACATTTTCATAGAATGTACTGTGCCACGCACAACACTAGAATGTACTGTGCCGCGCATAACACTATCTATACAAAATACATTGTGTGGAAAGTGTTAGGCACCGCTCAAAACATTATGATACAGAATAAACATAGAATTTATCAAAAAATTTCAAACACAAGAAACTTTGCAAATTCCATAGTTAAAAATAATTCCAAGTTCAAATAATAGCCTATTTAATGCTAAATAAGTTAGTTATTTTCATAAACGAGCATAGTATTCTCCAAAGTAAGCCCATATTGGACATTTTGTCAGCATCTGATTATTTTGTGCAATGTTCCGACCTAAAAGCTTTTAGAAACAACTTGGCTGCCGCCTACGATCTATAATATGTTGGAACCAAAATATTCCAATTTTGATATGGAATTCATCTATACAAAAAAAAATTCGGATTGTAGATCGTAGATGGCAGCCAAATATAATTATGAATAAAACAAAAATATTTTTGTATTAATAGTCTTATCTCAAGTATTTCTTTGTTACATTTGTAATTTTTTGGCTCGATTTAAAAAACCACAAAAATTTAGGGCCAATATTAACCATTCGTGAACCTTGGTACTGAGTTATTATCAAACCCTTGTTTAAAACTTTGTTCTTTAATACATGTAGTACATTTTAGTGATTATGTGATCAACTTCAATGGAAAATCTGAAATAAATATAGCCTGTTGAAAAATGTCACAACCGAACAACAACAGGATTAGAAAATGAAACAATTTGTGTGTTGACTCTTAAGTACAGGTCCGTGTAAGAATCAGGCAAATCAAATAAAAACTGATAAGTCCATATACACGGAATATGGTGAAATTTTGTGAACTTTGTAATCCATTATTAAAAGTGACAAAACCATAGTATTACGTGGATGTATGCCATATTTGTCTAGAAAAAATAAATTGAATGCATTCGCCGTCCGCATATACAACAGTGTAATGCATTGAAAGTAGGTCAACTTCGATATTGATTTTCTGTAAACAGCAGATGCCTAGCACACAATTTTTTTTATATTTGAAATCATTTGATACATATCTTCTCTTTCAATGAATAAAAAGTTTGGAAATTTTTATTTAAAAAATGTTATTCACTAAAGTAAAATCATCGAAACGCGTCATTTACCGTATTGTTTATCTCCCTTGCTTGGTTACCTCTTTTAAAAAAAGGCGCGTAGTCTGCACAACAACAATAACAAATGGCAGACGAGTTGGTCCCGCCGGACATAAAGGGCAGTATAAGTCTGTTTTAACCCATTCATGTGGGGTTTAATCCTGTATGTAGTCAAGATAAAAGTTTACGAAAGCTCGCTGAATGTAATAAAGACATAACGCCGCGGCATTGACAGATCTCAGACTGCGTGGAGGTTGCCAGACTACATGATCCAGCCGTGGACAATGCCAATAAAAGATAGTTTATTATGATAGCACTGCGATGTGGTATTTTCAGGTAAATCAATATGCTGCCTCTGTCCCCACACTCTGTTTGCACAATAAGTAACAGTGGCAGATCCAGCCATTTGCAAAAGGGGGGTTCCCAACCCAGGACAAGGCGGGTTCCAACTATATGTCCCCATTCAAATGCATTGATTGTTTAAAAAAAAGGGGGGTTCCAACCCCCGGAACCCTCCCCCTGGATCTGCCACTGAGTAATACCATTAATACCAACAAAGATAGAACAAGTGATAACACCCATGATACACATTACATCATGCCCTTGTGCCTGGTATATTTTGTTATTTTTCCAGTTCCACCGTACTACAAATGTAACTACAGTCAAAGGGTTTCTTAACTGTAGTCTTATTGCTAAATAGGCAGCGCACCCATCCATCAAGCTGTTAAGGGAGCTACCGTTTAATTGTTTTAGGGGGGGGTAGGATAAAAAATATTGCCTTGCATTTTTTTTTAGTTGTAATCTCTGTCTTGCATTTTTTCCCCCACTCTATCATCGACATGTCTATTAGGTCTTGCCAATATTAATTGGGTTATCCTTTTTTTACTTAAATTGTCATCCTGCCTTTATTTTTGCCATTTTTTTTGATAATCAAAACTCCTGCCCTGCCTTTTTCAAAGTATGATGCAGAATATGGAAAATATCACAGTCAGTATTTCAGGGCCATTTATACTATGCAGTAAATATTTTGCTCATTGCTAACCGTCCTTTACCTATTCAGTGATTTTCCTAGAGTTTAGGTGAAGGGGCCCATGCAATTGGGAATAAAGTTCGTGAAATGTTGCAATTGGCTTTGAGGAAACCATTTAATTTGGTTATTCGAAGGGCACACTGCACATTGTTACATCAGCCTGTGCAACATTCAAAGGGGGTCTATGGTAAGGCCCCCCCCCCCCATTTTTTTAAAAATTAGGTACACAATCCTGGATTCTGAGATCCATATGTTTATATACCTTGCCGACTCTAAATAAAACTTATTTATTTTATTTATCCCTGACCTATAATTAACCTCTAAGAGATTTGCTCTCTTGTGGAAAATTTCATACATGTAACTCTCAGTAGTCTGTGAGTTTTGGACTCGTGAAAATTTGAAAAGTCTGTAATGAGAACCCTGAGTTACTTCATTTGCAATCATACCACATATAGATATAGGAAGATGTGGTGTGAGTGCCAATGAGACAACTCTCCATCCAAATAACAGTTTTAAAAAGTAAACCATTATAGGTCAATATACGGCCTTCAACACAGAGCCTTGGCTCACACCGAACAACAAGCTATAGAGGACCCCAAAATTACTAGTGTAAAACCATTCAAACAGGAAAACCAAAATATGCTTATTTGTAAAACATGTATAAGGTTGTTCTGAGTTTGAGACTGTTTAGCAATTTTTTTATGTATAAAGCATGATCAATTGCAACTTTATATAATTTTTCATTGTGTACTTACATTTACATGTATCACACTGACTATAAAAAAACAAAAAAATCATTGATTTATAAAGATTCTAATGAAATAGATTCTTATGAAATGAATATGTATAAATTTACATGTAGTCTTTTATTTGGAATGAATTCAGTATCAAAATCTATAAAAATTATCTTGTGCATTTCTTTTTCAGCATAGAATTTTCACCCATGTTTTAAAATCTGTGAAACAGGATTGGTTTTGTGTGGCTTCACTTCTTGAGAATTTTATAATGACTAGAAAGATCAACTTCCTTAAAGTAAGAAGTTAGATCTTCTATCAGATAATGCAGCATGCTACATCAACATGTACCACTGTGGACATATCTGGTTATGCTTACAAGAAATAAGTGAAAGAACAGGTAACATACAATATATATTACAATAAAAATTGGATAGGACATCCGGGGCTTGATTGCTAAGGCGGTTTTATGTCACGGCTCCCACAAAAAGTATGATTTAATGTGTATCAGATGTGGTTTGATAACTAATTTTTAATCAGACGAAGTTGTAATAGAAGTTGGAAACTTTTACAGTCGTAAGATGTCAAATTCAGCAAATAATACAAATACTACAATTGAAAATTCAGAGGTAAACCAAACCAATGACAAAAACAATATGGCGGACACCATCGAGACTTACTCTTCTATATTGCAAAAACAAAACACAAAAAACAATTATGATGTTGAGGATGTAAAACCAGTTTTCATATTAGAAACTGACTTGTTTGGCAACACTAAACCAAGCAGAGACCAGTTTCTAACACACATAGAACTGTACAAAACCATTGACGCTACAATATGCCCAGCCAGTCATCTCAAAGGGTTGCAGCGTGTTCGAGGTTTGTGGAGAATCTATTTTGATTCTGATATCGATAGAGAATCCCTCATTACGTCTGGCATAACAATTCGGAATAAATATATCCAGGTTTACAGTAGAAACCCAAGGATAATTGTTAATGAAAGACCAACTTACCTGAAAGTACGTGTAAAAAATGTGCCCTGTTCCGCTGAGGACGGACAGATTGAACGAAGCTTAGAATACCACGGATGCGAGGTTATTAAAATGTACAGAGAACGATTGCGAGTAGATGGCCTGTTATCAAATTGCCAAACTGGAGACAGAATCGCAATGGTAGCTCCTTTAAGTAAAGCTTTACCGAGATCTGTCCTTATTGGTAAATACAGAGCAACAGTTATTCACCAAGGACAAGAAAATCACAATCAAGCTGAAATCTCATGCAATAAATGCCTAAACAAAGGTCACAAATTTTCGCAGTGTCCAAATGACTGGGTTTGTCTTCATTGTAACAAACAAGGACACAGACAAGCAGAGTGTAATTCGCATCTAAGTGAAAGTGACGACACAGAAGACGACAATTCAGATGAGGATAAGTCAGAAACAGAAGACTCAGTGCAGACATCACAATCAATACTGCAACCAATCCCCAATGACAGTCAAACAGTATCAGCTATAGCTCCACTCAGTAATGATCAAACAGACACTTCTACCAACAAAAGTGCAGACAACGACAATACATACATGAACAATCATGACTCAGGATTGGAAGCTATAAACACCAACACTCCAATAGATGGTTCGCACAAAAAAAAGAAGAAAAAAAAACTGACTAATAATCAAAAGAAAACACTAGGAGATATAAGCCAATATTTCCAAGGAACGAACCAAACTCCAAGAAATAAAACCGATAAGAGAAATGCAACAACCCCAACAGAAGAGTATCAAGAACGTACAGGTCCTGCACAAAAGACATTTAAACCGTAGGGCCAGTACGATATGTAAATCCATTACAATGCAATTGTTAAATAATTAAAACACTACAATGCTCAAATATAAATATATGTACATAGAATTTATTATTTTTATTTTATTAATTAAAAAAAAACAAAAAAATGATTGTGATGCAATGCAAGATTGCATACTTTCAAAAGATTATGACTATTTGAATGTCAAATATATGTTTATCATAAAAAATGTTTATGTTTCAAACAATCACCTGTTAGTATGGTACGCTATAAATAGAACATTAGAATTTGAATGTATCTTTGGTAAAAACCACATCATTGATATTGAAATTGCAAGAAATACACATATCTATATCCAACATTTTTTTCTCCATGTGAAAAAAAATCCATCAGTCATTTATGCCACGTTTATAATCCAGAGTGGTAATATTCTTCACACTTGTTTTCAATGTATAGAAAAGGAAAATCCTAATCTATTTTTAGAACATGTCACTAAATGTATAGCCATCCACGTTTTTTTAACATTCACAGGTAAATCCAATAATGATATATTTCTATTCTGGCTAATATTTGGAATATGGTATATCACAAAACCATCACTGAAATTGTTTAACTTTTCTTTTAATAACATCTGGTGTTCAGACATACCACTTCAATTTGCTAATCAGAATCTGGGTCAGTGTCTGAGTAATGTCAAGGCCATATGCGGTCTGAAAATAGACAATGAAATAAAAAGTAAACAATGTAGTTATCATACTATAAATGTTAAAATGATTATTTGCAATATTATTGTAAGCACTATTGGCAATGTTATGTACAATGTGTATATTAATATTAATACTAGCTGTATATACCATGTTGTAAACAAATTATGGTTATATTATATATAAGAAACTTTACTTTTTTTAACTAGAAATCTATGGTAAACAATGAGTGAAACAATACATATATGTTCATTAAACTGCCAAGGTCTTGGTTCAAAAGATAAAAGACAAAGGCTTCATATGTGGATGAAGTATCAGAATTGTAATATTTTATTTGTACAAGAGAGTCATTTTACTTCTACTTTAGAGGAAAAATTTAAAAATGAATTCAAAGGTGATACATACCACAGTTATGGAAATTCTCAATCAAGAGGGGTATCTATTTTTATAAGTGATCACACTGATTATCAATTAATTGATAAATTTCAAGATGAGGAGGGGCGCATAATTTTGATTAACATAGAAATTTCAGAAAGTATATATACTCTAGTTAATATTTATGCACCAAATCTACCTAAAAATAGGAATGTTTTCTTCAAAAAAGTAAATGACATGATACAGAAAAACAGTTTAGGTATGGTCATAGTAGGGGGAGATATGAATGATACATTATCTAATATTGACAACAAAAAAAACAACAGAAATAATAAAAGAAAACAAAAACCAGTCAACAGTTTAAAGGGGTTAATCAAAACACACAAACTGATAGATATTTGGAGAGACATACATAGAAATAATATACAATTTACATGGAGACGGAAAAATAAGATAAACGAAGCTTCACGCATAGACTACTTTCTTGTTTGTCCAGAAATAAGGTCACATATTTATTCAACAGATATAAGACCTGCACTTATTTCACATACAGATCACCAAGCTATATCTTTAAAGGTAAAAGGGAGATCACAATCAAAAGGGAAAGGTTATTTTAAAATTAATAACAGTATCTTAGATAATACAGAGTATAAAAATATAATAAAAGGCCTTATCATGAAATATAAAAATAAAACAAAACTTACTGATAAAATAGGCCATCAATGGGATCTGTTCAAAATTGAAGTTCGAGAACATACTGTTGCATACTGTAAAAGAAATGCAAATAAAAATAAAAGTGAAATACATATATTGGAAAATAAGATAAAAAAATTAAATGAAAATATAAACAGAAACTGTAAAGATGATGTTATTAAACATTATCAAGAAGAATTAACTTATAATGAATGTAAACTAAGAAAAATTTATGAAATAAAAAGTAAAGGAGCTCAAATAAGGTCAAGGATTAAATGGGTAGAAGAAGGAGAGAAAAATACTAAATTTTTTTTGGGACTAGAAAAAGCTAGACAGACCAGAAAGACTATAACTGCTTTAAAAGATGAAAAAGGAGATATACATACAGAGTCTTCTAAAATTTTACAAATAGAAAAAGAATTCTATCAAAATATTTATAATAGCACATGTCCAAATGTAAAATCCATAGATAAATATATTAATGATATAAATATTGATCATAAATTAAATAAACAAGAGAGTGAGATAATGGAAGGTACGTTAACCATTGAAGAATGTACTAGTTCGTTATTCAAGATGAAACTTAATAAATCACCTGGAATTGATGGACTTAGTGTTCAGTTCTATAGGACTTTTTGGAATGATTTAAAAGAATTTGCTGTATCTACATTTAATTATTCATATAAAAAAGGGGAGTTAACAAGTTCTCAAAAACTAGGAGTTATTTCTCTAATACATAAAAAGAATGATCCACTTTGCTTAAATAATTATAGACCCATAACTTTATTAAATATTGATACAAAATTAATTGCATATTCATTGGCTCAACGCATTAAAAATATACTTCCAAATATTATACATAAGGATCAAAATGGGTATGTTAAAAATAGATATATAGGTTATAATATTAGACAAATCCAAGATATAATTGATTATGCAGAAAGATTTAACATAGAGGGGGCACTACTTTTTTTAGATTTCTCTAAAGCATTTGACTCTTTAGAATGGGATTTTATGTTTTCAGCTTTAAAAAAATTTGGATTCCAAAACTCTATGCTTAAATGGATTAAAACTTTATATACAGATATAAAAAGCTCAGTAATAAATAATGGATGGATATCTGAACCCATAAACATTCAACGCGGTATACGACAAGGGTGTCCGTGCAGTGCATTAATTTTTGTTATTGCAGTAGAGATATTAGCCTGTAACATAAGGCAAGACCATAACATTAAAGGCTTTGAAATTAAGATAGATGGGAAAACACATTCATTAAAAGTCAGCCAACTTGCAGACGATACAACACTTTTTCTAAAATCACAAAAAGACATTTCAAAAGTTTTAAATATGATTGAAATCTTTGGCACATTATCAGGACTTAAATTAAACAGATCAAAAACAGAAGGCATATGGTTAGGAAAACACAAACATTGTAAAGAAAAATATGAAAACATTAACTTTACAAACAAACCAGTAAAATGTTTAGGAGTTTTTTTTGGTTGTAATAAAAATGATTGTCAAAAGCTCAATGCTGAAAAACAATTAGAAAAATCTGAGAAGATAATTAAAAACTGGGAGAAAAGAAATCTAACCTTATTGGGAAAAATAACAGTTATTAAATCACTGATTCTACCCAATATTACTTTTTTAGCATCTGTTTCTCACATAGAAAAAGAATATATTGATAAATTTAAAAAAATTGTATTTCAATTCTTATGGAAAAGCAAAACAGAAAAAGTTAAACGTAATGTATTAAGCTATGAATTGCTAGATGGTGGTTTAAAAATGATTGACATAGATAAATACATAGAATCTTTAAAAATTGGGTGGATTAAAAGATTAATATATGGAGATTTTGCCAACTGGAAAGTAATACCATTATTTTATTTTAATAAATTTGGCAAGAATTTCCTTATCTTTCATATGAACATTGATGGTATTAACTCAATTCCTGGTTTAAATAAGCTGCCAGAATTTTATTTGAATATATTAAAAGCATGGGTAAAAAACAAAAAAATAGAGCAACCAGAAAACTTTAGAACTATTCGACAACAAGTAATCTGGGGAAATCAATTTATCAAGATTAAAAAAAAAAGCCTTATATTTCAAAACTGGATAAATAGCAAAATCATATATGTAAATGACATTATAGATGAAAATGGTAACATATCAGAGAAATATATTTTACAAAAACTCAATATTAAATGTAATTGGTTGTCAGAATTTTCTCAATTGAAGAAAGCTTTACCAAAAGAATGGATAAACATTTTAAGACAAGAAAATTCAAAGAAAACTCAAGTAAAAACAGATTATGTTTTATTTATTAAGAGAAATTGTAATTATACAGAAACATTAGACAAGTTAGAAACAAAAAAAATTTATAACACATTCATTCAGAATGAGATTCAAATTCCTGTTGGTTTTAACCGATGGAAAACAGTGTTAAATATTGAGTATATTAAGAGTTCAGTCTGTAATATATTGAAATTTGTTCACCATTATTTGAAAGAAAATAAGTATAAAGTGTTTCGTTGGAAATTGTTACACTTTATTCTACCTTGTAAAACTTTATTAAAACAGTGGAATATCTGCAATACTTCAAATTGTAATTTTTGCAATACCACTGAAGATTATGATCACATGTTTCTGAAATGTCATTTTCTTGATGACTTCTTTAGTAAAATTAAAAATCTTTTTGGAAAACTGAATATTGATAATAATATTCTAACATTGAAAAATCTAGTATTTGGTTATAAAATTAATGATGAACAATATTATGAAATAAATTATTTGATTACATTAATAATGTTTTGTATATATAAAGCTTACTACATGTCTGAACAGAAAACAGAAGCTATAAATGTTTATGCTGTATTCAAAGCAGAATTTATGTATAGTTACAAATTACAGGCAAAATGTAAGACTACACATTGTAATTGTTTCCTAGAAAAAGCTTTCAAATTGTTGAAATAATTTTTTGTTTGTTTGAGAAATATATGATCTAGCAAAAATAAATGAAAGAACTTAATTAAAGATATAAATTTTTTAAAATTACACATCAGGAACTGATGAAGTAATATAAATTTTACTGTTCACCGCCACATGTTAAGATTAATATCGAGGCTATTTATATCAATTTACCGTTACAAAAAGAAGATTTGAAAAAGAAACCAGTCTTACTCTTGATCTTCTTTACACTATTGATAAATTTTGATTTAGACATACCTGTTATAATGCTATATCACATCTGTTTGTTCTATTTTTAAAGTCGCATAAACCGGTGTGACAATTTTGTTTCAAACCAGGAAGTTATTCGATAGAAAAACAATGCACACGTTAACGGAGAAAATATGGAAAGTTTCCGGAAACTATACTCAAAAATCATTTATATTGCTAGATGATATCCAAATAGTATTTTTTCCTATTTATATGTATAGGTAAACAAATAAATCTCGCTGATATTTACTTGTTTATTATTTCATTGCTGATTATTTTATAACTTAGCTGTTAGATTATAATACTAATGTTGATTTAATATATTGATGCTTACCAGAAAACAACCCTGGATTTCTGGTATTAACAAACAGGGACTCTTCACTGGTATGCTGGACTGGTGAGGTATATTGTTAACAGCAGAAAGTGCAATTTGTTGTTGAATAAAAATTAAAAAAAAACAATAAAAATTGGGCTAAGTAAATATAAGATAAAAGCAGAAGATAACAATATCAGAATTAGGGACGACATCAAAATTTCAATGTAGGATAAAAAACCTAATTTATATATATATATATATATTTTTGACTAACCCCCTTACTCTCCTCTTAACTTAATTTGGGAAAAAATGATTGACCACAGGAAAGTATAAAATCATTTCAATTAAAGAAATGTTTACCCCCACCCCAAACTATTTGAATTAAGTTTATTATCCTTCATTGATTTTTTTTTATGTATTCCCTAAGTGACAGTAGTTTAATGTTTATCTTACAGCTAATTTCTTTATGCTTGTAGGGTAAAATTTTGATTTTGAAACGTTAACCCAAGCTTTGTAATTAAGACTGACATCTTCATACAATAAATATAGGCAAACTTAAACCTGTAAATATAATGGTTAAAAGCAATTGGATGTTATCTAAATTACTATTGCACAGTATACGAACAAAGTAAGAAAGTCTTGCTCTACATGCATTAGGAAATTAGCTATAATCTTTATTTTTATTAAAGCACATATGTTTCTTGAGACATTGCTTTGGAAAAAACTACCTAGAGATATCATTTAATTTATATCTATAAAATAATATAATTATAGTTTTGGGAAAACTAAAGTATTAAAATTGTTCACCATGTCAAAAGCTATCTAACAAGTAATTTTCTGATGAATCAGACAACACTTGAAGGGTTATTGCCCTTTTTCTAAAGGAAATTTGGGTGCATTTTGTTATAACCTTGATATTATTCTAGATGTACAAATGTATCTCATAAACTTATTTTATGCCCCCTGCCATAGCGGAGGGGCTGTAAGTTTAACCCTTGTTTATAAAAAAAGAAGATGTCGTATGATTGCCAATAAGAAAACTCTCCACAAGGGACCAGATGACACATAAAAAATCAATTCAAAAGAGAAAACTAACAGCCTGATAAATGAACCAATAATGAAAGAAAAACAAATATGTAACACATAAACAAACAACAACCACTGTATGTCTGTACTCTAACTTTATATACAAAAAAGAAGACGTGGTATGATTGCCAATGAGATAACTCGCCACAAGAGACCAAAATGACACAGAAATTAACAACTATAGATAACTTTTAGTTTGCCTTAACCAAATATTAGTAAACTGTTATACAATGCTTATTACCATTAAACACAATCAAGTTTGAATTTTGGGGGCGTCACTTTAGCCGTTCTAAAGTTATGCCCCTTTACAAATGGTAAAATTGCAAAATTTTTAGTTTTCTTCCTCTTTCTGTAGTTTGCCTTAATCTAATGTAACAAAACTTATACACAATACTTTTTAGTTATTTTGTGGGCCAGCTGAGGGACGCCTCCGGGTGCGGGAATTTCTCGCTACATTGAAGACCTGTTGGTGACCCTCTGCTGTTGTTTTTTATTTGGTCGGGTTGTTGTCTCTTTGACACATTCCCCATTTCCATTCTCAATTTTATATTTAAATTGCAGAGTAATGAATATCTTATATTTCATAGGGATCAATATTCAGGGATATTGCTACTCTGAGGCCCATGTAGGGAAGTCATACTATGATTCAAAGATGGCAAATATGCGCAAAAAGATGAAAAGTTGGGTTGCAAGTGGAAAAAAAACATTGTAACAGCAGCTGATATGAAAACTGCCCTTGACTCTAGAACAGGTAAACTAACAAATTGTACATTGTTCAAACAATAAACATAATTACAACACAAACCCACTGCGAACTAAATGTGCCCTGTTAAAATAAGCAAATCTGGTTCTGTACACAGTTTCAGAGACAGTCTGACTCTGATTCTTAGAAGAAAATTTCATTTCACAAATAAATCTGTTAGACTTGAGTCACAGGCTGAGGCTCACATACACATCAGGGGCGGATCCAGCCATTTTAAAAAGGGGGGGGGGGGGGGGGTTCCCAACCCAGGACAAAAGGGGGGGGTGGTTTTTCCAACTATATGTCCCCATTCAAATGCATTATTCGGTCAAAAAAAGGAGGGTTCCAACCCGAGACCCCCCCGGGATCCGCCAATGCACATGTAACATCACCCATATCAAACAGAAAAAATTAAAGCATTGGTTAAAATGATCCATTGCATGTTGTTTGAAGCCCATGTGTGATATTATATTAACATAATTTTTCTGGTCTGTGTATCCATCTTCTTGACTGTTTGTCTGTCTGTTCCTTATTATACCCCCACACAACAAAGTTGCGTAGGGTATAATGTATTTGATCCGACTGTCAGTCCGGAGTTATGCATATGGACAGGAAATTATGATTTTCTAGTCTTCTAGGAGTTATGCCCCTTTGAAATTATTTGCAGTAATGTACTACTTTAACAGTTTGTCATCGCAACTCCTCTGAAACCACACAACAGAATTTTATGTTACTTATAGATAATAAGGACATACTATGTAGATGTGCATATCAACAGGAAATTAAGATTCGATTTTTTTTCTAGGAATTACGCTCCTTTGAACTTATTTGCTTTAATGTACTTCTGCAAAAGTGTCATTGCAACTCCTCTGAAACTACACAATAGTTTTTACAAAAATCTTCTTTTCTGAAACTACTGGGCCAAATTTAACCAAACATGGCCAAAATCATTATTAGGGTATCTAGTTTAAAAATTGTGTCCGGTGATCTGGCTAACCAACCAAGATGGCCGCCATGGCTAAAAATAGAACATAGGGGTAAAATGCAGTTTTTAGCTTATAACTCACAAACCAAAGCATTTAGAGCAAATCTGACATGGGTTAAAATTGCTTATCAGGTCAAGATCTATCTGCCCTGAAATTTTCAGATGAATCGGACAACCCGTTGTTGGGTTGCCGCCCCTGAATAGGTAATTTTAAGGAAATTTTGCTGTTTTTGGTTATTATCTTGAATATTATTATAGATGTAGATAAACTGTAAACAGCAATAATGTAATGCTTGGGGTAAACAATGTTTTTTTATACTTTCATCATAAATTATATTATGAACACGAGACAAACGAGACATTTCAGTGTGTCCACTCTTGTTTTTGCTTTAGAAAAGATTTGACAGAATCGAAGAACCATTTATATAAATTGAAAACCCAAAATAATCATTCATGGAAGATTTAAGCAAAAAATTTAAGGTGAGCGATTCAGGCTCTTGAGAGCCTCTTGTTTTTTTACTTACACTTATTATATTTCTTTAATGATAATTTGGGGACGTGGGCTATGTGATCGTGCTCGCTAAGGTTGTTTAATTTGGTCAAAGTTAGTTTGATTGAAGTTTCAAGTCACATCAATAGAAGTTTAGTACAAATCAAATTGTATGCCAGATTAGGACCATATCATAAAAATATAATCAACGTTAAAACAGTTTTTTTTCAGGGTAAAGGTTTTGGTCATAGTAAAAACTCAGAATAGTTTTAAATTTAGTGCATAATTTCCTTATAATGTTATCTGTCTCAATATCAAACTTTAAACTGAACCCTTGAAATGATAGTGCAAACAGCACATCATGCACTGCAACTTTTATTTTACTTTTTTAGCTCACATGGCCATAAGGCTTTTCTCATCACTTGGCGTCTGTTTTCATTGTCTGACGAAAATAACTATCATTGGGGTATTAACTTGAAAACTGTGTCCAATGACCCGGCTAACCAACCAAGATGGCCACCATAGGAAAATAGGGGTAAAATGTAAATTTAGGCTTATATCTCTGAAACTAAAGCATTTAGAGCAAATTTGACATAAGCAGAAATGTTCATTAGGCTAAGATATATGCGTCCTTAAATCATTCAGACAAACTTATTAGGTTGCTTCCCCTGAACTAGTAATTTTAAGGAAATTTTGTTGTTTTTGGTTGTTTATTAGCTCACCTGGCCCGAAGGGCCAAGTGAGCTTTTCCCATCCCTTTGCGTCCTTCGTTAACTTTACAAAAATCTTCTCCTTAGAAATTACTGGGCCAAATTAAACCAAACTTGGCCACAATCATCATTGGGGTATCTAGTTTAAAAAATGTGTCCGGTGACCCGGCCAACCAACCAAGATGGCCGCCATGGCTAAAAATATATCGTAGGGGTAAAATGCAGTTTTTGGCTTATAAATCAAAAACCAAAGCATTTAGAGCAAATTAGACATGGGGTGGTAAAATTGTTTATTAGGTCATGATCTATCTGCCCTGAAATTTTCAGATGAATCGGACAACCCGTTGTTGGGTTGCTGCCCCTGAATTGACAATTTTAAGGAAATTTTGCTGTTTTTTGGTTATCTTGAATATTATTAAAGATAGAGATAAACTGTAAACAGCAATCATGTTCAGCAAAGTAAGATTTACAAATAATTCAACATGACTGAAATGGTCAATTTGACCCCCTAAGGAGTTATTGTCCTTTATAGTCAATTTTTAACAATTTTCATAAAATTTGTAAATTTTTACTAACATTTTTCACTGAAACTACTGGGCCAAGTTCATTATAGAGAGAGATAATTGTAAGCAGCAAGAATTTTCAATAAAGTAAGATGTACAAACGCATCACCATCACCAAAACACAATTTTGCCATGAATCCATCTGCTTCATTTGTTTAATATTCACATAGACCAAGGTGAGCAACACAGGCTCTTTAGAGCCTCTAGTTTGAATAATGTTATGGATAGAGATAAACTGTAAACAATAATGTTCAGCAAAGTAAGCTCTACAAATAAGTTAACAGGATCAAAATTGTCAATTGACTTCATAAGGAGTTATTGCCCTTTAAAGTCAAATTTTACAATTTTTTGTAAATTTGTGCAATCTTTTACAAAAGTCTTTCCTGAAACAATTGAGACGAATTTAAATAAACTTGGCCCAAAATAAACATTAGGGTATTTAGTTTTTAAAAATGTGTCCAGTGACCCTGTCTGCCTAAAACATGGCAGACATGGCTAAAAATAGAACATTGTGAAAAATGCAGTTTTTGACTTGTCCATACATGTATCTCTAAAACTAGAGCAAAAGTATAACGGTTGCATTATTCCATCTATCCATTGTAAATAAAAATATCATGTGAGCAACACATGCTTCTTGGAGCCTCTAGTTTAAAATTATTTTCTTTTCTTCAAAATATCATGTTGACCTATGTAGTAATGTACACACATTTAGTTGAAGTTGAAAACATGACCTTCGAATCGGTTTATAATTCCCCTCATTATTATTTCTTTCCACAGGTGTTGCTGGATGTCAAACATCTGAATGTGCTAACGACACCTCATAACACAAACTGATAACACACAAGTTAAAAGGAATAAATGATTTTAATGAGTTGTGAGTTGAAGAAGATGGTATACTACTGAGGAAGGCCTACAACATCGGCAAAGTAAAATTTATTCCTAATAAATCCATAGACCAAATAGGTTTTGGTAAAGGGCAGGAAAATAAAACAGAATAATGTGTGTTAATATCAGGATTTGATTTACCTGTTAATGTAACTGGAAAAATCAAAACACCTAAAACAGTTGGTGCAGTTAATCTCCAGGAAGGACCAGAAATAAAAACAGAAAATGGTGAAGACTCATCCAGATTATCCTCGCATCACTCAGAAAGTTCTGATTAAATGCTGTTCTTTTGCTCAAAAGTTGGCTGTGTCATTAGATTTGCTACCTTAAATGGACTTGAAAACCATCTATTGATAGCTATATATATATAGGAAAGCATTTTTAACAGTTGCAACAGGAAACAACCTGACACCAGTGGGCCAGGTTGTGCAATGAAGTGGTATTTACAACCAAAAAATAAACCAACATCAACAGATGGGACTGAAAATGAATTTTCTACAAGTAATATGAGATGGGCTTTAAAGAAAGACAGGAGAATATAAAGATTTCCTCATTATTTTTTTATAAAAGTATTTGTCACATAGTATTCAAGTACTAAGCAATCACTCTTTTGAATAGAAGGTTAAGATACATATTTGATCAATGAAAACTAATTGCTATTAAAATATATATGTTAAAATAATTTTGCTTGTACCATCATGACCATATAATTATTTAGTTTTTAGAAAATTAAACATTTGAACAACTTATTATCTATCTTTTTTTTTATTCTTTACTTCCATTATCTCCAATTGACTTTCTTCCTTGTAGTAAACATTGAATTTAAGTTCAATATTATCGATATGCAAATAAGGGTGGTTTCACTTTATACATGTAAGTTCACTAGATATGTTCTGTTCTAAAGGGAAAAAATTATGTATGCAAGACCATTGACTCTTGCATATTTACATATTGAGGAAGAAAATGGGGACACTTTTGTGCCACAGACACCTGTTTATTTTTTATTTAACTGCTTGTACCACTGAACAAATATTTTGTAGGAGTACCTGTTTATCACATCTTAAATGAAAAAAATCAATATGGGCGACACAAAACATAGTAATCGTTTGCTAAAATTTCTTCACTAAAGTGCTGTGTGATATTTGGAGCAATATTTTGAGAAAACTATTTGGTTCTAAGAAATCAAATCCTTCATTTATATCAATTCAGACCCCATTGATGCTTGCAAGGTAACAACACAGTTATTGTGGACTTTGGCTCATTACTAATGTAAATCATAACATTTTCCCCCTTGGAAATAGTTCAAGCGACCCTCCTCCCCAATCATACACAAACAAGCTATATATTGTTCCACTCAAAATGAAAAATATTAACCCTTTAAACCCTGGTATATCATATGTATAGGAATTGGCATGACATAAGTGAATATTTCACCTAAATTTGATCAACATGGGGCGTAAAAATCATAAATAATAAAACAAAAACCTGAAAAATTGACGATTTTGATGGTGCTGCCACCTACAACAGCGAAATATTTCCGAACTTTTTTTTGTTTCGATTTATTCTATAGGGCTTCTACTAAAAGGGAATATATAATAAAAGTGTGTATACTGTTGCTGTTTCTTAAAAAAATAAAATGAAATTAGATGAAATTTGCATTTTTCTAAAATTCATTTTGATCACATTTCCATGGTTACGGTTGCTAGGGAAGAAAATATTTGAAATCAATTTGAAATCTGTTTTCATATCACTATACATATGAACTCTATATAAAGTATATACTAGCAACAAAAATTATATTATTAAAGCAAGATAAATTACTTTAAAAACGTGCCTTTTTGTAGTTTTCCTTGCTCATTTTTAGGGGCCATCAAGGGGGAATTTGAAAATGAATATTTTGAACACAAAAATTATTTTTTTTTAAAAAGAATTTCATATTCAAGTTCTAATTATGTAAATCCATATCTAGAATATGAAATTTGATCAATTTGCCAACATGGACTTATCACTGTTTGCCTGATTCTTACATGGACCTGTACTTAATGTATAATTAAGGTGTAAAAGGCTTACACAATTGATTAAAATGTATAGTTTCTATTTATAGATGATGTGTTAGAAAGAATGATGGATGATAGATCAAGTTCAGAGGTGAAGTCATTAGTAGGTCACAGTGGCCCAGTTTATGCTACAGATATTAGTCATGACAAAAAATTTCTTATTTCATCTTCAGAGGATGGAAGTGGTAAGTTTACAAACAGAATTTGGTAAAAAATATTTTTTTTATGCCCCAGAGGATAGGATATTAAGATTTACCCTTGTCTTTAGATATGTCCTTGGTTTCTGTTCTTCAACATCAGTTTGTGTAAACCAGATGATATCAAACTTATACACAATGCTAATTACCACAAAATTCAGATCAAATTCAAATTTAGGTGGCAAGACTACTTCTGTTCAGGAGTTATGCCCGTTTATAATGTTTTATGTAAATGGGGGGATCATCTTTGTCCAACGGAAACATTCTCCATTTATTTTAATCAATTGATTTATTGTTTGGTTTTAACTGTCACTTTTTACACTTGCTATTTCATAAGGCCAAATAAAAAAGAATGTGTGGTTCCAGTTACATCTGAAAAAAAGTTAGGGTAGGTAGGTAGGGATTTTTTTTTTATTTTATGTTTTTTTTTACATTGAGTCTATGGGAGCAACATTCTGACTTTAACAGTGCTTACTAAAAAATTACAATAAAATCTTTAGGGTAGGCTATTTTTTAGGCGAAAAAGAAGGAAAGGTAGGGTAACTGGAACCACACATATATTTTTATTTGGCATAAAGGTCAGATTTTAAAAATGGACCAAGCTGAATGAAAACTAATTATCTGGTAACAAATAATCCTAGTTAGCTATATACATTGTAATTGACAAGTTCAGGATTCCCCTCACAACTGCAGTGTTTTTGTTGTTCCACAAAAAAAGGAGACTATTATTTTTGTGAATGTCCTTCATGGTTTGTATTATATTTATGCTATTAAACCCTTAAGTTCTTGGTTCACCTAACAGATCTAGACAAATGCAGAAAGATAAGTTCACTACAAATAATAAATAATGAACAAAACAAGATCTAGACAAAATCCAGAAAGATGAATTCCCCTCATATAATAAATAATGACCAAAACACTATATTTTACAGTACGATTATGGAGTTTACAGACATGGAGTAACCTAGTGTGTTACAAAGGTCACCAGTACCCAGTGTGGGATGCTAAATTCAGGTAAAATACTTTCAAGTGGAAAATTCTTGTAAGATTTTCATCCGCTTATTTCATAATTAAAATAAATCGTGAATATATTCAGTTGTGTAAAGTTGTTAGTTAATGAACATTAGAATCAATGACAAGGAAATCTGAAAGTATTACCTGGCGGTCAGGTTTAGCCAGCATGCACTAGAAATGTGCAATTTTACAGCATGGAAAATAAAACACTTTTCGTTAGTTACTGAACTGTTTGAAGTCCAAAAGAAATTTGTTTAAAGGAAAAAACTTATGATTAGTCAATGGTATTTATTATGCAGTTGTATTAGCATTGGCACATCTTATTTCCATGGAGATTGTTCAGTCATGTACCTTCAGTCATGGTTCATCCACTTTGATATTTGCATAAGACATGTTGAAGTATTGTTTTTTTTTATTTCAACATTTGCATTATCAAAATTACAAAAAAGCCGAACATATCTCTGTGTTAACAGTTTATTTGAATTTTTCATTCTTTATATACAGCCCTCATGGTCATTATTTTGTATCCTGTGGCCATGATAGAACAGCCAGATTGTGGTCAACAGATCATTACCAGCCACTCAGGATATATGCTGGTCATCTATCAGATGTTGATGTGAGTATAACATGAGAGCAAAGGTTGAGGTTGATGTTTCATATATATGTTTTATTGAATTGCAATCTTTAAATTAATTTTAAATGAATTTGTTATGAAAAGAGAGACTGATTTTGGATTTGTTAGATGAAGTATTGTTTCACTAGGCTCCTTCTATTAAATTTGTTGAGTGGTGGTAAAATTAGATAGGTAGTCTTGAACAGTTATAACAATTACCATAAGAAATAATCATTATAATTAACTAGAATTTATTCAGGGCATGGTAAAATAAAAAGGATATGTTTCCATAACATTTATTTATGTAACAACCTTAAAAGACCAGTTAAGGTGGTACCTAACACTACAGGGAGATAACTCTGTAAAATCAGCTACACATTTTAATTACGTTGTGTTGTTAAGGGATATTAAGCTTCTCAATTATCAAAATTAGTGTTTGTTAAACTGCTATATAACCAGTGTAATATTCTGATAAATTGGTTGGTTCAATTTTTTTGAAATTTTTATATTTTTGCCAAAGGGTCAAAGTAAATACGTTGTCAAAATTTTATGAAAATTAAACGAGCCAAATTAATTTTAGTGAAAGTGTTGGGTACCACCTTAAATGGTGCTCTTAATGCATAATTGAAAAAAAATTTAAGGCTACACTTATTTGTAATGAATATTTATTTGTAATTATTTGGTTTTTCAAACTTTTAAGTTCAAAGTTGTTATAAAATATGTATTCTTAAAAAATAGATAAGAAAAAGACCTAGTTGATTTCTTGTTTAGGTGTTTTTTCCTTACAAATTGATTTTTGATCTAACTTTTCTATTTTAAGTGTGTAGAGTTTCACCCAAACAGTAACTACATTGTAACAGGCTCCAGTGATCGTGTGGTTAGAATGTGGGACAATCAATCCGGGAACTGTGTCAGAACTTTCACAGGACACAAGGTATAATTACAGTATATAAACTTATCATAGATTACAGTCTTAAAATTTTGTTCACTAGATGCATGTTTGGTCTACAAAAGACTCATCAGTGATGCTCTTGAGTCACAAATGCTTAAATGCAAAACAACGTACAAAGTTGAAGAAAAAAGTAAACTAACAAAAATACTGAACTCCGAGAAAAGTTTGAAAGGGAAAGTCCCTAATCAAATGCTCAAAAACATCAAATGAATGGAGAACAACTGTCATATATTACTTACAAGGTACAGTCATTTCCTTATATGTAAAATGGCAAATTCAACCTGGTTTTATAGCTAGCTAAATCTCTCACTTGTATGACAGTTACATAACATTTCAATATATTGACAAGGATGTATGAAAAAATGTGAAGAGACAGCAAAAACTGTTGATAAATTCTCTTGTTGATAAATATGAAGATGGTGTTTCTGAGCAATAAAGAACAGATGATATGAAGTATTCCACATCCAATCTTCCATGCTGTCATTACTGAAGTTTATTTTTTGTTTATTGTAGGGACCAATTCACAAGATGTGCTTTTCTCCTGATGGTAGATTTATAGCCACAGGTGGTAAGTTATAGATGTTTACAGTTATTACCTTTTTGTCGAGTCTGCAACAAGTATATCTAGAGTGACATACAGATTCTAGATTCTGTCATGGTAGTTTCAACATTAAGGTTCATAATCCAGAATTTTCAAAAAAGCTTGATAGAGGTGAGTTGTAAATGTGTTACCACTTTTTGATTTGTCAGAAATACTTTTAATTTCAAATAAGGTATATCTAAACATGACAATTCTTACATTCTTGTTCAATTAGTAATAATTTAGTTTTGAATGTAACACATCTTCTGATTGGCTGACGTTATTTTGTTATCAGCCCATAGACATAATTTAGTCATGTGACCGTGACGTCATCAACGTTTTTTCATGGTTTTCTACGGTTTGAAATAGAATTTAGAATTAAATTATAAGAAATGTCTGTAATATTTTTTCTGTCTATTTGAAATAACATAAAAAATGTGGTGCACAATGTTAAATAACACGCTACGCGTGTTATTCGGTGTGCACCAAATTTTTTATGTTATTTCTTCATAGACAGAAAAAATATTACAGTCATTCCTTAAATGAACAACCTCCTTTCCTTACCCATGTAGATACTGTAAATTCTGAAATTAATGCCATGTTTTTTTCTAATTGTCAATTATTTAGTAGTGCCTGATTAGGTATGATAAAATTAACATTTTATAATATCAGCAGTGATTTATTTTAAATTATTTTTTGCAAGCACATTTATTCTTCTCTTGCTAGTGTTCAAGGATATGCAAAAATGAATGCATGCATTAATTTCTGAATAAATAAACATTCGCTTCAGTAGAAACAAAAAAAGGCAAAGCAAATGTACCGTAATATATTTTTCAGGTGTAAAAAAAGAAATTATTGTATTGTATTTGTTATATTTTCAGGTGTTGATAAGACGATTTTATTATGGGATATTGCAAGTGGTAATATGTTAGCACAGTTAAAAGGACACACACAGGCTGTGTATTCTCTCATGTTTAGTCGAGAAGGAAGTGTTTTATCGTCAGGAGGTTTGGACAGTTGTGTTAAGATCTGGGACGTCAACAGAGTTCTACAGGAATACGATACAGATTCTGATGCCACCATACCAAGTTCACTTCAGGTGTAAGTATTTCCCTTTTCACAGGACAAATTATAGGTTAAAATACTACATGAATTTTGCTCATTGTGGAAGGCTGAACACTGCCCTGTAGTTGTAAATCTCCTTTGATCCCTGATGGATAGTTTCCTTGTTGGCAATCATAACACATCTTATTTTTATAACTATGAGGAACCATAATTCATTTATTTGATAGTAATTGATCATAATTATAACATGTATAAGGTTAAAGGCTATTATGAATTATAAAAATCGACATATTTTAATGTATAAAAATCAGATGTTGTATGATTGCCAATGAAACTCAGAAGTATTTTGTGTCTAGTTTCACCATAGTTTTAACATGTATAGTAACCCGAATTAAACCACTCAGAAGTTTACTATGTCAAGTTTCTTTTTAATTTGAATAATCTGAATCACACCAGTTGTGTAATTTATGGTGGTATGGATATCTTTCAGCATCTTGAATTGTAAAAAAACATTGAATTTAAGGTCCAGATTGTCAAGTTAGCAAAATTTGATGTAAGAATGCAAATAACTAATGTGAATTTGCATTCAAAAGAACAAAATAAGATCATCACTTATAACACATCGAATTGGAGATAAAGGATACTACAGATACAGTTAAGTCGGCTTCATATCTTGACTTACATCTAGAAATTGACAATGAGGGTCGGTTGAAAACAAAACTTTACGACAAAAGAGATGATTTCAGCTTTCCAATTGTGAACTTTCCATTTCTAAGTAGCAACATTCCAGCAGCACCTGCATACGGGGTATATATCTCCCAATTGATACGATATTCCCGTGCTTGCATTTCCTATCATGATTTTCTTGATAGAGGGTTACTGCTCACAAGGAAGCTATTAAACCAAGAGTTCCAAATGGTGAAGTTGAAATCATCCCTTCGTAAATTTTACGGACGCCATCACGAGTTGGTTGACCGTTATGGAATAACCGTTTCACAAATGATATCAGATATGTCGTAACTACCATCCCCTTCCCTTTCATGAATGTGACCTACCGAATTAGTCTATTTACCGGATTTGTAATCACATAAGCAACACGACGGGTGCCACATGTGGAGCAGGATCTGCCTACCCTTCCGGAGCACCTGAGATCACCCCTAGTTTTTGGTGGGGTTTGTGTTGTTTATTCTTTAGTTTTCTATGTTGTGTCATGTGTACTATTGTATTTTCTGTTTGTCTTTTTCATTTTTAGCCATGGCGTTGTCAGTTTGTTTTAGATTTATGAGTTTGACTGTCCCTTTGGTATCTTTCGTCCCTCTTTTATAAACATGATAAATATAAATAGTCAATTTTGGATGTAACATGTCTTCTGATTGGCTGACACTGTTTTGTCTATCAGCTCCTAGACATAATTTTGTCATATGACTGTGACGTCATCAACAGCCTTTTCGTAATTTACTCCAGGTTAAATTAGAATTAAAAATTAAATTATAAGCTACAGGGAATAAATAGTGTTCACCACATTTTTGTTGTTTCTTCATAGACAGAAAAAAATATTACATTAATTCCTTAAATATTTTACAAGTGTAGATTAATTTTTGCTTGATTTTTAATGTGTTTAAATGGCATTTAAAGGGGAGGTAACTCTGAAATAGTGCATTTTCTGAAGGAATCTGCATGGTATTTGATATTTTTTATTTTATCTGAGAAAAAACGCACGGTCATGACGGTGATCCTATCTTTTCTTTTGATATTCTCAAAGCATTTTCTAAATGCTACCTTCTTGTATTTTATTTTACAATTCTATCATTTAGTTTAGCTTCTTATCACATATTGATATTTTCCTGTATAATCTATACAAAATGTGTCATTTTGTCACAACCTATAGCTTGAGAAAATGCACGGTAACAGCATTTTTATTATATTTTTTATATCTATGTTTTGGCATGGCATAATATGAACAAATTCTATCATTTTCAATTTAGACTCCCATACCACCTTACCCTTTATATCAATTTATATTGTATTTGTTGAAAAGTCTTAATCAGACAGTATATAATTAATAGTTTTACCTTATATATTTACAGGAATGATAATGCTAATTTGTTACTAGGATCCTTTCCAACAAAACAGACATCAGTTTTATGTGTTCACTTTACAAGGAAGAACCTTTTATTAGCAAGTGGACCTGTAGCCATATGACATTAAACTACCATCTTGTTGACTGTAAAATTGAGGACAAGTACATTTTTGTCAGAGGGAAATGTTGCAAAGATTATTGACATGATTTGAAGTTCATGAAAAGTTAAGATCTTTGTGAAAAGAGATGGTATACACTCAGTCAAGTGAGGAACATTGTGCAAAGTATGAGAACCTTTATGAAAAGAAAGAGAAATGTGAAAGAGTCTTTTGAAAACATACTGATATTTATTAGATATTGAATGTAGATCACTAGGTTGAAGAATAAATGCATAATCCATGCCTATCTTACTACTACACATACCATGTATTTGATTACAAACTAATGTTCATTATATTCTTATTTTGGACATCAAGCGAAAGTCATGTGAAAAACCAAAAACTCTGATGTTGTGGTAATTTGACACCTTTTGGGTTCAGTGACTTCTTGTTAAAATATGAGTTTTTTTTGTCAACCCAAATACTCACTTATATTGAGTAACTGGAATATACATTTGGTCTATAGGTTTCTTGCACCATCCGCATGTATGTCAGGTAGTGTTCACATGTCTGACCTCAACAACATTGTATGGAGTGGCAATCGAGGTTAGAGTAAAGTCAGTATCTAAGTAAAGTCAGTATCTCATAAACTAAGCTTATTTAGGTCAATTTTACTTAGTGTATAGTTTGATTGTAAAGTGTTCAAGTCTGGCTGGCAGTTTTAATCTGACCTGTACCTCAATTTTATGGTTCATTAGACAATTTTAAGTTCTTGTGGTTTGGTCTGTTTCTCAGATATTTTATTAAGCAATAGGTCAATTATATATTGTGTTTGGAACGATTGTAAGGTTTGCATGTTTGTCCAGCAGAATTCATATGACCTTGACCATATTTTTATTGTTCAATGATTCATGATGAGCTGTTAATCAAATAAATAAATTATAGTTCATTGCACCAAATCCTTCTCTAAAAAGTAAAATCACAAAAATACTGAACTTAGAGGAAAATCAATTCTGAAAGTCCATAATCACATGGCAAAATCGAATAACAAAACACATCAAAAACGAATGGACAAGAACTGTCATATTCCTGACTTGGTACAGGCATTTTCAAATCTCTAACCCAGGACAGTGGTGTTACAGTACAACATAAGAACAAACTATAAAAATTTGTTGAAAAAGGCTTGACTCATCAGAGTGATGTAAAGCAGAAAAAAACAAAACAAAACACAGACTGTGCTTGACCCTGTATTTATACATCCCAATAACAAAAAGACACAGATACCAGATCTAAGAGCACCCTCATTTACTTTCAGCCAGTTTAAAGCTCATAACAACTTATAAAAATCATGTATTTATGAATTGAAAATAATTCTACAGCCATGTGCATATTTATCTTAAAATAATATTTAGTTGTTTCTTTATTTTAGAAATCAATATTTATACCAAAATAACATTCAAAGATAAAATTACAATGTTGAACTTTTTACTTAAACATGTTAAAGTATCGATAAGTTTGCACACAGTACACATATCACAGGTATGAAAAAAATCAGTGAAATTCGCTGGATTTTAATGGTTCGTAAGTTTTACTTCACTGCAATTTCTTTATTTAATCATTATTCACAATGTTCACTAGCAATTGGCCAATATTTTTGCCATATTGTTCCATTTGAAAGATAACTGAACCGCAATTTTGTAAAACGTTTAAACAAAATGGTATTGTGAAAAGACAAATCTTTTTAAGTATGCATATGGTAACATATATATATACCACTTTAAAACCCTGTTAAATATGATCCAAACCAGTGTAGAAAGCTTTAAATATTGTTTAAAATATAAAGAACATGTTGATTTTCACAAGTTTATTTTATAAGAAAGATAAGTAACACATACGCATGAAAAATAGGAAAGTCGGTTATTATTTTGTGCAAGTTGCATTTTATTTATTAAAGAACTCTTTTTCTAATGTTTGAACATTGGATTGCATGCTGACATTGAATGAATAAGGATATCATTGTAAGATGGTTAAGTTTTAGTAGTAAAACACTGTTTGTGTGTGTAATATGGATTTCTGAATATATATGCTATATGACAATCTTTAATTCCTAACTTTAAAACTAAATACAAGCTAACATTTCCTAAGGAAATACGTTTATTTTATTTGTATTTTGAACTATGTACTACTAACAAGACCAGGGGAAAACAATCACATTTATAATTCATTAATGCAGATTTCAGTACAAACAAATACATCATACATGTATACAGTTATACTGCGAAAGTTTAGATTGTATTTTAGCCGATAGCCTATTAATTGGCTGTACCCAATGTTTGGCATTTCTTGCTAATTGCCATTTGTTTTCATCAGATATTTGAGTTTATTTCAATTCTAAATTTCTTTTCAACAGCAAAAAAAAAGTCATATTCAGGATCGTATTTTTTTCACTCACCAAATAGAACGTCTCTGTTGAGTCCTGTCTTTTTTAATTTTCTTTAATACTTTTGTAATTTGTTTTGGTTTTTCTCCGTTTGTTTATGAAACTGGTATTGTCCTTTCGAGTTTTCGTTTTCAGTTTTCATTGGTAGATATATGGCGTTTTGTTTTGTAGTTTCTCTATTTTATTAAACAATAAATAAAACTCCCCATGTAAACTATAAGTCATAGACAGACAGCCCAATTAGTATCATAATAAGCCAACATCAAAGTTTAAAATGTAGGATAAACGTTTCAGAGATTACGCGCTTGATGGATTGTGAATTGTATGGATTAAGTTCGCCAACTTTGCTACTAAAGGATTTTCCCTGGGTGCTAAAGAAGGGACGTTATGTTCTCCCTGAGGTGAAAAAGTCCTAGTCCCTCTCGTATTTATTTGTTTTGGAAATACTGGCGTTGGAAATGGGGTTGCTCTAACTGAATTACGTCTTGAAGGCACTGATTGTATATGAGCAAGAGTTAAACGTTTTTCGGATTGTTGTTTTAACTCCATTGCTTCTATAACATGTTGTGGATGTATACTGTTTTTCCTGACTTGACTATTTGTCCTGACAGGACGTACTCGTCGATTTTGCATTGAACCCATTCTTGATGTGCTTTGTCTAGTCTTTTGAAATGGTATTGGAATACCTGGGTTGTTGTACTGAGTCTTTCCACCTGTTGGAATCTGAAAATTTGATAAATCAATGTTTGAATGAACGGTAGGCGGAATTTCTGTCGTAGTAGTAATTGTCTCCTGATCATTTGTATTATTAATATATTCCACTCGACATAGCTTTAAAGCATCCATAAAATTTTTCAATCTTTCGAACTTTCTTGTCAGTCGGGATTGTAGTAATTCATAGTTGTCTCCCCTAAGACATGGATGAGTGAACGCAACTGATGCTATTGAAGCACACGCATTGGTGCAAATTTTCTCAGTGGCGCAGTGGTCCAAGGCAACTGAAGTGGCGTCTGGTTGACGAACAGCATCAAACAAACGACCAAAATGACAACCGTTTGCTTCCCCTGTCGTCTGCAGCTTACAGAGAGGAATCTGCTTGAAGGAAGTAGCAGTGGCATCCAACCAATCATCTCGTGGATAATACATGAGACTTGTTGAGCACATTTCATTGGTTGAAAGTAAACCCCACTTGATTGGTGTCTTCGCTGTTGTAGTGTCATACCAGCACACCGTCCTTATACTGTCACCAGGAAACATTCGAATCGGCTTTTTTAGACTGAAATGAAAAGAAGGTCACAATACAATTTACCAGAAAACATCATTTGTACGCGGAATTCCCATTGTGTATAGGATATGTTAATAACATTCATGATACCACTGCTATTGCACTAGATGCGTATTTCGACGATTTATATCTCAAATGATGATAGTTGCCAATTTATTTGAAAATCCAATCCAAGCAAACATGTAAGGGCTGATTAAACCCCGAAAAGAGGTGAATGCAGCCAAACCGGTTCATCGAATCAGAGCTTTGTATGAAAGAGAAACATTCCACATAAAACAATGATTCTTTAATTCATAACAGCAAATTTCAATAAAGCAATATCTGTTCTATTTGCTTGCCAGTACAGATGTTTCGGATACTGGGATGTTGATACCCTTGGCGACTAACAGTCCAACAGTAGATGTATAAAACCAGTTGAAATGTGTATTCTAACAGAACCAATATTATCACCATGTTATGCATAAAAGATAGACACGTGTTTCGTCTAGAAGAAACTCATAAGTGTACTTCGAAACAGAAAAGTTAAACAAAAACCTGATAAAGAACGAAGTTTGAGATCATTTAGGATCCCAACTTCCGAATCTTTTTGACAAATTCAGCTAAGGTTATAAATTCCCGTGATATAAAATCCTAATTATTCAGGATTTGAAAAAAAAAATATCCGAAGTTTAAGACGGACGGATATTTTGTTTACTTACTGTGTTCCCTTTAGATTATGTGCTTTGAATCCGGTTCCATCGGCTATGACTTCAACGGGAACGCCGTCTCTTATTAATTCAACGATCTGTTGACGGCCTGAAACAGCAACTAAGTTTTACTCACGACATTAAATGTTGCAATGGGTAAACGTTAACGTACTTTTTCCAGCCATACCAACTCAAATGAAATAGATCTTACTTAAGGTAGATAGGGTGTCTTCCTCCATTTTGGATTTTGAAATACTAGAAAACGAGGTCTAATTCTTTGATGAAATGTGCAAATTTTTATAGTAGTAGGTAATTCATGTGTAAGAATTTTCATTATAATATAGAAAATGCCATGTTTGATCATATTTATGATTGTATTTTACAACAATAAGAATTCTTTTGTTTGATTCATTTTTTCCCAACTTTGTCAAATAAGGGGAGGCAACTCAAATGCAAGGGCAGATAATTCAGATAGTGTTACTTTTACAATAGAATGTGTTAGGAATTTACCAATTTTTACACGTAGCAAGAAAACGAGTCCGGTGACCCCATTTTTTCTTTTTCTTATCTGAAAGCATAATATTGGAGCTATCTTTTCATATTTTATCTCAAAATTCTATGGTGTGGTTTGCGTTTTATGGCGGAAAAAATGGGTTTTCCATGCATAATCTATATAAAATCTTGACAATTTTGCACAACCTGAAGTGTGAAAATAAGTCCGGTGACCCATTCTTTTTATTAATGTTTTTAAACAAGCAGGATATGAACTACGTTTTGGCAAATTATTAAAAGATTCTATGGATTATAATTTAGACACCCCATCTACCTTAAAGGGACACTAGTTGTCAAAAAATCATGTTCATAGATTTGATTCAAATTCTTTTATTCGACTTATACCATATTAAATCGTATATAACGATATAAAAAAGTATACAGGCATGCATAAACTATGTATCAGCAATTTGTGTGTATTGTAGATCTTAGCGTCACCGATGAGTCTTATGTGGACGAAACGCGCGTCTGGCATTTCAAATTATAAGCCTTGTACACTTGATAACTAATTAGTCCAGACGCCATATAAACCCGATATAAACATACACAAATGTAGAACATGTATAAAGAGACAGCGAACACGAGCAAGTGGATTTTTCTAGGTCTGTTTGATTTCATATTAACGGTTAAAATAATGTTAATAATCGTTTTATCCTGTATACCAACGAAATGTTGTAGATATAATCAGTGAATTAAATGGTTTGTCCTTGTTTTATTTTCAATGTTGACATACTTTTCCTTTTGACACACGCCTAGTTTGTTGCTAAACCATATCTAGATAAGAAATTCAATTGTAGTTCACATGAATACGAATTCAATGAGGTCCTCAATGAGATTTTTATCCTGGTATTTATTACTAAATATACTGATAATGTCTTGATTGCAATATAAGCAAATTGACAACAGCAATGTTGTTAATAACAATTACCACAAAATAACACTTACCATAGCTGTGCATATGAATGAATGCGCCTGTTATATATATTGGTTTGGACATTTGCATGGTAGAACATTCTCCAGGATACTCAGATGTTATTGTGGTTGTTTTCTGTCCAGTAGGTAGTGTAAAATGGGTAACCGAAATCAATTTATTTCCAAGTTCATAACGTTGAAGGTAACTAGTGTAGTACAAAGTTATCCCTGAGCTGTCATACAGTGCTGGATTCAAATATGGGTTCTTATATCTTATCTGAAAGTAGTGTCAAAAGGATTAGTGTTATACATAAAAGTGGTTTCGATAAAATCAAAATTTAAGTTCAATTTTGATTGGATGTTAATTGATTAATCTAACCAAGCGCGCTTCTGTCTTTCAAAACTGTATACATCTATGTATGATGTAAATCGAAAATGATATTGGCTAGGACAAAATTCAACATGTAAAGTTATAATTAAATTAAATATTAGTTCATAAGTCATCCGTTTGATATCAATGCAAATGTTCTAAACTTGCTTACATCATTGTACTTTTTACAAGAATGCTGTTTTGAATAATATTTTGCTAATTTTGTCCCTGTTAACCAACCGAAGTAAAACAACGACTTATTTGAAATTGATTTGCTTACAAGACGAACATTTTAGTTATTGCTGTCAATTTGTATGCGATATGGTCACCTGTCGAAAACTTTACACAAAACCTAGATCAGTATAACACAAATTCAAGTAAGCGGGTGTAAATGATTTTCAGAATACAATAAGATTTGTGTTTTCTTCCTTTTTTATCAATAAAATTTTTAACTTATAAAGATTTTACAAAATATTTTCCTAGCTACTCAAAACTATAATATAGAGAATCGTTAATGCAAGTATTTAACTGTCCGAAGTGATTTTTGTTTTTCTTATATTTGGGGTACAACCTTATGAAATAAAACAATACCTGGAAAATCATTTGCCTGCACCCATTCTCGCCTATTCTATAACCTGATTTAGGCGGGAAACAAATTCCATTCTCATGCCTTGAGTAACCACCTATTAGACTTTGGCAATCGCCACGGGGTTTCTCGCCACATTCAAATGGATGGTTATACACTCGGGAGTGAAGACCAGAATCTGTAATGAAAGCAAGAAAACTAAAACGTATGATAAATGTTAAAATTAAATGCCATGGTTGTTTATTCAGAGCTTAAAAACATTAGGCCAAACACATTTATTTTTAAAATTCAATTAATTGAGATATACATAAACAAAGAACTGAAAACTTTGAGTATGTTGTCGATCTTTCAATTGAGCGTGGGAAACTGTTAAAGTGTAAAGCGAAGACAATAATGACGTTTTGATATAAATGCAAAATAGTAAAATGTAGAAAGGACAAACATACAGCACTCCGAGGAAAATTCTAAACCAAACGTACAAAAGCAAATGGCAAAAAAATGTGATTGAAGATCATGGAGTAGATCTTAATATTATTTAGTTCAAATCTGATTGCCACTGCTCGTTGAATATATGTTGTGTATAAGATGTTAGTTTGTACAAATTTAATTTGTACAGGGTTTTTGTAAAAGTTATAAGTTTTTTTACACATACCTTCTTACAACAGGTAATGCAGGTTTATCTTCTAAAATGTACTAGTTTAATGTTTTAAATTCAAATTTATATACTTCAACCTAACATTTAGTGCAGATCTCCTTGTCTTCAAACTCCAAACAAATCCCCAAGGGTGACTGGGGAATAGAAATATGGTCGCTTGGTCTTCTTCCGACCGGCAGTAAAACGCTTGCCGAAGTGGGGCGTCCGTTTGGCTGTGCGGGATGTATCAAGTTCGCAGTCACGTCCGGTCAGAATGGGGACGTTAAATCCGATGTCTCGTGTAAAGAGAGTGCCACGCTCTTTGCACGTTAAGAACCATTGCAACAACTCTTTTGAGGGCCCGTAGGTGGCCTGTTGCAAGGCAAAATTTCTGTCCCTATCCAATATACCCTTATTTTCCAGTGGCAGTCTAAATTTTCCCGACCATCATCTGTATTATGACAAGACCTACCTATTGTATTTATTGTGAACTTGTTCTCGTCCTGAATATGCATGAAATATTTGCCACTGGACGTTAAACAACCAACAATCAATCAATCAATTGTCTTCAAACTGGAAATGAGGTTACCTGAATGGTTTAAATTCTAATTTTATTTTTCTCCTTATACCATATTCAAACCCATAAAAAGTCTTTTTGTGGTCTTTTAATGTTTTTTGTATCAATGCTCCGTATTAGACTGTATGATGAAGTTGTGAAAATATGACAGAAATCTGCGAAACAAGACTGTGTGCTTGTATCATCCATTTGTGTTAAGCAGTTCATAAAACACTGATAACTTGTACAAAAAATCTGTACAAATTATAATTTGTACATAATTAAAACTTTTGCACAACATATACATTATTATAATATGTTTAAGGTTATATTAAACTTCAGAAAAAGGAAAAGTTTTAAGAATCGAAAGATCTTACACAAGATATACTCAAACTAATTCTGCATCGAAAGTTTGCTGTTAAAAATAATCATGCTTTTTTATAATCTATTTTTTAAAGATCTTTCGGTTTAAAACACAATACATATATAATGTATTTCAGTTGTTGCACACTTAACTTAGGTACTATTTAAACGGATTCTGACCAATAGTTGCAACTGTAGTTTTTATCAATAGAGCTTTGTTAACCCATTATTTTGAGTCGGTTTGTATGTTACTCCGGAAACTTTGCCTAAATTTTGAGTGTTCTATGCAATTTTGGTATAAAATTTTCAAACTGCAATTCGTGAATAAAATATTGAGATTACCGCAGGCAAATATCTGTATTTGGTCCACTATTTTGGACTGGTCTATGATTGGTTCTGCAGCAAGTAGATGATAATCCTGGTCAAATGGTAATCTGACTTCCAAACATACATATGATGATGCTTTTATTGGAACATGCGCATTAGTCATATTGATATGTAACTTTTCTGTATCTGTAAAAGGCAAGAACAATCAAGTAATTGAAATATAACAAAAACATCGATTAAATGCAAAATAGTAAAACCAGACACAAATAAGTTAAAACTTAACGTTTATCTTTGTTTCTGTTTTTGTCTTTAAAGTCTCAATCTGCTGAAGGATCAGGCAGCGGTGAAAACTTGACAAACCAAAAACCCACTCTAGTTTAAATAAATTTAAATTGTTTAATGATGCACGGATGTAACATTTGTTTTCTCTTACCATTTGACATTTCAAAATATTATTTTGTTGAAATGCACTAGAAATGAACAATCAAGTAGAGCTCCGTAATCTGCTCGCGTTCAAATCAAAAGTTATCTAGAGGTATCTCAAATTAATAGACACGCAGAAACAAAAGACCTAACATTTCCAACATATGGTGAGGGGAACATGATATCCTTATATGTTAAATAGGTTAGATACTTACCATTCCTTGCAAACGAAGGACAATCAAGATTTCTTTGACCAGGACATACATAACTATTGGGTTTCTGTGCACATACTGGACTACCTATCGGTTCGCAAACTCCTAAAATACAAATCGAGGATTCTTTAATTGTTGTAAATAAACTCATCACAGAAACCAGGATTAAAATTTAGTATTTGCACAAGACGCGCGTTTTGTCTTCAAAAGACTGATTAGTATTAGTGTGCCGTAACTTATGAACTGATAAAATTCAATTTTATTCTTATTGATTCAACTGAACAAGACCTTGAAAATTTTCTTGGTTACATTTGTATGATAGCTTTTCACGATTTTGATATTCTTCGTGCGTTCGGTTCTCTTTTATATTTTGTCTCGGCTAAAAGAAAAGACGCCAAATACGAATTTGTGTATGCTATTTGTATGCAACATTTAACTTTAGACGGTGAAAGACCTTGGATACTTAAAGAAAGTAATAAAGTGTTAATTTCGGTCTACATAAATGTTAAATATGTACTTTAATTGACAGTTATGGGGATTCTTTGTTTTGTATTTGTTTTTTATGAAGTCACTGTCTCATATTTGAACGTCTAAATGTGGTTAACAGAATAGAAAAGAATAGGCAATAAATTATAAAAGATCAAAAGCTGAAAAAAAGACCCAATATTGAGAACAGATAATAATGGGGTGTTCACAAATAAAGAAAATAAAGGAGTGCAAAGTTAAAGAATTGTGAAAAATGATATGTCAAAATATATAGGATAGAGAATAATGGGGTGCACAATTGAAGAATAGAGAATAATGGAGTGCTAAATATAAAGAGTTGAGAATAATTGGGAACTTAAATATAAAGAATTGAGAATAATGGGGTGCTATAGTATAAATAATAGAAAATGATGGAGAGCTAAATTATAAAGAATTGAGAATAATGGGGTGCTATAGTATTAAGAATTGAGAATAATTGGGAGTCAAAATATAAAGAATTCAGAATAATGGGGTGCTATAGTATAAATAATAGAGAATAATGGAGAGCTGAAATATAAAGAATTGAGAATAATGAGGTGCTAAAATATAAAGAGTTGAGAATAATGGGGTGCTAAGGAATAAAAAATAAAGAATAATTTGGAGCTAAAATATAAAGAATTGAGAATAATGGAGTGCTAAGGAATAAAATATAAAGAATAATGGAGAGCTAAAATATAAAGAGTTGAGAATAATGGAGTGCTAAGGAATGAAAAATAAAGAATAATGGAGAGCTAAAATATAAAGAATTGAGAATAATGGAGTGCTAAGGAATAAAAAATAAAGAATAATGGAGAGCTAAAATATAAAGAATTGAGAATAATGGAGTGCTAGGGAATAAAAAATAAAGAATAATGGAGAGCTAAAATATAAAGAGTTGAGAATAATGGAGTGCTAAGGAATAAAAAATAAAGAATAATGGAGAGCTAAAATATAAAGAATTGAGAATAATGGAGTGCTAAGGAATAAAAAATAAAGAATAATGGAGAGCTAAAATATAAAGAATTGAGAATAATGGAGTGCTAAGGAATAAAAAATAAAGAATAATGGAGAGCTAAAATATAAAGAGTTGAGAATAATGGAGTGCTAAGGAATAAAAATAAAGAATAATGGAGAGCTAAAATATAAAGAATTGAGAATAATGGAGTGCTAAGGAATAAAAAATAAAGAATAATGTAGAGTTAAAATATAAAGAATAATGGAGAGCTAAAATATAAAGAGTTGAGAATAATGGAGTGGTAAGGAATAAAAAATAAAGAATAATGGAGAGCTAAAATATAAAGAATTGAGAATAATGGAGTGCTAAGGAATAAAAAATAAAGAATAATGTAGAGTTAAAATATAAAGAATTGAGAATAATGGGGTGCTAAAGAATAAAAAATAAAGAATAATGGAGAGCTTAAGTATAAAGAATTGAGAATAATGGGGTGCTATAGTATAAATAAACGAGAATAATGGGGAGCTAAATTATAGAATTTTTTAGAAATAATGGGGAGCTAAATTATAAAAAAAATTAGAATAATGGGGAGCTTAATTATAATTTTTTTTTTAGAATAATGGAGAGCTCAATTATAAAAAAAAATAGAATAATTGGGAGCTTTTAGAAATAATGGGGAGCTAAATTATAAAAAAAAAATAGAATAATGGGGAGCTAAATTATATTTTTTTTTAGAATAATGGAGAGCTGAATTATAAAAAAATTAGAATAATGGGGAGCTAAATTATATTTTTTTTTAGAATAATGGGAGCTAAATTATAAAAAAATAGAATAATGGAGAGCTTAATTATAAAAAATTTAGAATAATGGGGAGCTGAAATTAAAAAAAAAAGTAGAGAATAATGAGGTGCTGAAATAAAAAGAATTGGATAATTAAAATGACTTAAAAATTGAAGTAATTACAGACCTTCAAATATTAACAGAATATGTATTACCTGGATGTGAAACTGTCTTTGATAAAGGTGTATGATTTTTTTGTTGCCATTCACAGGTTGGATCGCCGAGCTCCTCCCCATTAGTTCGACCATCTCCATCAGAATCCATCATACAAAGCTGTCTGGTCCATGTCTGCAAAATGTAAAATCACAAAAATACTGAACTCCGAGAAAAATTCAAAATGGAATGTCCATTATCAAATAATGACTTAAGTTGAATATTGCTTTAAGGTATTTGGTCCCTTGCTTTCATAAACAATTGGGTTATATAAGTCAACATTTTAAATAATGATTACAGATATCTTAAACATGTTTAAAATGAAACCATGAATAAAGACTTTGTCACTAATCAATCGGTAAATGAACCTTCATTACCAAAAGTAGAAACTTACAATAGTTATTTCATTTTTTCAATGTTCATGATTATTATGAGCATCACATATGAAATATGCTTTACTCTGATATGGCAACACCACCATTTGAAAAACCAAATTGAATAAAACATTAATAACACATTTCAAGTTTTCAAGTCTTTCAGTACTAGTAAATCGTGGTAATAACAATTATGTTTTGTTTTGAAAGATTTTTGTGAATTTCTTTTCATCGGTTTAATATATTTGACGAACCTATACTTATAGATCATAAACATACTGTTCTTTTATATTTTCATTCATTCTAGCTATGTTTCGTTCTAAAATTAACTTTCTTAAGTCTGTATCTCGAAAAATGATACTATTGTCGCCTATGCGGAAGTTGTAGTTTGCAGTCGGCACGTTTTTCTGCATGATCAGCATATTTTTCTTTATAAGTAGATAATTTGAAGTCTTAGCTGACAATCTAACTTGATGTATTATGATATCTTGCATATATACTTATTCATTAAATTAAAAATAACTTGCCAACGAATCAACACATGCAAGATACGTTTAAAAAACCCAACAAAAATCAAATTTGATGTGACATTGCATAATTGAGAAAGGACGACAACAAGTATGTCTAACGAAGAGATGAAAGAAATCTACAATGCAAACAAATTTCAACCTCTTTTTTTTAAAATCGAAAATTGTGATATAGGTTTTGATAAAAAAAAAACAAAAACAATCAGTCTTCAACAAATAAAGCTATTCTACAGTACTGCACAGAATGAATAAAAAATGAAATATAAATAACATAAAAATGTTACCAATATTCTGCACCAGATGTGCTTTTCTAAAACATATGTCGCATTAGTAATGCTCGAGGCAAATATATTTGAAATCGACAGATTATAAAAGATTAATAAAATAAGAACTTTTTATTAACCCAAAAAGGAAAAAAATTTAGTCAAAGTCAGGCAAGGAATCAGAGCTTTACACGAGGCAGATATTCAAAATATTTAAATTCAAATAATTTCAAAAATTTCAAAACCGCAAAATTTTAAATAACAATATCCGGGCTAGTCTGCAAGTACCAACCCCTTGAAGTATCGACACAGTACCAATCTTTACCACAAAATGCGCAAAATGCATATAGTAATTTGAATTTATCCTTCTGTGGTAAACAAGTATATTTTTTTCTATGAAAAGTGGTTTCAAAGCTTACATGAAATACTTTTATAACTGCAGAGTAAGATATAAATAAAAGGGTAACAATTTGTATTTGTGCCAGACGCGCGTTTCGTCTAGAAAAGACTCATCAGTGACGCTCGGATAAAAATAAGGTTTAAAAGGCCAAATAAAGTACGAAGTTGAAGAGTATTGAGGATAAAAAAATCCCTAAAAGTTTTGCTAACACATCTAAGGTAATGTATTCCTGAGTTGGAAAAACCTAAGTATTTCAAAAAATCAAAGTTGTAATTAATTTATAATTATGACCATATAAATGATAATTCATGTCAGCAATATATAATATAAAAAAAAAACAGAAATATAAAAAATTGACATATTTCTGTTTTATTCTTTTTATGTTATTAATTAGGTATGACAAATATTTATGATTATGTATAGTTGAATAAAAAAAATCACTGTTATTTGTATGATAATAGGTGACCTACATTCTTCAACTACATATCTATTTTATGTCGAGATGATACCTCGTGCAATGTCCATTTGAGACTACTTCACTTCTTGTCTTGAAAATTGCACACACTTCGAATGAATAACTTCATCCTTATTATCATTATTTAATCGTTTCATTTTAACGACATTTCTCACCGGAAAAAGATAGAAATTCTGTTGAAAAAATATGTAGAATAAAACATGTGGAAATGTAGTTTTAAGTATATCGAAAGTTTTATCAAATAAAATAAAAATCTGTTTCATTAAAGAAGCGAAGGATGAAAATAAAAATAAAAATTTGTCCTTTCTTGTGTCAACTGATAACAGTCTTGCATGATAATATCCGTCCAGTTTCTAATACGGCGGATTTATTATTATTCTATGGATACGAATTTTCTTAGATTTTGTGGGTAAAGGCTAACCACGAATGTAAATGTTCAACGATTTACAAAATTTATATTGGTGTGTATGCTGAAATTGCAAAATGTTCTTAATCCATGAAAATGGATACACACGAAAAAAATGAATCCACAGTAATAAAGATCTGTTGAACGGTTTGAAATATTTACTTACCATTCTACTTCGTAAGAAGTCTTCTCCAAAAGGATTTCTTGGAGCAAATACTTTAGGTTTTCCATGTCCTACAGCCGTCCACATTTCGGTTGGATTACACGGATTTGGAACAATGTTTCCATTAGGAATATTAAATCGATACGATGGCCAGCAGTTTGTATCAATGACTTGTAACAACAAAAATATAATTGGAATCCAAAATTGTCTATCGTATTGAAAACAAAACGAAAAATCAACTATGTTCTTCCCACTATGCATTTCAATTTGTCAATGATATCACAGGTTACCTTCTACAGCTGTTAGACCCATTTTAAGAACTGCAATTCACTTGTATCACTAGTAACCTCTGCCGCATTACTTTTATGTCAATATAACCTCTTATCCTACATCAAAGGAATGAGGAAGAGATCATAAAGAGGCATCTATAGGAGGTCATTCTGTCTTTTGAAACAATTTTTCACCAATATCTAATTCTTTGTCTGTGAACGGTTCTTTATTGAGTAAGTCATGACCTTACAATTGAGAACAAATTTAATTGCGTCAATTATATACATGATTAAAATTGCTTATTTTCAGAACACCTCATTTCCTTTAAAAACGCATAATTTAATAAGAGTTATTTCTACATGACAAGTGTTACTGTTTCTCCTCTATTTATCATGGTGTCAATTAGACATTTGTATTTACAAGTGATAAACAAACCGCAATGATTTAATTTTTATGATAATTAGAATAAAATAATAAATTTGTATGAAAGATTTGCATTGATTTACATAACAAAGTTAATTTTGCATATGTTTCAAATCATTCTTTATTTCAATATATATATAATATCCTGGTCGTCTCGTTACGCTCTGATATAACGATCATTATACAGATATAATTATATATTATATATAAATGACTTTTTTTCAATCTTTGGAATTGTTAGAATACTTAGATTTTCTTCATATCGGAATGCAAAAAGTATACAAAAGAAAAACCGCACTACAAGGAAAATGTTAAACAATAGAACAATCAAAAGCCAAAACGAAGGATAACCTTGGCTATAATTGTCGAAATTATGAATCTTCAATGCTTTTCAGGTTTATATTTCAATTAGCATTTTACTTTTTAGATTCGAAAGACACTAACTTCACCTTTTCAGGAACGCTCACACCCATTAATTTTTATGCACAAGCACTTGTATACGTGAGAAATTAAATGACCAAAATGTGACATAAAAAGAATAGACGAAATAGTACTAAGGTCAGCCTTGCCTGAGGGAATACACAGCACTTTGATATATACTTTGATATATATGTTAATTGTACATTATTTTTATATATGTTTTCGACCCTACATCAGTCATCGCCCAGGAAATATGAATACTTCGGAAATTGATAACAGTTATTCAATGAACGACACAAGGTTGGATCCATTATAATTTGAAAATTACAAATAAAGCTGACATATTCCACTTGTGTAACTGATTAACGCCCTCTAACCACCAACGCAAATTAGAACGGAACATCTTTTTATGTCATTGTATTTGATCTTGTACAAATTAAATATATCTATATAACTAGAACACAACATGAGCAAGGTTTATCATTAGCTCGGGCTATGTCAACGTAGACAATGTTTTCCATGTCTGTGGTATCGTCTTATTTCTTGAAATTATTATCAAGGGACTTTTATTTTTAACTAAGCGCGATCGATGTGCGAACATAGGAATCTGTATTATTGTGTAAAGGTCACAGTGGTACTGTAACAGCTCTTTCTCTTGTAAAAAATCATTTTAAACAATTTGGTTTAATAGTGTTTAAAAGAATGAAAGCCGTTATAAAATTTCAATTCTAGTTTCAATGATGAGTTTATTTACATAAACTGGCATGATAGATACGACGGATGCTACATGTCGAGCAGGATATTCTCACCGTTCCAGAGCACCCGAGAAAACCCCCACTTTTAATAGGATTTAGTTGCTCAGTCTTGAGTTTTTGTTTATGTTGTGTTTTGTGTACTGTCGTTTGTCTTTTTTCCAGCCACGACATTGTCAGTGTATTCTTTACTTATGAGATGGAATAACCCCTTAACATCCTTCTCCTCTTTTTTTAGGATCACAAATCTGACATTTAGTTCTCAACAAAAATATTCAATCTGTGTCCGAGATTGGGATCATTCAATACGTTACAACAGGTGCGAGAGCATTACAGTGGTTAATGTAAATAATGATTGTCGTAACCACAATCCCCTCCTTTCCCCCGAGTGCGACTTACCGAATTTGACTTATCACTCGGTCTATTTCTGAAATTAATTCTTGCATACTTTTGATTTTTTTAACCCTGTATGCTAACATTGCCCATGTGAATTTTTAAAATTGTTTGTATAAACATTAAACGACAAAAATGTGTGACGTAGTATACAATTTTCTGACGTCAGACACGCAAAGCAATGAGTATGTTTGTAGATAGATGTTTGTATGTTCTGTTAAACTGTTCCTTTTTAAATTGTTAGACGATGGTGACTGCTGTACCAATATTTTGACTATTTTATTTATTATGTCTGGTCTGTTCAGTTCACGCATCATTGTAAATATAACGGAATTTGATGATACTGTCAACAAAGTGAGAGGTTTAGCGCTATGACACCAGGTTTAATCCACCATTTTCCACATTTGAAAATGCCTGTACCAAGTCAGGAATATGACAGTTCTTGTCCATTAGTTTTTTATGTGTTTTATCATTTGATTTTGCCATGTGATTAGGGACTTTCCGATTTGAATTTCCTCTTAGTTCAGTATTTTTGTGATTTTCTTTTTAAACTAACATGAACACGGCGAATACCACAAGGGGAACAAGAACACTTGCGATAACTCCGATTTTTGGCAGGGTTCGTGTGGCAAAGTCTTTTATTATGTTATGTTTTGGTTTTGTCCTTTATTTCGTCATTGCGTTGTCAGTTTATTTTCGACTTATGAGTTTGAATGTCCAAGCATTATCTTTAGTCTCTCTAAAGCAAAAGAGGTTTTCAACTATGGGTTTAAAACACAACAGTGACAACATTTTTTCTATAAGCTGATACTATATATTAGATATTCATATAAAGGAAATAAAATATTGTATACGGCTTAAAGACAACTCCCCGACGACAACATTAACAAAAAGACATTTAATGGGAAACAAGCTGTCTTTGAAAACAGTACATTGGGGAAAAGTAAATTAAAATAGATAAAATAAAAAACGAACATAAAGGAAATAAATTATTAAACGACCAAATAAAACCCCGAACACATCAAACGAATGCAAAACAACTGTCATAGTTTTGACTTGGAACAAGAGTAAAATTAATAAGTACGTTTTGCTTAGTGATATTACGGGATTAAAGATATGACATGCAACTGAATTTTGAGGCAGAGTATTTGCCCCTCTTGGACAAATAGAGAAAAAGAAAAAAAGAAAAAAAGAAAATAACAGGCATTCATAAAATTATAAACACTTAAACACTTATATATGCTATGCTTGTTTTATATCATAGATGTTTCAACAAACCAATGTTTCAGTAACACTTAGTCCACTGAACAAGGAAACTAGGGAAATTGATAGCAGTTATGCAAATGAAGAGCACAAAGGCTGACTTCATTATCACTTGAAACATGCACATATAATTGATATACTACATATATCTATGTCAAATAAACCGCTAAACACCGACGCAAACTACAACAGAACATCATTGTAGGTTATTGCATTTTTCCTTCTTAGGATTAGAGTGGACTATATATAAAAACTTAAACCACAAACATATTCATCTCAATACCTTTTGTGGTTACCTTTTCAACTATGAAACTGTTCAGAATTGAGCTACCACAGTCTTTTCTGGTAATTACTTCTTTCACTTTGCTCGACATATGACCCCAGTGGTCATGTCAATAGAGCCATGGAGCCATGGGGTACGTTTGTTGCGCCATAATCATTAAACGAACACCAATATTTAAATAGTTTTTTAAACTTTATACAGTGAATAACAAGTAATATTTCTGAAGTAAAACTTTAAAGCACGGATTTTTAAATAACGATACATTCCATGAAAAAATTGACGAGTACCATCTGAAGGCCGTCGTCATTTATTCTTCGTCTTCTGAGCCTTGGATGTCACCTTTTTCAAATCAGTATATAGCTAGTGAAATACTGAACAAACAACACACGAGAACAGATCACACCCAACAAGAAAAGTAACTACAGCATTATAATCTACATTAAAACCAGCTATTCATATGTAAAAAAGGGAGAGGGGGTATGATTTTTATTGTGACAATTATCCACGTGAGAAGAAATTAAATTAATTTATGCGTTGTTGTACCCCTTAGGACTTTCAATAAAAAGTACATCCGAAATCGTATATTCACAAAAAAGCGCCGGAATTAATAGTTATCAATGGTACCAGGATATTAATTAAAACATTGGAAATAGTTAAGGTCAATCATAACAGATGGACAAAAAGGCCTGTGTTTTCACCCTAAAATCTACTCTGTGTGGAAACTTAATGAGACCGACTTAACATATAAAATTTAAATGTATTTTCTGTATATTTATGTAACAAAAGTAAAATTAATGAGTTAAAGTTTACAATTAACACCTTTTTAAAAACTTTATATCTTGGGGTCAAAAAGGAGTCTTATCTTGCCTACTCCCTTACATAGAATGAACTAAATAACGGACAGACGCATTTGAAACAGTAAGATTAACAAGGATATCCGGTTTAATTCTTACTTTCATGATTACTTACCGTTATTTTTCACAAATATGTCGTTGGCTCTATGCTAATATCTATATGTACCGATTATCAGGTTGTCTGCATATTGACACTAAACGATGTAAATATAAGAATTAACACGTTTTGTCATTTCAACAAAATGATTTGCGTATTTTGCGCACTATGCGTGATATAAATATTTTTTTATGTTTAACTAGCTAACCGAAAGATGCCTTGAAAACATCTGGGACAAATTTATCCACGTCGGTTTGTACCTTATGACGTCGGTGATATGTCCGGGTCAACGTATTTCACCTCAGAAGGCAGTGACATTCATATTTTGTTTTTAAATCTGGACAGAGTGATAATGATAGTGGGTCGACCAATTATTATATAGTATTGTATATTTTTTTCTGTTTCTAATGTATAATTTATAATATTGATTTTTATTTTGTTATGTTTTTTTAAATAATCTATGTATCTTATCATTGCATTACCTAGTAGGCATTTTGATAATTACATTGAATATAGTATGGCTATTTCTCTAAGATAAAAGAAATATCCAAATGTTGTTTTCTATTAAAATTCCAAAACTGTTCGTTATTACCTTTTAATCGAAAGTGGGACAATCACCTGACACCCTTGAAACACGTGTCTTACTAGTTCAAATAAAGGTATCATACAATTACAGTATGTACATTTTAAAGAATAATTAAGTCTACCTTATTGTATACATAATTAACCAATGTATGTGTATGTATTATAAAAATAAGGTAAAACAATAAAAACAAACATTACATAAAAAAGGGATACAAAAGGGACGGGACATTCATCACTACCAAGTTGAAGACAAACTGACAACACTATCGCAAAAATTGAATAAAGCAGAAAACACGACCACGTCTACAATACACTTCAAAGATGACTCAAGACTGAACAACATGTACCCCATACAAGGGGGATCAATTCTGGTGCTTCAGATGGACTTGTCATCAATTTACATTTTGCTGAAATACTCACTTTGATTTATGTTTTTGACAGATACTTGAAATAAATACATGTATGTCTTAAATTACTTTTTTATGCCCAACCTACGATAGTAGAGGGGCATTATGTTTTCTGGTCTGTACGTCCGTTCGTTCGTCTGTTTGTTCGTTCGTCCGTTCGTTCGTCCGTGCGTCCGTTCGTCCCGCTTCAGGTTAAAGTTTTTGGTCAAGGTTGTTTTTGATGAAGTTGAAGTCCAATCAACTTGAAACTTGGTACACATGTTCTATATGATATGATCTTACTAATTATAATGCCAAATAAGAGTTTGACCCCAATTTCACGGTCCACTGAACATATAAAATGATAGTGCGAGTTGGGCATCCGTGTACTGGGGACACGTTCTTGTTATGCATTTGCGACCAGACTTTATATTCTAACATACGACATAATGTTGGTATAAACACATGAACACATATACATGCAAATTGCAAACAATGATACTAAAACAATTTTGAAAATTGTCCCAAAGTGAAATTTATTCATAAAGGAAACGGACATATCTTATCCAGAGTGGTTTCTAGATAATAAAAAGATAACTATTCCTTCAAGTTTTATAGAACCATCTAATCTCATAATATTTTACCCTTCCGGAGCACCTGCGATCGTCCCTAGTTTTTGGTGGGGTTCGTGTTGCTTAGTCTTTAGTTTTCTATGTTGTGTCTTCTGTACTATCATTTGTCTGTTTGTCTTTTTATTTTTAGCCATGGCGTTTCAAATATAAAAAAGAAAATGTGGTATGATTGCCAATGAGACAACTGTCCACAAGAGACCAAAAATGACACAGACATTAACAACTATAGGTCACCGTACGGCCGTCAACAATTAGCAAAGCCCATGCCGCAAAGTCAGCTATAAAAGGCTCCGATATGACAATGTAAAACAATTCAAACGAGAAAACTAACGGCCTTATTTATATAAAAAAATGAACGAAAAACAAATATGTAACACATAAACAAACGACAAACACTGAATTACAGGCTCCTGGCAATTTTATTTTCTATCTGTGCGTTTGACTCTCCCTCTCCCTCTTTCATCCCTCTTTTATTATCAAGACATCGTTGATAAACAACCATTTTAGATTAAAGTATAAAGGTGTATCACTGATCATCAACATGATACAAAATCAAAAGAAAAATAAATCATGTGAGTATTTTAACGTATTTATAACATCGATCAGTATCAATTGGTTTTGGTTTGTGTACTGTTGGTTGTTCTTTGGCTGTTGATCGTTATTTGTCATTGAATTGTCAGTTTGTGTGTTACTTATCAGTTTCAATATTCCATATTATCTGCCGCTTATCCTTTATAATATAAGTGTCTAGTTTGATAATATTACGGTGTATTATATTTTATGGTTAACATTTTACATAATATTGTAAACTCAGCAATTATTCTGATGTTTTGTTATTGCAGATAATGCATATATCTGTTTGTAGATTTTACGGAAATCGCAAAAACTTATCCAAATTTTTCCTCATTATTAAAAATTCGCAATAATAGATGAAGCCAATAATTTCTGAATTTTCGTTTCCATTGTGCATTGGATGTTGGCTTTTAAATTTTTATTATGTAAATTGTTATATTTGGCTTTCTCTGGAATTTCCTGATAAAGGGAATCTAGAAATGCATGAAATTCTACATAGTTCTCTTAGCATTAAACGTTATATTAAGATTACATCTATGGTATGAATGAAGTAAAAAGAGACGGAATAATAAAGATTGAAGTCATGTTCTCCCGATACTTATATATTATTTTTACTTTTTATTCAAGGTCTTTTCATTACTGACTTTTACTTCATTAGTTTATTTGTTTATTATTATTGTTCCTATTTCCTTTAATTTGTCAAACTGATTGACTTTTGTCGAACTTCCGTTTTCTAATTAGAATACATCATAATTAAATTATTCAAGATGTCTTTTAACCTATAAATTATTTGGTAAAAAATATTTCAAAATTGAATGTATATTATTCTGACATAAACGTACTTTAAATTATTGGCGATTTCATTCATCCAGATTAACTTTTCATGGCTATACGCATGTGCACATATTTTGTTATTACAATTGTTTTAGTACTTGCCTCATCGTTATTCAGTTATTCATGTTATTCTTAAATAATAGAGATGAAGCGGTTTGACCTTTTCTGACTGTAAAATTTCTTTTGTTTGTTTTTTTCTTATACATGTTTTTCGATTGAAGAACATTCTCATAGTAATCGAAAATATAAGATTATCATCTTGTCGGGAGGATTGTTCTAAAAACAAAATTTTAAAACAAGACTATTGACAATGCGATTGATATGTACTCTTAGAAAAATAAATTTAGTTTTAAGATGACGAAAATATACCAACAGGTGAAATTTTATTCACACGTACATCGTATTAAAATATTGCACAGTTATAAGTTGAAATTTTTTTTTCAAGATAGTCTAAGGGATTTTCCACGGTATACGTTTTCTTCGTATTCTAAAGTATATCCTTTTATCAGCCAACTATGAAATCGTATCTCTTTTCGGCTTATCTAGAAATACTTAATAAATATAGATACATGTTTGTAACGTTCACTTTGATTTTATAAGATCACACAGTTTCGGGTATCTGATTCACGATTGACGGGTTATTATTGTGAGCGCAGATGTAATCCTCGTGTAAAAGATTTGAAAATTCATAATTATGTTGACAGTTTGATGGGCTGGTGTTTTTTTGTGTGTTGGATGGCCATGTCGTTTTTTTACCATCTACGGTTAAAGTCAAACATTGCTAAATATTTTAGCAGCTATATTATATTTCAAATCTTTCAAACTCGGAAAGTGTAAAGAGATTTAGGATATAGAAAGAAGACAACTCTAACTCCGTCTGTACTTCAAGTATATAACTTATGGTAACTTCATTGAAGTTAAAAAAACAAAATGGGGGAAATTTCCAAGGTGATAGACAACACTATAGCGAAAAAAAACAGTAGTCCTCAAACACTTCACAAAACACTAAAGACTGAACAACACATTAACTCTTTCTAAATCGATGGCGAACTCCTGTTTTACTGATTACATATTTGAAGTGTTAGTGCAGACATATATTTTAAAATTACATCAACTAGCGTTTTTACACATTTATATTTAATGTTCTGTGTAATGATTTCAATTTAATTGTTTAATTGACTGTTCCGAGTGTTATGACTGTTTACGCTTAAAGGTATTAATCCGATGTCCTTGATTTCTGTAAATGGCACATATAAAGTAGTCAAATCAAAATGTTCCCTCACTACAGTTAAACTTTTATAAAAGGTTATCTGATAACAATTGTGCAATACGTTTTGACACCGTTTTTTTAAAAAATACCACTAAAATATATTTTGAATAATCATTGTTGTATTTTTCACCATTTATATCCATTGTACGTTTGCACTAATAAATAAGCTGTGTCGGAAAGAAATTGAACTATTGCAAATGAAATCAATACATCTGTTAACATTTAGCGCGTCTGGCGTACTAAATTATAATCCTGGTACCTTTGATAACTATTTACACCACTGGGTCGATGCCACTGCTGGTGGACGTTTCGTCCCCGAGGGTATCACCACCCCAGTAGTCAACACTTCGGTGTTGACATCAATATCAATAATGTGGTCATTTTTATAAATTTCCTGTTAACAAAAACTTATATTTTACGAAAAACGAAGGATTTTCTTATCCCAGGCAAAGATTACCTTAGCGGTATTTGGCACAACTTTTTGGGAATTTTGAATCCTCAATGCTCTTCAACTTTGTACTTGTTTGGCTTTATAAATATTTTGATATGAGCGTCACTGATGAGTCTTATGTAGACGAAACGCGCATCTGGCGTACTAAATTATAATTCTGGTACCTTTGATAACTATTAACATATCTCGGGCTGAACATATCTTCAGAAAGTCTGTAACTGTTTGAAAATTGAATTGTTATAAGAACCATACAGAGCAGATCATAGTTTATCATTTACTTCCTATTTGAATTTTTCAAATCAATTAAAGTCTTATACTTAAACATGTATACATGCACTTGCCTAAAGTCGATTTCTACGCGATGCAGCTTATATAGTATAATAATACTTATATTTCACAAGCAATCTATTTTGCGTGGTGGAATATTTAAGAATAAAAAATAACGGATACCCCGTTTAATTTGGACGGCGTCTGTTTTCAATTCTCCTGTTAACTGTCGGGGAAATCAACTCATGAAAGATACTTTTAATTTTTGTACGCTAAGAGTTATTGGCAACGAAAATATACAATCGCAGTCGACGTTTCCGAAATGCTATAAATGCTTAATTTCTAAAATTTAACTTAAATTGGATTACCATAGGATTGTTAGTACAGCATGTAAAGAGTTGCATTTGTCAAATCCCCATTGACGACGGCAAAATTGGTCAAATACAGTATGAACTTCATTGAATATGTCCACGTTATTAATACCTGTGAAAAGATATCGTAATGTACTTGTTATATAATCTTAAATTCGTTGTGCAAATTTTAAAGATAAAGTTGATAAACTTAGTGCTTATCAATGGGTTTTTACTTATTTCATAGTGTTTATTTCTATGTATGGCTGGAAAGACTTAATGTTAAATTTAACAATTCTTTCCAAATCAAAAGTACATTGGATCAAAATGGTAACTATACTAGCATGTAACATGTAAGTAGTTTCTTAAAAATTTCATCTACTGAGGATGCATACTTTGAACCTCACAATTATTTTATTTATTATTATTACTTTTGCTGTTAAGTCTGTTTTTGTTATATCTACTTTACGTGACTCTGTATTTATGTATCCCGTCATACTTTAAACGACAAAATTATTTTATGTCTACCTGTGCGAATTTCAAACGAGCAATTTTACACCAGTACTTAAAACCTTCCATCCTTTATGGGTGAATTTTACATAGATAAATAAAATCGTATAATATAAGCAAAAAGATGATGTTAAATTTAATGTATGCCTTTTTGTGCTTTTTCGTTACATTTGTTGTTTTTATAGTGATTACGATGATAACACAATGTTGACTGCTGTACCCCTATTGTTGACATTTTTACCTATAGTGTTTGTTTGTTTTGTTCACGTATCGTTGACAATATAATGGAATTTGATACGACTGTCATACAAGTGAGAGGTATAGCTAGCTATAAAACCAGGTTCAATCCACCATTTTCTACATAAAAAAATGCCTGTACCAAGTCAGGAATATGACAGTTGTTATCTATTCGTTTAATGTGTTTGAACGTTTGATTTTGCCATTTGATTTTGGACTTTCCTTTTTGAATTTTCCTCGGAGTTCAGTATTTTTGCGTTTTTACTGTTTGCTAGCATTTATTTCTATATAGGAAAGTCCAATGATGTCATACAAGCGAGATATGTAGCTAGCTATAAAACCAGTATCAATCCACAATTTTCTGCATAGGCAATGTGCGTACCAAACCAGGAATATGGCAGTTGTTTTCTTCCGTTTTATTTGTTTGAGTTTTAATCAAGCCACTTGAATTTCTCCTTGGAGTTCTGTATTTTTGTAATTTTACTTTTTAACTACTGATTTAATCATGAATTTAAAATTTAACTTTTCTAATTTGTATTTTAAGAAGCACTTGATTATCTCATAAAAACTAGAACACATTTGAAATTTAAATTCGCAATACAACATTGAATATCAAATAAATTTCGTACAATGAATTTCACTTATAAACTGACGAAGTCATTCTTTCATTTAGGGTAACTTCTTGTATTCGGTTCGAGTCTTTCAACCATAATGTTTTTTTTTTAAATATTTCAAAGTTGGTTATTTTTAGCTATGATACATATGTTAATGAACTGTTTGTCACAGATATATGTCTCGCCTTTTTGTTATTTTAATTTTTCAAATGTTGAAATTAAAATAGCAATACTTTAACATGTAAGTTATGCAAATATTCAAAGTCAATGGACCATGACTGAAGGTACATGCATAAACAATCTCCATGGAAATTAAATGTGCCAATGTTAATACAACTGCATACCAAATGCAATTAACTTATTGTAGGTCGTTCCCTTTAAACAAACTTAATAGTAAAGGTTATCTTACCAATGTTGTAATAAGAATTTTGAATATAGTTATATTGGCACTAATATCGATTTTGTCATCAGCATATTAAAGCATCACAAAATTTGTCTTCTTTTCAAACGGGATGTATAAAGACACACCCATGTTCATTTTTACCTGAAAAGTGGTTTTAAAACTCCTAATAGTTCAGCCAAACTAGTTGCAACAGAAAATGTTTTAGCTCTTATCTATAGCATAAAGCCCCAAATGTACACAGAAAAAGCCACATAAAATCTAACTTGAGGAAATCTGAAAATCAATATTGACATTAGAAAGGGGAGATAACTCTGCAAAAATGAGTCAGTTTTTGGTTGACATATGTCCAGTATCGACCTTGTTTAAAGAAACTTTAAAACTACAGAAAGGAGAATATATGCTTAACTATTTCTATAAATTTGAGTTTCTTTACCTTGACATATTTAAAAATTTAATATTAAAATTGTCAACTAAAAAATCACGACATCTAGATTGTAGCTTGATAAAATATATGAAAATATACTAAGAGTTGTTTGTTGTACTCTAAAGACGACTAAAATATCAAGAATCAATCTCCCATTTTCATTGTAAATTTCCATAGGAAGTGCTGTTCGGTGTGATCCAAGGCTGCGTGTTGAAGACCGTACTTTGACCTCTAATGGTTTACTTTTATAAATTGTTACTTGGATGGAGAATTGTCTAGTTGGCACTCATATCACCATCTTCTTATATCTAAACACAAACATCAACTTGTAAACTATGTAACAGTTTCAAAGTCAATGCAATGAACCATAATGTGGGGTGGGGATATATAATCTCCATGGAATAAATACCTGCAAATGCCAATAAATTTCATCTTAAACTAATTTAATCACAAACTTATATACAGGTTAACTAAGCAAGAGTTTCAAAGTCAATAGAAAATGACTGAGAGGGCGAGGCCAAACATTCTCAATGGCAATTAGATATGATAAGGCTTAAACAAATGAAGTTATCAAATGTACCAGGATTATAATTAAGAACGCCAGACGCGCGTTTCGTCTACATAAGACTCATCAGTGACTCTCAAATCAAAATATTTATAAAGCCGAACAAGTTCAAAGTTAAAGAGCATTGAGGATCCAAAATTCTAAAAAGTTGTGACAAATACGGCTAAGGTAATCTATGCCTGGGATAAGAAAATCCTTAGTTTTTTCGAAAAGTTTGTAATCAAGAAATTTATAAAATTGACCACATTATTGATATTCATGTCAACACCAAAGTGTTGACTACTGGGCTGGTGATACCCTCGGGGACGAAAAGTCCACCAGCAGTGTCATCAACCCAGTGGTGTAAATAGTTATCAAAGGTACCAGGATTATAATTAAGTACGCCAGACGCGCGTTTCGTCTACATAAGACTCACCAGTGACGCTCAAATCAAAATATTTATAAAACCAAACATGTTCAAAGTTGAGATAATACCAATTAACAGTGGCCTACCACAAATGTTTGCCCTTGTAACAACATAATCACTTACTAGTACACATAAACTGAGCAAAATTTCGAAGTCATTAGAACATACCTAAGGAGGTATAGCCAAACAATCTCCAAGGAAATGAGATATGCCAATGCTTATACAACTGCATACCAAATATCATTGACCTACCACTAGTGGTTACCAATCAACTGACTCACTCACACATTAATATATGTTAACTAAGCAAAAGTTACGGAGACAATAGACCGGGACTGAACAAACAGCGCCAACTACTCTCCATTGAATGAGATGTGCCAATGCTAATACAACTGCATACCAAGTATCATTGATCTACCACTTGTGCTTCACAATAAACAAAACCTAATCAAAAACTAATACATTGGTGATGCCGCCGACGACGACGCCGGAAACAGCATACCTATGTCTTTCTTTTGGCTTCGTCAAGGCGAGACAAAATTGTTGTAATTGCAAATTGCCTGAAACCAAACATATTGATTATGTTGATTGTATGCTTTAATGTTTTAAAATTGCATTAAGTATAACTGTTAATTTTCAGGATGTAAATTGTGTTTTGATTACTACGTCACTGCCTAAATTGTGTAGTTTCCCTAAATAGTCACGTGTTATTAAGCTGTCCACTCCATTTGTACCATGGGAGGGTAAGTATTGAGTTCGTTTATGAAGTTAAAAATTCCTTGCTACACTCGCTGTGGGGTAAATGCCTGTTATCGAATATAACCTAGGTTTTCAGCAATCTCACAACCCTTTTTACTACCTTACTGAACCTACCTGTTGCACTCATGTTTCATTCGGTCTGCCTTCATATGTAAGAAATAATCGTTTTGGACGTTAGTCAAACAGTTTATTCTCATATACTAGTATATAATACAAAATCATCATCTTACAATTGTAAATGCATTGATTAACTTTTTCGATTGACAACTTCGGGTGACACATCTTACAGTGTTCTACAAATATATTATCGGTGCTTCTGCGCTATCAGATTTTTTTCCTGCAAATTGTAAACAAAGAAAAAAAAAGTAAAATACATCTAATGATTATGACTCACAGATAATATAATCACTCAACTAAATCTAGAAAAATTAAATATTGACACTAATAGAAGAGGGACGAAAGATACCAGAGGGACAGTCAAACTCATAAAACGAAAATTAACTGAAAACGCCATGGCTAAAAATGAAAAAGACAAACAGACAAACAATAGTACAAATGACACAAATAATAAACTAAAGAATAGGCAACACGAACCTTAATACAGTAGTCTATGTATAGTAAATAAATGCATTCCCGTTGATTTCATGTGATCTTTTACTTTTCTTTTAGAATTAAAAAGTACGATTCAGGAAAAAATATCTTGTATATAAAAATCGGTGGATCCGACGATCCTTTGGTGCACCAGGCCAATCGATTGGGATGTTTAGTGATTTGTTTAAGTGTTGCAATATTTTTAAGTACTCGTGGTTTGGCGACTTCACCTATGCGTTGCTGGTGTCCTGCCCAGTTTCCTGGTTTTCAAGTAAAATACATCAACGACTACTGTTGGGTTCGGAATACTTATGTAGTAGATTTCAATGAAAGTTTATCGACAGTTTCAAGCATAAAGGAGACAAGGACAATTCAATATTATCAATGGATACCTTTGATCTTGGTTTTTCAAGCCTTATTCTTTTACGCGCCACGAATGTTTTGGCTAGCATTTAGTGGTTATTCTTCTTTAAATATCAAGAAGCTCCTTCAAATGACCGACAATATTACTTTTTCATATGGAAACGATAGAAAAGATAAAGTTCAAGGGACTGTACAGTATTTACAAAAATATCTGAAAATTCGAAACCGACTTAACATACAGTACAAAACATGGGAAGGACCTCGGGAACTTTTAGTAACGTACGGATTCCACAAAGGAAACTTTTTGGTGTTTATCTTTTTGATGACAACATTGCTGTACGTTATTTCAACTGTCGGACAAATAGTAATGGTAGATATTTTACTAGGAGTAGATTTCAAAACTTTAGGTGTCGATGTCTTGTCACGTGTGTATAAGGATAAAACAATTTTTGATCATCAACAATTTCCTATCGTAACCTTTTGTGATTTTCATATAAGACAAATGACAAATATACAAAGCTGGACTGTACAGTGCTCGCTGCCAATGAACCTGTACAGTGAGATGATTTTTATAATCGACTGGTTCATTCTGGTTTTTATGACATTCTTAAACTTTACCTACTTTATATACCATCTTGTCTCAACCATACTGCCATATCGGTCAGAAATCTATATTCAAAAATTCATGGAAGTGGACAAAGAGCATGTGTCAAAAAATCAGAAGATTCCTGAACATGACCTTGAAAAACAAAGGGACTTTATCCATTGTTACTTGCGTAGGGATGGTGTTTTTCTGATATGGTTGATGAGCAATAAAGTTAATCAAGTTTTAGCTGGGGAAATAGTCAACAGATTATGGAAAAACTATCAGTCAGAATGATTTCGTCCAATCAAAAATCATGATAAAGATTTACGTAAAGTCAAAACATTGACCATTCATAATCGCTAATTATAAGTTTTTAGATTATAATGCAATCAGCGAAAATTGAAATAAGTCCTTTACATTGCTGCGATTCAAAACGTGTGCGTGATAAATTTTGTTATAACTTAAGGCATACCTGTAACTTCATTGCGAATTTTTCAGGGTGATCAAGTACCCTGAATAGTTATCTCTTTAAAATTCGTAAATAATCTATTGTAAGTTAGATTGTAAAGTTTTTTCAAGTAACGAACATTTGAAGTTTTTTTTTTAATAGCAAATCGGGGGAGAAAATCATCAGTAGGTGATGAGTATTAAAATTTCCGAATTGATAGAATATAATGCAACCAACTTATCCTGCTTGTATTTCACTTCCACATCCTCGTGGGTGAATAGGTGACTTAGTCTAACGGAAAGGGTACTTTTACTTAAAATAATTAAATAAATTCATAGATAAATAAGAGTTTTTGCCTAAGCTTACATGAGTTTACCTATCAAATAAATGCTCGCAATTGTAATGAAAAGCTGTGCGCAAACGTAATGATTTTTGCACGCAAATGTAATGGTAATGCGCGTAACCGTAATGCACCGGTCAATATCTATCACTATTCTGTAAATTTTACAATGAGTATACATGTAATAATGATTATAGCATAGGGTATCACATTCAATGTTTACATTTCTACACAAAATAATCAATCGGTTTTTTTTTTTTTTCCATTTTAATTCATTCACCAAACTGATTTTAGCACATAAAGTGATTTAGCACATATAATGATTTTAGCACAACGATAATTTCATCATTAAATTATAGCACATACAATTCTATGTTTGAATTTGTTAATAAATTAACTCATCATAGATACCAGGATTTAAATTTTATTATGCCAGACGAGCGTTTCGTCTACAAAAGACTCATCAGTGACGCTCGAATACAAAAAAGTTAAAAAGGCCAAATAAAGGTCGAAGTTAAAGAGCATTGAGACCAAAAATTCCTGAAATATTTGCCAAATACAGCTAAGGTAATCTATTTCTGAGGTAGAAAAGCCTTAGTATTTCAAAAATTCAAAGTTTTGTTAATAATTAATTTATAATTATGAACATATCAATGATAACTCAAGTCAACACAAAAGTGCTGACTACTGGGCTGGTGATACCCTCGGGGAAATAAATCTTCACCTTTAACCCGTGTGATTAAAGAAAGCATAACGACGTATTGTGGGAAAATTTCCGGTAAGTTGAAATTAGATAAACGTTTTTCATATAAATAAAATAAGATGTTGTATACGTCTTTAAGACAAGAACCCGACGACAACATTAAGGAAAAGAAATTTAGTTGAAATCGTGCAGCCTTTGAAAATAAATACACATGGCACATTGTAATTGTAAGGAAAAAAGTAAAATACCACCCCCCCCCCCCCCCCCACTCCCAATTAAAAAACAAAAAAATCAAGGAAAATTCAAAACGGAAAATCTCTAATCATATGGCAAACTAAAAACCCCGAACACATCAAACGAATAGAAAACAGCTGTCATAGTCTTGACTTGAAACAAGAAAAGAATTAGTAGATATGTTATACACAGCAGATAAGACGGTATTAAAGGTAATAGATGCAACTTCATCTTGAGGCGATGTTGGATAGGTACAGAAATATAAATTGGTCCATCTTAGACTCTTACATTAAAGAAGACAAAAACCAACAAAAACAAGCATTCATAGAATCATAAACACTTTTATACTCTAATATGCTATGTTTGTTTTATATCATAGATGTTTCAACACGCAAATGATAGCTAACACATTGTCCATTAAACAAGAAAACTAGTGAAATTGATAGCAGTTACTCATATGAAGAGCACAGAGAATGATCCATTATTACTTGAAACATGCAAATGAAATTGATAAATTTCATATATAAATATATGTCAAAAACACCCACGCAAACTACAGCGAATAGTCATTCTAGGTCATTGCATTTTTACTCCTTAGGATTAAAGTGGACTATATATAAAACTTCAACCACAAACATATTTATCTCAAAACCTATGGTGGTTACCTTGTCACCAATTAAAATGTTTAGAATTGAGCAAGCGCAGTTTTTCCTGGTAATATCACCCAGTGGTTTTCCGTTCACTATGCTTAATAAACAACCGAAGTGATCAGGACAAAAGAGCCACTGGTACAATTATAGCTTATCTTATTGCGACAAAATCATTATATACACGAACCTATATGATTAAATGTTTCTTAGAACATAAAACATAGTACAATGGCCACCAGGTTTTACTTCTGAAGTAAAAGTTACTATATAATGATAAGTCAATGAACTCTTGACGAGTACCACCAGAAGGTCGTCGTCATTTATTCTTTGTCGTATCAGTTTTTAATATCACTTTTTGAAATCCGTATAGAACTACTGAAGTACTACCAACACAACACATGTAAACAGATCAACATCTAAAGAAGAAGTAACCACTGCAATTTAATCTACATCAAAACTAGCTATTTTCTAATACGTTCAGGTATTTCACATCCAATTTTTTATGGAAATATTCTTTATAAAGCACAAAGGTGTCAGTATTCACCTCAGAAACTTACAAAACCTTTGAATAGACTTATTAAGAAGGGATATAATTACGATACTGTTGTCAAGTCATTAAAGATTGCATATTGCATATTTTGGCGTTAATATTGAGTCACTGATAAGGTCTTTGCATCGGAACTAAACACATTTATTCTAAAAACAGTTGTTGGCATGACACGGGTTATGTTCTTCTCATAATTGAAGTCTGGAGCTGGCATGTCAGTTAACTGCTAGTAGTCTGTTGTTATTTATGTATTATTGTCATTTTGTTTATTTTCTTTGGTTACATCTTCTGACATCAGACTCGGACTTCTCTTGAACTGAATTTTAATGTGCGTATTGTTATGCGTTTACTTTTCTACATTGGTTAGAGGTATAGGGGGAGGGTTGAGATCTCACAAACATGTTTAACCCCGCCGCATTTTTGCGCCTGTCCCAAGTCAGGAGCCTCTGGCCTTTGTTAGTCTTGTATTATTTTAATTTTAGTTTCTTGTGTACAATTTGGAAATTAATATGGCGTTCATTATCACTGGACTAGTATATATTTGTTTAGGGGCCAGCTGAGGGACGCCTCCGGGTGCGGGAATTTCTCGCTACATTGAAGACCTGTTGGTGACCCTCTGCTGTTGTTTTTTATTTGGTCGGGTTGTTGTCTCTTTGAAACATTCCCCATTTCCATTCTCAATTTTATTTATATTGAAAAAAAGGGAAAGTGGACTTATTTAAATTGTAATAACTGTTCACCTGAGAATAAAATAATGTCGCCTTACAACTTTCAACAAAGAATAGTAAACATTTAAAAGCGCCAGAATTAAAAAATGGGAAACAATTAAAGATCATCATAGACATATTGGCTGTGTCTAAACACCAAAAAAAAGTCTAGTAACATAATTAGCTGTCTAGTTAGGGAAGTTTTTAGACCTGACATCCAATAAACATATAAGCAGAAATACACAATCTGTTTTATAATTTGATGAACATTTTATTTTTGTTTTTGCTGAAGGTGCTACAATAGACTAAGTTGAATTAAATCTTTTAAATTGTTCCTCTTAGATAACAACTGCATTATATTGTATTTTTTGTCCTTGATTGATATGGACAATAGAGGAACCATAGATATCTCCTAAATGATAAGACAATTAAAGGGTTTGACAGACAAGACAGCATCAAATATAATTAAGGTGTTTGCTAATTTTCACACCAACAGCTGGAACGAAAAATAAATCGCCATTACAATTCCAAAACCATTCTATCTTTTTGAAACACAAAATGCACTAAAACCTTATATATATCTAATAAATGCACGGCCATAACATTTTTCAGACTCCACAGTTAACTTTGTACTCGGAGTCATTTGTGATATGCAAAAACAGTCATTTTAGTCCATTTGTTATGGTGATCCTTTAAACGAGAAAACCAATAGTAGCTATATCACAGTGTAGATACTATTCTGTACGCTATCCGGAAGTCGCGATTTTCGAAACGAGAACTTTTTTAGATCACATTTTAAATTTGATGGGTATACTGAATTAAACGGTAAGTTGATCATCTGTACATTGCTTAATGATTAATTCAGCCGACATCGATATTCTCAAATGGTTTAGAATTAAATTCCGCACATTCAATATTCGTGTCTTTGCCTTAATCAAGAGATTTTCAAGTGAATCACTAAGAAAAATCAGTCGGCGAACCTAAAAACAATCTTTTTTTATGTAGACGAAACGCGCGTCTGGCGTACTAAATTATAATCCTGGTACCTTTGATACCTATTTGCCCTCTTAGTGTACAAATTAACGTAAAAACCAGACTTAATTAACTCAATGAAGTATATTTCAAGTGGTGGTCAAAGTTTCAACCAGATCTTTGAAGCCAGAAATAAGAAAATTACACTTGTTTGAATTTATCACTGTACGATCAGTCTCGCTTGTTTATTTTAAAACTGTATGATCAGTCTTTATGTCACTGTATTCTAGTGGTGATTTCAATGTTATTTACGATACATTAGAAGGTGGCATTTTTCTAAATAACACAAATATATTTCAATACATTCACATCCTAAAAACTTATGAAACATGTTTTAGCTTGATAGGGTGTACTCAACTTACTACATTAAGTATAAGGATGTTTAAATGTTGCTAAAATAAGAGGAAGGTTTGATGTATACTAGTATATAAGTTTCAGAAATGTCCTCCGTTATACTAAAAATTGTACAAACACACAGATTTAGTTGTTATATAAAAATGCATGTATTTACACACATTCGAGGCCGTACTGTAGCCTATAAAGTTCCTTCACTTTGTTTAAGATGTAGAGCTATATAAAAATGATGTGGTATGATTGCCAATGAGACAACTATCCACAAAAGACCAAAATGACACAGACATTAACAACTATAAGTCACCGTACGGCCTTCAACAATGAGCAAAGCCCATACCGCATAGTGAGCTATAAAAGGCCCCGATAAGACAATTTAAAACAATTCAAACGAGAAAACTGTCTTTTTGACACTCAATTGTACACCACTTTGTCAAGCGGGGGGTTATAGTGATAAAGAAGTCCGTCTTTCCGTTCGTCCGTTGGACCGGTACAATATGTTTCGCCGGTTTTGTAAGCGCATCTCCTCATAAACGACTTAATATACATTGGGGGTTCCGGCCATTTTTAAATGGAGAGGGGGTCCAATCCAGGAGAAAAGGGGATTCCAAATATATGTTCCCATACAAATGAATTGATAGTTAAAAAAGGGTTTCAAAATGCCGGATCCCCTTTTTTTGAATCCGTCTCTGATATAACTATTAATTAATCTTATTCGGATTCCTTATCATAAATGATAATGACTGTATTGTGTACCGTCTATTTCGAATTTTAGTAAAAATCTTTTATGGGGTTACTTTATATAAGATACGGACTTGAACATTACATTATATGGGGGCACCCATCAGGTATTTCCAACACTTCCTAAACCAATCCTTAAAGTTTTCTGAAATTGCTTCATTTTTACTCGATTAATGCATTAAGGACCTTCTATTTCTGTAAACTTACCAAAATTATATCACATGAATTATCCCCCTACGCAAAGCTGTCTTTATCCATTTTTTGTTATTTTAAAAGACAAGCTTGATTTATGTTATCATCAATTGGTCAACGGCGGACGGTGTAAATAATCTTTAAAAATGTAATAGCTACACAGATAACTGTAACGATACAATATTACAAAGTCCACAAGCGAATCATGTATTACTTTTTAGGCATTTGATTTTAAATAAGACTGATGGAACAAAAATACAATTATTTTGCCGTCTAAAAAAATCATCAGAAATATATTTGTATTGTCTGATGAAAGTAATTACACGTTATAGTTCCCTGGATAGTTCATAATATCACATATACACGTATATACCTTCAAACTGCTGTTGTTTTTTCTTCAAAATCACGACTGGTCATACAGTCAAAAAATCTGAAATCGCTTCTAGAATACAGTCAGTTCTAGACTGATCGTACAGTATTTATTTTGGGATCCTAAACGAAAACATATTTTTTATGGGAAATACGAATATTCTACTTAAATACGAAAAGAATATTGAAACAGTATATATTTAACTGTAAACTGATGCACATATTTGAAATAAAAGATTATTTGCTTTGTACTACGAGAGCAAAATTGTCCATCGATTTCACTTTTTTCTACCAAGTTGATGTGATGCACACGTATATTTTATATTCTAATGCATGTTTTTGTTACAGTTACTCATATTTATGATGCTATATATACCTTGAAGATGTTCAAAGCACTTTGTAGATATAGGAGTAAACAAATGATGAGAAAAGTTACCGTAGGCAAAACCGTCCTGTTAGCCAGTTGGAAATCATTGCTTCGAAAATCGCGACTTTTGGATAGCGTACAGAATAGTATCTACACTGTGTATATGCTTAAAGAGATAACGAAAAACAAATTTAAATAGAATGAACTACAACACAGACTTACACACTTCGGTCAGTTAAATAAACAAGGATATCCGGTTAGATACTTCAGTTATTATCATGATTATGTACCGTTTAGTTTCAAAAGTATGTCGACTGTTCTACATATACTGTTATCTATATGTACTTATTTTGATACCTTTGTATTGATATTTTAAAATATAAATATGAAGACGATCAGAAAATCGAATAATGTGGTTTTATTTGCGAATTTTGCATGATCGAAATAGATGTGTTTTCATTCTTTCACAAAAAAAAACGAATATAGCTTGATTAGTTCGAGTCAAAATTATCCACGTCGGTTCATACATTATGACGTCGTTGATATGTCAGGTAAAAGTTATTAATAAATAAGACCGGGTTACCGGATGTGACGTCACAAAGCCTTGATATTCAATTTTATGAAGAGCTGAGCAGAGGGATACAGACAGTGTTACAAAAATGTTTTTTTTTCTATTTCTAGTGTATAATCAACAATACACATGTATATGTTTTTATTTCATTATGTTTTTAAACGTTCAGTATAGACTTCTCTTGTTATGGTGTTACTAAATATGCATTTTGATGAATATATATATTATTTATATATCTATATTTATATATCTATAATAAACAATGAGATATCACAATGTTTTTTTTTATATCAATTATTGCGAAGTTACAAATTGTTAGACATAAACTTTTAAACAAAAGTGGGACAATCACCTAAAACCCTTTAAACACGTGTCTTACTAGTTCAAATAAAAGTATCATACAATTACAGTATGTACATTTGAAAGAATAATTAAGTCTACCTTGTTGTATACATAATTAACCAAATGTATGTGTATGTAATATACAAATAAGGTAAAAGGAAAACATTTGATAAAAAGGCGAAAATTACATAGTCGAAGACAAAGCGACAACGCCATCGCAAATGACAAAAGTCCACAAAAACACTTCATAGAAAACTAAAAGTCGATTCACAACGTACCCCTTCATAAACCGGGTGTTAACTGTGTGCTCTAGATAGAGTTTTGTTGGGGTTTTGTTACATGATGGCTCAAAATTTGACAAAAACTGAAGCTGTCATTTTGCCCGTTGTTTTCTACATACTTGAAATTAACTGCTGTGTTTCAAATTGCATTTTTTATTTGACTAAACCTTGTACATACTATAAATTCAGAAGTACGACACGATGGTGTTTCTATCACATATCCAAGCTGTGTTACCTAAACGTTTTAGTATCAATTACAGAATATTTTCAAAATGGCCAAAGTGTGAAATATATTCAGCGAGAATCCTATCTTATCCAGAGTGGTTTCCAGATAAAAAAAAGATAACTATTCTTTCAAGTTTTGTAGAACCATATAATTTTATAATATTTTTTTTATCAATACTTCGTTGATAGACAACCATTTTAGATTTAAGTATAAAGGTGTATCGCTGGACATCAACGTGAATAAAATTATATGAAAGAGAGATCATGTGAGTACATGTGTTATGACGTATATACATCGGTTTCATTATCTGTTAGAATGTCCATTTTTTTAACGGCAGTAGAACATTATACCGTGATATGTACTATTTGGCTCGTGTTAATACACTAAAGTTTGGAATTAGTTATCAAAAGTACCAGGAAAATTGATGAGCAAATTGAACAAAAAGACATAGCTAAAAAGATTATGTAAGTGTAATGAGTGTGTAAATAAACATGTGGGTCCTCTTGGTTAAAATGTATAATATTTTGAAACCAATGTATTGTATATATGTTTTGTAAATAGATGCATATTTATGTACATATTTTGCACCCTTTCTGTACCTATGGTTCTGCAATGGTTATGAGAAAATAAAGATATTGTATTGTTTCTTGTCTTGTGTACTTATGATTGTTCGTTGGTCGTTGGTCGTTTTTGGTCTTTGTTTTGTCAGTTTGTGTTCTACTCATGCGTTAGAATATTCATTTAGTGTCTTCCGCCTCTCTTTTGTAAGATATGTTTCTAGTTTGATTATTTTATATTTATGACAAATAATGGTTAGCATTTGAAACAAATGTAAATCAAGGAATGATTGCGAGGGTTTTATTTATGCGAATAATGCAACTGAATTATTAGTGCAATAATACATTCTATAACTTTCCCTTAGCATTAAACGATATATTAAGATAAGTATGAATGAAGTAGAAAGAGGCGGAAGAAATCAAGATTGAAGTTATAAGTACGGTGACCAGATTCATTTTTTTTTAATTTTATCGTCAAACATACTATATGGCTATATTATATATCATTGTATTCGGCAAAATGAGTACTTTTGGAATATCGATGTCGTCCAAAAGAAATGTAGTAACAGTTTTGAATACATTAAGGTCAAAGATCAACATACTGGTTTTTTTTTACTTCTATATTTTCAAAATTGAAATATATATAAGCATCATCTTGTGTTTAATTTCAGATACAGACATTTAAAACAATAAACAAGTTTATTTCATTTGCGGAAAGAATACCAAGTGGAATTTATATTATAATGACAGGTTATGGAGATCTACCTACCTGCCCATTTATATCAAAACCCAGACGAATTATCTCGAAAATTTAAAAAAAAGGAACTTATTACTTAGTAATCGATTAATTCTGAAAACTGGCGTTTTTCAAACACTTGTTCTATTATACAAGATCAATACAAATTCCGGTATAGTTACAGTAGTTACCTTGCCGGGTGACATTCAACCTTAGCAATAAATGATAAATGTTGTTTTCAATTGTTTATTTTGCAAAAGCTCTTGCATGTAATTCATTACAACCAAAAACCACTAATTACCTCGAAAACAATTACAATAAAAAATCCAATCAAAATGATCCACAAAACAGATTTCATCTAGGAGTATCATCTGGTTCATCTGTCAAGGAATTTTTACATAATTATGACCCTTGAAAGGAGCAAAGCTCCGTACTTGTATAAGGTTTTGTTTAAAAAAAAACACATGACTTTTTAAATGGAGATTTTTCCTTACATGATCACACAAGATCCTGCAAGAATTCTGCTGACATATGCACTTCAAAATACACGGGATGTAATGATTTTTTAATTTTCGCCTACCGTAAAAATCGTTGTGATACGAAATATCATTTACAGATTAACATTATACTATCGGTCCGGTTCAACATTTTTGTACAAGTCGAATTTCCAGAGAAAACCTGTATCTTCGATTTGTAGTGTATATTTTGTTTCAATGCACAAGTCGAAGTAATGCTTCTGAGATAAATGATTTTGATAATGTTGTTTAATAAATGTTTGAAAAATCAAATAAATGTTGATTATTTTACATTTAACGAAAAATAGATGATGAAAAAGAATTGAAACGTACTCTTTTAAATGCAAAATATTTGTCGTTTTCAATTTTTACAAAAACTTTTCAATAACGGATTATTTTGCTAAACTTTGTTTGATATTTGTTAAAATAAGGTGTAACAACAGTGTTTCTTATAACAGAAAGCATATCACGAATGTTCTTTTAAAATGAAGACCTTAAAACTTTTGAATGTCAATTTTTCTTTAAAGTAAGGAAGTGTACTTCAAAGCCCATTTTACAAAAATTGCACATTACGATTTTTTTACGACAAGTCAAAATGTGAAGTGTAACCTTTGAACTATTAATACTGTGATTTATAGCCGTATAGTCCGAATGACGATTTAAATCCTTAAATAAGAGGCTTTTCCTTACGTGGTCACCGTACTATATGATCTCGAGATACTTATATTATTTTTCATCTTCGGTTTCTATTCCAGTTGTTTTGTTTATTACGTTTTGACTTCTCAATTCATAATTTGTTTATTAGTATTTTTCCTATTTCCTTTAATTTGTCAAACTGGTTGACTTTTGTCGAACTTCCGATTTCTAATTAGAATACGTCATAATTAAATTATTCAAGATGTGTTTTTAATGTCTTAGTATAGAAAAAAATATTTTAAAATGAAATGTTTATTAGGCTGACTAAGATGTACTGAAAATTATTCAGACTTCGTTCATCCCAGTATACTGTTCATGTCTATACGCGTGTTTATATATTGTTGTAAATACAAATGTTTTAATCGTTACTCTTAAAAAGAGAGAGAGAGAGAGATTTAGCGGCTTAACCTTTTCTGGTTGTACATATTCTTGTTTTTGTTTTTCTTCTTCGAGTTATTTGATTAAAGAGAATACCCACAGTTCAGAGTTGAATGAATACTCGGAAGTACTTCGACTAAATAAAAATAAAAAAATTGTTAATTGAATTTTGCATTATGAAGACGAAAAGATACCAATAGATCAAAGTCTATTTACAGTACTTCGAATGCATTGCGCACTTTAAAGTTGTACAAGATTTTTCAAGATAGCCTGCGGGAATTTCCATAATGTCCATTTTCTTTGTAATCTATAATATAGCCCTTTTATCGACCAATTATTAAATCGTATCTATTTTCGGCTTATCTAGAAATACTCAATAAATATAAATACATGTTTGTAACGTTCATTTTGATTTGATAAGTTCACACCTTTTCTAGTATCTGATCCCTGATTGATGGGTTGGTAATGTCCGTGTAGATGCAACCGTGTGTAAGGGATTTGAAAATTAATGATTTTATTTCAGTTGCATTGAAAATAAGATAGTATTCTATTTGAAGTTTTGCAAGCTGTCTATACATAAATTACAAATTTGATTTCCTTGTACATGTACTTCTAAAAATGGAGCACATGTAGTAAAATCAAATTTTTCCCATATTACAGTTTTAACCTTTTACAGAGGTTATCTGCTAATAAGTATGTCATACATTTTGACAACGCTTTTAAAAATAACACGAAAAATTTATCATAATTACGTAAATTATTATGTATTTTACACCATTTGTATGCATTGTTAGCTTGAGCGAATATATTTATTTCTAATTGTTTTAAAATATCTGTATTTGAATAATATAAAATATCGTGCTCGATATAACTTTGCATGCACATTTAAGAACAGTAAATAACAAATGCCCCGTTTAATTGGATGGCGTATTTTGTCAATTCTACTGTTGGTAAAATAACTCATCATACATGTCATAGATATTTGGATTACTATTTTGTACGCTCAGAGTTACCGAAAACATAAATGTGCAATTACAGTGGACACTTCCAAAATATTATAAATGAATAATTTTGAATACTTTTAGTACAATTGTATTGTTATGGCATAAGCTGAGTTTTTCAAATATAGTACTATAAAATTTAAGGAATCTTAACGTATACTTGTAATTTTCTAGTTATTTGTACCTATGACAAGATTAATGAACTGTTATGTAATGTTTTAAATGCGTTCTAGAATTTTAAACAAACCCCTATCATTTCGGGTTATCACTGGGGTTTCACAGATTGCATCGAATTTATTATTACTTTTAGTTAATATTTAACTAGAAGTATCGTAAGTTAAATATAACGATTATTTTCAAATCGAACATAACTTAACCGGAAAGTTATTTTTTAACTATATACCTTAAACCGATGATGTAGGTAAGTTCTTTAATGATTTCGTTTACTGAAGATCGCTACCATTTATTGCTATTAACTTATCAAGGTATACATATAGTCCAATTAACTACTTTTTTCTAATCAACATCTAGTCATGAAAATCTAACAAAAATATTCCGTTTTATTTTTTTAAAAATACTTGATTATTTAAAAGAAACAGAAACACAATTTGAAAGCTTTTTGTGTAAGAGAGGCAGTTAAAAGTTAAAATCGCAATCGAAAAAATAGAAAAACAAAGAAACATTGATTGTATTTTTCCGATATGAGATGAATCCGTTATTGTTTGTTAAAGGGTACGTACTGACATGCTTTCTACTTGGAACCATTCCGTATCAAATACATCGACAACATATATCATGTTTTAATGCGAGCGACTCGAATAAGTCTTCCGTAGATGAGATACGTCTGGTATATTTGATGATTTTAACCGTTTTTCATACGTTTCAAGCTCTGTACTCTTTGATGGAAAATTAAAGTAACGCATCAAGGCTGGTGTTACACTGTAAAAAAGCATTAAGCAAATACTCACCCATGCACATCGTTGTCCTTTGCTCCTCCGAGAATAACAATCATCCTTATCTTTATACTAAATTTTGAAATTGCAATTGAAATATTGTTTTCCATATGATTGTCTATTAGTTTTAGCCATTGCTTATTGCTGGTGTTGTGAATTATTGTTTTAAAAATAAAAACTGTATAAGTGTTCATTTTCAGGATATATATTGTCTTCTGATCACACTGATTACTTGGTTATCCAAATAGGTTTGTTATCCTAAATAGCCAAGTTACCACAAGTTACCTACACACATTGTACCATGGGAGGGTAAGTATTGAGTTCCGTTATGAATGTTTATAAGATTTGAAGTAAAGAACAAAACGACAACAACAAAAGACAAACAACTAGAAATAGACAATTAAGGAAGCAGTCGGGTGAAAATAAAACAAAATACAATCCAAAATATATACATTGAGCCAGAAGCGCATTTCTTAAGGATTTAAATAAGCTAAAATTGTTAGTAGGTTGAGGAACTCCTTATTTGATTTTTTAGAAATAATTGGCGCAGGAAAAGGCGAGCAAGGACTTTACCTTATTACTAGCATTGACATTATTTTGGGTCACAAACGTGAGAACCTTTGATGTAGGAAAAATTTCAAGGAGTCCTAACATCTCACAAAAGTTCTTAAACCTGGCATGACTGCTTCCTTACGTAGACACAAAACAACTGTTGACATGAGGACGCATCTGTTTTTAAGAAGTTGTTATTTGGGACATTGTGAATTTTGCCAAATTCAAAGGAGGCAAAGCAACAAAAAAAAAATGGTTGTTTATCGCCTATTCAAAAGTAAAACCGTTAAAGATGAAATATTTTGGTTGTCAGTCTCATACCATATATTTTACAATACTAAATAATGATCACCTAACAATATGTATACGTAATGATCATTTAATAAATTCCTACACAAATGACACTTCTAAAAACACCTATCAATAATTATAAGTAAATTCGTCTATTCATTGTTTCGATTTGTTTCCGAGTAAAACCTATCAGTGTATTTTTTCGATGACTTGAAGGTTCTACTGCATGCGCAAGATCATTTTTCTGAAGTTGTAACAATATATCTGACTCACAAATAAAGCAAATAACCGATTTGTGACCAGGAAATCAAATATCGAAACATAAATGCAAAACATTCATTAAGGCTTTTTTTTTTTTTTTTCTTTTTTAGAATTAAGAAGTATGATGCAGAAAACAAGATCGTGATTATAAAGCTTGGTCGATCGGACGACCCTTTGATGCACCAGGTCAATCGCTTTGGGTGTGTGTTGCTCTTCGTGATAGTCGCCATTGGCTTAAGTGCTCAACGATTTGCAAAGTCGCCCATCCAGTGCTGGTGTCCCGCACAGTTTCCGGATTTTCAAGTAAATTACATCAACGACTACTGTTGGGTTCGGAATACTTATGTAGTAGATTTCAATGAAAGTTTATCGACAGCTTCAAGCATCAAGAAGACAAGGATAATTCAATATTATCAATGGATACCTTTGATCTTGGTCTTTCAAGCCTTATCTTTTTTCGTGCCAAGAATAGTTTGGCTAGCATGTAGTGGATATTCTTTAAACATAAAGAAGCTTCTAAAAATGGCCGATGATATTACTTTATCACATGGAAACGATAAACATGAACTAATTCAAGCGACCGTACAGTATTTAAAAAAATACCTAAAAAATCAAAACTGTCTAAACATAAGGTACAGAACATGGGAGGGGCCCCGGGAACTACTAGCATCATATGGATTACATAAAGGTAACGTTTTGGTGTTCATCTTTTTGATGACATCACTGCTGTACGCTGTTTCAACTGTCGGACAATTTTTTATGGTAGATATTTTACTAGGGGTGGATTTTAAGACCTTAGGTTTCGATGTCATGTCACGTGTGTATAACGATAAAACAATTGCCGATCACAGAAGATTTCCTATCGTAACTTTTTGCGATTTTGATATAAGACAAATGACAAATTTACAAACATGGACTGTACAATGCTCGCTACCAATTAACATGTACAGTGAGATGATTTTTATAATCGACTGGTTCATTCTAGTTTTTATGACAATCTTAAACTTTGCCTACTTTATTTACCATCTTGTCTCAACCATACTGCCATATCGGGCAGAAATCTATATTCGAAAGTTTATGGAAATAGATGGAGAGCGTGTGTCAAAATACCAAACGATTTCTGAACATGAACTTGAAAAACAAAGGGATTTTATTCATTGTTATTTGCGGAGGGATGGTGTTTTTCTGATATGGTTAATGAGCAATAAAGTAAATCCTGTTGTAGCTGGGGAAATAGTCAACAATTTATGGAAGAGCTATCAATCAGAATGATTTCTTCCAATTAAAGAATGATTCAAATTAAGCCAAAACATTGACCAATCAGAATAGCTAATTATTATAGTTTTTAGATTTTAGTTGCGAAAATCAAAATAACTTCTTTTCTTTGCTGCGATCCGCAATTATCTAATATGAATTTTAAAATATATATATGTAGGTAAAAATATACAGAATATAGCTTTCATATCGTTGGTTCTTCAAGGAAATTTACCACAGAAAGTTATATGTTAGTTTAAATAACAATATGTTGGGGTTTTCCACACAAAGTTCAATGGAGGTTCATTTAGCATGTTGATTTATTCTAACAAAAATAATGTGCAATTTCTATATTATTTCAGTTAATATCTGTAACTATTTTGTTAATTATATATTTAGCATAATGATCATAGCATATAACAATCAATGTTAAAATTGAGAATGGGAACGGGGAATGTGTCAGAGACAAAACTCGACCAAAGAGCAGACAACAGCCGAAGGCCACCAATATAATCTTCAATGCAGCGAGAAAATCCCGCACCTGTAAGCGTGCTTTAGCAGGCCCCTAAACAAAAATGTATACTAGTTCAGTGATAATGGACTTCATACTTAACTCCGAAATATATATAAAAAAAAACTAAAATTAAAAATCTTGCAAGACTAACAAAGGCCAGAGATTTCTGACTTGGGACAAGCGCAATAATGAGAACATGTTTTTTAAGATCTCAGCCCTATAGTTTATTTAGAATAATATTCAACACAAATTATAATGTGTATTTTACAAATACATAATTCTTTGTTATTACAATATGCGTTTTGTATCTATTTTAAACTGTTACAAAAAAAACCCCGATTATAGTACATAAAAAGCTATGTTATTTTTGAAGTATATTGTTTTTTTAAACAAATAAGTGTGTATGCATACATATGTATCTATTGTATTATGTATAACAAGTTAACCTCAATGTTAATCTAATAAGTACACTTACATGTAGCTCTATGGTAATTCTTGGACCAATTGATTTTAGCACGCAAAATGATTAATTTTCGCACACGCCAAAAAATTTAGCTCGGATTTGTTTTCACTTCATCAATTTCTAACTGTTGAACAGCGGAATACAAATGTTGCCTTTATTTCCAATAGAATTATAGCACATACATTGTTTTTTGTTCATATTTGTGAAACACGTTTCATTAAAGATAGACAATCCATGAGCTGCGATAAATTGCCTTCGTTTTCGTTAAGTGGTAGTGGTAAATTAAGAAAACAAAACACAGTGGTTTATCAATGTCCAAATAAGATCATTAAAATGGCCCATTAACATACAAATGAAAATAGAAACAAGAACTATCTTTAAAAAAGATATCCGACGTTTTTAAATTTGAGTATATGTTTAAAACTATCATTTCGATAACCTTCAGAAGCACAGAGATATCATTTAAATAACGTTTTCTCTGTTTGTGTTCAGTATTCTCGGTCCTCGTATCTTTCTGTTTACATTCACCAAAACCCCGCGGAAATCTCACATGCGTAGTTGCGTTCAAAAAGTCATGTACGTTCGTACACCAAAGTTTACATTAAAAATTATATAGTTGTTCCGAATAAACAGCTGCCACGGATGCAAAGAGCTATTGGAGAAGCAATTATTTTAATAAAAATATAAATCTTTGTAAGATCTAGTTTAAATATTTATAGTTTTTCACTTGCTTTCCATCACGATATAATTAACGAGACGTTTTTTCAAACACAACCAAATCACCCACCATGACAGCATGTTGTCCAATCACAGAAAAGATTTTCGATCATGCGTATTCTGTTGCCATAGTTAAGCGTCCTTAAGTTCAAAGGGCACAAACCGAAATTATACCGACTACGTCGGAAAAAAGAGGAAATGGTATGAACTGTTGGTACCAGTAGTTATCTATTGTTCAAATCTAGGATATATTATTCAAGATAATGATGAAGACCAACACAAAATCTGAGGGAATTGCTCGAAAACGAAACAAAATGGAACAGGACTTGATGCGTCGACTGAGTAAACCCAACCAATGACATAAATGCATGGTCGGCAATGCAATTCAGCATTTAATCAAATGTCCTTAAAAGGGAATAGAACACAATTGTTAAATGCATAGAGTTGTATTACTATTCTTATATATATATAACAGTGGACATACTCATTCACATTTCAGTATAATTTATGATAAATTATAATCGTTATTTTCTTTTTGTGAAAAAAAATAACTGGTATGTTTAGATTTAAGACTGCAAAACTTGTACATTGTATTTTGAGACACAGATACATTGTATCGGTCATCTCAAATGTGATAGCGACCGTGTTTCATGGCAATGTTTGTTTTTTCGTCGTCTTTCGGGTTTCTTTTTTGCCGTGACATTAGCATGTTTCTCATCGATTTATTAGTTTTGAATGTCCTAGTTGTATATTCCGCTTCATTTGTATTACTTAGATATAGTAAGTTGACAATGGGAAAGTTATAATCGAAATAGCCATTTGTCATAGATTCTAGTGTCAATCCAAAAATAAAAGATCACAATATGAGGCTGGACTTTTATTTTCGGATCGTAATGTACAATACACAATGGTAAAAATAAATAGATGCCGATTCTCAGACTGAGGAGTGGATCAGCAAAATCAGTATATTTTAAAGTGAAAATGAACGTGTTCAAACGTGCTTTTCTGCATACGAGTTTCCCAATCAAGTCTATCAGTAGAGGTGTGAATGCTATACATTTGGACGTCTATACTGCGTTGAAACACCAATCCACCAAACTAAAATATCTTTTAATAATAATGCCCACCATATCAAAAACGTCGTTTTCGATGTTCTGCTGTTGTGTTAGAGGGGTTCCGAGAATTAAGACTTTTTGTGACTTACAACAAATTTCCGGTATCTTTGCATTTTTGTAGAAAAATATAATGACGCAACGTTAGATATTGCTACTACCACGAAAAATAGCGCTAAGTAAATATGTGATGAGGAAATGTTCTTAGAAATGCTGAAATAAATATTTCAAATTATATATGAAAATAAAGATTGCTTCTTAAATTTTCACATTATGATAGAGTAAGAATAAAAAAAATAATATTCATAGGCTTCGGATGACACAGTTTATCAGGAAAAAAAAACGTTTACTAAGCATTGTCCCATGTAACAAACTTGAAACATAAAACTTGAAAAATTCGCGAAATGTTCACGCCGCAACTCTTCGAAATTTTGCATGAATGTTCTATGACGTGATATATTTCAGTATTGGTTTACATGGCCGTTTCCATATAAAATTTGCATATATATTTTGAAAAGAATATGAATAAATGACTGTCCCACGGGAAATTTAGTTCGGAAACTTGAAACATTTCAGTTAAAAAAAATTAAATTTTGACATACAATTTATCAAATTGTAAGCACGATCGTTTTGTATTAAGAGTAAGCTCCAAAAATTCAAATTAATAAATAAATTGAGCTTCATTATTCAATTGAAAACAATAGGTTTGCAATGTCTTGTGGAAATGTCCGAGTAAATGCCTTCACAAAACTTTTACGGCCAAAAAACAGAGATTTTATTTCGTGAATATTATATGTTGGCTTTGATTACTATACCAATAAAAAGTACTTTAAAAGTTGAACTTGTTACACCAAATTGTAATAATAATAAAAAATAAGGATTAATGAAAATGTCTTGCAAGGTTGTCCGTTAACATTATTTGACGTCGCCACAAGCGTAATATGGGACGGCATGAACTGCATTCGCGGGTTCCTTCCTCCACTTAATGTAAATGTGTCCTGCTTTCAACAAAACGAAATAATGCACATATTACAAAAATACACATCTATAAGAGGATCAAAAAGTTCAGAAAACTTCAGTGTCATAACTATAAGTCATTTAATTGTCTCTTGTTCCACTGTTTTAATCAAAAAATCATACTCGGCTTGTTTATATAATGTAGCAATATTACCCAAAAAAAAAACCACATAATTATAAGGAGTAAAATTTAATATCCTATGTAAATTATAAAATCATATTGGATTGAAATCTCTCGGCATTTCTACTTGTGTGTTATATTTTGCATTTACCCAACAAGGAAAGCAGCCAGGAAAAACTTGATAGTGCTTGTTTTTAAATTAACGTTATTTTTCTGTTACACTAAATGGTAGCAATATCTGACGTTGCGTCAATGAGTTTTCTAACGTTTGATATGTGGATATAATTTAATTTTGGATGTGACGCGTCTTCTGATTGGCTGACGTTATTTTGTTATGAGCCCATAGACATAATTTAGTCATTAGACCGTGACGTCATCAACGTTTTTTCATGGTTTCTACGGTTTAAAATGGAATTTAGAATTAAATTATAAGAAATGACTGTAATATTTTTTCTGTCTATTCGAAATAACATAAAAAAATGTGGTGCACACTGTTAATAACCCGCTACGCGCGTTATTCAGTGTGCACCAAATTTTTTATGGTATTTCTTCATAGACAGAAAAAATATTACAGTCATTCCTTAAATATATTGTAGAAAAGATACTTTGTTATTGAGCTCTTGATAACTGAAAATATCTATACGTATAAAGTTCACGTGATACTTGTACACCCAAAGGTCTTAGATGGGAAATGTTTCATCTAAATTATTGCCACCAGGGCAAACGTTGTTGTTTCTTTTTTTTTTTTTTTTGAAGAAAGACGAATCTATTACAAAAATGAGGTAAATTGACATGTTTGAAATGAGACAACTATCCACCAAAGTTCAAATTAAGTTGATGTACAAGAATTACAGGAAACAGTACGACCTTCAACAATGAGAAAAAAAATCCATGTCTTGCGGTCGACTATAAAAGGCAACAACATGAAAAATTAAAAACAATTCAAATGTGAAAACAAACGGCTGAATATATTACAAAAAATATATGACAAAAAATTTACGAAGATGAAATTGCAAACTGTTGCCAATTGAAATAAAACCCGTTGGCATTTGAAAGGAGTACAGCATAGTAAGGGTGAATATAAATCCTTAATTCAGCCTGTAATTTAGTGGTTGTCGTTTGTTTATGTGTTAAAAATTTGTTTTTCGTTCATTTTTTTTTTACTTAAATAAGGCCGTTAGTTTTCTCGTTTGAATTGTTTTACATTGTCTTATCGGGGCCTTTTATAGCTGACTATGTGGTATGGGCTTTGCTCATTGTTGAAGGCCGTACGGTGACCTATAGTTGTTAATGTCTGTGTCATTTTGGTCTTTTGTGGATAGTTGTCTCATTGGCAATCATACCACATCTTCTTTTTTATATTAAACATGCAAGGCTGAAATTAACCTGACTGGTCCCCACGTATACCTCCCTATACATTTATTCCCCTCAGCGGCAAATCAGCTAATTTCAGTCTAAGAACAATTCAAAATGATGTCTTGAGGTGCCCTTTAATGAATTTTTAAGGCAACAATAATGTGTGTTGAATGCTATTAAAATGTTTCGTTGAAAATACTTTATGAAATTGAGAATGGAAACGAGAAATATTTCAAAGATTTTTTTTTTAATAATTCCACGCTCTATAAAAATGTGTGTATACACAGCTACTTTTGCATAGGTACCATTTCTGTACTAAAAATATGTAGTACTGGAAATTTACTTTAAATATTTATTGCTATTTCTTAACTTTAAAATTATTGTAATATTTAGGTACTTGTATTTTACAGTACTTGATTTGTACTAAATATGTTGGTACAGAAATAATACAACATTCCATGTTTCAAAATCATAATTTTAAGAGATTTGAAATAGACTAGAAAACTTTCAAAATGCTGAAAATGTAACGGTAGTAACCAAAAATCTGTAGTACCTAAATTTCAAGTACACATTAAGTTCTGTAAAATACAGGTACCTAAATATTACAATAATTTTAAAGTAACAAAATAGTACTGAATATTCAATGTAAAATTAAAATTTCCAGTACTACAGATTTTTAGTACAGAAATAGTACCTATGCAAAAGTAGCTGTGTAGGCCCTCTCAATATTTAATTTTGCTAAGGTATAAATTGTAAGGCAAACAAATGATTTTGATATAAATGTGTATTTGAAGCTGACTTTCAAATATTCGTATCAGGTTCGTTAGGGCAGTGGATTTTCTTGAAATTCGTACTCAAAGCTCAAATATCGTATCAAAATAGACATCTTCTATTAGTATAGTATTAGTATAATACTATTAATAGTATAATAGTCCAAGGTCATAATTTTTTTTTGCACCAAACATTGAGATATCAACACAACTGTCTTCGTTATGTAATTTGCAAATTCCGTAATTTCCATAAAAATTACTAAGACTTCATTAGAATATTCAAAATAAGATTACATTGATGAAATATCTTTCTCAATTTCTATCTAAGATATGGACGGATTTTGAAAACGGCCCATTTATCAAAACTTTTGTTTGTTTAGTTGGTTTTTTTATACATCAAGTTTTCATACATGTATATCGGTTCAATATGAGAGTATAAAACAAACCAAGGCAGTGGCTATTTTGCCGGCTCCGGCCAAAATAGCATCTTAGGTTTACTTATACAAATTATGACTTGGATGGAGAGTTGTCTCATTGGCACTCATATCTCATCTTCTTAAATCTATCTACCTTTTTACCCAATATTAATGATATTTATGTACTCTTGATAATTTTAAATTTCTTTTTTATTTTTATTTTAGAAAATGGGGGGGGGGGGGGGGGGGGGGGGGATGATGAGGGGATTATGAAATTTGATAAACTAATAGAGGACAGAGATTACAACTAAAAAAAAAAGCAGAACAATTTTTTTCGGTCCTAGCCCCCCCCCCTCTCCCCCTCACTTGTTTCACGACAACAATATGCAACTGTTGAAATGTGATTCGAGGATCGACTGTAGTTCGTGTAATCCAGAGCACCAACCAAAAATTTAAATGATAATCCAGTATATGGTGCAATAAAGATGTATTGTACAAACGTTACATGGAACTCTTTTGACAGGATTTTATATTCGATGACAGTTTAATTAAATTTTAAAAGTGATTCAGACACAAAATAAAGCTTGAAGTGTTATGTGCAGTTCATGTCCGAGTGGCAGCATCCGTTTCTTGTCACGACCAGACTTTACAATGCACAAAAAGCACGTCATTGGTATTGTAACACTTTTAATGCATTTTGAGGTTGTTGAATATTACTTTTTGTTTAACAAAATTATAGAATATACTTTTTTAAGAATGTCGATTTTGATATGTGTTTCTTTGCATCGGAAATAAACACATGTATTCTAAACCAATGCCAGTTGTTGGCATGACACGCAGGGCCGTAACTACCTATGAGGCAGGGGAGGCAACTGCCTCCCCTGAATTTTCTGCACCATTTTTTTTTAAAGTAATAAAATGAAATATTGACAATATGTACAAGAAGAACTTGAATTTATATCATAAACAACACAAGTTTACAGTTTTAACAGTGTTATCATGATACATGATAGATCTGTCATTGTCTGGATTTTTGATCGAAAGCGAACCGTTTCAGTATTTGTTTTATTTTTTTTTTCGTGTGGCCGTCCGTCTGTTATTCAGTATTCGTACGAGCACACATATGAAACTTTGCTTTCGACAATTTTGAAAAAAAACCTAACTATTCATATTTATTTAGGGGCTCAATTAAGTAGAGGAAGTTCCCTTTGTATTGTGATTCTTTTGTGATATCGGAAATTCGTTACCAGCTGAATCAGCTATTGGATCATTTTAAACATCTCCCTATTATACTAGAACATTATGGTCAATGCCTTAGTTACTTAGTTAAACACACCCATTCGTTGTAGCAGGGACTTTCTAAACTAAGTATATACTAGTATAGAAAGTCCCTGGTTGTAGTTTATATATGTCTGTTCAGCTTTCAACAATATTGAAATTCAAGGTCCTCATAAAAAAAAAATATCTTGCGTTCTATGATCTTGCTTTATATGTTTTTTTTTTAACTTACCAGTTTGATTTCTTACAAAAATATCTTTAAATACAGATAATAATTGTTTGCATAAAAATTGCTTCCAGGATCCAGCAACACTGATGTTTCTTAAAGTGAGGAAATCGAAGGAAAACGGGTAATTTTTACGGCCACTGATTTTATTAAGAAAACAAATCCGCGGTCACATTGTATTTAATGTTAATAATTATAGGTCAAAGTACGGCCTTCAAGACGGAGCATTGGCTCAACCCGAACAGCAATCTCAGCTTGATTTTGCATAGAATTGCTTCCAGGTTCAAACAATAATGATGTTTCTTAGAGTAAGGAAATCTAAGGAAAACGGGTAATTTTTAGCCATTTTACTGAGAGAAAAAAAACAATCGGCGACCCCCAAACCCCTGCCTCCCCTGAATTCGAACCCTAGTTACGGCCCTGACACGGGTTATGTTTTTTTGCCTGAGTAAATCAAATATGTTATAAAAAAATATACCTTCATGTGCTACTTTTTGAGTTAAATGAGGTCGAACTTTTGTATATTTGCTCAAAATTCGGATTTGTGGCCTATTTTTTCTTTCGAAAGAAAGCCGTAACTTTTTTGTTTTAAAAGATATTGTTTTTTGTTAAATAATTTGTAATTTCCGTATTTTAAAACTATCCTAAAAATTTATACATTTTTTTATTCAGAAATAACTCATATTTATCAAATTGTCATGAATTGAGAAAAAAACGTAATTTTTTGCTGTATATTTATCAAAGTTAAAAAAGTTGCACTATTTACAGTTTTATAAAACTCTGTCCACATAATCTCCCTGGAAAATGAAACAAAATGTCGCTTTAAAAAATAGGGGTCCATGCACTCGTTTTCAAATTAAATCAGTTTGAATGATAAAATCAGTCGAAAAAAGCATCTTTTCCCGATATGTCACAGTTTGGCGTCGCGAAAATAACATTTTACGTTAGCAACGTCATTACCTCCCCTGTAACTGTATCGTATGCCCTTAACTTTTAATTCGGATTAACAAAAACGTATTTCTAATGCAAATTAGTTAATTCGAATCGGCAAATTCGAATTAAAAAAGAAGAGTGTGTGAACGCGATAAGCGAATTCAATTCGAATTAAAGGTACGTGGGAACGAGGCATTATTTTAAGAAACTTCCTAACCGTTAGTAAAGTAAAGAATATCAATTTTAATATTTTTAAATATGCTGTGCAAATTAATAAAAAAAAAAGACTGTGATACCAGAGACATATAATACAATTGTATTATATGTCTCTAGTGATACTGAAGAGACAACTTTTATAATATGAACGTTTTGTTTAAATATTTTAAATATAGAGAAGACATTTTTGTGTAGAGATTTCTTATTAAGTTCTATGTTTCTCTATTTTTGAATTTCTATTGTTAATTTATATTCCTCTTTTAAAAGTTTTGGGAAGATAGCAAAACTCTATATGAATCGCTATATTACCGGAGCCGACAAAATAGCGCCCAGGAGGCTATTTTGCCGGAGCCGGTAAAATCGCACATAAAATGCTATTTTGACGGAGATGATAGCCACTGCCAAAAAAAAACAACAGGATTCGAAACCACAATTATAAGTATTCTGAGTCAATTCAATTTCGCTGTTAAAATATATCAAAAGGTTAACTAAACAATTAACAATATATAAGATAAGATAAGATAAGATAATTTTATTAACCAATCATGGTGCCCAAAATTTGAGCTATACAATCAAATGAATTACAAAATAAAGCACAGAAAATGATTAGAATGATTAAAGTACATTTACACAAAAAACCACATGAATACACATTTACACTAATTAACCTGATATAAATCAAGTTATTGACAAAACATAGTTATGGGTGCCACTGTGACCTGGAGATATATAGATATACGAACGTGGGAAACAGGTGCGACAGGACGATTCAAATAAATATCGCCAACGTCGTCGAAGATATTATAATATAGATCTACCTTTATTCTGACGTTGTATTATTGAGATACTGTATTGTTACGTTTCTAACGTCTTCAATTTTGAATTTTGGTCATGGCACTGAATCTAAATATACCAACATTTCAACTACAAACATTTTACCAAGGAATTAATTAAATCAAATTTCTAAAAACTTCTAATAGTTAAATATGAGCGAGATAATCGAGTTGTCTCGCTTTGCGCGTGATTTATCTAAATATCTTTGAATAACCCTGCAAGGCGCCCCAAATTCCAACCCAATCAAACCAAAATGGCGTCCGATTCAGCATCAGCAGCCAAAAAAGTTTAAAAGCAAAATGGATGATTTGAATTCAAATCATAGCAATGAACTGTGTGACCAATCTGATTCCTGGATACCATGTTGGGAAACACAATTGGCAGGAACTGGTAACATAACATATGTCTAAGTTATGAAATGAAATATTCAGAGTGGGCTGCTTTCATGGGAAAGTAAACAAACAAATGTCGATATTGATATTTTGTCTTCATTTATAGAAACATTAAATATTTGACTATGTGCACGTCAATTAATTGTTCTTTGATAAACATGTTTGATTAAATAAATATTCGTAAAAGTATTAGGAAACACAGGCTTTGTAAATTATTTTTAATTTATTATTATTCATGTTATCATGGTTATATTTTTTATAATTAATAACTGTTAATATTTTAACATTGTATGATGTATGATACACACTATTTTACAGACCTTTCATGTTTGAATAAAGATTATCTTATGTTAAATTATCTGATTATACTACTTAGTCAGATTAGAGGTCCCCCCTTTTTTTCCATGATGTGGTGTCACATTCTCCCTTTGTTTTCTTTTTCCTTTTATTAAATCTTATGTAGGCATTGAAGCTAGATTTGAAATTTAGATATGGAAAGCAGTGGTGGATCCAGAACTATTTTTAAGGGGAATGAGGGGGCACTGACTGACCTAAAGGGGGGGGGGACATCCTTCAGTGACACTGATTCCCTACATGCAATGAAATTAACCAAATTTATCCTACTAAAGGGGTAAGGGTTGGAATCCACCTATTATAAGGTGATAAAATATTAGGTCGGCATTGCCAGTGAAAGGGGACGAAGTCTGCATGAATTATTTTTAAAATTCAAACATTTTTTAACTTCAAAATCTGTTTAAAAAAGAATTTGAAATACCTGTATGTTTCTAACTTGTGTCCTATTGCTAGGGGTTTTATTTATGACCTCATTTTTAATTTAAACTAAGAAACCCTATCAATGGGCATTTTTTTCATCTCACCATGATCTAAGATTTATTAAAAATGAAATTTATATTGCGCTCCTTCCTATATTTTACTAAACTGATAAATATATAATTTACTCAAAGTCTCATGACAAACAAGACCAGAAGAAAGAAAGAGATTTCTGCGCAATTGCTGTAAAAATAAAAAAAGTCTGAAAATGAAATGTAAACGATTAGGAGATTGATTTTGATTTTTATTGATTTTTTCCACTGTAATTTGGGACTTTGTCCCCACAATGAATAATTCTACTTGTCAAATTTCACGAATTTCGACACTTTAATGTGATGGTGACAATGGAGTGTAATGTAAATATACATTTTCATTAACCATTTTATAAAAGCAACAAAGCAGATGTGGTGTGATTGTCAATGATAAAACTATCCACCAAGCATAGCATCATGACCATAGTCCAAATGACCTGGAATTGAGAAACAGTCAACATGAAGCCTTATAGTCAGTTATAACATGTATAATTAGGGCTGCATGACAAAATGAGAAAAAAATTCTAACGAAAAAAAAATCATCCGGACTTAAAACGCAGCAATCAACATGATGAAGAAAAAAAAATTGACAGAGAGGAACCAAAGATAACCACTGAACAAAATGCTGAAGTTAAGTTCCTTCCATAATTAACATTTTACTTTACACATATTACAGGAGGAGAGATAAATCTTGTAGAAGATAAAGAAATAGCATCAAGAGCTGTAGCCTTTGTTGTTAACAGTACAAGAAAAGGAATTGTCCCTCTATGTACAGATGTAGCTAATTTACTGAGAGCTAAAAGAAGGTACTGTTACTTAATGAGAACAATATTAAACAAATCTTATATATATACTTAAGCATGCCCCATTATTGGTAAGTCATATGAAACAGTTAGAAGGGAATTAATTTTGCTGCTAACACAAAAAGGGTTTTTTATATATGTATATTGTTAAACTGCATCATATTGGGAAATTTGTTTTTGAGTTATTTTTCATCCATCATGTCCATAGCTCTAAAACAAAAGGGAGGGATTCCATTTTTTTTTTTTTTACAAAAATCTGTATAATATAATCATGATAATAGGAACTTGTGGAATTATATTTTGAAACAAAAAAGTTAAGCCTGTCTGTTAATTTTTTAAAGGTTTAAAAATGTCCAACAAACAGAAATTTTTGTTTCAATTTCTACTGCATTTATATCTACATGTAAACATGCTAAATGTAGCACATGTATATTTTTTTTATCTGATAATAATCATAAACATGTATTTGAATTGACTAGATCATGTTGGTGAACATTTTCTTAGAAAAAAATCACTGTTGCATTAAAACTGTATCATGTGCCCTATAACCTTATAGCTATGGGATCTGCAAATGAATTTAAAAAGAACAGAAAAATACCATTTACATGTAGTAATCTACATGATCTACAACTAACGTTTCACAAATATATTGAAGAAAAAAATTTAAGTGAAAAAGACGGACACAATTTTAGTTAAACAAAATGAACATGTATTTGTTGTACTTCTTAGTTTTTCTGTGTTAGCCAAACTTTATAGAATATTGATCTTTATGATTTATAACCTTTATTTGGGCCCCGCCGACGGCGGGTCGCCCTATAGTGATCAGTCTGTCCGTCCGTCCGTCTGTCCGTCCGTCCGTCTGTCCGTCCGTCCGTCCGTAACACTTTCGTGTCCGCTCCATATCTAGAGAACCGTTATGATTTCATACTTAATACTTAACATGATTATTAACCAACACCAGAGGGTGTGTCATGTTGTATGTACAACTTCCTAGGTCAAAGGTCAAGGTCAAAAACTTTGGTTTCAGTTGACAACCCCGTGTCCTGTGGTGAAGATCGTGTCCGCTCCATATCTAGATAACCATTATGATTTCAAAGTTTATACTTGACATCCATTTTAACAACCACCAGAGGGTGTGTCATGATGTATGTACAACTTCCTAGGTCAAAGGTCAAGGTCAAAAACTTTGGTTTCGAGTTGACAATCCTGTGTCCTGTGGTGAAGATCGTGTCCGCTCCATATCTAGATAATCGTTATGATTTCAAAGTATATACTTGTCATACATTTTAACCACCACCAGAGGGCGTGTCATGATGTATGTACAACTTCCTAGGTCAAAGGTCAACGTCAAAAAAACTTTGGTTTCAGTTGACAACCCTGTGTCCTGTGGTGAAGATTGTGTCCGCTCTATATCTTGAGAACCGTTATGATTTCAAATATTATACTTGACATCCATTTTAACCAACACCAGAGGGTGTGTCATGATGTATGTACCACTTCCTAGGTCAAAGGTCTGTCTGTCTGTTGGTCTGTCCATCGCTAACAAATTTGATCCACATTATATTTTGAGAGGACAGCTGTTATTATTTCATACTTTATACCTGACAAACATTTTCAACTTAACATATATATTAACCAACACAAGAGAATGTGTCATAATGTATGCATCCTAGGTCTAAGATCAGTCTGTCGGTCTGTCCATCCGTTCGTTGTTCTTAACAAACTGTGTCCGCTCTACCTCTCGAGAACCATTAATATTTCATACTTTATACTTGGTGGGTCATAATATATTGAAGGCATAATTCTAAAAATATGTGACAAATATCAATTGGGCGGCACCTTTAAACATATTGTTCAAACATCAATCCATATATCCAGAAGTCACCTTAGAGTAGTAAACAATGAGTTCACATCATGCAGTCATATCACTATTATACTATGAAAGTAAGATGAGAATATTTATCAGTTTTAACTTAAAATCTTTGATCAAAATCACACATGAGACTATGTAATAACTTCAAATAATGCTTCATATCAGATTATCCATACAACTTATTTACCCCACGTTATTGACAGCGGGGCCCACAGAGATGGCTCCCATCTCAATGATATCTAGTTGTCAATATTATGTGTTTTATTTAGAACACAAATCATAGGAAATTAATATTAGTGTAGGTGTAACTAAGGATAGACAAAAATATATTTATAACCAGATTACACATGGAGCAAACTTATATAAATCTTTTTTGGCACATCTTATAAAAAAAATATCCATTAGAAAATGTTTAACACAAAGGTCTAGATTTAGATTTATTGTTGCTTGTTCAATAACTCCAGTAAAAGATATGTGCTTTATATACAATTTTGACACATGATAGGGGAGATAATTGTTGTTAATCAGGACTATTCTTCTCTGGGAAAATAACTCTTGTAAGTCAGTCTTGTAAACACCAATGAAGGTAAACTCTTGCAAATCTGTTCTTTAAACATCCAGGTGCCCTCTTCTGGGTTTTTGTGTTGGGTCGCTGTCTGGTATCTAATTTCCTTAAATTGTACATTTAAAATATTTATTCTGACTCCAGATTTATTTTCTAAGAAATTGAGATTTTGAATACAACCTTTACGCTATTTTTTTTAAGAACTTTTGAAACCTGATCAAATACATTGAAATTTTTGTTTTTTAAGAATTAGAAATTAGAAAATTGTGGCATACAAATATTTATAACCAAATTAAGATACATTCTTGAATCTTCTTCATCACCATTGATAAGTTCATTATTTTGGCAGCAATTATTTGTGCAATGTCTTCTGTCTTGACATAATCATCAGCTCATTACCCAACATGCTACATTTTCTGACCTTGAATTATTCGCGCCGTCCTTTAAAAAAGTAAGTGCCTATTTCCTCACTGTAAGAAAAATTCATTTTACAAAAAGGTAAAGACGAAAGAATAGCAGTTTAGTTTGTTTACATTTATAAGTGAACAAAACAGATGAACTGAGGTCACTTTCTAGTTGACTTTAGGCATCTGTTTAACAATTTTCAACACATCTGCCAAAATTTATTAATCTAAAAAAAAATATTCTTATGTTCCATTTCAGTCTAGAGAAAAAAGTTCTGCTCCTGACAAAAGAGAATCAAGAATTGAGATCAGGCAGTCGACCAACATCACATTCCACAAGTCCAACTCCAGCGTCCCTGAGCTCAGACAAAAGTATCCACGATACTTCATACCATATCCAAGTAAGTCAGAAGTCCAACTCCAGCGTCCCTGAGCTCAGACAAAAGTATCCATGATACTTCATACCATATCCAAGTAAGTCAGAAGTCCAACTCCAGCGTCCCTGAGCTCAGACAAAAGTATCCACGATACTTCATACCATATCCAAGTAAGTCAGAAGTCCAACTCCAGCGTCCCTGAGCTCAGACAAAAGTATCCATGATACTTCATACCATATCCAAGTAAGTCAGAAGTCCAACTCCAGCGTCCCTGAGCTCAGACAAAAGTATCCATGATACTTCATACCATATCCAAGTAAGTCAGAAGTCCAACTCCAGCGTCCCTGAGCTCAGACAAAAGTATCCACGATACTTCATACCATATCCAAGTAAGTCAGAAGTCCAACTCCAGCGTCCCTGAGCTCAGACAAAAGTATCCACGATACTTCATACCATATCCAAGTAAGTCAGAAGTCCAACTCCAGCATCCCTGAGCTCAGACAAAAGTATCCATGATACTTCATACCATATCCAAGTAAGTCAGAAGTCCAACTCCAGCGTCCCTGAGCTCAGACAAAAGTATCCATGATACTTCATACCATATCCAAGTAAGTCAGAAGTCCAACTCCAGCGACCCTGAGCTCAGACAAAAGTATCCACAATACTTCATACCATATCCAAGTAAGTCAGAAGTCCAACTCCAGCGTCCCTGAGCTCAGACAAAAGTATATATCTACAATATTTCATCATGTTCATACCATATCCAAGTAAGTCAGAAGTCCAACTCCAGCGACCCTGAGCTCAGACAAAAGTATCCATGATACTTCATACCATATCCAAGTAAGTCAGAAGTCCAACTCCAGCGACCCTGAGCTCAGACAAAAGTATCCACAATACTTCATACCATATCCAAGTAAGTCAGAAGTCCAACTCCAGCGTCCCTGAGCTCAGACAAAAGTATATATCTACAATATTTCATCATGTTCATACCATATCCAAGTAAGTCCCTAGTCCAACATCCCTGATCTCAGACATAAGTATTATCTGCAATAAAACATTAAACACATTCAAATACTGTGGATTAATTCATTTTTTCGTGGGTACCAACTTTTGTGGATTAAGGAAAACTTAAAATGTTCGTTGATATGATGTACGGTGGTTTTGCCTCAGTCTGCTTGTATATATGCCTATAGAAAATTTGTTAATAAATGAATCTTTAGTTTTGTGGTTTGTACCAACGTAATCCACAAAAATTGGTATTTAATGAATAATAATGAATTTACAGTAAGAAAATATTTAAGGATGTATTCTGATGACGTTTCAGTCTCATTGAAATCTCATTCTGAAATTATTTCCAAAACATCGTGTATTTCCAATTAGTAGTTTTTGAGTAAAAAAATTTTCAAATTTTATTACTAATCTAGTCAGTCTTTTTAGCCAAAATTTTAAAAAATTGATGAGGAGTACAAAAATGATTTTACCAGAAACATGAACATCCCATATAACTTTTTTTTTCAAATTTCTTAGATATATGAGCCGCGTCGGATAGAAATCGACCTTATGCAAAAAAAATCTCAATTTAAGTTTTGTTCATATTAATTTTGCTGATAGTCATACAATTTGAATACAAAAAACCGTTTTACTCTAACTTTCTTTTTTAAAAAGTTTCGCCATTTCAAAGTTTTGACGGATACATATATTTAACATCAGATCTCACGATAACGTCGTGAAATTAACGTTATCGTGCATTAATTTTATTCTGTATCGGTCCTTTTCTCGTAATAAAGAGAGACATGAAAACATACATTTGTATACAATATTTAATTTAATTTATAAGATTGTTACAATGAAGCAATACATGATTCTCAAGTTTTCAATCCAACTTTAACCAGTATATGTAAAATGTTACTCCTCTGAAGCACGAGGACAAAATTCGTCAAGGAAATTAAACTGAACAAAAGGACAGACTTCATTGTACAGATAACGCCTTCTCTCCTCTGTCAGCCCTGCTGGCTGAATAACTTCTGGAAGTGTCGTGAGCAACTCTGGTAGGTTTGCGCTTTCCTTTAGGAGGACCAGTCTTTTCTCAGGTTGATCAAGAGTTTCTCTCGCAAATACGACTCCTACTTCGTCACTGGTAAATCTGAAGTGATGGAATTTTCCTATACCTCTGAGTGGTTTAAAATATTTAGTGAAGAAATTATCCCATCTGTACCACTTTAAGCTGTTTTCGTCATCGTCATTTTCATTGTAGACTTCTGACCTATTGCATTTGGCAGAATTGTCAACAATTTTAACCAGTTGCGATACAGTGTTTACGTCCGACTTTCGAAATTTTTTTTTCAACATGCCAAAACAAGCGTCACATAAACATTTTGTGTGCCCAGCAATCATAAAATGCAAATTAATCGTTTTGTGTAAACCCTTTGCGCACCTCCACAACAGATAATGTAAAGTAGTTTTATTTTTGTTTTGTCCCACGGAATTATCAGCATGAAAATGACACGCCTTTTCACCATAAGTATTACCATGCAGATAATGGTGGAGCATACTTAAAACAGCATTGAGTCCATGTGTCCGACTTCCATTTTCTCCGATTGTTTGTTGCTCATCAATCAAATAATTAGTTTGCATTGGAAAGTTTTCATCGCAAACTCCAAATATTTGAACCTTTCGAGGTGTTAAAAAGTAAAGAGCTCCAACTTGTTGAGACGAATGTGGCAAGTTTACATATTGTGAAAAGTCAAAAGTGTAATGAACATTTTCAAAATTTTTGGAACATGGAGTGTTATACTTTCCTATTGGAGACTCAGCTAACTTTAATTCATCACGTGATCTTTTTGTACATAATTTATAATACTCACGCTCCGTCCGCGCAGACTGTATATGGTCAATTAATTTTTGAGTTGTCACTAATTTCGCGTCTTCTGAAATAGATCTGGAAATATCCTCCCTCAACTGAAAGCACGTTTTACATAGATCCGTCTTTGGTTTCATAAATTGAATATGAGGGACACATGCATTCCAAACTTCTTTAAATACGGTTAGTTGAACATATTGTTGTTCTGAGTTAACGCATTAACTTACATATTTGGAGTGTACATATTTCTTGCTCTCGCTACAAGGTAGAAGAATAGGAGGGATATTGTCGGTTGCCCGAGGCGCAGCCGGGAGAGGGAGACCAAATTCATCAGCATACCGCTTGATAAATTTTATCGTATTTTCAATCACTTCAAATGAATGTCCGTGATTCGATTTTCTTCCACTAAGACCATGTGATCAAGGGGTTACGCCATTTGCATTTAAGTGCTGTTTTAAACTTTTAAATTCGCTCCTCCCAATGTTATAAATATTTCTCCATGTGAACTCGCATATCTCAACTCCTTGAAAAGAATATCGGTATCGCTTTCGTTCTCTCTTTCCTCCTCTGAAAACCGAGTCTGTTATTTCTAAGTTTTCTAATTTTAAAAGCAAGTATATGTCACGCTCTGCTTTTGTAAATTCACAAACAGATAACGATACATCATAGGCGTGTTCTCTGAATGTGGAAAGCTTGGTAAAACATTGTTTTGTACAATTACAGTCGTTAGCAAATAGAGCATTTATTCGAAGTCGGGAAGGATCCTCTAATTTATCATTTTGATTAAGAGAACATGTATTTTCCGATTGATCTTGAATAACGGAAGTGGAATAAAATTCCCGGGCCCTAGCTTGAATTGTGTCACATGTATTTTCAATATCAGATTCGTCATTTTCAATATCGGAATCGCTGTTATCAGACACATTCAGTTCATTATTGCTTGATGCCAAAACCTCTGGTATTGACCCTATATATTGTTCAAAATAGGCAACTGCTTCATTTTCTAGTTCTTCGCATCCTATGTTATTGAACCAGTCCATTTCAGAAATTTACTACAACATTAAAAAGGAATGAAATTAAAGACAAATTGAACCAAGAGAATTTTTCTATACGACTGGTTGTCGCGCTTTGCGCCATTATAGTTCACCAGTGATTTGTGACAGATAGATCAAAATCTCAAATACTATCTATTTAAATTATAGTAGTTCAAATTTCAAAATAAACGTTTTTTTTTAGATGAAATTTTGGTTTATTATTTATTAATCTGACATTGATCACAGTTTACATCTTTCAAAATTGTTACCTTAATCACACAGACGGACGGCAGATGCAAAATTGTAAGACCCACGGATGCATAGATCAGGAATTTTATTGTCCGAATACTAATTTTAAAAATGTCGGGATATGAAAAAGGAGGTTTAAAAGGTTTTATTTTGAAAGTTATTAGTTTTCGAAATACATGTACACATGTATTATGCAAATGTTTCCCTCTTTCTTTCAATGTCATTGAACATAAATTACACGCAAAACATTTCTAAATTTCTAAATAGATAAGAACAGATAAATTGCACGCAAATAGTACAAAAAAACCACCTAGAGCACGTCTTGGTCTTTGTTTAATATTGTATATTTGTGTTGTTGTTTCTTTTAAGATTTTCCAAAATGCAACGGTACAATGATGAATAACTTTTGACTTAATTTTGTTTTTGCGTGTGTCACTGTGTGTAGCAAAGTTTTGCAATACAGCACAAATTTCGTTTTAACCTACCAGAAATAGTTTTTCAGAATATTACTTTAGTTTAGTTAAGCTTAAGAATTGTATACAATTATTTTTTAAGACAGGTGTTATGCCACTGAACGAAATGAAAATAAATTTTACTAAAATAGATAGTACTTTCACTTTGTATAAAATGTAAAAATAGATCGTAAACGTAAAAATAGTTCAATATATAGAACGTATTAGGAAATACATACCTTTATAGCAAAACAATGTATTCCTGTTAGCCAAAACTGATACTAAGGTTGATAAATATGTTATTTAGAAAAGGACAGGATTCAGGAACATTTTTTTTTATTAAAGCAGACAACACGCGACACGCAGGTGACGGTTCCCAGATAATTTGGAAATGTTCATGTCGGACCGGATAAAGCGGTTTCCGTGAAAGATGATCGGCATTTTTTACTAAACTTATCAGAAATAATATACTAGTTTTGTCCTATATGTATGGAATACGTTAGCTAAAGGCCCGATTTAATCAGATTAACATTGTATGGTTTCCCCGTATATTTTTTTTTACAAAGCTCATATAAAACCCCACTAAAAAAATAAATTGTGAAGGCATATTATGTTGGATTTTCACAAATAGGGAGTTAAAAGACGCAGAATCGTCTAAAGTATACTTAGACTAGTTTAATTTGTCATAGTTTTGTCGTCCATTACTTTTGTTTCTCATGTTATGAACATGTATAACAGTTTTTACAATTTAATTTCGTTGAAATACATATTAAGAAATTTCTGAACAAAAACAATACTGGTTATATTACCAAAAATTGAAAATGTTTTACAACAAAAATCTATCCAAATAAACAAATATAACTGTGACAATTCTGCTTCTATTGGTACCTAGTACATTAAAATCCGACCAGAAATGTCCCCACAATAATTTTTTGAAAAAACGTAAGATAGCGACATGTTTGTTTTTTTTATAACGTCAGAAACTACCTGTATGAAAACTTGTGAAACTTTATCGTAACGTTACTCGGTTTGACCTTGAATTGCATAAGGTCGATTTCTATCCGACGCGGCTCATATGTATTTTTTTAATCATTTATAACAAAGAACATGAAGAAGTTGAAATAATATGCATTTTGTTCTTTAAACTGAGAAAAATCCCAAATTTTTAAAAATTGACAACATGGTAAATTTGACACGAAAAAGCATCAAAATAATGATAAAACTTTCTAATATTAACACCTACCTATATTTTTTATACGACCGCAAAAATTGAAAATTATTTGGTCGTATATTGGTATGACGTTGGCATCGTCGTCGTTCGAAGACATTTTTTTTCCACACTCTAACTTTAGTATATTAAGTAAATGAAAATCTATGAAATTTAAACACAAGGTTTATGACCATAAAAGGAAGGTTGGGATTGATTTTGGGAGTTTTGGTCCCAAAAGTTTAGGAATTACAGCCAAAAAAAGGTCCCAAAATAAGCATTTTTCTTGGTTTTTGCACAATAACTTTATTAAAAGTAAATAGAAATCTATGAAATTTGAACACAAGGTTTATGACCAAGGAAGGAAGGTTGGGATTGATTTTGGGAGTTTTGGTTCCAACAGTTTAGGAATTAGGGGCCAAAAGGGTCCAAAATTAAACTTTGTTTGATTTCATCAAAACATGAATAGGGGTTCTTTGTTCTTTGATATGCTGAATCTAACCGTGTATTTAGATTCTTAATATTTGGTCCTGTTTTCAAATTGGTCTACATTAAGGTCCAAAGGGTCCAAAATTAAATTTAGTTTGATTTTAACAAAAATTGAATTCTTGGGGTTCTTTGATATGCTGAATCTAAACATGTACTTTGATTTTTGATTATGGGCCCAGTTTTCAAGTTGGTCCAAATCGGGGTCCAAAATTAAATTTTGTTTGATTTCAACAAAAATTGAATATATGGGGTTCTTCAATATGCTGAATCTATTTGGGCCTGGTTATCAAATTGGTCCACATTGAGGTCTAAAGGGTCTAAAATTGAACATTATTTGATTTCTTCAAAAATTGAATTCTTGGGGTTCTATGATATGCTGAATCTAACCATGTATTTAGATTTTGGATATTGGACCATAATAGGTAAATGTCCAATTTAAAATTTTTAAGTTTTTAAGTTTAAGTTCTTAGACCACATTCATTCTGTGTCAGAAACCTATGTTGTGTCAACTATTTAATCACAATCCAAATTCGAAGCTGTATCAAGCTTAAATGTTGTGTCCATACTTCCCCCAACTGTTCAGGGTTGACCTCTGCGGTCGTATAAAGTTGTGCCCTGCGGAGCATCTGGTTTTTAGTTGAATTTATTCAGATTGGTCCACTTCATCTTCTTTGAGAGTATGAAAAAATGTTTAATAGCTCAAAAAATGGGTAAAAATTGATGAAAAATGGGGAAAATCATCAAAATTGTGTACTTTCAAAGGGCCTTAGCAGAAAAAGAAGTGCACCACCATATGATTTTTCTTCGCCAACTATTTTTTTACAATCATATAAACCCAAAAATTAGGTTTAGAAAAAAGTTTAATTCTAGAAATTTTTTTGCTTCTCAGAGGTGTACATCCTTAAGAGACAATATTTACTACGAAAAAAGATTTGGTGGACATTATTTAATGAGGGACATGATTAAATCCTACAGCAAGTTGAGCAACTCTTCAAATACAGTACTGTCTCCTTTATCTTTTTTGTGTTGAATGCAAAATTTAAAGAAAAAAACTAAATTTATTCCAGGAACCATACAGACCACCCTCTAGATGCAGCCAGTGCTCAAGTACCATCAGTGATTCCCCCAAAGTAAGACAGCGACCAGAGAGTCAGCAGCGATCCCCTATCAGTAGTCGTCACAATGGTACTAATGCATCACCATTATCACAGAGATTGAGGGCTGATAGTCTACATGGTCAGCAAGAACAACCAGTTCAAAATATTGGACCTTTAAATGAAACAGAGGTCCAAAAACCAACTACAAATGGTCTGATGACAAAGGCAGAGGTTCATGTGGAATCTAAACCGACGGTTCATACGTCAGGACATTATGACAAACACAATATAGACAAGAAAAATGACAGATATCACAGGTAGTTATACTCTATATATAAGAACTTGTGGAAGGTACTGTTGATTCATTTATTTTCTGCCATTTAATAGCCATTAGGCAGCAATACATTAGTTAAGTTGTAAAATTATACATTAGTCATGAAAGTTAGACACACACACCATGCACACATGGACATGGTGTTAAGAAATATTCTAGAGCACAACTCTTGCCCTAAAAGGTATATAGACTGGAAGTGTATGTTAATATTTTCTACTTCTTTGAATCTGTATCTTATTTATAAATATTTCATAACTTTCAGAATATCTCAGAAATCCAAACAGATAAAGTATGAAGTTGAAGACAATAGAAGTAAGTGTATTGTAGTAGAATTGGATTAAATTCTAGTTTTACTTTTAGGTGATTTTATGACATATTTCATTTTTCATATTATGGTGCCTTAAAAATAGCAGTATAATTATTCATAACTAAATAAAGAGATTCATAAGCAAACAAAAAAAAGCTTTTCTTAATAATTGAACATTTTTCATAATAGACATGAAGAAAGAGGGAAAAGCACACAAAACCTAACTAACTATGTGGTACAATATAACAATATAATAAATTGTCTGTTTTCTGGATATCTTTACCTGGAGAAAATCCCTGTTCCAATTTTGAAGTAGCATATATGTTATTAACTTTAAAAAGATAAATTAGTTATGTAAACATACAATTTAATTTTTTTCTTTATCATGTTCATTACTGAATAACTATATTAATCTTTAATCAGAGGGAAAATGAGAAAAATTTTACTATTTTTGTTGCAATTAAATATGGATATATTGTAAATCATCTAATTGGCAAGTAATTGTCAAGAATATCTGAAACACATATCTTCTCTTATGTATACCTTAATTTACATTAACAAATATTCATGAAACTTCTAGCTACAAAAGAAATATTTTATTATGGGAAAACTTTGGTAGTCAATTGCACATTGCATTCAAAGAAAGATAACTCTGTATATTTCCTTGTAGATAATTATGATGAACTGTTTGGTTTAGAGAGTACCTTTGATGCTGAAAAAGACTTGAAGTACATTACAGAATGTCTACAGCAAATTGAGGTTAGAAATTATTACTTACATTTAAGAACTATCTATTGGTTAGTAAAATGGAAAGTTATTTGTATTTGATAAAAGTTATCCATATATTTTTTTTTATAAAATGTCTGTTTGGACTACTTTACATATATGTACATTATTCAGAAAAATTAAGAATACATATTTTTTGTGTTGATATATGAGATACAAATTCTGGTCATTAATTTTGGTTAATGATTAAAAAGTTACCCATTAGGATTATTGTTTGAGGTGATAAATACTTACCTGTAATTGATGACAGATAAATGTACTTTAGCCTTGCATTTAAAAGTGTGAACTATTCACATTCTGTATTAGATCTATGCAGCAAAGTAGCAGCATCATTTTACAACATTATTTTACAACATTATTTTTTCAACAAAAATTTCTAGCAACCTGTCCTTGGACAGTGACCATGATATTTAACAGCTAATCCAAACTTTGTTCTTTCTTATGAAATTTTTAAACCATTAATGGATTGAATATTAAATCAGTATAAATAGTATTTTCCCATATTTTCAACTATTATTTGTTTACATGCCAATCAGACAAGTACATTGCAGCTTTTACTTATCTAGGAATAATTACCAAGTGTCCCATGCATTTGAAGAACCTTTAATGTTGTTTAATTTAGACGCAGATAAAGTCATGAAACAAAAGGAGATATTGGACTTAAATAGCAGTTTAAATAATAACACAACATTTCATCTTTACAATAGACATGATGGTTGCCTTTACAATACGTCAAACTCTAAATTACAGCAATAGATATGTATCTACCTTTTTTTCAATTTTAGGTTAAACAATGCCTTGATAAATTATATATTGAAAATGAACTACACAGTAACCCAGACAACAAGGTCAAAGGTTCAAAACTTTATATGGGGAGTAAGCAGAAAGCACAAAGGTTAGTACATGTTAAATGATTAAAATTTACACTTTATTTATCACAAATTTTTAAAAGCCTTTAGAATAAGGAAAAAACTGCTAGGATAAACTGTGGTTTTGTTACATCAATGAGACACAAGACAGAGGATGCAAAAAACCACAGACTTAAAGAGAAGTAGATTAGAGAGGAAAAGCTGTGAAACATATGAGTAAAAAGATATAATAGATGTAGGAAGATGTGGTGTGAGTGCCAATGAGACAACTCTCCATCCAAATAACAATTAAATTAAAAGGAAACCATTATAAGTCAATGCACGGCCTTCAACACAGAGCCTTGGCTCACACCGAACAACAAGCTATAAAGGGCCCCAAAATTGCTAGTGTGAAACCATTCAAACAGGAAAACCAACGGTCTATAATGTTTATTAATGAATTAGAAAGTAACCTAATGATACAAAGTAAGATATTGTATGAAGACTAAGAGAAATAAATCAGCAAGAAAAGTCCATTTTACATTTTAATTTTAAAAAAATATTTTGGGTATTTTAAACTTAGACAGCAACTTAATGACACAAAAAATAGAAAAATAGATGTAAATTAGAAATAAAACTTCATAATCATTTAAATAAAAGAACAATGATGGGTATGCAACTTTCAACACTCTTAGCTATATCATTGTGGCTAGTTTTATTGGTGGAGGAAACCAGAGAACCCAGAAATAACCAAAGCCTTGAGCAGAAAATCTAGCAATTCTATGAAATTAAGATCAAAGACAACCATGCAACATGTGCAACATGGAGGGTTCGAAATCACAACCTGAGTTATGAGAGGCTTGTGATTGTTGCAGATCAATTACTGAGACTTTTAATCATTGATTCCACTAAAACAGATGTTCTTAAAAAGAACCTTCCATCCCTATCATTGGGTGATTATTGACATTGTTTAAATTTCAATTGATATTTTTCAGTGTTAATAAAAAATGGTCCAGAGCCTTATCACCCAGTGTGACAAGTGTATGTTCTCAGCCAATCAAAGGCTGTAAATGTTCTCGTTGTGAGTCTGCTGTCAGGAGTGGGGATGAAGATGTAAATGACGCACAGAAATTTTCTGTTAGGTATGCATTGATAAATTATCATGGAAAACATCCAGAAAACTTCACTGAATTGTAATGTCTGAAATTAAGATAAATTTATTTGATTAATTTAGAATATTAAATATTGTCTATTAGTCAGTGGACTTACTGAAATAAGTGATTTTTAAATCACTTATTTGAGTAGCAAATTCGAGGTTTTGTCACAAATTGGGATTATGTAGTTTTTTCAATATTTTAAACATAGGTTTAAACAATATCTTTTAATTAGTAAAATTAAAAGAATGATACTTAAAGAAGTGATTTTTGGGAAGGAAATTGAGGTCTTATACTTAAACAAGTGATTTTTGTGTCATTAATTATCCTAGATTCAGTACAAGGTCATCACCTGAAATGACCTGGTCATCCTAGACAACACATATCTGGTTCTGATAAGTTTAGAAACATAATTAGTCCCTGGATCATTATAATTAGTATTCTATATTTAAAGTACAATAAAATTAAATCACTTCTTCTAGTGATTAATTTGTACTACTTAAATAGGTGATTATTAAAGAAAGACAACTCTAACTTCCAACCTTTATGGAAATAATGTTACTTGAATCAGTGATTTAGAAAATCACTTATTTAAGTAAGTCCCCTGACTGTCTATTAAGTTTGGTATATTCATATCTGGATTCTCTCCTGGTTAATGCCTTTCCTGAATAGGTTAGGTGTTGAGATTATAATTGATAGACAGTTTTGATGATTTGCTAAAATGAAGTTTATTTCATGCTTTTAAAAAAAAAGTATGGGTCATGTGGCTTTCTAGCTACAGGTTGTGCACAATTTTTAGATTCTGTGTACATTATTTAGGACAATATTGTAAAATTGAAAAAAACTAAACAATAGAAAAAAAAGATAAAATATGATTTTGAAAAGATAGGTCTTATAAATGGGTGTACAGTATATAAATTTATAATACAACTCAGATAATTGGATCAATTATCTAATTTTCATGCTTCATAACAAGATATGTAAATTCATAACACATTCCTTCATAAAAGTGGCATTATCTGAGTTATTTCCCTTTGACAAATGAAATGAACATACAATACATCATACTCTATATTTAAAAAAAGACTTGTGATATATGATGAAACACAACATTTTCTTCATTTAGAGAAAAGACTTACAAATTAATAATATCCAACTCTCATAATTTGAACATTTTATACACAATCTAGGCCTTGAGTACCAGCAACTCTTGTCACAAAAAATCTTACGATTAAAATTGATTGTTATATTGAAATGGTTATGACTTAAAAGTATTTTTACTCAAGATTTTTTGTGAAAAGAGCCACAGATAGTATTAAAATGTAATAAAACATAGAATTTCATATTTTTAGCTATAAACTGCAAGTTCAAGAAGGTGATTATGTAGTTGCCAAGGGAGACAAGACTGGGAGAATTTGTTATATTGGTCACCTTGACAACACACCAGATGTGTTATATGTTGGCCTTGAACTTGCTCAACCAGGTATAATGATTTTTTTAAAGTTAATTGATGTATTGTTGTATAATCAAATTATTTCTTCACATGAGAAAGCCCAGCTGTTAGACCCCTTTTGGCCCCAAAATATAGCTCTTTTACAAATGTCACTTTTACCTATTTATTGGAAAATTGAATACTTTTGTTATATGAATATGGGTTGTTTTTGGCAATACAATGGACTTGCATACGGCACCAGCATCATTCCATGCAAAAATACTGAAATCGTCACAATTTTAGCATTTGTGCTAGTTTAAAGACAGTTTTTGTCTGTCATGGAAGTGGCAACACTTGTGTTCCGTCTTAATATTCAAATATATATGTTGTATTTAATGATAAAATACAACATATATAAATATTGTGACTGAACATCAATGCAGCCACATTTGTTTTTAACAACTGAAAATGATGTTTTATATGGCATATTTGATTTTTCATATTAAAGCTTGAATTTGAGCCTCTTTAATGGCCAAATCAGCTAAAACTTAGAACATAAACTTGTTGAATCGACTGAAGTAGACACTTGAAATTAAAAAAAAGTTGAAAATCTTTTATCAGATTACTTCTTGTTTAAGGTCAAAATCAGCTCTTGCAGGACCTTCTCCTTCATTCTACAAAAAAATTCAAATAATTTCCAATGATTGTTTTTATATGGATTCAGAAATGATAGAGTGATTGTAGCTTAACATCTGTGAATCACTCAAAATATTACATGATATAAACATATTTGCATATGTACTAAAATCCATTACAATAAATATTTCCTTTTGCATTTTTTTAAATTTTTTACCAGACCAAGTTATTCGTTCTCAAAATTCTCCTGGTTTTCAATGTGACTTAGAGCTAATTTTTTACTACATCAATGTGCAGTGCAATACAGCTGATAATCTATACATGGCTGATTAGAAGATATAAACGTATTTACACTTTTGGTATTTAGCTGAATTTTGTCTCAAAATGAGCTTAGATCGCCTCCGAATAACCTTCTGACGTCAAGCAACAATCACTATTTCATAGTGACGTCAAATGTTTTGTATTGTTATGTCAAAGTTTACGGGAACCTGTTTGATTTTACGTAATTCTGACAAATTTATATACAAGTGTGAATATATCTATTAGGCACATTAACAATATTACACTGATAAACAAATACCAGATTAACATAATAAAACAAGAGATACACTCACTTTTAGAAAAGTTGAATAAAATATCTTATCAGGAGTGAGAACAAAAGTATGCAGCTGATAATTTTTTTTCATTATGTTGATTCTTTATGCAGTAAACATTGAAAAGAATGACAAACAATTAAACTTAATGGATTATTATATAGCAAACAAGTAAAATGAAGTTCTTATTGAAAGGATAAAATAATAGTGGTGATATATAACATATTCAAACTAAGCTTATTATATTCTTGACAAAGTAGTTCAATAAAATGGCTGTCTAAATCATGTAAATGTATAGTTATATACCCTGTGAATTTAGAAATTTTGGCAATGTTTTTATTGATATGAAAACTGCAATCATAAAAGTTTTGTCAGCAGAAAAGTTCTTAAAATTTATATATATGTATATTATTTGTATGCACCATTTCCTGATATTGCAATAATGGACCTTAAATTATGTCCATTATTTTCCCATTGCAATAAATGCACACAAACATTTCTGAATTTACAGGTTGTATTAAATAAGGAGATGTGGTATTATTGCCAATGAGACAACTATCCTCCAGACTTCAATTGACGAAGATAAAACGATTTTCTCACTGTACATTTATGACCTTATGTATGTACGGATGCTAAAAGAACTGAGCATTTGAATAATTATTGTAAAAAAATTATTACCTATATTATATTTTTCAGTTGGACAGCATGATGGATTTTATAAGAGTAAAAGATATTACACTTGTAAGAAGGACCATGGTATATTTGTTCCCCTCCAAGAAATACTTTGTAAAGTAAACAAAAAGGTATATACTTCACAGTCAATTTAACAAGACTTAAACTTATCAAAGTGTTTGATTGTCAATGGTCAAGGCTAAAGTCCAAGATGCTCATGTTTAAACCGTTTACTTTAGAACAAGAATATCTTGCTATAATTGTGTCTAAGTAGTTCTACTGTTGTCACCATCCAGTCAACACTGAGGTTGTGAATTAAAACCCTGCTCGTGTGGTTGCACTCAACTCCAATCATGATTGACTAGAATTGAACATATTGTGGATTTCTCTGGGCACTCTGGCTTCCTCCACCAACAAAAACTGGCCACCATGAAAAAGCCCAAAAGTGGTGATTAAAAGTGGCATTAAAACTCCAGCAATCAATTAGTCTTGCTATAATTGGAGTTGTGTTTGGCCAACACATACATGTGGCTCAAGTACAATCTGACAGGGTTAAATTATTTCCCTTGTCTTGGGCAGTGGTGAAACAGCACACAACATAAGAACAAACAGGAAGAATTTGTTAAAAACAGCTTGACTCATAATATTGACAAGATGCACAAAAAACAGCTTATATGAAGACTTCCTTATTTTGTAATGTTTGGAATTCTATGGCTTACTATATGTAATGGGTTTTTATACGACCGCAAAAAATTTTTGGCGGTCATATATTGGTATGACGTTAACGTCATCGTTGTCGTCGTCTTCGTCGTCCGAAGACACATTGGTTTTCGCACTATATCTATTAGTTTAAGTAAATAGAAATTTATAAAATTTAAACACAAGGTTTATGACCACAAAAGGAAGGTTGGGATTGATTTTTGGAGTTTTGGTCCGAACAGTTTAAGAATTAGGGCCCAAAGGGTCCAAAATTAAACTTTGTTTGATTTCACCAAAAATTAAATAATTGGGGTTCTTTGATATGCAGAATCTAACTGTGTATGTAGATTCATAATTTTTGGTCCCATTTTCAAATTGGTCTACATTAAGGTCCAAAGGGTCCAAAATTAAACTTAGTTTGATTTTAACAAAAATTGAATTCTTGGGGTTCTTTGATATGCTGAATCTAAACATGTACTTAGATTTTTGATTATGGGCCAAGTTTTCAAGTTGGTCTAAATCGGGGTCCAAATTTAAACTTTGTTTCATTTCAACAAAAATTGAATTCTTGGGGTTCTTTGATATGCTGAATCTAAACATGTACTTAGATTTTTAATTATGGGCCCAGTTTTCAAGTTGGTTCAAATCGGGGTCCAAAATTAAACTTTGTTTCATTTCAACAAAAATTGAATCCTTGGGGTTGTTTGATATGCTGAATCTAAACATGTATTAAGATTTTTGCTTATGGGGCCAGTTTTTAAGTTGGTCCAAATCGTGGTCCAAAATTAAACTCTGTTTGAAATCATCAAAAATTGAATTCTTGGGGTTCTTTGGTGTGCTGAATCTAACCATGTATTTAGATTTTGGATATTGGACCATAATGGGTAAATGTCCAATTTAAAATTTTTAAGTTTAAGTTCTTAGACCACATTCATTCTGTGTCAGAAACCTATGTTGTGTCAACTATTTAATCCCAATCCAAATTCAGAGCTGTATCAAGCTTGAATGTTGTGTCCATACTTGCTCCAACTGTCTGACTGTTCAAGGTTCGAAACTCTGCGGTCGTATAAAGCTGTGCCCTGTGGAGCATCTGGTTCTTATTGTTAAAAACGTTAAAGTACCCTTTAGTTGTTTTCATCCTTGTCCTTTGGCCATTGGTGGACTTGTCTTTTTTGTCACATTTTTCTCAAGAGCACACATAAATTTGGTATCAGCATTGATGTCTTTTCATATGTGTTACTCACCCCCTTCTAATTAAATGTATAATCAAATGATTGGTATTATCTTAGAGTGGTATTATCAGACTTGTTAGGCACAATAAGAACTACTAGTTGTTTCTACTTGTAATGATTCTAAAACTCATCTTGTACATAAATCTCAACGTCATAAGTAGCATGACGTTACTATACATACATAGCGGTACCGCGAACGTCTAATGAACACAGTCCTGAACATCCTGGGGGGCCGCGAATGAAAATTTAAGCAATAAATAAAGAAAAAACTTTAAAATGAAATAACTATTGTCTCTCAAATGAAATAAAACTTTAACTTTTAACGCTTAAACAGTCTCTATGCTTTACGGAACGGTTGAATCCAACTTTTGATTTTCTCCTTGGCATCAGTTTTTGCTTTTCTGGTTGAAGTAATAGTGTTGTCACTTGAATCACACGGACTATCTGTTGATAAGAGTTCAAGTGGATATAGCTTACTTATTGGTCTAGACGTCGTGCCATTTTTAGTGCGTAAAATAGCAGACCTACAAAGTCCATCTCTCCCATAAACTAACTTAACGATAATCGCTATATTCCACACTGTCCTTGGGGTATCATCATGCATCCATCACAATTAATTTACAAAATCTGTCTTTCTTCGGTATTAGTACTGGAAATTTAGCTGATTCATCAATAGGTGCATTGTTAATTCTCCCGCCACAACGGATAATGTTCATTTTATCCATGTACAATCTAAGTTGCTTCACTAGCGCATTTTTCTCTGATTTGTTGTTTAAACTCTCAATAACATCCGGGTATTTACGCAGTTGCGAATCTCGAATCCATGAAGTCGAAGCAGTCTGAATTTCATTGACACTAAGATTTCCTGTTAGTTTGTCATTATTTCTACAGTTGTTTATGAATCGGTACATGTATGCAGTTATACGCAAAAGTTTTTGGTATGAGCTGTAGCGTTGTATATCCATAATTTTACTTATTCCTTCATAAGATCTGATTTTCTGTTGCGGTTCACTAGTTGATTGTCCTTGCTCAATGGTAGTGCTAAGAATGTGTGATTCTTTATTCTTCCACTGTGGCCAGTTTGATTTGTCAGTGAGCCATTCGGGTCCTTTCATCCAAAGATCCAATTCTAGGAATTTGGTTGCAGTTACTCCTCTCGATAGCATATCTGCCGGATTTGAATAGGTCGGACAGTACTTCCATGTGTATTCTTGCGTAATTTCGTTAATTTCCTTCACTCGATTACTAACGAAAACGGGTAATTGTTTCTCAGTAGTAAGCCAACTTAAAGTTATCTGACTGTCACTCCATAATGTGACGCTTGTAACATCCAAGTGCGATTTCAAATGCTTGACCAGTCTTGCGCCTATCAAAGCTGCACTGAGTTCTAACTTCGGAATTGTTAACTGTTTGAGTGGTGTCACTCGATTCTTTGACATGATAAGTACGGTTTCTTTTCCACTGACTAAATATGCGCATGCTCCATAGGCTTTCAAGCTTGCATCCGTAAACACATGTAATTCTACATTGTCTGATTTTTCTTTGAAATACGGTCTATTAATTTCCAAATGTGAACATTCATTAATATCTTTTAGAACACACTTCCATTCTGTTGTAATTTCAGATGTAAGAGGTTCATCCCAATTTAATCCTTTCTCCCACAAAGTCTGCATAAGCATCTTACTACGCACAGTAACTGGACCAATAAGTCCGAGTGGATCATAGATTTTAGACGATTGTCTTAAAATCTCTCGTTTTGTCATACGTGTATCTTCAATATCAGTGTATTCCGGTTTGGCGAAAGTAAGTGTGTCGTGACAAGTGTTCCATCTCAATCCAAGCACTTTTATGAGTTCATCTTTGTCTAAAACGCTGTGTGAATTTGCACGGTCTCGCAAAAGTTGAGAATTTGAAGCCCATGAGCGCAAGTTAAATCCTGCTCTAATGAATAAGTCTCTTGATGTATCAAAATATTTCAGTAATGCACTCTCTGTAGGAAAACTCGACAGTATATTATCAACATACAAATCGTTCTTTAAAGTGTCAGTATATTCACAACGGTTCTCTCTCAAGTGTTTTTGTAGAACGGAATTCAGTATGAATGGCGATGAAGTGGCTCCAAATAATACAGACTTAAATCGGTAAGTTGATAGTGGAGTTGATGGGTCTGTTGGTGTATCGAACCAAAAGAAACGTGTGACATCTCTATCCTGTGTCTCTAGTCCCACGTTCAAGAACGCCTTCTCTATATCAGTAGTAACGGCAAATTGGTGTAAACGAAATCTTAAAAGAATGCCGACTAAGTCATTTAAATTGGGTGGAGTAGTCATCAAACAATCATTAAGACTAGACGATTCTGGTGTTGCTTTACAACTGCAATCGAATACGACCCTGATTGGTGTTGTTGTTGAATCTTTTCTCACAGCATGATGCGGAATATAGTGTATTTTGCTCTTTTCATCGGCCTCATTAGTAATATCCACTTTCTCTATGAAGCCCCTTTTCTCCTGCTCAGCCATTATTTCTCCATATTTTTCCAGTAGTTTGGGTTCTTTGCTAAGTCTTCTTACTACACTTTCCGTCCTTCGTTGTGCAATGGCTTTATTTGTCGGTAACGTAGGGTGATCCTCTTTCCATGGTAACGTTACAAAATATCTGTTGTCATGGTAACGAATTTGTTTCTCTTCATAAGTCTTTTGAATATCCATCTGTTCTTCTAGCTTTGAAGTGTCAATTTTCTCGGTAGCCAGTGACTCTATTTTCCAAAATTTCTCCAAGTCGTACTCATCGGTTTTTGTTGCGATCATCACGTTCATCATTGAAGCTCTCTTGTATCCATCTGTGTCAGAGTTGTGTGAATGTAGCGTTCCAGACAACAGGTATCCGATTTTTGATTGAACAGCTGTCGGTCCTTCGCCTCGGATAATATCATTCTGAACAATTGACCAGAAGTAATCAGCTCCAATTAGAATAGAAATTTCAAAGTTTTCATCTGCTGTTACTGGGTGAGCTAATTTGATTCCTGACAAATATGTAAGTTTTGCTGCTTGGCGTACATAGGTTCTCATCGGTACTGCGATCTCTGGAACGATCAAGACTCGAATCGGAAGTTTACCCTCTGTAGTTATGAGATATACCAATCCTGTACTCAAATGGCGAATTTTAGTACTATTTGCATTGTCTCCAAATCCGGATAGGTTAACGCTTTCAGTTCCAGTAGGTTTGAGTTTCAATTTTTCGGCTAATTCCTCTGTGATAAATGAGCGCTGTGCGCCTTCGTCAAACAATATTTTTGCATCAAGTATTTCATGTTCTGCACTTACTGGGTTAATTGCTGTCTTCAAAAGTACACGATCTGTCGATTGCGAGTGTAAAACAGTGTCTGGTTCCTCCGCGTTGTGTTGAATTGTGCCTACGGTTATATCCCCTGTTGGTTTGTTGTCTTCATTTGTTTTAACATTGTCTTTGCAAATGCTGGTGTGATGACGTTTGTGACACTTGTTGCAAGTTTTTGTAGATTTACATGCGGACAAGCTATGGTGTCCTAGACAGTTAAAGCATAAACGATCTTGTTTCACGATTGACATCCGGCCATTGTAATCAGATACTTTAGTGCAATTAACAGACGAGTGTGGCTCCTTACAGTACGCACAGAGTGGCTTGGGTTTAGTGTTAGTTGCGTTTGTATTCTTGTTACCTCTATTTCGATTACTATAATTTGTATTTGTCAGAAAGGCGGCGGTAGCTGTAGGGTGTTCTAACTGTTCTGAAGTTTTGCCTGCATCCATAATATAAAGTTCATCGAAAATTCCACGGCGTAATTCATTCAGTTGTAAATCTGTAGATCTATATTGTCTGGCAAGATTTCTGCGGATTTCACCGGGTAGTTTGTTCATAATAATGGGCACTAAAAACGCTCCATATGTGTCTTCACTTTGACCTAATGACTCCAATCCTCTAATGTGTATCTCAATTTCATCGTAGTAGTTTTTCATGCTGGATATCGTGTATTTAGGGGCTGGTATATCAACTAGTGCTTGCATATACTTCTGTCTTATTACATGCGATTGTCCATATCTTTCTTGCAGTAAAGAAATAGCTTTCTCATAATTTGCATGTGTAAGCGCAAACCCTGTGACGGTTTTCAATGCCTCATCATGGAGTAGTGACTTCAAATAATTAAATTTCTGAACGTTTCCAAGAGTAGTGTTTTCGTGAACGGATGTCTCGTATGAATCCCAAAATGACTGCCACTGCATAATATTACCATCAAAGGTAGGAAGATTCAATTTGGGCAACTTGTTGTACTCATTTAATCTAGTGTTACTACGTGAAAACTGAGTTTCCGGTACACGGAAGTTTGAATTACATGTATTCTGTTTATTGTATATCTCGGGTTGAGCATAACTTGGTTGATCATGAGCGGGTTGAGCATGAGCGGGCTGAGCAGAGGCGGGTTGAGCAGAGGCGGAATGTGAAGGGTCGCTATAACTGACAAAATCTTTTGCATTTGTACTGAGTGTGGATGTATTGACAAGAATGAGCTTTTGTATTTGCGTTATTTTTCCATCTAATGTGTAAGCATACTCATCTGAATTGACGATCTCGGCTTCTACTTCTCCTTCATCAAGATTTTCTAGAATGTCCTCATTAAGTTTTTGTAGTGTCTCTTGTTTCTTCAACAGATTGTTCACAATTTTAGTTAACTCTTCAGTGTTCACGGGCTCATCTCCGTCGTCTCGGATGTCCTCAAATTTCTTCAAAAGTCGGGAAATAACGCTTCTGTGTCCTGCACGTATAGAACGTAGTTTGGAACTCATCTTGGTCCTACGGCACCAATATCTTAGAGTGGTATTATCAGACTTGTTAGGCACAATAAGAACTACTAGTTGTTTCTACTTGTAATGATTCTAAAACTCATCTTGTACATAAATCTCAACGTCATAAGTAGCATGACGTTACTATACATACATAGCGGTACCGCGAACGTCTAATGAACACAGTCCTGAACAGGTATCATTAGACAATGATTTAATTTTGAATGTAACACGTCTTTTGATTGGCTGACGTTAGTTTGTTATCAGTCCATAGACATAACTTAGTCATGTGACCGTGACGTCATCAACGTTTTTTCATGGTTTTCTACAGTTTATAATGAAATTAAGCATTAAGGTGGTACCTAACACTACAGGGAGATAACTCTGTTAAGTCAGCTAAACGTTTTAATTACGTTGTGTTGTATAGGGAATATTAAGCTTCTTAATGATCGAAATTGGTGTTTGTCAAACTGCTATATAACCAGTGTATTTTTTCTGACAAAACGGTTGGTTCAAAATTTTGGAAATTTTTATATTTTTGTTAAAGGGTCAAAGTAAATACTTTGTCAAAATTTAATTAAAATTAAACGAGCCAAATTAATTTTAGTGAAAGTGTTAGGTACCACCTTAAATTATAAGAAATGACTGTAATATTTTTATGCCCGACCTACGATAGTAGAGGGGCATCATGTTTTCTGGTCTGTGGCTCCGTTCGTCCGTCCGTCCATCCGTCCGTCCGTCTGTCCGTCCGTCTGTGGTTCCGTTCGTCCGTCCAGTTTAAAGTTTTTGGTCAAGGTAGTTTTTGATTTAGCTGAAGTCCAATCAACTTGAAACTTAGTACACTTGTTGCTTATGAGATGATCTTTCTAATTTTTAAGCCAAATTAGACTTTTGACTCCAATTTCACGGTCCACTGAACATAGAAAATGAAAGTGGGAGTTTCAGGTTAAAGTTTTTGGTCAAGGTAGTTTTTGATGAAGCTGAAGTCCAATCAACTTGAAACTTAGTACACTTGTTGCTTATGATATGATCTTTCTAATTTTAATGCCAAATTAGATAATTGCCCAATTTCACGGTCCCTGGAACATGGAAAAGGATAGTGCGAGTGGGGCATCCGTGTACTTTGGACACATTCTTGTTTCTGTCTATTCGAAATAACATAAAAAATGTGGTGCACACTGTTAAATAACCCACTACACGCGTTATTCAGTGTGCACCAAATTTTTTATGTTATTTCTTCATAGACAGAAAAAATATTACAGTCATTGCTTAAATGTTATAATTAGAAGCAATAGATTATAGTTTAACTTGTTTTCTTTTCAGCCTCCAAAATTATTGAAGTCACCAAGTAGAGAAGGAAAAATAGAAGAAGTAACAAAACTGGTAAGCAGTCTGCACCAAAAACTTTTTTTAACTACTAGTCAGAAGACCCATATTCTGACATTTTTCTTATTGGTCCAAACAAAGTTTTGTAAAAATTTACTAGTCCGAATGAAATTTTACTAGTCTGGGGCATCGGACTAGTAGCTAACCGTGCAGACTGGGTAAGTATGCCTTTAGTCAGTATCCCTCAACATATATTAAAGATAAAAGACAAAATTATTATCATCCAATGGATTAATACCATATCTTTTCCACACGATATTGATGAGCTTACGGTTTGTACCATTTTTTTGGGTGATAGTTTGTTCAAACCTTTTACAGTAAAATGTGTTACAAATTGTAACAATCTTATCAACCAGTAATAATGAAACTAGTTCAATATAGCTTATGACTCTGAACTCTATATTGTGTAAATAAAAATTTTGATAATTATTGTTTCTATTCTGACTGAAAAATGCAGATATATATAAAGATAGGAGGCTTTTTGACTAAATTTTAATTCTTTTTTGATTAGATGATATTGGTTGTATGCCAAGAAAGAACGTTTTTCTGTAAGGAGGTGTGTCTCTCCCATTTACATGTTTAAATAACAATTATATTCTTTGAAGGATGTGGCCAATGTTTTTCAGTTGGAAATAGACCTGGGAAATATATTTAAAAAAGAAATATAACTAAAAAGCAGGAGCAATATCATACTTTGAAATCTATCAACACAGTTTTATGCAAACATGAAAATTGTGATATGTGCATCAGTGTATATAAAGTGCGAATCCAGCTAGATCATTTTCACTGTCATATGCGGGTATGTCTATTGTAGAATAAAGGATCATGGGAAAACTGTATTTGTTTACGTTTTGAAAATACCAAATTAATTGATTTGAAGGAAAGTTTTTACATATTTTCATTGTGATATGTCTTTATTATGTACAAACATAGCATTAAAGTTCAAATAAGTGTTATAAAAGCAACATAATATAGCATATCGATTTTTGAAAGGGATCCATTTTAACTATAGATGCGATGAATTATCACTGTTAGTGCAGTCATTTCTGATGTGGAATTTTCGAAGATGCGAGAAATTTTTATTGTAGAATTATGTGATATATGCACTTGAAACAAATGAAAAAACTTAGTTGATGACTTTAGAATTTATGATAAATGTATTTTCAAATTGAAATACAAACTCCTCATTCATTCTTTATCAAATATATAGCTTTTCAAACTTGTAACAAAAACGCTTCTCAAAATGTCATATTGTATTCTTCAAATTACGTTTTTCCTTGATTTAAAAAAAAAAGAGATTTCTGTATTTTTTTGAAGTCGAAGATTGATATTGCGGAGTTTAAGTGCAGTCTGTCAGGTAAAATAGAGACGAGTACATTTGAGGACGTTATCTTCCACGCAATAAATACACTTGCGAACAGAGAAATATGCATCTTGAAACGCAATGGTGACAGAAAAGCTTATAAAAGATTAACTTTCCCCAGTTGTACCCTCAACTGCTTCAATTTCCATATTCTGAAAAAGACAGTTTTGGTAGAACAAATGTTCTTGACTCGATTGTTGCTTTCATGATTTTAACTGTATAAGGTGAAACGGTATGTGACATAAATTATCCACAGTCATTAAAACATGAAATGTAAGGTGTGGGCGAACTTTTTTGTTTGCATTGGTACGTGAAGTAGAGCACCCTTGATACAAAAAAAATTATCCGTAATGAACAGCTCGATACCAAAGGAGGATTTAGGGGGACAGGGGGTTGCCCCCTTTTTGGGAAAACATTTGGTTACTTTTATATGGAATCACTGGAGCGGGCCCCCTCTTAGGTAGTCATTGGACCCCTACTTATAAAAATTTCTAGATCCGCGAGTGGATACTACAACAGAGGTCAAACAATGCACATTTGGGTAATTGTACACAACATGCATGCTACAATTCATGTTTGATGATCTTAGACCCTTTGGACCTCTATGTGGGCTATTTCGGTAACTTGGTAAAAATCACCAAACTGGATATAAGGTTAGATTCAGCATGTCAAAGAAGGTCTTTTGTCTATAAAAATGCATGCATGGGATACATTTGTTATTGAAGGCATGACTGTAACAATAGGATGAAGATAAAAAAAATATCTTATTCTGGGGTCTCATTGGGCGGGGGGGGGGGGTCTGATCCCGTATCCCGCTTATACTATGCAGTTCTCATTTTTTTAAAATTTTCCGTGTCCCGCTATACTTTATTTCTCGTTTTCACGACACAATCATTTGACTATCACGTGTCACGCTAAAAAAAATCGGCAATTCCGCGTCACGCTTATACCCCAACGCGACCCACTATTCTACTCTTTTCTGACTCATATTAAGCCCATTATAAATATATTAAAAAAGTGTGTTTTTTATCCCTTTTTATCCCGTCTCGTTTCGGGTTGAGCCACAGATAGATAAGATGTCATATGTGGCAATGAGACAACTCTCAAAACGAGTCACAATTTATAAAAGTATACCTTTATACGTCAAAATACGGTCTTCAACATGGAGTCTTGGCTCACACCGAACAGCAAGCTATAAAGGGCCCCAGTGTAAAACCTTTTAAACGGGAAAACCAACGATTTAATCTTTATCAAGATGTACGTAATTAGTAGTGAAGTGTCATGGAAATGGATAAAAAAAAACAAGGATATGGAAATGGATAAAAAAAAACAAGGATAAAGATCCCTATACGATTCATAAGAAATTTTAAAAATGGATTACATTTGAAATAAATGTTATTTCTATTGAATTTATTTAGAGTGTTTTAAAACCAAACTTTCCTCCGTAAGTTAAATTTTATCAAATCCGTCTCTTACTTTATCTATTGTTTGAGCAAGTCGGCTAAATTAAGGCTTTACAGCTAATTTCCTAATGCATGTAAAGCAAAACGTTGGTTGACTTGATTGCTTAGTTTGCATAATTGTTTATACAAACTTTGTAAATAAGATTGACATCTTTAAACAATATGTATCGGCATAGTTTAACCTGTATTTATACAATTATTATATTTGAATTAAATTGGGTGTTATCATAATGATTGTACAAAAAAAAAAAGCAAGCACGCTAACTAAAGTCTTGCTTTACATGCTTTTAAAAATACGCTGTAATAGATAAAAAAAATAAAGATATCATACAGTAAAAATGCGCCGCATATACAATACTAATGAATCGCTCTACAGTGAAAATGAAAGAATAGTATCATTATTCGACAGTAAACATGACTCGCATAAAGAAAGCGTCATAGTGGAATTCAGTTCAATATGAAGAAACTGAATGACAAAACCTATTCTACGTTATACAACTTTAATAATTGTGTTGAAATGAATATTTTTTCTGCAACAACATCTTACCTGTTAGTTATGAAACACCTGCACGATCTGTTCGTGAAATGTCCTAAATATTCACCTATTTTGGTATATATTTCAAAGCTATTTGATTTAGGCGCGAAAAAAACCCGTTCGCATCTCTTACTTTGTTTTATTAGTATTATGTGTTTCTTAACATATACTTTTTAACTAATTTTCTTCATTTTCTTCAAAAATAAAAAAAAAAGTCGTCTGTTTATTTATCATTCTACATCAAAAATTTCTGGCATATACAGTGAAAATGATATTTTAGGATCCGCACTTTACATTCACTGTGCATGCATCTAAATTTGCATATCTTATGTTGTAATTACTTGCTTTTAGATTAGATATTACATAGTATATTTTGATGTTTTGTGTTCTAAAGGAGAAGGTTCACGAAGGGTTAAAATTGGCCCTAAACTTTTGATGGTTTTTTAAATTGGGCCAAAAAATTACAAATTGCATATAGAAATACCTGTTATAATCCTAATTAGACGGTCGGTCGGAAAAAAAAAATATCTTTCAAGACAGAAAAATACACAAAATACATATCTTTCTAACAATATGTTTGTTATGCTATTTTGTCATCATTTCTTAGATTTTAGTTTGATGAAATTTTATTGCTCAGCTGTCATAAACATCGCATGACATTCTAATTTCCCGTAAAAAAAGGGGGTGCACGAACAAAGACGAAATTAAATCGTCATTTCACAAACAAGAAAAACAAATTCGCTTAGCTCTTAATCAATTCCAGAAAACTTGGTGAATTATGATATTCAAGCACAAAAACTGATAAAGAAAAAAAATGTAAAAACGTCGTACGAAAATAAGTTTCAACACATGTGTCAAACATGTAATAGACTCGATCACGAGAAAAACGAGAATATCGGGTTAATCTGTTGTCCTGCATTCCCGTTTTTTATCCAAATGGACGATATTTTTGTATTATCTATGAAACAAGAAAATACCAAATGATCATTTAATATTTAGTACTTTAACTTGATGTCTTCCACCTGTCCACATTTGGACAAGTCTGTTTCTATCAGATGATGCATCTTACGGACTGATGACAAATACGGGAAACAAACTTATTGTGTAATTTGTTTTAAACACAGGTTTCATTTTGCAAAATTATTTGCGCAATTGACATTTCAAGGTCAGTTATAATTGATTTGTCTATTTTTAGAAATGTAAACTTGAAGTTTTATTTTTTCACTACAGAAAGTGTTATCAATTTTGTTAGTGACTAATGCAATCATTTCATAAAAAAAGAATATTTTGGTTATTTTTCAGGGATAATGCATTTGTTAGGGTCGGCGGGAATAAAAAAATATGAAAAGTCAATTTTATTTTTATTCTGGAAATCGGCAAAATCGGGTCGGCGGATACCTAAAACCAACAAATTAAAAAATCCTGGCCTTAATGTAAATTTTGGTAAAGAAAATCCATAATTTTAATTATTTTTGGCATTATTAACCTTGGCTGCCATCCATGATCCAAAAAGTTTTTATACGACCGCAAAAATTGAAAATATTTTGGTCGTATATTGGTATGATGTTGGCGTCGTCGTCTGCATCGTCGTCGTTGTCGTCGTCGTCGTCCGAATACTTTTAGTTTTCGCACTCTAACTTTAGTAAAAGTGAATAGAAATCTATGAAATTTAAACATAAGGTTTATGACCACAAAAGGAAGGTTGGGATTGATTTTGGGAGTTTTGGTCCCAATATTTTAGGAATTAGGGGCCAAAAAGGGCCCAAATAAGCATTTTCTTGGGTTTCGCGCTATAACTTTAGTTTAAGTAAATAGAAATCTATGAAATTTTGACACAAGGTTTATGACCACAAAAGGAAGGTTGGGATTGATTTTGGGATGTTTGGTTTCAACAGTTTAGGAATTAGGGGCCAAAAAAGGGCCCAAATAAGCATTATTCTTGGTTTTCGCACAATAACTTTAGTATAAGTAAATAGAAATCAATGAAATGTAAACACAAGGTTTATGACCACAAAAGGAAGGTTGGGATTGATTTTGGGAGTTGAGGTCCCAACAGTTTAGGAATTAGGGGCCAAAAAGGGGCCCAAATAAGCATTATTCTTGGTTTTTGCACCATAACTTTAGTATAAGTAAATAGAAATCTATGAAATTTAAACACAAGGTTTATGACCATAAAAGGAAGGTTGGGTTTGATTTTGGGAGTTTTGGTCCCAACAGTTTAGGAATAAGGGACCCAAAGGGTCTAATATTGAACTTTGTTTGATTTCATCAAAAATTGAATAATTGGGGTTCTTTGATATGCCGAATCTAACTGTGTATGTAGATTCTTAAGTTTTGGTCCCGTTTTTAAATTGGTCTACATTAAGGTCCAAAGGGTCCAAAATTAAACTTTAGTTTGATTTTAACAAAAATTGAATCCTTGGGGTTCTTTGATATGCTGAATATAAAAATGTACTTAGATTTTTGATTATTGGTCCAGTTTTCAAGTTGGTCCAAATCGGGGTCCAAAATTTAACTTTGTTTGAATTCATCAAAAATTAAATAATTGGGGTTCTGGTGTAAACTTAAATATTATCCTTAGAATATAAGTTCCCAAGGGACAATACATTAAGTAAAAACTATCCCTACAGATGAAATATTAGTAAATAATGGATATTTTTTACCTTTTAAAGTTGTCCCACTCCAAAAAAGATTATCCGCTACGAAGGATAAAATCAATGTAGATATAATATCCTAAGGATAAAAGTGAGTAGTAAAATAATTTCCCATGGGATAATATTACCAAGAAATTTATCATTTCTAGGGATAATATTTCTACAAAATTATATCCATTAGGGATAATATTTCAGTAAAATTATATCCGATGGGATACAATGTCATGTAAATACTATCCTACTGCATCTTGATCAATGAAGTGTTTTAACAAATGGCACATTGCTTTAAAGAAACAAGTAAAATGATAATAGATAATCATTTGTGTCAAGATGGATGGAGAGGAGTATAACGTTTTGTACAAATATCTGCTGAATAAAGAATACCCCCAAAACAGCTCTTTAAATGAGAAACAAGCATTACGAAAACGTGCCCAAAGCTTCTTAATTAAAAAAAATAAGCTGTACTACAGAATTAATGAAGGTAAGTTTTATATTTATATTTGTATAATCATCAATAATTAACAGTGCTTGTTTTGAAATATGTTTTGAATTAAATAAAAGAGATTTTAAACCCAAAAATAATCAAATATCGATCATGGATCAGAAGATGTAGATAAAATAGAACTATCCCATAAATAATATCCACAGGTTATAATACATGTAGTATACAGATATTCCCAAAATTTCCTACTAAGGACTGTTTTTAATTTTTTCGTAAAATAATCCGGGAGATAAAATGTCTTTGAATATTTTATCCTCTAGGATAGAAAATTACAACATTTTATATCCCACAACACTAAAATAATATCCATCATTGTGGATATTTTTTTAGTGTTGGGGATATAATTTGTGGCAATTTTCTATCCTAGAGGATAAAATATTCAAAGACATTTTATCTCCCGGATCATTTTACAGGGGGGATCAAATTAATTGTTACACTTTGATATGCCAAATCTAACTGTGTATGTAGACTCTTAATTTTTGGTCCCGGTTTCAAATTGGTCTACATTAGAGTCCAAAGGGTCCAAAATTAAACTTAGTTTGATTTTAACAAAAAATGAATTCTTGGGCTTTTTTGATATGCTGAATCTAAACATGTACTTGGATTTTTGATTATGGACCCAGTTTTCAAGTTGGTTCAAATCAGGATCCAAAATTATTATATTAAGTATTGTGCAATAGCAAGAAATTTTCAATTGCACAGTATTCAGCAATAGCAAGAAATCTTCAATTGCACAGTATTGTGCAATAGCAAGAAATTTTCAATTGCACAGTATTGCGCAATAGCAAGAAATCTTCAATTGCACAGTATTGTGCAATAGCAAATATTTTCAATTGCACAGTATTGCGTAATAGCAAGAAATATCTAATTGCACAATATTGTGCAATAGCAAGAAATTTTCAATTGGAGTTATCTTTCTTTGTTCAGAATAGTAGTTGAATCAACTTAAATCATTGTTTTATACAATATACAATGTATATTCACTTTTACTACCAACCAATCTTTACCATTCAGTGATAACAAGCACTTTATTTTACATTTTAATATTTTATGATGTATTTAAAAGAGTAGTTATTGTTGCAAACTCCATTAGAAATTTGAATTGATATCAGTTTTGGAAAAAGGGAAAGGGGGATGTGAAAAAAAAAAAGAAAATTTCTTCAAACATTTTTTTGAGAGGATTAATATTCAACAGCATAGTGAATTGCCCAAAGGCAAAAAAAAGTTCATTAGACCACATTCATTCTGTGTCAGAAACCTATGCTGTGTCAACTATTTAATTTTAGATTTAAATAAGTTTGAAGAAGAAATCTTTAATTGATTTGTAAAATCTTGACATTTGTTTTGTGTAAAAAACCCATATAATGTCAAAAATTTGATCACAATCCAAATTCAGAGCTGTATCACGCTTGAATGTTTTGTCCATACTTGCCCCAACTGTTCAGGGTTCGACCTCTGCGGTCGTATAAAGCTGCGCCCTGCGGAGCACCTGGTTATACTGATAAATTCTATATCAGAATTAGAATCTTTTGCTTACAACAAATTATGGATCGTAGGTGGCGGCCAAGGTGTTTCTAAAGCTTTTAGATCTGAAAATTGCACAAAATCATTATATTTTGACAAAATGTCCCAAATATGCTTACTTTGGAGAATATTGTGTACCTTAATGAAAAGAGATGATTTATTTAGCATTAAGACTTTTGAAATAGACCCATTTACGAACCAATTACTCTTTTCTTCAATTATCAACATTGTGTTTTTTTGTTGCCATTTCAGTGACAATGGTTTCAAGGAAGATATCCACAGACAGATTCCGTCCATCAGTTGGAAAAACCTAAAGTGTGATAGATTTTACAATATGCAGTTCTTAAAGGATGTGGCCAATGTTATATGTTTATTTATCAGAGTTTGAAATAATCTTTTACATGCGATATCCAACTAGTTAAGTGCAAAGTTGAAAGTAATTAATGTATACATGCCATTCAAGTAAATATTTTGTTTTGAATAAGAAATAGTTTCTTCCAGGGAATTGGGACCTTTTTTTGTCATGATTTTCATTTCACTTTTTAATTTATATATTATATTATGATAAGCTACATATCATATCAATTTTGTCATTTCTGACTGTCCATAGTGGCAATAGGTAAATCTTTTTGATATCCTCAGAGGCCTCCCCTTAGAGTTGATATTATATTTCTTGTATTTACCATAGCATTGATTATGCAATAACAAGAACAAGAACTGATCTCCAAATGTACTTGATATTTAAAAAAATTGTTAAATTTTAAGAGGTCTTACAATGGACAGTAGATCGTCAAGAACAAACTCTTACTTAACAGTATTGAATAAATATGTTGCTGTTGTTTCCATTTTTAACATGCTGGATCATCATATGTATCCCATGAACCATTCTCCATTTATTGTGGACAATTTTGATAAGACCTTTGTCTTTCGATTTGGAAACAAAGCCATGTTCTATTTCAAATAAAACATTGCCTGCATGTGATTGACGTCACAATGGAAATTGCAATGTCAGTTGAATTTTGAAAAAGCCAGAGATCAAAATGGACATTTTGCTTGGTGTTGCTTCCTAGAAAAGTAAGTAAAATCATTCCAAAAGTAAGTCTAAAATGTATCTGTTCATTTCATATTGTTAAACTGTGATTTTCCATAACGTGTTTGGTTCATTAAATTATACTGAGGGGGAGGACAGGGGTAAGGGAGACAGGGAGAAAGGGGGTAGGAGAAAGGAGAAAGGGATTGGGAGAAAGGAGAAAGGGGGTAGGAGAAAGGAGAGGAAGGCTGGGAGAAAGGAGAAAAAATAAAATATCTCTCCTTTTAAAAAAATTTCTAATATTTCAAGAAAAAATATCTCAAAAGGAGATGTTTTATTCTAATGGGAGAAAGGAGAACGGGGGTAGGAGAAAGGAGAAGAGGGGTGGGAGAAGGGAGAAGGGTACCCCCCTGTCCTCCCCCTCTATACTGGCTGCCTTTCTAGAGTGTATTATAGGTCCCCTCATAGTACAAAAGTTAAACATTTCCATGTTAGGATTGCAATAATGATATCATGCCACCCTCTATGCTCATTTTTACATGAGTAGGTAGGTATTATTCATTTTATACTTCAGTAAGGCTTGACATTAAGATATTGACAAATATAATGCCTACCCATGTTAAGATAAGCATAGAGTATGACATGAAAGAATTATTTCTTAAATTTGGACTGGCATTGTATTATTTCAAACTCTGATTATATTTTGTCGAAATTCCTGTAAACAGAATTTGTTCATGTTTAAAATTGTATCCAAATTGTGAGAAAAGAACAGAAGTTTTCATATTTTATCCAGTAAACGGAGCAGTATTAACCCTTTCAACGCTATACATGGCATATGCAGCAATGACAAAGGATTTTTCATCAGGACTCTTTTACCATTCTGTTTTCATTCAGGTTCTCTCTAATTTTTAACCGGATTTTTGTGACAAAAATGTCGGTTATTGATTTGGGGATGTACGGCGGGCGGGCGGTCGGTCGGGCGGGCGTCATCAAATGTTGTCCGTGCATTAACTCATGAACCGTTCAACCAAAGCTTTTAAAATTTTAATATGTTGTTACTGACAACTAAATGAAGGTCAAGTTCAATAACGGCGATTTTGACTTTTACCGTTCAGGAGTTATGGTTCTTGAAAGATTGAAAAATGGAGTTTCCAGTCGTGTCCGTGCATTTACGCATGAACTGTTCTACCTAAGCTTCCGAAATTTTAATATGTTGTTACTGATGACAAAATGGAGGTCAAGTTCAATAATGGCGATTTTGACTTTTACCGTTCAGGAGTTATGGTTCTTGAAAGATTGAAAAATGGTGTTTCCAGTCGTGTCCGTGCATTTATGCATGAACTGTTTTACCAAAGCTTCCCAAATTTTAACATGTTGTTACTGATGACAAAATAGAGGTCAAGTTCAATAATGACGATTTTGACTTTTACCGTTCAGGAGTTATGGTTCTTGAAAGATTGAAAAATGGTGTTTCCAGTCGTGTTCGTGCATTTTCTCATGAACCATTCAACCAAAGCTTTTGAAATTTTTATATGTTGTTACTGATGGCAAATTAGAGGTCAAGTTCAATAATGACGATTTTTACTTTTACCGTTCAGGAGTTATGGTTCTTGAAAGATTGTGAAATGGCGTTTCAATTCACGTTGTTGCATTTACTCATGAACCATTCAATCTAAGCTTTTCAAATTTTAAGATGTTGATACTGATGACAAAATGGAGGTCAAATTTGATATTGACGATTTTCACTTTCACCATTCATCAGTAATGGTTCTTGTGATATTGCCAGGACACAAATAAATATTAATAAATCCGGTTTGCTGTCGTTGTGGACAGCCTCTTGTTCCTCGTTTGAATCGAGGATATACAAGGTCTCATTTGCGCTTGAAATCCCGGCAATTTTTTTTATAGTAAAATCATGCAGTAGAAGGAAAATAAAAACAAATATTTTGATAAATGCAAATGACCGAAATCGGAAACAAAGCTGTAAATATGGAAATATTTCAGCATTTCTATGGCGAAACTAACAACGAGGATAACTTAAAAGGTTTCTTGTGATCTCAATGTGTTTATTACATTTAATTTGTGTGGGAAATATGAAGTGATCTATCATTACGAGACGTAGAAAAAGGGGGGAAAACAGAGGTTGACTAAATTTTTTAGGACATAGCCATTTATTTGTGCCACGATTACATAATACGTTGTGTATGGTGCAATACGCTACAGAATAGAGCAACTGATGTCTTCTTTATCATATGGCAGATAAAACAACAAAATAAATGAAGACTAAATGTAGTTTTTATTCAAAATTCAACACAAATGTAATAAATTACACCTTTTACCTGTTAATTACCTGAAAATGCAGGTAACCTGATAAAAATTTCACTAAAATGATTACCTAACATTACAGTTCATGCTCTCCTGAGCATTTTGCATGCAATAACTTTCTCTGTATCTCATATAATGAAAAAGATACAGCAGTCTGAAAAGGAATATACTGTTCTAATGAATGAACACAAAAAAAATGCAGCAGCAGCAGCCATTTTTCTATTTTTTTGTGTAGCGTTGAAAGGGTTAATTGTTGAAATCATCTTTTTTTGTACAACAATTATTTTAAAAAGGTTTTCCTGAATGTATTATTACATGTACTAGAAAAAAATATATTATTTGAAATGTAGTATATTAAAAAAAAAGAAGGTTTGCATACAAATAGTATTATTTTAATGTATTTATTTCTAATATAATTTTTTTACATAATGAGATTAAAAGAAAAGTTGGAAATTAGTTAAGTTAAAAGCCCTTCCAAACTTTATTTCAGTGAAGTTTAAGTCTGTATCTTAATTAGTTTATAATGGTTTGCCCCTTAGGGAAATAAGAAAACACACTTTTACTTTTCTCTTTAGAGAAAGAACTAGGGGCATTTAACATTATTATTTCAGGCCCTAGAAAATAAATATTTTATACCCCTACAATAGCAGATGAGACATAATGTTTTTCCCTTGTCTTTTGGTCTGTATGTCCCAAATTGGTCCCTTTGCAAATGGAATTTTCTTTTCCTATCTTACTTAAGTTTGCCTCAGTCAAATGTTATGAAATTAATACACTATGCTTATTACTGCAAAACTCAGATCAAGTACATTTTTTAGCTTTCTTTTGTTGTATCCCTTTTTTTTTTTTTTTGTTAACAGTTATTTGAAACAGAAAGTCATCAGTTCATGAAAAAGTTTTTACGTATGTTTAACTACTGGAAAAATGATACTATAAAAAAATTTGCAGTCTATATTATAAAAAAAAGGTTATAATTTACATACAAATAGTATTATTTTAACGTGTTTTATTTTACACTATGAGATTAAAAGAGAAGTTAGAAATAAGTTATATTAAATGCACTTCCAAAATGGTTTTCAGTGAAGTTTAAGTCTGTCTCTCAATTTTTTTGTCCAGATACAGGTAATTTTGTTCTCTTTTAGGAGCACTCCCAATGGGATACACAATCTTTCAAATCTATGGAAAAGAAAAAATATACACTTTTACTTTACTTATTAGTGATAGAATGTACATTTTAAAGACCCATTTTTTGCCAAAAAATTATTCTATTTAGAACTACTTATTTTGCTCATTATATATGGAAATGCATTAACACTAGACATATAAATTGATTAGACATTTATTACAAAGTTGAGGTTTCTTTATTACCTTATAATATGCCCATATCCACAAAAGGTAGTAGAATACAGATTTGGTTAGTTTTCTTCTATATTGTCTTCATAGAAATATTAGCTGGAGGGCACTTCTATTAACATTTGATGAGTGGTGATTATTTTTTACATACAGTTCAAATATAGGAAATCCATTAAATTTTATAGATGTTGATTTTCCTTCTGAGATCCCTCACCTTTATTTTTTCAAGTATTTGTATAGTAACATCTTACTATACAAATCCTTGATTTTTTCTGAACAGCCATTTTATGGTTTGCTTGCTCAAGGATTTACTATACAAATCATTGGCTTGCTATAGACTGCTGAGAACATTGTTTACCAATCTCAACTTTTTGATGTTCACTTTTGGAAATATAACATTGAATCCTGGAAATTTTTCAACTGAATTTAAAGGGTATTAAAAGCTATTTAAATGAATGTAAGTTATGATTTTTCAGATGAAAAATTCAGTATTCACCTCTTTATGAGTTTGTCGTATTGTGTCAAAGTATTCACCTCTTTATGAGTTTGTCATATTGTGTCAAAGTATTCACCTCTTTATGAGTTTGTCATATTGTGTCAAATTTAAACTAAAGAAATGAAACAAATGTTGGCAATTTATGAAAAATAATTGTAAATCAGACTATTCCAACAAATTATCAATGAATGGATGATATTTTCTCACTTCAGAAACAAAGACCATATTTAGCTCAATCTTTCATATACCATTGACTTATGAATGATAATTTTCTTTTTGTTCTATTGCTTAGGCGTTTGCATATTTGCTAAATTTTTGTCATCGTGTTACTTTTTTATGTTTGAAATATCTGTGATTAGTTCTTTAAATTAGAATTATTATCCCTGGTGGATTATCCAAAACAAGTTTTTATCTTTTTATCTTTTTTTTTTTTATTTTTAGTAGTTTATATTAAGGCTTTGTAAACTTATATTTGTATTTTTTGTATGCCTAAACTTCAGTTTGTAATTTTTTTCTCATATCACATAGACTGATGTCCCAACATAGTTTATGAACCTTTACATATGAGCAGGTTCAAGTTTTCTAATGCACATTTTATAGAAGTGCTGTGCACTTATATTATAGCTGAAGTATGTAATATGATGCTGCTGATAAATGTATAGATTTACTTTTAGTCATCCTCAGACAAATGCTGTAAATTAAGAAATTAATGCATGCATTTATTTTTGTAAGTTCTTGTCCTTTGGCAAACATATAAATCTAAGTAGTGTTATGACCCACATTTTATGAAGGAAAATCACCACTGATGAGATAAAGTTTTTTATTATTGTGATTTTTTAACCTTAACATTTTTTGCATAAATTAAAACAAGGTAATAATTTCCACATTTATGATACTTATTTTCATGCAATACAGATTAATTAAATGTGGAAACATAAAGTAAAAGTTTTAAAATATATCTGACCATGATGTTTTTATATATATATAAAATATGCAATATAAGGCTTTTGTAAAGGCTGTTCCAAAATGTATTGGGAACAAGAGGGGGGATTGCAGGCATGCATCTTCATTAAATATGATTGGTTTTATTTTCCATAGAATTTCATAAAAAATCTTAAGGCGAATGAAATCTTTTATTTTATGGGTAGTCATAGTCTTTTGAAAAAATGCCACTCTTCCCCTAATGTGTTGTTTTGGAACAGCCTTCAGAATTCCTGTTCAAACAGTTTACAAATACAATATTTGATCGGAGAAAATTTAATGTTCTCATTGAATAGCAACCCTAAGAACTGGTCCAGTTTTAACTGTAGATAGTTTTGACCATTTGATTGATAAGAAATGAAATAAGAATACTGGTTGTTGTAAATGTCGTATAGACAACAATACAATAGGACAACCAAACAAAAAAATGACAATAGTTATGTGACCTTTTTGTGACTGTTGTCCTCGTCCCATTTAAAATTACACTAAAGATTGAACAGTTTCAGAATAATTACACATGTACTTTTCACAAACCAGTGTAAAATAGGTTAGTGAACATTGATTCTCCAGACAAAGAATTAAACATGTTCTGTAAAGGGTTTAAAGGGAAGACACAGGTTCATTATTTGCTTAAGCCTGAATTAAACTGATTTATTATAATCATCACAATTGGTATTTATGGGTACTGCAAATTCAGACATTATTGCAAAGTTGTTATTATTTAAAAAATGCCACAGGGTTATAAGTGCAATAATTTAAACTAGCATTTTGAAAAAAAAATTATATTATTGAATGATTTTTCTAAATATCGCAAAAACTAAAATCCCATTTTAGTCTCAAATTGCAATTATAAATGCATGCAATAATTTCCGAATTTTAAGTAGTTTCAGACTTTTAACATAACAGTTATTAAATTGATAGAAAGTCATTGGAATTGATATTTCAGTAGATTTTTCTGTATGTTTTTTTCTCCAGAAAGTAGTTTCTTCTTCCTTGGACATGCTTAAAATTTAAGTAGATAACAAGTTGTGCATTACTGACAATGGCCTTAAGGCCTAACTAATAAAAAACCAAATGATCATATATTGTTTTAGTTGTTTATTACTCAATGCCATTTACTTATCATTAAGTATATAATGTTGATAATAATATTTTTCTGGGTCCTATTTGGTCAGATAGCTCTTCAACTCTTATTCATTTAGATATCAGCTTTGTGCATTATTATAAAGGAAATTCCAGAAAAGTGCTTCAGAATCGTGAAATTTATAAAGAATTGTTTTCATTTTTTTCAAGATAGTTAATATTTGAAAATTCAACTAATAAATAATGTACAATTTTATAGTCACAGGGTAAAGTGATAGAATCAAAAAGTATAACAATTATGGGTAACTCCAACATACATTTATAAAAACTAACAAGCAAATGTTATCAACCAACTTAACAAAGGGAAAACATCATATTCTTTACAGCATCAACAGACGCTTTCTAAAGAAAATGGTGGGTCAAACCTGTTTTTATATCTAGCTAAACCTATGACAAGTGTGTATAGTTCTGTTATATTGATAACATTAGGTGCACAACCCAAACATATATAGGTTAATATGACAATGATTGGACAGCAAAAACTGTAAACAAACATCTTAGACGTGCAACACAACTGACTGAAAAGTTAAAACAAACATACAAATAAATTTAACAAAGGCGCCAACAAAAATATTAAGTTTTATAGTGGTATCAGCAAAAAAGTTTTTTTTTTGCTCAGACACTGCAAGCTATTTAATATCTTATGAGTTGAGAACTGTATACCGTATACGCGGGTGAAGATGGCATATAGCTGCGAAGGTGAAGAAAATTTATAATTTCAAAATTGAATTCTTCTCGTTTGTCACAGATTCTGGTACTAAGGTGACCGCTGTTGTCAGTAAATGTATAAAAAAAATAAACAGTCGTATACCGCTGTTCAAATAGCGAAACAACAAAAATACAGAACTCTGAGGAGAATTTAATACAGAAAGTACATAATACAATGGCAAAACTAAAAGCTTAAAATGCATGAAGCGAAAGGATACAACCGTCAAGACTTGGTACAGGATTTATGTATGAAAAAAATGGTATATTAAATCTGGTTTTATAGGTTGTTACACCTCTTACTTAGATGACAGTCGCATTCAATACTGTGGATTCATTGATTCTTGTGGTTTCAAGAATACTTGCGTTTTCGGATATTTAATTGCGTGGTTTGTCCAATCTCCGCATAAAAAGCCTATAGAACATTTGTAATTCGTTGAACATTTGAATTTGTTCTTCACTTGTACCCATGAAACCCACGAAAATATGTATCCAAAGAATTATAATGAATCCACAGTACCATTATATTGACAATGTGTAAACAAAAAAAAAACAGGCAGAATAGGTAAATATGTCTATAAGCAAAACAGGAAAGACAAGAATACAAAAAAGTACCATAGCACAAAACATATTGCGGGGTGTAAAAGTACCGAGCCACTTCCAAGGAATATTACCAAAAACGCACCAAACAGTATACATCTATTGACTGGGTGTGAGGGTAATAGCAAGTTTGTTGTCCCTGAGATACTAACTATTGCTCGAGGCAAACTTGATATTACCCGCACAACACAACTGACTGAAAAATTAATACAAACATACAAATGACTTTAACAAAGACGCTAACAAAAAAGTTACAGTTGATATCAAGTTTTATAGTGACATCAGCAAAAAAGTTTTTTTTTTTGCTCAGACACTGGTGACGTTTTAGAACTGCAAGTTATTAAATGTTGTATGAGTTGGAACTGTATAGCGTATACGCGGGTGAAAATGGCATATAGCTGCTAAGGTTTCAAGATCAAAGTGTACTATTTGTAAAGCTGACACGGAATATTTATCAACAAGGTCTTGATATCGTCCGATGATTTTTTTTTAATAAAATGACGAGATGCTCAGTCATAATAACCTTCCATCATTACCCAACTGAACTAAGAAATAACACGACGAGTGCCGTAGACGGTGCAGGAAATGGTTACTCTTCAGGAGCACCTGTTTTCACTCACGGTTTTTAGTGTTGTTTCTTATTTATTATTTATAACTGTTGATGTAAATGTCCTGTGGTTTTGTTTTTTGTTTACTCCTTGGTTTTGATTGTTATTGTCTTTGTCATAACTCTGGTTTATTACCTTTATTTGTTCAGACGCTGGTGACGTTTTACAAAATCTGAGTAGCAGCTGCGATCTCTTGAATACCGATTGCCTTTGGAAATGTATATCTCATATATACGGATGAGGTTAGTATAATGCGACTAGGGAGGGGGAATTGAAAATTTCACACTTAGATAAGACTGAGATAGCTATATCTTAATTTCTTTAATCCGTAGTTAGGGAGCATATATCAATAAATATAACATAAATCTATCTTGAAAAACTCATCCAAGATAACAGGATTGACATTAAGTTCACCAGATGCGTGTTTTGTCCACAAAAGACTCATCAGTGAGGCTCGAATCAAAAAAGTAATAACCGCCAGATAAAGTACGATGTTGAAGAGGATTGCAGACAAAGCATTACTAAAAGTTTTGTAAACAATTGATTTATAATTATGATCATATCATTGATAATTCATGTCAACACTAATTATCCCTATCCTAAATGAGTTTCTTCAGTCACTCAATGCTCCTCTTTACTTGTAAATATACACAAATTAAACAAAATAAAAGTCATCATTCAATAAAGTAAGAAAATGGCAGCTATTAACTTCTTGAAAATAAACCAATCTGATTCAGTATATCTTAAACTTCGTCATTGGCTATTTCGAAGAGTCTTGTATGGATCAAACCCGTATTTGGCGTACCAAATTATCAGCCTAACTGTTTTGGTGAGTTTTAACCACACACATACTGTTTCTTTTCCTTACATTTCCTAGATGACATTGATGACTCAAATCAAAATTATTTCTGATTTGATTTGATGTTTTTTTTGGCATTTGAATATGTTTTTGATCAACTTCATATACAGCAACATGACCACTAAACTTCCTACAGCTTAACATTAATCACCGTTATTAAAATAGACATTAGTTACGTAACTATAACGATTGACATTGTTGATTACTGATAAATCTTAGAAGCTTTATAATGCTCATAACTTCTTATTGTATTAATTTATGGGTATCAAACTCTTGGGATTTTTCTCTTATCTACTGATTAATGACGTCATTGAAACGTTATCCAGGTATTTTAAATGATTGAAGAAAAAAAATGAAAACAACACGTTTAATAGTTTATTACGTCCGAAGCGCTTTTCCGGATTTACCTTTATCAGGAACGCTCAAAGCCAAACATTTGAAATCCGAAGATGTATAAGTATTGAAGTAGATTTGTATTCCTCCTTAAATAAACTGTAATTTTATATTGTACTTAATACAGTGTATTATTTGGCTGTTTGTCTTTTTATTCTAAGCCATGGAGTTGTCAGTTTATTTTCGATCTATGAAGTTGACTGTCCGTCTGGTATCTTTCGTGTCTTTTTTAAAGAGTAGCTGTATGTACAAACTTCCAAATCGATGAAGTCGATATATTGCTGACAAGATGAGGGAAATTCATGATTTCAAAATTTATATCGCCTCGTCTGTCAAAGATTCTGGTAGTGGGATGACCACTGTTGTCATATTCAAGGTACATTTCTAGATATGAGGCGGAGAAAGCTGTCACATGATTTGTCGTTTCTTTAAATTATAGATAAGGAGTATATACATGTATTAAATACAGAAAAAAATATAATGTTTATCTCTAGTCTGAATCATGGTTTTAAGTCAATTTTTCTTTTCACTAAATATGTATGTAGTAAAAATAAGATAACACAAATTTACTTTTACCATTTAATAAACCACGGAAGACGGCAGCTACCTCATGAATATACGAATCCGATTCAGTATATCTTCAACTTTGTAATTAACTATTTTAAAGAGTCATGCAAGGAAAAAAAAACGCTTTTGGCGAACCAAATTATAAGAAATATATGTTTGGTGATTTTGATCACAGAAAGAAATACTGTTTTTCTTCCAGACACTTTCGCGATGACATTTTATTGCATGATGATTCGAATCTTAATTATTTCAAAATGTTTATTTTTAACAGTTTTCAATCAACTTCATTAGAGCGACATGACCACTAAACTTCCTATAGCTTAACATTGGATATATCTAATCACCGTTATTAAAATAGACATTCGTTACGTAACCAACGATTGATTTCCTTGATTATAGATAAATCTTAAAATCTTTATAAAGCTCATAACTTCTTATTGTATTAATTTATTGGTTTCAAACTCTTGGGATTTTTCAATTATCTGTTGGTTAGTGACGTCATTGAAACGTTATCCGGGTATTTTATATGATTGAAGTCAATTTGTATCCCCCTTAAAGGATAGCTATAGCTTCACACTTCTAAATCTCGATTATCTATATAACTGGGAAATACTCTCTGGTGTTAACGGACACTAGAGATTTTGATTATTTTTTCTTCCTTATTTTGTAAACCAAATCCTAATATTAAATGGGAAGTTATAAATTATAGTTATTGTACAAAAACCTTAGCAATTATTCTATCTTATATGGTAAACATAAAGCCTAGAATTAAATTTACACCTCCTGCATCCATCCATTCGGCAAGAGAACAATAGACGGACGAACAAAGCACGGCGTAAATTTAATCGGAGGTGTCAAACGTTGATTGAATGGCGCGTTTTTCTGACGAGGTCGATACATTATGGACATACAGGCTATTTCTTTCATATGAGAGAATCTAAGAATCGAAATGAAATGAGGTAGGTCATATTCTTTATTATCAACAGTTAGCACTGATTTATTTGCAAGATTTATAATTAGACACGTTTTAATATTTTTTTAGAATTCGGTGCTATATTTAGATGGGATATACGTACATGGTATATAATTCCTTCATTTTCTTTATTGATAGTTCACTATTGCAGTGATTTATTCTGTAATTGTGTTATATATGACTTTTTTAAAAATCTTTTCATAAAGGAAAATACCGAAAGGGATATAATACAATATTACAAAGTAAATGAAGAGAGATTATTAATTCACCAAACTAAATCTTATTATAAGGCTTTCAGTTTTTTTCAATTTTATTTCTTATAAAAAAAGTATGAAATTTTAACATCGAAAGAACGTTCAGTTTAATTTATGACCTAATTAATAGTTAACTTTAAGTATTCATATTGTTTGTAAAATGCCATTGTGTTTATAAACAATATTTGAATACATGAATACAACGATCAGCCGTCTAACTCAAAGTAAATTCAGAATTTTAATATCAACTCCACTCTTCAAATAGAAAAAAAACTTTATTTTTTATTGTTATAACTTTTCGACTATGAATACTAATGGCAAATCAATTTGTGATACTATATTTAGTTTCATCGATTGTAGATACCTGTTATAGAATTTGTCGCCCGATTTTAATGAGACTTAATTAACTTATCTCGTTGGTGTTTAATCTTTTTGACGAACACCCACAAGTCATTAAGTTGACATGTGTACCGTGTAAAAAATATTTCCAAGAACCACCTGATCTACTATATTGCAGTAAACAAAATGTAATAGAAACTTTCATTATAAAAAATTGACGTCATGCTTATTGAATACGCCCATTTTTATATTTACTTTGACTGAAATGATTCAATGTACGCAAAGACTTGCAGATTTACAAATGAAGTCATGTTTGCAAAGAACAAATGTCAACTATCTTAGATTTACAATTCATTGATTAAGTGCATTATGATAAAAAGTTCAGTACATTGTTTTCAATTGTACGCCCTTTCGACGTTTTTAGAATATGGTGTTGATTGCAGATCTATGATACCTTGTTATAAAGTATAATAAACTTGTATGGACACAACACAAATGATGGATTAATGGCGATGTAGGGGACGACCATTTGGTTTATTTTAGTGTGGCAGGCAGATTTTGAAAATGAAAATGAAAATGAAAATTTTACAACACAAAATAAAGAAAACAATTGTCAAATTAAGTGGACATAAAGTCTATAGATATAGGAAGATGTGGTGTGAGTGCCAATGAGACAACTCTCCATAGATGTCCGTATCTCGAATTTTTCGTTTTTATTTTTTTTTTTAATTTCAATTCAAACGTAAATCCAGATAACGTCCAAGAGAAACAATTACTTAAGATAGAATTGTTCATATTATTAGCATTTCTTGCGTACTTTAGACTAGACACCATTCAAATATGTATTATGTTGTTTATAGGAATCTATGATGAGTTTATTTACAGTAATCTGTTATACTTTATTTACAGTAATCTGTTATACTTTATTTCCATAAATTCATATCATGCATATAATGTGGACATATTAAACTGAATTCAGAGTATGTCATACCAAATAACACTTCAACTCGTCATATTTCTTAACCTAGAAGATTGAATCATCACAATGCCGTGTGTTGCCTTTGAACCTGACCTTTGATTGGTAATTTTCGATCATATAGCTTTTTAACTATTTTGTTTCGTATACATCCTTGGCTTCCTGATATCCGGCTGTGAGCGTTTATAATGAGGGTTAATCAAGAACCGTGCTTCGGACGCAAACAAGTTATACTTTTCGTTTTCATTTTTATTTCAATCTAAAAGATTAAAAATACAAGTACATCTTCTTTCTAAATTCTAAATAAGTGATCTTCTGTATACGCTATGTGATTATAAAATATAATGACTATGCCAAATTATTTGAATGGGAATATTCAGTTTTCCGGAGGTCAATGGAAAGACAACTATTGAAAATGATATATTCATTAACTTGCCTTTAGTCGCGAAACTTCTTTTCAATTGTGAACACATCTGTATATATCTCCCTTCAAGGGAAATACATGTATCATATTCTACATAGTAAGATCAAAACTTTATAGTGATTATTTTAATTCATAAATACACAACTGTACACCTTTCATAAAATAAAGTTTTGTCAGTTTTTATCTGCAAAAATGTGAATGTGGTATACCTATCGAGTTATCTGTCTTCAGTAGATAACTAATTTCTTAGAAATATAATACGATAGCTTTGATGTTTTTAAGTAGTTTACTCCGTTTCCAATATAATGGACTTTTATGCAACTGTCATACTAGAAAGAGATTTCGATAGATGTTTATTCTTTAGTTTTCTATGTTGTGTCATGTGTACTATTGTTTTTCTGTTTGTCTTTTTTATTTTTAGCCATGGCGTTGTCAGTTTGTTTTAGATTTATGAGTTTGACTGTCCCTTTGGTATCTTTCGTCCCTCTTCTATAAAACAAGGTTTAATACTCCATTTTCTACAAACGAAAATGCCTGTACCATTTCAGATATATGACAGTTGGTTACCATTCGTTTGATGTGTTTGAGCTTCTGATTTTTCTATTTTATAAAGGACGTTCGGTTTTAAACTTTCCTTGGAGTTCGGTCATTTTATTTTTACTTTTTGAACTTTTTTTTAAAAGGTGTTTGTTTTTGGTTTTGCTTTTTGTAGCGTTGTTTTATTTGTTTTTGTTGTGGAAAATATAATCGAAATCACATTATATTGCACAATTATTCACGGCGCTGCATATTTTGATCCAATTCAGTGCATTTATAGTTAGGTGTGATAAAACGTCACATAAAGAATATATCGATTTCCATTAGCAAAATTTGTCTTGATATGTTTCAACATTAACATAACAACCATATATCAATTATCTGAAAAATGTAAATTTTAAAATGTTTCCGATGTTTTTATTATCGCGATAACGGTAACGGAAACAGGTTTGTCAAAATTAAAAACTCGTATTCTAAATATTGATACTACTACTGTGTGCTGCATTTCCTGGTATCGGTATAACTAAACTCGGGTTTTTGTTCAATGTTTCACGAAAGAAATATCAAATGCACGCAACAAATTCTGGATTTACTGTTGATACAGTTTTTCCTGTTATGATTTCATTGATATATTTTGTATAATTAGTTATCAAAGGTATGATGATTATAATTAAGTACGCCAGACCCGCGTTTCGTCTACATAAGGCTCATCAGTGACGCAAGTATTTATAAAGCCAAACAAGTACGAAGTTGAGGAGCATTGAGGATCCAAAATGACGAAAAGTTGTGCCAAATACGGCTTAGGTAATCTATGCCAAGGATAAGAAAATCCTTAGTTTTTCGAAAAATTCAAACTTAATTTTGTAAACAGGGAAACGTCCACCAGCAGTGGCATCGACCCAGTGGTGTAAATAATTATCACACGTACAAGGATTATAATATAGTACGCCAGACGCTACACAGAACATATTGAAACTTATAATTATGTTGGTCAAGTTATCATCTCGAGAGTTGACCACTATATAATTTTACGAACGTTGAAAAGGGGTCTTTTTGTCCATGTTCTGCCAATGACATCGATAGATCAGTGAAGTTTAGTTTCAGTGCCACGAATGTGCTATTGGTAACGAAAATGCTACATCGTTCACAAACCTTAGTTATCTTCCTATTAGTAGAACAGTTCGGGTCGTTTAATGTTTAATGTCCTATGTTAATTGTGAAGACCATTTTGGGTGCAGTCTACATAGTGGTGTCTGGTCCTCAATTTATTATCAATAAATGACACCTCGGTACCAGAAAGGGGTAACTCACATAGTTGTAGCTATGGTGCCAAAAAGATGTAGGATGAAATAAGAATAATAAATGTAATACAAGGTATCATAAAATAATAAAAAAGTAAAATAACAAAAAAATATCTTACTCCGAGAAATTTTTTAAATCAAAAGCTTGTATCAAAGCTCAAACACATCAAACGAATGGATAACAACTGTCATATTCCTGACTTGGTATAGGGATTTTCTTATCTAGAAAATGGTGGATTAAACCTGGTTTTAAGACCAGCAAAACCTCCTACTTGTATGTCAATCTCATAACATATGCCTAATAAGAAGCTGCTGCATTAGACAAAATCTCGGTAATCCATTGAGAAAAATGAAACATATTTTTTATCGAGTTACAGTATGTATTATATTAATTTTTATACATAGCAAAATATCACTACCCTGTCTTGCTGAATCTAGAGCTATTGTTATTTTTTTTTAATTTTTAAACGGATATTTTAACCTATTCAATGATAATCTGCAATCTATAAAAAAACCCACAAACAGGCATGGGTCATTATACGATAACATGCATATCAATGAATGGTTATAATAGTGCATTCATTTGCATAGTTCATTGATCCTAATCATCATGAGGCTAATACAATCAGAACCCAAAACTATTACTTCCAAAATATATTTAAAAAGACGGAGACGGACTTGCATGTTTCGGTTGAAAATGTACATATGATTGGACAACATAAGCATTACTCTGTCAGTGCTAAAATTAGTTTTCAGTCTTAACATGCTTTAAGATTGCAATACTTGATTATACTTTTTCCTCTAGGGTCAAATGTTTACGAGAATTAACCAGACCTACTTAAAAACAGCTACGTTATTCAGTTCTGGTAAAAATTTGATATTCTTGTAAAGTGATCTCAAGTAATCTTATTATCCCCCAATATTCACCCTAGAACATTGAATTAATAATTGTTTTGGGTGTTATCTGACTACGAGTAACTCGGTCTTATGTCTCAGATGATTATTGACCGAATGCCATTGATAGCTATTTTCTAAAACAACGTTTTCGATAGTCAATACGCTTACTATGAATTTCCTATGTTGTAAATATTGCATTTGATAAAAGGTGATACTAAAGAATTTATTGAATATAAACTTCTAATGCTATTCATTCATAAACGATTGAATTGCCTTACTAGTTATTAATTAATTTCAATTAACTATAAAAGAAAACCACGTGTTCAATATGGAAGTGCCTGGGTAGACCGCTTGAGACTTACACGTGATTCATAAAATTCGATCTGTGTCTTTTTGATGCATACTTTTAATACAAGGGGTATTGAATTGGGAATTAATTAACAACATTTCAAGAGCACAAATGACTTTAAAATGTCAGATGAATAGACGTGACAATAGAAATTGTATTTCATATTCAAAGAATCCAGGCGATCAGGATATTATAGAGTTGGTAGAAACTCCTAAACTTTTTGTTCCGGTGACGGATAAAAAAAGACCACATTCGCCTACTGTTGATGTAGTTTTTAAAAATCAAAAGCAGCCAAAAGAGGACGCTACGGACGGAGTCAACTGGCAGGGATGTAGGTAGGATTAATTTTAGTACAAACTTTAGTAAAAGCTAGATTTATAGTAATTTTTCATAAGTGTAACTCTTCCAAACCTTCAAAATTCAAATTTCAATTTGAAGTAATTGTATTGGCTGCTGTAGAATATCACGTGTAGTCTTAAGATATTTGATTATTTTTTGTTTTTATATTTTAAATATCAAAATAGGCTTTACAAGTAACAGAAACATAAAGACGTATACAAACTACGTATCAAGGGACTTTCGTTTTCTATATATAATGTACAGGAAAATGTTTTTGACAATAGTTTTTATATCTTAAAAAAACAAACAAACGTTTAAGGTTAATTGGGAAACATCAAGTTAGACATTGCGTCACCAAACTGTTTAACATTATCTTCTATTTATTTGATTGAAGATGTTTTTAAAAAGGGAGAGATCCGTTTGCGCCAAAAATGTGTCCTTTTGCGCCACAACTTTTTTCTTAATGCTACGTTTGCGCCACCTGTTTTAAAATTACATGGTATCATTTGCGCCAAAAATAAAACATACGATTGCGCCAATTATAAGAAAAATGACTTCAAATTGTAACATTTTGAAAATAAAATTTGGCGCAAATGATACCCCTGAAAAACAGTAATTGGCGCAAAAGGACTGCTGCCTTTAAAAAGAAGGGTAACAACACATTTTGGAGACACTTATTATGTTTAAAGAATTTTCAGATTATTAGTATGTAAACTTTGAGTGTAAAAGTTATCATATTTTGACATGTCTCGTAAAGGCTTACTAATCTACATCAAAATTCTAGCATTTACTAAAGTTTGAATTATATGTTTTTAACACCGGATCGTCCTTAGCCATCACAGCTTTAAATCGATAGAAAGAAATGTCGAAACAAAAGATGTTGTAAATATGTGGGGAATGTATAATGCGTATGTCCTATATGCACTAGTTTTGATTTTAAAGCATTGACCTGTGTGTTATACAAAGCAGTATGTAAATATTCCAGAACAATTCTCAATGTACTCAGATTCTCTTTTGAATGTTTATGCATGTATATATTAGTAGGCAGAAAGTTTGTGTCATAATTCATCAACACTGTGTTGCCTTCCGTGTAAATACACGGTTATAGCCCATTGCTTGAATTATTAATCTTAATCTTGGAAGATAACAACATCATTATATGAATATATTTTATGATACAGGGCTGTTGACACTTACGTTATTTCCGGTTCAGATTTGTTAATTTTTCCCGCGTTTCTTAACGGATTTTTTGGAGAGTTATTTCACATGTCATTTATGATTATCCTTTTATCAATCACAAATTTTATTTCTTTTACTTATAATATTAGTATTTGGTGTGGTGTTCAGTAGCTCATTGGTGTTTATGAGTTAACATTTCGTACTTTGTCGACTTTTAAAATTTGAATAATGACTAAAGAGCTACCCAGGATAAGGAAATTTGAGAGACAAAAATTAAGTTTGAATTTTTTGTAGTGTACTATTTGGAAAGAAAATACATCCAGCCCAATGCAATACCATATTAAAACTCAATTAGGTATATAGATGTATTTGATGCAGCTAGCTATATACAGATATGTTCAACCAAATCATTTATGTGAGAAGATTCCTGCTTACTGTGTTTTATATGAAACACAATTGAGCTGTGTTTTACCCTATACCTGTCATCCGATATGTGCATGTTTGAATTGATTCCCCACGCTCGTGAATGTTCATTTTATACAGACTTCTTTCTCATGTGTACTCTTGACCCCAACGTATCTGACAGGGTTATGAGGTAAAAAGACTTTATTTTTTACTAATTGTACAACGGTCACCATAATGAATTGGTTAACCGATACGATTCTTCTGTGTCTGAGCCTACTTTTGACATATTTTACCTGGTCTTAGATTTAATCTTTTTTCGGTTGTATCCGTATTGGGAAATTTTGATTGAGTTGTATCAGGAAATTTTCCAACTGTTGGTTTGTCTGTGTTTCTATTGAATCAAGTTGTTGACAGGAGTTTTATCTAGTTAGTTTTAACGTGGATTGTAAATTATCTTCTGGCATAACTTACTGTTGTACCTTTGGCTGCTTCACTGTATGTTATGTGCACATATATGTCTTACGTTTTGAATATCATGGCAATAAGCACATTATTAGTCAAGACACAATTTAACTATAAGCACCTATTAAGTAAGATAAGATTTTTTTTCTTTAGAATGGAGAAAACGATCCCATTAAATGAAATCATACAAACAATTAGGAAAAAAAGAATATAGAAAAATTAAACTAACATAAGTAATGAAAAGAGAAAAAAGTGCCAAATAAATTAGTAATAGATAATGCTGAGCTTCTTCCATTAAAAAAGAGAATAAAATTGGTCAAAGAGTAAAGAAAAGATTGCTGTAAAATAAGAAAAAAATACGGAAATGATTAACCCCCATCCAAAGCCTGCATTAATACAACATGAACTACTTATTACTCATTTGATTTATTACTATGCAAACGACCTTATATTGATGAAAGCCTTTAATTTTACATGATTTAAGCAGTTTCACCTTGGATAACGTTTTATTCTTTTTTGTATTCTCTGATGTTAAGTATAAACCACCATAAAATATTCCGTAGTAAAACTGTTATTTTCCTTGGTAAATTAATTCCTGATGCTTTTACAAACCTTATTTTATATTTCTGTCTTACATTGTTTGGTTAACTTGCATAAAGCAAATGGACCCAATGGATTTTATCTGCTCTTAATGGATATGTCAGAATTTATTATCCAAAATCCGAAAAAATAGAAACAAAAATCGTTAATTACATAAGCGGCATACAGAAAGAAAATTCCTTAATTACATAAGTAACAACTCCATATTTACAACATCCGTTTGGGATGTAATTCCTTTGTGATTGATATTAAAAGCTACATTTATACATTCACACGTACAATTAATAGAATTGTACTGGCGTGAGTAGATAAGGATTGAAGTGGAAATGAAACCCCAAAGAGAATACCACAATTTTAAAGAGTAACTGATACTGATATAACCAAATATCCACGAAAACACCGATAAAACAAAATAGTTATGTTATCTTAACTCTTGTTCAAGTTTTTGTTAAAAAGATATTACACATTTTGAGTAGACCGTTGGTGAATGAAAAAAAAACATGAGTACGCAACTCTCTCAGATTAAGGAGAGGGTTCAGTGCGCCTAAAACATATTTAATCCCGTCACATTTTATTTGTATCGATCCTAAATCAAGATACTATAGTTCAGTAGTTGTCGCTGTCTTTGTCTTCCGTTTTATGTTTTGATAAACAATTGATCCTTAGGCAGATAAAGCAATATATGTTCGTGGGGCGTTGAGTTTTTTGTTTACACTCTTTCACTTTTTTTCATGTCAGTTCCTTTCATGGCTGACTATTCGGTATTGGATTAGAAATTTTATGAAGGCCATACGGTAACCTATAGTTGCCTTAATCTGCTTCATATTGACTTGGTTGAGTTGTTGTACTACTTGCTGCCATACCATATCTCCCTATTTCCTATCCGTACGATTCAGATATACCAATCTTTTTTTGGTGAAAAAAACTAACATCAATTGCCGTAAACATTTTGTTTAAAAATGGCAGATTTGAAGAGTATAGTTTTGTGCTAGGATTACAATGAAACATTTATATAAAAGTAAAGTTTTCAAATCAAGATTGATTCCTGTTGTCCAACATTATCTGTCGGCCATCGATTAACAACAAAAAAATAACGAAATTATATAAAAGAATTCACAATGGTCGTAAAACAAGATATCCTGAAATTTTTTTCCTGACAAATTATCTATCGACTTTACATCTAAACAAAAAATTTCGAGAAACCATATTAATCTAATGTTATCTATAAAAAAAAAATAAAATAGGAAAACATACCGCGCTATAAGGAAAATTCAAAACGGAAAGTCTTTTATCAAATGGCAAAATCAGACGCTCAAACACATCAAACAATTACATTTGACACAACTGTTTGACGCTGAATATTATTTGTTCACTTAGAAACGTTGATAAGTGTAACTAAAGGCAAAAGAATTATACAGCTGTTCGAAATTCATAAATCGATAGAGAAAAAACAAATCCGGGTTACAAACTAAAACAGGGAAACGTATCAAATATAAGAGAACTACGTCAAAACAGAAACACAACATCTAAATGCAACACACACAGAAACGAACTATTATATAACAATGGCCATTTCCCTGATTGGTACAGGGCATTTTAAGATAAAAATGGTGGGTTGAACCTGGTTTTGTGGCATGTCAAACCTCCCGCTTTCATGGCAATGTTAATAATAACATTACAATGACAATCTTACATGACAGGACTACAATACAAATAAATGAGACAAAATATGAAAAATAGCCAACAAATGTACCATATAAAGCGTACTATATTTTGCTTAAACCAATCTTTAGATGGTTGACATATGCTTGTACTATTCATGGTAACAACGAAAGGTGGCAACTAAAAATGACTCTTGTCTGCAGAGCTAGTTTAGTGTGTCTGGATCACGTTACATGGTGATGTATAAATCATGTATTTGGCGTGAATTCGATATCCATAAAAACTGATACCCCACATACAAATATGCTTTATTTGCATAAACATCAATTATTTGTGTCTGTGCTTACGTAAAACATATCAGTTTTGAGGTTGATGTTGCAATTATTTTGACAAATGTACTTTGTGATATGGTAACCACGAATTACACCAAAGGTCATTTTACTATATCAAGTTATCATATAATTATGTAAACACGTTTTGCAAGAAGGTTGGGAACGAATGTATATCTTGATGTACTCTTAAAATATACAACAAGTTTTTTTGATAATTTGACAGTAGAAGATACAGCATAATAAAGGCAGTAGTAGTAGTATACCGAAACACAAAAGTCATTAATCGATTGAGAGAAAAATAAATACAACAGTAGTATACCGCTGTTCAAAATTCATAAATCGAATGAGCAAAAACCAAATCTGGATTACACACTTTTTCCGGGCTACAAACAAAAACACTGTTAATGCAAGTTAGTATTTTAAAACTATAAAGCAGTATACAACGGTACTGATAGTATTATAATAAGCAATTATATTACAACAAAAATGGGCAGATTAATCAATTTCAAACCAACAAATAAACAAAAAAATCAAAAAGACATTCTTTTCATTAAAAAAACATTGCTTGAAAAAAATCGTGTAAGGTCAAATTGTAAACTCTTAAACTATAATTATGATGCTAACTTTGTCAATAGTTATTTCACTATAGAATGAAAACGGTGTACATATGTCACATCAATTATTTAATTCTACTTCTTAGAAAGTGGTTTTCGAAGTGATTATTTTCAAAATGCACACGATGCAATCTAATACTTTCCATGACAACAAATAAACTTGTCAGCGTCAGAAAAACACTTGATCAGGATATGAAAGGCGTTTGATGACTTATGAACAGCGCCATCTGTAAATATTGGAAAGCACTACAACATCTGGGCTCGTAATAGCGTGTCAATCAAATGAAACCCTATTACGTTTGTTAAAAGTTGAAACGTCTGGGTAAAGCTATTTATAGAATATTACACAAGATTATTGGGTGTTAAAATTTTATCGATAGTGATTATCTTTCAAATGATAACTAATTATATCTGCACCTAAATCATGTAAATAGAATACTTTGAGTATTACAAAAATAAAAAAAGTATTATTAACCATCTCGATACTATTTAGAATCTGATGCAATCACAACGATATTTAAAAAAATGTACACCAAAACGTTCTGATTGGGTAATACCATACGAAACAATACTTGTGGATTTTTGTTTTGGTAAACAAGCAATGAAATTATTCACTCTACTTTTGTAACTGCATTGTTAATTCATATATGTGCAAATGATATCCAAATTTTTCAAATTTTCAAAAAAAATGGAAAGAGGGGTATATTTCTCAATGAGGCAAAAATACAGTAAAAAGGGGAAACGTGAAAGTAACCATAACGAAAAATTAAAAACCCATCTAATGACTAAACCGGTAGCATCAACCCAACACAAGAATACATGAAATTCATTGCTAGTTTTCTGTATACAGTATTTATTGTTATATAGTCTTTCGGTTAGACATGTGACATGAAGCTTACTGTGTATGACTACGTTATATATTTTTGACAATTGTATGAATATTTATAAGATACAATACCTTGTATGTATAACACCTCGGACTATTCTTCTAAGTTAGCAAGGGGCATCGGTGACCGAGTGGTCTAAGGAGTAACTACTGTAATCACTCGCCAGTCAACACTGATGTTATGAGTTCGAACTCTGCTCGTGTCGGTGCACTCGATTATAATCTTAAATGACTAGGATTTTCAGTTTCAATTCGAAGGTTGGTGATTTTCCCCGGGCACACCCTGCTTCCTCTATCAATATAGAAAAAATAACCGCCACTAAATAGCCCAAACGTGTTGCTTAAATGTGGCGTTAATACACCAAAATTAAAACATTAATTTAAGTCAGTACAACAGTCCTACAAAACACTAATTCATCATTGGACTCTGGTTAGCTACTTCGTTAACGACACCTTCAGGTTTGCTGAATTACAAAAATGATCAGTTTTATTATAAATGACGTGATTGGTCTATAAACTTACAATAAAAAAGCTAAACATTAGAACTTAATTAATGAGATTAACTTTTTTCTTGAAAACATACAATTAAGTAAATAAATTATTTAAGAAAATGGTATGTAAGTGTTGAATTCTTATATGCATTTTATTGTTTGAACCTAGACCAACAATCAAGACATACTTTTTGTGGTGATTTTTGTTTTTATTATTGTCATAAATTCTGATTACCGGAACATGAAACAAGGGGAGACCATCTAATCACTATAAATAATGACACGCCAGGCGGGAATAGACGTGAAAATTCAATTGTTTTCTAATTTGTATTTCTTCGCATGAATTATTAAACAGTGATAAAATTGCGAAAATTAACCGTTTTATCTCCTAGCCATAATTGTTTTTAGCTCAGTCTGTAAATTTCACAGCTCATGGGTTTCACACACTGTCATGGCATATAACTTGTTTTTATAGTAGTTTATCAAGGTTAAAGATGCTGGGTATGTGTTTTTGTGTCAAGTATAACACTGATAAATGGCGGGAAAGGATGCAAACAAGTGAAAGTAACAAAAGATGGTAACAAAAGTGTATTTCATTCATCGACGATTTCAGTCTAGACTTTCTTCTGGTACAATATTCATCCGAAATCCCAATATCTAAAATTAAACCGAAATAGATGCAAAAGATACTTTTTCTGTTAACCAAAATTTTAATAATTGCATTGTCTTATGCTAAACCTTATATTGTTAGTGCTCGTCATAACAACCAAAAAAGTCCACACATTTATCAATCCGTTGCACGCCTTCACTGAGTATCAATTCCTACACAGCCGAAATAGTTCTATAAATGTTTATGATGTTTATTGGCAGTGCATGCCATTTATACAAACTATAAAAAAATAAATGGTATTGTATTGTGTCTGTTAATATTATGTTTACTCGAATTCTGCCTTTTATTCACAATATTCACATCTGATAGAAAAAAGTATCTCTAAGTATGATGAAGAGGTACTCGATTTTGTAGGTTAAAATATATAACAAGGAAGCCTTAAACAGAGCAGTTATCATATTCACTTTATCTCAAGAAAATGTGACATTTTATTTAGAATACCTATATCATTTTGTGAACATATATAAAGAGATTATCCTATTTATCATTATATGTACAAAAAGAAGCCAAAAACTACAGTCGGCATTTGATTGGAAACATCTACTAGCTAAGGTCGGGTTCCTGTATTGAAAACTTCTTGTAGACCAGTTTACATGTTAAAAGGATCCCCTCCCTCTTCTGAAAAAAACCAACAAAACAGAAATCTTAAAAAATTAAGTGTCAGAAATAAGGAGTTGATAGTGTTTCCCTTGAAGAACTGAAAAAAATACATCTAAAACATGATAAAATAAGGTACAAATACATATATATTATGTATGTGTATGTCCCAAGTCAGGAGCCTATAATTCAGGGGTTGTTGTTTGTTTTTGTGTTACGTATTGTGTTTAGTACATAAATAAGGCCGCTAGTTTTCACTTTTGAATAGTTTTACATTAGTCGTTTCCATTTGTTGTCCATTCGTTTGATGTGTTTTATCATTTGATTTTGCCATTTGAATAGGGACTTTCCGTTTTGAATTTTCCTCGGAGTTCAGTATTTTTGTGATTTTATTTTTTTTTCGAGGCAGTTTTTTTTTAATAGACTATGCGATATGAGCTCTGCTAATTGTTAAAGGCCGAACGGTGACCAATATTTGTTAATTTATATGTCCCGTAAAAACTTGTCTCATTGCTGATCATATCACATCTTTTTTTTATATATATATATATAATAAAAATACAGTTGTGTTCTCATTGTGACTGATTTGCCAATTACTATTACTTGATTGACAATTGTACATGCTGTTGATAACTCCCTCGTGCAATTATTAGTGGTGAAGCAGAACATTCGCACCTGGTACGTTTAAAAATTCATATCTATGGCATTTAATCGAAATATATTTCAAACAAACATGCAATTTTAAACATCCGTTACATTGTATATATAAAAGAAGATGTGGTATGATTGCCATTGTGACAACTCTCCACAAGAGACCAAAATGACACAGAAATTAACAACTATATGTCTTCGTACTGGCCTTAACAATGAGCAAAGCCCATACCGCATAGTCAGCTAAAAAAGGCCCCAAAATTCATCAATATGATATCTCAACTGTTTCCAGAAAGAAGAATTTGGTAGTCATGTGATGACCGTGAGGTCTTTTATATTTTCAGTTTTTAAGTATTACAGCTTTAGACTCGGGACCACTTAGAGTTTGATATTACATAGAGTAAATATTTATTTACTGTGTGTATTCCTGTAAGTTAATTTATTTTGCATTGATGAGAGGTATTTGGGAGGGTTGAGGTCTCATGAAACATGATTTTACTCCGTCGAATGTTTGCGCCTGTCCATGTTCAGAGCCTTTGGCCTTCTTTAGTCTTGTGTGTTTATTAATTTTAATACAGCTATATGGTTTGGAGTTTAGTGTGACGTCCATTTTCACTGACTTTGTACACATTTTGTGTAGGGGGCTTTCTTATTCTTCCTATAGAATTTTATTGTTTGTACGTTTTTTCTGCCAGTTTTTTTGTATTCTCAAAATGCGAGATGTTACTGCATTTTTAGTAGTAATGAGCAACTTGACAGTAAGTGTCGCTAATAAACCATGGGTTTTTATGTGCAATTCGTGTTCCTCAATCTTTGAACTTTCAGTACCACGTATATCAAAGATTCAAAGGTAGACTACAAGAACTATACCCTTTATTGAGTATACCTATTATATAAACTATTCTTGAAACATTGTGTTTCAAAAATACACCTAAGGCTTTAATGAGGAATTTAATTGCGTTCCTGAATCTTTTAACTTTCAGTACTATGTATATTAAAGATTTGAATATAGACTGCAAGAACTCTTTTATGAAATTAGTAAACATATGTATATAACATTCTTGAAACTTTGTGTTTACTATTCGGAACATTTCGGTTTATGACTCGTGCTCTTTCTCGACAAACAGACGACAGTGTAATGGAGCAAAAGAGTTATCTTTTGTATAAATAATAAATTCTGTTCATCAAAAATCATTAAATGTCCGTATAATTATTTTACCGCAACAGATAAGACTGGAAAATAGTGTATTGATATTTAATCTGTATGTAATTGGGTCTTATCAGTCCGATGAAATATAGTTCTCACATCAATAATTAACCAGAAGCAATTTTCTAATCTTTAAGCACAAAGAGGCGCTGAAGGGTAAATTTCCCTTGTTATTTTTGTTCAAACTTGGTGCATTAAGAACTCAATTACATAGTTACAACTACAAACACCAGAAAATAATATTATACGTCGGTTGTTTGTTTAATTCTTTTTTTCTTCAGTCGGCAGTTCAGGATATACATGACTCGTGCTCTGTCCCGACATACAATTCAGGATATATTTCATTATTAGTCTAGGTGCTACATACAATTAAATGCTTAGATTGTTTCATCTGTCTTTGAAAGGTGATTATATGGGTTTGTTGGTTTCTGATAAGTTATAACTTACCCAACCATGTCAACGTCTGTCCTTCAATCAAGTAACAAGATTTCATTCCAATTTTATGATTTTCTTCTTAATAAATTTGCCATTTTTCTTACTAAGACGATAAAGTGGAACGAGATTTCTCTTATAAAGTTATGTTCATTTGACAGTTTTTGATGAAGTCTAATGACCAGAAGTTTGTCTTTGTTAATTAACCATGACTTTGCAATGTACAGACAGGATGTTCTAATAATGTAACGGGACTTTCATTGTAAAATGCTGAGACTGTTTAAAAACTTTTGAATAAAGGATTAAAATTGAAAAGATTATCTTCATGTAGTTGTTTTGTTAGTGTTTTGTCCGTGTAATTTTTTTCAAAAATGAAAGAGCTAAGCCGTCAACGCCATCATGCATCATCTGGGCACACTTCCGGTCACGGTATCCAGGGACACAATTCGGGACACATGCACAGTTTGTGGTAAGTCCATTTTAAACAACAATGAAAAAACCGCTGTTATCTCTAATTCCATTTATACATATATATGTTTAGCGCAGTCTTTGATTATGTTAACTAGAATATTCGACTGGTACGTAATTAAACCGAACATGTCCTATTCCGAAACGTGACATTATGACCGAATGTGTATTCGCATGGCTGGTGATGCATGAATGCATAGCAGGAGACGCTTAAACTGTTGACTCGCGTATTTTCGCTCTTTTTTGAGTTTATGCGATTCCCTTAAGCTTGCATGTAACCTTAAATTGTATTTCCTAAATATATTGTTTAAAAATGAACATTGGTAAACTACCATTGTATGAAAATATTCATATCATTTTGGTATCGAGTACTGCTGTATACGTTGTTTTATTGGATCTGTGTGTTTTTCATTCGTTCACTTATTTATCTTTTTAACAAACACACACGTTGAAGATGTATAAAAATACGAAACTGTTTTTAAATATCATTCTGCTAGTTTTGACTAAAATCTCGACTTTATTTGAAGAAGAAAAAGATATATTTAAGAGCTGACATCAGGAAAGGAAAACTATTTAAACAAAACAGATAAAAAGCAAGCAAACAGTTTAGTATTAATATGGAAAGATAAGATGTCGTCGTCGCCGCGCTCTTTAAAATTTATGTTGCGTTAAGGCTCTTTAGATTTGTAAGATGAAAAGTAAATTAATAGTAAATTAATAGTATAAACTAGACTTTGCATTATTTTCAAATCATTCAAGATACATGAACAAAGATGAAATCGTTACAAATATAAACGTTGTTGAGTTTCTATTACAAAAAAAAACTTAGATACAATTTGATACTATGTCTCAGAATTTTTTTTATGATATATATTTATATATTTCACTATATAACGACCAAGTTAATACGTTTGTACGTCATACATTAAGTATAATATAATTCCAAAACCAATGCAATATCTTGAGTATGCAATATAGCTTTCATTTTCCATTTCCATACATTATGTAAGAATAAGCCTTTCTTGTGTCTTTATGGTCTGCAATTAAACTGATTCTATATATTTTTTAGTATATGACATGATGATGGAAAAAAGATAAGGATGCTAATAGAGACAATAAATCTTAAGAGACACTTGGTCTATTTTCTAAGAACAATGTCTTTTGCATTTTCCAGTATTTTACGATTGTCGGTAGCTTCGAATTGTTTCAGTTATGTTCAGACCTAATTTTGTGGGATTGTTTGCATTGTTTGAAGGAAGTCAAATGTCTTGAAATTTTTTATTCAGTGTATTTGTTTCTTTCAAATGACATCTATGAATTCTTACGTTTATGACGTATGAAACAGATGAATGCCTTAGACAAAGTAAAATAAAAAGTTTTCATGCTTCTTTTTCTATTTTTATCGGCTTAAAAGCTCTTAAAATTGTGGTCGGGAATCAGTTTTCTACACATTTGAGCCGTAATAATCAGGTTTTCCTTTAAATTTAACAAGAATATATAATTTGAGTTTCGTCCTATTGTTGTCATGAATAATTATGTTTGTGTTCTGGACTATGAAGGTATTTGGACCATTCGCGTATTGTCATGACCATTAATATACATACCTCTTTTTGGTATTTCTGGTTACTGGAAATTAACCTGTAACGTGTTTACGTTATTTACCGGGACTGTACAGTTGGAAAGCAGGTCACGGTTTGACCCCAAGTTTATCAGCAACAATAGAGTCACGTGACCGTGAAAATTCAGTAAAAAAACGGATGAGACAAACCTCATTTTAACTCACTGAATACTATTGTCGTAATAAAAACTTATTGACCTAACTAATCTTGAGTATTCATAGTTTATTCTCGTCAAAGCTCACACATCAAATCAAAGTCCTTTATTCTTTATTTTATCTGCAAACTTGGAGTTTGGGTGGAAGTTGTCAAGTCTCCTGAACGAAAAATCTAAATATTTACGAGGAAACTAAAAATGATGGGCTGAATTTAAATTTAATAAAGCATCTCATTAAGACAAACACTCGATATGAATATCTCGGCAATAGAATGTTGGATACGTAAACGTCAAATTGATTTCAAACCGAAGCGGTGGTTTTTATGCCGATTTGTGCAAGTGGTTATCTCCCCTTAATATCACCAGTCAAAAATAAAAACCCAGAAAAATGCATAAAAATTAAAAAAGGAGTTCACTTTACAAAAATTAGAAAGAAAATAAACGAAACTCGATTTATAACTATGTTATGATAATATAAAGAAGAGATAATTCCCCCTATTTTTCAGAGAAGGACTAATTAAATGTAGATTAAAAGACAAAATATTACTGCAGTAAAAAAAAAGTAATTCAGAAATGTGGATAACGACACCTTCATGTAAAATTAAAAACCTAGCTATATTGAAAGAAATTAGATCTGGCGGATGAAATATACTACATGCAGAATTTTTTTAAACACTTCTGATTATATTTAATGCAATAAAACATAGTTTATACAATTTCAATAATCTTTCTGAAAATTGATATAATTATTAAATAAATAGTACTGATCATATAAAGTGTGACCAAAAGTCTCAACAAATTTATTCAAATTAAGAGAGCCTTTAAACTCAAGCCTATGTTTCTTAGTTGAACAGTAACATACAAAAAAGGGATTATAAGTTTTATACCAAAAATATTGACAGAAATTCTGTAAAAAAAATATATGCTTTAAATTATAAGTGAAAGTGACACAATTTTGAATTTCAGAATCATTATTATTGAAAACTTAAACTATTAGATTAGCTTGCACAGTAGCCCTTTGTCTTATTTCTCAGGGTATTTTATAGATTATGAAAGTAAACTTTTTGGAAAAAATGGGGCTTCTTCTCTTGAACAGGTTGCTGTATCAGCTTCTTTAAATAATTACATATTTATAAACAAAGTACTTTACCTGAATACTAGTAATAGGAAATGAAATGAAACTGGTGGGACAAATTTTGTGCATTTTACTTCAATAATGATCAAAGATGCTTAAATTTGACAAGAATTTGCCATTTGAATAAATTCAATTTTGTAAGAACACATCTCTATGAATAAACTTCTTGTTTGGCTGACTTGGCTTGATAAAATGGTTTTTGCTCTTATTACTATAAAATTGAGAATGGAAATATAGCTTACTAAGTAAAGAGATAATAATATAAGCAAGATTTTATTAACTGACCTTCATTTTCTTTTTTCATGTTTTTTTCCTACAGAATTTATTTTGTAATGCATTTTCTATTGCTATTTTTGTGCTTTTGTCCATCCATACAGTAGGCTATCAATAGTTTGTCAGATCTGTCAGAATTTTCCAAGACGTTTAGCTTTAAACGCAATAAAGAAGATCTTTGTTTGTTGTTTTACTTTTCCAATGTGTTGTTTCACTTTTCCAATGTGTAAATTTTTACTATGCACATGACCCTGACACATATTTTGTTATAAACGTTACATGACGTATGTTGAAAAAAGAAAACAATGTCACCGTCAATTTGTGTAGGGGATCAAAAGGGGTTTTAGTTACTTTAAAATACAAGTATCGTATGAAATTGTGAATATCCACAACTTTTAATCAAAATTTCATTCATGTCTTTAATAAAATCAGTATTTTAGAGCACTTTGAAACAAGTTCAATGAAAAGAAGCAAAACTTCACTGTTTTGAAGTAGAAACGTAGCTAAAACCAGATAAAAATTGACATGGCTGGTGGTCACTAAAATTGATGTATAAAAGTAAAAAATGATGGCTTCAAAACAGTGTATAAATATGAAATAGGTTTCCCGGTTTCATTTATGATTATAACCGTTCTTTTCTGTATTTGGATACGCAAACGTCAAATTAGGAAAAATCGATTTTTTTGGCGAACAAAAAAGATGGCTATTTTTTTTTAGAACTGACAGGATAAAGGAATAGCAATAACAAGCTATTTTTTGTAATGTTTGTATGTCGTAAAGAAATTATATTGGTTACAAAACCTACAAATTTTAAAATTTAATTGTAATAAAAGCATGACAAGTTGCAAAAAATACTTTAAACGTCAATCTTTTAGCCGATTGATTTGGCGGACTTTTTGACGTTACGGACGACTGTAGCGCCACCTAATTAATTCCCCCTGCTATTGTTGCTGATAAAGCTTGACGACAACGGACGTTTCCAAGGACTTGCTTTCCAACTGTGTATACTTACCTTATGCTGTCGGCGGCGAACAGTTAGTTTCGTCTGTCTTATATACATGTGGTTGTTTGATGACAGTAAAATAAAAGTGAAATTAGTAAGAGCGTGACTTCAATCTTTTAGTCCCCCAGACAACAAAGGCCCACGACACCATCTGCGTATATACTCGACGTATTGTCAGACCATACCCGTTAGTCCGGGTCATCTTAAGGGCATACGATACAGTTACAGTGGAGGTTATGACGTTGCTAACGTAAAATGTTATTTTCGCGACGTCAAACTACGACAAATCGGAAAAAGATGCATTTTTCGACTGATTTTTATCATTCAAACTGATTTAATTTGAAAACGAGTGCATGGACTCCTATTTTTTAAAACGACATTTTGTTTCATTTTGTAGGGAGATTATGTGGACCAAATTTTATAAAACTTCAAATAGTGCAATGTTTTAAATTTTGATAAATATACAGCAAAAAATTACGTTTTTTTTCTCAATTCATGACCATTTGATAAATATGAGTTATTTGCATAAATTTTAAGGGTACTTGTAAAATACAGAAATTACAAATTATATAACAGAAAATAATTTGTGTTTATCTTTTAAAACAAAAACTTAATTGGCTTTTTTTTTGAAAGAGAAAATACGGCCACAAATCCGAATTTTGAGCAAATACACAAAATTTCGACCTCATTTAACTCAAAAAGTAGCACATGAAGGTATAATTTTTATTACATATTTGATTTAATCGGGCAAAAAATAGCCTATATGGAAATTTTCATCAAACTGTAAATACGGGATCAAAACTGTATCGTATGCCCTTAAAAAGGTGTTACATAAATATAGAGTGACAAAAAACTAAATCTTGATTTATTTAATCACATTGTAGCCATTGTTACATCAATAATTCAGTAAAGTGAAAATTAAATAATTGTAAATATTAATTTCTTTTTTTTTTTACATGGTCATTTAGGATTATCGATTTATCCTTACGTAAAGCTATCTATTGACTTTAAAAAATGACCTCAAGAAATATCTAAATGAACTGTTAAACAATATGTAAATCGCTGAACCCCCAGACATTTTGGTAAATTATACCCTCTTTCTTTTCTTTTTCTAAAATTTCTTTTGGTGTTTTAATTTGTTTTTATAATACTATAATTCCTTAAATATTTCTTATAGTTTTTAGTATTTTCATGTGTATTATCATGTATCTATTCATACGATCGTGCAATAACAGTAAGACAGAAGGAATAGGACATAGAAAACAGCAATTTAATAAAAATATAAGGAAATTGTGTTTTAGATGATAATTCAAAACTTAAGAAGACAGGAAAAGAACCATTCCCCTAGCACATAGGGTTTCATAAATATCGGCAGTATAAAGGTTATTCTAAATGGACTTCTCAGCGAATGAAAGGTAATATCTACACCAATATTCAGACATCATGTAAAAGATAAAAGAATTCAGATAGCAATTTTTGCTGTTTTTGTTCTGATAATGAGTTCCTGTAAAATGTTATTCGAAAAATACCTATATGATCAAAATACTCATGTGGTCGCGGGCCTGTTAATAATCCAACGAGTGTTAATTAATACTCATATGGTTCGACTATACGCGTATGGTTAAACATATGAGTATATGCATATGGTCATGACCATACGCGAATGGCCCAAATACGATCCGGAACATTTACACTACTTTATATCTTGACTATATGTTAACAAAATTACAACTCAGACATGTCAGAAATAAATATAAAAAAGTGTAAACAGAAGTTAAAAATGAGCTTCTTTATTAAATCACAAGTATTTTAAAATTATTTGATATATTCTGAGAAAACTTCAGTCGCTTACCTAATAGGTAATTAACTTGAAACTAGCAGCTATTAAATATCCAGACATATTGTGGATTGAAATTTTTTTACACCGAACCAAAGGTTGAATGGGAACAGTGATACATTCATCAACGCCATTTAAGTACAAAGTAAGAAAAGATATTAAAAATTCAGAAGCGTGACCTAATTCGTTTGTTTCCTTTGGTCAATCCTGGTTACTCACACACTTTCAGAAACCTTTAATTGTTTAACAAGATGTAAACATAGACCGGACCCCGATAAACGTAATTAAATTAACCGGATATAAATGGTCATGAATTCTTCATCTGGTATTGTAATTGTTTTATTGTAGTAAGTAACAATATGCCGATCATTTATAACCCCCCTGATAATGCTTTGTTTTGGAAGATCGAAATCCTCTACCTTAAGATTAGTGTAGTTCCATATATGATAACAAAATGATATCAAGTGGTGGTAGAATTAGTATAATTTCTATATTTTGGGGGATTTAATATCTGGATCATGTTTTCTTGTTTAATGAATGAATTCTTTGGATACTTCTGACAGAATGTAAGTAGATTCTGCATTTTATGTTTTATATATTGATTTATTATACATATTGATATATAGTGTTTTGTCTGATGATAAAGGCATTGTTCTCTGTTATCGTCTGTCAAAGTTCATAGTGACTAACGCTACAACAGAATAATGTTGTATATATTCATTGTAAAATTTGTTATTGAATATTGCGGAATTGTCATTGAATATTGTGGAAATTGTCATCGAATAATGCGTAATTTGCCATTGCATATTGTGGATTTTGTCTTATAGAGGGTAAAACGTCTAGTGAGTTCTATCCTTGCCTTTAGTATATAGAAATAATCATTTAAGCTTTTGATTTTATTTTTATGAGAAAAAAATATGGTTAGAAGACTGCAGTCAAAAGAAGTGTGATGAGATTGGTGAGGTTGAAATCTAGAATTACTTGAGCTTTATAGTTCTTGATTCATGTTGAAGTTGAACGAGTACAAATTTTTATTTAGGGGCCAACTGAAGCACGCCATCGGGTGCGAGATTTTCTCCACGTCGTGTTGAAGACCCATTGGTGGCCTTCGGATGTTTTTTACTGTGTCGGGTTGTCTATGACGCATTCAACATTTCCTTTCTAAATATAACTGGTAAAAACGTATTTTGAAAAGTCTTTTTACAATACTGGTAGTTACTAGGTATTTCTGTTTTTGTTTCTAAATTACAATCTTGATATTTTTAATTGTACATGTACATGCATATAACTGACAAGGCAAATAAGACGTTTTAATATTTTAATTTTATTATCACTTTCCAAACGAAATAGTTTTAGTGTCTGCCAAAACATCGTCTATACTGCAATAAATGTTTAGTAAAATAGCGGTACAATGCGGACTCGTACTGCAGAGCAGTTTGTTCATTTAGAATACAGTTTGTTCATTTAGAATACAAGAGTGTTTTTTTATTAATGATTTTCGTCATTGAATTTATCTAAATACTGATAAGGACAATTAGTCACATCTAGTTCATTTAATCAAATTATAAAGGAATGAATTTTGAAAGAATTACATGCGATTTTTTTTTTTATAGAAAGTACGTTGAATGGTTATACAGCATACGCTTAATCAATTTTCTTCTGAAGTTCACTAAAAGTTGAAATGTATTAAAAGAACCAATATTTCCTTGATTTAGAACATACACAACTAATTTGGTACTTATAATAATCTATAAATTTTGACTGGCTGCGAATAAATTACAGATTGAGAAAGTCAGGTTTTAAGTTGATATTGCTTATTTCTATGTTACGTTTTTGTTCGAGCCGACATTGAGAGGCAAACATTTTAATATGTCTGTACATTTTTATCCAAACCTATAGAGAAGCAATCTCCACCTTTAAATTGTCGTGAATAAAAATAGTTTTATTCAGGCCAGGAAATTGTTGCGACTATCGAAATATTGAGTATAATTTATATTTTTTGCAATACTTTGGATTATCCGTTGTATAATTGATATTTAGAATGTTTAATTAGGGCTTTCACGAACTTCTGGCACCTATCCGTCTACAGAAACACACATTCGGTTCTATAAAATATAAACAAGTTCGAGTGAGAATATATACTGTACAGTAAATTACATATACAGTTTATTGTTACGGTACCAATCCGTCATTTGTTGTCTGTTTTAAAATTTTCATATTTAGTAATCTTGAGCCTTGTTTTAAAGCTTATTACCCGGTCTAGAATTTAGTAAAGATTAAGCACCACACGGTATCCTACATATATATTAGTTTTGTTTTATATTCCCGTCATTTTGGTCATTGGTGGATAGTTGTCTCGTTTGCACATTTCTTCATTTATTCAATAAGGAAATGACAATAAAATTCATGGAGAAGATAGCATGCATCTATCTTTCTTGAAACATTGCAAACATAAATAAAAATCTATATCGTATGAACTTAGTAATGATTCCGGACAAAGAGGTGAGTGGGTGTGCTAGTCGTAACGTCACATAATGTTACTTCTTGTTGACAGAATGCCTTCAAACCTTACAGGAAAATGTAACAAGCAAAGACGTAAAATAATTAGGCTTGAAATATTGATGAAGTCGCCGATTAGCCTTGACACAATCCTCGGGAGGTATCGTAGAAAAGTTTGAAAGATTTATGTACACCTGCAAAGTCTGTAATAAACAACCTAATAGAATATCTTAACAAGGCAATGTAACATAAAATTGTTAAATTCAATGTATGGGTTCTCCGTTCAAATAAAATTATCAAGGAGAAAAACAGTAATGCCAAATACGGAATAGTCTACTACTATAGTAAAACTGTATTTCAGTAGTATCTATTGTCTAACTAACCTTATTGACTTTAAAAAGTCTTGTTTGTACCCTGATATTTATAATCGTTGGTGGTATTCAAAATTAGCAAGAAAAGGAGACACCATTTAATTTGAGGGTAGGACCACAGGCACATGTCTCTAAAACAAAAGTATTTAATATACCTTAAACATGACACATTAAGGTATATGTTATATATCTTTTTCTGAGACTAGTGATTGGTGGTACATGTAGGATGGATATATTTTCATTTTAAGCTGGCACTTGGTTTAATAAGGCCTCCAATTACACCAAGTAGGTCTCTTGTTTTATGAAAAATACACCGAGATCCTTAACCAATGTCACACCAAACTATACCTATCAATATGCAGTGGGTAAAAAAAAATTCTGCAATTTATCGTTCGTGTGAAATAAGCATGTGGAAAATTGGCCCTACCATTTTTAAACGTCAGACTCGCCGTAGTGAAGAAAAATTGTATCGAAGCTAATTGTGCATTTGGTATTTCTGGCAGTCACAATTATAAAATAAAAACAAACTTCAAAATAAAGACAAAAAAATATGTCGTCATAATGGAACAATAGATGTTTGATCGGTATGGAAAAACATAAATGGAATTAGAATTAGAGAAACTTGATTATATGTGGCATTAAGAAAACCTTGTCATTTAAAGAATGAAATCTGCACATGCTTTTAATTGATAAACAACTATGACAAATTGATATATCGGTATATCATTGCATGTTATTCGAACAAATGTCAATATTAAAAGAATTTCCAACGACAAAATATGTTTAATTGATTTGTTCATCCGTATACAGCCTCATTATTTAATAATTAATTAACGACCAATCTTTTGTTACCGATCAAGCAGTAATTATATGGCGCCTTACGGAAGAATTGTCTTTAAATAATTAATCCGAAGGAAACGCTAGAGAAAAGATCATAACTCATCCGAGTCATCATTTGGCTAAACACCATTGTTTCGTATAAAAATCGAAGTAGAGGTCAATACAATGATTCATTTATTAAAAGAATGGATCTAAAAATTAAAAATTGTTTGATGTTCAGTGGCAAATATAACATACATATGCAGGGCGATAAACTGTAAATACATAGTTCTTTATCAGATTTGAATCATGGAAGTATATTATATTTTTATAATGTTCAATATTAAACTTCTATGCTTGACGGGGACTCGGTTGCACAGTGGTATACAAATTCTATCAATACTGAGGTTGAAAGTTCGAGCCCCTGAAAATCACATTGGACCCCAAATTTATTAGAATAAATCAAAGGTCAGTTGTTCCCATCAAGTACTCCGGTTTCCTCCACAAGTAAGATATGGCCGTAACGAAACAACTAATAATGCTGAAAAAGTTGCCTTAATCAAATCTCAAACGTGTTCACTGCAATAATTTATTTTCCTCTGCAGACTTCTGCTGAATTCATAAACGCACATCTTTAGGAACCCAATAAAAATGAATACGTTGGGTACATGTACATTTGTACATGCATGACTCATTGAAATAAATCTAAAGTGCAAGGTTTTCATCTATGTTCATTGACTCAACAATTTGATTTTCTTTTTTTTTTTGTAGAAATACACGGCAGCCATTTTTATGTGTTTGTTTATTGAAACTCTTTGACAATAAAACAAAAATCTTTACTTTCAGGGACAAAATTACTCAGTTCTAACCGTTGTGCTATGTTATCTCGTCCGATTGTTTTTTGTTTAAGTGTTGTTTATTTCATAAGTTGTCAGAAATCTTGAACTAGATTGACACCTGACAGTATGAATCTATTAATTATACTATGAGATATTTAGTGGATTTTAATCTTCTATCAACGCTCCTATAAGATTTCTTTTACCATGAAATACATGGAATATCTGTTTATTCTCTGGCCACGGATTTTGTTGATGTCTGTACTCTAAGGGATTATAGCTAAGTTTGTATGCTAATTTAAAGACTTGTGTGTTTTGTCAACACTGTACTAAAAGAATAAACAGTTTTTTGATTTACATATTACCATTTATCAAGGCTGGTCAAAAAGTTCAAACTCTCTCTCTCCCTCTCGCGCTCTGTCTCTCCGTATGTCCCCATCTCTCTCTCCTTCTTCATTTAATTATATATATTTTGAATGAAACTTTTTGTTTAACAACTTGAACAACCAAGACAACTATTTACTATGAATATCTCTGCTTTATAACATATTTACTGATATACCACTTGTAATTTTCTGACTGTGGTATTTTACAAAAATATAGCACAAAAATTTCGAACAAATCTAGTGCACACCAAAATCCGGACTAATCTAGTTCGTTGCCTGGTCTGGTCGTAACTTAAAGAAACCCATTTTTGCTATTTCTACACTTTTATAGTGCAGAAAGGATGATAGAACTAACAGGATTATGAACTCTTGACAGTTTAAATGAAAAAAAATTGCTAAAGAATTAAACAGAGCATTACATAAACTTCCTTTATCTCACCTGTTTTCACTACAAGGTCTTTATTTATATGAAAGACAACACTAAAGCAAATCTGCAATAGCAAAGCTATACAAGAATCAGCAAAACTACGCTATCACTTTTGGGAATCATAGGTGGATCCAGGGGGTCGGGGAGGGGGGACCCTCCACCTTTTTGTGGTACAAAATTGGTTGATTATAAAGGGAATCATTAACGCATCACTGGAGCGCCCATCCCTTAGGTCAGTCAGCGCCTCCTTTACCCCTTATAAAAAGGTTCTTAATCCGCCACTGGGAATGAGATGGTTACTACATTAAACATTGGTATACAGACACAAAAGGCACAGATAGTTATTTTATGGAATTGTAAACCGCAATAAATGCGCATTGAAACCATATGAAATTGAATAGTAATAGCTATACATCAAGGGTTACTTAAATTTTTATATATAAAATTGAGAATGGAAATGGGGAATGTGTCAAAGAGACAACAGCCCAACCAAAGAGCAGACAACAGCTTAAGGCAACCAATAGGTCTTCAATATAACCATCTTAATCTTATGGAACAAGGATTAATAAATGTCTCCTTTCCTCTTTCCAGCTTATTTGCTCTTAATACGTTGTATTTATAATACAGTCTCCCGTAAATGGAACTATGAGCCGGAACACATGTTAAATACATTAAGTTATCATGTCCCTGGAGACATGGTACCACGTCTTCGCTCAACCGCCTAATTATTTCTATTATCTGTCTTCATTATACAATTACAGCAATTAAAAATCAATAATCAGTAATTAAGCAGTCTCTCTGTTGTTCTGATATACAAATGATATGCAAATGAGCAGTTGTACGTTGCAATTTATTTAAGTTAATTCCAATAAAATGTAAATGTATCAGTTTATCCATAATAATTACCTTGTATTTGACCATTGGGCATGGTTTGGGGTATTTAATTTTTATTAGCTTTAACAGGGGTTCAGTAAAGGATAATTATATAGAATATTATAATTAGAAGGAAGAAATTGCATTCAATAAAATGTACAGAAGATTTCATAGATTGTACACGTATGAAGCGCTTTTCTGGATTTATCTAAATCAGGAACGTTCAAACCAAAAAAAATATGTTAAATACTTGAATAGTTATTTGAGTAACCTGACCAAAAGAAATTACAAATAGAGATTACAAAGAGAAGCCACATGGAAATAACCTCAGTTTTGACTGGGCGATTTGGAACCTTAGTTTCTCAATAAGTTTCAATGCAACGAAATTTAACACATTCTATACCAAAAGAGAAGGAGGTGAATAGGCATGTACGAGGTTGTAGATGGTAGTTTACAGAAAAAATTACACAAAAAATAAAGAATAGAGAGTACTGAGGTTCTAAAATATGAAGAAAATTAAAATGGCCTGAATTTTAAAGAATACAAAAATGAAAGAATCCCCAACCAGACCTTTTACCAAGAGTAAAAAACAAACAACACAAAACACAAAACAGCAACACGATATCTTTGCTTCCGACCCATACATTTAAATTCTATCTATAATTTTGTAAACAAAACTAATGACAAAATTAAAATACACTCTTCGATCAGATTTGATTTTAGATTAAAAAAAAATACAATAACAAAAAAAAAAAAAAATATTTGAAATATTCTTTTAAGAATCTCATATTTGTAGAATCGATGTCTCGATAGATCTATGCACTAATGCAGGATACATTTCGATAGATGTACTAATGCAGGATACATCTCGATAGATGTACTAATGCAGGATACATCTCGATAGATGTACTAATGCAGGATACATTTCGATAGATGTACTAATGCAGGATACATCTCGATAGATGTACTAATGCAGGATACATTTCGCAATAGGACTTTAAAAGATTGTGTAAACAAAACTGTACTAATGCAGGATACATTTCTCAATGGGACTTTAAAAGATTGTGTAAACAAAACTGTACTAATGCAGGATACATTTCTCAATGGGACTTTAAAAAATTGTGTAAACAAAACTGTACTAATGCAGGATACATTTCTCAATGGGACTTTAAAAGATTGTGTAAACAAAACTGTACTAATGCAGGATACATTTCGCAATAGGACTTTAAAAGATTGTGTAAACAAAACTGTACTAATGCAGGATACATTTCTCAATGGGACTTTAAAAGATTGTGTAAACAAAACTGTACTAATGCAGGATACATTTCTCAATGGGACTTTAAAAGATCGTGTAAACAAAACTGTAGACGTTGAAATATCCTATACTATCAGAATGAAGTTTAAGTTCTTTGGAAAATTTATGAGTTCAAATATATAACTCCCCGATGAAAAATAAAAATATTCAGATTTTCAATAAACGAGCTTGTTTTTGTAGATTCAGGAATTCAATAGATTTACTAATGTTTGGAAAACTCAGCGGGTCGTTAAACAATGTAATGGTACCCTTCAAAACTGACCATTGCAAGAAAAACATGAGTAAAACGCTTCTAAAATACCAGTATCTTTTTAATATACATTACAAAGCGAGTTTACACGAGTTTCTGTTGTTGTTATTTTTTCTCACTCTCTCGAATTTACATGAAAATAAAGAGGCAAGTTTTGTAAACGCCAATAATTGGCTTTCGAATTGGCAACATATTATTTTAAGTTATTTAATCCTTTAAAACGTATGTTACTTCTAGTAAAGAATGATTGGTTGGATCTTGGGAACTTCACGTCCAGGGGCAAATGTTTCATAAATAACTTGTTTTAATGGAAAAAGTCGTCACACTGACTACCCACTATGTGTTGTATCTGTATCTGCACCAACTCATGCTTTCTCGACCATTAGTTGTTCGTTGGTATTTGTTTATGAATGCTCTTCAACTTGGTACTTATTTGGCTTTATAAATATTTTGATTTGAGCGTCACTGATGAGTCTTTTGTAGACGAAACGCGCGTCTGGCGTACTAAATTATAATCCTGGTACCTTTTATAACTATTAGTCTATGATTTCTCAGGATTTAAGATTAGCGGTTTGTGTGCTTTCGTATTGAGCAATCTTTTTGGTAATTCGTGTTATTCTTTTAAATAATCACGGTGCAGGAGATGTTTGTATTCTCCATTTTAACCGGATAATGGTATAAACGTTTGGAATTAGTAGCTGTTAACAGACTACAGTAGCCAGACTCCCAGTTGAATTGATTCAATTGAGTAAACTTGATGTTTATTTAATCAGCACAAGAAATCTAGTATGACATAATCAGCTTAAACAATGCATGTGTACTATTATTGTCTTACAATGAGATTTGTAAATTGCAAACATACATTAATCTTTATTGAATACCAATACACTCCGTCAACATTGAAACGAAAAACAAAAGGAATGAACGATTATTGTAAGTTCGATGTTAAAATAAAAATATTCAAATACACATTATGATAAGGCTTACACTGCGGTTTGTATATTACTAATCATACATTACTCTTTTCTGAATACCAATACACTCCGTCAACATTGAGATTTAAAACAAAAGGAATCAACGATTATTGTAAGTTCGATGTTAAAATTAAAAATATTCAAATACACATTATAATAAGGCTTACAATGCGGTTTGTATATACCTAACCATACATTACTCTTTTTTGAATACCAATACACTCCGTCAACATTGAGATTTAAAACAAAAGGAATCAACGATTATTATAAATTTGATGTTGAAACTTAAAATATTCAAATAACTTTGTATATTACTATCCATACATTATTGAATACCAATACACACTTTCAATACCGACAGTGTAAGTTTTGTTGGTTAAACTTAATAAAATACCTACATATACCTGGGTTATAGTTTGGATATCGCTTAGGAATATGTGATAAGAATATAAAAAATAGGGAGATGTGATATGATTTCCAATGAGACAACTATTTACCAGAGTTAACATGAAGAGATGCATGTAGTAAGCAATTATATGCCATCGTAGGGACTTCAACATTGAGAGAAAAAAATAAATTATAAAGTCTGCCATTTTAAAGTCATTTCAAATAGCTTATGCACGGCCAAATTCATATGACAGATGAACGACTAGGGCAATGCGGTCTGCTTTCAAGTCGAATAACATATTGAATACAACCATAGCTAGACTAATAACTCACAAAACTCTTAACACATAGCACGTGGTGCGTTTTTAGTTATTACATTTTTTTTTCCTTCGCTCATCTTAATCTTTATGTAAAATTTTCTTGATTAAAACACTATGCGTACAAGCGGTAATTGGTCGATGGTTTTTGCTCTAAGACCATGAAGAAAATCGTTCCTTAAGCAGATGGTTTATCGGTTCCATTAAACCAATAAAGACTAGTGTTTATATAACGATTTTTGTTAAATCTTTTTTTCTTCGCGTAGGTGTTTTATCTGTCTTTGATTTTTTCAAATTTCTAAAAGAGATACCAAGATCTTTTAAAGGGTTGGATAAAGATGGAATTGAAAGAAAAGAAAAAAGTCAGAAAATATTGAATTGAATTGAATTATAGAACAATAACTGATATAAAGAGATGTATGTTTTAAATTGATCATTCGCTCAGTATAGTCAGTGCTTTAGTACTGACGTGATTTATAACATTTTTTTTTATAAATTTCCCGCTGGACCTATAAATGTGACAGTGATGATACTTAAATGTTTCAGTGCACCTCATTTTATTGTACACACAGTAGTGATTCTAATTTTCGTCGATTTCATGGGTACAAGTGAAACACGAATTTAGATGTTCAACGAAAAACAAATTATCAGTAGACTTTATCAACCACGAAATCAAATATCCCCGAAAATAAGAAGTGTTCTTCAATCCACTTAAATAAGTACCAATTAAAATAAATAAAAACACGGTACACAGTACACAGTTCGGAACACATCTTAATTTAAGTAGCTTTATGCATCCGGATTCAATTATTAATTTGTGCTGGCATATTTTAGTGCGCAATTATATATTTTTTTTAATATATATTCCATTAATGCAATAGATTTCTCGAGTCCGTCAATTACATGCTAAGTAAAAATATTGATGACGGTACAAACACTATTTGGTAAATTAAATGTGTATTACCTTATTGAAAAAGGGAAAATCATGCGTAGTTTTATTTTAAATTTCATATCATATTAGCCAAGAGTTTCCGTACAAAAACATATGTTTTGCTAATAGAATAATGTTTTTTTCTACTGACCCTGGATCTGAACAGTTGCTGGTTTACTATTGGATATCCCAGAGGATACCGTTTGCCCAATAACCAGTCTTTCTAAATTTACCGCTTAACTCTTACCTACATGTGACAGTGCTGATACTGACAACTACTTAAATGTATCAGTGCAACTCATTTTATAGGACACAAAGTAGTGGTTGATTATTAAACAAGTGAACCACGAATTGCCTGTTCCATGATCGGATTGTTGTCTTTTTGACTCATTCCCTATTTCCATTCTCAATTTTATTTCGTATAATCAAAACTACAACCAAGGATGAGTCTTACTATACAAAACCTTGCTGCAATGGTGTAAATTAAAAATAAATAGTAGCCATCCATACTGCAAACTTGTTCTGCCTGTTGTTTAAAGCACTATGTGCGTTTGTGCTCTCCAATGGTTTAAGCCAACAGATCTTCAGAGTTGTACGAAAACTAACCTTTATATTTAATATATTGTCAATTTTTAGACTAAGCCTTGTTGGTATACAAAGAGGAACATATAACTAAAATGTATGACTTAAGAGAAGATGATTCCAGATTTACATGTGGAGCAGGATCTGCTTACCCTTAGTTTCCGAAGCAGTGCGATCATCCCAGTTTTCTTTCTCTCTGTAGAAGGCAAAATGAGATGCCTACTATATTTGTCTCTACTTTGTGTAATGTTTTTATAAGAACATACATCGAATGTAATCGATTTTTAAAGAAGTACATTGTACTGACAAGCTAATTCCCGAAAATTGACATATAGATACTTTAAAAATAGGACAACTATTTCCAGTATATTTCGGAATCTGAGTAGTTGATTTTACTGATCTCACAATTAAATATTTAAATTGACCTGGTTAAATTGTTATACCTTTTTGAAAAAATCGTCTATTAATTTCTGTAAATTGTTTTATTTATAGACTTGCATATCAAATAATACGCATGCAGTGTTTGATTTAGTTCAGTGGAACATTTGAACAAAATAAATCAAATTTAAGACACCAATGTTTTTTCTTCACATAAGTAAGTTGACATTGCTGTCAAGAGCAACAACTTAGATTTGTACACTAAAGAAAAGCGTAAACAACTTGTATTTTTGTGGAATCATAAATAATACAGTTGCTGTGATCTCAATGAAAGCTAACAATAACAGTGATGGAAAATAAAACTAAAGCGTATGACTTAAGAGAAAAACGATTCCAACTTTACATGTGGAGCAGGATCTGCTCCACATGTAAAGTTCAGGAGCCCACCCCCGTTTTTGATGGGGTTCGTGCTACTCAGTCTATTTTTCTATATTGTGTTTTGTGATCTACTATTTTTATGGTGTTTTTTTTTTTTTTTACCATGACGTTGTCAGTTTATTATCTTTTTATGTTTGAATGTCCCTCTAGTATCTTTCACGTCTCTTATACACAATCACAAACTTTCCTTTTATAGACGACGATATTCCTCTTTCCACGTCTGTGTGAGTGTTTATTTCATAACGTGTTAAAAATCAAACAGTATTTCTCGCCCAATTTCATTTTGTATCTATGGAAGGTCATAAATACAACTAAAACTTTAAAATATGAATAATTTATATATCAAATCCCGAAACGGCGTATTGTTCTCTCTTCCGTTAATCTGACTTGTGCATCTCCCAAACACTGCCATTTGAATTTATGATAGTTCATGAACCGTGCCATGTTTATGATATCTTTGTTTTCTTGAGCAAAAGTATCAAACCAACAGATTTTGTCATACTATATTGTTTTATTTCATTAATTTGGTCGTTATTTTCTCTGTATTTACTGTTTCATCTTTTTCATACCCGGGCTATTTATAGTTACTATACGGTCTGTGTTTTGTTTTTGTTGAAGGCCGTATGAAGACGCATGTTTTGCTTATAACAATGTCTTTTGGGTCTTCTCATTGCAATCATACCGTACCTCATTATTCTATATTAGTAGTCAGCTGACAACGAAAATTAAATGCTTTTATAAACAGAAAATAAATGTGCTATGAATAAAGAGCTGTGCCATAAACGCATGATACGTCTGTCGCCTTTTCAAAGAATAAAATATCAGAAATTTATTTGAAAAGAAAGGGAGATTATTTCAATGTCACAAAAGTTTCATAAAACTGCTCAAAGCACTATCACAAAAGAAAAGTTAAACACATGTAGAAGTAAGATTTAATTAATTGATTCTGAAAAAATATACACTAAATCATTCAACAACTGTAATGACAAAGTTGGAGAAACAAATAGAAACGTAAGAAATATAAATTATATAAAACTAAACATTGATCTATCATCTCACTACCTTTTCACGTGCTCCGTGATAAGGTGTTAATTGTTTATCAAAATCACGATCAGTTATCTTCTACAATATATCCGAACGTTAATAAAGTTTCCCGTCGACGATACGATATGTATTTGTGCGTAGAGGTCTTAGTTTAGTATAACATGCATCAGTTCAATAATTTCCTTATCATTATTATTTCAAGAAACTCGTCATAAATGACTTAAATACATTTTTGTCACTACAAAAACATCAGTGGGAATTGTCTAAAAAATGACAAATAAAAATAAATTGAGGTTTTTGACTTAAATTATAAATTTGCTCTGAGCAACCTCAGGATTGATACGTTCAAAGTTAAACATTTGTATACAACACCTATTTTCAAATCAAAGCATAGGCACTGATAGAAATTAGTCCTCGAGCGCCGATAGTTTAACGCAGGGTTGGTTAGACATCTAAAATTGAAACTGTTATGTAAAAATATAATAATATTGAGCACACGTAACAAGTAACACAGGAAATTATATTGCGATATCTTCCTGCTATTTAAAAAAATGTTAATGATTTAAATTGTAAATACATATCACTCCCCATCAATTGACACTTGATCGGACATATCACTCCCCATCAATTGACACTTGATCGGCGACAGACATAGCATCACACAAACAGTTCACACTTTATTGATATACTAATTATGATTACGTTGATTTAATCATTGTTCTCAAATCAAAAACATTTATGAAAAGTTGACTAGATGAAGGACAATTTAAAATAACATGCTTACATTTAGTTTTTTAATCAACATAGGATTTCGAAGGAATGATAAATATAGGCCACAATAGTATTCCGCTGTTCATAGTAAAAAGAAGACTGTAACACATAATAGCAACACACAAACAGAATACTACACTGCATTATAAGAATTTCGATTTTCAAAAAACTATTATAAACAGTATGGACGGAAGATTCCATTTAATCAATACAATCTAATTTAAAAAGATCATGTGTTCGTGATGAGATTTCTGCTCACCAAGATATGACAATGTAAGGTTCTACTTTCCTTTTGATAATCATTGTGTTTAACAATGAAATGTGTAGCATGAACGGTTTGAAGGTACATGTAAGTTATATCATGGCAGATCTTGAAAATTTGTTCAGAAATGAGCATTTCTTGAACCGTGAACAAACTTTCCACGTTGCAATCCGGTTATGAAAAATCTATCCACAATAAAAAAAAAATTCAACAGTTAAAAACCATACAAATGAAGATATCATAAGATTTTTATGGCAAAGTTTACGTTTATCTGATCGTATCCCGACAATCAACAGCGACAGTAACACACTATTGTCTGGTCTAAACAAAATACCCGCTAAAATGGCAGCTCCAAATGAGATAAAAAGCATCTGTCCACCTGTTTTATCATCATTGTAGATCAGTAAGGCAGTTCTTAGAACATACAGTATATAAACTGGTCCCAGTTTGGCGCGTAATTCTCTAAACCTACTCCTGAACGGTTGACATCGGATGAACTGCGGAACAGCAGCAATAGTTGCTGTGGCAAACATTAAAATCGATCTGTAAACAGGACATACTGTACATGTAGATGGATCCATAATTGCAACAAGGAACACGAGAAACGTCCATTTATCACATCCTTGTAAAATTGTCCAACTATGATAACTTATAGTTGTTGCGACGGCTAAAGACAACACATTTAGAGGGTGTGATAAACTAGCGGAGTATCCTGCAATTACAAAACCGAGAATCGTCCACGTCCATTTTAGCTGGAATGATTTTCTGTAAAATACGGTGGCACCAGCGGCAAGATATGCGGATTGCAAAACCTGCATCAACATAAGGCAGCTATTGTTTAAATGTTAAATTTCTCAGAATTATATTTTTCAGTGTACTGTTAAAAAATCAGCTGAATCATAAGACCACTTACATTTGACAGATTCTAGTTTTTCCAAGTACATATTAGAAAATAAATTCCTCCAAGTATAAGTAACTTAAAGTATACCAAACTTATGCGGTCTATTACGTAACAGTGTTGTATTTTATACTATGCTAGTTATTTTTTTTTAGAAGTTACAGGATATCGAAAGTAAAAGTAGAAATAAAAATAAATAACTACTGGTCGATATTTGAAAAGTTCCTGACTTCCTGAATATTTTTTTAAAAAATATAAAACAATTGGGATTTCTTAGCTATAAATAAAATGAAAATTTTCAAATTAAACTGCTTTTATTAGTTGTGTGTGAATTATTTTTTTCTATATGTAAGCAAAATCATTACTTGTGTAAAAAAAGGGGGCAATAGTAGTTTACTGATGTTCAAATAACATAAATCCATATAAGTATTGACTAATTAGATACTCATTAACGGTTATATATGCCTTTATATATCCGATGATTAATCCTACGTTACTCAAGAACCGTGTCCGTTCGTCTGTTGTTTTTCAGAAAACCAATATTAAGTAATCCCATTTATAAGTTTAATAAATTTTTGACTAGTTTCTAACTACTGATATGTAAATATCCAACACTAGCACATTTACTTATTGTTTTCCCCTGTACAGACATCTTTGAACGAGTCTGCTGTAAAATGTATATATGTGCTTGTTTTAATATTTTCAAACTTAATGAGACCTATTCAAATATTTTAACGTTGTCGTAATGAATTCAATTAGCAGTTTCAGAATTAAAAAAAAAATCAGAAAGGACAAATGTGTAATTGCATTGTTCATATCCAGAAATGATATACAATTGATATATGTTTGCAATTTTTTCATAGGACTTCGAATTGTAGATGATTTATTTTTTTTTTCTATTCGCTATAAAATCACTCGGTTGAAATCTCTGCAGGTTGACGTAGCGTCAACAATATTATTATCAACCGAGAGGTCAACTCTCCTGACATGAACTATAATTGATGCACTCATTGTCTCTGAGTTTACTATTAATGAAATGCACCAATAGTTTGAAACACTTATATATTTTAGAGGTAGATTGTCAAACATTTTTGGCATGTTGTTTTGACATTTTGGAATTCAATTCCCGACTTTATTATACCAGTCTACTGTTTTGATATCAGCGCATCAAAGTCTCATATAGACAAACCGCACACCTGACATGTTGAATAATCTTTAAGTGTTCTTTTTTAACAATCGCTCTGTTGAATTCTATGTCATATTTTTTATGTAATCTGTTTTTGAATGTTCTTTTATTACTCTTTTATATTAACTGAATGTTGTTTACTTCAATTTCCCAGCATTTGGTTTTCTTTCTCCACAGTAGAAGTCAAAATGAGATGCCTACTATATTTGTCTCCACTTTATCATTTGTTTTTGTAAGAACATCATTGGTTTTAAAATGTTATGACGAGCATATTTCCCGAAAATTGACATATCTAAATATAGATAGTAACTTCTCAAAGTAGGACGACTATTTCAAGTGTATATTGGAAATCTGAGTAGATGTGTTTACCGGTTCTACTTCTGATCTAACAATAAAATATTTAAACTGACTTTGTTAAATTGAAATACCTTTTTAAAAAACCGTCTTAATTACTTAATTAAGTTGTGTTATTTATAGACTTTTATTTAAAATAATACACATGCAATACTTATATAGTTCACTGGAATATTCGAACCGAGTGAATGACATTTCAGGCACTAAATGCTTTTCTTCCCATAAGTCAGTTGGCATCGCTTTTTAAGCGACATCTTTAAAAATGTGTACACTAACGTGAAATGTAAATAACTCGTATTTTTGTATCGTGGAAATCACATGGTTGCTGTCATATTATTGAATAATTTAAAGTTTGGTGACTATGTTGAATAAATCTATACCATAGATCTTGCAATACAGAATACACCAATTACAGTTATGTCTACCTATTATTTTGACTTTTATCTTATAACTGTTCATAACTTTATAGCAACATTCCAGCAGCGTCTCCATATGTGGTATGCATCTCCATGTTAGTAATATATTTCAAACACGGAATTTTTATTGTGTCTGTCATGTTTGTCTTCGTAGAATGTTATATGAAACGTTCCAGTGGTGAAGTTGAAACATTCTCTCGAATATTTAACATCCGTCAACACGATTAGGTTGACCATTTTGGAATAAAATATTCACAGATAATGCTATATATGTTTTGATTGTCATGATTACAATCCCGATCCTTTATCCTTGATATGTACGCCACCGAATTAGATTCATCAAAGGATTTGCACTTACAGTTGCCACACGATAAGCCCAAAGTAATTCCCTTACTGAGTACCTAAACACATGCCACAGATTTGGTTAGGGTTCGTGTATATATTGTGTTGGTTATACTGTTATGTTCGGTCGGTTTTGTTTTCTTCTTTTTTTCACAATATCGTTTTCGACTGATAGTTTTTGGCAACCCTTAAGCATATTTTGCCTCTCTGTTAGTGTTTAGTAGCTGACTGTCCCAGAGCAAACTCATAGATCTAAAATAATCTGACAATGCCATGTCTAAAAAAGAAAAAAAAAGATAAACAGACAAATAATAGTATACAAGACAAAACACATATGACGAGTTACCATTATTTTAGGTTTAATTGTTTATCTATTTGTCTTTATTTATTTACGATGTATATTTACCGCTTTGATATATTCTATTTTGTCTTTATGTCCCATTTATAGGCATTCTTTTTTTCTGGTTTGTGCGTCCGTTCGTCCCAATTCAGGTTAAAGGTTTTGGTCAAGTTAGTTTTTTATGAAGTTAAAGTTCAATCAAATCAAAACTAAGTACATATGTTCCATATGATATGATCTTTCTGATTGTAATGCCAAATTAGAATTTTGAACCCGATTTTACGGTCCATTGAACATAGAAAATGATAGTGCGAGTTGGGCATCCGTGTACTATGGATACATTCTTGTTAATTCATCGTCTAATGAAAATGAATCAACAAATCACAATTTTGATGGATGGACCTCTGTCATTTTTAGCATCAACATTTCAAATACGAAAAAGGAATTATCTAAATGGAAGAAAGTATTCATTTCAAACGTAGTCGATTCAAGTTTTTTATTGAACCATTTATTGAAAAATGGCGTGTTTTTTTTTTTTTTTTTTAATTTAAAATACAAAATATCCAAAATATAACCACAAACAGGTCATGACTACAGAAAAAAATGTGAATGTAATAAAAACAGTCTTAAAAAAAAACAGTCTTAAAAAAAAGAAGAAAAAAATATGACAAAATTCAATGCGATTTTCATGAATCGCTGTTTTTACAATGCTTAATAAAAAAAAGTATTTATATATCATGTATATCATGTATATGATTTTACAATTAAATAGTAAACACGTCAACATATTGAACTATGTCACTTGAGGTCAAACATATGCAACTATATACATGTATTTCCTAAAAACCAACTGAAAATATGCAAGTCACTTTAGATAGCGCTATTAAATATCAACATTACAAGAAACGTTATCTAGTATATTTGCATAAATGTAACACGATACAACGTAATGCACTATACTTATCTATGATCGACTAGTTTTGAATAATGTCTAGTTATGAATTTATGCATTGTTTTAGAAACAAATGTTTGAACTTCCTCAGGCAAAATAGATCTGCATGAATTTGGATATTATTTTTATGGCCCTTTTGTTGATATAGTCCTTTAATTGTTGTGGTTCTTTTTCTTCTAACACTTTTAAGTAGTCGAATTTTAGCGTCCCTGATAAAAGTAAATCCAGAAAAAAAACGATTCAAACACTTTTTGAATTGCCCTTGGGTCTTTTTGTTAGACTTTTTGTACTTACATGAGTCGTATATGACACGGGATCTGCTTAACCTTCCGGAGCACCTGAGATTACAAATGATTTTGATGAATTGACTCATAAAAGAAGTTATTGTTTTTAAATGACAGGTTTTATAAAAAAAAAATGCGGTATGCATTCCAATGAGACAACTCTCCACAAAAGACCCAAATGACACAGAAAGTAACAACTTTACCCATTTTACATTTAGGTTAGTTTTTGATCGATTGACCTTTCTCTAATTCATCATCAACAAATATAAGAAAAAGAGAAAATCTAATTGGAGGAAAGTTTCCATGTGAAATGCAATTGATTTGCCAATTTAATTTATAAGAGAGATCCAAAAGATGCAAAACAAAACATAGAAATCTTAAGAAAGAAACCCATCGCAGACCGAAATAGAGCCAAGATGCTCTAGAATGGGAAGCTGATATTGCTTCAAATGTAGAACCCGTCGTGTAATAACGTAATGCATATAAATCTTTTTTTTAAGATAAGCGTTTAATTTTATTTCATAATTTTTCATATATGATTTGGTTTCTTATAAAATATTCCAAAAAGACTGAAAATCAAAATCGTATATTACTATAGTAATTAACTAATTTTATATCAGGTCACAGCTTATGAGGAGAAAAAAACATGACTATGTTCCATGCGATTTTAGTATTTATAACAGAGATTAAAATTGCATGAATGTAGTATTTGTTTATGATTTCAAGATTTCTTATTAACCAATCAAACGTATCGGATTAGGTAACACGAAATCAAATATATAAAATGATAAACTGTTTTGTTATACGTTGATATAAATAACTTGACGAACAATTGAAACATATCTGTGTCACTTTAAATATCACTTTAAATTTTAACAGTACGAAGAGGTTATATATTATGTTGCATAAATATGCCACGATTCAATGGAATATATAATACTGATCAATAGTAGAAGACTTTTAAAATATATCAATGCGTATTTGTCCGTTCTAATTACATTTAACAAACATATCTGATTCAGTTTACATATGTATAGAATTCAAGATTTGCTAAATTAACTTTTTTTAAAGATATTTACATAGCAATATTCGATTCAGATATAAAATCTCATAATACAAAGGACTGTTGAAATATTTTATTTTCAGGTTCAAAACGTTTCATTGAATAGCATTGTTTTAACATAACCTCTACATAAATTTTGCGTTCTCATGTTATGTCCGTTGATAACGTTATATGCAATTACCTGTGTCCCATGGAAACATTCTCAAATTATTCAAAATATTTCAAAGCAATATTAGTAAAAAGTAATAGAATGTCATTGATTAAAAGGATTTTGTAAAATTCCTATTTGAGGGTCTACACATTTAGAAAATACGTATGATCTGCATTATCATACGGTTTTTATCAATTTCATCTGAACTGTTCTAATAAATGGTTGTATTTAGAAGAAAAAAATCCCAAGACGAGAAAAACTGCATAAAATGTAAATTTACTTCTGACACTATTATAACCAAGACCACCATTAATCTTAGCTTGATTGGTGTAATTATAGAGTCAATTCCGGATTTACGATAAACGCAAAACTTATATCAATTAAACGTTCTGACTCCTTCAAATGTTTCTTCTGTAAACTTGATATCCAGGGAATTCAAGCTACAGCTTCATTAAACAACAGTGTAATTTGAAGTTACTTCCCAATAAAGTGATCCATGAATTCAAAGCATACTAGATGTAGAAAAACAATGGAAAATAAAGGAATATTTCATCACCTCAGTAATCAGAATTTCAATGTATATAACAAACTTTTCTCAAACTGTCCGTTTATAAATTTCAAACTGAGGTTTCAATTCCCTGAGACAAAGTTGCCCTCAAATGAGTTCGGCTATTTGTTTAATGTCTTTTTCGGTCATACATCTCTTCCATTCATTTGGTTCTTTGGATCCTTGAATCTCAGATATTCCGCTATGAGTGTTCCATGTAGAGGTAAATTCAGAAAAAACACTTTTCAGACACATGCAATTTATAAACAGTGGTTGTTTTGTGTGTTTTTTTTTTTTTCTTCATCGTTTTTACGTAGATTTAAGGTTTATGAACGCCTTATTTTACCTTTCCCAATTGTATTTCATTTCATCCCTTTTATTGCGTTCGTAACCTTATCTTTATTTCATTGGATATTTCAGTACAATCCGAAAACTTTAAATGAAGAAACTTCATTAACATTGCTTTTAAACTTAGTTTGATCTTGAATAATGACATTCTAAAAAATATATTGAATACGTTTTAATGGTAGTTTAATAATGGAAAAGATATCTGGGAACAAAAGACTTTTTTCCTAGTTTTGTACATCGAGAAGTATACGGTCGATATAATGTTTGAGAATTTATGCATGTGCAGATGATTGAACTTAGTTTGTCATTAAAACGTTTATTTTTATCGCGATTTATATGCCATTGATTGCATAAGGATAAATCTGAGTCAAATAAGCGCACTGTATTTTTTCAGTGAACAAAAGAAGTTGTCGATAGCATTAATTGAGAATTTATTGCACTGTAGTCTTTTCCAATAAATGTTATTTTAATTATAGTCCAACACGAGGATACGAAACCATCGATTCTTCTGTTATTCTTTGATTTTTTTGATAAACTGAACTTTTTTTCCTTTTCACAAAATTATTTACATAGTTTAGATGTGTGGAATTTTACTGGATTTTCTGTGCAATTGGATTTGAATGAAAATTGTTATCAGAAGGAAGTTTTCTGGATTAGTGAACGATCGGGTACGAGTAGCTATGCACGATTACACAAAGTAAGTCTTATTGATTTGTAACCACATTTAAAATGACCCCTGAATGTGTGATGTCTTTTGGAATGCGCAGTGAATTAAAAAAGGTATAAAACTATTATACTGGTCTTGCAAAACAGAGATATTTCAATTATTATTATTATAACTGTTTTATTTGTAATTCATTAGTATCAATTTTTGTATTACTCAACTTCAAAATCTTGCTGGCTTTGCTTGAATAATAACGATAATGCAACGAGTAAAATAAATAGTGGTAGTAGTATTTGTAATAGACTTTTAGTTAGTTTTATGTAGTAAATACAGTATATGCAAGTTTATATGCAGACCGTGTCTATGCTAAGCACGGTTCGTCATCCAATTGCCCCTCTAATATGAATGCTAGGTTTCATGTTGAAACATGATTTTCATTATGACGATATCAAAGAAAACTGCGTTCACTATTATCTTATAATAATGTCATATTGTTTTTGTGTATCAAGCTTTGTGATGTTTGCTGTTTTTCTGTCTTCATCATTTATAAATCCCCTTTTAAATAATAGATACCTGAAATGGACTTAGTTTTTCTTGGCTTAATTTTGAAAAAATACAACAAAACTAGCGAGCTCTTAAGTAAATTCAAAAAGATGAAGTCCGTCAAAAACTAAAAACAAATAAACGTTATAAACCCATGGAACGAGTGATTAACAACTGCATCACTTTATGGTAGGTTTAAACATGGTATTACAGCTAGAAGTGTATAGCTTAGAATAAAAAGTTGTCTAGAACAATTGAAACTGAACCAAACTATATGATCAAGGGCTTTTTTCAATCAGATTAATTACCAGTCATTTGAATTGGCCATGAACTAACTACCAGTAGTTGACGGTCGTTTCTTATTCCTGACAGTTTTTTTACCACCTTTGTTTGATATCGATATGTATTAACATTTCTTGGACATAAATTCTAATGAATGTGGAACATTTCTCAAATCTAGAAATTAAAGGCAACATAACTTAAAATAAACCGAATAAAATGATACTAGGTTGATGATTTGGTACGACAGATGCGATTAACCGATGGTTTGATCTCGTCAGTCATTTAAAAACAAAAGTCAAGCTAAAAAAAGGAATCTTAGAGAATTAGCCGTTTTAGAATCTAAAGCATAATGGGTAACTTCATTGTTCGTACCCACAAATGAAAATAACGTCACGTCATTGGTTAAATTTCCATTGTTTATGACATTTTTAACCAATCAAGACGTTTTGGTGTACCCTTTTGAAAATATTACTCAGTATGCATTAGATTTTAAAACGGCGAATTGTATGAATTTAAAACAGTGCGAGACCAGGTGCATGGACAGAGTACCTCCTTTTATGCATGGGCTATCCTTCATGCGAATGCGAACGCAGTTCTATAGTCCACTATCCGTCATTCGAATCCGAACGCATTTCTATAGTGCACTATTGGAATTCTATAAAATCTGTAGATGAAATGATTATTCTTCTAATGATCTACAATGACCAAAATATGTCGCTTGTGAATTGAGAACATTGCGTGCCATTCAATCAAAACGTAACTTAATGTTATGTGTAATATCCTGCTCGAACCATTTTGTGCAAGGAACATATAATGTAAATTGTTTTACATTGTCATATCGGGGCCTTTTATAGCTGACTATGCGGTAAGGGCTTTGCTCATTGTTGAAGGCCGTACGGTGACCTCAAGTTGTTAATTTCTGTGTCATTTTGGTCTCTTGTGGACAGTTGTCTCATTGGCAATCATACCACATCTTCTTTTTTTTATATATCATGTTATCGAGCCATTTCGTGTAAGGAATATATCATGTTAATGACGTACTTACTTTGAAAGCTTTCACTTGAGCAACATATAAATATAAATACATATAAAAACAAGAAGACGTTACATTATTGTTGAGAAATGTGAAGCTGACAATGGGAAAGCGGAATTATATTTCCAATTGTGTAAATATAGTACATTGAAAATGATCTGCATATGAAGGAGCATTGTTCTTTAAGATATCATCATCTATTTCCACTATGATGATGTTTATCTAGACGAGTCATCATCAATATATCTTAAATGGAATTTATAGAACGGGAATAAAGAATTATTCGTTCTGTCCTTCAGAATATTTTGTATTGGGTCTACTTCATATGAGTACAAAAACAAGTCGTCAGGTGCGATGAACAGAAAAATTCTATTGTTTTGCTTCCGGTCTGTTCAAATACAAATCCATCAAACTCACCAAATATGTTGCTGAACAAATAGTCATTTTTATGATACCGTCTTTGTAGTCGATGGATGCAGTGTGATTATTAGAAAAGTAGCACCATCCATGACTTGAAATTTGTGTCTTTTAATGACCATTTTTTTGAAAAACGATGTTGTTCATCTTTTAATTGAGCATGCGCAATAGTAGTGTTGATCTTAACTTTATATAAAAAAAAAGATGTGGTATGATTGCCAATGAGACAACTATCCACAAAAGACCAAAATGACACAGACATTAACAACTATAGGTCACCGTACGGCCTTCAACAATGAGCAAAGCCCATACCGCATAGTCAGCTATAAAAGGCCCCGATAAGACAATGTAAAACAATTCAAACGAGAAAACTAACGGCCTTATTTATGGAAAAAAATGAACGAAAAACAAATATGTAACACATAAACAAACGACAACCACTGAATATACAGGCTCCTGACTTGGGACAGGCACATACATAAATAATGTGGCGGGGTTAAACATGTTAGCGGGATCCCAACCCTCCCCCTAACCTGGGACAGTGGTATAACAGTACAACTTAAGAACGAACTATAAAAATCAGTTGAAAAAGGCTTAACTCATCAGATGGACAAAAATATAAGTGGACGTGGCCGGGTACTTATACATCCCGACACAACAAGACACAATGAACAGATCTGAGAGTACTCGCAGTTATCTGACAGCTAGTTCAAAGCCACTAACAACTAATAAAAAAATCATGCATCTAAGACTAAACTATCAATCCGTACACATCCAACATCCAATGGATTTAGTGTAAAGACATCATAAACAGCCAGAGAAAAACATGACCTTGTGCAATGCCAAGTTACAGGTATCGACAGATTGTAGATCCATGAATATGCATATATATAACATACTAGTAAAATTTAGTTAGCTTTTAATCTACTGATAACAAAATCAATATTTATTCCAATAAAAACAATATTCAATGATCTTATTACGGTGTTGAATAGGTAACCTTTTAGAATAAGTTTTTTAAAGGAGGACAAGTTTACATGGATCATTTCAAAAAATTTCCGGGCACGGTTAACAACATTTCCGTAAAAATGAGGATGTACTATCCCGTTTGAAATAAGTTTTCTACAGGTACATCCAAACTTCAAAACCAAATCTTTATATCTATGGAAAAATTTAGTAAAGGTTTTCAGTAATTTATGGTAACGATATCCCTGGTTTAATAATTTACCAGTAATACATAGGTTGCGTTCGTTAAAGTCAAAAACGTCACAACAGACACGGACATAGCGAACAAGTTGTGAAATATAAACACCGTAAGATGGTGCCAAAGGAACATCACCATCTAAAAATGGAAAATTAACAATAGGGAACGAAAAATCGTCTCTTTTGTCGTAAATTTTAGTGTGGAGTTTCCCATTTAAAACCGAAATATCTAAATCCAGGAAAGGACAGTTATTACCGAATAAATTTGATTTATTTAAAGTAAGTTCCTTGGGGTAAATTTCAGCAGTATATTGAGAAAATTCTTGATTATTTAACGAAAAAATATCATCAAGATAACGGTAAGTGTTGTTGAATTTATCAATTAAATGCAATTTCGACGGGTCTTTACTGAGTTTAGACATAAACTGTGATTTGTAACAGTACAAAAACAAGTCTGCTATTAAAGGGGCACAATTAGTGCCCATGGGGATACCTACAACCTATCGATAAACTTTGTTGCCGAAACGTACATAAATATTATCAAGGAGAAAATTAACAGCTTCAATCATCTCATCACACCTCCAGTAAGTATATCTAGCATATTTATCTTTCTCATTAGAGAAGAAGGCTTTAATGAGTTGCAGCAAATATATCTACATTCAGCTTTACCAAACGACCATTTAATTAAATAGGAAAACTTTTGTTTAATAAGATAGTGTGGAAGTGTAGTATAAAGAGTAGAAAAATCAAAACTATTAACAGAATCAAAAGGACCATCAAAAGCCCGTAATTTATCTAAAACATCCAAAGAATTTTTTACACTCCAAAAATGGTTTATACCACTATGTTCATATATTTTATTACAATAGTTTATGATAAGCTCTTTAATAGTAGTTAATGAACTAGTTAAGAGCACTGACAGATTAGTTGTAGAACACTTACTAGAGGCCGAAATGAAACGATATTTAAATGGTTTTTTGTGTAGTTTAGGTAGCCAATACATAGTAGGGACCTTCAAATGTTCAGAAGAAGCCTTAAGCTTTGATGTGGTTGTGATATGCTTGTTTACTATATGACTCTCTGTGAAGCGGATGGACTTGAATGTAGATGAATTTAAAATTTCATTCTTCAGAACGTCCGTGTAGTATTTACGGCATACCACCACCACATTGTTGGCTGCTTTGTCGGTTGGTACAAACACAAACCGATTTGAAAGTATTTGAAGTTTATTTCTTATTCTGGAAATAGGTGTATTATGTACTCTATTATTTACTTCTAAATTATTTTCAAAATGTGATATTCTCTTATCTACCACATTCATACATTTATTCAAATAAGAATCAAGGGATTTTTTATCAGATTTTTCCCGTTTACACCATTTTTTACAAAACGAGGAAAGAGCATCTTTGGTGACTTGACGACATTTTCTTAAACTATAAGTAATAGGTCAACTATATATGTTGTATAGAAGCATTGTTAACTGTTCATGTCTGCCTGGCATGGTCACCTGACCTTGACCTCATTTTCAAGGTTCATTGGTCTTGGTTAATGTTAAGTTTATGTGACAGTTGTAATAAAGCTTTATACTTAGGACTATCAACATAATATCAATGATTAGTATAGAAGGCGAGAAATTTCAGCGTGTGCACTCTTGTTATAATCAACACAACAGTTACTAACCCTAACCCTATACCAGTGAAATGAAAATAGCTTAATATTCAGGATCATCTTAGTTTCACGGTGTTTGCTAGTTTTTTCCTAAGTTCTTTGTACCCTTTATTTTTTTATTTTCTTTTAGTTTTCTTTTAAACATGCTTATGAGGGTATAAGATTTTGTATTCTGATTTTCGATATCTTCTATCCATTTATATTGATTCTAGTTATCCTAAACGATAAGGCTATAACCAAAATAATCCGAATTTCCCTAAAAAAATGAAAGCTAGAATAAAATATATATATACCTATTAAATGCTTCTAGATAGAAGTCCAAACTGGTATTTCATGTAAGTAATACAAATTCGGTACTGCAATGTTAAGCTACTTCAACAACACAATAGTCTGGCAATATTTAAACAGAGCGATATTATTTCGGTGCATTGTCAGTATTATGAAGTTATAGTACAAAGGTACATATTCAAACTCAATTGCGTGGTAAATAATTCTCTATTTTATTTCGACCGTGTTTGTGAAATAATTGTAGCGCGGGAAATCGAGCAACACACGTTTTTGGATTAAATATATTTCTTTTGTATTGAGACAATGCTTTTCATTATATATGGGGAAAATAATTCAATCAATATTTATTTTTTTTTTATTTTAAGAGTGCCATTTTCATAAACTAGCGAAATCCAAAATACAGTGTTATCCTGAGGGATTTAAACATCCATGGTATTTTAGTTCTCCGCAGAACAATTCCAAACTTCCAAATGATGGTTTTTGAAGTTGTCCATTTACCAACGTGAAATCACCAATGCTAATTATCAAGCATTGTGAAATGTATCGTTATGTTTATCATGGGAATAAAATTAACAAGTTCTCTGTTCCCGCAGTCATCAAGTATAATTAGCAGATGATTTGCTTTTGTATGTTATTTCATAAGAAACGTCTCATTTAAATCTCATGAAATAATAATTTTGTATCATGAAACGATTTTTCCCGCCTTAATTTCCCGCGGGAAATTTAATTACGGTTTTTATAATCAAGGCATCTCATTTAAAATGGACAATATCTCCGCTTCAGATCAGTGTATGAATATAATTAATATGTTTTGTGAAATACAATTCCATTAATTTATCAAAATATGTCATATAAAATGGATATAAAAAGACTGTTTGTAATGTTAGACCAACAAGTTGCAATTGTGACATAATAGGTCGGAAATTGGTTTGTCTAACGACTGCCATTCACGTCAATGTGTCTTATCAACTTTGTACATCTATTAGTTTGGCATTGACCGACCTAGTGAAGTACCTTTCTTAAGTGTTATACATCTATAGATAGGTTTTTAGTTGGAACTAAATTAACGTTTCATTCCGTGGTGAACATTTGATTTATGCGACTCGTTTTAGAGGAGATATGTGAGATGCAAACACTTATGTAACAATTCTTAAACGATTCAAATTAACATTGCTTTTTATCATAATAGTTGCATTGGTATGAAACATATATATGCATAATAAAGCAAATACACTTGTCATTTTCCTTTTACAACATGCTCAAAAATAACATAATCAAAGAAACTTAACATTTTGAAAGATACAAATGAAATTATGAGTAAACAAGGGTGAAAAAAGTATCCAGTTTCCTCTCAACTTATTCCACTTATATTTTTCAAAAGGGTTCAAACTCTTTCATATCCCGTTTTAACTACAATCATTGATATAGAACATCTAATATAGACTACAGCTTCATTGTAAATAAAGTACATAAAATAAACTCATTTCTGCAACAAAAATCGGAATAGCTATTACATGATGTATGAAAGTTTATTAAAGCAACATGACGGTTGCCACATGTGGAGCAGGATCACCTTACCCTTCCGTAGCACCTGTGATCACCCCTAGTTTTTTGGTGGGGTTCGTGTTGTTTATTCTTTAGTTTTCTATGTTGTGTCATGTGTGCTGTTGTTTGTTTGTCTTTTTCATTTTTAGCCATGGCGTTGTCAGTTTGTTTTAGATTTATGAGTTTGACTGTCCCTTTGGTATCTTTCGTCCCTCTTTTATTAGACACCAAATTTACATATTCGTCTTTCAACATGAAAGAGTTAAATGATTAATTCAATAGTTTTTTTTTTGGATAATATAGCAGTATTATTCCCAAATATAAGATGCAAGAAATATTTTAAAAAAGACATATTAGGATTTACAAATGTCAGAGTCCGATTCAACTCCTTGGCTAGACACAAGAAAAGTGTATCCTTGTAACATTGAACAATACGTATACAGGCATTACGTCAACAATCGCTAAACAATTATGGTCAAAGTGACATAAGAGTTAGTTTAATGTGAAGTTGAATTATTATATTACACAAAACAACAACTGATTATAGTATCAAAAAAATGAGGAAGTGTGGTCTGATTGCCAATGAGACAATTATGCACGAGAGACTAACGGACATGGTTGGGAACACCTTCAAGTTCTTGGAAGGATTTTATTTCTTTTTCTTTTATTTCATTTGCTAGGTTCAGTATTATTTAGACATTCGGTGTATATATCCAATTTGTAAAACTCAATTTCCTTTTTTTTCGTTGCTTTACTTTTTTTATATACCTGATTTAACACGTTTTCATTTTTTAAAACTTTTTTTCTAATAAGCAATTAGAGTGCATTAAGCATGTATATCAATTCTGCATTTCAAAATTTATTCAGGAATCTACTTCATTGTGATATAATTATATTTTCCGTTCACAGAATGTTTAATAATTCAAAACACTGAGGTGATATGCCCCTAGATATAGATGGCTTTACAATTTATAAGCGTTTATACTTAAAAAATACTCTCAAAATTAAAATAACTTTAATACTAATACTACGAATAGTAAATATATCACTATAAGAGTATCATTTTTTCTATATTTCGGGTATATTAACAAACCGCGCTAACGTTAATACAAAAAATTCCATTATTTTTATCGTTTATCTAAGTTGAATCCGTACGTAAACTAATAAAAAAATCAAACTGATTCTTCAAATACAGAAGATTTAGGCTTCCAGTGTAACAAAATCATATGTACATGAGCAATAACCGGAACTTTTATAACCTAAAATAAACATTAAAGTGAAATACTTTAAATGAAAATAAATGAGACATCTTAAAAAAAAGAAAGACAATAAATAATTGTATAATTGTAGATATTATATGAATTATAATGATAAAGTTAGTAATCAATGTCTTAACATTAGATTACGGATATTAGACCCATCGATTGCTTAATGCATATATACTGAATGACTTAAATGTAGAAACAATAAAAAATGAAAAATAAAATATGTACTATTCCTCGGGTCATTGTCTGTCGTTGGATTGCTTTGTCATCTTTTCAAATCAAAAATATTTTGAAATCAATTGTGATGTATATCTGTAATATATGTTTACACAGTTTTGACTTATGGATCCTAATTAAAATCGCATTAACATATTAGTCCTGTTTGGGCTGCTTATCCAATTTTGCTAATAAAGAAAACGATAGACAACTGTCAAACAAGTGGGAGGTCTAGACTTCTATAACACCAGGTTCAGTCCACCATTTGCTTCTAAAAATTTGTGTTCAAAGTAAGGCATACGGCAGTTACTTTACACTTTCGTTCCGTTCATTGATAGGATTTGATTTTTGTCAATTTTTATAGACTTTCCCTGTTTAAATTTGCCTTGGTGACCGATATTTTTGTTATCTCTTTTTTATGCTTATTTATCTATAATACTAAAATTACGAGGTCCAATTTGTCAGCCGTCATCACGTAAAAACGACGAATCAAAGAATTCAACTTTATATATAACTAATATAGTACAAAGGTGTAGATTAAAAATTACACCACTCCAGGTCCTTTTGTTTTCCACGTAATTAATATTGCCAATAATTAAGAAGTTCCGGGTCGAGTCCGATACCGATACCAATAGTATATTCACCTGTTACCGATTACCTTATATGTACGTTCCGCATCTGACAGGCGCACCACCAAACGGTGTATTCAGGATTAATATGCTATATAGTATTACACGGGTCATAATCACAGGGTTGACACTACTTAATTGTCAAATTGTTACCTATTGTAGTATTTTAATCAGTTAGACTTTCTAAGATAACAATACGAATACTAAAAATCTGGACTAAAGGTACAGTTTTCAATTTGTTAGCGGGCATGACGTAAAACAGCGAATCAAAGAATTCAATATTTATAACTAATATAGGACAATGCTGTTGATTAAAAATACTCCATTCCAGGACCTTTTGTTTTCCAAGTAATTAATATTATCAATAATTGATAAGTTCCAGTTCGACGGGTTCAAACAGAAAGATTTGAAAGCAGAGAAAACTGTGTATCTTATAATCAGCATGACTTTATCAGATGACAATACTAATACTAAATAAGGCTTGCGCATAGTTATATACTTTAATTCAGTCACGGACCCGCGATATACGGGTGTGTTCTAGTATCATATAAAATTAGTTTTGGTAATGCATTTATTTGTACTTGATACTAGTATATCTTATCTAAGTTTACCTCTGGGTTTCCATGGGGTTCACGTTGCTCACTCATTAGTTATCAGGTTTGTTTTTAATTATTTCTGCTTTTCGTCGTTTAAAAGTTTTGCGATGGAGTTTTTAGATTTTTATTGCTTAATAATTATTGTTATTTTTTCTTGGTGTTCCATTTCGCTATTTTATTTTATTGTACATGTTTTTATGCAGTTGCTGAGTATACTTCTATAAGAGCCGACTATTTAAGTGTAGGTAAAGTTTGAGTCTCTTATTGTGAGCAAATACATTTAATGTAAGTGGTCTTTTGTAATGGGATGTAAAAACATGCAATATGCAGCTGCTGAGTATAGTTCTATATGAGCATGGCATTCGAGTTTAGCTAAGGTTTGAACCTCTTATTTTGTACAAATACATTTAATGTAAGTGGTCTTGTAATGGGATGTAGAAACTCATAATAAAACACTGACCTCCATAAAACAATTTTAGATATGCCAGATTCCATAACTGACAATAGATTGAAGCTATCATACAAGTGAGGCTCTGGTTGAGTGTGTTGCGTGCAATTGTTTAAAATATATATCTTGTGATTGTTAAATTAATGGGTTTTGTACCAAATGGATTAGATATATTTAAAGAAACGTATAATCTTTCCAGGAAGAGTTGTAGTGCAGGGGATGAGAATGGTGATTGTTCCGAAGTTGACTTTCTTTCTTTTCAGTGGATTAATATGTATACGTCATCATAGCTAGTGGGGAGGTCTTTCTTTGCAACTTTATTATATGTTGAATTTTTAACCTTTAAATAAACTCATCATAGATAACAAGATTAAATTTTGTGTATCCTTTTGAACAAAATATGGCTTATTTTAATTTTTCTAGAAGTTACGATAAACGATATATAAATGGAAATGTAAATGACATGTTTTTGGGTGTTTGTTTTATCATCAAATTAAACAATAATTAAACTATAATGGGTTTATTTTACTTTGATATTCTGAAACTCATATATCATTTTTCAAGATCATAATTCTCAGTTCCTTACATTCCATTATAACCCTCATAACCGGATTGATACCGATGGAGCCTCATTGACTAGTCAGATTGTATAAGCTACAATAAACATTGTCTATTACAGGAGATTTTTATTGCAGTACTGATAGAACGAAATTCGATTTTTCATGAAAGTAGTTATGATTCATAAAGTGTGCAACTACGTCATCAATGGTTTTACACGATAGATAACAAGAGGATAATCTATGAAGTACACGATGTATACGGCCTTACACAATTGTTGTCAATATAATGGAATTTTATGCGACAATAATCTTCGAGTTTGAATGAATGTCCTTTTGGTATCTTTTGTCCCTCTTCTTATACAAGTAAGAGGTTTATCTAGCTATAAAACAAGGTTTCATTCGCCCTTTTCTGAATAAGAAAATGCCTGTACCAAGTAAGGAATATGATAGTTATTGTCTATTCGTTTGGTGTGTTTGGGATTTTGATTTTGCCATTTGAGTAAGGACTTTACGTTTTGAATTTTCCCCAGAGTTCAGTATTTGAGTTCTACTACTTTTTTTCGTTAATATTTATACAATGTATAAATTCATCATAGATACCTGACTTACAATTTTGTTAGCTGGACGTGCGTACTATATTAGTTTTTCACCGATTGATCGGCTACAATTTTAAACATATTCTCATTCTGTTTCTGTAATGACATTTCTGTTCATTTGCTTGATGTAATTGAGTATGTAAATTAATATTTAAACAGTATTTTGGGGAGTGATGGGGAAAGTAACAAAACTGTGCGAATTAAACAGTTGAACATATTTTGGTATTCCTGTAAAATATAAGTTGTGTTTCTTTATTAGTTTTGACGTCCTATTGTATTGTTTGATTCGTAGCAAAAAATGGTGTCCTGTTATTATGTTTAATGTATAGCAAAATAATGTGATCCAAAGTTAAAATATAACATTTCAAAAGTCAAGCACAAGTTCATTTATTTTTTCAAATTTTCAAAGTGTGTAGCATAAATGAAAAGGCGATTCACATGCTAAATATAAGAATTTATATATCTTGCCTGCCTGACTTAATCTACCTTGTTCTGAATAGAGAACAAATGCAGCGTTGTTGGGAATGATAATCTATGAAATGAAACCATATGGCCTACAGGGATGGATATATCTCAGCTTAATGCATTTCTTTACAGAGTAATAAAGAATAAATGTAAATCTGAAGCCATTATTATAGATCTGCATGTTTGATAAGGAAACGATAAAAACCACAAAGTGCGCATTACCTCATCGCTTCCTGTGATAATGATTATAGATGGCGCTCCATTTCTGGTTATTTTCTCACATATATAGCAGTGTTTCGATTGTGTTTGATTTTATATGATGTAGAGATTTATATGGTAGTATTTTGATTATGTTTTAACGTAAAGATTTAACCCATGTATTTTTACTGATAGGACAAGAAAATTGAAATAAAATTTTCAGGGCTTTTAAATACTAGTTCAGACGCAGGCAAGTAAATAAACTCATTATAGATACCAGGATTAAATTTTGTATTTACGCCAGACGCGCTTTTCGTCTACAAAAGACTCATCAGTGACGCTCGAATCCAAAAAAGTTAAAAAGGCCAAATAAAGTACGAAGTTGAAGAGCATTGACGACCAAAATTCCTAAAAGTTTTGCCAAATACAGCTAAGGTAATCTATTCCTGAGGTAGAAAAGCCTTAGTATTTCAAAATTCAAAAGTTGTGAAAACAGTTAATTTGAAAATATGAACATATCAATGATAATTCATGTCGGCACAGAAGTGCTGACTACTTGGCTGGTGATACCCTCGGGGAATTAAAACTCCACCAGCATTTGCATCGACTCAGTGGTTGTAAACAAACTCATCATAGATACCAGGATTAAATTTTGTATTTACGCCAGACGCGTGTTTAAATGTGCGAAATATGTCTACATTCATGTAAGTGTTTCACTACATTCGGTTAGTTAGTTATTCAATGATTCAACCTGTCTAAAATTATCTATCAGAAACCAATATTCAATATAACCAAATCATAACAGTTAACAAATTGTTGTCCACTTATATAAAACAGTAGTATACCGTTGTTCAAAAGTAATAAATCATTTGAGAGAAAACAAATCCGGGTTACAAAATAAAACTGATAGAAACAACACTAAAGGAAACACATAAACGATGGAATGTTATGGAGAAAATGCGTTTCTGCTTATTCACGAGTTTTAATCATGTAACTGTTTGTAAAAGATATGATTCCCCTGAAAATAGGATTAACTGGTAAAACCATTTTAACAAAATGTTATTTAACATGATAATACAATGAGTGTTTTCCTCGTGGATTAACGTTTGGCAAGATGTGTAAAACATTAATAATTGATGCACAATTAAAACATAATAAACACTTCATTGAATTATACTATATGTATACATCTTTGTGTTAAACCATGGTCTGTGTTCCTCGTGCAACATTAGTATTGTATTACGACACATGCATATATGTTTACTCAAACTAATGATGTTCTATTAAAAGAGAGGTGGATTATACTAAAGGGACAGTCAAACTCACATGTTTGTTTACACTCTTGATGCTGTTACATAATCCTATGTTGGCGGATCTAGAAGTTTTCATAAGGAGGGGGCGCGACCTTAGCCCCCTGGATCCGCCTATGCTGACTTCTGTGCTACTATTTGTCGTTTTCTTAGTGAGCCATGGTTGTCAGTTAGTTTTCAATAAATGAGTTTGACTGTCCCTCTGGATTCTTTTGCTCCCTTTTCTGGCTCTGGCCGTTTTTGTTTATTAAGCTAATCAGTTTTTAAAAAACAAAATGAGTTAAGTTCGGTTTGTGGTAAATTTGGCATCTCAAACTTTTGTTTTTCATATAGTGCTTTGTGGACTGCTTCTTCACCTTTAGAATGACATTATGCTACAAATATTTGCTTTTATAGTGATTAAGATTATAACACAATGTTGACTGCTGTACCCCTATATGACAGTTGTTGTCCGTTCGTTTGATGTGTTTGAGCTTTTAATTTTGCCATTTGATTAGAGACTTTTCGTTTTAAATTTTCCAAGGAGTTTAGTATTTTTGTGAGTGATGTTAATGGTTGAAACCATTGTGAAGCGTTGAGTATATGCGCCCACTATTAAGAGAAAAAATGCGCTATTGATTGACATCATAAAATAAAAATAGATTTTTCTTTATCTGACAGACATTTATGTTATATTTGTAATGGTCTAGTATTGCTCTCTTAACTATATTAGTATACTCAGTATTAGCAGTTAATTTTTTTAAATAGAGTGGCAGTCTTTCTACAAGGCTTTAATACCACAAGGGAAATTATTCTAAGTTGAAAGAAAATATCATGCTAATTGAAAAATAGTCTCAAATGACTTTAATATTATATCTTGTGTTATTTTTATATGTCAGATCCATTTAGAATCGTGCAGAAAAAAACAGAAGTGATTTACTGTTACGAATAAAAGTGATCAGACTAATATGTATGCAGTTCAAGATTTAACGAAATGCACATTTTATCGTATCAAGTGTCATAATCTAGTTTTGAGGCAAAGCGGTTTATTTAAAGTGTGTTTGAATGTTCTCTCTTATATTATTAATCAATCATTTCTTTTACAAAATGAGAAATTATAATATGAAACGCCGTATTTTGATTTATTTTTGTGTAAAAACAGCCAGTATTTTTTTTAAATAAAATTAACAATGATATTTCAAGTGTATTTTCCTTCACTCACATCGTTTTGAATTGGCATCAACTATTTGTTACTGAACTTTAAGCAAACAACTGTAAATTAATTATACAAAAAAATGTTTACTTAAATCAAACATAAACGAGCTGCTGGATGTGGTTAACAGAAAATAATTAAAGAACATAATTGTAAAGAAATCAAATTAAGGAGTTGCAAATATATAAAAAATAAATGATAATGGACAAAACAAAAGAAAGAATACAGAAAAATGGTTTATATATTAATCAGACATCCAGTGCCACCCTTTGTTCGTTCTACTATTCAGACCTCAATACATTTATATCTGATATACCATCGGAGATTTGAATGAAAGTTTAAACATAAAGTAACATAAAATTAACAGTTTTGTTTGACCAAGAACGTACATTTTATATCATTAGTTTGATGTTTTATTGTCATGTCTTCAATTGTACATTGTATAATTCCAAAACCACAATAAATCCAATCAAGAAAACTTCGCGCCATTTTTAAGTCATTAGCTGTTGACGATTTATATAAATCAGAAAAAGGTTTCGACATCAATTACATGATTGTCACTCAGTTTGGAAAGCTTGAATCCTGTAAGATCTTAATTGTACTTGTCTAGTGATAAGATTTTAAGGTTTGTGTAAGGATCTTTGTGAAATTAATGAAGACATCAAGAGAGAAAATTGTAATTGATTTAAGCTATATTTGACGACAATACCCATTTACGACTTCTCAAATATAGAACCGGAAACGGGGTTGGTGAATTCATGACATTTGTATATATAGTCTCTAAACAGAATAAAACCAACGAACATGGAAAGCGTACATATAGTTTTAAACTGATTTATTCTTTAGAAGGAACCAGCATTCATGAATTCTATGAAAAAGGATATGAAAAAAATCCACAGGTAAATCATTTCTTTTTGCTCTTACTTAATGTTACTATGGTACATGAAGTTATTTTTCGTTTTTATGTGCGATGGTTACAAAAAAATCATGTATGATAGCCCGTTTTACAGTGTTTTGTTCCGTCAAAATATAAGTACATGTCTGTAAATAGAAAAACATAAGATTTTGTATAAAATCAAATTCGTTATGACAACTAACTGACAAAACGAAAAAATTAAATCTTTACAATTTTAATTTTCCCCGACAACAGACACATACTCTTATAACTACCTGGAAGTAAGTTTTTTTTTCCATATTCTGTTTGACTTTTGTTTTTGTTTTTTTTTGTGTTGAGTGATGTAAATAAAAGATTTCAAATTAATAAATGTTTTTTAAAAAAAAACCAACATAAAAGGGTCCTTAATGTATGACTTTAATCTGTTAATTAGATGTTTGGCAAAAAAAATCTGATGAAGCTTGAGCGCGGGCATTCGGTGTGTTCGATTTTACTCATCTAGATATATATTTCCATAGCAGTGTACATTTTTTTCAAACTAACATCGATGTAAAAGTAAAATTTCGTTAAAAAATTATGTTAATGATTTATCTCTTTCCATTATTAGGTAATTTTTTACCGGGTTGACACCAGTGAACAAAGTAGAAATTAAATTTAGATGAAATCTTACTTTTAAGCCAGCAGCCATGAGAACGGCTTATATTTAACCCCGCCAGTCTGTATGTCCCTGTCCATGAGAACGGCTTATATTTAACCCCGCCAGTCTGTATGTCCCTGTCCTAAGTCGAGAGCATCTAATCAAGTGGTTGTAGATTGTTGCTGTATTTCATATTATTTCTTTGTCGATTATTATTTTGTAAATAAAACTGGTTTTTAGTTGATTAACATCAATCACAGAATATGTTTTATATATTTATACAATGGATGAATTGATCTACATTTTTCATTTCGCAGGGATTTGTCCATTTTTTGTATATCGTTCGGTGACCCGTAGTTCTTAATGTCTACATCATTTGGTGTATGGTAGAGAGTTGACTCATTGGCCATCACAACACATCTTCTTACTTTTTAATAAGCATAGTACATACCATGGAATTAGGTAAAAAAAATTAAAAGCGAAATAAACTTTTCATTTATTGTTTTCTGTAAAAGCAACAGAACAAAATACAAATCGAATCACCAATCCTCTATAGGGCAATATATAAGGTATAAATTATTGAATACATATATTCTATCTAAACTAAATGCACTTAAGGTGTCAAATTTCACCACCAAATAGAAAGTAGGAATTAGAAGACGAGTTGTACTGATTTGTGGTAAATTTACTCTCATCAGATTGCTGTCTTAAAGGCTTCCAAAGAAAAGATTTTTTGGTTGGTTAATGAACGGACATCAGTCATGCAACTTTAATTAATCTACAAAACAAAAAAGGCGTATTTTTTTTTTTTACTAATCGTAAATAGATGTATGCAAAAGTATCATAAAATATTTAAATAGTATTAACTATTTTTAACAGCCTACATGTATCTCCTTTAACTTTATAGACTCACATGTTTTGAAAAAATTTTAAGCATTTGCGAAACATTAAATAAGATAGGCTTTGAAATAGTTGATTACATTGTAAAATTCTCATAAACAAATGTATCCATTATTTGCGATATTCTGTGTTATAATAGAAAAATCTTTGTATATTCATTCCACGCAATCAGCATGAGCATAGCAAAAAAAAATAAAAATAAAAAAACAAGAAAGGACAGTGCGTGTATCGCTGTTCTTCGTCTTTATTTGGCAAACTAAGATTTGATTATACATATAATTAATGATTCAAAAAATTATAAACAAATAATACCGATTCAGAATAAACATTACACTTGTTTTTGTCCTATCGCATATAAGTCATACATGTTCCGAATAATTAACAGTGAATACAATAGGTAGATTTTGAAAGAGGTATATAGCTTTTTCATGCAGAGGATGGTTTGCAGTCTTTATGACTATGAACTACATCGAATTTATGATTGAGTCGGCAAAGTTCACACACCAAGGAACTCCGTCAAAACAATCTTTATAACAAATCATAAAACTATGTCATTATCGATAAACTATAACAAATTCATTCTCCTCTACATACAAACCTACTGTTGTAAAGTGCCCCTATAATTGTCAAACTTATGTTATAAAATCATAAAATATGTATTTGATCCATACTGATATCCAATTCAATTCCAGATTAAACAATACTAGAAATTGTTCATTTTCCCATATCGATAATAAAGTGTTGTGATACATGACTTCAGTTGAACGGATAAACCACGTGATGATTTGATTACCAATGATTTTTCACGTGACATTGAAATGAACCTGTCAGTGTGGCGTCATAATTGATGTCTTTCCTTGGAAACCCAACAATGTGATTTGTAAATAGAACAATTACCTTTAAAAAATATGTGAATACAAATATATTTTTGATCTTGAATTCTAATCTTAATCATCAATGATGTTAGGAGCAAAGTGGTATGAGTACTTTAACTGTGGTATCACTAGCCCCTGTATGTGAGCTCGAACCATGTCATTCGACTCCAATTTTAATTGATTAGGATGGCCAGTTTTCCTGCCGAATGTCGATTTTTTTCTCGGGCACTTCGGATTCGACTACAATACTAGCCGGCGCACTGATAACGAAATACATATTAATGTTTTTTTCTCAATTAAAGTGGTAAAAATATTGTAATCAAGTAGATATTCTAAATCCAGATTTTCCCCATACCTTAAATTGTGTAAAAACGATAGATAGCGTCGTAAATTAAAAAAAAAACGTTTGCACTTTACGCAAAAATTAAATTCTGACAAAAAAACCAATAAACTCCCCTCTTTGATGTTAAATGGTTGCTCTCTTATAAGGTTCTGTGCGAATCCGAATATGTTATGCGATGTTTCTATCATTTCGAAAACTGTAATTGCCAACGATAAAGACTGCTCGATAGGAACACAATAAAGATCTAGATCCGATAAACAGTTACTTGGCTTTCAAAATAATATGTACAAATTAAAAGAATACAGATTATCCCAGGCATATATAACCTTAGCCATATTTGGCGTAACTGTTTGGAATTTTGGATCCTCAATGCACTTCACTTTTGAATTGTTTGGCTTTATACATATTTTGATATGAGCGTCACTGATGGGTCTTATGTAGATGAAACGCGCGTCTGGCGTACAAAATTATAATCCTGGTATCTTTGATAACTATTTACACCACTAGGTCGATGCCACTGCTGGTGGACGTTTCGTCCCCGAGGGTGTCACCAGCCCAGTAGTCAACACTTCGGTGTTGACATGACTACCAATAATCTGGTCATTTTTATAAATTTCCTGTTTACAAAACTTTTTAATTTTTCGAAAAACTAAGGATTTTCTTATCCCAGGCATAGATTACCTTAGCCATGTTTGGCACAACATTTTGGAATTTTGGATCCTCAATGCTCTTCAACTTTGTACTTGTTTGGCTTTATAAATATTTTGATATGAGCGTTACTGATGAGTCTTATGAAGACGAAACGCGCGTATGGCGTACTAAATTATAATCCTGGTAACTTTGATAACTATTTACACCACTAGGTCGATGACACTGCTGGTGGACGTTTCGTCCCCGAGGGTATCACCAACCCAGTAGTCAACACTTCGGTGTTGACATGAATATCAATAATCTGGTCATGTTTATAAATTTCCTGTTTACGAAACTTTTTAATATTTCGAAAAACTAAGGATTTTCTTATCCAAGGCATAGATTACTTTAGCCATGTTTGGCACAACTTTTTGGAATTTTGGATCCTCAATGCTCTTCAACTTTGTACTTGTTTGGCTTTATAAATATTTTGATATGAGCGTTACTGATGAGTCTTATGTAGACGAAACGCGCGTCTGGCGTACTAAATTATAATCCTGGTACCTTTGATAACTATTTACACCACTAGGTCGATGCCACTGCTGGTGGACGTTTCGTCCCCGAGAATATCACCAGCCTAGTAGTCAACACTTTGGTGTTGACATGAATATCAATAATCTGGTCATGTTTATAAATTTCCTGTTTACGAAACTTTTTAATTTTTCGAAAAACTAAGGATTTTCTTATCCCAGGCATAGATTACCTTAGCCATGTTTGGCACAACTTTTTGGAATTTTGGATCCTCAATGCTCTTCAACTTTGTACTTGTTTGGCTTTATAAAAACTTTGATATGAGCGTCACTGATGAGTCTTATGTAGACGAAACGCGCGTCTGGCGTACTTAATAATAATCCTGGTACCTTTGATAACTATTTACAACAGAAAAACACTCCAGGTGTACTTGCATGAACAATAAGTATGTTCGATTCAGAAATACTAGAAATAGGTATGATAATGGTAAAAGGTTAATGGTCAATTCATATTGAAAAGGGTATCATTATGGTTAAAAGTGTCCGAAGTTTTGCCAATGAAACATCTATTATAATTGTTAAGGTAAAAAAAAAACACTGAAATATAGATTGTAAAGTTTAATCCCTCACTTAAAACAAAAATAATAAGTTTAGATAATCTCATCTTTCTTTTCATTTTTCTAACCTTTCTGAATACGAATATACTTTCAAATTAGCGATATAATAAAACATCAACTATTTTTTCTAAATAAAACAATAATAAATCTATTTAAGGGCTGTCAACATGTCTATCGTAACTCTCTTACAACTTGGTTTGGCTCGTCTTAATTTGATAATACTGTTAACGTCTTATTAAATTCAGTTTCAATTGAGTGTTCAGTTCCATCTTATTTATATCAATCGATTGTCTCTCTTCTCGTCAATTCTCGTCTATTATCTCTTTTCTCGCGTGATTCGAGTTCAATAAAATCATTACCTTTTGTGTAATGTTTTGTTTTTTTATTTATGTGAAAGCAGATTGGTATAAGTTGTAAACGGACTTTGTTATGATTTTCTTGTGCACAACGGGTATTATCTGGTATACCAATTAATTACTTGTATCGAAAAAATGAAGGGGAAAAATAAATTGAAAGATTTAAAAGTTTTAAAAAAAGACAATACGTAATGGAAGCCATTTAACTTCTAGAGGAGTTATTTTGTTTTTGTCTGAGTCAGAATTTTTTTTTTTTTTTTTTTTTTGTGCAAAGGACGAACTATTTTATTTAGGTTTTCAATGCTATCAATCAAATTATTTTGTTCAAAATTTACACTATAAGGTATGGGGTAAACAAGGATTCAGATTTTTTTTTAAAGGAAAAGGCCATATTGGATTTTATATATACCAAGTGCAAAACTACAGTGAAAGAAAACAAGTTTACCTTAAAAAAAAAGAAACTTTCAAAGGGGAACGACTCTGGCGAAACTTTCAAGAACAATGAAAATCGCAGCAATAATTATTGGGATTCTTAAATGTATAATTTATTAGCTGTTTGAATAATCGATTCCCCGTCCACTATTTCAATGGCAAAAAGGAGTCGAATCGACCATTTACACCTGACAGTAATGGAGAAAAACTAATCAATCAAACACTGGTGTTTTTCCCCTTCCAATTGACTGCTGTTTTCATTTACGGCTAATACAAAATGACAACTATCTAATATTACCCCGATTATATTCTTAAACAACCTTTCCAATATTGCTTAACTTGGCCTGTTTTGATATTTATCACCAGTTTTTATGTTATTAACCTATTATATAGATCGATTTATTGGCTTTCTATAACCCACCATATTTTATGACGAACAGAATGATTTCGATTTACTTCCCTTTCCCCAGTCATAGCACTGTATTTTGTTTTGTAGCGATTGAGAGCTCTAATGAACACCTGTAGACAACTTTTCTCATTGTTAAATGCCGAACGTTGGTAGACAATTGTCTCCTTGGCAATCCTATCGCATCTCCTTATTTTTATACTTGTCAATAAATTGCAATATGGGTAAATATATGATGAAAGGAATAATAATCCTTATTTACAGCCTTACCAGGACAGATAGATTGGCATGTATTTTACAATAATTTAATTTTGGATGTAACGCGTCTTCTGATTGGATGACGTTATTTTGTAATCAGCCCATAGACATAGTTTAGTCATGTGACCGTGACGTCATCAACGTTTTTTCATGGTTTTCTACGGTTTAAAATGTAATTTAGAATTAAATTATAAGAAATGACTGTAATATTTTTTCTGTCTATTCGAATTAACATAAAAAATGTGGTGCACACTGTTAAATAACCCGCTACGCTCGTTATTCAGTTGTTAATTTTTTTATGATATTTCTTCATTGACAGAAAAAATATTACAGTCATTCCTTAAATAGATCCTATAGGATATTATCGACGGAAGTAATCTCCTTATACATGAGTTTGATAATGCCTTCTATGGAATTTTCATCTCATTTGGTAAAGGTCCATATGAAAAATCTACATCACTTTCAGCATACATATGCACCCTAAAAGATATTAAAACTGTCAGCCCACGAATCACATTTTACATGGTTCTTCAATAGGCATATAAAAAGTATAATTCCCACACTTCTTACAGGTAGTCAACCATGTTCGTAAAATATGTAATTGTTGCCGCTTACATTACACTGACATATGTGCACTTACTTTTGATGTAAAAGATCTTAATTAACTAAACATTTTAACCGCTTAAAAGAAAACTACTAAGAACAAAATCTAGTTTCACCCACCATTTTCTCCGGGAAATGCCTGTACCCTGTCAGGACTAGGCAGTTGGTTTTAATTTGTTCCGTCAATTGATAGCGTTTAATTTTGGCTAGTTTTTATGGATTTCTACTTTTTGACTTTGTTTTGGAGTTCGATTTTTTTATACTGTTCTTTAGATCTTTTTGTGAGATGGTTTGTATTTATAGTAGAAAAAAAGTATTCTTTTTTTGCGTACCTACATGTACAATAGTTGTTACTGAATTTTTTTTCTGAATTTGGATTACATGTAGTCTGTTGAAGCATATATAATCATATCTTGTCCCTACTAGCATGACTAGTGACCTTTTTTCACGTATTATAACTATTGTTAAGTGCAATAGAGCCATTCGGAGTCACACTGGTGTGTATTTCGGTAAACATGCAGGCGTAATAAAGTCAAATTATAAATATTTTTTTCATATTGAAATTGTTAATAAATGAATCCTCCGTGATGACAGATTTGATCTTCTTAGATTCTACAAAGAAAAAGGTGAAATCTTCATTATGCATATAAGTATAGACATATATACACTGGAGAGTAACAAAAACGAAGAATTATAACATAATGTATTTTGAATTAAGATTAATAGTGATAAAATTTGGTTTACACTGATTTGTGGTATTATCTTTTGGGTTAGAGAATATTAGAAAATTACCTCCCCTGAGATTTAGATATTGGAAATTACCTCCCTAAGGAATGAAATAGTTGCCATTTTACTGTTTGTATCATTCTCTATTCTGTCGGTTTGTGTCTATGGGTAAATCATTTCCGATGAACAATTATGTCTAGTTTCCTTAAATGTCTAGAGAATTTCTTGATCTTTTTGATAAAAGAATCAAATCATCATTCTGTTTTGTAGCGGTCTATTTCATCACTGTATAATGTAATTTGTCAATTTAAACGAAGTTTTATATCTTATTTTCATATTGATGAATTTCAAGTTATAAAAAGAATGGATTCTAGCGATTGTTTGATTGAGAAATAAGCCGATAAAAAAGAAATCTACGTAAAGGGCATATCTAACTGTAAAGGTAATCTATAGAGCTTAACATATATTTTAAAAGCATTAGCTTAGAAACAGAAACTGCAACTATGCATGAATCATTTGTTAAAGTTCATGTTGCTTCATCTTTACTTATCAGTCCATTTTTAGATAACAGTTCTTTGCTTTTTCATCTTTTCTTTCTACCCTCCTTGATTGACTTCTTTTCTTCGTATCTTGAAGTTCTTATTTGTGTTTCACATAAGGTTGTGGCTCTGTCAACTTTGAAAAGCGATTTCGACTGCTAGAATGTTTGTTTGTTTGAATATGGAGATATAATTTTCATATGACGTCATATTGAAAGTCTTCTAATCGTAATGTTGTTCTTATTTCGAGCACGATTATCGGGAATATTAAAAATATACAATCGTTTATATGGGGTAATTTTCATTACTATCAGGAAGTGAATAAAATGACCCTTTTATTCCACAAAAACAACATGTCTAAAACCAAAGGATTCTGGCTAGCTGACTGAATTTAAAAAAAAAAATAAGTGAAGCGAACATCCTTAATACTCAAACCAGTATTGCTCTCTTAAATGCCGGGCATTGCCCTTCAAAGACATGATGAAGCGGGCTACTAGTATTAACAAGTAATTCAAATTTATTAGTCATGTATACATGTGTACGGGATAAAACATCTGCCCTGCAATTATGAAAAAAATGGCATTGAAGTATAAATGGGTGAAATAATTATGACCCCGTTCCTGTCATATTCGGACACATCTGCTGTTGTCTGCTCTATGGTCGGGTTGTTGTCTCTTTGACACATTCCCCATTTCCATTCTCAATTTTACATAACTGAAAGTCTATATGGCATCGTTTGGTGCCTCGGGTAAATTCGACAATATCAAAATTCGTTTGCTTCATAATGAATTACATAAGAAATACGAACCAGCAGGCATCATTAAAAAGAAAAGAAAATTAACAATTGGCTCATCATTGTTCCATTTAACTTAATCAATATCGCTTCTTAAAATAGGATGTAACGACTACTCAAATCATGTTATAATAGTACTTTCAGGTATGATTTTCTTGGAAAAACTGTTAAAATATCTACTGTCTCTTTCGATAAAGTATACAAAATTACCTGGCGATTAGAAAATATACTTATTTTATTAGCGCATATGCGTTTTACAAAAAAAAGTTGTGAATTTGACATGTTTGCAATGTGACGGCTATGTTTGTTTGTTTTGCTCAATATTGTTGTCAATATAATAGAATTCTATGTGACTGTCATCCAAGCGAGAGGTTTTGTTAACTATAAAACCAGATTGTATCCATTATTTATAAAATACGGAAATGTCTGTACCAAGTTAGCACTTTGGCAGTTGTTATCCAATCGTTTGATGTGTCTAAGGTTTTGATTTTGCATTTTGAAAAAAGACTTTCCGTTTTGAACATCCTTCACAGGCATTTTTGTTTGTTTGTTATTTTACTTTTTTGTGAACAAAGATAATAAATAGCCTAAGTTCAAGCGGTTAATTGGTGCTAAAATTGTTTTAATTTTTATATAATTGCATGAAAGTTGATGTACATTTTACAATACAAATGTCTTTAACTTCTCAGTTGCAAGTGTGTCATATTTAGATAATTCTGTTGATCCTATTTAACAGCCTAGATATCGTAATAATACCGTAATGAGTAACAATCTTGCAAAAGTCTCGTGCAACGACTTAAAAACTGGGGATTTTCACCAATTAAAACGCACCCAGGATAATATTTGAAAATACCAAAATCAATGCAATTCAAGTTTGACAGATAAACATAATACCACGCCAACGTAAATATTTAAATAGAAACATGTCAATCAATACACCTTCTTTTAAACTTTTAACAATGCCAAGAATTATAGATTATGTATCAGACTACACCAATACTTTGATTTGTTTTCAATACTCTGGCCTGACTCGGGCTGGCTACTCCAATATTTTGATTTTTTTCAATACTCTGGCCTGACTCTGGCTGGCTACTCCAATATTTTGCTTTTTTTCAATACTCTGGCCTGACTCTGGCTGGCTACTCCAATATTTTGATTTTTTTCAATACTCTGGCCTGACTCTGGCTGGCTACTCCAATATTTTGATTTGTTTTTAATACTCTGGCCTGACTCGGGCTGGCTACTCCAATATTTTGATTTTTTTTTCAAATCTCTTGCCTTACTTATGGTTATAGCTTTAATGTAAAAAATCAGGTTCAATTAAATCGGGAAAATTTGAATATGCTCACTTAAAAATGAGTTCACGTGTTTAATATTTTTTTGTTTTATAATTTTATACAAATTTAATTTTCTAAAATGATTTAATTATTGAAGAATGCTTTTTAAACTTGAACTTTAGTAATCTCAACATTTAATGAATGGTAAACTGTTTAAAATGATTTTTAATCTACAGAACTTTGGTTATTTTCTTGCAGGAAAAATTTATTAAAAGTGCTCCAGATATAATACAATCATCATTAGCAGGGAATATCTTGCTTTCTGAGGGCGTATGTCGACATTCATTTCGCTGAATTGCATGATTTTTATTGCTTTTCGTTCTTTTGTCATAATAATATAATACTAACTCTAAAACAACAATAAACTAGAAATTTAACCTATACTTTTGTTTCATGTTGTAAGCGACATGTTTTTATGAGTATTGTAAGCGACATATTTTTTCTTCAGCAGATCTAGACGACATGAAAATGCAGCAATGATTTTTAAGAATAAATTTTTAGTATAAGAGTAATTAACAGATTTATGATTTTTGTGCTTTTGTTCCGTGTTGTAAGCGACATGTTTTTATTTGTATTGTAAGCGACATAATTTTTGTTCAGCAGTTCTAGACGACATTTAAAACCACCTTTGATTTTTATAAATACTTTTTTAATATAAGATTGATTAACAGATTCATGCTTTTATACTTTTTAAGCATCCCAACTAATAGTTTCATTTGTAAGAAAAGAATGATGCATTTATATTGTATCATTTCGCATACATCAATAACCACGCTTACTGCAAACCGTTTCTACCATTTTAATTTTACTCCTTGTCAGCCTTTTAGCATTAGGCGTAAGAAAGAATTAATTTTGAAAGGAAAATCGCAGCCGACATGTAAAAAAGAGTTATCTAAATAGAAATAAGAGACTCGAATTGTCGTCTACAAGCTAGAAAGTCAATATTTAATAATAGTTTTGACACCTTTTGGTAGCATTTGTATTCAATCATATCGCCCGGACTTAAAACAGAAAACGTCAAACATAATAATTACGTCATTAATATACGAGAACATTGCATGATAGGAAATATTAGATATTCTCAGCAATTCTGAAGATGTTTATCTAAACATATCAGTTTCTATAAAGAGATTATTAATCCTATACATGGAAATCACACAATATTTTAAGTCGTGTTAATGGCGGGAAATAGACTAAAATAACTTTTTGAGGACTTGATTGGAAACATCAATAGATAGTGAAAGAACACTGATAATATTAAAAATAGAAAGAGAAAACTCAAACACTCAAAAACAGGGATAGAAAGAAATAATTGTGAAAAAATGAAAAGGATTTAAAACCACGACTTTCCCCTATTTTTTTTTTTTTTTTTTTTTATTTTTTTTTACATTTCTTGAATAGTTTACTTTCACCTTAATATCTAAAAACAATAGTTCAATAACAAACACAATTTTAACTCAATGTTGTCCGTTTGTTTTTCTAGGGAAAATAAAGAAAAACAAATTTCCGTTGCTCGCTAAGTTATATGTTATGTTTCAAGGTTTCATCCTTTTCGATATATCAAATGCTGTGCACATGTCTGCAGTTCTTTATTGTTGGCGATTACTCTTTAAATATTTTATCAATTGAATTTTATTTTCTGAATAAAATAAAAAAATAAATTGTAATACTGTACAAAGTCATCAATATGCGGACCATTTAACTACTTACATTTGTTTGATTTGATTGACCATGCTACCATAAAGTAGTGCACAAAATATTCCGACGAGTTGATGTCTTTGTTGATTTATTTAATAGAATTTTAATGTTGAAATGTGTCAACCTGAGACTCATTTAAAATTGTTGGTATTTTTTGTAGAATTGTAAAATTTCATCTACAAAATTGCTGTTTTTTTATTACGAAATTCCAGAGCAAGCGAAATGACGATAAACATTTATATCCCTAAAACATCTGTTGAGCCTATAATAAAAATAACATACACAAAAGCAAATGAGTAACAAGACTGATTATTAGCTTCAATACTAACTTTCAAGAATTTCGTTTTGTTATATTTAACTGGATTTTTTTTTTATAAAAACATGTCCATAAAAGGTCGAAGCTGGATCTCTGATAAACACCTGCAATATAAAATACATTTAGATTACAGCTTGTTGGTCGTGTATGTAACTCAGTTGTTAGAGAGTATATTAGCTATATTTAATGTTTGGCTGTAAACGTTCAGTTGAAAATACATCATCCATAATTATCAAAAATTTTTTTATACAATAATTAAATTCAATATACGGTAAATCTGTAGCAAAATACCTTAAAGATCAATCATCATCCTCATCGTGTTCTGATTTTAATGCGACTAATTTGTGATGGGTGTTGTGTGATCGATCATCACCCTTCATTATAAATTTGGTGTGTTTTCCATACACTACGTATACATACTTTTTTGTGTGATTTGTCCCATTTCTATAAATGTATTGTCTGTAAGCTTCTTAATTCTCACGTTCAGTCAGAATTGGAGCATTAAATCAGATGCCTCGTGCAAAGAGAGTGATACGCTTTTTGCACTGTAAGAACCCTTGCAAAAACACATTGAGGGGTTCATATGTGACCTGTAACAAGGCTAAATTACTTTCCTTTTTCAATTCAATGTACCCTCATTTACAATTTAGTCCAAATTTTCCCGACAGCCTCTATTAAAGAACCTACCTATTGTACTTATTGTTACTTTTTTTATCGTCCTAAATATTCATAAAATATTTGCCACTAGACGTAGTGCAACCAACAATCAACCTGTATTCTATTGATAGTGCATGCACATAAAAGATAAATGCATACTCTTGTTATGTTTGTTCTGTTATCTTTCTCATTGATACATGTGTTTCTTAATCTTATACCATGTACAAATGTATACGCGTTATCTTAATCTTGAACCGTGTACATCTACAATCTTGATCTTCATACAACATATTTGTATATCATTTATGGATACTGAACATGACATTCATTGTAACAGATCGAATACATTGATTCAGATGGACAAAAACAACCATGTGATTGATACATGTATTTCAGTAACCTGAAGAAAAAACATTAGTAAAAAAAATATAAATATACTATTATACAATAAGAATAAAACGTATAACGTTCCAAGCGATAGTTGAATTAATTTTCATTGAAAACATAGTTCCAAATGTAAAAAAGTATATGAATTATAGTATAGGGACATCTAAATATACTGGATATTGAAAACATTATTTTCAATTACTTGAGAAAGTTTAAACCAGTGACTTTTTATTAAAAAGATAACCAAATCTGTATTAAGGTGGTACCCAACACTTTCACTAAAATTATTTTTTCTCGTTTAATTTTCATAAAATTTTGTCAAAGTATTTACTTTGACCCTTTTACAGAAATATAAAGAAATCAAAAATTTTGAACCAACCGTTTTGTCAGAAAAATTAAACTGGTTATATAGTAGTTTGACAACTTCATTAAAACGTTTCGCTGACTTTACAGAGTTATCTCCCTGTAGTGTTAGGTACCACCTTAAAGAATTTATCAAAAACAATCAGATAAATCATGAAAACTTTAATGACTGAAATTATTATTTTTTTTATTATGAAGTTAAGACATTTCAATGTTATATCGGTTAATCTATTTATATCAATCTAAGGGCTAATTCAGAAACTTAAAATGGGGTTCTGTGGGTTAAACCTGGGCACGCAGACTATCACCTTGTCTTTTTTACTATATTTTTGATATTTTTTATTCTTTTTTTGGACAAATGACCTCAAGAATCGACTCTCCGCACTTTGACAAATCTGTCAAATTATTTTAACAAAATATTTACAAAATATGAACCTCAAATCATATGACCCTAATTTGACCTTATGTGTTGTTTTTTAAATTGCAGGACGTTCCAGATGTCAAAAAAGTTTTGTGTTGTTTACTTCTATACTGGCGTCAACTAACGCCAATGCTTTGTCGTATAAAAAAAATGTCCTTAGACAAAAATCTGTTACTTTCTTAAAGAAAAAAAATATAATTAGATGATATCTCCCAATGAACATGGGTGCTGTCGCATTTTCGGAGTAATTATTCAAATATTCTGTCATTATTTGACCTGTAACAGAATATTAGACGTTTTCTCTTTGCTTTAATTATATTTGACTGACAATTTAATATTTCTGAAGCTGTATCTTTCACCGACAAACAATGTTCCATTTCAACGCCAGGAAATTAAAATGGCTTCTAATTTGACGAAACATATTACCTCAATACAGAAGAGTTCTTTTTGCTGTTTTGTCGACGAGCTGCTGACAACATTGACAATCTGGCCAAGATTGTGTAGAATCTTTAAGAATCATTAACAAGAAAATCCTATTAAATTAGTGTAAATAATAAATCTGTTTTACTTGACCACGAATCATTTGTACTGTTCTCCTGTTCCGACATAGAACTTTCAATCTCAAAAACCGATAAAATCGACAAGCCAAATTAATTAATCCATTACTTTTGATGGATATGAAAGACGGGAAAATTCCACAAAATCTTCGTCTATTGTGTACAAATATACACAAAGATATGACCAATTTTACACACGGAAAATATTCTGTACGATTTTTGTTTAGAATGTAATAGCATAAACACATCGTATTTCTGAATTGATATAAAATCATTTGTAATTGATAATTGCATGGAATAGACAGTCTTCTACAAAAATGCATTATATAAATAACTTTGTCAATCGCCATTTCATGCACTTTTTGATATAGCTGAGAAGGATAATTAATTTTTCAATTTGTTCATTGTTTTGGAACAATTGCTTCGTATAATCAGCCACCCACAACATCACAGTTCGACCACAAGCGGAGATAATTGTTATTTTGAACCTATCGTCAAAACAATGTGTTCCGACTGCCGCCACCATCAAAAGTCAAGCTTCAGATGGATTTTAAAATTTGATTTTAAGAAATCATCTTAACGTTTTAACTTTATCGAGTCTCTCATTATAGTAGTAAAATCACATATTGTGGTTCTTAATGGAGGCTCAAGCTACCTGTTCTTATTGATTTTCCTCGGAGAATTGCGACAACACCACGGCACTATATTTAACATGGTAGACATACTGTTGCAAGGATCAGCATAAAAAATGGTTCACAGTTTTCACCATCACCACGGGTTGTAAGTACAAAATTTAACAATTAAAGGGCGGGGATTAAGGTACTCCCTTTATCGTGTTTGTGTTTTGTTCTGATTAATTTGTTGTGTGCAGTAGAACGATAATTGTTATTCAATATTGTGTACCACACGTGTTTTTTCTTCCATATTTGTTTTTAACGTCTAACGGTATTAATACAATCAATGTAATTAAAAACACAAATCAATGGAATATAATTGTCATAAATAATTGAAAATATTCTAAGTTAAATAAATTGGAATTTTCAAAAGCATATATATAGAGATAATAGTGTAAATTTTCCCTTTCTGATTTTATTGGAGAAGAAATCTATATACCATACAGTATATACATGGTTTAATTGATTAAAAAATATCATTTTTGAATTATTTTTTAATATGACATTCCCGTATCAATAAAAAGGGGGAAGGGGTTATGTCCCTAGTTCTTTATTATAAATAGCTAGGGTAATGTATTTTAGAATCATATGTATATGTACAGACATTTCAGATCTACGTTTGACAACGTTAGGACACGTTTGTTGGCAGATACTTTTGAATCAAGTAACACAAATAGTTTACAACACAAACACACAAACAAACAAAACAAATATGTAAACTTAAACAAGACATTCATTAAATTTTGACGCCATTTTAAGACATTGCAATTGGTGTTTATTACAGTGGTATGTACCAAAAGCAAAGCACATTCTTTTCTTTTATACTTATTCACAAATGATTTAGAACACACACGAGGGGTTGGATGGAGTGGAAAAGATAGAGAACAATGGACCAAATGATAAACAATACATATATGTTGACCGCATCCCCTAAGACCTTGATACAAATAACTGATTCAAATGTCTACATTTAATTATAATATGGTCATAATATCTTCTGCTGCTTTATTTTGTGTTTATTCGTTTTTTCATCCTGTCCGTGTTTCTTTCTTATCCTGACCTTGAAAAGTTATTACATTCTTACCTTGACCTTCAAAAAAATAGGTAGCAGACTATCGCATACACAATACATAACAACTTTTGACTTAGTTTTATATTGATATGATTTTAGGAAATCTAAACTTTACACATGTATTCTAAGGTCAAAAGGCTACTAATAGAGACTAAAGTGACAAAAACTTAACCCTTTCTCTTCATAGACAATCATAAAGAATACAGTCATATACAATCAACATTTATAGTATAGAACATATTGTTCTCCTTAACCACCTGACCAGCAAGTATCAGTCATATACAATCAACATTTATAGTATAGAACATATTGTTCTCCTTAACCACCTGACCAGCAAGTATCAGTCATATAAATTTAAGTTTACTTCTGTATATTAACATATTATGCCTAAGTAGCCATAACGTCTACATATTCCAACACGTTTGTTGCATCGATGTTCTTGACCTCAACAAAGTTAACACATTCAATTAAAGTGATTGCTATAACATAGTGTTGCCTTATGCCCACACGTTTATTTCTGTATCTGTAGATATTGTTGTCCAAGGCCACCATGAAGTATTCATATACAAACAAGATTATTATTTTACTATATACATATTGTTGTCTGAGGCCATCATACGCAGAGGCGGATTTAGGGGGGGGGGGGGGCAGGGGGCCCGCCCCCCCCCCTTTTTGGGAAAAAAATTGGTTGCTTATATAGGGAATCACTGAAGCGTGACTGGAGCGGGCCCCCTCTTAAGTCAGTCAGTGGGCCCCACTTATGAAAATTTCTGGATCCGCCACTGATACGGTCTACATATATAAACAAGTTTCTTGCTTTATCTATGCATATTGTTGTCCTAGGCCATCATACAGTCTACATATACAAACCAGTTTCTTGCTTTATCTATGCATATTGTTGTCCTAGGCCATCATACAGTCTACATATACAAACAAGTTTCTTGCTTTATCTATGCATATTGTTGTCCTAGGCCATCATACAGTCTACATATACAAACCAGTTTCTTGCTTTATTTATGCATATTGATGTCCTAGGCCTCCATAAAGTCTACATGTACAAACACGTGTATTGCTGTATCTATGCATATTGTTATTCTAGGCCACCTTAGAGTATACATACAAGTTTATTACTGTATCTATACATACGGTTGTCCTATGCCTCCACAAAGTCTACATATACAAATAAGTTTACTGCTATATTTATACATATTGTTACCCTAGGCCACGATTACAACTATCTATCACAGAGCACAAGTAAAAACAGGAAATAACTTTGAAGGTTGTAATGATTTCAACGCAACCAAATCAGGAACATGTAAGAAATTGGCTCGCCTGTATATAATCTATTTATCTCCTTTGACCTTTAACCCTTATAGCGTTGACCTTACAACTTTTATTTGCTTACCCTTCCGGACCACTTGAGATCACCCCTAGTTTTTAGTGGAGTTCGTGTTGCTCATTCTTTAGTTTGCTATGTTGTATTTTGTATACTATTGTTTGTCTGTTTGTCTTTTTTCTTTGTTAGTCATGGCGTTGTCAGGCTTTTTTCCCTACTTTTGAGTTTAAATGTCCCTCTGGTATCTTTCGCCTGATTTTTACATTTCTGTTCATTTATCATGAATCGGTACAATATGGAAAACTCATTGATATATTTTGTGTGTCCATATATTCATTACGAATGCTAAAACACAAAAATCTGAAACCCAAAGATGTATGAATACTTCAATTCTTGGGCAGCTATCTATGAGCAAAAAGAACTTTAAGAACTACAAAAGTACATTTGAAGGTCAAATTTGTACAAGTATGTTATAAATCATTTCATTACCAAAGCACTAACGACTGCATGAGCTCATGATACAATCAGAAACTAGAAGTCCACCAGCAGTGCTAGAAACTAAAAAAAAACTCAATGAATTTTGTGCGTTTGAATCGCTTTTAAAACATGGAAAGCACACAGTATGAATTATATTTTTAATATTAAAATCTGTTATTACATTTGTTTATTGTTCTCTAATATGATATATTGGCTACTGCACAAACGCGTTGTATTTGTCGCTAGATTTCCGGGCAATTGCAAATATGGAATGACTATATGTTACATTGGCATGTTGATTGGCTACCTATTCGCCATTTCAAAAACTAAAGGACACGCTGTTCTTCAGATTAAGAAAAGGCGAATGGTCAAAACTAGTACATTCCAATAAGAAACAGTCATACTGGACATTGCTTTAACAGTCATACTTACATTGCTTTAACAGTCGTACTTACATTGCCTTAACAGTCATACTTGACATTTCTTAACAGTCATACATGTACTTACATTACTTAGTGTCTTGTTTTTCCTGTTTTTTTATATTACTTTTTGACCCTAAAAGGAAGATATCAGTGTGCCTTTTTAATGTTTCACAAATTGTCTGAATCAACTTGAAGGTTAATTGACGGCTCGGTATATGATAAAACACATAGCTGTTACCGACTGTATTCTGATCATGAGATCTAGAGATCGTGTTTGTTAATTTGTTGTTCTTCTATATTGTAGATTTCTAATTGATGATTGTACTACTTTGCCTTTATCATAGTTTGGGTAGTTGTGGATTTGACCCCCCATTGGTTTAAATTAAAGACTTGAAAATGAATTTAATTGATTTCCATGTAAGCACATGGCATTTAGGAGTTAAAGCAAATACTGTTTGGCTCAGATTCAGATTAATGTGTGAGGAAAGGGTAACATACATGTATCTTCCTGGGGACTACTGTTTTGTAAACTAATTCGTGAAAAATCCAGCTCAGCTGTCTGTCAAGTACAGTGTTAATATGCATATTACATTAGCATGTTTTATTCGTGATATGCATGTAATATTTGTAACTGGACGTTAACACAAATCTTCAATCGACCTTTATAATGTTGCCATTCTAGTTAACATTGTAATTTGGGAAAAAGAAAAAGAACAGAGAGGTATTTTGTGAACCTTTTAAATGCTTCAAGTCGGAATATTTGCATTCATATTAGACTATAGATGTGTTACACCTTGAAAGAGAAAAACAATATTTGAATCATGTTTTCTTGTTGTACGCTTTACGTCTGCATATTGTAGGATGTTGTCTTGTGTAATCTTTTCATATATTATTTTCTAAATTTTAAATCAAGCTATAAAAGAACATGTAATTAAAGAGAAAGCAACTACGTTTGTACTCAATATTCATCAGTCCGTTTCAAGAACTTCTTCATATGTTGTTATGTGGGCGAATTGTCCATGGCTGGAGTAAACTGATTAGACAGAAAATCTAGTTCAACAAGTTGTTTACACGTATACGTCTTGTAAATAGCTGTAGGCCACCAATGTAAACATCAAAGAAATTCTAATTCATTTACGTAGTCTTCGAGAAACAAAAAGAATTGAAACAAACTTAAGTTTCGATGTTAATGTATTTACAAATAAAAAAATTATGTTTGAATCGATAAAAGAAAAAAATTGTCCGAGATTGCTTTCTTATCATATAAACGTATGTAACGAGTAATATCACAACACCCATGGAATAGTGATACCATTGACAAAATCTTCAACTATGAAATCTCAAATACTGGTACATATAAGGCCGCAGTCGTTGATTTATTTTACATTAAATATGTTTCAAATATGCCTTTAAAAAGACAAATAGACGTTTGTAATGTTGTTAGGTTGCTGTTTCAAAAGACGTACATCCTACACAACTTTCGATCTTATTTAAACGAATCAGACATAGGCAGATACAGTGTTTTTCCGGGGGTTGGAACTCCCTTCAAAAGCGGAAGGATCTGCGCCTGATCAATCTCTGTGAAGTCTACACAATGTAATCATTTTTGGAATAATAGTTCTTCTGTGTAATCATTGGAAATTATAGTTCTTCTGTGTCTGCTGCTTCACTAAAGGTTACGCCCACATCCGGTGTATAGTTATTTCAAAGTACTGACATCAGCAGAATTAATATTTCTTAAATATTTAATTTATTAAAATATAAGCAGAACCATTGCATTATCGTCATTTATACCACTGATATTTTACCAAACATCTTTTATTTATATGTACAAGATTGATTGGTTGGTTGTTGTTTGCTAAACGTCCAGTGTAAAATATTACATGCATGTATCGGGACGAGAACAAATTAAAAATAGATAAGTAGTCCAGGAGCACCTTAGATAGCAAAGTCGTTTAAATAATCGCTACTTTTCTTAAATAGTTACAACGTTACAAGTCGGCTTAACCTTCCTGAGCACATTAGATCACCCAAAGTTTTTAGTGGGGTTCGTGTTGTTCAGTCTTTAGTGTTCTATGTTGTGTTTGTGTATAATTGTTGGTCTTTTTCGCCATGATGTTGTCAGTTTATTTTCGATTTATGAGTTCAAATGTCCCTTTTGATATCTTTCGCCTCTCTTTTACAATATTCAAGATTTTATTAATAGTATGGCAGCAAAGTCATTTAAATGATGGCTACCTTCCGTGTTATATATCATTCATTTCTCACATGATTAATGGACGTCAGACAAACAAACGAAGATGCTTAGCAAGACAATAATATAAACAAAATGTCAAAAATCATAACAATTATTTAAATAATTTGCAAAGTGATCGATGTTCCTTACAATTGTATATTTATATATTTTTTAAATATTGTAAGATATGTCTCGAATGAACATATATCTGGTTATTATGTGAAGGAACTGTTTTATAAATTCCACAAGAGTCACATCTTTGATCTAAAAGGAATTTTATCGTTTGTCTCTCTCCAAAAAGAGAACAAACATTTAGCAGAAATTAAACAAATATTTTGTTTTCATTACAACTGTATTTTTATATTTTAGAAGAAAACCAAATCAAATGTATCGAATGAACATCTTAGGTTTTCATGCGAAGTTCCACAGAGTCACGTCTTTAATCTAAGAGGAAACCTATCTCCTTGCAATCTTAATTCTTTTTCTAAAAATGGGATAAACAATTCGCCGTTTCAGAATCTAATGCATCCTGGGTAATATTTTCAAAAGTGTACACCACAACGTCCTGATTGGTTAAAAATGTCATAAACAATGGAAATTTAACCAATGACGTGGCGTTATTTTCATTTTGGGGTACGAACAATGAATTACCCATGATTCTTTAGATTCTGAAACGGCTAAATTAGGAGAAATGAAAAGAAACATTTTGGAGATACAAATATAAAAAATGATGAGATATCAATACATTAACATCAACTTTATTTTAACAGTTCATATATAATAATTTAATTTTGGATGTAACGCGTCTTCTGATTGGCTGACGTTATTTTGTTATCAGACCATAGACATAATTTAGTCATGTGACCGTGACGTCATCAACGTTTTTTCAAGGTTTTCTACTGTTTAAAATGGAATTTAGAATTAAATTATAAGAAATGACTGTAATATTTTTTCTATCTATTCGAAATAACATAAAAAATGTGGTTGACACTGTTAAATAACCCGCTACGTGCGTTATTCAGTGTGCACCAAATGTTTTATGTTATTTCTTCATAGACAAAAAAATTATTACAGTCATTCCTTAAATATATATTAGGGTTTATTCCAAGAGGAAAATAGCCAAACATTGAAATATAATTTCATGTACATACTTGGTGAAAAGGTATTTTCATAGTGCATTCGATATAATTTATATCAGAAATGACCATGGGAAAAAGTAAAACTCACTGTTGACTTTAAATGTATATTTTTTTACTGAACAATAAGTAAAAAAGGCTTTCCATCCGGCATAGTCACCTTTCCCTTTATTATAAGATAGAGGGATAACGTTGAGAATAGAAATGGAGAATGTGTCAAAGCGACAAAAAAACGACTAAAGAGCATAAAACTTCTATACAGGGAGAAAATCCCGCACTAGGAGGCTTGCTTCAGCTGGCCCCTAAAAGATAATGTGAAATTTCAGAAAAAAATAACAAAATCCAACGAGACAACACTTTTCTGTATGATGCCATAAAAAAGATAAAGAAAATACAGATAGGTGTTAAACAATTTAAAGTAATATGGTAAGGGGGCATTCACGCTTACTGAACACAATAGAAAGTAATACCGTAAAAGGGTGGCCATTGTCCGCAGATACTGAACGCGATAAAATGTATAACGGTGTGGGTAAGTTTGCAATAACTGAACACAATAAAACTTTTTATATACCATATGAAGATATCCGCAGTTATTACACACAATAAAGACATAACGTATGTATTCCGCAGTTTCTGAGCACCATCATAATGTTGAATGAGGGTTCCGCCGTTACTGAACACAACAAAAAGTAATACCACATGGAGGTGTCCGCAGTTACTGAACAAAATAAAACATACCTTATCAGGAACTCCACAGTAACTGAACACAATTAGAAGTAATACCGTATGGGGTGATTGCAGTTACTGAACATAAATGTAAATAATCGGGATACCGTATGAGTATGTACACAGTTACTGAATACAATAAGAAGTTCTGTCGTTAGGGGGTGTCCACAGCTACTGAATAGAATAAAACGAAATATCGTATGAGTATGTCCGCAGTTACAGTTCAAAACAGAAATGTAACCGTATGAGGATGTCCGCAAAAACAATAAATAGTAATACCGTTTGGGAGCGTCTGCATGCAGTTACTGAAAACAAGGTCAAGGTAATTAACGTGCTGATAACCAATCATGTTAACTTACACTTTGAACTTTTATATTTTATTTATGTAACACACCCATTGTGTGGAAATGCAGATTACTCGGTTTACATCAGAACTTATATTGTCGCAAAATTACTGTTTAGCATTGTATGGGAATAACAAATGGTAGAAATAAACCCTCCATGGCTCACCCTGCATGTAAAACCAAGGGAGGTAACCTTTCGTCTACTTTAGTTATTGTTTTTTTATTTTTTTTATTTTATGTTTTGTAAAAAAAATGGGGGTGATGGGTGTAGGGAGGGATGACAGGGGTGCAATTGTTTTTTTTTTCATGATACCGTTAAGTGGTTATTTTTTCTTGTCTATTCTAATATTTCGGAAAAAAATAATCTTCACATTATAAAAACAGAACCTACTTCATGGCAAGTTGATATTTCCGGAAACTTATTGTATTCTCTCCGGAATACTTCCTTCCTTAAGCTACTTATAATATAAAAGACAATGTTTAGAACTAAGATAATTTGTTGACAGTTGCTTAGTAACGGGTTTTTAAGTAAGTATTACTTAACGATTTTTTTTCTTCTTATACTTAAAAAAATTGCAATCAATAAATTTGTCAAAAGTTTTCGTGATATAGGTTTTTATTGTGTTATATTTGAAAAGATGGTGTCGGATTAAAGAATATATGATATTTCATGGTTATAATTTTAAAAAGAACTCTAAGGAGATTTCAAAATTGGTAATAATGAACAAGAAGGGAAACACATAAATAGACTACGAATTTATAGACAAATCAGTCTCCAAAACATGTTTAACCCGCCACATTTTTGCACCTGTCCCAAGTCAGGAGCTGGCCTTTGCTAGTCTTCAATGATTTTTAATTTTAGTTTATTTATATATTTTGGAGTTTAGTATGACGTCCGTTAACACTGAACTAGTACATATTTCTGTTTAGGGGCCAGCTGAAGCACGCCTGTGTTTTCCTTCTTTTTAAAGCTAGATACTCTTTGTTTTTAAAATTAAAGTGACAGCGTATTTGTTGCATCAACATATAACTAAACGATCTTTAGAATAAGATGGATGCGTCATTTTCTTAAATATAATGACTTATTCCGGAGTTAAAACGTTCGACGAAAATAATATGTGCAAAAAGATAAATTAGAAACACAAAATGAAATAACAGGTATAATACATAATTTAAAGGAATTTCATTAAAAAAATCAATATAAAAATAAGAGGAATATGGTATGATTGTCAATGAGACAACTTTCCATCAGAGTTTAACATAACGACCAATGAACTTCAACAATGAGCCAAAGCCTGTAATCTGCATGACTAATTTAAAACACTTCAAAGGAGGAAACTAGCAGCCAGATTTATGTATAAACGTACAAAACAATAAACGAAAAATGTATGATATACAGGAACAAACGACTACCATCGAACTGCATACTGTACATTTGTCCTTTTTACGCCATCTTTTTCATCGAACGATGACACCTCCCACTTCTTTACAAAAATAAACCTTATTTGAACTTTTGTGGATTTGTGGTTTCTCATTATCCACAAATATTCAAATACGGTGGATGAAAGCAATTATAGGCAACCCGTTACCGAACGACCTTCAACCTTCAACAATGCGAAAAACCCATACCGTATAGTCGATCCCAACATGAAATTAACGGTCTAGTCTATAAAAAATAATTTACGAAAAATAAATGTAACAGACATGAACCAACGACAACCACTAAACTGCATTGAGGCTTCTGACTTTTGACGGTAATCAAAAACAACTAAAAACACATGTTTACAGTTAATAAAAATGTTAAACTTTTTAATATTTTGCTAACAAAATTGAGGCAGAAAACACAAAATGTTGAATCAAAACTCACAAGTCGAACATTATCTATTTATAACTCAAAGAAGGCGTAACATTAAGATTGACTATTAACTATTGATATATCGAAGCAGACTTAACCATGCTGTTCCTTTAAATCTCTGTGATGTTATATAAGTTTCCTTTTTTAGATTTCCGTCATTATGTTGCAAAATGTTTTCTAAATTTTCTAAATTAAGCATTGCATTGGAGTAATCTAATTGGGTTTTCCTTTTTTTCTCTCTATTGCGTAATGGGAATCCCGTATAATTGAAATGATTCACAGCGATGCAACGACATGAAACCATATTGCTTTTTTCTGCATTACACTGTGTATAAAAATACCGTGAAATTAATAAAAAAAAAACAGTACTGATGAATTATAAATGTGAAAAACAAAGGTAAATACGTATGGATTTTTACATTTACCTTCCGTTTAGTCAGATCTGCGATAATGCTTTTTCTGCATTACACCGTGTTTAGAAATTTAATTTACATATGTAAACATAATTTATACTTATTTACATCTAATCTCTGTTCAGTAAGAATCATAAAATTATTTTCTTTGGTAAAAATTTATCATCGCAACGGTAATGATCTTATCTATAGTACTGAATTATATCAAATCAATTTTCCAAATATGGTATGGGCTTTGATGATTGTTGAAAATCGTTCGGTGACCTAAAGTTGTTAATTTCTGTTTCATTTGGTCCCTTGTGAAGAGTTGTCTCATTGCAATCATACCACATCTTCTTTTTTTTTATATAAGATATGAAACATGATTTATACCAATATGTACATATTCCTGTTATTCATTGCAGGTCAATGCCATTTGCTATATATGCTATTAAAAATATCATTTGCAATGATAAGGCTTTCGTGTAAAATTCCATAAAAAACCACAGAAGATAAGAACAGTCATGATGTTATTTTCTATTTCCATTTCCATTCTCAATTTTAATTTTCTTAAGTTTTAGTATAATTCCCCAGTCCTTTGAGTTGATTTCTATGTTGATTTTCATGTTTGGTTCTGTTTCCCACGATTGCGATTTATCTCCGACATGAATGTAACAAATGAGAAGGCAAAAATCTCAAGTTCATCAATGGCCTAAGCGTCTTTGTAAATCTCGGAGACCTTTTTTTGTCTCTTTCTTTTAGGCAAACTTTATTAGCACATTAGCACTATATGTATACATAAACTTCCTGTACTGATAACTATTATGCCTTGGTTTAAATGGGATCTTTGTACTATGTGTATATATAAAATCGCCGATCTGAAAAAGATGCTTTAGTTTTAATGGGATCTTTGTACTATGTGTGTAAACAAATTCGCTGTACTGACAAAGATACTTAAGTTTTAATGGTATCTTTATACTATGTGTACACATACAATCGTTGTACTGACAAAGATGCTTTATACTTTTAATGGCATCTTTATACTAAGTGTACAAATAAAATCGCTGTTGTGACAAAGATGCTTGAAAGTCAGACCACAAAATTGAACTATATTAAATTACACGTCTATCAAAAATAGATTGGCAGAAAGCTAAATTGTTATGGGGTTTGTGACATTGTTTCTTGTAGAAGATAAATAGTGATTTAAGAAAAATAATGGAAAATTGATGTTATGAACAAAATTATATGGAAATAGTATCCGTTGTTAGTTAAAATTTTGCAATGTAAAACGATAACCATCGATGTCCGAAATATCTACGTCAAATTGGCAAATATTGAAAAAACGTCCAACAGCAAAATAGGTTTTACTTATTTAAATAAAAAAAGGATGAGACGTCTGCAATCAGCTTTATAGTTATGAACATTATGGTTTGACTAAATGTAAATGTTTTATCTTCTATTTTTTATTTGAAAATATTGATAATATTAGTTTTTTTTTTCAAGTTTTTAAGTGTAAAGTGATTGTATCTTCATTTGTCTGTCAGTTCTCATGACTTTTTACTTCAGATTTACTTCAGTGATTGTATCTTCATTTGTCTGTCCGTTCTCGTGACTTTTTACTTCACATTTACTTCAGTGATTGTATCTTTATTTGTCTGTCTGTTCTCATGACTTTTTACTTCAGATTTACTTCAGTGATTGTATCTTCATTTGTCTGTCCGTTCTCGTGACTTTTTACTTCACATTTACTTCAGTGATTGTATCTTTATTTGTCTGTCTGTTCTCATGACTTTTTACTTCAGATTTACTTCAGTGATTGTATCTTCATTTGTCTGTCCGTTCTCATGACTTTTTACTTCAGATTTACTTCAGTGATTGTATCTTCATTTGTCTGTCCGTTCTCATGACTTTTTACTTCAGATTTACTTCAGTGATTGTATCTTCATTTGTCTGTCTGTTCTCATACCTTTTTACTTCAGATTTACTTCAGTGATTGTATCTTCATTTGTCTGTCCGTTCTCATGACTTTTTACTTCAGATTTACTTCAGTGATTGTATCTTCATTTGTCTGTCCGTTCTCATGACTTTTTACTATCGTAATCTTGATTTCGATTGATGACATTTGTTTAGGTGTTTTGATTTGGCATATCTTCTATCTGGTACATGTATCTTACTTGTTGGACCTACACATGTAGTACTGATGGCATCGGTGCTTGAGTCAAAGTTGTTTGAAAAGAAGAGTGTTAAATCAAGGAACTCGTCATCTTGTTATCATATGTGTGCCATTTTTTGACAGGATATAACATTTAGATAGGAAAATAAAATTTCACCTTAATACGGAGATTAAGTTAGTGTCATATAGACAAATGAGTGAGGGCTCTTAAAATTAAGGGACATTGACTACCATTTGATATTCTGGGGGGGGGGGGGGGGGGGAGTGGGGGGTAGAAAGTGGAGCTAAGGAAGGGATTGTCTGTTCTGGTAACAACTGAAATGTGATTTTTTTTTTTTTGCCAAAGTCTGTACAAAATTGTAAAAAAAAGTAAATTTTCGCACGGCTTAAAGAATCCTCTCACAATATGAGACAAAGACACAAAAGTTAATTTTAACAGTTTATTTTCTTTCCAAGTTGATGCAGTTTATTTTTTTTTTCCGAGTTAGTACACTTTATTTTCTTCCCGAGTTAATAGAGTTTATTTTCTTTTCAAGTTAATACAGTTTATTTTCAATGACGCGGAATAAGTGTTAAAAATAGAATGCACAATTAATCAATACGAACGTTTAGTAATTAATAAACTTTCGTGAGTCCTTATAGATTTGTATTCAAAACTGATTGTATCGTTGATCAAATTTAATGTGATCCTTGATTTGATAAAGGAGCGTAAAATGCTGCAAGATGTTTTAATTGGGGAGTGTTGAAGAAAGGGTGAAATGGTAATTTTCCTTTGAGAATAAGTTCATCCTGTTAAATTAAAGAGAATAGCTTTTCGTGGTTTTTTATGCAGTTAAGCTGCATTATGCGAGCACCCTAGATTTATGGTCTACCCAATAAATGCTGAAATACTTGCCATTGTTATTATCTAGCTGGCTACTATGTTATATGTAACTAATTAAACACTTTTTTAATATTTTTAATTTTGGATTACAAAAAATATGAACAGAAAAACCTTAAATGATCGTCGAATCACCCAAAAGTTTTGAAGTTGCACATAGGAAGTAGTGCTCATTAGGAATCCTTATGTAGTTTATTATCGCCTATGCTTTTGGCTAAGATGTCAAAGAACAATTGTATGAAATATTTAATCGCCGAAAATCTTTAAAGACAAGTAGTTTAGATTTCCTAAATGGCAAAAGTCGTAGGAATATTGTTTGTCGGCAATACGTAGTACTACGTCAGTAGTCTATTATATAATAAGTTCAACTGTTCATGCTGTTGGCGGCAATTTCAAATTAGAAGACGAAATTTTCGTATCTTTCAATTTGGAGGCAGGGGTTCAAATTAGCGGTGGTCCGATTTCCGCGACCTTCCACTTTCGATTTGGTAACAAGCCACGCCCGACGGTCCTTCCACTCTGAGACAACTATAACACAGTTATAGTAGTCTCAGTTCCACTTGAAAGAAAATAAAAAATAACTTTGCAAACCTTTTCGCCAAAGTCTCCAAATAAACGATCTCAAAACTTATTTTAATCATTATTATTCATGACAGCGATGTCCATTTTGTTCAACCACTAGCTAAATTCAGAAAATCGCCGACAAAAAATCTGTTAATTCGAGTAAAATCGTAACTGACTGACAAAAACAACATTGTAAACACAATGACAATGGCTGCCGTGAAGAAGACAATTACAATATCGGATCCGATTCCGGCAGCGGATAAGGGTAATTCCGGGTTTTAACTACAAAAAAAAAATCCATGCAGGTGACAAAATACATCTATGCATGGTAAATTAATATAAACACTAGAATTGAAAACCAAAAGATATATGTTAAAGAAAGAAAAAGCAGAAAATATTTTATACAGAAACTCAAAATTACTTTTTGACAAATTTTAATGTCAAAATCCTATACAATTTGACAGCTGGGAACAGTATATTTAACAATATATATGTTCCTGGTCACAGTATAAATTTTCTTTATCAGTGATAAATGTTGATAATGCATGTAAGATGCTTTTAAAGTGTAAACATATTACTGCAATTTTGAAGGGGTATTTTTTCTCAATTTTGAAGGGTCAGTGAGTTATATCAGAAATATAGGGGGAGTCCCTGGAGTTGCCCCATCCCCTCCCGTTTGAGAACTTGGAAATGGTCGAGTTCCCCGCCCCCAAAACCATACATACTCATGTATGGGACAATATAACTAATCAAATGAAATATAGGGGGAGTCCATGGGGTCGGGTCACCCACCCCCTCCTGTTTGGGAACTTACGAAATGGTCGAGATCCGGCCACCCCTAAACACAATATATATTCAAGTATGGGACAATATAATAAATAAAATGAAATATAGTGGGAGTTCCTGGAGTCACCCCACACCCTGTTTGAGAACTTGGAAACGGTCGAGATCCCAACTCCTAAACCAGATATATTCAAGTATGGGACAATATAATAAATCAAATAAAATATAGGGGGAGTCCCGGCTGTGGTCACTGTACACCCTCCTGTTTGAGAACTTGGAAACTGTAGAGACCCCCTCCCCATAACCATATATTCATGTTTGTGACAATATAAAAGATAAAATGAAATATAGGGGAGTTGCTGGGGGTCACCCCATCCCTCCTGTTTTAAAATTTGAAAACGGTTGAGATCACCACCCCTAAACCATTTATATTCATATCATGTATGGGACAATATAACAAATCAGATAACATATAGGGTGTGTCCCTTGTGTTACCCCACCCCTCCTGTTTGAGAATTTGAAAACCGTTGAGATCACCACCCCTTAACAATATATATATTCATGTATGGGACAATATAAGAATTCAAATGAAATATAGGGGGAGTCCCTTGGGTCACTGTACACCCTCCTGTTTGAGAACTTGGAAATGGTCGAGATCCCCACCCCTAAACAATATATATTCATGTATGGGTCAATATAACTAATTAAATGAAATATAGGGGGAGTCCCTGGGGTCACTCTACCCCCTCCTGTTTGAGAACTTGGAAACCGATGAGATCCCCACCCCTAAACCATATGTATCCATGTATGGGACAATATAACAAATCAAAATGAAATATAGGGGAAGTCCCTGGGGTCACCCTATCCCTTCCTGTTTTAGAACTTGAAAAACCTCGAGATCCCCACCCATAAACCATATATATTCATGTATGGGACAATATAACAAATCATTTACATTTACTATGGGCAGGTCAGTCAGACCTCACCTTTGATTCTTGTAGTAGTGAACATTTGTCTGATTTGTATCTCATAACTTTTGTACTATAGAACACAAACTCAGTTTTCTTTCCAGGGAAACCAGTCCATTCATACTAGTTCATGTTCGTACTAAGTCAACACGTACTACTAACAGTCAACTAAAACCAACGTTAACTACCAACTAGAACAACTGCAATCATTGCGAACTTGTACCACTGAAGACTCACCATAAAAAATATACATTGATATATGCATTGCTTTTGTAACCTTGATAACATATAAATTATTTGCCTTAATAATTAATTCACATAAATGTACAATATATGAATGTTTAATGTTGAAGCAACATTGCCACAGTTTTTATAATTACGTTTGCCTTAGTTTTTGGTTAACTGCCTTCAGCGCTTACAGCGCTTTGATTTTTATCTTTGATAATTTTGTTCATAAATGCATGAACTATTTGCCACTGGACGTAATCAAACGACATTGAATCAATCAATCTATAATTAACAATATTTACATGCATTTATCGTTAGAAATTTTCTTTTTCATAATAAAAAAAAAAAAAAAAAGAAAAGGTCACTTTTAAAATAAAGCTATCAAAGGATACCCTGGCAAACTCGAAATATGCGACACATTCATTGTGTTCACAACTCCCTCATAGACAGATGTGTCTGTTATATTAAGTTTTTTTTATTATTCGCTTCAGTAATTATTGCAAATCTTTCTTTTATCCAATCTTTTGGACTTTGAGATTCCTATGCGAAGATTAAGCCTTGCAGAAGTTGGTTTTACACCAGATGCTTCAAATTAAGTAAATGTATATTGTTAAGGCTATAAGACCATTTCGCGGCTGCTGATTTGAAATTTGTCCCGTGACCATATTTTTGTAAAGAGTAGAGTGTCGAAAAGCGCCGAAGAGTGTACACCCCAATCTTTTCTTCGATCAAGTATCTTTTTCAGTGCATGTACTAATAAATGATGTGTCGTGGATAGATACCATATATCCTTTGTTTTCCTAATATCTATTTTCGAAAAGCATACCTTGAGCAGATACTCCGCGGAGGACAAAAGGAAGAGATACATTTTTGTATCTTTACTTTTGATGCCCCGATTGACCTCCTGCTAAAAAAAGTGTATACATTGAAATCGCGGAAATAATGAAAACCCGAAATTATTTCACGCGTTTAGAATAGATACCACTACCAATGAGCTTGTGATCTGGGTACTGATACCTTCTCAGATTTAAACAAAAATCGAACTACAAATATATGCAGAGAATGATCTTGTTTTTAAAGGAGTTGTTCGATTTGGGTTCAAAATTTTAATATCAAAATTCAGTTCAAATATAAAAATTACATCTATAAAGTGTCTCATATTTAGTTCAATTCCAAGTGAAATTTTTTTTTTTAAAAATGGAGGTGATGATTTAGAAACATACAATGTAGTCACAAATTAACTAGATAAAAGACACTTTATATATATGTCACGACTAGACAACATGGAAAAAGAAATCACTCCTTTTGCTGAAGCACGTATTTAAAACATGTCCTTTAATTTGTTCTATCCTTATGTGAATTTGCAACAGACATGTTTACATATTATGCATTCGAGACATATAAATCCATCATTAAGCCGATTGTTATTACTAGTACTTGAATTATTGTAGATTTTCTAATGTCTCAACTGAATAGTTTTCTTAAACAATAGTGTATGAATTATAGATGACGTAAATCAGAGAAAAAAAAGTGAAATCAAAGTCGGTTTTAGGTAATTGGTTAATTTTTCGCAATTGAAAAGTATATGCGGGGTAATTGATTCATTTGTTTTTCCTAAAAGTCCAGCGACAATTGTCTGATGCTTATTCAGGATAAGAACAAGTTGGCCATAAATCCGATTTGTGGGTTCTGTACAATATGTTACTGGCTTGGAGGGGGTGGGGTCACTAGAAAAGGGACATGTTCGATAGAGTTAATAGATTTTGCAGCAGGCAAGATTTTGATCCCTTAAAGCAGTGGCTGATCTGTATTTTTGAAAAAAAGGGATTTATTTTTATGAAACTATTAATTATATACAAATAGATTTTGGACGATTTTTTGCACAAAAGTTATAAATTTTCTGACACTGACAAACGTTATAAATTGTATAACTATCGGGGAAAACATTGAGATATATCTTACTAAAACAATTCTCTTGCTGATGGATTTCCCAAAATGAGTTAAGAAAAACCTACTTGAACCTTTTCCCCAATTCATTCATGAAAATCCTTAGTCAGATTCTTGTGTTTATTTCTCTCTTCACTTCCTGTTTGGGTAATTTCCCCCACGATTACGATTTTTTTTATTATATTCGACATGAATGAAACAACTGACGAGAAAGCTAATATCTCAAATTTATCAATGACATAAGCGTCTTTATAAATCCGGGATATCTTCTTTGTCTCTTTCTTTTAGGGAAACCAATTATCGTAGTTTATTTATATATTTACAATTGGGATTCCTCCACTTGTCACCATCAAATAAAATAGTCCACAGGGAAGAGTGTTGTTCAGATTGAAATCAACACTTTAGCGAGTATATTGAAATTAACACTTTAGTGAGTATCTGTTTCACTATGACTATTGATCTGTCCCCGTTTTTATTCAAAGGGCGTCATTTTGATAGATGTTTATATAGTTAGTGAAGTGTATTTGTCTCAATTATGTTCATTGATAAAGCATAGTGTTACTATGTTTAAATATTAAATACTTGTCTACGATTTTTATTTCCAGTTCGTCTGCGATGAGGAGACCTGAGTAATTTATATTTGATTGTATTAATTTATTACGTTATTTGTAAAAACGAAATCCGATTTGATTATTAATTTTATTCACAAGAATAATTTCATAAGGACATCAGACAATAGATAACATGTTATTTACGGGAACACATTTATTTCTTGTTGTTTCGACGAATTGTTTTATTTTTCAAAATTTTACACAAGGTCCAGATTTGTCATTTGCTTGACCACAATATTTGTATTCAATAAATTCGGGATCAGAATATTTTTATAGGAAAAAAAACATATTCCCACCCTTTTTAAAGTTGAAAAGTCGTTCCCAAACTAATTAGCTTAAAGCATACGCTCATTATAACCAATATAAATGAACCACAAGTTATTTGTTTAATTGGTTTTTTTTTTTTAGGTTTTTTTTGTTTATTATAGTTTATATTGGACATTTTTAGCTGATCAATATAGTACAATTAATGTGTGATTGCTGTGTACACTCTTGTCATAGAGATAAAATTGAGAAAGGAAATGGTGAATATGTCAAAGCGACAACCACCCGACCATAGAGCAAACAACAGCCGAAGGCAACCAATGGGTCCTCATTTAAGGAAAAGGGTTTAAATGATAGATTCAGCGTAGTGCAGTTCATTATGTATTTGTCTGCAGTTCACAAAAGGCGTTTTATTTGGAGAGCTCTTTTCCTATATTTACATGTCATTGAAAATGACAAATTTTTTACGACCACATTTATTATACTCTTTCGTTTCAATTAAATCAAATAAAAAAACTTCGTGCTATTTGTCGACATCAATTATCAAGATGGCTGACATTTGAAAGACTAACCTTAACATAGACAAGTCCCGCACAAATTGATGAAGAGGTTTTTGATTGGCCCATCAATCAAATGATTTTAAAATAGAGTTGTAGGAAACCCTTTTAGACATCCTAAAACCAACATCAGTCTCTTCCGGTGTTTTAACAAATCGATTCATTTTCAAATCTATCACTTTATTTGAATTTATATTACCAGCACTAAACGATGTAAAGAGAGATAGATCATCTGACAAAGTGATAAATTTTTCAAGCGTTTGAAAAATGATCGAGTTGGAAAAAAGTAAGGGATTAGTTAGAAAAAAGAAAAATAACAAACATACCGAACTCTAAGAAAAGTTCAAACGAAAAGTAACAAATGGCAATATCAAAAGTTCCAACACATCAAACTACTGAAAAACTACTGTCATTTTCCTGATTTGGCACAGGGATTTCTTTATGTAGACAATGGTGGCTTCGACCTGGATTTATAGCTAGCGAAACCTCGATCTCTCTTATTAGGATGACAATTGCATAAAATTCCATTATATTCACAACAATTTGTGAAAGAAAAACGTAATCGGTAAAAATGTCAGAAAACGGGGGTACAGCAATCAACATTATGATATAATCTTAATTGCTGTAACTATGTATATACCCACTTCAACGTTAGTACAGATTCGTTCTGTTTCATTTCAAATATATATGGGACGTGATTAGCTTACATTCAATGTTTGTAGAGTTGGTATTAGAGGAGCTGTTTGCATGAGCAGCTGAAACCATTGCAGGCTATCGTTTCCATAAGTGTCAGCTTATCTTGAAGTTCCTGTTTTAGATAAATAAATAAATTGGCATTACACATTATTGATTGATAAGTCTAATCATATACATGGGTCAAACTAATTTCCTAATTTACCAGACCATTCAATTGTATCTGATTTGTTGTTCTTGTATTTCATTTTATCGATGTTCATATCTGGAATGTGAAATAAATAAATAAACAACAGAAACATCATTGTATGTAAACTTGAGAATGGGAATGGGGAATATGTCAAAGAGTCAAAGAGAGATCAACCCGACCTAAGAGCAAATAATCACTGAAGGCCACATTTGTGTCTTCAACATAGAGAGGGAGAAAAAAAAACCCGTGTGTACGCACATGTATGATTGTGTATATAGCGATGTTCAACATCTTGTCTTGCATGCAAGTTCTTGAGCTAAAAAAGCAGAATACAATCGGTTTGGATCTTTTCAGGATACAATTCATTTTGGAGATTATTTTCAAAACCCTTGTTGGTTGAAATCGTCAACAACATCAAGAATTTAAAGAATGGTTTGAAATAAAAATACTAAGATGCAATATGATTTTCAATGATAAAACTACATGTATCAAGCAGAGTTCAAATGAAGTGAAGATGAGCAATTGTTAGGATGTTGGTGTACGTTTAACGAATTTACGTACACCACAATTCTTTAGATGCGGAAACAGCGAATTGAAATTATCGATCTTTATGAACGACATGTGACAATTGTTTATAATTATAACGTAATAATGTGCATTGGGTTTTTGAATGACTTTGATTCTATATATATTAAATCAACAATCCAATAATGGTAAAGTAAATGTATTCAAATCTGCGATTCCATATTCTCTCGTTCTTTGATCATGGAGAATTCTACTTTATCCTTCTTTCATGTTAAAGAATACCAACAAAGCTATTACAACTTCAAAGGATAAGCATGTTAAATCGTCATTGAGCTTTGTTGGCTAAGCCTTTAAAATTACTGCAGATATGGAAATATATGCATGTATAAAAAGTCACGATACAGTGAAACCTGTATAAACCGAACCTCTTCGGGACATAAGATTTTGTTCGGTTTTGGCCGATGTTTGGTTTTATCATGTTCACAACGCATACAATTAATATGACGGTTCTTATGAACATATTTGGTTTATACAGGCTTTCGTTTTATGCAGGATTCGGTTTAGCCAGGTTTCACTGTAGTTGAAATAGATGACATGATAGTTAAGTTAGAAAAATCCAGGTACAATTTTATAAATTCAATACAATGTTTTCAAAACGCAATCCAGAATCAGAGTTGTGCATTGGTTAAAATGGAAGCGACATTCTTATGTATATGAAAATTGCAGAAAATTTCGTTCAGTTTGAATGTGGAAAAATAGATGCTACATGATATCTGTTTATTGAATATGTTTGTTTATTTCTGAAACATTTTTAAAAAAGCGTTGCTTTACCAGTGCATATGCTTTAAAAAAACTGAGAGTGATATTTTTCGACTAATAATCTGATGGGATTAACATATTTCTAAATTGAAAAAAGCAATATTATACTAAAGATAACACAGACATAATCTATTTCCAGACATTGCAAAGACTCATATGTTCTTTCAAAATTATGGTTTTAGTCAAGTCGATTTCGTTACAAATTTTCCACCGTTCTTTGAGTTAAAAGTACAATGTATTCGTTTAAATATTTAATAGCCTCATTTTTTCCTCATGTTTGAAAAACCTTTACTTGTATTAATCTTCTTATTAAACCATGTTTTCTGCATAAGTGCACTTTGTCTGCAATGCCCATATCAGTGCTCGCTGTCTTCCCGGAGATAAGTATAGTACTCAGGAAGTCACGTGAGGATGTTAAAAAAACATGTGAATACAAGAATAACCTTAAAGATATAACAATAGTATCGTCCTCAGCAACTCGAAGTTGATTAATGAAAGTCGAAGAACTTTACTTGTTCACTTTTCTTGGTCAGTTCCGGGCTAATAAATAGCTATAACGATTAATGACACCCAAGGGAGCCGTAATTTTGTCGCTAATGACATCGGTATATAAAATAACCAAAGGGCGGAAACATGACGAGACTATCAAAAATATGTCGTTTGTATTGTTCACATTATAATCCTGAACTTTATACTGTTTATTATTTATAGATATATCAAATATACATGATAGATAAAAGTAAAACGATCATTAAACTGATAGCCTTTATGATTCCCGTATGAAATGAAATTCATAAAACCATTTACAGAATGATAAGTGCGAAAATAAAAGGATTTGAAACGCTTTATATATGAATATATTTACATTTGAACTTTGCATCCCTGTGGTGAAAAAAGCACTGTTTTTTTTTTGTTTTTTTTTTTTTTTGTTATTTTGTGAGGTATGTGGACTAGTGTTGTATTGAAAATTACTGTTTATGTTGAAAAAAATCATGTTTCAGAAATCTCTTTGGTGTGTCTTTACGCCAGTCTCCATGTTGTGTGCGGGCCGAGCCCTCGCAAACGTGATCAACCCAACCGTATGAGCCAAATCCAAATCAGAGTTCTGTACATGTCTTCCATGGGTTGTCGTTGTTGGATGTCTGTCGTTTTTGTTTTTCATTTTTTTCTTGCTACAAACCAGACCAATGGTTTTCACATGTGCATTGATATACATGTACGTGTAGTTTCATTTACCCAAATTCACGCTTACTTTCACGTCCGTTGCATGAGGGAAGAGATCATATGGAATTCTCATCAGTGCTAGGTTGAAATGTTACAGTAAGCCAGATGAGGACCACCTCTGGGTGCGGGATTGTCTTGCTTCATTGAAGACTCATTGGTGGCCTTCGGCTATTATCTGCTCTTTGTTCGAGTTGTTGTCTCTTTGACATATTCCCCATTTCCATTGCCAATTTTATTATTTGGTCAGGAAATTTGGATGAACTGACATAGTAATTAATAAACCCTTTATCATCACTACAAACGATCGAGTGCACCTTGACATTTCACATATTGTCTTTTGTTAATGATGTTGCAGAATAAAATAGGTAATAGATATATTCCACAAGATTGAATGATTTAGCAACTTGATTTCAAAATAATTAATTGGGCACAATATGTTTTGATTTACTTTAAATGAGAAAAAAAGAATATAATCCATCGAAAGAACCACAAATTTTAATCCTTTAAATAATAATAATAATAATAATGATAATGATAATCATAATCATAATAATAATTTATAATAATAAAATAATCATAATCATAATCATAATAATAATTTATAATAATAATAATAAAATATCGATTTTTTAAAATCCATATTCTCAAACACCTTTTCAATTTATAAACTATTTTAGAAGCTAGAAAGGTCATAACATAGTTCATACACAAATGGCGCGTAACATTTAAATGTCTGTCGTCTGCTAATCTCTAGTCTCGCTGGTGAAGCATGCCAATCGACCCAGAACACTGAACACGTGCAAATTATCTCGCCAATAAAAAAATATTTCTTTATCAGAAAAAAACAATCAATAATCAATGTTGCCGTTACCATTAGAAACCAGAAACAAATCTAATAAAGGTTAACATTAGATTGAAATATAATTTTGCAAACTTCCTGTCTGCTGGAATGAGTTATTGATTAGGCTGAACAAAACACATTTAATAAGCGACTTGTAAAGACACATTGTCGTGTTAATTAACTTAACATGAAGAGGCACAGCCGAGTCACTTTTAATTTTTTTTTCTTTGAGTAAATTGAACTAGCACTTGCTTGTAGATATTTTACCGAAAGTTATTATCTTTAACTTTCTTATTGACAGTTTTAAGGAGAACAAGGTAATTATTCTTTGACGTTACTGAAGAATTGTTTAAGCCATTATAGATAAAGTTATGTCGTAGTGTTTGTTCTGTTTATATATATATATGAAATATTTGCCACTGGACGTTACGCCGTCAGCTAATAATCTTACTACAAAACCCATATTGTTTCGTAGTTTTCAGTCTTACGTTTGCCATATGCAGTTTATCATCTTGAATATATATGTTATATTTGCCACTGGACATTTAACAGAGTCACCAATAAAAAAACTAAATCTACTGCAATAACAATATGGTTAATACTTTAGTTTGAAGTGTTATGTGGATTTTTTTAACTTGTTTTAAAATTTCGTAGTTTTTAATTTTGACAATGGCGATTAATGTCTGCTTCAGAAATTTGTACAAATAATTTGCATATAGTATATATTATTTTCCTTTTTTTCTGTCAGTTTTCTTGCTGGCTGTTGGTTGTTCTCTTCGGTATTCAGAGGTCCTCGGTTATTTATATGTGGCCACCAGGATAAAGACGAGTGTACAAAAAGTGGCTTTAAAAACCAACAAACTATCAATCATATTTACTGTAACCCTTCTCCTTTTTTCAAATGGAAATAAACATCCGTATAAGTGAATGTTGAGCAGAAAAAGTCATATACAATTTTGTAAGAGGCGGGTTTTGAGGTAACTAAATAGTTGATTATTTAGGGAATCACTGAAACATGACTTGAGGTGATCCCTTCTTTTGTAGTCGGTGTCCCCTCCTTAATTTATGAAAATATCTGGATCAACAAATGTTTGTAGAACAACATAATGAATAAAAATATTAGATGTCGTTAGAACAAAAAACATAAATTATAAAAAAAACATAGAACGGAATGAACGTTATTCTAGATCAGGTTGCTGTTTATTCTACTCAATACCAGCTAATTGATTTTCTACAGTTCAATCTCATGTCGTGTTTGGCAGCTCGTTTTTTTAATGTGATATCTGTTTTCGTTCTGTTTTCTTAATGTAAATTTTATAATTAATTTAATACAGTGAAACTTTTCTGATTGGGTAGATGTTTTCGTTATGACTTATTGTTTTCTTACGCAGTTTACAGCTCCTGTACCATAAATAAGTTGTTTTTTTCTTCTTTTCCCAGCTACGTAATACCGTGTGTTTCCGTTACAGGTACAGATTCAGAATTTTTCGACTGCTTTTCCCATTGACTCCCATTACATACAAACTGTAAATACATACACAATTTTGCATATTCAGGAGAAATAGTTAGTTGTTCAAGCATTGTGGTGTCATCTTCATTTTGTTGGGTTTCTTTTGTTTTCTTTTATTATCAAAAAGTAAAAACACAAAAGAATATTCAAATCCGCGGAAAATTCAAAACTAATCAAATGGCAAAACCAAAAGCCATATCAAACGAATGGACAACAGCTGTCATATTCCTGACTTGGAACAGGCATTTTCTTACATAGAGAATGGTGGATAAAGAGAAATACATATTTGAAGTAATTATCTTAAAGGGTCTTAAATACATGTTAATTACAAAATAATACATTTTGTCAAGAAGGCATTTGGACGTCTAAAAACCTATCTTATCCAAAAACATTAGTAGTACAGAAATTGCATTGTGTAAACCGACAAACAACAAAACACAATACACAACACATGACATCAAAGCCTGAGCAAGATGAACCCTACTAAAACTTGAGATGATATCAGATGTTTTGGAAGAGTAAGCAGACCCTTTTGCTTCACATGTGGCACCCGTTGTATTGTAATAGTGAATGATACATGATGCATGGTGTGTAGTGTGTAGTGCGTAGTGTTATGTTGTATGCTATACGTGGGAAGTTTACACCATTAATACTGTAAACTATATAAGTCTATAAAGATGAATGTCTTGACACATTAGCAATGCTCCCTTTGTGGCAATGTTGGAAACAACCATGCCTTGATTCAATTGATAATGCCTTTATCCAGCCTTCGGCTTATAGAATTATATAGGATCCATTATTTCCACTTTCTCAAATACTTGTTTATACAATAGTAAATCAAATCGTTAGGAAACTGGATATATAACCACTAATGTTATTTTGTCGGAATTAAGACTTGGTATTATTGGAAATCTATTGTAAAGCTATGGACATGGTTGGTCATTTCCCTGTATAAAGACACGATCTGTCATATTCTATTACTTCGGAAACAATAATATGTTGCAATTTCTCAGAAACCTCAAGCAGAATGGGCTGTGCTTAGAGCTACTTCTTGGCGGGAAGAATTATTAGGTCACGTCTTAATATATATCTATGTCGATGGCACTTTGAACATTGAATTTCATCTGTTAATTGCTTTATATTACTAAATGGAAACAATTAGTTCAGGGAAATGGAACATCGCTATTAAGTTTAAGACCTTGATTAAAAATGAATGAGACAGTCTTTTGTTAGTCATTACTTTCGAAGCAATGTATGTCAGCAATGAAGAATGGTTTGGAGCATATGTATTAGTATTAATCAGTTAAACGGTCATTATAGAATCAAGAACTTTTTAAAGGATATTTGCTATAGCCCTGTCCGGAATTTGTAGTACATGTATACTTTGACTAGAAGCAAAGTTGTTTATTCTTGTCAGTTTAATTGTTTTCATGAAACCGAATTTCTAAAGTTGAAGGGTAATATTTTGTCAATCTACAAAAATGTAGAGGACAAAAGATGTGAAAAACTTGCATAAATGACAATGATTGCATTAATTCTGAAGTAAACTATCATACAAATGAAAGAATACTGTGATTAATTTGTACAAAGGGACGATAACCGGCTCGGAAACACTGTGATCTATTTTTTTTTTGTCAAATTTGAGTAAACTCAAAATCACCGTTGTTTGTCGGGAGTCATCATACTCTCATTATATCTAACTTTTTCCAACATAGAATTCTAAAATAGAAACATTTCCATTTTGTTTTTGAATTACAAACCAATGAAACACGCGATATCGACAGAAGTACGTACGTGATGATTTAACATGACTTTTTCAGTAAATATAAATTGCGACATACTAAATGCTACAGTAGGTCGTGCGAATTCGATAGGTCACGTGGTACTAAATAATTGCCATTGCGGGCGTCCCAAACTTCCGGTTTCCTCAAAAATGGTAAAGATAAAGACAATATATAACCCTTTAGATTTGTTTGCCATTGAAGAAATAAACTAAAAGCAACGTCTCTCAATTGAAATAAATCACCTACGTCAGACTAAATTGGTAAAATCGTTTAATAATTGTGCTATTATAGCCGCTTATGTCATTGCAGTATAAAACTACATCTAAATCCTTCAGTGAAACGTTTATTTCAGACAAAGTGCAATAATTCTTCGCCTTATTTTGTTTACAATGTTCTTTTTTTTGGATAACAAATCGATACCTTCTACTAAATCGTGTAAAGCATGATTGTAAAGTGAATATTTACTCCGTACAAAACGTATTTGACTCGGAAGGTTATAAGAAAATTATCACTTGCTCCAGACTTAATAATTAATCAAATAATTTACAGTGCACTATGATAACTTTATAAATATTAGTACAACAAAAACTACTGATTAAGATCAAGATTTTAACTGACAAACGAGAATCCATATTTAAAATCAAAACAGGTAACAGTCACCAGGTACATGTAAAACATAAATTGTATACCATATAAGGTTTTGGTGTTTTATCCATGATCAAAATTATCGACTGCTTTCTTGGAAAAAATATTACAAAAAGTAAAATGAAATGAGTTTGAATGTACCTTTGGTATCTTTCGCATCTCTGTTACATATAATCGTATTCAAATATAGCTTTCTTGTATGTCAATAATCAGCCAGAGCAGTCACTGGACTTTTAAAAGCTTTGAACTCATTGAAAATTGTGTTTGTCTACAGATAATTAATTCATTTCCAATAGCATATAGTGTGTTTAATTAGGTTAAGTGATATCATTGTCTGTATATACACGAGAGTTAAAATTCGATATAGCAGTTCAAAATAGACTGGTCTTTTGACATTCATTATTGTCTTTGAGCCAAAAGTTGTTGATCAATTTCAGAATTTTCAACTAATTTTTAGGCAAAGTGTATACAAGTATTAAAATACCTATGGAGCTCTAACCATATATGCACAAAGGGGATACAAAAAATGCGCTGGTATCATTTTCCTTTCAAGTACTATCTTTCACCGTTCCGGTCATATAAGCATTTTAAAGATAGATAATAAAAATACCAATATGAAACTTTCAAGCAACAGGTATAAAGGATACTCAACATTTTGCTCAAAGACTCGGTCTTGTCAAAAGTAATTGGATATTTTTGGAATCAGTGGTTTGCTAAATATATTATAGAATACAATCGCATATGTAATTTAAAAAGATTGCATATAATTTTCTTGCAGAAATAGCAGAAACAAAAAAAAAGTTTCAGATAATAAGTAACTTTCTGCATTCCATACAAAAGAACAATACACCAAGCTGCATTCGTCTTATTAAGTTAACTTAATTAATCATATCGCGGACAGCTATACTCTAGTGTATTCCGCCAATATAGTCCCGGTCTACCAAATGACAGCGAAGTGATAAATGAACGTATTAATGAAACACTATGGTACATAAAACGTATCTCATAGGTAATACCTTTACAATTTGTGAACTATATTGAAGGCGGATAACTTTCAAATTAGAAGCAAATTTTAGAATCTTGCGTCAGCGTTAAATCTAGACAGCTGCGTATATTGACCTATGGAATCTTTTTTCTTAAGTTTGTTTCAAATTAAAACGGTATCAATGATTGAAATATTTAAGCACGATCTACTTTCCCTCCTGGATCACCGAAGATCATCCTAACTTTTTATCGGGTTTGTGTTGCTCAGTGTTTTTGAATTTTATGTAGTGCTTTCTAGATTTGTGTTTTCCGGTTCTGAAAATCGGTTCTGGCAGGATTGTACTTTGACTTTCTTGGACTAATGCGTTTTAATGGTTATCTTCTGATGTTTGTTAAAACCACATGCAAATACGTTAAAAAGTATCCATCAAGTTGTTGTAAGACCACACAAAACAAATAGCATAATGATTTTTGTTTACCGAAGAATTATAATAAAGGTAGAATAAAAAATAAATAAAAAATAATTGTCTTAACAAATTGAATTTGTGTGATCTGCTTTCGATAGTTGGTCCAACGTTAGATAAACTAATTATAAAATATGGTATAACTACAGAAAAATAAAAAAATAAAACAATTTCTTTCCCATTTTACCTAATGGCGAATATGCTTGGTATTTGAATTTTGTTTGAATAACGTCCAGTGATAATTTGTTCCTGCATATTCAGTGTTGGCTATTTAAAAGCAGTATAAAATAGTACATAAAGGTCCCTTGGGATGACGCAATGCAAGACACAATTTCAAAACAATTGTCTATTTATGTTACAGTTATTTCTGAATGAAGCATTTCCGAATGGTCGTTATAGGGCATTTTCAAATGGTACTTATAGAACACAAAATTCTTATCGAGAAATCAATTCTAGCTTTAATTCACTATAGAACTTCATTTACAAGTTTCCGGGGAAATTGATAGATTTATAATTAACATTTTAATGGTCTTCGAATGTGAATTAGTTCACCATTAATGGTTTAACTTCTGCTGAGACGAAATGTAATGTCTTGATTTAAAGCAGGAAACCTTCAGAAAGATTAACCATATACATATATTATCATGGTTATGTTTCATTTTTATAATGAAAACCAGCGTGCTTTCGATGGTTTTAAAATATGAACTGGAAGATCTTGATTTAACACTAAATTAGTCAATCGATTGATTGAATATAACCTTGAATGGCGAATACATTGATAAAACTGAGTACTTGACCGAGGAGTTCTAAAGGTATAAGGGCGGGAAAGTGATCGTCATTATATAGGCTCTTTCGACGTTTTTAGTGCCGTCATTCGAGGCAAATAATATTCAAAATATGAACACTTTTTGATGTAATATAAATCAGATAGGAATTTTATGCTTTTACACAAGAATATACATGTCTAGTAGGAGACTTAAGGGGACGCTCCTTTTGGAGGATCGTGCGATCCTATTCGCTGTTTTAGAAACAAACAAATTCTGGGTAATAATCTAAAATATTGTGATTGATGTAATATGAACTTAACAATTGGAATTTAACCAAAGATGTAACGTTATTTTTATTTTGGTGTATGAACAATTAGATTACCCATAGCCCTTTAGATTCTAAAGAGACGAATTCAAATATCTCTTAAGAAGTAATATGAAGTAGAAAGTATAGAAAAGAAACTAAGGCCTAAATACCATTGTCATAACGTTCAATCATGAGTTTAGCCTTGACAATCTAAAAACTAATTAAAATACATCGGATTAGCTTTGTATTCCATTAAACCAAATCATTTCGTGTCCAAGTAACTTCTGTTATATTTTGTAATCACGTTAAATTACAATAATTTCTATGAAAATAATCTGCTGTTCTAAATTTTGGATAAAAACCCTATAATATTTCTCAGTCAATCAAATTGTTTATTTCTTTGATAACAGTATTTTAAACATGCTAACGAGGATAGCTTTATAATTGTATAAAATGTTTATAATATTTAGCCATCTGCAATGGCAAAAATTACATGTTTTCTTTTATATATTTATTTCATAATTTAAACAAATTGCCCTCTCCGGCTCTTAACACTTGTAAAATATAAACAATAATCAAAATTCCATGTTAGAGGACAGATGTAGTTTGATAAAGGTGATCTTATAAAAAAGAACCTACGCTGAAATAGTGCAGTTGCACTGAAATAACTAAACACCTGAGTCTTAACCGGTTTTTATGGGGTTCCTGGTGTTCAGTCTTTAGTTTTCTTTGTTGATATTGTTAATCGTTTCGTCGTTTTAGTTTTTTGCCATAGTATCGCATTGGCGGATCCAAAGGGGGGAAGGGGGGGGGGGGGGTTCCGGGGGTTTGAACCCCCCTTTTTGGCAGCTCAATGCATTTGAGTGGGGACATATAGTTGGAACCCCCCTTTTGAAAATGGCTGGATCCGCCCCTGGTTTCGCCTCTTTTTACTTTGTCTGGAACATTATGTAAGAAAATACCAAGGATCAAGTCTGATATGTATAAAATTGTAAATGAGTGATAAAGGAAAATTTGGTCCAAGAATACGACTTCCCTATAACTTAACAATATACACGATAGTTTCTCTCTTCCGGTATAAATAATTTTAAGAAACAGGTCGAAGAAACTAAACCACTTATGCCAAAAGAAGAATCGGAAATCGAAGTTTAGACGTCATTATAAGAACATACATTTAAAAAACACTGAAGTTTTATTTACTTTAATGAAGTCGATTTTATGGTCGATATCATTTCATCGGTTACGTGAGAGGTTTAAAGGCATTGTTCTCTTTAATTGTGTTAAAAATGTAGAAGTTTAATTGGCCGTTTCAGAATCTCAAGAAACACGGGTACTTTCATTGTTCGTATCCCAAAATGAAAATAACGTCACGTTATTGGTTAAATTTCCATTGTTTGTTACATTTTCAACCAATCAGGACGTTTTGGTGTACACTTTTGAAAATATTACCCAGGATGCATTAGAGATCATTAGATTCTGAAACGGCGAATAGACAACTTTCGAGTTTGATGCATTTCCGTCAAAACTCTAGTTTTAGTGAACATCATTCGTGCGTTTAGGTGCATCATCACTTTCGTTCAAATGTTGAGCGAGTGGTTGGAAAATTATAATACTATATTGCACGATTTATTTGGCAAACTAAATTCTCAAAATTGACAATCAGCACTGCTATCATTAGGGAATTGTGATTAAGTACTTACAAAACAAAAATTATTTCTAGTTTATCCTGTACAATGACGATCACTAAGACGCTTGATGAACGTTAATAGTGCAGGGATACAGGTGACCCCTCTATCTGGTAAATGACGTCACAAAGGCGCGCCTAATTGACGAGTTTGTTCAGGTGACGGATGAACCCCAAAGTGATCTATTGATGCAGACAGTTCCATTATCCTGTAAATGTAGAAAATGAAGTTCAATCTTATTCTGTAAATTTTATTTTTTTCAATGGTCAGAAAGTACACTTACATTAAGCACACACATACAGTGAAAACTGTCTAAACCGAATCTTGCATAAATCGATATCCTTTCTTAACCAAACATGTTCTAAAGTTGTGTCGTATCAAACGTTATACGTAACTGTTGTGAACATGATTTAACCGAAAAACTGAAATCCAAATCTGAAGTCTAGAAGAGGTTCTAACGTTTATACAGGTTTCACTGTAGAGCGTTGTGAATCAAACAGCCATGTCCATTTATCACAGGAAATGAACATTCTGAAGGATACCCGACTATTAGTTCAATTTTAATTTAAAAAAAACTCAGGCCGTTTAAAATGTATTCTGTCAATTAACATATTTAAATTTCTCTCTTTCTTTGTACTTTAAAAACGCCATTTTTACAATGCTTCCCCAACATTGTATTCTTACGTCATCTGTGAGTGTAACAACTGATTCTAGAGGTCAGATTAATCAGCTAGACCGGAATAATCAATCCATGTCCAATTTTGTATCAGAAATTAAATCGTCCTTTATCAGACGGTCCAATCTATTGACAGACAACTGTTATGTTGCTTAATATAAACGCGGGAATGATATAGATCATCGTTCGCGTCCGCGATAATGGCGGGCTACTTGATAGATGACAACATAACGATTTAATTACATTTTATCAATAGTGACGTTTTGTTCTCCGTAAATTAGTTTTCGGCGACAAATAATAATTTAATGTACAAATATATCCTTATATTAAGTCAAAAGAATTACAGACAAGTAACTGAAACATACATTTCAACATGAATCATTTGGTTTTCACCCACACAATATATTATATAGGATCGAGCACTATGTTATTGTTACAGAATTTTAATGTATTTTCTGAGAAAAGGAAGTTTTTATGTATGCTTTTTTTACTTACTAGTATACAAACAAAATTGTGCTCAAATCTGATGCATGTAATCTTGAACCTCATACCCTTAACACACATTTGTTCAAGCTATTTAGCACATACATTGCTTCACTTTTTGGAATGCATGAAATTGAAACACACAATAATTCACGAGAAATGCTTAAATTTCAACCAGGATTTCGAAAACACAAAGAATAACCGAAGCAGCTAAGAATCCAACAGCAGAAGTGTATTATGTATAATTCACTTACATGCATTTTAATTTCTTTTGGTTTTTTTTTTTTTTTTCGATATTGAGGTGATAGTTTAAACTTCACAACAGTTATTACTGCATCTTAAGGTGGTACCCAACACTTTCACCAAAATAAATTTGGCTCGTTTAATTTTCATAAAACTTTGACAAGTTATTTACTTTGACCCTTTTACAAAAATATAAAAATTTCAAAAAATTTGAACCAACCGTTTTATCAGAAAAATTACACTGGTAATATGGTTTGACAAACACTTATTTTGATCATTGAGAAGCTTAATATTCCCTTAACAACACAACGTAATTAAAACGTTTAGCTGATTTTACAGAGTTATCTCCCTGTAGTGTTAGGGACCATCTGAAATCTACAGTAGGTAAAATCAGTTTTCTCTTTTTTTTTCACGACGCATTCCGTCTTTTTTCATTTTAGATATATATTTTTTTTATTCTCAAGTGTAGTTCATTTCCCCTATTATATCTATTATTATAATTCAACTCATAAATCTATAAAAGTACAAGATAAAGATTTCTACGTTTTGAATACCATGCTTGTATTGTTCTTATGGATAACACATTATTATTGGGAAACTGTCGCATGCTGAAAGCAACCTAGGTTACCATGACATCGGAATAAAGACTTGATTGAAGTTTGTACACCTGTATTTACAAATCTACTTTTTATTAATCACTTGATTGATTCTGTGTTATTATATTTTATCTCTATTAATCTAAATATTCCCCATTGAGACTGAGTTACGGAAATCTTACGGTTCTATTGAGACTTGGTTCCGGAAATTATACAGTTCCATTAAAAATTTGGTTTGATAAATCTTACCGTTAAAATAAAAGTTATTCAATATTTCCTCCTAATGAATAAATTTTATGAAGATTTAAATGTTTATTGCCAATTACACGGATTTGGTGTATCCTGATGCAAGTAGGAGTTCTTGAAGGACTTAGTTGAGCATTTGGCAATCCCTGGGAATTAAAAACATAAAACTTATATAATTTTCCATCCAGCTCTAAATATAGATTTAACAACAATAGATAAGGTATACGTGAATAATTGTACTTTCCAAATATGTGACCAATAATTGGGTGTGTAAAGCATATTTTGATACTTCTCAGACTTTTTCATAGCCAATGCATTGCCGAAAAATTGTTGTGCAATCTGGCAAAAATGTCTGTGAACGATCATAAAAGATGAACGGATGGAGACTCTATTTATATTGCATTGTGGGATAAGATACAGATGTGCCCAACACATTTTAAACCATAATTTAAAAATGTATCCCTATTCTATATTTAATTCATATAACCTTGTTCAATTGTTGCTTAAGTGCCAATTGTTTGATTAATATACTAAAAAAAAGTGAATTCTTTCATCATCGTTATTTAAATTGGAAACAATCAATGGTGTTTAAATGATACTAAAATGTCATTGTTATAAGAATTGATTTCCTTTTAAATGTGTCGTTCTTTAAATATTCCAACTGGTTTTATGCAATTCCCCAACGATTCAGGTTTTCGACCTGTAATGGCTATTAGTTTAGGCAAATGAAATAATGCATTCATCGCTTGGCAGGTAAGAATTTTTAACCTTCGCAATGAAGAGCTATGTTTTTTTTATCTTCATTGGAGAGTAATTGAAGATCGTGTATTTATATTATCCCTATAGTAAAGATATATACAGATGCTTTCAATTCATCGTGTGAAATACGGTAGTAATCTCTTTTAGACAGATATATAATTTACAATTTGGTAACTGTAACACTTTTATATTATTCTAGAGTAAAGAATATAATTTTACACGATTTACAGTAGATACCTTCACGTGACGTCAGAATATCGAAAAATAAGAGAAAGGCAACGCAAATCGCCAAATAAGGATAAAGGAAAAAGCTAAATGTACCACAAATAGATTATCCAAAAAATCGTGATATTACTATGATGACTGCGAATTGTCTTTCTGTACCCTCCCTTTTTTTGTAGCTATCTACATGTATGTATACACCACTGTTCTATTTTCATATTTATATATGAAAATGAAACCGATACATGTAGTTGTGTAACAGTTTATTATTACTTTGTGAAGGTTTTCACTTTCATGTCGACAATAATTATCGACCTCATCAAAATAAACAAACAAGTATGATGGTGACATTTTATTGAATTTCGCCGTTTTAGAATCTAATGCATTCTGGGTAATATTTTCAAAAGTGTACACCAAAGCGTTGTTATTGATTTAAAACGTTCTAAAATAATGGAAATTCAACCAATAATCTGACGTTATTTTCATTTTGGTGTACGAACAATGAGACTACCCATAGTCCTTTAGATTATGAAAAGGCCAATTCGGTATGGGCTTTTCTCATTGTTGAAGGCCTGATGGGGACCTATAATTGTAATAATTGCCTTGAGCTTTGACATTTGAACTCTAGAACTACGGCAAAGAAATCACATAATAAAAAAAAAAATAGAAGGCTCTAACTGGGATATCAATACTCTTTTTGAATGGTAGTTATACAAAGAGTCTTGAGATAACATTAATGCATTTTGTTGTCCAACGTCGACTTATGATTTGGTATTATGTTTTGTATCTGTTTATCCTTTCTTTGTTCACACAGTACAATACCAACCTTTTTAAAGCTGAATAAACGGTATTCGTATTGCTCATTGTTAAAGATCGTACGATAACATATACATGTAGTTGCTTATATCTCGTCATTATGAGAGTTTTTACTAGTTTTCTGATTGGCAATGATTCCAAATCTCCCTACGGTTTTTGTAATTTCTACCCAAATTGTAAGTAGATCAATTACATATACAGACTAAATGTATATGAGAACAAAAAATAAATGGAGACACTAATGTTCAAGGTAAAAATATCATACGATCGTTATTATCAGTATGGATAGCATAATCATTGTTTTTATTGTGCTGTTGTTTCTTAAGGATGTACTTAGGTGAGGTTTTGGAATTTGTGTTAAATGTTCGGACTCCTTGGTGTTTTTCCATACAATACAATGTAAAATATTTTGCCCCATAACACCGATTTATTTTTTCATATAAGAATTAAAGGTCGTTTACCAAAATTTTAAAAGATTCTTGACTTTCTTTCTTTTATTTTGAGACCCAAATAATACCTATCCAAATATAAGGTAAAAGTCCGAGTCAGCCTTTTCCCACCATATTTTAAATCTCAAATATCTGGAAAAGGAGGTCCATGACCTATCAATATTTTTAGCTTATCTTTATCCTTAATTGATACTCTACCAGCTTAAAGATTCTATTTAATTTTCTTAATTTCTTAATTTTTATCTAACCTCACCTAAGTACATCCTTAATGAAGGTAGACTAAGTTGGGTTTCCCGTTTGACTGACTTTACCCTAGTCATTTTGGGGGACCTTTATAGGTCGCGGTTCGGTGTAAGCCACGTCTCCGTGTTGAAGACCTTACTTTGATCTATAATGGTTTACTCTTAAATTGTGACTTGAATGAATAACTTGTTTCAGTGGCACTCATACTTCATCTTCTTATATCTATAAACATGTAAAAAGAGTCATTATTTTTTTTTCTTTTCCTTGTTCTCTTTAATATCAGATATGTGAGATTAAAAAATATATCTCCGTTGATATGACTATAACATATTGACTACATTTCAAACCAGTTCTTTCTCCATCGAACTACACCTTCTTCTTTACGTTTTATGACTTGAAGCTCTCTTCCACTAGTTATGTTCATTTGAATGTGGGAAATTCAAAGGATTGTATCAAATTTCCCTAATTCAACCTACATAAATGGATTTTCTCTCAACATATAAGATGTGTCTATTGTCCATTTGATGTTATTATTGCGCTAAATGAAATCACTCGGAACATTTCTGATGTTATTATCGCGTTGATTCAAATCACTTGGAACATTATGAATTGGAATGAATCGTTAATCACACATATAAGACCGTTTTAATTCTTTTGAAGCAATATGCAATCTACAATTTATTCATAAACTGCTACAGTAATTGTATATCGATCGGCTGCCATCAGTAATCTCTTAGCTCACTTCCGGTATGAGTACAGGTTTTGATTATTTGTAGTTATTATAACAACAAAAAAGTTTGTCCCACCAGTACCAATTATTTCTCCCATAAAATGTTTTTGAAGTGTAATTTTTATTAGTCTAAAACATAAGTATTTAATATAACTTGATTATCAGACTGTTTGTTTTCCATTCGTACCCCCTCGGAGATTATCGATTATGAGGCTACAAAGAACGTGTGATGTGATTAGTTTTCTCTTTACTCATGTATTTGTCAGCCATTGATCAAAGCATTAACTATCGGAAGGCTAAACCGAATTAGTTTCTTATTTTAGATTATCGCTTAATGTGCATTTACTCTACATTGTGTTCTCATGGGTTTTGATGAAAAATATTCCTATAAAGAAAATATATCTATAGTCTGGTGTCTGAAAACAAATAGCGTCTCACCAAATGTTTTTATTTCGAAAAAAGAACAACATAAGATTTTATTTTAAACCAATGCAATGGTTAGCGTTTTATTTCTGTTAATTTTTTTATTTTCATGACTGTAAGGATTGAAGTTTTAAGTTGAATTGATGCGTATATACGGATACCTAGATCCCTTTAATAGTAACATATGGTTTGCTTATTATAATTAGAGTAATGCTAAATTGATAATTCAGAGAATGCTAAATTGATAATTCAGAGAATGCTAATTTGATTGATAGAATTTATGTTTTACAATACGTTTTCAATATAGACACCATACAACCATGAAAGGATATTTAGACAAAGAAAAAAAAAAAAACTTTTGTCTAATTAAAAATACAAGAGTTTGTTGCCATGATTACTTTTGAAAACATTCATTTTCTTTGTGTAGATGAGTTTTTTTCTGCCATATTTTTTGTTATGTCTAAATTAATGTTAAACGTTAACTGAAGTAAACAATGTGTTTTTCTTATTGGTTTAATACGATTGTAAACAGTAAAAAAAATGCATTGAAAAACAACAATTGTTACATTGTGTCTATAAAAATAGTTTTACGATACAGCCATTTTATGTAAAATTGTATACGTATATCTGTTTCAGTGTGATTTATTTTTGGCTTTCAATTTTATAGATATGTTTTTAACTCATTAACGTTAAAATTATTAAATCAAAATTACTATTCACTTACCGCTTCAGATTTAAGATGAGGCCTAGTGGTGACTATCAGTTTTCATAGGACGAAATATCCGTGCATTAGATTTGTACATGTAATTTGATGACGAGAATGTATTCACGAATTAACGCGACATTCGTAAAGGTAATAACCCTAGAGAATTCCCGAATGTGCAAATTTGGGCTAATTTCACTGCCGTTGTCCCTTTGAGGACATCTGCATTTTTATCAAACAAACAAATAATTATCATTAACGACAATTAAGCAGTTATTAATTTATAAGTTGCCTAAGAGAGTAGGATGGTTCTATAGGTGCTCATTTAAGAATACGCGCGGGGATGGCGGCGTTTTCTTAAACAATATAAAGAAAATTTCCACCTAATATGCACAATAATTATTGCTTATTCATTATATAATTCATAACTCTTTGTTTATCATCGCCAATTGATCTCTTATACATAGTGGGGAGATATTCTTTAATAAAATGTACCAAGGGGTTACAAATAATTGAATAAAATGAGCGCTCCCTTGGGTGATGATAAATGTATCAATTATTTATGCATTTTTGACGTCCATATAAGATCTTCTTCTTGAGGTCTTGCACATGTCCTCACCCGAACGTCTTTCTGAGAGTAACTGTTTGTACTGGATCTGTTTTTAACTATTAACTTGGGCATATCTAATTACGAAAACAGTGTAACCCAGTTTTGTAAGAGAAATAGGAACGGCGTCTGGAAAGTGTTTTACTAGATAAAGACACTCTCCCATTTTGATCTGTATGGGCAAACATTCAACGAAGCCAAGACATGAATGTTTTTACACACATTTACTGGAATTATTTTCTTACCAAAGATTTTACAGTTATATTTCAAAGTGTAAATGTAACAATTTACATTTAGAGAGGATTAAGATCTGTATTATGAAAACGTAAAATAAATTCAGGGACAACAGTCTGGTTTTTAGTTCTAGAGAATCGGATGTTTGCATTTAGGATTACTTCCAAGATCTACAAATTCTGAAATCTCCATAACAAATGTAAGTCTAGAAGTTGGATTAATACTAAATAGTGATGCCTGGAAAAAAAGGAGGCGGAGGGGGTGGGGGTCGACACCACCACCACCACCGTCACAACGAGCGTCGCCACCAGGAGGGAGCGGGAGGTGGTGGCGGATCCGATCCTTCCCACCCTTCCGGTCATGAAATACCAATGGGCGATTTGCAAGCCCCTTTAATGGATTACTTTTTACCGGACGGGTAAGAGTCGATATCTGATAAATAAAGTTGTTTTTGTCGTTCAGTTGCTGTCTCACTGACGTATACCCAATTTCCTTTTCTTCCTATAAGATATTCACGGAGAATCGGTGGAAAAATATATTTTATTTAGCATATTATATATTTTTCTTTGAAATTTTAATAGAAGAACAAAAATGAAATAACAGATTTTTGATTCAATGAATTCATTTGGGAGATAAAAAAGATAAAAATTGAAATAGAATAAACAAAATAAAGTAATCTTTGTGGTTAAATATTTTTTAATGATTTTCGTGGGATTTTAAATTTCGGAAACCTATTTTTTCAAACTTTCTGCTTTTTACTGTGAATTTTCATTGGATAAGGTCACAAATTTCATGACATCAATCCGACGATTGATCGCCTGAAACATTGCAAGCAAACGTGTATATTGTAGTTTAGATAATTGTCAGATATGCCCTAATTCCGTTTCAAATGCATTAGAATTTAGATACAATTAGTGTGTCTATATTAGATTGGAGTGCATCAATTTTTAGTATTTGACTATGAACAATTTTTTTCTTCACATATTTTAATCATAGATTCAAAAGTAACTAATATATGTCATAAAACGAATATTGACCATAACTTCTTGTAACAATATAATAACCATTTGATGTGTTTTTTAATTAACCAATGAAATTTTATCCGATTTAATAAAAACCCTTTGTTCTGTCTTTTGAAGTAACAATGTTAATAGATTTTTTATTTTGAAGCTAGCCTTTTATTATCAACAGAGGCATCAATTTATTGGCCATTGCTCATTGATTTCTGTTAGAATGTCTTTTAATTAACGTAATTATCAGCCAACGTGCCATTTAAACTGAACCTAAAACATCTGTCGTTGTCACTCTTTTCTTACTGGTTAATTTACATACATCACCGCTATAGATCTAACGACACAACATGTGTTTGGCGACTATTTGAAGAACTGACCAGTCCAAAAAATTCCGTCCTCAAACTTTACGTCACCGCTTTAGAACTATTTTTACAAAATATATTCATTGGCAACAAATTGAGGAACTGACCAGTTCAAAACCGTCGTCCCCATAATAAGCGTAATTTCGACCTAGCGTTATTGCAAATGGTTGATTGATGTTTGCGTCGGCGCAAAAGGTATATTGTATAGCATTGAGTTATTGAAATGATGTTTCGAATTATCATTTCTGCCAAAATGAGCGTCGTTCCATTAATGCTTTACAAATACTGATTTGGGACATTTAAAACGAATCAAAAAAGACAGTGTTCCCATATATGATTATGCCTTGTAATTGATGCTTTGGACCAATAAAAACGGCCAAACATGATGAACGTTTCACAGTTAACCGTATGAGGGCTGTAAAGCCAGTCAATATCGTTAAAATCTCCCATGAGTTCTTACATTAGAAAATGTCCAAATTTGATTGTTTGATAGTATAACAATATGTTGTTTTAGAAATTTGGTTTCAATCTGAGAGTAACAATACTTGATCGTAGAATTCCTGTTACACTTGTTGATTATTGTTCATGATATTACAAACAAAAAGTAGGATAATAGAAAAGGTGATATCTTTCAAACTCTCTCTTGACAGTTGTTATCCATTCGTTTGATGTGTTTGAGCTTTTGATTTTGCCATTTGGTTATGGACTTTCTGTTTTTAATTTTCCTCGGAGTATAATATTTGTGTTATTTTATTTTTTTCTCTCGAATACTGTATTTATAAGAAGTAACGATCTCGTCCCAGACAAAATGATGTACTTTACAGTAATTAACACATTGTCGATTTTATTGGTCTTATCCGCTGAACAATTTCTTTTTTTCTGTCCTAAGGAATTTATTATTGTTGCAATCGTCATAAAAGATTGGATTTAGGTCATGTTAATTGCTGCTTAATTCTATTAATCCGTCCCGAGAATATCGAAATTATTGTTGCAATGAAGATTCATCCAAACTTGTGTTTTTTTGTTCTGCGACTGTTTGCGGGTATGTTTTCAGTGGTTTGAGATCATGACAAAATATACCTTTAGGTTAATAATGCAGTCGTTAGATTACGCTGCCCTCTACAATGATTATATTGTATACGTTGTGAGTAAGAGAGTCGATCAGGAGTGACTGAATTCTTAGGACTAGATCAAAACATATATCAAAATAAAGCGTTTTCAAAAAATATTTGAAAATGAAGAATTAAAAGTTCAATATAGATCAGGCTTTTGTTATTTAATCAGTGTTTAGTTTGAAAGCTTTCTTTGCATGAAATATTTATTTTTTATGCCAATGAGAATAAACATGTTAAAACTCTGTATCTTGACGCTTAAATTTTTTGTACTAAATAAAGTCTATCTTGTTTTTGATGCTACTGTATTTGAACTTTCGTTTACTTAATTATCAAATTATTTCCCTCGGTATTCCTTTTTATCACTAATGTAAACGATACGTTAAATGAAATTGAAAAACAACAAAAAATGACGTCGAAGGTCTGTATATTGAATTTTCATGTTTACAACTCTTATCAAAAGAGAAATTATATTAATTGATTTATATGTCTACAAGGCATCCTTAAAAATTGATATTAAAAAATGTAAACAGACGTTTACAATAAACGGAACGCTTTATAGTTCTGCGTCGGAAGATGTTTGTTTTATCGACCATTGGTCGGCTGCTATCATAACCATAATAAAGCATTTCAATGACCAAGTTGTGTAATCAATGTTATTCTGAAGCTTAAGTTGTCCTTGCATTTACTACAAATGGTCGGTGCTATCATAACCATTATAAAACTTTTCAATGACCAAGTTGTGTAATCAATGTTATTCTGAAGCTTACGTTGTCCTTGCATTTACTACAAATGGTCGATGTTACATGTATCATAACCGTAATGAAACAATTCAATGACCAAGTTGTGTAATCAGTGTTATTTTGAAGCTTAAGTTGTCATTGTATTTAATTTACTACAAATGGTCGGTGCTACATGTATCATAACCATTATAAATCTTTTCAATGACGAAGTTGTGTAATTAATGTTATTCTGAAGCTTACGTTGTCCTTGCATTTACTACAAATGGTCGGTGCTACATGTATCATAACCGTAATGAAACAATTCAGTGACCAAGTTGTGTAATCAATGTTATTTTGAAACTGAAGTTGTCCTTGCATTTAATTTACTACAAATGGTCGGTGCTATCACAACCATTATAAAGCTTTTCAATGACCAAGTTGTGTAATCAATGTTATTCTGAAGCTTACGTTGTCCTTGCAGTTACTACAAATGGTCGGTGCTATCATAACCGTAATGAAACAATTCAATGACGAAGTTGTGTTATCAATGTTATTCTGAAGCTTAAATTGTCCTTGCATTTACTACACCAAATGGTCGGTGCTATCATAACCATTATAAAACTTTTCGATGACCAAGTTGTGTAATCTATGTTATTCTGAAGCTTAAGCTGTCCTTGCATTGACTACCAAAAGGACAATTGCATAAATAATTAAACTCGTCATCGATTTGTTTACACGTTTAGGACAGGAGTTAATATGGTTAATTGAAATAGAATCCACTCTTACTAATCAATGACAACGTATCCATAATTGTACATGAAGATTCTATTTTTGTTCACGCATGACTAAAGATGGCTGTCAAGTTTTACACTTCATTTACATGAAAGGTCTGTTGGGATCACACCAAAAATGAATAGTAAATAATTACCAACAGAAAAATGAATATGTTAGTAAAATATATATGGGAAAACAATTCTTAGTAGATTGCACGTATAAAATGTTTCAGATGTTTGGTAGGATATTCTAGCTCGTATTTTGACACGTACATAGAAGGCCAAATTATGAAATAAAAAGGCTACATTTTAGATTTTTAAAAAGAGGTCAGTGCAACCTGTATAAAAAGTAAAATCATACAAATACTGAACTGCGAGAAAAATTAAAAACGGAAAGTCTCTTATAATTTTCTTTCGTTAAAGCCAATTCATTTTTTAATGTTTGAACCAGACCGATTCTTGTAATGGCAATTATAACACAAGGAAGCTTATGAGGTGCTCAATTATGTCTCCAAGATAACTGTAATTGTGACGTCAAATTGATGTTCACTTGGCAATTTTGCAAAATATGATTACCCTTGTCAAAATGTCTGAGATACTTGAAAAGGTACACTTTACTAATAGTTTAATAACTCAAACCCGTCTTGTATCACTTTTGTTTCTGGTGGTGTCAAGCAAAAACAAAATATTATCGAGTTCTGTGTCGGTCGATATTACATTAGTTGACACTGTCAAAATAAACAAATATAGAACAAAATGAACTAATTTTGTTGAGATTTTTACCATGGGGAGATAAAAATGCAATTGTTTTTTTTTTTTTAATAAAGTCGCGTTATAATTGTTAATTTCTGTGTAATTTTGGTCTTTTTTGGAGAGATGTCTCATTGACAATCATACCACATCTTCTGTTTTTATATTCTTGCACAGTGATACACATTTTTTATTTCTTTTAATTTTTAATATTGTCTTGATTTGGAATGCAAAGCCTTATCTGCTTATCCTCTTTTAAAGTACCTGAAGCCAATTCCAGTTTCGAGAGGTTACTTCTCATGTCTTAATATGAAAAACAAAGCAAAAGGTCAGCATAAGTCAATTAGACAGCAACACATCGACACAAATAGATAAATCAAATATCGACTTTAACTTACAGTTTAAAATAAGTATATATCTTTTCTTGCTTGTCTATATACATTTCCCTTTTAAACGTGATTTTGTACTATTTAAAAGCCATTTTAATGTGTCTTTCTATGTTACCTTATTGTTTCAGATTAGGTTGAAGGTTGGCACCCGTTAGAATGTTTAAACCCGCTCCATTTGTTTGCACCTGTTCTAGTCAGGAGCCTGTTCCTAAGTAGTTGTCAATTGTTGATTTGGTTCATAAGTGTTTCTCGATTTTGATTATATAATAGATTAGACCGTTGATCTTTCCTGTTTGATTTTTTGTAAAACTAGTTTTGTTTGGGCCCTTTAGAGCTTGCTGTTCGGTGTGAGCCAAGTTTCCGTGTTAGAGATCGTACGTTGACCTATAAAAAAATGTTAACTTTTATGCATTGTGACTGGGATGGAGATTTGTCTCATTGGCACTCATACCATATCTCCTTATTTCTAAATATGAAATAATTGATTTGGTAATTCAAAAGGCACGACATAAACGTTTAAATCATATATTTGCGTCATTATAATACAATTTCAAATTTTGAAATCCGATATCGCTGTTAAAATTGAAATACAAGAATTGCATATCAACTTTATATATCTGAATGTTGCATTTGAAATTTAAAGTAGATTTCTGAAGTACGCTGCTTCCTATAGAATATCACAAACCGTGTCTCGTTTCATTTCTTCGCTTTGCTATTTCAGAACTTTTACAAAAAGATTCTAAGCAAACATTGTAAAAAATTTGAAACCACAGATTAAAGTCCGTTCTTTATTTTAACATATTGTATACTGAGGTAAAATATCAAAGTATTTTATAATGATTAAAGAGAAATGAAACAATTGTAAATTTGATATTCAGAACAGCGGAAATGACGTAACTGTTTGAAATGCATGACAATCTTTATGAGTGCGGCAAGTACTCCTATTGATTGCTGTAAAGTAAAAACAATTTCGTAAAAGATAAAAATCTTGTTGATGTTTAGAATCCCGTTAGTGGTTATTTTGTGACTTTCTAAATGTTTTTGCTTTTTGAAGAAGTTTTGTTACCTGTTGAGGTTTGGTATCAACATGATCAACTGTTTGATTATTCACAGATTTTATAGACTCGCTTATTTGTTTTAGAAGACACCGGTTATATTGTGGAAGACAATATTTTGTTCTCGTAATGTTATTTTTACATCTCCTTCCTTGTATATTGATTGCCTTATATTTAAGTACTGAGTATAATGATAAAGTTTTAAGTCTTCCAGCTATTTCTATTATCTTTTCCATCATGAAGGTTTATCTCACACGAAGGGCCTTAAATAGAAGCAACATATGTTTAAAACCAAACATGAAAACTTCAAATATTCTTTGAAATATGTCCATGTGTGGTTATTAATAAAATTTTCTGAAATTATAATCATTTTATTTACTTCAAACGAAAATTAATAGAATTTTAAATATTAATGATAAAAAGAATATTTAATTTTTTTAAAATATTTTCAGTACTTCGTCGCCACTTGATGAAATATTTAAAAATTTCAAAGCTTTAAGTGACATATTTAAATGGCCTGTCATTTTGAAATTACACGAAAAAGTGCCTAGCAACTAGTATATCATGCTGAAGGTACATGATAATTTTGCAAGCTTATATGTGAAATACTAGAACTTTTATATGAATCAATAGGACGTGCAAAATATGACTTGAACATTACATTTCCGGAGCACCTAATTACACGATCGACAATTCTCGGGAAAATCCGCTACTCTCAGTCTTCGTTAGATGGCGAAACGGAATGTGACACGAGGTTAACAGAACAATGTTAGCAAAGTAAAACATCGTTTGAAATATTTCGCCGAGACTGAGAAGATCAAGTCAAACTGTAAGGCGTGTTATATCAAACATGTGTGCGTTTTTTCTGCTTTTTGAATCTTTCTGGTTAGATTTGCGCAAATAAGTTAAATATGATTATATTTTTGTTTCATCTGGAAACTGGATGAACAATTTGGATACCAAGCTATACATGTAAGCTATCGACTTGTTTATGTTTTCTCTTGAATCCATTAAGATATATTTGTCCCACCTAAATTGACATTAATCTGCCAAGAAAAGTTTCAGTAGCTACGATGATAAATGCTCTAAAGATTTTTCTCACTGCTATGTTTTGATGTTCCATAAAAGCTTCAAATGTACCCCAGTGAGGAATAATCATTAAATTTTCTCAATAAAACCTGTCAATATTACATGTATGTATTTATAAAGCACCTTAGACTTTGTTTGAATTTTTATTGACGAGACAGAAAGGAATTATTATTAAATAGATCTGGTCCACTTGAAAACTGTTGTTATAAGGATATATTGAACACTATAAATCATATTTCCATATCTATCATTTTTTTCACAATTGCAATGTTATGATTAAAATAGTGAAATATATCACTTACATGTAATTGGTATAAAAATGAGGGCCTGTATGAGGATTTTGCAGAATAAAGAATAATGTGCTAAAACTAGTGATTTAGGGACCAAAACAAGACCAAAGGAAAAATACATCAACAATTTAAATACACAGAATTGCAGACCTTTCTTTTCAGACCCATTTAAAATAAAATAAAAATAATTAAAAGTATATATCTCCCCACTTAAGGGTTCTGATGGTTCACACGGATATTATTTTACCTTAGACTGCAGTTTTGACAAGATGAAACTAATATTTTCTCTTGTTGCATCTGACATTATATATGTGTAAAGTATCTTGTGGACTGGAAAAACAAAACTAACTCACTAAGTTGCTCTTGATAATATAATCAAATAAAATTGACTAAAATAGATGTACAATATAAAACAGTGATAATGATTGTAACACACACGCATGCATTTAAAATAACTGCAATAAGATACATGTATACACCAGATTAAAAGTTCGTCTTATCTTCTTAGTATCTGCCAAATCAGTGAACTGAAAAATAAAAAAAGACTTACTAATATTTGGTAATACACATGTACTATAGGATAAAAATGACCAAACTGTCAGCATTATAAAAACTTCATTATATATAAACATGTACATTTATAATAACCTACGTCAAGAAAGCGCAAGTCTTAACGTTTTGAAAGCCAATCGCATAAAACATTTAAGAGCATCACAATAAATATTTATAAACCTCAAAAGATCAACAAAAAATCATAAAGCTCAACCTTGCCTCAGGAATCTTGTAACATTGGAAACAAGATTTAAATGACAAGGAATAAATCTCAATACTACAGAATTCGTTGACCTTTAATGAAATGTTTACTACATTTTCACAAATTATTTTTTCTTCACGTATTAATTAGCATTTACTTTGAATTAGGAGTCAGTCTCATAGTATGATTAAACCATTCCTTATACATTTCTTACATTAACCCACGTGGTTGTTTTGTCTAATGCACTATTGCCATACAATCTAGTAAAATGACGCAACATCTCTTTCTAAATCATTATGATTCAACGAGATCATAATACGCTTTCCCGCCATTAAAAATTCGAAACTATTGCTGAATAATTGATTTTGATTATTTATCAGGTCTAACGCTATTCATCAGGTCTGCATACAATAATAACCCTTTACTATTTACTTACACGTTCTCCGATCCTCTGTTTAAATTATTGATGTCCAACGATAGCAATGGAACCGGTGAATGTAAATATATTCCAGTTTATGATAGGTGAACAAGGTAGAAGCATCGATTGCTACCTTCGGAACATACCTTCGGAAGAACATACCTTCGGAATAAAGTATGGCAGATTTTGTTCAGTAAAGGCAGCAGGATTGTTATAGGAATAATTATAGAAGTTAAGAATGAGTTGCAGGATATTAGCGGTGGAGATTTATTTGCATCTAGGGATTTGAATTAGAAATGATATGTTTTCTTTTTCGAAAGAAATTTGCGTATAAACCTATTCCTAAAGACGAAATGATGTAAGTTTTGTTATAATATTTTTTTACTTATGATTTTTCTTCCCTGGTTTTTCTAATATGGACGCTATATGAAATTGTCATTGATTATCTATCGTTGATTCTGTAGCATAGCAGCTTTATTCAACGTTTACATCGATTAACATGTATCACAAATAACAGCCAATAATTCATTATAAAGAATCACAGATAATTTGTATTTGATCCTGAAAATATATTTTGTCTTTCTCAATTTATTATTTTTCTACTGTAAATATTTATAGATATTATATTTTGACTAAAATCATCCGCGAGTTATTGTTATAACGTTTTTCATTGCAATTAACATCTAGCGATATTTAAAACACAGTATTATTAAAATATTAAAATAACATGTTTGCTATTTCACGCATTCATATTGCAATTAGTTTTTAATAAACGAGTGCAGTTGAGATATATATTTATATATAATTATTCTATAATTATTTTTGAAACGTTGTTATTGTAATGAGTGGTTGAACTACAGAACTTGATTTTAAAATGGTTATATTTATATTCAATAACCCACTTTGAAATTGACTTGTGACATAAACCCCATAGTCTATTAAGGGACTTAAACAACCGAAGAAAACACAATTTGGCTACTTAAATTGTACTTGATTTAAACAAATAATCATTTAACTTCAATGTCGATGTTAAAATTGAAATTGCATAAAACAAAGACGTGTCTTTTAAAAGTGTTTATGTTGTCATAATTTGTTAATACATAAAACGAGTGTAAATTTGCAAAACACATTTTTCCGACCTTGCTTTTTTTCAATAGTATTTGACTTAACTTTTTTTACCATACCATTAAATAGGAATGAAACAGTAACGGTATTTTTTTTAAAAATAATATACAATGACTTAGGTTTCGAAAGACTTTAAAAAATTTATAGTCTTTTTACCACCTGAAATGTACTTTGTACCAACTGCAGAAAATCATGACAATTAAAATCGTTTTATTTTTGAGGATTTACAAATCATTTGTTGTTAAATATGAGCATTTTGTTTTTACAATATTAAAGTTTTTATTTTGAACATCTATTTCTTAGACTACTACTTTTGGTACCCCTTTATCTACATATGGGTGTAGGTCAAACTTTTAAAACAATTACTATATATGTTTCGGTACCAATATTTAGTATACTTAACCAGTTTCTGACTTGTTTTCGCTCTGATTTGTAAATTCAGTACTGTTTTTGCTGTTTATATAGGTTAAGGTATTAATCAGTCAATGTCTATATTTTTGTTCCATGTTTATCAACAAAAGTACTAGAAAAAAACATTAATTTTATGCTGAGTTCAACAAAGGTCATCTCCTTAGTTGTCTCATCCTGTTCTGTATGTTTACATAATGGTAATAAGCTGTTTATTAAATCTCTTGTCATTGTGGGTCTCAACGAACAACTATTTTTTACTTTCCCTCTGTAATACAAATATACTGCTTACCTAGCCACATACCCTTGTCATTCAACAATATACTGCTTACCTGATCACATACCCTTGTCATTCAACAATATACTGCTTACCTGGCCACATACCCTTGTCATTCAACAATATACTGCTTACCTGGCCACATACCCTTGTCATCCAACAATATACTGCTTACCTGATCACATACCCTTGTCATTCAACAATATACTGCTTACCTGGCCACATACCCTTGTCATTCAACAATATACTGCTTACCTGATCACACACCCTTGTCATTCAACAATATACTGCTTACCTGGCCACATACCCTTGTCATTCAACAATATACTGCTTATCTGGCCACATACCCTTGTCATTCAACTATATACTGCTTACCTGGCCACATACCCTTGTCATTCAACTATATACTGCTTACCTGGCCACATACCCTTGGCATTCAACAATATACTTAACATACTAGTATATATATTTGTTTAGGGCCAGCTAAAGTACTCCTCCTGGTGCGGGATTTTTTCCTTCTGCGCTGAAGACCCATTGGTGGTCTTCGGCTGTTGTCTGCCCTATGGTCAGGTTGTTGTCTCTTTGACACGATTCCCCATTTCCATTCTCAATTATATTAATAACTGTGACATGTTTTTCATATTCTACCTTGACATGTTTGGAGTTGTCTCATTGCATTTTCCTTTTGGTACTCCACTAGGTTTAAAGACGAGACTCAAGTTGCATTATTCATTATTATTTAAATTCATTATTTAAAAATATAATTTCATACTTTTTACATATGACTCGATTGTTTGAGAGTGAACTATAATACATGTAATAAAAATGCAGTTGTGCATCTGAATAAGATAATTTCTGGCTGAAATATTTTTTTAAATTTCAATAAACCTTTAAAAAACATCAATTGACTATATATTTTCCTTGTTTTAATGTTTCTAGTGGAAGAAAATATAGTATCAAGATAAATTGAGTTAGAAAGATCATATCAACTAATCCATCCCAACCACATATTCATTTGTCTGTCCCAAATCACAAACTGTGTTAGTGCTTTTATTAAGTCTGAATGTTTGTCACAAGGGGGATTCGTAGTGCTTACAAATATTCCATAGTACTAGTATCTGTTCAATTTATTCACAATTGTTCGACACTCGGGGTGATTAACTTTTTATATACATTTGTCTCATTGTTGAAGACCTTATAATGTTGAACTTGATGTCTTTTATTTATATATGTTTGTATGGTTTGTATGGTTTCTATTTTTTGCAATTGCAATTATCAAATGAATGTCTTTTTATGCTTTAAATCGCGTATTTTTGAGAGAAAGAGAGTGCAATAGATTACACACCGATTACAGAAGGTTTGGATAGGGATTCAAAGAATAAGGGGTGGGTAAGGGTGGTGATGTTTTTTTGTTTGTTTTTTGTTAGGGTAAGGGGGGGGGGTTAAAGTATAGAAAAACATCGAAAAGAATAGAGAATATTGGTTAACATGAAGAATATAAGGAATAGAGTAACATGAAATATGAATAAAGAACTTCGACATGAAGAGCCTCATTAAAACATATATGCCTCTTGATAATTATCTGCTTGATTTAATGTTTCATTTAAATCATTCGACCTATCACATGTTTCTTCAAAACATTCCGCTCGTTTTCCTAAAACAATGATATACGACACGGTTCTAATAACAAACAATTAGCACAAATATGGCTACTTATCCAAAACACTCCAAAGCAAGTGTTAATCGATAAAATGATTTGTCTCCGTGATGGTGGTTGCATTCGATGGCGATCCATCATGATTAAATACAAGTAGTAATAAATAAAAACGTCGAATGACCATGGCGTTTACGCTATATTTTTCCTAATGGACATGCGTTTATAACTTGCAAGGTTTAATGTTTCGATCATATTTATTGTTTATTTGTTTATACACATTTTTGTTCTTGTTTCTTGTTAGCTTGAATGCAGTCATTTTTGGTTCTTTATATTTCGAAAGTGTTTATTTCATAACTTTTGTTTTTGTTTGTGCTACCTTGTACTGTACACAGTCGAATTGGTTCTGTATGTGTTTTAAAAGTGTTTATTTCAAAACAAAGTCTTTCTGTCTTTGAACATAACTAAACATAGCCAGTACTATTAAAACAATAATGGAATAACGTTGATCACAGAGGGTCTTTGATAGGGGTCATGCAATTCTGTTTTCTTTTTAATCTATTTTTACTGTTCTATATGAAATTTGTCTATTATTTCCTCTTTTTTGTATATATTTTAAATATAGCACCCCATTATTTTCTAGTCTTTTTTGGGCTTATTTTACTCTCTTTGTTTTCATTTTCATGTAGGCTGGACCCATAATTCATTATTCTATAACTCCTTACAGTCCTCATACTATACAAAATATATTTTATTTGTCTGCTAGGTTGCGAACTGATGAATAAATAATCTTTATCTGACTTTAAACAATGATACTAAGTCATAATAGGAATAGTCGTAGGTTTTGACTAGTGAAGCAAGAGAACACAATACAAAAAAAAGGTGCTGAATCTAACAATTTTAAAGTTTTTTATTTGGTAATTTAATGATTTTAAATAAAATGTGTGCCCACGTCTCGTCTAGACGAGAGTAGAATGGATCCCTGACTAACAGGGCAAATATAAACACCATGTTAAATATAACCACTAGGTAGCAGTTTTCGCCGACTATGAACAATCAAATCGTTTTTATTCTGCTCAAATTCTTATTTTATGTTGAAAGATAAGAATTTAAAAATTAAGCAGTTATGGGGTTTAAAATATTCTACTATGTATACAAATAACATATTTCCGAATGTCTATAAGACTTATATCTATTGTTTTACATCGCCCTACGTGAATGGAATTTTTAATTCGCCTAAGTAACTGCAAAAAATCTATAGATATTTCCATAACAATTTCCAGGAAAATATTTCTATACATTAAACTTGCATGGCAACCAAAATTGATTATAAATTGATTTCAAAACGTGTATGAGCATTAAATGTGAAGAATTGTTCGTATAAAATTTTCCAAAGGAATAGATCTTTTATAATATCTGAATTAAAATGAGCAAACGTCTTTTATTCGATAAAGAAATTAGGGCAAAGCCAAAAATAAATTAAAGCTATTGAATAAAATAGGTTTCATCATTAAAAAAAGATGCTTAGTTATCCCCTATCAGTGATGCTTCGACTTATGAATTTTGATTGTCCCCTTGGTAGCGTCGCTTTTTTTTTAGGTAGACATTTAATATGCTTTTTCCTATAACTTATTTCCGGAATGATGGTGTTAATATCAAAATTAGAATTCCCAGAAAAGTAATGTGATCATTTGATGTCTAGAAACCACAATTAGTATCCCTGTATGTTCTTTATGTTGTTTTGTCACGTTATAAAACCACACCGGTGTTTTCTACAAATCTTTTGAGTGTAAAGTATAGTAAAAGTCATAAAACATATCCAAAATCTAGAAAATACCACAGAGATAGTTCAATATTCAAGCCAGTAAAATCTCTACTTGTAAGTATATGTCATTAAATATCACATGAATATCAATAATACCCTCCTGCTGCCCTGGAAACTTTAATTTTCGAACAATACAACTAAAGTATAAAAGATAAAAATCTATTTCAAATCTCTTCTCTTCGTACGTATGTCCCTTATATAAAACTTAGAAATGCATGAAACAAAGGAAATGACAAATGTTCGTGTTAAGGGGAACTGTATTTGAAAATAGGAGAGGATCCCACTTGTCTGTGATGCCAAATAACTGAATAGAACAAAAAAGTTCAGATAAATTGTCAAGGTCTTGGTTCCATCACAATTGAATTGCTCATTAAAGGAAAATGTATAATATATTACATAGAAAACAAATATTACAAGCAAAAGGAAAATACGAAGAAGTAGATCCGAAAGGTATCAAAGTAGAATATTACATGCAAATAACTAAAAACGTGAAATTTTAAAATTGGGACTTCATTGCTGTCAGCAGTACATCAATAACGTGTGAAGGTGTTGAATCCCTCTCATTCAGCACCTGTGGTTATCCTGGGATGATGGGAGGGGTTTGGATTCTGTAATGTTTCATTGGCTGATGTTTATTCTATTGGTTATTATCTTCAGAGGCAGATTTAGAGGGTTTTTTCGGGCCCCCCCCCCCTTTTGCCGTACAAATTTGGTTCATAATATAAGGAATCACTGGAGAATGACTGTAGCGGGCCTCCTCTTAGGTAGTCAGTAGACCCCACTTATGAAAATATCTGGATTCGCCACTGATTTTGTCTGTTTTTCATAGAGTTATTGTTTTTGCTTGCACCTCTTCCCCTCCCCTTTTTTTATTTATTATACGTTTTATTCATTTGTACAATCAGTTCATGTTGAAAGTGACTGTGACATCAGAATTGACCTCTGAAATTGTTACTTCCTGAACTTTTTATGTGTTAATTTCATACTTGATGTCTGTTCTGTTCAGTGACGTAATGAATTAGTAATTTATTTTCTAATGAAATATCACATTCCCTATGTATTAACGCGTATTTCATTTGTAGTTAATATTGCATTTAATTTGTGCATTTTTAATGAAATTCAAATTACAATATCCCTTATCGTGTTGGCATTACGTCAAATAAACTCATATCATAATATGTTTATTGGGTTGGGCTGAACATATGTATCATTTTTCATGTTGAATATATTTATTTACTCCTTTTTACGTAAATCAGCTACAATAATTGCAAAAATAGGAATGTTCATTTATAGAATAATTCGTTGTTATGGCAATGCATCAAGAATTATGAAAATATAAGAAATTATAGATTTTGATTAGCCCTTGCCTGATATTAAGGATTAACTATATTTCATATTTTTTATACCACATCTTAATTATTTTTACATCAAGTATGGCATATATTTGTTCCTTTTATATGTAAAAAGTTAAATAACAGAAATACCAAAGTTCGAGGAACATTCAAAGCGGAAAGTCTGTAGTCAAATGGCAAAATCAAAAGCTCAACACATCAAACTAATGGATACAAAAAGCAAAATCACAAAAATACTGAACTCCAAGGAAAATTCAAAACGGACGTATTCCTGACTTGGAATAGGTATTTTCAAATGTAGAAAATGGTGGATGGACTGTCGCTAGTCATTTACTTTTAATTATTTCAAATTGTCAATACTTTTGAATTTTGTGAAGATGTCAGATGACAGAATGATCGACATGACGCATGATATGAATGACATCATTCAGTCAGTTGAGTCAGAGGTTCATAGTAGTACAAGCAATGATGTCATCACAAAACATGTGTAAAGAAGATGGCTGCCACTAATGTCTAATTAATCAATCTGTCGGTGTGCAAATAGACTTTGTTTTTCTGGGAAAATCAATGAAATCTATTAAGGATGACAGAAAATTTATTTGATTAGTTTCTGTTCTTTGGTCCCATTCGAAATAAATATTGATAATTTTTATATCTTTTTTCTTTACCTCAAATAAACCGTTCTGTCAAGTGAAACAATAAAACAATTTTCTATCAAAAATATTTTCATTGGAAACCGATAATATGCAGCCAACATGTATAGTCATCCAAAACAAATCTTCAAGTATCTGTATGAAATAAGCAATAAATATTAAAATTAACATTTTTGATCTTAGAAACATGTATTTCACGGGTAATTACGTCTTATTACAATATTATTCTAATGATGAATTTGTAGATAACGTGACATTGCATTACAATTCTGATATCGTTACTATCTTTTTTCTGATATTTATGGATGGAGTCAGGTGAAGTTTAAAAAAAAACCTAGAATTTAAATTGGTAAATGAACTAGATAAGCTAAAAAATGATAGGTTATGGACCTCCGTTTGGAGATATTTGACTTTTAAAAAAATGGTAGGAAATTGCTGACTCGGGCTTATAACTTATATCTTATATTTGGCATTGGCATTATTTGGGTCTCAAATCGAAAGAAAAGTAATGAGCTTTTTATGAGCTATAAAAGTTTTCTATGAAAAGAAAAGTGCGTGATAAAGGGGCAGAATATTTTACCCTGTATTGCAGGGGAAAAGTCAAGGACCCCAAAAAAATAACACAAAATCCTAAACCTGATATGAATACATCGTTAAGGTCCAGCGGTAGCAAACGCATGTCTGACTAGTCCAAAGGTATTGCCATCATTATAAGGTTTCTTTAAAAACGACTTTCTCGTATCTAAAAGTGAATAATTGTTGGATCAATAGACTAAGTGAGAACAACTATCACGGTCTATTGAAAAATTTCAAACCAAAACTACAGCTGTACAATTTGTTAAATGTTTATGTTTGCTATACTAGTGCATTTCCTGGGGGTTAGGGGATCTAAATAAATTAACGTTAACGTTCCTGTTGTTACATCTCATAGTTGGTTGCGAATTCCTAAACATAACTTCAGATACATATCAGGTTGTATTGATACTATATTTGTCAAAGTGTTATGTTTTATTTAAGAAATTTGTTGGTTATCTCTGTTCATTTACATCACTTTGAGTTGTCATTCGACAGTTCCTTGTATAACACTGCACATGGTGCAATTTCCGAAATAAAATACACAGGATCAGTTTGTTAACCCAAAGGCATTAAATTAGAGTGTGGATCGAAACAAAATAGCTATAAATAAAAGTCAAAGCAGTATATTGCCATACTAGCTAGAAGGAGTTTTAGTTTTACTTTATTAAATAGTTTCAGAACTGAAGACATTGTATCGTATGCATCTTGGATGATAGAAATAAACATGTGTTACAGATGAACACAAAGGGAACGTGTTTCTTTAATGTCTCTATGAAGTAAAGTCGAAGCCAAAAGTTAAGGAAGCAAAGTATATTAAACGATTGGAAGCATTTGTCAAATGGTTAGGAAATCAAAGTACATCTAATGAAATGGAATATATCCTGTATTCTGAACACATTTCTAAATAGGGATACTCTTTTTTCTGAAACAGAAATATATAATAACTTTGTGATGTTCTTGTCCTATATTATGTGTCCATGTGCCTTGGTTTAGCTAGCCATACAACCATGTTTTCTCCACCATTTTCCACATAGAAAAATGCCTGTAACAAGTCATCAGTATGACAGTTGTTATCCATTTGTTTGTTATTTTGAGCTTTTGATTTTGCCATTTGATTAGGGTCTTTCCGTTTTTAATTTTCCTCGGGATTCAGTTTTTTTGTGATTTTATTTCTTTAATAACCATCCTGCATTGTTAATTTAGAACCGTTTTGATTGCGTATTTGCATTGCTGATAGAAGCTTACCATGTCCATGCATCAAGTATCGCTCCTTTAGGATTAAATTTGATTCCCCCCAGATTTTGTGTATTAGGGAGCTACCATTTGATTTTTATGGGGGGGCTAGGATGAAATTTGAAAAAAATAGGCAGGACAGGAGTTTTGAGTAAAAAAAAAAGGCAGGATGAGACACTTTGCGAAAAAAAAAAAGGCAGGATGACAATTAAGGTAAAAAAAGTCAGGATAAACTAATAAAAAAAAAAGGCAGGACCGAATAGAGTGAAAAATAAAAAGGCAGGACAGAGATTACAGCTAAAAAAAAATGCAGGACAAAATTTTTCATCCTAGCCCCCCCATAAAAATCAAATGGTAGCTCCCTTACCTTGATTTGAATCTTCGTAAAAGATCTCTGAGATTTGAACATCAATAAACTAATCACACATTGCCTCTTATTTATCAGTATAGAAAAAACATCAATAAACTAATCACACATTGCCTCTTATTTATCAGTATAGAAAAAAACTTAAACACACCCAATGTATAGATAACAACTGTCATATTCCTGACTTAGTACAGGCATTTCTTATGTAGAAAATGGTATATTAAACCTAGTTTTATAGCTAGCTAAACCTTTCATTTGTATGACAATGACTAAATTTAACTTAAATTGACAACGATGTGTGTCCGAAACACAAAGATGTTAAAGGTAAAAATGTAAGAAAAGAGGTACATCTTCATTAATCGTTGTTTTATAATCTTAATCACTATATATTAAGTCTAATGTTTATCATACATCATTGTACAGTAAATAGTTATCAAAAGTACAGTTACTTCTGATATACAGTTCGTGACAAATCAAACCTGCTCTTTATGTTCTAAATATATTCAACAGACCATGTGACATAATATTAGGTTGACTAGATCTTCTTGGTTTGATTAGTCTCAGATCTAATGTGACTTAGTTTCCAACTCAATGTTAGGAGCGTGTTAAAATTGTATTACACCACAAATTATTTCGTGTAGATTTCAAATAAACATTAATGAAATATTGAACATTTAGTTCTAAGTCTTTTAAAGACTCCGACAACTAATCACATGATACGTATCAATTTTGTTTTGTTTTTGGGTCCAATGAATTAATAGTACAAAATTAGGACCCCCCCCCCCCCCTCTACAGTATAGGGACAGTATACAGAAAAATGCCAAAATGCACTGTATTAGTCAACAGTCAACTAAGTGGATCTTTTAGCTATCATATAAAGCACACTCACTATACAATATAACACACACAAGAAACACTTGAAATAAAAGCAACAACAACAAAAGCTAGATTTTGCATTATCGGTCATTGAAGCATCTTCTCACAAGGAAGCTATTGAACCAAGAGTTCCAAATGCTGAAGTTGAAGTCATCCCTTCGTAAATTTTACGGACGCCATCACGAGTTGGTTGACCGTTATGGAATAACCGTTTCACAAATGATATCGGATATGTTCCTTACGTCGAAACTACAATCCCCTTCCCTTTCGTGAATGTGACCTACCGAATTAGACTATTTACCGGATTTGTTATCACATAAGCAATACGACGGGTGCCGCATGGAGAGCAGGATCTGATTACCCTTCCGGAGCACCTGAGATCAACCCTAGTTTTTTTGGTGGGGTTCGTGTTGTTTATTCTTTAGTTTTCTATGTTGTGTCGTGTGTGCTGTTGTTTGTTTGTCTTTTTCATTTTTAGCCATGGCGTTTTCAGTTTGTTTTAGATTTATGAGTTTAACTGTCCCTTTGGTATCTTTCGTCCCTCTTTTATTTTGAATATGTTGTCAATTTGATATTCCACGTAAAGGATTATTTTATAGCTTGAAAAGTAAGGCAATTATTTGATATATATGCACTTGATGCGATTATATATTTCTTGAAACATGTAGTGAGCACTTTGATTGAGGAGCTATTTACAGCATCTGAACTTTTCTCGTACGTGTATTGTAATAAGTGAATTATACCATAACTGTCAAATAGTGCATTTTCTTTTGTAAGTTTTATAATATCTATTTAATAATTTTTACAACACATAATGAACAAGCAAATATAAAACTAGAACATATTTAACCTTGGATTCTACTTCACTAGATATCTATGTTACTAATTATGAAAAGAACTTGTTTATTCCATTTTATTTAGTTGACGAATTAAAAGTTTGATTAATCAGAAATTGCTTTAGAAAAGAATCATTTCATCTCTTCAGATTTGGTTTTAAACAGGCGAATGTGTAATGAATATCCACGCATCGCTTAACTTTTTAATTAGTTTTATTCCAGCATGTCTTGCTGTTTAAGGGTTGTTTCAAAATCGAAAATCAATTAAAATTTACAACTGCTTGTTGGTAAATGACAGCTACATTGAATATATATATTTTTAAATTTGTTCAAAACAAAAGTTGGCAACAATAGTTTACCAATGTTTTAACCTTTTAAAAACGCATTTGGAGGATATGCCAACCAAGCAAGCTATAAAACCATGTTAAATCTACCATGTTTGACTAAGAAAAATGCCTGTACCAAGTCAGGATTATAACAGTTGTTATCCATTCGTTTGATGTATTTGAGCTTTTGATTTGTGCCATTTGACTACGGACTTTCTGTTTTGAATTTTTCTCATTCATTACAGTTCAGTAATTTTGTGATCTTACATTTTGGCAAAAACCAATCTATGGTATAATTTAAGATGCACAGTAGTGTAACGGCGTTTATACCTCGTAAATCGATTGGCAATAGAAAAATCAAGGTATCAAACACAAACTGAAGTATCGCATAAACTTTTAAAAAAAAATCGCGACCACGTGCTTCAACAGGGTGTGCGTCTCATGCTATTCATATAATGACTTCTACATTCGTATGTAATAGACCAATATTACTGCGACGGTTTCCATATTCCTAATGTTTGCCTGCTGATATTTGACTAGACTCTTCATATTTGCACTTCGACTAAACTCCTCATATTTACACCTTGACTACTTGCACCTTAATCAAACTCATATTTGGGTCTTGACTAGACTCGATTACTGACTATCTTATATGTTTGATTCTTTTTTCTCTTTTTATGGTACGGTACAAAGTCAGCAACATGACCGTTCTGACCTTTATGGTTATTTATTGTGTCTCCTAATATTTTGATCTTCAGTGCTGTACAACTTTGTACTTTTTTCACTTTCGATCTTTTATATCTGGGCGTTATGTATTCGGGTTTAGTTTTCTGTAATTAGTTAATACTTCAGTTTCATTATGTATATCTCTTTCATATTCATTTGTTAAAATTTACTGTTTGCAATAGCATGAATTGTTCTATATAATAAGAATGTTCTTATCCCGGGCATACAAACAATGCCGTATTTGGCAAAACCTTTTCAACTTTTGATCTTCAGTGCTGTACAACTTTGTACTTTTTTCACTTTCGATCTTTTATATCTGGGCGTCACTAGTGAGTCTTGTGTGGACAAGACGCGTTTTTGGCGTATTGAATTTTAAACCTGATGCTTTTTGTTATCTATAAATCATGCTTTTCTTTGTCTAATATGGTCTCCTTTTTATTTGTATTGTAGTCCTGTAATATTATGTTGTCATTTCAATGTTATATTTAACTTTGCCATTAAAGTGCGAGGTTTGGCATGCCATAAAACCAGGTTCAACCCACCACTTTTATTCCCCTTTAAAAGTGTCCTGTACCAAGTCAGGAAGATGGCCATTGTTATAATATTGTTCGTTTCTGTGTGTGTTGCATTTTAACGTTGAGTCGTTTGTGTTTTCTCTTATTTTTGAGATAAGACGTGGCACGGTACTTGTCTATCCCAAATTCATGTATTTGGTTTTGATGTTATATTTGTTATTCTCGTGGTGTTTTGTCTGTTGCTTGGTCCGTTTCTGTGTGTGTTGCGTTTCGGTGTTGTGTCGTTGTTCTCCTCTTATATTTAATGCGTTTCCCTCGGTTTTAGTTTGTTACCCCGATTTTGTTTTTTGTCCATGGATTTATGAGTTTTGAACAGCGGTATACTACTGTTGCCTTTATTTCCTTAATAGCAGAATCTTGAATAATGTATTTTTTTTTTATTTCTTTCGTTTTTACTCCCTTTCAAATCTTAATCTTACCATTCCAAGATTTGACCTTTTTGCACTTTTTGAGGGTTTGAGGTACCTAGCTTACAAATGCTGACTTTCCCTTAAATAGGAGACATGAACAATTGCATATTGCACAAAGGACTCAAGATAAACATGCACGTTCTGACTTTGGGTCTATTTTTATCGAGGGTTGAATGTCCTTTAATTAAAAATGCCGTCGTTCCCCTAAGAATAAGCCTTGTGTAATCGAATACATGTTTTTGATAGGACGTGTGTCGTTGCATCATATCTTATATTTTACGTTCTTTATTTGATGAATTTGACATTTCACAGTTGTAATGTACAGCATTGTTCTTATCTAAAAAATGATCTGAACAATCTCTTATGTAATATATTGATGGCATAAATATTTATGTTGTTACTGCTTCAATAATTTTAATTATTATTTTAATGACTTCGAACTGCTAACACAGACGTTGTTTTACACTAGGAGATTAAACAATGCAAACTTTGCCTCGTTATTGATAGTTTTAACCTGATGGCCTTTTTTTTTTGATGTCGTATGACTCATGATTTTGTTATTTTGTTATTTTCATTTCAAACGAATTCATTTCTAAAATAGTGAAAGGCGATTTTGAATTTTGTTTTTTCAATTCAATTTCACTGGGCACATTTTAAAAAAATCTATGAATGTATATTACTATGACACTGTCATAGCTTCTTGTTTAATCTTTGGTGATTGTATAATGTACATCATACCGCTCAACGAATTCGCAAATGTCGTAAAGGTTATGTAGGTACAAATTTCGTTCATTTAAAATGTACAACGCTTAGTTGTATTTTGATATTAAGGTGATATGTATAATTTTATTTTCAAATGTCTTAACTTTTGATAAATTCAAATTAAACGAAGCGTCATAACTTTTTGACTTTTTATCCTGTTAAAGAAAATAATTCTGGAAAGTTGGTGCAAAGCCCTTTTCAATCCTGCTAAAATATAACACTTTTTCTAATACTTCGTTTTGCTTGTAAGCTATCTAAAGTTAGTATATAAAAATATAAAATAAGAATCTTAAAAGGAAAACAGATTTGCGCATGTAATAAAAGTTCACCTTTGCATGCTGAGATGTATCCTGGAAAGATGGAAAACAATTTCTGACATATTGATTATGTTTTTTTTTTACGATTGCATAACTGTTTTAATGGAAATTGATGATTATAAAACCCTTAATTGAAAGGAAGTGAAAAAATGCATCCTCCGATCCGAACGAGGCTTGATTTCTAACGCTTTAAACATTCACACGAGAGAAAGAATAAGAATAGGATAGCAAGTATAAGAAAACCTTGAATTTAAGAAATCAGATCATTACCAAATGGATATAAGCTAATTCGGCATCCAAAATACATAAAAAGTAACATCACAAAATTACTGAAATCCGAGGAAAATTCAATCGGAAAGTCCATAATCACATGGCAAAATCAAATGACAAAACACAGTAAACGAATGGACAACAACTGTCATATTCCTGACTTTGTACATGCATTTTCATATTTTGAAAATGGTGGATTGAATCTGGTTTTATAGCGCTAAACCTCTCACTTTTACGACAGTCTCTATAAATTCCGTTATTTACAACGATGCAAACAGTCATTGGTTAAATACAACGAAAGAATGTATCCATTGTTTGCAATCAAGACTAAAACGACATGACAGAGCGAGGTTTAGCTAGCTATTAAACCAGATTTAATCAACCATTTTCTGCATCAGACAAATCTTGTACAAAGTCAGGAATATGACGGTTGTTATTCATTTGTTTGATATATTTAAGCTTTTAATTTTGCAGTTTGCTTAGGAACTTTCCGTCTGTAATTTTCCTCGGAGTTCGATATTTTTGTAATTTAATTTTACATTTATAAATTAAAGGCAATGTTTAAAATTGAGACACTACCACATATAATCTTACATTTTGGTGTTTATTACCTGTTTTTGTTTTAGATACACTATTGTTTGATCTCGCTTAGTATTTATAAACATTTGCATTTGTCCAGAAAATACTAATCCAAACAAAGTAAGCTTGACCACTTACGGGAGATTTAATTCTACCGCATATATATAGATATAAGACCGTGTTCATTCATGGTATTGATTTCACTACATAAACGGTATCTGGATATATTATTACGATAGTACTCATCCATTAAGAAAACCTTCTAAATTATTCATCTAGAAAGAATGGTAGAGCGACCTGTACTTCAGGGACTCATTTAACTAATTACTACAAAAGTTATATATCACTTTCGCCATTTATAAACATCATTGTTTTATTCCCATTGGACAAATAAATATTAGAAAGTAGTAAAATACCTTTGTATGTGCATACAAAAATAGCAATTTTATCTGGGCCTACATCTATCTGCCAGTTACTTACTATAGATATTTCATTGATTTTTAAATTCAGTTTTTGCTATTATCACTGCCTGTGGCTGGTTTTAATGTGAGGTCGTTATTAATCCGGAACAGAGATGATAGGGTAAATGGTCATGAGTCAACATTTAAAAGATTTAACTGGTAATAATAATCTTTCAAATGAATCGCTTATTCTGTTGTTGGTTTATTTCTACAAACGATTGTCGATTGAGAAAAACTAGAGTATTTTTTATACCAGTACTTAATGACTGCTTAATCTGTTTTGGTTTTACATTTTCTTGTCCTCTAAATTTCTTCTTGAAATTTCGTCATCAAGTTTAGTATTAAGTCGCAAAGAATCAAAGTATTTCCGTAACACATGGAGCGCGGTAACAAGTATTTTTCTCAGATGGTTAACCTTTCTTATAACGTATTTAGTGTTTTGTTTTGTTTCCTTACTGGAACATTTCTAATTTTTTTAGGAAAGCTTCATTGACATGAATTATAACAAGCATATTGTCCCTTTACAAATTACCAAAAACAAACTAAGATTTCAACTAAGGAAAAGTTGTAGTTACATCGTTTTTGGTCATATCCTTTTTAAGTCCTTTTTAGTCATAAGAACTCTTCAACTCCTTTGATTTTTATACATCTTTTGCTTTAACTGTTAAGATTTGAGCATTCCTGATGAATATAGAAAGCCTCAAAACGCATGCAATTGATAAAGTTTTGTTTACTTTTTTTTTACCCAAGTAGAAAGTTTTTCAAAGTTTGAAAGAAAAAACATGTTAGTTTTAGCAATATAGATTTTCATAATTTTACAATATTGCTTTATTCCCTATGCGTGTTCTTGGCGTCTTTTTTATTTAAAAAAAAACGCAATCAAATCAATTTCCTTTCAACAGACTCTTGTTAATTTCATTATAAAAACTGAAATTTTCATACAAATCAATTCAAACGTAACATGACACGCTTTCTATCAAAACACATGATCATTCTCAAGAATCTAATTATTTTGATTGTCTTTTTCATATTTCAATTATAGATCTGAAATTCAATTAAAAGGCCATAACAAATAAATACGTAAATTTTGATGGAACTTTGATTCTTACCTGCCTGTTTTTCGAACAATGAGAAATCCAATGACAACCTTTATTTTGTTTTAAAATATAATACAATGGTAACATTTTTGTTTTGCAAATCTTATGTAGGAACATGATACGGCTTGTAAAACTTTTGATAAGGTGATATTTAATTTGTGATCAATCACATTTTTTGATTAAAACTTTATTTATCATTCGAAACTGCCGTCATTATAATGATGTTTCAATAAAAATTAAAATTTTGATTTTTTTGAAATACTAAGGCATTTTCTACCTCAGGCATGGATTACCTTAGCTGTATTTGGCAAAACTTTTCGGAATTTTGGTCCTCAATGCTCTTCAACTTCGTACTTTATTTGGCTTTTTTGACTATTTTGAGTCGAGCGTCACTGATGAGTCTTTTGTATATGAAACACGCGTCTGGCGTATATACAAAATTTAGTCCTGGTATCTATGATGAGTTTATTTCCTCATAATGTAAATTCAAGAGTTGAATTACCGCTTTAATCTGTAGGTTCAAACGGGAAAGGTTGACTTGCTATGACTCGTAATATTTGCACTAAATTGATAAGCCAATTTTTAATGGTTCTTTAGTTAAACTATCGCATATATGTAATATTCTAAAGTATTTAAAATCGAATGGACAAGAATTAAATTAAAAATGATTACAACACGTGTTCGACTAAGAGTCAAACACCATTTTATTATGAGTGCAATATTAGTGCACAAAATGGCGGTAAAATGTAAAGAAACAAGTGTGCTTTATTAAGTTATCTTTAAATACAGTCGAACATTAAACATTGGCAACTCCTCAATATCAAACTATCAATCAAGTATAAAACGTTGACGATTTATTTTTCGAAAAGTGCGAGTTTAATTGTTCTGAAAAATCATAGAAGAAACTGAAATTATTTTTGTGGCCTTTAAGCCTTGGAATTAAAAGAAAATAAAATAATTATATAAAATACAGAGACAGTATGACTGATATCGATAGATTTATCGATAACTTCATCTGGAATCAATAACAATGACGCAACAAATGTATGTAAATAACTCAAAGGTATTGCATTCTTACTTCAAGTGGTACGACACTGACAATTAAGACAATAGACTTCATACTATGGCTTGATTTTCTCAACGTCTTAAGAGAAATTGGTCATATGTCTCATTTAATCAATAAAGGTTGCCTTTGTTAGTAAACATATAATTATTACGGTCGTTTTTAAAAAAATAATAATTAGTTTTGTCTTACATATTTTTCTAGCTTGATCTTTTTCGGTCATATGTCTCCTAATGGTGCTGCGTTTTTATAACATTATCTTCCAATTTATTAAAAAATTCTAATTTCTCAAAAAAATAATACTGACCTTTAAAATAAAAAACTGAAACAAAAAACTCGTTTTTAGTACTTTTGCGAGTAAAGTGCATATGCATTTAAAACTTGCATCATTAACCATCCCATTTTTAATTAAATATTGATGAAGGGTAATTCTGATCATCAGTTGAATTTACATGTTGAAAGTATATCTTTCATGCGATGAACAAAGATCGTTGAATTGATTTTTATATCCTTTTAAAATATATAGAAATAAAATTATGTGAATTAAGAATTTATAAGGTACACTATTTTTAATGTAGATGTGCTATCAAAATAATTTCTGAATAATAGGATTTCAAAACATAGTTGATAGATAATTCTACAAATGGCTAATGAAAAATTCTGGAGGATGGGCCTAACTTATTTTGTTATTAAGAAGCTTGTTTTCAAGTAATTTCCTTATTTCCAGGATTGAATTTTTAACATGGTTGTTGTTTTTGTTACAATTGACTCAAAAATATTAATCTGTGTGATTCGAAGCATTTATTGTTTCGTGTTTCTTTTTGTTTTGTTTTTAATAAAAAAAAAAATGTATGTCTGTAAATGGAGTTAAAAACTGTTTTCTCTTATTCAAAATTAATGTCAAAAGTGAAAAGTATTGTTTCAAAATGTATTAAGTACTACAAATATGTATTTGATGATAAAAAAGAAGTATTTGTAAAAGGTTGATAACCGATTACATTTTTAAATTCTATTTTTATATCGTGAAAAATGAAACGTTACAAGCTGAAAATTATTCAGTTAACATGTTTAAATTAACTCATCTTTAAATTTCGTATTTACAAAAGACTCGTGTTTCGTCTTTAAAAGACTCATCAGTGACGCTCGAATCCCAAAAAATAAAAAAGGTCAAATAAGTTTTAAACTCAGTTGTTTCGAATCGTCAGAATTCATGCGATTTCCTCTTTTATTCATATCATTATGTTATTGTCAGAAGATTATAACGGGATTTTTGAACTCATCAGTCAAAAACAAACTGACAATGACGGGGAAAATAACGAAACAGGACAAAAAGACAAATAATAGTAAAAACACAACAATTAGAAACTAAAGACTGAGCAACACGAATACGATCTAATGGGTAGTCTCGGGTGCTCCTGTTCCCACGTGTTAATGGATGAATGAAATTTGAACTTCGGTAAACTACTGTTGCCTCTAATGTTTCCCGACTCAAGTTGTGTCTGTTTTAACATGTCTAAGTCTATGCTTTTACTGATTCTCAACTTTGGACAATGTCCAGATCTCTATTCATTAGACAGAAAAAAATGATGTTTTATTTCAATTTCTGAACCTTGTCATAAAATGAACATGAATACGTTATTTGCTGTTAGGTGTTGAGATCTTTCGGATTTACAGATATTTGCCATTGCATTCGGGTCATTGATTCGATCGGTCACTTTTATTAAATTATCTATTAGCTAGTATCATTGTTCGAAGACAATAAAATAAACATGAGGACAGACAAGAAAAAAGTCCCCCTCATTTGTTTAATGAACCAAGTTTTTGTGACGGAAACAATTTGTTACAGACACAGGAATGTAAAGATGTGAAGAAAGCTAATTGACAGCTTTATATGCTTTTAAACAAACGGAGGAGACAGGGTGTAAATTATTATCACGGATGTGTCTTGTCTAGAGTCTCAAGAGAGGTCAGAGTAAGGACATTGTGCTTTCCTGTAAGCATTAGTCCATAAATTGGAACAGAAGATTAGTATAAATCTTTAAAACCAGGTTAAGACACCATTTTCTACATAAGAAAATGTCATCACCAAGTCAGGATTATGACAGCTGTTATCCATTTTTTATGTGTTTTGGCTTTTTATTTTGCCTTTTGATTACGGACTTTCAGTTTTAAATTTTCGATGGAGTTCGATAATTTTGTTATTTTACTTTTTAAACACAAAGATGTTCCCTGATATTTATGGATATTATGCAATCTTCACTGAGTCATTGGTTCAATTTTGTCTGAATGCCTTCTGATCTTTTAAACATCAGCCGAACAAATGAAAATATTTGTTCTGACATGTACAATATTCTGCTTATGATGAAGTATTCTACTGAGAAAGAGTTTTTTAAAAATATGTTAGAAATGCCTGTTGCCTTTATATATGCCTTCATTAGTAATACGACGGGTGGCAAGATCTGCATGTCCTTTCTGAACAACTGATAGCTCCTCTTGTTTAGATGTGGTTCGTTTTGCTCTGTCTTTAGTTTTCTATGTTGTGTCTTTTTGGTCTTCTTTTGAAGCCATAATGTTTTCAATTTATGTTTGAAGAAATCTTCGTCAATGGTTTGGTTTTTGGATACTTTTTAATAGTATTTTCAGAAGTGTTGATGGTAGATATGTAATATTCTATCTTTAATACATTTTATTTTATTCATTTGGTTTATATATTTACATATGATTATGTATACGCATGTCTGCTCTTGATATAATTCTTGTGTTTGTCTTCGGTTTGCTGCCTCATTGTTGACTTATATCCCCATAACCAAATGTTAACTGTGAAAAGTTATCTTTCTTTTAAATGTTCATACTTCTGCTACTTACACATGTTAAAGAAGATTCTTTGGAGTGCTTATCGAAACCATCTATTAAGAAGCATTTTATTTTATATACCTTATTATTTGGATAAAGATTTCACAATGGTTGAAGGCCGTACAGTGACCTGCAGTTGTATACACCATTGACCTAGCGTCTTTGATGAATTGATGTTTCGTTACATCAGATATAATTTGAATGCAATTCACGTGTATTGATTAACTAAATGTAAAATAATGATATAATTTACAACAAAATCACCTTTAAGTAGCGTATTCTGAAAGATGCCAAATACAAATTTGTTTTTCATAATACCGTTTTCATTAGAATAAATGTTTACATACATTTGATAAAAACATATTTAACTAACATATTTAAACAACAGTATTAAATAGAGAAAAGAAAAAAAATATAAACATCATGAAACATTCATGCCAATAAATAATAAAAATAATCTAACACTATTTTCTATTAACTTTTTTCAGTTCAATATCTGATATCTTTGTTGAATCTGCAGCTGCTATGATTGACGATTTCTAAATTACATTAGATAACTTGAATAAATAAAAACATTTGGGTTAATTGCAAGTTACAAAAATCATGAGTTTGCAAAACTTTAGAAATTACAAAAATAATTGAAGCTGAAAAAAACTATAATAGAATTTGTACAAGTATTGTTTTTCGATGTTTAGCGATTCTTGACGATGTTTACCGAAGTCATTATTACCATTGTAATTGAAGATCCCCGTATCAAATCAAAACATTCTTATTGCAAATTTGAATTTTGACATTCATGGAGTATTTTTACTATAGAAATTTAGATTGTGTATCTATAGTATACAACTAGAAATACATCACTCGTCAAAATAATAGACCTTTATTTAGCAAACACAAATAAAGTATTTGGAATTTAGGTATTAATAATAGAAATTGACAATAATGTTTGCAAACTCTTTATCTAATATTCTCTTTTATTGATCTCAATGGATTTCTTTTCATTGTGGCAAAAATTGCTATTCAAACGTGTTTTATATAAAATGGGGCTCAATTAGGAGAATAGAGGCTTTGGATACAAAAAGGGTAACAGTTTCATTTAACCAATTAAATGACGACCTTACTAATATTATATATATGATTTGATATATTTAGTAACATGCAAAGAAAAAGAAAAGCACTTCCATAAACATTCCTTATACAGTAAATGTAAATACTAAATCTTCAATTTTAATATTTAATTATTCCAAATTAAGGTTTTAATTCATGACAAAGATATCAATATTTATATATAGAATTTATACTTGTTATGCATACTATAAATGCTATACAGAATTTACTGGCTATTGAATGAACACAGTTAATACTCTACGATCAAGACACAGTTTTGATTTTTTATGGTATATTTCAAACCAAATTATCGATTTACCATAGTTATCACAAAATATTGGGGGTACCTGTAACATTGCCAGAAACCCTATTTGATATCCAACTTTGAATAACCGATAAATAATGATTTTTTTCCCGACTCAGTAGGTTAGTCATACCATGTTATTTAATCATACAATAACTTTTACCTGTCAAAATATGATAACATTAATTGTCGATAGAAAATTGATTTCTATCATGCAAAACTGATATTTTGTATATGATCTCCTGCTGTGTGCCTCAAACACCGACATAACTAGTTTGCACACTCCATACTGGTTAACCAGAGATTTAAAAAAAAGTCTCATTGTATTAAAAGTTCATTAGTTGTTCAACAATAAATAATTAATTAATTAACATGTTTTACAGTTACCTAAACATCAACTTTAGATGACGCAACTGTATCCCGCCATCATAACTGGTCTAGATCATGGAAGTGTTTATTGATATGTCTTATAATATAGCAGTATTAAACATTTTAATCACCCTGGACATGCGATGCATGTTAACGCCATATTAAATTTTCATCAACAAGAATAATGCTTCCTCTGGTTCATTACCTGATGTCTTTCATTTAACTAAATTTGCATGTCCATTGCTGCGCATGACATTTACAGAGGATGTTGTTTCAGTGCACGGAAATTGATCTCGTTTCATATTCTGTACTTTTTTGTTCATTAGCATTGAAATGTAATAACACTATTACTTGTCTACCGGCAATAAAAACAAGCACTAAAAGTTGTGGTTCTGAGCATTCAAATTGTGTATCAACCATTTTTGTTGATTGTTTAATGATTTATAATCTCTTTGTTTCATGGTTCTGGTATGAGTAGATACAATCATCCTATACACCATGGTTAAATGCTGTACGCCAGACGCGTGTTTCGTCTTTGAACGACTCATCAGTTACGCACGAATTAAAAACTTTTAAAAAGCCAAATAAAGTAGGAGCTGAAGATTTACATTCTGTACAATAATATAAATTTTCTTCTGAAATCTTCATGAACACGACTGGTAGTTTGAGATCGAATGCGTAAATATGTACAAAGCGATTGGATTGTGTAAGCTCTGAGTATTATGTCTTCCATCCAAAACTTGTAATATATCGACATATATAAAAGGTTTAGGAGTAGTTTCATAATAAAATAGGCATGTTTTTTTCTACACATATTCGTTGTGTTTTGTTGTTTGCACAACATTATCTTTGAACTTTACACGAAGGTTATACATGTCTTGTATTATATAATATGAAACTTCACGTATGGATGCGCACATACTTAGAGGCTGTGTGTTAAATGCCCCACTCCCCCCCCCCCCCCACACACACACACAAAACACAAAAAACATGTCCATCTGTAAGACAGCTGTTTCAGTAACGGATATGCATTTCCAACCTACTCAAACTGACTTTCTTTCTCGATTTTAGTATGTCTATTAAACTATATCAGGAAATGTGAGTCTGTTTTATTAATTTTCATTTTCTTTTATCTTCGCAGGCTTGACAGTGTCCTCGGGAGCTTCGCCACATATGCAAGGTTAAAAGGTCGTTACGATGACGACTGGATCGATAGGTTAAATCATTTATACACGACTATAATTTTCATCATTTTCACAATTGTTGTTAGTACGAAGCAGTATGTGGGCGAGCCAATCCACTGCTGGTGTCCGGCTGAATTCAAGGAGTCTATGGTTGACTACACTAACAATGTATGTTGGATATCCAATACATACTACGTCCATATTGACAAAGATATTCCGAAGTACAATCACGCGAGATATGAAAGCGAGATTACATATTACCAGTGGGTTCCGATGATCTTGTTGTTTCAAGCCTTGTTGTTTAAGGTCCCTTGTATTATGTGGAGAATTTTAACAGCGTCAGCTGGTGTCAATTTGGATAAAATAGTCACACTTGCAGCGGAAACACAGTACATTTCTCCGGATGACAGGGAGCGAACTATAAAACACATAGTACGTTATATGGACAGATGGTTGGAAAATGCACGTGAATATAGATCGGGATGTTTTATACGCTTGCGTCAAACTATTTCAAAATATTGTTGTATAGTATGTGGGAAACGATATGGGAATTATCTTGTCACCATATATATGTTTATTAAATTACTATACATGTCGAATGCTATTGGACAGTTATTCATTTTGAATGAATTTCTAGGGACAAATTACAACGCATATGGACTTGAAGTATTAAGCCATCTGGCCAGTGGTGAAGAATGGGACGAATCAGCAAGGTTCCCAAGGGTGACACTATGTGATTTTAAAATTCGTAAACTCGCTACACTCCAACAGTACACAGTACAATGTGTACTACCAATAAATCTTTTTAATGAGAAGATTTTCATATTTATCTGGTTCTGGCTTGTATTTGTGTCTGTTTTAAGTTCGGCGAATTTCTTAGTATGGTGTTATACTATGATATTTAGACAACACCGAATTCGTTATTTGAAAAAATTTCTCAGGATTAATGAATGTTACAAATCAGAATTAGACAAGAAAATGGCCGTCAAATTCGCTGAGCAGTATTTGCGACAAGATGGTATTTTTGTTTTGAGACTTGTAGGTAAAAACGCTAATGATGTATTAGTGTCAGAAATAGTTTTACAACTATGGAACCATTATAGAAACAAACCATTATTTAAACATGCTAATCAGGTCAGCGATGACAATAGTAATGTCTGACTAACCGCACAAAAACTACTGAAACTTGTTAAAATCCAGTATTATGCATTTGATGATGGAGAAGGTACACAAGGTCAGAGAGTTTCTGATATTTTACTATCAGATGATCTCAACCTTCCGAATGGTGATATCAGCCAATCATCTTTCGAAACCGAGGTTTAAACAATTAGCGCAGACGCAGACTCAAAGTCTCTGAAGAACAGTGTTTTAACATTGCATTTCTCTAATTCATTACCAAAAATGCATGTTTCATATTAATAAGAATCACCGTCCAATTTAGCGAAGAATGACAGTAATATCAGAGGGTCTGGAAGGGAGATAAGAAAATACAGAATTATAAAATACTTAAATATAAGAACTAAAGGAATTGAAACAAAATTGATCAAGCAAATAAAATATTTGCATAAAAATTAAAGAATAGATAAATAAAGAGCCTCCACCCCTTCCATCCAGATCCTCAAAGAATGTGGAAGGTGATGTATACACATTTCTGGAAATTGTTTAGTTATTTCCAATCTACGGTGCTACTGTATTTCAAGAGACAAGTCACGTGACAGCTGTTTGTTGTTAGATAATTATGGAATTGATGATGGATATTGCATATTATGCAAGTACTTATTTTGCAGTTGTGTTTTCATATTTTATTATGTTAAGTAAATGTATATTACAATTGTAAAATGTAAATAGTAACCATCGGATAGATTATTGGTAGTTTTTAGAAATATATATGTTTGTATTATGTATGTGAAGAATATAAAATTGGATGGAATGAAAGATTGTGGTTAAATTTGTACCGTTGAAACTACATTTTTTATATTTTCTCTAACAAACGTAAATTAAAAAAAAACACCACCTCAAAAATTCCAATTTATTATCATTTTGAGCACTAAATGGATAATGTAAAAACACAATTTACTTAGAAGCGTTGCTTTATAATAAGGGAAACAAAACAAAAGGTTGATAAAACAGTTACGAACAAGAGAATATGTTTCTACTGTGAGAAACTATGTGTCTAACTAATAATTCAATCATTTATACATAAAAGGAACTCTTTAACGAACGCTTAAAAAATGTAAACGATATGTGTATGTAAACCTCATAACCAGATATGGCATATCATTGTATTTTTTCCATTCAATGTGCCTTGTTTTCTGACAACTATGTAGCAAATAAATTTTGTGAGAAATTGTACATTAATGTATGAAACAATGATTATTGCAATGGAGCAATTCATATGATAAATTCAAAATCATAAAATCCTCGTCACAATAAAATGCATTTCAAAATGCAAAACCAACACATAAATTAGGCATGTAAACTTTTATCATGTGCCTGAAACATAACCAAAAAGGGGAATGTTCGTTATTAAGAAGGTAGACCTAGGTTAAGGGAAATAACTCTTTAAATCATTAGTATGTTTGTGTCAACCATTTTCATAAATATATTCTAAGCTTCTAGGTTACATAGATTATTTTTAATCTGTTTCAGGTAAATGCTTAAAATACGTTGATGAAACTTTACTTTTACAAACACATAACTGATTTAAAGGGTAATCTCCCTGAATCAAGGTCTACCACCTCAAATGCAATGCAATTATGTGTTTTTATATAACTCATGTTATTTTGACATAGTCATCACAAAAACATAATCTTCAAATCAAAACCCAAACATAAAAAAAATCACATCTTAACTTTACAATGTGCTTCGAACAAAACTAGATTAAAGAATGTAGGTTTTTTTGGCATTATATTCAATGCAAAATAGCATTTTATAATTTCTTCTGAATAAGTACCTATTTGTAGATGACACAATTTAACAAAGTACATATACAGTCTTAAGATATACCATTTATGACTACGATATTTTCTTCAAATTCAATTTATACTCATCTTTTTATCATTCATTTGTGAACATGATGGGCAGGAATAGCAAATATTGTATTTGTTCTAACCTTTAAAATCATGAGCATCATTATGACGCTTTTTAACATAGAATGTTGTAGTATAAAACCAGAAAGATTAACTTTTTTTATAACCTCAAAATATTCGAAATTAAGGTGGTACCTAACACTACAGGGAGATAACTCTGTAAGATCAATCAGCTAAACGTTTTAATTACGTTGCGTTGTGAAGGCAGTATAAAGCTTTTCAATGATCAAAATTAGTGTTTGACAAATTGCTATATAACCTGTGTAATTTTTCTAATAAAACGCTTGGTTCAAATTACTTTAATTTTTTATATTTTTGTAAAAGGGTCAAAGTAAATACTTTGTCAAAACTTTATGATAATTAAACGAGCAAAATTAATTTTAGTGACAGTGTTGGGTACCACCTTAAAATCAATTTACATTTTTTTTCCAACACATATACACAGTAGTATATACATGTATTCATTTTCCCAACTGCGATTAAAGCTTAAGAACTAGTACTCTTTTACTTTTGCATTGATTAAGTTTATGATTTTTTTTAAAATAACGACATATTGCAGCAAACAGTTATTTCATCTTGTAAAACTCATAATGAATCTTTCTTGTTCAAATTGAAAAGATAACTTTCATAACTCATTATATTTAAATTTGGAATTTCTAATAATCTGCCAAAAACGTAATATGTTTGCCAAATAATGTTATGATTGTCAAATTAATTATCACCAGTCGCCACAATAAAGCACAATTCATCATGCGGCAAACGCCACGATACGGCATACTATAGCATTGAGTCATATTTGTAAATATCCATCAAACCATTTTTATTTTAAAGGAATCGGTATACACTAAATAACATAAAAATATATACCTTTACGCATCTTTTACAAAATTCAATCCTTTAAATTGCAGATGACCTGTGTAAAATAATATGTAATCTAATTATGACTATTGAACAACGGTATACTACTGTAGCCTATATATTCATTCATTGATATTTTCAAATAATTTAATTTTGAATGTAACGCGTCTTCTGATTGGCTGACGTTATTTTGTTATCAGCCCATAGACATAATTTAGTCATGTGACCGTGACGTCATCAACGTTTTTTCATAGTTTCTACAGTTTCATATGGAATTTAGAATTAAATTATAAGAAATGACTGTCATATTTTTTCTGTCTATTCGAAATAACATTAAAAAAAATGGTGCACCTGTTAAATAACCCGCTACGCGCGTTATTCAGTGTGCACCAAATTTTTTATGCTATTTCTTCATAGACAGAAAAAATATTAGAGTCATTCCTTAATTAACTACATTATTTCCGACCTTCCAATTGCAAATAAAAATGTTAAAAAAAGCAAAATTGTATTTCTTTGATCCAAATTGATGATATGAAAAAAATGTCTAATAGAGTACTATGATTTCAAAAAAGAGCAAAAGTGTTTGGAGGTTTAGACCAGTTTTTTATTATTCAAAATAAAAATGAATTCCAGGACGCTTCATATTTCTAATAAAGATTAATTATCTTTTAATTTGGGGCAAAGGTATGGTTTTGGAAAAAAAATGAAAATAACAAAGCCGGGTTTTTTTCCTTCAAATTTATATTTTTTAATTAAATTAGTGTGTGTCTTTCTATTGAGACATAGCTTAGTTTACTAACTTCGCAATAGTATTTGCCATTGTTAAGCATGACATTAATGGTGTTCTCTGAAAACGATCTAGCGACAAGTATTTTCAATTTCAGAATCTGATGCATTCTGGGTAATATTATTAAACACGTTATTCAACGTAGTAATTGATTAAGATCGCCTTTATCAATTGGGATTAAAAAAATACCATGATGGATTGTTGTTATTTATTTATGGGTACTAACATTTACATAGGAATTAAAAAGTATCTGAAATGTGTTAAACAATGAATTGCTTTTAAACATAACATACTGTTTTCAATCTTACCATAGGATGTATGTCTAGTCTATACTTGTGAATATATTTAAAATTTGTATTTAGCATTAATGTTATGTAAATATTGTACAAATCATGATTTTTATACAAATCAGATATCTCATTGTAGTAAGCACTAAACTGTGATCATTCCGTTTTTTGTTCTTTATTGGTTATCACCAGGTCATAGTATAAAACCAGTAAAAACAGTGTATTTATTACTTATTTATGTATTATGCAAATGTTTTAGTTTGATTAAAACTTTTTCTATTAGCATTAACATTAATCTTACATTCATCTCTCGTTTTTTTCGTGTGTACCAATTTTCGTGGATTGAGGAAAACTTGATTTTCGTGGATACTTGATTTCGTTGTTTTTCAAATCTTTGCATACAAAACCTAGAGAAATTTTATAATTCGTTGAACATTTAAATTCACACACGAAACCTACGAAAATTGGTATCCAATTAATGATAATAAAACCACAGTAGATAGCAAATGGACATTTTATTATAAATATTGATCTACTGACTATGACATAATGTTTTGAAGAAACCATACAATAGCGGACCACGTGATATCTGAAAGGACCAGAATGTGAAAAATCTTTGATCGTTAATTGACCCTCAACTTACGGCCTCGGCATGCAAGATACCAATTTGCTTCTTATAGGTTGTATTTACATGTTGAAAATCGTTTGATGTGAATACGTATACGTCCCTCTATTAATTGGATTTAAAGATTTAGCATGCAAGCCAAAACATCACCACTTTAATACTGACAAAATCCAAAAAGCTCGTCGTGATTTACATTTTCATTAGCTGCATGGGATTCAAAAATTAAGATATCGTCACTAACACGATTTCATTTTCCGTATTTATAACGAGATTCTTGCACAACCGTGATATAATACAAAGCCATTGCATTGTATTTAAATTACATTTAAAGTTTTACGCCATTAAATTATTCAAAAATTATTGCTCTCAAATCATCAAAAACAAACGTAATGGATCAAATCAAGTTATCATTGTAACATGTATGCTTTTAATTTAATTATCTCCTTCAACATGAATCTATTTAAAATGTGAAATAATTTTGACTTAAACATGTTAAATCAAAACCCTCATTGTTATGTTTGTTAATGACATAAGATTTAAGACATTATGACTAAAGTGTTAAAAGAATATCTAGTTCATGATTTTATTTTGTTTAATCACATAACAAAAAGGAAATCTTTAAATGAAAAATACAGATTTAAACCATGATTCATAAACTTACATTAATGCTAAAATAATTATCAGAACTAATCATTATTATTGTATGGGGTGAGAACAAATTGCGAAAAATGTCTGATATGGAGATATTGTACATTTCAGTACACAAATTCGTGTAAATTGTCAAAAATAACTTTTATAGTTTGGGTATGCTCTCTATAAATATTTCCATTTTGTATTTTTTCCATCTTTCCTTTGGGGGAGTTCGAAGATGTCATTCATACTTCTTTTGTCCTATAGATTTTTTATTAACCATTTCACTTTCATAACCTTTTTAGTACTACAACTTACTCATTGCTTGTCTGCAGCTTTTCGTATTATTACAAATTAGTTTTTGCATTTAAGATAATAAATATGTCTTTTCTTATTAGCTATTATCTTTATAATAACAAATCATCCAGAGACAAAATCACAATCAGGTCAACGTATCTATTTAGAAGTATGAATTTTAATATAGTTTCTAATATAATTCTGAGAAATACGTTCTGAATGTCACATTAAAATTAGAAAATGTCACATTAAAATTAACTTCATCCAAGCGTTATTATTTAAAGCATTTATTTTGAGATTTACTTATTACTTTTGAATTAAGCGAACATCATTTGCTAACCGATCCGATCCGTTATCAATATAAGTCAAAGAGGGTATGTTTAAGTAGAGAGGGTCAGCACATTTGTAGCATGTTGTTAGATGGCTTCAGTTTATTAATATATATTTACTACCTTTGTCTTACCAATCAAGCTACAAAATCTTAATTTCCTATACATGGTTTAAATAGCGAAGAGATGACATGTTTTCTTTATATAATACTCGTACAACAGGATAATATAAAATCTTGTTTTGAAAATCTCTTTAGCTTAAGAGATATGTTATATATTAAATTTAGTCGTGGTATCTATGATGAGTTTATTTACAACCACTGGGTCGATGCCACTGCTGGTGGAGATTTATTTCCACGAGGATATCACAAGCCCAGTAGTCAGCACTTATTGTGCTGACATGAATTGTCATTGATGGCGTATATATAAAGTTTTGTCCTGGTATCTATGATGAGTTTAATTCTTACATTAAGCATTGATTGTATTGTAATTTCAAGGGTTATTCCCTTTATAAATGCATTCCATATCACATTTAAGTCCCATTAATGTACAGACATTCCAAAAATTAAGGCTGACATTTTTTATTTGTGTTCATATGACATTGTCAAACTGTGATAGCATTACTGTTTTATCATCACGCTTCTTCCCTATCTGGCTTTGTTATAATTACCTGTATGAAATTTTGGGGATATGGGGAAATTCGTGTAATGGAAATAAGTGTATATAATATATCAAAAGCATTGTGACAAAATTGAACATTTCAAATTATGTTTAAGGGAATTTCATTTGACAATTTAAATGACTATAAAAGATACCAGATATTTACTTTTCTTTTCTAAGAAAGATTTGGATACTACTTTAATGGGAAAATATGATTTGTGTTAATATCAATATTCTTATGACCAACCCACCTGTCCCTCAAAACCAAAAGACTTAAGTATTAATTGGTTTAAACTGACTACTTGTATTTGATATGTATATAATGTCTTTATTATGTTTAGTGGATAATTTTCAGCTTTTTCACAAAATATAAAAAGTAAATTTTCATAATTTTCATAACCTGTAGCATTGTAATTGAGTAAACTTTGTTGATTAAACTATGCACATACAACTTGTTTTATTATTTCTAATCCACTTATCATCGATATTTAACATGAATAGACCGACGTTAGTTAGTAATGGGGAAGGATGTACTCGAATTTATTATCTGACTTTAATGAGGTTCTTGTTGTTAAATTCGTACTTTTCTGTATAATTTATTATGCATGTTCTTTGACCATTCTGTTTTTACCTCGATGCTACATGGTCAAATCGTCTTCTTAAAAACTGTTCAATGAGCAACACGACGGGTGCCACATGTGGAGCAAGCTTATCCTTCTGAGTCACCAGACAACCCCCATGTTTTGGTGGGGTTCATGTTGCTTAGTTTTTAGTCTTCAATGTTTGTTTCGTGTACTATTGTGTGAATGTTGAACTTTTTAGCCATGACGTTGTCAGTTTATTTTCGACTTATGAATTTAGATGTCCCTCTTGTAATTTTCGCCTCTCAATTCCAACACAGACACAAGAAGGAAATAATGTTCAGTCATCAATTAAGTACTTACAATCATTATTGAATGATACACATTCGCGTAATGAGGAAACTGCAGTACTTTTAAACAGTTGTTTCTAGTCACAGCTTAGATCTAACAATTCGAAAAACAAATCAGATACCAGGCAGACACGTCAGACGCATGTTTAGTCTCAAAACACTCATTGGTGGTCTAGAATCAAAACATGTAAAAGGTCAGAAGTTGAAGATTATTGATGATCCAACAATTCTAAAACTTTTGCCAAATACAACTGAGGCTATCGATTCCTGGTTTCAGAAATCCTAACTATTTTGAACAATAATTGTTTTGTAAACTTTGTATATGCTATAGTATTGGTTCAAACATATGAACTCGAAAATCAAAAAGAGGGAAGCAGATTTTTTCAAATCATTATTCTTGCAAGTTTACAAATAGTTAAATTACAATTCATATACACAATAAACTAATTGTTACTTAATACTTAATCAAGGCTCACTTTTTTTCGAATCAACTAAAATGAATCAAATAGTATAATGAGATAACTTTAAAATTCTGCTAAGGAAAGGACATCGGATTGCCGGAGAACTCTTTTAGTTAAAATAAAAACACTCATAACACAAAGGAGTACTGACAAACACAAAACCACGAGATGGATAGCGATTACACCTTTGCAAGAACGTAAACAGAACCAGTTTGTCTGCAGCATTTGGACAAACAATGTCTTTGTAAAAATCCAAAACCTAGTACATGTAGAGGTGATAAAAAAAACTTAATCAAAAGAATCAAAATTATGAACGAGGAAGATCTTAACTGTGTATAATATGATATTCAAAAGAACAAATTTTAATTACAACTGCATGTTAAAAGATGTATGGATATTTATTAGCGTAAATTATATATCTATCGGACGCAGCTGATATTTCATTTGAATTCACAGGAAAAAAATCATTTGTCAGCTTACTCTCCAGATATATCAGTTGGAACCTAAATGAAATAGACTAAATGTATCGCCGAGAGTACGAAACAAAGTGGAAGCCTAATTGGATTAAATACAAGGCAGAAATTCATTGAAGTCAATGAATTGAACTTCATGTATTTAAATTGAGAATGGAAATGGGGAATGTGCCAAAGAGACAACAACCCGACCATAGAAAAAAACAACAGCAGAAGGTCACCAACAGGTCTTCAATGTAGCGAGAAATTCCCGCACCCGGAGGCGTCCTTCAGCTGGCCCCTAAACAAATATATACCAGTTCAGTGATAATGAACGCCATACTAATTTCCAAATTGTACACAAGAAACTAAAATTAAAATAATACAAGACTAACAAAGGCCAGAGGCTCCTGACTTGGGACAGACGCAAAAATGCGGCGGGGTTAAACATGTTTGTGAGATCTCAACTCTCCCCTATAACTCTAGCCAATGTAGAAAAGTAAACGCATAACAATACGCACATTAAAATTCAGTCCAAGAGATGTCCGAGTCTGATGTCAGAAGATGTAACCAAAGAAAATAAACAAAATGACAATAATACATAAATAACAACAGACTACTATCAGTTAACTGACAGACTTCAATTAAACTGACTGAAAGATTATGATTTCATCATATGAACATCAGGCACAATCCTTCCCGTTAGGGTTTTAGTATCATACCATCATAACATATATGAGAAGAACATAACCCGTGTCATGCCAACAACTTGCCCAAATAAAAAAAAGAGCTGAAATGAAGACATCCGATATAAAATCATAAGTAAATAAGGAAAATCTTGATGTATCTATGTTGAAGAAGCGGAAGATACGAAAAGGGTTTTACACTCAAAAGTCGAAGGCAAACTGAAACGCCATGGCAAATGATACCCCAAAACAACAAAGAGACAAACAGTCTACTTAACACTACATAGTAATCTAAAGACTTGGCTACATTCAAATTCTATTCTATAAAGTGACCAAGTCCTTTTGGTTTGCCTATATTTATTAATACCGAACTTCAACGTAAATCCAAACTGGAAGTCAATACAACCTGACAAAATCAAACACTGTACTTTATCAGCCGAGAAAACAAATCGAAAACAGCAAATAAATCAAATATAGATATAAGAAGATGTGGTATGAGTTCCAATGAGACAACTCTCCATCCAAGTCACAATTTATAAAGCTTAATCATTATAGGTCAAAGTACAGTCTTATACCTGATTAAGTAATGTCGTGAAAGTTACAGCTGTGATTGTTGCCTACACATTATTGTCTTCACATTGACATTAAAACACGCAGATATACAATCAAAGCCGTGGCGATACGAAAAACAACAAAAAGACAAAAAATCTACAAACACTACATGGAAATCTAAAGACTCGGGTATATTCTAAACAGCCACCAAACCATTATGGTATATTTATTCTTTTTTGTACCGAAATCGAACGTAAATTCAAAATGAAAGTACATATAAACTGACAAAATCAAACAATCTACTATATCAGAGTGAGGAAACAAATCGAAAACAGCAAAATAGTGCGAATTCAATCTCTGGGTGCGAAAATTTCTCGTTGCATTGAAGACCTGTTGGTGACCTTCTGCTGTTGTCTTCACTATGGTCGGGTTGTTGTCTCTTTGACACATTCCCCATTTCCATTCTCAATTTTATTTTGACCTATAATGGTTTACTTTTATAAATTGTGACTTGGTTGGAGAGTTGTCTAATTAGCACGAATGTCACATCTTCTAATATCTAGTTAGCATTTCATTTTGGATTACCAACCTGTCTAGAAAGGAACCTATACCCTTGGACTAGTAAGGAAGTTAGGAATTTCTAGTCTTCTATGTTGTGTTTTCTGTAAAATTGAGAATGGAAATGGGGAATGTGCCAAAGAGACAACAACCCGACCATAAAGCAGACAACAGCAGAAGGTCACCAACAGGTCTTCAATGCAACGAGAAATTCTCGCACCCGGAGGCGTTCTTCAGCTGGCCCCTAAACAAATATATACTGGTTCAGTGATAATGAACACCATACTAAACTCCAAATTGTACACAAGAAAAATGTACATTTATTTGTATTTTGCTTTTTTTCGTGTTTTGCCATGAAGTTGACAGTTTGTTTTTCGACCTATAAGATGAATGTCCCTGTAGTATCTTTTTCCTTTCTTTTATGGATGTCATATACTTTTTGTCGTTTCTTTGAATTGTATAGTTATCACTAGCGGTGCTGAAAAACTTTCCAAAGTAACTAAAAACGTTTTATATTGTGTTGTGTGTTATTCAGTACTTAGTCGTTTGTGTAGTACTATGAATACAATGTTGTGTGCAAGCGCTTTCCTTTAACTAAGGCTTTCGATTTGTACTTTAGTACAATTAAACTCATTATCGATACCAGGATCAAAACTGTGTACGCCAGACGCGCAATTTGTTTTCAAAAGACACATCAGTGACGCTCGAAAAAAAAGTTATTAAGACCAAATCATGGATTTCTTTTCCATTTTTTGTTTAGATTCATATCGATTGTAATATTGGCATATTGATTTGACGCGTGTCAATTGTTAAAGGTAAGGCATTGAACTGAATGTCTTATTGACCTACACAAAACGCCCATCTCTTTTTTCCCTTTACATCACAAGATTCTTAAATTTCAAATATTTCTACTTCGTTAATTTCAATACTAATAAGATACTTCAATCATATTTGTTCAGACTAAAGTTACATTTGTTGTCTTTATGAGTATTTGCATACTGAACATGCATTGTTAAGCCAGTATATATGTCTGCCTATTTAAATTCTAGTATATATAAGAAGCAAAAAATGAAAAGAACACTTTATAAATTTCAAGCGTCTGAAGCACTTTTGTATTTTTATTTAACTGCTCAAGTCGAATATTTGAAAGTCAAATATTATACAAACAGACAGAGTTGAAGAACTAAATGAACAAAAAAGACCTTAGTAAAAAAAACGAACCCATATAAGGTCAATTTTGCCTTAAGGACTTGAAATCTAAGTTTCTTTGTAATTTTCTTAATTCATAAACAGTGAAACCTGTTTTCCGCTCTTTAGTCGGGTTGTTGTCTCTGTGACACATTTGCCATTTCCATTCTCAATTCTAATGTAATAAATATGTAGCATGTCTGTACAAAAGTACTGAGAGCTGATGATGCCCACATGGATTGATGGTCCACCAGCAGCAGTATCGACCCGGTGCTGTAAAATGAAAACTACGCTTATAAATGAAATGTCAACTGTAGATCCAAGATAACAGACGTTCAAAACGCAAGAAAAAGGGTAAAAATCACAGAGCTGAATATATTGGACAAAAATTAAAAAAATAAATAGGTAAAATGAGACTATTTACAAAATGAGAATAACTGACTGCTCTAATATAAAGTACAGATATTAAGGAGCAAAAAAAAAAAAAGAAGAATTGGAAATAACATAAAAATAAAGGATAACAAAAATGAAAAGTGCCCCTCTAGACCCACATATACCCCGTAACAAATGACACGGTTTGATATTATGTAATGCTTGCAAAGCAACATCAAGGAAAACAATTGATTCGTAAGTTGAACTAAAACCATCTTGTTCTATTAGTGCAACATATATAATTTCTACAAATAATATAGATTTACGCATTGCCAAAGGAATATTTCCCTTTGCTCAGGTGTACTTTGCACAACAAGGATATGTTTTCTTACTATTAAGCGATGATCTTTTATGTAATATTTTACTATTGTCTTGTAATTAGAAGCAGACGACGTGGATTTAGTATGTTGAAGCTGTGTCATTTTGGAAGATTGGTCTAATGCACATCCGGGTTAGAGGAAAGCTTTTTCGCATAATTGCATAAAGACTTCCGTCATATACATATTAGTAAATTAATTTTTTTGGAAGAAACCGACATATTATTGGATGCTAACTCTATGCAATATGTTTATTATAAAAAAAATGTATAGTTTATATTCAAAGTGATTACAAAAACAAATTTTAATGATTTTTTTCATAAAATGTCTTATACTCTGAAATAAAATAATTATTCGTGTTACTTCTAACATTTTTTAATATTATCATTTATTAGCCTCAAGTAACATTCCTCAAATTAACCAGAGCTTTGGTATATACATTATTATTACAAATCATATAATTGTGTTATATACTGGTGTTGCAAAGAGAGAGAGAGAGAGAGAGAGAGAGAGAGAGAGAGAGAGAGAGAGAGGATATTTTAATCAAGACAACTGTTCAGACAGATAATGTTTCAAACGTTTTTTTTTCCAATTTTAACAGGTTTTTTTCTAAAATTTGTAAAATATCCGTTTGGGAACCACTAAAACAAATTAAAGATGATATAGACACCGAAGGAGTTATAAATAGACCGCAAGTCGTAGAAAAAATGAATGAAAGAAGAACAGCGAATAAAAAAGGTCTTCAAACACAAGATTAGTTGCACAAACAAAACACAAAACCAGGATATGTGCGATTTGGAAGATTAGTAAATTCATTCTTCACTTCTAGAACTCATCATGTAAAAATGGAGACACGGTCAACACAATGACTAAGACAAAAACATCATCGAATAGACAAACACAGTGTGTTAATGCCAGACAAACCGGGAATAGACAAACACAGTGTGCAAATGCTAGACGAACCGGGAAGAGACAGACGCAGTGTGCAAATGCTAGACGAACCGGGAATAGACAAACATAGTGTGCAAATGCCAGACGAACCGGGAATAGACAAACACAGTGTGCAAATACCAGACGAACCGGGAATAGACAAACACCGTGTGTTAATACCAGACGAACCGGGAATAGACAAACACAGTGTGTTAATACCAGACGAACTGGGAATAGACAAACACAGTGTGCAAATACCAGACGAACCGGGAATAGACAAACACAGTGTGCAAATGCTAGACGAACCGGGAACAGATAAACACAGTGTGCAAATGCCAGACGAATCGGGAATAGAAAACACAGTGTGCAAATGCCAGACGAACCGGGAATAGACAAACACAGTGTTCAAATGCCAGACGAACCGGGAGTAGAAAAACACAGTGTGCAAATGCTAGACGAACCGGGAATACACAAACACAGTGTTCAAATACCAGACGAACCGGGAATAGAAAACACAGTGTGCAAATGCCAGACGAACCGGGAATAGACAAACACAGTGTTCAAATGCCAGACGAACCGGGAATAGACAAACACAGTGTGCAAATGCTAGACGAACCGGGAATAGACAGACACAGTGTTCAAATGCCAGACGAACCGGGAATAGACAAACACAGTGTGCAAATACCAGAAGAACCGGGAATAGAAAAACACAGTGTGCAAACGTCAGACGAACCGGGAATAGACAGACACAGTGTGCAAATGCCAGACGAACCGGGAATAGACAGACACAGTGTTCAAATGCCAGACGAACCGGGAATAGAAAAACACAGTGTGCAAATACCAGAAGAACCGGAAATAGAAAAACACAGTGTGCAAATGCCAGACGAACCGGGAATAGACAGACACAGTGTGCAAATGCCAGACGAACTGGGAATAGACAAACACAGTGTGCAAATACCAGAAGAACCGGGAATAGAAAAACACAGTGTGCAAACGCCAAACGAACCGGGAATAGACAGACACAGTGTGCAAATGCCAGACGAACTGGGAATAGACAAACACAGTGTGCAAATGCCAGACGAATTGGGAATAGACAAACACAGTGTGCAAATGCCAGATGAACCGGGAATAGACAAACACAGTGTGCAAATGTCAGACGAACCGGGAATAGACAAACACAGTGTGCAAATGTTAGACGAACCGGGAATAGACAAACACAGTGTGCAAATGCCAGACGAAACGGGAATAGACAAACATAGTGTGCAATTGCCAGACGAACTGGGAATAGACAAACACGTTCTAAAAACACCACATTGAGCAACATAGGCACAACAACAATCCAAGATGAACTTGTGCGGGAAGGTAAACAGTTCATTATCAGCTTGAAGAACTCTTCGTGTAAGAATCGACACAAAGTCACAATGACTAATTGAAATGTAAGGAATAGATAAACACAGTTTGAAAATATCAGATTGGGCAATACGAACATGCACAGCTTAAATCCAGGTGAGCTAAGCCGCTACTGGAAGGTACGCAATTATTTGTTCGACTGTAGAACTCATCGTGTAAAAATCGAGACACAGTCATCATAATGACTAAAAATATGAAAAGGAGATAGAAAAATCAGATTGAGCAACAATAACCCATGTCGGGATAAAACCAGTTGTCCCTGAACGGTAAGCAGTTCCTTGTCAGCTAGTAGAACTCAGTGTGTACAAGTCAAGTCGCTCAAAATATATTTCGTGAAATATACTTTTAATTTGCATACAATTCTTCAAATATATTTACAATTTCAATTTTATTAAAAAAAAATTGTAATAAACATTTTGAATTTGAGTGTAAAAAGTTAAATAAAAAACCAAAACGTTGGCAGAATTATCCAGTGAGATGTAAGCAGTATCATTTCATGCGAAATTAATTATAATGCGTCATGTAGTTAGCTGGCGAAATATTTATAAAATTTCTTTAATCATTATACATATATATCACAGTCGCTGATATTGTATTCATGTATCTATATCAATTATTAATTTTTAAAGCATATCGTTTTCACGAAGTACACGAACAATTCGAAAAAAGTGTTGATTAATTACTTGTGGGTTAACGGAGCTTATAATTTATAAATATTAAGTTGCTTTCATACAGCATTGATTGTTTTCGTATACGATTAAAACATATGGCGGAATCATATGACTTGTCGTTCAGCCAATTAAAAATCAGCACTTGCGGGAATTAAAACATCTACTGTATTGAAAATTTTGATACAAACAAACAAAAAACAAACAACAACAACACGTGTACTGATGAAATATCTAAAAAAAAGACTCTCATTTGACCATGTTAAAGGCATGGATTATATCATTATGTAAATTACTTTGAGATTGCTTTCAGTAACTACAACATTTGAGTTCTGTAACACCCAACATACAAAACAACACTTTATAAAGCGTTTGAATCACTATTGTTATTAACCTGTTCCAAGGTTTGAATCACTATTGTTATTAACCTGTACCAAGTCTATTATTTAAAAGCCAAAAATGTATAGCAATCGAAACAGTTGAGGAACAATATGAAAATTACAAACAAAAACAAAAATTCTACAGAATCAAAGAATTTATACTTTCAGTGATTTTCTGCTGTGAATGAACCGATTTTTGGGCTTGGATGGATATCCCATGTCCCTTGATTTTCTTTTATTTGCTTATACGAAATTATAATTCTTAATGTTTTTCTCCAGGTAACTGTCAACCACTGATGACACCTTTAACGTAATCAAATGTAACAGTTTATCACATTTAATAAATAACCTCAGTTTTCAAACCTAACTGATTTTAAATCTTCAGCAAATTAACAACAACATGTAAATAGTCCACAAGAAATATATCTACCGAGTTTTTGTTTGTAAATAGCATCAATTGCTTTAATCATTCTCAGGAAGAATTTAGTTTTTTTTTTTTTCTAAATTCGTATCCTTCATTGTAAAACTTATTTAACATTCCATCGATTCCAATACAAAATAAGTAAAATCACAAAGATACCGAACTCCGAGTCAACAACGAATTGATAACAACTATCATAATCCTGATTTCGAACAGGCACTTTTTATGTACAAAATGATGGATTTAACCTGGTTTTATTGCTAGATAGACCTATCACTTGTATGGCATAACATTTATTTATATTGACAACGATGTCTGAAGAAAAGTATCACATTTGCTTATTCTCAAAAAGATTATTATTCGAAAAAAGTGGTCCGAAAGATACCAGAGAGATATTCAAATTCATAAATCAAAAATAAACTGACAACAACATGGCTAAAAAAGGAAGACACACAGACAAACAATAGTACACAAAACACAACATAGAAAAAAAAATACTAAGCAACCCGAGCTCGACGAAAAACTGGGGTGACCTCAGGTGCTCGGGAATGGTAAGCAGATCCTGCTCCATATGTGCCACCCATGATGTTTCTCATGTTAGTACAAACGCGGCAATAAATATAATTCGGTTGGTCACATTTGTTAAAAAGGGAACGAGATTATAGTAACTGCATAAGGAACATATCCGCTATCATTCCTGAAATGATTATTCCATAACGGTCAACCAGATCGTGATGGCGTCCGTAAAATTAACGAAGAGATAATTTCATATTCACCATCTGGAACTCTTGCTTTAATTGCTTCCTTGTGAACAGAAACCCTTTTTTAATGAAATTATGATAGACAATACAAGTCCTAGAATATCGTATTATTTTGGAGATTAATACCCCATATGCCGGCCCTGCTTGAATGTTGCTACATAGAAATGGACAGTTCACAATTGGGAAGATCAAATCATGTATTTTTGCGAAAAATTGTGTTTCTCCCGCCCCTCATTGTCAATTTCTGGAATTAAGTCAAGATATAAGGAAGAATTAGCTGTATCTGTTATATCCGTTGTTTCTAGTTTGATGGAATGTGTTTTACCTAGTCCCCAAAATTTTGAATTATTTAGTGAGAGAACAGTATCCATATATCGGAGAGTAGAGTTAAAGGATACTACTAATATTTTTCTTTCTTCTTAACAAGATCTCTATGGAGTCAGCTCATAAAGTCAGAAGTGGGGAACAGTTGGTTCCCATTGGAATGCCGATAGTTTGATGAAAAGCGTCCTCAAACGTGACAAATATGTTGTCAATCAAAAAATCAAGCATCATGATACTGTCTGTTTCATAAATTTCTTTTTTAATCAGAGTGATTTTTAACAAAGAAGGATTTGCAAACATCTACCACTGTCGGTCAATCAATTATTAGATAGCCGTTTCTCAGTCTGTAAGCCGTTATTACAACAATTTGTTTTTAAAAACAACGGATCCTTCAACGAAAATATCAATCATAGATACCTCACAAGAATAAACAACATGGAATCAGATAGCCTGCCCTGTTCAACATGTAAACAAGTCTTTGGTGTAACAAACCGATATCATAACTATTCGTACTGCTATACCTGAAAGGAAACCGAGAACCTTCTACTGCACTTACTAACAATTGTAATATTATATTTATGTTTTTGTAGATAAAATCAACTTTAAAAATCACGAAGCAATAGAAATGTTCGTGACAATTCAGAGTTGATTGAAAGGTTTGTAGATATATTTAATAAGCACTTGTCAATGAGACAGAGCATCTCATGCCATGGACGTGACTGGTTAGTTCTAACGATAAATTACGAGACATTAAAACACGAAAGGATAATTTTACAGTATTCTATGGTTAATGTGTCGTGTTGCATGGAGGGTTTAAAAGTATTTGCTAATCAACATATAGGAGGATAAATATACATTTACTGTAATACGTCTATATATGTGATCCCATTGTATTCCAATTATAAAAAAGAACGTACATTCGTGTGATACATGTGATATTCGTATTGAGTCAAGTCATCTTTTTAGAACTTTTATTATTCAGGGAGTTATTTCAAAAACCTTTATTATTATAAATAATAATGCTAAACTTATTTTGAGCTCACAGAGTGACAAGTTTGCAAGACCAATTCAAATGTGCCAACGAGTCTAGCCGAACACATTATGTACTGTTCTTCTTGTATCTCTCGCCCCTCTTTTATTGTATGTCAAAATAAAAAATGATATATGGATATCAAACTATATGTAAAAAAGGCAACGAGGCAGGTACACAGACGAACATGAATAGCGAATACAGAAAGAAGCTAGGGAAAGATAGGAAACTGTGATAACTCCAATTAAAAGCGACTAACAAAAGGTGCTCTAAAAGTCAAATAACAAAAAAAAAAAGATAAACAAGTCGTCATTTGACTATTCGTAAAACTTCTTTCGTGATGACAATATCATCCTGGCTAAGCTATTTATGTGACATTAATTGTTTTCCCTTATGTAAGTATAGTAGAGAACATAAACTCCAGAGAATCCAAGAAACTAATATGCTTTTGTCTTTACTTATAAAACTATTTTGTTCGTTATTAATGCCTCTTCCTATGTTTCCTAACATTTCAGACCGTATTTGTTTTGTTTTTTTATGTTCCTCTATGGACCACGTGGATAGTTCCAGTTCAACTGTCGTACAAGTGAGAGGTTTAGCGCTATGAAACAAGGTTCAATCCACCATTTTCTACATTTGAAAATTTGAAAATGTCTTTACATATCACAATGTATGGTGTTTACATATCACAATTGATACGTTATTCTCGTGCATGTTCACACTATACGGACTTCATATACAGAAGTGTGCTCCTTACACATAAACTGCTTCAACAAAGTTATGAGGAGGACAGATTAAAATTGACACTCCATAAATTTTATGGACACCATCACGAATTAGTTGATCCATACGATGTGTCTTTGACCAAACTAGCTAAGGACATTTTTACCACATGGTATAATGTGGTTTGTCATTACGTCGTCTAATCTTTTAATTACCGAACGTGACTTATTCCCGATTTTGACTGTTTTGCTGAGTGTGCATTCGCATTACTATAAGACGTGTTACGGTACTTATCTATCCCTAATTCATGTATTAGGCTTGATGTTATATTTGTTATATTTGTAATTTTCATCGGAGTTTGTCAAATTGGTTGACGTCTTTTCTATTATATGCATGTGTTATGGTAAAGAAAATTAATCACCATCTTCATTTATTAGTTTTGATTTTGTTCAACGTAATCTGTACGATATTTTATGATTGAAGTTAGATTCAAAACAAACCGGACATATATATAATATAGTTAATTGCTATTAATTAGTATTGCAATGTGCATTGTGTTTAAATGTGATATCAGTATTTAGTTCTATTATAATCTTAAATCAATCCTATTTCTATCTTATTTTTGAGATATAGTTTTTCAAATGTGACGTCATTTTCGTGATGTTTCAGAAATTCAAATGTCTTCGTGACGTAATGTTTGTGCCTTGTTACTACTTCGTATGTGACGTCATTTTATGACTTTTTGCGTTGAGGCCTGCACCAAGTCGGGTGTGTCTATTTTCTGTGTTGGTCTTCAATGTATTATGTATTCGGGTTTTGTTTTCTGTAATTAGTTTTATCATGTAAATCTTTTATATTCATTTGATAAAATTCACTGTTTGCAATAGCATAAATTGTTCTAAATAATAAGGATGTTATTATCACAAGCAGAAAACCCTAGCCGTACAACTTTGTAACCTTTTTTTGACTTTCGAACTTTTATATCTGGGCGTCACTGGTAAGTCTTGTGTGGACGAGGCGCGGTTTTGGCGTATTGAATTTTAAACCTGATGCCTATTAGCTGTTATTCATGTTTTTCTTTGCCTAATACGTTCTCCTATTTATTTGTATTGAAGTCCTGTATTATTATATTGTCATTTTAATGTTATATTTAACAATGCCATTAAAGTGCGAGGTTTGGCATGCCACAAAACCAGGTTCAACCCACCATTTTTTTCATTAAAAATGTCCTGTACCAAGTCAGGAAAATGGCCATTGTTATATCATAGTTCGTTTCTGTGTGTGTAACATTTTTACGTTGTGTTTCCGTTGTGTCGTTTGTTTTCTCCTATATTTGAGTGTGAATTCACATTACTATAAGACGTGTCACGGTACTTGTCTATCCCAAATTCATGTATTTGGTTTTGATGTTATTTTAGTTTATCTCATCGGATTTAGTCTAATGCTTAGTCCGTTGCTATGTGTGTTACATTTGAATGTTGTGTCGTTGTTCTCCTCTTATATTTAATGCGTTTCCCTCAGTTTTAGTTTGTTTCCCCGATTTTGTTATTTGTCCATATATTTACGATTTTTTAACAGGGTATACTACTGTTGCCTTTATTTACCAAGTCAGGAATATGACAGTTGTTGTCTATTCGTTTTTGATGTGTTTTGTCATTTAATTTTGCCATGTGATTATGGACTTTCCGATTAAATTTACCTCTGAGTTCAGTATTTTTTTTATTTTACTTTTTTCCAGATATAAAATTTGTCAATTATTTGTCATGTGGTTTGCCGATCAGATACCTGTAGGGATTAAAATAGTCCCCTTCATTATATATCATGTGAACTGTCGATCACATACTTTATTATCTTGCAATCTTTCCCTCCATTATTTGATTTGTCATTTGACTTTTGGGAGGTTTGAAATCATTTCCTCCATTATTTGTCATGTAATTTCTATATCAGATTCTTGGAGAGCTTGAAGTTATTCGCTCCATTTTCTTGTCATTTGATTTCTCGATCAGATTCTTGGAGAGCTTAAAATCATTCCCTTCATTATTTGTCATGTTATTTGTCGATCAAATTCTTGGAGAGCTCGAAATCATGTTTGAACTTTTGATTTTGCCATTTGATTTGGGACTTTCCTTTTTGATTTTCCTTGGAGTTCAGTATTTTTGTGTTTTTACTTTTCCCTCCATTATTTGTAATGTGATTTGTCGATCAGATTTTTGGAGAGCTTGACATAATTCCCTTCATTATTTGTCATGTGATTTTCGATCAGATTCTTGGGGAGCTTGAAATCATTCTCTCCATTATTTGTCATGTGATTTGTCGATCAGATTCATGGAAAGCTCGAAATCATTCCCTCTATTATTTGTCATGTGATTTGTCGATCAGACTCATGGAAAGCTCGAAATAATTCCCTCTAGTGTTTGTCTTCTGATTTCTATATCAGATTCTTGGAGGGCTAGAAATCTTTCTCTCCATTTTCTTTTCATTTGATTTATAGAAAAGATTCTTGGAGGGCTTGAAATCATTCTTTTATTTGTTATTTGATTTATTGATCAGATTGTTTATTTGTTATTGGAGAGATTAAAATTTTTCCCTTTATGTTTTGTCATGTGTTTAGTTGACCGTTGTATTATCTGTCCGGGCTTTCACGTATGAGTTTTGCTGCCCCTGAATATTTTTTATTTCTGGTTTTCTATGTGATATTTAGTGGATGGTTGTCTGTATAATTCTGTCAATACCTCATGTTTTCTTGTTTTCTATGTGATATAACCATATTTATTTGTATGTTTTAATCCCGGGAGGATTTAACTTTAATTTACTCTTTTTAATATACTTTTATCATAATGCATAATGGTCGAACACACCTCCGTTTACATCATTATTAAACTTTACCATTTTCCAGAAAAGTGAATTTGAAAGCAGAGACCACATAGAACTCCCTGATTTCATTTTGAATATATCAAGTTTCGGCTATCAGATTATGTATAATGGTTAATAGCGTAAAATCAGCTTTATAGGGTAATATAACCTAGGTACACTAAAATTGGATCGCATTTCCTATTATAATTATCTATCAAAATTTAATTGATTGCTACTGTGGTTACAACATTAAGTTATAAAGATAACAAAGTAAGCTAGTATCTTGTTATATTTGCTCATTAGTTGTATCTAATCACTATTGGACAGATATTTTAGGCTCTGGATTGGGGTAGTGGTCCTTCATTCTGTATTCTTTAATTTGAGTTGTCATTTATCTCTATTCTTTACTTTAACTTATGTTTGGATTTAATTCCCAGGCTATTGTTTGTATTGTTTGTCTATTAATCTCTAATCTTTATATTTCAGTACACCATTATGTTTCCCCTATTTAATTTCTTCTCTTTGTTTCTGGCCAAATATTATGTAGTTTTGGTCCATTGAAATGCTGTTCTTAAAACCCCCACTAGACCCTCCTTTGTGTAGTAGCTACTCTAAAAACAGACATATCAAAGACGAAAAAAACAATAATAGTCTGTTTGATTTATTCTCATGCGATCAAATGCGTTTTATATATAATTTTAACTTTGCCACTCTAAAGACTATCTGATTCAGAAACTGACTTTCTTGGTTATACATCGACATATTATTTCGATAAAATATGATGGTCTTGGTAAGGGTCTAGATTTTGTATTCTTTAATTATGTATGTCATGGTTTCATTCGTTCTTAACAAAATACTGTCTATTATTCTCTTTTTTTATTTGTAGACACCACTTATTCTCATTTTGTCGTATTTTTTGTGTACTTTTTCTAATCTTTAAATAGTTTTGTTAATTTTTGTTTATTTTTTAAAGACTATTTACACATTATTCTCTAGTCTACAAACCCCAACCGGACCCTCAAATATTGCTTCGATTAAAAAGTTGTTTTTGATCTTCTGGTATATTTACTAATCAAGTGTCCTATGATAACAACAAAGGACTATGTCAAACACAGCGTGAAACGACCTAAATAAAGCAATTACATTTTTCTTTGGATTCCTTTTTTAAAATGATTTAAAGACGTTCCAATCTCTTTAATTTTCAAACTTTTTATAGATTGTACTCCATATACTGATTGTTAACTTAGGTTTTTTTTTTTATATAACACCAATGATTAAATAATTAGATACCAGGGTAGTACAATCATCACTACTAGAAGCTTAATATTAACATCTTCACTATACATTATTTAAACTAGTTTACTGTTGACATTTATTCTATGATTACTATTTTTAATAGACTATCTTTGTATTGTTATGCGTTTACTTTTCTACATTTGCTAGAGGTATAGCGGGAGAGTTGAGATCTCATAAACATGTTTAACCCTGCCGCATTTTTGCGCCTGTCCCAAGTCAGAAGCTTCTGGCCTTTGTTAGTCTTGCATTATTTTAATTTCCGGTTCTTTTGTATAAGTTGGAAATTAGTTTAGCGTTCATTATCACTGAACTAGTATATATTTGGTTAGGGACCAGCTGAAGGACTCCTCCGGTGCGGGAATATCTCGCTACATTGAAGACCTGTTGGTGACCTTCTGCTGTTGTTTTTTCTATGGTCGGGTTGTTGTCTCTTTGACACATTCCCGATTTCCATTCTCAATTTTATCTTAACGATTCATGAATTTCGAACAGCGATATACTACTGTTGTCTTTATTTAACTAGGCTACTGTTATCACTTTATTCTATGTTGAGCATGTTCAAATTAGGTCACTGTTGTCACTTTATTCTATATTGGAAATGTGAGATCGATATTTACACTAGACTATTCAAACTAGGTCACTGTTGTCACTTTATTCTATGTTGGAAATGTGGGATTAATATCTTCATTAGACTATTCAAATTAGATTACTATTATCACTTTATTCTATGTTGGGAATGTGATGTTAATATCTTCATTAGACTATTCAAATTAGATTACTATTATCACTTTATTCTATGTTGGGAATGTGATCATAATATCTTCATTAGACTATTCAAATTAGATTACTGTTATCACTTTATTCTATGTTGGGAATGTGATGTTAATATCTTCATTAGACTATTCAAATTAGATTACTATTATCACTTTATTCTATGTTGGGAATGTGATGTTAATATCTTCATTAGACTATTCAAATTAGATTACTGTTATCACTTTATTCTATGTTGGGAATGTGATGTTAATATCTTCATTAGACTATTCAAATTAGATTACTATTATCACTTTATTCTATGTTGGGAATGTGATGTTAATATCTTCATTAGACTATTCAAATTAGATTACTATTATCACTTTATTCTATGTTGGGAATGTGATGTTAATATCTTCATTAGACTATTCAAATTAAATTACTATTATCACTTTATTCTATGTTGGGAATGTGATGTTAATATCTTCATTAGACTATTCAAATTAAATTACTATTATCACTTTATTCTATGTAGGGAATGTGATATTAATATCTTCATTAGGCTATTCAATTTAGATTGCTATTATCACTTTATTCTATGTTGGGAATGTGATGTTAATATCTTCATTAGACTATTCAATTTAGATTACTATTATCACTTTATTCTATGTTGGGAATGTGATGTTAATATCTTCATTAGACTATTCAATTTAGATTACTGTTATCAGTTTATTCTATGTTGGGTATATGATGTTAATATCTTCATTAGACTATTCAATTTAGATTACTGTTATCAGTTTATTCTATGTTGGGAATGTGATGTTAATTTCTTCATTAGACTATTCAAATTAGATTACTATTACCACTTTATTCTATGTTGGGAATGTGATGTTAATATCTTCATTAGACTATTCAAATTAGATTACTAATACCCATTTATTCTATGTTGGGAATGTGATGTTAATTTCTTCATTAGACTATTCAATTTAGATTACTATTATCACTTTATTCTATGTTGGGAATGTGATGTTAATATCTTCATTAGACTATTCAAATTAGATTACTATTACCACTTTATTCTATGTTGGGAATGTGATGTTAATATCTTCATTAGACTATTCAAATTAGATTACTGTTATCACTTTATTCTATGTTGGGAATGTGATGTTAATATCTTCATTAGACTATTCAAATTAGATTACTATTATCACTTTATTCTATGTTGGGAATGTGATGTTAATATCTTCATTAGACTATTCAAATTAGATTACTATTATCACTTTATTCTATGTTGGGAATGTGATGTTAATTTCTTCATAAGACTATTCAAATTAGATTACTATTACCTCTTTATTCTATGTTGGGAATGTGATGTTAATATCTTCATTAGACTATTCAAATTAGATTACTATTAACACTTTATTCTATGTTGGGAATGTGATGTTAATTTCTTCATTAGACTTTCACTTTAGATTACTATTATCACTTTATTCTATGTTGGGAATGTGATGTTAATATCTTCATTAGACTATTCAAATTAGATTACTATTATCACTTTATTTTATGTTGGGAATGTGATGTTAATTTCTTCATTAGACTATTCAAATTAGATTACTGTCATCAGTTTATTCTATGTTGGGAATGTGATGTTAATTTCTTCATTAGACTATTCAAATTAGATTACTATTACCACTTTATTCTATGTTGGGAATGTGATGTTAATATCTTCATTAGACTATTCAAATTAGATTACTATTATCACTTTATTCTATGATGGGAATGTGATATTAATATATTCATTAGACTATTCAAATTAGATTACTGTTATCAATTTATTCTATGTTGGAAATGTGGGATTAATATCTTCATTAGACTATTCAAATTAGATTACTGTTATCACTTTATTCTATGTTGGGAATGTGATGTTAATATCTTCATTAGACTATTCAAATTAGATTACTATTATCACTTTATTTTATGTTGGGAATGTGATATTAATATCTTCATTAGACTATTCAAATTAGATTACTGTTATCAGTTTATTTTATGTTGGGAATGTGATGTTAATTTCTTCATTAGACTATTCAAATTAGATTACTATTACCACTTTATTCTATGGTGGGAATGTGATGTTAATATCTTCATTAGACTATTCAAATTAGATTACTATTATCACTTTATTCTATGTTGGGAATGTGATGTTAATATCTTCATTAGAATATTCAAATTAGATTACTAATACCCATTTATTCTATGTTGGGAATGTGATGTTAATATCTTCATTAGACTATTCAATTTAGATTACTATTACCACTTTATTCTATGTTGGGAATGTGATGTTAATATATTCATTAGACTATTCAAATTAGATACCTGTTCTCACTTTATTCTATGTTGGGAATGTGATGTTAATATCTTCATTAGACTATTCAAATTAGATTACTATTATCACTTTATTCTATATTTTGGGCATGTGAGATTAACATCTTCACTAGACTATTGACACTGGGCTGCTAATGCCACTTTATTCTATGTTGAGCATGTTAGTTTTATGTCTTCATTAGATTATTTAAACTAGCCCCATTGTTGTCACTTTATTCTATGTTGCGCATGTTAGATCAATATCTTCACTAGACTATTTAAACTAGGCCACTGTTGTCTCTTTATTCTGTGTTGAGCATGTGAGTCACTAGCCTATGAAAACCTGGCCACTGTTGTCACTTTATATTATGCTATGCATGTGCGAATAATATCTTCACTAGACTATGTAAACTAGGTCACTGTTGTCACTTTATTCTTTTGAGCATGTGAGATTAGAATCTTCACTAGGCTATTTAAACTAGGCCACTGTTGTCACTTTTTGTTTATGTCGAGCATGTGAGATTAATATATTCACTAGAGTATTTAAACTGTGTCACTGTTATCATTGTGTGCTATGTTGAGCATATAAGATTAATATCTTGACTAGACTATTTAAACTAGGTCCCTGTTGTCATTTTATTTAATGTTGAGCATATGAGAATTCTTACTTCACTAGACTATAATAACAAGCACACTGTTGACACTATATTCTATGTTGAGCATGTGAAATTAGTATCTTCATTAAACAATTTGAACTAGGTCACTATTGTCATTTTATTCTATGTTGAGCATGTGAGATTAATATCTTCAATATACTATTTAAACAATGCCACTGTTTTCTCATTACTCTATGTTGGGTATGTGAAATTAATATCTTCAATATACTGGTTTAAACTAGGTCGCTGTTGTCATTTAATTCTATGTTGAGTATGTGAGCTGAATATTATCGCAAGACTATTAAAACGAGGCTCCTATTGTTACTTTAATATATGCTTAGCATGAGAGATTAATATCTTCACTAGACTATTTAAACTAGGCTCATTGTTGTCACTTCATTCTATGTTCACTAGATTGTTTAGGCAACACAGTTCTCTCTTGGCTATTTACAATTAAAACGTTCGCAATATAATACAATTAGAATTATTTACAACTGGTGTTGCCTACTTCCTTTCAGATCATGATATAGGACAGCTCTAAATCCCTTAACTGTGTTGGCTGATGAATCTGATGTTGGTAAGTTGTTCCAACCCCTGATGGTCATCGGGAAGAAAGATTATTCGTAGGCATCTGCACTTGTTTTCTCTTGTTAGAAGCGGTTTTTAAAACTGATCTGAGCGTCACTGATGAGACGTATCATTATTATTTTCTTATCCTAGGACTATATTACCTTAGCCGTATTTGGCACAACTTGTTGGAATTTACTATCCTCAATGCTCTTCAACTTTGTACTTATTTGGCTTGATAACTATTATGATTTGAGCGTCACTGATGAGTCTTATGTAGACGAAATGCGCGTCTAGCGTTCTAAATTATAATCCTGGTCGATTTGCTAACTATATACACCACTGGATCGATGCCACTGCTGGTGGACGTTTCGTCCCCGACGGTAAAACAAGACCAGTAGTCAGCACTTCGGTGTTGACATGAACATCATTTTTTTGGTCACATTTATAAATTTCTTGTTACAAAACTGAATATTTCGAAAAAAACTAAGGATTTCTTAACCCAGAAATAGATTACCTAAGCCATATTTGGCACAACTTTTCTTTAAATTTTAGGCCTCAATGCTCTTCAACTTTGTACTTGTTTGGGTTTATAACTATTTTGATCCGAGCGTCACTGATGAGTAGTTTGTAGACGAAACGCGCGTCTGGCGTATTAAATTATAATCCTGGTACCTTTGATAACTATTTACACCACTGGGTCCATGCCAATGCTGGTGGACCTTTCATCTCCGAGGGTATCACCAGACCAGTAGTCAGCACTTCGGTGTTGACATGAATATCAATTATTTGGTCATTTTTATAAATTTCCTGTTAAAAAACCTTGAATATTTCGACAAACTAAGGATTTTCTTATCCCAGGAATAGAATACCTTATCCGTATTTGGCACAAGGTTTTGGAATTTTGGCTCCTCAATGCTCTTCAACTTTGTACTTGTTTGGATATACACTTATTTTGATCTGAGCGTCACTGGTGAGTCTTATGTAGACGAAACGCACGTCTGGTGTATTGTTTTATAATCCTGGTACCTTTGATAACTATATATCGGGTCCGGTTATCATTTTTGGGGTTAAATATTGATGATAGTATTTGTCTATTAGATCATGCTGTATCTTGAACGGCATGCATAGTCTGTTTGTTTTCCTCCGTTCTTCGGGGCTTTTACTATTCATGACACAGTCAGGTTTTCGGACTATGTAGTTTTTATTCATAAATCGTGTTGCTCTTTTCTGTACCTATTCAATTGCCTTGATTTTATTTTGGTTGTTGGTCCCATACTGTGCATGTATATTTTACTGCGGGTTTTACCATGGATACATATGCCTTTATAGATTTTGTACAGCCTTTGAGAAATTTCTAAATATAAATCCTAGAGATCTATTACCTTTGCCTACTGTATTGTCTATGTGTTTATCCACGGTTAGGTTCTGATGGTAATTCTAAGGTATTTGCTAGCTTCGACTCTGTTTAGATTGTGACCGTGTAGTTTGTATGATGTTGGTATCACTAGTTAATTTTTTGGTGATATTCTAATGACAAAGCTTTTTTTTTTGGCTTGAACCTAGTCTGCCATTTTTTTTGCAAGTCTTCCAATAATGATAAGCCTTTCTCGAGAAGTCCACTGTCTGATTGGTTGATGATGGTACGAAAGAGTTGGCTGTCATCCGCGAATAATTCGGTCTCTGATGCTGTCGTAAATGTAGACCAGTAATGTGTCTTTGTGTACATCAGAGAGTTCTGGTACTTGCGTGGAGACAGCTCCCGTTAGTATTACGCATTCTGTTCTGTAGGAAGGATCGAATCCATGTGTTGGTCTTGGAGTTAACGTATTCCAGCGTGTGTAGCAGGCGGTGATGTGGTACTTTGTCAAATGCTTTTGTTAAGTCTAGCAGGATGATGTACAATATGTTCTAGGACCTCACATGTGATGTGGTCTGTTATTAGAGGATAAGTGCTTTTCTCCAATCTTGAGGGACTTCGCTAGTGTTTAATGATGCTGGGTATGAGTCTGTGAGTGTAGGAGCCAGTTGTTCTTCTGATGTTGTAAGTCTAAAGGATGGTATCTAGTCGGGACCATTAACTTTATATAAAATTTCAGGTTTAAGTCCTTCTTCCATGAGATGTGTTTAAAATTACAGGTAATAACATTTTGTCGAAACGTGCATAATCTTCTAATAGACTCAGACTGGTAAAAACTAAAATAAATCGTTAATTAGAGATTGAAAATAAACGGCAAAATCGCAAAAACAGAAGTCATGCCGCTCTCTTTGCAACTGTAAAACAAATCAATATTCAGGTCGATCGATTGTTTGTTAAAAAAGTCACCTGTATAAAACACTGTTCTTGCACTTAAATGGCACTAAATTTCCTTGTTAAAAATATGCTTTTAGTACACGATTTTCATCTTAATTGTTTTGTTTTTCCCAAACTATTATCATATTATCAAGATATATCCGTTGCCTTGACACTGTTCTTTGCAGAATTTTAATGATTTATTTCGTAGACTCTAAAGAGTTAAATGTTATCATTATGTCGCGTGTAATTAACCAATCAAAAACCTCATTTATTCTGCTTAATTGCATTTTAATTCAGTGTAACCTGGTTGAAACCCTGATAGAAAAGATATGGTAACTTATTCTTAGCTTGAACTAAACGATTAGAGAAACAAACGAATGCCTTTTACGTTATATTAAGGTGTTTCCCCTCAGGCCAATATAATAACATAATCTACCCTTTGACCACTATGTTTTTAAAAAAAACATATTACGTTGTACGCGGTTTATGCTGAGAATTTCATGAAATCTTGTCAAACTACTTTTTCATGTTATGTAACAGTTCCCAATGATGTTTTCTATACCTAACTCACTTGGGCATTATGTTTTTCGGTCTGTGTGTTCGTTCGGTCGTTTATCTATTCGTTTGTTCGTTCGACCGTTCGTCTGTCTCGCTTCGGATAATAGTTTTTTTGTTACGGTTATTTTGGTGAAGTTGAAGTCCAATCAACATGAACTGACTTTATATACATGTTCCATTTGCTTTGGTATTACTAATTTAAATGCCAAATAAGAGTTTTGACACCAATGTCACGGTCTACTGGGCATAGCAAATGATAGTGCGAGTGGGGACATTCTTGTTTCTTGATACACTGCAAAACATGTAAACTATGACAAGTTTACAATTTTTAATAAATAACAACGTTTTGGCGTTAGATTTAGATTCGGAAACTGTGAATTCATGACATGGGAACACATTTGTAGCACATATTTTTATTTCAGAATACTCGACCAAAAGATTGATACAGAACAAAACAATCAAGCATTCTTAATATTAGAAAAAAGTAAAATCACAAAAATACTGAACTTAGAGGAAAATCAATTCGGAGAGTCCCTAATCACATGGCAAAATCAAATAACAAAACTTATCAAAAACGAATGGACAAGAACTGTCATATTCCTGACTTGGTACAAATGTAGAAAATGGTGGATTAAACCTGGTTCTATAGCGCTAACCCTCTCACTTTAATGACAATCTCATTAAATTCCGTTAAATTTACATTGATGCGTCAAATAAACAGACACAATAAATAAAATAGTCAAAATATGGGTACATCAGTCATCATAGAATTTCCTCTTACATAAAAAGAGACAATATGGCATTCAATTTGCCTTATTCAGTCGCATTCTTGTTACAAAACTTTTTTGTAAAAATACTGCATTACAGTAATTTGAGTGAGGGGATATTTTAGACGAGTCATTATCTATTTGATAAATGTTGCCACGTTACATCTGTAAAAACGTATGCTTAGAAATACTTCTATTATGAATAAGAAAGTTCAGCTTTCGTAGTTACTTACCATTAATTTACTAAGTACCTAAATGAAAGACCGTAAGATGATGCTTTAAACAAAATTGAAGATGTATGAATAACAGAAACCATAAAAAGTAGTATACGAAATTCAGGTATTGATGACAGATTGGTCTAGAAAAAAAATGACGGACAACGTTCCTGTCTTACATTGTTTTATGTTATTGTAAAATTTTTAATTTTTAATTTTTTAATGTGGCTAGATGCTTGGAAACCGGTATTCATTATGTATTTGTTTATTGGAGGGGGGAATAAGTTTTGTATTATCGCACTAGTCCCTGGTTGTAATTTTCCTAAAAAAAAATAAAACTTTAAATCGACTAAGCTGTAACAAACAGCAATGAGGGTCTGAGTTTATTTACAATTATAAGTGTATGTCAGTGTGTATAATTTCAATATTTTGTATTCAGAATTACTTAAATTCGGTAACCTATCTAAAAGGAATCACACGAAGTATTGTCATAATATTTTGTAGAGAAAAGCGGCAAATCAAATCCTTCTAATTCATTGGCCAAAATAGCGATTATACTTTTGAATGATCAAATATAATGAATGAAACTTGATGCATTTATCTGTACGGCAAATTGCGAAAACATTGAAATTACAGAAGACTGATAAATGTGTTTGTGTTTACTGTTTACTTGTTTGTTCAATAGGGCTCTTCACGGTTAGTTCGGCCATATTGGTATATGGGGCAGATTTTTTTGAAAGAGGTGGAAATAGTATGAAAGTGTGGGAAATCCTATGCATGTGTCTAAGCAACTGCTCTGTTTTAATGATGTGTTCCCGTATTTTTCACACCATTTTTACCTCCATTATGAAAATCTGCCCCCTATCCAATATGGCTGAATTAACCGTGAAGAGCCCTATTATTTATCACTACAAACTCCTCAGAGTCTGAATTGACCAGTTTTTGTGCTCGACCAGTAAAATCAAGCACACATTTTACTCGACTAGTCTCGACATTGTCTCGACTGTACTTAACTGTACTTAAGTGTACTCGACTAAGTCTCGACTTTACTTAATTAGTCTGATTCAGTACTTGATGATCTTTGTGTAGTCTGAAATGGTCTTGACCAAGGCTCGACCTGTCTCGACCTGTCTTGACTAGTCTCGACCTGTCTCGACTAGTCTCGACTCAGTCTCAACCAGTCTCGACCTGTCTCGACTAGTCTTGACCTTCAAATTTAGTTTTGACTGGTGTAAATCAGCCCATCTAACTAAATTAAATATTGATCTTACAAAATTCAAGCTTATTAGGTAGTTTAATTTATTGCTGTGAAATGAAAGAATTTAATTTTACAATATGTAAAAAAAAATTATTATATAAAAATTCAGATAAGCATCTTTAATTTTTTTTATAACTTTTTCAAATCCACTTGGATTTTCATCAAACTATGCAGATATCTTAGATATATATCAAGCTTACTGAATCCCATTTCATTTAGTTTTTTGTTGTATTGCTGTAAAATTTAAGAATTAAAGTAATCTTGGTATAAAAAGCTAGGATTTGCTATTCGGACAAAATAGAGATAGTACACTTTAATTTTTTTAATAACTTTTTCAAATCAACTTGGATTTGCATCAAACTATGCAGCTATCTTACATATATATCAAGCTTACTGAATCCCATTTCATTTAGTTTTTTGTTGTATTGCTTGTTCATAACTTTTTCAAATCAACTTAGATTTTCATGAAACTCTACAAATATCTTTGCAATATATAGATCTTACTGAATCATAGGTTGTTATTTTGTTTGGTGTATTTCTGTCAAATTTAAGAATTTAATTAACCTAGGTCAAAAAGCTACGATATTAGAAATATATCTTTTCTCATAATTTGGGAAAAAGTATATATAAAATATTAATATAATTCCTTTAATGTTTTATTCCTTTTGATATACACTATATAAATATATCAAAAAGGGATGAAACATTAGAAATTATTAAAATAGTTCTTCTGATTTGGGGTGATTTATAAAGCAATACCTTCTGCTTGGGGCAAACTTATTAAAAAGATCACATCTACCAGAGAGTTTTAAATTCTAAATAACATTTATTCAAAGTTGCAACATCCTGTTAAATCTAAATCTCAGGGCTTTTAATTCACTAGATAAGTAATACACGAGTTTAAGAAAAGTAGGGCTTTCTTTTTACCTGTAAAACTCAGGTGTACTGATGTAATTAAATCATGTATAGTGTCATGTCATTAAATTTTACAAAAAAATATTTTAAAACTTCATAATAACCTGGGATTTAGTAAGATCACCAAGGTAGCTATAAAGTTTTAATAAAATCCAAGTTGATTTGAAAAAATTATTAAAAAGCTTAAAGTGTACTATCTCTATTTTGTTCGAACTGCAAATTCTAGCTTTTTTGACCTAGATTAATTTAATTCTTAAATTTGACAGCAATACAACAAAAAACAAAATAACCTGGGATTCAGTAAGCTTAATATATATCTAAGATAGATGCATAGTTTGATGAAAATCCAAGTTGATTTGAAAAAGTTATTGCAAAAATTAAAGTGTACTATCTCTATTTTGTCCGAATTGCAAATCCTAGCTTTTTATACCAAGATTACTATAATTCTTAAATTTTACAGCAATACAACAAAAAACTAAATGAAATGGGATTCAGTAAGCTTGATATATATGTAAGATAGCTGCATAGTTTGATGCAAATCCAAGTTGATTTGAAAAAGTTATTAAAAAAATTAATGTGTACTATCTCTATTTTGTCCAAATTGCAAATCCTAGCTTTTTATACCAAGATTACTTTAATTCTTAAATTTTACAGCAATACAACAAAAAACTAAATGAAATGGGATTCAGTAAGCTTGATATATATGTAAGATAGCTGCATAGTTTGATGCAAATCCAAGTTGATTTGAAAAAGTTATTAAAAAAATTAAAGTGTACTATCTCTATTTTGTCCAAATTGCAAATCCTAGCTTTTTATACCAAGATTACTTTAATTCTTAAATTTTACAGCAATACAACAAAAAACTAAATGAAATGGGATTAAGTAAGCTTGATATATATGTAAGATAGCTGCATAGTTTGATGAAAATCCAAGTTGATTTGAAAAAGTTATTAAAAAAATTAAAGTGTACTATCTCTATTTTGTCCGAATTGCAAATCCTAGCTTTTTATACCTAGATTACTATAATTCTTAAATTTTACAGCAATACAACAAAAAACTAAATGAAATGGGATTCAGTAAGCTTGATATATATGTAAGATAGCTGCATAGTTTGATGCAAATCCAAGTTGATTTGAAAAAGTTATTAAAAAAATTAAAGTGTACTATCTCTATTTTGTCCAAATTGCAAATCCTAGCTTTTTATACCAAGATTACTTTAATTCTTAAATTTTACAGCAATACAACAAAAAACTAAATGAAATGGGATTAAGTAAGCTTGATATATATGTAAGATAGCTGCATAGTTTGATGAAAATCCAAGTTGATTTGAAAAAGTTATTAAAAAAATTAAAGTGTACTATCTCTATTTTGTCCGAATTGCAAATCCTAGCTTTTTATACCTAGATTACTATAATTCTTAAATTTTACAGCAATACAACAAAAAACTAAATGAAATGGGATTCAGTAAGCTTGATATATATGTAAGATAGCTGCATAGTTTGATGAAAATCCAAGTTGATTTGAAAAAGTTATAAAAAAAATTAAAGATGCCTATCTGAATTTTTATATAATAATTTTTTTTTTACATATTGTAAAATTAAATTCTTTCATTTCACAGCAATAAATCAAACTACCTAATAAGCTTGAATTTTGTAAGATCAATATTTAATTTAGTTAGATGGGCTGATTTACACCAGTCAAAACTAAATTTGAAGGTCAAGACTAGTCGAGACAGGTCGAGACTGGTTGAGACTGAGTTGAGACTAGTCGAGACAGGTCGAGACTAGTCAAGACAGGTCGAGACAGGTCGAGCCTTGGTCAAGACCATTTCAGACTACACAAAGATCATCAAGTACTGAATCAGACTAATTAAGTAAAGTCGAGACCTAGTCGAGTACACTTAAGTACAGTTAAGTACAGTCGAGACAATGTCAAGACTAGTCGAGTAAAATGTGTGCTCGATTTTACTGGTCGAGCACAAAAACTGGTCAATTCAGACTCTGAGGAGTTTGTAGTGTATTGTATTGTAACACGTGACAACCTGCTAAGTAAACAAAGACTTTCAGATTGTAAATACAAATCGTAGAAAAAATAAAATCGAATTAATGTCATTTTGATTATAGCTTTTCAATGATAGCAATGACTTGCCATTACTCAAGATCATTTACATTGCTATATATCTAATTACACTTGATTTTTTCGTATAAAAAAATACATTTGTTAAAGGCGGGCTTGATCAAAGTTCTAAGTATCTGACGATGACGATCAGTTGCATGAAACAGAGTCTGGATAGGGTTAACAGAAAAGAGAATAATGAACGAAAAATATTTTTAAAAATGACAAAAGAATACAGAATAGCGGGGTGCTAATATATAAAGAATATAGAACAACAAGGTGATCATAAAGAATTGAGAAAAACGACATGAAATTAAAAGAAAACAGAAATGAAGGAACCCCTGGAAGTCCCTTATGAAAAGTACTATTGATGCAAAATTAAAACAAAACTTACTTAGAACAAATGTAATGCATACAAATAACAGAAACGAATTAATCATTTTATCAAACGTTCATGTATAGTGCGAGTACTTTACGTCTCTGCTTTTGTTAGTCTCAGTCCCTTGAAATCTATGTTGTTGTTAATTACGATGATAGGAGCGTGGGAGAAATGTCTGGACTACTTTTGGAAATAGAATAAAATACCGTGACATGTAATAAATAAGATTAAACAATTTACACAAGTTATTTACTCGTTTGTAATACGAGTGATATATTACGTTCGCCTGTCTCATGCTATTTACAGCATTTCTGGTTTCCTACGAAATTTAGTTATAGAATGATGTTCTTGGAAGCAAGAGGAATTATAAAGGTGCAGTCTCAGCTATTTACAGCATTTCTGGTTTCCAACGAAATTTAGTTACAGAATCATGTTCTTGGAAGTAAGAAGAATTGTAAAGGTGCAGTCCGAGAAGTAATTTCTTAGACGAAGTTACCTAGTACATTTCTGTTTACCTAGTGTAAGTTACAAAATATACGCAAATAGGGTAATACTACGGGACTTTGAAATTAATATACCCAGGAACACAAATTACGCACCACTTCATCCCTTCTGCATGTAGTAGTTTGATAATTTTTTTGATTTTGTATTTTGTCATCCCAGTAATCTTGAAATTAAGGTAGATACATGGTATACCGCCATCTTGGATTGAACAATCACAGTACAAAATCGGTCTAGTTATTTGCCCAAATCTGCAAATTTTGAGACAGATTTGCAGAGTAATGGTTAGACTGTTTATTTATATAAGGAAAACTTGGTGACTTATTGTATTATTCAAAATATTAAAACAAATATCATTTTCTTTTATATTTAGAATCATTTTTTTCAAATGAGCCATTTAAGGGGAGATAACTCTTTTGTAAAAAAATTATATTGGACTAATAGAATTTTTTTTTATATTTACTTGTACCAAGAAAACAAGTTCGGTGACCCCTTTTTTTCTTTTTATTTTCTTAAAACATGTAATAAAGCCTATCTTCTCACAATTTATTTCAAAATTCTGTCTCATAGATTTTTTTTATTGCACATATTATATGTGTTTTTTAATGAACAATCTAACCAAATTTAGGCAATTTTCAACGTCTCATAGCTTGAAAAATAGCACGGTGACCCATACTTTTTATTACATTTTTGAAAAAAGCATAGTAAAATCTTCATTTTGGCAAATTATAAGAAAATTCTGTCTCAAAAAGTATATACTTATGATCTACCTTAATCCACAGTTAAACATTACCTTTTATGTAGCACTATATGAGGAATTGCATACATTAAAGTAAACAAGAATGTGTCCAAAGTACACGGATGCCCCACTCCCATTTTCATTTTCCATGTTCAATGGACCCTGAAATTGGGTAAAAAATCTAATTTGGCCTTAAAAGTAAATTGATCAACCAAAAGGGAACATGTGTACTAAGTTTCAAGTTGATTGGACTTCAACTTCCTTGAAAACTACCTTGACCAAAAACTTTAACCTGAAACTCACACTTTTAATTTCTATGTTCAGTGGACGATGAAAATGGGGTCAAAAGATTAATTTTGTTTTAAAATAAGAAAGATCATATCATAAGGAACATGTGTACTAAGTTTCAAGTTGATTGGACTTTAGCTTCTTCAAAAACTACCTTGACCAAAAACTTTAACCTGAAATGGGACGGACGGACGAACAGACGGATGGACGAACAGACGGACGGACAGACGGAAGGACGCACGGACGGAAGGACGCACAGACCAGAAAACATAATGCCCCTCTACTAGGTGGGGCATGAAAATAAAGTGCTTAAACTAAGATTATTCAACTTCAAATTGGTCCCAAAAATTAAAGAGACATGAGCTGTCAAATTCAAGTTTACCGATTTGACTAAAATTTCATATTTGATTTATAACATACTAAAACGTATATCAAAATTTCAAAAAGTCTAAAATTAGCAATTAACAATGCAAAGACTTGACAATGTATATCAACATTTCGTGTGTATATTTGTCTAGACGCCATCTACTTACCATTTGATATGACCTCCGAAGACTGTTGACCGTCTTAAAACCCCATTTAAACATAAAAATATATTTCGCGATTTTCATTTCTGCCTTTTAGAGTATGAAGGGCGAAAACGCGAAATGCCCTTAACCGGCCTCCATAGCCAAGAGTGGTATAGATTGAAAATGATATTTGGTGCAAAAAGCGTTTATTGCCGTTCTTTACCTGTGAACATGGAATTTACCATCGTGAAACCAAGTAAAATTGGATGATAAATGATTTTTATCTACAATCTTTCGCCTGTTCTAAATTATCAAACTGAAATTTAATATCTTCATAAAAAATATCATGATGAACAATTTACTTTTTTAAATCGAAGTTGAAAAGGGACTGTTCACAAACGTTACTGCTATATCAAACTTTTAAATTCAATGATAAATTGATTAATTGATTGTTGGTTGTATAACGTCCAGTGGAAAATATTTCATACAATAATTCTATGATTGATTGATTGTTGGTTGCTTTACCTCCAATGGCAAATATGACATGCATGTTCAGGACGAGAACAAATCAACATTTTAATAAATTCAATAGGAAGTTCCTGTAATAAAGACCTCCGGGATGAAGGTCGAAGAAATTTGGACAACAATGGGAAAAGGAAAGTATATTTGATAGGGATAAAAATATTGTTGAAAGGGTTCACGTTAAGAGAGGAAGGCACTTTCTTAACACGAGGCATCGGATTTACCCTCCCAATTTTGACCGAACGTGGCTGCGAACTTGTACATCCCAGTGACAAAGCCAAAAGGACGTCTATATGCCGGTAGTAGGAAGACTAATGGTGACAATATTTTTAATCCCCACTCATCATTCTATTATATTTGTTAAAAGCAAAAAAGTGCTATAATAAAACGCAGTTAGACGGAGAGTTCTAAGAACATAAATATCAACTCTTATGTAGTACTGCAAAACCACTGTCCCAGATTAGAGGTAGGGTTTTAGACCACGAACTAGCTTAACTCCACCACAATCTGTATGAGACTGTCCCAATTCAAATGATTGTAAGCTTGGACATAACAGTATTTTGTACATAAATTAGGCCGTTAGTTTTCTTGTTAGAATTGTTTTACATTTGTCAATTCGGGCCCTTTTGTAGCCGACTATGCAGTATCAGTTTTGTTCATTGCTGAAGACCACATTGTTACCTATAGTTGTTAAACTCTATGTCATTTGGTCTCTGATGTGTCTCATATGCAATTACACCACATCTTCTTGTTTATATATCAACCAAATATATTTATTTCTTGGTTGCTGTCTCATTAAATTTCTCCCATTTCCCCCCATCATTTAGTTCATATGTATATAGCATCGTTCATGAGCAGAAACAATGGCTTGCTTTAATGGTCTACAATGATTTAGTTCATTTTAGTGTTTCTATGTGTACATGGATAATATTTTTTATGATATTATTTCTGCTTTCTGAGCTTGCTCTAGTAGATATGTGCTGTGTTAGTCAAGTATAGTTTTCAGTTTGATTTGCGGCCTAATTAATCTTAAAAACATTACATCCATTCCTAGTGTTGAACATAATTTTATCTTACCTCCTATACATTTCTAGGAATGTGATTGGTTAAAAGCGCCCTCGTGAAGACCGTGTATATTTGATATTAGATTAGTAGGGAGGCGGGGCTTATCTCATACACGGTTAGTAGTGGAGTTACGTCCCTTTATATTCCATATTAGGTAGTAGGGAGGCGGGGCTTATTTCATACACAGTTAGTAGTGGTGTTACGTCCCTTTATAAAAACAAAACGGTACTGAGAAAAAAATCGTAAAGGTTTCAACAGACGAAGAAATTGATGATTAAGATTGAAATAAATTCATATAACACATTTAAACCTCTCAAAATGTTATTGTTGGTATCTGTTTTTGTAGGATCAATGGAAGTAGTTTCTTAATGCTAACAATATTGAGGACTTGCTCATTTTGATAGGTCTAAATTTCACACGTTAAGATAGTCGGTAAGATAAATTCGTTACATAGTATGCTAGTGACCTAATACGGTATATATGGGGTCAGTAAATTCCATATGGGGATTGGAGCTTCGCTCTCACCCCATATGGAATTTACTGACCCCATATATACCGTATTAGGTCACTAGCACACTATGTAACTAATAGTAAACTATCCTCATTTTGATATTACAATATAATATTTGTTACTGAATATTGACAACATCAGCCAGATTTTTACACGAACCTTCATTTAACACATCTAGTTGGTTTTTTTTTTTTATGAATTGATGTATGAAGATCAAGATTGCAGGTTGTGGATCTGTAACATGTGTACTGGCAAGTATTTACACAAAGAAACTTTGTTGAATCACAGATTCATATATTTCATAACATAAATATCAACAATAATGCACATATTCTTGTGATATTCAGAGTATCCAATGACAAGATGTAGGTGTCTACAAATCCAGAAAATCACAACCGGTTAAAATTCAATTATAAGATGATGGCTAGATGGCCAGTTATTTCGTACTGCATTTCTTTCAGACAAAAAATGCAAATTAAAAAAATCACACCTGCTCTATTCAAAAAAGATTTTTTCAGTTTAGCGTTCTACTTCTGGGACAAGTTGTATCAAAATTATAGAAAAGTCTATCAACTCTAACTTAAAATAGGGACAAATTTATGGTCAGGGAGTATTTGATTCAGTTTGACAGCTTCAGACATACTAATCGTTTACCTTTTCAAACGGTACCAAATCACTACTTTGCCACAAAATTCAAACCCAAAATCTTGACATATTTACTTTATTCCCCTACTTACTATTTTATGCATAAAATAAGAAGAAATAAATTTGGAAGGGGTATGAAATAAAAATAACAGTCAATACTTGGGACTGTATTTCTAGACAACATAAATCAAAGGACAATAACTGTGTCACCAGACAAGATATAAAGTCATTCTGTTCACACAGTATAACAGTTCTTGAAGAAAAAAATAAACTTCATTTAACATATTGAAAAAATATTTGCATGCAGAAAAAAGGTGTCAAAAAATATAAAGAATGCTAAAACAATACAACTCATCACTGTGAAGTTGATGATTAACTATAAAACTAGTATGGACAAGTAGTGAATACAACAATTCAAGTCTTAAATGATGTTAAAATGGGTTTACATGTTCACTAGTCATTTTTGGGGCACTTTATAACTTGCTGTTCTGTGTAAGTCATATAAATCTACAAAAAAGCTGAGAAGTGACGCTTATGTTATACACAATTAAAACTGCTGTTTGCAATCCTTAAAGCCCCATAGGTAGCAAGATCACATGTCAAAATGTCTAGTCAAAAGTTCCCCATTCCCAGTCCAATCCTTTGTCTGAAGGGAAGTAACCAACAACAAAAGAATAATACATCGGTGAAAACAGCTCACTTTGGCCTCTTGAACCAGATCTGCTGAAAAAAGGAATTCTACAGAAAACTGTATTTCAATCTGGGACTGTTAGTATAATAGGCCCAGTTTCAATGAAAACCCAACAATACAAAAAATAATACATGTTTTAAATATTTTCTTGAAATTTGCTTAGAAGATAATGTTACAATAGCTCACACTAGCCTATCTGCTGAAATAGAAACAGCAATTATAAATACAGTTGTTACCCAGAATAAACCTGAATCACTAACATTTAAAACAAACACAATATAACATAATCAAGTGTAAATGAAATCAACCAATAAAGTACAGATCTGTATAAAATTTAAATAATTATTTAAGCATGGGAAATGTGTCATATTTTTTTAATTTAGATTTCATGTTGACAAATTAGCCATTATAAGCTATAAATGTAATGGAGTTGATTTTAATAAGACAATTTATTGTGAGTGCACTTTTTGTTGTTACTAAAATTTATAGTGTATTTCAAGTTTACTATATGTTATAACTTAAAATAATTAAAAACTAACACATAAAATTTACAAAGGAAATCTCCCTTCATAATACATCAATCAAAAATATCAGTTAAAGAGAAGTAAGGAATATTCAAAAAATATCATGACAAATTTTCACCCAGGTAAAGGAGGAGAGCTCATTCATAAAATAGAAATTAGAAACAAGTCTCATGCAACAAAAATGTTTCTTATTGATTTCTTCTCATTTGTACTATACCATGAATATTTGAGAAGAAGAAATGTAAAGACATCCTTGTTAGAAATGCATATAATAATAATATCTCCTGATATACAGTGTGTATCTTTTCTACTTCAAATTTTAATCAAGGATGTTTAAATCTTCCAAAAAAAATTACCAACCAGTGAAAGTTGTCTAAATAGTATTCAAAATTTCTTTTTGCAAACTTAGTTTTCAAGCCAAATTTTGACAAAGTGAAATCCTTTAGGTCAGTAACCTATTAAGAATGAGAGCGGCCGGTACAAGATTTTATGATGTGTCTTTAAATTTCTTTATATAAATCAAAAATGCAATACTTGATTTCCAGAAACTAGTATATTAATAAACTAGAGGCTCTTAAGAGCCTGTGTCACTCACCTTGGTCTATGTGCATATTAAACAAAAGACACAGACGGATTAATGACAAAATTGTGTTTTGGTGATGATGATGTGTTTGTAGATCTTACTTTACTGAACATTCTTGCTACTTCAATTATCTCTATCTATAGTGAACTTGGCCCATTAGTTACAGAGGAAAATATTTTGCAAAAATTTACAAAATTTATGAAAATTGTAAAAAATTGACTGTAAAGGGCAATTACTCCTTAAGGGGTCAACTGACCATTTTGGTCATGCTAACTTATTTGTAGATCTTATTTTGCTAAACATTATTGCTGTTTACAGTTTATCTCTATCTATAATAATATTCAAGATAATAACCAAAAACTGCAATATTTCCTTAAAAATTACCATTTCAGGGGAGCCACCCAACAACCAGTTGTCCGATTCTTCTGAAAATTTTCGGGGGGATAGAAATTGGTCTGATCAACAAATTAACCCCCATGTCAGATTTGCTCTAAATGCTTTGGTTTCAGAGTTAAAAGCCAAAATCTACATTCCACCCCTATGTTCTATTTTTAGCCATGGCGGCCATCTTGGTTGGTTGGCCGGGTCACCGCACAAATTTTTCAACTAGATACCTCAATGATGATAGTGGCCAAGTATGGTTAAATTTGGCCCAGTAGTTTCAGAGGAGAAGATTTTTGTAAAAGATTTCAAAACTTTACAAAAAATTGGTAAAAATTGACTATAAAGGGCAATAACTCCTTAAGGGGTCGGTCAACTGACCATTTTGGTCATGTTGACTTATTTGTAGATCTTACTTTGCTGAACATTATTGCTGATTACAGTTTATCTCTATCTATAATAATATTCAAGATAATAACAAAAAACAGCAAAATTTCCTTAAAATTGCCAATTCAGGATCGGCCGGAGCAGCGACCCAACAACCGGTTGTCTGATTCGTTGACGATGACAGACGACTGACACCAAGTGATGAGAAAAGCTCACTTGGCCTTTTAGGCCAGGTGAGCTAAAAAAACAGTACATGTATAAATCAAATATATATGCAGTACTTATGAAACTAACATATTAATCATATATAACAGTTGTTCCAAACATGTAAATTTAATCACCGATCACAGTTAATTTTGTTTAATTCGTGGAAAGAATATGCATGTATTAAGGAAATAAAATAAACCACGAAAATTTAACCTACATCTAATATCACTTCCATTTTCTGGAAACCACAAAATTAAATCAACATGAGTTATATAGAGACAAAAACAAAAAAACTTAACACCACGAAAATTTATGTTCCTACATTAAATCAAATATGCAGTACTTATGAAACTAACATATTGAACAGTTATTCCATACATGTAATACACAGTTCAGTCACACCAGTTCTTTGTCCTTAGTCATGTTAGTTTAAATGATGTCTATGCATCTCATCCTTAGTCATGTTTGTTAAATGATGTCTATGCATTTGAGTCCAAAGTCCAATAGTTAATATCTTTGGCCCTATCACATGTTTGACTCTTCATCAGTCTCCATGGTAACAGTTGTTGATGTTCCAGCTTTCTTTTTACTCTTTTTCTGTTTCTTACCATCTTGTTTATTTTCATTTAATTTCTCATGGACTCCACTTACATATTTATGCTGCAATGTATAATTATTTTCATTATTATCATGATTATTTTCCAAAAAATTAGAGCTGTTTTTGTTAGAAATCACACACAGAATACATTACAGTAACACAGTATCTTGTTTCCTTATGATGTTATTGTGTACTTCAGTCATCAGTACAAATTCATACAGTTTATGTCGTTGATACAAATCTCTTCCCTTTTCACGAATGTGACCTACCGAATTAGTATATTTACTGGATTTGTAATAACATTAGCAGCACGACTGGTGCAACATGTGGAGCAGGATCTGCTTACCCTTCTAGAGCATCTGACATCACCCCAGTTTTCGGTGGGGTTCTCGTTGCTTAGTCTTTAGTTTTCTATGTTGTGTCTTCTGTACTATTATGTGTCTGTTTGTCTTTTTATTTTTAGCCATGGCATTGTCAGTTTATTTTCATTCTATGAGTTTGACTGTCCCTCTAGTATCTTTCATCCCTCTTTTAAATGTACATGTATTTATTATCATACATGCAGTTTTAGTAAACCACTTTATGATGGTTATGATCTGGTCATGTCACCATATTTTGAAGATATTAATATACATGCTTGTACATTTAATAAACAGAATGTGATGAAAGGGAAATAACTCCAAAATTAAATCAAACTACTAATGAAGATCTAGTGAAAGTTGTATTCATCAGCTCTTTGTTAATATTTTGGTCACTCTGGACATGCAAGACATAACATAGTTGTAAACTTATTCAATTAACATAAATGTCATTTAACCAGTTTGCTGTCAATTAATTACTTAATTTTAGAATTGATAAATGTGTTCAAAATTGATATGACAACAGAAATGGATTTATATATGGTCCGAGTACACAGTTATTTCGTAGTGCATTTCTTTAGACAATAAATGAAAATTAAAAAAATCCCACCTGTGCTTTCTCTATAAATTTTTTACAGTGTTTCTGTACTACTTTGAGACAAATTATATCAAAATTATAGAAAACTTCATCGACTCTAACTCAAAATATGGACAATTTTATGTTAAGGTGGACTTGAAACCTTTTGACAGCTTCTAAAATGCTAATTTTAAACCTTTTTCAGCTGGACCAAATCACTACTTTACTTTAAAATTCATGTTTAACATTGTCATTTCACCCCCTACTCGCTACATGTATTTGAGGCAAAAAATATGGACAAATAAATTTGGAAGGGATATAAAAAAATTGGCAAGTAACATACTATCCACAGTAAGGACTATATTCGTGGAAAACGAAAATAAAAAGACAATAACTGTGTATTCTGACCTAATATATGTTTAATTTCAATGTCAATTTTCCCTACATTACCAGTACTTGTTTTTACTTTTGTAAATCACATGTTTATATCTTGTTGAAATATTTTCCTATGCTTTTAATTTATCTTTTTATGAACTATCTCAAGTATTTTTATAACAAAAAATAAATTAATACACTTTGAAATTCACTAATTAATTGATCATGTACAGCACTACTTAGTTATATATATATATATCCCTAAATATCTTCTCCAACATAATATTTATCTTGTTTTTATAAAACATACCAAAGACCCAGACCTTCTTGTTAGCATTTTGATGTCGTCTGCATTCACTGTTGTCCTTTTGGCATGCCTGAAAGAAAAGGAAAAAGATTACAAATATTAATAATAAAAGTGCAAGTACTTAGTTGTGTTAAAAAGATATTGAACTTATGTGTAAAGCAAGAATGTGTCCCAAGTTCACAGATGCCCCATCCACACTACATGCACTATCATTTTCTATGTTCAGTGGACAGTGAAAATGGGATAAAATCTCTAAATTGGCATTAGAGTTAGAAAGATCATATCATAGGGAACATGTTTGCTAAGTTTTCAAGTTAATTGGACTTCAACATCACCAAAAAACTATCTCGACCAAAAACTTTAACCTGATGCGGGACAGATGGACGAACAGACGGATGCACAGACCAGAAACATAATGCCCATAAATAGGGCCCAAAAAATAGTGATTTTTAAATGAGAAATGCCTTTGGGTTAGACAAAAGGCATGAAGCAATTCTAGCAGTTGTCCTAGTATGGCATATATGTGGTAAACAGACTTATTAAGAAGGGATATAGTTATGATACTGTTGTCAGGTCATTAAAGATTGCCTATTGTGGCTTTAATATTGATTCACTTTGCATCAGAAATAAACACATTTATTCTAAAACAGTTGTTTGCATGATATTGATTATGTTCTTCTCATATATATATTATAACAGTATAATACTAAACCCCTATTAAACGGGAGGGATTGTACTTGATATTCATATGATGAAGACATAATTTTTCAATCAGTTTATTTGAGGTCTGGATGTGGCATGTCAGTAACTGCTAGTTGTCCTTTGTTCATATTGTTAATTTATGTATCATTGTCATTTTGTTTAGTTTCTTTTGTTACCTATTCTGACATCGGACTCAAACTTCATTTAAACTGACTTTTAGCCCAGTAGTCAGCACTTCCGTGTTGACTCGAGTTATCATTGATATGTTCATGATTAGAAATTAACTGTTAAATAAAGTTAATAAACTTCAAATTTTTTAAATACTAAGGCTTTTCTACCTCTGACAGGAATAGATTATCTTCATGATCTTAGCTGTATTTAGCAACACTTTTAGGAATTTTTGGTCCACAATGCTCTTCGACTTTGTAACTTATTTAGCCTTTTTAACGTTTTTTGATTCGAGCGTCACTGACATGACTGATGAGTCTTTTGTAGAAGAAATGTGCGTCTGGTGTAAATATACAATTTAAATCCTGGTTACTTGTATCTATATATATATGACAAGTTTATTTACTGTGTGTATTGTTGTGTGTTTGTTTTTTCTACATCATGTACATTGGCTAGAATGGCTAGGGGGAGGGTTGAGATCTCAAAAACATGTTTAACCCTGTCACATTTTTGCATCTGTCCCAAGTCAGGAGCCACCATTTGGCCACTGGGCTTTGTTGGGTCTTGTATGATTTTTAATTTTAGTTTCTTGTGTATATTTTCGGAGTTTAGTATGATGTCCGTTATCACTGAACTTAGTAGTATACATTTTTGTTTAGGGGTCAGCTGAAGCAAGCCACCGGATGCAGGAATTTCTCACTGCATTGAAGACCCCTTGGTGGCATTCAGCTGTTGTTTTTTCTTTGGTAGGGTTGTTGTATCTTTGACATCTTCCCCATTTCCTTTTTCAATTTTATAATATTGTCCTCTTTACAAAATTTCATGAATTTGATTTATCTATCAGTTGCGGATCCAGATATTTTCATAAGTGGGGGCCCACTGACTGACCTAAGAGGGGGCCCGCTCCAGTCACGCTTCAGTGATTCCCTATAATTTTTCCACAAAAAAGGGGCCTCTGTCTATCACCCAATTTTTACTTACCTGGTTTGTAGTAACATTAGCAACACGACAGGTGTCACATGTAGAGCAGTATACCTACATTGTACCATTTCAGTGTATCTTCATTGATCTTAGATCAGTCATTTCATTGATTGGGTTTGTGTGGCTAAATGTCATGAATGTGTTGTTTTTAATGTTCCTGTAGTGTTTTAAAAACTTATTGTAGTTTGTCTTTTCCATATTTTTTTTCCATTTTAATATTGGATTCTAAATGTTCTATTGGACTAAAGTTGTGTTGTCCCTTTGGCATGTTCTGCTTTTTTTGCAATTCTGGAGCATTTGAACTCAAACTAGTTTGATCTTTTTTACATTTGTCATTTTGGGGCCTTTTATACATGTAGCTGACTATGCAGTATGGGCTTTGCTCATTGTTGAAGGCAGTACGGTGACCAGTAGTTGTTAATTTCAATGTTATTTGGTCTCTTGAGAAAAGTTTTCTCATTGGTAATCATTCCACATCTTCTTTTTTTATAAGTACTTGCAAATCTTTTTTAACTAAAATGATCTCTTTCTTTGAGAGCAATTCTAAATCATCACATCACAATTAACGTTTCTGTTTTTTTTATATTTGACCTCACTACATGCAAATGTATTGTAAAATGACCTAATATGGTTACCTCTATTAATACAAATCTATCTAATTTCTATCAAAGCAACAAACAATGAAACATACTTTGCAAACATTTCCATATCTTCTGCAAACTTTTGACATTGTCTCCATGCTGTTTCTGATATTGAGGCTACCAGCTGTTTTGTGCATACGACATCTAACTCTGAGGACTGCTGTTGGCATATCTTCATTGTAGTATAATGGAGTGCTGCTTTTAATCTCTAAAAATAAGAGGTAAATTATTTTGAGATGATATTTTTTAAGTTACTGTTCTAAGATTTTAATATCAAACTATGTAAATGATATATTAGGATGTGATATGATTTCCAATGAGACAATTGATATACCATGTATACAGAAAACCTAAATATGTAAATGTAACCTTGAATAATGAGAAAACCCCATGCATCATATTTAAGATAAGGATTTAATTAAAACATTTGTGTTTCTTTCTTTTTTCTACATGTTCTAACTACATGTATGTACTATTAACATGAATAATCCATCATTGTTCTTGGTGATTTCAAAAAAATGGGGGTCATAATAATACCGTCATTGATATATTCCATTATTCTACTTAGGGAAGCGTAATTACATTTTGTAGCCAAATAAGGCTCCATATAGAAGTGTCAAAGTAATTGGATAATCACATTTTTTTGCCAATACATGTATATCATGTATATCAATGTAATCACATATATATATATATTCATTATATATAATTAACTATTTATTTGAACAAGATAATAAAACAAAAATATACCATCCTAGATTATAAAACAAGAGTGCACATGCTGAAATGTCTCGCCTTCTTTACTAATCATTGATATTATGTTGATAGTCCTTAATTTAAAGCTCTATTACAACTGTCACATAAACTTAACATTAACCAAAAAAACCTACATTTTTTGTAAACATTGACCAAATAACCATGAAATTGAGGTCAAGGTCAGATGAACCATGACAGGAAGACATGTACAGTTAACAATTCTTCCATACACATGATACAACAAATATAGTTCAGTTGACCTATTGCATATCATAAGTTTAAGAAAAAAAGACCAAAGCAATAAAACTTAACCATGTTCATTTGATGTTAACACTGAGCAATGAACCCTGAAAATTAGTTCAAGGCAAATAAAACCTGTGCTACTAATATACAGATCATAAAATATGTCCACACCAAATATAGTTGGCCTATTGCATATATAGTATTAGAAAAAAATACCAAAACTCAAAAACTTGACTTTGACCACTGAACCATGAAAACGAGGTCAAGGTCAGATGACACCTGCCAGCTAGACATAAACATCTTACAGTCCTTCCATACACCAAATATAGTAGACCTATTGCATGTAGTATAAGAAAAACAGACCAAAACACAAAAAATTAAAACTATAACCACTGAACCATGAAAATGATGTCAAGGTCAGATGACACCTGCCAGTTCGACATGTACACCTTACAGTCCTTCCATACACCGAATATAATAGACCTATTGCTTATAGTGTCTGAGATATGGACTTGACCACCAAAACTTAACCTTGTACACTGATCCATGAAATGAGGTTGAGGTCAAGTGAAAACTGTCTTATATTACTTATGATATAATAAGAGAGAATTTAACATTACAAAAAATCTTAACTTTTTTTCAAATAGTCACTGAACTATGAAAACGAGGTCAAGGACATTGGACATGTGATTGATGGAAACTTCATAACATGAGGCATCTACATGTATATACAAAGTATGAAGCATCCAGGTCTTCCACCTAAAATATAAAGCTTTTTTAGAAGTAAGCTAACGCCGCTGCCGCCTCCCTCGGATCACTATCCCTATGTCGAGCTTTCTGCAACAAAAAGTATTTTCTGATTGTAAATGATCAGGAAATATCTGGTCTGGTTATCAAATAATCAGTATAATAAACGGCAAAGTAATCAGATAATCAAAGACCCCATTAGAATTGAAAAGGCTTCCCGAACAAAAAAGTGGAATTATATCAGAACTACAATGTATATATGTATATGAGGACTTCCGACTAGTTCTATTAACTCAGCAGAACAAGCCAGGACTCATTATTTTAAAAAGTAATGAGTCCATCCCATGATATCCCATTAAATTTCCCAGTGAGGTCACTTACCATATCCATGTGGGCTCACATACGACATGAAGGGAACAAAATATTTCTGAAATCTAGCTAAACTTTCTAATAACTGACTAAAGCCCTGTATAATGTTACCAAACCCTGATTGTTGAGGCAATTCAAGATACTCTACAAATGTAATTGCATCTAATAAAAATATAACCTGTATTTGGTATTTGAAAAATATATGGCTTGAATGAACCTGGCAGGGGCGAATGTGTTAACAGTTATGATTGAGATCATGTCCAATTAATTATGACATCTTGAAATGCTATTTCATTATTTTGTTCTATGAGGCTCCTTACCGCGTCACAGAAATAAAAAAAAGCCTTTCAGGATGTCATCATAGTCATAATTATTTGCCATTTGGACAAGGTGTCAAGGACCCGATAATGGCAGTATGTATGTATGTACGAAGATCCCTCCGTGAACGGAGCACCCCTCGATTGCTGCAAGGGTACAGTGGAATCCGTGTACACTCCCTATCAGGATTAATGGAGATGTGTCACTTACTTACATTTTATATACAACCCATCACCAGGACAATCCTCAACCCAACACAGAGGGAGTGTTAGGAGACACAGGGAAGTCTGTTATTATGGTGGAGGAAGCCAAAAAACTCGGAGAAAACCACCAGGCATCTAGGCGGGAACAGACAAATCGAAGAGGTAACTATAGATTGATCTCCAGGTCAAAGTCGGGGAACACTTTGACCTACAGAGGCCCCCAAAGTACACATTCTAGTTTATTCTCTGGTCTAGGTACCAGAGATGTGTGTGGGAGGGTGAAAATCACCCTACTAATAGTATTGAAACTCCATCGCCCCGAGCCAGGATCGAACCTGGGACCTTCAGCACTGTAGCCATCAGTCTTAAACTAGGCCACAAACCCACATAGTTTGGTAGAGGGTTGAGTGGGAATCCGGGTCCGTCCGCCCTGATTCTGGTTCGCCCTAGTTTCTGTTCGCTCTAATACCTGTTCGCCCCGAGTCCGTTCACCCTGATTTTATTTTTTAGTATAGTGTTGCGTTGTGTGTATATCTCGGTGTATATAATTGAATGTGTTGAAGTCAGTCTACAATTTGGCCGAATATTTACGATGTATCATGTTGATTATAGCTAGCTGCTACTAGGACTAGGTTATAAGTTTCTGTACATTTCAGGACTACAAGATATTGTGACTTCAAGGTATTGCCTTGAGGACTAAGTTTGTATCTGTGTGTTATTACATTGTACGTTACTAGGAAATTTAAGTTTCTGTGAATTTCAGCACTACATTCTATATTTTAAATGTAAAACGACGGAAGACTAAAATATTTGTATGTAATTGAATATGTTGAAGTTTACATTCACCGAATATTTATTCATGATGTATATTCTATGGTACTGCTATTAGGAAATAAGTTTCTCGGAATTTCAGCACTACATTGTATTTTTGAATGTAAAACAACTGAAGACTAAGTTGTTGTCTTGCTGCTACGAGGATAAGTTTCTGTGAATTCAAAGACTACAAAGTATTTGACATAAAACAACTAAAGACTAAGTCTATATTTAACTTTATCATGTTTATTGATACATTTTAACAATTCAAAAATATTCAGTAACAGTTATAACAAGTTCAATTCCGAACTGCACTTCGCACACATTTATTTCCTAAAGGAATATTTAAAAGCACTAATTTGAATTACTATTAGTGAAACAAATACCAAAAACACAGTCACACTGCTGTACATTGATTACTTGTCATCAGTGTTTTTACCCATCCAAGCTGACTATTTATTTGAGAAAAATTTTATTTTTATTATTAATCCATCAAAGACAATTCATATAACAATCAGTGATATCAAAGATTTCAAATTTAAATCAACAGTAATTAAAAGTAATTATGAAATAAAGTGTAACAATGCAGCCAAGAATTTTATTTAATTGATATAAATTTGGCAAATATTCGATATTTAGCCTTTAATAGATATACATAAATTTCAATATTTAGACGAGTTGTATATACATAAATTTCAATATATATATATATATATATATATATTTCGTTCATTAATGTAACATATACATATCATAAATGAATATAGGGCGAACGAACCCAGGGAGAACGGACTATCAGGGCGAACAAACTCAGTGCGAACGAACCTAGGGCGAACATGTAACCAGGGTGAACGATCCTGATACCGTTGAGTGGCAGGATGCAGAGGTTTATCTGTTTATTGTGCATGCGTCGCCACTCAATAAACATTTGAGGTAAAAACACAGCCACAAAAATGATACTATTGATAAATATGATGAATCAATCATCGAAGTTTTCCAAATTTTAAAGTTTATATATATGGCTAAGTATTCAGTATAGTGTTGTTAGTGTGTGACAACATGTATGATTTTAAAAGTAGCTGTTTCAATCTTAATAACATGATTTTCTGAAAGGAGAATGATTCTAGTTTAGGGTTTTACATGTAAAAAGATAGTTATTTAGTCAGAAAACATAAAATTAGACCTAAATAGCATGTTGGACAGAGGTTATGTTGGACGTAACAGGACATTGAAAAATTGAATATTTTCCTTTTATATGAAGGCCTAGTTAATAAATATATCAATTTTTCTCTGACAGTTCATAAGATCTTCAATTAAAGTATATCATTTTGTTAAATTTTTCAAAAACTAACTTATAAGTTGGAAAAATCTTAAAATATGTCGGACAAACGGGGACATTTTTGGATGAGAATTTGTTCCATTTGCATCATTGAAAGTCAAAAACAAAATCAAAACTATGCTGTTTATACTAATATCTACAGCTGATGTTCCTCAGCAAGAGGTAAAATGGTTCATTATTAAATAAATGGATAAAACAAAACCATAAAAAACTGTAGGACAAACATAGGACAGATTATATTCCCTGTCGGACAAACATAGGACAGAATTCATTAATTTACTGATCCTAATGGGAATTTAAAAATGGGCACCTCTTAAGAAGAGACTAGAAAGGGTCTGAGAACTATTTTTTAGTTTATGTGGACTTGTTAGTTGTTAACAAGGTTCTTTTTACTTTTAAAAAGCTGTTACGTCCGACATTAGAAGATTTTGTCCTACAGTTCGTCCAACAGAAAATTAATGGACTCTTGTTACGTCCTAATTTTCAAAATTATGTCAAATTTAGACTGTCAACAGTTTAAAACCTCTTTATTTTTCATTTATATGGTAGTAGTTAAGGTTAAGTAATTGTCAAAGTAGAAGCGAAATTGATTCTGTGACTTGTGGTTGCCATTTTAGAGAATATCTTGGATGTTGGACGTAACATTTTTTTGGACAAATGTTGGATGTAACTTCCATCTCTTGGTTGGACAGAAAGAGTGTTCACCCCTTCAATGTCGTTGACCTCAAGTAAAAAGGAACAGTTGACAGCAATACCGTATGCACATCGCGATTGTAGTAAAATTTGTTGTCATAAACATTAAAAAAAACTTAAACTGAGTTGGCAACTTGCAAATGAAAATTGAAATGTTCGCCCGTAACGGTTGCACAGATTTTTCAAGAGTAAACTTTAATGACAATTCCTGAAAAAAATAAAACTTTCTGCTGTAACTTCATGATGAATTATCACATTTTAGTTAATAAGCTCAAGCCTCAAGATATTTTGTGCATTTAATTGCCCTCTATTGTTACATAACTTATATTTCATTTTCACATAGGAAGAAGACAGAAAATGTTAGTCCAACAACATGACCATTTAAAATTGTTTTTAATCCTTATTTTTCGATGATTTTTCATGTTTTAGTGTCCTTAACCTTGCCAACCCTATTGTTTTACCTGAAAATCCTTTTTACCTAGTTGCCATTCATACAAAAAGGTTAATAAAACAATTTTGATTTTGGGTCATTCGACCATGTCACAAAATAAGCATGCAAAAAATAGGGAATTCAACACTTCATTTATAAAATACTTTATTCAACAATAAACTTTTCATATGAGACTGTTTATATTATCTCTTCATCATGCAGTGAATTGATTAGCTACCTGCATTAAAACTCAAAATAATTTAAAATATGAAAAAAATGCATTTTTCTGGGACACCCATTGAAACAGCACTTTACTGAATACTTAGCCATATATATTCGGAAAAACTTCGTTGGTTAAATTCATAATTACCTGCTGATATTGAAGACTTTCGTAATCATCATCTGTGATGTTGTCTGCCATTTTCAACAAACTCAAACAGTCTGTAAAATGCCTAGTTTCATATTCGCTTCGTAAAATGATTATTTTTCATTTTTTTAATTATTGCGGGTAAATCAGGAATCTGTTTATCTGTAAGAGTCTTCTTTTGCTTAATCTTTTATCGCATTATAAAACACTTTAATAGTCTTGACTAAATTATAATAAACGTTTTACAAATAACTGACGGTATGGATAGATTTCCGGGTTTAATGTCATTTCGTACCTCTACCATTTCGTACCAATCAAAATTATTTGTTCGCTATGGGTCCATTACATATACCATTTCGTCATTTCGTAGACTACATGTAAGTTACTATAATCCTGATAACTTTGATAACTATTTACATGTTTAAAAAAAAAAACGTGATTTTGAGATAATTTAGAAAAAAAATAAAATAATAACCGGCCTAAACGTGTACACTGGGTATATAAGTGTGTCTATTTTATTTAATCAGTATAGATTCGTTACCAGTTTGAGACTGGATTCAAAATTTGTCATTTACAAAAAAAAAACACAATCAGTAAAGTTCATTTATAGGGTGGCATCAATGAACTAAAATTATAAAATATGTACAACTGCTCTTTCCCAAAAATTTTGCGTACGTCCAACAGGGCAGTAGGGTATGCCAGGCTGTACAATCTTCGAATTGACTGACCTAATTCGGGAAATGATTCGTTGGATAAATGGCGTCTTTCTTGTTCAATTCCGTTAGAATGTTCTCTTCAAGTGAGTAAGTTCTATTTGAAAGAACTTGCTATTGGTATGTAGTCTTAAAATGCCTCTATAACTTGTATCGTCTGTGTGTGTTTTTTGATTTCGTACTTTACCTGTTCACTGGATCATATCAAGGCGTTGATAGCATTGCTACCAGAGACTATAAATGTCTAATATTCAATATACAAACTAGATTTATTTGTCAGTTAAAAATTTATCAAACTTGATTTATTGCGCTTTGTATGACACGTAGGGTTGTGGTCAGTGGCGGATCTAGAAATTTTCATAAGAGGGGGCCCACTGACTGCCTAAGGGGGGCCCGATTCCGTCACGCTTCAGTGGTTCCCTATAACCAACCAATTTTTTTCTGAAAAAGGGGGGGGGGGGGGGGGCGGGCCACCTGCCCCCACCTAAATCCGCCTCTGGTGGTGTCATGAATAAAAGTTCCTTCATAACATATATAAGTTTCAAATGGAAACAATATTCTGGAATATTATTTCCACTGGAATAAATATTACAGTAAATGTTCCTAACGGAATAAATGGTATAGAATATCTGTTCCGATCTTCTCTATGGTCGGGTTGTTGTCTCTTTGCCACATTCCCCATTTCCATTCTCAATTTTATTATGACACTGTTTATAGCAAAGTTTCCATTGGAACTTCTGTTAGGTGGAACAAATATACGTTGACAGTGGACCATATTTGAAGAACAAAAAAAAACCAACATCATAGACTTCTTTCAAAGTATTATATTACAAATTTAAAACATAAACAAGGAGACAGCTCTCCATCAAACTCACAATGTAAATAAAATAAAACCTATCTTCTCACAGTGGAGTGAAACATAATTATATATGACGCTATTTCTAAGAAAAAGATCTGATTGCTGTTTGTTTGCTTACAGTCGCAAATATGTCATACATTTTTAAGACGTTAACAATTTGGTTATAATCCATTAGGGTTATTTCTGCAGTGGATTACATTGGATAAAAGATAGGAATTTCGACTACTACTTGCAATATAAATGAAGTTATTTTGGATAGGGACAGAAAACTCCACCTGCAGAACAGAGAGTGTTGCAATTGACGAACATAGGACAGTATACTTAGGGTACCTATTAAGAGACAATGAGAATTTTTACATCCACACCCAAATAAATTCCCCTCTATCGTAGGGATTTGCCATACAAGGTCTTGTTTGGTTGTTATGCAAAGAAACGAGTATTTCAATCTTCACTGATTCGAAGAAATTTCTTGTACTTTGCAATCTGATAAAGTAATGAGATAGATGTTGATAGTTACGTTTCTTCCCAGAGGGTATCCATGTAAGATTCAGTCTTTGTATCAATGCTTTTAAATTGAGATTTTTAAAACCATCAATATTATATAATAATGTTGAAATAAAAAATCTCGTTTGACCTTAATTTTCAGTGTTAAGTGTAAAAGAAAACACGATATAGTTTGGTATAGGTTTAAAAATACGATATAGTTTAGTCTAAATTAAAAAAAAACATACATTTCAGTCAAAATTTAAAAGCACAATGTATAGTTTAGCCTTAAACTAAAACATAATATACTTCTTGTTTAGTCTAAATTCAAAATCACAATATAATAGTTTAGTCAAAATTTATAAAACGAAATAGTTTAAGCTCAAACACACCAAACGAATTGATAACTACTGTCATATTCCTAACTTTGTACAGGCATTTTCTTATGTAGAAATTTGTAGATTGAACCTGGTTTTATAGCGCTAAACTTCTCACTTGTACGACAGTCTCATCAAATTCCAAGGAATGTTCATACTAAGCCTTGGAAACACCCAAATTCTGTCATTACTTTATTCATCATCCTATTATGACCAGACTATTTAGACTGCGCAATGAAATTAGTTTTTAAACAATATTTTAGTAATTCAGTTGTTTTAATGTATATTTAGGTTTTGCACTTATTATTCTAGACTTTGTCGTAAATTTAGGCATAAGTGTTTTACACGGATTATGTGTCATAATCTTTGACAAAGGTCTTAAATGCATTTACTCTATTTATTTAATTAGCCATTCTCTGTGACAGTTTGGACTATTATTTTAGAAAAACGTGTCGGACACTTACTACTCTTTCAATTTTCTGTTATTTCTAATTTGGCATCTATTAAACTTCTTAATCCTTAATTGCTTGTGCATATATATATATTGTTATAGTAGTTGTGTGTATGTTACATTACTTTTAGTTTGGAGTTTGTTGTTCGGTATTACTGAACTGCTGAAGTAAAAGTTTAAGGAGCGAAATATTCCTTCTTGATTTACATGTAGCCAGAACGCCAACTTACCCGGCTATACTATTCCCAGATATTGGAAGAGTTAATTATAATCCAATACTGTCGTCGTCGGATATCGAAGACTTTGAAAAATACAAAAACAATACTTATCTTACCATAACTGTTTAACAACGTACCACAGCCCAATCGAAATACAGGGGGAAACTAACCCATAGTTCCGGATGAAAAAGAACGGTTTAAAGGTAGAATCATGGTATACCGCCTTCTTGGATTGTAAAATCGCAGTACAAAATCGGTCTAGTTGTTTGCCCACATCTGCAAATTTGGAAGAAGATTTTCAATTTTATGGGTAGACTGTTTTTTTATGTAAAGAAAACTTGGTAATTTATTGTATATTTCAAAACATGTAAACAAATTTTTTTTTTTTGCTTTAAGAATCATTTTTTTTTTCTTTAAATGAGCCATTTAAGGGGAGATAACTCTTTTAGTAAAAAAAATATACTAGACTAATGGGGAATTTTTTTTAATGTTTACTTGTAGCAAGAAAACAAGTTCGGTGACACTATTTTTTCCTTTTATTTTCTTCAAACATATAATAAAAAATATCTTCTCACAATTTATTTCAAAATTTTATTTCATAGAATTTTTGTTCTGCACACAAATAGTGTTTTTTCTTGAACAATCTAACCAAATTCAGGCAATTTTCAACGACTCAAAGCTTGAGAAATAGCACGGTGACCCATACTTTTTTATTATGTTTTTGAAAAAAGCATAGTAAAATCTTCATTTTGGCAAATTATAAGAAAATTACGGTCTCAAAAAATATATACTAATGATCTACCTTAATAGAAGAAGCAGGTGTTGGTATATCCTGTATCACTCAACTAACAATTATGCATACAATTGGTTCAATGTTAAACAAACACATCCAATCGCTTCTGACGCAAAGCAAGGAGCCAATAGAACTCATCATTGAAGACAGTTTCAGTTATATGACACATTTGATATTTTTGGTTATTTATATTTTTTATCTATCAGTCATTCTGTCTGTAAAGGACAAAACTACGACAAGCGTGAAGATTTCAGATTCCCAATAGTCAATTTAACATTTCTTAGCAGTAACATACCATCTGACTCGTCACATGGCTTTTTGTATCTCAGTGAATACTTTATGTTTGAACATGTTTTCATTATACCGACTCAATTCAGTGGCGGATCCAGAAATTTTCATAAGTGGGGGCCCACTGACTGACCTAAGAGGGGGCCCGCTCCAGTCACGCTTCAGTGATTCCCTATATAAGCAACCAATTTTTTCCCAAAAAGGAGGGGCCCGGGCCCCCTGCCCCCCCTAAATCCGCCTCTGCAATTTGAAGTGTTGCGCCCCCTTCTGTAAAAACTGATCCAACAGGTATAAAGTCGAAAGACAAAAATCTACACTACATACGTTTTATGGTACTAGGGTATCATCAGCCCAGTAGTCAGAACTTTGATGTGGACATGAATATCCATGATATGGCCATTTTTATAAATTTACTATTTGCAAAATTATGAATTGTTCGAAATACTAAGGATTTTCTTATCGAAAGCATAGATAACCTTAGCCGTATTAGACACATCTTTTTGTTTTGTAATATGTGGCCCTCAATGCTCTTCAACTTTATAATTGTTTGGCTCTCTAACTATTTTGATATGAGCATCACTGATGAGTCTTATGTAGACGAAACGCGAGTCTGGCGTATCAGATTATAAGCCTGGTACCTTCGATTAGGTCACCAACACAAATTGTTTGACTTTCTTAACAACTTTTCATATTTCAACTCACTAGAGTTATGTGTGTAGTCTTAGACCTTAAAAGATATCAAGATAGTCTCCTAAAATGTAATTTTACCGATTGTTTCCTATTTCTGGTTGTGACATTTTGACTATTCTTGCTACTTCCGTTGATCATTAGGGGGTTTATATAGCAGTGAGAATGTGTTCGTATTGATGATGTACTATTAAAAGAGTCAAATTGTTTTGTTAAATTTTTCAAAGAAAATCAGACCATCAAGTATTTTTAACAACAGTATTTTATTTCATATATTTGACCATACAATGGCCTCAGCTCCTGACAATGGACATGTGCATGCCTATGGTAAATTTGATTTGACAACGATTTATAGAAATATTTGCGCCCTTTATAAAAATAAGTCTTTTTAAAATACGTGTTACCATGAAAAGATTTAGGCTCCTGGCGATGGACATGGTCATGGTCAATTACTTTATCCTAGATAGTGTAAACAGATGTATGAAACACATTGTGATCTATGGAGCTGGGGTGCTGGAATAGGATTTGACAACGGGTTTATTGAAACACATTATTCGTAATTTTCATCTGTGAGATTCAATTCAATAGGAAATGAAACTGAAACACATCTTTAGATGAATTAGGCCATCAATTTTAGGTATTTTTGTCATATAGCTCTTCAACGGTGTCGGTACTTATACATCCTCGGATTTCAAACATTTGGCTTTGAGCGTTCCTGATGAAGGTAAATCCAGAAAAGCGCTTCTGACGCATAAAATTATTAAACGTGTTATTTTCAGTTTATTTTTTAGACACGCCTGATATGATTATATCGTTTAATTGTTGTGCTGTTACGACGGTGATGGAGATGACTGAAAACTGGCAATCTGGAATAAACAACATAAACTCTGTATGTGCTTGTTACATTCCAGGAGGCTAATATTCTTTGGTCTTCGTTCCAAAATTTAGAAGTTTGTCATAATGTTGTTGTTGGCTGTCGGAGTCTATCATATGTTGGTTCTTTTATTGCTTAATTGGAATCAATCCGTTTGTATTACACGTTCAAATTGTCTTACATTTGTCATGTTTGGGCATATTTAAAAAAATTTATGGTTCCATATTCATTTTCCTAAATAAAGGAGATAATAAGATACTTCCGATTTATTGAATGCCCCATATGGTCTCAAACGATCGGTAAACGTATCTGAAAATAAATGGTTTATAGCCATTGAAAAGACCAATAACTGTTCGATATCGTACCAAAATATCTAAGCGACAACTTGCGAAACCATTTAATACTGTAAGAAAAGGTTTCAGCGAAAAAATAATAATTATAAAAAATCAAAAGTTTGCCGCAGAAAAGTGCAAAGACCCAATAATTCAGAGGGACTTTCCATATAAAAGTGGTAAGAGCTTATGAGAACAAAATTAAAAGGTCTGTCATCTTAAAAGTGGAAACACCTAATAATCACAACAAAATCAAAAGATCTTTCCACAAGGAGGTGAAAAGACTTGATATATACCCTGAATTCTAGACCAAAATGCAGAGACGTATTTTAAACGTCACCGTTCACACGATAACAGTCCGTAATAAGACATGTCGCTCTACGTAGACACATTATCCTGACTCTTAGCCTACCAGTCTTTGATTTTACTCCTCAATGCCTCTTGCTTACCGGATATACAGTAAAAATGCTTCGTAAACTTTGTGGTTTGTCCCGGTCGGGAATCAAACTCATGACCGCACTACAGGCAAAACAATACAATCGTTCACCAAGTCAATCTGAGGAATAACATATCAAACGAAAGAGGAGCGAAAGATACCAGAAGAACAATATAACTCATAGATTGAAATTAAACTGACAACGCAATGGCAAAATAAAAAAAAAAGAAAAACCAGACAAACAAAAGTACACAAGACACAACATAGAAAACTAGAGACTAAGCAACACGAACCCCACCAAAAACTGGTGGTGATATCAGGTGCCCGTGAAGGATACGCAGATCCTGTTTCACATGTGGCACCCGTTCATTTTGCTCATGTCATTACAAATCCGATATATATATATAGTCTACTGAGGTAAGTCTCATTCGTGAAAAGAGAAGGGAATTGTAGTTAGGACATACGAAACACATTCCAAATGCTCAAGTGCATTCAAAACTTCAATTTCATAGAGTTCTCGTTATTTCTAAAGCCATTTAAAAGGATATCGATCCAACCGTTTGATGTCATTGAAAAGTTAACCCAAATATCGATGGCCGACGTGAGAGTAGATTAAATACATCAAATTTCTCTGAACATGCATTAAGATTAATGGCAACAACTATTTCGGGAGTCTGTTTGTCGGTCGGCCAGCTGTTGGAATGCTAACATTATGCCTAACCTAAGAGTCGACCTCCTATTGCAGCTATTGATGCGCCTACCAATTGGATTTATAATGCATATTTTCATGAAGACGCATGAATATTTGCCAGAGGACGTAAAGTACACAACAATCAATCAACTTCATAAATATAATCCTGCAAACAGTACATGACTCTGAGTCAATATATTGTACAATGCTTAAATTGAATAGATCATTTTAAGTCACCCGAAAACGATGTAAAGTTTAACGTTTTAGCCCAGTTATTTCTATGCAAACCATTCATGACTTTAACACTCGTTTTGTTTAAGGTGGTACCCAACACTTTAACTAAAATTGATTTGGCTCGTTTAATTTTCTTAAAATTTTGACAAAGTATTTACTTTGACCCCTTGACAAAAATATAAAAATTATAAAAATTTTGAACCAACCGTTTTATCAGAAAAATTACACTGGTTATATAGCAATTTGACAAACACTAATTTTGATCATTGAGAAGCTTTATATTCCCTAAACAACAAAACGTAATTAAAACGTTTAGCTGATTTTACAGAGTTACCTCCCTGTAGTGTTAGGTACCACCTTAAATATTCTGTACCATGATACTTATCTTATGTTGTGTTAATACAGCAATATCTATCATACAATACTAAGGCTTTTCTACCTCAGGAATATATTACCTTAGCTGTATTTTGCAAAAAGTTTAGTAGGAGTTTTTGGTTCTCAATGCTCTTCAACTTCGTACTCTATTTGGCCTTTTTAACTATTTTGGATTCAAGCGTCACTGATGAGTTTTTGTAGACGAAACGCGCGTCTGGCGTAAATTCACAATTTAATCCTGGTAAATATGATGATTTTAACTATACACCATATCAGCTTTATCATGACAGTCAAATTTTATTGGCGAGGAAGTGCCTGATGATAACCAATATTTTTATGCAGGAAAGATGGCAATTCTTATAAATTGAGGTTGGAGGGAGTTACACGATCCTTCCAATGTTTGGCATTCAAACTTGCACCCTCATTGTTGACAGGCTAGTGATTGTTGTAGCCGAATTAGTAGCACTCAGCGACTACTAGATAAGAAATAAAGTATGACAATTTGAAAACTGACAAATTCAAAGAGAGGCGTAGCAATACAGAAACAATTAATGTCATTTACGACAATTACGAAAATATATGTAGGTTTGGGGTTCAAACTATCCAATGCATGTGCTTTTTGACGTTTTAGTGTCGAACGTAAGTTGAGAAATCATGTGGCATACGCACAATAAAAAATATCATACAATTTTTATTAAGCTAATTACTGTAGATATTTTCTCAAAGACCATTCTGCTAACGGCTTCACGATTCAGGTCTCTCTGAAATGATAAGATATCATTCGTAAAAATCTATGATAACATTCATGGTACAAAATGTTAAGGCTAACATTCGAATCTCAAAAGGCAAAAATGTATAGAAATTTTCATGAATATAAAATATAACATTACACACTGTTAAGTATAAGTTTTCGGACAAAACTTTGTTTTTTGTAAAACTAAGGATTTTCTTATGCCAGGAATAGATTACCTTGGCCGTATTTGGCACAACTTGTAAGAATTTTGGGTCCTAAATGCTCTTCAACTTTGTTCTTGTTTGGCTAGATAACTATTTAGATATGAGCGTCACTGATGAGTCTTATGAAGACGAAAGCGCGTCTGGTGTATTAAATTATGATCCTGGTACCCTTGATAACCATTGTAAAACAAAAACAGAAAATCAGGCATTTTTGTAAACTTGAATTCATTTGCAGTTTATCAGGCATACATATAGTTAGCCCTTAATTCATTTTCTCTTTGCACAAACTATAGGTAAAAGTCATATCATCGAATCGTTTACGCTTTAACGTTGTGTTTCTTTTGTAACGTTTGTTTCCTTTTATATTTGAGTGTGAATTCACATTATTATAAGACTTTTCTTTTCCAAATTCATGTATTTAGTTTTGATGTTATATTTGTTGTTCTTTCGGATTTTGTATAATATTTAGTTCGTTTCTGTGTTTGTTACATTTTAATGTTGTGTCGTCTTTCTCCTCTTATATTTAATGCGTTTCCCTCGGTTTTGGTTTGTGACCCGGACTCGTTTTTTCTATCGATTTATGAGTTTTGAACATCGGTATACTACTGTTGCCTTTATTTACGAAATGGATATTTATATAAATGTAGTTTGGTTAACAAGTTTCATATCAAATAAGAAATATGGTTAAATTTACTTAATATTGAACAAAAAACCGTCAACAGTTAAAATACAATGTACGTATTATTCATCAAATATGAATTGTGTATAACTAAACTGATTACATTTAAAATTTGTCAATGTCATTTCAATTATGGCAATTCAATTTCAGAATGAATACGATATTTTGACCGAAAAACGTTTTGAACCAATTTTAAAGTTCTAAAACAGTTGTCTCATTGGCAATCATACCACATCTTCTTTTTAGCTCACCTGACCTGAAAGGTCAAGTGAGCTTTTCTCATCACTTGGCGTCCGTCGTCCGGCGTCCTGCGTCCGTCGTCTGTCGTCCGTAAACTTTAAAAAAATCTTCTCCTCTGAAACTACTGGGCCAAATTTAACCAAACTTGGCCACATTCATCCTTGGGGTATCTAGTTTTAAAAATGTGTCCGATGACCTGGCCATCCAACCAAGATGGCCGCCATGGCTAAAAATGGAACACAGGGGTAAAATGTATATTTTGGCTTATATCTTAGAAACCAAAGCATTTAGAGCAAATCTGACAAGGGTAAAATTGTTGATCAGGTCAAGATCTATCTGCCCTACAATTTTCAGACGAATCGGAGAACCTGTTGTTGGGTTGCTGCCCTTGAATTGGTAATTTTAAGAACATTTTGCAGTTTTTGGTTATTATCTTGAATACAATTATAGATAGAGATAAACTGTAATCAACAATAATGTTCAGCAAAGTAAGACCTACAAATAAGTCAACATGACCAAAATTGTCAGTCAACCCCTTAAGGAGTTATTGCCCTTTATAGTCCATTTTTAACAACTTTTCGTCATTTTTTGTAACTTGTATTAAAATCTTCTTCTCTGAAATTACTGGGCCAAATTTAACCAAACTTGGCAACAATCATCATTGTGGTTTTTAGTTTAAAAAATGTGTCCGATGACCCTGCCTACCAAACAAAATGGCCGACATGGCTAAAATTAGAACATAGTGGTAAAATGTAGTTTTTGCTTTATATCTTTGAAACTAAGACATTTAGGGCAAATCCTTCAAGATTTAAATGTTCATCAGAATAAGATCTATCCCCTCACAAATTTGCAGATCATATGAATCCGACAACCTGTTGTTGAGTTGTTTCCCTAAAATTGGTAATTTTAAGGAAATTTTGCAGTTTTTGGTTATGATCTTGAATACTATTAAAGATAGAGATAAACTGTAAACAGCAATAATGTTCAGCAAAGTAAGACCTAAAATAACCAACATGACCAAAATTGTCAATCAACCCCTTAAGGAGTTATTGCCCTTTATAGTTATTTTTTAACAACTTTCCGTCATTTTTTGTAACTTGTATTAAAATCTTCTTCTCTGAAACTACTGGACCAAATTTAACCAAACTTGGCAACAATCATCATTGTGGTATCTTGTTTGAAAAAATGTGTCTGATGACCCCGCCTACCAAACAACATGGCAGACATGGCTAAAATTAGAACATAGTGGTAAAATGTAGTTTTTGCTTTATATCTTTGAAACTAAGACATTTAGGGCAATTCTTTCAAGATTAAAATGTTCATCAGAATAAGATCTATCCCTCACAAATTTTCAGATGAATCCGACAACCTGTTGTTGGGTTGCTACCCTAAAATTGGTAATTTTAAGGAAATTTTGCAGTTTTTGGTTATTATCTTGAATCCTATTATAGATAGAGATAAACTGTAAACAGCAATAATGTTCAGCAAAGTAAGATCTACAAATAAGTCAACATGACCAAAATTTGCAGGACCCCTAAAGGAGTTATTGCCCTTTATAGTCAATATTGAACAACTTTTTGTCATTTTTGTAACTTGTACAAAAATCTTCTTTTCTAAAACTATGGGCCAAATTTATACAAACTTGGCCAAAATCATTACTAGGGTATCTATTTTAAAAAAAAGTGTCTAATTACCCCTTCCACCAACCAAGATGGCCGACATCAGTAAACACAGTAACAGGTGAGCGACACAGGCTCTTGAGAGCCTCTAGTTTATGGTTATATTATAGTTTGTTTCTGTATTCGTTACATTTTAATGCTGTGTTTCTGTTGTGTCGTAGTTCTCCTCTTATATTTGGTGTGTTCAACTCATATTCAATCGTGTGATTGCTCATTTTGAGCTAAATTCTGAATTATTTTAACAATATTGATAAACTATGAACTTGAATCGAGTAAAATATGTTGTTTACGATAATCACACTATTTCTTGATCAATTTTAAGATGTTCAACTTACTGACAGCATACTGTATTCCCGCAACAGTCTCTTTCAATTGGAACAAAGAGACCAGAACAACCAATCATACATTGTTCACGACATTTGTCCACACCTATAGATTTATTCAATGGGTTTATATTACAATTATTAGCTGAAGAGTACATACAATAGTCATTTAAATTTTTAACAAAAGTCATGTTCACTGGAGTTTGTTTTCTATGAATCTATTTGTATTTGACGTCAGGCACTTAGCGATATCAAGTCAATATAGTAATATAAAGATACAAGCTTTTACTGCACCATATTCAAGTTTCTACCAATAATGTCTGTTTGGTAAAGTATGCGTATCATTTGAAGTTATTTGATATTTTTTACCAATATCATTTTTTTTTACTATTTTTCAACCCAACATTTTTTCAACATTGATTCTGTAATATTTTTCATTCACGTTGTTGATCAAGTCACTTCTGTTTTAAATTTGATAATATTTGATCCTTTTCAAATCAAATGTACTTATTTATACATGCTGCTTTATCACATTTTGTGATCATCCGTGATGGCTACGTGTATATTACTCACATGGTGCTGGTGTTGTTGGCGGTGGAGGTGTACAACAAATCTGGTGATGCAACATCCGCTTGTATCTTTTGTTCCTTCACAAGTGTCACCTTCACTCATACATGTAGAACCCTCAGGATATGTGTCTAGCAATAAGAGGATGAGCTTTTAACAGATTTATCGCACCAGAGACAGTTTTGTGATGAATTTAAAAAAAAAAAATACTAAGTCTTAATTCAAATAACCCATTTTGAATAGACAAAGATGCCAAAAAAGTAAAAAACAAACAACATGTTTAACCCGCCACATTATTTATGTATGTGCCTGTCCCAAGTCAGGAGCCTGTAATTCAGTGGTTGTCGTTTGTTTATGTGTTACATATTTGTTTTTCGTTCATTTTTTTTAACATAAATAAGGCCATTAGCTTTCTCGTTTAAATTGTTTTACATTGTCTTATCGGGGCCTTTTATAGCTGTCTATGTGGTATGGGCTTTGCTCATTGTTGAAGGCCGTACCGTGACCTATAGGTGTTAATGTTTGTGTCATTTTGGTGTTTTGTGGATAGTTGTCTCATTGGCAATCATACCATAATTTCTTTTTTATATTAGTCCTCTTATGTTTCTTCGAGAAAAAAGAGATTGAAAATATCCTGAACTGAGACGGTCCTAATTGGTCAGACGCGTAATCAGCTCCCAAAACACTTATTACGACGGGTGCCGTATACGGTGTAGGAAATGCTTACTCTTCCGGAGCACATGATTTCACTCCTGGTTTTTAGTGGAGTTTGTGTTATTTCTTATTTCTTATTTATAACTGTTGATGTACATGTCTTTTGGTTTTACGAGTCTTTGTTTACTCCTTGGTTTTGATTGTTATTGTCGTATTACACTCGAGGAATATTAAGAGTTTTGTTAACGTTTCTTGTTATAATACTTTTATCAAAATAATAGAATAATAATTTCATTTTCGTTTGAAAATGCCTTAATTCCAATAACAGTTAATAATAATACTGTCGTTCCGTTGATTAATATAGTCGAGTGTTTGTTGTTGTCAGTTTTAGAGACTTCACCCAACTCTTAAATTTGTGATTATTACTGAAGTAAATTTGTTACTTACCAGTACATTTACAACAGGGTTTTCCGTTCTTGCATCTTACGGTCATTTTTTCCACATCCCCCCTAATGACGTACATGTATCCGACTCTGAACAATACCCACCTCGTTTGGTACACGCATAGTTCGGTTTGCCTGCAATTTCATAACATATAATTTTAAAGATGAATTAAAACTTGACTTAGAAAATAATACTTCAAATCCTGGAACTAAAAGTAAATATAACTTATCATATTTTTGTTAAAAGTTGATGAATATTGATGGCTGCTTAACGCCCAGCGGCACCTGAATATGCATATTTAGTACGAGAACATGTAAATGTAAAATGAATATTTAGCGTTATTTGTACTAGACCGACATGCTGAGCCAGATTGTTTAACGTGCTAGTTCACAAGGTGACATTCCAGAGGAAGACATGCAATCTTTCCCGGACACACAATGCTGACTACAAGCCTAGCAGTCTTTGCTTTTTCTCCTTAATAACGCGTGTTTAACGGAAAAGAAGTAAATACCAATTTCTTAGTCTTTATTTTGACCTAGCTGGGATGAGAAATCACAATCTTCTTCACTATAGGCGAACACACAGGCAAAAGACCATCGAGGCATTAATAAATGGATCACTGTATTCACTAGAAGGTACAGGCAATGTCCAGAAGGAACAAAAAACAATCCACAGAATCACTTAACGTATATTTGAAGATGTTGATTTACAAAAGCGTTTGTAAATTATTTTATCGTTATCAAAAAGTCACTAGAAATAAACACTTACCTTTACAAATTTTCAACATGGTTATTGCAACAACCAAAACGAGCAAAAGAGTTTTTCCCATGTTAGCTATCTGAAAGATAGTTCAGAGAATGCTTGAACGACAAAGGTTATTGCGTCAATATCTAAATGAGTCCGGTAGATATACCACTTTGGAAGTGCTGTTGCCTTATGGGAGTTTTATTGTTTAAGGTTTTTGATTGGTTCATGCGCTATGAACGATGGAATGGCATGATGACGACGAACGTTTTAATCGTCGTTGACATGCAATGAAAATGACGTACGTGTTGATTCTTTATGCACCCACAAAAAGTGACATATAAATTATCTTCACTTCCTAGTGAGAAATGATTTTAAATGGCAACATTTCCTTAAAAAATATGTTTACGATGATAAAAATACTTTTCTAAAAGCAACATATAGTTTCTTATAAAAAAAAGTCGGGTCAATGTACCACTTTAGAACTAATGTTGACGTATGGGTTTTTTGTTTGTACAGGTTTTTGATTGGTTCATACGTTATCAACGAGGGAATGACATGATGATGAAGGACGTGTTAAACGCCATTGACAACCCAATGGAAAAGGACGTACGACACGTCATGAACTTGCTTTTCTTTATGCACCAACAAAAAGTGACATATATTTTCTTTTTACTTGTTTGTGAGAAATAAATTTGTACAGCTACATTTTCTAAAAAAAAATGTTTACGATAAAATAATAAAATATTTTCTTCTAAAAGCAACATATGGTCTTTTATAAAAAAAACAAAAAACACCATGTCATTTCGTTCATTTTAAAACGGCTGTATAGTATTTATATCAAATAGTTTACGTTTCATCATATGATATGTGTTGTGCTATACTAAAGTGAAAATAAATATTTAACAGAAAAAACAAAACAGAAAACTTCTATTGTTTGCTGCAAATTAAAAATAGATTTTTATATATTCAAGTATAATATATGCAAGATTAAAATCATACTGATGAAGGATAATCATACTGAAAACTGTTACAATAATATTTAAAGATAATTATATTTAATGTTTCCTTGTTTTAATATTGGTGTCGTTTTATAAAATTTTAAGAGTGGAAGTGACTTATAGGCATCACTTTAACATTTGTTCACTCTTTCCTATAGAAAACGTACAATAACTCGAGTTTATTTTGAACAATTTGAATTCTACTACGGCTCAGTTATTAACGCTGTCTAAGTCAATACCACTGTCCTTTGGGCAGTCAATATATCACGCCGATTACCAGTTTTTCACTGACTGATTGACATAGGTATAGGAAGATGGACATCTTCTAAGAAACAATTTCGAACATGTAAAGTTTTCCCTAATGATACTTAGATGATTCTTTACTATTGTGTTGCATATATGAAATACCCACACTAAAGACCTAATATGAACCATAGGAATGTGTTTTTTTTATTTGATATATGCTTTTTGTGTTTTTTGTATATATTTGTTTATCTTGAGATTGTTTCACAGTGATGACTGCTGTAACCACATTTTGACTATTTTACCGATTATATATAAAAAAAGAAGATGTGGTATGATTGCCAATGAGACAACTGTCCACAAGAGAACAAAAATGACACAGACATTAACAACTATAGGTCACCGTATGGCCTTAATCAATGAGCAAAGCCCATACCGCATAGTCAGTTATTAAAGGCCCCGATATGGCCATGCAAAACAATTCAAACGAGAAAACAAACGGCCTTATTTAAATAAAAAGATGAACGAAAAACAAATATGAAACACAAAAACAAACGACAACCACAGAATAGCAGGCTCCTGATTTGGGACAGGCACATACATACATAATGTGGCTGGGTTAAACATGTTAGCGGGATCCCAACCCTCCCCTAACTTAGGACAGTGGTAAAACAGTACAATATAAGAACGAACTATAAAAACCAGTTGAAAAAGGCTTAACTCATCAGATGAACAAAAATACAAGTAGACGTGGCCGGGTACTTGTACATCCCGACAACAAATAGACACTAGGAACAGATCTGAGAGTACTCGCAGTTATCTGACAGCTAGTTCAAAGCCACTAACAACTAATAAAAAAATCATGCATCTAAGACTCAACTATTAATCCGTACACAGCCAACATCCAACGGATTTAGTGTAAAGACGTCATAAACAGTCAGAGAAAAACATGACCTTGTGCAATGTCAGTTACAGGTGTTGACAGATTGTAGATAACATGAGTGTGTATATGTATATAACATACTAGTAACATTTAGTTTGCTTTTAATTTACTGATAACAAAATCAATATTTATACCAATAAAAACAAAATTCAATGATCTTATAACAGTGTTGAATTGGTAACCTTTTAAAATAAGTTTATTTAAAGGAGCGATAAGTTTACAAGGAATCCATGTAGCATATCTGTTAACGGGATTTGAAGCGACTGCCATAAAAGTGAGAGGTTTCGTGCTATAAAACCAGGTTCAATCCACCATTTTCTACATTTGAAAATGCCTGTACCAAGTCAGATATATGACAGTTGTTTTCCATTCATTTAATGTGTTTTATCCTTTGGTTTTGCCATTTGATTAGGGACTTTCCTAGGAGTTCAGTATTTTTTTATTTCACTTTTGACATACACACAGGTTCTAATAAACAACCTTGCATATTTAAATTACATATAAGGCAGAAATGCAGCTGATGTGTTATTCAAATCCCATCTAATGCAGCAATGTAATGTTCATTTAATAATTGTAACAAAAGCAATATAGTGACAAATATTGTAACAGAACTACTTGGGAATCTATGTAGCATGTAAAAAAAGTGTTCCCTCCATGATAATCTTGAACATAAAAACCAAATATCGAATAACCGCCACTACATAATTTTAGTGTTTGGTGGGACACAATTTGATATTGAACTCTATGGCGATAACCAAAAAGACAATTTTTTTGTCACAAATCAAACATACTGTCTACGCGGATATGTGTCCACACTTGTTCTATAAACAAATTAAATTTTCTTAATTTGTTTTTTTACGTCCAATTCTTAGTGAACGTATTTTATAATTAAGTGATGTTTTTTTCGTTATTTTCTGTGCATTTTTCTATTATCCAAGAACACTTTATTCATAATTTATTAGTAAATAGTATCTTTAAATATGATTTTTGCATTATTTTACTAATACAGTGATGATATGTACATAAAAATGTCAAGCAATATGATGCCATGTATGTAGTCCTAAAAAACAGACAAATAACTTGTTATTCACATAAACGAAAGAAAAAACAACATTAGATTGTGTTTGAAGTTCATATTTGGAACATGTTTTTGCGATATTCAGCATATTGAATCTTAAAATAGCATACTACGTTATTGTGTACGTGGATGATACTACATTTGATATATGACAAGCGTGCAACCGAAAATGTATATTTGGTTTTTAATACAACACTTACCATAAACAAATAACAAATGAAGTTATGCTATGATGATGTAGATATATTTTTCATCGTTGTGCAGCTGTAGAAATGATTCATCAGGAAGAAGGTAAGACATCTATATTCTTTACTTTATTTCATTTCTATTACCTTATTTGTATTAACAGACTTTAAACTGATATTCGTCATCCCCTGATTTTATCTCTGAAGTACCATCAAAATATGTCATCTAACCCCCTATTGTTTATTTCCCTGTTTTATAACACATAGTTGAAAAACCTTTTATAGAATCCTTGTGATATATAACTCACATGTACAAGGATATTTCAAGCACGGCTAGTTTTTTTAGTGTCGTTATCTATTCAATTAATATCTTTCTTTTTAACAAAATTTATATTCATTTCAAAATCGGTATATCATATTCCATTTTTTTCTTGGAATTAAGCGCGATCATATTGCTATATCTATAATACCATTTCATTGAGTACACTGTATATACTGTTAACCTCATTGGCATAGTAGATCATTATAAATATATCAAACATTGTTATTATGCAAAACAGTGAAAAAAAATACCAAACAGCTATATTTCTAATAATTTTCATTGATAATATATTTATACTTGCTAAAATCAATCAGTTAATTCTTCGGATTAAATAATTTATCTATCTACTTATAGTTATATCAATACATCTAGAATTATTTTATACCAATTAAGAAGATTTGAGGTTACAACATAAATCACAAAAAAAAGAAACATTTGTTTTTTCATTACAAATTTTATTTATTATACTATTAGTTGTTACCTTATGATAATGTACAAAAATCAACCACAAAAATCAATTCGTTTTCGCCCCAGTTGACTTTTGGGATGTTTATATCATTCAAAAAGCTCCAAGCTATCTCCCTTTGGTGGCAAAAATGCCATTTTATGCATAAAAATCTAAATAACCTTTTTTTTTTAACTCATCGTTGTCCTATATTTTGTATTATTATTTTCAAATGAACTGCACATAAACTAGACTATTGTAAAATTTAAGCGATTTCTGTAATTTAGGTTTTTTTTATTTCGATTTTACCATTTTTTTCTCCTATTAGTTCAACAGAAAAAAAGTACCTTAAAAAAATCGGGTTTCTTTTTAAGGCACATTGTAAGCTTAAATGAACGGTGACCCAATATTTTTATTTATTATTTTTCCATTTAGCATAGAATAAAGTTTATTTATAGAAAAACATAGCGAAATCCTATAGTTAAAAAAAAAGTTGTTTTTAGACCCGCGAACCCAGGAAGAAGATTTAAAGTAGATAATTACAGAACGAATGAAAGAAAAGAAAAATTAAGTAATAAGAATCCAAAGTATGAAGGAAAGGAAAATGCAGGAGAAACAACGGATATGAAAAAGATAGCATGTAATAAAATTTGATATACACGTAGACTATAAAATGTAGTTTAACGTTGTCATATTTTGTTCATGCGATGACCATGTTAGATCGTGTCAGTTGAAAAATTATCAAAATAATCTTCATAATAGTTTCTCATAACTTGAATTCATAAATCATTTCTTTTTTTCAAAATCAAATGCCACAAACTATTTTTTTAAATCAGTCTAAAGCCAGTTATTTAGTGACAGCGGAAGTTACCATATGAGTAACTTATTTAAATCAAACAAATTCAAATGCAACTTATTTGTTTTTTGATATCTTTTTCTGTATATCTTGAATAAAAGGCATTCAAACACGTATTATCAATAAATAGTCATTTTAACACACTAAACATTTTGATTTGAAGGTGGAAAGCCCTTTAACTGTCCTAAACTTTTCAAATATTACCATTTTTTGTAGCATTATTTTCCCAAGTATATTATTTCCTATTTTTTATAAAATGTTTGTGTTTACCCTTTTTATAAGTGTATGACAGAATTGTTTGCCTTATTGTAATACTTGTGCATTTTCTTTTTATAAAGTATGATGCTTGACTTGTAAAGACTCGTGTAATGCAGACGGGTTATATTGGTATAACTGTATTTTTCGGAAATAATACATGTTGTAAACCCTGTTCTGGTAAGATCTTTATTAATTATAACATTATAACCCCCCAACACAAATATATATTAATTCTAAAAGTAACACATCTTACCTTTGATTGTTTGATATAAATGTTGTCATGTTCTTATGTAAGGATAAAATTTGGTGTTTATTTTCGATTAATGAGTTTGACTGTCCCTTTGGTATCTTTCGCCCCTCTTTTATTCCCTATTATTATTTTTATAAATAGTATGCTTTTCCTCTTTTGAATAAGTGTTAGACAGGTTTGTTTGCCTTATTGTTAAATTTTGACTATTTTCCTTATAAAGTATGCTGCTTAACTTGTAAAGACTCGTGTAATGCAGACCGGCTATATTGGTATAGCTAGAGTATTTTTCGGAAATGATACATGTTGTAAACCCTGTTCTTGTAAGATCTTAATTAATTAAAACATGATAACCCTCCAACACAAATATATATTAATTCTAAAAGTAACACATCTTACCTTTGATCGTTTTATAAAATAAAAGTTGGGTCCTCAATGCTTTTCAACTTTGTACTTGTTAAGTTTTATAACTTTTTTTTTATATGAGCGTCACTGATGAGTCGTATGTAGACGAACTGCGCGTCTGGCGTATTAATTTATAATTCGGTACCTTTAATAACTATTTGGAGCATTTTCTTGGTTAAAAAAAAACGATGTATTGAAAATTCTTAATTTTTTATGAAGATGAATAAAATGTGTAAACAAAAATTTATATTCGTTTACAGTTTCCATCAGATAACCGTTTTTTTAATGTTTAAATATTGCAAATCTTAATAATATAACACGAATAAATATTATATGGTGACGAAAATAGTTAACATGACTGATGTGGCATCTTGTCGTAACATATAGCAAATAATTACGATCATAGTAAAATTTCGTTTTTTTTTTTTTTTTTTTTTATTCGTGAATCGTATTTTAAAAGTACTAAAAAGACAGTTTTAAGTAAAACTCCGAATATATGTTTCCCGTTTGTTTTTTCTCTAGAATACATAAAAGTGCAATTTTAGTGTTTTGATTTTAGATTACATTTGTTTTGATTGACATTTTTTTAAATGGTCGCAATTACTATGTTACATCTACATTATCAACTTTCCAGAAACATGTGTTGGACGTTTCAGTGAAATCAATTGGAAGTTTTACTTCCCCAAATTTTCTATCAAATTATTGTAATATTCAAGATTGTTAGTTTAACATCACGGTTGATGATTGTGATAGAGTTATATTCATACATCATATATTGAGTTTCTTAAGATATCTATTTTAAATGCATTTATGTTTTTTAATTTTAATCTTATTCATAATTTTAGAATAAAGTTGATGCTTTGATTTCAGATTTGGAAGCATGGAAAGCGGACACATTAAGTTCTATTATAGTTCTAAATTATTTTTCTTTACTTTTAAAATTTTTCATGTCAAGTATTTTTCTTTTCGACAATTAAGTGATCATTTATCTAAATGTCATAAGTGAACGAAAATTGAGTGAATGTGAAATATCATGTCAATACAAAATGCTATCATAGATAAATTATAATCCTGGTACCTTTGATAACTATATTTAACAACTAAAAATTTTCGATTCTAACACATATACACTAACCTTACCACAAGATCGGAAAGGGAGGGGGTCAACTTTGTATTATTCGTAAAGCAATGAAAAAAAAACCAGCTGCGGCAAAACTATATGAAACAAAGGAATTTTGCTTTTATAAGTCATCGATTGTCGAGCTTCATTTGATTTGACTCATATTTTATAAAACAACGACATCAATTTCAATAGCAGTATTTGCAATATTCTTAAACTCATTCACGAACATTTATTTTGTAATTAAATTTTATAGGTTGTCCCAAGGTCTTATCCAGATTGTTATTCATCGCATTTTTCTTTTAGTTATCAATTTTTTAAAACTCTATGAACGTATTGCAAGATCACAGTCAACATATGATTAACATGAACTTCATAAAAGGTATCAGCACATGGTAAGTCGGTTTTTAAACTGAGGGGAAATATAATGACGTACCAATCCAATCACAGATATAATTTGTATAAATATTTTTTTCCCCATGATACGGATACTTAAGTGTATGAAAATAAAACGTCTTTAGGCGGCTTTATTTTCATGAATAAATTAATAAGTTATCTTGAATCATCTGTTATGTTTACTCATGAGTAAGCAAGAGTTTGAGCTAGAAGTGTGAAAGTAAAAAAAAAATATATAAAACCTGTAAATTTAGGATATTTGTTTTTTTTTTATGTTCAGCTGGGGAAATGTCTCTCCATTTACATGATTTATAATCATAGTCAAAAGGTACATTTTATCTTGTCCCCTGGTTTACCCTTATAAACAGACACCCTCTTTTTCAGCATCAGGCATAAGATATTTCAAAAAAATACATGTAATACTTTGGGTAAAACATGCAGCTTTCACATTTCAAGCAGTATTTTATTTTTCAATCCAAACTTATTTGTATTTCATGTTATCTGTGTTTATTGTTGTTTCAGATGACAGATCTGTATTTACTAAGTGGAAATACAGCTAATAAAAAAAGATTGAAACAAACACTCAATATATTATATAATATATTTAAAACAAGCTATGTTAGTCTTAGTTGCATGATTTTTTAAAATTAGTTGTTATTGGCTTAACTCTCAGATCTGTACCTTATGTCTTTTTATTGTTGATATATACAAGTTTCCAGTCACTTCTACTCTATGTTACACAGCAACAAACGACAAAAACTGCATTTAAGGCTCCTGACTTTGGATAGGCATATACAGAACATGGCGAGGTTTAATATGTCAGAGGGCAACAACCCTTCCCAAAACCTGACAAAGTTGTGTAACAGTACAACATAAGAACGAACTATATCAATCATCTGAAAAGTATCAAACACATCAAACGAATATTCTTGACTTTGTATAGGCAGCTTAACGCGATAAATAATACGTAGATACTCTTTCCGAATGGATTAAGGCTGTGAGGTCGTTGATACAAATTGGAATTTAAACTTTCATAAAGCACTAGCAAACGTTTGTACTAATTGTCAAGCAGCTAAGTCCAATTTTTCGGATCATCAGAATTCTGCAAAATGTGAGATAAGCATCAAACTTGGTATATCAGTTCCTAACACCATTATAAGCAAAATAAGATATAGAGCCAACCTGAAAAACAAAAATCAACTTCCGATCTTGTCCAAGATGGCGGACAAAATTGAAAGACTTCTTAACTAAATATCAAAGAAACCGTACATTATGTGGTTAAACAATGAAACTTTGTATATTATCTCTTCTAAACAAATAGAAATACGAAACCAACTTCTGTTTGTTTTCAAGATGGCGGCCGAATTAATAAAAATGAGAAAACAAGTCAATTGGACGTTGCAATATTTACAAAAAAAAATCAGATGAGTAGAATTGAAAGTTATATATATATATACAGTAGCTGTAATGTGCAATACGACATTCATTCATCCTGTTTATGTCGGTAAACCCTATTATCTGCAGTCCATCAGACACAATCTCCACCACACTTGCTTAAAGCTGTACACGGAAGGTCGGATTTGAAACCCTTTGCACTGTTCTCGACAACCTTTCTTGCATCCACAGTGAACAAGCTCCTGTACTGAAGAGGCTGCCTCTGCCAATATTGTCCAGAACGGTACACATGCCGTTGTCTTGCTTCTTCCAACTATACAAGTCTGGAGATTGAAGAATAGGCTGTAAAATTAAACACTATTTCCAAATGTATCCAGCTTGGTACACATAATGTTGGCATGTTGGTAAAGTGCCTCTCGTGTTGGTAGTACAGACTGGATTGATCTACCTTTATGTGCAAAGAGTACTTTTCTAGCCACATTTACACTGTTGGGTTCACTTGTCTGATTGTACAAAACAACAACATATCGGTCCAGAAGTTCTAGAATTAAATCACGGCATATTGTACTTGGTTGGTCTGTCATCTGTCTAAAAGCAGCTGATACCTCGGAGAAAGCGTTCCAAATCCCATGATGTTTTCCTTGATTTCTGTAAAGGCGTGGAATATTGGTTAAATCCTAGATTTAAAAGGACGCACATATTGTGCAATATCATGAATAGGAATGTAATGGTAATGTTTCCAGGTTGCAGATGCTATCCATATCTCATTAGCATCTGTGTCCTTAAACACAGATATAGCTATCACAATAACGTCTGTATCAATAGTTTTTTATGCTGATCTTTTTAAAACCACCCCTGAATGCATTTACAACAAGAATCATAACTCTCGTATCTGCTTCTTCGTGATTGCACGGTTGTAGTTTGACTTGTCTATGTGTGCTTCTCGGAGTTCGGTATTTTTTTTTATTCTATTTATTGCTTCTAACGCAATACAGTAGAAACATGAAAAACAGATTTTCAACTTATTTACCTTAAATGCGTTTTCAAGCCAAGGACCACAACTGAACTGTCTTACAAGATTTTATGGTCGTGGTTGAATTCATTTTGAATGCCTCTAAGTTAACCTCATTAGGAACGCTAAAACCCAAATATTTGAAAGCAAGGAATGAATGAATCAGAGATTTTTTTGTAGTTTTATGTCCCAAAAAAGGACTACAGACGATTACAGTCTATACTGCAGGCAAATCAGTTAAAACAAAGTTGCTTATATCTTATCATGTTTGAGGCATTACAATATTTAATGAATATGTACTTGAAAAGGGACGGTGGAACAAAGTCTACGTTTACTATTAGAAATTCGTTTTCTCATTTAAATCTTTTAAATTTAAAGTGCATCCGGTTCAACATGTTCAAACTTTAAAGTGTTACCGGTGAGTTTGAAGTTTTATCTGGAATCAGTCAGCGTTATTGGGCAACTGCTTGGCCTATTGACAGGAACCGCGCGCTGCAACCGAACAATAATTCTTTGAAGGCATTTAAAGATTTTGCTGAATGTACGTTTTTAAACTCCGCTCCAAATGAGGACGGTATTCTGATTCATCTCTGTCGGTCTGTATGCATGTCCGTCTGTTTGTTCTAGGAAATTCCGTCTAAATTTTCTCAGGAACTACAACATGCTTTATAAATCAGAGCCTCCTGAAATAGGTATCAGACTTCAAGTAAATATTCAGTTACTGTGTGATACGATTTCAATTATATTGATCCTCGATCACATATGTTATGGCCATATATGAGACTCGTTGCATTTTTTTATTCAGTGTGATGCGTTTTCAGATGGATTTCTTATCAACTCACCAAGATACGATCTAATACTAATGGTCATTAATTGAAATTTTCGTAACATGTTTCTAGTAAATTACAAATCATAGCTTTCTGAAAGTTGCTATCTGGTTTCACCTTACCATGTTTAACTGTGTCAGGCGTTCCCAGATTTATGGTTCATCAACTTCCTTTTTACCGAATTTTAAATAGGGGTAACATTCACTGTGTCTAAACCACACCGGCAAAAATTGTTCGGACTCGATGGTATCTAACATCCGGCACAAAGACGGAACATCAATAGACAGAAGAAAAATAGGTTTCTCCTTATTTTCTTATTTTATTTATGATATTGAAGAATATATATACATACACAACTATTTCTATTGTGAGATGCAATATTTTCTACAACCGTTTTATATTTACGGAGAAATAAGTAAAAATGCACTTCAAAATGACGAATTGAGTGAACCTTAACATGAAATTGTTTAATTTCTCGTTAAATTGTTCACATTATACGGAAAGAAAGGTACGGGCAGATAGATACTGAGACGGAGATTGCAAAACTTGTCATTATGAACATCTCAATACTTGTATATCTGAGTATGGAACGAAAGAAATGAGTCATGTCAAAATGGAACTGGCCGGTTTTGTCAGTGTTGTCCACTCGGTTTTGTCATAAATTTCACAATGCATAGCCAGGTTTGGTCAACAACAAAATAAATCATAATCGCATAACAATATAATTGATAATTTAATTTCAGCGTTTTGTGGGTCGTTGGAAAACAAGTTCTGTCACAGGACAACGGCTTATTATTTATATGATCAGTCTCAGATTCAAATAAATAATAAGCAAACACTTGAATTCCTACTCTTATAGAACACAAATAATTTTAATTTAACTTTGCATTCAAAATTTGTTAACAGCAGAATAGATAGATATGAAGGTTATAGCGCAAATTGAGGTTAAAACTCTCAAATATGCGTTTCCTATATGAATTATTAAAAATATGTTTAAACTTGAAATTAGAGTTCACGGTCTTAAAAATCGAAACACACAATTGATATGTGATTTTCTAATAATAAGCAATCTAATCATTCTATGTATGTTATCTTTTTTATGATCGTTAAAATAAATCTTCTTAAGGATTAACGTTGATAATAAGACAAATGTATATGCATGCATAATCGACATAGAACATGAATGTTTATAGGAAGAAAAGGATTACAACTACCATGCATTAAAGATAAAATTTATTTATCACTAATTGTAACTATACTATTATGTATACATTAGTATAATAGTCTCAGGTCAATGACAAAATTCAGTAGTAATTATTTTGTTAACCCATGGAAGTAATATTAACCTTACTATATAAAAGAAAACCGGGCCTGTACTGTCGCCATTGTAATATGATGATCGTACACTGACGTTGGTCAATATATTTTGACACTATATACGGACAGACGGATTTCAAAGTGGAAGTAATTCGAACAGCTTTTAAATACCGCCGAGCATAGCGAGTCGAACAATATTTTCGCCATTTTTTGCTTTACAAAATCGTTAAATACATGAATCAATATAGTTTTGGCAATTAAAGGTGGGGTCGGGGGGCGTGCAACCTACACGTCTTCTAGATTCGCCACTTATCTTATAAAGTGTATACCTAATTAAAATATTGTAAGAAATAGGATTATGTGAGTGTGATCATGTTTATTATAAACATTCTCATTGATTTTTTTAAACAAGCGAGACCAAGTGATTCGATATCATAGCGTTTTGAACTATTTGTATAAAGCTCCATATGTCAAAAGTTAGAAGGTTGACTGCAACATATACAAGTATGGAACACAGATCTAACGATTTTTTCTATAAACCATATGTCCATTGCCCTTGACATTGACCACATTTTTATATTATTTTTCCTTTGGCCACATGACGATTTATGTGACCGTGAACTTTATTACTTGATTAATTGGTAAATGTTAAGGGTTTGTGTTTTTGGTTTAAATAAATGAATAATTAGAATGTGTGCATGTCCGTCTGGCAGGATTCATTAGACCTCGACTTATATGGTTCAATAAACAATCGGTTTAAGTTTACGTGACCATTTTTTTTATCTTACAGACCTTCAAAATAAATTGAAATGCGATCATTTAAGCATTTGTACATTTGTGACAGTGCGTACACTTAATTATAAATAATATGTCTTATTTATTTTTGTTGAAAAAAAACCGCCAGTGAAAAACAGTTGTTTGCTATGTCCGATCAAGTTATCTAGTTCGTTAAATTTGAAATTTTCAGTTGTTACACAATTATTATTTTTAATTCAAGAATGGTGCAATTTTGTTTGGAATTCTTGTTTGTTTTTAGCTCACTTGACCCAACAGGAAAAGTAATTTTTGTCATCACTTGCCACCGGTCGACCGTCGTCCATTATCTTTCAATAAAAATTTTTACATAAATTTTCACATCTAACATTACTAGGCTGCATTTAAAAAATCTTATCTAAATCATATGTCTTTTTAATTATAATTAGATTATATAGTTTTAAAAAGGTTACTGTGACCCCGCTGGTCAACCAAGATGGCCGTCATGGCTTTAACAATAAACATAGGGACATGCAATTGCATGATGTCAATTATTTAAAAACAGCCGTAGACATAGAAAATTCGAAAGGGCAGGATATTTATCTTCAAAATGTTGAGCTCTACCATTTGTCCATTTACTTCAAAATTCTCACATTACTTCTTAAAGGAGTTATTGCATTACCTTAAAATGACGAATTTGAAGTTCTTTTTATCAATTTCCATCTATTATTTTCAAACATATCAATGTCATATAGCAAAAATGATATAGGAAGACAAGATATACAAATAAGTCGACTTGGCCGATATTCCTATAAAACTTATCGACCTTTAATTAAGAGTTTTTTTTTATTTCTTTGCTTTTTTACACGCCCGTCACAATTCTGACTGGACGTATTATTGTATACATAAGTCCGTTCGTCTGTCTTTTATTCCATCCGTCCGTTCCTCCTTCTATCAGTCATTATGTACGTCCGTCCGTCTATCTATCCGTCTATCCTTCTATGCAGCGTAAACATGTCGCACCGTAACTTGAGAACAACTTATCTAACTTAATAGACAACAACCCGACCATAAAAAAAAAATATATATATATTCAAATTCTTTCGAAAGAAAATGTTCAAATCTGTGTTAACGTTGCTTTTCATATATTGTTGGTTTAAAAAAAAAAAAAAAAAAAAAAAAAACGGGTGATATATATCATGTATATAGACGAAACCGGGTGATTGTGTAGTAAACAACATTGACAAAACCGGTGTATTTTAATTTGACATGACCAATTTCTTTCGTTCAATACACAGAAATACAAGTATTGAGATGCGCATGATGACTAGTTCTGCCATCTCCGTATCAGTATCTATCTTCACGTACCTTTCTTTCCGTAAAGTGTAAACAATTTAATGAGAAATTAAACAATTTCGAGGCAAGGTTCACTCAATTTATCATTTTGACGTGCATTTTTACTTAATTCTCCGTTAATAAAGAGCGGTTGTAGAACATATTGCATCTCACAATAGAAAATAGTTGTATATGTATATATATTCTTCGATATCATAAATAATATAAGAAAATAAGGAGAAACCTATCTTTCTTTTGTCTGTTGATGTTACATACCATTGAGTCCGAACAATTTTTGCCGAAGTGGTTTAGACACAGTGACATTAGTGAGCTGAAGTTCACAGTTTTACTTGTTTCAAAAGTTGCATACAGATTGTAATACATCAAATCAAATGAAAAAAAATATTAGTTTGAATAGATAACACAAGCTGATATTAAATAAAGGCATATACCGCTGTTCGACATTTATAACTTAACATTAACATACTGGTAATACAAATATATACAAAAGTTTGCAAAAGTATAAATTATTCTAAATAATAGGGATGTTCTGGTACCTAACAGAAAACCCAGGCCGTTTTTGGCACAACTTTTTTGAACTTTTGGTCCTCGATGCTGTGCAACTTCGTACTTGTTTCGGCTTTCAATCTTTTGTATCTGGGCGTCACTAGTAAGTCTTGTATGGACAAAATGCACTTCTGGCGTATTAAAATTTTAAACTTGTTGTCTTTTGTTAGCTATTATTCGAGTGTTTCTTTGTCAATTGTGTTCTCCTATTTATTTATATTGTAGTCCTGTAATGTTGTGTTGTCATTTTAATGTTATATTTCACATGGCCATAAAAGAGGGGGGTTTGGCATGCCACAAAACCAAGTTTACTATAAGACGTGTCACGGTACTTATCTATCCCAAATTCATGTATTCGGTTTTGATGTCATATTTGTTATTCTCATAGGATTTTGTCTAATCCTTAGTCCGTTTCTGTGTGTGTTACAATTTAATGTTGCGTCGTTGTTCTCATCTTATATTTAATGCGTTTCCCTCAGTTTTAGTTTGTTACCCCGATTTTGTTTTTTGTCCATGTATTTATGAGTTTTGAACTGCGGTATATATACTACTGTTGCCTTTAAATACAAAAAGACATATACAACATACTGTAAAATATAATATATTTCTTGATTTTAACAGTTTCTCTCTCTCTCGATTTTTTCACTTTTACTTTTTATCAAAACATCCATATTCGTGGTGTTTTTGTTGAGTGAATTCCTTCATCAAAGTTTGGTAAGGGTTGAGATATTCGTCATCACGTGACATATTTTTTTCAATTACATCACCATGACCACTTTTGCTACTTGTCTCACTGTTTGAATCCGAACCAAAAGCATTCATGGTATTCGCAATCCCTATTGAAGATTTCTTAGCAACTTCTCCACTTTTTGTACTTGTTTCGCTATCATTGTCAGAATTAAAGGCGGTAACAGTGTTCACAATTACTTGCGGCGAAATCATAGACATTCCTGGTTCAACGTTTAGGTCTTCACGAAGTGTAAGCTCGTCTATTTCATCATAAATGTGCATGTGATTATTATCTGTTACTTGATTGTTGGGTGTTTTGTGACATTGCTTATAAATATGAACAAACAAAACCGTAAGAGTGCAAATCAGAAGAAATCCTCCACCAGTAGTCAAGGCAAGAAAAAATACGCCATGCTGATTGGTTGAATAACCTGTTTAATGCAACAATATATAGATAAAGCAAATGATTGTAAAAATGTAAGCATGATTATTTAGATAGTGTACAAATCAAAAAGATATATAGTGACGATGTTTCAGCATAATGAATGAAAATAATTACTGTTACAATATACTATAACGCTGATGAATTGCCTCTTTGTGCAATGAAGAAACATTTTTTTTAATTGAAAAAGTTGATCTAAAATGCATTTTTGATGACCTATCATGTAAAGGAATACCAAATCTAAAACATATTTCTTGACAATTCGTTAGCTCAATAACAATAATAAGCGAAGGTTAACACTGAAGAGACATGTATTGTCGAACTGCACATCGGGTGCAGAAAAATTGGTACCGTTAATGTTATTATAGCAGACTTTTCTCTTTGTCTGTAGACTGTTCACCTCCGGTTTTCGCAACTTTAATTTTTATTTTTAACGTCTAATTTTATTTCCTGTATCCATCATGGGCGATGAAAACAGTCCGTGACCTTGCAACGAAACAAATTTTTTTTTGATTGACAAAACATAGATATCTAACAGTAGAAGTATGGTATTAGACCGCATTGAGACTGTAACAACGAAATGGACCAAACAATATTTGAAGAAGGTCAAAAGAATATCAGAGAACTGGACATGGCTTGAATTTAAATATGATAAAGTGTGTATACGTTAATGGAAACACGTATACTATATCAAGACTTATATGGGACAGGTGTCTATTTAGTATGACACGTTTTTATGAATATAATATTTCATTGCTTGTGTAAAGATTGTTGCCAATCTTTAATTAAAAAACAATATCTTTGGTTTAGGATATTAAATAATGACTAAACAACTTTTAAAAGTATCAGAGATTATTATTATCAATAATAATAAATACAGGTAAATGAAATACAATATGTTAAAACGTTATATGTGTTTTATGTGTATGCGTTATTACCTCTTGGATTCTTTTAAGCTTGGTTCAAATTCGTTTCGTTATAAGAAAAGTCCGGTTTTTATAGTTCTTAGCACGCATTATCCTTGCGTGTAAGAATATAGTCCGTTGCCGGTCAAGGTTTATCATGTAAATAACTGTCAGTGCGTAAATAAATATGAATTATAAAGAAAGCAAGCACGATGTCATAAGTCTCGACACCGATTCAACAATATAAAGCATGTAAATACAAGTAACTAAAGAAATGTAGGATTCATAACAAGCTAGAAAACAAAGATGTTATTCGAACGCCACATGTTGGCGGAATTTCGTAACGTTAAATCGGCAACTGTCAAATTTGCCGGGAACGACGTTACGTTTACAAAAAGGTACTGCCGCGATACTTAACGTTCACAACAGCTTGTATATGCATGCCCGGGGAACATCACAGACTAAAGGCAGGAAAATCGGCATGGTTATTAAGGCAAGATTCGATCGCACTCCAGGTTAAAACCATTAACTTCAGTGTTGATATGAATGTGATACTGAAGTTAAACCACTTAGATCCCTGGCTATTTAGACCAATTGATCACCTAAGCCTTTTAGCTTCGTTTAATGATTAAGCGTTTATCAATCAATATTCTGATTTTTTTAATTGATGAATAATATATTTCTCATGTTTCACTTTAGGCCTTCGCAGCAACATTTACGTAGACCTTGCAAATAGAATATGCATGTCCGAGTTAATACGATATTTAAGAATGTGTATTTCCTATCAAAACTTTCTTGATAAAGGATCGAGCCGTACAAGGAAGATGTTAAGCCAAGAGTTAAAAGGAATGAAAATGAAGGTATTGATTTTTTTCGAATGTTTTACATACCCAAAGAGTTACGGAAAATCTTTATCACCGATGAAGACCGATATGTTGTCGTGAACACAATGTAGTTACTTTTTCCTTGAATGTGACTTACCGAATTATACTTCATCGGATGTAAAATCACATGAGCAACACGACAGAAGAAACCAATCGATTGGATATGCCTACCCTTCAAGAATACCTGGGATAAGCCCCGTTTTTAATATAAAGTTCGCAATTTCTGTATTTAATTTTCCATGTAGTGATTTGTAGATTGTTATTTGTATTCCGATTGTTTTTGTGTCATGATATTGTCAGTAATCGTCTAACTATGAGTTTGACTATTATTTTGGTGTCATTCATCTGCCTTTTTCAAATCCATGCATTGGAACCTACAGAAACAATTATGATCCTACTAAAGAATATATTTCTAATAAGATATTTATGTGCATCCACTTAAACTTACCAACTGTCTGTACTTCGAAAATGTCTGTAACATTACTAGATCCATAGAGATTTCTTGAAAACATCCGAAACTCATAACCATAATTTGGAACTAAACCATCAACTTGATATACGTTGTTTATCGTGTCGTTGAAGGGTCCGATTAAGGACCATATATTTGTGTTTTTCAATCTGTATTGAATGAAAAACGATTGTTGAAAACCGCCATTGTACCCAGAAGTCCAACTGGCAATAAAACCAGTTGCAAGCCCTGTAATTGTAATGTTCTCCGGAATTGATGGTCGATCTGGGAATATATAACAGCCATTTTGAAATTAAAGCATATTTTAAATTCGGATCATGTAATAATTTGTGTATTAAATAATCTGCATACTGTTTTTTTTTTTTTGTGCGATCAATTAGTGTTGATGTTTAAAATATTGCGATTTCACGGTTGATTGGTTTTGTTTTCAACGTAGCCTCTAAGGTCAGATTAATCTATGTAGGATGGATATGTTTAACTTTTAAATATTCATACCCTCAAAGTCTATAGTCAGACTACCAATGGTATCCGTAAAACTGACTGTATCGGGCTGACCAATTAACCTTAAAAATTAGCCTCAGTAGACATATACACTGTAGAACCCTTCAAATCGCCAACTAGGGTTGATATTATTGTACTTGAGAAACAAAGCAGTCAAAAAATCTTTACAATGACTGGGGAACCATGTTAGATTTATTGAATCTAACGGAATGCATATCTCACAATTATTCCATACCCAATGTATATTTGACCAGCTTTTAGTGTCTGAGAAAGAGGTTTCTTCGCAATTAACTGTTCACATATATGTCTCGCCTGAACCCAGTTTTGAAACTATAATACGAATGATGAAATCAAAATAGTACTACTTTAAAAAATGGGCGAAAGATACCAGAGGGACATTGAAACTCATAATATATAGTACTTTCAAAATTTTGAATTTCAAAAAATCAATAATGAAGGGACACATGCTAACTAAATATTATTGACCATTAGTGTTTCATCTCAAACTTATTGCAAACGTTTTAAATTGAATAGACCATGACTAAGGGTGTTAGCCCAAATAATTTCTATGGATAAAAGTTGTGCTAGTGCCAATTCAATTATGTGCCAAATATCATTGCCTTAAGGGTATTGGTTCTCGAAGCGAAACCTACACTGAAATCTCATCAACTGAACATAAAAATACGGCAAAGACCAAAATCTCAGGAACACGTCATCAGTAAACAAAACATGAAATAAAAAAGTCTTAATTTGTTGCTTCTACAATGTGTACAAACATTTTAGGCCATAGACGTAATCGTCTTTGCCGCTTCCCGAACAAGCGTCCAATTTTTCATATTCGACAACAATCTGTGAACTAGTTTTACCAATAAAACAATGTTTAAAGATCTGCATTAGTAAATGCAGTTATAAGAATTGATTACTTATAGAATAATTTTATTTAAAGGATCTAATCGTTTACTCGGATTATATCTAAATGGCCTTAAAAATTAGGATGAGCTATTATGATTAAAATAAGTTTTCGACATATAAAGCCATAGTGTTTGTTACAGTCTGGTGTGTCCCTTATTTCTGTTTTCCGATTTCTGTAGTTAAGTTTAAACTTATTTTATTGTCTAAATAAACAATAGAACTGAATATAAAAGTTAGAACAAGTGAAAACAATCCTCTATAAAATTACATTACTGCAAGATGACAGCAATTATAATATTTTAAGTACAATATGGAAACAATACAATATATAATAAGTACATCATGTTTAAACAATATCAGTTGTATACGAGTACATTTGAATATTAAGCAATACTAAATATTTTTTTTGTATGGCGTGTTTAACTGTGTATATTTCTGAAATGGATTTTGTTTTGTTTAACACTAATTGGATTTGTTCAAAATAGAATGTGTTTTATGAAAATAGCAACTAAGTATTTTTATAAGAATCGGGCCGTTGCATGGTTTTCTCTTTGTATTGGGTTTTTACAGTCTATTATACGTTATTGGTTTTGATCGTTTCTTAAGGCCGTATGGTGAGATTTAACTGTTTACATTTTGTTCTTTAGTAGATGAAAAGTCCTTATTCCACATCTCATTATTATTTCACATGGATTGTTGATGATATTTTTTTTTCAAAAACAAACACAAATGAATCATGTTGTTAGGAAATATCATACCTGCAGACTGGAACTGCACTTTAAAATAGCTAGAACCTTCTCCGTTTGTGACTAAGAATGTATAGTTTTGAAAGTCAGAATACTCAACATACTGGAAAGTAGATGAAACTACAAACCCGGATAAATTCAATTTAACACCATGCCAAACATCCGAAATTTGTATGTTACTTTCTATTGATACAGGTTTTGTCTTCCCATCTTCTGCTGTAATCTTGACATCAGATATTTTCGGAAAACTACGGATTTTTACATTTAACTTAACTTGCTCGCCAGGTATGCCGTACTGATTTCTGCGATTTCCTGCAACAAACCTTGGGATATCTGCCAAAAAAGTGTTTACTTCTGATAGTGTTTGTTAAACTTGATTCATTAGAATTAAACAATACATTTGTGAAATAAATATAACTTATATGTATAAAGATTTTCTTCTGTATAATGTCTGTATGAAAGCCGAACGGTCACTTGATGGTTAAAACCTTTATTTCTCTTTAGATGGTAACGAAATTTGAATAACTCTTATGAGTTAAAAACTAAAAGTAATATGAAACGAGTGACTGGTGAAAAATTAATGTTTATCCTATTCTTAAACCAATGCGTGAATATATCATAAACTTAGTCTTCTTCTCACGAGTTTATCATTTTTTAGACATCCATATCGTATAATCGTTTGTTTAGATGTGAAAATATATCAGCTAATAAGAAGCAGATGGGCGGATCTAAAGATACAATATTACGTCACTTTTTCGACGGACTTAAACATTATACCGATGAGGTTATGCAGGATACTATTCACAAACCGTCACAAAAAGATGAATGGCCTTCATTTATCATGTTTAAGTTCTTAGGAAAAAGATTGAAACAATAAAAGGTTAAAATTCCCGAATTGCCTTCAACCTAGCCTTGAACTACGCAAAACCTCCAAATCGTATCGTAAGTCACAAAACACACGGAATACCAAAAATTAAAAAAGAAATCAAATAGTTACTAAACCGCATAATTATGTTATACTACAACAACAACGGTAAACAACAAGTCAACAAGCAACTAACGACAACTACTGAATAACAGTCTACTGTTTTGAAACAAGAACAAAAAGTATAAGTCGAGGATGGGCATGTTTGTGTGCGCTTATCCTCCTACGTATAACAGAAACAGGTGTATACAATTAAACTGGAAAATCATGTAGAAAGGGTTTACCTCATCAGATCGGTACTAACCCCTCGATAAAAATACAGATAGAGACAATGGATGCAAACCTTACACTACTCGGAGTTAATGATTGGTAGATCAAATCATAAAACAATCTCAAAGACTGCAATGACAATAATTACCTACTTGAGTATTAGTCTAGACACTTTCAATATATTACCCATGAAAAAGTGTATGGATGTTATGTTTTATTTAGTTAAAAATACCTGGGATTCTTATATCTATAGATGAATTCCTATATTTTACACCATTCCGCCCAAAAATTCCGTTTGATACGGTACAAATGTATGATCCGCTATTCTGATAATTTGTACTCAGTAAAATCAAAGTTCCATTTAGTAGTCCAAATGGCCTGCGGATTAGATGTCCTGTATCAGAAAAGTGTTGCCATGGTAAATAGTCATATTTGGACGGAATGCCTCTAGCAACGCATAAAATTTTGATTTTATCAACATCTGTTTGTTTTTCAATATTCACGTCTGGTGTGTCTAAAATGTACAATCGTATATATTAAAAGAGATCTCGATTTTCATGACATAATACGATTTTTACATTCAATAGTCACAATTGGGTTGAAGAGAATGAATCTGCTGGTGCCTTTGTGGTTTCCGCGGTGTTTTTGGTGTTCGTGTTCTGTGCAGTGATTTGTAAATCGCAGTTGTTTTGTTGTAGGTTTTTCACTGGTGGAGATAGTTGAACATGTTTTCGACGACCTGCATGTTTGTTTTTTTTTTATTTTGTGTGTGTCTACTTAGTACATTTGCTTTTATTTTCACTACTCGAATTATTTAGAAACACCACTTCATGATAGTGGTATATCTTGTCACTTGCAAACGATAAAGTATATTTCACTTGCTATGTATATGGTTAACAAAACAACGAAATAATTACACGTGATTGATACAATTAATGAAAACGAATCGTTCGTACTAAACTATATAATAAGCTCAGTATCTTTTAGCAGTAGCCACAAAACCAGGTTCAACCCACATTTTTTCTTCAAGTGTCATTTACCAAGTCAAAAAATGTCTATTGTTATCTTATAGTTCGTTTCGGTGTGTATCATTTTAGTGTTTCTGGTGTGTCGTTATTCTCCTCTTATATTGGATGTGTTTACTAAAATTCTATAGTAATATTTCATTTTGGAATACAAACTGCATGATTCAAAACGGAGAGAGGCCAGGTTCTAAGTCAAATAAATAGTATATTGCTCAGTAAACGTTTCCATTTATTCGAATATGTTGACCACAAAGGAACTATGTTAGGCGAGTTGACTTGACTTCTTTCGATTTCGATCGCTTAACTTAATCATAATGTAAACAGTATTTGTTTCGAACACATATGATCCCTTACCGAAAAAATTAGCCTACTACAAATAGTTCTGCTGCGAACTTGCTGCAGACTTGCAGCGAACACAGAGTCTGTATTTGCGGCATGTTTGCTGCAAATACGCTGCAGGTCTGCTGCAAAAATGTATATGTAAATGAGTGTTTGCGGCAGACCTGCTGTAAACATTTTTATGCAAATTAATCCTTCTCCTGTGTGTTTGCAGCATACCTGCTACGCGTTTGCTGCAGACCTGAGGCAAACATTTATATTCAAATTAATCTTTCTGCTGCGTGTTTGCTGCAAACTTGGAGGAACTACATAATGATTATACAATCAACCAATGTCATGTCGTGTACACATCACATTATCTATATTACACAGTAAATTCTGAAAAAGTTTAGTTACATACATACATGTACATACAATAATTCGAATGCTTTGTCATTTGCAAAATTATCATAGCAAAGGTTTATTCCTTTAAAAATAGTTTTAAAGATTTCTTGTTTATTTGAAATTTATTTTGTGCATTTATACTGCTTTTTAATTAATATTTTCACAGAATTCAACTTGAATTATAACAACGCAATATCTAATAAATTATAATCTCCAAACATTCTTGAGTGTACTTCTTGCAGGTATTTATTGAGGGGACAAAATATGTTTACACGTCTATGAAGAATTAATACTTACAAACAATGTCTTTGTAAGCTTTACTTTTAATTTCCAACCTAAAATGCTCCCTAAATACTAGTATTTTGTATGATAACATGACTCAAACACCTTTAACATTTTCAAATTTCAAATCCTTATCTTTCAGGAAGTTACTAATAGGCATGCTCAGTCATTTTATGTAATTCTTGCAATGCTCTTGCAAACATATAGAATTTTCAAAAATTCCTGCAATCTAGATGCGAACATCCCTTCAACTCTAGTGTTTCATACAATCTTATATATATATACTAGTATTTGCAAATATACAAGTTTCTGCAAACTTGCCGCAAGCTTGCAGCAAAAAACTGCAATGTTTGCAGGAGGTTCGCAGCAAGCTGCTAACTTCTGCAAACATTGTTCAAAGCGTTCCTGTAAGCTTTTTGTTTGCAGCAGACCTGCAGCAAGTCTGCTTCAGTTTTGTAAGGGATGGTCAATACAATTTTAAAATGCGAAATTGTTTATTTATTGGTTTAGTTATATTGTACTTGTTGTAACATTCAATATTTTGTATTTCATACACTAGTCCTGACCTATAAATGCTGTAGTTATTAATTTCTGTGTCATTTGGTCTCTTGTGAAGAGTTGTTTTATCATACCACATCGTTTATATCTAGAATCATGCAATTACAGGGTCATTTAAGATTATTTTTAGCATTAAAATACAATTATTAAGCACGTGGGAAGTCGCATAAGGCAAATAAACACATCTTTTATAATCAGCTACCATTATAACTGAACAGTAAGACAAATACAAGTATGGATAAGATGGAAAGTATATATCCATGGGTTTAATTTTTTTTTTAATGATTTCATTTTCAATACTCTCCTGTTAATTGTTCTTGCCTTTACGTACATTGTACAACGATATCTACGTATTGTTCGTCTATTCCTATCTCGTTTGCTGCCTGACATTTGTAGGCTCCTGCATCCCGTCTGGTAATTATAGGGAGTACTAAATCCTTGCTACTGGATACAGTTTTGTCATTTTCATCTACCCATGTTATATTGAAAGGATCGGGGTTACTGTTTACATGACAGGACACTTTTAAAGCCTCACTCTCATTTATGAAAATTTTAGCTTTTCCTTCGATTTTTACTGTAGGCGAGTCTGAAAATATAAAGTACAAATATTAAACATAAACATACATACATAACTACTAGTACATAAATTCGATATAAGATATGTTGTATGCTTATACAAGTATGTTTTACTTTCAAGTATGTCACTTAACATACAAGATGAAATCACTGTTGTAATCATCCTTGCTTAACTATTATTTTTCATGGTAGGAATAAAATAAGTGTAAAATACATCAATTATGTGTACTCATTTGTTAAAAATCATAGTAAAGAATTATTAATCTAGGTCGTATTGACTAAAGTATGATATTGACATGAATTTAGTATATATATTACAGTTTCCCTTTTTAAATTTTTGAATGTCTCTCTTATTTGCAGAATTAACTACCCGGTACTCTTGGCTTAGTGACATTTCTTGTTAGACACTAAAATGTTATAAGATACCAAGGGGTTATTACACAACATCGAAGTCGATGAAAGAAAAGATGGTTACATCAATATTAAAAAAAAGTGTAAAGTTTAATAACACTAAATAGTAAGTACAAGAATCCGACAAAAGCAGAGGAGGAACTAGGCAGTTTGGAAATGGTATTTGATTTAAATCAACTAATAGCGATAATCACGTTGTTAGTCAAAAGGTCTCATACCTCAAATTCTCTGTTTGAAGAATAAATACGAGTGTTCTGAAAGAGTAGGCAGTTTTTTACACTAGTATTCGTATACCTGTCACGTTGTCCATTAAACATATTCAATGTGATTGCTGTCTTTGATCAAACAAAAAATTGGTATCATGGTGGAATTGTGTGTTTAACAAAAATAATAGAATTGATCTTTTTGGTATTTGTACACTTATTATGTTCATGTGAAGGTGATATCAAATGTAGAACATTTAAAAGTTTTGACTTACTGAGAAATTCAATACATTTTTCTAGGAATTGTGTCAAATGTTTAAATTACGTACATTTTATAAACAGCACAGCTGTATCATTCAGTTGTTCTTCTAACTCTAGACTCTTTGTAGAGCATTCAATAACTCCTGAGTTATCTTTCCTAGTTGGGACAAAACTGTATGATACATTGTTACCAACTTCTTGACTAATGATGGTTGTATTACGTTTCAGGTACACAGTGACTGGCGGAATGCCATTCTGAACTACGCATCGTAAATGTATTTGTTGTCCTTCTTGTCCATCAATAAATATATTCTGGCGTTTATCAAGAATCTGTAGATTTTTTGGAGGTCCTGTGCAAACAAACTCATTGTAAAGATGAAAAGTAAATGAATACATTCAATATGTTTAATTTGCAATGTTAAAAAAGATAGAAAATGTAAGGGTTATATACCAGACACAGGTTGTTTCCTTTTTCTTTTTCCTTTTTCGATATTCAAATTTTTAAAAATATTACAAGTGAGTCCAAACTGAATTTTTTTTTCACTCAAAATTTTTTTCACATTTTTTTCCCCTCCAAATTTTTTCTAAAAAAAAATTTTCACAAAATTTTTTTTCTCAAAATTTTTTTTTTCCTTATTTTTTTTCCGTTTCCTTATTCGTTTTCTTTTTCCTTATTAAATTTTCATTTCCTTATTCAGTTTCTTTTTCCTTATTCGGTTTCTATTTCCTTATTCGATTTTCATTTCCTTATTCGATTTTCATTTCCTTATTCGGTTTCTTTTTCCTTAGTTGGTGTCTTTGTCCTTATTCGATTTTCATTTCCTTTTTCGATTTTCATTTCCTTTTGTGGTTTCTATTTACTTATTCGATTTTCAAAAGGAAATGAAAATCGAATAAGGAAATAGAAACAGAATAAGGAAAAAGAAACCGAATAATGAAAAAGTAGCTAAATAAGGAAATGAAAATCGAATAAGGAAAAAGAAAAAGAAACCGAATAAGGAAATGAAAATCAAATTAGGAAATAGAAATAGAATAAGGAAAAAAAGAAACCGAATAAAGAAATGAAAATCGAATAATGAAATAGAAAACGAATAAGGAAACGATAAAAAAAATGAGGAAAAAAAATTTGAGGAAAAAAATTTTGAGGAAAAAAAAATTGAGGAAAAAAAATTTGAGGAGAAAAAAATTGAGGAAAAAAAATTATTTGAAAAAAAATTTGAGTATAAATTTAGATAAAATATGTGTGAAACAAAAATCAGTTTGGACTCTGATTTGAATATTGAAAAAGGAAAAAGGAAACAACTTGTGTCTGGTGGATTACCAACCTGTTTAAAATTGCATAATATAGGCCCATTATACTGAATCAGATGTACCAATTATAAAGTCTAAATATAATTAACAAACAAAAGTGTATCTGTAACTTAAAATAACTTATATACTTACTTCTCAAAATAAGTCTAAAGTTTTCTTCGATTTGAAAACCTGCAGAGCATCTATATATCCCCTCAGCAGAATGTGTTAAATTAGAAATCTCTAAATTGAATTCTCCTACTTCTTGATTGCCAGTAATTTTCACATGAGTTAGTTTTTGGCTAATATGAGATCCATCAGAATATATCTGCAAGCCTGGAGGACCATACCATGAAATAGGTGGTGATGAAGAACGCCCAGAACACATCAACGTAATGGATTGTCCTTTTCCGGCGTAAAGTATGCTTATTCCAAAGCTAAAACCTAATAAGGTATCAACGTTTAATATTTTGCTTTTTGTACCCAATCGCAGAAAAATGACTATCTACATGAACTAAGTTTTAACAATAACAAATACCATGAATACAAATAGTATAATATTAACAGCTAAATTCTTATATCATTCATTTCTGTAATACATATATGTCTGTCTTTTAAAAAAATCACGATCGAATGCTTAGACAAAACCTCCAATGCTGTTTTAGAATATGATTTATATATGTGTGGTGAAAGAGGTTTTGCAAATAATAGATATCAAAATAACAAAAGTTGAAAATAACAATACTTCATCAATTAAGTTATAACAAAAAATCAGCAAAAAGAGATGAGTTTAATTGTATATCTAAAACGTAAAATAGCTTACCATTGACAGCTAACAAAAATACTAAATACACAGTTATCTGCACCATCTTTGTAGTTTTTGTAGACTATCAACGCAAGTCAATTCGGTAGACGAATTAAAGAATGGAAATTACCATTGATGCAGAGGCAAGTAAAATACATTCCCGTGATCATATAAAACTATTACATTAATATATTTTCATTGAAATTTCAAAACAATCGCAAGAATGATTCATTTTTTAAACATAATAAGTGGAAAATGTCGTATATCAGAACTTATTTTTCCTGCTTTTGCTATTTTTGTAGTTTTCCTAAATTTTTAGTTTATGAACTTGACATATATTAAATTCATATTGATTCGATTATTAATAGAATTCGATTTCCTGTTGACATTGATATGTTTCCGTATCATAGATATTTAAACCTGAATTAAAAAAAAAAAGCGTTGTCAAATTTGGACTTTGTCAATCATCTTCAAGAAATAACTTAGTACTATAACTAAGCCTTGCTGTTTGTTACTATGAGCTATGCTTCATAGACAGACCAAAACAGCACACACTTATGATTACGTTATTCGTGGATTTGATTTATAAAATTTATTATACTATCAATATATTATTGAGAACCACCGCAAATAAGTTTATTTATTGGGTAGATATGATCATAACCGCTAAGAGTTTCATTTCAAATGTAGGCTCCTGGAAACTAAATTTAGAAAGTTCCATCATCCAAAGTAAAGAAGATTGGTACTTTTGTTGCAGTAGCCGATTGCATTTTTGAACCTAACAGTAAAATCAGTAAATCATCAAATTACACATCTTTATTCTTAAGATTCATTAGTTCTTCCGAATTTGTAAAAATTTGGGGTTCGGTTGTACTCAACCTACATTTTATTGTTCTCGTAAGATTTTGGTACAGAACTGAAGTTAAATAACTCAACTGAAACCTGCAATAGAAATATGTCTGCCATCAAGTGTTACACACTCATTAACAATTAACCACATCATGATATCAATTACAAAAAAAATGTTGTTTAGGCTGAATATAACTGTTCCGGACCATATGAAAATTTGGACCATACGCGTATACTTAGTATAGAAAGTCCCTGTATGAACATACATATACTAAAAATAAAGTGTATTTGCTGTTTACTACCAATTCCAAGTTAACTTACTATCCATGGCAGTCACTGATAGTAAAATATATCATTGACCGCCGTGGATAAACTTGAAATTGATTGTAAATAGCAAATACACTTTGTTCATAGAGCCCCCTCTCTTCAGTATGACCAAAGGATAAAAAAAACCCGGGGAAATAATTGTTCAAAAGTACAACGGAAATTTTAAAACAGCCCTAAACGGAAGTCTAGACTGGGATCCCGCTATATTATATAATCATCTTGTTTTGTATGAAATATGTAATATGCACATTGATCTAGACAGGCGAACCAGTCTAAACGGAAGTCTTGTCCACGATTTTAATAGTCCGTCCGATGACGAAAACAATATCCGGACGTCATTATTTTCGTTTTCCCCCGTAAATAGCCTTAACTGAATAATCATAAGCAATGATGACAAATGCGACTAAGCATGGTACCCAGAGTTATAATGATCAATCTATTGTGGAAGGAAGAGAACCGACACACAAAATGAGGTCTTCTCATTTAATAGTAAAGATGATACTATTGTCCTGGTAGAGACATTTAAACACAAGAGTGCACACGCTGAAATGTCTCGCCTTCTTTACTAATCATTGATATTATGTTGATAGTCTTAAGTATAAAGCTTTATAACAACTGTCACATAGCTTAACATTTACCAAGATAACAAAGACCAATGAACCATGAAAATGAGGTCAAGGTCAGGTCAGATGAAACATGCCAGACAGAAATGTACAGCTAACAATGCTTTCATACAACAAATATAGTTACCTCTTACTTATAGTTTAAAAAAAATAGACCAAAACACAAAAACTTAACACTGAGCAATGAACCGTGAAAATGAGGTCGAGGTCAAATAAAACCTGCGCGACTGACATATAGATCATATAATATTTCCATACACCAAATATAGTTGACTTATAGCATATAGTATTAGATAAAAAGACCAAAACTAAAAAAAATAACTTTGACCACTCAACCATGAAAATGAGGTTAAGGTCAGATGACATCTGCACGCTAGACATGTACACCTTACAATCATTCCATAAAACAAATAAAGTAGATCTATTGTGTAAAGTATGAGAAAAAGAGACCAAAACACAAAAACTTTACTATAACCACTGAACCATGAAAATAAGGTCAAGGTCAGATGACACCTGCCAGTTGGACATGGACACCTTACAGTCCTTCCATACACCCAATATACTTGCCCTATTGCTTATAGTATCTGAGATATGGACTTGGCCACCAAAACTTAACCTTGTTCACTGATCCATGAAATGAGGTCGAGGTTAAGTGAAAACTGTCTGACGGGCATGAGGACCTTACAAGGTACGCACATACCAAATATAGTTATCCTATTACTTAAAATAAGAGAGAATTCAACATTACAAAAAATCTAACTTTTTTTCAAGTGGTCACTGAACCATGAAAATGAGGTCAAGGACATTTGACATGTGACTGACAGAAACTTCGTAACATGAGGCATCCATATACAAAGTATGAAGCATCCAGTTCTTCCACCTTATAAAATATAAAGTTTTTAAAAAGTTAGCTAACACCGCCGACGCCGTAGCCGCCGCCGCCGGATCACTATCCCTATGTCGAGCTTTCTGCAACAAAGGTTGCAGGCTCGACAAAAATTAAGTATCTCTGTTCATCGTTGATATTATAGACAAAATTTCTAGATGAAGAACAACAGTAGCAGCGCTGTCAGGAAGAATGTACTGTCCTTTGCCAAGATGTAAATAAGGTTTCGTTAAACTATAAAGTCTGATCAAAAGTAAAGCAGCAGGGACACAATATAATTTAAAAATAAATATCTGTTCCTGTAAAAGTTTCTATGGATAAAATTGAGAAGGGAAATCCAGAATGTGCAAATGAGACACCAACCTGACCAATGATCAAATCACAGCCGAGGGCACAAATGGGTCATCAACACAGCGAGAAAATCCCACACCCGAAGACGTGCTTTAGTTGGCCCCTAAACAAAAATGTATAAAAGTTCAGCGATAAGGACATCATTTATTTCATTATAAAACAACATAATAATAGTAAAGACAATTATTTAAGATATTCTTTTTCTTATGCGAAGTTAAATTGAGTCTAGTGTACATTCAGTCTCAAAGTTTTCAATTAGTTTTATTAATATAAACTAGGCAACAAGAATTATCATGCCTCGACTAGTGATTGCTAAAGAAAAGTTCAATACTATTGTAACTGACTGTAACAAGTACAAATTTATAAACAAAGATCACACTTTTTAAAAAAGAGACATCTAGTTGTCATACCGGTGGTAAGTATGGGCATAATGGTAAGTGTGTTCCTCTGTTATGCTAGTTTACACTCAATTACTTAGCAGATTCAGGAGTTTTATTCGTCGCCCATTTGCGCTGGCATATGAGTCAGGAATGGCATCATACTCAAACCTAGTATCGCGATGAATGTTCAAAAGTATTAAACCATTCATTCTGTCCTCTCCCATTGTTGATCTTTTTTTTTTCTTTTTTTTTTTTGCTTTTTACAAAGTTTTAGGAAAGAATGTCCTCGTTCTACTGTTGCTGTAGATATCATACTGGTAAAAAGAAGGAGTACACGTAGACTCATTGCAATGTTAGGATACAATTTGGTGTTATTTTGCTTAATGTTTTTCCTATGGTATCTGTTTTGTCATCTGAATTTTCCCAATCTCGCTTCCATAACCTTACTTCATTTTTGAATGATGAACATGACGGAATGCCATCGATAAAAAATCGTTTGATTTCATCAACTTTTACACTAATCAACAGTGTAAGGTGAGCAGAAAGCAAACAAAGAGCTAGAGTACTTGTTCTTCTGGCATGAGTAAAACGATATCCAAAATTCCATAATAAGGTGATCTACGTACGGTTTGAATCAATGAGCATCAATGCATTGGCTGTAGATTTAGACGTCGTGCCTCGTACCTCACTACTGACATTCTGTCCTTACTTTTCGTGGATTCATTGTCTCCTTCGTCACTTAATATGTATGAAAACAGTGTATTTGGATTGCTCGTACTCATTTTCGGATTCTGTAAAAGATCTGTAAACTTTGGATTCCTGGTATAGTAATCGGCGTTCAGTGACAATTCGCATGAAGGAAGAAGTCGTATTTGGTCAGAATATGTTTCTTTGTCTGAAAAATTAAAGAGAACTCGAAGTTAGTTGATTGTAGGAATAAAAAATAATATTCTTCCTATTTAACTATAATTCTGCTTATTTGCAAAATCCTTACAATAAGGCACACATAGTAGTGCAAAGGGCCTAGACAAGCATCCTACAACTCGTTATGCAAAGTAAAGTGGAAGTAGGTGTCTGACTGACAGATTCGAAAAGCGCACGAACGTTAAACGTTCATTGTGTTAAAATTCAAAATATCGTCAAACAGGTAGACTAGTACGTATCTGACGGATCCAAATATCATCCTGATCTAATGTGAAGTCATTTTGTTTAGTGGTTATTGAAGAAATAGTGAAGAAAATACTTACTAAACAGACGTAGGGACGGACGGTTGGCTTTACGTACGGACGGACATATTGACGGACGGACTGACGAAGGTTTATACGAATAAAGTGAATGCAATATAGATCCGCATTGTTAAATGACAACGAATCTCAAGTAATCGGGGTTTTTTTTGTAGTCCTGTCTACATCTGGCAAACATGATTATACATTTAATAAAATTTCAAGTAACAATTAAAAAAAAATATCAACTTGAGTTAGAATGAAGTGGAAGTCAGTATTAATATAGGTCACCGCAAACGGTACGGCATTCAATGAAGAGAGAGAAAAAACAGGTCATACTGTATAGTCCGCTTAAAGGGCCCTACATGAAAAATCTTTATGTGAAACAATTTTAACGAGATAACTGCTTATTTTGATTTACTTCAGCTTTATGCCCTGTGAGGCGGGGAATAGATTGGAGTTTATATTTATGGAAATCAGTTCGATCTTTTAACAGACCATAAACCGCTTGAGTGTTTTTACACTACGAAGTCGAAAGTATGTGCTCGAATTGATCTCTATGTTCTCCATATACATATACAAAAAGGTAGGTTCCAGGACCGAAAATATGGGCGACTTGCTATCACGTATGAAACATATATGCCAATAAACGTGGTGGTGCGTGCAAGAGTGATATTCGTGTCGTCGGTCAAGTTATAGTTAAAGGCAAGACCGTGTAAATAAAATGTCCACACCCTTTGCACCTTCCCGTTTTAAAGTGGTTGAGAAAACTGGTAATAGTGTATTGGTTGAATCTGGTCAAAGGTTCTATACACGAGAAATAGGATACATTTAAAAAAAAATATTGAGAGAGAAAATAATGATTTATCTTGCTCACAATCTGATGTAAACAAAATTGCAGAGTACAAAATTATTTCTAGTCACAAAGATGATTTAGTCTGATAAAAAATAGTGTTAGTTTCTAGTCAAGATAAAACGTGTAGTATGAAAGATAGACCAGTCAGAATGAAAAGGTTACCGTCAAAGTTTGACGATTTCGTCTTGAAATAATGTGTACCGTTATGAACAATCATTGAATATGGATGTATATTATGAAGGTATTAATAACATTTATCAGATTTTTGTTGACATATATTTTTGACAATATTGTTAATTTGAATCTTATATTCAAACCAAATTGACATATGGTAGCTTATTTTTTTTAAAGTTTTTATTTTTTATTTTTCCTATTATAAAAAAATCAAGATGTTTTCAAATCTAAAATAGAAGAGATGTATAATATTGAGGAGATGTAGTGTTTGCTATATGTATATGCTTTGATCTTTGATGTATCAGTATAGAAAGACGGATAACTCTGATATATTTTGAAACAATTTATGTAAACTGCTTACCTCCCTTTGTACTGATATCCAATAGGCGACCCGAGCATTTCTTTAGCTCGGCAACTATTTTTTTTTGTCAAAATGATGTGGATCCTTGAGCATCTGAGCATACATGCAAGCTAAGCATTTAAGTCGTTTATAGACTGAGTTTGTAGATCTTTATTTAGGCCATACACATACAGTATATTATACATGATATCAGAGACATATCATATATATGTTTCTGATGATATATGTGAGCCAAAACTTGTTCCTGTGAAAAAAGTTCCAGTGGAACTAATTTCCCAGGAATTATTTTCTGGGAGAACTTTTTTCACAGACAATTTGTATATAATCTGTTCCATCTCTATGACATAAATTCCACACTTTACCTGGTGAAATAAGTTCTGGGTTAGTAAAATTCGTTCCTTACCATGTGAAATAACTTCCTTTTTGTGAGATTTGTTCCTTATCTGGTGAAATAAGTTTTGGATTTGTGAGATTTGTTCCTCACCTGGTGAAATAAGTTCCTTGTCTCTAAAATATGTTCCACTGGTTAAACAAGTTATCTTATATACTGAGCACCTGTCATCAGTGAGTTTAAAGTCATTATAAAAAACATGTATTATATTGATAATGTAATAAATAAAAAGTGCAAACATCCAATTTGGATCATGTGGAGTTTTAAAAGCAAAAGTTTAATAACATACTCAATAATACTAAAAATGACACTTATGAACCAGGAAAGAGTAGAATAAGATATAATTATAAAATCCATTCCGGAAAAAAAGTATTATAGTTAAAGCAGAAACATATATATTATGTTAGATATACTGTTCCCAGGTTGAAGATGATCGTTTGTACTTTTTTGAAAAGGACTTTAAGTGACTGATCAATTATATTAAAAGACATAAAGAAACAAAAGACACACTCTTTTAAAACTGTACAATGACCATGGCTAAGTTCATGTATGATTAGAACACAGGGCCGTAACTAGCCTCTTTTAATAGTGAGGCAAAACATATTCGCCGAGCGTAGCGAGGCGAAAAAAATTTGGCAAGGGGTCTGGGGGCCGCTCAAGGCTGCTCAAGGCCCCCAGAAGCTCTGAGAAAAATAACGCAAAATCATGCATTCTGAGGGTTCCACGGACTCTTTCTTACATTGAAACGCAAATAATCTTTAGCTATTTTTCGACAATGTTATGGTCTCAAAGCAAAAACATAGATTTATTTTAATTTAAGACTTTTAGGTTTTAGGGTCAACATTAAAAGAACGATATGTAGGATAAAGTAAAAATCGTATTTCTCATAATCATTAATTAATACCGGGTCTGTCTGTCTGTCTGCTCTTGTCTTGTATTGTGCTGACTTTGCCAAATTGGTGATTTTTTTTATGACTATATTTAAATAAAGTGACAGTGCAGTATTATATTTTAAGTACTAGTACTGCTTCAGTCGACACTAGGGATCATCTTGACCTTCTTTTACGGTCTTAATGATTATTGAAGTCCAAGACCCTCCAGCAACTATCAAGATGAAGAACAGGAATAAAAGCTTTGACCATTGATCATTTGTATTTTTTCTATGCATTGAATTTGTGTGCGATTAGGTCCCGTACACGTTTACTCCATATTTCTTATTTTCTGTCTAAACACGACTTAATGCAAGTTTAACCCTTCAATGTAAAAGGTCATATGGCAATACAATGCTTTTTTCAAATGATTTGATACCGGGAAATTGGTGGTCTTTCTTTAATTTAAACCATGTCAGCTATGTAGTTTTATCCACAGGAGCTTGGGTATATGATACAGATATTTTTTTTTGTCGTTGATTAAAATAGTAAATTTTCTATGTTTATAGTACATATCTATCACTTCTGTGCATGTCTCACCTATATATAGCTAGTTTCGAGTGATTAAAACGACTCAGAGAAAATACCCAATTTTACAATCCATACTAAGAAAAATTGCCGGTATTGTCTCTGAGTCTTTTAAAGCACTCGAAACTAGGTGAGACATACACAAAAGTGATAGATATGTATTATTAATATAGAAAATTGAATATCTTAATCAACGGAAAAAAGACAAAAATATATTTGTATTCTTTGATATCAATTATCAATTATCAATGCTGAAACGACAATTTTTTCTGTGTCCAGTATAGCATCGTAGATAGATATAGGAAGATGTGGTGTGAGTGCCAATGAGACAACTCTCCATCCAAATAACAATTTATAAAAGTAAACCATTATAAGTCAATGTACGGTCTTCAATACCGTGAGCCTTGGCTCACACCGAACAAAAAGCTATAAAGGGCCCCAAAATTACTAGTGTAAAACCATTCAAACGGGAAAACCAACGGTCTAATCTATAAAAAACGAGAGCCTATTCTTAAAATATTTTCCCGCACAATATCTGGACATCGGTGGACATGAAACATTGCAAATGTTTACAAATGAAAAACAACACTCAGACTATAGTCATAAAGTAGGACAATAAAAGAACAAAAGACAAAACCGAGACACAGAAGTACAAACAATAGACCATCAACTCCGAAAACCAAAAGTAAAATAGAAACATAGATCACGAAAAAAAATACAGGGGCGACATCAGGGAGTGAAGAGAACTTGCTTCTTGCAAGACACTTTCCGTGAAAACAATTTGATATAAATTAAGACAATCTTTTTTTCATTATATATATATTTTTTTTCCAGCATGAGGCATTTGCCTCATTTGCCTCAATGTAGTTACGGCCCTGGAACACCCATGACAGATCAACAGGAAACAAGGAGGTCGAATACCTCATAAACGATAAAACATAGATACAAATAATATTTCTTATCTTCATCCTTCAGTCATGCCTTCAATTGCAAATGTACCCCATGCAAGCAGCTGCACAGTACTATTACATACTAGGGGAATAGCTCTGGTAGCATGGATGGAGGCGATCACATACGGACACATAAAAACACATCTCCTTTTTCTACATTTTAATCAGACAAAGATGACGTCACAAACATAAATACAAAATACTGACAAAAGGGGAACAACTCTCTATTACAAACAGAAACATAATCTGACCATACATACTGATATATAACAGTCCTTATTTTCTGCGAAATAGGTTCGAGCAGAACATTTTCATTGATTTCTAATATGAGGCAGGCATTACCTGTAAATGGGGACGAAGTCTGTATGAATTATTTTTTTTGTAACTTAAATATTTGTTAAAAAAAAGAAACGGAAATACCGTAACGTTTCCGGTTTTGGTTCTGTTGTTAGGGATTTCAGTTGTGACGTTATTTAAATTATGACGTCATATGCAATGTAAACAAAGAAACGCTATCATCAGGTAACGTTTTTTCATATCAAGGAATTATTAAAAATGAAATTGGTATTGCGCGTTCCTTCCTATTTTATACTAGACTGATAAATATATATTTTACTCAAAGTTTCATACAAACGAGACCGGAAAAAGAAAGTACATTGTACATTTCTGCGCATGTCCGGGATTTCAAAACATGACATAAAAAAAATTGAACGATTTTGAGTTCATTAGTACAATGAAAAATTCGGGAAATTTTCCCAAATTTTTTTTTTATTGAATTTTCTACTGTTATTGGGGACTTCGTCCCCATATAAAAATACCTTCGTTCAAAACTAATATCGCAGGACCTTAATTATTTCACTTTATTTTTTAATTTTAATATTGGAACAAAACTCACGGTTCTGTGATTTTTGTTCCGGAACTTATTTCACACTTGGTTAAAAAATGAGTTCTGGAACAAATTTATAGTGCTGGAACATATTTTATGTGACATAAGTTCCGGTGGAACATATATTTCCTATGAAATTTGTTCCGGCGGAACAAATGTCACACCGGAACAAATTTTTTGTTACATATATACACATAAAAATTACATTTAAAGTTATGTCTCTTTTTTGTTGCAGGTATACTCCAAATACTCATTTAATATATTGTCTGTCCATTGAAGAGGGGGGATAGGAGGGGTCTTGATCCCGAAATCCCGAGGTCCCGAATTTAGGTAGCAATACACAGTTAGAAGTTTAGTTTCGCATTATGGCCCCTGTGAATTTTTTAAATATGAAAGTTTTTGTACAATAAAATTGATTTTTAGATAATTGAAGAATAATATAGCCTTCTTAGTGGGTTTATATGAACATTAAGATTGTTTATAACATGTTTTATAGGCCATTTATATGATTGACAGTCCGTATTTTCCTATCCGTACCGTTCATAGGTCCATACATTATTGTAGTGTTTAATCAAAACGGTAAGCGGAAGAGGTGGCACGGTAGTATTTGCATTCCAGAATTTAGGTTGCTCTTTTGTGTACCCTACTGAGGTAAATGTATCTAAACAGTGTGATTGGACAAAAAATACAGTATCAACTGAACATACTTTCCCAAACTGAGGGATGAATCAGGTGTAGAAAAATATGAAATAATTTTACATACAGATGAAAATGAATTTTTGAGAATTTTTTTAAATTTTGTATTCACTGCACCATAAAAGACCTAAAATGACTAGTGGCCTTAGGTTTCTAAAAATAGCAAAAAAAGTAAACGATCATGATACATATTCAAATTCATTTCTGAATAGTAAAATGAAAGTACTTCAGTTAAGTGTGAATGTAGATTTTTTTGCAGTGTTAGAAAGTGGTGAAAATTCTAAAAAGGCTATCATTATCCCTTATGGGCCAGGAAATACTACCGTGCCACCAAGAAGGGATCCCGTAGACCGCCCTACGTCACGATTCATGAATTATGCATATTCTATTTATAGGCTATTTTTAAACGATTCGGAAAATACTAATGCTAAAAATAGAACTTTCTTAACATGTAAAACTATCTTAAAAAAACGATGCAAAATCATTAACTTTCATGGAGAGTGGTAGAGGGTTATTTTCGTGGTACGTGATTGGGTTATTTTATTTCACGTTTAACGTGTTTTTACTTTTTTTATTTTACGTTTAGTCGTGCAAAACAGCGAGGTGTTCAACATGTTCTGCTTATGTAATTTTTATACGTGCTTCGTGATTCAAATGCTTATTTTGCGTGCTCAGTATTTAAAAAAAAAAAACAACACTAGACAGGGATCGTCAACATGGACAAGAACGAAGTTGATTTAATTTTGTTTCCGTGATAAGAAACGATAAGGCGGTAAGGCCAATGATGTTGTTCCTTTATTTGCATTTTAAAAGTTCAGAATATCTTTATAGAATAGAATAGAATAGAATATTTTTATTACCAAATTAGGGCCCCAGGAGGGCATATGATACAGACAATATTATTATAAACAATAACATATGCAATACACACACAGTAAAAGATATGTAACAAGTGTTATAAAAATGATAAAATAAAATAATATAACACAGAAAATACACTCAACAAAATAGTAGCAATGTATTATTATTCAATGAATACTATGTTGAAAATGACTCAAGTGCACCCGGTAAGTGTATCTTTACTTTGAGAAGACAAACATGAGGCATTAGTAGTTTGTGCGGAGAAATGTCAATATATATATAAAAAAAAAAATACAAAAAAAAATACAAAAAAATACAAAAAGAACCCAATAAAAAACAAAGCAATTAAGCACTCCCACATTTGACTATGAGGTATACTGCAAATAACAAAGTATATTTAATAAAGGATATTTAATATGACTTATATTTATATATATATATATATACTTATTTAAAAGCTGTAAATTATTTATATCATAAATGTGTACATACTAAGTAGGGATTATTAAGTAAAACAGAGAGTTCATATATACAAGAGGACAGTGACTCAGTCACAAAAGGTTCACCTTAAAGTCTTTATTTTTTTGTAAAGACTTGCAAATGTCCCATGCACGTGATCCCATGGCTTTGAATATACTATGGAGTTAATAATATTTTTATCATCTGCTTAATAGAGTACTTTGATGCCCTGTTGATTGTTTTTTATGTTTATTCTATAGGGCGTTCTACAGGATCCACTGGGCGGTCTACAGGATCTACGTTTGTTTAAAAATATATATCTACTATAAGACGTTCTAAAGTATCCCCCGTTATTTGTTTTTCAAGTATATACTATAGGGCGTTCTACACGATCCCCCGGTCGGTCTACTGGATCCCCTGTTTTCTCAACATAATATATCTACTGTAAGACCTTCTATAGGATTTCTATTGTTTGTTAATCAAGTATATACTAAAGGGCGTTCTACAGGATCCCCTGGGCGGTCGTCAGGATCCCTTGTTGTCTGAACATTATATATCTACTAAAGGACGTTCTATAAGACCCCCTGTTGATTGTTTTTCATGTTTATACTATAGGGCGTTCTACATGATCCCCTGGGCGGTCTACAGGATCCCCTGTTGTCTTTACATTATATATCTACTATAGGACGTTCTATAGGATCCCCTATGATGTTTGTTTATTATTTATATACTTAAGGGCGTAATACCGGATCCCCTGGGCGGTCTACAGGATGCCCTGTTGATTGTTTTTTTTATGTTTATACTATAGGGCTTTCTATATGATCCCTTGGGCGGTTTGCAGGAAACTATGGTTGGTCTGCAGGAATCCCTGTTTTTCAACATAATATAGGTACTATAGGACGTTCTATAAGACCTCCTGTTGATTGTTTTTCATGTTTATACTATATGGCTTTCTATATGATCCTTTGGACGGTCTGCGGGAAACTTTGGGTGGTCTGCAGGAATCTTTATTTTTCAACATAATATATGTACTATAGGACGTTCTATAAGACCCCCTGTTGATTGTTTTTCATGTTTATACTATAGGGCGTTCTAAAGGATAACCTGTTTTCTCAACATTATGTATTTACTTTAAGACGTTCTATAGGATCCCATGTTGTTTGTTTATCATGTATATTCTAAAGGGCGTTCAAAAGGATCCCCTAGGCAGTCTACAGGATCCCTTTTTGTCTGAACATTATATATTAACTATAGAACGTTCTATTGGATACCCTATTGTTTGTTTTTGATGTATCTAATAGAGGACTTTTAACGGGATCCCTTGGTCGGTCTGTGTGATCCCCTGCTTTCTCACCATTATGTATCTACTACAAGACGTTCTACAGGATCCCCTTTTGTTTGTTTTTCAAGTATATACTATAAGGGCGTTCTACAAAATCCCCTGGTCGGTCTACGGGATCCTCTGTTTTCTCAACATAATATATCTACTATAAAATGTTCTTTAGGATCCCCTATTGTTTGTTAATCAAGTATATACTAAAGGGCGTTCTACAGGATCACCTGGGCGGTCTTCAGGATCCCCTGGGCGGTCTTCAGGATCCCTTGTTGTCTTTACATTATATATGTTCTAAATGGCGTTCTATATATAAGACCCCCTGTTGATTGTTTTTCATGTTTATACTATAGGGCTTTCTATATGATCCCTTGTGCGGTCTGCAGGAAACTTTGGGCAATCTGCAGGAATCTTTGTTTTTCAACATAATATATGTACTATAGGACGTTCTATTGATTGTTTTTCATGTTTATACTAAAGGGCGTTCTACAGGATACCATGGGCGGTCTACAGGATCCCCTGTTGTCTTTACATTATATATCTACTATAGGACGTTCTATAGGATCCCTATGTTGTTTGTTTATTATTTATATACTAAAGGGCGTTCAACTGGATTCCCTGGGCGGTCTACAGGATGCCCTGTTGATTGTTTTTTATGTTTATATTATAGGGCTTTCTACAGGATCCACTGGGCGGTCTACAGGATCCCCATTTGTTTAAAAATATATATCTACTATAAGACGTTCTAAAGTATCCCCCGTTGTTTGTTTTTCATTTATATACTATAGGGCGTTCTATAAGATCCCCTGGGCGGTCTACAGTATCCCGTTTTCTCAACATAATATATCTACTATAAGACGTTCTATAGGATCCCTTGGGCGGTCTTAAGGATACTCTGTTGTCTTTACATTATATATGTACTAAATGGCGTTCTATAAGACCCCCTGTTGATTGTTTTTCATGTTTATACTATAGGGCTTTCTATATGATCCCTTGGGCAGTCTTCGGGAAACTTTGGGTGGTCTGCAGGAATCTCTGTTTTATAAGACCCCCTGTTGATTGTTTTTCATGTTTATACTATAGGACGTTCTAAAGAATCACCTGTTTTCTCAACATTATTTATCTACTATGAGACGTTCTATAGGATCCCCTATTGTTTGTTAATCAAGTATATACTAAAGGGCGTTTTACAGGATCACCTGGGCGGTCTTCATGATCCCCTGTTGTCTTTACATTATATATGTTCTAAATGGCGTTCTATATATAAGACCCCCTGTTGATCGTTTTTCATGTTTATACTATAGGGCTTTCTATATGATCCCTTGTGCGGTCTGCAGGAAACTTTGGGCAATCTGCAGGAATCTTTGTTTTTCAACATAATATATGTACTATAGGACGTTCTATTGATCGTTTTTCATGTTTATACTATAGGGCGTTTACAGGATACCATGGGCGGTCTACAGGATCCCTTGTTGTCTTTACATTATATATCTACTATAGGACGTTCTATAGGATCCCTATATTGTTTGTTTATTATTTATATACTAAAGGGCGTTCAACTGGATCCCCTGGGCGGTCTACAGGATGCCCTGTTGATTGTTTTTTTATGTTTATATTATAGGGCTTTCTACAGGATCCACTGGGCGTGTCTACAGGATCCCCATTAGTTTAAAAATATATATTTACTATAAGACGTTCTAAAGTATCCCCCGTTGTTTGTTTTTCATTTATATACTATAGGGCGTTCTACAAGATCCCCTGGGCGGTCTACAGTATCCCGTTTTCTCAACATAATATATCTACTATAAGACGTTCTATAGGATCCCTTGGGCGGTCTTAAGGATACTCTGTTGTCTTTACATTATATATGTACTATAGGACGTTCTATAAGACCCCCTGTTGATTGTTTTTCATGTTTATACTATAGGGCGTTCTAAAGAATCACCTGTTTTCTCAACATTATTTATCTACTATGAGACGTTCTATAGGATCCCCTATTGTTTGTTAATCATTTATATACTAAAGGGCGTTCAATAGGATCCCCTAGGCAGTCTACAGGATCTCCTTTTGTCTGAACATTATATATTTACTATAGAACATTCTACAGAATCCCTTGTTGTTTGTTTATCATGTATATACTAAAGGGCGTTTAATAGGATCCCCTGAGCGGTCTACAGGATCCCCTTTTGTCTTTACATTTTAAATCTACAATAGGACGTTCTATAGGATCCTTTATATTGTTTGTTTATTATTTATATACTAAATGTCGTTCTACCGAATCCCCTGGTCGGTCTACAGGATGCCCTGTTGATTGTTTTTTATGTTTATACTATCGGGCGTTCTACAGGATCCCCTGGGCGGTCTATAGAATCCCCTTTTGTTAAAAAAATATGCATCTGAGATAGGAAATTCTATAGGTTCCCCTGTTCTATGTTTATTATGTATATGTTATAGGGCGTCTATGATCCCTTGGGCGGTCTGCAAGATCACCTGTTTTCTCAACATTATATATCTATCATAGGACGTTCTATAGTATTCCCTGTTAATTGTTTTTCATGTTTATACTATAGGGCTTTCTATATGATCCCTAAGTCGGTCTGCGGGAAACTATGGGTGGTTTGCAGGAATCCCTGTTTTTCAACATAATATATGTACTATAGGACGTTCTATAAGACCCACTGTTGATTGTTTTTCATGTTTATACTATAGGGCGTTCTAAAGGATCACCTGTTTTCTCAACATTATTCATCTACTATAAGACGTTCTATAGGATCCCATGTTGTTTGTTTATCATTTATATACCAAAGGGCGTTCAATAGGATCCTTTAGGCAGTCTACAGGATCCCCTTTTGTCTGAACATTTTATATTGACTATAGAACGTTCTACATGATCCCTTTTTGTTTGTTTATCATGTATATACTAAAGGGCGTTCAATAGGATCCCCTGGGCGGTCTACAGGATCCCCTTTTGTCTACATTATATATCTACTATAGGACGTTCTATAGGATCCCCTATATTGTTTGTTTATTATTTATATACTAAAGGGCGTTCTACCGGATCCCCTGGGCGGTCTACAGGATGCCCTGTTGGTTGTTTTTTTATGTTTTTACTATAGGGCGTTCTACAGGATTCGCTGGGCGAAAAAATATGCATCTGAGATAGGAAATTCTATAGGTTCCCCTGTTCTTTGTTTATTATGTATATATTATAGGGCGTTTATGATCCCTTGGGCGGTCTGCAGGATCCCCTGTTTTCTCAACATTATATATCTATCATAGGACGTTCTTTAGGATCCCCTGTTGATTGTTTTTCATGTTTATACTATAGGCCCATCTACATGATCTACTGTTGTTTGAGCATTTTATATTCTTCAGGATCCCCTGTTTGATTTGTATGCATCTAGGATAGAACCTTCTATAGGTTCCCCTGTTTTTTAAACATGTATCTACTTTACGTATATACTAGAGGGCGTTTTATAGGATCCCCTGTTGTGTAATAGTCGTGTATCTGCATGCTGAAGGGCGTTCTATAGGATCTCCGGGGCGGTCTTTAGAATAACCTGCTGTTTTTTCATTATGTTTCTAGTATACGACGTTCTTTAAGATCCTCTGGGCTGTCTATATGATACCCTGTTGGTTGGTATTGTTTCATAATCATGCATCTGCTATAGGGCGTTCTTTAAGATCCCCGGGTCGGTCCATAGAATCTCTAGGTCGGTCTATAGGAGCCCTGTTGTTTGTTCATAATGTATCTATTGGAGGGCGTTCTACAGGATCCCCTTGGCGGTCTATAGGATTCCCTGTGGTTTAATAATTGTGTATCTGCTATAGGTTGTTCTATAGGATTCCGTTCGTTGTCAAGTAATCATGTATTTACTAGGGAGCGTTCTATGGGATCCCCTGGTGGGTCTATAGGATCACCTGTTGTGCAATATTCGTGTATCTGCTATAGGGCGTTTTATAGGATCCCCAGGGCGGTCTATAGGATCCCCTGTTCGTTGTTCATGTATCTATAACATGGTGTTCTATACGATACCCTGGGCGGTTTATAGGATCCCCGGGTCGGTCTTAGGATCCCCTCTTGTTTAATAGTTCTGCATCTGCTATAGGACGTTCTTTGTTATCCCTTTCAAAGGGGGCATATTATATTGTTATTGTTCGTTTCTTTTTTTTTTCATTTCGTTTATAATATATCTTCTTAAGTGTATAATATATCTTCTTAAGTGTATAATATATCTTCTTAAGTGTATAATATATCTTATTGAATTAATAAGATATCCTATAAAGTATAAAAGCTATCTTTTAAAGTTGACAAGATATCTTATAAAGAGTAAATTATATAAAATATCTTATATATTATGTATTATATGAGCTATCTTGTATATTATATATGAGAGAGAGATTTTATATATCATTTGAAATATCTGATCATGATATATTATATGAGCTATCTTGAAGTTAGAATAAATAGTAAAACGGCTTGCCATATATACTCATTGAATCTATTATCATTAATAGACAGTACATCATAAATATATCGGAAAGGGATATTAAAAGACGGGTCAATTTCTTTTCTCCTGTCTGTACAAATCCATAAGAATACGAAAACAAATAGAATTGTCATTGCGAGCAAAGGCAGATGTCATACTGTTATCAAGTTGCCAGACGACCTTGCAATTGCTAGGTTACCGTCAGCAATTTTGAAATAAAAATTTTTGCTAAAAAAACACAACTACCTACTGCTAGGTACATGTAGTTCTGATGATCATACAAATTGTCGACACCTACTTTGTATATTGAATATCATGGTTCTATGCTCAGGAATACTAAAATTATATACAAAAAACATTAAAACAAAATACTGTTGACCAGTGTTTATAGTAATCGAGACCATCTTGGACCATCCCCTTATTAAAAAGCACAACTTATGGTTTACATTATGCCATAATTCCATAAAGATGAATGTGTCTATCCTTTTCCGAGAATTTGTCGGGACACTAAAATTATGGGGAAAAAGAAAAGAAAAAGAAAAAAAACAACCAATAACGATATGCCCCCTCGACCTTTGAAAGGGATAACATAGAACGCCATATAGCAGATGCAAGGTTATTAAACAATAGGGATCCTATAGACAGACACAGGGATCCTATAGAACGCACTATAGAATATGCGCAATTATTAAACAAAAGGGGATCATATAGACCGCCAAGGGATAAACAATAGGGGATCCTATAGACAGACCCGGGGATCCTGTAGAACGCACTATAGATTATGCGCGATTATTAAACAAAAGGGGATCTTATAGACCGCCCAGGGGATCGTATAGAACAACCTGTTATAGATACATGATGAACAAATAACAGGGTATCCTATAGACAGTCCAGGGGATCGTATAGAACAACCTGTTATAGATACATTATGAACAAACAACAGGGGATCCTATAGACCGGCCCGGGGATCCTTTAGAACGCCCTATAGCAGATACACAATTATTAAACCACAAGGGATCATAAAGAACGCCTATGAGAGCATATATATAACGCCCTCTAATAGATACATGATGAAAAAACTACAGGGCTCCTATAGACCGACCCTGGGATTTTATGGAACACCCTCTAGAAGAAACATGTTGAACAAACAACAGAGGATCTTATGGACCGACCCGGGTATCCCAAAGAATTCCCTATAGCAAATATGCGATTATTAAACAATACGGGGTCCTATAGAGTGCCCAGGGGATCCCTAAGAACAACCTGTTATAGATTCATCATTAACAGCCAAAAGAAGATCCTATAGACCGCCCCGGGTAACCTATAGAACGCCTTATAGCAGATACACGATTATAACACAACAGGTGATCCTCTAGACCCAACAGGGATCCCATAGAACGCTCTCTAGTAGATAAATCTAGTGAATACATGATAACCAAACAATGGGAGCCTATAGACCGCCCCGGGGATACTATAGAACGCCCTATACAGAAACACAACTATTAAACCACAGGGGATCACATCGACCGCCCATGGGCGCATATATATAACGCCCTCTAATATATACATAAAAAACAAACATCAGTCTAACCTACAGAACGTCCCATAGTAGATATATAATATTCAAACAACAAGGGATCCTCTAGAGCGTCCTTTAGTATGTATATAATGTTCAGACAACAGGGAATCCTGTAGACCGCCCAGGGGATCCTGTAGAACGCCCCTTAGTATATACACGATAAACAAACAATAGGGGATCATATAGAACGTTTTATAGTAAGTACATAATGTTCAAACAACAGGGGATCCTGTAGAACGCCCTTTAGTATATACATAATAAACAAACAATATATGGAATCCTATAAAACGTTCTATAGTAGATATATAATGTTCAGACAAAAGAGGATACTGTAGAACGCCCTATAAAATAAACACGAACAACACCAACAGGGGACCCTATAGAACGTCCTTTTTATACGACCGCAAAATTTGAAAAAAATTTCGTCGTATATTGCTATCACGTTGGCGTCGTCGTATTGATTTTGGGAGTTTTGGTCCCAACATTTTAGGAATTAGGGGCCAAAAAGGGCCCAAATAAGCATTTTCTTGGTTTTCGCACTATAACTTTAGTTTAAGTCAATAGAAATCTATGAAATTTTGACACAAGGTTTATGACCACAAAAGAACGGTTGGGATTGATTTTGTGAGTTTTGGTTTCAACAGTTTAGGAATTAGGGGCCAAAAAAGGGCCCAAATAAGCATTATTCTTGGTTTTCGCACAATAACTTTAGTTTAAGTAAATAGAAATCAATGAAATTTAAACACAATGTTAATGACTACAAAAGGAAGGTTGGTATTGATTTTGGGAGTTAAGGTCCCAACAGTTTAGGAATTAGGGGCCAAAAAGGGACCCAAATAAGCATTTTTCTTGGTTTTTGCACCATAACGTTAGTATAAGTAAATAGAAATCTATGAAATTTAAATACAAGGTTTATGACCATAAAAGGAAGGTTGGTATTGATTTTGGGAGTTTTGGTCCCAACAGAATAAGGGGCCCAAAGGGTCCAAAATTAAACTTTGTTTGATTTCATCAATATTGAATAATTGGGGTTCTTTGATATGCCGAATCTAACTGTCATGACTGTGTATGTAGATTCTTAACTTTTGGTTCCGTTTTCAAATTGGTCTACATTAAGGTCCAAAGGGTCCAAAATTAAACTTTAGTTTGATTTTGACAAAAAATGAATCAGTTAGGTTCTTTGATATGCTGAATCTAAAAATGTACTTAGATTCTTGATTATTGGCCCAGTTTTCAAGTTGGTCCAAATCGGGGTCCAAAATTAAACTTTGTTTGATTTCATCAAAAATTGAATAAATGGGGTTCTTTGATATACCAAATCTAACTGTGTATGTAGATTCTTCATTTTTGGTCCTGTTTTCAAATTGGTCTACACTAAAGTCCAAAGGGTCCAAAATTAAACTTAGTCTGATTTTAACAAAAATTGAAATCTTGGGATATGCTGAATCCAGAAATGTACTTAGATTTTTTATTATGGGCCCAGTTTTCAAGTTGGTCCAAATCAGGATCTAAAATTATTATATTAAGTATTGTGCAATAGCAAGTCTTTTCAATTGCACAGTATTGCGCAATGGCAAGAAATATCTAATTGCACAATATTGTGAAATAGCAAATTTTTTTTTAATTAGAGTTATCTTTCTTTGTCCAGAATAGTAAGCAAGAAATATATAATTGCAAAATATTGTGCAATAGCAAGATTTTTTTTTAATGGGAGTTATCTTTCTTTGTCCAGAATCAACTTAAATCTTTGTTATATACAATATACAATGTATATTCACTTTTTACTACCAACTGATAAATTAAAATAATCTTTACCATTCAGTGATAACAAGCAGTGTTTTTACATCTTAATATTTTATGATGTATTTAAATGAGTAGTTAGTCTTGCAAACTCCATTAGAAATTTTAATTGAGATTAGTTTTGGAATAAGGGAAAGGGGGATGTGATTAAAAAAATTGGGTTCAATTTTTCTCATTTGAAATTTCATAAATAAAAAAGAAAATTTCTTCAAACATTTTTTTGAGAGGATTAATATTCAACAGCATAGTGAATTGCTCTAAGAGAAAACAAAAATTTTAAGTTCATTAGAACACATTCATTCTGTGTCAGAAACCTATGCTGTGTCAACTATTTAATCACAATCCAAATTTAGAGCTGAATCCAGCTTGAATGTTGTGTCCATACTTGCCCCAACCGTTCAGGGTTCAACCTCTGCGGTCGTATAAAGCTACGCCCTGCGGAGCATCTTTTTTAGATATATAACCGTTACCCGTTGAGAAAACAGGAGATCCTGCAGACCGCCCAAGGGATCATAAAAGCTTTATAGTATATACATGAAAAACAAACTACAGGGGGACCTATAGAATTTCCTTTCTCAGATGCATAATTTTTAACAAAAGAGGATCCTGTAGACCGCCCTGGGGATCCTGTAGAACGACCTATAGTATAAACATGAAAAACAATCAATATGGGGTCTTATAGAACGTCCTTCAGTATATATATAATGTTCAGACAACAGGGGATCGTGTAGACCGCCCAGTGAATGAACAACAAACAACAGGAGATCCTATAGAACGTCTTATAGTAGATATATAATGTTGAGAAAACAGGGGATCCTGCAGACCGTCCAGGGGATACTGTAGAACGCCCTATAGTATAAACATGAACAACAAACAACAGGGGACCCTATAGAACATCCTTTAGTAGATATATAATGTTGAGAAAACAGAGGATTCTGTAGAACGCCCTTTAGTATATACATAATAAACAAACAATATATGGGATCCTATGAAACGTTCTATAGTAGATACATAATGTTCAGACAAAAGAGGATACTGTAGAACGCCCTATAAAATAAACACGAACAACACCAACAGGGGACCCTATAGAACGTCCTATTTTTGTTTATTCTTTAGTTTTCTATGTTGTGTCATGTGTACTATTGTTTTTCTGTTTGTCTTTTTCATTTTTAGCCATGGCGTTGTCAGTTTGTTTTAGATTTATGAGTTTGACTGTCCCTTTGGTATCTTTCGTCCCTCTTTTAGATATATAACGTTGAGAAAACAGGAGATCCTGCAGACCGCCCAGGGGATACTGTAGAACGCCCTATAGTATAAACAAAAACAACAAACAACAGGGGGCCCTATATAACGTCATATAGTAGATATATAATGTTGAGAAAACAGGGGATCCTGTAGACCGCCTAGGGGATCTGTAGAACGCCCTATAGTATACACTTGAAAAACAAACAACAGGGGATTCTATAGAACGTCTTATAGTAGATATTAATGTTGAGTAAACAGGGGATCCTGCAGACCGCCCAGGGGATACTGTTGAACGCCCTATAGTATACACTTGAAAAACAAACAACAGGGGATTCTATAGAACGTCTTATAGTAGATAATAATGTTGAGTAAACAGGGGATCCTGCAGACCGCCCAGGGGATACTGTTGAACGCCCTATAGTATAAACCTGAACAACAAACAACAGGGGATCATATAGAACGTCATATAGTCGATATATAATGTTGAGAAACAAGGGATCCTGTAGACCGACTAGGGGATCCTGTAGAACGCCCTATAGTATACACTTGAAAAACAAACAACAGGGGATCCGGTAGATCGTTCTCTTAGCCTAGTAGATACATAAAAAACAAACAATATGGTATCCTATAGAACGTTCTATAGTTTATATATTATGTTGAGAAAACAGGGGATTCCACAGACCGACCAAGGGATCCAGTAGAGAGTCCTCTAGTATAAACATGATAAACAAACAACAGGGGATTCTTTAGAACGTTCTCTTATCCTAGTAGATACATCAAAAACAACTAATAGGGTACCCTATTGAACGTTCTGTGGTTTATATATGATGTTCAGACAACAGGGGATCTGGAGAACACGCTTAGTATATACATTATAAACAAACAATATGGGATCCTATATAAAATTTTCCCCAAAATTACAGGGCCCATAAAGGGCATAAAATCAGATACAATTGATTTACATAATTGGTAACAACAACAAATATAGAGGCATATACATATATATTTGGAATATAAGCATTGGTCAGAATCAAGCCAAAAACTCATATATATTGTGAATAAAAGAATAATAAAATTACATTATATATGTATTTATTCTCAAACTGTTTACTTGACTTAGTGTCAGTGTTCATACCTGATCTCCTTATTTCAAAACAGTCACCAATATAACAGCCCAGTTTTTCCATAGAGTAACATTTTCTTGGGTCAAGAGCCATAAAAATTTAGAAGATTTATTTAAATTTATAAAATTATAACAATTGTTAGAAATGTCTTGGAAAAAATCGTCCCTTTGAATATCATAAAGAGGGCATTCTAATAAAACATGAAGCTCATCTTCAACTTTACCGAATGAGCAATTAGAACAAAGACGCTCAGATCTTTCTATATGTTGTTTTGAATATCTGTTTGTCTCAATTTTTAAATGAGCGCTTATTCTTAATATACAAATTGACTGGTTTTTTTTTTTTGAAGTCCTGTAATTCTAAATATCTTTCTTTTTTAAAACATTTTTTTCCCTTTTTCGGAGTTAATTGTTTGATACTTCAGTTTATTCCAAAATATGAAAGAATTACATAGTTTATTTTTAACATACTGACATAAAGAACCAATTGATTGGTCAATTAAAATTTGATAATTCAATCTCCCTCTGAATATAATCTATACTAGAATACCATGTATTTACATTAGAACTATGTAACTGTATGTTTACAACATATTTTGGAAATGCATCAAATAATAATCCTTCTTTCAAACGTTCCAGTCTATGACAATATTTTAGCATTGATAAAATTATAGTAAAATACATAGGAAATCTACCAATCTCTGACATTACATGCAGCTATATTACTTGACTTTCTGTTTACACCAAGAATATATTTCATAAATTTGGTATGAGCTTTTTCAGAAGAATCCTGACCAAAAACTTGTTCCTATAGAGAACGTTCTATACTATAGTAGATATAGTAATATTCAGACAACAAGGGATCCTGTAGACTGCCCAGGGGATCCTGTAGAACGTCCTTTAGTGTATACATGATAAACAAACAATATAAGGAGGGATCCTATAGAACGTTCTGTAGTAGATATATAAGGTTCAGACAACAGGGGATCATGTAGAACGACCAGGGGATCCTGTAGAACGCCCTAACAGTAGCTTTATTGTAAACAAGTAACAATGGTTCCTATAGATATATAGAACGTCCAGCTATAGTAGAATGGTCAGACAACAGGGGGTCAGATTATAGATTCGTTTCTTTAAACGCAGACCAGTTTAAACACCCTCTCACACTCCTGTAAAGCATTAGTACGTGTAACATGTTTATCATGTGTGAGCTACATCTTTTTTTCAATTTGCCTACATAAAAATACTCTTTTAAACGGATAATAAAAATATTATTAACTCCATAGTATATCCAAAGCCATGAGACCACGTGCATGTGACATTTGCAGGTCTTTACAACATAATTAAGGCACTAAATACTAATGTTGATCATACATGTATCTATATGAAATGTATCATGTGTATTTTAAAAAGGAATCTGTATATATGATATGCTACTGTAATGCGGTACATTTTCCTTTTTTTTTCATGTGATAAAAAAATAAATAAAGCAAATTCACCGTGTTTCATGAAAGATAATGATTTTGAATCGGTTTTTTTTAATAGTTGTACATGTTGAGAATATTCTATTTTTAGAATAAGTATTTTCAGAATCGTTTATAAATAGCCTATAAATAAAATATGCATAATTCATGAATCGTGACGTAGGGCGGTCTACGGGATCCCTTCTTCCGCTTATCAACAAAGATTTTGAGCTCGATCTTTTCAATTCAATTTTAAGGGGGGGCGCTCCAGACATGCTTCAATGATTCCCTATATAATCAACCAAATTTTTCCTACGTAAGCCCCCCCCCTTTTCCCCCCTTGTATCCGTCTATGCCATGCTCAGACTAAGGTATTCTTATTAACCTTCCGAGTTGTCTCATCTCGGGTGACAGTTTTGGAAGGACATCTCAAAACACATGAATATTTAACTAGTTTATTTTTAGCAATCTCTCTATATAGATCCCCGTGTCTATCGAACTCCCACAGTGAGAGGTTTTACAGTATGTACATGGGTTTGTTGTAGAATCCCTCATGCTATAAGTATTATTACATCCAAAAAGAGGTTGTCAACTAGTTTAATTAAGCAATATTCGAGGGCCCTCATGGGGTTTTTGATTATGTGATTACTTGGCCGTTTTTTTAATGATTATTTGATTATTAAGCCAAATATTTCATGATTATTTGATTACCTAGGACTGTATTTTTAGTTTATGATTATTTGATTACTAAAGATAAGCAAATATTTAATGATTATGTGATTATATTGGCAAAAAAATGGTGATTATGTGATTACTAGGACCCCCCCCCCATGAGGGGCCTCATATTCGCTTCAGTGAAAAAGACTGCTATAAATAGATAGACGTCTAGACTGCTATAAATAGATAGACGTCTCACTGTATACAGTCAATGTCGTTAAAAACATCCATTTGTTGTTTATTTATTGGGTACGTCTATAATATATTAACGACGTCTACAGAGATCTATAGTCCCGATTATTAAGAAGGTACTAAATATTTACTTTTTATACACTCAGTAAGCCTTATGATATAATATGATGCTTTAATATTCGTTTTAGATTAAAATTATATATAAGAAAATCCAGGGGGAAATTCTCAAAATATACAGACATATGACATATATGCGCAGCGTCTCCGAGTTCGGTCTCATTAATTAGCGACAAGAAAAATTTTAGCGACAAGAACCGACAAGAAACTAAATTAGCAACAAGAAAACATTTTCTTTTTGTTAAAATTACTTATTCCAAATAAATATTTAAAAAATATGCAAAAGACAACAATTTTAGCGACAAGAAAGTTAATATTGATAGAAAAACAATTAAAACTTTTTTTATCATTTATTATTATTTATAACAGCAAGTTTTACGTTTACCCTGTCGTATTATGATATTACTTTTACTTGTGCAATGTTATGTTCTATGTATCTTATAATTTGTTTTTTTTTTTAAATTGTGAAATACAAAGAACTGAAATCAAACAAGAGGAAAACAAAATTAAAATGTGAATATGTTATTCACATTTTATTTTGTGTATTGCCTCATTTAACGATATTTACCACGCTTATGCATATTGAAGATTAAAGGAAATTAGTGACAATCTTGAGTTTTCAACAGGTGTTCACTTTTTACCGTGGCAATGATTGTATAGTCTGACGCGTGTACAAAGTTGAAGGTGTTAATTGGATGGTATTGTAGCAATAAAACAAGGAACACGCGCCTCGATAATCTCATTTGATGTTCCGCATTGAGTGTATTGTTATGGTTCATTCCCTCTTTTCCCACTTTTTATAAAGGTACTGGCTACGGTTACATGGAAATGTAACAATAATAAAAATATTATTGTTACATTGGAGACTAATTACCGAAATGCATGGTTGGGTAAGGACCTGATTAATTATGAATGTAACAATAACTATTGAGGCAGGAAAAACAGCAATGTATGATGGGACTAGTAATATGTAATATAAGTTTAAGACATTTATTTCATATTTACAATACATACAATTATAAATGTAATTTCTCAATTTTTTAATTACAATGACAGTTTCTACTTATATGTTTAAGTCCTACACATTTTTGATGAATGAATTGTACTGCAAGTTAGAAAGGAAATAATATTTTATGTTTTTGTTTCAATAAATCCTTGGGAGAGATCTGTTTGCGCCAAAAAAAGCGACATTTTGCGCCAAAACTTTTTTTCTCCAATGCTACGGTTGCGCCACCTGTTTTAAAATTACATGGTATCATTTGCGTCAAAAAAAAAAAAAACATACGATTGCGCCAATTAGAAGAAAAATGACTTCCCTCCTCCTTTATTCGGACTTGGTACCGGCAGTTTACACGGCAAATGTTTGCTTTTCTGCAATACATACTTTCTTCTTACTGCTGCTGCATGGGTACTTCCCCATTTAATATATGTAGTAGCTTGTAACTTCACTTTATTGTCCAATAAGACATACATTGAAGGATGAGCTGCATAAGACAGTTCATAATAATTCCTGTGGAATGCTTCCGCTCCATTACTGGTACGTCTTGCGGTAGATAGAGTTTCGGCCTTAGCCTGGCATCCGGCCCAATCTAGCTGCACAAGATTAGCCAGGACCCCAGGCTATTTCGGCCCATACGAATGGTATGAACAATGCCCTGTGTCATCAACATATGTGGCTAAAACATAATCAGCCAAAGCTTCTAATTTCTTCTCTTTTGGAATATCTGTCTCTGTACATATGGACTGTCTAATGCATTTTAACTTCATTTCTCTCCAGATGCTCATCTTCATTGTGAAATATCTCCGAACATAATACTTTTTAAGCCAAAAATAAGAATAAATATTAATCATTAATATTTTATGATCATAGATATGTGTACAGGTAAATTGGCGCAATGAGTTCCGAATATTGGCGCAATTGATACATTTGGAAAACACTAAGTTGAAAAATTTGGCGCAAATGATTTCCCTGAAAAACAGTAATTGGCGCAAAACGACTGATGCCAAATCCTTCAAAGGAAAGTTGAAAAACCTTTTATTGCTACTGAAACTTCTTATCTAGTGCGGAAATTGTCACAGCTTGATAAGACTTCTTTAACTGTCCGTTAATTAATACCAGCCTCCACGTGCGTGATTTATGAAAACTTGCTTATCGGTGGGTGTGTAATGTCTCTATGCAAAAGCTTTAATGTAAAATACATTTACATGTTGATTGGAATAGTACACATTTGTTTTGGGTTATAATATAATACATCGTTATTTACTTTTTGATAACTTACACGATATGTTTTTTTAAATGGAATGTCATGTTTCACATTTCATTCCACGGCCTCTTAGGGAGCTACAATTTGATTTTTATGGGGGGGGGGGGGGGGGGGGGGGGGCGACAATTTAGGTAAAAAAAAGTCAGGATAAACTAAAAAAAAAAAAGGCAGGACCGAACTGAGTGAAAAATAAAAAGGCAGGACAGAGATTACAGCTAAAAAAAAAATGCAGGACAAAATTTTTCATCCTAGCCCCCCCCCCCCCCCATAAAAATCAAATGGTAGCTCCCTTATATTCAAGGGAAATCAACAATTTGTTTTACTCCCCCCTCCCCTTTCCCGTCCCTTCCCCTAATGCTTTCCCCCGGTCCAGGAAAAATGGGTTGACATTTCCTAACAAATAATTATTGATAAAATGCTATTTGATTTTCGTTAAAATTTACTTTGTAACAGAATCTAGAACTTGTACATTTCTCTAAAAAAAAAAACCAAGCATGCAGTTATATTTGTTTTTATTTTTCTTGTTTTAATTACCATGTACATGTATGAGTTAGCATTAAGCAAATGAATGAAAAAGATTGTGTTCTGTTATGCCCACTCCATTTCATTTTCCATTCGTTTATTCATACTCTGACTTTTCTGAAAACAGATACATACAGTTATCTTAAACATATTCTTTATATTTAATAATAAAAAAAAAAATACACAATCCCTATCTTCCTCACAAATTGCAAAATGCAAAATTTCATAAAATTCTGTAAGATCTGCTACTTACGTACCTGCTTTCTTAATAGACAATCCGTACACTCCTTTAATGACGCAATTATATGATACTCTGCTTGTCTGCTTGTTCTGTTCTGTTCTGTTCAGGTAGATTCCTCCGTTATATATCGGAGCACTCCCACTTGGGGATATATGGTTTTAAAATATTTACAGATATTTACAGTGAGGTGTGGTGCTTAAGTTTTAAAAAAACCTTATATACAGGTAAAACTGTGAATTTTAAGAACAATAGTTTAAAATTATGTGCTATTTACATCATTTATGATTCTACCTAGGTTAGAGTTTATGATTTTTAAAAACAGTTTTGATCCCTTTTTATGAGACGTTACTATCATATGTTTAAGGAATTAAAAGATTTAAATGTGACAGAAAAATGATAAAATCAAAGGGTAAAAGGTAAAAATAAGTAGTTCAAACAAAAAAGAATATAAATGGGATTAAAAATATGGCAGTATGGTAATTGCTTTTAATAGATAAGGTAACCAATTAAAAAATAAAAAATTATCTTTAGCTAGTAAAAGAACAAAAAACTGAAAACTTTCGTATATATCGTAAAATTTAAGTAAAAGGTGAACTTCTGCCAAGGTCTTAGCATATAATTAGATGTAAGCAGCTAATCTAGTCGTAGATGGGGGCAGTTAGCTTGGCATTCCATGCAGACTGTTTGGTCCATCTTTCCGTTTTGTATATATATATATATGCAGTTTATATAGCTGGATACAATAACAGTGTTGTTGTTTAAATGTAAATTCACTTTGCTGAGGGTCTTGAAGAAAAGTACTTGGATGATTCAGCGGTTTCACTTCAGCCTCTACTTCATGTATCATCGTGTTTGTATTTTGGTGCGCTCCTTATGCATTTGGTGACAGAAAGTTTGAGATTGTTTTTCTATTTCTATCAGGTCAATTGCTTTTAGGTGGGATAGGCTAGTTGTTGATAGCTTCGAGCAGTCCATTATAATTTGAAGTACATCCTCCTCTTTATAAATAGCTTTATCACCTCCCCCTTTCAACTCGGTTAGAGATAAAAGTTTGTTCATCTGTTTTAGACGAACACTCTCCAGAGACTCACAATCCAGCAGAAAGTGCTTAATGTCCTCCTCAGCTTTGGTACATAGCTCACATATTCCTGAAATTTGATTTTTGCTAAATTTTGCTTTAGTTGTTTGTAGCATGTAGGTTCCAGTTATTAGTCTACTTTTGAATTCTGCTTTTCGAATGTCATTCTGATTGTTTCTGGCAGCTTTCCAGATATTATGTGGGTTTTCAGTAGGATTTTCCTGGATTGTCAAGTACTTAATCGTTGTTTTTATCAAGCATTCCTCTTTCCAGATATTTGACCAGTATGTATTTATGGCTTTTTTCAGCATGTTTTTCCATTTGTATTTTGATGGCGGGTTTCTAAAATTTCTTTTGGATTTGGCAGACTGTATTTATTTAAAATTTTGTCTATTCTGTTTATGAAGGATTCTGTGAAGTCCTTTCCGATTTCAAGTTCCCATTTTAGGATTTTCTTTTCTATTGCATTATCTAGCCGAGAGATTGTAAGGAATAACGAAAGCATATTTCTGTCTAGTACAGTTTCAACTGGTTCAGCTCCTAGGAGAATATATAGGGCAGAGGATGCAGTCCTTTCAGGTAGACTGAGAAATTGTCTAAATAATTTCCTCTGTAGTTTTTCCAGCTCATATATATCAGCAGATTTGTACTTCCAGACCATAGAGATATCTTGGGACTACATATGTTTTCCAGATTTTGTAGAGTACTAACGGGCACATTCCTGTACGTGCATGTAGGCCAGATCCTAGAAGTGCATATATGGTTTGTCTACCAGTTTTTAGCCTTTCATCTGTGTTTACTTTGCTTTTGACGTTCCTTGTAATACCAAGATGTTTTAGCTTGTCTACTCTGTTGATTTGTTTTTCACCAAGGGTGTATGCTTTTTGTTGGTAATTCTTTCCTTTAGATGTGCATAGGACTTCTGATTTTTCTGGGTTTATTTTCACCATGTCTCTCTTTGTATGGAATTCAATAATATTGAGCATTGCTTGTATATCATGCGGTTCCCCTAGTAAGGCGATGTCGTCCGCACAGGTTGGTGAGGCTACGCAGATGGTACCAATCTTTGCTCCAAGGTGACTGCCTGTGATTGCATTTAGGATAGTGTTGTTATACCTTTTGTACAGGAGAGTAGATAGTTTAGCTCCTTGACGTATTCCTTGTTGTATGTTGACATGTTGGGTTGTTTGGTCTCCCCATTTAACTTGCAGTGTCATATTGGTATAGATGTTTTTCAGTAATACCCACATATCTCCTCTAATCCCATCATGGAACATTTTGTTCAGCATTATTTCATGGGTAACAGTGTCAAAAGCTTTTTCTGCGTCTAATGTTAATAGCTCTAGTACAATCTTTAGGAACTTGTATAGCATAGTTGTTTCAGAGACTATAAAAGCTGTAAATAGGCTTGATGCGCCTTCTGTGAATCCCCTCTGTAGATTATTTTGTGATGGAAATAGCTCAGGTTCTAGTCTGTCTTTTATGATTGTTTCGAATATCTTGGAGAATATACTAGTGACAACAATACATCTGTAGTTTCCAGGTATAGTTTTATCTTTTTTCTTTTTCAAAACAGGTGTCAAAATTCCATTTTTTAGACTCTGAGGTACGTCTAATTCTTCAAAAATTTGATTTATAATGTCAGTTATTTCATCAGTGATTACATCAATGGCATGTATGTAGTGTTCCGATACGATGCCGTTCTCATCGGAAGCTTTTCCTGTATTTAATTTTCTAATTGCAGATTCAATTTCTGTTGGTGTAGCTTTTGTTATTTCTTCTTTTTGAATGTCCAATTCCGGTATGATGTTATTTTGTAATTTTGATAATTCTAAACGCTCCAGGTCAAAAATATTTTCATCAAAGTTTGGTGTTCCCAGTGTTTCAAAATGTGTTTGCCAGGCTGATACAATCTTTTCTCCTTCGAACGCTTTGTTTCCAATATATAGTATATCTGTGTTGGTATCATGTTTAGATCTTTGTTGTTTCACAAGTTTATGAAAGGTTTTGCTGTCTTTCTGGGAGGCTTGCATGATATCGTTGATAAATTTTTCTTTCTTGGAGGCGTAGGCTTGTCTTTGTAGCTGCCTTAATTTTCGCTTTTTGATAGTCAGATTGATTTTTTCCATGTCAGCATTTTGATGACTATTCATTTTCCTTTTCCATACAGTGTGGGCATTCTTTGAGTCTCTAGATGCTTCGCTTATTTTTCTGTTCCAAATACACTTGCCTACTGTTTTTAGACTTTTGAGTTGTCTATATTTGGGTATGGATTTTTTTCCTGCCTTGTGAATTGATTTTTCAAGAAGTTTGATACGTTCCTCCACACTACTTTCTTTTCCTCGGCTTTCGCATTCCAGCTCTTGTTTTAACGTTGATGTGTATATGTTCTTATCACATTTTGCCCAATTTGGTCTAGTGTAGATTTTGACTAGTTGAGTTGAGGTTTTGTCGATCTTCATGGGTATATTAGCCGTCACGAGAGTGTGATCTGAGGTGTTCGTAGGATGTCTGTCCTCTATGACTATATTGGAGTTTAGTATCCCAGTTGTAGTTTCGGGGAACATTATGTAGTCTATTTGGGAGGTGTACTTCCCATTGTGATGGAAAAATGTTGGAGCCTTTGGATATCTGTTGGCTAAAGATAGATTGTTGTTGCTCATGAACTCCTTTAAATTTTGGTCACGTCTTCTGTTATCTCTGTGTAATGAAGCATTCATGTCCCCACAAATAATTGTCTGGTAAGAGTCTTTGTATTTTTCTATTATTTCTGAGATCTGATCTAATGTGTCTTTATAGTCAAGATCTCCTGCTACTTGTAAGGATGGCATATAGGCATTAACTAGACATGTTTTCAGTGGACTGCTGTTGATTGTGATTACTTGGATGCGGTTGTTACCATCAGGCATTATATTTATTGATTTCTCTAGATCTTTATTCCAAAAAATTGCCGTTCCTCCATACCCTCTGATTGTTTTATGATCTATTATGGGATCTTCATCATCAACGGATTTGACGTAAGATATAAAGTCTTTGTTGATATTTTTTATGATATTCTTTTCCAGTGATAGGATCCAGTGTTCTTGGATACAGAGTATATCTAGTGATTTCAAAATAGTTTGTAGGTAAATGGAGTTGCCTTTTATATTCTGGATGTTTAGAGTTCCTATTGTGATGTTGGCGTTTTGGTTAGCCAGTCCACTGTTGAGGCTCTGCCTACCCCTAAAAAATGCTGTTCAGTAGAGTGTTTATTTGTCTCCTGGGTTTGCTTCTCTTTTTGTTTTTCTCTATTGGTGGTAGTTGTAGAGTGCTGGTGGTTTGGTTCATTAGCCGTTGTAGGGATGCCAATATCTGTTGAGTTATCTGTTTGAGTTGGTTTATAGGGAGGTTTATCTTGTACCTTTCTTTGTTCTTGCAGTGGTTTTTCTAGCGTGTTGATGACCTTCTGCTGTTGTTTTGTACCCTTGTTGTTCATTTGTGTTGGTATTTGTTCATGCATTGCCCTGTGCCTTTGATTATGTATATGACTATTCCCTGTATGTTGAGGATGATGTGACCTCTGGATAAATGATGGTATTGAAGGGTGTTGGAGATTTGTGGCTGGCATGGTTTGGTAAGGCTGTCTACCATACGGGTTGATGACTACTTGTGGTCTCATATGTTGATATACTGGCGGTGGAGTTGGCTGATTAGTAGCATGAGTATTATGTCCTGGCATTCCATACCAATTTGGTGGTGGATTTGTTTGTTGAGTATTGCGCATTGAAAATCCATACCAGTTATTACTTGGTATTGTGTAAGTATTGCTGTTTGCTCCAAGACTTGAGTTTTGCATAATATTGTTGCATTCTGTCTCCTTTAACTGGAGTTTCAATTTCAGTTCATTAATTTCTGAAGTATGTCTGAGTTCAAGACTCATAATCTGCATTTGATGTTGGAAATCCATCCTTAGTTTTTCAATTTGATGTTCCATTTTGGATTCTAGCGCACTGATACTAGTAGCATGTGTCATTGTTGGATGTGAATTGCTATATCCCACAGGCGAAGGTATGCCTAGCTTGACTGATAGCATATCGATGGTGGTCCTATATTCTTTGTTTAGCTCTTCCAAGTTTGAGATTTTTGCTTTACTTTCAGCAAGTTGTAGCTCTATGATTTGCTCTGTATCTCTTTTCTTGGCTCTTTTTGGTTTAGTTTTTGCATCATAAATTAGAGGAGCCGTATTGCTTTGTTCAGAGTTTCTAGAGATCTGTGGAGCTGTTGGTACTTCATCTTCCTGGTGTTCAGATCTGTTGGTTACCCCTCCTTCTAGTTTGTTTTCTTTATGAATGTTGGTTTGGGGGGTAGTTAAATTTGGTTGTTCATTTGAGACTTCTATATGAGTGCTGTTCATAATTTGCTTTGGTAGAGTCTCTTCTTGGTATGGTCTATCTTCAAATGGTATTGTTAGATCTAGTGTTTTGCAATAGGAGCATGTAAATGAGTCATATATGTGGTTTTCCATGTGAAACCAGAGTTTGCATGCTGAACACTCAATTGCTGATGTATTTGATATCGGTTGTTCACATCCTTGGCATTCACTGTTTTCCTCGGTCTTAGAGGTTTCTCGGCTCTCATCAATTCCTAGGATTTTGTCATTCTGTATTTTTGGATTAGTAGGTTCTCCTCCTTCCCTTGAGCATGTAGATATTTCTTCTATTGCCATCTGCTGTAATGTGTTGTCATTATGGTTTGGTCTATTTTTGAGCAGATTGTATTGGTTTGGGTTGATCTCACATGTTGTTGAAGTATGTACTGCAGTATCAGCTGGTTTGATTGTCCCTTTGTCTACAGTTTTTCCACTGTTGCTTAGACCATTTGCTTTATCTAACTGCTCTTTAGCACTTAAACAGATGTTCTTGATTTGCATGTTTATATTCTTGTAGGATTTGTCAGCTTTGAAGTCCTCACAGATGTTGAGCAAGTCTTTGGAAATAAAGTCCTGTAGCATATACCCATTAGCATCTATTTTGCATGTTGTGTTGAACATGTTGATGCGGTATAGTTGTCGTTTGGATTTAGCTGTGTTCTTAAACTTGATTGATAACGACTCTTCAACAGTCATGATTTGATTGCTAGAGCTGCCTATATTGGCCTTACTTGTTTTTGTATGTAGTTTGTAACTTAGCTCTTTGGATTCGCTATAGTATTTGTATATGGCATGTTTGAGTGCTTCATATGTCCCTGCATTACAAGTGATGACTAAGGTTCCAGCTTTCAATGTTATTTCTATTTCCAGTTCCCTTTCAGCAGCGTCCATTTTCTTATCTAGCGCTTTTCTTGCATTTAAGTTGTACGACATTTGCTGTGATTTTCCTTGGTATATACTACTTGGCGTGTATATCACTGGAGGGTTTCTTAATCTTGACGGTCTCGCTACCTTATTTATTTCCATGCTTGAAATGGATTCGCCTGCTATTATATTAGTATACTGTTTTTAATTATTGTGCTAGTTAGCTTGGCATTCCAGGCAGACTGCACATATAATTTAGTATAATATAAGTATTCGAGTGTAAGCGGTTGTTGTAATAGGTATTGGTGGTGTTAGGTAGATGGCTTGAATTAGCTGATATCAATAATGATTTAGGTTGACACTTGTAATTTGTTGTTGAATAGCTAGTTGCTGTGTAGGTTAGCTTGGCATTCCATGCAGACCACAGCAGCAACTATTTATCAATGGAGTTTTCAAGTTATTCCTATTCCCAGCAATCAATTTTGATACGTTTTGCAATTTCTCGTAGCCAGACTTGGGCTAGATGTTGGCTAGGGTGGATGCCGTCTCTATAAAGGTTGAAGTTAAAGTATTCCCAAGTATCTCTATGTGACCGAGTGCGGTGTTGTGATCTGGCTTTTAAAAATACTGAGAAATCTGGAGAGTGTGTATTTATTGACTGGTTTAGATTTCGAATCTCTTGGTTAACAATATGTATTTGCTCTGCTAATGCTTTGTCTTGATCTCTAAATATGAGGGGTTCAGTATGTCCTTGATGTTGGTTGTAGGCCTTGATAGAATATACTGGAATTTCTAGAAATGTAAGTTTGACCTGTGGATATTCAGCAATAAGTTTTTTGAAGTTTTCCAGATGTTTTGTTAAATGTTCAATGGAGCTTGTTTCTTCTGATGTAAGGTTTATATATTTTGAGTCTGGAGTTTTTGTAGTAAGGTTGCATGTACCTAGCCAGATGTAGAGGGCAATATCTCCAAGCTGATATAATTTTGTTGGCAATATTCTTTTTTAACAGCCAGCTATAACTTTGTTCAACTTTGACTGATTTCTTACACCACCATACAATATTATTGTCAAACTGTTCTACAATGTTATTTCGCAGGGAGAATCCTTTGCTGTCTGATAGGATAACGGGTATTCTTTTTCGTCTTTGAAGGTGAAACATCAAATAAAATTCCTGTAACATCTGGGGTACTCCAAGGCACAGTGCTTGGTCCAATTTTATTTTTAATCTTCATCAATGATTTGGCAGAATATATTGAACACAGTACATTAAGATTGTTTGCAGATGACAGCATTATTTATAGGGAAATTAAAAAACCAGATGACACACTTAAATTACAGTCTGACTTAGAAGCGGCCGGCAGGTGGGAGCAGGACTGGCTCATGCATTTCCACCCTGACAAGTGCAACATTCTCAGTGTAACTCAGAAACGCAAACCTTTAGACTTTACCTATAAATTACACAATCACTCTTTAGAAAAAGTTGACTCTACAAAATATTTAGGCCTAACTCTTCAATCAAACTTAAAATGGGACAAACATATAGATAACATGACATCAAAAGCAAACCAGTCCCTTGGATTTATTCGTAGAAACCTAAAAATAGCATCACCGAAAGTTAAAGCTCATGCATATAAAGCTCTTGTCCGACCAAAATTAGAGTACTGCTCAACAATTTGGGACCCACATCAAAAACAACAAAATTTACAAATTGAAAAAGTTCAGAGAAGAGCAGCACGCTTCTCATGCAACCGCTTCCATAACACCAGCTCAGTTACTGAAATGATGACAGCTGAGACCTAAATTGGTACCCACTCGAAATTAGGCGTTTACGATACAGACTTGTTTTCTTTTACAAAATTATTCATGAAATTGTTGCAGTTCCTACACATAATCTTTTGATCCCACTTGACAATAGAACCAGACATAGCAATACACACTCATTTAGGCAAATACAAACATCTAAAGACTGTAATAAATATTCATTTTATCCACGAACAGTTATAAATTGGAATCATCTGCCACAACAAATAGTATCATGCAGTACGGTAGAGGGATTCAAGAGTATGATCTCAGAATCTGCTCTAATCCCCATATTCTATCCCTAACTATTCTGTTATCAAATGTATATAGTTTTATCACAACTTATTTTTTCAAATGTACATACGTTATGTTGATTTTTTGATTTTGTTATTTTTGATTTTTTTGTTGCTAAATTAGTGTAAATTATAAATTTTATAGTCGACGCCCGGCGAATAATCTTCAATAATTGAAGGATCGCTAGAAACCAAAAGAAGAAGAAGAAGTCTTCCAGTTGGCGGTTCGTGTTTAACTTTCTGTAGGTATTTAACAAGCTTTGTCGCTAAAATTATTCTTCTTGTCGCTTCTTGACACTTTTTGTCGCTTCTTGTCGATAATTGGCGAGACCCTCCGAGTTCAAGGACATTTTGAAATTCTTGCTGAATATCATTATTGTACGGATTGTCTATTAAGAAAGCAGGTACGTAAGCAGCAGATCTTACAGAATTTTATGAAATTTTGCATTTTGAGGATTTGTTTTGGATCGGTTATTTATTTTCTATTTTCTGAAGGGTTTTGGACCCGTCGAAGGCCCAAGAAGCTATAGAACAAATGATGCAAAAATTATCATGCTTTCTGGGTGTTCCCCAGACCCTTTCTTAATCTAAAAATGGAAGTTCTGTTTTAAAATAATTTTTTGACAATATTTTGGTCTCAAAGCAAAATGTTTAGATTCAGTGCAGAGGCGGATTTAGGGGGGAGGGGGGCAGGGGGCCCGGGCCCCCTTTTGAGAAAAAAATTTGGTTGATTATATAGGGAATCACTGAAGCATGACAGAAGCGGCCCCCCTCTTAGTCAGCCAGTTAGCCCTACTTATGAAAATTTCTGCATCCGCCACTAGTTTCTAGGTACAACATCAAAAGACCAATATGCATGATAAAGCAAAAATGTAATTCACATAGTTAAGTTGGTGGCTTCTGTTTTTGCAGTCAGGGGACTTACTTAAACAAGTGATTTTCTAAATCACTGATTCAAGTAACATTATTTCCATAAAGGTTGGAAGTTAGAGTTGTCTTTCTTTAATAATCATGATAATCACCTATTTAAGTAGTACAAATTAATCACTAGAAGAAGCAGACGCGTAGTTCCCTATACGCTAACACGCAGTTGCGTGCACATCGGTTTGGAATGCAAAAAAAAATTAAATTTTAAAGGAAACACATATATGTTGTCACTTTTTTATTTGATGAAATGTCATTATAAATAACGGCATTTGGTTTCAAAATAGAAGTTTTATTTGAGATCATGCATGACAAAATCGGACAGTAACTTGTATCTTTTACAAGATTTGAATTTGTTATACTCAGTCTAATACATGTAGTTTCGGAGCACATTTTACAGAGTACGGTTTATCTGTTTGGAATGAGATGTACCAATCGGCATTAGATTTATCAGAACCCTTCGATATCATTGAAATTATGCCACTGCGATGTGTTCGACGGACTACTAGCTGCGGAACCGTAACTCTTATGGTCCTTTTTTATTTTATTTTTTATTTTGCGTACCGCAAATAGTCAAAAAATAACATAAGGACCTAAGAGCTACGGTTCTGCAGCTAACGGACTACCAGAGCCACTCATCCTGCAAACACGCCAAAACAGTATTGGGAAGTCTCATTATATTTTGCATTTATAGACCATATGATAATGGAACTGGACAGTGGAGTCGGGTCTGGTATTATCAGAAAATTGCTTCTTTGTGCCGTATCTGCTTCCTCGTGTTGTAGGAAATATAACAAACGAACAAATCTCAACATTGTCTGAGACATACGAAACTTACTTGGTATGTAATTTTGACGAATTCAATTGGGAGGTCGCTCGATGGCAAGCACGTACACTGGTTTATAACATCTCGCGAGTGCTACCGTGGAGATCTATCAATGTGCTATGTCTGTTGAAATCAAATGTACGATCAACAATGAACAATGACAGGTTAACATCGCTAGCATTACTGCATATTCATCTGGATTTCAGTGTGAATATTGACAAATAAATAGAGAAGCTCGTTTCTGCCTAGACACTAAGAGCAGATTTTGGACAATTTTGAGTAAATTCTGTATCAGAAAAATGTGTAGTATGTTTTCAATTAACCATGATTTACTCTATTCAGATGCTTTGTGAATAGTTTTACATTCATAAATTGTTTATAAGTCCTATCTATATGTAGCTCCTCTTTCAACTGTCCTATGACCGAAAACCGAAAAAAAACCCATTTTCCTGCTTAAAAGGGTCCCAAAATTTTTTGCAGTAGTTGCTTGCACATCGTTTCTTTCTAGCTACGCCCCTGAGAAGTGATTTAATATTAGTGTAGCTTTAAATATAGAATACTAATGATCCAGGGACTAATTATGTTTCTAAACTTATCAGAACCAACATCTGTGTTGTCTAGGATGACCAGGTCATTTCAGGTGATGACCTTGTACTGTATCTAGGATAATGACATAAAAATCACTTGTTTAAGTATCAGACCTCAATTTCCTTCCCAAAAATCACTTCTTTAAGTATCATTCTTTAATAACCCCCACTAATTTCAACACCCCCCGAACAGTGAAATTTTTATCGTGAACAGTAGAATTTTATTACATAATCTGAAAGATGAAACCTTGAACTTCACAGGAAAAATACTCCCACTGCTGTGAAAAATCTTTGAAGAAAGTATCAGTTCATTATGTAAAGCCATTATTATAGCATTTTTAACCGTATTTTTGTGACAAAAATGTTGGTTATTGATTTAGGGATGTACAGCGGGCGGGCGGACGGCAACCAAATGTTGTCCGTGCATTTACTCATGAACTGTTCAACCAAAGCTTTTCAATTTTTAATATGTTGTTACAGACAACAAAATGAAGGTCAAGTTCAATAATGACGATTTTGACATTTACCGTTCAGGAGTTATGGTTCTTGAAAGATTGAAAAATGGCATTTCCAGTCGTGTCCGTGCATTTACGCATGAACTGTTCAACCAAAGCTTCCCAAATTTTAATATGTTGTTACTGATGACAAAATGGAGGTCAAGTTCAATAATGAAGATTTTGACTTTTACCGTTCAGGAGTTATGGTTCTTGAAAGATTGAACAAGAGTGCACACGCTGAAATGTCTCGCCTTCTATACTAATCATTGATATGTTGATAGTCCTAAGTATAAAGCTAAGCTTTATTACAAACTGTCACATAAACTTAACATTAACCAAGATTTATATAACTAAACAAAGACCAATGAACCTTGAAAAAGAGGTCCAGGTCAGATGAACCATGCCAGGCAGACAGGTACAGCTAACAATGCTTCTATACAACATATATAGTTGACACATTACTTATAGTTTAAGAAAAATAGACCAAACACACAAAAACTTAACACTGTGCAATGAACCGTGAAAATGAGGTCACGGTTAAATAAAACCTGCTCAACTGACATAAAGATCATAAAATATTTCCATACACCAAACATAGTTGACCTATGGCATATAGCATTAGATAAAAAGACCAAAACTCAAAAACTTAACTTTGACCACTGAACCATGAAAATGAGATCAAGGTCACATGACATCTGCCCGCTAGACATGTACACTTAGCAATCATTCCCTACAACAAATATAGTAGACCTATTGCATATGGTATGAGAAAAACAGACCAAAACACAAAAATTTAACTATAACCACTGAACCATGAAAATGAGGTCAAGGTCAGATGACACCTGCCAGTTGGACATGTACACCTTACAGTCCTTCCAAACACCGAATATACTAGCCCTATTGCTTATAGTATCTGAGATATGGACTTGACCACCAAAACTTAACCTTGTTCACTGATCCATGAAATGAGGTCGAGGTCAAGTGAAAACTGTCTGACAGACACGAGGACCTTGCAAGGTACGCACATCATGCACATATCAAATATAGTTATCCTATTACTTATAATAAGAGAGAATTCAACATTACAAAAAATTTGAACTTTTTTTCAAGTGGTCACTGAACCATGAAAATGAGGTCAAGGACATTGGACATGTGACTGACGGAAACTTCGTAACATGAAGCATCTATATACAAAGTATGAAGCATCCAGATCTTCCACCTTCTAAAATGTAAAGCTTTTAAGAAGTGAGCTAACACCGGCGCCGTAGCCGCCGCTGTCGGATCACTATCCCTATGTCGAGCTTTCTGCAACAAAAGTTGCAGGCTCGACAAAAAAGGCTTTTCCAGTTGTGTCTGTGCATTTACTCATGAACCATTCAACCTAAGCTTTTCAAATTTTAATATGTTGATACTGATGACAAAATGGAGGTCAAGTTCAATAATGAAATAATAAATTTGATATTGACGATTTTCACTTTCACCGTTCATCAGTTATGGTTCTTGTGATATTGGCAGGATACAAATAAATGTTAATATATCTGGTTTGCTGTTGTTGTGACAGCCTCTTGTTTCAAATAAAATAGAATTTTCAGGTAAATGATAGCATCAAAGGCTTAAACCTTGCTACTTAAAAGAAGCAAAAAGTTCATATTTTTTAAATTTTACTAATTAAAAGATGTTATTTAAACCTACATGTATGTGTTTAAAATTTTGAAAAAACTACAAAATCCCAAATTGTGACAAAACCTCGAATTTGCTACTCAAATAAGTTATTTAAAAATCACTTATTTCGGTAAGTCCCCTGACTGTTAAACTCATGATCAAGTTAATAACAAAATTACTAAACTACAAAAAGAATGCAACACTAACATGAGGTGGATTTAGGGGGGGGGCCAGGGGGCCCCCTTTTGAGAAAAAAATTTGGTTGATTATATAGGGAATCACTGAAGCATGACCGGACCAGGCTCCCTCTTAGGCAGCCAGTGGGCCCCCACTTATGAAAATTTCTAGATCCGCCACTGCTAACAGAATACGAGAAGGGCAATCAATAAACAATAGACCAATAAATAAGAAACATTGATTCCGAAAAATGAGGGAGAACAGAACTTGATTCTTGCAAGGCACTCATCCTGAACACAATTTGATATTGAGATGAGAGTTTTGTTTTGAAATGCCCTACATGAGGCATTTGCCTCAATGTAGTTATGGCCCTGTAAGAAAATATATCTCAAGTTAAATGAAACCAATTTTCAGACAAAATTACTAAATTACAAAAGGAATGCAACACTAACCAGAGGTGGATTTAGGGGGGAGAACCAGGAATGATTACACACTATTTACATCCAATATTTTCTAGTGAAAAAATTACCCTGAATAAAACACAGTGGTATGAAATTATGCTTACTTACACAATCATGTAGTAAAAATGTACAGCAATTTTGACTAACAATGTAACAGTCAGGGAAATCATACTTAGGGAGCTTTTTTTAACTGATATTTATTTAATTTGAATTTTAATATTTCTAATTTATTACAGAAAAATCAATAAATATGTACTCACTAGTCAATACAAAATGTTAACATGCTACATTACAAACACTTCATGTAGGGATAATCATGGTTTTACTGTACTTTATTATTAATGTTTTAAACTTCCCTTTACAACAATCATCCAGTTTCCCTGCATGGCAAACTGTAGATGTGTGTAGTGTTAATGTAAAATCTCAAAGTGATGTAAAGCCACTAGCATGACTAGTACATGTATTGTAAACAAACAAAATCAACTTTTTTAATTCATCCACGTAAAAAAGGATTTCAAGTGTTGGAAGATTTATCCATATTCAAATGGATTATTTTGATATCTAAGTGAGTAGCTATTGTTTTACTTTTCTCTTCATTTACATTTTGTTAGTAAGATTGTACATCTTAGGGGACTTACTTAAATGAGTGATTTTCTAAATCACTGATTCAAGTAACATCATTTCCATAAAGGTTAGAAGTAAGAGTTGTCTTTCTTGTATAATCACTTATTTGAGTAGTACAAAATGTACAAATTAATCACTATTAGAAGAAGTGATTTAATTTTATTGTAGCTTTAAATATAGAATACTAATGATCCAGGGACTAATTATGTTTCTAAAATTATCAGATCATATCAACATCTGTCATGTCTGTGTTGATAGGATGACCAGTGACATCCCATTAGTCCAACAACCATTATCATGATTATTCCGACAGCCCATTACTCCAACAACCATTATCATGATTATTCCGACAGCCCATTACTCCAACAGCCCACTATTCCCACAGCCCATTATTCCGACAGCTCATAATTCCCCAATGCATCTGTCTTATGTGTATGCATGGTATATTTTCTCTAAAAAAGACCAACTTCGCTCTCTATAATATTTGTGGTTTTCCGTTTTGATTCCAAATATTTTTTTCATGCGGTATATTTGTCTCAGTATATTGGGCATGAAGATACACAGAATAGATTCAGTATTTTATAAAGCAAATCATATGCTGACCCACTAGTCTAAATAATTATGACATGTTGAAAGGCTATTATATTTTTTTTCTTTGACGAAAATAAACTGAAAAAAGTACATTGAATGTTTTTTTTCTTTTTTTTTCTCCATAAACGTAAAATTCACTTTGCATAATTGAAATTTAATTACATTAAACAATCCCGGAAAACTTAAAACATTGTGTTATTAATTTTAAACATAACAGTCTGTACTAACAACAATGAACAACAATAAAGATAATCCAATTAATTTTGTTTGGATAATTCACAGCTCAGTAGTTGTGAGGGGGGATAGGACCTTCATCAGGACTCCGGGATCTGGTGTTGTTCAGCTCGGGATTTCCGGATTGAACCCTTTTGGGATCTGGGAATTCTTTATTCGAATTTCGGGACCTTGGGATTTCATGGTTTTAAGCCCTGGATTTCAGGATTTCATGTTTTTAAGCCCAGGATTTCGGGATCAGGACCCCTCCTATTCCCTCAGTTGTGTAATCAGTGACATGTGCCCTCATTATTTTTATAAGAATGAACATATACATGTATCTATCCAAGTTCGATTTCAAATTCTACCAAAATTTAACACTTAAATAAGTAGCATGTAATGAATATATTCACCCATCCTGTGTGCAAATACAATGACTAGTATAAAGGGTCCTGAGTGCACTTTGTATGTCCTGAGTGCCCTGAGGAAGTCCTGAACAGTTTTTAGATGTACCTGTTAGATAAAGTTGATAATTGCAGTAGCTTGAAAAAATAAAGACTTTTAATGAATGTCAATAACAAAAAGTAAAAGAAATGCTTAAACCTCTATAAAATGGAACATATTTAAAATATTGGGTCTTTATAACACAAATTTACATTTTGTTGTTTACAGTTAAGATTATTGTCATGATTGTAGAGGATTCCAAAATAAAATTGATTTTTATGCCCCACCTACGATAGTAGAGGGGCATTATGTTTTCTGGTCTGTGCATCCGTTCGTCCATCTGTCTGTCTGTCTGTCCGTTCGTTCATCTGTCCGTTCGTTCGTCCGTCTGTTCGTTAGTCCGTCTGTTCGTTCATCCGTTTGTCCCGCTTCAGGTTAAAGTTTTTTGGTCAAGGTAGTTTTTGATGAAGTTGAAGTCCAATCAACTTGAAACTTAGTACACATCGTTCCTTAATATGATATGATCTTTCTAATTTTAAAGCCAAATTAAACTTTTGACCCCAATTTCACGGTCCACTGAACATAGAAAATGAAAGTGCATGTTTCAGGTTAAAGTTTTTGGTCAAGGTAGTTTCTGATGAAGTTGAAGTCCAATCAACTTGAAACTTAGTACACATGTTTCCTATGATGTTATCTTTCTAAATTTAATGCCTAATTATATTTTTTATCCAATTTCACGGTCCATTGAACATGGAAAATGATAGTGCGAGTGGGGCATTCGTGTACTTTGGACACATTCTTGTTAAAGGAGTTTTTTTTATATTTCAGGTTGCAATAATGGAATATTTCAAGCTACATCAAATAGCTATATTACTTTTGTCATGTTTATATTCAGTAGATGCAACATATAAAGGTAAGTTTTAACTTAAGTTTTGATATTCAATGCATATTATTATGATAAAATTGATAATGAAAATTGGGAATGTGTCAAAGAGACAACAACCCGATCCTTCAGACAGAAACTACATGTACAATTTTAAAACTTTGTCAATGAATACATCGGTTTAGCATACTTTTTTGTCGAGCCTTGGACTTTTGTTGCAAAAGCAAGACATAGCGATCCTACGTTCTGTCAGCTTTGTTCAGCAGATGTGGCGCCCACAAATAATCACTTTTTGGTTAAAGTTTTCGAAATTTAAATAACTTGTTCATAATCATGATGATCAAAAGATAGTATCCAGAAGTAGATTTAAAAAAATAATCCTGTTCATCTGTATTTTTATTCATAAAAGGACTTAGATTTTCTGCTACTTAACATTCATGACATTACATTCACTCTGTAGCTGAAGTTTTTCAAATTTTAATAACTTTCTTAAACTATCCTGGATTTGTACCAAACTTGAACAGATTCTTGTTTATGATCAAAAGCTTAATAAATATATATATCTAGAAGGGAATTTATTTTCTTTTTTTCCGTATATATTACTTATAAGGACAACATTAAAAATATCTTTGTTTCCCCTCTCCCAACTGAGGTTGTTAGGGTATTGGTAGGTAGGTAGCCAAATTATTTTATTTTATTCCTTGATATGGTTTTCTATATTGAATTTGTACGATATTCAACATGTAAGGCTGAAGTCAAGAAAAGTGGGGTATTCCCTGTGTTCTAAATCAGTGTACACCCCAGTTTTCTGGTGTTAAAAAAAACAGTATACAGGGACCTCCTTTTTTTCCTATTCATTTAATGTAATGAAATCTGCAAAAGTGCACATTCTACTTGTGATAACAATGCTTAATGATAGCAAGTGTTTTTTTAGTTAAAAAATCAAGCTTATTTCAAGTCTAATTTGATGCATAACTCACAACAAAACAATTCCTTTGTTCACCAATTCATACCTTGATCATCAATTACGGTACTAGTATTTATTTATCCTGTTTAATATATATTTATTTTATTATATTACTGACAATGGGGACTGGTCAATCTGAGAGTAAAATTAATTGAATCAGAAGCAATGTTTCTTAATCATTGGTTTGAAATTGCTGGTTTACATCAAACATCAAAATTTATGCAAATATTTATTCAGCCTCACTTTAGATTCAGAGTCTACTGGCACTGAATCGATCATGTGGTATTTGTTCCCCACCTGGCCCTTGGGACGTGCAGCTAGATTGGGCCGTTATGCCAGGCTAACTGTTATAATATATGTAACCTCTGAAAACGATAAAACTGGCTTATGAAAGCACTAATGTAAGGTTCATGAATTTATTATATTGTATTCATATATTCAAATTCACATTATACATATATCGAAAATAACATTAATTATTGGCAACGCTGAATAGTTCAATATTTGAGGAAAAATAGAAAAACACAAAACATCATAAGACTAATGAAATGCAGATATAAATTCAATTAACTTTAACTTGAAATAAAGATTGCTTTTTCAAATATCAATTAAATACAATAGAAACATTAATTTATACAAAGCTATATAAAAGCTATAAGAACACGATTATCTCCCTTTCTGAATATTACAATTCATAACATTTCTCAAATCCAAATATGAACACAAGAGAAAGTCTTCAAAGTCAACAACATTTGTTTATGAATAATCAATAATGTTTCAATTAGAAATATCAAAAATTAACTAAACATAATCATAATATCAATCAAGGGCACATAATAACAATTCAATATACATACCCTAAATCAGGAAATGGCAGACAATTTTACTGCAATAATATCATCCTCTAGTATGAAAATCACATAGATCTACCTGTGAACAATATTTATTTTATCAGAACCTTTTATATTTAAAATGTAAACACATCTTTCATAGTATAAATATTTCTCAAGAATGCCTATCAATAAGTTCAATAAAACTATATTTCAAATTCAAATGATTAAACAAATTTCAAAATCATATTTGCATTTGCAAAACTTCAGATAAAAATATAGAATGTTATTTACATGTACATATCATATTTTTGTTCTTTTTTGTATTTTATAAAACTCTTTTATATCAAACAGTCATATTCAAAATCATTATAAACATTTACAAAACACACCAACCTTAAATCTTCAAATATTCTTGTTCACAAAACTGAGACACAACTACAACTGTCGATCAGTTATTTATCAATAGTAAAACATACAATGTAGTGAACAGTTTTTACCTGTACACTTATTATACCCCACACAACGGGTTGCGGAGGGTATAATGTTTTTGACCCGTCTGTCCATCCGTCAGTCCGTCCGTCAGTCCTGTTTCTTGTCATCGCAACTCCTCTCAAACCACATAACAGAATTTCACGAAACCTTTTCAGATAATAAGGACATACTATGTAGTTGTGCATATCGACGGGAAATTGCCATTCAATTTTTTTTCTAGGAGTTACACCTCTTTGAACTTATTTACTCTAATGTACTAATGCAACAGTTTGTCATCGCAACTCCTCTCAAACCACACAACAGAATTTCACGAAACCTTTTCAGATAATAAGGACATACTATGTAGTTGTGAATATCGACGTGAAATTACGATTCAATTTTTTTTCTAGGAGTTACGCCCCTTTGAACTTATTTACTTTAATGTACTACTGCAACAGTTTGTCATCGCAACTCCTCTCAAACCACACAACAGAATTTCATGAAACCTTTTCAGATAATAAGGACATACTATGTAGTTGTGCATATCGACGGGAAATAGCGATTCAATTTTTTTTCTAGGAGTTACGCCCCTTTGAACTTATTTACTTTAATGTACTACTGCAACAGTTTGTCATCGCAACTCTCAAACCACACAACAGAATTTCACGAAACCTTTTCAGATAATAAGGACATACTATGTAGTTGTGCATATCGACGGGAAATTGCGATTCAATTTTTTTTCTAGGAGCTACGCCCCTTTGAACTTATTTACTTTAATGTATTACTGCAACAGTTTGTCATCGCAACTCCTCTCAAACCACACAACAGAATTTCAAGAAACCTTTTCAGATAATAAGGACATACTATGTAGTTGTGCATATCGACAGGAAATTGCGATTCAATTTTTTTTCTAGGAGTTGCGCCCCTTTGAACTTATTTGCCTCACTATACTGTTGACTCCTCGCGCTTGGAATTTATGCACTACTGCAACAGTTTGTCATCTCAACTACTCTCAAACCACACAACAGAATTTCACGAAACCTTTTCAGACAATAAGGACATAATATGTAGTTGTGCATATCGAAGGGAAATTGCGATTCAATTTTTTTTCTAGGAGTTACGCCCCTTTGAACTTATTTGCCTCACTATACTGTTGACTCCTCTCGCTTGATTGTGTTGATTTTACTTGCGAAGTGAGATTTTGTTTCTCCAGTGACAATATGAAGACGTGGGGTATGTAAGCGTGCTCACAAAGGTTCTTTAATTACTAGAATGAAGTAAATAATACTTTGAAATGCCTTTAAATAATATCTGGACAAAATAATCAAACTGTATCATAAATATGATTTGATAAAATATATAAATGCTAATATAAAATTTATCTTTTCTCTTTTTTAAATTTTTCCAATTTTATTTAATTTCATTTAATTGCTTAACTCTATACAAAGAGAGATAACTTAAGAATTTCTAATGAAAAATTTGACATGTTACAAAATTTCAAATGCTGAACTTAATACAAGAGGGATAACTCAAAAATTTCTAATGTAATTTTTTGACATGTTACAAATCTGCCTAGTTTTCTTTTTGTTGCCCTCAACAAACAATATAAAAATACACAACTACATATTTAATATCATATTATTATAATTATTATAATGATCTAGCATGTAAATATTCTGATCGTTTGACTGTAATAGGTAAATGTCCAATTTAAAATTTTTAAGTTTTTAAGTTTAAGTTCTCGGACCACATTCATTCTGTGTCAGAAACCTATATTGTGTCAACTATTTAATCACAATCCAAATTCAAAGCTGTATCAAGCTTAAATATGTTGTGTCCATACTTGCCCCAACTGTTCAGGGTTCGACCTCTGCAGTCATATAACATGTATAAAAGCTGTGCTCTGAGGAGCATCTGGTTTACTTTTATTAAACTTTCTCTCATGCAATTACCAACTGTGCTAGACCATCATGGGTATAGTCAAGGTCCCTTAACACCCCTTATGAATAGTCTTATAGAATTATGCTATATTATTAATATATGTATTTTTAGAAATTCTAACTAGAAAGATGTATATTTGAGGTGATTGATATGACTATGTATGGATAAGAAAGGAATAGTTGAGACTAATAAGATCATTTTTTTCAAATTAGATTTTGTAATTGACCAGGGAACAAGCACTTGATCTCCAAAGTCACTGTTTCTAAATTCTGATGCATGTAGGAGGCTATGTTTCAAAAACTTTCACCATCAAATTCAATCTGTAAAACTTTTGGAGTGTGCACAGCCTGATCTTGTGTTAAAGAAAATTATATGTTATAATAAACAATTTAATTTAGGATACAATGACCAAGCTCTTTAACTAAGATCTGTGATAATACTTATTTTCATTTCTATAAAAAAGAAGATGTGGTATGATTGCCAATGAGACAACTGTCCACAAGAGACCAAAATGACACAGACATTAACAACTATAGCTCACCGTACGGCTTTCAACAATGAGCAAAGCCCATACCACATAAACAACTAACTTTTTCATGAGGATGCATGAGAGTAATATAGATTCCATAAATGTTACAATTGTGTTACGATATTTCTCCACTGGCAATAAAGACAGTTAAATTTTAAAATAAAAAGCGTGAGTCCTTGCAGAGCTTTTTAAATATATAAATTTAACTGTTGAGAGTGAAGAAATATCGTAACATTTCTAAAGAAATCAAGAAAAATTTAAAGTCATAACTAAATTTGGACCCATCATTTGCTAAGAACAGATATTTCACTAATGAGGAGAAATATTTTTCTCACATTGCTCAATAAATGTGAAAATAGTACAAAAATTTGAGAGAACAACATCTTCATTTCACTGATCATGTTTGAAATTGATTCTGATACATAACATGTTATTTATCATACATCTTTTATGCATTTTAGGGCCAGAGATGAATTTTAAAATGACTTAATCATGGTAATTGTTTTGAACTTATCAATCACCTGTTTGATGGGTTCCTTTCACCTTTTTTTTTTTAACTCTTTTATATTTTTGATATGTGCTTGCTTTAATTCCATAAATGATATATGGGTAAGGAAAAGTAAAAAGTTATAAACTAATTCTAAAAATGATGGAATTGCTCTTTTCTTTCTTTATATATATTTCTTTTCTTTCACCTTTAGGAGTTCCCCCTGCATTGAATCAGAGTCAAATCTATTCAAAACATTAGACAGCTGGTTAGAGAAGTTGTGAAATGGGTTATTGTTAATTTGGATTTAGATATATTGCTTTTATACATGTTTAAATGGTGGGGTTCCGTTATATTATTATATATAAAGAATTTGTTGAGCTGTTCATCGAAGGTGCTCATAGAAACATGTCAATGTACAGTTGACCGTTCTTTTAATATTGTCATATTTATGAATATAAGGATCATAATAGAGGTTAAGTGCATTTACATATTGAATGATGTGTTATACATTTTTGCTTTATGCAAATGTCATTTTGAATTTTATTCTTCAATTATATTAGATTATTCTGTGAGGAAACACATGATCACATTCATTTTGTGTCACAAACCTTATAATGCTGTTTGCTCTCTTTTCTGTGATATCCATTTGACGTGGCTCTGTACAAATATTACATCCCGTTAATGTGTTGTTTGTACTATCTTTCATTTTTGCTACCAGTGTGTTAATTTTCTACGAGTGACTTTTTGTGTTACTTTGGTACATAAATGACGTAGCTCTGTACTTTTAAAGATCTGACCATTATGATGTCCTTTTAAGCTCACCTGGCCCGAAACGCCAAGTGAGCTTTTCTCACCACTTGGCGTCGTCGTCTGTCGTCGTCTGTCGTCGTCGTCGTTAACAATTTACATTTTGAACTTCTTCTAGAGAACCACTGAATGGAATGGAACCAAACATGGCATGAATGTTCCTTATGAGGTGCTGACCAAGTGTTGTTACTCTGTAGCCGATCCATCATCCAAGATGGCCGCCAGCGGGGGACTTAGTTTAACATAGGACCCTAAGGGAAATGCATACAAATGACTTCTTTTAGAGAACCACTGAATGGAATGAAACCAAACATGGCATGAATGTTCCTTATGAGGTGCTGACCAAGTGTTGTTACTTTGTTGCTGATCCATCATCCAAGATGGCCGCCAGCCGGGGACTTAGTTTAACATAGGACCCTATGGGAAATGCATACAAATGACTTCTTTTAGAGAACCACTGAATGGAATAAAACCAAACATAGCATGAATGTTCCTTATGGGATGCTGACCAAGTGTTGTTACTTTGTAGCCGATCCATCATCCAAGATGGCCGCCAGCGGGGGACTTAGTTTAACATAGGACCCTATGGGAAATGCATACAAATGACTTCTTCTAGAGAACCACTAAATGGAATGAAACCAAACATAGCATGAATGTTCCTTATGGAGTGCTGACCAAGTGTTGTTACTTTGTAGCTGATCCATTATCCAAGAAGGCCGCCAGCGGGGGACTTAGTTTAACATAGGACCCTATTGGAAATGCATACAAATCACTTCTTCTAGTGAACCACTGAATGGAATGAAACCAAACATGGCATGAATGTTCCTTATGTGGTGCTGACCAAGTGTTGTTACTTTGTAGCTGATCCATCATCCAAGATGGCCGCCAGCGTGGGACTTAGTTTAACATAGGACCCTATGGGAAATGCATACAAATGACTTCTTTTAGAGAACCACTGAATGGAATGAAATCAAACATGGCATGAATGTTCCTAATGTGGTGCTGACCAAGTGTTGTTACTTTGTAGCCGATCCATTATCCAAGATTGCCGCCAGCGGAGGACTTAGTTTAACATAGGACCCTATGGGAAATGCATACAAATGACTTCTTTTAGAGAACCACTGAATGGAATAAAACCAAACATTGCATGAATGTTCCTTATGAGGTGCTGACCAAGTGTTGTTACTTTGTAGCCGATCCGTCATCCAAGATGACCGCCAGTGGGGGACTTTTGAATGAAATTAAACATGTTCCTTTCCTTATAAATGAGGTTGTGTTGTCACTTTTAGCCAAATTTTATATTTTTTTATATGATTTCAAAAACCCAAGTAGATTCAGGTGAGCGATACAGGCTCTTGAGAGCCTCTAGTTTATGTGTTTTATCATTTGATTGTGCCATTTGATTAGGGACTTTCTTTTTTTAATTTTCATTAGAGTTTAGTATTTTTGTGATTTAATTTTCATTTACTTTTTAATATGTTTAAGCTTGAATGTAATTGTGTCTTCATAATTGTTAAAGTCTGTTCAGGGTTTGACCTTTGCAGGTCAACCTGGTTTGCTGTTACTCTAACAGCCTCTTGTTTGTTTTTGTTTGTGGTTATGATGTTGTTGATTTTGTTTTTTTATGTGTTTCATATATTTTGTAGAAGTTTATTTTTTTATAAATTATTGTACATAAGATAAGATATGAAAATAAACAACCTAAATGTATTGGGTTCTGATTTGAACATTATTGGCAATCAGGCCTTTTACCAATTTGACTTGTTCTAACTAACCTTAATTGTGTCCGATGGTGTTAATATTTTAATAAATATAGAAAACAAAAACAAATTTTATAGTTTGCTTAAGGTAAACAATTATCTATAACATGTATAACTTGTGATTCTAATGCAATTTGGATGTAACAATTTTTTTCATTGGCTAAAAGTTGCTGTCAAATCCACAGTTGACCAGGCTAGGAGGGACACACCATTTTTAATTGATTGAATCAACAAATGTTCGATTACTATACTACATAATTGAAAATAAAACAACACCAACCTCTGAATTCACTGTATTAATGTAATTTTATCCCAATTTGAAGCGTACTGGTAATGTAATAACCTCCAGTTTGTAAGTTTTCATTTGTATGACGTCATGTTTAGCCATGACGTCTTTGTGCCAAAATCTTTCATGAAGTTTCGCCGATTTTTTTCTATTTGTCAAATTTAGACATTTTTTAAAGTTTTATCGTATTTTTTTATACGACCCCAAAAATTTTAATTTTTCGTCGTATATTGCTATCACGTTGGCGTCATCGTCGTCGTCGTAGTCGTCCGAATACTTTTAGTTTTCGCACTCTAACTTTAGTAAAAATGAATAGAAATCTATGAAATTTTGACACAAGGTTTATGACCACAAAAGGAAGGTTGGGATTGATTTTGGGAGTTCTGGTCCCAACATTTTAGGAATTAGGGGCCAAAAAGGGCCCAAATAAGCATTTTATTGGTTTTCGCACTATAACTTTAGTTTAAGTAAATTGAAATCTATGAAATTTTGACACAAGGTTTTTGACCACAAAAGAAAGGTTGGGATTGATTTTGGGAGTTTTGGTTCCAACAGTTTAGGAGTTAGGGGCCAAAAAAGGGCCCAAATAAGCATTATTCTTGGTTTTCGTACAATAACTTAGGTATAAGTAAATAGAAATCAATGAAATTTAAACACAAGGTTTATGAACACAAAAGGAAGGTTGGGATTGATTTTGGGAGTTTTGGTCCCGAGGCCTAAATTAAAGTATTGTTTGTTTCCCCAATCCCGAACCGGCCAAGCCAGGTGTGGGTAGGTAGGTAGGGAAATAATTTTATTTGGGAGGTTTGGTCCCAACAGTTTAGGAATAAGGGGCCCAAAGGGTCCAAAATTGAACTTTGTTTGATTTCATCAAAAATTGAATAATTGGGGTTCTTTGATATGCCGAATCTAACTGTGTATGTAGATTCTTAATTTTTGGTCCCGTTTTCAAATTGGTCTACATTAAGGTCCAAAGGGTCCAAAATTAAACTTAGTTTGATTTTAACAAAAATTGAATTCTTGGGGTTCATTGATATGCTGAATCTAAAAATGTACTTAGATTTTTGATTATTGGCCCAGTTTTCAAGTTGGTCCAAATCGGGGTCCAAAATTAAACTTTGTTTGATTTCATCAAAAATTGAATAATTGGGGTTCTTTGATATGCCAAATCTAACTGTGTATGTAGATTCTTAATTTTTGGTCCCGTTTTCAAATTGGTCTACATTAAAGTCCAAAGGGTCCAAAATTAAACTAAGTTTGATTTTAACAAAAATTGAATTCTTGGGCTTTTTTGAAATGCTGAATCTAAACATATACTTAGATTTTTGATTATGGGCCCAGTTTTCAAGTTGGTTCAAATCAGGATCCAAAATTATTATATTAAGTATTCAGCAATAGCAAGAAATCTTCAATTGCACAGTATTGTGCAATAGCAAGAAATTTTCAATTGCACAGTATTGCGCAATAGCAAGAAATCTTCAATTGCACAGTATTGTGCAATAGCAAATATTTTCAACTGCACAGTATTGCGCAATAGCAAGAAATATCTAAATGCACAATATTGTGCAATAGCAAGAAATTTTCAATTGGAGTTATCTTTCTTTGTCCAGAATAGCATGAATAGTAGTTGAATCAACTTAAATCATTGTTTTATACAATATACAATGTATATTCACTTTTACTTCCAACTGATAAATTAAAACAATCTTTACCATTCAGTGATAACAAGCACTTTATTTTACATTTTAATATTTTATGATGTATTTAAATGAGTAGTTATTGTTGCAAACTCCATTAGGAATTTGAATTGAGATCAGTTTTGGAAAAAGGGAAAGGGGGATGTGAAAAAAAAAATGAGGGAGGGGGAGTTAAATTTTTCTCATTTCAGATTTCATAAATAAAAAGAAAATGTCTTCAAACATTTTTTTGAGAGGATTTATATTCAACAGCATAGTGAATTGCTCAAAGGCAAAAAAAATATTTTAAGTTCATTAGACCACATTCATTCTGTGTCATAAACCTATGCTGTGTCAACTTTTTAATCACAATCCAAATTTAGAGCTGAATCCAGCTTAAATGTTGTGTCCATACTTGCCCCAACTGTTCAGGGTTCAACATCTGCGGTCGTATATAGCTGCGCCCTGCGGAGCATCTGGTTCTTTTTGTAATGCATTAGAATCGAAATAACAGTACTGTAGTTGAAGAGTTGCCACCGTCAATTTTGATTTGACGATTGCAAATCTCCGTTTTACTGTCTCTGCTACGTGTCGCCAGTAAAACTGCATTTGCGACCATCACATCTACATTTGACGGTGGCAACTCTTCATGCAACTACAGTACTGTTATTCCTTAATTAGGTTCCCAATAATTTTTTTCAACAGGCTTTTATGGATATTTTGAAAAACAGAACAGTATTTAATGAAAGGAAAGTCAAAAGAGGATTTGAAACCCGAGTTAGTTTGAAATGTTTCATAGGAAAGAAATGCATTCTTGTGTTCAATGGTTTACAGTGTTGTGATTGTGGGACTGTCTACGTTTTCAACTTGATAACAAACTAATATGATGACATATGCATTTCTTTTCATCAACCAATATATGCATTTCCTTTTCATCAAGAAATATATCTAGTGTTCCACGAGATACAAGAGAGATTTATTTACACCATTTACCATTCAATTTAAATATATACATACTCATGATGCTCATTTTGTTTCTCCTATGTCAATGTCAAGCATCTGAAAGCAAGCATAACTGTTGCATGATTGAATCAGAAAGCATTGGTGTTCTGAATGTAAGGATAATCACTTAACCAATGTTAACTTTTAAATTCCATAGATGTAATACCCACATCTATGCTAACACCTAGTATGTGGGATCTAATTGTTTTCAGATTTATCAGATTCATGTTGATTTTCATATATTATATTTATAATTGTTAATTATATATCTGTAGATTCAGTTTGTTACTCAATAAATCTAGGTTTTCTAAGAAATCAAAATCAAATTGAAACTATATATATATATTTAAGCTGTTTTTACAACAAAATTTTATTATCATGATAATAGAACTCTACATGTTATATTAACAAAATAAAAATGTATATAAAATGTTCTTCATCTTCAATGTATCCAAAATGTATTTCATACACAACCTTTTTGACCGATCTATAAAATTGTCCGTTTCTACTTTTAGGGAGTGTCACTAAATATTTTGATCGCCAAATATTCTGATTGTGCTTATTGCCTAAAAATTCTCTTTTATTCCAAATTGTTTTTACAAAAAAAGATTTAAATATTGCGTAAAAATAGAAATCGGCTGATTTTAAGACATAATTACACCTTATGTATTAGAATCCTGGGTTTTGATTGGTTGATAGCCAGTGTATTTTTCACCAATTTACTGCTATCATTAATGAATATCTTTCATTTTTATACGACCGCAAAAATTTTAATTTTTTGGTCGTATATTGCTATCACGTTGGCGTCGTCGTCGTCTGAATACTTTTAGTTTTCGCACTCTAACTTTAGTAAAAGTGAATAGAAATCATTGAAATTTTAACACAAGGTTTATGACCACAAAAGGAAGGTTGGTATTGATTTTGGGAGTTTTGGTCCCAACATTTTAGGAATGAGGGGCCAAAAAGGGCCCAAATAAGCATTTTCTTGGTTTTCGCACTATAACTTTAGTTTAAGTGAATAGAAATCTATGAAATTTTGACACAAGGTTTATGACCACAAAAGGAAGGTTGGGATTGATTTTGGGAGTTTTGGTTTCAACAGTTTAGGAATTAGTTGCCAAAAAAGGGCCCAAATAAGCATTATTCTTGGTTTTCGCACAATAACTTTAGTATAAGTAAATAGGAATCTATGAAATTTAAACACAAGGTTTATGACCATAAAAGGAAGGTTGGGTTTGATTTTGGGAGTTTTGGTCCTAACAGTTTAGGAATAAGGGGCCCAAAGGGTCCAAAATTGAACTTTGTGTGATTTCATCAAAAATTGAATAATTGGGGTTCTTTGATATGCCGAATCTAACTATGTATGTAGATTCTTAATTTTTGGTCCCGTTTTCAAATTGGTCTACATTAAGGTCCAAAGGGTCCAAAATTAAACTTAGTTTGATTTTAACAATAATTGAATCCTTGGGGTTCTTTGATATGCTGAATTTAAAAATGTACTTAGATTTTTAATTATTGGCCTAGTTTTCAAGTTGGTCCAAATGGGGGTCCAAAATTAAACTTTGTTTGATTTCATCAAAAATTGAATAAATGGGTTCTTTGATATGCCAAATCTAACTGTGTATGTAGATTCTTAATTTTTGGTCCAGTTTTCAAATTTTCTACATTAAGGTCCAAAGGGTCCAAAATTAAACTAAGTTTGATTTTAACAAAAATTAAATTCTTGGGCTTATTTGATATGCTTTATCTAAATATGTACTTTGATTTTTGATTATGGGCCCAGTTTTCAAGTTGGTCCAAATCAGGATTCCATATCAAGTAAATTTTGTGCAATAGCAAGAAATTTTCAATTGCACAGTATTGCACAATAGCAAGAAATATCTAATTGTACAATATTGTGCAATAGCAATTAATTTTCAATTGGAGTTATCTTTCTTTGTATAGAATAGTAGTTGATAATATATGTTGGAAATTTGCCAGACATGACTATGATGTCATTTTCTATTTTTATTTGCCAATAACTTTATGTAAATAACTTCATTGGAAATTTGCCAATATAAAATGTTGCTGATGAAGCTTTTTTTCCTTATCTTATCTAAAATGTTTTTAGATAATGTATGTTGGACATTTGCCAGACATGACTATGATGTCATTTTCTATTTTTATTTGCCAATAACTTTATGTAAATAACTTCATTGGAAATTTGCCAATATAAAATGTTGCTGATGAAGTTTTTTTTATTGTTTTATACAATAAACAATGTATATTCAATTTTACTACCAACCAATCTTTACCATTCAGAGATAACAAGCACTTTATTTTACATTTTAATATTTTATGATGTATTTAAAAGAGTAGTTATTGTTGCAAACTCCATTAGAAATTTGAATTGATATCAGTTTTGGAAAAAGGGAAACGGGGATGTGAAAAAAAGGGGGGAGGTTAAATTTTTCTCATTTCAGATTTCATAAATAAAAAGAAAATTTCTTCAAAATTTTTTTTGAGAGGATTAATATTCAACAGCATAGTGAATTGCTCAAAGGCAAAAAAAACCTTTTAAGTTCATTAGACCACATTCATTCTGTGTCAGAAACCTATGCTGTGTCAACTATTTAATTTTAGATTTAAAAAGTTTGAAGAAGAAATCTTTAATTGATTTGTAAAATCTTGACATTTGTTTTGTGTAAAAAAACACCATGTAATGTCAAAATTTGATCACAATCCAAATTCAGAGCTGTATCACGCTTGAATGTTTTGTCCATACTTGCCCCAACTGTTCAGGGTTCGACCTCTGCGGTCGTATAAAGCTGTGCCCTGCGGAGCACCTGGTTAGCGTTGCCGAGGTATTTGCAAAAAGGATATGCCTTTTTTACCCTCTCTGTGGTATTTGCCAAAAAAATACTCTATCCGACTGGACGCTTGTAACGTCACGATCATCAATGAGTTTTAGACATTCGGTGTAATTAAACAGAAATAGCATGTTCTTGAGGGGTATTTGTGAAAAATACCAGTCTTGAGAATGAATTTCCCTCGCCTTAAGGCTCGCAAAATTAAACATTCTCTCGACTGGTATTTTTAGAAAATACCCCTCCTTTAAACATGATATATCTATCTGTTCATTGTATTTTTATCTTTTTTCATTTTTAAACAAAGTTGCATTGACCATCCCCTTGATCAATGTTATTTTTGCAGTATATCATTATTTTTATGTGTCCATTTTGACTGACATTTTTTGGAGCTACCTTATTCAGACCTTGATTGTACTTAAATGGATCTTTGATAATGTGAGATATATGTGTTATTTGTGGTATAAAGACCTTGATCTCACAGACCTTCAGCATACAATTCAATGATTATATTAGTAGAGCAGGTGAGACATTCAGTTTGTGCACACTAGAGTCTTAATAATAACTGTAACATATAAATGTACAAATGTATTTTCAGTTAAGCTGGTAGAAAAACAAGATCGCATATTATTTGGAAATGATGTTAACCTTCAATGTTCTATCATTGGAGAACATTTTCTAAATGGGACTTGGCAGATTCATAAAGATTTGATTAAGGTGTCAAGCAATGGTGATGTAAATCCAAGTTTATCCCAGAAGTACATGGTTTCTATTGAGTCCAACAAATTAATATTAATGATTGCCAAGTTCTCAGAAGATGATTTGGAGCATACTATGAAGTGCTCCTATGGTGCAGAAGAAGCAAGTTTTAAGTTTGTTCTTAATGAGAGCAAGTATACATGTAAGTTAAAACTGATGAATATGTCTAAAGCTTAATTTTTTTTCTCTTTTCTAATTTCAAGAACATTTAAATTTCTTCCAATGATAATGGACATCCTACTTAAAACTCCAAAATATACACAAGAAACTAAAATTAAAAATCACACAAGAGTAACAAAAGCCAGAGGCTCTTGACTTGGAACAGGTGCAGAAATATGGCGGGGTTAAACATGTTTTTTGAGATCTCCCTCTTTACCGCTAGCTAATGTAGAACAAACAAACAGACAAAAATACGCACAGTAAAACTCCGTTTAAAAGAAGTCAGAGTCTGATGTCAGAATAAGTAACAAAAGAAACTACACAAAATGACAATGGATGAAGAGTAATGTCTCATTGGTACTCATACCGCATCTTCTTATTTCTATAAATTGTTTTTGAATATTTACAGATCTCCCAAAGTCCAACAATGTAACGGTTGTTCAAAAAAAAGCAGTTGATGGTTTTATCAGCATTACTGTGAAAATGTATTTTGATAAAGTTTACCCTGTTCCTAAATGTTGGATTTCATTAAAGGTATGTATAATATATGGAAATCATCATTTAATATTACAATACATGTAGTTTTGAATTTCTATAAAAATGTTCAAACTAAGCTTTCATATAGTTTTTCTTTCAAAATGTCTTTTATATTTACAAGAATTAGACATTATGTGAATTAAAACATTTTATATTTAGTAAAATATATGTGAAATTACAATATATTTGTAGGAAGTTTCAATGGAGAGATAATCATTTTTTCTTTCAAAAAGTTTTTATTGAAAAGAAAAATGTTTTCGGTTATCTCCCCATGGAAACTTATCAATTAAATATTGTTATTTCACACATATTTTACCAAATATATGATGTTTTAGGAAGCACAATACAAAGATTTTTCATCCCCAATCAGACATCTTTAAACTAATGTAATTCCACTCATCTTTCTTTAAATTTTATAAATGAGGTACCAAAAGAAAGAATAAGGATTAATCTTTCAAATTGTGATAATTTCATTATGACATAATTATAACATGATTAATTGTTATGTAATTAGTTGCCATTTTGTGATGTCCATACTTGAATGAATTTAGCTTCTTTGTTATTCATATAGTCTTATAGGATTGTAAGTATGTTTTATTTTATCACCTTGCACTTTCACAATTTGACTGAACAGGTAGTTCAAAATTCTGACCAGTTGAACAGTTTGGTTTTATAAAACAAATTGCAATTTGGTCAGAATTTTGAATGAGTTGGGCCAAAAATAAAATATTGTTTGTTTCCCCCACCGATCGACCCGGTAAAATCATGCGACCCGAAAAATTTGATTGGCCATTCTTGTCCACTATTTTTTTTTTTTACTACGTTGGTTATTGGTGATATCTTTCCGATGCTGTAGTCAAGGAGCGTTGGGTTTTGGTGATACCTTTCCGATGCTGTAGTCAATGAGCGTTTTAAATCAAGGTATTTTTGAATTGAAGTGTCTATGTAACGGTTTATTTCTTCCTCTGTGATATTTTATCCTGAGGATAATTTGTCCCGGTAATTTTTTCCGGCATGGTATTTCACAGGTTGATTTTTTCCACAGGAGTGAAAATCTATCTGTGTTTTGCGGATAGTATGTACCGGTATATATTTGCCGTACTATATTTCACAGAACCGGATTATTCAATGTGAAGAGTCAAAAATTAGTTTTATGGTTCAATAAATTCAAAATAGATAATAGCCATTCATTAATTGTTATCACAAGTAGATGTGCGCTTTTGTAAATTTCATTACATTAAATGAATAGGGAAAAAAGGAGGTCCCTGTATACTGTTTTTTTTTTAACACCAGAAAACTGGGGTGTACACTGAATTAGTATACAGGGAATACCCCACTTTTCTTGACTTGAGCCTTACCTGTTGAATTTTGTACAAATATAATATAGAAAACCATATCAAGGAATGAAATAAAATAATTTGCCTACTTACCTACCCATGATACCCTAACAACCTCAGTCGGGAGAGGGGAATCAAAGATATTTTAATATTGGCCTTGCAATAGTCAGATAGCAACACTAACAGGCAAGTCACTGTAACTGGTGAATTTTATATTCAGTTTTACTTTTTTTTTCAGGGAATATCAAAGGAATTCTCTATCCATTATTTGCACGAGCCCCACCGCCAAAACAAGTTGTATGCAATAACTTTTGAGCACCAGTTACTGAGTAGAGAATGTATGGAAAAAGTTGAACTGATATGTGATATTGGTTTTGAGAAAAATATTACAATTAATCAAGACACAACAGTGAATTGCTCAGGTAATCATACATGATAAATTTTTTATACGAACACAAAAATTGAAAATATTTTGGTCGTATATTGATATCACTTTGGCGTCGTCGTCGTCGTCATCGTCGTCGTCCGAATACTTTTAGTTTTCGCACTCTAACTTTAGTAAAAGTGAATAGAAATCTATGAAATTTTAACACAAGGTTTATGACCACAAAAGAAAGGTTGGGATTGATTTTGGGAGTTTTGGTCCCAACATTTTAGGAATTAGAGGCCAAAAAGGGCCTAAATAAGCATTTTCTTGGTTTTCGCACTATAACTTTAGTTTAAGTAAATAGAAATCTATGAAATTTTGACACAAGGTTTAAAACCACAAAAGGAAGGTTGGATTGATTTTGGGAGTTTTAGTTCAAACAGTTTAGGAATTAGGGGCCAAAAAAGGGCCCAAATAAGAATTATTCTTGGTTTTCGCACCATAACTTTAGTATAAGTAAATAGAAATCTATGAAATTTAAACACAAGGTTCATGACCACTAAAGGAAGGTTGGATTTGATTTTGGGAGTTTTGTTCCCAACAGTTTAGGAATAAGGGGCCCAAAGGGTCCAAAATTGAACTTTGTTTGATTTCATCAAAAACTGAATAATTGGGGTTCTTTGATATGCCGAATCTAACTCTGTATGTAGATTCTTAATTTTTGGTCCTGTTTTCAAATTGGTCTCATTAAGGTCCAAAGGGTCCAAAATTAAACTTAGTTTGATTTTAACAAAAATTGAATCCATAGGATTGTTTGATATGCTGAATCTGAAAATGTACTTAGATTTTTGATTATTGGCCCAGTTTTCAAGTTGGTCCAAATCGGGGTCCAAAATTAAACTTTGTTTGATTTCATCAAAAATTGAATAATTGGGGTTCTTTGATATGCCAAATCTAACTGTGTATGTAGATTTTTAATTTTTGGTCCCGTTTTCAAATTGGTCTACATTAAGGTCCAAAGGGTAAATTAAACTAAGTTTGATTTTAACAAAAATTGAATTCCTGGGCTTTTTTGATATGCTGAATCTAAACATGTACTTAGGTTTTTGATTATGGGCCCAGTTTTCAAGTTGGTTCAAATCAGGATCCAAAATTATTATATTAAGTATTGTGCAATAGCAAGAAATTTTCAATTGCACAATATTCAGCAATAGCAAGAAATCTTCAATTGCACAGTATTGTGCAATAGCAAGAAATATCTAATTGCACAATATTGTGCAATAGCAAGAAATTATCAATTGATTGGAGTTATCTTTCTTTGTCCAGAATAGTAGTTATTTTCAATTGCACAGTATTAGTATTGCGCAATAGCCAGAAATATCTAATTGCACAATATTGTGCAATAGCAAGAAATTATCAATTGATTGGAGTTATCTTTCTTTGTACAGAATAGTAGTTGAAACAACTTAAATCATTGTTTTATACAATATACAATGTATATTCACTTTTACTACCAACTGATGAATTAAAACAATCTTTACCATTCAGTGATAACAAGCACCTTTTGTTACATTTCAATATTTTATGATGTATTTAAATGAGTAGTTATTGTTGCAAACTCCATTAGAAATTTGAATTGAGATCAGTTTTGGAAAAAGGGAAAGGGGGATGTGAAAAAATATGGGGGGGGGGGGTTAAATTTTTCTCATTTCAGATTTCATAAATAAAAAGAAAATTTCTTCAAACATTTTTTTGAGAGGATTAATATTCAACAGCATAGTGAATTGCTCAAAGGCAAAAAAAATATTTTAAGTTCATTAGACCACATTCATTCTGTGTCCGAAACCTATGCTGTGTCAACTATTTAATCACAATCCAAATTTAGAGCTGAATCCAACTTGAATGTTGTGTCCATACTTGCCCCAACCGGTCAGGGTTCAACCTCTGTGGTCGTATAAAGCTGTGCCCTGTAAAGCATCTGTTTAATATTTATTCTTGTAGATTGAGCTCACTGCATGATACATATACCTTGTGTTAAGTTAGCCTTTAAGAAAATTGTTACATAATTAATTGAAAAATTATCTTCCATCTTTTACAATAAAGTGGGAACTATTTTAACAATAAATTTTATGATATAAGGCCTAAAATAAAATATTGTTTGTTTCCCCAATCCTGACCGACCCTGCAAAATTGGTGCTACTCATCATATTTTATTGTCAAAACTAAGTCAAATACTATTTTATTCATTTTAGATTTTCAGGCTTTCTGGATCGTCTGATAATGTTCAAGCTTTTTAGAAAAATAAAATTATTTCCCTACCTACCTACCCACACCTGGCTTGGCAGGGTCGGGATTGGGGAAACAAACAATAATTTAATTTAGGCCTAAGAAAGATAATTCAAAACTGTATGTTCATCACTGTGTGCATGATCATATATAAAGATACATATATATGCAAGATTAAATATGTTATTCTATGTTATGATAGTTGGAGTTAAGTTAATTTATAAACACCTGTTTACAGGACGTATTATGGTATACTGTTGTTCATCTGTTTGTCGTTGACATTAACCCCAAAACACTTTAACCAATTTACATAAAACTTTTGGTGAATTGTTTATATCTATTGACATGTCAGCTCCCTTTTTGATTTTTATAAATTTTAGATTTTACGTTGCTGAGTTACAGGGTTTTATTTTTTATTTATTTGTTTTATTTATAAAAAAATTGGGATTTTCCAGTTTTCCGACACTAACTCAAAAATGCTTTAAGCAGTTCTCATGAAACTTTGGTGAACTGTTTATTTGTATTGATGTAAGCTCTATTTAGAATTTTATAAATTTTAGATTTTACTTTTCCGAGTTATAAGGTTTTATTCATTAAAAAAGAGGGGATTTTTTAGTTTTCTGACAATAACTCTTTAATGCTTTCAGCTAATTTAGTTCTCATGAAACTTTGTTGAATTGTTTATATCTATTGATGTAAGCTCCCTTTTGATTTTCATAAATTTCAAATATGACATTGAAAAGTAATTAAACATTATTCTTCGAAAATGTGATGGTGTATTATGGCGCAGCTGTTTATTTATAGAATTTCCAGTCTTTAATTGATGACACATATACATGATATATGATTATGCAGAAACTTTTATTTATTATGTATTTATTTATATTTATGAATGATATATTTGTAGCGAAAATAACAACAAAACATTTGTCACTACATGTGTTTACAAGTACATGTTCAAATTTGTTGCATCAATAATAATGTTGTTTTGTTTTGTTTTGTTTTGATTTTTTTCTTGGGGGGAAGGAAGGGGGGGGGGGCGTTGTGTGTTTATACAATATAAGCTGTTGACACTGACAGATCATTATAATAAAACATGTATGGTATCTATCTTCAACAAAAATATGCATATAATTATATATGTGGTGAAGATTGTAAAATAAACAAAAAGTTATAAATACTTTAGAATGATCAACATGATCAAGGTTGTAGATAAATTGAGGCAAATAATGCAAAGCACTTTTCAAATAACAAAAAAACTTGAAAATCAGGTTTAATCTGCAAAATTTTAATTTTTAAAATGCCAGGTTGAAAAATTAAGTTGTTATTAAATATGTTAAAAGTGCACAAGTGCATACAGTGATTTTCCTTTTATCGCCAACAATTTCAACTTGAACGCCACAGGATATCAGTTAATAATTCTTATATGATTTGCATATTAGGGTATATGTTGATATGATTGGTTACTTCCCGCAGTTGATCTTGACGGTGGTTATTTTTCAATAGACGACATTGATAGCAAATTTCATTGAGAACATATTTTTGCGTTAACCAACAAATATGTTCATGCGCCAGACCTATTCATTGACATAAATATACAATTTACGTGTGATAGAGGTAACGAATGTGGAATAGTATATTCCTTATTTCCAATTTTAAAGATTTTTTCGTTGTTGGGTTGTAGACCTTTCAGTTATTTTTATTTTTATCTAATTAGTTATTTCCCTTTGAACAGAAATTGTGTAAAATAACCTAACATTGTTAAATTCTATGCCATTCAATGGTCTCTTCTTTATATTTTGATTTATTTCCTTTTGAACAGAAATGGTGTAATTAATATAAAGTAAAATAAACTGTTGTTTTATTTCATAAAAAAATGATTTTTTTCGGTTATTTGATATATATGCTGATTCTAACCATCTACATAGATTTTGGATATTGGACCATATTTAGGTAAATGTCAAATATAAAATTTTTCAGTTCTTTGACCACATTCATTTTGAAGCACAAACCTGTGCATGTGTCAAATATTCAATCACAATCCAAATTCAGAGCTGTTTTAGCCTTAAATAATGTGTCCATACTTGACCCAAATGTTTGACCTCTGCGGCCGTATCAATCTGACCGCAGCATGCATTTTATTTTAGTTATTGCCCTTGTACCTTGGACAGATAAAATATGTGCAACGTAGGAGACATTAGAACTCTGATGCTGAAATCCCAGGCTTGAAAACATGAAATCCTGAGGTCCCGAATTTAAAGGGATAGTAGCTACGATTTTGAAAAAATTATGAACAAGTTTTTAAGCTGCAAAAATCAAAGATATGTACTAAAAATAAGCAATAAGATCGCTAGAATGTTTTCATAAACTACAGAAGTGTTAATAATTGATAATTCATATCGTGTTGTGTGCCTATTCATCTCATTAATTATGCATCGAATTTACTTCACGAACTTTGCCGACACAGCAAGTGAGCTACCAAGATATAAATAGATATGAACACGTGCTTTTTGTTTTCTTACGTATTTGATAATTACTTTATATTAAAGGTACATATTTGACGCCATTTATCAAATTATGTAAATAAACAATATAACAAAAACCGGCATATTTTCCCATCCCTAGATTTTCCATCATCTATCATGGAAAACTGCATGGAATTCCATGGAATATTTTTCCATGGAATTCCATGGAGTATTGGAACCTGTTTTCCATGGAAATCCATGGAAAATAAAAAGAGAAAAAAAGGAATTAATAATATTTCCATCTGAAACATTTTCCATGGAATTCCATGGAAAATATTTTCCATGAAGTTTTTCCATGGAATTCCATGGAAATATATTACATAGAATTTCTTTTTCCATGGAATTCCATGGAAATATTTCCATCATTTCCTTTTAAAATGAATTGCTCAAATTAACCTTTTGACAATATACCCTGTTTAACAATATCTGTAATAATGAAGATAAAAAAAACTAGGTGCCATGCTTTTTTCGGTTTGGTAAGGTCTTTTGAGTCTTACAATGGTCAGTAATAAGCAATAGACTCAAACATCATTTTAACCTTTAATTCAAACTCATTTAATGTATTATGATAAATACAACAAACAAGAAAAACTTTCAATACTGGTATATGTTTGCACTGCCTTTATATCAAGAAATTAAGGTTATAAATGTCACTTATGTCAGCACCAGGCTTCAGTAGATCTATCTTGTAGAACAGCATTAACCATTTTATTGGAGTTTCATTTCTTCCTCATGATACCTAAAAATAATTTTACTGTTATAAATAAAGAGATATTCTTTAAATAATGACATTATTAATAATGGTTAACAACTTTAGTCTTTGTTCTAAATATTTTTTTCCATAATTATTGTATATAAATGTCTTCATTGGTATTTTCCATATGTTTAGAACTTAGTGTTGATCTGCAGTTTGCTGTAAAGATACACTTTTTTTTACTTTTATGGATCTATTTCTCATTGGCAACCAATTTCAACGGATCTTAAATTTTATAACCAAATTACTTCATTAGTGGATTATTAGTTATTATAATACACCATATACAGTTTGTCTTGTCTTAATACCCAATCATTATAATTATAAGTGAAAAATCTACTATAGGTGTTTTCATGATGTTTTTATGTTGAACTAAAGGAGCTTGCACACACTTAAAATGGTAGAATCTAATTCAGTGTACTTACCAAAAAATATGCTCTAAATCCAACAGTCAATGCAAGTCATCAGAGAATAAATCTGCACTATTCGATGTCAAGAACTATTTGGAACTATTTAATCTAAGTCCAATATAAATTTTGCATTTTGTTCAGGAGAGAAGACATCTTTATTTGTTGCCTGTATATCCATTGCAAGTTCAAATTTTCAATGTGTTGGGGGATGTATGAGGAGTTATCTTATTTCTTTTAAAAGAGTCACAATTGAATACTGTTATTTACCAAAATCTTGAATATTTTATATATATTTTAATAAAAGATTGTCCATTTATTATTTATTTACCATTTTTATGTTTTAAGTAATAATAATTGCACAAAAATGTATAAATCCATGTTCTACCCTACATTTGGCCTCACACTGTATGGTCATATCATTTCCTGTCTTCTACACAAAGACCAATGAAAACCAGATGACACTTAACATTTCTTTCACTGTCTAATTGATGATAAAGAATTAATTATGTAATTTGTGTACATTTTTTCCATGACTTTCCATCTCAAAAATATTCTAAGTTAAGATTCTATAATTTTTCCATGTTAAAAATATTCTAAGTCAAGATTCCATCCTCTTTTCCATCTCAAAAATATTCTAAGTCCACTTTCCATCCTCTTTTCCATCTACAAAGTTTTATTAGTCTACTTTCCATCCCATTTTCCATCCAAAAAGTATTTTTTCCATGGAATTCCATGGAAAGTTTTCCATCTTATCATGGAAAATGATGGAAAAAGTAACACATATAAGTTTTCCATCTGACATGAATTATTTTTCCATGAAATTCCATGGAAACTCATGGAAAAAAACAAAATTTCCATCATTTTCCATCATTTTATCATGGAAAAAGTTGAACTGCATGGAAAATCTAGGGATGGGATTCCAACCCAAGATTTTCTAACAATGGCATTATTATACACTTGTTATTACATTTGTATGACCAAACCATGCCGATAACGTATACACGTGTTTGTGTGTTGAATAGGGGCCTCCATGAAGGATACACGTGAAGAATAATACTAAATTGTAGGAAGTTGATTTCTAATTTTTTCTAAGGTGGGAGATTCCTGCCCGTAAATTTATTAACATATTTTTGACAATGATGAACATGTTGCGATTTATTTTCACATAATCTGGAATTTTTAAGTAATGTAAACAAGTTACGCAAACCGTCGGCTACTTCTGTTTGACTTAGCCTGCGTTGCAGGTGTTTTGAGTGATTTTAATTACCGATGTCATTGCCGTTTTTTAATTTTTAATTTACAATAATTTGTCTGCAACTCTTTTTTGTTTCTTTTCTCGCAGAAACTGTAAATTCACGTACCATTTCCGCGATAACATTCCCCTGTTCGACAAGTTTCCCTTTGAGGCACAATGTGTGATTGCGCATTGGGAACTGAAGAGTTCAGATCAACATAGGTCATATGAATAAGGGTTGGGCTTAAACATCGAATTATTATCTATAGACAAGAAATAAATTTAGGTGTTTTAACACGTTAAAAATCTTCTAAATGATAAATGGAAAGTAACCAGTAGTTGTTTTAATCATATTTATTAAACTTTTTGTACAAAATCCGGCATATAGATTAAAAAAGTAATTTTAATGAAAATCGTAGCTACTATCCGTTTAATGAATTTTAAATCTCAACATCCCAAACTTCGAAAAAAGTATTCCTGGATCCCAAAAGGATCAATCCTGAAATCCTGTGCTTAAAAAACACCTGATCCCGACGTCCTGAAAAGGGTCCTGCCCCCTCTTATATGAGACTGTAATTTCAGAAATCATTGCATGTATTTTTTATTGTGACTTGAACAATTCACAAAATTTCTAGTTTGATTATTGCAATTTAAGGAAGAGCTACATACAGATATAATGTATCTGATTTTAGTTCTTTTTAATGCGATACTTGTGTAGACATTCTGTTATTCCATTACTAAATTAGAAGTGGCAGTAATTTCTGAATTTATAGTAATATGGGAATTATCACTTTGGACTTAAGAAGGGTTTCACTTTCCTGCATTTCCATCATCAATAATTGTAAATTGAAAAAAACCATCACAAGTATGAGAAAGGCACCAAGGAAAGTTTGCATGTGTGTACAAAATGTAGTATGATGTCCATTGACTTGACATTTATAAATGATACAGAATTTTTTCAATTTATTTTTAGATACTGGTATATTTAACTATTCTCAGACAGAATATGGTGTTACTTTTGTCATTATCAGTTTTTCAGCTATCCTTGTACTCATTTTGCTTGCATTTTTTATTTTCAACATTGAGGAAGCAACTCAAAAATATTGGGTAAGTAAAACTATATCAATTATTGTCAGACATAAGCAATAAGTAGATTTGTTTTTCAGATAATAATATGTACATAAAGGATTCAGATAAGGCCAATTAAAATTAATTGATAGATTTTCATCCCCGCCCGCCCCTCTGAAATCGTCCCGCCCTGATTTTTTTTTATTTTGCAAAATTTACAGATTTTGTTCATTTCCGTTACCGGTAACCGTCAATAATTTCGTTTCATTCGAACTTCCTGTTTATAAAATTTCGGTTTTCATATTTCTTGTTTCGAGAACGATTATGTTGACAAAATCTGCTGCTCAATGATGACAGTATCATCTACGGAGAATATAGAAAGATTACCAGAAGGGCATGAAATATTCTAGCTGCGGAACCGTAACTCTTATGGTCCTTTTTTAAATTTTTTTGATTTTGCGGTCTGCAAATAGTCAAAAAATAACATAAGGACCTAAGAGCTACGGTTCCGCAGCTAGAAATATTCGGGGTACGAGTATTAAATACGCTGTGTCCAAGGCAAATCGCGGTATGTCACAAATTGGAAATTTCTTTCATCAGAAAATTGTGGATTTATTTAATAATACATTGACTTTGTGTAAGCAAATTTGGGCTGTGAATGATTTCCAAAGTGCAAGAATCGTGGAACAAATTGGTAGAAAAAAAAGAGTTCAAAAAGTCGGCAAACATACACATTGTGTACTAGAAAACCCTTAGATTTACCTATGGCTATTGTTTTTGTTTAAAAACACAAAATACCATTTACAATGTAATTATATATGCGTCACTTCTTGCATACATTGTAACTTGAGAATCTTAAAAGCGCCAACTTTACTATTCCTGGCAACACTTGTTTGAGTGTTCATTTTATTCATAATACTTGTGCTGCATACCATTGCATTTGCATAAGTTTATGGGGACTACAAACCATCGCTTAGAGAGCAAAATAAATTTGGAGTTGGTAGTCAAATGAATAGAGAATTTCTCCATGGTTTTACTGTTTGCTGAAAATATGTTTCTAAAGTAGCAATTGCACACAGGCACTTGCTTCTATCCATAGGAAGGTCGACTATCCATATAAATAGAAGCTTCTATTTATATGGATAGTCGACCTTCCTATGGATAGAAACAAGTGCCTGTTCAATTGCATGTAGAACAGTCCACGTTGCAAATCAGAGATGTTTATTCAAGAATTATGTATGATTCTTTATACATGTTTAAAGATTTACATGGTATAAGCTAAATTTTGTAATTATAACACTTGCATATATATGAAGTTCACGCCACAAGAAGGTTTCAAATTGAATAAAATTTAAAAAATAAAATCCTCCCACCCGCCCCATTTTTTTCAAAACTTTGGATGAAAATCTACTAATTAATTTTATTTTTGCTAAATAAACAAGAATTAGTTATTGCACATTTTATTTTAATTTTAATTTTTATAAATGTATTAAAAAAAAAAAAATTTCAATCATAAGATTAATAGTTATTAAAAAAAATATATAATATTTCTGATTTTCCCAATATATCTACAATGTTAGGTTATTTAGAAAATCAACAACTATAAAGAAGAACCATATGGCCTTCAACAATGAGCAACAAACAAAGCCTATACAGCATAGTCAGCTATAAAAGACCCTGATATGAAAAATGTAAAACAATACAAACTAGAAAAAATAATGACCTAGTTTATGTACAAAATGATGAATGAAAAACAAGTAGGTTACACATCAACAAATGACAACCACTAAATTACCCGCTGCTGACTTGGGATAGACACATGCAAAAGGTGGCCAGGTTAAACTTAATTAATAGTGCCAGCCTTCCCACTAACAAGGGACAGTGTTGTAACAATACAACATTAGAATGAACTATAAAAATCAGTTGAAAAAGGCTGATCTCATCATATTGGGTCAAACAGAACAACATCTAACAAAAACACAGAGTAAATGTGGATTCAAGGCTACTTATGCATCCCCACAACAAAGACACCAAGTACAGATTTGAGAGTACTCACAGTTACTGACACTTGTCATTGTACCTACTATGTGCAAAATAAAAAAAAATCATGCTTTTTTCTTCATATTTTATAACATGTATAAGTTACACTGATTATTTACCTGAAATTAACTGCTTCACACACTATTAAAACAAATTAATCATTATCAAAACAATTCCCAACTATTTCTTCACTTTTTTACCTGTAATTTCAAAAAGTGAGACAATTGGGAAGACCCCCCCCCCCTAATTGAATGATGTAAGCAAATCAGCACTAATATTGAATAAATCAGCATGTGCAATACTGGTGACAATGTCCTGTTGATATAAATCAGGAGTTAAAAATATTGCTTTTCAGACAGAGCCTATACTGAAAAATAGGCTAAAAGGTTCACTTCAGATTTCGATTTTCTTATGCCTACCGGTAAGCTTACTTAAAATGTGTAAATGATGTTCAATGTTTTGAAATGTCTTGAAATGGAAATATTTCTCAGCCTTTTTAGTACAACTTCTGATTATTTTTATTGTTTCATTTCTGTTGATCAATCATCAGATCTTGGACAATTCTAGAGAACGACAAGAATAGTTAAACTGTCTGATTTATTCTTCAAAGCTAATTTATATTTGCTAGATAAAATGAATTGTAATAGCATAAGATTAAGTTCTTGCACAAGAAATCAGAAATTACATCTGACAATGTCAACAGATGACAGTTCAGATACAAGTTCAGATACAAATTTCTGTATCTTCTTCAATTTCAAGATAAGACTTTTAGTTTAATTGTAGAAAATCATTTAATAAAAGTGTTATGAACTTGCTATTTCTGTATTGGCCCTGTTCAGTGGCGGATCCAGAAATTTGCATAAGTAGGGGCCCACTGACTTCCTAAGAGGGGGGCCGCTCCAGTCATGCTTCAGTGATTCCCTATATAATCACAAAAAGGCCCCCTGAAAAACCATCTAAATCCGCCTCTGCTGTTATATATTCTCGATCAGCTGTATTAGCCCTCAACTCTTTTGAGTCTATGGTCCAATACAGCTAACCTTGAATCTATAACAGGGCCACTCATATACAGAAACAGCCAGTTAATAACACTTTTCTATATACCAGTACAAATTATGTATAAACCTGTATTAAAGACAATTCATCAGACTCATGATCACTCATTAAAAATTGTTATAAATGGTCAATTGAAATTTATCATAAAGTCATTGTGTTTGGTTAATACTTAGTTTAATATTACAGTGACTTGACTGTTAGTGTTGACCAGTTGAACAGTTTGGTTTTATAAAACAAATTGTAAATTGGTCAGAATTTTTAATAAGTTGCAATAGTTGGAGAGCAACACTAACCGTCAAGTTTAGTCTTAGATGCATGATTTTTTATTAGTTGTTAGTGGCTTTGAACTAGCTGTCAGATAACTGTGAGTACTCTCAGATCTGTTCCTAGTGTCTTTTTGTGTCGGGATGTATAAGTACCCGGCCACGTCCACTTGTATTTTTGTCTAGCTGATGAGTTAAGCCTTTTTCAACTGCTTTTTATAGCTCGTTCTCATGTTGTACTGTTATACCACTGTCCCAGGTTAGGGGGAGGGTTGGGATCCCGCCAACATGTTTAACCCCGCCACGCTATTTCCATGTATGTGCCTGTCCCAAGTCAGGAGCCTGTAAATTCAGTGGTTGTCGTTTGTTTATGTGTTACATATTTGTTTTTCGTTCATTTTTTTTACATAAATAAGGCTGTTAGTTTTCTCGTTTGAATTGTTTTACATTGTCTTATCGGGCCTTTTATAGCTGACTATGCAGTATGGGCTTTGCTCATTGTTGAAGGCCATACCGTGACCTATAGTTGTTAATGTCTGTCATTTTGGTCTTTTGTGGATAGTTGTCTCATTGGCAATCATACCACATCTTCTTTTTTATAAGTCACAGTAAAAGGAATAAAAATGAAATGAATATAGATATGAAAATATATCAAAATATATGTATTTTGTTTTATTTGCAGACAGAAAAGCAATGCAGTCTAAAATTGGCAGTGTATGTGTTTTGTATAACAGTTGGAAGTTCTTTTTTGTATGGATTTAACCTCTCTATTGTGAATTTGCCAGCTCAGGTAGAGTATGATTTGATCTTGGCTTCTTATTAGATCTAGAGTTATAATGTCTTTAAAATGACTATTGACTAATTTCACTTCTTTTTTTTTTACCTTTGCCTGATATCTTGAAAATTTTGATAGATATATAGATAGAAACTTTAATTAACAAAATGAAATTGATCAGCAAGATAATATTGTTGAAAAGTTCACAAGGCTGAAATCATCTGATCACTCCTTATTGGAGTTATTGCTCTTTAAAGAATTTTCGGTGTTTTTATCTTATATCTTCAAAACTAGAACAAATAGACAAAAATCAAACAAGTAATATTTAGACTGGTGCAGCCAAATATTTCATTAGTCATATTTAAGTTATCTTTAATGCATTTGAAAGATCTTTTAAAAAGAAAAAAACTACATTTTATTTCATGGAGATTGGATGTATAGTTTTTGAGGAACGACATTTTGAATGTGTTGAATATGTTATATTTTTAGACTGTTTCTATGATTTATAACTTAAATATGTAGTAAGATGGCACCGAAAACAGTTAAAAAAGCAAAAATCAAATAATGAAAATAACAGAACTTTTTAATGCCTCAACCTTTTGATGTAAAATTTTAAATACATATAAAGAAATATATATAAGAACCTTATATGAGTATAAGAATTGAATTTTTTTTGTGTTGGAAATTGAAAAAAAATCCATAGTTACCATGGTAACGAAACAGAAAAAAATGAAAATAACTGCTTTGAAGGCTTTTTACTTGCAATAGTATCTACATAAATCAGCTTTTTTATAGGAATTGTTAGTTTATTGATAAAACAAGTTTAGGGGTTCAATTTCTGCTGTCGTTTTCTGATATTTGATTATAAAATTTTCAGTTACCATGGCAACAGAAAGCATTATTTTGTATTTTTGTGAAAATTTCTTCTGAAATGATAAAAATTCAAAATGTTGAAACTTTTCTGTAACTACAAAAGATGAGGTTTACTTTTATGACAATTTTCGAGTTAAAAATACTTACAAAATATAATAATATATGTATTTTTGTTTCCATAGCAACAGTATAAATTCTGAAATTGTAAAAAAAATAAAAAAAATATCAAGTTGTTACGACCAAATCTTCATACATCTTTAATGAATCTGAACAGCTTGAATTTAAGAAACACTGACTGAGTGACATTTATTGATACAATTATTGTAGTATTGAGTTTACTTATTGTTGAAGGCTGTATCAGTATGCGGATAAATCTCGGTCACTGACTCTGGTAGATGGTGGATGGTTGTCTCATTTGCTAATATATATCATCCTTAATTTTTTTTGGTTTATAATGACTTTTTGAGTTTTTCTTTTCATATAACATTGTTAAAGTATATTCTCAAAACACATGTAGTTGGTTAGTATATATTTGTTTTTGTGATTATGCATGTACTGTCAATTGTCCCCTTTTTTCAAATATTCTTTTCAATGCAAAACCTCCAAAAAAGATGCATATAAAAACAGAAAATTGAATTACCACATATTTATTAATAATTAATAATAAATAAGACCTGTGAGTAAAAAGAACTTCACAACACTATCAACAAAAAAACCTTTCACATTTAGTTAGAACTAGAGCAGTAATTTCTATATTTGGTAGTGATTGATTGCAAACATTTTTTTTCCAGCTTCCATGATCGAAGAGAAGAATCATTTGGTCCGATTTCATTATCAAAATAAAAATGAATAACAGTTTTGATATTTATAAGTAGTTTCCACTGCTGGTGGTGAACACCACTTAAATGTACATGTATTTGTATTAGATCGTTCCATAAAGTTTACAGTAGCAGTTTCTTCTGATAAAATTTCTTCAACCTGACCTATGTACCAATCTGAAAGACCTGCGACAGCAATCCACTGATTTACTTTAAAATCTTTGTAATTACTAATAAAAGTCATATTTGCATTGATTTTTACATCATGGCTTCTCTTATGTTTTTTAACAGCTGAAGTTACTTCCTTTTCATTTTCAAGCTTACGTTTCCTTGTTTTGTTGGAATTATGTAGACCATTTTTGCTTAAAACTGCGCTTTGTTTTTTTACAACCCTGACATTTTTATGCCCCACCTACGATAGTAGAGGGGCATTATGTTTTCTGGTCTGTGCCTCCGTTCGTCCGTCCGTCTGTGCGTCCGTTCGCCTCAGGTTAAAGTTTTTGGTCAAGGTAGTTTTTGAAGAAGTTGAAGTCTAATCAACTTGAAACTTAGTACACTTGTTCCCTATGATATGATCTTTCTAATTTTTATTCCAAATTAAAGTTTTGACCCCAATTTCACGGTCCACTGAACATAGAAAATGATAGTGCGAGTGGGGCATCCGTGTACTTGGGACACATTCTTGTTCAAATTGTCCTTTTCTGACTTTAATAATTCATTTCTTTCTGTTAATGGTCTTAAATGTTCTTCTTTCCTAGGGACATCTAAGTCAATTTCTACACCAACATGTATATTAGAAGAATGTTTTTGAATAATTTTGATAAGATTGTTTTTTAACATGTTCACACTTAATGCCTTTCCTTCAGATGAAAATTTGTAAAACACATTATTTGCTTTAAAACTTAAAACACATTTATAATACTTTAACTGAAATTTTAAAGCAACTAATTTCATATGAGGAGTTTTAAATTTTGATAGAAGTTTTTTTACATCCGCTTCAGTTTTGCATTGTCCATATCTTAATATGTTATCTATTATCTTTTGTTTCTCTGCAATTTTTTTCATTTTCTTTCTTTTGATTTCTCGGCTCTTATTTGTAACATTTCAATTCTTTTTTTTTTTTTTTTATATCTTTGGATCTTGGTCGCCACTTTTCTATAAATTTTGGCAACAATTTAGATACCTTTTGCATAATATCAGCCTCATTACATTGCGTGTCAAGCCAATCAGAAGTTTTATTATTAACATATAAAACCATTCCTTCAATGTGAGCTGTGGTTGCGTTAGGTTTGAATCTTTTAATTCTGTCTAACTGACCAAAATTTGATTCATTTGATTGGTTTGTTTTAGGAACAGATTGACTAATCAGCATCAAATCCTCATTGGGATCAGAATGCTTCCCTCCAGTTAAGTGATCGACTAACTGCTAACGCTTAAAATACTGGCCAATATAAGTTCTAAAGCCTGTGTTGTTAAAACATCCAATTCTTCATTATTTTCTTCCACAGCATGTAAACCAAAGAAACCAAACCAAATCTTTTTCAGGAGGGTAATTTTTAAACATTTGATAATGTTTATGAAACATCAGAGAAGAATCTTGTACTAAATTTGAAATATACTATCATGTAACTTTTGGTAATATTGTGACATGTCAGTTATAGATAAATCATTACAATAAAGAAGTTTCCATAGTGGACGATTGATATGGACATCAACTAAACCAAGAGCTCTAACACCAGTAAGGGCAATTTTGGATTCAATGTCAGCATTCACAGATAGTAACAGATTGTTACCTGTACCATACATTTCAATAAAATCTTGGATATGTGTCAAATGACCATATACTGCTCTTGCATTTTGAAATAAAATGTTAAACCTATTCCCTAAATATTGATCAGCATGACAAGATCTACAAATAAGACAGCATGGTGGAAATGGTCTCACAACTTCTTGTTGGAGTTATTGCCCTTAAAGATTTTTTACCAATTTTTTTAGTGAGATTTACTAAATATCTTAAAAAGTGAAATAGGTAGATAGAAACTGAAAAAGAAAAAAAAAGATGAGCAGGATATAATATCTGCAAACATTTGTCAAAATAATTTTCAATACTTCATGTTAAAATGCCAGATTTTGATTGGCTAATATGAGGGAGATAATTAACTCTATCCCATGGCTGAGCGAGACATTTTTGGAATGTCACACTCTCGTGCAGACCAATAAAAATTTATAATTCAAAGGACAATGAATTGAATTGTTAATTCTTGCTGTTAAGGAAGCTGGCTTGTCACGTTTTAGATTTTTTGTCAGATTTTCAAAATCCTCTGGTTTTATCCATTTATCCATTTGAATGCCTTGAAAAAATTTGCCCGGTGACCCCCATTTTTCTTTTTGTAAATCTTTTACATGTATAATGATAAGCCATCTGTAAAAGTCTTACAAAATTTTAATTATTTTTTAATAGTTTTTGAGAACTTAAACTTGTCAATGATAAAGCTATGAAAGAGAGAGAAAAAAGAGGGACGAAAGATACCAAAGGGACAGTCAAACTCATAAATCTAAAACAAACTGACAACGCCATGGCTAAAAATGAAAAAGACAAACAAAGAACAGCACACACGACACAACATAGAAAACTAAAGAATAAACAACACGAAACCCCACCAAAAAACTAGGGGTGATCTCAGGTGCTTCGGAAGGGTAAGCAGATCCTGCTCCACATGCGGCACCCGTCGTGTTGCTTATGTGATAACAAATCCGGTAAATAGTCTAATTCGGTAGGTCACATTCAGGTAAGGGAAGGGGATTGTAGTTACGACGTTAGGAACATATCCGATATCATTTGTGATACGGTTATTCCATAACGGTCAACCAACTCGTGATGGCGTCCGTAAAATTTATGAAGGGATGATTTCAAATTCGCCATTTCGAACTCTTGCTTTAATAGCTTCCTTGTGAGCAGCAACCCTCTATCAAGAAAATCATGATAGGAAATGCAAGCACGGGAATATTTTCCTGCCAAAATTTCAATGGCTAATATCTCGAAAACAAGCACGATGACCTATATATTTTTTTTGCTCTTTTTAATCCTTTATTAATCCCCTATCAATATAAACTAGTGTTTTGAAAAGTTAATTACTTTGAAACTGAAAAGCGAACTCCCTTAATGATAATTGTTACCAATTAAATATTTTGCATTTTTGCCTAATATCTAGAAACTTTAAAACGTAAAATGACAAAAATACAGAACTCTGAGGAAATTCTAAATGGAAAGTCCCTGAGCAAATGGCAAAATCAAAAGCTCAAAAACATCAAACAAATGGATAACAACTGTCATATTCCTGACCTGGTACAGGTATTTTCTTGTTTAGAATATTGTTGATTAAATCTGGTTTATAGCTAGCTGAACATTAATAGATAGATAGACATTATGAATGTGCATTGCCAGAATCATCAGCCAACTTCTATAAGAGTGTTGCATTTAAATGAGGATTTTGACTATGTTTTTATACAACCGTAAACAATTTTTTGCTTTTCTGTAATGGTATGTCAGCATGGTCATCATCATTGTTATATGAAGACACATTTAGTTTCAGAACAAGAACTTAAGTTTAAATGAGTGGATATCTATGAAATTTTACTAGAAGGTTCAATATCACAAAAGGAAGGTTGGGATTGATTTCGGTGGTTACGGTACCAATAGTTACAGATTTAGGGGCCATAAAGGGACCAAAAACAATCATATTAAATTTGTAGTTTCAGAACAATTTCTTGTATGAAAGTGAATGGTCTCTTAAGGGGCAAAAAAGTGACGAAAAGCAAACATTTTTAACCGGATTTTTGTGACAAAAATGTCGGTTATTGATTTGGGGATGTACGGCGGTCGGGCGGGCGGTCGGTCAGGCGGTCGGTCGGTCGGTCGGGCGGGAATCAAATGTTGTCCGTGCATTAACTCATGAACCGTTCAACCAAAGCTTTTAAAATTTTAATATGTTGTTACTGACAACTAAATGAAGGTCAAGTTCAATAATGGCGATTTTGACTTTTACCGTTCAGGAGTTATGGTTCTTGAAAGATTGAAAAATTGAGTTTCCAGTCGTGTCCCTGCATTTACGCATGAACTGTTCTTCCTAAGCTTTCCAAATTTTAATATGTTGTTACTGATGACAAAATGGAGATCAAGTCCAATAATGGCGATTTTGACTTTTACCGTTCAGGAGTTATGGTTCTTGAAAGATTGAAAAATGGAGTTTCCAGTCGTGTCCGTGCATTTACGCATGAACTGTTCTACCTAAGCTTCCCAAATTTTAATATGTTGTTACTGATGACAAAATGGAGGTCAAGTTTAATAATGACGATTTTGACTTTTACCGTTCAGGAGTTATGGTTCTTGAAAGATTGAAAAATGGTGTTTCCAGTCGTGTTCGTGCATTTACGCATGAACTGTTTTACCAAAGCTTCCCAAATTTTAATATGTTGTTACTGATGACAAAATAGAGGTCAAGTTCAATAATGACGATTTTGACTTTTACCGTTCAGGAGTTATGGTTCTTGAAAGATTGAAAAATGGTGTTTCGAGTCGTGTCCGTGCATTTTCTCATGAACCATTCAACCAAAGCTTTTGAAATTTTTATATGTTGTTACTGATGGCAAATTAGAGGTCAAGTTCAATAATGACGATTTTGACTTCTACCGTTCAGGAGTTATGGTTCTTGAAAGATTGTGAAATGGCGTTTCCATTCACGTTGTTGCATTTACTCATGAACCATTCAATCTAAGCTTTTCAAATTTTAAGATGTTGATACTGATGACAAAATGGAGGTCAAATTTGATATTGAGGATTTTCACTTTCACCATTCATCAGTAATGGTTCTTGTGATATTGCCAGGACACAAATAAATATTAATAAATCCGGTTTGCTGTCGTTGTGACAGCCTCTTGTTCAGACAATAACTTGTGTTTTGGTATACTGGATCTCTCTAAATTTGTAGTACAAGGTTCCATGTAACAAAGTGAAGACTGGCATTGAGTTTGGGTGTAATTATTTCAAAAGGGATATAAAAAAGGTTGGAGGGGATTTATTTTCATAATGTTTTGGTTTTTTACAGAGTTATTTCTGATTATGTATAAATGCAACAAATACTGATATGGCAGGAGAAACACACCAACTAGGGTATATTATTTTAAATAATAGATTAACAGTATTGCACGATAACAAGAAATCTTCAATTTCACAGTATTGCGCAATAGCATGAAATCTTCAATTGCACAATGCAAGCTTAAGAAATCTTCAATTGCACAGTATTGCATGATAACAAGAAATCTTCAATTGCACAGTATTGCGCAATAGCATGGAATCTTCAATTGCACAGTATTGCACAATAGCAAGAAATCTTCAATTGCATAGTTTTGTGCAATAGCAAGAAATCTTCAATTGCATTATAATATTGTGCAATAGCATGAAATCTACAATTGCACAGTACTGCACAGTATTGTACAATAGCAAGAAATCTTCAATTGCACAGTATTGTACAATAGCAAGAAATCTTTAATTGCACAGTGTTGCGCTATGTTATGGATGTAATGCTATAATTTTTAGAAACAAGATGGTATTTCAATTTCCCCTGTTTACCAGGATGCTAAATGAAATATCTGGGGAGAACACTGAAGCAATATACTGTAATACAATGTATTAAAAAATAATTCTCTACTTTTGTTTTGACTTCACTGTCTTATAATTCTGTTTAATTGCAGATTTCTGGATTTGAGGAAGGTCCTTGGGCATGGGTAGTGTCATCATATGCCTGTGCAGGATTTGGTGGAAGTGCCTTGATGTCAATTATAATTTATTGCCTTAAAAAGAATAATTTGCAAGGCAGTTATATTTATAGGTAAATAACTTAATTATTCTGAGTACAAATGATAGGCTTAATTTATATAGATTCTATCACTGTATCAAGTGTGACACAATATTCCTCCATTTGTTGGTTCCCAAGGGTTACAATTATGATCAGCAATAATCAGCCAAGGGTATATCTTGTGATTAATTTTTCAATGCCTAGTTAATGGGACATTGTAAAAAAGCAAACTTGAACTTGTTTGGTACTGTACAACTAGAGTTGAATTCCTTTGTGTGTATGTCAGAATTGTAAAAAATGTGATTATATTGACTTAAACAAGGTATGTGAAAAAAACATACAATAAAATCTGAAGAGGAAACACACTGTATACTCTTTTGCAATGGCTTGTACTTTATAATCAGGTGCCAATATTTCTAGAATATCACCTTAAATAAAGGCAACAGTAGTATACCGCTGTTCAAAACTCATAAATCCATGGACAAAAAACAAAATCGGGGTAACAAACTAAAACCGAGGGAAACGCATTAAATATAAGAGAACAACGACATAACACTAAAATGTAACACACATAGACAAAATCCCACGAGAAGAACAAATATAACATATATATATAACATCAAAACCAAATACATGAATTTGGGATAGACAAGTACCGTGACACGTCTTATCGTAATGTGAATTTACACTAAAAAATAAGAGAAAACAAACGACACAACGTAATAATGTAATACACACAGAAACGAACTATAATATAACAATGGCCATATTCCTGACTTGGTACAGGGCATTTTTGAAGGAAAAAATGGTGGGTTGAACCTGGTTTTGTGGCATGCCAAACCTCGCACTTTTATGGCCATGTGAAATATAACATCAAAATGACAACACAGGACTACAATATAAATAAATTGGAGAACACAATTGACAAAGAATCACACGAACAACAGCCAACAAAAGGCAACAAGTTCAAAAGTTTAATACGCCAGAAGTGTATTTTGTCCACACAAGACTTACGTGTGACGCCCAGATACAAAAGTTTGAAAGCCGAAACGAGTACAAAGTTGAACAGCATCGAGGACCAAAAGATCAAAAAGGTTGTGCCAAAAACGGCAAGGGTTTTCTGTTACTTACCAGAAAATCCCTATAATTTAGAATAATTTATACTTTTGCAAACAGTAAATTTTATAAAATGAATATTCAAACCATTTGATGTACTTGAATGAAATGGCATTGCTGATACTTCAAATATCTTTTCATTTTTCATTTTAGGCACTTAACAAGGATAACATGTATAACAGCCTATATTATTGGAGTTGTGGCTTCTGTTTTAGCATTTTGTATAACTGAAGAACACAGATTTGAATGGATACTTGCACACAGATGTATTATGGGGTTTTCTAGTGGTGAGTTTAAAATTATTTTCACTGTACTTGTTGAGAAATTGTATATTATACATGTCATATTTATTTATGCAAACTGGGTTGCTAAACATAAATATAAATATACAACATGTACAACAGACTTATTATAAAGAAATGTGCCCAAAAAAAGAAGTTGAAGTCCAATCAACTTGAAACTTAGTACACATGTTCCCTATGACAACTGTCTAATAGCTGAAATCATCAGTGGACTAATCAAAGGAGTTATTGCTCTATATTGAGGATTTTTATCAATTTTTTGTGTGTTTTTTTGCCTATTATCTTGAAAGCTATTAATTATAGATTGATATCATTATATAATTAAGAGCAGAGACTCTATTCACAAAACTATAACCAAGTGGTCTAAGTAGTTACACTACTGTAATTACAAGTCAATCAACACTGCATGAGGTTGTGAGTTTGAACCCTGCTGGTCCACTAGAGTCCAATATTTAAAATTGACTAGGATAGTATGTTTTCCTATCAAAGGTCTGTGGTTTTCCCAGGGCACTCCAGCTTCCTCCACATTAAAAACTGGCCGCCACAAAATAGCTTAAAAGTGGTGTTAAAACACCATCAATTAATCAATCACAAAACTCTAGCAACAAAAAATTATCACAAGTAACCGTCTTTTGGGGTGTAAAGTGGGCATTTGTGTATAGTGCACACCCTTTATGGTCCAAAAAACGTGAGAAAAAAATTCATTGTTTGTATTTTACTCATAGACATTTTCCGAAAAGTTTCAGCTCCAAAATCAGCAAATAGGAAATTTTTTAAATGGACACTGATGTCAGAGAATTCCGTACTGAATACCTAATTAATATTAAATTACAAATATTCTGATAAAAAAACATGAAGAAAGAAATTTGGAAGGGGTATAGAAAAAATTGGCAAGTAACACACTGTCCACACTCGGGACTATATTCATGGACAACAAAAATCAAAGGACAATAACTGTACAAGGACCTACTAAAATGTTAACACAAGAAATTGTTTCTCTTATTGCTGTAAGATTTTTTGGTAAAATCAGGCAAAGATCTTCAAAGAAGCCAACATAGCTGAAGTTGTCAGTTGACTCCTTATTTACATTTTGACCTTTATCTCGAAAATGTAAAAGAAAGGTACACATTTTATATAACAAAAATGATCAGCGAAACATTTAACTTAATATGCAGAGATTGTTAGATTGGATTAATATTGGTGATTTTGTCCTTCACCCATTTACTTGTGTTTTGTATGAAAACTAAAGAAGATGAGTTGTTTATCTGACCTGATCATTATTGTTTATATCAGAAAATTAGATGAGAAATTAACAACAGAAAAAGGTAAACTTAATATTTTCTCAACCCTTTACTAAGATATTTGTTTAACATATTTTTAATATTATTTTTTAGGTATGAGCTTGAAAGCTGGACTCCAGTTTTTGAAGGAGATAGCACCAGACTCCATGAAAGATACTATCAGCAAATGGTATCAACTGTCAATTACATGTGGCATTTTCTTTGGAAATGTATTGAGTTCTGAAAACATTCTTGGTAAAAATATTTAAATAAAATTGATCAGTGACTTTTGGCACAAATCAATTGTTTACTTTCACTTACATCTACATAAATTCCTCTTAAAATAAAGAGCTTGTCTGTATATATACGTCTGTCCAACCATACATCATGCATGTCTGTATTTTTCTGAATTACATGAAAGTTGAAATGGCAAAACTACGTTGGATGTCAGTTTCATGCTTGACCTAGTCAGACAATGTCTTATAATTTCATATTTGTCAAGCAAATATGACCATTTTGAAAATGTAATAATTAAAATATTTAATTTGACCCGAAGGATCCATAAGTGGTCCATTGTAAGTTTATAGTGTATATAAGACAGATGAGTATTATATAGGTTCATTTAGGTATCTAGTTTAATGTAATGTGAGAGGACATGTACTACTGATTCATTTTTGTCATTAGACCATATATAGTTTTTGACTTCCTAATTACTTAATAGGATATAAAGTGGTTACTTTGTACAATCCTTTTATTACTTTATACATGTTATAAAACTTTTTTAATTTACAGGGTCCCCAGAAGATTGGAAAGTGCTTTTTGGACTAACGATTATACCAAGCATTGTTTCCATAGCAGCAATTATCTTTCATTGTATAACAGAAGAAAACTGTGATCCAGGTAAATTTGATGAATATCTACCCCCTAAAATCCATCTCATAGAGTCTGTTGATTTGTTTCCTAAACTTCTTTAAGAAATGTCAAATTAAACAACATATATTGTTCTAGTGATCAGGTTTTTATACGTCCATCAGAATTTTGACATATTATGGTATATAAATGTCTGGCGTACATCTGTCCTGTGTATTTCCATGTTGCATCGTAATTTGAGAACAACTTATCCTAGTTTCAGGAAACATAATATAGTTGTTTCCTATGATGGCCAAACGATCGATATACTTTTTGGTGAAAATAAGATTAAACTTTTCGAGTTACAGGACTTTGTAACTGAAACAGGGGTGTGTTTTTTCACATGTGTCGCTGTATCTCAAAAAAGATTTATGATTGCAATAAAATCTGTATAAACTGGCTGGCTACGGGACTATGAAAAAGGTCCGGTTTGGACAGTGAGCCAGTTTATTCAGGTTTCCGTTTTGACCAGAAGTAAATGACTTGTGATGTCCGATATATTGCATGTAAAAGTTCTGTCAGATTGTAAATTACAAAAAAATGTATAGACTGATAAATTAAAATACAAAGTGCAATAACATAAAAAATTTGTATGATCCTGGTTTTGAATCTTCATATTCATTGGCTGTAAAAATTTTAGAAACTGTTTGTTCCTAGAATTAAATTTTTTTTATATTTTAACCATGTTTTACATATCCTGGTATGTCAAGTAGACCTCGGTAGCATCAGTCTCCCACTTGTTAGCTCACCTGTCCCAAAGGGACAAGTGAGCTTATGCCATCACTTGGCGTCCGTCGTCGTCCGTCGTCTGTCGTCCGTCGTCTGTCGTCGTCTGTCGTCGTAAACTATTTCAAGAATCTTCTCCTCTGAAACTACTGGGCCAAATACTTTCAAACTTTAACTGAATGTTCCTTAGGGTATCTTATTTATAAATTGTATCCGAAGTTTTGATCTATCAACAAACATGGTCGCCATTGCTAAAAATAGAACATAGGGGTCAAATGCAGTTTTTGGCTTATAACTCAAAAACCAAAGCATTTAGAGCAAATCTGACATGGGTAATATTGTTTATCAGGTCAAGATCTATCTGCCCTGAAATTTTCAGATGAATCAGACAACCCGTTGTTGGGTTGCTGCCCCTGAATTGGTAATTTTAAGGAAATTTTGCTGTTTTTGGTTATTATCTTGAATATTATTATAGATAGAGATAAACTGTAAACAGGAATAATGTTCAGCAAAGTAAGATTTACAAATAAGTCAACATGACGGAAATGGTCAGTTGACCCCTTTAGGAGTTATTGCCCTTTATAGTCAATTTTTAACCATTTTTCGTAAATCTTAGTAATCTTTTACAAAAATCTTCTCCTCTGAAACTACTGGGCCAAATACTTCCAAACTTTAATTGAATGTTCCTTAGAGTATCTAGTTTGTAAATTGTATCCGAAGTTATGATCTATCAACAAACATGGTCGCCATTGCTAAAAATAGAACATAGGGGTCAAATGCAGTTTTTGGCTTATAACTCAAAAACCAAAGCATTTAGAGCAAATCTGACATGGGGTAATATTGTTTATCAGGTCACGATCTATCTGCCCTGAAATTTTCAGATGAATCAGACAACCTGTTGTTGGGTTGCTGCCCCTGAATTGGTAATTTTAAGGAAATTTTGCTGTTTTTGTTTATTATCTTGAATATTATTATAGATAGAGATAAACTGTAAACAGGAATAATGTTCAGCAAAGTAAGATTTACAAATAAGTCAACATGACGGAAATGGTCAGTTGACCCCTTTAGGAGTTATTGCCCTTTATAATCAATTTTTAACCATTTTTCGTAAATCTTAGTAATCTTTTACAAAAATCTTTTCCTCTGAAACTACTGGGCCAAATACTTCCAAACTTTAAGTGAATGTTCCTTAGGGTATCTAGTTTGTAAAATGTATCAGAAGTTGTGATCTATCTACAAACATGGTCGCCATTGCTAAAAATAGAACATAGGGGTCAAATGCAGTTTTTGGCTTATAACTCAAAAACCAAAGCATTTAGAGCAAATCTGACATGGGATAATATTGTTTATCAGGTCAAGATCTATCTGCCCTGAAATTTTCAGATGAATCAGACAACCCGTTGTTGGGTTACTGCCCCTGAATTGGTAATTTTAAAGAAATTTTGCTGTTTTTGGTTATTATCTTGAATATTATTATAGAGATAAACTGTAAACAGCAATAATGTTCAGCAAAGTAAGATTTACAAATAAGTCAACATGACGGAAATGGTCAGTTGACCCCTTTAGGAGTTATAGCCCTTTATAGTCAATTTTTAACCATTTTTCGTAAATCTTAGTAATCTTTTACAAAAATCTTCTCCTCTGAAACTACTGGGCCAAATACTTCCAAACTTTAACTGAATGTTCCTTAGGGTATCTAGTTTGTAAATTGTATCCGAAGTTATGATCTATCAACAAACATGGTCGCCATTGCTAAAAATAGAACATAGGGGTCAAATGCAGTTTTTGGCTTATAACTCAAAAACCAAAGCATTTAGAGCAAATCTGACGATGGGTAATATTGTTTATCAGGTCAAGATCTATCTGCCCTGAAATTTTCAGATGAATCAGACAACCTGTTGTTGGGTTGCTGCCCCTGAATTGATAATTTTAAGGAAATTTTGCTGTTTTTGTTTATTATCTTGAATATAATTATAGATAGAAATAAACTGTAAACAGCAATAATGTTCAGCAAAGTAAGATCTTCAATTAAGTCAATTTGACCAAAATTGTCAATTGACCCCTTAAGGAGTTATTGCCCTTTAAAGACTTTTTTCACAATTTGTTCATCATGTTGACTTACTTTAAAAAATCTTCTCCTTTGAAACTGCTGTATCAATTTCAGCCAAACTTAGGCTAAATGAGTTTCAGAGTATCTAGTATAAATTTTATATTTTATTTCCTTGTATGTCAAGAAACATAGCTCCTATGGCTAAAATAGAACATAGGAGAAAATGATTATTTTTTTTGGCTTTTGAAGAAAATAGGACGATCCAAAAAACATTTAAATAAATTGAAAAGCCAAAATAATCATTGATGAGAGATTTAACCAAAAGAATTAAGGTGAGCGATTCAGGCTCTTGAGAGCCTCTTGTTAATTTCACTTTCACTTTGTTTTTCATTTGCATCATAAAACTCATGTTGTTTGGATTGTAACATGAGAGTTTCATTTTACTTCCATGATCATTAATTTCCAACGTTGTCATGGCTGTTTTGAAAGCCAGAGTATTATCAAACAAAATTTCATCACGATTGAAACATTGTCTTACAGTGTACACTGCACATTGATTGTTGTCATCCGGGTGTTTTTCATTATCAGGGTCATTTGTTTAGAGGTTCATAACAGGGAACCCAAGATTTTGAAAACATGATGAAATTTCTTAATCAGCGATTTGAAAAAAAATATTCAAGTTACTTGACTTTATTCACTTCGTCCAATGGGGGACATAGGGCGACTACAGTTGCTTTCCATCTTTTCCTGTCCTTGGCTAGTTTCTTTGCTTCACCCCATGTTTTCCCAATTTTCTGAAGATCAGATGTTAAATCTCTGTGCCAGGTGGATTTTGGTCCCCCTCTTTTACGGTGGCCCTGGGGATTCCAATCTAGTGCCTGTCTTGTTACATTTGTGTTGCTTTTACGTGTGTCCAATCCATTTCCATCTTCGTGTTGTTATCGTTCTTTCTATTGGTTCTTGTCTTGTCCTTTTCAAACAATTCTTTGTTGCTGATTGTGTTTGGCCACTTGATTTCAATGATGTTTCTTAGGCACCTGTTCATGAAAACTTGTAATGTTTTTGTAGATGCAGCTGTCAGTCTCCAAGTTTCTGACCCATAAAGAAGAATAGATTTTACATTTGAGTTGAAGATCCTGATTTTGGTGTTCGTTCTGAGCCCTTTACTCCTCCAGACTGGTTTTTGGATAGCAAAGGCTTGTTGAGCTTTTCTTTTTCTTGATTGGATGTCTTCATCTGTCCCACCTGATGTACTGATTACACTTCCAAGATATGTAAATTCACGGACATCTTCAAGTTCAGCATCTCTCACTTTGGTTTTGTTAAGTTGGTTTGTGTTTACCCTCATGGATTTTGTCTTTTGTTTGCATTTATGTACAGTTCTACTTGTTTTGCAGTTGTTTCAAGGTTGGCTGCTTGCTTTTGTGAGTCTTCATGGCAATGGGAAACCTGGCAGATATCGTCTGCAAACGAAGTCCAGGTCTTCAAGGCATGACTGTAATGTCCATTCAATACCCAAAGGAGTATTGTATGATTTCCGACTCACCCAATCTATCACTACCAGAAAAAGGAGACGGGAAAGTAAACATCCTTGTCTGACACTGGTTGAAACAGGAAATGGATCTGTCAGAGTCTCTGCATGGCTCACTTGACATGTAAAACCGTCATAGAGCTGTTGGATGACAGATATAATTTTTTCGGGTATTCCATAATTGCTAATTAAGGATGTTGCATAGTACTTGAGGGTCTATACTATCAAAGGCCCTCTCGAAATCTACAAATGTTAAGTATAGGGATGTCTGCCATTCAATGGTTTGCTCGATGAGGATTCTTAATATGGCAATTTGGTCAATACATGATCTCTCTTGTCTGAAACCGGCCTGTTCGTCTCTTAGTAACTTATCAACTTCTCTCTTTAACCTCTGTAGGATGATGTGACATAAAACTTTGTTAGAAAGCAAAATAATTCCTCCAGTTGCTACTGATTGATTTGTGGCCTTTCTTTGGTACATTAATGAGGATTCCTTCACGCCAGTCATCAGGTATATGTTCGTCATTCCATATTTTGTTAAGTAGTTAGTGAAGTTTATCAATACAGATGTTATTCATTGCCTTTATAGCTTCAGGGGGTATGTTCCAGATCCCTCCTGCTTTCCCATTCTTTAGTTGTTTTATTGCAGCGTTGACCTCTGTTTTAGTTATATCTCCTGTCTTGATATTCAGGACCTGTCTCCCTTCCATGGTAGGTGGGTTTGTTGAACAGGGTCTGTTCAGCACTTCTTCAAAATGATCTTTCCATCTTTTTAATTGATCTTCAATTTTTGTTATCACATTGCCATTTTTATCTTTGACTGTAGCACTTGAGTTGGATCTTCTGCCACTTTGTTGTTTCGTTGTGTTGTAGAGAGATTTTATGTCTCCTTTGATAAACGCAATTTCTGCTTCTTGTGCTAGTTGTTCAACATAGTCTCTTTTATCTTGTTTACAGTTCTTCTTCACTTCTTTGTCTTTCTCTCTATAAAGATTTTTGTTTGTCTTTTTTGTTGTCTTGTGGTGGCATTTAAGACTTTTTCTTTGGCTTTTCTCCTTTCTTCAACCTTAACCCATGTATCATCTGACATCCAGTTTTTGCGTTTATACTGCATGTATCCTAATGTTTCCACGCATGATTCTAGAATTACATTTTTTGTCTGCTCCGATGTGTTGTTAATATCAATCTTCTCTATATCCAGGTCAATTATAGCTGAGAATCTATTTTGAAGAGATATTTGAAATTCTTCTCTTATGTTCCGTATTTTCAGCTTCCCAAAGTTAAACTTTCTTCTTTTGACAACTGATTTTTTTGGGCTAAAAGTTTCATCTTTATTGACCCTATAACTAAGTGATGGTCTGATGCTGTATCTGCTCCTATTTTTGTCCTTACATCTTGCAGTGAAGACCTCAATCTTTGAGAAATAGATATGTGGTCTATTTGGTTTTCTGCATTTCCTGCTGGTGACACCCAGGTTAACTTATGGCAGTTCTTGTGTTTGAAGATTGTTCCTCCTATGACAAGGTTGTTGGTGGCACAGAAGTCTGCAAACAGTTCACCATTTTCATTCATTTTTCCTATCCCATGAGGACCAATTTCTCTCTCCCATCCCTTTCTTTCTGATCCAACCTTAGCATTTAGGTCACCCATGAGTACCAATAGGTCTCTTTTTGGCACTTTTTCTATAGTTGTTTGTAATATATGCGTGGTAGAAGTCTTGAAAAAAATATTCAAGTTACAACATAAATTCAATCCGAGATATTTTCGGCTACCTTTTAGTTTAATTAGCACATTTATAGTGTTTTGATAAATAATACAGCTCACTACTGTACGATTTTGTAAGTTCACAGTTTAACACCTGGCAAATTGATTATCCTGAAAAGCCATATATTTTATAAACAAATATGTTTTGATTGCATACTGATCATTTGAAATTAATTATTCAAACCGGTTTTGACAGGCAATAATTGATTTAATTAAGAGTATTGGGACTGCATCATAAGGCCGGAATTCCACAAACGCAGGGTCCAGTTTACAAAGAGTATTTTAACAAAGACTTTATTTGGAAAAAAAACGGGACTTTAATTTTCGTCCCGAATGGACAGGAAACCGGTTTACTCAGGTTTGGCTGTATTGCCTAAAACTTTACACACTTCTTAGTTATATTTGTTTTAAGATTTGTAAACTTTTTGGTGATGATTCAAAATTTTATTTTAGAGTAATAAGTTTTTGTCTTGCTTGGCGGAGTCAAAAAGCCAGAATTTTATATAACTTTTTCATTTGTTTATTTCATAGCTCAATCACTGCAAGTAGAACAATCTTTTCTTTTTCTATTAATATAAAAGACTTTTTTTATACCCCATTTATGGGCATTATGTTTTCTGGTCTGTGGGTCTGTTCGTTCATCCTTCTGTCCTGCTTCAGGTTAAAGTTTTTGGTCGAGGTTGTTTTTGATGAAGTTGAAGTCCAATCAACTTGAAACTTGGTACACATGTTCCCTATGTTATAATCTTTCTAATTTTAATGTTTTAATGCCAAATTAGAGTTTTTTTATTCATGTTCACGGTTCACTAAACATGGAAAATTATAGTGCAGATGGGGCATTCGTGTACTAGGGACGCATTCTTGGTGGTTTTTTTTAACTTTTTCATACCTGCCAACTTTTGAAAATGGCCATGGGGGTTTTTGTGCGCAGCACCATTTTTGAGGGTAGAATTTTTCGCGGCATTTTTTCGTGTGATGATTTGGCTCCTAAAAGTGTCTGACATACTTCTTTTTTGGGGGGTGATAGTTGAAGATGCTATTATAACCTATCTTTTTTTAAATTGTTTGATTGTTGTATTCTTTTTGTTGAGATAAACACCAGTAAGATGACTTTATGTTTGTCTGATACATTGTCAAGAAATAAAAAAAAAAGTAATAATTTTAATAATTTAATAACAAAAAAAAACAACAATATATGAGGGTCTGGAATGGGGGGGGGGGGGGGTCTGTTGTTCTGTAAACATTTAATTTTCACCCCTTTTTTCTCTAATCTTCAAAAAATTAACCTCTTTTTTCTCTAATCTTCAAAAAATTTGACCACATTTCTCAAATTTTCATTTTTTTTTGCCCGTTATTCCCTTATCTTCATTTTTTAAGGGCATTATATTCTTTAATCATTTAACCCCATCCAAACCCTCATATATTATAAAGATCAATATCACAAGCAGTACTAGAATGTTTGAAGACATCATTAAGGCCACCGTGGTCAACTATAAAGTCTCTGTTGCAAACTTTACAAAAGGCATGTGACAATCCTAACGTTGATTTAGGCAACCAGCCCCTGTACTTGACATCATTCTCCCATTTCTCTAAGTATTTGCACGAAGCAACAAGCTCAAAATTTCGATTCTTTGATTGTTTACTATGCCGACATTAATCAACTGGTGAATGCGTGATCACTAAATTTTGATTGGATGAAATTTGTCAGACACGATTTGTCTCCCTTGGGAAAACTTTCAAAAGTTCAAAATAGGGAATAAAAAAAAATTTTACTAAAATCGGTTTTTTTTGGCTATCGGGACAGAGGGTCAAAATCGTGTAGTACACGCCTAAATCGTGAAAGTTGGCAGGTATGCTTTTTTAGCTCACCTGTCCCGAAGGGACAAGTGAGCTTATGCCATCACTTGGCGTCCGTAGTCGTCCGTCGTCTGTCGTCCGTCGTCTGTCGTCGTCTGTCGTCGTAAACTATTTCAAGAATAATCTTCTCTGAAACTACTGAGCCAAATACTTTCAAACTTTAACTGAATGTTCCTTAGGGTATCTTATTTATAAATTGTATCCGAAGTTTTGATCTATCAACAAACATGGTCGCCATTGCTAAAAATAGAACATAGGGGTCAAATGCAGTTTTTGGCTTATAACTCAAAAACCAAAGCATTTAGAGCAAATCTGACATGGGATAATATTGTTTATCAGGTCAAGATCTATCTGCCCTGAAATTTTCAGATGAATCAGACAACCTGTTGTTGGGTTGCTGCCCCTGAATTGGTAATTTTAAAGAAATTTTGCTGTTTTTGGTTATTATCTTGAATATTATTATAGATAGAGATAAACTGTAAACAGCAATAATGTTCAGCAAAGTAAGATTTACAAATAAGTCAACATGACGGAAATGGTCAGTTGACCCCTTTAGGAGTTATAGCCCTTTATAGTCAATTTTTAACCATTTTTCGTAAATCTTAGTAATCTTTTACAAAAATCTTCTCCTCTGAAACTACTGGGCCAAATACTTCCAAACTTTAACTGAATGTTCCTTAGGGTATCTAGTTTGTAAATTGTATCCGAAGTTATGATCTATCAACAAACATGGTCGCCATTGCTAAAAATAAAACATAGGGGTCAAATGCAGTTTTTGGCTTATAACTCAAAAACCAAAGCATTTAGAGCAAATCTGACTGGGTAATATTGTTTATCAGGTCAAGATCTATCTGCCCTGAAATTTTCAGATGAATCAGACAACCTGTTGTTGGGTTGCTGCCCCTGAATTGATAATTTTAAGGAAATTTTGCTGTTTTTGTTTATTATCTTGAATATAATTATAGATAGAAATAAACTGTAAACAGCAATAATGTTCAGCAAAGTAAGATCTTCAATTAAGTCAATTTGACCAAAATTGTCAATTGACCCCTTAAGGAGTTATTGCCCTTTAAAGACTTTTTTCACAATTTGTTCATCATGTTGACTTACTTTAAAAAATCTTCTCCTTTGAAACTGCTGTATCAATTTCAGCCAAACTTAGGCTAAATGAGTTTCAGAGTATCTAGTATAAATTTTATATTTTATTTCCTTGTATGTCAAGAAACATAGCTCCTATGGCTAAAATAGAACATAGGAGAAAATGATTATTTTTTTTGGCTTTTGAAGAAAATAGGACGATCCAAAAAACATTTAAATAAATTGAAAAGCCAAAATAATCATTGATGAGAGATTTAACCAAAAGAATTAAGGTGAGCGATTCAGGCTCTTGAGAGCCTCTTGTTAACTTTCAAATCTCATTTCCATGGAGAATATTTGGCCCCACCCACTCAGTTATGGTCTATTGACTTTGAAACATTAAGATAGTTTACAAGTTAATGTTTGTGTTTAGGTTTGTTTAAAGGGAACAACTTATAACAGATCAATAGTATTTGGTATACAGTTGTATTTACATTGACACATCACATTTCCATGGGGGGCCTCAGTGGTCAAGTGGTCTAAGTAGTTACTACTGTAATCACTAGCCGGTCAACACTGAGGTTGTGACTTCGAACCCCGCTTGTGCAGGTGCACTTGACTCCAATCTTAATTGACTAGGATTGTCAGATTTCCTATCGAAGGTCTGTGGTTTCCTGCTGGCACTCTCGGTTCCTCCACCAATAAAAAATGGCAGCCACAAAATAGCCTAAATGCGGTGCTTAAAAGTGGCATTAATACACCAAAAATCTAAATCAAATCAATCTCATTTCCATGGAGATTTTTTAGCCATATATATATACCTTCAGTCATGGAAAATCATTGACTTTGAATATTAGCATAACTTTACTGTTAAAAGTATTGCTATTTTAATATCAACATTTGCATTATCAAAATTACTAAAAGGGGAGACATATATATCTCTGTGATGACAGTTTATTTTAGACAAAATCAGATGAAAGATAAAACATAAGATATGTTCGATCTTGTTCTGTATGCATGCATGCATGCCTTACTTACTCAATGTATTCTACATAGTTTGATATTAACAACAATGCTAAGGAACTACTTAGTTTTAAGTAGGTACTACTTTCCAGTATGTTCTGTTTTGACCAGGCCTCATTTGGTTGTGTAGCTTCTTACAAAGTCTATCTGAATTATTTTTGCAAAAAGCTGCCTTGTTAGCGGGAAGTTTGCAGCTAGCGGCAAACATCTGCAAACACTATTTTCTGTGTTCCTGCAAACTTGCCACAAGTGTGCTGCAAATTCGTGGCAAACATTTCAGTTCTATAAGGGTTTGTAAATATATAAAAAGAAGGTGTGGTATGATTGCAAATGAGACAACTCTCCACAAGAGACCAAATGACACAAACGGTCAAATGACACAGAAATTCACAACTAATATGCCTGTATTGGTCACTCAATGGCCTTCAACAATGAGTAAAACTTCTGCTTACTCAGCTATAAAAGGCCCCGAAATGACAATGTAAAACAATTCAAACGAGAAAACTAATGATCTGATCTATGTTCAAAAAATGAACCAAAAACAAATATATAATACATGTACACAAACAAAGGACAAGCACTGAATTGCATGAATATGGACAGGCACATACTTACAGAATGTGGAGGGGGTTAAACATGTTAGGGGATCCCAACCCTCCCCCTAACCTGGAACAGTGGTGTAACAGTACATGTACAACATAAGAACGAACTATAAAAATGTAAGATGATTCTCATGTGTGCAATTTTTGGCAGATTTTTATCAAACCTGTGTCATATTATTATATGTTCATATCAGCAATGTTGTGAACAGGTGCTAATAAAATCAGTGTGTCACTATTTTAAAGAGTTATACACCTTTGAAATATTGATTTAAAGGAAAATTGTATTGTAATTAAAAGTGATTTTATGTCAATGTATGTGTACAATTTTTGCTAGATTTTGATCATAGTTTTATAGAAACAATGTCTTGGACAAGTTATTGATAATCTATAGTGCTGATTAAGTAATTACTAGAACACACCCGCGAAATCTTGGACATTTAGAGCTTGGTTGAAAGTATGTAAAACTGTTGTAGGATGACATTTTGTAAAGATTTATCAAGGTCTAGAGAATTTCAGAAAAGGTACCAAAAGTCATAGGTACTTTAAGCCCTCTCCCTTTTTTCCAAAGTCTGTTATTTTTTTGTTTTCTGTTATCAAATTCAATTATTTTCAAGTTTATGCATACTATGAAAAAAGTAAAATCACAAAAATACTGAACTTAGAGGAAAATCATTTCAGAAAGTCCGTAATCACATGGCAAAATCAAATAACAAAACGCATTAAAAACGAATGGACAAGAACTGTCATATTCCTGACTTGGTACAGGCATTTTCAAATGTAGAAAATGGTGGATTAAACCTGGTTTTATAGCGCTAACCCTCTCACTTTCATGACAGTCTCATAAAATTCCGTTATACTTACATTGATGCGTTAACTAAACAGACACAATAAATAAAATAGTCAAAATATGGGTACATCAGTCATCATCGTATAACAATTTTAAAAGGAACAATTTAACAGAACACAAAAACATCTATCTACAAACACATTCATTGATTTGTGTGTCTGACGTCAGAAAATTTTATACGTCACATAGATTTGTAGTTCATTGTGCATACAAACAATTTTAAAATTTACATAGGCAACGTTAGCATACAGGGTTAAAAAATCAAAAGTATGTAAGAATAAATTTCAGAAATAGACCGAGATTTAAACTAGTCCAAAAGTTATTTATCCCAAGAGAAAATAAATCTGGAATTCCACTGGAATCCCGGCTGGAATTTTTGGATTCCACCTTATTCCACAGGGATAAAATTTCGGGAATCCTGCAAAAAATCTGGGATTCCCGATGTAAATCCCAGTTGAAATATACTGGGATCCCACTGGGATATTGTGGAATTTCAATTGGGATCCCACTGGGATAAAATTTCAGGATTCCCGTAAAAGAAGCATGATCCCGATGTAAATCCGAGTGGAAATATACTGGGATTTTAATTGGAATATACTGGGATTCCCAGAAAAAAGAGGGATCCCAAAAATAAATCCCAGCAGGAAATACATGCACCAATTCAAATTGTACTGCCACTGGGATTCCTAGGTTATTTATGCAAAAGGATACATGTCATGTTCTCCTTTCTGTAAATTAATTTGCTGTCTCTGTACTTCCAACTAGTATTGCTGAGTAAATTATGGTAACTGGAATATATGCATGCAATCTGTTGGCAGCTCCATTTGAAAATATCATTAAATCCCCTAAAAGTATCAAAAAAATCCACAAAGAATCATTTGTTCAATACGTTTTGAAGCAACAAATTCAATAGAAATCTTATTGCATGTTTATACAGTAGATTGGAAGCTAGTCCAAATAATTATGAAGTCTTGGAAGGCTATTTTTATTTTTTTGGCAAATTAATTACCCTCCCCCTTTTTTATCCCCTGAAGATAAATAACTTAGCGACTTATTATTTTCACCAAATAAACATACACACAACTGAATTAAATTTTTACATACCTACTAGTTATGTCTGTTATGTGACAACAAGTTTATTCATTGTATATGTTAAAAATAAATATATTTTCAGTTTATGCTTTCAGACATTTTATGCGTTCTGATGTTGATTTGCTCAAATAAAAACCATTAAAATCATAGTTCCTCAATAAATTATTTTTATAATCATTATATACCAGGGCTTCCAAAAAACATTTGAGCCAGCCGGACATTTTATATCTGATCCCGATTTTAATTCCTTAAGACTAAGTCACAAAAGGCAATTATGGTAATCAGATGGCCATTCCAATGATAATGACATTAAATTAAAAAAACGATTTTAAACTTTTACTTTGTTTTGGATGTTTGGCTGTAAACTGTTAAATTGGCAGTGCATCATTTAAAGTGTGCACATCAGGGTGCTAATATCTGCCATAGACTCTTTATTTGTGCAAAATGACATGTCAAAAACTTCATTTTCGTTTTTAAAATCACGTTTTTCTAAAACTTGACTTGACAATGGTAAAACATGGACCGTAAACGGATACGTAAAATCCGTGTACGTTTGCAAAGCATGACTGAGTGAAGAAGCTCTTTCCATGTTATTTCTTCAACAAAATGCTTGAAATGAACTGTAAGATACAGGTATCAATGATAATTTTAGCATTTTGAAGAAATAAAGGATGCATAATTAAATTTCCCACCTTTGCACATGCGCGCACGTGTTCTAGTTCATTCAACGTAGTTCTGACGATTTTTCATTTAAACCTTTTAAAATTTTTTATCAAATCATGTAGATAAACTAATTTCTTATAATTTTAATCTTTTGGACTAAATCAATGAGCTACAAACCGCTGAAATGTAAGAAACTAATTGTGAATAGACCGATCAATTTATACGATGTCCGGTAATGAACATAGTTTACCTGTCACCTGAACAGGTAGATATCACCTGTCCAACAACTAATTAGCCTTGATTAAAATTAGAAAGTATTGAAGTAGGGATTGTTTTGATAGTAATAAATCATCATGTCACTTTTATGACCGGAAATGTGTAGATGTTAAAGGCAAAAGGTTGGGTCAAAAAGATCGTGACTTATGTTAAAATGACCGAAAAAGCCTTGAAAACAAAAATGTACTATATGACCGTTTCATGCTTTGCCCAGCCGGACTTTTACTGGACATTAATCAAATGTCCGGAATATATGACCGTTTTGGAAGCCCTGTTATATACACATATACACATGTAAGATTAAATTATTAATGCACTTATCTGAAAACATCTGCATTGGCCTCCATAAATCAGTGTAATCAGATTTTGATGACATATTTACCAGTACACTAACGTCGAAGTGACAATCTCGCCCCAAATTATATCAGCCAGAAGTTGATCTGTCTCTGTAACGGTATTATATATAAATTAAGGGTATCGCATAAAAGTACTAATTACTTGCCAGTTTTTACTAAATACAAGAAAAGAATACTTTATTAATCGGCACATGGTGCATGCAGATAAGTTATATTTTTTTAGTGGCCGCATTATTTAGGACAGTATTTTCTAGGGTCGAACTGTTCAGTACAATTGAAAACAAAGCACGCGGTCATGATTCTTTTACATTTTACATAAGTTGAGAAACCAACGTTTAACGATGTCGATCATTATCTTATCATTGATGCAGGACGACAACTAATAGAAACGCACTTATGGGAACTTGGGGAACATCAGAAACGCCCAAGCTTGTCTGGCAAAACACCCGTTGACATTTCTCGAACGCCCTGCCATTAATTTTTATCCCGAAAATCTCAGCATTTTTCTGACTTATAAATATCTGTCAAACTGAATATTAAGTGACACTTAAAAGTGATTGGCTTCACCTGACAGCTTTGGTATCATACACATTGTTAATAAACACCAATAACCTGTACTTGATGTCATCAGAGACATATGTATACAAACAAAACACACATATTTTCAACAACATAATTATGGTTCATACAATTTCTCGTTTTAACTAGACTGGGATCCCAGCTTCAAACAGTTATCCCGATTGGAATCCCGGCTTTAAACAGTTTCGATTGGGATCCCAGCTTCAAACAGTTACCCGGATTGGGATCCCAGTGTCCAATATTTATCCCGTTTCATCTAGACTGGAATCCCGGCTTCAGACAGTTATCCCGAATGGGATCCCAGTTTCAGATATTTATCCCGAATGGGATCCCGACTCCAGATGCTTATCCCAGCTTATCCAGACAATATCATTGGGATTGCATTGGGATCCCGATGGATCCCATTTTCGTTTTCTCTTGTGTAGAATTTATAAGAATCCACAAATAGTTAATTCCACAACGCGATTGAATGACTTTGACGTTTGTGGTTCAACGTATATTGTAATTCCTAATAGAAATATATCATAATGGCATAAAATAGAACAATATCATACTGACAGGATCTTTTAAAGTACAGAGTCACGTTATAAGAACCAAAGAAATACAAAAAGTCGCATATACAAAACACACCACCAAAAAATGAAAGACAATACAAACACATTGACAAGATGTATAAGTACAGAGCCACGACAAACGGATATCACATAAAACCATTCAACAATAAAAGTAATATTAATAATAGAACAAAGACAATTGAAAGAACTATAAAACACAATGTTAAGGTGATAAACAACATCAGTACGCAGAATCTATACATCTATACATCTATACATCATGAACATACATATATTATAAATAAAGAGTATTTGAACATATATTATAAATAAAGAGTATTTGAAATAAACTATCAATTCCAAGTTTCTTCTCACGGCGATCACACTATATTATATAGACAGTCACTATATATTTTAGAAATATAATCATAGTATACATGCAGATAAACGCAAAATTAATTGTCCTGTCCCCGAGTACTATATTAGGTTTAAAACCGGAAGTCTTGTCTATGACTCAAAAGTCTGTCTGATGAGGGAAACAATATCTGGACGCCATTATTTTTGTTTTTCTTCTAAAATAACCCAAACTGAATAACATGAATAATATTCATAATAATGGATGACAAATACCACTGTGCATGGCACCAGTATAGGACACAAAGGTATGATGAATTATTTGTAGAAGGAAGAGAACAGACCTGGGGTAATTAAGTCTCCCAAACAAAGTTTGGAGACTTATTGTTTTTGCTCAGTTCTTATTATGTCACCCTCAACGGAGTTGGGGTGACGTATTGTTATTCTACGTTTCTTTTTTTTCTTATTATTATTTTTCTTGCAACACATTTTGTCCAGGCGATTTCTCCAAATCGAAAGTACCAAAGTAGATGGAACTTTACTATATTAAGGACCCCCATGTGCAGAGTTGCAGGAAGCATGGAATGGTTCAAGATGGCTGCCGTTTCCATGGAAACAGAACAAATGTGAAAAAATCCAGTTTTTGTTTTTGGTGAACTGTTTGGATATGCTTTAACTCAGAATCATTATATTTGAATACAATGGAGATGCCCACTATATACAGGTGTTGGGTGATTTTGCCACTCATTAGAACTACTATGTTGCCATGGAAACTTCACCAAAAATTTTCAAAATATGGAAATGCTTAAAATTTTTGGAAACTTCACAGTAACGATGAGCAACATTGGAAGATGTGGAATATGGCGTTGGAATTTCCAAAATATCTGTTGTTACCATGGAAATAATGCAAAAAGGTCAAAACTTTGAATTTTCACAGAACATTCCAGAACATCAATGTTAAATTTATTCTAGAGACATTAAATGGTATATGATGGTATATATGATTATGGAGGGAAAAAATTGCACTTTTGGAATATTCAAAATGGCCGCCGTTACCATGGGAACAGCAAAATTATGAAAAACTTCAAAATGCTTTAAATATAATGAAACTTATAACAAATTTTGCCTAGCTTATGTAGACTTAACTTTTGAGTTTCGAATTTTCAAAATGGCCGCCGTTGCCATGGAAACGGCAAAAATATTCTAAATGGCTGCCCCTGGCCTGGCAATGGGGAAAGGGTGCCATCCGCTATTGCTTGCAATGGCAAATCTAGTTATTTTTATTATGGCACCCTCAACGGAGTTGGGGTGACATATTGTTATTCTACGTTTCTTTTTATGTCACCCGATTGACAATGTCGGGTGACATATTGCTTTTCTTATGTTTCTTTGTTATTATTATTATTCTTCCACCTTTTTTTGTCCGACAGGTTTTTTGGAGTAAAATGGAACCAATCTTAATGATAATTCACTATAAGGAGGAACACAAAATTTCGGGTTGCAGTAGGGTCTAAGACCATAAAAAATGGCTGCCGTTTCCATGGAAACGGAACAATTGTGAAAAATTTCAGTTTTTGGTTTTGTGATTAATTTGGAGATGCTTAAACTCAGAATCATCATATTTTATCACAATGTAGGTGCCAGCCATATATTGGTTTTGGATGATATTGGCAATCATTGGAACCACTATGTTGCCATGGAAACTACCCCAAAAATTTCAAAAATTTCAAAATGCTCCAAATTTTTTGAAACTTCATAGTAACGATGAGCAACTTTGGTAAATGCGTAATTTGGCATTGGAATTTCCAAAATGTCTGCCGTTACCATGGAAACAGTGCATAAGTGTCAAAATGCTCTAAAAACCTCAGGGTTTGGTAAATAATTTTGGTATGCTAGAACTTGAAATCATCAAATTTTTACACCATATAGTTGTCCACTATATACAGCTTTTGAATGATTTTGACAATCATTGGAACTCTTCTGTTACCATGGATACAGGATCAAATATTTCAAAAATTTCAAAATGCTCCAAAATTGATGAAACTTAATATTATTGTTGACTGCCAAGTCTGGATGAGACTTTTGACTTTGGAATTTCCAAAATGGCCACCGTTGCCATGGAAACTGGAAAAAAGTCAAAAATTCTCAAAATGCTTTGAACTTAATAACACTTGATATTATTGTTAACTGACAAGTAATGATGAGGCTTTTGACTTTGAAATTTTCAAAATGCTGTGAATGTACTGAAAATTTACAGAAAGATGTATTGCCATGCATATTATATGTGCATTCACTGTTAAACGATTCTCAAATGGCTGCAACTTAGTGGCAATGGGGGGAAGGGTGACATCCGCTATTGCTTGCAATGGCAATTCTAGTTATGGCACCCTCAACGGAGTTGGGGTGACGTATTGTTATTCTACGTTTCTTTTTTTCTTATTTTTATTTTTCTTCCACTTTTTTTGTCCAGCTTATATCTTGGAACTGCATGAACCGATTGTCATGGAACTGTACCATAATGTTACCCAGCATGTGCAGATTTGCAAACAGGGTATGGCATATCCAAGATGGCGACCGTTGTCATGGAAACTGACAAAATGTGAAAAAAAATCTAAATTCTAAATCTTTCATTATAAGACACAAGTGGATGAAACTTTATAGAAATGTTACCTAATTAGACCTGATGTGCATGCAGTATTAAGAAGTTCCAAAATGGCTGCCATTGTCATGGAAACAGGGCGAAAGTTTAACATTGGCCCTATGGGAAAAAACATTAAAGCTGCTTTTTCTTATGGAGTATGATATTAAACCCATAGAAACTTTATGGGTAGGTAACATGCACCAAACATTAAAATAAAATGCACCAAACATTATGAAACTTAACAGAAATGTTGACTGGCATGTACAGAGTTGAAATGTTATTTTGGAATTTTCAATATGGCCGCCGTTACCATGGAAACGGCAAAAAATCCAAAATTTTCAAAATACTCCAAATTGTGTAAAACTTTACTGTTATGATAACTGGCATGTCTTGATGCGATTTTCGACTTTGAAATGATCAAAATGGCTGCCGTTATCCTGGCAATAGGGGAAGGGTGCCATCCGCTATTGCTTGCAATGGCAAATCTAGTTTTTATGGCACCCTCAACGGAGTTGGGGTGACATATTGTTATTGTTCGTTTCTTTTTTTCTTATTATGGCACCCTCAACGGAGTTGGGGTGACATATTGTTATTCTACGTTTCTTTTTTTTCTTATTATGTCACCCGATCGACAATGTCGGGTGACATATTGCTTTTCCTCTGTTTCTTTACTATTATTATGTCACCCGATCGACAATGTCGGGTGACATATTGCTTTTCCTCTGTTTCTTTTTTTTATTATTATTATTCTTCCACCTAATTTTGTCCGGCAGTTTTTTCAGAGCCAATGGAACCAATCTTAATGATAGTTGTCTATAATGAGGAACACAAAATTTCGGGTTGCGGTAGGTCTTAAGACCATAAAAAATGGCTGCCGTTACCATGGAAACGGAACAATTGTGAAAAATTCCAGTTTTTGGTTTTAATGAATTATTTGGAGTTGCTTTAACTTAGAATCATTATATTTTGATACAATGTAAGTGACGGGCATATACTGGTTTTGGATGATTTTGGCAATCATTGGAACTATCATGTTGCCATGGAAACTACACCAAAAATTTCCAAAATATCAAAATGCTCCAAATTTAATAAAACTCCACAGGAACGATGAGCAACATTGGTAGATGTGCAATTTGGCGTTGGAATTTCGAAAATGTCTTGTGTTACCATGGAAACAAGGCAAAAATGGTCAAAACGCTTTCAAAACCTTGAAAAGTGGCATTTACTTCCTTAAAATGGTAGGTCAAATCCATTGAAACTCTGATGGTATGTTCCCTCCCATGTACCAATGTGGTATCTGCCATTAGAAATTTGGAATGGTCTGTGTTACCATAGAAACCAGCCAAAATGTCAAAAATTTCAAAAATTTCAAAATGCTCAAAAAGTAATGAAACTTAATATGATTGTTGACTGTCAAGTCTGCATGAGACTTTTGGAGTTGGAATTTCCAAAATGGCCACCGTTGCCATGGAAACTGCAGAAATGTCAAATATTTTCAAAATGTTCCAAACTTCATCAAACTAAATATTATTGTCAACTGGCATGTATAGATGAGACTTTTGACTTTGGAATTTTCAAAATGGCTGCCGTTGCCATGGAAACAGCAGAAATGTGAAACTTTTCACAATGCTCTTATTGTACCGAAAATTTACAGAAAGATATATCGCAATTCATAGATCTGCATTCACTGTTAAGTTGTTTTGAAATGGCTGTCGCTTAGTGGCAATGGGGGGAAGGGTGACATCCGCTATTGCTTGCAATGGCAATTCTAGTTATTATTATTCTTCCAATGATTTTGTCCGGCAGTTTTCTTGGAGACAATGGAACCAATCTTAATGATAGTTGACTATAATGAGGAACACAAAATTCCGGGTTGCAGTAGGTCATAAGACCATTAAAAATGGCTGCCGTTACCATGGAAACGGAACAAATGTAAAAAATTAAATTTTTGGGTTTTGGTGAATAATTTGGAGATGCTTAAACTCAGAATCATCATATTTTGATACAATGTAGGTGCCCACTATATACTTCTTTTGGATGATTTTTGGCATTCATTGGAACTACTATGTTGCCATGGATACTACACCAAAAATTTCAAAAATATCAAAATGCTCCAAATTTTTTGAAACTTTAGCATAACGATGAGCAACTTTGGTAGATGTGGAATTTGGCGTTGGAATTTCGAAAATGTCTTGTGTTACCATGGAAACAAGGCAAAAATGGTCAAAACGCTTTAAAAATCTTAAAAAGTCGCATTTACTTCCTTAAAATGGTAGGTCAAATCCATTGAAACTCTTATGGTATGTTCCCTCCCATGTACCAATGTGGAATCTGCCATTAGAAATTTGGAATGGTCTGTGTTACCATAGAAACCAGCCAAAATGTCAAAAATTTCATAAATTTCAAAATGCTCAAAAAGTAATGAAACTTAATATGATTGTTGACTGTCAAGTCTGCATGAGACTTTTGGAGTTGGAATTTCCAAAATGGCCACCGTTGCCATGGAAACTGCAGAAATGTTAAATATTTTCAAAATGCTCCAAACTTAATGAAACTTAATATTATTGTCAACTGACATGTATAGATGAGACTTTTGACTTTGGAATTTTCAAAATGGCTGACGTTGCCATGGAAACAGCAGAAATGTGAAACTTTTGACATTGCTCTTATTGTACTGAAAACTTACAGAAAGATATATCCCAATTCATAGATCTGCATTCACTGTTAAGTTGTTTTGAGATGGCTGCCGCTTAGTGGGCAATGAGGGGAAGGGTGACATCCGCTATTGCTTGCAATGGCAATTCTAGTTATGTCACCCTGACGGAGGTCGGGTGACATATTGTTATTGTTCCATTCTTTTTTTTATTTATAATTATTATTCCACACTTTTTTGTCCAGACTATTTCTCGGAATTGCATGGACCAATGATGATGAAACTTTACCATAATGTTAACCCCCATGTGCAGATGTGCAATCGGGGGTTGGCATTTCCAAGATGGCTGCCGTTGTCATGGAAACAGAAATAATGTGAAAAATTGGAAAGTCTTCCAAAATGAATTAAACTTTGTGGAAATGTTACTTGGCATGCAAAGACTTGCCATCCATCTTCGGAATTTTCAAAATGGCGGCCGTTGCCATGGAAACAGCAGAAATGTGAATTTTTAAAAATGCTTTGAATGTTCTGAAAATTTACAGAAAAATGTATTGCCATGCATATATGTGCATTCACTGTTCAACAATTTTTAAATGGCTGCCGCTTAGTGGCAATTGGGGGAAGGGTGACATCCGCTATTGCTTGCAATGGCAATTCTAGTTATGTCACCCGATCGACAATGTCGGGTGACATATTGCTTTTCCTCCGTTTCTTTGTTATTATTATTCTTATTCTTCCAATGATTTTTGTCCGGCAGATTTTTTGAAGGCAATGGAACCAATCTTAGTGATAGTCAACTATAATGAGGAACAAAAAATTTCGGGTTGCAGTAGGTCTAAAGACCAATAAAAATGGCTGCCGTTACCATGGAAACGGAACAATTGTGAAAAATTCCACTTTTTGGTTTTAGGGAATTATTTGGAGACGCTTTAACTTAAAATCATTATATTTTGATACAATGTAGGTGCCCACTATATACTTGTTTTGGATGATTTTTGGCATTCATTGGAACTACTATGTTGCCATGGATACTACACCAAAAATTTCCAAAATATCAAAATGCTCCAAATTTAATGAAACTTCACAGGAACGATGAGCAACATTGGTAGATGTGCAATTTGGCGTTGGAATTTCGAAAATGTCTTGTGTTACCATGGAAACAAGGCAAAAATGGTCAAAACGCTTTAAAAAACCTTCAAAAGTGGCTTTTACTTCCTTAAAATGGTAGGTCAAATCCATTGAAACTCTGATGGTATGTTCCCTTCCATGTACCAATGGAGTATCTGCCATTAAAAATTTGGAATGGTCTGTGTTACCATAGAAACCAGCCAAAATGTCAAAAATTTCAAAAATTTCAAAATGCTCCAAAAGTAATGAAACTTAATATGATTGTTGACTGTTAAGTCTGCATGAGATTTTTGGAGTTGGAATTTCCAAAATGGCCACCGTTGCCATGGAAACTGCAGAAATGTCAAATATTTTCAAAATGCTCCAAACTTAATCAAACTTAATATTATTGTCAACTGGCATGTATAGATGAGACTTTTGACTTTGGAATTTTCAAAATGGCCGCCGTTGCCATGGAAACAGCAGAAATGTGTTACTTTTGACAATGCTCTTACTGTACTGAAAATTCACAGAAAGATATATCGCAATCATTAGATCTGCATTCACTGTTAAGTTGTTTTGAAATGGCTGCCGCTTAGTGGCAATGGGGGGGAAGGGTGACATCCGCTATTGCTTGCAATGGCAATTCTAGTTATTTTTATTTTTCTTCCACACATTTTGTCCGCGCGAGTTCTCATAATTGAACAGACCAATGTTTATGGAACTCAACTATAATAAGGAACCCCATTTGAAGTTGTGCACCTTGCTATGGAATGGTAAAAGATGGCCGCCGTTTCCATGGAAACAGCACAAATGCGAAAAAAATCAAAGTGTTCCAAACTGGAAGAAACTCCACAGGAATGTTAACTGGCATGTGCTGATTTCCAGTTTGACTTTGGAATTTTCAAAATGGCTGCCGTTACCATGGAAACAGCTAAAATATCAAAAATTCTAACTCTTTCGTTATAAGATCCAACTAGATGAAACTTTATGAAAATGTTCTCCAGTATGCCAAGATGTCAAGACAATATTTGGATAGTTCAAAATGGCCGCCGTTGTCATGGAAACTGGAGCCATGTTTTGCATTGACCCTATGGAAAAAAGCATAAAATGAGCATTTTCTCAGGGAGTAGTGCACCAAAGTAAATGAAACTGTATTGATATATAACATGACATGTGGCAATGAGATGTACGCTTTTAGAATTTTGGAATTATCTACTGTAACCATGGTTGCAGCACAAATGTTCAAAATTTCCAAAAAAAAGTAAAGTGCTGCAAACTGGATGAAACTTTACAGAAATAGTGGCTGACATGTGTGGAATTGCATTTTGAAGTTGGAATTTCCAAAATGGCCGCCGTAACCATGGAAACAGCAGAATTGTCCAAAATTTCAAAATGCTCCAAACTTAATGAAATTTTACAAAAATGATGACTTACATGTGTACATGCACTCTTTGACTTTGGAATTTTCAAAATGGCTGCCGCTCGCCTGGCAATGGGAGCACGAGGGTGCCATCCGTTATTGCTAGCAATTACAAATCTAGTTATTATTATTATTATGGCACCCTCAACGGAGTTGGGGTGACATATTGTTATTCTACGTTTCTTTTTTTTCTTTTTATTATTATTATGTCACCCGATCGACAATGTCGGGTGACATATTGCTTTTCCTCTGTTTCTTTGTTATTATTATTATTCTTCCAACTATTTTGTCCGCCACTTTTCTCGGAGCCAATGGAACCAATCTTAATGATAGTTAAGTATAATAGGGAACACAAAATTTCGGGTTGCAGTAGGGTCTAAGACCATAAAAAATGGCTGCCGTTTCCATGGAAACGGAACAATTGTGAAAAATTCCACTTTTTGGTTTTTGTGAATAATTTGGAGATGCTTAAACTCAGAATCATTATATTTTGATACAATGAAGGTGCCACCCCTATACTGGTTTTGGATGATTTTGGCAATCATTGGAGCTACTATGTTGCCATGGAAACTACACCAAAAATTTCAAAATTATGAAAATGCTCCAAATTTTTTGAAACTTTAACATAACGATGAGCAACTTTGGTAGATGTGGAATTTGGCGTTGGAATTTCCAAAATGTCTGCTGTTTCCATGGAAACAATGCAAAAAGGTCAAAATGCTCCAAAAACTTCCGGGTTTGGTGAATAACTTTGGTATGCTTGAACTTAAATTCATCAAATTTTAATGGAATATAGTTGTCCACTATATCCAGGTTTTGAATGATTTTGACAATCATTGGAACTGCTATGTTACCATGGATACAGGATCAAATATTTCAAAAATTTCAAAATGCTCCAAAAGTGATGAAACTTAATATGATTGTTGACTGTCAAGACTGCATCAGACTTTTGAAGTTGGAATTTCCAAAATGGCCACCGTTGCCATGGAAACTGCAGAAATGTCAAATATTTTCAAAATGCTCCAAACTTAATGAAACTTAATATTTATATTAACTGGCATGTATAGATGAGACTTTTGACTTTGGAATTTTCAAAATGGCTGCCGTTGCCATGGAAACAGAAGAAATGTGAAACTTTTGACATTGCTCAAAATGTACTGAAAATTTACAGAAAGATATATCGCAATGCGTTGATCTGCATTCACTGTTAAATTGTTTTCAAATGGCTGTCGCTTAGTGGCAATAGGGGAAGGGTGACATCCGCTATTGCTTGCAATGGCAATTCTAGTTATTTTTATTCTTCCACACATTTTGTCCATGCTATTTCTCGGAATTGGTCAAACCCATGTTGATGGAACTATACCATATTATGAACCGCCATGTGAAGTTGTGCAAGAGACATTGGAATGGTAAAAAATGGCTGCCGTTACCATGGAAACAGAACAAATGTGAAAAAATCCAGTTTTTTGTTTTGGTGAACTATTTGGATACTATTTAACTCAGAATCATTATATTTTAATACAATGTAGGTGCCCACTATATACAGGTGTTGGATGATTTTGGCACTCATTGGAACTACTATGTTGCCATGGAAACTACTCCAAAAATTTCAAAAATCTCAAAATGTTCCAAACTTAATGAAACTTCACAGTAACGATGAGCAACATTGGAAGATGTGGAATTTGGCGTTGGAATTTCCAAAATCGCTGTTGTTACCATGGAAACAATGCAAAAAGGTCAAAACTTTGAATTTTCACAGAACATTCTAGAACATCAATGTATAATTTATTCTAGAGACATTAAATGGTATATGATTGTATATGATTATGGAGGGAAAAAAATGCAGCGGGGGTTTGACTTTGGAATATTCAAAATGGCCGCCGTTACCATGGAAACAGCAAAAATACAAAAAACTTCAAAATGCTTCAAATTTATTTAAACTTATAACAAATGTTGCTCAGCTAATGTAGACTTGACTTTTGAGTTTGGAATTTCCAAAATGGCCGCCGTTACCAATGCTACCGCTCACCTGGCAATAGGGGAAGGGTGCCATCCGCTATTGCTTGCAATGGCAAATCTAGTTATTATGTCACCCGATCGACAATGTCGGGTGACATATTGCTATTCCTCTGTTTCTTTTTCACTATTATTATTATTATTTTTCTTCCACCTAGTTTTGTCCGGCAGTTTTCTCAGAGCCAAAGGAACCAATCTGAATGATGGTGCACTATAACAAGGAACCCTGACTTTCCAGTTGCAGTGCAACTTTGGAACTAAAAAATGGCTGCCATCACCATGGAAACCGAAAAATAATGGAAAATTTCAGTTTTTGGTTTTGATGAATTATTTGGAAATGTTTTAACTTAGAATCATTATATTTTGATACAATGTAGGTGCCGGGCATATACTGGTTTTGGATGATTCTGGCAATCATTGGAACTGCTATGTTGCCATGGATACTACACCAAAAATTTCCAAAATATGGAAATGCTCTAAATTTTTTGAAACTTCATAGTAACGATGAGCAACATTGGTAGATGCGTAATTTGGCGTTGGAATTTCCAAAATGTCTGCCGTTACCATGGAAACAGTGCATAAGTGTCAAAATGCTCTAAAAACCTCAGGGTTTGGTGAATAATTTTGGTATGCTTGAACTTGAAATCATCAAATTTTTACACAATGTAGTTGTCCACTATATACAGGTTTTGAATGATTTTGACAATCATTGGAACTCTTCTGTAACCATGGATACAGGACCAAATATTTCAAAAATTTCAAAATGCTCCAAAATTGATCAAACTTAATATGATTGTTGACTGGCAAGTCTGGATGAGACTTTTGACTTCGGAATTTCCAAAATGGCCACCGTTGCCATGGAAACTGCAAAAAAGTCAAAATTTCTCAAAATGCTTTGAACTTAATGAAGCTTGATATTATTGTTAACTGGCAAATACAGATCAGACTTTTGACTTCGAAATTTTCAAAATGGCTGCCGTTGCCATGGAAACAGCAAAAATGTTAATTTTTTTAAAATGCTCTGAATGTACTGAAAATTTACAGAAAGATGTATTGCCATGAATATATGTGCATTCACTGTTAAACCATTTTGAAATGGCTGCCGCTTAGTGGCAATAGGGGGAAGGGTGACATCCGCTATTGCTTGCAATGGCAATTCTAGTTATTTTTATTCTTCCACACTTTTTTGTCCATTCTATTTCTCGGAATTGGCTTGAACAATATTGATGGAACTATACCATAATGTAGACCACCACATTCTATAGTGCAGTGGGGTATGGCACCATCAAGATGGCTGCCGTTGCCATGGAAACGAAACAAATGTGAAAAAATTCTGTTTTTTGTTTTGGTGAACCGTTTGAATATGCTTAAACTCAGAATCATCATATTTTAATACAATGAAGGTGCCCACTATATACAGGTGTTGGATGATTTTGGCACTCATTGGACCTACTATGTTGCCATGGAAACTAAACCAAAAATTTCAAAAATATCAAAATGCTCCAAACTTTATGAAACTTCACAGTTACGATGAGCAACATTGGAAGATGTGGAATTTGGCGTTGGAATTTCCAAAATATCTGTAGATACCATGGAAACAATGCAAAAAGGTCAAAACTTTGAATTTTCACAGAACATTCCAGAACATCAATGTTAAATGTATTCTAGAGACATTAAATGGTATATGATGGTATATATGATAATGGAGGGGGAAAATTGCAGCGGGGGTTTGACTTTGGAATATTCAAAATGGCCACCGTTACCATGGGAACAGCAAAAATTTCTAAAATTTCAAAGTTCTCCAAACGTAATGAAACTTTACAAAATTGACAATTGACATGAGTAGATGCATTCTATGATTTTGGAATTTTCAAAATGGCTGCCGCTCGCCTGGCAATGGGGGAAGGGTGCCATCCGCTATTGCTTGCAATGGCAAATCTAGTTCTTATTTTTCTTCTTGCAACAAATTTTGTCCAGGTGATTTCTCGAAATCCAATGGACCAATGTTGATGGAACTCTACTATAGTAAGGACCCCCAAATGCAGAGTTGCAGTAAGCATGGAATGGTTCAAGATGGCTACCGTTTCCATGGAAACAGAACAAATGTGAAAAAATCCAGTTTTTTCTTTTGGTGAACTGTTTGGATATGCTTTCACTCAGAAACATTATATTTTGATGCAATGTAGGTGCCGGCCATATACAGGTGTTGGATGATTTTGGCACTCATTGGAACTACTATGTTGCCATGGAAACTACACCAAAAATTTCAAAAATATCAAAATGCTCCAAACTTCATGAAACTTCACAGTAACGATGAGCAACATTGGAAGATGTGGAATTTGGCGTTGGAATTTCCAAAATATCTGTTGTTACCATGGAAACAATGCAAAAAGGTCAAAACTTTGAATTTTCACAGAACATTCCAGAACATCAATGTTAAATTTATTCTAGAGACATGAAACTTTATGAAAATGTTCTCCAGTATACCAAGATGTCAAGACAATATTTTGATAGTTCAAAATGGCCGCCGTTGTCATGGAAACTAGGGCCAAGTTTTGCATTGACCCTATGGAAAAATGCATAAAATCTGCATTTTCTCAGAGAGTAGTGCACCAAAGTTAATGAAACTGTATTGATATATAACATGACATGTGGCAATGAGATGTCTGCTTTTAGAATTTTGGAATTATCTACTGTAACCATGGTTGCAGCACAAATGTTCAAAATTTCCAAAAAAAATTATGTGCTGCAAACTGGATGAAACTTTACAGGAATAGTGACTGTCATGTGCGGAGTTGCATTTTGAAGTTGGAATTTCCAAAATGGCCGCCGTAACCATGGAAACAGCAAAATTGTCCAAAATTTTAAAATGCTCCAAACTTAATGAAATTTTGCAAAAATGATAACCTGCAGGTGTAGACGCACTCTTTGACTTTGGAATTTCCAAAATGGCTGTCGCTCGCCTGGCAATGGGGGTACGAGGGTGCCATACGTTATTGCTAGCAATTACAAATCTAGTTATTCTTCTTCTTCTTCCGCCGCTTTAAAAAATGAACTTGTCCGCAGCGTTTCTCCAAAACCGCTTGTCAGATTGACTTAGGATTTCATAAAATGGTAGACTAATATGTCTAGGTGAGCCATCAATCTTTCGTTTGTGCATTGGGATCTATTAAGGGGTGTTTTGGGGGGTAGAAAGCAGGGAGGGTTTTACTATAGAACCCTATGGGATTTTATTTTCAAAATTTTTTAAATGAATATAACTTGAAAACTATAAGTGATAGATACATGCAGTCTTCAGAAATGATTATAGGACAATAAAATAAATCACATGAAATATAGGGGGATGCCCTGGGGGGTCATCCCCACCCCCTTCAATTTGAGAATGTGCTATTATCTTGTAAACGGTCCAGATCCCCACCCCTAAACCATATATATTCTTGTAGGGGACAATAAAACAAATCAAATGAAATAAAAGGGAAGTCCCTAGGGGGTCACCCCACCCCTTCTTGTTGGAAAACTTGTAAACGGTCCAGATCCCCACCCCTAAACCATATATATTCTTGTAGGGGACAATAAAACAAATCAAATGAAATAAAAGGGAAGTCCCTAGGGGGTCACCCCACCCCCTCTTGTTTGAAAACTTGTAAACGGTCCAGATCCCCACCCCTAAACCATATATATTCTTGTATGGGACAATGAAACAAATCACATGTAATTAGATGGAAGTTCCTGGGGGTCACCCCCACCCCGTTCAATTTGAGAATGTCCTATTATCTTGTAAACAGTCCAGATCCCCACCCCTAAACCATATATATTCTTGTAGGGGACAATAAAACAAATCAAATGAAATAAATGGGAAGTCCCTAGGGGGTCACCCCACCCCCTCTTGTTTGAAAACTTGTAAACGGTCCAGATCCCTACCCCTAAACCATATGTATTCTTGTAGGGGACAATAAAACAAATCAAATGAAATAAAAGGGAAGTCCCTAGGGGGTCACCCCAACCCCTCTTGTTTGAATACGGTCCAGATCCCCACCCCTAAACCATATATATTCTTGTATGGGACAATAAAACGAATCACATCAAATTAGATGGAAGTTCCTGGGGGTCACCCCTACCCCGTTCAATTTGAGTATGTACTATTATCTTGTAAACGGTCCAGATCCCCACCCCTAAACCATATATTTTCTTGTAGGGGACAATAAAACAAATCAAATGAAATGTAGGTAAAGTCCCTGGGGGTCACCACCACCCCCTCCTGTTTGAAAACTTGTAAATGGTGGAGATCCCTACTCGTAAGCCATATATATTCTTGTATGGGACAAAAAATCAAATCAAATGAACATGGGACCATATGAATGGGGAGTTATCGGAGCTTTGTTTGGGAGACTTCGTAACAGCATCCTGTTACAATTACTTCTTGTTAAAAATGTAATTGTAATTAGCTGTAATTAATTACAGTTTTCAAAGTAATTCAATGTAATGTGTAATTGAACATATTTTCAAGTACATGAAATTGAAAGTATTAATGAATTACTTTAATGCCTTTTTGCCATGTAATTGTGAACTACTTTTCAATTACTTTGAATTACATTTGAATAGATGCTGGGAATTTTAAAACATTTTAGGCTTTTCTGATGCAACTTGTAAATTTTATTTTTCCAACATTCAGTATGGACTTGGTACATTGATTTTTTTAATACTTTTAAACATTTATCATGATGTGAAAAATATTATATTCCTTGATGTTGCATTAATCATTATAGGATGTATGATAATCTTTATTTGTAATTAATTCATTATATAAATTTTTTCACTTGTTTACATACAAATCTAAAAATTAAAAACAATTCCAATTTATTTACATACAATTTGTAAATGTGTTGTTCTAGCAATTAACAATAATCTTACCCTCAGGTTTTTTCTTTCACTATAATAACTAATTATGAAGGTACAAGTTTGTGCTTTTTTACCTGTAAAACAATAGGACATTTGCGCTTCAAATACTATGGACATTTGCGCTTTAAATTTTGAATCACCTGTATTAAATTCATCGGACATTTGCGCTTCTTACCTATAGTCGTCCGCCTGTATTTTTAATTAGAAGTAATATTACGTAGATGAATTAAACTTATATTTGTCATTATTACGACCATTGGTGCAGAATCCTTCCATGCCCACTTTAATGAACAGTTCTACAAACTCATTCTGCTAAAAAAATCTTTTTGAAAAGTAGATTCCATTCATTTTACAACAGTCGCTGAATTACATTACGATTTGTTATATCCGGCACCCCAGAATTGAGAAACATGATTTAATTATTTATTTGAAAAATGGGCAAAATACCAGTCAGAACAGATAACAAGAGATATGTTTTTCAGTCCTTGGGCTTCAGATATCAATCTGAAAATGACCTGTGATGACTGTACATGTTTAAATGTCTTTAGAATGTTTTCTTTTACTAGTTTTAGCTGTGTATAAACTTTTTAACATATATCAGAAATGTGCTATGCAATGATTTTTAAACTTTTAACTCTGCAGAGTCAAACTTGCTGGTCCCAAGCTCAGATAAAAGAGGAGGATATATATAGTCATAAAAAACAAATATTGCAAAAGCGCAAATGTCCTATGAAAAAGTGCTAACGTCCCACGCCATTTAAAATGCCACAGGCAATATTTTCTAAACCATCATTAAAATCTGTATAGAAGGATATTATTCAAACACTTTCTTCAAAATTTTAGATACAGCAGTCACAACATACAAGAATGGAGTCAATAAACTTGACAAAAGACAAGGTTAAAAAATCCTACCAATTTACTTCTTCTGTAATAAGTGAAAGCTTTAAAGTAACTTCAAATTTAACATGAGGTACTTAAGAAAACCTTAAAAATCTAAATTAACATTTTTAGTAGAAACTTGAAGTTGTAAGAAAATTATTTTAAGAATAACATGTTTCATGTATAAATCTGGATCTATTTTTTCCCATAAAAATAAGAAATGCAATAAAATAATCAGCATTTAAAATATCTAACGGTGATAAATTGTAACAATGACGTTAGTTATTTGAAAACGTTTTAAACAAATTTTGTACAAATGTTTTCACTGTTAAAAAGTGCATGTATATCTAAAAATTTCTTTCTATTCTAACCTGATGTCCTTTCAATGATTTTATTCTAAATGATATAGATCTTGCAATTTTATGTCTTTGGACAAAAGTAATTGAAATGTAATTAATTACATATTGGTAATGTAATTGTAATGTAATTCATTACATTTGAAAATCAATGTAATTGTGATGTATTTAATTACATTTAAAAAGCAATGTAATTGATATGTAATTTATTACTTTGGCATGTAATTGCATGACTCCAGGTCTGGAAGAGAAGCGACACACAAAATGTGGTCTTCTCGTTTAATAGCATAGATAGAAGAGCTTTATCCAATGGAAATATTAATTATACCTCACACAATTTTTATTTTTAAGTGTTGAATATAATGTTTTTGACCCATCAGTCTGTCTAACAGTCTGTAGTCCATCAGTCCTGTTCTTGTCATTGCAACTTCCCCAGAAACCACACAACAGAATTTCATGAAACTTTATAGATAATAAGGACATACTATGTAGATGTGTATATTGACAGGAAATTATGATTCAAATTTTTCAAGGAGTTATGCTCCTTTGCACTCAAAATACAACTATAACAGTTTGTCATTGCACCTCCTCTGAAACTACACAACAGAATTTCATAAATTTTGTAGATAATAAGAACATACTATATAGATTTTCAAATCAACAGGAAAATTATGATTCATTTTCTTTCTGGGCAATATGTCCTTTTTCACTTGTTGGCCTCAATATACTACTGCAACAGTTTGTCATTGCAACTTCTCTGAAACTACACAACAGAATTTCATGAAACTTTGTAGATAATAAGGACATACTATGTAGATGTGCATATTGACTGGAAATTATGATTCACAATTTTTTTGCCCTCACCATAGCAGAAGGGAGATATAGTTTCACCATAGTCTGTCTGTATGAAATTTGATTTCAGTTCTCTAACTTTATAGATAATAAGGACATAATATGTAAATGTGCAATTATTCACAAGATTTTTTTATCAATTGACTTGTGTAGGAGTTATGAGTCTGTGACACTAAGGCATCTCTTGAGATATTGTTTGCTCGGTGTCAATGTTGAAGCTAGGGGTATGTGAGCATGCTCACATTTTAGGTTCTTTAAGTGCGGCATATTAGAAATTGTATTTCCTCTCAATCTTTATTTTCTCTAAAATATTTGCTAAGTGTTTTAAAGAACTTATCACCCTTGGATAGATAAAATATGTGCAACACAAGGAAAGTTGGTATTCTGTGCATTTATTTAATAGAACATTTGTGGATGGAGTTATGGTGCAGTCACAGAGATGTTCTAAGTATACAAATAATCATTATACTCTTCTGTTTTAGATGCAGTAACAGGTACTTATCCTCAAGACAAAAAGAAAAATAAACTAGCCTGCTATTTGCTGCAGATATGTCAACAAATATGTGGAATAAACATTGTAAGTATAAAAAAAAAGTAGAGAAGTTGTAAATGGTAAGTGCTGGTCAATGTTGTCAAACACCTATTTTCTGTTTTCTAATACTTAATTATGAGTTGAGGTATGCTTATAAGTGACATTAGCAAATTTTTCGTTTAAAATGTACACATTAACGTTTCATAATTCATAGCAGTTATAAAATTGTCCTTGTGGTTCCCTTGATCCAGGCTTAATATGCCCCATTTATGGGCATTATGTTTTCTGGTCTGTGCATCCGTCTGTTCGTTCGTTTGTTCGTCCGTTCGTCCGTCCGTCCGTCTGTCCCACTTCAGGTTAAAATTTTAGGTCGAGGTAGTTTTTGATGAAGTTGAAGTCCAATCAACTTGAAACTTAGTTCACATGTTCCCTATGATATGATCTTTCTAATTTTAATGCCAAAGTAGAGATTTTCTCCCATTTTCATGGTCCACTGAACATAGAAAATGATAGTGCAGATGGGGCGCCCATGTACTGGTGACACATTCTTATTTCAAACTAAAATACTTTTCATATTGTGACTTTGTACATGATATTGATGAAAGCAAAGAAGAAAGTTGGTGACCAAAGCCTAATGTCAGATGTCATAAAAAACCTAATTTATAAATTTCTCTAAATAAACATGATTTCAGCTTCTCAATTGTCAACTTTCCATTTCTATGTACATGTAGCAACATTCCAGCAGCCCATGCACATGGAGAGACTCTTGTGGAGAGCTGTGTCATTGGCAATCATACCACATGCTCTTTTATTATTTATATAGATCTGTCAGTTATTGAAGGAGAACATACTCTTTCAATCAGTCTAGTTTGAGGTCTGAAGCTGGCATATCAGTTACTGCCAGTAATCCTTTGTTAGTTTATTTATCATTGTCATTTTGCTAATTATTTCTTATGTTACTTGTTCAGACTTTGGACTCAAGATTTCTTTTAAACTGAGTTTTACTGTGCCTATTGCTATGTTTTTTTTTATGCTATTGACTTTGAAACATTTACATAGTTTACAAGTTAATGTTTGTGTTGTGTATGTTTTTTTATGTTGTTATTTTTATATGGCAGTGGCTATTTTGAGGCTATTTTGCCGGCTCCAGCAAAATAGCGATTTATACAGAGTTTTTCTATTTTCAGATTTTTAATCTAGACCATATTTTTTAAGGAAACTGTATTTATGCACAAATGATATATGAGGCTAGATGTCAATAACCTTTTTGTTCGCCTTGCCGAATCCTAGTCAATCAATTTTGGTGAACTGCACTCAGTTTTGCGTTTGTCATTTCTGGGTCTTTTTAGCTGACTATGCGATATGGGCTTTGCTCATTGTTGAAGATTGTACGGTGACCTAACATTGTTAATTTATGTGTCATTTGGTCTCTTGTGGAGAGTTGTCTCATTGGCAATCATACCACATCTTTTTTTTTATCATACATACGTTAATTTCGGTTGACTGTAACATAGAACGTTCGAAAATGCAAAACAACAAAGGAGTAGGTTCAGTAAGACCCTTTTTTGGCCACAAAATATAGCAGTTTTACAAAATTGTGAAAATGTAATCTTTTAATTATTTATTGGAAAGTAGAATGTTCCTGCTACACAAATATGGGCTGTTTTTGACAATACAGTGCACATATTTTGGGTACTAACATCATTAAGTCATGCTAAATTACTAAAATCTTCACAATTTAAGCATTTTAGTAAAATTTTAGACAGTTTCCGTCTTAAATGAAAGTGGCCGCATTCCTGTTCATTCATAACATTGAAATGTAAGCTGTATTTGATGATAATACATAACATATATAAAGGTTGAGGATGAACACGGATGCAGCCACTTTCATTTTTGACAAAAACTATCTGAAAAGTGACGATTTTTTGCATATTTGATAGATTTTTCATATTCAAGCTTGAATCGGAACGTTTTTCATGACTGAATCAGTTCAAATCTTTCACATAAACTGATTGAATCAATTGAAATAGACACTTAAGTGTTTAAAAAGTGTCCAAAATATTTCGTTAGATGAACCTAACATTTGAGGCCAAAATCGGCCCTTACCAGACCTACTCCTTTGTTATCAAACAGACTTGATTTTCGACTGATATGAAGAACTACAGCCTATAATTTTGGAGTACTTTGAAACGTGAAACCACGACTATAAAATTCATGAAATAAATCTTGCAATAGAATATTATAAGATAAATTAAAAAATATTGTACACACGATGCATACAAATCTAGCTATTGGCAGCATTTATTCTATGAAAGTTGAATACTGAAATGTATATATCTGCAAATTATTTCTGCAAATTTTGCAAAAGTGATGCTGAGACGCAAAAGAAACAAGTGTTATGTTCAGTTCGTGTTTGCAGTGGCAGCACCTTTCTGGGACCAGACACAAAAAGCAAGGCACTTCTGTGGTTTTGTAAAGCTCGTAAGGTTGTTGGGTGTTACTTTTTGTTTCAAAACTATAAGGCTAATAGGATATTTTTGGTGGAAGAAGACTTCAAGTCTTCTGAAGGCCAATGGTGCCGACTTTAGGAAATCATTAAACCTCCTTATGCCGCATTTGTTTCTGTGCATTACAATTTCATAACAACTTCTGATTCTTGACACCGATATTTACACATGATTAGGCATCTGAATCATTTAATTTGAAAATTAGGATTGAAAAACAATCCCTTTTGTAAATATGTACGCTTTTATTTATGTAAATTGTTAGATTTCATCTCATCTACATGAGCGTTATTTGTTTACTTGTAACCGCATGTTTTTACTGTAGATATTTGTAGTACGCATGCTTGAATTTGGTATTGGGACAACTCGCCCTGTTTACATGTTCACCCTTGGTCTGTTCATCCTGAGTTTGCCGGTATAGTACGTTCGACCTGTGTTCATTCTCTTTATTATACGTCCTTGCATTTATCAAAAAATATTAATATTAAGGGTATCGTTAAAAAAACTCTAAAACACGATTTAGTCAAAATCATCTGTTCCTTATTTTGTTCCCAAGGTAAGAAAATCGTGGTAAGCCAATCAAAAATGTTTTCTCTGAAGATTATTCTAACATGCTAGATTTTGAACTTTTGTTGTACACATCTAGTTGTGAGGGATCGTGAACATGGCATGTGAATTTTCATCTGTAAGCAGGTTCTTACACAGCTTAAGGATAAAAGCATGGCTGATTGACCAAATTCAATGATGCAGTACTACCATAAAGATAATAAATAGTATTTTTTTCACTAATTTATTGACATAATATTTGTTGTAACATATTTTATTTTTGTATTCAATTAAATCATTTAAAGGACAATGAACTATTCTTTTTTCACAAAGACCAACAAACAGGTTGGAACGATGCATCAGATTTAACGTCCCTATTCGGACCGGACGTTAGAATTCGATACATCCCGCACAGCCAAACGGACGCCCCACTTCGGCAAGCGTTTAACTGACGGTCGGGAGAAGACCAAGTGACCATATTTCTGTACCCCAGTCACCCTTGGGGTATTTTACTTTTGAAAAAAAAATAAAAAATTTAAGGTTTTTTACTCAAAAGTGGGAAAATTCATTATATTTGGAACAACTTTTCTAAATGAGGGGTCAAATTAATAAAGAAGATATAAGTTTAGAAACATCACAAAATTCTTTATGGTCATTGTTTTGACCATTTAATACTTGATAGATGCATAGTTCTTGGTAAAAAGTTTCATCAAATAATATGAATATAAAGGTGCTCATTTTTTACAGTGGGTTGTAATGTTCTTCCAATGAGGGTTATCCCTCATTTGGAGTGTTGTTCCCAACCTGTTAAAGGTCCATCTTTGTGCATAATTCAAAATTGGAAATTTCAACAACCATCTAATATTCTTACAGAAGAAAATAAACCCTGGTCTGCTGCTACATGTTCATCTCTTCTACCGATTTTATAACTATATAGCTAGAATCATGCAAACAGACTTAAGAAAAAGGCATATAAGTTCATTTTACAAATATGACACTTTTTCTAGACAATCCAGATCGTGCAAAATGCTTCGCTAAAAATTGTAACCTTTAAAATTGTTTTCGCGCACTAAAATCCCCCATGGGAACTTTCAAAAGTTGGCGGGTATGTAATAAGTCATACTATTTTTATGCCCCATTTATGGGCATTATGTTTTCTGGTCTGTCCGTGCGTCCTGCTTCAGGTTAAAGTTTATGGTCGAGGTAGTTTTTGATGAAGTTGAAATCCAATCAACTTGAAACTTAGTACACATGTGTTCCTTATGATTCAATGTCTAATTGAATTATTAATATATTGGGTAATCGGATATTTTTAGCTGACATTTTGGGTATCCGATTGGCCAGAGTCTACTGTATGATCTTTCTAATTTTACTGCCAAATTAAAGATTTTACCTAATTTTCACAGTCCACTGAACATAGATAATGATTGTACGGATGGGAAATCCATGTACTTATGACACATTCTTGTTTGAAAAAAAAAATATACGTCATGACGATAATGGAACAAAGCAGACTGGGTTAGTGGGGCTGCTTTTATGGTAATTCAAGTTATCTTTTATTCACCTTCTTCCACCTCAGAGCTATCAGCTCTTTGATTTTTTTAAGTTTTAATCAGAATGTCGATTTTGTATATGGGTTTGTTTGCTTTGCATATATTATGTATATGTTTTGTATATTTTTTTTAAAGATTTTTTTTATACCTCCTAGGCCTTTTAAAGAAAAGAGTATCAATTTTAATATTTTACTTCTTAAAAATGTTTTAAAAAGACATGATTTTAGAGACTGTAAAGATTATCAATTTTAATATGCACTTTTTGTATAAATAATTATTAAAGAAGACATAGTTGTATAGAGATTTCTTATTGAAGTACGTGTATGTTTCTATATTTTTCTATTATTATACGACCGCAAAAATTCTAATTTTTCGTCGTATATTGCTATCACATTGGCGTCGTCGTCGTCGTCCGAATACTTTTAGTTTTCGCACTCTAACTTTAGTAAAAGTAAATAGAAATCTATGAAATTTTAACACAAGGTTTATGACCACAAAAGGAAGGTTGGGATTGATTTTTGGAGTTTTGGTCCCAACATTTTAGGAATTAGGGGCCAAAAAGGGCCCAAATAAGCATTTTCTTGGTTTTCGCACTATAACTTTAGTTTAAGTGAATTGAAATCTATGAAATTTTGACACAAGGTTTATGACCACAAAAGGAAGGTTAGGATTGATTTTGGGACTTTTGGTTCCAACAGTTTAGGAATTGGGGGCCAAAAAAGGGCCCAAATAAGCATTTTTCTTGGTTTTCGTACAATAACTTTAGTATAAGTAAATAGAAATCAATGAAATTTAAACACAAGGTTCATGAACACAAAAGGAAGGTTGGGATTGATTTTGGGAGTTTTGGTCCCAACAGTTTAGGAATTAGGGGCCAAAAAGGGGCCCAAATAAGTATTATTTTTGGTTTTCGCACCATAACTTTAGTATAAGTTAATAGAAATCTATGAAATTTAAACACAAGGTTTATGACCATAAAAGGAAGGTTGGGTTTGATTTTGGGAGGTTCGATCCCAACAGTTTAGGAATAAGGGGCCCAAAGGGTCCAAAATTGAACTTTGTTTGATTTCATCAAAAATTGAATAATTGGGGTTCTTTGATATGCCGAATCTAACTGTGTATGTAGATTCTTAATTTTTGGTCCCGATATCAAAGTGGTCTACATTAAGGTCCAAAGGGTCCAAAATTGAACTTAGTTTGATTTTAATAAAAATTGACTCCTTGGGGTTCTTTGATATGCTGAATCTAAAAATGTACTTAGATTTTTTATTATTGTCCCAGTTTTCAAGTTGGTCCAAATGTGGGGTCCAAAATTGAACTTTGTTTGATTTCATCAAAAATTGAATAATTGGGGTTCTTTGATATGCCAAATCTAACTGTGTATGTAGATTCTTAATTTTTGGTCCCGTTTTCGAATTGCTTTACATTAAAGTCCAAAGGGTCCAAAATTAAACTAAGTTTGATTTTAACAAAAATTGAATTCTTGGGCTTTTTATACGACCGCAAAATTTGAAAAATTTTTCGTCGTATATTGCTATCACATTGGCTTCGTCGTCTGCGTCGTCGTCGTCGTCCGAATACTTTTAGTTTTCGCACTCTAACTTTAGTAAAAGTGAATGGAAATCTATGAAATTTTAACACTAGGTTTATGACCACAAAAGGAAGGTTGGTATTGATTTTGGGAGTTTTGGTCCCAACATTTTAGGAATTAGGGGCCAAAAAGTGCCCAAATAAGCATTTTCTTGGTTTTCGCACTATAACTTTAGTTTAAGTTAATAGAAATCTATGAAATTTTGACACAAGGTTTATGACCACAAAAGAACGGTTGGGATTGATTTTGGGAGTTTTGGTTTCAACAGTTTAGGAATTAGGGGCCAAAAAAGGGCCCAAATAAGCATTATTCTTGGTTTTCGCACAATAACTTTAGTTTTACTGAAGTAAATAGAAATCAATGAAATTTAAACACAATATTAATGACTACAAAAGGAAGGTTGGTATTGATTTTGGGAGTTTAGGTCCCAACAGTTTAGGAATTAGGGGCCAAAAAGGGACCCAAATAAGCATTTTTCTTGGTTTTCGCACCATAACGTTAGTATAAGTAAATAGAAATCTATGAAATTTAAACACAAGGTTTATGACCATAAAAGGAAGGTTGGTATTGATTTTGGGAGTTTTGGTCCCAACAGTATAAGTGGCCCAAAGGGTCCAAAATTAAACTTTGTTTGATTTCATCAAAATTGAATAATTGGGGTTCTTTGATATGCCGAATCTAACTGTCATGACTGTGTATGTAGATTCTTAACTTTTGGTCCCGTTTTCAAATTGGTCTACATTAAGGTCCAAAGGGTCCAAAATTAAACTTAGTTTGATTTTGACAAAAAATGAATCAGTTAGGTTCTTTGATATGCTGAATCTAAAAATGTACTTAGATTCTTGATTATTGGCCCAGTTTTCAAGTTGGTCCAAATCGGGGTCCAAAATTAAACTTTGTTTGTTTGATTTCATCAAAAATTGAATAAATGGGGTTCTTTGATATACCAAATCTAACTGTGTATGTAGATTCTTCATTTTTGGTCCTGTTTTCAAATTGGTCTACACTAAAGTCCAAAGGGTTCAAAATTAAACTTAATCTGATTTTAACAAAAATTGAAATCTTGGGGTTCTTTGATATGCTGAATCCAAAAATGTACTTAGATTTTTTATTATGGGCCCAGTTTTCAAGTTGGTCCAAATCAGGATCTAAAATTATTATATTAAGTATTGTGCAATATAGCAAGTCTTTTCAATTGCACAGTATTGCGCAATGGCAAGAAATATCTAATTGCACAATATTGTGAAATAGCAATTTTTTTTTTAATTAGAGTTATCTTTCTTTGTCCAGAATAGTAAGCAAGAAATATCTAATTGCAAAATATTGTGCAATAGCAAGATTTTCTTTTAATTGGAGTTATCTTTCTTTGTCCAGAATCAACTTAAATCTTTGTTATATACAATATACAATGTATATATATTCACTTTTTACTACCAACTGATAAATTAAAATAATCTTTACCATTCAGTGATAACAAGCAGTTTTTTTACATCTTAATATTTTATGATGTATTTAAATGAGTAGTTATTGTTGCAAACTCCATTAGAAATTTTAATTGAGATTAGTTTTGGAATAAGGGAAAGGGGGGATGTGATTAAAAAAATTGGGTTCAATTTTTCTCATTTGAAATTTCATAAATAAAAAAGAAAATTTCTTCAAACATTTTTTTGAGAGGATTAATATTCAACAGCATAGTGAATTGCTCTAAGAGAAAACAAAAATTTTAAGTTCATAAGAACACATTCATTCTGTGTCAGAAACCTATGCTGTGTCAACTATTTAATCACAATCCAAATTTAGAGCTGAATCCAGCTTGAATGTTGTGTCCATACTTGCCCCAACCGTTCAGGGTTCAACCTCTGCGGTCGTATAAAGCTACGCCCTGCGGAGCATCTGGTTTGATATGCTGAATCTAAACATATACTTAGATTTTTGATTATGGGCCCAGTTTTCAAGTTGGTTCAAATCAGGATCCAAAATTATTATATTAAGTATTGTGCAATAGCAAGAAATTTTCAATTGCACAGTATTCAGCAATAGCAAGAAATCTTCAATTGCACAGTATTGTGCAATAGCAAGCAATTTTCAATTGCACAGTATTGCACAATAGCAAGAAATCTTCAATTGCACAGTATTGTGCAATAGCAAATATTTTCAATTGCACAGTATTGCGCAATAGCAAGAAATATCTAATTGCACAATATTGTGCAATAGCAAGAAATTTTCAATTGGAGTTATCTTTCTTTGTCCATAATAGTAGTTGAATCAACCTAAATCATTGTTTTATACAATATACAATGGATAATCACTTTTACTACCAACTGATAAATTAAAATAATCTTTACCATTCAGTGATAACAAGCACTTTATTTTACATTTTAATATGTTATGATGTATTTAAATGAGTAGTTATTGTTGCAAACTCCATTAGGAATTTGAATTGAGATCAGTTTTGGAAAAAGGGAAAGGGGGATGTGAAAAAAAAATGGGGGGGGGGGGGATAAATTTTTCTCATTTCAGATTTCATAAATAAAAAGAAAATTTCTTCAAATATTTTTTTGAGAGGATTAATATTCAACAGTATAGTGAATTGCTCAAAGGCAAAAAAAATATTTTAAGTTCATTAGACCACATTCATTCTGTGTCAGAAACCTATGCTGTGTCAACTATTTAATCACAATCCAAATTTAGAGCTGAATCCAGCTTGAATGTTGTGTTCATACTTGCCCCAACTGTTCAGGGTTCAACCTCGGCGGTCGTATATAGCTGTGCCCTGCGGAGCATCTGGTTAATTTCTATCATGACTTCTATTTTAATCTTAATTAAGACAGGCAAAATAGCAAAACTCTATATAAATCGCTATTTTGCCGGCAAACTAGCCACTGCCTTTTTAAATTGATCTGTTATAAGTTATTAGTCATAAGTCCTTTTCAAATGATTTTACTAACAAACAGGTTTAGACCTGCCACATTATTTTATATGTTCCTGTTGAAAGTCAGTAGTCTGTATAGTTCAGTGGTTGTTGTTGGTGGATGTCTGTCATAATTGATGTTCCTATTGAAATTCTGTTATTGCCATATTATAATGATTTTGTCCAAAATAACTAAAACACAAAGTAATACTACAATCTTCAATGTTACGTTTTTTTGTTGTTGTCCAGACAGAATAAAGTTCAAATTCATTCTGAAAAGCCATGTATGGAGAGGGATTCATATAAGTTTTTCCAAACTTTGTTTCCGAATCCCATACTAGAACTTTATGTGACATCGAATAGTTTATTCTTGTAATTTTTATATGACCGCAAAAATTTTTAAAATTTTGTGGTCGTAAATTGGTATCACGTTGTCGTCGTCATCGTCCAAAGACGGATGGTTTCCGGATAATAACTTTAGTATCAGTGAATAGAAATTAATAGAATTTAAACACAATTTTTATAACTACAAAATGAAGGTTGGGATTGATTTTGGGGCTAATGGTCCCAACGGTTTAGGAATTAGGGGCCCAAAGGGGCCAAAACAAGCATTTATCTAGTTTCAAGACAATAAGTTGTGTTTAAGTATTTCAATTGCTCTGAAATTGTACCACAATGTTCAGTACCATTTAGTAGAAGGTTGTGATTTATTTTAAGGGTTATGGGGCAAACAGTCTATGAATTAAGGGCCAAAAAGGGGCCAAAAACAAGCATTTTTGTAGTTTCTGGACAATAACTTATGTGTAACTGTATAGATCTCCCTGACATTGTACCACAAGGTTCCATGTAACGAAGGGAAGGCTTGAATTCAGTTTGAGGTTAATAACCCTGATCACTTAGAAATAATGGACCACTAATTAAAGGGCGCGCCAAAAAGATGCATTTTTCTAGTTTACAGTAAATACCTTGTGATTAAGTTTATGGATCTCTCTGAAATTATACTACAATGTTTCTAACTAGAAAGGAAAGGCTGGAATTGATTTTTTGGGGTACTTGCTTTAAGAGGGGTTTCAAAAAGTGAGAGGCCAAAAAAGGGGCCCAAATAAGCATTTTTGTAGTTTTCGGTCAATAACTTGTGTTTAAGTGTATAAATCTCTCTAAAATTATACCACAAGTTTCCATACTACAAAGTGATGGTTATGGGGGTTATGACTGAAATCAATAATAATTAGGGGCAAAACAAGGGTTTTTCTGGTCAGCAGGACAATTAATACAATTTAAAAGCAGTGAAGGGGAGGTAATCCAACTAAAATTTAAAGAATACTGTTATATATATGTTTGATTTCTTGATTACCTCCTTTATACTGCTTACTTTTTGTTTAAACATATTTATTTATAGTGGATTGGGAAACAAGTTTTGCAACTTATAGTAATCCCTTTCCACTTTACGGGTGTGAGTGCTGCCTTGTAGCGGCATTAGCCTACTCTTTTTCAAAATCTACAAGGGTGTCTTTTACATGCAAGAGATATGGCTCTCTCTTAACACGGGTCAGCCATTTATTGTCCCCTTCTGACAGCATAGCATTGTTACACTGCTTGAAAATTATGTATTAAGAAATGATGATTGTCTTGAGATGTATAGCTGTAAATTTATTTTTAGAAGTTACTTAAGAAATAATTCATGGAAGCCATATAGATTGTTGGAAATTTACACATGGCCTGGGATGTGATATTCGAATGTTAACGAATATCATGGCCCAGGCCATGTGTAAATTTCCAACAATCTATTGCTTCCATGAAATATTTCAATTCTAATAGGACAAATACGGTCATTAAAAAACTGAAGCGAGGATGGGTATGCTGTGTGTGTGGCTGTTCTTTTTTACTCCTTGTTAGATAAAGCTCAAATATCTTTATAAATATGTAGCTTGCGTAGGTTATTTCGTGAATAACTGCTAGAAATTTTTTTTTAATTCTTTAAATTATCAAACCCATCAATTGCCATTTTTAATTTACATGTTTTTCTCATAAGCTTCTGTCAAATCCAAAGTTGACATTTTGTAACTAAGGAGCCGCCATGTTGACTTGCTGAAATGAGTAAATATATGCGAATAATGCAATAGAATAGAAAATAAAACAAAACCTACCTCAAAAATCAGTTTTAATACAATATCATACAAATTCTGATTGGTTCATGTAACAGAAAACTTTCAACTGTAGCGGTTTCATTTGTATAACGTCATGTTTTGAAATGACTTAAATGCGCCAAAAAAATTAATAGACTTTCGCGGAATTTTATTTTATTTTTATTTTGTTGACTTCCCCGAGCTCTTGTGCAGTTACTTCTTTTTATTATGCATATGAATAAGAATAAAAGTTATTTTGTCTTTTTTTAATTGCACTTTTTAAAACAATAAAAATCTGCAAAGGGTCTGCAAATAGGTTCCAATTCATGTAGATTTACATTGGAAGTATATTGTAACAGCCATTATTATGTTTATCTCTGAGTCTGCGCTAAGTATATTTTATCGAGAATTTTATCACAGTGTTGTTTACAAAGCTAAAGAAGTACGTCATATTAGAATGATAAACAATATAAATTTTAACCATGACTGTATGTCATTTTATATTTTGATATTAAATGATGTATTTAAACAGGAACATATATGTTAGATATACTGTTCCCAGATTTAAATGAGAAGTTATTGTTGCAAATTCCATTAAAAAGCTAAATTGAGTTTATTTTTGGAATAAGGAAACGGGGGAGTTGGAAAAAAAAATGGTGGGGTGAAAATTTTCTCATTTCAGATTTCAGAAATTAAAAAGAATTTTTCTACAGTTTTTTTTTTTTTTTAGGGGATTAATATTCAACAGCAAAGTGTATTGCTCAAAAGCAAAAAAAAATAATGTTTAAGTTCATTAGACCACATCCATTCTGTGTCAGAAACCTTTGCTGTGTTAACTATTTAATCACAATCCAAATTCAGAGCTGTATCAAGCTTGCATGTTGTGTCCCTACTTGCCCCAACTGTTCAGGGTTCAAACTCTGGGGTCCTATAAAGCTGTGCCCTGGAGCATCTGGTTTATCAATAAGTACTGTTTAAACTAAAAAGCCATGTGATTTCAAAATAGCTTCAAAAAATTGATTTTATCAAAGAACTATGGAGTAAGATATTAATTTAAAGCGTATTTGTCCTAACCCTAACCAAAGAATTCAGTCTTTTTTTTCCCCCTATTTTCTTAAATTGTTATTATACTCCATGCAACGAGTTGTGGAGGGTATATTGTTTTTAACCCATCCGTCAGTCAGTCCGTCAGTCCTGTTTCTTGTCATCGCAACTCCTCTCAAACCACACAACAGAATTTCATGAAACCTTTTAAGATAATAAGGACATACTATGTAGATGTGCATATCAACAGAAAATTACGATTCAATTTTTTTTCAGAAGTAACGCCCCTTTGAACTTATTTGCCCAATATACTACTGCAACCTTTTGTCATCACAACTCCTCTAAAACCACACAACAAAATTTCATGAAACCGTTTTAGATAATAAGGACATACTATATAGATGTGCATATTGACAGGAAACTATGATTCAATTTTTTTCTATGAGTTACGCCCCTTTGAACTTTTTGCTTCAATGTACTTCTGCAACAGTTTGTCATCGCAACTCCTTTGAAACCACACAACATCATTTCATGAAACTTTGTAAGACACACTACAAACTCCTCAGAGTCTGAATTGACCAGTTTTTGTGCTCGACCAGTAAAATCGAGCACACATTTTACTCGACTAGTCTCGACATTGTCTCGACTGTACTTAACTGTACTTAAGTGTACTCGACTAGGTCTCGACTTTACTTAATTAGTCTGATTCAGTACTTGATGATCTCTGTGTAGTCTGAAATGGTCTTGACCAAGGCTCGACCTGTCTCGACCTGTCTTGACTAGTCTCGACTCAGTCTCAACCAGTCTTGACCTGTCTCAACTAGTCTTGACCTTCAAATTTAGTTTTGACTGGTGTAAATCAGCCCATCTAACTAAATTAAATATTGATCTTACAAAATTCAAGCTTATTAGGTAGTTTGATTTATTGCTGTGAAATGAAACAATTTAATTTTACAATATGTAAAAATAAAAATTATTATATAAAAATTCAGATAGGCATCTTTAATTTTTTTCATAACTTTTTCAAATCAACTTGGATTTTCATCAAACTATGCAGCTATCTTACATATATATCAAGCTCACTGAATCCCATTTCATTTAGTTTTTTGTTGTATTGCTGTAAAATTTAAGAACTAAAGTAATCTTGGTAAAAAAAGCTAGGATTTGCAATTCGGACAAAATAGAGATAGTACACTTTAATTTTTTTAATAACTTTTTCAAATCAACTTGGATTTTCATCAAACTATGCAGATATTTTAGATATATATCAAGCTTACTGAATCCCATTTCATTTAGTTTTTTGTTGTATTGCTGTAAATTTAAGAATTAAAGTAATCTTGGTAAAAAAAACCTAGGATTTGCAATTCGGACAAAATAGAGATAGTACACTTTAATTTTTTTAAGAACTTTTTCAAATCAACTTTGATTTTCATCAAACTATGCAGATATCTTACATGTACACTATGTAGATGTGCATATTGACAGGAAATTATGATTCAATTTTTTTCTTATACAATTTTTTTTTCTTACACATATTTTATTTCTCCAATGACAATGTGGGGACGTGGGGTATGTGAGTGCGCTCACTAAGGCCCGGATTTTTTAATTTGTTGGTTTACGGATCTGCCGACCCAATTTGCCGATTTCCAGAATAAAAATAAAATCGACTTTTCATGCTTTTTTTATTCGCGCCGACCCAAACAAATGCATTATCCCTGAAAAATAATTAAAATATTCTTTTTTTATGAAATGAAATACATGAATCACTAACAAAATTGATAACACTTTCTGTTGTGAAAAAATAAAACTTCCAGTTTAAGTTTCTAAAAATAGACAAATCAATTATAACTGACCTTGAAATGTCGTTTGCGCAAATAATTTTGCGTAACAAAACTTAATTGTGTTTAAAACCAATTACACAATAAGTTTGTTTCCCCTTATTTGTCATCAGTCTGTAAGATGCATAATCATCTCATAGAAATAGACTTGTCCAAATGTGGACAGGGTGAAGGCATCTAGTTAAAGTACTGAATATTAACAAATCATTTTGAATTTTCTTGTTTCATAGATAATAAAAAATTTATCGTCCATTTGGATAAAAAACGGGAATGGGAGACAACAGATTAACCCGATAATCTCGTTTTTCCAGTGGACGAGTCTATTAGGTTTTTGACACGTGTGTTGAAACTTATTTTCGTACGAGGTTTTTACATTTTCTTCTTTATCAATTTTCGTGCTTGAAGATCATTATTCACCAAGTTTTCCGGAATTGATTAAGAGCTACGCGAATCTGTTTTTCTTGTTTCTGAAATGACGATTTAATTTTGTCTTTGTCCGTGCACCCCCTTTTTTTACTGTAAATTATTAGACAATGTCATGCCATGTTTATAACAGCTGAGCAATAATATTTCATTGAACTAAAATTTAAGAAATGATGATAAAATAGCATAAAAACATATTGTTAGAAAGGTGAAATATATATTGATTTTGCATATTTTTCTGTCTTCAAAGATGATTTTTTTTCTTTTTTTTCTCGACCGACCGACCCGACTTTTTCATGGGGAAAATCCGTAAACCAACAAATTAAAAAACCGTGGCCTAAGGTTTTTTAGGCAGTTAAGCTGCCTTATGCGAGCACTCTGGATTTGTGTGCTACCCAATAAATGCTGAAATGCGTGCCATTGTTATAATCTAGCTGGCTACTATATTATTTGTAACTTATTGGACAGTTTTTTTATACTTTTCATTCTGAATTACAAAAAAATATGACCAGAAAAACCTTAAATGATCGTCGATTTTCCCAAAAGTTTTGAAGTTGCACATAGGAAGTAGAGCACATTAGGAATCCTTATGTAGTTTATTATCCTCTTAGCTTTTGGCTAAGATGTCAAAGAACAAATGTATGACATATCTAATCGCCGAAAATCTCTAAAGACAAGTAGTTAAGATTTCCCAAATTGCAAAAGTCGTAGGAATATTGTTTGTCGACAATACGTAGTCAACTACGTATATATATGTAAGTTCAACTGTTGGCGGCAATTTTGAATTTAAAAGAAGACGAAATTTTCGTATCTTTTCAATTTGGACGCAGGGGTTTAAATTAGCGGTGGTCCAAGGTCTGTGACCTTCCACTTTTGCAGTCGGACTTTCTACTTTGTTACTAGCTACGCACGACATGCCCGACGGACCTTGAAATAATATAAAAAAATAACTTTGCAAACATTTTTACCAAAGTTTCCTAATAAACGATCTCAAACTTATATTCATCATTACTATTAATGACAGCCATGTTCAATTTGTTCTACCGCTAGCTTTTTACATAAAATCGCCGATAAATAATGTGTAAATCCGAGTAAAATCGTATCTCACTATCTGTCAAAAACAACATTGAAACCAAAATGGCTGCCACGAGATTACAATATCGGATCCGATTCCGGAAGCGGATGAGGGTAATCCCGGATTTGGCTACTAAAAAAATCCAGACAGGTTACAAAATACATCTATGCATCTATGCATGTTAATAAATATAAACACTAGAATTAAAAACCAAAAGACTTATACAATGTATGAAAAAGAAAGAAAAAGCAGAAAATATTTTGTACACCAATTTTAATGTGAAAATCCAATACATTGTGACAGCTGGGAACAGTTTATCTAACAATATATATGTTCCTGGTAACAGTATAATTTTTTTTCATCAGTGATAAATGTTGGTAATGCATGTTAAATGCTTTTCAAGTTGAACATATTACTGCAATTTCAAGGGGTATTTTTTCTTTCTCAATTTTGATAGGTCGGTTAAAATAGCTGGAAGTTTCTTATATAAAAAAAAAGATGTGGTATGATTGCCAATGAGACAACTATCCACAAGAGACAAAAATGACCAAAACTTGGTAAAGGACAAGATCCCCACCCCTAAACCATATATATATTCATGTATGGGACAATATAACAAATCATATGAAATATAGGTGGAGTTCGTGGGGCCACTCTGTTTTAGAATATATAATGGTCGAGATCCACAATCTTAAACAATATATATATTTATGTATGGGACAATATTACAAATCAAATGAATTATAAGGGGGTCCCTATGGTCACTGTACCCCCTCCTGTTTGAGAACTTGGAAACATTCGAGATCATCACCCCTTTACCATATATACTCATGTATAAGACTATATAACAAATCAAATGAAATATAGGGGAAGTCCCTGTTGTCACCCTACCCCTCATGTTGAAGAACTTTGAAACAGTTGGGATCCCAACTCTAAATTAAATGAAATATAGGGGGAGTCACTGCAGTCACCTTATTGAGAAATTGGAAAGAGTCGAGATCCCAACCTTTAAATTAAACCATATATATTCATGTATGAGCACTAATCAAATGAAATATAGGGAGGGTCCTTAAGGTCACCCTACCCACTCCTGTTTGATAACTTAGAAACATTCATTCATTCATATCTTTATTTCCTTTATCCCCATCCCTCAACCATATATATTCATGTATTGGACAATTTAACAAATCGAATGAAATATAGGGGAAGTCACTGGGGTCCCCCACCCCTCCTGTTGGAAAACTTGATAACGGCCGAGATCCCCACCCATAAACCATATAATTATATTCATATATGGGACAATATAAAGAATCAAATGAAAAATAGGGGTAGTCCCTAGGGTCACCCCACACCCTCTTGTGTGTGTTTTTAAAACTTGCAAAAGATTGAGATACCAACGCCTAAACCATATTCATTCCTGTTTGTCATTTCAGAAAAGATTGAATGACATACAAGGTCAATCTCATATGTGACACATATGCATATCACTTTGCTAGACCCTAACACCTGTCATTTTATTCCAAACTTAGACATCGTTGATTTGGGGTGAAGGTGGGAGTCGTTTACATTTACTATGGACAGGTCAGTCAGACCTCACCATTGATCCCTGTAGTAGTAAACATTTGTCTGATTTGTGTCTCATAACTTTTGTACTGTATAACACAAACTCAGTTTGCTTTCCAGGGAATCAAGTCCATTCATACTTTTACAAGCTCGTACTAAAGTCATCTTGAACTACTAACAGTCAACTAATACGAACAATTACGATCAACTAGAAGAACTGCAATCATTGCAAATTTGTACCACTGCTGACTCATGAAAGACTCATGACCACGAATGGTCATGTGCGTTGCTATTGAAAACCTTAATAAAATATGAATTATTTGCCTTAATAATTAATTCATTAAATGAACATAAATGTACAATTATATATGAATGTTTAATGTTTGTTCTTTTAAATCTTTAAAAAATGTTGAAGCAACATTGCCACAGTTTTCGTAATTATGTTTGCCTTGGTTTTTGGTTAACTGCCTACAGTGCTTACAGCGCTTTGATTATTTTTTCTTGTTATTTTTTCTTGTTATTATTTGCAGATTATGTGCTATTCCAGTTCCATATTTATAACACTTGGAGTTGGCACACAACAAAAGGAAGTAGCTGTCACTGGAACAAGTGGTATAAATGTTATTATAACTGCCATTGCTGTGTTTATGGTGAATAAGTTTGCCAGGAAAACCATGCTCATATTGCCCCTAATCATGATGATTTTAGCTTTTGGTGGACTACCTCTTGTAATGAATTTTGTAGAAGTAAGTGAACTTGATTTAGAAGTGATAGCTCTATTTTAGCTCATCATAGAGCTAAAAGGCCTGAAACAAAAACAAAAATCCTGAAACTGCTGCACCACATTTAACTTAACTTTTCCACAATCATAAGGGTATCTTAAGTTTACAAATTTTAATCAAGAAGGCCAACATCAAAATAACATTGGGGTTAAATGCAGGTTGTGCCTTTTATACAATATACATTATACATTTTAAGGAAATTTTGCAGTTTTCAGTTATTACCTTGAATATAATAATTATTATAGATAAAGATAAAATGTAAACAGCAAAAATTATCAGCAAAGTAAGATCTACAAATAAGTTGAAATATCAAAAATTGTTAAATGTGCCCTAAAGGAGTTATTGCGCTGAAAAGACCATTTTTCACAATTTTTTTGGTTCAGTGATCAAAGTTAAGTTTTTGAGTTTTGGTCATTTTTTCTAATAGTATGTGCAGTAGGTCAACTATATTTGGTGTATTGAAATATTTTATGATCTATATGTCAGTCGTGCAAGTTTAATTTGACCATGACCTTATTTCCAGGTTCATTGCTTAGTGTTAAGTTTTTGTGTTTTGGTCTGTTTTTCTTATACTATATGCAATAGGTCTACTATATTTGGTATATGGAATGATTGTAAGTTGTACATGTCTAGCTGGCAGGTGTCATCTGACTTGACCACATTTTTATGGTTCATTGGTCAATGTTTAGTTTTCTTGGTTAATGTTAAGTTTATGTGACAGTTGTAATAAAGCTTTATATTTAGGACTGTCAACATAATATCAATGATTAGTAAAGAAGGCGAGACATTTCAGTGTGTGCACTCTTGTGTGTAATTAAATGACCATAGAATTTTAAGATAAATATGAGAAGAATAGCTTTTAAATTATGCTGTCGGATAAGAAAAAGAAAAAAATATGGAGAACTGTAGCTTGAGAATGGATTTTATACTCTGAATGAAACAAGGAGACAGGTTATGGCTAGGCTTGAAATGATACAGTATATTAAACACATTTGTATGAAAATGGCTCATCCAGTGAAAAAATAAAATTATTGCCTATTGTCAAGTATTCAAATTCACCATGTGAACATAGTTTTGGAAACTTTAAAATATAAAGAAATGTCCCTTAAATACTCAAGTTCAGCTATAAAAAAGTTTGTCTGTGTTACGAACTGAGATTTTGTTTCTTAAATGCAAGCCTTGATCTGCATTTTCAACGCATATATGAATAAAAACAGTATCAAGAGGAAAATATTTTTATTCTTTGCAATTACATAGTCCGTTTAAAAAGAATATTATAAAAAAAAAAATATCAAAATAAAGCACATAATTTAAATTTAAACTCTTCTAAAGCTTTCATATTTTAATGATCAATGTATATTACTAAAAATACTGAAAATGAAAGAAGAAATAAATAGAATATACTAATAAAGTGTTAAATTAATCAATATATGCTTCAACTTTCAGCCAGAAACTAGAGGAGGTTATGGGACCATATTGATAAATCTGTATGTGATTGGATTTGCTTTGAGTTTAGGTAAAGTAAAAATTTAAAGAATTTTTACTCCTTACTATACCTTGCACAAAGTCTTTAGGATTAAATTGAGAAAGGAAATGGGGAATGAGTCAAAGCGACAACAACCCGATTATGGAGCAGACAACAGCCGAAGGCCACCAATGGGTCTTCAATGTAGCATTAGAATTCCCGCACCCGTAGGTGTCCTTCAGCTGGAACATGGAAATACTTAGTCTGTCTGTCTGGTCTCTGATGATTATGACACTCATGTGTACAATTCTTGCTAGATTTATATGAAACTTATATCAAGTATTCAATTTCAAATTTTTCAGTTCTTTAACCACATTTATTTTGTGTCACAAACCCATGCTGTATCAAATATTCAATCACAATTCAAATTCAAGGCTGTTTTAAGCTTAAATGTTGTGTCTATACTTAATTGTATAATCTAGCTATGTCGGTATTTCTTTTAAATCAAACTGTAAACCAAATAAATCATGCCAATAACAACTAATAAAAAATCATGTATCTAAAACTAAAATTTCAATAAGTGCACTTCAAACATACAATGAGTTTAGTTTAAAGATGTCATTAACAGTCAGACAAAAAAACATTGTTTTGTTCTTGTTGTGTAATGTCAATATTTCACTAATTTGTTATGATATAACCAATGTATCTTATTTTAGGTCCACTGCCATACATGATGATAGGAGAGAAGTACTTTCAAAGAGCCATGACCTTAAATTGGCTTGTAAATTTTGCAGTCTTAAGTTCTTTTCCATACATGCAGGTTAATATCTAATTACTTGAATCTAATATTTCATGTTTGACTTAAGTGAAAGGACATGGTGGTATGATAAGTTAATTGAGGGCCGCTCCAAATATGTATTTGTTGATAACCATTGTATAGAAATTTTAGAAAATGTTACAGTGAAAGGAAGATTGCCTAGCAACTAATTTATATAAAGTAAAATTATCGCATATGACTTGCTTTATCTGTACAAATTTAAATAAGGGAAAATGCAAACAAGATTAATTATTTAAGAAAACACTGAAGTTACTTTAATATGAAAATCGAGCTCAATTTAAGTTTATTAAATCTATTAAAAATAGTTATTGCTTTGCAATTAAATAATTTATCCATGTCTCTCAACATGATCAAGTCTTATATGGAAACATACTTAATGGGACTCTTCATTCTTAGTCCCATTTGTTGTAGAAAATACAAAGGAGAAATAAAATATATGTTCATACCTTATTCCATGTATATCAATAGAACACAGTATTAGTTTTATCTGTCTATTTTTTCTCACAAAGAGTTGCATATATATATATATATATATATAAGTGTCTAAGAATGTAACTTTAACACACTAATGAGTGTTATAAAATTAGTTGTTATATTTTATATATTATTCACGCAATATTTCGCTAATATGTTTAGCGAAATATTGCGTGAATAATATATAAAATATAACAACTAATTTTATAACACTCATTAGTGTGTTAAAGTTACATTCTTAGACACTTATATAATTTAATTTAGTAACTGCATCAGTTTATTTACAAACTGATCCACACCTAGATAGATTGAATGTTGATTGTTGCTATTTTTAGACACTATATATATATATATATATATCTTGAAGATATGAATATTAAAACTCAAAGTTAAATCAATAAATGTTGAGATTTAATTCATGAAAGTGGCTATATCAGGTCTCAACATTTATTGATTTAACTTTGAGTTTTAATATTCATATCTTCAAGATATATATATATATATATTAATATATCTTCAAGATATATATATATATATTAATAATATATATATATTAAGCAGTTTAAAATTTTAAAGCACTTCCTTTCTTTCTTTTGTTTTGCTAATTTCTAGAATGATCTTTTGTCATGTGCTATTCGTTAAAAATTATATTTGAAAGGAAATGTTATAACACTCTTAATTACATAACTGTAAGCATTGTCATCCTGAGACCCTAATCTGACTCTATCTCCTTACTGCCTTTTGCTTAATTAACATGGAGAAGCAATAAATTCTTATTTTAAAGTTTTTGGTTTTAAAACTTGAATGAAGATTTAATTCATGAAAGTGGCTATATCAGGTCTCAACATTTATTGATTTAACTTTGAGTTTTAATATTCATATCTTCAAGATATATTAAGGTCTATGATATTCATGCTTTACCTTTGAGTTAAGATCTAGGATAATAAGTGACCTACACGTATCTGTATGTTTTATGCTGCACCAACTTCAGTTATGGGAATTTCCACTGTAGGTCTTACAGACAACTGATTTAAATCTATTACACTTTAAGTAAAATACACATCGTCAACTATACTATGACTATCTAAAAAAAATTCTGTTGTTTATCAACTTTTATTTTTTTTCATTTTCAGAGTTCAGAAGTAAAAGGATTAGCCTTCATTGTGTATGCTGTATTTGTAGTAATGAGTAGTATGGTTTTGTATAAATTTGTCCATGAAAATAATACAAGTACAGGAAATGTTCCAAAGAACACTAAAAAATTGCTCCTGAAAATTGATAGAGCTGATCAAGTGTAAATTATTTAATATTTTATCATTTAGGGTGAATTTATCAAAATATTTACATTTAAGTTTTTTATTTGATTTATATATAATTAGTTAAATTATTTAAGATTTACATTTTGATTTATATGTAATTTCCTAGTTTGCTTTTCATTGCAACTTGAACAGTCTTTCACATAATTTTACATGTTTATGTTATGTTATTGTCTTGCTTTTTACAATAAGTCTGCTGGTCAGTATAACAATTTGAAAAAAAAGGCTGATTTATAAAGGAATTTGCATGCTTAGAGACCTCCTACATGGCAACAAAAGGGAAGTAGGTCTTGCTCAAACTGTGTCAATCAAAACCATTCTATAGTTAATATTTTGTGTGGTGGTTAATATTTTATTGATCAAGGTTAAAATGCTTATAGAACTCCAAGGGTTATATGATGTTTAGAAATAAGTCTGAAATTCCTTGATAGTTCTCTCATCTGGAAAGGAAATTTTTGCTCAAGTGAGGTGTGTTTTTATGCCCTACCTACCTACGATAGTAGAGGGGCATTATGTTTTCTGGTCTGTGCGTCCGTTCGTCCGTCTGTCTGTCTGTCTGTCTGTCTGTTCGTTCGTCCGTCTGTCCCGCTTCAGGTTAAAGTTTTTGGTCAAGGTAGTTTTTGATGAAGTTGAAGTCCAATCAACTTGAAACTTAGTATACATGTGCCCTATGATATGATCTTTCTAATTTAAATGCCAAATTATAGTTTTGACCCCAATTTTACGGTTCACTGAACATAGAAAATGATAGTGCAAATTGCAGGTCAAAGTTTTTGGTCAAGGTAGTTTTTGATGAAGTTGAAGTCCAATCAACTTGAAACTTAGTATACATGTGCCCTATGATATGATCTTTCTAATTTAAATGCCAAATTATAGTTTTGACCCCAATTTTATGGTTCACTGAACATAGAAAATGATAGTGCAAATTTCAGGTTAAAGTTTTTGGTCAAGGTAGTTTTTGATAAAGTAGAAGTCCAATCAACCTGAAACTTAGTATACATGTTCCCTTTAATAAGAAATTAGAGAATTTATTCCAATTTCACGGTTTACTAAACATAGAAAATGATAGTGCGAGTGGGGCATCCGTGTACTGTGGACACATTCTTGTTGTAAATATAAAAACACAATAAAAACATCCAAATTTCCTGCTTTTAATCATTGTAGGCCTATAGCCTGAACAACCTATCACTACCTGAAAATATTTGAATGAATTGCAATTTGAGTATTAAGAAAACAGCAATAAGTCATTATTTAATATAACATTATATCATTAAGTTTGATTTTTATTCTTGCCAGATTTTATTTCTTTGGTTAGGGCCAATGTTATTATTCTTTTAAATAATATGTTCAAGATGATAACTTATAAACATATGTTGCTGTTTCAACATTGTACTTGTTTGATTTTATCCCAAATAATATTATAAACATCATATGTGATGTGAACATTTAATTTTTTTTTTATAACATACTACTTGAAGAATAATGACACACCTTTTGTTATATTTATAGAAATAAATCAATAACAGTAGATTTATTTATATTTGTGGTATAATCCAATGTTACTGTATAACATGGAAATTGGATATTTGGTAACCAATGTTAGTGAATAACAGGGAAAATAATTATTTTTGTTTATAAATGATTTCATGGAATTGCAAAAGTTTGCATATGAGCCCAAAAAAATGTGTACTTATTTTAACATTTAAATTTGTGGTTGACCTTTACCAAAGGTTCCCACTAAATTTGGTATTTAATGAATAATAATGATCCACAGTATAAAATTCAAACAAAATGTTAACCCAATAGATACTCTGAATGATTTATTTCTTCAGAGCTTCATATTTCTATAGTTCATATCATATTCATTTTTAAATTTTATATCATATCAAAATACATTATATATATGCAATTTTGCTTTTTAAAGACCAATATATTTTATGCATTTTTATGTTGTATAACAGCAAGATAGAAAATCATCATATATAGTTATTATGAATAAAGCTTTTTGATAAAAGGCAAGTAATGTAACCATCAGGCATATTTCATTAGTAAAGGTCTGAAAGACCAGACATCAAAATGTCACTCTATGTCATCCACAAATAGCCTCAATTTAAAAAAAAAAGAAATAATTTGATGATTTTTTAACACAAAATAAATTTTCAATTGGAAAAAAAATCATGTTTGAAGTATATTAGTCAAATGTTTATTACAAGAACCAAAGTTTATGTATTTGACATTGTTATGTGAAACAACAATATGACCAGGATTTATTTTTAAAAGAAATTTGATTTTAAATCTTTCCTCTTATTTGTTATTATGATCAATTTGCTCGTAATATTTTCAAAAGATCTCGTTTAATCAACATGATTTGTAGATTGAGTTATGTGAATAAAATGATTTTATATAAAATGTTATGAAAAAAGTTGAAAAAGGAATGATTTATGAATGGAAATTTGTAATACACATGTATTTATTTGCAAGTGATAAGGTGAAATCAAATTTTGCCTGTCACTACTATTTATTTTTATGAAAGAATTGTGCATAAAACATTTTATTGTCTTAATGGTATAATGTCACAAATGAATGTGGTTGTTGGTCAGTAAACATATTTTTTTTACAGTTTCATCCCTCCAAAAAAAAAAAAAAGTTATCTGTAGCACTTCATAATTTCAATCTTTTAAAAATGATTCCGCTTAATATCTTAAAATTTAGATTTTTTGAGATTCACTGATAATAGGGCCGTCAATTAGATTTTAATACGACCACAACAAATTTTACAGTCTTATATCAAGTATATTGGTATCATGTTGTCGTCCAAATACATTTGGTTTTCGCACACAATAACTTAAGTATAATTAAATAAAAAATCTATGAAATTTTATCACAAGATTTACAACCACAAAAGGAAGGTTTAGATTGATTTTGTGGGCTATGGTCCTAACAATTAAGGAATTAAGGTCCAGAAAAGGACCAAAATAAGCATTTTTTCATATTTTCTAGACAGTAACTTATGGAACAGTGTATGGATTTCTCTGAAATCATACCACATATTTCCATACCACAAAGGGATGGTTAGGATTGGCTTTGAGGGGTTATGATTCAAACTGTTTAGGATTTGGGGCAAAACAGAGGATCCTTGTTAAAGGACAATTTAGAATTAAACAATGGTGTACAATGTTGGATTACCACCCTTACCACTGCTCTTAAAATTTCAAGACTTTCATGATGAATTAAAATGGGTAATTATGATTGCAAACTCCACTGGAAATTTGAATTGAGATTATGACCATATCTTGAAAGAAAGGTGTTTTTTTTTTTTTTGAAAAGATGGAAAGGGGGGAGGTATATTTTTCCTATTTAAGATTAAAGAAATCAGAAATAAAACATTTAAAAAAAAAAAAAAGTGGGATTTTTTTTCTTTTTTCTTTTTTTTTTGGGGGGGGGGGGGTCAATATGCAATATAGTGTATTGCACAAAAGAATAACAAAAAACAGGGGGTCCTTTTTTTTTGGGGGGGGGGGGGAATTTGCAAAGACAGTTTATTTCACAAAAGCATTAAATTGAATATAAATTCAAATCATATAACAACTCTCAGTTTTTTTACTACAGTTATTCTGTGTCAGAAACCAATTATGTGTCAAATATTTCATTACAATCCATATTCAGACCTATATCAAGCTCAAATATTGTGTCCATTTTTGCCCCAACTGTTCAGGGTTGGACCTCTGTGGTTGTATCAAGCTGTGCTCGGGGTAGCATTTTTTTTTTATTTCAAAACAATGTTATAGCCCTTGAATGTTGTAAACTTCTGTATAAAAAGTGTGCAGGGTAACGATGTAAGTGTGCATAAGGAATGTGAAATCGTTTTTGTTATTTTGTTAAAATAGGTCCATCAAAACTTTACATTTGTGGATAATTTTAATTGGTGCAATTCATGTATGATTCAGATTAGAAAGTTGAATGGTGTAAAGGGAATGTTGTTATTTGTTTTCGTTTGGTGTAATAGTGTACTGTGTAATTGTGAACTGGTTTAGTGTATAAATGGAAAGTTTACACCATTGAAGGACTTATGAAAAATAAAATACTGGTTGTCTCCTATTTGAATTTGGGCATATTTTTTTTTCTTCAAATGTGAGCACATGACTTATTATTTAAAGTTTTAATTTTTGAAATTGGAATCTTATCCAATTGAATTCAGGTCAGTAAGAGAAAATTGTAATACAATGTTGATGATATTATCAAGTCAAACCAAATATAGGGTATTAATTTTATTTTCCTTGATCAAATTTACAATGTTGAAACCAGCTGTTGAATTTTAAATTTATGCTGAAACTGCTGTGTTTTTGTCGAAAAAATGAGAGATAGGGATCAATTGTCATCTTCGTTGTCCACAAATATTCACTCTGTGGTTTAAGTTATTGAAATTTTAATAACTTCCTTAAACTATCCTGGATTTCTACTAAACTTGGACAGAAGATTGTTTATGATCATAAGCTCGTATTTAGAAGGATATTTTGTTAAAATTTTGTACCTGTTTTTCTGTAATTTCACTTATAAAAAGACTTACTTTTTCTGCCAGGAAACATTATATTCTCTCTGTGCTTAAAGTTTTTAAAATTTTGTGAACTTTCTTAAACTATTCTGTATTTGTACCAGACTTTTACAGATGCTTGTTTATGATCAAAAGCTAGTATTTAAAAGGAGATTTTGTTAAAATTGTGTACCTGTTTTTCGGTATTTTTCTTATAAATGGACTCAGTTTTTCTTTCAGTTAACATTACATACAGTCTGCAGTTAAAGTTTGGAAAAAACATTTATTAAATTCATAAACTGTCCTTGATTTTTTACCAAACTTGGACAGAAAATTCTTACAATCAAACAATAGTATCGAGAGGAATATTTTAAAAAGTTTTTTCCTCATTTTTGTTGAGCCTGCCATTAACAGCAATAGTAGGTGAGACACTGGGTTCTGCAGAACTCTTACAAATTTTTGAATTGTATGCTCTTGTTTTAATGAAGTGTAGACATTTTAGATGGAAATGTTATATCAGAAAGTGTTCAATGGTTTTCCTCTCTGGCAAGATTCTGTCATGTTATGCTCTATGCACATTTTAAAATGTGTAACCATTATATTTGTGAACATTTTTATACTGAGAGTTATTCTGGTATATTATGTTGACAAACAATAATGCCAACATGTAACAATGAACATGGATCTTGCAAAAACTTCAATTTTAAAATTTTTAATAAAAAAAAACTCATCATAGATACCAGGACTAAATTTAGTATATACGCCAGACGCGTATTTCGTCTACAAAAGACTCATCAGTGACGCTCAAATCCAAAAAAATATCTTAAAAATATAGTAGCAAAAACTGCAAGGTCTATATTGTATCACTTACAAGTCTTTCTTAATGATTATGTATTAAGTTTTGTTAGAGAGGTTTTTTTTTTAAATAAGCTTGAAGTTTTATATTGTACTGGAGATGCTATTAAAGATAGTTGTTATTTGTTTTGCATAAGGGAGTTTTTATGATTGGCTATTATATTATATTATAAGAAGCATGTTATTTTAAAGACACGTTTACAGTGAAACCATCCTTAACTGTAAACTTCCTTAATTTAATTTTTCCATCACATCCACTTAGAATAGGAACATTAAATCCCATGTCGCATGTACAGAAAGTGCTACATTTTAAAAACTCTTTGAGGGTCTGTAGGTTGCCTGTTGCACGGCAATATTTCCCAATCCAATTTACACTCTTTTTCCAGTGGCAGTCTTTATTTTCATAACCTTTAACTCGGACAGGTTGTACTAAAGGAACTACCTATTGTATTTACTGTCCATTTGATCTGGTCCTGAACATTTATGAAATATTTGCCTCTAGACATTAAGCAAACAACAATCAATCAATCATCACAGGGTTTCAAGGGGACTTTTCAGATGAGTGGTGTTATATTTTAGTCAATGTTGAAGGCTGTAATTGTTAACTTTTTATGCATTAGTTCTTTGATGGAGAGTTTTCCCATTGGCAATTATACCAAATTTTCTTATTCATAAGTAGTAGAACTACTGTATCACTAAACTGTCAACACTGAGGTTGTGAGTTAAAATCCTGCATGTGGCAGGTGCACTCTATTCCAATCTTAAATGACTAGGATTGTTAGTTTTCCTACCAAAGGTCCGAAGATTATGTCTAGGCACTTCAGCTTCCTTCACCAATGAAGACTGACTGCCATTACATAGACAAAAGTGTTGAAAGTTGTGTTAAACATCAATCAATCAATCATAGAATTCCATCGACGGCTTTGTATTTGATTTTTTTTCAAGTTGTATTTTGTACCTGCTTTATTTTAGAAGTAGCATATTTATTTTGTTTTTATGTTCTATTAGTATTTTATGGCTTAAGGATGTACTTAGATAGTCTAAGGTGAAATTAAATAAATAAAGAATTCAAAATTAAAACTTTAAGCCGGAAGAGTTTTAGTTAAGGATCAAAATAAGCTAGAAATATTGATAAATCATAGAGCTCCTTTTCGAGATATTTGATTTATAAAATATGGCAGAATAAGGCTGACTCTGACTTTTACCTTATATTTGCTTTGGTATTATTTGGGTCTCAAATCAAAAGAAAGAAAACCAAGATTTAAATTTTGTGAAATGACCTTTTATGAGCTCTTAAGTCTTATATAAATGCTAAAAGAAAAATAGGTGTTATGGGACAAAATATTTTACCTTGTATCGTATTGAAAAATACCAAGAACCCCAAACATTTGCCATTTATTCCAAAACCTCATCTAACATTGTCTAAGTACATCCTTAAGTTTGAGATTCAGAAAATATTCAAATGTCTATTTATTATTCAAAAATGTTTAGATCTTGCTTTCTTTGTTGTCTTAATATGTTTTATTTTTATGTATCCTGTCTTATGTTATGAATATACCAATTTTGAAATAAGCATAGCTTTAAATTTTATGTTATAAGTTCAATATTTAGAGAAATCCTTTATACACCCTGGGGTTCTTTTCATAAAAAAACTTGAAGGCTAAATGTTATACTGAAATGTTTAAGATTGTAATATTTGTTTGTGAATTGGGCCACTGCTTTGTAATTCAAAGGATTGAGATAGTTAATGATTTGATTGGAATTTGACGAATTTTGAACATGTTACTCCTGCTTTTTATCTCAACTATGATGTTATCTTTGTTTTGAAAATATTGATTATGTCATTGATTATACATTGATTATTTAAAGAAAAAGGCTATCCAACTTGCACTCTGTGGCAGGTCCTCAGTATTGTAAATTATTCATTCCTTCAGATAAATAAACACTAAGGAATGCTGTATGCTTTTCATATATAATGTTTTCTGGTCTGTGTGTTCTGTTAGTCCTTTTTGTATCAGGTCAAATATTTTGGTAAAGATAGTTTACCATGATGTTCTGGTCACATTTTAAAACTTAGTCACATATTTTTTATGATTTGAATTATTCAGAATGTTTGCCAAATTACAATTTTCACTGATTTCATGTTACAATGGGAAATGTGAAAGTATGAACTAGGCCATGTTGTAAACCTTGTTCAAGATCTATTTTTTTCACATTTTTAAGTAAGGGAACAATATTTTTGAAATTTTTTGCTAGATATTGTTATGATTTTATTCTTTTTTTTAAGGCAGGTTGCATAGAAAGTCATAAAAAACTATTATGTTAAATAACTTATCACATATAGGTTGCACAAAAGTGTGGTTTTAATTTTTTTACAGAATTGGGTTGATCTGCTTATGGATTATCAGGTCCAGATGGTATCATCAGCTTAGTATTCAGAATTTTAGTTCTGTCATGATTTATAACAATTAACCTTTTTAAAGTTGTTCATTGTTTATAAATTTATAAATTATTAAGAGACTTAGGTTTCAACTCCCTCAGAAAAAGTTTGACCATAAATTGATTTGGCTATTATTTTTTGGTCCTGTTTGGTCATATCGCTCTTCCAAGTTTTAGGTCAGTTTATGTGGAGAACCACTTGTGCTAGGTACATAAAACTTGGTATTCATTGTATAAGCATTGTCATATCTGATTTTCATGGAGATGATTTGGCACGCCCCTTCAGTCATGGTTTATTAACTTTGAAATTTTTGCTTAGTTTACATGTATTAATTTATGATTAGGTCAGTTGAAAAAAAACACTTATGTAAAACCAATGATATTTGGTATGCAAATGTATTGGAATTTGCAAGTTTCATTTGGATGAAACTTATAGAACCTCACACCTTCATTATGGTTCATTGACTTTGAAACTTTTACATAGTTTACAAGTTAATGTTTGTTTATAAAGTGAACAACTTACGAGATTTCAGTGGTATTTGTATTAGCATTGGCCCATGTCATTTCCATGGAGATTGGGCAAGATTACTCAGCCATGTACCTTCAGTCATGGTTCATTGACTGAATAATTGCATAACTTACATATTAAAGTATTGCTATTTTAATTTCAACATTTTCATTATCAAAATCACAAATAGGCGAGCCATATATCTGTGTTAACAGTTTCTTGATGGGGTCATGTTCCCCATATTTCAGTTTTTGTTTGTTGTGTTTTACGTACTATTGTTTGTCTGTTTTTTTTCTGTTTTAGCCATGGCGTTATCAGTTTATTTTTCAACTTTTAAATTTGAATATCCCTTTTAATGTTGTTTATATAATTGTTTTTGCATAGCCAGTTTTTTTTTCTGTCTACTTTTACATATTTCTTGGTCATTCCATCGATTGAATCAGTATTGTCTTGTTTTCTATTAATAAAAGATTACAAACAAAAAAGTGTTGCATTTTATTTGACCTCAAAAAACATTATAAGCTAATGTTATTATTTTTATAATCTAACTTATTAATTGATTCGTTCAGTCACCTGTTCAACTGAATTTTTAAAGGGAGTTGGAAAACATGATATTGCACAGTTATTTTTAAAATATCTAAAAATAGAAATCCGAAAATCTCAATACTTTCTGACAGAATCATAACAACCATTAAATGATTTTTAGCTCACCTTGCCCAATAGGCGAGTGATATAAGAGCCAAATTTACATTTCTAATCCACCTACCTAACATACGGCTAAACTATATATCACTGGAAAGGTAAGAATGTGTACTTTCTAAATATCCCGGTCGTCAGAAGAAATTAAGGTGCATTTTTTTAAAATCGGTGTCAAAGGTCATGGGTGCAATTTCAATTCATGGATGCCTCCAGTAGAAAAATCGAGTCAAAACAAATGCAAAAAGGAAGCAATACTATAGTAATACTGTACTACCGTAGGGAACATATATATCTGTGATAGTATTAATTTATTTTGGTCGATTTTAACGGTAACGTATTTTACGTAAAGTTTTCTCTCGGGAGTCTTTGAAAAACAACCATTACGTCACACAAATGTATCTGTAGTCGCCCTTGCATTATTTGAATCTTACAAGACCTTCATATCAACTGATTGCACGTATTTACAAACATATATCTGCAAATTTGATATAATCCGAAAAAAATTGAAGCAAGTGGAACATTTAACAAATGACGTATTTTTAATTTCATAGAAAACTCCCATGATGAACTGTAACGTGACAGTACCCAAATTGCACCTATTTTGAAAGTTTTTTCAACTACGTTTTGTTTATGATCAAGACACACATTTTCATTTTGTGTTTATTTTGTAGCCGTATCCTTCTTTATTATATAGGTACACCAATTTGATTTTCAATTCATATGGAATCATAGAAAAATTGGTCTGAACTAACCTCCAAACCATCAATAATTCTGTAATGAGGAATGCATCCATGCTTAAATTTGCATCGTCAAAAGTCGAATAACAGAGCTTTTGGTTATTTTTTTCAAATATTTTGAACAATTGGACATTTGTCTATGCTTACTCTTCTTTTTTAAGAAATGGATACTTGAAACCTATTGTATTTGCTAATTTTAAAATGATGACGTCACATGGCGACGTTTCAGTACATTTTGCTTTATTCAGTAAACACTTCATCTGTTGATAAATACTGTGAACGTTTTGTTTATATCTAAATATATTTACCTATGTTGAAAGACGTGCATACTATCGGATCATAAAAATACAACTTGTGTAGTCTCTACGAAAATTTTGTAAGATTTCCTCTGCTATTTTGGCTAAAAAGGTGCAATTTGGGTACCGTTACGTTACATTAAAATGGGAGAAATGTATGGTCTCTTGTTAGTTTGAAAGCCTCCCAACCGCGTCAACATCAGACAACCATAGGACAGATTAGTTTTTTTTATTATTGTAGTGCACAATGTTGAGTCTGGATCATACCGCAATTTTGTTTACATCACTATATCAGACATGATAAGAGTACATGTAACTACATGTAACATTACAAAAATGATAAAAGTGCTACTAGTATATTTATATCAAGAAATAGACAATTTTGATATAAAACATCACAAGGAAAATAAGATCACTCATTGTACGTCAAACTGTGTTTGATTTTACTTTGGTCGGCCTTCCTGTATCCTGAGATATCTAATTAATCAAGCAACACTTTACAAAGTATTTTGTACTTTTAATTTCGCTGGTTATGACGTTCGACTACTTTGGCACTAATATATTTACTTTTTTTATAGCTTTTTTCAGCGCTTCAAACGAAGTACAAGGTTATCCTACTATTGGACCTTTGATTTGGCTATCTTATGTTAATATGTATATTCGAAAGAAAAAAAAAGGATTTTCTTATCCTAGGCATAGATAACCTTAGCAGTATTTCCATCAAATCAATTAAAAACCAAAATCTTGATTTTCTAATTATTCAACCGGAATTTTATTCAAAATTGTGTGCGAACGGACCTTGGGTGCGAAAGTGTATTGGGCGCGAACGAACGCGCTACCACTGTATTTGGCACAACTTTTGAAAATTTTGGATCATTAATCCTCTTCAACTTTCTATTTGTTTGGCTTTATAAATATTTTGACATGAGCGTCACTGATGAGTCTTATGTAGACGAAACGCGCGTCTGACGTACTAAATTATAATCCTGGTACCTTTGATAACTATCTACACCACTGGATCGATGCCACTACTGGTGGACGTTTCGTCCCCGAGGGTATCACAAGCCGCCAAGTAGTCAACACTTCGGTGTTGACAGGAATATCAATAATGTCATTTTTATAAATTTCCTGTCTACAAAACTTTGAACTTTTCGAAAAACTAAGGATTTTCTCATCCCAGGCATAGATTACCTTAGCCGTATTTGGCACAACTTTTTGGAATTTTGGATCCTCAATGCTCTTCAACTTTCTATTTGTTTTGCTTTATAAATATTTTAATATGAACGTCACTGATGAGTCTTGTAATATAGACGAAACGCGCGTCTGGCATACTAAATTATAATCCTGGTACCTTTGATAACTATTAACATAATTACAATTAAATGATCGAAACGTCGGACCTGAGATTACTATGTGTTATAGTAATCTCAGGTCGGACCAATGGGATGTCAGACAATTTAGGTGTCGGAATATTGCGATATCGGAATATCATAACTTCATTTTCACTTGTATTCTCATCATTCTTATCGGTCAACTTATTAATACAAAGACCACTTCCTTGGCATGGGCAAATATCAGTAAAGCATAGGTTTTGCTCAAAGCGGGCACAATTAAGATCTACTACAGATTGATTTTAAAATTGAGAAGGGACATGAAGAATATGTCAAAGTGACAACAACTCGATCAAAAAGCAGACAACGACCGAAAACCACCAATAGGTCATTAATGCAGCGAAAAACTCCCACACCCGGAGGCCTTCTTCAGCTTGCCTGTAAACAAAAATGTATACTAGTTTGAAGTGAAAATGGACGTCATACTGAAATAAAATTGAAGTTCCAAAAAGGTCAGAATATGAAAATTTTCGTAAAAAATTTCAAATATTTAGAAGGAATGTAAATTTATGCGGACTTACAGTTGTAAATATTGTTTTTCAATATTTTAAGAATCTAATCATAGCTGGATAGCATCAAAGTCAACAAAATGCGCACCAGTAATCTGAAAACCATTGTGGAGGCGGATGGTTTGCCAAATGTTGTCGATCGATGTGGAATTTTTAACAATAGTGTTCCTAGAAATTATTGGGCAGTAGTTGGCAATCTGTCCTAACATAAGCTCTAGCACGCTAACTTTTTGCTCTCGTGTTTTTCTGTTGGCTTCTGGGACTTCTTCTTCATCATTTGCAAACCCCCTGTGAGTTGTTGTTTTTGTTTTCTTTTCCCATTTGGTACCAGACACAAGAAAAGGTGCAAAGTTTTTGTCTAAAGATAATGTGTATATAATGTTCTGGCGCCAGTTTTCAAAAGTGTTCACAGTTTCAATCTTTGTTAAGCACCACTGCTTCGGTTCCCGGGTGGAACTAGCCATGCTTCAAGTTGGGGTAATATTTGTTGTCGTTCACTTGTGTTCACAGTAATGTTTTATTACGGAATGACTTACACACATTTGTACGAAGAACGTGGGACGTAATCTCGCTGCCACCACGCCAATAAGGAAAATCACTACGCAAATGTACGACTTGAGATATTGTCTATTTATTGACTAACATAGTAAAGCATGGCAGGTTATATAATCGTTAAACAGGAAGAGAGAGAGTTCATGTTAAATGTCCAACACACATCGGAAAACCGTTTCCGGATTATGAAACTACCTGGCGTAGAGAAAATCTAATGCAGCTGAAATGTTCAGAATGTTGGTATCTACCAATTGTCCATATAATTCAAAACTGTCAGATGGCTTCTTATATGAGTTATTCCCTTAAATGAAGGTATGTTTACATGAAAACGCTATGATTTTTTCAAATTTTGATATAAATTTTGTTTCTTGTGACTAATTAACTGAAAGTCAATTTCAATTTTCACAATGTTAGCCTAACTCGTTCAGTTATAGCCCTTTCTAAAGAATTCAATTTTTGATGAATTAATAAATTTCTGTACAAAGGGAAATAATCATTTTTTATTTAAAAGATTGTTAAAAGACATGGTATTAATGATAAATGACATTTTGTCGAGCCTGCAACTTTTGTTGCAGAAAGCTCGACATAGGGATAGTGATCCGGCGGCGGCGTTATCTAACTTCTCAAAAGCTTTATATTTTAGAAGGTGGAAGACCTGGATGATCCATACTTTTTATATGGATGCCTCATATTACGAAGTTTCCGTCAGTCACATGTCCAATGTCCTTGACCTCATTTTCATGGTTCAGTGACTACTTGAAAAAAAAAATGTTTTTGTAATGTTAAATTCTCTTTTATTATAGGTAATAGGGTAGTTATGTGTGGTATGTGCGTACCTTGCAAGGTCTTCATGACCATCAGACAGTTTTCACCTGACCTTGGCCTCATTTCATAGATAACTGAACAAGATTAAGTTTTGGTGGTCAAGTCCATATAACAGATACTATAATCAATATGTCTACTATTTTCTGTGTATGAAAGGACTGTAATGTTTACATGTCAAACTGGCAGGTGTCATCTGACCTTGACCTCAGTTTCATGGTTCAGTGGTTATAGTTAAGTTTTTGTGTTTTGGTCTGTTTTTCTTATACTGTATGCAATAGGTCTACTATTTGGTGTATGGAAATATTTTATGATCTATTTGTCAGTCGTACAGATTTTATTTGACCTTGACCTCATATACACGGTGCATTGCTCAGTGTTAAGTTTTTTCCGTGTTTTGGTCCGTTTTTCTTAAACTTTAAGCAATAGGTCAATTTTTTTTGTTGTATGGAAGAATTGTTAGCTGTACATGCCTGCCTAGCATGGTTCATCTGACCTTGACCACATTTTCATGGTTCATTGGTAAATGTTTAGTTTTCTTGGTTTATGTGACAGTGGTAATAAAGCTTTAAATTTCGGAATATCAACATAAAATCAATAATTAGTAAAGAAGGCGAGACATTTCAGCGTGTACACTCTTGTTTTCTTTTCTTGATAAATTGTTTGTGGTAGGTTTGATTGTTATTCTGTATAAACTAATTTTTGGAATGTGCAATATGTATAAAAAAAAATGAGTTAATACTCTAGTTTTATTATAGGATATGTTTCATTACCTTTAAAGTTGTAAATTGATAGATAAGTTGCAGATCTGTATTACTTTATGACAAATGACAGAAAATATATTTGGAACTATTAATCATATTTGACTATAATTTGAAAATAGATATACATTGTGTTACATTATATCTTATTCTTGTGAACTATTAGTCATATTTAATGTTAGAGACTACGATAAACCATGTTTCTATTCAAAGGGAAAATAACTCTTCGGATTTGCATATATCATTTTCATTATTTATTAGATCTTGGAAATATCTTATCATATGATAATACTTGAAGTGACAGGTTAATTTCAAAAATGTAGGACTGTAAAAAATAAATTTTCAAATTTACTGTACATAATTTCTAGTAAAACTATGTATATACAAAAAAAATACTTGTATAACTATGTATATACAAAACAAAATACTAGTATAACTATGTATATACACAAAAATTTCTAGTATAACTATGTAGATACACAAAAATCCAATGTTCAAGGAATACAATCTAAAAAGAAACCACGAAGTCGTTAAACAAAGTAAAGCGGGGCACTATTGCCTCAGCGTTATCACATATGCACAATAAAGACAGCAGTAGTAAAGATACAGCTGTTCAGAAGTCGTAAACCTATTGAAAAAAAACAAATCCGGGTCACACTAAAACTGAGGGAAACACGGCACGACAGAAACACTGTAATGCTACAAAAAACAAACGTCAACATACATAGAAATTGCCTATTTGATAAGAACTGCCATATTTATGACTTGGTAGTACATGTCTATATGTAAAGAGTGTCGATACTTCGATATGATGAGTTACCATATGAAGGGACCAACCCCTCTCTAGTCCTCCCAATTCCGTATTGGTTGATCCTCTACTGCATTGGACGGAAATAAATAAACAAACAATGAACTGATTTTTTAAAATAATTTATAAAAAAGGAGATTTTGGTAATATCTATTTAATACTTGCCACTGGACAACACCAATCAATCCGTTTAAAAAATATAATATAATAGTATTCATGTTAAACTGTATTAATTTGGAATCATTTATACATACCTTATTTTAAAACTGATATCGAGAACTCTAACTGGAGTTAAACTAATGCAAACCTCAACAAGCTAAATATCCAATATTTTATTTGTGTTCAAGTCCATCAGGGTGTAACTGCCATATTTAGCACTATAGCAAGGACTGTCACACCTTCCATCGCCACAAAGTACTACTGGTTTATCTGGATCTACAATATCAAAGAGTGTAATACATGAAGATTATAACATTTTTATTTATATAATAAACGATGAAATTAGTTTGTACAGAAAACATATTATGTTCTGCTACAAAATACCTAAGATGAGAATGGTAGAAAATAAGTATAGGAATGAACATATATTCATGGAAATTAAAATAGACTTACGTAAAAGAAACGAAGTAACACTATTAGTAACTATGAAGAAATGTACAAACCTTGCAAGGAAGTCAACAGGTAAGCTTGCTGGGAGTCGAAATCATAAATAACAGCAGATGATGAGTATGCTGTTTGAAGTCTTCTAACCGAGCGTTCACTATGCATTTCAGTTTCATTCGATAAAATAATCTTACAATCTTAGCTGTATCATTTCCCCTAAACATTGTTGCACTTGTAAATAAAAGATTTCCCCATGGTAGTCTTTCATGACTGTTTTGCGATTTCAACTTGTTAACGTATTCTTATAGCACATACAGATGATGTAAATATTATTGTTCTTTTACTAAATTCAACAATTTTTGGAACGCATTGACTGTTACCTACACTCTCGTCATACTGAGAGTAACTGGAATAATGCCGTTTCAGAGACCACGTAGTGCTTTTTTTCAACTGGATCAGTACTGTAATTCTGTAATTGCTCGTTTCATCATCATAATTAGAACCCCACTCATCGTCCTCGTCTTCCTCTTCGGACTTGTTATTATCAGGATCATTATCAATTTAATCTACACCATCTTCATCAACATTTCTCTAATCATTGTCAACCAAGTTTAGTTCTTTCGCCACCGGTGTTGGGCTACTGCTAGTCGTGTTTGCAGTTATTACATTTTGTGTGTGGCTACTAGACATTGTGAATCAATATCTGAAGGGTCACACTGAAAGCCTGTTGGTTTTTCTCTTGGACTTAAATGTTTGTAATCTCCTTGTTTTATGTGTAAGGAATCTGTTTGTGGTTTCTGTTTTGTTTTGTTGTGTTTTTGTGGCATTGGTATTGTCTCTAATGTTTTTTGTATCACATTTGTTCAGATGTATAAAATATGTGTTTTCATTTTATTCACAGTTATCTAATCTTTTAATTTGACTATGTATGCTTTATCTCCAGCATTATTGACCTCAAGTTTCACTGTTCGTAAAGTCTGTTGTTTGGACTTTTCTGCATTTTGTCTGACGAGGATGGTTCAGAGTTCGGTTTACTCTTTGGTGTGGCTCCATATTATAGGTTGCTGGTATGCTGCGAATGGTAAAAAATTGCATGTTGGCTTGATCAACAGTATCATGTTGGTTATAAATTTCCTTTACAATGTAGTTTTAAACGATAAATCTGTTCCAGAGTTTTATTGAAATCTGGTAGTGCAGAAGGTGGCGAAGAAGATCGCACTATCTCTCTCACATTCGTATCACTCACTAGGACTTCAGACACATCTAACGTTGCATTGGGACAGGGTTTTTACACAAATATTCCTTTTAAATGTACACTAAATCTGTGTTTATGTTTTTGAGCCATCTTGTACGTGTTGGCCTGAATGGACCCTCTTTCGTGAAACTTGATGTCAGTATTTCGATCCTCCTAAAATTCCATTGTTAAATCTATCCTGGCTATCCACTTGCATCCCTTTGTAAATTTAACGGACGCCACCACGAGTTGCTTGACCGTTACGGAATAACCATTTCACAGATGATATCGGATATGGTCCTTATTCAATACCCTTCCCTTGTCTAAATGTGATCTACCGATTTAGACTATTTACCGGATTTGAAATAACATAAGCAACACTACGGGTTCAACATGTGGAGCAGGATCTGCTTACCCTTCCTAAGCACCTGAGATCACCCCCAGTTTTTAGTGCGGTTCGTGTTGCTTTGTATTTAGTTTTCTATGTTGGGTATTCTGTGCTTTTATTTGTCTTTTAGTCTTTTTATTTTTAGACATGGTGTTGTCAGTTTATTGTCGATCTATGACTTTGACTGTCCTTCTGGTATCTTTCGTCCCTCTTTTTTTAAGAGACTCATAATGTGTGTGTTGAAAGGTATTAAGTAATTATAAAACCTAGTCATTGACTTTATCAAAAAGGACAAAGGACACTACCATGAATGAAAAATCAAAATAAATGATGAATATTTGTACCAGAGTTACACATTGTGTAAGCAAATTTAGAGTGATGGTTAGAATTTCTGTTTCAATCCACATTTTTACAGCGCAAAACATGCAATCTTGCTGTTATAGGATTCTAACTTAAACTGTTATGTATATAAACGTTTTCAATGCATTCCAGATTAATCCCTGATGCCAAAAACCTTTTTATTAAAAATCATCCCTTTTTTCGTACAATTTTGTATAGAATTTCCAGTGTGAAACTGAAATATCTAAATCTAGGTTTTTTTTCACTACATTAAAATGTATTGTCTGTTGTTATGTGAAACATGACATATTGTTTATAAAATTTCTGCTTAGTATTTCAAATAAAGCCTGTGACTGCTATCTAACTTGTGATGTAGATTGAAAAGATATATTCAGCAGTTATTTTTAAGTTGTCTGAATACACAAGACATCAAACTCACGTGTACACAATATTCGGAAACCTTTATATGCGATTGTTAAATTTAAGAATGATGCAAGACGCAGAGATCATTTCCGAATTATTGAAGGATGATTTCCGAAAAAGGAATAAGTGCATGCGTGAACAAGTGAAAGTTACGGGTGTCATTTGATATGTTTAGAAAGAAATTATGGAAGAATAAATTAAGTAAACGGTTAAAAAGCAATGCGATCGGATTGTGGAATTTCTTGTGTTCTTATCATGAATGTATTTTTGGGGTCTTTAATTGACCATCATATCATTTTCTAGATAAACCTTCAATAAATCAATTAAAAAATAAATATATCATATGTATATCTATAAACAAATAAGCAGTACATAACAAGGTAATATTTTTTGTTTTAGTTTTCTGTTCATAACTTGAAATATTTTTTTTATTCGTTTATATAACCATATTTTAAGACCTGTGTTCACCTAAGAGGCAAAAACAGTAGTATAACAAGTCCAATATAATAATTTTTGTATTTATAATGTGAATCGCATAACTAGCAAATGTGGACGCGAGAGGTGTTTTGACAACGGCGATTAGATTAGATTATATTTCTCAAATTTGGTAATTTGTTTTAAATACACGTAAGTTAATTTTGATCAAGTCCTAGAAAAGAAAGAGTTTTCTCCAATTTTTTCACTACCATAAATATCCACGTTTTACAAATATTCCAATTGTTACCTCCTTTCTGATTAAGCTACATAATACAGCGTAGATTGGAACGAACTTTTCGGAGAAGAGTAATTTAGTAATTTCCATAATAAAAAAGCCCCAACATGTTTGTTTGCATTTGTAATAATGAAGAGCCTTCCGCTTTTTTTAGTCTAATTTTAATGCCAAGTTATAGTAAATCAGCTTTTTTTTTATAAAGATAATAGTTGGTTTTCCCGTTTAAATGGTTTTACACTAGTAATTTTGGGGGCCCTGTATAGCTTGTTGTTCGGTGTGAGCCAAGGCCGTACATTGAACTATAATGGTTTACTTTTATAAATTGTTATTTGGATGGGGAGTTGTCTCATTGGCACTCGCACCAAATCTTCCTATATCTATGTCACAGATTTCAGTAAAATTTTGCATACAACTTTCCGTTTTAATGGTGCAAAATAAAGATAAGGTCACCGAAATCGTTTTTACGATTAAAATCAATCATAGTCGTGTTCTTTGTGAAAAAATCCTTCAGAACGTCGAAATAATCGTAACGTCATCCCGTTACACGCCGTAAAACGTAGATTTTTGACGTTTTTGTCTACCAACAATGTAACAAATTGGCTGTTAGACAAAAAACGAAGTCGGTGACCATATGATTATTTTATATCATTAAAACAAAAATTTATGCATCAACAACATATAGTTTTGTAAGAAAAATCTATGGAGTAGAATTAGAGATTTGGTGTTTTTAAGCCAAATTTTTGAAGATTTTTCGCTGATTTTTGTGCTATCTATATAAATATTCACTCACATTGAAAGATATCAATCAGCAATGTTTCAGATAATAAAAGAGATAAATGCATTATTTTTTCAAATTTTCATTTGGAGTTCAACAAGTCAAGGTTGTATGCACAATTTTAGATAAATCTGCGACATAGCCCATTAACTGTTCCTTGACCTTAAACTGGGTTATTACAACTTTTATTTTCTTACATACTGATCAAAGCATTGGATCATTTTGACAGACTTTTTTTATTTTGTTTTTAGATTTGTTATTTTTATTCAAGATATTAGATTAATTATAGAATTTCCGTGTCTTCTCGATAAGAAATTTACGATCCATTAAAATATTTGACCACAGTGTTTTATTATTTCACAATGATTTTTCGCAATATACCGAATTACAGCCGTGTAATTTGTTCACCTTAGTTAACAAGGAAATGTCATTATTCGATTGGAATCTTCCCAGCTTGAATACTTTAAACACCTCCCTTGAAAATGATAGAACTCCTATTTAACACCTGCAATATATAAAAAATTGAAAACAACACGTTTAATAATTCCTTGCGTCCGAAGCGCTTTTCTGGATTTACATTCACAAGGAGCGCTCAAAGCCAAACATTTGAAACCTGAGGATGTATAAGTACCGAAACCGTTGAAGAGCTATATGTCAAAAATACCTAATTTATAAATTTATAAACGGACTCTTTGAGTTTAAATAAGCTTGTTAAATCATAAGTGAAGTATTGACTACTGAGCTGATGATACCATCGGGGAATGCTAGTCCACCAGCGAAGGTATCCACCCAGTGATGTAAAAAATTGAAAACAACACGTTTAATATTTTCTTGCTTCCGAAGCGCTTTTCTGGATTTACCTTCATCAGGAACGCTCAAAGCCAAACATTTGAAATCCGAGGATGTAGAAGTACCGAAACCGTTGAAGAGCGAAATGTCAAACATTCCTAAAATAAATAGCCAAACTCATCAAAAGCCAACTTTGCCTGAGGGAGTTGAAACCTTAGTTTCTTAATAATTTCAAAATTTATAAACGGAAAATTTTTGTAAAGTTTGTTAAATCATGTCAGTTCTGAAGTACTGACTACAGAGCTGATGATACCATCCGGGAATGCTAGTCCACCAGCAGAGGTATCGACCCAGCGATGTAAAAAAATGAAAACAACACGTTTCATAATTTCTTGTGTCCGAAGCGCTTTTCTTAACGAAACTGTACTGATGCATTAGAAAGACATTCAACTTAGGATGGTTTTTTTTTATATACATTGCTGTGTATTCACTTTCTTAATTTGTAAAATGTAAAGATCAAACATCAAAGTCCGACCACCATTCTTGTTTTATGCATTTACCAAATAACTGTACACCACTTTGAAATATGTCAGTAAGATTAGATTCGAACTCACCTGCCTCGATCGGGATTGGAACCATCAACCTCAGTGTAGACAGGCGAGAAATACTAAGACCACACGACCTTCACTGTAATACCTGATACCCGTGATGTTGCTATTAATGTTTATGTGCATGTCATTTTTATTCACTATTTAATTATTCAAAATTTGTTGAGTTATTCGTGGAACTGTCACAAAACAAAAAGGGGGTAATCCGAAACATTGATTAATGTCTGGAGAACATCAGGCATGCAATTGGAAAGCTATATGTTTGTGTACTTTATAATAATCCCCCTTAAAAAAAAAGAATTACAGTTTCTACCGACCTTTTCTATATCTATCAACATACACTTTTTAAATTTCAGGTCAATCATCATTCATCAAAAAAGTGTTATTCTACTTTAAATTGATAAATATTCAAAACTGTCTTACCCTGAAATATTAAAACATTTATTAAATCGTCCAAATATTTTTTAATCAATTGCATATTTTGTTCTACTTGAATAAACTTATCCTATTGGAATATTTAAATATGTGAGTTTGTGTCAGAATGTTAATACCTCCGACTTTATTCAAGGAATAAACTTCCGCGTTTAGTTTTTTTTATATATATATGTATGGTTTCGTTTCGTGTTAACATGCATCATTATTTGATAATGTATGGGATTACTTTCATAGTTATTTTTCTTCCAGTTGTGTTTGGTGGAATTTGTTCTATATACACAGGACCGCATGGAAAAATGGAATGTTACGAAAGTACGAGTTCGTATTCTAAATATCAATGGGGAACCTGTCTTTTGAATGAATATATTAAAACAATATCTCATGGAAGACTCAGTTGTTCAGACAGCACTGCCACGTATTGCTACTACCAATGTATGATAGAGATCTACAGTATATCTAGTGGTGTCGTGTATGACGATTGTGTATGTTCATCTGGCGAGGAATATAACAGCACGGAACTATCACTACCATCTCAGTGTTACATTCCATCAGGAACAAATTGCTCTTGGTATAACGACTGCTTTAAAAAGAAATTCAGTTGCAATGATACCCACATAGAGTATGCACTTAAATTTGATACAGCTTTCTGCAATATGTATTCCCTAAATGACAGTTTTTCAAATCATGGTAAACAATGGATTGAAGAAGTGAGGAAATGTCTACAATATTCCATCCTCTCAACTCTCCGTCCATGGCGTTCTCTATCATGCACTGTAGTTGAAAAAGTAGTAACTGATTCATATAGTCCGTGTTATATTCAGCCGCACACGAAGTTATTGGATGTTTCCATCTGTAAACTCACTGCAACAGACTATTTCCAGGTATTTTGGACAATCAGATCAACCCTGGGATCATCTTATCATTCTACAAATATATTTATTGATACTATGCTTAATACTTTAAAAAACTGTAGTGCATCTTTTTACCGAAATGTAACATTTGGCGAAGACTTACGAAAGTTTGATTTGACAATAAGTTACGCTAAAGCTGCTTTAGACCGGCGTCGTCGCTCAGTGCTCGATGATGAGACGATGATCTCTTTGGAAATTGTTGAAAACCTAGCAATTAAACTTAAATGGCAAGAAAAGGGGGTGCTCTGGTTTTCTCAACTAAACAGTAACTTGAGTGTTCATCTGTCTACAGAAATTTATATTGAATTATTTCTTGCAAATAGGAAAACGTATGACTTAAATGCAGTCAATATCACAGAATCAGTCGATCTTGATGCAGTGGTAGACGAATTAAGGAATAGTGTGCAACAAGATAGTCTGCATGGGAATACCGACGATATATCATTCAAAGTTGTTTCAGTTAAAGGATGCTTAGATTCTACATGCGAAACATTGTCGTTCAAAATTATAGCATCACAAACAGGTAATGTAGTAATTAATTATTTTCTACAAGTTTAGCAACCGAATATTTTAGTAATTCTGTAATTTTGGACCCTCAATGCTCGTCAACTTTGTACTTGTTTCGTTTTAACTATTCTAATCTGAGCATTACCATGATTACTGACGAGTTTTATGTAGACGAAACGCGCGTCTTGCGTTTTAAATTATAAGCCTTGTAACTATTAAAACAATTTAGTTTCTTTTATTCAAAAGCATTTTATTCAAACTTGTTATAGAAAATTCAACTTTTGTAAAACACCAGGTGTTTATTATACCGATTCATTTTTTAAACATGTAGTTGCAGTTTAAAAATTTATATTGATATAAGGACAAAAGACTTGCTAAAGATTTCATAGCCATGCAATGTAATTTCTTTTCAATAGCTCTTTTTAACAATGAACAAAGGTACACCACAAACAAATATGTAGATGCATTGTTGTCGTATTCTCATTCCATATTATGTTATTATCTCAAATAGCTCGCACTATTAAACATAAAAATGAAACGTCTTATTTGGTTATTGAATTAGTGACTTACTAAATGAAATGTTTTCTATACTTTAGAAATGTATGCATTGAAATCATGATTCCTATCAAATATAAGCCAGCTGTATTTTTTAACGCTGAAACAAGAAGAACATATATTTTATTTACACCTGGTGCATAAATTCACTTATATATGTTTGAAGTAATCTATTGTTAAATGATCTACTAAACACATATATATAAAATATGTTCATACTTAGTATTTTAACATTAAAAATCTTAAAGAGGTATTTAAATCAATGATTTGTAAAACTGATATATAATTATGTATTGTTATATCTTTCTCATTGAACTATACATGAATTAGATCGTGAATGATAACATCGACAGATTTTAAATGTCGGTTATCATATTGTATCATGTATGTATATCAAGAGCGTCACTCCAGTTACGACGCTTTATTAAAGGTAATCTGCATTGTTTTTGCAGACTGCTTAGCCTACAAATAGATATAGCTTCAAAAAAAATGTTTTTTAAAATTCTCATCTAAAGTATTCAGTATTGTAATGAAAACATATTCATAAGCTTTGTTATTATAAGTTTTGTAGATCTTATTCCAGAAGCATTGTGTAATTAGAATTGAGATTTTTCACCACTTCGGCATTTATTGGTCGATTATTGTTTTTTTCTTACCGAAACAGAGACGAATGATACGAATGACAATTGGCCGTTTCAGAATCTAAAGCATCATGGGTAATTTCATTGTTCGTACCCCAAAGTGAAAATAACGTTCCGTCATTGGTTGAATTTCCATTGTTTATAACGTTTTAAACCAATCAAAACGCTTTGGTGTACGCTTTTGAAAATATTACCCAGGATGCATTAGATTCTGAAACTACAGACTGAACAAAACAAATCCCATTTAAAGACCGGGGCGATCTCAGGTGCATTGGGAGGGTAAGAAGATCCAGCTCCACGTGTTACATCCGTCGTGTGGTCATATAGTTACACACAAATCCAAGGATAGTGTGTAATAATCAAATCCAAGGAGTAAACAAAGACTCACCAAACCAAAGGAAGTTTGCATCAACAGTTATAAATAATGAATAAGAAACAACACGAACTCCACTAAAACCTAGGGTGAAATTACGACATCACGATAAGAAACACAAGCCCTGAAATAGCGTATCAGCAGAGCGATGTATACTACATATCCAGACGCTGCTAGAATATTGCGTCATAGACATAGAAAGTTTTCACTTGGGAAGCTTAATATAAAAAGAAGATGTGGTATGAATGCCAATGAGACAACTATCCATAAAAGACCAAAATGACACAGACATTAACAACTATAGGTCACCGTACGGCCTTCAACAATGAGCAAAGCCCATACCACATATTCAGCTATAAAAGTTGTTGTGTACTTAACCGACCTTCATTTATCTAGATGTTAGTCAAGATATGAGAAAGAATAAACTGTTTTGGTATCAAATCTCTTTATTCTTGTAATAACTGAGAATGAAAATTCCCCATTTGAAAGGTGTCTACACTTTTTGAACTTATCAACCATTTCATTCGATCTCTTTATTTAACTTTTTTATTTTTTAAACTACTTTGATATATTCCAAATCGTCACAAAAATTCAAAACTGTTGAAAGGACAACCAAACTGAAGATTATAGATCACTTATCATTACACATGTTACAAATGTTATTAAAAGTCAAATCTTATAAGGGCAATCTGACACTGAGGCTAGATAAAAAAATTGTCGGTGATTTGATATGTTTAATACGCAGTGAATTTTAAAATGTCAGCACATGGGTACAAGAATAATTAATTCTTTGTTGGTGATACCTCGAACATCCTTTGGGAAGTTTGTATGCATAGAAACATTTCATTATTATGTACTTTCTTTGTCATTTAGAGGCAGCTAATTATCTTATGGCGAAGCGCTTTTTTAGAAAAACAATTTCATTCTTTAAACAATGTCAATATGCACAATAAAGGGGTATCAAACGATCTATATGCATCTATGTATACTATTTATCAATGTTATTGCAGAATCATCAGAATTTTGTCTCACAAATGTCGACAGATTCAACACAAAATGGGACCAAACTAAAGTTGGTACTGTAATTGAAATGGCGTGTACTGGAAATTATACTGGTACCGTCTCCCGATTGTGTGGCACAGGAGGTCAATGGAAAGAACCGGATAACAGCCAATGTACAAGTGTGGCCATTCAAAATTTACAAAAACAGGTAAATTTAACATGTTTAATGTTCATCAATTCTTAATATCTCTCGAATAATAACTTTAACCAAATAGTATCACCAAATGCAAATAAAAGTATTAAGAAATTATTTTTCACTACCATTTTATTGTACATAACATGTTCCTTCCTGTACTGTTATTCAAAGGTAGTCTTTGAAAAATCGATTGAAAATTAAAAAGGCGTATTAAAAAAGCTTTTAAACCTGGAAAAGGATCATATTGAAGAAATTATTTCAATAAACCGTTTTTTAACCTGAATTTTACAAATATTCAGGTTTATTCAACATTTTTTAATACATTATTGGTGGCAATGCTGTATGGTTAACGTCGATCTTCCATCGACTTAGTTCATTTGTGGGTTCTTTTCGACTACCAGTACTTGATTTATATTATTCAGAATAATGCTCATATTGGTTTTTGGAAGATTTTCCGTCGCTAAAAAGGCTAAAAAGTGAACGTTTGAAAGCAAATGAAATACATTATTACTTCAGGATTTACTTGACATTTTCAAAATGTCTAAAACCACGAAAACCCGTGTTGATTACTACTAATTCAAATCCAAAATAATGTGTTGTCTAGATCATGTAGATATCAACAAAATGCAGCGGCACATGTTCAATGAATGAGTGACAACTTTTTTTTTCTTTTTTTCAAAAACACTGAAAAATTGAAAGCAAGATAAAATTAATAACTAAACTATTTACAACATTACTACAGTTATAAATTGATAATCTTAAAGTCATTACAACATAAAAAATGGAAATATTTCTGATTGTGAACTTCACATTTATGAATGAACATGAAAGCTTCTGAAACTAGTAAAAAATCTTAGCAACGCTGATTTAAATACTTCTAAAGTTTGATAGATCCACTTATTTGCATTTAAGGCAAGTATGCTCCAGAATAGCGATAATACTGCTTCAATAGTAAATGATATTCTGAACGAGCTAAATAATCTGACGAGCGAGTCTGATGATCTCAGAAGCGGTGACATGGCAACATCAACAGCAATATTGAAAGACATTTCAGAGCATGTAGCCAAAAACACAGCAGCAGTTTCAGACAATCAACTTGAGGTTTGTGTCTAATTCAATCAATGATAAGCGTTTTTGAAATCAGGCAGAACATTTTAAATCATATACAAAAGAGTGAAATAACAAAATCATCGAACTCTCTGAGGTTTTGTCACATTCAATCAAAGATGAGTGTTTCTAAAATTAGAAATAACATATTCTAACGATTATGTACAAAAAAGTAAAATAACAAAACTCCTAGCAAAACTAATAACGGAAAATCCTTCATAAAATAGCTATTTCAAAAGCTAAAACGCAGTAAACGAAAGGAAAACAACTGTCATTAACTGATTTGTTACAGGCGTTCCATTGTGTAGAATATGATAGATTTCACCTGGTTTTGTAGATTTGTAGATTAAAAAATCTAACTTGTTTGGTATTCGCACAAAATTCCATAATATTGACAACAATGTGTGAGCAAGACAACACAACTTAAGCAACTCATAATATTAAAGACGATCAACATGATCAAGGTGTGTCTTTTGCTTTTTCAGATGCAATCGATTCAAAAATATAAAGTACTTGATTGGAAAAAATGCTTTAAGCTTTTTTCAAGTATTGAATAGGAAAACTGCAGGTTAATCTAATTCTTTTAAACATTTTAACTTACAGGAAACTCGACATATCATTTTATATATATTGCACCACCAGAGCATAAGCTTAAAAAATATTTTGGCAAGATTGTAATGAAAACTTATAAAAATTAAAAACCAATTGTTCAGAGAACAATTGAAGGTCTCTCCACCAGTTAATATCTATTTTGATATTAAGATATAAAAAATCAGTCTAAAATGTCAGTTCATATGGCTTTATGATGTATAAATATGAATTTAAAGCAAAGGTCAAAATCTAGAACGTCAAATTAACCTATAACCTTGACCTCAATTTCAATGTAACAAACTGAGGATCTTAAAGCAAAAGACCCTAGGTCTCTAATATGTATGGTTAATAAGTTATATCACTTTACACATAATTTAAGATATGATAGGGGTGAAAACTCCCATTCATTATTTACGCACCCTTTCAGCTAAAATTATTTAGTTACCACATGTCGCAACTAACAATTTATACAAAATAATTTGTCGATATCTTATAAGGTTAATGAAAATGAGTGAAAATAAGACAAATTCAAAAATTAGGATATGACCTTGACCTTTGACCTTAACCTAATTTTCATCTTTTTGGACCAAGGACCTCAAATCAAAAGATCCTAGGTCTCTATCACTTATGGTGTTCCAGTTTAAAATACATTTCAAAATTTCAAATAAAAAAGGGGAAATAACTCTCATATGGAGCCTTCATATTGCTCGGTCGAAATTGGACAAATCATGCGAAGGATATAACGAGCAATTTTATGAAATAAATTTGTCGTAATCTTTTACGGTTGCGAAGGAGTCGTGGACACAAGGAAAACAGTGTTTGGGGAGATAACTCCTACAAAGAAAAGAATTCGGTTACGCAGGGTAAATTTCAAAAGCGCATAAACTGTTCAATATCATATACCAAATATCTAAGCGACATATTGCGAAACAAATATTTATTGCAAGAACAAAATTAGGCGGAAGAAAAAATATAATCAGAAGAAAAACAATAGGTCTTTCCACAGAAAAGTGGAAAGACCTAATAATGTTTGTTCTTTATTTGAAGTAGTTTTAACAAAAAATAATCTACGTTACGATATTCCATCCACTATGATAGATGATAACCAATTCAAAGGAGATTGTCCGAAACGTTTAAGTATCTTAAAGCTTTGAGTTTGGAATTGTTAAGAAGATATTACTTCATATACACCGTCACTTATACTCAAAACGTAACGTAATTGAATATGCTGAATTTGTAATACGTCATGTTACCAGGAAGATATTTCATCAGTTTGGCTTAAAACAGAATAAAAGGTACACTTCAATATTTTAGATATTTGGTTCCCTTTGTAACAGTCTACTGGATGATAAAAACAGCAACAACTGGAATGAGTTGAAACTGAAGGTAGGCCTATTTTATAATTTACAAGATAAAGCACGAAAGAGAATTTCTATCTGAAAAGTTAATAAAGTTGTTAAAATTGTTGCTAAACCTTATACTCTGTAAGACGTGACACAATAACATAAAAGATATAGAAAAAAAAAAACTATTTCAATTTTTATATAAGAGTGCGAAATATTTTTTTTTAGAGCATTAACTTCCCCTTTGAATTCTTTATAATGAGTTTGATATTGTGTTAATGCTTCTTTACTACTAAAATAGGGTAATAGAAACTGTTTTGTTTTTTTTTTTGCTTTTTTTTTTTTTGTTTTTTTTTGGGGGGGGGGGGGGGGGTCAGCGCGGACATTATAAACTTGGTAGCTTTATCAATTATCGACAACAATACGCAGAACATACTATATAGGCAGTCGGAGGTGTTCCAGTGTTCCAATCTCCTTTATTGATAACCAGAAACCAGAACACCGAAGAACTTTTTTTTTGTTATCCATCTAATTTGACTTCACAATAATAACAGTAAGTTTGTTTTTGTTCCAACAATTTACCTTGGATTAACTTGACATGAATTTGGATTCCTACCAGATATAACATGTTTATAAGACAATATATATGGTTAATTTGTTGACATTGATATATTGTGTTTATTATAAACATTTCTACTATTAGGGACCTAGCAGTATAACAGGATTGGTAAAATCTGTTACTTTATACACAAAGAGCTATACTAATGTTATTGAACAGGAATATAACGTCGTTGAGAATAAGAATATAGGTAAGTTCCACTATACACACTTGTTATTAAAAGTTTTACAATACTAATATACCCCTTTAGGGCGTCTGTTGTGTGTTTATTGTATAATAGTGGCCAAAATAAGAATCCAAAATGTAATCAGAAGAAATTGTGTTTACACTTCATGTTTCATATAACCAGAAGAAGTAAAATTAAGAAGTTCAGTTTTGACAGAAATTTATCAGAAATACATGATCTTATTCACAAGAACACGATAATGTTTGTCGCTAAAATTTTATAAATGTGGATTGCTTCTGTTTTAGTGATTGAGGTAGGAAAGATTCGAGCTGTAGACTTAACTGTCCCTGTCAAATCAAAGATATCAGAATCTTGGATTGCTGATTCTCAGACTGAAATAACCCTGGATAAGAAAAACTTTGATGGTATGTTTCAGGTTTTTTCATTTTCTCAAGTGTATATGTCGAAGAAAAAATATAAATATTGCGAGACGATTGCAAGATTATGCATTGTGTTTATGTCAGATCTCCTATAGAAGATGGACGAAAGATGCAAGAGGGACAGTCAAGATAAAAATGAAAAAGACAAACAGACAAACAATAGTTCACATGACACAATAAAGAAAACTAAAAAATAATCAACACCATCCCACAAAACTAAGATGATATCAAGTGCTCCGGAAGGGTAAGCAGATCCTGCTCCACATGTGACACCCGTCGGGTTGCTCATGTTATAACAAATCCGGTAAATAGTCTAATTCGGTAGGTCACATTCATGAAAGGGAAGGGATTTTAGTTACGACGTAAGTAACAAATCCGATATCATCTGTGAAACGGTTATTCCATAACGGTCAATCAACTCGTGATGGCGTCCGTAAAATTTACGAAGGGATGATTCGAACTTCACCATTTGGAACTCTTGGTTTAATAGCTTCCTTGTGAGCAGCAACTCTCCATCGAGAAAATCATAATAGGAAATACAAGCACGGGCATATCGTATCGATTGGAAGATATATACCCCGTATGCAGGTGCTGCTGGAATGTTGCTACTAAGAAATGAAAATTTCACAATTGGAAAGCTGAAATAACCTCTTTTGTCGTAAACTTTTGTTTTCAACCGATTCTCATTGTCAATTTTTAGATGTAAGTCAAGATGTGAGGCCGACTTAACTGTATCTTGTATATCCTTTATCTCTTGTTCGATGGGATAGATGCGTTCAACATAGTCACCAAATATTGAATTATTTCGTGAGATATACATTCTTGATCATTTGAACGACGAAATTTCGTTTATATATTTTTAGAACTGAATATAACTGGATATAGTACTGTGTTCTACAGAAATATTTCGAAGATATTTCCTGACTATTTTCAACAAAATGGGTTTGTACATATTTTTTTATTTCCTTAATTAGAATCCATGGTTCCCTTTCGACTGCAAGATTTTAAAATGAGACACGTGTTTTATATATTCAGGAAAACATTGGACATCGTAAATTGTTATTGCTTTTATGATATTTGCTTCATCAAAAGTTGAGAGTTTGCGATTCTAATTAAGTCTCCATCAAAACATAAATAGTATTTGATAAAACATAAAGTGTTTCCTTTTGAAACTGATATTTAAGGTAGCACAAAACTATTTGGAGAATTTGAGGGAATTATAATATAAATGTACGATGTGTTCTCTAGATAAGGAAGACAACTCTCTTAATCAATAATACAGTTGTTTTTAGTTACAAGCTTAGAATATATTGATAAAATGCTTGACACAAACAATGCTATTTGGAGTTATGTGCCATAAAATAACCCTACCCTTTTGGTTATGTTTTTTTTACAGAGAACTGAGTCTAACAAACAATAGCTATGGTGTGAATTCATTCGTTGCGGACTTTTCTATTGAGCCAACACCAGAACGTTTAGATTATCCTTTGATTATAAAATTTCAGCACATATCGGCAAGTGATATTTCTTAGCTATAGGTGAACACATGCTTATAGAAACGATTTAATTTCAAGCGTACGTTAATTAGAAGTATGCACATAATTATTAACCACGCGAATTCACTTTGAATATACAAGTATAGATATACAAAACTCGATAAATGTCATGAGTTTAAAACGAAGTGAAAACGGGTGAGAAGCCAGGATAAGCGTTTCTAATACATGGATTACTCGCAAATTGTCATGATGTGTAATTGTACTTACTAGTAATCAACACATTTTCTCTGATAAAACGAATTTATAGGATAAATAAAATCTTAAGGATCTTATATCACAAAATCATGTTCGCATGAAATTGGCCAAGGAAATATCTTATTGGTCAATACTTTACTCGTATTCCGGCTAAAACAGTATATTGGTGAACATCACATCTCTAAATGAGGTACTTATCATGAGACACGACCACAAGGACAGTATCAATGTGAATGTGCAAACAAAATACGACGAGGCTTACGGTTTACCACTACTGAAAAATGGGAATCCTAACTTTATTCGTCATTCGATCATCATAGACAAGTCATAGGGTATTTTTACCTGATTTTTGATAGCTCAGTTTGTATTGAGACTAATCTTTTTCTGTATACTTTGAGCGATTTTGAGCTTTATATATTTGTTACACTTAACTAAAGATTACCTAAGTATACATACCTCTTAAACCGTCTTTTATGAAGCAAATAGTGTATTGTTTGTTTCTGTTGACGTAAATACAGACCAAATAACACCCTTAACATGTCTTACCTTTTCATGAAAAAAGGCTACCGATTAACCCTTTTTCCTATCTCTTCATAAAAGATACTTGTGTATACTAAGATGCATAGTATGAAACGATTACATATTGACAAAATATTTGTTCTCTTCGTTTCAAAACATTTTATTTGATTTTTTTTGCACAGGCAGGCTACTCAAAACCATTCTGCGGATTCTGGGATTTTGATATACCGTAAGTTTTACATGCTTCTACATACAAAGACTATAAACACGTTACACATTTTGAAATGATGTATATGCTCGGAGTGGATTTAATAAATATTCCTATTCGTAGTCTTATTCTTATTCCTGACTTTGTACAGGCATTTTTTATGTAGATATGCATCAGATGCGTATATCCAAAAAGATGTCGTGTGATTGATAATAAGACAACTCTCCATGAGAGATCCATTGCGTAAAGCCCATATTGCATAGTCAAACAATTCAAACTGATAAACAAACATTTATGTACAAAAAAAGAAAACAACTAAATTAAAGGCTTCTAACTTTGGACAGGCATATACAGAATTTAGTCGGGTTACGTATGTTACATTATTTAAGTTCTTCATTTATTTAAAGAGGATTGTCAACAAACAGAGGCTAAGTTTTGGTCTCCTCAACATTGATATATACCAATTCACAATTAACAAATAGTATTTGTTTTGTTGTCAAATATGTTTTACACAAGAAAAGATAATATATACAGGACAAAACATACGAATGTAATTTTACTACGATTTTGAGCTTTCTTAAAAGCTCTATCCTTATTTGAGGTAATATGTGTGCATGTGGTTGTTGAATTATTATTGAAAATGTGGTATCTTTAGATATTGATCGATATAAAGAGTGTGCATTATACACGCATGCCTTAAAAAAATTAATAACTTGTTGAAAAGTAAAAAATTATAAATAGATACGACTATTGAGGTGTGCCTCTCTGGAGTAGTGCCTTGATTGTCAGAAGTTTTAGAATACAGAAAATGCTTTTTTGTTAACATTGAATACATAGGAACATTGTTAAGCAAAGCAAATCGTGCAAATTGCAGAGTAACAAAGCAAATAAAAATGTATTAATAACTGACTTTTACATATTGCAATTATTTGCGAAATATTTGCATAATAAAACGAACATGAATTTATTACAGTTGATCGGAACTGAAATACTCATAGTTAATTTTCCGGCATTTGATGTCTTATCCTGGTCGAGAAAAGTCTGTAAATCTTTATATAATTTAAGCCAATAGCTGTTGATGTATCTCAATGCAAACAAATCAGATACGTGATTAGTAATTAATTCAAGATGGCGTATATGTCGACTGAAACTGTTAGCTCCGCATCCTGATGCGAAGCAACAATTCCATATACATTTTAGCAGGACCCTGAACATCCCACTGACAGATGTATAACAATATAACTTACAAACAAACTATAAAAAGCAGTCGAAAAGGCTTAAAAGATGGACGAAAGATACCAGAGGGACAGTCAAACTCATAAATCGATAATAAATTGACAACGCCATGGCTAAAAATCAAAAGGAAAAAAGACAAACAATAGTACACATGACACAACATAGAAAAGTAAAGGTAAAGAATAAACAACACGTAACTCATCAGATAAATACAGTTAAAAATACATCTATCTAAACACACAGAGTAGACATGAACGGGTATTACAATGTTTATATTTATCATAATTAGTTAAATATTTTTAGTATCATGTATCTATGATTGATGTAATTATGACGTTAATATCATTATCATTATAATTTCATACTACAGAGACACTCCGAATGGAGCATGGTCTACAGAAGGATCTACAGTTATTGAATCAACCAATAGTTATACAATCTGCCAATATAACCATACCACAAACTTTGCTATTTTGATGAGCCCAGTGAAAACGGTAAAAATGTAAATGATTTCAAAACATTCACAAAACTTACATCCCAGCTCCTTTTTTCTAACAGGGGTGATCTGAGTCGAATCATCCCTACCAGACCACCCCAGCTTGAGTTTCTTTGTTTTGCATGCTTTTCTTTGTTCTGTAACATTTTGGCGGGAATTTCTAATCCACTATAAAACTTATAATTTATTATACAGAAAAGACTATCTATCAAAATTGACGTAGAAAAAATCTAGTGCGTATGCTGGGATTCGAACTCAAGACCTTTTGCATATCAGATCACGACATATTTTTTTTTTATCTTTCTGACCACGACACATACCACTACACCAGGACGACTGGATACAAACTATCAGTAATTTAACATACTTAAAGGACACAGCATATTTTTATAAGTGGGGCGAGTTGGTAGACCTTTATGCAATGGGGTTAAAACCCTTTTCTTTTATAAGTAAGTTGTCAGACTGATTGTTCAATTTGATTTTTACACTTTTTCAAAAGTGAGGCGAGTCTGTAAACAAGAGTGGGTCGATTTTTTTGTATAAAGTGACGATCTAGTTTGGGCCGATTGGCCAGTGGGGCGACTTGACATTGTTTCATATCTGCTCATCGTGTCCGGGGGTCATAAAGGGTATACATTATATATTAATATATAAAATATATTATAATGGTTGTGTGACGTTCTAAACTAGAATTTATGAATTGTAAATGGTTTTTCGTCTAATCTACAACAGCTGGGATGTAAAATAGTTATCCCATTCGGACTTGATGTGTCAGTGTTAGATCACCCTCTGGCCTCCGGCCATCGGGGTGATCTTATACTGACACACCACGTCCTCGTGGGATAACTATTACAGAACATACATATCCTTTCACTTAATTTATATTTAGTCACTGCATTTGTTCAGTTGTACTTTACCAAGTACCAAGTCAGGAATATGACAGTTCTTGTCCATTCGTTTTTTGATGTGTTTTGTTATTTGATTTTGCCATGTGATTATGTACTTTCCGAATTGATTTTCCTCTAAGTTCAGTATTTTTGTGATTTTACTTTTTATTTGTTTATAAACTTCCGTGAAATAATTGATAAAAAAATAACCTGTGACAAGTGAACTACATCATAAGGCCAAAATAGCAAAAATACAACAACAAATTTTCTAAGCTTTATTACCTTAATATGATATCCGTCAATCCTGACTTCTTCGTATTTTTTGTGTTTGTCTTTTCACCCTACAGATTAAAAAAAATGCCAATCAGTGTACGATTCTATTGTTGAGGCATTATTTGATGAACTAACCAGATTAGTCATAGCTATTGACGGAAATTTGTCCGATAAACGGTTATATGTGGAGCAGGATCTGCTTACCCTTCCGGAGCACCTGAGATCACCCCTAGTTTTTGGTGGGGTTCGTGTTGTTTATTCTTTAGTTTTCTATGTTGTGTCGTGTGTACTATTGTTTTTCTGTTTGTCTTTTTTTATTTTTAGCCATGGCGTTGTCTGTTTGTTTTAGATTTATGAGTTTGACTGTCCCTTTGGTATCTTTCGTCCCTCTTTTTATATCAATTCTAGTTAACCTTAATATCATTGAGTTTAAAAACCTTGATCAAAAGTGAAATAAATTGAAAATATATATTATTAGGGGGATTTGACGCTTTTTGTTATGCTATCGTTTCTTTTTAATGAAGCGCTTCTCTGCTCTTGCAAATTGCGATTAAGACAATGCTTGAACAACCCCAAAAAGAATTTAAAAAGAAGTATATTAATTCTAATCAATGTGTTGTTTATAATTCGTCGTCTTGTAGTTTTCAAATTTGGATTTTGTTATAACCATAAAAATTCATCACACTATACATATTTATCAGACACTGCAAAAATGGACATTCGTAGGCCTGTTGATTTGACCTGGCCACGGCTTATACGATTTGTCGAAAACTATTCGATGACGTTTTGCCATTTGTTGTTTTCAATGTTTTGTTCGTATAAAGATGTAAAAAGTATCTAATGATACTGTTATGCTACGTATTAAATATATATAGCATGTTCTCATGACATGCAAAAAGTCATCAATCAAAATTAGCTTATAATCTTTTCTGCAATCAACGTTTCGTGTGCACAACACTAATCAGTGATACTCGAACAAAACGGTCAGAGCTAAATCATTTAGCAAGTTTAAACAGTGTTTCAAATCTGCATATGGTCATATTATTGGAGTTTTCGTAATAAAGGCAACAAGGAAAAACATCATTTACAAATCATTGAAATGTTTAAGGGGATAATTTTATTGTATTCTTAGATAAGACGGCATCAATTGGCAATTTGATGGTTGCAAATTAAGTTTGCTGTCGGAGCCTAAATTCAATATTGTTACCTACATTCTAATATGAAGCTGACAGAGAAAAGCGTCAAATCATACATTAAAAATCTGTCATACGCTGTCTGCACATGTGCGTATGTTTTATAGCATCAACTGTTATTTAATGCCATGAACGTTACCAACTTAAATTTGTCTTTAAATAGCCCGATTTGCACAGCCAACCATTGAGTATAATATCAACTGCTGGATGTATTGTGTCTATTGTCTTCCTGATATTCACGATCGTTGTACATTTTGTTTTATGGAGGTACGTTTTTATGCAATTATTTATAGTGATCAGATTTATAATGCATGAAAAAAACTATTGAACATCTACAAATGACATTAGACTTACCTTTTTCCCGAATTAATGATAGCAAACGGTAAAATAACAAAAGTGCTGAACTCAAGAACATTTGGAAATGGTTAAGTGAAAAAAATCAAATGTTTTGAAGAACAACATGAAGTCACACAAGGTTCTAGCATATGCAATATCTATCTCGTGTAAATATTGAATATGATTATCAAGTAAAAAGTCTATCAAATACAACCATTACATTTTAACATCATCAGGATTTTAAGGTATACATCTCCGTGTTTTCTCTAAAAAGAAATTACAGAGATGACGTTTAATATTTATTTTAACTAATGTTAACTTCACCTTATGCATATACATTTGTTTTATTAATTTTAATTAAAAATATTTACTGAGAATTTCTTTCTTAATTACATAATAAACAAAGAGCATAGTCTATCACCTAGTGTCATAACGGTGAAAATATCTATTGGCAAACAATCTAATAAGTGTTTATGACAATGTTTTTTTTCTGTTATTTAATCATGAAAATGTATTCATTGATGTTTTAACAACAATAAAACTCTTTTATAGTAATATTTTTTTCAGATAAAGAGAGCAATATCCTAATGATTATGTATCAATTAATTCAGCAATCTTAAAATATGCTTTAGCTAACTCTGCAACATTCTATAAAATATATATAGTATGTGAAAAAATCAAGCTATGAAATGCAATGTAATACTGTACTCATAATATGCACTAAAATGATGGCACTTATTTAGATGACTTTGTTTTTAAAAGGCAGTACTATTTGTTATACTTGTAGACACGTAAGAAGTGATAGAGCAAAAATACTAATGAACTTGTGTGTGGCTTTAATTTTGTCGTATGGCCTGTTCTTAGCTGGTGTTACAAGAACTGGGAATAAGGTAATGATAATATAAATGTAATGCATATATTTAATATATATGTATGGATAAAGGGAAATATAAGTACTAGTAACAAATTGTATTATACAATAAGTACTAGTATATGTCAGTCAATACAATAACACAAATAACAAAAAGACATAAAGATTTCAACACCTCTTCTTTAACATCATACAAGTGTCTGTTAATTATGTCAAAATCCAAATTACTTTACACAGTAACATTATTTTATAACTTTCATGGTCTAAATTATCATATACATTGAGATTGGAATCCTATAGATGAGAATTAAGGTGTCTTACTGTACAATATCTATGATGATACAAGGAATTCTAACCTGTATGTTGTTTTGTTTGACAAATAAGATATGGAATTTTATTTGCACGGTTGACGCATATCCTTGTCATTACATTGGTCATGTGTGTCCGACGGTTATAATATCAATGATTGTCTGTATCTAACAAGACTTCTAAATGAAATCTTAACGAATGGCATATATATCGACATAGAGGAATAATGACTAATTTAGTACTCCTTGTAACTCGATTTAAAACAAAATATAAAAAATAAAAAAGCTAGACAAAAATGGTGGTACACATAATAGCCAAGACAATTCACGTCTGTTTTAGCCTGAGAAAAATAGTACAATACTATGTCACAAAAAAAAACAGATCGTTAATGGAAAATTTCTTATTTAAATAAATCTGGCGTATTGTTCTAATTAATGCTAGGGTTACATTCTCAAAGATTCACATTGAAGTAAGTAAAACACTATGAATGCACAATTTTAAATTGTTTATAGAGAATGCAGTATACTGTAAGTCAAACATTCCAATAAATGAGTGGCTAGGTAGGGTTTACGGAATAGAGAAAAATGGGTAAAAAATTGAATAGCAAATATGTATTTATGCTTAAATATAAAATATCACGTCACTGGGACAGAATATGAAGAATAAATCGATCGATTGGTCAAAATGGCGTCCAAATGAAGAGTAGATAGAATATGAAGAATAACTCGATTGATTGATTAACGTGGTATCCAAATAGAGAGTAAACAAAATAGCGCAAATAATTTGAAATACGGAAATAAAGCCCATAAATAATTTGGCATTGTCTTTGTAAAATATTGCAGAAATTTGAGATATCATGAAGTTAAAATACCACTGTTCAAAAGTCATAAATCGATTGAGAGAATACAAATCCGGGTTTCAAACTAAAGTGTGACAAAAACAAACGCCAACATACATAGAAACGAACTATTTAATATTTGATATTTTATAAACCAAAAGCTGCAAACAATAGACAGACGCATTATTATTTATATATTTTGCAGGATGTTTGTACAGGAATCGCGGTTGGACTACACTACATATTTTTGGTAGATTTTGCCTTGATGTTAGGGGAAGGAATTCAAGTAGCAATAATGGTTGTTATTATTTTTCGTACAAAATCAATAATTCAGTGGTTGATTCCTTCATGTTGGAGTAAGCATTATCTATTATATTTGTACAAAATATTGTCCTTTCTTTGATTGAAAATCTTTTATAGTCGTTGTTCAAATTTGCAACACAGATTTTTTAACCTTGAATTTAATGTGACAAACATTGTCGATTTGAAACGAACTGTGTTCAAGGCCGAGGACAGTAAACAAAATTACTGCATACAATTTGTTAAGTTTTTGTAATACATACGATTTTACTTTATTGTCATGATATGATATTTGAAAACATATTAACTTTTTATATGGAAATAATAAATAGACGCTTTTGTTTTATCGTCTGAAATCATTTTTTGTTAAATTATAATTTATAAACGATACATAAACATAACACATGCTAGTATTTTATCTGCTGAATTACATTCATGAAATAATAGATCATTTCACTTACAACCTACATTTCTTAAAGTATCTTAATTTGATAACTCATGTACTATTTATAAAATCGTCAATTTCAGTTATTCCCGCTGTGATCGTAAGCATTTCTGCAGGGGTAACCAAGTTAGAAGGATATGGCAATGACAGATAGTAAGTATGCGTACAGATTTGTAATTAATCCGAAACTAAAATCAAATTTCTAAAAGCCAAAGAAAATATCAATTTACTACAGAAAAAATATTTTTTCTAAATAAAATAAAAAAAGACTAATCAGTTTTTGTAATTTTGTAGTAGGCAAACAAACATGAACTTTGATTAACTTTATGATTTTATTAGGTACTCTTAGTATTCTGAATATATTCCATATAAATCAATTCCAAAAATTTATTTTTCATAAAATTCTTTATCTAGTGAATCTATGGCAAATTGTAAACAAGATCATACCACAATGTTCTTATCTAATAAGACAAGAAAAAAATACCGAACTATCGAATGGTACACACAACTATCATATATCTGAAATGGCACAGGGATTTTGAAGATAATGTAAAAGATTTACGTGAAAAAGATTTTAACAAATCATATCAGAATATATAAAACAAACGTTACATAAACACTAGAAATACAAAAATGTAAAACATATAGAAAGGACAACATAAATTCGAAAATAAGCCTTAAGCTATATCATCACACGGATAAAGTCAGGCGTTCTAGATGGTAAGGTAACTGTATTTTCCTTATCATATGGAAATTTTAGTGACTTGAAAAATATCATTGAAACACAATTCCAATAAATTTTCAAATATTAGGATAAGTTAACTGTTTAATATATTAAGTAAGTCTGTTTTTAGCTGTTGGCTTTCCCTAGAATCCAAACTCATCTGGGCTTTTATAGGACCTGCTATATCGGTAGTTGTGGTAAGTTCTGTGAAATTGATTATTATTGTGATAAAAGATTAATACGATTTTTCCACAGACATCTCATATACAATAGATATTTTAAATTAAAATCTCAATAATACTGAACTCCGAGGATAATCCAAGACGGAAAGTCCCTAATCAAATGGCAACATCAAATAATAAAACACATCAAAGGAATGGACAACAACGGTCATATTCCTGACTTCGTACAGGCATTTTTAATTGAAGAAAATCGTTTCATAGCGCTAAACCTCTCACTTGTGTGACAGTAAAACATCCTTAAAGGTCCTATACATTTGTTATCTTCTTACAAGTGTATATCCTTTCAGTTTGTATCAATATATGGCTTTTATTTTATACTATGTGTATGTTAGTGATTTCCGATTGCAAAAATCGGAGGTAACACAAAACAGCGTTGCTTTCGAATAGTGATTTCAGAAACACTTCGAATAAAAGTAAAGGCGAAAGTAACCAAACAATCAAATTACAATTAACAAACCGATGTGAAGAGGTCTACATTCAACATAAATCTAAAGATGAGTTTCTTTACAATACAAAATAATTCGTGATAATTCTAAAAAATGGGGGGAAAAAGAATCATTTTTTCTTTTCTTTTGTCACATAGGTAGTGTACCGCTTGCTTTATCGGAGGAGTATTTCGTCAGTTTTTGGTCGATGCCACTGCTGGTGGACGTTTAGTCCCCGGGGGTATCACCAGCCTAGTAGTCAACACTTCGGTGTTGACATGAATATCAATAGTTTGGTCATTTTTATAAATTTCCTGTTTACAAAACTTTGAATTTTTCGAAAAACTAAGGATTTTCATATCCAAGGCATAGATTATCTTAGCCGTATTTGGCTCAACTTTTTTGGAATTTTGAATCCTCAATGCTCTACAACTTTGCACTTGTTTGGCTTTATGAATATTTTGATATGAGCGTCACTGATGAGTCTTATTGTAGACGAAACGCGCGTCTGGCGTACTATATTATAATTCTGGTACCTTCGATAACTTTTGACTCTTCATTGACGGTCTTTTACAAAATATTTGAAAACCTTAAACGAAACACAAGTGTACTCAATGTCAGAATAGACATCATATCTACGCATGCATTCAAAATGAACTAAAAAAATGTCCGTTTTTACATGTTATTGCCAAAATTCCGATATACTGTTCGGCAAATCGATTTTATGTCGTGTTTTAACGTCACTTTTTAGCACCGCTTTTGGACTATTTCGTAGTGGCCAGTTTTTAATTGGCGGAGGAAGCCGGAGTGCCCGTAGAAAACCACCGCCCTTCGAAAGGAAAACTGACAATCCGAGTCGAGTTCACCCGCATGAACGGGGTTCCAACTCACAACCTCAGTGTTGACTGGCTCTTGAATACAGTAGTAACTACTTTTTTCTTCTTGATGAAAATTTATTCAAATACTTAAAATAAAAATTCACCAGACAGTATATACATTCCTGGTGTCACAAACAGACGGTTACGTGTATTCGGTTAAAATAACAGAAATGCAATAGTATGGTTTATATATTATGTTACATATCAACTAGTTTAGTTAAAAATTAATACGATATTTCTGAATGGTTATCTGTTACTTAAATAACGAGATTGTCCGATATAAAATATTTTTCTAATAAGAAATGTTATTTTCTCTGATTTAAACGATAAAAATAGTGACATGATATTATGTACTTTTCTTACAATGTTTTAAATTAGTCTACTAAATTGAGTTCAGCTTGAGGATTCAACAACACGATTTTATTTTTACTTTTATTGATACTAAATCTGGCTATACTCTTAATTAAATTAGCGAATTAAAAACTAAAATCGTAACTTATCTTCATAAAACCCATAAGCATCGTTTGGTCAAAATCAATCGTATTTACAAAGGTATTATCAACAGTGCACATAACATTTATCAAAAAATTCAGTTAATTTTGAATGATTGGCACAATTGAAAAAATATGTTTTAAATCTTTTCTAGATTGTGCACACACTTGACAAGTGTTATCAGACATGGTACATTTTTAAAAAATAACCTTAGTAAACAAAGTTCTGTGAAGTACTTGCAAATTAAGTTCCCTGCATTCACCAAACAAGATATGTTAATTTGAAAAAAATATAACACTTTGAAAGTTCTACTTTCGGATACTTTTCAATCCAATCAGATTCTGATACAGGTGATTTTCCAACAACTTTTATTAAGAAATAATAAAATACATAGACCACTCGGCCACCGATGCGCTCCTCGGTAAAGCGATATATCTGGTCATTCTCGCTGCTGTATATTATTTCACCTTGAGCATACTTACTTCTATGTGATTGGACAAAATGCGTATACCATCTTTGTTTACATATTGATTCTTACATTGATACCATTGAATTATCAGATTTAGCCAATCAAGATGATCTGTTCTAATGATTATGAAATAAAAATCCCTTTTTGAGCTAGTCAATGTCATTAATACAGAACATTTAGAATCATTTAGTGAGCCAATTAGGTTTTGACCACCCGTAAACTCATCCAATCATCTTATCAAATGTTTGGCTTTATGAATATTTTGATATGAGCGTCACTGATGAGTCTTATTGTAGACGAAATGCGCGTCTGGCGTACTATATTATAATTCTGGTACCTTCGATAACTTTTGACTCTTCATTGACGGTCTTTTACAAAATATTTGAAAACCTTAAACGAAACACAAGTGTACTCAATGTCAGAATAGACATCATATCTACGCATGCATTCAAAATGAACTAAAAAAATGTCCGTTTTTACATGTTATTGCCAAAATTCCGATATACTGTTCGGCAAATCGATTTTATGTCGTGTTTTAACGTCACTTTTTAGCACCGCTTTTGGACTATTTCGTAGTGGCCAGTTTTTAATTGGCGGAGGAAGCCGGAGTGCCCGTAGAAAACCACCGCCCTTCGAAAGGAAAACTGACAATCCGAGTCGAGTTCACCCGCATGAACGGGGTTCCAACTCACAACCTCAGTGTTGACTGGCTCTTGAATACAGTAGTAACTACTTTTTTCTTCTTGATGAAAATTTATTCAAATACTTAAAATAAAAATTCACCAGACAGTATATACATTCCTGGTGTCACAAACAGACGGTTACGTGTATTCGGTTAAAATAACAGAAATGCAATAGTATGGTTTATATATTATGTTACATATCAACTAGTTTAGTTTAAAATTAATACGATATTTCTGAATGGTTATCTGTTACTTAAATAACGAGATTGTCCGATATAAAATATTTTTCTAATAAGAAATGTTATTTTCTCTGATTTAAACGATAAAAATAGTGACATGATATTATGTACTTTTCTTACAATGTTTTAAATTAGTCTACTAAATTGAGTTCAGCTTGAGGATTCAACAACACGATTTTATTTTTACTTTTATTGATACTAAATCTGGCTATACTCTTAATTAAATTAGCGAATTAAAAACTAAAATCGTAACTTATCTTCATAAAACCCATAAGCATCGTTTGGTCAAAATCAATCGTATTTACAAAGGTATTATCAACAGTGCACATAACATTTATCAAAAAATTCAGTTAATTTTGAATGATTGGCACAATTGAAAAAATATGTTTTAAATCTTTTCTAGATTGTGCACACACTTGACAAGTGTTATCAGACATGGTACATTTTTAAAAAATAACCTTAGTAAACAAAGTTCTGTGAAGTACTTGCAAATTAAGTTCCCTGCATTCACCAAACAAGATATGTTAATTTGAAAAAAATATAACACTTTGAAAGTTCTACTTTCGGATACTTTTCAATCCAATCAGATTCTGATACAGGTGATTTTCCAACAACTTTTATTAAGAAATAATAAAATACATAGACCACTCGGCCACCGATGCGCTCCTCGGTAAAGCGATATATCTGGTCATTCTCGCTGCTGTATATTATTTCACCTTGAGCATACTTACTTCTATGTGATTGGACAAAATGCGTATACCATCTTTGTTTACATATTGATTCTTACATTGATACCATTGAATTATCAGATTTAGCCAATCAAGATGATCTGTTCTTATGATTATAAAATGAAAATTCCTTTTTGAGCTAGTCAATGTCATTAATACAGGACATTTAGAATCATTTAGTGAGCCGATTAGGTTTTGACCACCCGTAAACTCATCCAATCATCTTATCAAATAATCGGCAACCACATGTTGATTGAATTTCATTTTACAATGGGTCCGGAAAAGGGTTAAAGTGCTTCAGAATTAGAGAAAACACTTTATTAAACAAACACTTATCATATTATACGTTTTCTCTGCGTATGTATTCTGGTTTGGTCATTTTGTATGTTTAAGTATTTAACATATTCGAATTACAAATTTTGTGGTTTTAGCGATTCCGATAATTCAGTCAATCATTTCGGACGCACGAATTCTATTGAGTGTGTTATTCCTGTTTACAAGCAATATTTTGATACTGTTGCCTGAAAACTAGTTTTTGATCATCACCTGAGTAGTCAGAGCGTCAGTACTGACATGGTTTTAGTATTATATTGTTAAATTTCTGAATTTAATTGTCAATTTATTTTCGAATTACGAGTTTGAATGTCCCTCTTTTATCTTTCGTCTCTCTTTTACATTTATATGTATAATTTGAAATAATTTTCTAATATGTAGGCTAACTTTGTTATACTAGTCATCATGCTACATAGAATATTGACAGTAAGGGGTCTGCCGGCCAAAACATTGAAAGAAAAATCGAAGTAAGTCTTCTGCTTTGTATCTTATTTCAATCATAAAATTATGATAATTCGCCGTTTCAGAATTTAAAGCATTATTGGTGATATTTTCAAAAGCATACACCAAAATATTGGGAATTGTTATTAATGTACTAAACAATTGAAAGTTAATTAATGACGTTATGTTATTTTCATTTTGGTAGTGTACGGATATTTATATTACCCATAGCCTTTTAGATTTTAAAGAGGCAAATTGAAAACAGCTTTAACCTTCTAGCTTTTGTTTGAATTAGTTTTATAAATATCTTCTTATGTATGGCTATACCCGAAATAGAACGGAATCGAGGAATGTGTCAAAAAGATAAAAAAAAATAAAGGCAACAGTAGAATACTGCTGTTCAAAAGTCATAAATCGATTGAGAGAAAACAAGAAATATAAAGCGTTATACGAAGCAAAAAGATTTAGAAAAAAATCAACGTAACATTGCAATGATACAGGCATACAACGGTATTAATTTGTTGTAATTTTTGTATGCCTGTTTCTCGAATTAAACATTTTAGACAAATAATATATACCTTGTACTTGTGGAGGAAGTCGGAGTGCCGGACTGAACTGCCGACCTAGCAGGAAAACTTATAATCCTAATCAATAAAGATTGGAACCGAGTGCACTTACTCCATGCGAGATTCAAACTAACTTCCTCGTTGTTGACTGGCTAGTGATACAGTAGTTCTAAAACTAGGACCAATTAGGCACCGATGTCCCCTTTTATTAAAGACGAATACTTAAGATATTTCACCAAAAGTGTATATGTTATGCATATAGAGTACCAGATGTATATGTTTGGCCTTTAGAATGTCAATTTGTTTTTAAACAACAATGATTTTATATAGTCATGTGTTTTTTGTGACATGAACAATCAATTATATGTTTATGTTCTATAAATGTTTTGTTGATAGATTTTAAATCGATTTACAAAGCTAGGTGTTTCTATCACGAAAACAGATTATTTTATCTGTGCTTGATACAACATTTTAAAACACTTTTGTTAGTCGTTGCCCTCCAACTTCGTTTTTGGTATGTCCTTCTTAGTCTAGATTGGAGCTCTACTGACGAGTCTAATAATCACGAATCACGCATGCAGCCTAAAAAAAATTAATTCAAGGATCTTTAATCAAATCAAAGAACCTGTATCATGCATTTACATTGTTACATATTTTTTCATATTTTGCAGGGCAGGAATAAAAAGTATCTGCGTTATATTACCACTGTTTGGTGTAACATGGGTCCTTGGTGTGTTTTCTGTGAACGAAGACTTAGTTGTTTTCCAATACCTTTTTGCTATACTTAACTCATTACAGGTATGTATGTCATTGGGAAAATAAATGAAGTACAAAACAAAATGTATTATTATTATAAATATATTCACGGAAAAAGATGGGAATATTAACATTAAAAGTCAAGCACATTTTCCTTTTTATCTTTCAGCTTTTTTCAGTAGTGATAGTGATATTTGAATATCAGCATTTTAAATTTCACTACAAGAAAATTGTACCACAATAAAAACGTATAATTTCAAATACCTAAAGCGGTAAACAATTATCGCAAGTTAGCTTAAAATAGTTTCTTTAAATCGGTCAAACAATTCTTGATGGCGACTGATTTATTATGTAGCGCTGATTACTATTGGACTGTTTTTGTTTCAGGACTACAACCCTGTTAATGATAGGTCCGAAATTGTTAAAGTATATGCACGATCGTAATGTATCAGTTGATATAGTTATACGATGGGAATTGCGCAATTGATTTATCTTTGGGGAGCCGAAATAATCAGATTTGTGATAGATTTGTGATAGATTGTAGTTTGAAGCCGTACCTTGTGTAAATATAAATTAAATGAAGCAGAATTGAATAGTGCCATTAATGTTTGATTTACTGGGATTACTTAAGGAAATATAAAGCACTTTTATTTAGTCAGTTAATATATAAAATTGGGAAAGGAAATGGGGAATGTGTCAAAGCGACAACAACCCGACCATAGAGCAGGCAACAGCCGAGGGCCACCAATGCACCAATGGGTCTTCAATGTAGCGAGAAATTCCCGCACCCGGAGGTGTCCTTCAGCTGGCCCCTTAAAAAATATGTATACTAGTTCAGTGATAATGGACGTCATACTAAACTCCGAATTATACACAAGAAACTAAAATTAAAAATCATACAAACAATAACAAAGGCCAGAGGCTCGTGACTTGGGACAGGCGCAAAATTTCGTCGGTGTTAAACAGGTTTATGAGATCTCAACCCTCCCCTATACCTCTAGCCAATGTAGAAAAGTGAACGCATAACAACACACACATTAAAATGCAGTTCAAGAGAAGTCTGAGTCTGATGTCAGAAGATGTAACAAAAGAAACTAACAACATGACAATAATACATATATAACAACAGACTACTAGCAGTTAACTGACATGCCAGCTCCGGAACCTCAATTAAACTGATTGAAAGATTATGTCTTCATCATATGAATACCAGGCAGAATCCCTCCCATTAGGGGTTGAGTATCATACTATCATAGAATATATGAGAAGAACATAACCCGTGTCATGCCAACCACTGTTTTTTTTTTAAATAAATGTATTTAGTTCCGATGCAAAGACCCTATAAGTGAATCAATATTAGAGCAAAAATATGCAATCTTTAATGACCTGACATCAGTATTGTAACTATATCCCTTCTTAATAAGTCTGTTTAAAGGTTTTGTAAGCTTTTGGGGTGAATACTGACATTTTTGTGCTTTGTAAAGAATATTACCATAAAAGATTGGATGTGAAATACTTGTACGTATAAGATGTCTGCATGTTGAGTTATATTTACGAATTATTTCCTTAAACCGATGATAAAATTTAGTAAATGTTTTGACTAGTTTGTGATATCGAAAACCCTGGTGTAATAATTTTTCAGTAATACATAAATTTCTCTCGCTAAAATATAATACGTTATTACAAACACGAGCGAATAGTACAAGTTGAGATATATAAACACCATAAGATGGTGACAAGGGAACTTCACCATCTAAAAACGGATAATTAACGATAGGAAATGAAAAATCATCTCATATAATTACTGGGTCACTATTACTACTACATGAACTAGTTTGTTATTTGACTTGCAAGAGTGTTACCATTTCAGTAGTCAGTACGCTTTTTCTAACATATTGTATCATTGATATTATATTTAATTTTTTTTGTAGACTTAACTTTAATAAAAACGTTTAGAAAACTCGAAACCCGAATGTATTTTATATCCAAAGTGTTAAAGTTTGATAATGATTTCGACTATTTTGTGTGAGCTCTACTGATGGTTGCTATGTCGAAATCACACTGATCTCAGGTTTTTGACAGTATCCTTGTGTGATTTTAATAATTTCAATTCAGCATATGTTTTATAGAACATTTTTATTTTCAGGGTTTCTTCGTGTGTTTGTTCCATTGCTTTCTTAATAAACAGGTAGGTGTATGTTCATGATGGTCTTTGTCACAGTTTGTGACTAATAACCACATAGCTGGTCAAAATAAGTGCAAATTTCTTTTGTAATAACTACCTATTTTCCCATATGATGAGAAGGATCATAAACTGCCTTTTTTCAAGACTGTTTTATTAATCTAATTTGTAATTTTTTTTTTATTTAATGTTAACATTTCTGTTTTAAAACTTATTCCAAATAATGGTTTCTTCGCATTTCTGCTCAAATAATGAACAATTGCTGTTGAAACGCTACAATTAACTTTGTTAAATCTCTCCAATCGACATCTATTCGCTGTATTTTTTATTTTTATTTCTTATCTTGTCAACAATACTGCTTAGTTTTCTTGTATCTTCAAATATCTAAAGAAGTCATAAAGACACATTTTTGAGTTTTATTGAGCAATTTGGCAATGTAGGTCCAATTTAGAGTATGCTGTATAAATGACTAATATACCAGTAACTACTTTTCGTTACTTTTATTTCATGACCCCACCTGTCTTTTAGTGATAGAAATTCCCATTTCATGAAATTCTTGTTCAACGCGTTTTTTTCCTGAATTAATCTTTATTAGAAACGCTCAAACTTAAACATTGAGAACCATGAATATAGAAATACGCAGAAATGTAAGACGAAGTATAACCAAAAAATGTTTAAAAAGGAATGGTCAAATTTATGCTAGCAAGCCATTTTGTAACTTGGCAATTTCGTACCTCTGTCATTTTGCACCTCTGCCATTTCGTACCCAAAATTAGCATTTCGTATCCCAAATTTGCCATTTCCTTCCCACTATACAAACCATTTCGTAACCTATAGGTCAAATTCATCTACCATTTTGTATCTCATGGACAACATGGATGTTTAATTTTTCGGATTATTTATTTGTAGAAGTTATATTTTTTTAAGATACATGTATATGTAAAACATTTTGAGGTTGTTTTGTTTTTTTTAAATATACAAATAAACTGCATGTTGTTTGTGTGCAGGATTTCTCCTTTATCTATTGTTCAACTTTAAAAATATAAGGTTAATCAACCAACAAAAACGTTATAATCTGCAACTGTTTTATAGTTATTAACAGCTGTTTATGTAAGCTGATATATTTACATAAGAAGAAGTCCATGGATAAAAATATACAATACAATATATACAAATTTTCCATAAGAAATATCATAATACGTATAATCCTTCGAAGAAATGGAATAGATGTTAATATTCCATGAGGTACGAAATGGTCGAGGCACAAAACGGTCAAGGTATAAAATGGTTTTTGACAGGGTACGAAATGAGGGGTACCAGCTTATCAAAACATCAATTATAGATTATAAGTCATACCTTTTACCATGCAATGACTACGGAGCTGATTATATGTTTTACTTCTGGATCTGATGATATCAACCATGGATTTTTGGGGGTTCGTGTTGTTCATTCTTAAATTGTCTATGCTTTACTTTTTTTTCTGCTGGTTTTTTTTTCTTGTTGTGCCATGACGTTGTTAAATTTTTACGACTCATTAATTTAAAGATCCCTTTGATATATTACAACATGAACTATTTTCGTGATCTGTCGAATTTAAATATTATGATATGTATATATAGGTTATTTCGATATTATTCGATCTGAATTTTTAGGAGATGTGTTCACGCAAATGTATTATTGAATTGCAAATATTTTTTTAAATACTCTAGCTCCAATATGAGTATTTGCGTTATCTATCATAGGTCAAGCAAGGATACCAGCATTATCAAAGACGGCGAAGAGCAAGTCGAATGGATTCGAAATCATTCACACAATCTAGTACCTTTGTAAGCAGATTTGTATTTTTTTATTTTCATTTATCTGTTCACAAGCTAACCAATATTATTATTCACATTGATTAACACTTAGATGTATTACACGCTCTGCAAAAATATTGTAATTGGATATTTCGATATTAAAATTCTGTAATGAAAATTATGGGATACTTTTGAAAAGAATGTTCTCAAAATTTTCTTGTGATCACGAGATTCTCCGAGTCGATAGCTTCTCTGTTTTTTCCTATGACATTAGAACGTTATCTTCAATTTCTATTTTTATTGTTGATGCTCAGAAGTTATGGTTAATGATTGGTAGCAAAGTCAGGTTGTATAAGATAACAGAAGAATCGTTGATTCGACTTTTATTCATCATATATGCATCTTCTTGACCAAAACAAATACCAAAATAGTTTAAATTCTGTTTTTTTTAAACAACTTCATATACATATCTAAACCGATTTGCTCTCTCTTGCCAAAAGATACCAAAAGGACATTAGAAATTGTACCTTGATGGCAATAATTAAAGTCAAGACTAAAAAAACAGATAACGTGAACACAAACCTCACCTAAACATGGGAATGTTTTACTCACCAACTAGCGAACTTGTAGGTAATATGAAGAATGAATATTTGGTAATGAGTTTCATTCATTGAGGTCATTTTCAAGGAATAGCTAATCTAAAATACGATATAACATTATAACATATCAACATGTCTGTTTTTCTTTTTCATTCCAGGACAATCAAACAAAACAGCAACGAGAAAGAAACGATCCAATGTCTAAGCGGAAGACATCCAATGATGAAGGAAATGATTTAAATCAACGAAGGCATCAAAACAATTCTCCGTATTTTGATTCAATATTTGACAATCTTGCTTATTCGCCTTCGAATACTTAAAGTCCTAAAATTATCAATTGGAATTCGAACAAGAAGTTTAAAGTTAACATTAGTGTTAAAGAAATGAGAATGTTATGCGATGAACACAATTCTTAATTGAACATCGAATAGGGTTTTTATTTTAGGGTAACAATGAGTTGTATTACATTTGTCATTTCGATACATTTTATACCTTGCGATATGGGCTTTGCTCATTGATGAAGGTCATTGATGAGGGTCTTATGGTGACCTGTAGTTATTGATTCATGTGTCATTTTGATCTCTTATGAAGAGTTGTCTCAATGGCAATCATTCCATATCTTCATTTTTATAGGCATGCTGATGTCCTTTGACAGTTTTACGATTTCTCTTTGAGAATTACAAAAAAATACACGTTCTACATGTTGTACTTATTGATATTTGTATTTTTTCCCAATAAAGTATTAGTTGGTACACAATAAAAGTAATAAAATATTTCCTCACCTATAACTACAGACATTGTTGAGCTACTTAACCATGTTGAGGCTGAATACTGCTAACCAACTTAGTTTAAAACTGCATGTATAATAATTATAAAGACGTGTAAAGAGTATGAACTTGTTTTGATGACTGAAGTTTAAAATGAAGTCATAAGTATCAGAAGTTAACCATGATTACCGATAAATGGTTGTTTAAAGGCTAAATATTAAATAATAAATTCACTAGCCTATACATATACTACGATTGTCAATGATAGCTTTTTACGTCTTCATAGATACTAGGATTACAATTTTGAAAGCCCGACGCGTGATTCGTATTTATAAGACACACTAGTTACGCAAATCAATAAAAACACAAATGCTAAATGTTACAAAATTTGGAAGGATTGGTGACTTAAAAACTATAAAAAGGTTCATTTCTCCTTCATCGAATTTAAAACATATGTTTTCAAAGGGTCTCTTAATCAATAGTAGTGCTTCTGATGCTCGCGTGAAATGCATACTGTATTGTAATCGGAAACAATTTGAAATGTTTTCATTCGGAATAAGAGGAGATCCTTATCGTGTTTGGTCGAAATCGTATTTTTGAATATGAAAACTCTGAACAAATATGATTAATAGAAATCAAGATGTCACATCTATTAAAAAAAAGTAAAATCAAAGAGTGTTTTCTGAATTTTTCAAACAATGGCAACATATGTTCATTAAAATTAGAAAAAAGCCCTTTCAATACCTTCACCATTCAGCGCTTATAGGTGGTTCAGCAAATGAACTGTGATATACATTGGGTTTAATATTAATTAAAGATTTTCGTCATAACACCAATTGAAGAATGCTTTAAAGTAAACAAAAGATCCATGAGAGCTAGCCTCATATACCAAAGTTCATCCTTGAATATAGCATTTTACATTTGGACAACAGCATACAATTCATTGCCATATGTTTGCACATCATATTGTTGACCAGCACGTTTTGACATATCTTAACATTGTTTCATAATTGTAAATACTATTGTCATGTCAAGACTTGGCATCTATATCCGGAACATAGGTTACAGACGAAATTTCAGATTTAGCTTTTTGTAAAAACCGGTCCAAAATGGAACAATATGTTCAGTGTTTTCTGCAGAAAATGGAATCGAATCTAAAATTTTTCTCAAAAGATGTCACAGAAATACCAAAGACAAGACAGATATATATCGGTTTTTGATGAAACAAGACACGATCTTCTCATAAACTTTAGAATAACTAGGAGGTCCATACCGTTCTGTTGCCTTGACGAAAGGTAAACATGCCATAAGTTTGGTATTCGAATCAATCAACGTCAAAGATCTTTTCTAGTCCCCGTTTAACCTTTATGGAACTCATGTGGGCGTTTGATGATTCCTCTATTAATGGAGTAAAATTCATTTTCATCATCGATTGTTTCAGCATTTAAATAAAAATGTTCTGCTCCCTCCTGTATAATACGACCACTTTTCCAAGTGCAACAATACCAATAGGTACAAAGTACATGTTGGAGTTTAGATTTTCAATAAAAAACATTTAAAGCAAAACTGGTGGTGTAATCATATGCCAAAGCAAGATGAAATGGGGTTAACAGGTTAATGTTTAGAAACATTACTACAATCTTTCAATGAACATCAGAATAATGAGGAGATCCATATCATATTTCTTGAACTATAATGCAAAGTTAAACATCCTCATTAAAGTTAATCTTTAAGAAATACTGACTTGGAATGGCTTCTAAACTTTACAATATTAAGCTTAAAACATTTTAATTCGGAAAATCATAAAATTATCAATGTAATCTAAATTTACAAATATTGTAACTACTTCGTTGAAATAATAGAGAGTGTGCTTTCGCTAAACTGAGTGAAAATGGACAAAATTTCGATAAGTTTGTAGGAATTCTAGTTTTATTTTATGAATGAACAATTAAAATCTGTATAAAATTCAACATCATATGTCAAAAGACCAAAAAAAGTAACAAAATTTAAAAAAAATCCCATTTTGTATTTGAAAAAAAAATCAAAATGTCTTTTTTCATTTTATTTTATAAAAAAAACTGCACCGAATGAAATGTTTACGACCGGGCAAAAAAGTTAGCTAAAGGTATTGGCTTTGCAAAAAAATTGATTTTAGCCTGCAGGTATGCCGGTCCATAAAAGTCGTAGAATAAGCACCTTTTTCTTGATCTGTCACTCCACTATGTGCAGTTGGAAGAGTTTTAAAATCTTTTTTGATGGGAACTTTTTTTTTTCGTTTCTGCAGAAGATGTCAAAATTAAACAAACACCTGAATTGCTTTTGATACTTTCCACTCAGTTACACTCTTTAACTTACATATAGTTTGTGGATATCTATTGTCCGTCTATTGTTCATTTGTTATGATGAACCTTAAACATTGACATTTTTTGTTTAAATAAGAACAGACATTCATGGCGAACAATGTATCAGTATTTTAACAATACTCAATTATCAATCATCTATGATTTAAATTGTTAAAAGTTTAAATTAAACAACAGAGGCACATTTATACATGTTATATAATTAACTTAATTTAGAATCATTTAGAATAAGACAGATTTATCAGATATTCTTTTTGAATTGCATCATTTAACCTATGACAAAACTCAGTAAATGTATATTTGTTATTGCTACGTCTTTTATTACATTTGTGTTTTGGTTGTAGTCAAGTTCTTGTTGGCAAAGAATCACGGTGTTCAGATTACAAGACACCGTCAAAATAAATATTAAATGTTAAATGGAGATACTATTTTGATATATCTGAATGCAATTTCCTAGGAAAGCTCAACAAACGTTAAACATGTGAGTAATTAATATAGATAACTATTTTAAACGTCAAATCAGTTCATTTTAAATTTTAAAGACTGATTGGTGAGTCAAATTTCTGTTCAAGTATTTGTAGAGGTATCATTTAGTTATAAACTGTTTTTATTTTACACATTGCTTACATCAAGTGTGATAATATGACAAAAGAATAACATGTTTCTGGGATGAATTAAAAAAAGTCATTAAACTTGTTTCTCAAATTAACAAATATATGATTTTTATCTACATGTATACACATCAAATGAAATATAGTCAAATGATGTAAATGATATGATTTAATAATTGAAAGACCTAAGACATTATCTTTTTCAAACTGTATTTCTAACAGCCTATATTGACGCATTTGATTCACTCCGTTTTGAAATTATGTTATTCCTTGATTTTTGTCTAATTTCATGCTCAAATGAATTTATAAGATTTGATCAATAAGTGTCATATATAACGATAATGAGTATATTTGAAGAATTTAAAGAACAAACATGGTGTCTTGTTGTTGCTTGGATATACAGGTACCCGGCCACCTTCATTCTATTTTTTTGTTTTATGTATTTGTATTTATCCATCTGAAGAGTTAGGCGTTTTTCAACTGATTTTCATAGTTCGTTCTTATTTTGTACTCTTTCACCACTGTCCGTGATTAGGGAAAGGGTTGCGATTCCGCTAATATGTTTAACCCCACCACATTTTGTATGTATTTGTCTGTCCCAAGACGGGAACCTGTAATTCAGTGCTGGACATTTGTCGATGTGTTACATATTTGTTTTGGCCGGTAATTTTCTCGTTTGAATTGTTTTACATTTGGCATGTCGTGGCCTTTCATAGCTGATTATGCGGTATGGACTTTGTTCATTGTTGAAGGCCGTTAGGTAACTTATAGTTGTTCATTTCTGTGTCATTAGGTATCTTGTGGAGTGTTGTATAATTGTCAATCATACCACATTTTCTTCTGTATATGTACCATTTGACTTGTGCCACAACCACAGAAATTTAGTACGTACATGCACATTCGTAAATTATCAGTCATAATAAATAAACGCTCTATCTTTGGTACGAAACGACTTTTGGAATTTTGGTTCTTCAATGCTCTTCAACTTTGTACTTGTTTGGCTTTATAGCTATGTTGATCTAAGCGTCACTGATGAGTCCTATGTAGACGATCTAACGACTTTTTTTTTATTAATACAACTCATTTTAATGCTCACATATGTTTGTTGTGTGTAGGAAATTTAAACTTAAAAATATTAGCAGATGATTTACTACTATTGAGAATAGGGAAGTTAGACATTTTAAATTGTGAAGTTTGGTATACATTGATGTTAGTTGAAGTCATTCATAAGATCCAGTATCAAAATAATTTAAACAATGTTAAGAGGCAAAATGCTGAATGTAGGCAAACAATATATAGATAACATAAGAAAACCGTTACAAAAACGATTATATCGTTATCATATGGTTATGCAATTAAACTCTAAGCTCAAGATGCATAAAGAACACTGTGTGCTTGATAATCAATTAATTGGTTTTTTTTTCTATTGATTTTATCATTAAGTATGTGTTTCTGTCGCAGTCAAGTACATGTTTTCATACATTTCTCGTGTTGAAATTATAATTCACCTACCATTTTTTGTAATTGGAGATTGGACTTTCAAATATCAATAAAGTTACTATTGTCAGAATAGATATATGCGATTGGCAAGGATATCCAAACAAACGTAAAAAAGGAAATTTGAATAGTGAATAAAGATAAATTTCGTAATTTTCGAAATTTAACTATCATAATTGACAGGGTCAGAAAAAGATAACCTAAATTCTGTATCGTCGGTAAATTTCACATATGCCTTATTTGTCAGTATAGTCACGTTGATTACCAATTTCTATGTATACAGTACCGTGTTGTTTCAAAAAAGTATGACGTCGTCAAAGCATTAATTTAAGATAACCTTTCCAGACCGTCGTAATCATGATAATGTTTTGAACTGGTATTGTGAAAATAATTGTGAATTTGTGGATCTCGCTTCATACAATTGTATAAATTTCAAGATTACTTTTCATAATATATATCCATCACTTTTTGTGATGGTGTTAAAAAAAAAGTGATGGTGTTCCAAACATGTGACGCGCAGTTTGCGGTGTCCTGTGCTTTCGTTAATTCAAAGGATATGTCCGTTCTTATTCTGCAGTTTACATGTTGCAATGTACTATTATCTTATAAGGTCTTTCCTTTCTTAATGGAGAGACCTTACTGCATTTCCTTACTTTATATTTAGTGTTCTTTTTCCCCGCCAAAAAAACCCACTGTAATTGCTACTCTTCATAAACTTTAAGAGTAAGCGACAAATCTTTTTTTATGTGAATGTTCCTTTGCCACATGTAACAGCAATATCTTCCCTTGAATATTTAACTTGATAATGGAAGTTTTTATCGACCTCGACTTGCTATACAGCCCGCCAACGGTCGCTTAAGAATTATTTACCGATATGCAAAGGAATCTTTTCAACCGTCAGTTGTAAAGACCTAGAGTCTTTAGAATTAAAATCATTGGACCTTAAAAATATGAGTCACGGTCATATTTTATATTTTGACGACATGTATTAGAAATCCCTATTGTTCTTATTGATAGAGAAAATTTAAATAATGAAAAATGTTACTTTCTACAAGGACCAAATTCATTTCATTATGACTGTACATGTATTTATTTTACATTTGTTTTATAGACATATACCCCATTGACGATTTGTTAAAATACATTATTAAAAGTATAAACACAACAACACTGAATTCCAAGGAAAATTCAAAACGATAGGTCCTTAATCAAAAAAGACATCCCTTTTACAAAGGGTCTTTTACAATAATATAAGTGACCAATGTCATGTCCAATGTGACAAAGTCGGTGTTTTTTGTCCTATTTTAAGGATTCCATGTGCGTTTTGGGGCTTAAGTACTTTTTTTTTATTTTTATAAGTGTCCAACTATATACATTTCACTAGCCTTACCAAATTTTCACGATAATCTATTTATGTTAACCATAAAATATGAAATCTTATCTTTTATTTAACATTAATTGCCTTTCTGAAGTAATCATCTTTCATATCAACGCTCGCGGGTCAAAGAGTATAGAAATATCATTTTCCTCAAACATAAATAGATAGATAGTTATCAAAAGTACCAGGATTATAATTTTATACGCCAGACGCGCGTTTCGTATACTCATCAGTGACGCTCAGATCAAAATAGTTAAAAAAGCCAAATAAATACAAAGTTAAAGAGCATTGAGGACCCAAAATTCCAAAAAAGTTGTACCAAATACGGCTAAAGTAATCTACTCCTAGAAACTTGTGAATTAATTAAGACTTGAAGTTACTTATAATGTGTAAGCCAAACCACTTACATATGTTCCCTAAAGAAGTTACATTACCAAAAAGTAATATCACAAAAATACTGAACTCCGAGGAATGTTCAAAAAGAAAAGTCCCTAATCCTATGGCAAAATCAAAAAACCAAACACATCAAACGAATAGATAACAAATATTTTTTTCAAAGACCCATATTTTAACCCATTGAAGTAAAGTTTTTGTCATTATTTCTTAAGTAATATATCTCTTTATCTCCATATTCCTCTAAAATATGTTGGATGTTTTGTTTTATGATATAAAATAATGTAAAAATTCGTAAAAACTACATTTTCTTCATGCTTCTTTATTTGAAATTTAAAATAACTCTATTGATTCATTTTATAAATTTAAAAAAAAAATTACATATATAAATAAAAAAGGATGCACTGCTCGTAAACTCTGATAAAAACATCATTTACCTACAGTGACAATAGAATTCTTTATGTGTTTCTCCGTCTTTAAACATGTTGTCTGTCCAACATTTCAACATAACAAGAAATAATAAGCTAGGTTTTCGCTAACATGAACTAGCATCATGACGTCACAATTTGGCACGTGAGATGTGTGCGGGACCTGAAATAGAATACAAACTTTCACTCTAAATATAATAACTTAACCAAATTAAGATTCTATGAAAATGTGAACATGAATCCCGCTTACTCTTTATTTTTATTTAGAGGGTAGCATTAACCTCTTCTTTAATTCATCTCTCTCTCTCTCTCTCTCTCTCTCTCCTCCTGGTAATGTGAACAAATGACTGGTAGACGTTTAGAAATTCATTTAACAAAGAAAAAAAACCAAAGTCATAAATCATGTTTCAAAGGGGATAGGCCTTTTACAATTGCTTTAAAAATACAATTGATCTATATTTAATTGATGTACATTTATTTTTTATCTGTGCTGAATGGTCATGCCATTTGTTTGTACTGTATTATTGACACGAAGTGTTGGCATTTTAGCGGCATTTTTTACAATCATAAAGGAGAGGATTAACTAGCCATAAAACCAGGTTCAATCTCTCTTATTCAATGTATGACTTTTGAACAGCGGCATACTACTGATGCCAACCAACAATCAATCAATCAATACTACTGATGCCTTATCTACCTTACCTTGTATTTTGAGTAAATAAACTCATCATAGATACCAGAATTGAAATTTTATAGTAACGCCAGACGCCCGTTTCGTCTACTAAAGACTCATCAGTGACGCTCGAAGCAAAACATGTTACAAGAGCAAATATTAGTTTATATAACAGATTCGCAACACACTACAATTTAATATTTGTGTAAACATATGATAATCTAACATCGTATACGGTTATTATTTCCCACGATAAAACACAAAGTAGTGATTACACCTATTATACAATTATATTTCTAATTATAATCCTGGTACCTTTGATAACTATATCTTTAATTAAATTGAATATCAAATATCTTTGAATGCATTTAATAAAACGAAGTAATATGCTATTTGACACATATCAGTCAATCTATTACAAACTCTTAAGTTTAGATAAACAATATAGTCCGTAACATGCGTAGTTGAGATTAGATTAAACATGTTAAAGATGCATTATCTAATGATTAAATACCTCGTTTATTAAACATTCTGTGCGTGAGACACAGGTTATTGTAATATTTCTAATTGTATCTGCTACGAAACAAAACGCTTGAACTTGAACATGGATCTCAATAAAACAAAGTACACATCATCACAGTATATTGAATTCCAAAAATTCTTACAAAGGTTTGAAACAAATACTTTAGTCCGTATCACACGTAGTCAGGATTAGATATCTATTGCGTACATGATTCATAACATTCCTTTTATCGAATTCACCTTTAATGTATTAAGAATTTATTTTGGTTCTTATACATTATTGGCTTTCACATATTTGACTTTAGCGTTCCTTGTGAAAGGAAATCCAGTAAATCTTTTTATGTGTATAATTTATATAATGTGTTCATCTGTTAGAGCACAAAGTTTATAAGCTTTTGGTAATCAGTCACCCAGAGTTTTCTTTTATGCAATAGCCAGTACTTCGGTACTGACATAATGTATATCATATATTTCTTACCCCAACGGGTGATTTGGTAATGGGGATACGGTCAATTATGTCTTCTTCCATCAGATAGTAAAATCCATGCTGACGTTTGTCGTTGGTTTTGTGGTAGACTGGGGACGAAAAACCGACGCCTCGTAAATAGAGTCCGTTAGTTGCCTGATTTAATGGTAAACTCTTTGTCCCAAATTTTCTTTTATCATTCCAAATTTCCCCGACCCACATGCCAGACGGCCTCTATTAATGACCTGTCTTTTCCAGTTATTGTCTTTTTTTCTTCCCATGAACATGCATGAAATATTTTCCATTGGAAGGTAAGCAACCAACACTTAATTAGCTCAATCTGTCTTTAAAATGTTCATTTATACATTAGTAATAACCTAAATTCCCGCAGGCTAAGTTTAACTCATATGAATGTGGGTGTTATGTGTATGTATTTCTTGTTGGTTTCATCCAGATTTTAAACTGATTTGGGTATTACACAATCGTCGCTTTCAAATACTCGGTTTTTGGCGGTCCTGATGAAGACAAAACAATAAAAGCGCAATGGACGCAAACACTTAAGTGTTGTTTAATAGCAATATTATTTGAGTCTCACTTACTATTTAGCGTCATTCTCCATACTAGTATTAAAAATAATACTAATACTACATTTCATTTCCGAGACAATATATTATCTTACCTCCTATACATTTCATGGAATATGATTGGTTAAAAGCGTCCGCGTGCAAACCATGTATATTTGATATTAGGTTAGTAGGGAGGCGGGGCTTATCTCATACACGGTTAGTAGTGGAGTTACGTCCCTTTATATTCCTTATTAGGTAAGAAGGGGGTGGGGCTTATTTCATACACGGTTAGTAATGGTGTTATGTCCCTTTATAAAAAACAAAACGGTACTGAGAAAAAAATCTTAAAAGTTCCAACAGACGAAGAAATTGATGATTAAGATTGAAACAAATTCATAAAACACATTTAAACCTTACAAGTCATTATTGTTGGCATCGGTTTTTGTAGGATCAATGGAAGTATTTTCTTAGTGCTAACAGTATTGAAGACTTGCTCGTTTTGAGAATCACTAGTCCCTATTTCACACGTTAAGATAGTCGGTAAGATAAATTCGTTACATAGTGTGCTAGTGACGTAATACGGTATATATGGGGTCAGTAAATTCCATATGGGGATTCGAGCTTCGCTCTCACCCCATATGGAATTTACTGACCCCATATATACCGTATTAGGTCACTAGCACACTATGTAACTAATAATATTGTTTCATATTAAAAACATTGTAACATGTTGTTTTCAAATAGCAGGAGTCAAAATACATACACAAAATTGTTTTATCCATATCATTTGGGCAATTTATACATTGCAGCTTGTTGTTCGGTGTGAGTCAAGGCTCCGTGTTGAAGGCCGTGCTTTGACCTATAATGGTTTTCTTTTACAAATTGTGACTTGAATGGAGAGTTGTCCGATTGGCATTCATACCCCATCTTCTTATATCTAAGAACTTTAAACCAGATATATATATAGACAAATATGTTTACAGGTTTCATTCAATCATCAGTAGGAACGAATATGGAAGAAACAAAAATATTGTTGAATTTCAACATAAGTATGCTCATATTAATACCATATTCGCTACATACGATACCATTTGGATTTTTATTATTTATGTTAAGAAATAAATTTGTAAAATAGTGATTGTTTTCTACTCCAAATTATTACTTTGTGTTATATTTTTTTCACTTTCTTACATATTGAATTTATCATAATGCGAAAATACTAAAGACGTTATAAATAAATCGAAAACATTCTTTAACCAGTCAAGCCAAACTGTGACAATAGTTTTGTAGTTACATATAATACTAGTGATTGCATTTGTCTGACAATATTTCATAAATATCCAATTGGCAGTTAAACAGAAAATATTAACATCAGGCCTCTTTGATTTTACTGACGGTTTTGCATGCTACATTACTGTAATGTTTCAAATAAATCTAGACGGTTTAGGAGATGAGCCGAATGTCTTTATATATATTTATGTGAACCGATATCTTGACCCTCTGCACCTGTGTAACACCATCTCGTTATTCGAAAGAGTAGACATAATCTAATCAGCCAAGAATAGACCTGATTGCAAATAAGACCCTATAAGAATTACCCTGTTTAACTTTATCTGTCAACATAGAGAGACAGTGAATGCCTTTCCATTATTGCTACCGGTATAAGCAATATCAGTAATTGTGTTTTTGTCGAAATTATTTTAATGTTGACATAATATTACTTTGTTAAAATTAATGTTTTCGACCTTACAATCTATGACAATTGCAAGTGTCTATATAAAAATATAATAGGAAAGCTGATACAAAGTCAAAATATATATTTTAGGTTGTCAATACAGATAAGTTTCAAAAGATCCATGTTATATTTGTGTATAATGAACCTCAATTATAATTCAGTATATTCGATCAATAGCTGAAGACGAAGGCAGGCATGCAGAGATGTTAAACAAAGTATAACTTTAATAAACGGGACATGTTGTTCCATAGGCCAATTTGTATTTAAGCAAGAATGCTGACAACATGGGCAAAGTCATGGGGCATATGAACTTTGCCGTCCTTGATTTAAGTCCATATCACGAGGATGAAGCATCTAGACTTAAGACACTGGTGAATTGGTTAATGGCTACCGGGAACAGTTGCCACAAAAAGAATGGGCCCCCATAACACTGGTGACCCAAACCAGGGTAATATTCTTTCTTCCAGGGGTATTAGAAGTATACGGCACACACCATATTGGCCAGGCGAAGACAGTGCTTGGGACAAGATTACCTTCACCAAAGGGGCACACCTTCTCATCCCAAAGGTCACCTCATTGTGAAAGCAAGCATTTGAAGTACTCGGGGGTTTACCTTATTACCAGCCGGCGAACACCGTTGGGGTAGTATGAGACACCCCGTAGTATTTATAGCAAGTGGCAAGACCATAGGGCGAAGACACATGGCAGACCCAGCCAGTACTTATTGAGATATGCAATCCCAGGTTTTGTATAATCAAGGGTACACATCGAAGCCACCACAAAGGGGTCATCGCAAAAGGGGCAACAATGGGCAGCATGCATACACAGTACAGTATAATAAGGATATGCCTAGAGAAAATACAAGGAGACCAGACAACCAAGGTGGGTTACGAGAAATTTAAAGCAGCGCCTCGAAACTTATATTAAGTATGAAGGAAAGGGCAACTAGCAGCAATTATTCACAGAATTTGCAATGTATGCAGAGGTTTGTGAGTGGGGTCCACAAAAGTGGAAATATAAACTTTTTTTGTACCTTGAGGGAAAGGCAAGTGAATAATATGCCCAGGGTTGAGACTATATAAGTTTGATTAACTTGTGTCTCATCCCTTTTGCACATTTAAGAAAAAAATATGTTTAAACTAAAGGGGTGAGGCGGATAAATAGACAGCATATTCACTTATTGCGAGTGCATGAGGTACCCTCTTATTTCAAGCCTAATTGGGAGCTACATATCATGATAGATTTTCCGACGTCGCAGACTGAGGGCTACAGGTTTTTCTGGATACCCAGTAGGGCTATTATATGCCCGGTAACCACGTAAGAGTTTTACTCGTCAAATTCCTTATGGGGATCATTTATATAGACTAGGGGTGCAGTGATGAGGAGGCCCAAAACAGTGAGGACTCATCCTAAGAGGAGGAAGAAGAAACCATTCTGGTAGATGAGGGCAGTGATTATAAAATAGTCATTGCATATCAGCATCGGTCTTGGACTGTGTTAAGGGTACCCAAACAAATCCAAGAGCAGAGTTTGTTTTCTGAAGTGTACACTGCATCAGAGATGATCATTATATCAGAAGAGATGTACAGTTCCCTAAAATTAACCCACCCATACCTAGGGAGTATGTAATGAATACCACAGGGAATTGGATGCAAAAACATGGGTATGTTGCACCTCAGGGAACTCTTTAATTGCTCCAAGTTATAACTTGGAACCGATGCAAGATGACTTGGTGTCTCTGCTTAGTGAGTATTGGGATTGTTTTTGCACAGTGCGTTTGACTTTGAAACCTTTTCGGTAATTGAAAATTAGATTGACATAGGGGACACCCTCCAATATAGCAACGAATGAGAAGAACCCCTATCGGGTATGTTCAGGACGGGGAGACCCTTTTACAAAAAATATTAGAGGCAAGGGTCATTCAGCCTACAGTCTCTGAATGACGTTCTGTCCCTGTATTGGGAAAGATAGTCCAGCAGATAGGTGAATAATTGTGCACTTTGTGTTAAAAGCATAAAATTTGGAAGAAACATAGTTTGGACCATTCTAAACAATATTAGATATGGAGGCAAGCTTGATTTTATCTACTTCCGGTTTTATCATCAAAATGGCGGACATGCATTTGATAACTGATTAATGGTAGCCAAAGTTTGCTGTGTAGACTATAATATTATTGTGTATTCATGGTTTGAAATAATGTATCATTTCTTTGAAACCCTCAGGTTATTTTATTTAGAAATTTGTCACTTCCGGTATATTTAATATCACAAGAAAACGTAATTTAGAGACAAAATACATATGTTTAATAAAAAAAGCAATGTTGTCCAAACGATATTGTTCGATCATTCATCATCATAATGAATCGTTCGATTAATTGCGTAATAGTGGTGTCGACATTCAGAGTACTCACCCGGGTTGCGTCCAATATCGCAGCGGCTACAAAGGGCTACGTAGATGTATGACTATTGAACGTGTAGCTAGCCTAGCTGCAACATAGAGATAGATAGCAGCTAGACTAGCTACTTGTTCAGTAGACAAACATTTACGTAGCACTACGTAGCTGCTACGATATTGGACGCAACCCTGGTCTCTCATAACGGTGTATACTCTTGTGGCACCATTCAATACCATTCATGTATCCTTTGTTTTTTCCCACCTTAACCAGCGATCTATGCCACAGTGTCGAATCTAGTGAATGCATGGAAAACAGGCAATGCATATGCTTTTTCTTGTCCTAAAAAGTTAGCAAGCTCATGATTTGAAATGTATCCGAAGTGGTTTCCAGTCCCAAAGCAACCCATAAATGTCAGCTGCATTGTCACATGAAACAAGTACTAATACATCGGTACCAACTGTAGCAATGATTCTCTTCCCGAACATGTGTTCTTCTATCTGTTTATTTGACAGAAAATGAATGAGCTCTGTTTTGTTTTTATCTACACGTGAGAAGCTCTATCAGTTTCGTTGTTAGCATGTTTGCCTTTGACAACGTCTCCTTGTACTGTCAATCTTTAAAATGTCTTCAATAGTTACATCTTGTCAATTGTTCTAAAAAGTAAAATCACAAAAATACTGAACTCAGAGGAAAATCAAATTGGAAAGTCCCTAATCACATGGCAAAATCAAATGACAAAACACATCAAAAACGAATGGACAACAACTGTCATATTCCTGACTTGGTACAGGCATTTTCAAATATAGAAAATGGTGGATTAAACCTGTTTTTATAGCGTCTTAAGACTTCTTAATAAAGTAAATCAATCAAACTGAATGCTGTTGGATAGATGTGATTTTCCTGTTTAAAGAACTCGGTCAAGTTTTCTCTTAGATAAACTTTTCATACTGGTACTGTCCAACTATTTCTATTCAACGAACGACGAATAGTAATAACAACTGCTGAGGGAGTTATATCTTTAATTGGTATACAGAACAAGCAGTTCGTTGCTGTCTTCAAGGAATTGATTGCCTTAGCCCTATCCCTTCTACCACAGAAGCTACATCATGGATAAACGACATTTGAGCTCTTAGTTTCTGCTCATGGTCAGTTGTGTCCTCTTCATCAAGAAATCGATATATGACTGTCCCTCTGGTATCTTTCGGCCCTCTTCTCAAACTGTTTATCAAGTCTTGCCATTTCTTGTCATGCTGCCATCCATCTTCGCAGGGCTAATGGGTTATCTGCTAACAGTGCCTCCATCTGACTTAACAGCATGTTTATTTCATGTGTTCTGTCAGACAGTGAACCATTATTTCTTAGTGCATATGTAAGGGGTTTCTTTAGATGCATGATGACGGATCTTTGGAGAGTTAATGTTAAGGATTCGTGTGTAGCTGTTAAATATAAATATCTAAGCAATCGTTAGTGTTTTCCTGCTTATAATAGTCGGTTGTTATATATTGTCCATACAACAACATACTAACAAGAGCTACAAGAGATCTTGGAACATAATTCTCCTCACAGTTCACTGGAAAACTACCGTCAAACCAAAATGTAATAATAAACATGTCGCTGCGAATTATTGTTACTGCTTTATAAATCTGCATTTAGTTTGAGTCAAAGTCATCATCACCTGCTTTCTGAAACCAGGGTTCTATATTATCTTTGAAAGCAAGTTAATTTTCTCTCCCTTGTTTTTATTCCTGAATATCTGGTAAATAAGCAAGCATTAGATAGAAGAAGTTGTATGAGTGCCATTGAGACAAATCTCCATCCAAGTCAAACATATGAAAGCTCTCTCACAGGCAAACAACCCATAATTTTAAAATGTAAGAAGTCTATTCTTTTATCTTGAACTATGAACTTTGTCTTCAATGTCAACATCTAGATTCCTTATTCGCCTAGAATAAAACCTGACATCTTGAATCCTGGTGCTAAATCTTCTTCGGTTATGGAAACTTCAATGTAGCTGATGATGTCAGCTAATGCGATGCCATGGCCTATTCGTGAGTCTCTTCCTTATTCAGTCTCATCTTCACTAGAGACTTTTGATGCCTGCCGATAAAGATAAGCAAGGCATTGGACATGATATGTCGTTTCTTGTACAATGAGGTCCACAGCACTGAGCTTCTTTAATAAAGTTGTGTACTGAAGAATTGTAAACATTGACGGTGCGGGTGGGTTTCCAGCTCCGATTGCCTGGGTTTTTTTTACATATCATCTGTATCCTTTTGATGTCTTATTTTAGCTTTCTTCAGTTCTGTGTTTAGATGGCAGGTCTTATGCCATGTGGCATTGTTTTTGTACGTAGTACGTGGAAGACCCCTGCCATCATATTGTGTATACAGATTGGTCGTTTACGGTAAACATGGAAGTTCTTTGTATTTAACGAGATATCCAGCCAAAGTAACATATCCGGCACCAATATTGATACACTTTGAGGGTGTAGGGCATTGCCGCTATCGTCTGTCATATTTTGACAAATTATACATTTAACATTGAGAATAGAAATAGGGAATATATCAAAGAGACAACACACTAACCAAAGAGCAGACAACAGCCGAATGCCACCAATGGGTGTTCAAGGCAGCTAGAATTTCCTGCAACCGGACGTGGTCCCCAGCTGGTCCCTATACAAAATTATGTACTAATTCAGAGTAAATGAATGTCACACTAAACTCCAAAGCATATAAATGAACTAAAGACCAGTCAACCTCTTCAACATTTGAGGAAGAACTACCTGGTCTTCGATCATCTGATGTCTCAATAAGTTTAAAACTTTAAGAGCTCATATTTCAATTGTTATTTAGACTCTTGATATATCGAAGTCTATGTCTATCTTCATTCAAATATAATAATGAAACAATAGTGTTCATCATATCAACTGAATTTTAATGATCTCCAAAGAAAGAAATACCTGATTCTATTACACCATTCTGGTCACATTTTGCAAATTAAAATTGGACATTTTTCTTGAATTTTGACATGAAATTTCGACCGGAAGTTAACCAAACGTCACCAAATTGCTGATTCAGCAACACTGAAACCATCTCATACGATTCAGATCAATTAAAACATTCATTAAACTAAAAAAATTGAAAGAGAATTAAGAAAAGTTGAAATTTAAACATGCATCCGCCATATTGGATTTTACCGGAAGTTAACTATATTTCAAGCTTGCCTCCATATCGAAAATGAAAGAGTATAGATAGAAGTATGTTTGAGCAAAATTTGGTGCTTTTAACACAAAGTGCACAATTCTTTCATATATTGCACCTATCTGCTGGACTAAGAAGGGGGAAATGGTACTCAAAGCTGGACGCTAAATCACCGTTTTGGCAAGTGAAAATCAACTAGTAATATATACAAAAATACAACCTTTTTGAGTTAACCATGATGGCATTTAAGCTCTGTAATGTCCCAGGTACTTCTGCTAGTGTCATAAACTTAGTTATGAGTTCGAATATAGTATTGTCGTTTGAAGATGATATTTTAGTCCTTAGTTTCTCATTTGGGCAATGATCAGTTGGCTGTTTTACAGTGCTTAAGAAAACGGCCTAAAGTTAAACCTCAAGAATGAGAAATGTTCCAAGAGCAGGTAGAATTCCTAGGCAGAGTTATAAGAATGAAGGGTATACATATTGGTCCAGGCTACATAGAAAATGTGAAGAAATAGCCACCCCTTCACAACACGAACATTGTAGAGCGTTTTCTGGGGTTCGGCAATTATCACAGGGCATTTGTAGAGAGGTATTATAAAATCGCAGCCCTCTCCAATACTTTATAGGCGAAAGATATGTCACACGGGAAAAAAACCTTGAAGAATGTGACAATTTAACTCTGCACCACTACTGTCCCTCCCAAATACATCCGACCCATTAAGTCGAGACACCGATGACTCTGACTATGCAATACGGGAGTTTTGTCCCAAATACAGGATGGGGATAAAAGAACAGTTTGCTAACCCAGTGTGACTCCCACTTCAGAGCAAAGGCGGTATTGTACCACCCTGAATAGTTCTTGGTAGTGGTACGCTACTACAGGGGAGGAATTTTGTGGTCTGCACTAACCAGAGTAGCCTCAACCGGCTGCTCCGTTTTAAGGTAGCACAATACAAAGATAGTATACCTCCAATTCCCCAGTTTTAAAATGCTGTAACTTTCTTTATAATGCTTGAAAATTTATAAAAGTGGTATTTATGTTTAGCTAAAATATTACTCTTGTAAATTAATGCAATGTTAGTCTTATACAACAATTATAGAATTAATTATGATGTTAAATGTGTATTCAGAATTTTAAACTTTCAATTGAAATTAGCTTCTTCATGGATACCACGAGAGGGTTGATTTTATTATATGTTGTCCTTATAGCCATTATATACAAAAGGGTGTCTCATATTTTGGATAGAATGTATAGATCAAATTGTATGCCTAATCAAACATTATCTACTAGTGTGTGGTAAGGATGTTTACATTTATTAGAGATTTATGAGAGAATGGAAAACGATAGCGATAATTTAAGACACCCTTTTGTAGCACCTGCTGTGTTGATTATGATTTCGTTAAAATTTCATTTTGAGTTAAAGAGATGGAAGAGTTAAATTCATTCAAGTGAACTGACCAAGATCGAGCCATTAATTGCATACTAATTGATTACATAATGATTGCATAACAAAAATATTGCATTCATTTAATAGATTAATCTTTTATCTATCTCTATATACCTCTTTTATTGATTTATATGCTGTAATAAGAAAGATACAGCATTTTAAAGGTTGGAGATTGGAAGTAAACAAATCTTTGTATTGTGCTACCTTAAGCAGCCTCAAGGACAGATGACAAGGAGCTGAATCAATACCACATAGAGGTGTGACACAGGTTGGGCTCAAACATATAAATGCAAATGCTTTGTCCAGAATACCAGTTGAATCTCAATGTCAGGACTTTAAGGCAGATGTCAATTAATTATCCATATTGTGCGAAGGCTCGCACACAGTTGCCAAATTTCTTTACTGGTGTAGATGATGTGGTCTCATTATCATCCAAAGGTTCATGTGAAAAGGATGGTCTTGTAAACTAAGTTCTAGTCGCTGGCCCAGATTTGTTTAGGAGGTCATTTGTATATCCCGGGTCAGTAGGCACAACAGGTAGAGATGTGGTAATAGCCCCTTACAACACATACTGTTCAAGGATGGGGGGAATAATCAGTCGAACAGATTTGTGAAGCGCAGAGCAAGAACCCTGAAATTGGGTGGCTAACTGGTTGATTGGAGGGCAACAGTCCTCAACAGGGGAGCCTGCTGCGCAGTAGCCCAAATACAAAATTGTATTGAACGATCAAGTAGCAGTTCCAAAGGGATGATCGGCGAACGAGAATGCAACAGATTGAGAGAAATATAGGTTGTTGATGCCCCGGGAATGGATGAGGGATATTATGGCACTATTCCATGACATCCCATCAGCTGGGTAAACGGTTATGTCTTGAAATCAAGAAATAGTAAAATAATTTTACGACTGGCTTGGGATAAAAAGTGATATAGACGGCTATATTTAAAGGCAACAGTAGTATACCGCTGTTTTAAACTCATAAATCGATAGAAAAAACAATCCGGGTTACAAGCTAGAACTGAGGCAAACGCATTAAATATAAGTGGAGAACAACAGTACAACATTAAAATATAACACACAGAAACGAACTAATCATTAGGCAAAATCCGATAAGAATAACAAATAAAACATAACATTAGAACTAAATACATGAATGTTGGATAGAAAAGTACCATGACAAGTCTTATAGTATAACAATGGCCATATTCCTAGCTTGGTACAAGACATTTTTAAAGAAAAAAAAGGTTGGTTGAACTTGGTTTTGTGGCATGTCAAACCTCCTGCTTTAATGGCAATATAAAATATAACATTACAATGACAACATAACATTTTAGGACTACAATACAAATAAGGAGAACATATTGGACAAAAAACACACGAATAATAGCTTACAAAAGGCCCTAGGTTTAAAATTTGAATCGCCAGAAGTGCGTTTCGTCCACACAAGACTTACTAGTGACGTCCAGATACAAAAGTTCGAAAGCCAAAACAAGTACAAAGTTGAACAGCACCGAGGACCAAAACAAATGTGCCAAATACGGCTAGGGTTTTGCAAACACTATTTTTTTTAAATGACAATATAATGACACAAACATTAACAACTATAGGTCACCGTACGGCCTTCAAAACTATTTCTTAAAAATAAGATAGAATAAGGATTAATTTAAGATTATATTTGTACGAAACACTCATATAAAATTTAATAACAATGAAAATTGCAATACTTATTAATCATGTTAATATTAAACTGAGGTAGACATTAGACACTTAACTTAATTATATAGCTATGTTGGGTTTATTTTGAATCTAACTGCAAACGTAATACATCGTACAAATCACGTTGAACCAAATAAAATCTAAAAAATGAAGGCGGTGATTAATTTTTTTTACCATAACACATGAATATAACAGAAAAGACGTCAAGACATTTTACAAAATCCGATCAGAATTACAAATATAATAACTATATGACAAGTTGCTCGGCATGTCACCAGACCAGTTGACAAGATTTTACGCTGGGGCTCCTATGGAGTAGGTGCACCCTACACTTTGTAGGACCTGTACCAAAATCTGACAGGGTAAATGAACATGATCGTAGATCAATTCAATAAGTGGGTTGAATGTATCCCACTTCCTGCCAAAACAGCTGAAGTTACGGCAACCATCGCCAATAATGAATTCTGTAGATGTTGGAATCCCTATGAAATATTAACATTCCCTAATTAGCAGGGGCAATCAGGGCATCAGTGAATAGTTCCATTGGTTTAACCTCACATTGATTAAGATGTGCAGAGAGGTTAATTCCCTTGGGAGCTAATGTTTAGGCCCCGATAGCAGGGGCTGGTCCCCTGGGCCCAAAGAAACGACCCAGCAAAGAAAAGAGAGGCGGAAGAGGCAGAAGTCATGTCTCATGGATAAGGCAAGACGTTTTGAAGGGCGAACTGGCATAGAAGAATGCAAGTAATAGATCTGGAGCATAGGGATCCACAATAAATTCCACCTAGAGATTTTGTGGGATATAAACACTGGGAATGTGGGAGGTTGGGTCCTTCCTTCCGTACAGAAATAATCAATCCCAGGATGCCACATCAGGGTTCTTGATATTCAGCCACACGTTATGTCAGAATGTTTTTGGGGGTTCCTCAAATTTAGTGGTCCAAATTAAACATGTTAAAACATATACTCTACAGTGTGTTTTTTTTAGGCTGGCCCTCCCTTGACTGAGGGGATTCACCACAAAAATACTAACCAATTCATAACAATTTTGAACCATTAGGTAGTGACTTTGCAGCTTTCACCATTTAACAAAAGAGAATTCTGTGTATACCCCAATTTGAAGCATACTTGTTACCTGAAAAAAACACATTATTTCTGGACCAGGAGGCCCATGGAATTGCAAAAACAAATTACAAAATTTCAGAGCCAACGACCTGGTAGTTGCTCGTCTGTCTATTTTAGAGGAGGTTGTCTTTCGGTCGGACCCAGTATCATTTCTGCCCCAATCCATGCATCAGAAGCAGCCCCAGTCAGTAATTCTAACCAATACTAAGCGCCCCATAGCGGGATAGAGGCAGACTCATCAAGTGAGAGAATTCAGATGCTATACTGTCTTTGTCGGGTCCCTATAGTAGGGAGTTTATGATCTCCTGTGATATACAGGTGCAGCAAATGGTTTCGTGGTTGCCTTGTCGGAATCTCTCCACAGACGCTGATAAGTGATATAACCAGGAGTACAAGCTGTAGATGAAAGACAAATAACATGTGCCAGTTAGCGGGACCCAACAGGGTTTATGAGGGCAACCCGGAAAAGGGGCGGGCAATAAAGTAAATTGTCAGGGGAATGGGAATAACAGTTAGGGAATTAAGAGGATCCAGGTTGTAGGTTATCCTTTCCAGGAACAATGTGTGTTTTGTTTAATAGTTCTTTGGTTGAATGTTATATGTTTGTACGTTTAGAGCTTACTCTTAACGAATGTCTATGTTTTTAAGATATGACCAGTGAAAGAGAAAGTAAAACAGCAGAATGCAGCACAAGTCCTGATAGCCAAAAGGAGAGGCTGCCCATGGAGTTGAGAGGTGATGATTGGGGCGAGGGCCACAATCTGTCAATTAGTCCACCCGAGGGTGGAATAGTACAGGGCCATATTGGTCATACAGTTGAGGAACGCAAAGTGGAGGAAACAGGGCTGCTCAGTGTTGAAAAGGAAAATCATGGTAGTTCTGGGCAAGGAAGCGAGGAAGGCGACACCAGCCCGAACAGAAGCATAACAGAGAAGGCGGAAACAGGTGAGTACCCACAAGGGGACGAAACCATAGAGAGGCATCTGTCTTTTTTGGTTGCTCTCCCCTGAGGAAGAAACAGAATTTCAGGAGGGAGCAATTACCCACTAAAAGGGACTCCTAGGCTGAGAGGGCGACAGCAAACGGGGAGGAGTCAGAAGGGACAGTCGATGGGGCCTTCCTAGTTCAAGGGGAGGCATACGAGAGTTGGATAGGGACCCTAGTGAAGAAAGGGAACGTTGTCCCGTTAACAAGGGACACTTTTATAAACACTCCATCTGGTCATATACTATAAAGTGTTGTTTTTCTTAGACTTGGTCTTCCTTGACTGGGGGGGATTCACCACAAAAAACTAATGAATTCATAACAATTTCGAACCATTAGGTAGTAACTCTGCAGCTTTCACCATTTAACAGAAAAGAATTGTGTGTGTACCCCAATTTGAAGCATACTTATTACCTGAAAAAAAGACATTATCTCTGGTCATTGGTATGGTTTTTTTTTCTCCCGTTTTGGCGCATTTTCTAGCCTGGAGGAATTGGCTTGTTTTGATCTCATGGCACTAGACTAAATAATTGTCACATTGCACTTTTGAAATGCCGTAGTAATTTAATATAAACATAATGAATCATACAATTGTTAGATATGTAAATGTAGTGTAGAGAGCACAAAGAAGGTCAGAAACATACCATTTTAGCAAAAATTGAAGTTCAGAAAATAACCTTATTTCATACCGTAGAAATTTCTAAAAAAATCATATTATGTTTGTCATGACACATAATGCTATTCATTAAAAATATGCAAGAAATAAAATATAAGTGTCATATAGTTGACATGCAAGCTTATCACAGAGAGGAGTTCATTAGAAGTGACCATCAACGACATAATCAGACAGGAAAAAAAGATATCAAAAACAAAAATCCAAAACAGTTGTCCCATTGGCAATTGTACCACGTCACCATATTTTTATACACTTATGCCATGCTCAACATGGAAAACATTGGTTGACAAGGTCTTAAACAAGAAATCTAAATAAATTTGGCAAATTGTATTAACGCCTAAAAGAATAGCTAGCTTTTAACCAAACTATATTATATATGTAAAATTTTAACGTACACCACAATAAATCTTCATTTTTGCATACATTTTTACATGGTGTCCAGATAAATATTGTAACATAGTCAGCTGTTTTCATCGATTATATTTTTTTCTTAATAAGAAAATAATATGCTTGTAAATAACTTTTCTTTAATTGCTATTAAGTTCTTCTTAGTCGATCATCACATGTGCTAGTCTGTTGGAGCTCAACTTCTAATTTATAGAAGCCTGCATGGTTTTTTGTTCTCACTAAAAGAGTATGCCTACTAACAAGAATTTTTGTATGAGGAGCTTCTTGTATCTTTAATGAGGTTTTTATCATGCAAGTAAACAACAGTCATGCAGCTATATTGCACTAGTAAAACTAGATCCGTATAACTCAACAAAATTGAATCTACTGTGTAAATGTTCGGGTCAATCTGAAGTTATATATTGCCTATTTTGAGTAGAACGTGTTGTTTGTTTGCTGTCTCACCAAGACAATATATACCAAAATGCAATAAGATCTCTAAGTTCGACATCAGCATATCTTCAGTAACTTGATTGCCTTCAAATCTGCTTATTTGGAAAGTTTTTTTGTCAGCTGAGTGTTCAAGGACTAACTGTGTAAATTTTATTTTACTAATCAGCATCTTTCTTTCTCTGTGTTTTTGAATTCCATTGTAGTTTCTTTTCTATTTCTTGCCTTGACTTCCAGGGCCCTTATACACCAATGCCATCCAGTAATTTTCTTCCTGATGTTTGGCTTTTTTTTTTTGCCTCTTCCTTTGCTTTGCTCAAATCCTCCAGTTGCTTTTATATTTCTTTGATCCTTTTTTTCTCCTGAAACTTGATAATGGGTGACATTCTCTTTTACCATTGAACTAGCTTTTCAATCTCTAGTTCACTTCTTTTGTGGAGCCACTTTGATAATTGGTTCAATTTGTAAACAATGGGTGCTTAGTTGGCTAGTCTAGTTGAATTGGGTCTGTGTTTTAGGAGCCAATCCAGGTATCCAAATACCCACTCAGGTAATTTGATGTGCGGATTGATTGATTTTATTTGTATATGTACCTCTGCTGTAACATTTTTATATTTATTTTCCATCGGGTAAATTATCTTTTACTTTTTCTTTTAATGATTTGCTTCTTGCGGCAGCTTTCTGCGTTAACAGACTCACAGTTTCTGCATCATTGGTCTGTTGTTTGACCAAAACTACCCTAACTTCATCTTTCTTTAACTTTATATTGGGGAATCGTCGCCTTTCACCAGTTAAGAGTTCGTTTGCTGATTCTACATTAGTCGCAACATCTTCTAAGAATTGGATGAGATAATGGTAGTGCGCATCTATGTCTAGAATATGAAGAAGGCAGAAGTCATGTCTCATGGATAAGGCAAGACGTTTTGAAGGGCGAACTGGCATAGAAGAATGCAATTAATAGATCTGGAGCATAGGGATCCACAATAAATTCCACCTAGAGATTTTGTGGGATATAAACACTGGGAATGTGGGAGGTAGGGTCCTTCCTTCCGTACAGAAATAATCAATCCCAGGATGCCACATCAGGGTTCTTGATATTCAGCCACACGTTATGCCAGAATGTTTTTGGGGGTTCCTCAAATTTAGTGGTCCAAATTAAACATGTTAAAACATATACTCTACAGTGTGGTTTTTTTAGGCTGGCCCTCCCTTGACTGAGGGGATTCACCACAAAAATACTAACCAATTCATAACAATTTTGGATCATTAGGTAGTGACTTTGCAGCTTTCACCATTTAACAAAAGAGAATTTTGTGTGTACCCCAATTTGAAGCATACTTGTTACCTGAAAAAACACATTATTTCTGGACCAGGAGGTCTGCCCATGGAATTGCAAAAACAAATTACAAAATTTCAGAGCCAACGACCTGGTAGTTGCTCGTCTGTCTATTTTAGAGGAGGTTGTCTTTCGGTCGGACCCAGTATCATTTCTGCCCCAATCCATGCATCGGAAGCAGCCCCAGTCAGTAATTCTAACCAATACTAAGCGCCCCATAGCGGGATAGAGGCAGACTCATCAAGTGAGAGAATTCAGATGCTATACTGTCTTTGTCCGGCCCCTATAGTAGGGAGTTTATGATCTCCTGTGATATACAGGTGCAGCAAATGGTTTCGTGGTCGCCTTGTCGGAATCTCTCCACAGACGCTGATAAGTGATAGAACCAGGAGTACAAGCTGTAGGGGAAAGACAAATAACATGTGCCAGTTAGCGGGACCCAACAGGGTTTATGAGGGCAACCCGGAAAAGGGTCGGGCAATAAAGTAAATTGTCAGGGGAAGGGGGATAACAGTTAGGGAATTAAGAGGATCCAGGTTGTAGGTTATCCTTTCCAGGAACAATGTGTGTTTTGTTTAATAGTTCTTTGGTTGAATGTTATATGTTTGTACGTTTAGAGCTAACTCTTAACGAATGTCTATGTTTTTAAGATATGACCAGTGAAAGAGAAAGTAAAACAGCAGAATGCAGCACAAGTCCTGACAGCCAAAAGGAGAGGCTGCCCATGGAGTTGAGAGGTGATGATTGGGGCGAGGGCCACAATCTGTCAATTAGTCCACCCGAGGGTGGAATAGTACAGGGCCATATTGGTCATACAGTTGAGGAACGCAAAGTGGAGGAAACAGGGCTGCTCAGTGTTGAAAAGGAAAATCATGGTAGTTCTGGGCAAGGAAGCGAGGAAGGCGACACCAGCCCGAACAGAAGCATAACAGAGAAGGCGGAAACAGGTGAGTACCCACAAGGGGACGAAACCATAGAGAGGCATCTGTCTTTTTTGGTTGCTCTCCCCTGAGGAAGAAACAGAATTTCAGGAGGGAGCAATTACCCACTAAAAGGGACTCCTAGGCTGAGAGGGCGACAGCAAACGGGGAGGAGTCAGAAGGGACAGTCGATGGGGCCTTCCTAGTTCAAGGGGAGGCATACGAGAGTTGGATAGGGACCCTAGTGAAGAAAGGGAACGTTGTCCCGTTAACAAGGGACACTTTTATAAACACTCCATCTGGTCATATACTATAAAGTGTTGTTTTTCTTAGACTTGGTCTTCCTTGACTGGGGGGGGGGATTCACCACAAAAAACTAATGAATTCATAACAATTTCGAACCATTAGGTAGTAACTCTGCAGCTTTCACCATTTAACAGAAAAGAATTGTGTGTGTACCCCAATTTGAAGCATACTTATTACCTGAAAAAAGACATTATCTCTGGTCATTGGTATGGGGTTTTTTTCTCCCGTTTTGGCGCATTTTCTAGCCTGGAGGAATTGGCTTGTTTTGATCTCATGGCACTAGACTAAATAATTGTCACATTGCACTTTTGAAATGCCGTAGTAATTTAATATAAACATAATGAATCATACAATTGTTAGATATGTAAATGTAGTGTAGAGAGCACAAAGAAGGTCAGAAACATACCATTTTAGCAAAAATTGAAGTTCAGAAAATAACCTTATTTCATACCGTAGAAATTTCTAAAAAAATCATATTATGTTTGTCATGACACATAATGCTATTCATTAAAAATATGCAAGAAATAAAATATAAGTGTCATATAGTTGACATGCAAGCTTATCACAGAGAGGAGTTCATTAGAAGTGACCATCAACGACATAATCAGACAGGAAAAAAAGATATCAAAAACAAAAATCCAAAACAGTTGTCCCATTGGCAATTGTACCACGTCACCATATTTTTATACACTTATGCCATGCTCAACATGGAAAACATTGGTTGACAAGGTCTTAAACAAGAAATCTAAATAAATTTGGCAAATTGTATTAACGCCTAAAAGAATAGCTAGCTTTTAACCAAACTATATTATATATGTAAAATTTTAACGTACACCACAATAAATCTTCATTTTTGCATACATTTTTACATGGTGTCCAGATAAATATTGTAACATAGTCAGCTGTTTTCATCGATTATATTTTTTTCTTAATAAGAAAATAATATGCTTGTAAATAACTTTTCTTTAATTGCTATTAAGTTCTTCTTAGTCGATCATCACATGTGCTAGTCTGTTGGAGCTCAACTTCTAATTTATAGAAGCCTGCATGGTTTTTTGTTCTCACTAAAAGAGTATGCCTACTAACAAGAATTTTTGTATGAGGAGCTTCTTGTATCTTTAATGAGGTTTTTATCATGCAAGTAAACAACAGTCATGCAGCTATATTGCACTAGTAAAACTAGATCCGTATAACTCAACAAAATTGAATCTACTGTGTAAATGTTCGGGTCAATCTGAAGTTATATATTGCCTATTTTGAGTAGAACGTGTTGTTTGTTTGCTGTCTCACCAAGACAATATATACCAAAATGCAATAAGATCTCTAAGTTCGACATCAGCATATCTTCAGTAACTTGATTGCCTTCAAATCTGCTTATTTGGAAAGTTTTTTTGTCAGCTGAGTGTTCAAGGACTAACTGTGTAAATTTTATTTTACTAATCAGCATCTTTCTTTCTCTGTGTTTTTGAATTCCATTGTAGTTTCTTTTCTATTTCTTGCCTTGACTTCCAGGGCCCTTATACACCAATGCCATCCAGTAATTTTCTTCCTGTTGTTTGGCTTTTTTTTGCCTCTTCCTTTGCTTTGCTCAAATCCTCCAGTTGCTTTTATATTTCTTCGATCCTTTTTTTTCTCCTGAAACTTGATAATGGGTGACATTCTCTTTTACCATTGAACTAGCTTTTCAATCTCTAGTTCACTTCTTTTGTGGATCCACTTTGATAATTGGTTCAATTTGTAAACAATGGGTGCTTAGTTGGCTAGTCTAGTTGAATTGGGTCTGTGTTTTAGGAGCCAATCCAGGTATCCAAATACCCACTCAGGTAATTTGATGTGCGGATTGATTGATTTTATTTGTATATGTACCTCTGCTGTAACATTTTTATATTTATTTTCCATCGGGTAAATTATCTTTTACTTTTTCTTTTAATGATTTGCTTCTTGCGGCAGCTTTCTGCGTTAACAGACTCACAGTTTCTGCATCATTGGTCTGTTGTTTGACCAAAACTACCCTAACTTCATCTTTCTTTAACTTTATATTGGGGAATGGTCGCCTTTCACCAGTTAAGAGTTCGTTTGCTGATTCTACATTAGTCGCAACATCTTCTAAGAATTGGATGAGATAATGGTAGTGCGCATCTATGTCTAGAATATAAAGAAGGCAGAAGTCATGTCTCATGGATAAGGCAAGACGTTTTGAAGGGCGAACTGGCATAGAAGAATGCAATTAATAGATCTGGAGCATAGGGATCCACAATAAAAAATATAAACACTGGGAATGTGGGAGGTAGGGTCCTTCCTTCCGTACAGAAATAATCAATCCCAGGATGCCACATCAGGGTTCTTGATATTCAGCCACACGTTATGCCAGAATGATTTTGGGGGTTCCTCAAATTTAGTGGTCCAAATTAAACATGTTAAAACATATACTCTACAGTGTGGTTTTTTTAGGCTGGCCCTCCCTTGACTGAGGGGATTCACCACAAAAATACTAACCAATTCATAACAATTTTGGATCATTAGGTAGTGACTTTGCAGCTTTCACCATTTAACAAAAGAGAATTTTGTGTGTACCCCAATTTGAAGCATACTTGTTACCTGAAAAAACACATTATTTCTGGACCAGGAGGTCTGCCCATGGAATTGCAAAAACAAATTACAAAATTTCAGAGCCAACGACCTGGTAGTTGCTCGTCTGTCTATTTTAGAGTAGGTTGTCTTTCGGTCGGACCCAGTATCATTTCTGCCCCAATCCATGCATCGGAAGCAGCCCCAGTCAGTAATTTTAACCAATACTAAGCGCCCCATAGCGGGATAGAGGCAGACTCATCAAGTGAGAGAATTCAGATGCTATACTGTCTTTGTCCGGCCCCTATAGTAGGGAGTTTATGATCTCCTGTGATATACAGGTGCAGCAAATGGTTTCGTGGTCGCCTTGTCGGAATCTCTCCACAGACGCTGATAAGTGATAGAACCAGGAGTACAAGCTGTAGGGGAAAGACAAATAACATGTGCCAGTTAGCGGGACCCAACAGGGTTTATGAGGGCAACCCGGAAAAGGGTCGGGCAATAAAGTAAATTGTCAGGGGAAGGGGGATAACAGTTAGGGAATTAAGAGGATCCAGGTTGTAGGTTATCCTTTCCAGAAACAATGTGTGTTTTGTTTAATAGTTCTTTGGTTGAATGTTATATGTTTGTACGTTTAGAGCTAACTCTTAACGAATGTCTATGTTTTTAAGATATGACCAGTGAAAGAGAAAGTAAAACAGCAGAATGCAGCACAAGTCCTGACAGCCAAAAGGAGAGGCTGCCCATGGAGTTGAGAGGTGATGATTGGGGCGAGGGCCACAATCTGTCAATTAGTCCACCCGAGGGTGGAATAGTACAGGGCCATATTGGTCATACAGTTGAGGAACGCAAAGTGGAGGAAACAGGGCTGCTCAGTGTTGAAAAGGAAAATCATGGTAGTTCTGGGCAAGGAAGCGAGGAAGGCGACACCAACCCGAACAGAAGCATAACAGAGAAGGCGGAAACAGGTGAGTACCCACAAGGGGACGAAACCATAGAGAGGCATCTGTCTTTTTTGGTTGCTCTCCCCTGAGGAAGAAACAGAATTTCAGGAGGGAGCAATTACCCACTAAAAGGGACTCCTAGGCTGAGAGGGCGACAGCAAACGGGGAGGAGTCAGAAGGGACAGTCGATGGGGCCTTCCTAGTTCAAGGGGAGGCATACGAGAGTTGGATAGGGACCCTAGTGAAGAAAGGGAACGTTGTCCCGTTAACAAGGGACACTTTTATAAACACTCCATCTGGTCATATACTATAAAGTGTTGTTTTTCTTAGACTTGGTCTTCCTTGACTGGGGGGGGGGGGGGATTCACCACAAAAAACTAATGAATTCATAACAATTTCGAACCATTAGGTAGTAACTCTGCAGCTTTCACCATTTAACAGAAAAGAATTGTGTGTGTACCCCAATTTGAAGCATACTTATTACCTGAAAAAAGACATTATCTCTGGTCATTGGTATGGTTTTTTTTTCTCCCGTTTTGGCGCATTTTCTAGCCTGGAGGAATTGGCTTGTTTTGATCTCATGGCACTAGACTAAATAATTGTCACATTGCACTTTTGAAATGCCGTAGTAATTTAATATAAACATAATGAATCATACAATTGTTAGATATGTAAATGTAGTGTAGAGAGCACAAAGAAGGTCAGAAACATACCATTTTAGCAAAAATTGAAGTTCAGAAAATAACCTTATTTCATACCGTAGAAATTTCTAAAAAAATCATATTATGTTTGTCATGACACATAATGCTATTCATTAAAAATATGCAAGAAATAAAATATAAGTGTCATATAGTTGACATGCAAGCTTATCACAGAGAGGAGTTCATTAGAAGTGACCATCAACGACATAATCAGACAGGAAAAAAAGATATCAAAAACAAAAATCCAAAACAGTTGTCCCATTGGCAATTGTACCACGTCACCATATTTTTATACACTTATGCCATGCTCAACATGGAAAACATTGGTTGACAAGGTCTTAAACAAGAAATCTAAATAAATTTGGCAAATTGTATTAACGCCTAAAAGAATAGCTAGCTTTTAACCAAACTATATTATATATGTAAAATTTTAACGTACACCACAATAAATCTTCATTTTTGCATACATTTTTACATGGTGTCCAGATAAATATTGTAACATAGTCAGCTGTTTTCATCGATTATATTTTTTTCTTAATAAGAAAATAATATGCTTGTAAATAACTTTTCTTTAATTGCTATTAAGTTCTTCTTAGTCGATCATCACATGTGCTAGTCTGTTGGAGCTCAACTTCTAATTTATAGAAGCCTGCATGGTTTTTTGTTCTCACTAAAAGAGTATGCCTACTAACAAGAATTTTTGTATGAGGAGCTTCTTGTATCTTTAATGAGGTTTTTATCATGCAAGTAAACAACAGTCATGCAGCTATATTGCACTAGTAAAACTAGATCCGTATAACTCAACAAAATTGAATCTACTGTGTAAATGTTCGGGTCAATCTGAAGTTATATATTGCCTATTTTGAGTAGAACGTGTTGTTTGTTTGCTGTCTCACCAAGACAATATATACCAAAATGCAATAAGATCTCTAAGTTCGACATCAGCATATCTTCAGTAACTTGATTGCCTTCAAATCTGCTTATTTGGAAAGTTTTTTTGTCAGCTGAGTGTTCAAGGACTAACTGTGTAAATTTTATTTTACTAATCAGCATCTTTCTTTCTCTGTGTTTTTGAATTCCATTGTAGTTTCTTTTCTATTTCTTGCCTTGACTTCCAGGGCCCTTATACACCAATGCCATCCAGTAATTTTCTTCCTGATGTTTGGCTTTTTTTTTTTGCCTCTTCCTTTGCTTTGCTCAAATCCTCCAGTTGCTTTTATATTTCTTTGATCCTTTTTTTCTCCTGAAACTTGATAATGGGTGACATTCTCTTTTACCATTGAACTAGCTTTTCAATCTCTAGTTCACTTCTTTTGTGGAGCCACTTTGATAATTGGTTCAATTTGTAAACAATGGGTGCTTAGTTGGCTAGTCTAGTTGAATTGGGTCTGTGTTTTAGGAGCCAATCCAGGTATCCAAATACCCACTCAGGTAATTTGATGTGCGGATTGATTGATTTTATTTGTATATGTACCTCTGCTGTAACATTTTTATATTTATTTTCCATCGGGTAAATTATCTTTTACTTTTTCTTTTAATGATTTGCTTCTTGCGGCAGCTTTCTGCGTTAACAGACTCACAGTTTCTGCATCATTGGTCTGTTGTTTGACCAAAACTACCCTAACTTCATCTTTCTTTAACTTTATATTGGGGAATCGTCGCCTTTCACCAGTTAAGAGTTCGTTTGCTGATTCTACATTAGTCGCAACATCTTCTAAGAATTGGATGAGATAATGGTAGTGCGCATCTATGTCTAGAATATGAAGAAGGCAGAAGTCATGTCTCATGGATAAGGCAAGACGTTTTGAAGGGCGAACTGGCATAGAAGAATGCAATTAATAGATCTGGAGCATAGGGATCCACAATAAATTCCACCTAGAGATTTTGTGGGATATAAACACTGGGAATGTGGGAGGTAGGGTCCTTCCTTCCGTACAGAAATAATCAATCCCAGGATGCCACATCAGGGTTCTTGATATTCAGCCACACGTTATGCCAGAATGTTTTTGGGGGTTCCTCAAATTTAGTGGTCCAAATTAAACATGTTAAAACATATACTCTACAGTGTGGTTTTTTTAGGCTGGCCCTCCCTTGACTGAGGGGATTCACCACAAAAATACTAACCAATTCATAACAATTTTGGATCATTAGGTAGTGACTTTGCAGCTTTCACCATTTAACAAAAGAGAATTTTGTGTGTACCCCAATTTGAAGCATACTTGTTACCTGAAAAAACACATTATTTCTGGACCAGGAGGTCTGCCCATGGAATTGCAAAAACAAATTACAAAATTTCAGAGCCAACGACCTGGTAGTTGCTCGTCTGTCTATTTTAGAGGAGGTTGTCTTTCGGTCGGACCCAGTATCATTTCTGCCCCAATCCATGCATCGGAAGCAGCCCCAGTCAGTAATTCTAACCAATACTAAGCGCCCCATAGCGGGATAGAGGCAGACTCATCAAGTGAGAGAATTCAGATGCTATACTGTCTTTGTCCGGCCCCTATAGTAGGGAGTTTATGATCTCCTGTGATATACAGGTGCAGCAAATGGTTTCGTGGTCGCCTTGTCGGAATCTCTCCACAGACGCTGATAAGTGATAGAACCAGGAGTACAAGCTGTAGGGGAAAGACAAATAACATGTGCCAGTTAGCGGGACCCAACAGGGTTTATGAGGGCAACCCGGAAAAGGGTCGGGCAATAAAGTAAATTGTCAGGGGAAGGGGGATAACAGTTAGGGAATTAAGAGGATCCAGGTTGTAGGTTATCCTTTCCAGGAACAATGTGTGTTTTGTTTAATAGTTCTTTGGTTGAATGTTATATGTTTGTACGTTTAGAGCTAACTCTTAACGAATGTCTATGTTTTTAAGATATGACCAGTGAAAGAGAAAGTAAAACAGCAGAATGCAGCACAAGTCCTGACAGCCAAAAGGAGAGGCTGCCCATGGAGTTGAGAGGTGATGATTGGGGCGAGGGCCACAATCTGTCAATTAGTCCACCCGAGGGTGGAATAGTACAGGGCCATATTGGTCATACAGTTGAGGAACGCAAAGTGGAGGAAACAGGGCTGCTCAGTGTTGAAAAGGAAAATCATGGTAGTTCTGGGCAAGGAAGCGAGGAAGGCGACACCAGCCCGAACAGAAGCATAACAGAGAAGGCGGAAACAGGTGAGTACCCACAAGGGGACGAAACCATAGAGAGGCATCTGTCTTTTTTGGTTGCTCTCCCCTGAGGAAGAAACAGAATTTCAGGAGGGAGCAATTACCCACTAAAAGGGACTCCTAGGCTGAGAGGGCGACAGCAAACGGGGAGGAGTCAGAAGGGACAGTCGATGGGGCCTTCCTAGTTCAAGGGGAGGCATACGAGAGTTGGATAGGGACCCTAGTGAAGAAAGGGAACGTTGTCCCGTTAACAAGGGACACTTTTATAAACACTCCATCTGGTCATATACTATAAAGTGTTGTTTTTCTTAGACTTGGTCTTCCTTGACTGGGGGGGGATTCACCACAAAAAACTAATGAATTCATAACAATTTCGAACCATTAGGTAGTAACTCTGCAGCTTTCACCATTTAACAGAAAAGAATTGTGTGTGTACCCCAATTTGAAGCATACTTATTACCTGAAAAAAGACATTATCTCTGGTCATTGGTATGGGGTTTTTTTCTCCCGTTTTGGCGCATTTTCTAGCCTGGAGGAATTGGCTTGTTTTGATCTCATGGCACTAGACTAAATAATTGTCACATTGCACTTTTGAAATGCCGTAGTAATTTAATATAAACATAATGAATCATACAATTGTTAGATATGTAAATGTAGTGTAGAGAGCACAAAGAAGGTCAGAAACATACCATTTTAGCAAAAATTGAAGTTCAGAAAATAACCTTATTTCATACCGTAGAAATTTCTAAAAAAATCATATTATGTTTGTCATGACACATAATGCTATTCATTAAAAATATGCAAGAAATAAAATATAAGTGTCATATAGTTGACATGCAAGCTTATCACAGAGAGGAGTTCATTAGAAGTGACCATCAACGACATAATCAGACAGGAAAAAAAGATATCAAAAACAAAAATCCAAAACAGTTGTCCCATTGGCAATTGTACCACGTCACCATATTTTTATACACTTATGCCATGCTCAACATGGAAAACATTGGTTGACAAGGTCTTAAACAAGAAATCTAAATAAATTTGGCAAATTGTATTAACGCCTAAAAGAATAGCTAGCTTTTAACCAAACTATATTATATATGTAAAATTTTAACGTACACCACAATAAATCTTCATTTTTGCATACATTTTTACATGGTGTCCAGATAAATATTGTAACATAGTCAGCTGTTTTCATCGATTATATTTTTTTCTTAATAAGAAAATAATATGCTTGTAAATAACTTTTCTTTAATTGCTATTAAGTTCTTCTTAGTCGATCATCACATGTGCTAGTCTGTTGGAGCTCAACTTCTAATTTATAGAAGCCTGCATGGTTTTTTGTTCTCACTAAAAGAGTATGCCTACTAACAAGAATTTTTGTATGAGGAGCTTCTTGTATCTTTAATGAGGTTTTTATCATGCAAGTAAACAACAGTCATGCAGCTATATTGCACTAGTAAAACTAGATCCGTATAACTCAACAAAATTGAATCTACTGTGTAAATGTTCGGGTCAATCTGAAGTTATATATTGCCTATTTTGAGTAGAACGTGTTGTTTGTTTGCTGTCTCACCAAGACAATATATACCAAAATGCAATAAGATCTCTAAGTTCGACATCAGCATATCTTCAGTAACTTGATTGCCTTCAAATCTGCTTATTTGGAAAGTTTTTTTGTCAGCTGAGTGTTCAAGGACTAACTGTGTAAATTTTATTTTACTAATCAGCATCTTTCTTTCTCTGTGTTTTTGAATTCCATTGTAGTTTCTTTTCTATTTCTTGCCTTGACTTCCAGGGCCCTTATACACCAATGCCATCCAGTAATTTTCTTCCTGATGTTTGGCTTTTTTTTTTTGCCTCTTCCTTTGCTTTGCTCAAATCCTCCAGTTGCTTTTATATTTCTTTGATCCTTTTTTTCTCCTGAAACTTGATAATGGGTGACATTCTCTTTTACCATTGAACTAGCTTTTCAATCTCTAGTTCACTTCTTTTGTGGAGCCACTTTGATAATTGGTTCAATTTGTAAACAATGGGTGCTTAGTTGGCTAGTCTAGTTGAATTGGGTCTGTGTTTTAGGAGCCAATCCAGGTATCCAAATACCCACTCAGGTAATTTGATGTGCGGATTGATTGATTTTATTTGTATATGTACCTCTGCTGTAACATTTTTATATTTATTTTCCATCGGGTAAATTATCTTTTACTTTTTCTTTTAATGATTTGCTTCTTGCGGCAGCTTTCTGCGTTAACAGACTCACAGTTTCTGCATCATTGGTCTGTTGTTTGACCAAAACTACCCTAACTTCATCTTTCTTTAACTTTATATTGGGGAATCGTCGCCTTTCACCAGTTAAGAGTTCGTTTGCTGATTCTACATTAGTCGCAACATCTTCTAAGAATTGGATGAGATAATGGTAGTGCGCATCTATGTCTAGAATATGAAGAAGGCAGAAGTCATGTCTCATGGATAAGGCAAGACGTTTTGAAGGGCGAACTGGCATAGAAGAATGCAATTAATAGATCTGGAGCATAGGGATCCACAATAAATTCCACCTAGAGATTTTGTGGGATATAAACACTGGGAATGTGGGAGGTAGGGTCCTTCCTTCCGTACAGAAATAATCAATCCCAGGATGCCACATCAGGGTTCTTGATATTCAGCCACACGTTATGCCAGAATGTTTTTGGGGGTTCCTCAAATTTAGTGGTCCAAATTAAACATGTTAAAACATATACTCTACAGTGTGGTTTTTTTAGGCTGGCCCTCCCTTGACTGAGGGGATTCACCACAAAAATACTAACCAATTCATAACAATTTTGGATCATTAGGTAGTGACTTTGCAGCTTTCACCATTTAACAAAAGAGAATTTTGTGTGTACCCCAATTTGAAGCATACTTGTTACCTGAAAAAACACATTATTTCTGGACCAGGAGGTCTGCCCATGGAATTGCAAAAACAAATTACAAAATTTCAGAGCCAACGACCTGGTAGTTGCTCGTCTGTCTATTTTAGAGGAGGTTGTCTTTCGGTCGGACCCAGTATCATTTCTGCCCCAATCCATGCATCGGAAGCAGCCCCAGTCAGTAATTCTAACCAATACTAAGCGCCCCATAGCGGGATAGAGGCAGACTCATCAAGTGAGAGAATTCAGATGCTATACTGTCTTTGTCCGGCCCCTATAGTAGGGAGTTTATGATCTCCTGTGATATACAGGTGCAGCAAATGGTTTCGTGGTCGCCTTGTCGGAATCTCTCCACAGACGCTGATAAGTGATAGAACCAGGAGTACAAGCTGTAGGGGAAAGACAAATAACATGTGCCAGTTAGCGGGACCCAACAGGGTTTATGAGGGCAACCCGGAAAAGGGTCGGGCAATAAAGTAAATTGTCAGGGGAAGGGGGATAACAGTTAGGGAATTAAGAGGATCCAGGTTGTAGGTTATCCTTTCCAGGAACAATGTGTGTTTTGTTTAATAGTTCTTTGGTTGAATGTTATATGTTTGTACGTTTAGAGCTAACTCTTAACGAATGTCTATGTTTTTAAGATATGACCAGTGAAAGAGAAAGTAAAACAGCAGAATGCAGCACAAGTCCTGACAGCCAAAAGGAGAGGCTGCCCATGGAGTTGAGAGGTGATGATTGGGGCGAGGGCCACAATCTGTCAATTAGTCCACCCGAGGGTGGAATAGTACAGGGCCATATTGGTCATACAGTTGAGGAACGCAAAGTGGAGGAAACAGGGCTGCTCAGTGTTGAAAAGGAAAATCATGGTAGTTCTGGGCAAGGAAGCGAGGAAGGCGACACCAGCCCGAACAGAAGCATAACAGAGAAGGCGGAAACAGGTGAGTACCCACAAGGGGACGAAACCATAGAGAGGCATCTGTCTTTTTTGGTTGCTCTCCCCTGAGGAAGAAACAGAATTTCAGGAGGGAGCAATTACCCACTAAAAAGGACTCCTAGGCTGAGAGGGCGACAGCAAACGGGGAGGAGTCAGAAGGGACAGTCGATGGGGCCTTCCTAGTTCAAGGGGAGGCATACGGGAGTTGGATAGGGACCCTAGTGAAGAAAGGGAACGTTGTCCCGTTAACAAGGGACACTTTTATAAACACTCCATCTGGTCATATACTATAAAGTGTTGTTTTTCTTAGACTTGGTCTTCCTTGACTGGGGGGGGGGGGATTCACCACACAAAACTAATGAATTCATAACAATTTCGAACCATTAGGTAGTAACTCTGCAGCTTTCACCATTTAACAGAAAAGAATTGTGTGTGTACCCCAATTTGAAGCATACTTATTACCTGAAAAAAAGACATTATCTCTGGTCATTGGTATGGGGTTTTTTTCTCCCGTTTTGGCGCATTTTCTAGCCTGGAGGAATTGGCTTGTTTTGATCTCATGGTACTAGACTAAATAATTGTCACATTGCACTTTTGAAATGCCGTAGTAATTTAATATAAACATAATGAATCATACAATTGTTAGATATGTAAATGTAGTGTAGAGAGCACAAAGAAGGTCAGAAACATACCATTTTAGCAAAAATTGAAGTTCAGAAAATAACCTTATTTCATACCGTAGAAATTTCTAAAAAAATCATATTATGTTTGTCATGACACATAATGCTATTCATTAAAAATATGCAAGAAATAAAATATAAGTGTCATATAGTTGACATGCAAGCTTATCACAGAGAGGAGTTCATTAGAAGTGACCATCAACGACATAATCAGACAGGAAAAAAAGATATCAAAAACAAAAATCCAAAACAGTTGTCCCATTGGCAATTGTACCACGTCACCATATTTTTATACACTTATGCCATGCTCAACATGGAAAACATTGGTTGACAAGGTCTTAAACAAGAAATCTAAATAAATTTGGCAAATTGTATTAACGCCTAAAAGAATAGCTAGCTTTTAACCAAACTATATTATATATGTAAAATTTTAACGTACACCACAATAAATCTTCATTTTTGCATACATTTTTACATGGTGTCCAGATAAATATTGTAACATAGTCAGCTGTTTTCATCGATTATATTTTTTTCTTAATAAGAAAATAATATGCTTGTAAATAACTTTTCTTTAATTGCTATTAAGTTCTTCTTAGTCGATCATCACATGTGCTAGTCTGTTGGAACTCAACTTCTAATTTATAGAAGCCTGCATGGTTTTTTGTTCTCACTAAAAGAGTATGCCTACTAACAAGAATTTTTGTATGAGGAGCTTCTTGTATCTTTAATGAGGTTTTTATCATGCAAGTAAACAACAGTCATGCAGCTATATTGCACTAGTAAAACTAGATCCGTATAACTCAACAAAATTGAATCTAATGTGTAAATGTTCGGGTCAATCTGAAGTTATATATTGCCTATTTTGAGTAGAACGTGTTGTTTGTTTGCTGTCTCACCAAGACAATATATACCAAAATGCAATAAGATCTCTAAGTTCGACATCAGCATATCTTCAGTAACTTGATTGCCTTCAAATCTGCTTATTTGGAAAGTTTTTTTGTCAGCTGAGTGTTCAAGGACTAACTGTGTAAATTTTATTTTACTAATCAGCATCTTTCTTTCTCTGTGTTTTTGAATTCCATTGTAGTTTCTTTTCTATTTCTTGCCTTGACTTCCAGGGCCCTTATACACCAATGCCATCCAGTAATTTTCTTCCTGTTGTTTGGCTTTTTTTGGCTCTTCCTTTGCTTTGCTCAAATCCTCCAGTTGCTTTTATATTTCTTTGATCCTTTTTTTCTCCTGAAACTTGATAATGGGTGACATTCTCTTTTACCATTGAACTAGCTTTTCAATCTCTAGTTCACTTCTTTTGTGGATCCACTTTGATAATTGGTTCAATTTGTAAACAATGGGTGCTTAGTTGGCTAGTCTAGTTGAATTGGGTCTGTGTTTTAGGAGCCAATCCAGGTATCCAAATACCCACTCAGGTAATTTGATGTGCGGATTGATTGATTTTATTTGTATATGTACCTCTGCTGTAACATTTTTATATTTATTTTCCATCGGGTAAATTATCTTTTACTTTTTCTTTTAATGATTTGCTTCTTGCGGCAGCTTTCTGCGTTAACAGACTCACAGTTTCTGCATCATTGGTCTGTTGTTTGACCAAAACTACCCTAACTTCATCTTTCTTTAACTTTATATTGGGGAATGGTCGCTTTCACCAGTTAAGAGTTCGTTTGCTGATTCTACATTAGTCGCAACATCTTCTAAGAATTGGATGAGATAATGGTAGTGCGCATCTATGTCTAGAATATGTGTATTGTCAGCTTCAAAATTTTTTCAAAGCGGTGTTGTTATAAATTTATTAAACTCTTAATGCCCTTAGTCCTACAGTATTGTGACTGTATTTCAAATTTCTCAATACGTCTTTCATCAGCATATTCAATGTCTTGGTTTTGCCTTCAGATTTTATATTTTCAAAGAAGTAAATGAAATGTTCATGAAGGTAATATATTACTCCCCCATCAATGAAGACAATATTGATTCTGCTACCTGAAATTCCTTCAATTGAAATTTCACGTTGATTCTGTATAGGTATGTTTTAAGCCTAGTGATGCTCCATTTTTATTGTAAACGCCAGAAACAAATGCCTTGCATACTTCTCTTTCTGTTTTTATAATTGCTGATTCCCCATCTACTTGTTTGTTCATCACAGTCTGGTCCCATTCTTTGAAGATACTGCACATTAAATCTGCAATATTGAAATTATTAATTTTAGTAATCAGTAATAAGCCTGGTTCTGACTGTTTTACTCTGAATTGCTGCTATTCACTACTACGCCTACTAGTACCATTCGACCTATCGCAGATGAATCACTTTTGAGTGGATGGATGGAAAGAGAAGACAAAGATCATCTGCATCGCAAATTAACCTCGAGGTCTTTTTATTCTTACCTCCAGATTATGAAACTGCAAAATAACAGGTGAAAAACTATCACGTGCTGCAATTATTACCACTGTCAATGATCATGGGATATTTAAATTGTTTGTGCATGGTGTCCGCATGTATAATAGTCACCAAGGACAATAGTTGACTAACAATTTTGACTACAATGCTTAAAACAAAAAACTTGTCTTGCTGATAATTTTTGAAATTTTAAACTCCTCTCTATCTATTTTAGTTTTAAGATAAAAAAACGAAAACGAAACAATTTTATAAATTTATTAGCAAAAATGATCAGCAAGATTATTAAGAAGAGTTGGAGGAAATCAACCGACGACTCCTAATTTACTTATTTGTAAAACCAGCTTTGTGATCATTTTTGCAGTTAAACATTCTTCCTATTTATTTTAGGTCACTAGGTACAAGGCAAAAATGAAACAAAGTTATAAAATTTATCAGTTTAGGGCAATTACTCCTAAAAAAAAGTCGTCTGCTAGCTTTGACGTAAAAGGGACGAGTGCAAGAGCACAACCTTTCGAATATTCTTATACTTCGGAGATTTTTTTCATTATAACGGTTTTCACAATAATATGCAAAACTTGTATTTTCCCCTAAGTTCTATTTTATCCATGTCGGCCATCTTGGTTGGCAGGTTGTGTCATCAAATACATTTTAAATACACACTGATGGTTTTGGCTATGTTTGGTTGAATTTGGCCGGGTAGTTTCAGATGAGAAGATTTTTGAAAAAGTTAACGGACGACGACGGACGACGGACGTCAAGTGATGACAAAAATCTCACTTGGCCCAATGAGCCAGTTGAGGTAATAGAAGGTTTTTTTTGCTACGTCATGGCAGAAATAAATATTTTTTTTATGTTTAAATATTTTACTAAGATTTTATATAGAAAGAATCTTGCCTAGCAATGCATATATCAAAAAAGGTTTTTACAATTTCTGAGGATAGGAAGGGATTTTCTTTTTTAAACTTGTCCCAGTTCAGGAACATGTAATTCAGAGCTTGTTATTTGAACCTGTCTTATATGGTTATTTTTTTCGTAAATTAGATAGTTATAAATTAAATAGTTATAAATTAAGACGCAAGTTTTCTCTTTTAACTGTTTCCCATTTTGTTGTTTTAGTTTTTTATAGATGATTTTATAGGTTGTATTTCAATAAATATGGACAGTGCCATTTCCCATAGAAACTCCCTTTATGGTTAAAATTATGCCACTTTTACTGTGTGAAGTTTCGTGAAAAATTATATCCTAGAATAAAAAGGTGATATGCACCTCTATTTTATTCACAGGACTGTGCGGCATATTTTCAAAATTGTTATGCCCGATCTTTTAAGAATTAATACTTAATTCTGTGTTACCCCTAACTTCACTGTGGATGGCCTTCAAACTTTCTCCCAACCATATGTATATATACTTGTTACATTCCAAGTTATGTGCGATAAAACCTAGAGATTATATCTGGTAATCAGTACGTAAACAAAACAAAATATCTATGAATAGTGTATAACTTCCAAAAAGAGGTATAGCTTGAGAGACAGAGAATGTTTTTACAAAGTGCAAACTTTACTGCCATTTATTGAAAAATCTTGAAATCACTTTTTCTTTAACAATAGTTATTTATCAAAATGTTAGCCCAAAAGACACTACTGCATATACTGTGATTTCTTTTAATAATACATTTTATACCCTTAACCCTGTTCCCATCTTTAAAGATTTTGAAAACAAGACTGTTAGTACTGTCAGCTTTACCTATGTGGATGTTTTCTGATACGTAATGTCTAGAAACTGGTTTAAACTGTTCTGATAACAAATTGAAAGCATTTCAGAATACATTTAATGTAAAGTTAAGCAGTAATAAATCCAACATTCAAGATTATATAAAGTTTCAAATCTTGCATTTGTCTGCATGTCTGTTTATCAATATCAGTTTACAGCGTCTGCTTCTTAATTATCATGTCGCAAAATATCATATCTTACCATAGATCTAAAATAATATAGTTCATATATGAACAAGAAGTGTTTAAACAGAGACATATTTCCAAAAGTTGCATGTGTCATATTACCAGTCTGATGTATGAAGTCACTAAACGTTTTACAGAACTGACTCTTTTTGTTTTTAAACTTCCAAGCACAGTTAATTTGTTCTGCACAAGAAACCCTTATGATAATAAAATCATATCATATACAGGTCAAATTGACTGCTTTGTGACAAAGGCGGTAGGGATTTTTTTTCTCTTTTTTTGCCACAGGGCCTCAAATTTGTAATTAATTTTGCTGTTTCTGTGAATAGGGAATATTAGTACTTATTTAGGATAGAACATCATATTAGACATGTTCACCATAAGCCGATACCGAAACCGAAACCGATACCGTAACCGAAACTGATACCGAAACCAAAATTAGTAGTAAGGTAATTGCCAAATGATTATAATGTTAATTAATTCAACCCTTTTACTCCATTGTATTGTTTGAAATTTCTTCAGCTGAAGGCCATGTTATATATGATCTGAAAGGTTGGTAAAGAATTGGCCGAATTTCATGGATAGCTTTATGGAATAAAATTTTGTTAACACCAAGAAGAAAAAGATAATTAGCAATACTTAAAAGGCTACTGTAAATAGTATGTCCATTACAAATGTGTTTAAGTCAGGTTTTTTTTTTGGTAATAATTGACACTATGCAACAATTTGCTTAAGAATGATTATTGAGGAACCTAGCACATAACGAGGGAAAATCAAACGTGTTTCAGGAAGAGAAACATAAAAATGAATATTAACACACTGTGGAAAGTAATTGTACCGAAAGCACTCAGGCTTTTTGGAGTCCTTTCTTCAGATACAGATTAATAGTCGTCATACAACTATACTGCAATAACAATGTATGCCTTCATAATTATTCGTTTTAGTTCAATGTAAATTAAAGGTTCTCTTCTTCTTCTTCTTCTGGTATGCAGTTACAACTTAATTTGTATTGAAGATTACGAACTATTGACTATATATATAAAATCGGAATAACTACATTATCAATAAAATTATTTCCAAATCGCAATAATTTTATAGATTATTTGCTTTAGTGTATTTAATACTCGTTGAATTCAGTTTTTTGATAGATGTATGCTTGAACATTCCCACGCATATGAGAATATAATACAATGTCATGGCACTCTCTGTGTTATCGATGACATGGATTCGTTCATGCGTTTGTCAAAATTTTAGAAAACTCTATCAGGATTGAACTCCTTTTTCGCCATTTGACTTATTCATAGATCTTGTTGATAATTTGTTTACGTTAAGGCATCCATCTGTGTATTATAATTCTAAACATAACTGGCAATAAAAAGCAACGACATAAGTGTAAAATAGTCGTTTCGGGAAACTAACATCATGAACGCATAGATTAAGTTCCTGGACGATTTCTAATTTCAGACGTTTCACTTATTTGTAGCTGTTGATTTATCAGTTAAAATGTCAATGATTTGATTGTTTTGAGGGAAATACAAGGAGTCGTCTGACAAATTTGATAAAAATAGACAATATGCCAATTTTGTAATTCAAACCGATTTCGTCTGAAAATGTTTGAAACAAAGATATTGCTTGCATGTTACATATATACACAAAGAAAAAGTTACGCACCCCAAAGTTGTTGTTTTTTTTTCTTTTTTTTAATTGACAAATATTACGATGAGGGTAATGGGATCCCAGAACAAATGGTGGCAAAACGAAATTCGCAGCATGTTCGGACATAACGTTAACTTTAAGGAAAAGAAATGCAACAAAAATGATAATTTAAAAAATAAATTGTCACAAAACCAATAGCCCAGTTTAAGGTGGTATGGGAGTCTAAATTAGAAATGATAGAATTTGTTCATACTTTGCCAAAACATAGTATCTATTGGTATATGTTAAAAAATATCATAAACTTGATAGGTCACCGCGCATTTTCTCAAGCTACAGATTGTGACAAAATGACATATTTTGTATGGATTATACAGGGGAAAACACCATTATGTGATTAGAAACTGAAACTAAATGATAGAATTGTAAAATAAAATACGAGAAGATAGTTTTTCTTAAATGCTTTGAGAATATCAAAAGAAAAGATAGGGTCACCGAGCGTTTTTTCCGGCTAAAATACAAAATAGCAAAATTCCATGTAGATTCCCTTAGAAAATGCACTATTTCAGAGTTACCTCCCCTTAAAATGCCAATTTGAAAATATTAAAATTCCTGCAGAGCTAATCAACACTTGTAAAGATATTAATATTTATAAGTTATAATCTTATAAATGTGTTCTTTTAAATGCAAATTCATATTAGTTATCTGCATTCCTGCATCAAATTTTGCTAACTTGATTGAAAATCTGGACCTTAGATTCTCTGTTTTTTACAATCCAAGATGGCGAAAGAAACCCATACCTCCTTAAACACTAAAACATGTCCATTTTGAGTATAGACCTTCGTTTTGCATGATACTGTTGTAATTTCACTTAAAAAAAAACGTCAATTGTCTGTTAACGATATTCATAGTTCAATATGCAATATTAGGTGAAAACACTACGTGATTTGATGAAGGCCTCAACCTTAAGTCTCATGATTCCAGTTCATCCAGTGAACCACATGTAAAACATTTACGTCAGTTGCAAGCAGAATTTCACCGGGAATGTTGGCAAATACCACAGCAAGACATCCGTATCTTGAGGCCTTATATGTCCCAACAATGCTGTATCGGATTCGATTCGGTGATCATGGTAGGTTATGAAAGGGCAGATACTGCATCGTCTCGAAATAATGTGGTAACCGCCTTTGAATGATGCGGCCTAGCGTTGGCATCCATAAATACAGATCTTGCAGCTATTGGATGGTCATCAAAATCAGGTACAACTATTGGCTGGAGAAACTCTCTGATATATTGATCACAAGGTTTCCTCGTATAGTCACCAAGTTCATTAAGCAGTCATGAAAAATACTATCCCATACCTGCACAGAGCTTCCACTTTATAGAACAGTTGCTTGGATGTTCTTGATGTATATACTTTCCATCTGTAACATGCAGAGGAAACCAATGGATTTTTCGCCAATTCGTCAAGTTCCAATCACGATGAGCTAAGCACCATGCCAAACTCAGTTGTTGATGTCGGACAGTTAAAATGGGACGTCCTATTACCCTGCTTGACTTCAGTCCTGTGGATTTTAAAAGGTTCCTAAAGGTTCTAGCTGATAGCTGTCTATAACGTAACCATTCTGTTTTAATAACATGACTTGTTACGAATCAGGCATTGCAAAAGCCTGTCTTCACGCTGCGATATCAACACTGCTCTACCGGATCGTTGCAAGATTTTTCACGTTATTGGTATGGATGTGTTTCCGCACAAGACTACTAACTATGGTATAATGGTAGCATATACTGCGTCCGATAGCTTACTGAAATAATCTTGATAACTATATGTTGATAATTGGCCATCTTTGAGCCTCGATATTCGTCTTCGTACCATGTTTACAATGACGGACTTAAATATTTAATTGTGTAGCTCGGGGGAAACTGCATTTTGTAATTTGCATGGGAGGCATGATTCATGTGCACGATACGTCGATATCTTAATGACTGGTCACACCTGTGTGGTCACATCTTTTTAAAGGATTATTGGTCTTGTTAAAATCAATACTAATATTCATATTAACATTTTTGGTTAAAAAGTATAATGCAATTTAACAAGGGGTGCTTAACTTTTGTCTTTTTGTATATGTGCGATTTGTTTAAATTTTAGTGGCAATGTAGAATAATAGAACACTGTTTTATTGTGTTGTAGGTCTGTAATATTTGTTTTGGATCCATTTTTTTGTGTCATATTAATCTTGAATGTCTGTTTGGGTCGCTTACCTTATGTCGTCAATATAACGGAACTATAAACAACTGTTATACAAATGGCAGGACATCAGGTTTAAACGATCGTTTTCTTAAGAAATATGACAGTTTGTTTTTACTTATTACGTTGATTACGAAAAACTTGCAGTTCGGTATCTTTGTTATATCTTTTTAGACTACATGATATTAGAATAGGATTATTGCGTTTGATTTTGGTTTAATTTGGATCGGTGTTTGCAGCGGGGAACATTTTTGTGAGAAAAAAGAAGAACAGCTAGTGATAACAAAAACTCAAAAAGGCGTTTGTGACATTAGATCGAAAAATAGATATAAGAAAAACAATAAATAGTAATTGTATATTTAAAAAAAATTAAATATAATGAATCATGGTTATATATTTTCCAATCTTCTTTTACAATTAGAACCAACAATAAAAATAACGTCGTCAGCAGACAAAAATAGATGTGCAAAGTGCAGCATGGTGGTCTTGGATGTATTTCCAATGATAATGCAAGATTTAATGGCACACACAGGAACCAAAGCAAAAACCCTCTACAACGCTATTATGAAGAATGTTCATTTCAGAAGAAATCTGAATACATCAGAGCTTGATATGATAGACACATTACAAACCGATGAATTTACCAAGATTGATGTAAGTCTGTCGTACAAAATCATCGTCAATTTTTTCCAGCTTTTTATACCGCCACCGTCTAGACAATGGGGGGCGAATCCAATTGATACAGAGATTGGAATAGGTGAAGACATTGAACGCATAAGGCGGGAACGGAATAGATTTGTTCATAAAGTGGATGCTAACATATCGGAAGCTGAATATGACAGGTTTTTCATTACCTTTATCGGAGTCGGAAAAAGACTAGATGCGCACCTGAAAAAAAACATAAACAATGGATATGCACATGCTGTAGAACAATGTAAGACTTGTGTACTTGATCCTGAAGTAGAGAAAACACTACTCGATGCAAGAGCAGATGTTGAACAATTGAAAAGTATGTTTGTTTTATTTAGCTTGTAGAAAAAAAAACTGAATTTGTGTGCTCTTTAAAGTTTGCTGACCTAATCAAAAGTAAAATCACATAAAAAAAAAACTGAACTCAGAGGTAATTTCAATCATAAAGTCCCTAATCAAATTGCAAAATCAAATGACAAAACACATCAACGAATGGACAACAACTGTCATATTCCTGACTTGGTACAGGCATTTTCAAATGTAGGAAATGGTGGATTGAACCTGGTTTCACAACAATTTTTCAGAACATAACATTTGCAACACATTTTTTTTCATAGCATGACAATTAAAGTTATCCATTAAACTATGTGTTCGTATAAAACATTGCTAACCGTCAAAGATTCGTCACTTGTATGATACCCAATATGGAAATAACTAAAACAAATTGTGCATAACTATTTTCTTATTTATTGATAAAAAAAATATTGCTGTTTTATCTTGGCGTACAATGACATATTTGTGCATCCTGATAGGAAAAACATATGTTTTCTATATACTTTTTTCTAAACGAAGTTAAATAAATTGCTACTTTCGATTAAGAAAATGTCTCTTCCGGTCTTATATGATAGCTTCATTCACACAGATTCCAAAAATATATGGTTTCTATATATTTTTGTCTGAAAAAAGGTAGATAATCCTTATAAGATTTCACCGGACTGCTTCGATCTAACTCAGCCAAAATTTCAAGTGATGTAACGAACAATTTAGTTGTTTTCGATAGTCTATTTTGTTACGAAGGAAATACACACACAATATAAACAGTGACTAGGGAGATAACTTTTTACAAGTAAATTTGTTCGGCTTAGCAGGGTGAAAAATTAACAGAGAATAACTTGATCGATACAATATAGAAATATATAAGCGGCATGTTGTGAAACAAATAATAAACATATATACAAATCTGAAAGAAACAAACAGAAAAGTTAAAGACCTTATTATTATTTATTTCATGACAAATTTTATAATCTAACTAATGTGGCTATTAAAGGTTTGATAGGTCTCTTAAATTTTGGTTTCTTAACCGATTTATAAAGTGAATAAAAGATGTCGAATACAGAACATATTTATGTTAGTGAGTATATAAAGATGTCGATACGTTAATGATTGCATTGATTTAATGAGCTGTCTTAATATATTTTTCTATCACAATTTCATTTGTAGAAATGTACAGCTTTGGTCTCGAAAAACAAGAAAATGAAGTTCATGTGTACGTTGCAAAATCGACAGAAGCAGCGATTGCAAAAATTGATGAAGGTGAAATTTTACATGATGTTTTATTGATCCATATATTTTAAGTTCATATTATTCGTCATACACAGTAAAAGATAATTTTTACATTTGCATATATGCGAGTGATCATTAAATTTTATTCAGTACGAAAACATGATTTCCTGTCTCAACTTTTATTTGATATTAATGCGGAAAAATACGTTAATCACGAAATATACTTATACACTTAGTATTTCCCTTGTGCAAAGTGTCATACGAATTAGTAACTTGATTCAGGTTTGCTGTATAATTGTTGTATTTGCTTAAATAGGAATTAGTCACATGTATGTTCGAAAACATTTTTCCAATGGGATAGACAAGTACTAGAAAGTAAAACCACAAACAAATGAACTTTGAGGAAAATTAAATACTGGAAAGTCCCTATAAATGAATGGACAACAACTGTCATATTACTGACGTGGTACAGTCATTTTCAAATGTATAAAATGGTGAATTGAACCTGGTTTTATAGCGCTAAACCTCGCACTTGTTTGACAGTCGCATCAAATTCCATTATATTTACAATACGTGAAGAAAACAGACATAATAGGTAAAATTGTCAAAATAGGGGTACAGCAGTCATCACCGTGTTACAATCAAAACTAGAACAAATTCAAACAAACATTTATTCAAGAATTACAAAAAAGCATCTATCAAATTTAACAGCCACATTCATTGTTTACTTGCATATGTATTTTAAATAAACCTATAAAGGATTGAAATATTTGAAGTCATGTGACTGAATGTCAAGGTTCACACAAGGTGTAGAGTCGCATGTTAGACGTCAGAATGTAAATGTAACACAGTAGTTTTGTGGTTCAAGGTATTCTCAAATTATAATAGAACAATAGCATAATGGCATTAGAATAGACTAATAACATAATGGCGGGATGTTTAAAAGTACAGAGCCACGTCATATGCACCAATGAAACACGGAATGTCACACGTATAACAAAACACACCAGCAACAATGAGAGATAATGTAAACAACACATTGATAATTATTGAGCCACGTCAAATGGATATCACAGAAAAAAGACTATGCAGTTAAAGTTATATAAGAAATAGAACAAAGACAAATAAAAGAACAATATAACACGCTTTTTAGATTGTTAAACAACGTCAGTACGCAGATTTGTTACATCAAGACCATCATGTAATATTTGTGAAGTTGATACATAATATAAACAAGGTCTTAGAAATAGGACGAGCTGTTCTTTGATATACCCATGGTTCATCAACTGTCTGATCAGAGACTGGTGATGTTTTAAAAAGTCTGAGAGAAAAAAAACTTTAAGTCATAAAAAGATATACTATATAATAAAACTTAACTTCAGTACTAGTGCTCCTGTTGTTCCTTTGTTTTTCACTTATTTATTTGATTTGTTTTCCCTATTTTAAGTTTGTAACCCGATTTTATTTTGCTCAATCAATGTACTACATTTGCCCTTATTTAGAGCTGAAATATAAAAATTTGCTCTCATATATAACCTCGTCAAAAAAACTTATTTAATCGTTAATTATTATAAGTAAAATAAATGTAATTTCGATCTTTTTTTATGTATATTTTACTTCATGATTTAATCTCCCTTACAACTATTGTGTGTCTGTAAAATCATTCGTACAAATAAAATAAACCTCATTATCTTATTCTTTAACATGAAACGTCTTGCAAATGAATACATTGATCTCTACAAATTTGCACTTCTTTATCACAGATCTAGAGGAGGGCTATACAAAATTGAAAATAATCGTTCTTGAAGTAGACAACAGTGAAGAAGTAGTCAAATATATAAATTCGCTAAAAGAAGACCTCAACAGTGACAACATCAATTTCAAAGGAGCCGAAGTAGGCAGTATCATACTTTTTATTGATTTTAAAAACAGAGTAGTTTTAGATGACGACCTATTCCAGAGTAATATACGCACCTTCATTCGAAAAATTTTCAAATTGTGTTGTTTGAAATGCTATTTGCATACACAAACAAATGCAGTTATTGCCAGTGCAGCAGGTAAGTAAGGGTTAAGTTGTGCTATTCTCTAGAGACAATAATTTGTTTAAAATAGCTAGATATGTTTGCGAATGCAGTCTCAGTCATGTTAATTTGCAACAACAAGGCAGATAGGCTTACCACGCTCAGGTCAATTGTATTGCATGGACAAGTTTAAATTAATACCCTTAGTTTTGCTTCGCATCACGGTGCGGAGCTATTAATTTTAGTCGACATAACCCTATCTGGATATCAATACTTATCGCAAATAGATTCTGATTGGTTGCTTTATGATTCGGCCGAATTACAGTAACAGCTATTGGGATAAAGAATTACAGACTTTTCTCGTCTCAGGATAAGACATCAAATGCCGGAAAATGAACTATATGTATTACAATTCCGATCAATTGTCATTAATTCACTTTTACTATGCATTTTTGCACACTGAAATTCAATTTAAAATATCAATTATTGATGAGTATATAAAAAAGAAGATGTGGTATGATTGCCAATGAGACAACTGTCCACAAGAGACCAAAGTGACACAATCATTAATAACTATAAGTCTGCGTATTGCCTTCAATAATAAGCAAATCCCATACCGCATAGTAAGCTATAAAAGGCCCCGATAAGACAATGTGAAACAATGCAAACGAGAAAACTAACTGCTTATTTATATAAAGAAATGAACGAAAACCAAATATGTAACACATAAACAAACGTTGCTTTGTTAATTTGCAATATGCACCATATGTTGTACTTAACAATGTTTTATGACAATTTTATATTTTCTTTTTTTATATACCTTCCGCCAATTTAGGCACACCTCCAGATTCGTGTCGATTTGTAAATGATTTCAACAAGACCACTTTAAGAGTGATTTTGTTTAAACATTGGTGTATAACGCACACTCTTTACGTAAATCCAATTTATATCAATCAATATCTAAAAATACCACATTTCTAATAATAATTCAACAACCACATGTACATATATTACCTTAAAAGTTCTTAACTATTAATATTTAATAAAGAAATATTGGACATATGTTGTTTCACTCGTGTGATGTATATCTTAGCTGAATAGGAATTTCATTTTGAAAGATAGAACCCACCACGGTTTTTAAATGGAATAGAAGATCCTATCGATCTTTAGTGAAATGGTTTTTACAAATAACTATAACAATTATTGTTTATTATATAATGTTTTTTAACGTTTCAGAAGAGTTTGAAGAGTCAACAATTAACCTGCCGGAAAAGGCAGGATCATGCTTGGTGGATAAAAAAGGACATGTGGTTCTTAATTTTGATGTAAAAAATAAGATCTTCCACTCTCCTGACAGCTTAAATAAAACCTTGAAAGAGATTTTCAGAACCCTCGTTAAGAAAGAGAATGGACAGAACTTTCTCGGGACAACAGATGTATATGCAGAACTCGTTAAATCAGGTAAGTTATTAAATGTGAATGAATATAAAAGAGGGACGAAAGATACCAAAGGGACAGTCAAACTCATAAATCGAAAATAAAATGACAACGCCATGGCTAAAAATGAAAAAGACAAACAGACAAATAATAGTAAACATGACACAACATAGAAAACTAAGAATAAGCAACACGAACCCCACCACAAAATCAGGGGTGATATCAGGTGATCCGGAAGGGTAAGTAGATCCTGCTCCACATGTGGCACCCGTCGTGTTGCTTATGTAATAACAAATCCGATAAATAGTCTAACTCGGTAGGTTACATTCATGAAAGGGAAGGGGATTGTAGTTACGACGTAAGGAACATACCCGATATCATTTGTGAAACGGTTATTTCATAACGGTGAACCCACTCGTGATGGCGTCCTTACGAAGGGATGATTTCAACTTCATAATAAAATTATAGTTAAAATGGCGAAATCACCCACTCATTTCCAGCCAATAAAAGAAGTAGCTTTATAATTTAATCAAAGAGAAAAATATCTATTGTTTTTGTTTTAATTGTGTTAACCCTGGAGCCGTGTTTATCCTTTCGCAAAAGTTGTACTCCTTGTTGAAGCCTGTATGATAATTATATTGTCTTTTATACCACATCTTCATATTTCAAACTTTAGAGATGGCAAACCAGGAGTTCGCATTCAGAGTTTATTAAGGTAGATTAAGTCTGACAAGGGAACACTTTCTCGATCACTAGTTCCATCTGATGAAGTGAACAACAAACGACAATAATACAATTATAACAATAATTCGTCAACTTCTATATGTTTGTTTTCTTAGAACGTTCTAATTGATAGTTAACTAAATATCAGTAAGCCTAAGAATTATTTATTTATATTGTAAGTGACAATATATTATATTCTTACTCAAACGAACATAACATATTTATATACTAACTTGCTTTAATTTCCTAGTACAACTGTATCCCTTATTTCTGTTCTAAACTGACTCAAATTGTATGTTTCTATATAAATAAGACAAGACTATTTCTGCTACTAACCGGCACGATGACCATTTCTATTTAATTATCATGATTCACAAATTAATTAATTTTCCACAAATTTCTTTTCATTACCAATGGGTAGATTTTATTTCCAATTTACATTATAATATTTGTACAAGAACTATTCCATGTTCTTTAAAGATCAAAAAATGTTAGCGTAGGTTTTCACACCTTCAAACCAATCTTGACACACAAATATACAACTTCTTTTGTGTACAAAACATATAAAAAATACAAAATGGGTCCAGAAGGTAATTATATTTAACAAGTGCTATGGCCAAGGCGACAATGATGTTCTGCATTTGTTCATTTTAGTGTATAAAAACAATCAAGCCTATTATAAAATTTTAGACTTGCAGAAACGTATTTCTCTTTTTATCCATGTAGAACAAAGAGATATTTGAACTCATATGTCGAAAATACACATAGATTAAAAGGTAAAAGACCAATAGACAAACAATAGTACACCAAACACTACACAAAAAACTACAGACTAAGCAACACAAACCCCACCAAAACTAGGTGTTATCTTTAGTTCTCAGGAATGATAAACAGATCTTGCTTCACATATGGAACCCGTCGTTTTGCTTATGTTACCACAAACATGTTAATGAATAGTTTTGTAGGTCAAAAGTTAGCCTCTGGTTTTATATTTTTAAATATTTGTTTTTCAGAAAATACTTTGTTTGTGCTAATTTTGGCTTTTTTCCAAATTTTCTTCCGTTTATGACCTTTAACATGTATCCACTTTTTAGTTCGTTTCCCATTTCCTTATTTTAATCAACATGAAAAAATCTAAAACTTTAAAAAAGCGAAATGATCGAAGTTGTACGTTCAGTTTAGTAATTTTAATTATTTCTTGAAATTTTAAATATTTAAAAAAGTTGAAAAAAATAAGACAAAACAGACATATCTTTTAAAGAAAGAGTATGATGAATGTACAGTTAAGAGGTAGTTTTGCCAATGTAAGTCTGGCGCAAGAGTTGTTGGAACATGTGTACATATTGCAGCACACATCTGGTATATTATGTTCACCTGATACCATAACCTAAAATCCGGCTCTCATTATAATTGGAGTGTACATCAAAATATATCACAAACAGAACCATGTTTGGTTGACATTGACGGCGATGCTGAAAAGAAACCTTAAGATTCTTTAACTGAACTGTCGTTAATACTGTGGTCAAGTTCATAATAAGTAATTTAATTCAACTAAAACAACAAAGCACATTATATAAAATGTTGTCTTTTTTCATGACCCCCTACCTTTAACCACTCACCCTACCTTCACCATCCCATAGGGATTATGTTTCCTGATTGAGTAAACATTTCCTGATTTTATTTACTCTACGGTATGTCACCCTTTTCTGTTGTGATTTAGAATGTATAAGCTATATATGAAATGTTGGTAGGAATAACAGTTGCTATGGACACCTTTTGGTTGCTAGGTTGTTATGACAATAGTTTTGCAGAATAATATTCAAATTGCATTTGTAATTGAATTGAGTATAGACATTATGCAGATTGTTTCAATTCACTGGTTGAATGCTAAACATGAATATAATTTGATGTATTTTCACGTTTTTACTGATTTCATCGCTAAGCAACACAATAAATAATACAGACTCAAATAATACTTTTTTATAATATACCGAGTATAGGGTGCAGTACAATAATTATAACTAAATTTGAAAGTGGGGGGAAAAACGCATTGATCACCTCTTGTCCTTTGGAGTGCGATTAGCTACTGGGGGTTGATTCGTGTATTCATTATGTCCTGATTCTTGAATGAAAGATCTTTTCAAATATCGTCTCGTAGTTTCTATATAATCCAATCATCACTTCTGTTTTCTTGTGTAATTTATTTTCGGACATCTGGCGGCAATTTCCCGAAAATTACTGGAATCAGTAATGAACCAAACAGTTCTGGACCATGTTGACATTGTCCTAATCATTCAAGACCTCTGATGTATGCCTCGTTCTTATCGTAAAAGGACATTAAACTCTATAAACACTAATCAGAAATATCCAAAACTGATTTCATGTAAATGTATGCAAATTATCCTGTAGGTTTGGCAATAACGATTCTTTAAAATTTTCAATAGCCTTAAAGTAATTTGTGTTGGTCATTGTGAGACCTGCAACTACGTTCGCAGCATCGGATTGCAATAAGTTCTTTACATATGAAAATTTCTGAAAGTCGGTAAGTGTGTTGTTATAATGAATAGTAGATACAAATAAATCCCATAATTAACATAACCATTTTTATATATACGCTTAAATTTGGTAGCGTTAACTTGGTTAGGCGATGTTTTTCTTTTCTTCAGGTCAAACTTGTTTGTGATAGCTGGAATGCGGAAAGGGATTTGAAAATGGCATTAAATCTTGGGCGTTGCTATCTTGTACTAAAGTAGTGGCGGTGGCGACGGGTTTCAAGAATGTTTTGAATTTTCTAGTTTTGCTTTTTAACTTTTAATTATACTTATCTGTCTCGATTAACTGTTCATTTACTTTACAACTGCTTCCAGAAATTTTTGGATTTCCTCCAGGTCAAAAAGCGTAACGCCGATGGCATCCTCCAGTTTGCTGAAAACTGTCGTTTTTCTCCGTTTGTCGTGGTACCAATGTTAGGTACTGAATTGTGTATTTCGCGTTGTGATAAGACTAGGTTGACACTACTTCACAGTTCAATATTCTATTCAAACACAAGCATAATCATATTTACAATTTCTACATAGATATCCGATATCATATGGTTAGTGGAGACGGCACACATAGTAACGTTTTACGTTCCAACAATCCTCGACAATCACCTCTATATCATGGTACTTTCATCATTGTTTCTATACATTAAACAACTAGTATATAACTGCAATGATGAAATCTATTTAAAATGTTTAATGCAAATCCTACCTTCTATCCAATATATCTGGTGTGTTTCTACTTTTATTCATTCTGACAAGCTTTCCCAGTGTTGGTTTTTGATCAGTTGGTTCTATGATTTCCGAAAAGAAAAACACGAAATAGACAATAAAGTCATATGCATCATTATAAAATTTCCAACAATATTCTAAATAAGGTTGATGGCAAGAAGTACAAAGGAGGCATATAAATCATTTCGAGGAACATGACATAAAAAGTGACACACAGATAAGTGTTCTCACTGCATATCTCCGTCCAGCACATCGATATGCTCAACACATTTCTCTTTTGTTTGTAATCTCTTTCATTAACACCGTCCTTGGATTAGGAGAAGATCTGTATATTGGCTGAAATCGGGCAGCAGGATTTTGAAAATGGAAATCAGGGTCTAGTGAGATGTAGAAATAAATAACGTTTTCGAAAACTAAATGAAAGGAAAATGTTGTAACACAAAATACAGGATAATAAGCATGTGTGGCAAACAATGAAAAATTAGTGAATCCGTTAAAAATCCTACCTTCTCTTTTTCCTATATATTACTTAACCAAGATATATTTTAAAACTTTTACTTTCAATCTAGTGTTTCTGTATTTATTCAACGCTTTTGTTTTAACTTTTTTTTAGGAAACACAACAACCACAGAAAAATCATTCACCCAAGCTCAAATACCTGTCAAGACCAACCTTCCTGCTTCTGTCACTTTACGTCAACAGTTGAATATCAAAATGTCAAAGAATGAAAATCAATACATTATTAACTGTATCAAAATGGGCGATGAATTAGTGTTTTCGGACTATGACAATAACCTACTTATTATTTGTAATTCAGACGGTACTAATATCCATCACATTCATCTGTCCTCTCGACCATCTTTTTTAACTGACGTAGATATTAATACTGTAGCAGTATGCTGCTCATATGACAAAATCATAGTGATGATAAATATATCTACACGTTCTGTCACCAGTACAATCAACACCAGTGGTTCCTGCAACGGAATAACATATAACGATAATAAACTGTACGTTGTTATAGATCAGTGCAAAATACATGTGATGGACTTGACAGGTAAAGTAATACGCACTATACCTTTACCTTCATACGATAGCTACGACATTACAATACAGAGAGATAGGTTTGTCTGTATAAGCTTAATGGAAATGCAATGCTACTCGTTAGATGGAAAACTAATTTGGAAGTATAAAAAAGATAAAAGTCAAGACTTTCGTCGTGTAACAACATATAATGAGAACAATGTGTATGTGACTGATTGTCAAACCAACACCGTAGCCGTAGTATCAGATGATGGGAAACACTATAGAGTATTTCTTACTGAATCAGATGGATTGAATACACCGTGTGGAATTTATTTTGACAGAAAAGAAAATATTCTGCTAGTTAATAATATTAGCGACGGAAAGGCTTTTCTTTTTGACGTGAAAAAAAACCATAAATAAACATGATTAATTCATTCGGGCAATGAGTTCATTCGTATTCGAATCTGTTTGCGCATTATATAATTCTAAATAACTTCGGAAGATACCAAGACCTTGTTGATAAATATTCCGTATCAACCTAACAAATAATATGGTCTTGGTGTATATATTCTGCGTACTGACGTTGTTTATCATCTTAATAACGTGTTATCGTATTCTTTAATTTGTATTTATTAATATTACTTTTACTGTTTGTTCTGTTTTTTTGTGATATCCATTTGACGTGGTTCTGAACTTATACATCCCGTCAATGTGTTGTTTGTCTTATCTTTCATTTTTTGCTAGTGTGCTTTGTCCGAGTGACTTTTTGTGTTTCTTTTGACGAGGCTCTGCAATGTAAACACCCCGCCATTATGTTATTGTTCTATTATAATTTTTGCATACTTTGATTGAAAAAACTATTTTATATCTCTACCTGTGTGACGTGTACGATCTGACGTCAAAGATGCGATCCTACACCAGAGTTGATGTTAACCTAGCTACTCGGTCACACAGGAACCAAAATAATGCAATCCTTTATGGGTCATAAAGATCATAAATAAAATACAAAAGAAAGTCAGCAACAAACGTACTTGTTGGATTTGATATATACTTTTTTATGCTTTTTTGTTAAATATTTTTTTTGTTTTCTTCTGATTGAGATTGTGAAACGGTGATGAATGCTGTATCCCTATTTTGACAATTTTACCTAGTAGGTCTATTGTGTTCACGCATCGTTGAAAATAAATGGAATTTGATGCGACTGGTATTCAAGTCAAAGGTTTAGCACTTTAAAACCAGGTTCAATCCACAATTTTCTACCATAAACATGTCTGTACCAAGTCAGGAATAAGACAGTTGGTGTCGATTCGTTTGATGTGTTTTATCTTTTGCGTTTTCCATTGGATTAGGGACTTTTTGTTTTTAATTTACCTCAGAGTTCAGTATTTTTGTGATTTTACTTTTTTCTCTTTACTAGTATTTTTTATGTTTTATTATTATTCTACCTTAATTGCTTGTTATAATCTGTTCAGTTGTATCTGCATTGAGACTAAAGACAATATTAACAATTGTGTCTTGCAGATGTTTTGTGCGATTAACGCTTTATATTAATGTGTAACAACAAATCAACTTTTTATGGAAATTTAAAGAAATTTACAAAAACATTTTGTTCTATTATTCACGTGCATTTACCGTTTGACAATTGGAAAAAAATTAAATCCTGTATAGGTATAGAACCACTAATTCAGGCCCGGTCGGAAAGAACATACAAGAAAGTAGTACATATTTAAACAAAATAGTTCCTACGCATAGCTGTATCTTTGTCAATAGTGGGAATATTTTGGTAGTTTTTGTATCAATTGAAAGCTTGGCCACTTGTTAAAGTTTTACTTGAATAATAAAGAAGTATATGAAATTTTAATAGGAGGGCACATTTGGCCACTTGTTAAAGTTTTACTTGAATAATAAAGAAGTATATGAAATTTTAATAGGAGGGCACATTTGGCCTGTTGTTCAGATCAGAAGTTCCTTTTTATGTACTATCAAACTTCGGGGAACCAGTACGCTCTAATATGCAATTGTAGGTATGTTGATTCTTTCAGCACAAGTCAGGATAAGGTACAGTTTTGACATGAAATAACTGCCACTTTATTTGAACTTAAGACAAAGTAGGCATAAATGCTTGAAATTGCAGAATCTAACATAGAAAGCAATGGGGCTATGAATTAGTGGTGTTATGCCTATAACTATTTAGTTCGAAAAAGATATTATAAATGCTTGTGTAGTGTGTAAATAAAATCAAAATAAATTAAAGTTTGTATTATTTCGTTCGGTTACCATGGTGATTGTCCCATTGACTGTAATTTCTTGCTTTCTTCAAATCAACTAAACGTATATCCTTCTTTCATCCCAGTACAAATGCATGTGTATTTTCTATACAAATAATTCAGATACATTGTGTATTTGTTCTAATCTTGCATGATATGCATAATATATCTATCACTCGATGATAAACAACCAATTCATTAACCAATTTATTCTTCTAGTCCTTCAAAATCATACGATCTGTTTTTAGGGGGCTCGAGGGAAGAAATTCATTCACATATGTGATGAAGACCGTAACAAAACGAAACAGAAACAAAAACGACTTGTCATAAGTGTCAAGGTTACAGTACTCAATCAGAAAAACATGTGGTATAAACGGCAATGAGACTACCCTAACGACGCAACTTATGATTATAAAAAAATGTATGGCATATGAGATAAAATCTTAGCAACTCAAGTACTTAAGAAAGATGTGGCATATACGTCAATGAAACATAACAATAAAGATTAAAACAAACTGGTAAACAGGTTTACAAAGCTATTCTAAAATAGGATACATCATATAAATCAAAGGCACAGTAAATAATTACAACCGATGTTTCATGCAACTCATCAACAAACAAAAGTTTAAAATGGGGCATATACGTCAATAGTTGATTCTCCAGTAAATTTAATTTGCGACCATCCATTTAGCTTTTACTCTATCAAATGATCAACTAATGAAATATTCTTATATTCTACTGAATAACATCCACGTACCTCACAAAATAAGGGAGTTGGGATGGTAGATACTCAAATCCTAATTATCTGTTTACAATGTATAAGAAAATTATTTTTTATATTTTATTCGATTCAACTATCATATTAAACAAGAGATAAAGAATACAACAGATACAGTTATGTTGGCCTCATATCTTGACTTACATCTAGAAATTGACAATGAGGGTCCATTGAAAACAAAACTTTGCGACTAAAGAGATGAACTTTCCATTTCTAAGTAGAAACATTCCAGCTCACCTGCATACGGTGTATATATCTCCCAATTGATACGATATTCTCGTGCTTGTATTTCCTATCATGATTTTCTTGATATAGGGATGTTGCTCACAAGGAAGATATTAATCAAGAGTTCCAAATTGTATAGTTGAAATCATCCCCTCGTAAATTTAACGGACGCCATCACGAGTTGGGTAACCGTTATGGAATAACCGAATGATATCGGATATATTCCTAACGTCGTAACTACAATCCCCTTCCCTTTCATCAATATGATCTACCGAATTAGACTATTTCCCGGATTTGTTATCACATAAGCAACACGAATTCCGAAGGATGCCACATGTGGAGCAGGATCTGCTTTCCTTCCAGAGCACCTGAGATAACCCCTACTTTTTGGTGAGGTTCGTGTTGTTTATTCTTTAGTTTTCTATGTTGGGTCATGTGTACTATTGTGTGTGTTTGTTTTTTCATTTTTAGCCATGGCGTTGTCAGTTTATTTTCAATTTATGAGTTTGACTGTCTCTCTGGTATCTTTTGTCCCTCGAAACAATGCCTATTTTTATCTTCACGTTTTAAAATTAAAAGTGCGCTATTTTTTTATGAATGGCACTAAAAGTAATCCAACAGCTTTAAACAACTTTACCATCATGTTGTCACGTGTTACACCATTAGAATTTATCAACAAAAAAAGTAATTACGAGTCAGTCAAGCATACTTGAAATAAAATAAATAACAAATTTAAAAAACAATCAATAGGACAAAAGACATCCATATATGTACGCTTAATGAAAAAGGACTCAGAGATAAAGAGAAAAGATTTTATAAATGGATAAAAAAAATCAAACTAGTAACGTTACCTAAGTAAAGGGTAGCCATTATACATGTTATAGTTGATAATAAGTTAGAATGTAAAGTGATTAATGAAAACAAAGACGGTAGAATACTAATGTTAAACATAGAAATAGAAAATATACTTTATTCGCTCATTAACATATATGCCCCAAATAAGAAACGGAAAGAAACAAGTTCTTAAAAAATCTGTCTGATTTCATAAGTAAATATGCAATTGGAATGGTAATAATTGGAGGTGACATGAACGTTGGACTGTCAAACTTAGATAGAAAACTTACTAATGGAAAACGCAAAATTATAAAACCAGTAATTATATCAATAGTTTAAAATCCTTAATTAAAACACACAATCTAATAGATATATGGCGATATTTAAATCCGCAAAAAATACAGTTTACTTGGAAAAGACAAAACTTCAGTCAAGCAAGTCGAATTGATAAAGAGCTTGTGCTTAAGGTAGATTCATGGTATACCGCCATCTTGGATTGAACAATCAAAGTAAAAAATCGGTCTAGTTATTTGCCTAAATCTGCAAATTTGGAGACAGATTTGAAATTTAATGGTTACACTGTTTAATAATATAAAGAAAACTTGGCAATTTATTGTATAATTCAAAATATTTAAACAAATATTATTTTATTTTGCTTTTTGACCCATTTTTTCAAATGAGCCATTTAAGGGAAGATAACTCTTTTAGTAAAAAATTTATACTGGACAGATAGGGAATTTTTTTCATTTTACTTGTAGCAAGAAAACAAGTTCGGTGACATCCTTTTTTCTTTTATTTTCTTAAAACATATTACAAAACCTATCTTTTCACAATTTATTTCAAAATTCTATCTCATAGATTATTTTTTATGCACACAATTGTGTTTTTCCATGAACAATCTAACCAAATTTAGGCAATTTTCAATGACTCATAGCTTGAAAAATAGCACGGTGACCCCTATTTTTTATTATTTTTTTGAAAAGAGCATATTAAAATCTCCATTCTGGCTGAGTATAAGAAAATTCTGTCTCCAAAAATATTTGCTTATGATCTACCTTAATACAAAATAAAGCGACATAAGACCCACATAAATAAAAAGAACAGGCCACCAATGTATTTCTCTTAAATTACAAAGCGTAACAGCCGAAAGTGGAGGTCCAGGATACTGGAAATTAAATAATTCTATTTAAGAAGAAAATGAATATTGTAAAGAAATAGAAATAATAATTGCAAAATACAAAACCATCATGCAAGACACAACTACGGATGTGCATCTTCTTTGGGACGCGATTAAACTTGATATTAAACTCTTTACAATAAATAATTGCAAAAGTAGAGCTTACAATAAAAATAATGAAATAAAGCAAATGGAAAAACATTTATCAATCTTAACTGAAAAATATCAGATAAATGAAAACAACGATATTTTGCAAAAAATAAATCGAATTGAAAATCAGTTAGACAAACAGCTAAAGGCGCCAAATTAAGATCGAAACAAGATTTGGTAGAAAAGGCGAAAAAATACAGCTTACTTTTTAGGCCTAGAAAAAAATAAACCAAAAAAAAAATAATAAAACTAAAAGATGACCAAGGAAATATTGTTACAGATCAAAGTGAAATACTTCAAATTGAAAGAAATTTTACAAAAAACTATATTCAAAAGAAAATGAAAACATTGCCTAATCATTGGAATGTATTAACAGTACCGAAGTAAGAAATAAATTATCAAAACATGAAAGTCAGACGGATATGTTACAATAGAAGAATTAACACTAGCAGTAAATAATTTAAAACCCAATAAAAGCCCAGGTAAAGATGGTATCACAACAAATTTCTATAAAATTATTTGGCAATCATTAAGCCCAATCCTTGTTAACATCTTTAATACAACCTTCGACAGGCAAGAGCTACCATTTTCCCAAAGACAAATTATTCTCAATCTTATCTACAAAAAAGAATGATCCACTAGATCTTTCAAATTATAGGCCAATCTCCTTATTAAACTCAGACAATAAAATACTATCCTACACATTAGCTTAAAGAATAAAAATGTACTAAATTTAATAATAAATGCAGACCAAACAGGATATATAAAAAAACTCGATATATTGGCTTCAATCTCAGACAAATACAAGACATCATAGATTATGCCGACAAGTTTAATGTTGAAGATGCAATTTTGTTTTTTAGACTTTTAGAAAGCATTTGATACTTTAAAATGGACCTTTATGTACCAAACTCTCGAACATTTTGGCTTTAATACTTAGATCAAGACGTTATATTCTGATATAAATAGCTCAGTGTTCAATAATGGATAGATTTCTGCACCTATTAGTCTAAAAAGGGGGTGCGTCAAGGATGCCCCTGCTCTTCAATGATCTTCGTGATCGCAGTTGAAACTTTGGCATGTAAATTAAAAAATGATTATAAAATTAAAGGTTTTGAAATCAAACTTGACCATTCAAAACATAATTTGAAAATTTCCCAGTTACCAGATGATACCACTTTTTTTTTAATCAAACAATTAAATTATAGCAGCCTTTAACGTTATTGAAATATTTGGCACATGTCCTGGTCTTAAATTAAATAGAAACAAAACGGAAGGCATTTGGATAGGAAAACTAAAAACATTGTAAAGATAAATTAGATAGTATTAAATTCACAGATAAACCCGCTAAAGTGTAAGAATTGTATTTCGGCACAAATAAAGCAGAATGCGCAAAACTAAGTTCGGAAAGCAAAGAAACTCATGAAATCTTGGGAAAAAGACATCTTACTATCATCGGTGAAATTCTTATAATCAAATCACTTAAACGATGCGCACGATGTTCCTACAACACGACGTTACACCACCACGACGTCAAAGCGAGCTTTCTGAAACTTTTGACGTTCATGTATTCAATTTGTAAGTTTCATTTGCTTGTTTTATGTAGTTGGTTGATTTTAAATATATCTCTATTAATTTTGTGATGTCTATTTACCATGAATTTATTTGCCTCAAGTTGTGGGATCGATTAAATAATTTTTACTCTTAAACCACCTTAAAATGTTGTATTGTCGTAAGTAATGAACTTGAAGGAAAGAAAAATGGGACAGCAGTATTAGTCCGGCGGCTACAAGCATATTTCTGGCGAATTGTGCACATCCTACTACAAGCATGACATTTGGCATAGACCTTCCGCAACTATTTGTCTTTTATTTCAGATAGGGAGGCATTTGAAAAATATGTCTCACTTCCTGTAAAATTCAAAATGGCGGACATCATACTGAAATCAACCCTATATCGAAGGCTAGTATGTGAAAAGGTGTTATTATCATGCTACTAACATAATATTTGGTACCAACCTTTGTTATATACTACTGTTGGATATATAATATAGATAAGATGTCTTCAACAACCCTACTTCCGGTAAAATCTATCATGGCGGATATAGTACTAGAATAAGCTTTTTTTTAGGGATGGTAATTGAAATGTGTTTTAATGTAATGCTACTATCATTACATTGGGCAGGGACCTATCTTTTGTACTCCTCATGGATACAATGTATAAAACATCTCTTTAAAAACCTTACTTCCGGAAATATCCAGAATGGCGGACATAGACATATCAATTTTCTATTTTAATTATCAACTTTTTTCAAAATGTAAAGAAAATGTTTTTGTTGGTTTCTTTTTTTTTGCTTGTCATTAAACTATTGGTAGTTAGTTATCCTCAAAACTACTAATTTTATTCTATTGTAAATTTTTAAATCACACTTCCGGTAAAAAAAAAACCAATATGGTGTAAATTTCAAAAATGAGTCTTAGATAGATTGGTTAAAACAAAATGAAATTACTGAAGTACTAAAACATTTTTTCAAATTACTGCTATTTGGCTAAAAATACATGTTTATGCACAGTCACCACCACATGCAAACACAGCAGTACACGGGAGACCCGATTTTCCACATTAACAACGACCGCGAAATCCTCTGTATCTGTATATGTATGCATACGTTGTCGATACCAACTATGGCTTTAACGGTTTGAGAGAGCGCCGCCGATTTATTGACGAAGCGTTAGAGCAGATTTAACGTTTTCTACGCTTGATGCACGCACTACAGTGTCGTCTAGCTGATTCGACGCGATCACTGTCTTTACAAAGAATGAGATTGAGTATTGTGGTGTTTTGCTGAGTGGAATGTCAAAACACTTAGAGTGATTCTTTACTTGCTTTTCCACAGTATTTGTTGCGTGGTATTCTTCGAACTTCTTGACAGTTATGATTCTCATAGGACGTCCTTTTTTGAGAAATTCGTCTGGTTCAATAGCGGGAATCAGCCCCTAAACCACTTTGTACATAAATATCAACTTCTAGCTTGTTCGTCTTGCAATTGTCTGGAGGTATGGTAGTTCCAGTTGGGCAAGCATATTGGAGACACACCCGTCCTCTCTTGACTTGTAATCTATGGTGACAAATCTTGCCGCTTGCCGTTGTATCCTTGCTAGCTTATTTATGTTTGTTACCGTGCAGGGGTCCCATACTATGGATCGATATTCAATCTTTGATCAACGAGTGAGATGTAAGCTGTTTGTTTGCAATCTTGTGGGCAGTATTTCAAGTTTCTTCTTTGAAAGCCTAGTGTTGAATTTGCTTTCTTTGCCACTTTAATATGTGGGTGGTCCATTTGAGGTCTTCCGAAATTTGTAGGCCTAGGTACGGGTTATATTTGACTTGTTGTAGTATGTGTCCATTTAAACTGTAGATTTTATGGCTTTTGTTTCTGATGCTTAGGATGTAGCATTTTTTGGCATTGAACCGCATTCCTCAGTACATCCACAATGTACAAGTTTCTGACAAAATGATGAGGCCGTAGAAAGAGTTATTTAAAAGTTATCATCATTGTCCCTTCGCCATACATTAGAGCCTGATCTGGGTAGCATAAGATTCAATTCCCAGCTCGTCCCCCTAAACACCTGCCTTAGTATATTGCACGTTTTACATGCTGGAAAAAACTAGACCAAGTTGAAAGAATACCCTCAATTAGTCTTCCCTTTTGCGCAAATAGTTATTTTCTTGATTCGCTAACCGTGTCAACCCCATCTGATGAGTTTGTGTAATCTTACAGTTGAACCTCGGTGATTTAGGCTGATCAATCATCATTCTTTATTTCAAAATCACATTTCCAAAAGCCATCAATGTCTATCACGCAGTCTTTTTTTCCTTTTCAAGCAATCAGAGAACCATATCACAACTGGTAAGGACATGGATCATAATAAGTATGTGTAATCACTCATTGCCAGGTGCATTTGAAAGGTCATTGATATATATGTATCCAAAGCTTTTTGTCCTCCCAAACACAATCCATAGTTCGTCTACCCCTGTCAAGGAATAGCGAAACAGTAACGACTATTCCAATCATGACTCGTTTTAGTTCGTGTTTCATTGCATCAGACACATGCACCATGATTCTATTGTCAGACCCTTAATGTGAACATTGTGATAAACTTGAAATACATCTCGAGGTAGATAAGATAGAATATCATGAGCACTTGTTATAAGAAGCAAGAACTACATTTAGGGGAAAAGGGAATACACAGACGAATTAAGTTTTCATTCGCAACAGCTTGCTCAATAGATTGTGAGGAAAGGGTAGTTGTATCAACAATTACTCAGGATGTTCTGTGTTATCCACCACATGGTGATATTTCAAGCTTAGCATCATGTTCACGTGAAGAGGCTGACACTTAAATCAAGATGCATGTGTCTAATGCAGTGAAACACAGACTTAACTGAGTCATGACTCCAACATTCACTGATGTTGCTGTGATTGTTGTTTCGCTTTTCAGTGACAAAGGGGCAGACAAACTTTGGCTTGCATTTGAAAGTGGGAAAAGCTTCAGATATATATCTATCCATGACCTTCCAAATACACTAGGCATTGAGAGATTACACGTTTGCTGGAAAAGGAACTGCGTTATTGATATGGATGGTGTTTAAAGATGTGACTATCATTTAGAATGATGATTGATCAGCCAACATCACCAGATATGATTTTGACAATGTCATTGATAGAACGATACGTGGTTTTGTTGTAAGATCGAACAAACTTATCAGATGGGGTTAACGAAGCAAGAAAAATGTGTTTTCGGAAGAGGAATTACTAATTGAGGCTATTCCCACGACTCGGTCTAGTCTTTTTCAGCAAGTAAAACGTGCAATATACCATGGCTGGTACGAATGAGTAACAAGCTTGGCATTGGTTCCTATGCTAACTAGTCCATCGCTTATGAATGGCGAAGGGGAAATATGATCCATGGGAACCCTTTTGGACAACTCTTTGTGAGGCCTCTTCATCTTATCAGGAGCTTGTACATTATAGATGTAAGAAACAATACCACGATCATTGTAAATTTGGAAAATAAGCTCTCCCATTTTGAATAAACATGTATTTACGGCCATAAATAAGTCATTATAAACTTAAGATGTTTAAAAACTTTAGTGATTTTATTTTTGTTTTAATCAGTCTATCCAAATCTCTACACCGAAGATATGGATTGAGGACTCATCTTTGTAATTTACGCCCTATTGTTTTTTTACCGGAAGTGTTAATTTTGTATTTAAACATATATAGCTGAATAGAATTAGTGGTTTTGAGGATGACGTAAAGCCAAAAATTTAATGAACAGCTAAACAAAACCATTTTAGTTAAATTTTGAAAAATGATTAAAAAAAAAATGAAAATGAAAAACGATCAATATTTATATGTCCGCCATATTGAATATCACCGGAAGTAAGAGTTTCAAAAACATATATATGTCTTATACATTGTATCCATGAGAAGCACCAAAGAAAGGTTCCTGCACAATATAATGATAGTAGCAATACTTTAAAACACATTTCAAATACCCTCCCTGAAAAAAAGCTTATTCTAGTATTATATCCGCCATGTTGGATTTTACCGGAAGTAGGCTTTTTAAAGACATCTTATCTATATCATATATCCAAAAGTAGTACAAAACAAAGGTTTGTACCAAATATTATGATAGTAGCATGTTAATAACACCTTTTCACATACTAGCCTTCGATATAGGGCTAATTTAAGTATGATGTCCGCCATTTTGGATTTACCCGGAAGTGAGACATTTTTTTTCAAATGCCTCCCTATCTGAAATGAAAGAGAAATAGTTGAGGAAGGTCTATGCCAAAATGCATGCTTGTAGCAGGATGTGCACAATTTTTCACAAAGCCGCCGTACTATATACGGTTTTCAATAATTCAATTATAACAAAACCTTAATCGCAGGCTGCTAAAATTTCATGGTGCATATCATGTCATTGTAAATTTTTCATATCTTGATTCAACCCTAATACAAATATATTCGACACTCTGTAAGTAAATAAAAACATATTTATCCTTGATTAATTTGAATGGAATTGTATTAAAAATTTGCTTGACTTATAACTTGTCGAAATAAAACCAGTTAAATAAAATTACTAAAACCCGATCTTGAAAATTATTGTCCCAGTCATTTGAAGTTGCTTGCTTTAAAATGTACTAATCTTCTCCTGAATCGTCCGTATAATACGGGGTTGCATTAATTCAATAATACTGTTTTTGTCGCTGCTTCTGATAAGTCTTTCAGTTACCTCCGTTTCATACACAACATGCAGCGTGCTTTTTTTTTCGACAACCAGCAATTTTTTTTCAAATTTCACCACGCGATTCGTTTTAAGTATCAGGAATATACAATGGAACAAATTTTGCACATGTTACGTCGAAAAAAAGCGTATGTTTGGATTTTTCGAAGTTTGGACAAAATGGCTAGCGTTTTGTAATGTTTCGTAGCATTTTATTCCTGTAAGACCCAAACATGCAGTTAATAATACAAGAATCTAGACTTTATATACTTTTCGTGTATCTAACTTTTGTTTTGGTGAATTATAAATTACTTATTGAAATATCAGGTAAAAAAACCCGCATTAATTGCTTGGACAAATGAAATATCAACTTGGACAAAATGGCTACCGCTTGAAAAACGATTGTATAGAGATGGTTTTATAGAATCTACAATTTTTGAACTCACGAACAATGAGGCAAATTTTTGTTCTTTCGGTAGATGTTATAATTATCTCACATTTTTTAGACATTTTTAGCTATGTCTACTTATAAAACTACCTTTCAGTCGTTAAGTCAAAGAAAAACGTCATTGGACATTTTTCTTATTCCAGCGTATACGTAATATGCAGCAACCGAGTCAAACGAAATTCGACAAAAGAACGACTTTAATTTAACCGAGAACTGACACACTTCGTTGCTTCTGCCAAGTTTCGGGAAGATCAGAGAATAAGATATAGGATAAATATATTTATCGGTAATTTGGGCATTTTTCCTTTGATGTGTACTCGCTTATAATGTCAGTATCAGTGTACTGTCCTTGATATGAAAATTATTGGGTCAGTTCGTAATTGACATGCGCTAAAGTAGTGCGGAAGAATATGTTTTTTTTTTGGTAACCAATGAAAACGCGTTACGTCACGCATATCATTAACCGCTTTGCCGAAACTATAAAGTTATGTCGTTCTCGCAACTAATGTAAACAAACCGAAACATCGTGTTACTTCCAACGAAGACAAAAAGTATTTAAATAAAATGCTTCATTATACGAAAAAGATATTTTCTTTAAAATTAAACACCAAAAATACTGATAATTAAAAAAAAAAGTAAATAGTATTGTAAGTCACGTTCTAAAAAAATCGTCTGCTTTCATAAACATGGATCCCTACTCTGCCGTCTTTAACGAATATCTTGACCCATTATACTTGGGAGATGACTATGAAGTTCCACAATTTGATGTCCAATATACACAACCACAAATTAATTATTACACCTTTAAACCAGCTAAAACCCCCTCGCCAATAAAACCAAATGAAAATAAAAAAAATGAAGTCAATATTACTGAAACTGAAACCCAGCCACAAACATTACAACTCCAACAAATACCTGATCTAGATTTCCTTGATGATAGTTTAACAGCACAAATTTCAGAGCTACCAAATTGTGATTTTGAAAAGTTTTTAAGCAATATATCTGAAGAAAATCTCAACAGTATGGCTGAACAAAACGCAAAATTTCACAGTAGATTTGTTACAAATGATGAAAATGAAAGGGCAACTTTTATTGAACAAAGAGAAAATTCAAATACCATTAGGAAAATGAACTCAGCTGTTAAAACTTTCCAACAATATCTTATAAATGTCAAGGCAGAATTTAGGGAAATACATACGATGCAACCGCAAGAGTAAGACCAGTACCTGCAAGAACTTTTTGTAGGTATTCGGAAAGAAGTAAAAGTAAAAAAACAATAATGACATTCAAGAAATTGAAAGAGAATATCAACCTGGAAGTCTTGATGACTTTCAGTCAATGATCAACAAACACCTAAAAATGAAAGAATATCCATTGGATATCATGAGGGATGACCAATTAAAGAAATCGCGGGATTGCTTAACCGCTAAAAAAAAAGCATTTGAAACAGCTAGGCCTTGGAAACCATCCTAATGCTGCAGAAGCTTTGGAGTCTGAAGACGAGGAGGAATTGTACAGATCAGGGGGTTTTGGTACTGATGATCCGGACAGTTTGTTAAGTACAATTTGGTATATGAATACCATTCATTTCGGACTACGTGGTTCTCACGAACATAGACAATTGAAGTGGGGAGATTTGAAACTGGAAACTGACAGAAATGAAAACCAGTGCTTAAGCTACAATGAAAGACTAACTTAAACAAGAGATGGCTCAAATACAAAAAATACAAGAGCATATGCTCCTAAATCCTGGAGCAATCCAGAATATGAGAGGAAATGCCATATATCAACATATCTAAAGGTCATTATTATCAATATATTTCAGTAAAAAATTTATTTGCTAAGGTATGCATACAAAAAAAAAACATTCATAGATATCAATAACACAAAAAATATATATGTTATGTGAATACAAATAAGACAACTAGTCATCACGTAAACCACAAAAATCCAATGAATATCCATATCCATTAAACAGCATATTTAAATCAAGTAGAAATTACATGTACATGAAATGACCTGTTGCCACGTCCTATTACTCAAACCAATACATTTGAAACTCCATTTATTATCAACATATAACTCCTTTGATGAAAAATTGCAATCTATCCAGTAACTGAGAAGTACTACAATCAAATATAAATGCAGCACATAAACAGTAACCAGGAAGAATTGACAATTGTAGAAGTTTGACACAAACTTGTGAAAACCATTTATATTCAATGTTATATAATTATGCAACCAAAGGAAAATTTAGAAAACTGACAATGATTAGATTTCAAACTTTTCATTCATTATAAAAAAATATATGTGGTATGATTGCAAATGAGACAACTGTCCACAAAAGACCAAATGACACAGGCATAAGTAACTATAACTACAAGTCACCATTCGGCCTTCAACAATGATCAAAGCCAATACCGCATAGTCAGCTATAAAACACTGCCGTATGACATTGTAAAACAATTCATACGAGAAAACTTTCATTGTTGTTTTTCTATTACTAGCAGATCTGTGATACATGTAGTGCAGACCAAAAATGTAAAGGTGTTTACTGTAACCTTATTTTTATCCCCTTCCATTTCATTTTTTCTGTTTTTGATTCAAATCACTATTATAATAACACCTTTGATCACATAGTCGAATGGAAAAAAATCACTACCAACCCTCTTTTTCTCAGCTTGTAACGGTAAACACTTATACTTTTTTGATTGGCCTAAAAACCTGATCCTTATTTGGAAAGCTGCGACACTCACAGTTGAAAACAAGCACTAATAAAGAAACAATTTTGCTCCCAGTATAGAAAAAAATTCCTTCTTGTCACATCATTGTCGTACAAACATTATTATGTGTTATCGTAACAATTCTGACAAGTACAGAAAATCTAAAAATACCATTAAAATATTCTTTATGAATGTCCACTTATAAATATTCCTTCTTTTTCAGTATCGTAGCAATAGACCAACAGAAACCTGCCAACCTGATTCACCTTTCTATTAAGGTGTCAACAGATCTGATAATGCAAAACATTGGTATGAAAATTAACCTTTGGGTGAAAAATCCCTAAAAAATTTAATGAAACAAGCTGTGGCTTAATCAAATGTTGAAAAAAATAAAAAATTGACCAATCATTCTGGCCGAAAAACTGCCATTACAAGACTATTGGATGAAGGTGTGCCAATAACTTCGGTACAGCAACACACTGGCCATAAGTCAGTTCAAAGCTTGAATAATTATGCCAAAAACAGTCTTAAGACCCAAAAGAAAATGTCGTCCATCTTGTGTCGAAATATATCATCTACATGTACTTCAACCAACACCAATGAATGTACTGTGTCAACTCTCACTGCACAACCAACTTGTCCAAATGAACAACAAACTGCACCTGTCTCAAGTTGTAATAAACCATGCCGGCCATATACTGCAACTAATGAAAATGAAACTGCCGTTCTTCCAATTCAAGATAAGACAATTTTTAATGTACAAAACAATGGACAAAATGTTGCCGATAATATGGACAGCTCAAATACAAATACATGTAACAATAATTTTCAACAGAAAATGAAACATTCTAGCCAAATGAACTATAATCAACTTTTTCCAGCTGGTACTATAATTCAAGGTGGAACTTTCAATATGTATTTTGGACAAAACCCACAAATGGCACAACCTGACAAAGAAAATGATCCTTCTTATTCCAAACCCAGTGTTCTCCTCAGTCCGTTTTAGCGTCGCGGTACCGCGACGCTATAATTTTTTACCGTGACGCTATAATATTTACCGCGACGCTATAATATTTTCCGCGACGCTATAATTATTTTGAAGATGCTATTTTTTCTTGCATGTAAATACATTACCACAAAATCGATCGATGTCCTAATTTACGAACTTTTGTGTAATTACCGCTTATTATCATAAAAATTTTATCACCTTTTAAATCTTTAGTTGTAATCCCTTCAATCTAACAATAGAGGCAATTAAGAGTGATTAAATAGGTGTTAATTGTAGTTTGGGTGAGAACTGATTGATAACTGTTCAAATATGAATACCCCAAGCTGACACTTATGACATGACCAATAACACGTGGCCCAAGCGTGATCCAAGCCAATGTGTAAATAAATATGGAAATGAAGAAAATGGAAATCATTAACAATTTAAAATCTCAGTTGAAATCATGGCAGAATTATTTGACTAATCACCACATTTAGTTAAACATGTCAGGCAGAGGTGGATCGTTATGACATCGAGCAGTGAGTCATGCTCACCTTCGTTGTTGACTGGAGATATCTTCACCATTGTACACTTACTTGAACATCAAACCGCCAACTGGGACCTCTCAGCAAGGAATGGAGATTACAAGCTAGTTATAAGATGGAAAAAATCCAGACAACATGAAGTGCAGACCGAGTCACCTACAACACAAAAGACACGGAAACGGTCATCAAAAGCTAGATCTGACAGGAACAAACGCCGTCTAGAAGCTTACATAGCCAAGAAGTCCGCACAATCGACGTCCACACCAACGACAAGTGAGAATGGAGAACCCGCTCAAAATAAATGTCTAGAAAATGACCCCGATGTAGAGCTTACCAACAATACCGAAGAGAACGGAGAAAATACCGCTCAACACACAGAGGTAATGATTACACAGGAAGAACCGTTAATCACAGTACCCAATGTTGACAGAACACTATCCTGTAAACCACACGAGGATCCCGCCTGCACGACCGGTGCCGAGGGTCAACTTTCAGCAAGTTATGCAGGAATGGAAAAAATTAAAACTGAACGAACTTCAAGATACAGGATAGGTAAGATCACTCTCGACCTCCCACAAAAGACATTTCTGTTCGAGGTAGAAAAGGAAAACAGTTTTATCCTTGTCTATTCAGACAAACTGTACCCTTATAAACTAATTGAAAAAGAAAAAGATCCGACTTTCTATAGCGCCATCAAAAGAAGTCATGACCACTGGTTAGACGTACGAGACAAGAAGAATTTCTTGTACTCAGAAGAACATAAATTGAACATCGAAGAAGTGGCTAAGAAGAACAATTTGAAATTGAGAAAAATAGATAAAATAAAGGCTATATGAGCCGAAACCCGTTAAATACCCTTAACTGTTATATCTTTGTGTTAACGGGGCGATATAAGCCCACCCCTTTTCTTGCCCTAAAAAAAAAAAAAAAAAAAAAAAATGAAATCATGGCAGAACCGTCTCCTAAGAGAAGAAAAACTACGCAAGGTAGTTCGATGTTGTCAAAATGGCTGACCAAACCAAGTTGTACACTTACGCACGATTTAGTTGCCGAAGAGATGAACATCAATCGTGACCCGGGAATGGAGATTGAAATACTCGAGAACCCTACTACTCAAACCAAACAGACACCTGCTAAAGTCAGAATATCTGGCGTTGACCCAACCTGGAAGAGATCATTTCCTTGGTTGATCATAACGGAAGACAAGTCTGGTACGACGACGATATGAAATATTTGTTTATTAAATAAAATTTATTCCCAGTCCCATATTCAGTCTCAAAAGCATACAGGATTATATATTAATGTATTAAATTCAATATTATTTTTTTGCAAAATAATTGGAAATCATGTCTTTTTCAAATTAATTGAATTAAAAAGATAAAATATTTATATCTTAGTAAATCAATTTTTTTAAAAGTGTACGGTATAATTATAGACAGAAATTCATGTCTGATTTAATTCTATAAAATACGGTTTAGAAATTTAAAAGAAATTTATTTAACTAACTGTTCTTTGAAAGAAAAAAAAATATATGAAAATAATAAATCTTTTTATTTTATAGGTATGTTGTGTACTTACTGCACTAAGCACGGCAAAAAAGCAAAAAATGGTACTGACACATGGATCGGGACACCCTGTACTACACTTGTTAAAGAGATCTTGAACAGACACCAAAAGTCCAAAACCCACCAAGAAGCTGCACAACTAGAGGCTCAATCTATACTTGCTGGCAAAGGTCAAGGTATCCAAGACTCACTCACTCAGCACTGCACCCTGGAAAGGACAGCACTCATTGGAGCTTTCAGATGTCTGTACTGGTTGGCAAATGAAGAGATCCCACATACTACCCACTTCAAATCCTTACTGGAACTTGCAAAGACCTTGGGATGTGACTATCTTGACCTGTTACACAAAGGAGACAACGTCAACTACACAAGTCAACGCACTATGCAGGATATGCTTCAGATCATCACCCAACAGATCCAACTACCAATCATGCAGGATTTGAACAGCAGCACCTACTATTCCATACTAATAGACGAAACTACAGATATTTCTATCGTAAAGCAGATGACACTAATGGCAAGATACTTTACACCCAACATGGAACTGAAGACCACATTTCTAGAACTAATAGATCTACCAGATGGCAAAGCTGATACGATCATGACTTCCCTCAAGAGCTTCTTTACCACTCACCAACTGGATACCAGCAGACTCATTGGTTTTGGCTCAGACGGGGCGTCAGTTATGGTTGGGAAGAAAACAGGGGTAATATATTTTGTTATTAATAAATAATAATCAATTGGCTCATAAATCTGAAAATGAATATATCTGTATTTTTATTTTAATACAAAGACAATTAACATATTAAACATGTTTTCTAAATTTTATTTATATTTTCCAGGTTGCTACCCAGTTGAAGGCTATCAACCCAGAGATGTTGAATGTACACTGCATAGCCCATAGACTTGCAAGAGAAAATTTGTTATCGAATCTGACAGTGATGATGAATAAAAATATTGTGTTATAATTAGGGACCAATATTAGTTCTGACTTCTGTTGATTTGCAAAAAATTTATATAATTACTGAATATTGAAAATGAAATACCAGTTAAGAAAGTTTATTTTTATTTATATTTACACTGAAATAACTTGTATTGTGTTTTGTTTTTTTGTGAGGGGGAGGGGGACTATCTAAATAATAATATTTTCCAGTCGTTTAAAAATAACATTGGGGTCATTGCTTTTTTGAATAGTGACCTTATTAGACTTTTTAAAAATGTGATGAAATCTATAGACTATAGTGGCTAGACATTTTGTAAATACAAACAATAACAAGGGAAGTATGTTTGCCTCTCGTCTGATTTTTAATGCAAATGTTCAAATTCTTAATTAAATTATCTTTATATTATCGCCGTACATGTCACATGTGTACATTTTGGAGGCAAAAATGCCGATGCCGATGGGGAAGTAGGTCAACTCAAAGTGAAAATTTGGCATTGTTGGATTTGAACGTGATATTTACTGAATAAAGGTTGCTATGTTCACTTACATTGATGCTCTTCTTCTTTTTAATTCATATTGTGCTGCATGACATTACCGTTCAATGGATAAAATCTTGTTTTTCTCTGAAAAAAATCTCCGACAGCTTCTTCCATCTTGTCAGCAAGGCAGTTTAAACTTGATTGACGTCATGCGCCAAATGAATGGGCGACGCACTACTTATGAAAATGCGCAATAAAATAGTGCCAAAAGTTATTTGCTTATTAAAACAGATTTTTTTTTTTTTTTTTTTACAATTTTGATAAATTACCGATAAACAGAATGAAGGCCTTTTTGTTTTTGATACTGACTTTATCACGGCGAATATCAGGCTCGCCCTTCGGGCTCACCTGATATTCGCCGTGATAAAGTCAGTATCAAAAACAAAAAGACCTTTATTCTATAAGAGATATTAAAACAGTTGTTTAAAAATGTCAAGTTTGACATCCCTTTTTTTTACATAGCTTTGTTGTTTTAATCCTCAAATATACTAGATATTACTAAGCATATGACCAGGAGCTATAAGAACATAAAGGAAAACATATACTGATTTAGTTTTTATAGTGGTTAGTGTTTGTTAACATTTTATTTTGTTTTGCGGAGAAAATTTCGAAGATTCTGTTTTAAATCCTAGGAGTTGTAGGAACAGCGTGCGTGACGTTTTAATATTCCACAATTCACATACTTAGCAAGTATGACAGTCATAAATAAAACGCATAGTGACAATCTAGAAAGAGAAATTTTCAATTTCATTCGGAACGGTAAACAAGATTAAGTCAAAAGGTCAACTCTCATAGCAGATTACAGTAGAAGAGGACTCAATATGATTGTATCGACAGTTTCTTAAATACACTTAAAATTAAATGGGTATCAAGATTAATGGAGTCAAAACATGAAAATTGGTCAATTATTCCGAGATTCTTTTTTGATAAATACGGAGAAAACTTCCTTATCTTCAAAATGAATTTAGAACTGAAAAATTTAAAACCACTTAAAATTACATCTGAATTGCCAGAATATTATCTAGATATTTTAAAATGTTGGATACGATAAGGTGGAGGTCAAACTAAATCATCCGCTACCTTTAGAGAAATACGTAAAGAAATTATATGGGGTAATAAAAAAATAAGAATAAGAAATAAACCATTATTGATGCTCGATTGGATCAGAAGAAATATAATCTATATTAATGAACTTATTGATGAAGACGGTAAAATTAACGAAAAGACAATATTGCGTAAGTCGGAAATAAAACACAACTGGATAGCCGAAATAACAATACTAAAAAAGCTTTTCCAAAATGTTGGATAGATATCTTGAAAACAAATAAATCTGTTAAAACCCGAGTTAGTATTAACGATAAAATAATCAGAATGAATGAAACAGAAATAGATTTAGCAGATCTTGATAACAAAACCGTCTACACTACCAACAATTTGCCTAAACTTTACATGTACATTAAATGTCCCTATATAAACAGTACTTTTAGGAAACATCACTAATCAGTACATTAAATGCCGCTAAATAATCAGTACATTTCTTACCCATACATTTTCAGAACATTAATTTATACATCATTTTTAGTAATGTTGAGAAAAAGTTGTGTACAGTACTGAAAATTTCAGTAATTTTTCAGTACTGTATAATTCAGTCATTTTTCAGTACTGAAAATTTTAGTCATTTTTCACTACTGTATATTTCAGTCATTTTTCAGTACTGAAAATTTTAGTCATTTTTCAGTACTGTATATTTCAGTCATTTTTTGAAAATTTTAGTCATTTTTCAGTACTGAAAATTTCAGTCATTTTACAGTACTGAAATTTCAATCATTTTAAGTACAGAAAGTTGTAGTCAAATTCAAGACCTAATAAAAAAAAACTCGGTTATGCTATCACAAATATCATAAGCCCCAAAGGTGAGTTGGGAATAGATATATGGTCCCTTTGTCCTGTTCCGACCGGCAGTTAAAAGCTTGTTAAAGTTGGGCGGCCGTCTTCCTGTGCAAGATGTATCAAGTTTGTAGCTACGTCCTGTCAGAATGCAAATGGCGTTGAGAAACCTTGCAACAACTCTTCCTGTTGCGTGGCAAAATTTCTGTCCCTATCTAATATACCTTTATTTTCCAGTGGAAGTCGAAATTCCCCCCGATCAACATCCCGGTGGGCCTCTATTATTACAAGACCTACTAGTACCTTTCGTATTTATTGTTAAATTGTTCTCGTCCTGAACCTTCGTGAAATATTTGTCACTGGGAATAAAGCAATCAACAATCAACCAATCATCAACAAATATCATAAGTTGGTTTGGGATAAAAACAAGTATTTTATTTTATATGACCACATTCTTTATGTGCCTGTTTCATGCCACGACTTCTCATTTTTGATTGTCGTTATTTGTTGTATGTCATAATTGGTGTTATTCAATGTTTTTGACGTAGATCAGTGCGGGTTTTTTTCCTTACGATTAGTTTCGCTAGTTATCAAGTAGACTTTTACAGCTTTCCATGCGCAATGATGTTGTCATTGTTGATTTATGTGAAAGACGGAAAAGGAGCTGTCATACAGACAGTCATATTCAATCACATAAACAACAAATACAAAACCATCAGACAGAGGTCGCCAATACAGTTCTTCAATATTTAGCAGTCAACACCATACAAGAAGTTCTGAATAGCTCCGACAAAAACAAATAGATGTCATTTAGATGTACAGCACAATGTCAGAATATCGTTCATCAAACTAAATGTATAACTACACAAAGACATATCTATAACATGACTTTGTGCGACTTGGGACAGAGGTGCATATTATTGTGGCGGGTTAAACCGATTATGTCGACATCTGACGTTGAACATTATGGTTATATATATATATAGTGTCCTTGTTCTGTTGTTGTTAGTTGGGAGGCATACCACATATCCTTGTTTTAATAATAGAACTAACTATGTAGATTATATATGCAGTCGTCTATATCAAAACTGTTGCTCTTTCATACTTTCTTGGAGCACTTGAAGAATTGCAATGAAGTCTTTAATATAGTTCACGTTTCTCCTATAGATAAAAAAGATTCTTCTGATGCCATGACAGTTTGTTATTAGTAATAATTTCAAAGTAATTTTAAAGAATAAGCACACGTTTCGAGATATTTTTACAACATGAACCTTAAACCAAGTCAGGAACCTGTAGTCTAGTGGTTGTGGTTGGTTCATTTCGGTCATATTTGTTGTTTGTAAATTGTTTTGTTATACATTAGGCAGTTAATATTCGAATATGAATTGTTTCATATTCATATTTCACATGTTTAAACCTTTTATAGCGACTTTTACTCACTATCAAGGCCGTACAGTTGACTACAATTGCGTATATCTACCTAAAACTTTGGTGAATTATAGTTGTGTCATTGAAAAGTATAACCACATTCCTTATGTTTACCAACATTGATATTTTCTATTCAACGGCAAGAAAACAGAACTTTGCTTTTTATTATTCTTTGTGTGGTTTTAATATAGCATAAGAATTTTGACAGCAGTAGATTTTGAATGTAAAGCTGGACTAATTTGTATGGTAGTAAGGCAGAATCCAATTAAAATACATATTCTAAATATAAAAGAAATATTAGTTAAACCCCTACGAAACAGTAACCCTTCTACCGAAGATATTTCAGTCTATTACTATATGGAGTCTAATTCGGTTTTCATCATCTTTTACGTTACAAGTAAAAAAGCGTTCAATTGCAAAAAAAAACTGCATTTTTTTTGTCCTTGACCTAAAGCACTTTCAAAATCACGGTTAGTGTAAACGAATTATCTAAACTACTGTTACAGACAAATGTTCTACCTATGAAATTAAAGTGAATCGAGCTATCACATGATTTTTTTTATGGGAAATGAACACGAATCGAGCCTTCACAAGAACTTAACAGTAACTGAACATATTTTAGATAATATTATAGAAAGTAAATATGTCTTCTTTTTTTTTGTAGTGAGGATGTTTTATACAACCTTTCTTTTACTATTTCTTTCTTGTTGTTCAAATTTCTTGGTCCTCAACAATAAAAGTCAGTCCTGTAAGCTCTAACCAATAATGTCTCAAATACAACTTATAAGATGCAACAAGAATGCTCAAGTTGAAACGTCTCGCCTGCTTTTCTATTCACGAATTATTTTATGCTGATAGTCCAAGGATAGAGTTTTAGTACAAGTTTCACATCTCTACACATTGTCAAAGATCCATGAAAATGAATTCAATGTGATATAAACCAATTTAAGCCAGAAAGACATGTATAGCTGACAATCATTACACACACGTAATATAGTTTTGCTATTGCTTACATTATCTTATACAAGGAACAGACAAAACCATGAAAATTACATATTGACCAATGAAGCATGAAAAAATAAAGTAAAGGTGACTCGTCAGATGAACCCTGCTAGACAAGACATTTAAGTCATGAAATCAGTCATACACTAGATCTAGTTGTATCTATTGCTTAAAGAAATCGACAAAAACAAAATTTAACATTGACCAATGATTGATTGATTGATTGTTGGTTGCTTAACGTCCAGTGCATTGACCAATGACCTGTGCAAATTAGACAAATAATAGTACACAAGACACATAGAAAACTAATGAATTAGCAACACGAACCCCGCCATGGGTTTGATCTCGGGTGCTCCTGAAGGGTATGCAGATCCTACTCCAGATATAAATGTAGCACCCATCCTGTTGCTCATGTTATTACAAACCCGGTAATGAGTCCAATTCGGTAGTTCACTATTAGGTAAGTGAAAAATTAACATAACAAAAATAGAAATTTGTTTTCAAGTAGTTGCTTGACAATGAAAATGAGGTCAAGGCCAACAGACATAATACAGACTTTCTTTATACATGTATAAGCCATATGTACACAAGGTATGAAGCCTCCAGTTCAAGTCAATTACCATATAAAAAATCAAGCTCAATAAAAATAGCTAACGCCGTAGGATTGTTATCTGTATCTTTCGCATGTCACAGGCGCGACAATAAAGCAAAAAGAAAAGCAATGTCGTGTACATCGATGACTCGCATCCTGGATTTAAATTGTATTTGTTGATCAACTTTGAAACAAATAACTCAGGGAAAAGAGTCTTACTTAAAAAAGACAGAACAAAAGATGTTCATTCTTTTATGATTTTTTGTAATCCTTTTATCAACTTAATATTCTAAAAATAATGTATTCAAACGCCTATACCAAAGGTAGGAACCTTCTTTTTGCTTGTCTCATGTCAAAAAACATAAAAAAATCTTTGATGATTTAGTTTAGATTTACAATGGATAGCATGCCACATGTATCAAGTGTACGAATGACACGTTTGCCTTTTGATTTTTGTTTGGTATTTTTTATCGATTGATTGCTGTCGGATTCGAAGGCGGGTTGGTTTTTTTTGGGCTGGGGGATGGGGGGTAGGGACCAATTCCCCTATATGGAGCTACATAAATGGTTCAGGCATAAACTTTCTACATGTCCCACAACATGGAAAGGACTAAAAGTTTGAAAAAAAATATTTTTATTGCAATGTTTTGTACTTTTCATTTAAAACTAAATTTTCTTTTTTGAGACTTTATCTGTTATGTTCATACAATAATTGTAATTCAAATTGTATATTATTATGAACGAGCTTCTGGTTGGGAAAATATACACTCATGGCAAGTTATTACAGGTTCTTTCGGTCTCATTAAAAATACACAACTGTATGTCTCTTACATTGAAGTATTGTTTAAATGTTCTCTCCTGCACATAATTACTATTAGTATCCATGGATTCTTTCATTTATTTGTATGTTATATTCTAGTAGGATGTAGACAACTACTGTACATCAGATTCCTGACGTAGGACAGGTGCAAACATTTACAGCGGGATTAAACGTTTTAATGGATCCAAACCTTCTCCCTTTTTCTGAAACAATAGCATAACATCACAACAAAGAATAACATACGATAAAATATCAATTGGCAGACTTAACTCAATCAAAAAACGTATGATTAAACAATGAACGAATAAATTTGATCTGCGATATCTGAATACAAATGCACAGTTAATTAAATATTAGAGACAAACATTCATGACCAAAAAGCTAACAAACAAATTCAAACACAGGACATGACTGAGAAATATTAAACCAATCAATGTTCACTATAGAAAAAAACCGGTTTTTTTATAATCTTGAAGTTTATACAAATGTTGTAAGAATAAGTGAAAAATTGAAGATATTACAAATAATGAAAGCTGGTGTACAGACAAGATCCATATAAATAAAAATAACAAAAAAGCATTATAAACAGTATCAACAGGTCGAATTAACAAGAAAATACGAGTTGAGAGTACTCGCAGTTATTGACAGCTAGTTAAAGCCAAAACCAATAAATAATAAAAAATCATGCATCAGAGACTAAAATCGACTAAAACACATCACAGGGATTTAGTATTTTAACGTCATTAATAGTCAAAGAAGACATGACTTGTGCAATGCCAAAAATAAATGTATCGACAGGTAGTAGTAAAGTGAAGAGCGACTTCTATAGAAATAAAAGTTAACGTGTCTGTGTCTCTATACATCTCGCCTCAAAAGATAATGAAATTTAGTTATGTTTTAATTTGCTAATGACAATATCAATATTAGTGCCAATGTGAACTATATTCAGAGATCTTATTACAATATTGGTACGATAACCCTTACTTATAAGTTTGTTTAAAGGTTCGATGAGTTTACAAGGATCACATAGTGATTTCCTCGCTTTAAGTACAATATTACCATAAAATTTAGGATGTGAAATACCATTTTTAATAAGCTTTCTACAGGTATAGCCAAATTTATTAATCAAATCTTTGTATCTATGAAAGAATTTAGTAAAAGTTTTAAGTAATTTATGGTATCGAAATCCCTGACACAACAATTTACCAGTGATGCATTGATTACGTTCGTTAAAATCTATGACATCAGAACACACACGGGCAAACCGAACGAGTTGCGATATATAAACACCGTATGATGGAGCCAAAGGCACATCGCCGTCTAAAAAAGGAAAATTAACAATAGGAAATGAAAAATCGTCTCTGTTGTCGTAAATTTTAGTGTGAAGTTTCCCGTTTGAAATTGAAATGTCTAAATCTAGAAAAGGACAACTGCTGCTGTTTATGTTAGATTTAGTTAAAGTAAGTTCGTTTGGGTAAATTTCTGAAGTATATTTAGAGAACTCTGGATTATTCAACGAAAAAATATCATCCAGATAACGGTAGGTATTTTTGAATGTATCAACCAAATGTAACAATGATGGGTCTTTACTGAGTTTGGTCATAAACTGAGATTCATAGCAATATAGAAATAAATCTGCTATTAAAGGGTCACAGTTGGTGCCCATAGGAATACCTACTACCTGACGATACACTTTATCGCCGAAACGTACATAAATGTTATCAAGCAGAAAGTTTAAAGCTTCAAACATATCCTCACATTTCCAGTAAGTGTATCTAGCATACTTTCCTTTTTCGTTACAGAAAAAGGCCTTAAATGAGTTACAGCAAATAAAATTACAATGAGATTTTTCGAAAGACCATTTTATCGAATGCAAAAACTTTTTCTTTATAAGATTGTGTGGAAGTGTAGTGTACAGAGTAGAAAAATCAACAGAAACATCAAACTGTCAACAGAATTGTAAGGACCATTGAAAGCATGTATTTTATCTAAAACCTCTAAAGAATTTTTAACACTCCAAAAATAATTAATACCATTATTTTCATAGCTTTATTACAAAAGTTAATAACCAGTTCTTTGATAGTAGTAAGGGAGGTGGTTAGAAGCACTGATATATTAGAAGTAGAACACTTACTGGAAGCGGAGATGAAACGGAATTTAAATGGTTTTTTGTGTAATTTCGGTAACCAGTACATGGTAGGGACTTTCAAATGTTCGGAAGATGCTTTAAGCTGGGCAGTGGCAGTGGTATGCTTGTTAACGATTTGACTCTCTGTGGTGCGCACTGACCTGAATGTAGAGGAATTGATAATTTCGTTTTGAAGAACTTTCGTGTAGTATATGCGTCACACCACCACTACATTATTTGCTGCCTTGTCTGCCGGTACGAACACAAACCGCTCTGCGAGTACCTTGAGTTTGTTTTTTATTCTAGAAATGGGTATATCATGGTTCCTATTATTTATTTCAGAATTGTTTTCCAAATGAGATATTCGAATATCAACCGTATTCATAATTTTATTCAAATAACTGTCTAAAGATTTCTTATCGGATTTTTCACGTTTGCACCAATTTTTACAATAGGCAGACAGAGCGTCTTTAATGACCTGACGACACTGTTTCCAATCTATTGTAGATGGAGGACGGTAATTCGGTCCTCTCTTTAGAAAAGTTATGACTTCACGGTCATCGACGATGTTGACGTCTCCTGTGATAACATGACCATATGGAACATACTTAAAACTAGATGTTTCGCAATCTCAAGTGGAAGGAACATTATTTTCTATATTGACGTCTGTTGTAATTGACGTATAATTGAAAATCAAATTTCTGCTCGGTTTTTTATAAGAATACGAAATAATGGGTTGTTCTATATTATCAAAATATGGAGGTATTAAGCTATAGACAGAAGAGTCATTGAATATGCTAGACAAATTAATAAAATCAATACCTCTATTTATATATTTTAATTTGAGAAAATGTCGTTTATGATTTTCAGGTTTATCAATAATAGGAAAAAGCCTGTGATGACAAAAGGCTGTAATAATACGGGTGTATTCATAAAATGGGCTAAAAAAGGAAATTTTATCACACTCCAGAAAAATAGCATATAATTTACTTATAGGTATCTGACCCAGTTTGCATAATACTTGATGTCTGCCATTATTCTTTATTATAGATAACAGATCAGCAAGTGTATAATTTATACGATGTTTAATACGTTGATTACGGTTCTTGCGTTTACCATGAGACCTATTATTTCTAAGTCGTTTATCAACAATATTAATGACATCGATATGAGTTTTAGATATGTTCCCCTGCCCTAATATTTTATCATTTAGACCGAGAGGATAAGCTGTTTGAAGTCTTTTTATCCAAAACAATTCGCGAACTTCGCGTGATTTTTCAAATTGCTTGTGCGATTCTCCTGGTTGTTTTTGAACGGTTTCGAGCGGTTGGAATTTTATATATTTCAGATTATGATTATGCTTATCTAAATGCTGATATACTAAACTTTTGAATTTTTTGGGTCTACGAAAGCGGTAGAGATGTTCTTGATTTCTTCTGAAATACTCTCGTCCCGTCTGTCCCACATATTGAATACCACACTTCGGTTGGGTTCAAGTTACCACATATATTAGGTTTTGAGTTTTTCAGGTAATATCACAGGAAAAGGAGAGCGAAAAGGTTCTCCCGTTCACTGTTGACCTTATAGTATTTATATTAAGGTACAAGCCATGTGTGTCCGTTGTACCGATGTATATCATATATTCATTTATATATATATAAAATAGACTTTTAAATCGTAACCGATTGGTAGCCCAAATGTTTCGTCGATATGTTAATGTCAGTAACAAGTTACAAAACTTATGGACGGGTTCGATTCCCAGTGAAGGCATATAGAAATTCCAAAAATTAAAGGTAAGTTTTTAAAAATAATTGCATTAGTGAACAGAAATCAGGAAATTAGTCAATTCAAACTTAATGATATTAGGAACACAAAGGAAACAATAGAATATAATCTGGTGAGTCAATTTCAGCGACAGATTTAGGAAGCGTTGATTCTAGAAAAAGAATCCACGGTAAATGAATAGGCTGACGTCACCACAATGGTTTAAAGCTAAATATTTATTATTTAGAGAGTTTACGGGAGACCGACTTCTTGACTTTTGTCATGGCAGAAACCAATGGAGTGAAAGTTAAGCTTGAAGTTAGGAACACTTCTAGCCTATACAGATGGATCTGATCCATTATTTGGTACCATGTTAATTTGGGCATCGTCAATTTTCATTTTGAGAATCGTGCTATAAAATTTGGGCATCGTCCAACTTTATTTTGAGAACCTTGCATACAGATGGACCCGATCCGTCTCCGGTGGTACACCATTTGTGCTACCGTTATCAACAGCACAAGGATAATAGTGACGCTGAATTGTGCCCACTAGTCACCTGAACAGAAACGGTTAAAATTGAGTCTATACGCGACAAGAAATAGTACATGATTTCCGGTTTACAGTGAAAGTACGTTACTAAGGGGATACACAGTTTATGATTGCTGCTATACAACACGGATATGAACTTAATGCAAAGTTCCAGAATAACCATATTTCAAAGAATACTGTTGATAGTTATCAAAAGTACCAGGATTATAATTTTATACGACAGACGCACGTTTCGTCTACATAAGACTCATCAGTGACGCTTAGATCAAAATAGTTAAAAAGCCAAACAAATACAAAGTTGAAGAGCATTTAGGTATGGAACGCCGGAACTGTCTTATAGTGTAAATATTTAATGTGTTTTGTCCGTTTGCCTTTACGTCCTGTCATTTCTTCTTTATGTTATGTGCAGATGCCTTTATTTCCTGACACGGCATCTCTTTGTTATGTAAAATTAGTTATTTGTTTGGTCAAACAATTGTATGATATGTCATTGCTAAATTTTGTTGTGTAAAATATGCATTACATTATGCTGTAACTACTATATATTCTGTAAATACTTCGAAACTTTATGATCAACCACCTTTACATTCTCTCATATTTTATCTATGCTGTGTATATTCTTCTTGTACGTTAGTCAGTTAATAATTGCGTCCTGTCTCAAGTATTATTGTTAAGTCAAATGTTCTAGGGGGTTTGGTTTTATACACCTTTGTTCTATGTAAATCTCATTATATCATAGTCTTTTGGCGTTATGTTGTGTTTATACATATGTATCTCCAGTGAAAAACACAATACATCATGGTATAATTCATATGTAATTTGCCGAACAATTGAAACTCTCTGTGAGCATTCATTACGTCATGTGCAAATGCCTTGTACATTATGTGCAAATCACTAATACGTTTTGTGCAAACCTCGTTTACCCTATTTGCAAACATCGTTCATCCTGTGTGCAAACATCGTGTACCTTATGTGCAAACATCTATTACGTTATGTGCAAATACCTATTAAGTTATGTATAAAAACCACATCATTATTTGCAAACACTATTACGTTATGTGCAAATACCGCTTACATTATGTGCAAACACCATGTTAGTTATGTGCAAATGCCTATTACATTATGTCCAAACATCTATTACGTTATGTGCAAACACCTATTACGTTATGTCCAAACACCTATTACGTTATGTGCAAACACCTATTACGTTCTGGTAAACGCTTTTTTGACACAGATTAAAACAAAACGCATCAATGATCAATACGCATTTTGAAAATGAAGAAAATTAAAAGTTTGACCTTTCTAACAAACTGTTGATTTTTATATTAATTATATTGATTGGTATAAAAATGCTATAAACATACAATGTATCTAGTTTAATGGGAATTTATTTTGCTCTACTTTAAGAGTGTGCGTTATGCATCCATGCTTTGAAAATTTGTTCACTTTACTTGTTGAAAATTGTAGCAAATATACAGACACGACTTTAGTTTTCAAGAGGTGCAACGAAAAAGAACAATACGATATAAAAAAAAAGAAGATGTGGTGCGAATGCCAATGTGACAACTCTTCACAAGAGACCAGGATGATTTGTTATTACCCTCCCAGTAGGGTTTTCATCTACCGAGACACGTGTACTAGATTAATGCTACAAATGTAATGACGTCTCCCACGATTCATGTAGCAGCTAAGGAATCCTACAAAATGTTTAAGTTTTTTTGTTCGTTCATTTCCTTTAACAGTTGTGAATATTATTCTGAATAACCTTCCTAAGACTTATTATTTCCTCGGTCCCTGACAATGCGTGTTGAGACGGGTAGGTGTCCTGAAAAGGGGTGGTCATGTGACCTGCCTCTCTTATCTGACAATTTTTTTAAAACTAACAGGGATGTTGGAAAAATTTGATCCGATTTTGGATCAGACAGGTAGAAGGGTGTTACAAAAAGCTGCAATTTCTCCAAAAAAAAAAACCTATTCTTTTCATATTAAAAACTGCATTATCCTGTAATCCACAAAAATGACGTATACACATATTTTTTTCTGAATGAAAGGGTTATCAGCCTTGTTTCACCTTCACTTGCCATACTCGAAATTAAATCCTGCAACTTGAAACTCCAGATAATGACTTTCATTTATCCGTATTTGGTCCGATAACTTTTCGAACCGTGTCATCAAGAACGATACAAAAAAAATAATACATATTCTAGTAAATTGTAATTGTTTTCTTCTATTATTTTTTTTATAAGTGATATGCATATTGTTTATTTTGTTGTCTTTAAGAAGAAATAAATAATTGTGCTGCTAAAATGGTCATTATAACATAATTTTCCCTTTGAATTTCAGAAAAAAAACTGACTATAAAAAAAAAAAAAGATGCAGTATGAATGCCAATGAGACAATTCTCCACCAGAGACCACATGACAAAGAAATAAATAACAATAGATCTTCTTATGGCCTTTAAAGTCATAAGAAACCTCAAATTAAAAAAAAAATCATGCATATGTTGGATAGTTAGATAACTAAATGGATAGTTTTCATTATACAACTTATGTACATATACTTTTTTCTAAGGAAAATTCTTTAATTTGTCCACATTTAGAAAAAGTTTATTTGAATTTAATTGCTTGCTTCCAGGAAGCAATTCGCCGACATATTTTCCGTATGCATAGTGACCCGAGCGTAACCCTCCTCGTAAAAATCCGGCGATCGCAATACGCATGGATCTGTCATTAAAATAAACAATTATCTGATTGTACATGTTAAACACGTGCTCAATACCCATGCTTTTGTTATTTATTTACTATAAGGCGACAATCGGTAAACTTCGGCCTTAAAACACGGCATTTAATGAGCAGCCATATTTGTTAACAGACAGAGAGAAAAAAGTTGACGATTATACGATATATTTGCGTAAAATATGACAAAATCGTGCACAGAGTTTTAAGTTTATGATATATGCATACATTGATTCAAGAATTGGATAAACATTATTTTTCACCACTCACTGGTTTCATATGACTTTAACGAAAAACCCATACCGCATAGTCATCTAATCTATTTATTTGTCTACCCCATTTAATTTTTCATCAGTTTTTAAAAAATGATTACAGTTAAGTAATTCGCTTTTATCCTGCAATTAGCTAGTTATTGTATACAAATAAGGGGTAAACAACATTTTTTTTTGCTTTGTTAGTACATGTACAAATAATTTTTCCTGCTACCCGCTTCCATGTTGATCAATCGGTAATATGGATATTTCTTTCTGGGTAATAGTTCATTTTGGGGTTTTCTCCGAGTCCGCGTTTCAATAATTGTAAAATCAGAGACAATGGTTAAGATTTAAACAACTTATTCTCAAATACCAGCTGTAAATTGTAAACAATATATGTGCATTGTCAGAAATATAAAATGTATTAGTTCTCGCTGCGAAACAGGAGAACATTCGGTAAGCCTCGCTTTTCGTCCTGTTTCTCAAGCTCGTACAAATAAATTTCACGTTTACCGACAAAGTACATTTATAATCAATACATTATTCCTCAGTTGTTGATATGAATTTATCTTTTTGTTCAACATTTCAACGAATATCGTCGTATAATTAAGAAACATCAACCTATTTTCCGAACGGAGAGTCATAAATTCAATGAATATTATTGCGGGATATACGGTATAAACGGTAAGATTCGATGCGTTTAGTTATGAACGCGAATGGTTCGATAAATATAGCTAAATTCACAATTAAGCCAAATGTTCATAAAAGGGATTTGCTGCACATCATTATTTTAAGAAATCTTATTCCAAAAAATATAAAATTTCATCCAAATAGATTTTTGTGGATCTAAATGTTATCATTCTAAAATATGTTTTGACAGTTTCCGTTAAATATTGGCATTTTTAGATATATCGGTCCCCCTTTTCTCGGCTACTGTAAAAGCGAGACGTTATTTTTTTTTTTTTTATTAATAGCTAGCGAGGCCTGAAGTTCATATGATTCAATCCAAAGTATCCTCAAAGTGCAGAAACAATCTTGAATTGATGCAATCTTTTCGCCTTGAAATCGGCGTAACATATTTAGTCAAAATTCTTTTTAAAAAAAAATCACCTATTTAACGAAAAGAAAACTGTGACAGACTTTAAAACGAAAGGGAGTGCTTAAATTCTTCTGTAATTTTCATGCTACTGATTATAAATTAAGAAAGTTCAATTGCCATGGATTGTATTGTTGGAATTTAGGAACCCTCTTGTTCATCCGTTTAAAGCACCATGAAACAATCGCCAGCTAACTCCCAGTTTTCAAAAATCTTTAAATGTGCAGTATGTCATTGATACGATTTGAGTTCTCAAAATGAATCAAGATAAAATAAGGATAATAAGACATTTAAAAAAAAATATCAAACCCTTGTTATGTTTTATAAATTTTTGAGAACATCTTTATGTTAAAGATATTAATCAAAGTACTGAAGTGCTGAACATCTGATGACCGAAAGTTCTTTTGGACGGTCACAAGCACTTGTATCAGAAAACCAAATCACATATCTTTACCTGAAAGACACGTTAAAGTACAGATATATATCTGTGCGTGGATGATAAATGCAACCTCATCGTAGAAGTGATACAAATCAATAACCTTTGGTTTTTTTTTTGGGTGTACAATATTTTAATATTTGTAAATTACAGTTACATGTATATATATTTTTTATCCATTTGTATATCATTCTATTGCACTATATTAATTATAGTGCTGTGCAAGTGCATGGTGGACACTCTTCAGTAATAATTCGATTTTTCTGATAGATTGAATTTGAGTGGGCATTCATATTTTCCAGCAAAACATTCAATGTCCCACGCAGAGAGAGGAAGCAAAGAAATCTGCATTGGAAATTGCAAACGTTCTTGAGATATTCTTCCGCATGCGGTAACACACTTTTTCTGTACGTGTGTATAAATATTAAAGATGTTTTACTTTTTTCATGTATCTAACGAGTTTAACGACATTTTCATATCAATAATGTATGTTCATTTTTAGGAGTATCCATTTGAAATGAATTAAGAACAAGTGATAAGGAATGTAATTTTGCACTCGATAATGTCCGCGTATTTATTATTATCATGTTTATAGATCGGTTACAATCTCAAAACGAAGGTTACGTAATGGAAATTTAGGCGACAGCAATACACATGAATGCCCTCACGGTCATCCGATGTAAAATGAATAGAGAAGTTGTTCATTAAGATATCATTAGATAAACAAACACACGGACCTAATTTTTTTTTCTCTTTTTGTTTTCTCATTCAATGACCAGTGGCGGAACCAGAATTTTTGAAAATGATGGAGCTGCGTTTGTTGGTTCTATAAGCAGTTTGATTAAGAGGGGTCTCTGGACTCAGTTTTGCCAACTCCCTGCTAATTCAAAAAAACAAATACAAGATAAGAGGTGGCGGGAGACTATCTTCGTCCACGGTCAATATAATCTGAATAGACGCATATATAATGTGTTGACCTTGTCAAAAGTCTATAATTCATAAATGTAATTCGGCACCTTTCAAATTATATGTTATGATTATGTATGCAAGATATGGCGACCTATGAAATGACCCGCTTGGTGTAGATGAAAGAGAACATTACATAAATAAGGCCGTTAGTGCTCTCGTTTGAATTGTTTTACTTAATCTTTTCGGAGCCGTTTATTGTTGACTATGCAGTATTGGCTTTGCTCATTGTTGAAGGCCGTACGGTGACCTGAAGTTGTTAATTTCTGTGTCATTATGGTCTCTTGTGGAGAGTTGTCTCATTGGCAATAATACCACGTCTTCTTCTTTATATCAACTTATTTTCAGTAAAGTAATGAGGTTGCATTTTGTTTTTTACTAGTAGCTTTCTTTTTGCTTCGAATAACAGGGCAGAGCTTTTAGTTTCAGTCGATATACACGCCATCTTGAAATAATTACTTGTCAAATATAAATTCTGTTTGTTTGCTTCATGATGTGGCTGATATTCAGCAACAACTATTGGCTTAAATGAGATAAACAATTACAGACTGTTTTCTTCTGAGGATATCAAGCCATCAAATACCGGAAAATTAACTATGTGTATTACATTTCAGATCAAATGTTATTAACTCATGGTCGTTTTATTATGCATATATTACACACTGAAATTGAAAATTGAAATATCAATCATTAATACGTCTTTATTTGCATTGCTTATCTGCAATATGCACGATTTGTTTACTAAAAAATGTTCCTGTACAATGTTTTCTAAAATGCGTTAAATGTATTTTATGACTTTTGTCAATCTAGGCACACCTCCAAAGAGTCACACCTCGAGAATCGTGTCTATATATTTGTAAATATTTTAATTGTCAACAAGTAAAGTGAACAAAATATAAAAAGAATGAATGTATATCGCACACTATTTAAGTAGAACAAAAAACTTAATCTTTATGTAACATTTTTATATCAATCAATATATAAAAATATTACATTTCCCATACTAAATCAACAACCCGATGCACATATATTACCTTCAGTTCAAATTCAGCATCTAGTGGATATTACCTTGAAAAAGAATACAGCGAAGTAGTTCAGAGCTTTTTAGAACGCTAAACCTTATAATTTTCTTAATTTTCAAAGTGTATATCACTGATGCGTTTTGTTTTAATCTGTGTCAAAAAAGCGTTTACAAGAACGTAATAGGTGTTTGCACATAACGTAATTGGTGTTTGGACAAAACGTAATAGGTGTTTGCACATAACGTAATAGATGTTTGGACATAATATAATAGGCATTTGCACAAAACGTTATCGGTGTTTGCACATAATGTAAGCGGTATTTGCACATAAAGTAATAGTGTTTGCACATAATGATGTAGTTGTTATACATAACTTAATAGGTATTTGCAAATAACGCAATAAGTGTTTGCACATAAGGTAAACTGTGTTTGCACATAGGGTAAACGATGTTTGTACATAGGGGGAACAATGTTTGCACATAAGGTAAACGAGGTTAGCACAAAACGTATAAGCTGTTTGCACATAATGTAAAAGGCATTTGCACATGGCGTAATGAATGCTCACAGAGAGTATCAATTGTTTGGCAAAACGCATATGAACTATACCATGATGTGTTGTGTTTTTCACTGGAGATACATATGTATTAAAACAACATAACGCCAAAAGACTATAATATCATGAGGTTTACATAGAACAAAGGTGCATCAAAACAAAACCTTTAGAACATTCGGCATAACAATAACATTTGAGACAGGACGCAATTTTGAACTGACTTACGTAAAAGAAGAATAGACAGAACATAGATAAAATATGAGAGAATGTAAAGGTGGTTGATCATAAAGTTTCGAAGTATTCACATAATATATAGTAGCAAAAGCATGATGTAATGCCTATTGTACATAACAAACATTAGCAATGACAAATCATACTACTGTTTGACCAAACAAATAACTAATTTGACATAACACAGAGATGCCGTGTCATGAAATACAGACATTTGCACATAACATAAAGAAGAAACGACAGGACGTAAAGACAAAGCGACAGAACACATTAAATATTTACACTATAAGACAGTTCCGGCGTTCCATATTTAGGACCCAAAATTCCCAAAAGTTGTGCCAAAGACGGCTTAGGTAATCTACTCCTGGGGTAAGAAAATCCTTAGTTTTTCGAAAAATTCAAAAGTTTTGTAAACAGAAAATTTATAAAAATGACCATATAATTGATATTCATGTCAACACCGACGTGCTGACTACTGGGCTGGTAATACCCTCGGGGACGAAACGTCCATCAGCAGTGGCATTGACCCAGTGGTGTAAATAGTTATCAAAAGTACCAGGATTATAATTTTATACGCCAGACGCGCGTTTCGTCTACATAAGACTCATCAGTGACGCTCAGATCAAAATAGTTAAAAAGCCAAACAAATACAAAGTTGAAGAGCATTGAGGACCCCAAATTCCCAAAAGTTGTGCCAAATACGGCTAAGATAATCTACTCCTGGGGTAAGAAAATCCTTAGTTTTTCGAAAAATTCAAAATTTTTGTAAACAGAAAATTTATAAAAATGACCATATAATTGATATTCATGTCAACACCGACGTGCTGACTACTGGGCTGGTAATACCCTCAAGGACGAAACGTCCATCAGCAGTGGCATTGACCCAGTGGTGTAAATAGTTATCAAAAGTACCAGGATTATAATTTTATACGCCAGACGCGCGTTTCGTCTACATAAGACTCATCAGTGACGCTCAGATCAAAATAGTTAAAAAGCCAAACAAATACAAAGTTGAAGAGCATTGAGGACCCCAAATTCCCAAAAGTTGTGCCAAATACGGCTAAGATAATCTACTCCTGGGGTAAGAAAATCCTTAGTTTTTCGAAAAATTCAAAAGTTTTGTAAACAGAAAATTTATAAAAATGACCATATAATTGATATTCATGTCAACACCGAAGTGCTGACTACTGGGCTGGTGATACCCTCTGGGACGAAACGTCCATCAGCAGTGGCATTGACCCAGTGGTGTAAATAGTTATCAAAAGTACCAGGATTATAATTTTATACGCCAGACGCGCGTTTCGTCTACATAAGACTCATCAGTGACGCTCAGATCAAAATAGTTAAAAAGCCAAACAAATACAAAGTTGAAGAGCATTGAAGACCCCAAATTCCCAAAAGTTGTGCCAAATACGGCTAAGATAATCCTTAGTTTTTCGAAAAATTCAAAAGTTTTGTAAACAGAAAATTTATAAAAATGACCATATAATTGATATTCATGTCAACACCGAAGTGCTGACTACTGGGCTGGTGATACCCTCTGGGACGAAACGTCCATCAGCAGTGGCATTGACCCAGTGGTGTAAATAGTTATCAAAAGTACCAGGATTATAATTTTATACGCCAGACGCGCGTTTCGTCTACATAAGACTCATTAGTGACGCTCAGATCAAAATAGTTAAAAAGCCAAACAAATACAAAGTTGAAAAGCATTGAGGACCCCAAATTCCCAAAAGTTGTGCCAAATACGGCTAAGGTAATCTACTCCTTGGGTAAGAAAATCCTTAGTTTTTTCGAAAAATTCAAAATTTTTGTAAACAGAAAATTTATAAAAATGACCATATAATTGATATTCATGTCAACACCGAAGTGCTGACTACTGGGCTGGTAATACCCTCGGGGACGAAACGTCCATCAGCAGTGGCATTGACCCAGTGGTGTAAATAGTTATCAAAAGTACCAGGATTATAATTTTATACGCCAGACGCGCGTTTCGTCTACATAAGACTCATCAGTGACGCTCAGATCAAAATAGTTAAAAAGCCAAACAAATACAAAGTTGAAGAGCATTGAGGACCCCAAATTCCCAAAAGTTGTGCCAAATACGGCTAAGATAATCTACTCCTGGGGTAAGAAAATCCTTAGTTTTTCGAAAAATTCAAAAGTTTTGTAAACAGAAAATTTATAAAAATGACCATATAATTGATATTCATGTCAACACCGAAGTGCTGACTACTGGGCTGGTGATACCCTCTGGGACGTTTCTGGGACGAAACGTCCATCAGCAGTGGCATTGACCCAGTGGTGTAAATAGTTATCAAAAGTACCAGGATTATAATTTTATACGCCAGACGCGCGTTTCGTCTACATAAGACTCATTAGTGACGCTCAGATCAAAATAGTTAAAAAGCCAAACAAATACAAAGTTGAAAAGCATTGAGGACCCAAAATTCCCAAAAGTTGTGCCAAATACGGCTAAGGTAATCTACTCCTTGGGTAAGAAAATCCTTAGTTTTTTGGAAAAATTCAAAATTTTTGTAAACAGAAAATTTATAAAAATGACCATATAATTGATATTCATGTCAACACCGACGTGCTGACTACTGGGCTGGTAATACCCTCGGGGACGAAACGTACATCAGCAGTGGCATTGACCCAGTGGTGTAAATAGTTATCAAAAGTACCAGGATTATAATTTTATACGCCAGACGCGCGTTTCGTCTACATAAGACTCATCAGTGACGCTCAGATCAAAATAGTTAAAAAGCCAAACAAATACAAAGTTGAAGAGCATTGAGGACCCCAAATTCCCAAAAGTTGTGCCAAATACGGCTAAGATAATCTACTCTTGGGGTAAGAAAATCCTTAGTTTTTCGAAAAATTCAAAAGTTTTGTAAACAGAAAATTTATAAAAATGACCATATAATTGATATTCATGTCAACACCGAAGTGCTGACTACTGGGCTGGTGATACCCTCTGGGACGAAACGTCCATCAGCAGTGGCATTGACCCAGTGGTGTAAATAGTTATCAAAAGTACCAGGATTATAATTTTATACGCCAGACGCGCGTTTCGTCTACATAAGACTCATTAGTGACGCTCAGATCAAAATAGTTAAAAAGCCAAACAAATACAAAGTTGAAAAGCATTGAGGACCCCAAATTCCCAAAAGTTGTGCCAAATACGGCTAAGGTAATCTACTCCTTGGGTAAGAAAATCCTTAGTTTTTTCGAAAAATTCAAAATTTTTGTAAACAGAAAATTTATAAAAATGACCATATAATTGATATTCATGTCAACACCGACGTGCTGACTACTGGGCTGGTGATACCCTCGGGGACGAAACGTCCATCAGCAGTGGCATTGACCCAGTGGTGTAAATAGTTATCAAAAGTACCAGGATTATAATTTTATACGCCAGACGCGCGTTTCGTCTACATAAGACTCATCAGTGACGCTCAGATCAAAATAGTTAAAAAGCCAAACAAATACAAAGTTGAAGAGCATTGAGGACCCCAAATTCCCAAAAGTTGTGCCAAATACGGCTAAGATAATCTACTCCTGGGGTAAGAAAATCCTTAGTTTTTCGAAAAATTCAAACGTTTTGTAAACAGAAAATTTATAAAAATGACCATATAATTGATATTCATGTCAACACCGAAGTACTGACTACTGGGCTGGTGATACCCTCGGGTACGAAACGTCCACCAGCAGTGGCATCGACCCAGTGGTGTAAATAGTTATCAAAAGTACCAGGATTATAATTTTATACGCAAGACGCGCGTTTCGTCTACATAAGACTCATCAGTGACACTCAGATCAAAATAGTTAAAAAGCCAAACAAATACAAAGTTGAAGAGCATTGAGGACCCCAAATTCCCAAAAGTTGTGCCAAATACGGCTAAGGTAATCTACTCTTGGGTTAAGAAAATCCTTAGTTTTTCGAAAAATTCAAAAGTTTTGTTAACAGAAAATTTATAAAAATGACCATATAATTGATATTCATGTCAACACCGAAGTGCTGACTACTGGGCTGGTGATACCCTCGGGGACAAAACGTCCACCAGCAGTGTCATCGATCCAGTGGTGTAAATAGTTATCAAAAGTACCAGGATTATAATTTTATACGACAGACGCGCGTTTCGTCTACATAAGACTCATCAGTGACGCTTAGATCAAAATAGTTAAAAAGCCAAACAAATACAAAGTTGAAAAGCATTGAGGACCCCAAATTCCCAAAAGTTGTGCTAAATACGGCTAAGGTAATCTACTCCGGGGGTAAGAAAATCCTTAGTTTTTTCGAAAAATTCAAAATTTTTGTAAACAGAAAATTTATAAAAATGACCATATAATTGATATTCATGTCAACACCGACGTGCTGACTACTGGGCTGGTGATACCCTCGGGGACGAAACGTCCATCAGCAGTGGCATTGACCCAGTGGTGTAAATAGTTATCAAAAGTACCAGGATTATAATTTTATACGCCAGACGCGCGTTTCGTCTTCATAAGACTCATCAGTGACGCTCAGATTAAAATAGTTAAAAAGCCAAACAAATACAAAGTTGAAGAGCATTGAGGACCCAAAATTCCCAAAAGTTGTGCCAAATACGGTTATGGTAATCTACTCCTGGGGTAAGAAAATCCTTAGTTTTTCGAAAAATTCTAAATTTTTGTAGACAAAAAATTTATAAAAATGACCATATAATTGATATTCATGTCAACACCGAAGTGCTGACTACTGGGCTGGTGATACCCTCTGGGACGAAACGTCCACCAGCAGTGGCATCGACCCAGTGGTGTAAATAGTTATCAAAAGTACCAGGATTATAATTTTATACGCCAGACGCGCGTTTCGTCTACATAAGACTCATCAGTGACGCTAAAATAAAAATAGTTAAAAAGCCATTGAGGACCCAAAATTCGTTGAGAGAGATTCAAACAGTAAAAAAGTAATACACAAATAATCGATAATCATAATGATTCACTAAAAAAACCAATTGAAAATGCATAGAAGATTCACCCTTTACTCTATTGACATCTTAAAGCGAGTGACATGGCTTATGTGAGTGAGGTTAGATGCCGTGAACGCTCCCATCGTGTGAGTTCTTTCTTAAGACCGGTAATAATGAAAGTGTACTGATGACTGTGGAAGAGTTTTTATATAATTAATTATACATGTATTACTAAAATATTGAATTTGGTTACCTATATTTAGCCTACTTAAATATTAAATTTTGTAAACGTCGGTCACCCTACTCATATATTGAACGTGGTAACCTCTGATCAACCTACACAAATATTGAAAAAAGGTAACCTCTGGTAAACCATTACAGATATCGAATGTGCTTACCTCTGGTCATCCTAAACAGATATTGACTATGGTTACCTTTGGTCACCCTACACAGATTTTGAACATGATTACCTCTAAATTGGCTTATGTTACCTATGGTTACAGTTCATAAATTATGAATTTGGTAAGCATCGGTCATCTCGGTTTACACTTTTTGCGCTTCTTTTATAATTAATATAGTAACTTCTGGTAGCTGTACATATATATTGACTATGGTTACCTCTGGTCACCCTACACATATTTTGAACATGGTAACCTCTGGTCACCCACACAGATATTGGCTATGGTTACATATGTACCTCTAGTCATCCTACACAGATATTGAAAATGGTTTCCTTTGGTCACCCTACAATAAATTAGCTTACATGTATGTAGCCTACGGTTACAATTCATAAATAATGAATTTGGTTAGCATCGGTTATCTCGGTTCACACTTTAGCGTTACTTTTATAAATTATATAGTAACTTCTGGTCGCTGTACACATATATTGAATTATGTTGCCATTGTCAACTAATATATATAGCAATTGCCTTTTTTGAATGTGGTTACCTCGTGTCAGACTACACAGATATGAAATTATTTATCTTTAGATACCCAATCTAACCATGCATAAATATTGAATGTAGGTACCTTTATTCAACCTACTTAGATGTTTATTTTGGTAATCTCTGGTCACACTACCAAGATGTTGAATATGGTTACCTCTGGTCACCCTCCAAAGATATTGAATATGGTTACCTCTGGTCATCCTACAAAGATATTGAATATGGTAACCTCTGGTCACCCAACCAAAATTTTAAATATGGTTACCTCTGGTCACCCTACACAGATATTGAATAAGGTTACTACTGGCCATCTTACAAAGATATTGAATATGGTTATCTTTTGTCACCTAGAAAGATATTGAATGTGGTAACCTTTGGTCACCCTACACATATATTGACTATGGTTACCTCTGGTCACCCTACACATATTTTGAACATGGTTACCTCTGATCACCTGCACAGATATTGGCTATAGATACATCTGGTCATCCTACATAGATATTGAAAATGGTTACCTCCGGTCAACTTACAATAAATTGGCTTATGCTATCATAAATAATGAATTTGGTTAGCATCGGTTATATCGGATCACACTTTTTGCGCTTCTTTGATAATTAAAATAGTAACTTCTGGTCGCTGTACACATATATTGAATTATGTTGCCATTGTCAATAAATATATATAGCAATTGACTCTTTTTGAATGTGGTCACCTCGGGTCACCATACACAGATATAAAATTATTTATCTTTAGACACCATGCATAAGTATTGAGTTTCGGTACCTTTATTAACCCTACTTAGATGTTCAATTTGATAATCTCTGGTCACACTACCAAGATATTGATTATTGTTACCTCTGGTCACCCTACAAAGATATTGAACATGGTAACCTCTGGTCACCCTACCAAAATTGTGAATATGGTTACCTCTGGTCACCCTACACAGATATTGAATAAGGTTACCTCTGGTCACCTTACACAGATATTGAATAAGGTTACCTCTGGTCACCTTACAAAGATATTGCATATGGTTATCTTTGGTCACCTTAAAATATATTGAATATGGTTACCTCTGGTCACCCACACATATATTTTAAACATGGTAACCTCTGGTCACCAACACAGATATTGGCTATGGTTACCTCTGGTCATCCTACACATATATTGAAAATGGTTACCTTTGGTCACCCTACAATAAATTGGCTTATGTTGCCTATGGTTACAATTCATAAATAATGAATATCTTTGGTCAACTTAAAAGATATTGAATGTGGTTACCTCTGGTAACCCTACACAGATATTAAATATGTTTACCTCTGGTCCCCCTACACAGATTTCGAACTGGGTAACCCTTTCATATTATTGAATGAGATTACCTCCGGTCATCGTATACATATATTAACTTAAGTTACCTCTGGTCACCCTTTACAGATTTGGAATGTGGTTACCTTTGGTCACCATACACATATATTAATTTTAGTAAACTCCGGTCACCGTTCAAAAATATTGACTTTGGTAACCTCTGGTAACTATGCATAATTAATGAATCTTTATTGGTATCGGTTATCTCGTATCACACTATACAGATGTTAAATTTGGTTAACACTTCCCGCAACATTTATATTGAATATGGTAATTTCTGGTTGTGTTGTCATTGGTATTGATACGTTTTAAAAATTTGAACTGTGTGACAATAAACTTACAACATATTTTTTGTTTGTTTAAGGATTAACTGCCTATGGTTATTCATTCTATGCTATTGTTGCAAGAGATAAACAGCAAGGCCGGGGCACTCCTCTTTCGTACTGTATCTCGTCAGATGATACTGGTTAAGTTGTCAAAATATTTCTGAAATCTCTGAAGACTACGGCTAAAAATCATGGATTCGATTTCTGTCCAATGTTTGTGGGTATCAAAGTTGACAATATTTCGAATTCAATATCATTGCTTATTAACACTTTTCATTTTCGTCTTATTATTTGTGTACAATTAGTTACATTATTCGGAGTCAACTACGAATCTGATATGGATATAAAAGATGAATAAATGCCATTCAATTATATCTTTTAATTAATTTGTCTGTAAAAATTACAGGTTAAACTATGAAATTATTCACATATTCTTACGGACGCCATCACGAGTTGGTTTACCGTTATGGAATAAACGTTTCACAAATGATATCGGATATGTTCCTTACGTCGTAACTACAATCCCCTTCCCTTTCATGAATGTGACCTATCGAATTAGACTATTTACCGGATTTGTAATCACATAAGCAACACGACGGGTGACACATGTGGAGCAGGATCTGCTTACCCTTCCGGAGCACCTGAGATCACCCCTAGTTTTTGGTGGGGTTCGTGTTGTTTATTCTTTAGTTTTCTATATTGTGTCATATGTACTATTGTTTTTCTGTTTGTCTTTTTCATTTTTAGCCATGGCGTTGTCAGTTTGTTTTAGATTTATGAGTTTGACTGTCCTTTTGCTATCTTTCGTCCCTCTTTTCTTGCAGTGATAGTTATTTGACAATTGACCAATAGACAATGCTATGAAAGATTCATCTAAAGAAACATTTTTTCCTGCATATCAAAATTAATACAATTAAGGTCAACAACAATTTCAGTTGAATTTTGGCAAAGAATATTAGATAAATAATTTTGCATAATAATATTTATCTCATGGACTAATGAAACTTACAAGAACATCAATTTCCATAAAACCAAAGCATGTAAGATTAATTCATAGTCAGGTTTACATATAACATAATAATTAAAGCTTTGTTGGGCTTGTTTCCAAACTTTTCAATCACAAATTGAGAATCTAATTGATATAAAAAAAATAAGAATTTACATAATTATTTACAAATTACCAAATAGTATTATAGAATAAAACCAATATGAAATAAAGATACAAATTGTTGATACTGCAGTGTTACATTTTGTTTACTAGATCTTTTATGGTAGACAGAGATACCAAAGACATCAGCGCAATTAATGAAGTATTCCCAAACAGCTCTGTTTTACTTTGCTGGTTTCATGTTTTACAGGTATTATACAATACTAGAACACACCCGCGAAATCGTGGTCATTCAGAGCGTAGTTTAAAGTATGTATAAAGTGTTTTTGGAAGAATTTTTTAAAATATTGAATGAGTGGAGAATTTCAGCAAAAGTATCGATAAGTCATAGGTCATTATTTCCAAAATTCCCAATTTTTGGTTTTCTATCAATTTCAATATGAACATACATTTAGTATGTTATGAACATTTAAGTAAGGAGCCTGTAATTCAGTGGTTGTCGTTTGTTTATGTGTTACATATTCGTTTTTCGTTCATTTTTTGTGCATAAATAAGGCCGCTAGTTTTCTGGTTTGAATTGTATTACATTGTCCGTTCGGGGCCTTTTAAAGCTGAGTATGGGGTATCGGCTTTGCTCGTTGTTGATGGTCGTACGGTGACCTATAGTTGTTAATTTCTGTGTCATATTGGTCTCTTGTAGAGAGTTGTCTCAACATGGCAATCATACCACATCTTCTTTTTTTTTGGACTCAATGAAAAGATTTAATGACTGGAGAATTTTAGAAAAAGTATCAAAAGTTCACATGAATATTTTTAGCGCCTATCTAGAGTTGTCTCAACATGGCAATCATACCACATCTTTTTTTCCTTTTGTAATCAATGAATTTTGTAAAAGATTTAATGACTGGAGAATTTTAGAAAAGGTATCAAAAGTTCACATGAATATTTTTAGCGCTTATCTGTATATTATGAACATTCATTACAGTAACTATATAAATATAGTGTATTTACTTTCAATTCTAAGTTTACTAATCGATTCATGGTGGTCATTGGTATAGTATACACACGTGAGTATACAGACTCTCTCTATTTAATAAACTCTGTGACCGCCGTAGATAGTAAATTCTAAGTTTACTAATCGATCCATGGTGGTCATTGATATGGTATACAGACTCTCTCTATTTAATAAACTCTGTGACCGCCGTAGATAGTAAACTTGAAAATGATAGCAGATAGAATTCTGAAAATACACTTTATTCTTTGTATATGTTTGTTCAAAGTATACAGAAAAACGCAAACCGGAAGTCTAATCTGACTTAAAATTTCGTCCAATGACGGGACATTATCCGGATGCCTTTTTTCTCGTTTTTCTCCCAAAATAACTCAATCTGAATAATCATATGACTGGATGACAAATGCGACTATGCACTGTACCTATAGGACACAGAGGCGTGTTGATTAATTCATTGTAGAAAGAAGAGAAGCGACACCCAAAATGAGGTCTTCTCGTTTAATAGTATAGATATGTATCATACATTTTACCTTATTCTTTTTGGGAGGAAAATCAGTTATTAATCAAAGTACTGAAGTACTGAACATCAGAGGACCTCAAGTTATGTTGATTTATTGATAAATGATAGGTGTTTACATTATACCTGCCGGACAGATATGTTCACCTAACAATATAGTACAAATAATATAATTTGCTATATATATATATATCATATCTGAGATACTGACTTGAACTAGGAAATTTAACTAAAGTTGTGAATTATCAATGATTATGTGAACAAATGAGAACTGTTAGATTGGTATTATGACCATATAGTTGCACACATACAAAAATAGTTAGCATATAACTTATAATAGAGAATCAACATAGCAAACAATTCTTCGAGTAGCTATATAGTCACTCACTGAACTATGATAAAGAGGTTCAAGACAATCATATTAAAACAGATTAACTGTAATATTGGAGCTAAAGATACCAGATGAACAGCAAGCTCATAAATCGAAAATAAACTTACAATTCCATGACTAAAACTAAAAAAGACAAACAGACAAATAGGAATACACTAGAAACAACATAGAAAACTAAAGACTGAGCAACAAGAACCCCACCAAAAACCGTGAGTGATCTCAGGTTCTCTGGAAAGGTAAGCAGATCAAGTTTATGTGAGCCACAGAAACTGAGGGTGATCTCAGGTGCTCTGGATGGGTAAGCAGATCCTGCTCTACAAATGAAATTTATTAACAATGTTTGTTCATGCAGTATCCAGGTCTTCTACTTTCTGAAACATTTAGCTTTTGGATCAATCGCTAATCAAGTGGATGTTAACACAGCAATGTTACTATCCCTTATTCTAGATTTTTGTTGCAGTCAACAAAAAAGTTTTAAATGTTCATAAACAGCTTCACTGAGTTATCTTGGTTTTATTGCAACACAGTCAATCATTTATCCATTATATTAAGAAAAAGAAAAAAATCACCAGCTACAAAATGTGTACATGTACATTGTAGGTTCTGTTTTCTAATTATTAAATGGTTCATTGTAAATATTACAATGTATTATATGTAGATAGCCTTTCGCTAATGATGGTATTTTTGTTAATTGATTTCACAACATCTGGATAGTTTTTCAAAGTCTGTTAGTCTTTTTTTACTTTGTTCTGGATTTAATACTTTGGATACCACTGGTTTAAGCAATGAGAAAATTTTACAAATCTTCATGTTTTTAATATTGTATATATTGTATATATATATATCTTTGTTTACTTTGTATCATAAACATAGACTGTGTTTATCAAGTGAACAAAATTGTAATTTGTGAATGTAATGTCTATATTGTAGATAGCATACATTCAAAAGAGAGTTGTTTATTTAAAAATGTAGTAAATACAGCACATATGAAATTATTTGTAAATGAAATATGTATAGACTATGAATTTAAAGTTGGTAAATCTGCTTGGATAAAAAAATTCGTCCCACGCACATCTTAAACAAATGAAAAATGCTTCATTGGTTGGAGCACTAAATTAATGAAATGCAGGATCACCATGGGGAAAAAAATCACATTTACTTCACATAGTCATCTAGAATTTGTTCATAGGCACACATTAATCCTTTGTCAAAAGATATTCTTCAAATCAAGTAAAAACCAGATGCAGGGCGCAGCTTTATACGACCGCAGAGGTTGAACCCTGAACGGTTGGGGCAAGTATGGACACAACTTTCAAGCTGGATTCAGCTCTAAATTTGGACTGTGATTAAATAGTTGACACAGCATAGGTTTCTGACACAGAATGAATGTGGTCTAATGAACTTAAAATGTTTGTTTTGCCTTTGAGCAATGGTGTCATCCTGGTTTGCCCACTTTTAATTACATGTATATGTAAACATAGTGGGAATTGTTGTTTTAACAATTATAGTTCATTTCTGAATGATAGTCATGATTTTTACCTTTTATTTTACCTGTAAATTTTTAAAAGAATATTATATTCTGCTATTAAATTAAAGAAAATGTGCAAAACTTGTCTATAATTTATATATCTTTAGCAGGAAAATGTATTTTTATTTATAAAATGAATAGGAAAAATGTGCACTGAAAATGAATTATTATTCCATTTTACCAACAAATAGTTTTAATCATTGGTACATTCTTAAAAAACGTAAAAAATAAAAGAATGAAATTATGGATTTATAAGAATAAATCTCATTTAAATATCTTTGATGTTAATCAACTTATTTTTTTTTTAAATCTTAATAAAATACACTGTTCTGAAATTTAATATAAAAAATATCAAATTAATTCTAACAACTAGAATATAAATGCAACTGTTCAGTAGCCAAGCTATAAATATGACACAATTTGAACAGTAATCTGCAACCAAGATGGCATTTTCCTTAAAAAAAAACTAAAAAAAAACAATTAAATATCTTTAAATTAATAATCATGATTGCTTACAACACCAGTTAGAATTTCAACCATGACGACTATTTATTAACTCTGAGACAGCAACCAACAACGCAGCACGAACAGTGTGTCCAGGGGTAAATGTGAAAGGCTGCTTCTCCACTTCACCCAGTGTATTTGGCAATAGGCACAGAAATATGGACTACAGTCCTACTATAAATAAAATGAAGACATTACTCAATTGATACGAGGGGCCACAGTACTACATCTTGTTCTACCCCACCTTGTTGAGGATGTTTGGCTAAACACTTTAAAAGAAGACATTGGAGAAGCTGAAAACATACCCGCTACAACTTCATTTACAGAATACATGACATAGTTCTGGATTGAAAGCTACCGCTTTCTTTGGAATCACTATTACACAGAAGGACCCCGCACCACAAATCACCTGGAAGGATGGCACAACAAACTTAAGAAGAGACTCAAACATGCACACCCAATCATCTACGAGATCATTGAGCTACTGAAGCAAGACACAGGCACTAACAGAATGCAACATTATCCAGTATGCAGCAGGAGCCCGCCCACCAAAAAGACGATACAGAGTAATAGACACCAGACTCCAACTACTGAAAGACCGATGCCAACAAGGACTCATCAACGTGGTAGATTTATCTGACGCAGCATCCCATCTTCTTCATTTGAACTGAACAACAATGAAGTGAACTATTGTAAATTGTGACTTTTGATGTATATATAAAAGATTGTATTTCTCCTCGTTCTACATATTTCCTTATGCAATACATTTATAAAATTAATTACTTTATTAAATTATGTTTGCAATAAAAGAGATCTTGTATTAATGTCTTTATATCATGAAAATCATTTAGAACTATAAAGATGTTTTTGTAACTAAATATCATTTGTTTGCTATTTGTTGTGTACATGTATGTATGTTGAATAAATGGAATGAATTATATTAAATTATTGAGAAACAATATTTGATTCTTTAAAGAATTTTTCTAAACAAAAAACAACCTGAATATATAGAAAACACTTACAATCAATATACCTAAGTTGGAACAGACTATACAATTGTATGCTCATTAAACCTTTTGTCTTTTTTGTTTTCTTTACTTATAGATAATTGGTAGAATTAAAAGTGGGCAAACCAGGAGTAAACCTGAGCAATTCACTATGCTGTTGAATATTAATCCTCTCAAAAAAAACTAAGAAATAGCAATAACTACTCATTTAAGTACATCATAAAATATTAAAATGTAAAAAAAAAAGTGCTTGTTATCACTGAATGGTAAAGATTGTTTTAATTTATCAGTTGGTAGTAAAAGTGAATATACATTGTATCTTGTATAAAAAAATGATTTAAGTTGATTCAACTACTATTCTGGACAAAGAAAGATAACTCCAAGCAATTGAAAATTTCTTGCTATTGCACAATATTGTGCAATTAGATATATCTTGCTATTGCGCAATACTGTGAAATTGAAAATATTTGCTATTGCACAATACTGTGCAATTGAAGATTTCTTGCTATAATTGCTCAATACTGTGTAATTGAAAATTTCTTGCTTTTGCACAATACTGTGCAATTGAAGATTTCTTGCTATTGCTGAATACTCTGCAATTGAAAATTTCTTGCTATTGCACAATACCTAATATAATAATTTTGGATCCTGATTTGGACCAACTTGAAAACTGGGACCATAATGAAAAATCTATGTACATGTTTAGATTCAGCATATCAAAGAAGCCCAAGAATTCAATTTTTGTCAAAATCAAGCTAAGTATAATTTTGGACCCTTTGGACCTTTATGTTGACCACTGAATTTGAAAACGAGACCAAACATTAGGAATCTACATACACAGTTAGAATCGGCATATCAAAGAACTCCAATTATTCAATTTTTGATGAAATCAAACAAAGTTTAATTTTGGACCCCGATTTGGATCAACTTGCAAACTGGGCCAATAATCAAAAATCTAAGTACATTTTTAGATTCAGCATATCAAAGAACCCCAAGGATTCAATTTTTGTCAAAATCAAACAAAGTTTAATTTTGGATCCTTTGGACCTTAATGTAGACCAATTTGAAAACTGGACCAAAAATTTTATGGTCATAAACCTTGTGTTTAAATTTCATAGATTTCTATTTACTTATACTAAAGTTATGGTGCAAAAACCAAGAAAAATGCTTATTTGGGCCCCTTTTTGGCCCCTAATTCCTAAACTTTTCGGACCTCAACCCCCAAAATCAATCCAATCCTTCCTTTTGTGGTCATAAACCTTGTGTCAAAATGTCATAAATTTCTATTTACTTAAACTAAAGTTATAGTGAGAAAACCAAGAAAATGCTTATTTGGGCCCTTTTTGGCCCCTAATTCCTAAAATGTTGGGATCAAAAACTCCCAAAACCAATCCCAACCTTCCTTTTGTGGTCATAAACCTTGTGTTAAAATTTCATAGATTTCTATTCAGTTTTACTAAAGTTAGAGTGCGAAAACTAAAAGTATTCGGACGCCGGACGACGCAGGACGACGACGACGCCAACGTGATAGCAATATACGACGAAAAATTAAAAAATTTTGCGGTCGTATATTAAAAAAGCCAGTCTTTTTTAATTATAAGAGTACAGTTTCGGTAAATGACAATCTTCAGATGTTCCTTTCTTCAAGATACGAACATATTTCTACAGTTAATTTTGCTAAACATCAGACACACAGATAAAAATATCCTCCTGTTCTTGAACTTAAATATCACACACTTTTTCGGTGTGCACATATTTCAAGAATTTAGCACTTCAAGTAAAGTCATTTGGCTAACAACATTCAGTGGTACGATTAATTCCATATCTGTAAAAGAAAATAAAAGTTGTAAATACACAAGAACCACTCGCGCTATCAAAATTACAGTATGTGATACCGTTAATGTTTACAAAATACAAGACGTTTTCGGAAAGTCAGTAATGAAATTAAAAATAGAAATTAACTTTACCTGTGCTATTTATAGGTCTAAAAATAACTTGGTGTTTATCTGGGTCATGATAAATATAGAACAAGTTTATATAAATTGATAGATTTAAATAAATTGTTTAAGAGATTAACAATTGGACTTCTTTAATACTATAATGAAAACAAAAAACTTTCACATTTGCTCACTTAATTGTCAAGGTTTAGCGAGAAAGGAAAAACGTTTTAGATTATTCTTTTGGTTTCAACAACAAAATGCGACATTTTAATGGCACAAGAAACTCACTTGTCAAAAGATATGATAAATCAAATTAACAATGAATTCCACGGCAAACATCTTCATAGCCTAGGCACAACAAATTCAAGGGGAGTGTCTTACTTTATTAATAAATCACTTGACTTTAATTTAATTAATGAATTTTGTGATAAAGAAGGGAGAATTATTATAATCAATATAGAAATTCAAGATAAGATTTTCACCTTAGTAAACTTGTATGCACCTAATGAAGTTCATGCAAGAAACCAAATTTATAAAAAAAAAAAAGTAAGTAAAAAATTAATTAATTGAAGAACACACTCTTGGTGCTCTAATTGTAGGGGGAGATATGAATGATCTACTCTCAACTTTAGATACAAAGAATAATAAACTACATAAACAGTTTAAAAAGCCAGTCAATGGTTTAAAACAATTAATTAAAACACATAAGTTGATAGACATTTGGAGGCAATTAAATAAAGATAAAAAACATCACACATGGAAAAGGAAAAATTCTACAAATGAAGCTAGTAGAATAGACTTTTTTATAATATGCACACAAGCACGCATAAACACTGTATCTGCTGATATCAGGCCTGCACAAATGTCATTCACAGATCACCTGGCTATTTCAATTGAATTAGACATTTATGCAAACAATCGGGGTAAAGGATATTTTAAAATGAATAATAGTATATTGACTGATACTCAGTATAATTATATTATATATAAATATACTAAATAAATAAATGATTTGGAAAATACATTGAAGGTATAAAAAGTCATGAGAATTCCGAATGCAATTAGGTTACATCCGGGCACTCTGGTTCTAAACCTTGGTTCCATCTGGGTTTTCTGATTCTGAACCTTGGTTCTTTGGTTCGAAACCATGCATGGTAACTGGTTCAACATCCGGGTTGTTTGGTTAAGGTAACCCAACTTCTTGGTTCCATCTGGGTTCTATTCTAGCACATTCTAATGTTCCCGTTGAACATAACAGAAGATAACCGCAAGTCTCCGAATAAAAAGGTAAAGTAGGTCAAAGACGCTAATTTTTTTTTATAACATTAAACATTTCAGCATCGGCGGTAAAGGAAGCTCTTTTAATTATTTTCATTATTTACGTAAATATGTCTAGACAGTGGCAAATCCAGAACTTTTCCTAATGGGCTCCATTCATGCTTCAATGATTCCCTATATAATCATCCAAATTTCCCCCACAAAGGGTTTGGGGGCGCCCCCTGGATCCACCTATGCTAGAAATTTTAAAACCACCCAATTAGGACATGTTGTTTATATGGCTAACGATATGTGCATCTAGCCACTTGACCAGTTGACGACTTGCATATATATTTGATTGCACATTTATTATCAAGTTCGACTGAATTTTATTGAATGGATTTTTGATAATGTCAGATTTGAAAGAAATACATGTGAAGTATATGTTAGAAATCTTTTTGTTCAAAACAGAATGTTAAAAGACATATAAAGGAAAGTTATGATCAATAAGTTGGTAAGCTTTAATTAGTTGGAAACTGAAAAGTTATAAAATATAATAAAATGTATAATTATGTACAATAAATTTGTCAAATTTGATACTCATTCAGTCGTTGTGAAGGGCATGCATATAATCATTCGGCCAAAAACAAAGAAATCAAGATTAAGATTGAATATTTTTATAATAAAATTAAGTGTACATGTGTTAATGACAGTGCTAGTGGGATGTGTATCACCAGCACAATAGTAAGAACTTCTGTGTTGGCGCCATGATTTAGGAACATAAAGAGTTACACTAGTCCGTCTGTCCCGAATGTCCCATAAAAACGGGTTCTGCTCTTCTTACTTTAGTTTGCCTCAATCAAAACTTATACACAATATATAAAAGAAGCTGATGCATGAGTGCCAATGAGAACTCTCCACAAGAGACTAAATGACACAGAAATTAACAATTATACAATGTAGCCTAGGTCACCACACGGTCTTCAACAATGAGCAAGGTTCATACAACAAAGTCAGCTATTAAAGGCGTCGACATGACAATGTAAAACAATTCAAACGAGAAAAAAAAAACGGTCTAATTTATGTACAAAAAATAAACGAAAAACAAGATAGGCACGTGCATATAAAATAAGGGGGTTAAAAATGTTAGCCGTATCCCAACCCTCCCTCGTATGTGGCATGAGTGCCAATAAGAACTCTCCACAAAAGACCAGATCACACAAACACTAACAACTATGGGTCATATGCAGCTTTCAACAATGAGCATAGTCAATACCGCATATAGTCAGCAATAAAAGGCACTGAAATGACATTGTAAAACAATATTCAAACGAGAAAATAAACGAACAAATTTATGTACGAAAAATGAACGAAAAACAAGTATGTAACACATAAAAAACGACATTCATTGAATTACAGGCTCCTGACTTACCACAAGCACATACATACCGAATAAGGCGGGGTTGAACATGTAAGCGGGATCCCACCTCAACACAAAATCAAATTTGAAATTTTTAAGTGTCACTTTTATCGTTCAAGAGTTATCATGTCCCTTTAAAAAATATAAGAAGTGCTGACTCTTTCGTTTCCTTTGTCTTAAATAAGTCTGACTCAATCAAATGTTAGGAACCTTTTACGCGATTCACATTACCCCATAACACAGATCTGTGAAGCTCAATATTGGGTCCCGATGGCGTCCCTGTTCATGTTTTTTTAGATGTAAAAAGTTGTGGTACGAGTACCGATGATACAAATGTCAACCCGGAGCCTTGAGATAGGAAAACTGCTAAATCTATTGTTTCCGTTCTTTAACTTTAATTTGCCTCAGTCAAATGTTTTGAAACTTATTCACAATGCTTATGGTCACAAAACGGTCAAAATTACGCGAATCCTGCATCTATATGTGGAAGTTTACTCATTTTTTTCACAAGCAGGGGCATCTGTGATTAATAGACATATTCTACATTTATTTCAGTAATCAGCTTATTTGCTTCCATTGAATTCTTTTTTAAATAAACTGAACTTGCACAATTTTTTTTCAGGATCTCGGTGCAGTTTGGTAACAGACAGTGATATCAAGTTAAATGTGACCAACTTAACAAAGTGTTTCACTAGATTGAGCTCTCTGTCTAAGTGTACTTTAATGGTTCTTAGCATTGAGTTCAGTTTATTGATATGCGTATACCTTCTGTGTGAATTTTTATGATGTAAAAGCAGACTATCCATACCGACATGTCCATGAAATGAAATCTAAGGTAAAATGATTGAAACATTTTGCATTATCTATCACAACTGGCAGCACATGATGCTACTGAAGCAGTAAATTTTCTTACTTGATATTCACGGAAATTAAACGATTTAGTTTCATCTGAACCAAACATTCTTAAAAACTGAGAATGGAAATATGGAATGTGTAAAAGAGACAGTAACAATGTCAAAAGAGCAGAAAGCAGTCAAAGGCCATTTATGAGTCCTCATAGCTGACTATGCGGTATGGGCTTTGCTCATTGTTGAAGGCCGTACGGTGACCTATAGTTGTTAAAGTCTGTGTCATTTTGTTCTTTTGTGGATAGTTGTCTCATTGGCAACCATACCACATCTTCTTTTTTATATCTTCAACAAAGCGAGAAAATCCCTCGCCCAGAGGCGGGCTTCAGATGGCCCTTAACAAAATGTGTACCAGTTCAAACATCAAATTATAAAGTAAACTTACAACTAAAAACATACAAGACTAACAAAAACCAGAGACTCCTGACTTGACGTCAAGGTAATCATACCAAGAGACACATCCAATATGCAAAGGTCAAGAGTCAAAAAGTCATAGTCTGGTCAAGAGATTCTTGTGAATAGAAAGGGATTTTGATAAAAGGGTCATTGTGGTACACAAAACTAACAATTATATATTATATATCTTATGTATCTAATATATCTTAGAAGATTTGGTACGAATGCCAATCATACAGTTAATTCTCCATTTAATTCAAACAAAATATACAAGTTTTACATTGAGGGCAAAGGTCAAGCTCACATGAAGTTTCTTGTGCCAATAGACTCATCATCTTATGACAACAGGGATGGGGTAATTGAAAATGTAATGGTAATTAAGTGTAATGCATTACAATTTTCCATGTAATTGAATGTAATGTGTAATTGAGCATTTTTTGAATTACATGTAATGGTAATTTAATTAATTACATTGAAAAAGGCATGTAATGCTCAATTACTTTTGAATTACATTTCAATTACATGTATTTCTATGGTGTAAAAAGATAAGGATGTGTGTTCTATAATATAAATTGTACAATTATATTTATTTTTCAAATATTGATCTCACAAACTTTTTTTTAATATATATAAAGTCTGTAATTTATTCTGAAGTTTTTATATTATTTATTTGACCTACAGATTTTTTTTCAATAGTCTTATAACATGTATAATTTTTAAAAAAAAATGTGAGGATCATATATTAGGGTTGTTCAGTTTTTAAGAAAGAGACCTTTTAAGTAAATAGATTGATAAGTAATTAATCACCTTTACACACAAACAAAAAAATGTGTCATTGTGAAAAATCTTTCTTTGACAGTTCATTTAGAATTTAAAATCACTGCACACAAAATAATTTTGTTAAATTAGTATACACAAAACGATTATAGAAATAATAATTAACAGCTGTAAAAACAAACAGCAATTAATCAGAATAAAATGTCCAGGGGCAATGCCACTATTACATGTATTTTATATTTTATCTAATTAGCAAAATATTGCTAATATTTAGACATAATATACATTGTTTGTACTAAAAATTATTTTCAATATTGTGACAAGCACACTTATTAATATTTTTAAAGTAAACTTTTTTTAATTTTATTTATAATTTCTTTCATTATATTATGTTTACTTTAAATGACTTCATTTTCGAGATTTCAAAATACCCCTTGATGTATTGACAAGTTAATAGAACCAATTCCCTCTCCTATCAATATGATGATCTTTTGATCATGGAACTTCTATGTTCTGATCAAGCAACATCTGCCACATTAGCTAGAAAGACTATTTAGAATTGCTATCAAAGTGTTCAGACCAGAGAGATTCAGACTAAATGACATAACATTAAAATAACTAATGATTATCAAATGCAACGCTTAAACTATGGTTATATGAATATTTTACACATGCATTTATATATATGTATGATATATATATTGTTAAAAAATATAATGATGAAATGTAATGTGTAATTTAATTAATTACTTTAGTAATGTAATTGTAATTTAATTAATTACATTTCCAAAACTGTGTAATGTGTAATTAGTGTAATTGATCATTTTTGCAATGTAATGTGTAATTTAATTAATTACATTCCAATGTAATTGACCCCAAGTCTGTATGACAATACATCTACATGCCACAAATTCAGAAGCAAGGTCAATTGAAAATTATATTTTGAGGTCAAGGTAATATACCGAAGAACACAATGCAACATGATAACACACCCATCGTGCATCCATGTAGGTCAGGAGTCAAAAAGTCAAAGTCTGATCAAATGTTCCATGTAAAAAATACACATGTAGCAGTCTTGCACGAAAGCTCATCATGGTACACGTAGCAATGTCTTATGTCATGATGCACTAAACATGCAAAATATAGAAAACCTAGGGCAGAGACAGAAACACAAGACATATAACTAAACTCAATTGAATGGGACTTGTATTGCAGGTCACTAAAATTGCCTTCAACAAAGAATATAAACTCTCGCAACAAAGCAAGATTAACCCCGTCTTTCACTAAATTTTGAGCAGCATTCTTTGCAACGATTATCTTAACACATATAATTGAGAATCGAGTCGTGCAGTTATGTCAAGAAATTAAAACGGTAAGATTAAACATTAAAACAGTAAAAACTAGCCTAAGGGTTTACCATTAATTTTTAACCCAACCATATGATAGTACTATTATAAACTTATGGATACACATGATAAAGTCATGAAATTGAACATTTGAAATAGTACGACCAGAATACAAGACAGAGTTGTAAACAAAAGAAAGTAATGATGCATATCGAATTTTTAATTCTAATGCACAAATTAGGAACCGTAGTTTTCATTCAATTTATTTATCTAAAATGTACGCTTGGGAAATTAACACTGTATATTTATATAAACGATCAATCTTGTAAACTAATAAATAAATTAATTGAAAAGTATGAGCAAAATTTTAATCTTACAAATGTCCTAAATCAGTGGGACCTGCTCAAAACTGACATAAGAGAGTCTACTATCCAATACTGTAAATCAAAAGCCAAAGAAAGGAAAAATAATATTTTAATAATGGAAAACAAACTAAATCTTTTAAATGAAAGAGTAGACAAATTAGGAAAAATAATGAACTTTTTAATCAAATAAAAAATTTAGAAAAAGATTTAGAAGAGATTTACTCTTTTAAAGCCAAAGGAGCCCAAGTTAGATCAAGAATAAAATGGGTAGAGGAAGGGGAAAAAATACTAAATACTTTTTTTTTTATCCCTAGAAAAGAATAGACAGGCTAAAAAATCTATTAATAAATTAATGACCAAAACCGGTGAGGTTACTGTTGATCAAAGTGAAATATTAGATGTAAGTAAAGAGTATTATAAATCTCTGTACAAAAGTACATGTCCCGAAACTGAAATTTTAAAGACATACATAGAAAATACCCCAATTGATCATTCTTTCAATCCTTGTGAAAGCAAACAAGTGGATGGTAAATTAACCTTAGAAGAGCTAACATCTTCTATTTATAATATGAAACTAAATAATACTCTAGGCAAAGATGGCTTAACAAATGAGTTTTATCGACAATTTTGGCCAAATTTAAAGCATATTGTATTGAATGTTTCTAACACATGTTATGATAATGAAACTTTATCTGAGACCCAAAAGATTGGGATAATATCATTGATTTTCAAAAAAAAAGACCATTTGTCCTTAGATAATTACCGTCCAATTACTTTGTTGAATACTGATGTAAAACTTATTACATATACCTAAGCTCAAAGACTAAAAAAAATCTTACCCCTAATTATACATAGAAATCAAAATGGTTACGTTAAAAATCGATATATAGGATTCAACGTACGCCAAATTTAAGATATTATAGATTATGCTGAAAACTTTAATATTGATGGAGCTATACTATTTATTGACTTTTCTAAAGCCTTCGATTCACTCGAATGGGACTTCATGCTGGAATCATTAAAAAAAATTGGATTAAACAAGTCTTTTCAAAAGTGGGTCAAAACACTTTATTGTGATATAAAAGGATGTACTAGTATTTTAAATAACGGGTGGATTTCTGAAACCTTCTGGATTCAACGGGGAATTCGACAAGGATGCGCTTTAAGCGCGTTATTGTTTGTTTTATCTGTTGAAATACTGGCTTGTAGAATAAGAGATAATAATGATCTGAAAGGGATACAAATAAAAATTGATAAAAAAAAACTCATAGCCTAAAAATCTCACAGCTAGCAGATGATACAACTCTCTTTTTAAGATCTAAAAATGAAATAAAACATGCACTTAATTTAATAGAAACTTTTGGATCTTTTTCGGGACTTAAACTCAATAGAAACAAAACAGAAGGTATATGGTTAGGCAAACTAAAACACTGCAAAGACAAATTTGAAAGTATAAATTGGAAAGATAAGGTGAAAAGTCTTGGCATTTATTTTGGCCTTAGCAAAAAAGAATGTGAAACACTTAATATAGATAGACAGTTTAAAAAAATCAGAAAAGATACTAAATGATTGGAAGAAAAGAAAATTGAGTATGATAGGAAAAATAACTATAATTAAAACACTAGTTATTCCCAATATAACATATGTTGCTTCATTGATAAATCTAAGCAGTGAAATTATAAGTCAATTTAAAAAAATCTTATTTAATTTTTTATGGGAGGGAGGTTGCGAGAAAGTTAAGCGCTCAGTGTTAAGAAAAGATTATATTGAAGGGAGATTAAAAATGACAGATATTGATGCATACATTGAGGCTATTAAAATTAATTGGGTTAAAGATTAACTGATGAAACTTGCGCTAACTGGAAAACCATACCTACTTTTTTTTATCTTACAGAGTTTCGGGAAAATAATTTAATATTTAAAATGAATCTTAATTAAGTCACTAGAAAACCTTAAAAACTTACCTACATTTTACTTTGAAATTTTGAAATGTTGGATTAAAAATGGAGGAGGGAAGACAAAAATACCTGATAATTATAGGGAAATAAGAAAGCAAGTTATTTGGGGAAACCAATATATAAAAACATGTGGCAAAAGTTTATATTATAGTCAGTGGGTAAAGGAAAACATAATTTTTGTTAATGATGATAAAGGAGAAATTTCTCATAAAATATTAGATAAACTTAAAAAGAAACAAAATTGGATCGCTGAATTAATTTCTCTTCGAAAAGTTTTACCCAAAATTTGGATCCAAAAATTAAAGAGCAATATATCAAAACCTACTAAAATCAACATAACACAAGACATTAAAATGTTTTGTAATGGATTGTATTACAATCTAGACAAAATTAAGTTTAAAGAAATTTATAATATTATAATCAGGTCAAATAAAGAGCTCCCAGTAGGTTTTTGCTCATGGAAAAAAAACAACTATCAGCCGAAAATGTCATATATTTCACTAAGAAAAATCTATCTTTTACCTTTCTTTTCTTAAAAGATAATAGATTAAAAATGTTTAGATGGAAACTACTGCATAATATTTTAGCTATTAACCATAATCTGTATCGCTGGAAGGTAATTAATAGTGAAAACTGTGAGCTATGTTTCAAATCTGATAGCTATAACCATTTTTTCTTTGAATGCACATGGGTAAAAAAATATTGGAAATTATTACACCAAATATTTATGTATCTTAATATTGGTCAACATGTTTTTTGTCTGAAAAATCTTGTAACAGGGTACAAAATTGAAGATGTGGAATATTATGTACTTAATCATATTATAACAATTGTTTGCTTTGTGATTTATAAATGCTTTTATTTATCAGAAAAGAGAACCAAATATGTGAATATGATGTCAGTCCTAAAAAACGAAATTGATACACAAATTTTATATCATCCGGAAAATTCCTTATTGAGAAAATTTCAAAGAAAAATTTTAGAAATTTGATTCTCTGTCTGTCTTGTTTACATTTGATTGCCCTATATCTTTGAGAATCACAAAAATTTCATTGAAATAAAAAGAAGAAAAATTTCTAAATAAAATTGCTCTTTAATTTTTTGTTTGAATATCAGATATATTATATTATTCAATGTTAAGTGTATTTGAATGCTAAGATACTATCTAAAAAACAATCATAATTCGATTATACTGACCTCTTGATCTGATCGAAACCATGCTCTCTCACTTTCGATTAATCAGAAACTAAAAGCTAAACAAAAAAAGATCAAAGTTCCGTTTTCATTTTCATTGTTAAGTAAAGTAATGCACACATGTTGTAGACAGCTATTACTCTGTAAATTGTATCTAACACGCAATACTATGTAGAATTATAAAAAGTTTGCCAATGAAATCCCCTGGTTTTATTGGTAATTAACCATACAGGGCAGAACCTTAGTGCCATTGTTGTAACATTAAGGGGATTTGTTAACAACTATTATAGTGAAATAAAGTATCTGAAGTTGAAAAAAAAAGAGAAAATTTTGCACCATACATATAGAACACAACTACCATATGAATGTGTCAGTCCTTAGTAAGAAGCATGTAAAACAGGGCTTGTAATTTTTTGGTGTATATCTTGATTTTCCGTTTGTACATTGATGTGGCCATTAGTTTTCTTGTATATATTGTTTAACACCTAGATGTATGTACATGTATAGTTTTTTTCTGATTGTAAAAGTGTTGTATGGTAAGCTTTATTTCTTTTTCATCATTTTGTATAGAGCTGGTGTCTGATTACCAATCATACCTCCCTTTTCGTTTCTTTTTTTTTATGAATAATGACAACAGTTTGGTGTTAATTTTCATTTATGTATGTCATGTATGTACTGTACATGAATTGTAACAATATAAAACAGTATAAATACATGTATAATCTCATTCCATCATTAATATTGGTCATTGTTGGTATATATTTATCTTTAAGTTTAACAATATTAATGTACTGTGAAAGAGCTATCTTCTAACAGATACTTAGTATTTAGTATGGTTATTGTGAAACAACTGATTCAAAGGACAAGGTTTCACTTATTGATCAAATTGGCCTAAAATATAAACTTTAACATAAAGCTCCAAAAAGTTCACAATTTGGTTTCGTAAATGGGTCTATTTCAAAAGTCTTAACGCTCAGTAAATCAGTTCTTTTCATAAAAGTACATTTTATGTTCCAAATTTTGTCAAAATATGATGATTTGGGGCAATTTTCATTCCCGAAATTAAGCCTTTAGGAATAAAGATTTGGCCGTCACCTACCATCCAAAATGTTTTGTGACCAAAAGAATCCAAATCTGATATATATATATATATATATAATTCATCAATATAAACACGAATAAGTTGACACTTTGAATATATGAAGTTTGTATACTGAATTCGTATTTTGAATTGTTTCCAGTAGAGGTACATAATATTTTCTATTATTTGATGCTATTTTTGTTGATTTGTCTGAAATGTTACATTAGCTGTTTTTATATCGATTGTCTTTGTTTCATTGTAGCTTTTCACCATATAGATGTGCAACGGAATAAATACTTATCTCACAGTATAGACTTTGATTTGTTAGTTCCTAACGATTTAGCACATACGTTTAGCTGGGCTGTGTCTAGGCAGTCACAGTATTAAACCTCCACATTTAAACACTGGTAGGTTTTACTTAATTTACTATAATAGAATTTACATTGTCTATATACGAACTATTGTTTTCTAATTTTATAAATACATGCCTGTTCAAATCTGCTCATATTCATATATTCATTTTGAACTTGGAAGGCTGAATTGCCATGTGAACATTATTTGCTAGATTTTCACATTTAAATATTATTTTTCTCTCTCAAACTTAAGATTATCCTGAAAATTACGTTGTATCTTTAATTTAAATAAGTGCAAACCCAGTAAATATATTTATATACGCCTACGTGCACACTGTGTGCTATAAAATAATACAAGCAAATAATCCAGTTTCATTACTTATAATTATAAGAATTTTAATTTGAAGATATTTATTTAATCTACCTTAGCGGAGCTAGCCTAACCCATTTTTTCGACTATCATTTTTTTTTTATTATATTTAGGTGTCATGGTGTAATGGGGGTTGGTAACCAGTTTTTAAAATTGCGGTATCTCGGTATCTCTATCCGAATCTTGTATTATGAGATAGATTTCTTTGCTATGCAAGAATATTTGTGTTTTATAATTTGACAGGTAGAAACAAATTGAAAAAGTCTGAGAAAATTGAAACTGCTCCCATTAAAAATAGTAAGTTGTTATATTATTCTGCCTCAAACATAGTTTCCAATTAAATTGATTCCTTTTAAAAGGCTATTTCTGAATAATTATAACTTTGATATACTCTACCGTGCTTGATTATTAATGTTTGTTCTGAAGCAAGAGGACTCAAAACTGTCCAAAAATCTGAGAAAAGCGAATTAAGTATGCGACGAGAGCTTATTAAGGGAAACTAAATGCCATAAACAAATATTTACTTGTATTGCTGTAATGAAATCAATTTCAAAGTGTACTATTATAGTCTATAGAGAAATACACTGCAACATTTGGCATTCTTGTGTTTAAAATATTGTCTATTATGTTTCCGCCATTGCACCTTTGCGATGTTGATGCATTAAATTGTCCATTATGAAAAACTTGGCAGTTTCCCCTTCTAGCAGCAAGCACGCTTGGAGCACAAGAGACCTGAAGTCGAAAGGCATTGTGTTGAACTTGGCGTACAGTCGGGTTGTCACAAAATCCTCCCAAATCTCGTTGTTTGCTGAAGTATTGCTCAAGGGGATCTTGATTAATTTTTTTCACTAAAAAGAAAATGATTTAATTAAGAGTGGGCTACTACACATTCTATACAGCTAAATAGTCTTCTTTTCATGAACGCTAAAATATGTGTTGCTAGTTCTTGTACTCTTTTTTCTTGGCATTGTATGCATAGAGTTCGTTATTCTCTGTTCCTAAGTCACAAAATCCTATTAATTTCCCGGTTTCAGTACAATAGACCAGTCCTGATTTTATTCTAACTTCATCAAAGAGCAAGCTCACTTCACTTTTCAAAGCGTTTTCATCAACTTCATCATTGTATATGCTGAAGGTGACTTTGCATGAAGTGCGATGCACCATCGTAAAAGTATGGGATGCCATCTCATTTGCCTCGAGTCTATTTGTGTTGCTGCTTCAAGCTGCTGCTGAAGATGTTGTATGGTACCCTTCTATAGAAGTTTTGTAGCGCAGGATTTTGTTGTCCTGCATTATCTTAACAAATGATGATAAAAGTCCATTTTCCAGTTCAATGCCATTTTTAGTACAGTCAGTATGTATTTGCTGAACCAGAACATTAATCCTTCTCTTTAGGCCTCTAATTTCATCACGTTAATTGAGGCATCTTTCTCTTAACATGTTAGGATTCATGTAATCTAGTCTATGTGTCAATTTGGGTTTTGACATGACGGAACGCAGCTGGGTTCTACACATACATGTATATAGAAATGTTCTATACATGCATTTGACAAACATTACATCTGTCTTCACTTGCAGCACAAAGTCGTAAACAGTTAACAGTTCTTACTAGATTTCTATTTTTGTAGAGCTCTTCTGATGCAATTATTTCTCCTTTGGCATTGACAAAAGTGACTAGATTTTCTGCATTCCGGTTTCTGCAGATGTCTTCAAAATCATCATTTCCCATGCATACTTTTTGGAACCTAATATCGCAAGCCCATTTGTTATATGCTTTGTTGAGGTCAGTGGAAAACTGTACAGAGATAGGTCATTCACAACATGACACAAACCTTCAAAGTGTGTTCTCCGTTGTTTTCAAACTGAAGTGAAACTGCACTTCTCCATCATTAATTTTCATAAAATATCTACGACTGCTTTTATTACAAAGAGTGAATCCAAGGTTAACTGCGTGTTGCTGAATTTGTTCCCAATTAATGTCAGCAGTGTTAGATATTTGATAGTTTACATTGAAATTAATCGGCTTTACTTTCCGATTATCTAAGTACTTTGTCCAGCGCCTTAATTTCATTCTGCATGACTTACAAATATACTGTGGGTGACTAGTTGTGTCTTGTTCTATATCAACTTTTAAGGCAAGTTTTATATCCCTTGAAAACCTTGATGTATCATATGGCAAATGAATCTTAGTGTGTGGAATAGTAGAACTACATAAACGCCATATCAGTTTAATGAAAAAAAGTAATGCTATTCTTCATTTGATTCAGTTGTAGTAAAAATTTAACCATCCCCCTTTTGCGCTACCGATGTAAAAAAAAATCATTACTGACAACTAACTGATTAATTTCAAACAGAAGCCCCCCTCCCAAAAAATAAATAAAAAACAATCAAAACATAATCGTTTGGACGGACATCATTTTCAATCGCAAATATCTATTTATTATTTATATTCGCTAATTTGTTTCTCTGTTATTTGTTTTGTGCATAGAAAGGCCAATAGTTTTTTTTTCATATATATATAATATATATATATGAAATGGATTTGCTAAAACATGTTGAAGGCTGTAAGGTGACCTATAGTTGAAATCTTCTGTTTCATTTGGTCTCTGGTGGAGAGTAGTCTCATTGGCAATCATATCTTCTAATTTTTATATTGAATAATAATAAATTGCTTGTGTAAGGAAACAAATAGTTGTAATCTGCATGTATAATTGAGGTTTACTGCTAACAAATCACTTGTTGAATTGTTTACTGAAAGTCCGGTGTCAAATGTTTCATTCATTTCAACAAAAACAAACTAAACAAACGCTGCAAATTGTTTTAGAGCTGTTCAGTATTTACAAATAGGTTTACATTTAATTCTAATGAATTTTAAGGATATACTGCTGATGACCCAGCATTTTGGTACTAGTTCTTTAAATGCATCGAAATATTTAAAGTTAAGTCATTATTACCCAAAACAAATCCGTCAGATGTCAGAGCAATCTCAGACAAGGTTAAAGTTTAAAAAAACGAAGGTGTACATGTAATCTGTTTTATAACTTGATACGTGCTATATGGAGAGACAATCACGGGCGCATGATTATCAACCTCTTATAGTGTTTAAAACAATTTCTATAAATATGTTAAGTTACATTTTACGATCGAGAAAACCATTACTATTTGTGTTTCACTCGATTAAAGTGTACAATCTTAAACTTAAAATTTGAGTTATCAGGCCCTATCAGGCACACTACACGAACATCACATTATTTTCTGCAAACGCTCTACTTCATAGTCATGAAATCTGCATAAACGGATATTTCCCGATTTCCTAGTTCTAGTGATAAAAACATATTAGACAAAACTACAAATAAACTTACCTTCTTTCCAAATATAGTTATCTTTCTTTTGTCATTCTGTTAAATATGGACCGAGTTCCTGTCAATATAATACTTCCATGACAAGATCAACAAAACAAATTTTTGTCATGAATTATTTTCTCCTCGACAATGTTGGAGAGTCTCCTTTTAAGCTCACCTGGCTCAAAGAGACAAGTGAGCTTTCTCATCACTTTGCGTCCGTCGTCCGTCGTCGTCGTCGTTGACTTGTACAAAAATCTTCTCCTCTGAAACTACCGGTCCAAATTAAACCCGTTTGGCCACAGTCATCATTTGGGTATCTAGTTTAAAAAATGTGTTCGGTGAACCGGCCAACCAACCAAGATGGCCGCCATGGCTAGAAATAGAACATAGGGGAAAATATAGATTTAGGCTTATATCTCTGAAACCAAAGCATTTAGAGCAAATCTGACATGGGATAAATTGTTAATGAGGTAAAGATGAATCAGAGAACCCTATGGTTGGTTGCTGCCCCTTAATTGGTAATTTTAAGGAAGTTTGTCGTTTTTCGTCATTATCTTGAATATTATTATAGATAGAGATAAACTAAATAGAGCAATAACGTTCAGTAAAGTAAGATCTACAAAAAAAAATCATGACCAAAATGGTCAGTTGAACCCTTAACGAGTTATTGCCCCTTATAGTCAACTGTATTGTAAATTTTTCGTAAATTTTTGTAATGGTTTACAAAAATCTTCTACCCTGAAACTACTGGGCCAGATTTAACCATACTTGGCCACAATCATCATTGTTGTATATAGTTTTAAAATGTGTCCGGTGAACCGGCAAACCAACCAAGATGGCAGCCATGGCTAAACATAGTACATACGGGTAAAATGCAGATTTTGGCTTATATCTCAAAAACCAAAGCAAATACAGCAAATCTGAAATGGGGTTAAATTGTTTATCAGATAAAGATCAATCTACCCCGAAATTTTAAGATGAATCGGACGACCCGTTGTTGAGTTACTGCCCCTGAATTTGTAATTTAAAGGTTTCTTTGCCATTTTTGGTTATTATCTTGAATATTATGATAGATAAAGATAAACTGTAAACAGCAATAATGTTCAGCAAAGTAAGATCTACAAAAAAAGTCAGCATGACCAAATTGGTCAGTTGACCCCTTTACAAGACATTGGCTTTTATAGTCAATTTTTGTCAATTTTTCGAAAAACTTTGTAATCTTTTACAAAAATCTTTTCTGAAACTACTTAAACTTTCATCAAACTTGTTCTCAATCATCATTAGGGTATCTAGTTTAAAAATGTGTCCGATGACCCGACTTGCGAACAAAGATGGCCGACATGGCTAAAATTAGTACATAGGGTAAAATGCAGTTTTTGACTAAAATCTCAAAAACCAAAGCATTTAAAGCAAATCTGACAGGACAAATATGTTTGCAAGGTCAAATTCTATCTTCCCTGAAATTTGAAGACCAATCAGGCAACCCGTTTCTGAGTTGCTGCCCCTGAATTCGTAATTTTAAGAAAAAATTTGCAGCTTTTGGTTATTATCTTGAATATTATTATAGATAGAGATAACCGTAAACAGCAATAATGTACAGCAAAGTAAAACCTACAAATAAATCAACATAATCAAAATGGTCAATTGATCTCTTAAGTAGTTATTGCCCTTTATAGTCAATTTTTAACAATTTTCATAAATTTTGTAAATTGTTACAAAAGGTTCATTAGATAGAGATTATTGTAAGCAGCAAGAATGTTCAGTAAGGTAAGATCTACAAACACATTACCATTCCCAAAACACAATTTTGTCATGAATCCATCTATGTCCTTCATTTATTATATGTGCATAGACCAAGGTGAGCGACACTAGTTTGAATATACACATATACAAAGGTGAGCAATAGACTCTTTACCTTATTCATTTAGAGCCTTTAGTTTTCTCTATTTCACGCATACTGACAATATAATATGCCAGCTTTAGCCTCTGTTTGAGGTCGGTACAAGAATATATCAACCTAAAACAGTATATTGACCTCATACTTCGTATTCGGTCCATATACTTCTTTCATGTTGATCTTACAGTATTAATTAATGTTTGTTTTTCATAATGACTGTTATATTTACAAGGTCTGAACTTATGGTCAAGGATATCTTAATGACGCGAAGCAACGCCTTTATTACTGACTGGGGACATATAATCTTAATACATATATTAAATATGTTAAATGTTTGTGTTATTTGACTTAAGCTTATTCACAGATATTGTATGAAATCGAATTATCAATGATTTAATTAAGCTTGGTTGGAGAGTTGTCTCATTGGCACTCATACCACAGCTTCTTATATCTATTTAGCAATTTTAGAAATATTTTGCTAAAACTATTCACAATTTTGAAACCTGCCGAGTTGATCATTTTTATGTAATAAGAAACAAGACAAATCTGCTAGCTACGTGTATATTATTAAGGTTCATCATAACAAATCGACAAAAATGGCTGTTTTACACCTCAAAAACTACTAACCTGTGTAGATGGAAAAGTTTTGAGGCCTGATATCCACTAAATATATTAAAGTTAAATGCATTTTGCGTTAAAGAAAGTTAAAATCTTTTTTTGGGGAATTTGATGTGCTTTTTCTTTTTTGTTCCTGCTGATGGTGAAAAAATATAAACAAACACCTGAGTTGCATTTGATACTGTCCACTCAGTTACTTCCTTTGACTTACCTATAGTTGTGTTGATATCTATTGTCTGTCTGTTGTCCATGTGAACCAAGGACACTCGATACAATATTATTGTTAAGTGAGAGGGAACATTTCCCAGTTGTATCCCAGCATATAGTTTATTTTCACACCTTCTGCAGAAACGAAAAAATACCCATCAAAATCTTTCTGAAACACAAAATGCATTTAACTTTTATATATCTAGTGGATGCAAGGCATTGAAACTTTTCTAACTGGACTGGTTAGTCTGTATCAAAGAGTGTAATACATCAAGATTATAACATTTTTATTTATATGATAAACGATGAAATTATTTCGTACAGAAAACATAAAATGTTACAAAATACCTAAGATGAGAGTGGGAGAAAAATATGGATAGGAATAAACATATATTCATGGAAATTAAAGGGACGAAGTAACAATATGAGTAACTATGAAGCAATATACACACATTACATGGAAGTTGGCAGGTCCGCTTGCTGGGAGTCGAATTTATAAATAATGCACATGATGTGTATGCTGTTTGCGGTTATTTCCGCTAAACATAATGACACTGGCAAGAAAAAGATTTTCCCATGGTAGTCTTTCATGACAGTTTTGCGATTTCCACTTGTTAACGTGTCCTAAAGCACATACAGATGACGCAGATATCATTGTCCCTCTACTAAATTCAATTATTGGAACGCATCGACTGTTACCTACACTCTCGTCATACTGAGAGTTACTGAAATGCCGTTTTCTTTACAACTGAAGTTTTAACCTATAAATCTGTTCCAGAGTTTTATTGAAATCTGGTAGAACAGTAGGTGGCGAAGAAGATGGCGCACGGTAACTAAAAATTCAAATCGCAATTCAATTTGGTACCGCCAGTTGTGTCTTCCTTATACAGCATGTTGTCAACAGGATGAACATTTGAAATGTATTAAATAATAAGGACCAATTACCAAACGTAAAAAAGCAAACATAACGAATTTCAAGGGAAATTCAAAGCGAAAAGTCCTTTATTAAATGGCAAAATCAAATGCTCCAACACATCAAAAAAATCATTTTTAACATGCATACAATACTACACTTTCATACATTTTTGAAACAGAGTGACACCTGTGACACCTAGAGTTACACAAAACATTCATTCCTTCTACGTTTACACCTACCAGACTTACAAATGCCTTTCTTATAGTGACAATTCATAAAATCGTGCCATCCGCTCAGTGGTATCTTACGCACTATCTCTCTTACATTCGTATCACTCACTGGGACTTCAGACACAACAAATGCTGCATTGAAACATGATTGTTAAACAAATATTCTTTTTAAAATTACATTAAATTCTGTGTTTGTGTTTTTGAGCCATCTTGTACCTGTTGGCCTAAAAGGGCTCTCTCAAGTGAACACTTGATGTCAGGATTTCGATCCTCCTAAAGATTTCATTGTTAAATCTATCCTGGCTATCCACTTGCATCGCTTCGTAAATTTTACTGACGCCACCGGAATAACCATTTCACAGTTGATATCGGATATGTTCATTATGTCATAACTTCAATACCCTTCCCTTGTCATGAATGTGATCTACCGAATGGGACTATTTACCGGATTTGAAAAACATAAGCAACACAACGGGTGCCACACGTGGAGCAAGATCTGCTTACCCTTCCGGAGCACCTGAGATAACCCCCATGTTTTTTTGGTGGGTTTGTGTTTCTTAGTCTTTAGTGTACAATGTTGTGTCTTGTGTGCTAGTGGAAGATATTATCAAGCAAAATCGAGGGAAAAATGCAAATGATGATACAAGCATGAAAATTACCACAAAGCATCATTATTATATACTTTTTAAGAAATAACTGCTGGCCATTAAAAAAATATTTTTTTCAAGATTTTCTTAAATGGCTGTTTTCTTTGGTTTGAAAATACTGATTTTTCTGGAAAACTTTTATTTGAACTTTTTTTAGTAAAAAGAAATTACATGGTTAGGTGGATACATTCCTTACATCACATATTTATTAAAAATTTATATTTGACATATCCGTTATTTGAGCATGCGCGAAAATGTAACAAAATTCTTTCAAAAACATTTGAACTATTTAACATATATTTAGTGTTTTTAGATTTCTAATGATGAATTGGTTTAATAACATTTTTCAAGGTTATGATACACATGTGTTTAACACTTTTGCACATGTGCAAACTATTTATAGACATCAAGAGCGTTTGTATGCACTACCAAGCATTCTCAGGTATTCGATGATTAAGGCGAAAATGTGGTTAATCCCGGAGAAACATCAATTGTAACTGCAGATCAGCCACTTCTGGAAATGCCTAAATCAAATTCAGTGGGAATGGCCTGATTTGTAAGGAAAAGATAAGTGTATCGTCGTGTTTGGTGGATTGCACATTGAAATGACTTGTTGTACAACTCTGGGTGATATATTGCGTGATAGGGGATGGACATTTCGTCTTACTGAAGCCAATATTGCAACACCAATAACAGCAGATTCTTTTTATGTATTTTCAAATGTACCTAGAACTACACAGGCATTTTAGACAACCGCATGTATTTTGCTTGAATTGTTAATATCGGATTATGAAAGCTCAACTCCGAATATATAATTATGTCATGACTCTGTGGCGTTCAATGATATAAAAGACTGGTGTAAGGAAATATAGTCATCACAACCACAGTTTAATTCCTGGCGTTCAATTATGAATTAAGAACTTCTTATGATTTTGGTATTATGCTCATTTCATGAGTGAGAATTCGTACTTTTCAAAAAATCCATATAAAGCACGAAAGCGTATTGTTTTAGGTCTTGATCGTGTAAATTATGCTAGATCATTACCGACCGTCTCCGAGATATGACTTCCCTTACCGAACATCATTCACAGGTGGCAATGGAATTTGAAAATGAAAATTTCACTGTCCGTAAGACCAGCAAATGGCCTTCTTATAACACAATTGATCAGGCACAAAAACAGAATAATATAATTGTGAAGGGCGATGTTGGTGCCATAGGATTAACCGAAGATCCCTTTTAGACAAATGGATGGTACCTGGACCAGGAGTCAGTATGCTAGAAGATGAATTTGAAAGATCTAGTTGTTTGGGTCATTCTACAACAGACGAACGACATAATGAAGACTTTACGAAAACACAAAAAAGATTTCTGTAAACAGCTTTAAAGGCATTGTAAAGTGATGACGAGTTTGGAAATTCATTTCTAGAAGAGTCGTCAGATTTTAAAACAAAATACTCCATTTAGGAAATTGTTGATTCGGGAACAGGTAAGATATGTAAATAAACTTCAAGATATTGGTCCAAACAAAACGAAGATCTTTTGAAGCAAATGAAAAACTAAGGAGTACCTGCTTTTTTTAACCAAATAAAAAAGAACAACTTAATATTTTGGCACAAAATTAAACTGGAAATGTCTTTGTAAAAAACAAAGCTAGATAACATTAAAAGTGATTTCGATATCTTTTCTAGACTTTTCATTTCTTGTCACAGTAGACTTTTTACTAGGTTTACTTGGAATATTTCTTTATCCATAAAAACTAAACTGCTCCTCCGTCTTTATCTCAGGATGTCACTCGAAATAGTGGTATTAAATCGCTGCAAATGGGTTTACTTGAAACAGTCTGCGATTTGCTGATCCAAATTTGGACGCATTTATCGTTGGTGAGGCAGCAATGGTTAATTCCAGGGCACAAAGTTGGGCACAAATATTTGATGATTATGCTAATGATGTCATACTGCCTTATATAAAATCTTGCATCGATAAGTATTCAAAAGTAGACACTGTATTTGATGTTTACTAAATGAATAATTTAAAGGCTGTGACAAGACAAAGTCAAGGTTCTTGTGCCAGATGGAAAGGTGTTGGTTCTGAACACCAAGGGTTTGTAGTAGTTTTCTCTGTGAAGATGACAACGAAACGAAATTGTTCAAGTTTCTTGCTGACAAAATTGCTTCTCAAGAGACTAATAAAAATGTGTATGTTACTCATGGTGAAAGTATTCTTTGCAATTTCAATAAAGATACTTCCTATCTACCCCTTTGTAATCATGAAGAAGCAGATACACAAATGTTTGTCCATGTTCGGCATGATTATGAAAAGTGTTGTAAAATTTCATTTTATGTAGTACTGACACAGATGTAAAAGTTTCAGGTATTGCAGCAATTGCAAAGTTAGATAGAACAAATTGTGGATAGATTATGGAAGGAATAACGCCTTTTGGTGGCTTCCTGTACGTGACATACCAAATGCGTTTGGTCCTTGTGTAGCTGCTCTTACTTTCGTTCATGCATTCAGTGGATGTGGCACTTTTTCGAATTTTCGTGAGAAAGGGAAGATGTCAGCTTGGCTAACAATGGAAGGTTTTCCAGATGTAAAGGACGTTTTTTTTTGGGCTGAAGTATGAAGCGAGGCACGATGTGAATTGTTTGCCAGGAAGCAGCGGCATTGTGATGCAATTCCTGCTACAAGAGGTTCTTTTAAAGAGCACATCAAAAGATAAGTATATCAAGGAGGAGTTGTTAGGGCTCAGCCTGATTCATGTATTCTACAGTTACATGTACCAAGTCATGAGCACTGGGGTTGGATGAAAGAAGGAATGACAATTGGACACCAAAATGGACTTATTTGACTGCCGTTGCATCCTCGTGTCAGGAAATTTTGAAATGCGGAGGCGAAAATACAGCTGTGTTGGTAACTGTAGATGGTACCGTTCTGGCCTGCCTTGTACGGGTTGTTGTATAGGCAACTATCAGATAATTAAAAGATAAGCAACTTGTCTTTCTAACCAAACTAGGCAATTAAAATCAACAAAGAGTGTTGATGGAAATAATAAAAATATTTTCTACGTATTTGCTGCCATTTTTTAACCGGAACTCACAATTTTTGTTCATTTATGTGTTGTTTTGTCGTACTAAGGAACTGTTTTTAACATTTAATCATAACTTCATAACTTACATTGGATTATACCTATCACACATCTTTCAAGGATTTACATCCCTTGTGAAGTTGCTTGAAAGTATTGTCTAGTCGTAATTAATGAACTTTTTATCAAATCTTAAATTGGATTTTACATATAACACACCTTTCAAAGGATTAATGAATCATTGCCAATTTGTAATGACGCCATTTCCGAAATGTGTGGTGGCATTTTGAAAAAATGATATTTTTTTCTGGCTAGCAGCGGATTTTTTTTAAGTATCATTTAGTCAACCTTTATACCAAATTTCATGCTTGTATCACGATTTGCACAATTATGTCTATACTATCTCCCACTATGCTATTATTTGTCTGTTTGCCTTTTTATTTTTAACCATGGTGTTGTCAGTTTATGGGTTTGTCTGTCCTTCTGGTAACTTTCGTCACTCTTTTTTTATTCTCTACTATCAAGAATCATTTTCTATTGCTTCTGAGTTTAAACTATAAATACATTTATATGTTTATTGACTACATACTAATATATGTGTTTAAAAGGTATTAAGTAATTATAAAATCTAGTCATTGACTGTATCAAAAAGATCAAAGCACGCAAACACGAATGAACAATCAAAACAAATGATGAAATATTATTGAGGTTAATGAAATGTGTTGTAATAATAAATGCTCAAACACTTCAACTGAATGGCTTACAACTGTCATATTCTTGACATGGTACAGCCTTTTTCTTGTGTAGAAAATGGTAAATTGAACTGGGGCTAATCGCTAGGTAAACGTAATACTTATATGACATTTGCATAAAAGTCCATTATACTCAAAACGATGTGTGAACAAAAAAAAAGACACAAAGGTAAAAATAAATCAGTGAAACAAAAATTACATCTTACAGATGCGCATAATTGACGGAATTTTCCGGCGACGGACATAACTCTAAAGTGGTCAATTAGTTTAAGGGTTTTCAAACTCACGAAGACTCATGGTTTGGAACCCCCTTTTGAAAACGACTGGATCCGCCCTTGAGGTCACACTGATATAGCCTATCCACCTGGGCAATATCGAAATAGACAAAAAATATCATTACTTAAAAAAAAACCATTCATTTAAACAATCCAATTCAATACAGCTCCAAATTACAATAAATATTCAAAGGGTAAAATAAATATTCCAAACGAATTAAAATGTACAAATGCTGCTGTCCCGAACTTTGAAGATACCAACTGAGTAGCCTCAGACTATAAATTGAAGAACTTCAGATACAACAAAAATCAAAAATTTTGAAAACAGAAAATGTATTTATTATAAACATAGAGAAAAATAATATTGAGAAGGAAAACAGTTCTTTTTTTATTTCAAAGACTTTTCCCGTTGGTAAATTGATATCTCTATGAACATAATCAGCTCGCTGCGTGGACGTTCTTTTACATCGCGATGACCGTGAGGGCATTCCGATGTATTGTTGCCATAGAGATTTGACTTTCGTTTTCGTAACCGATCGTATAAGTACGCGAACATTTCTTAGTGCAAAATAACAATCCTTTATAAATTCATTTCTGCAATGAATACTAAAAAAAATGTTTAGAAAACAAAAGAATAAGATGTAAATGTCTGTTGACGTTAGAAATGTGTATATTTCTTTTCTATATTTATAAATTTAGTAATTCTTTGCGTCTGAAGCGCTTTTCTGGATTTACATTCACAAGGAACGACAAAGCCAAAAATTTGAAATTTGAGGATGCATAAGTACCGAAACCGTTGAAGAGCTATATGTCAAAGATACCTTATTTATAAATTTATAAACGGACTCTTTGAGTTAAACTTGTTAAATCAAAAGTGAAGTATTGACTACTAAGCTGATGGCACCCTCGGGGACTGATCGTCCACCAGCAGAGGTATACACCCAGTGATGAAATAAATTGAAAACAACACGTTTAATAATTTCTTGCGTTCGAAGCGCTTTTCTGGATTTACTTTCATCAGGAACGCTGAAAGCCAAACATTTGAAATCCGAGGATGTAGAAGTACCGAAACCGTTGAAGAGCTACATGTCAAACATACCTAAAATAAATAACTAAACCAATCCAACTTTGCCTGAGGGAGTTGAAACCTTAATAATTTCAAAATTTATAAACGGACAATTTTAGTAAAGTTTGTTAAATCATGTCAGTACCGAAGTACTGACTACTGAGCTGATGATACCCTCGGGGAATGCTAGTCCACCAGCAGAGGTATCGAACCTGCGATGTAAAAGATTGAAATAACACGTTTAATAATATCTTGCGTCCGAAGCGCTTTTCTGGATTTACCTTCATCAGGACCACAATTGTATCTTTATCATAATTGTGTTCAACAGGAATCCTGACATGTTACAAGAAGATGTTCAAAGGAAATCAAACTGAGAAGGTGTCAGCCAAATTGTTTCGAAACTTTGAAAAGTAAAAAGTAAATATGGAGAGGGTCCGTTTCCCTCTCAAACCTCAACCCCATTGATCAATGCACACTTTAAAATTAATTTTATTTTTGATTTTTACACAATTTGAATATTTCTTACAGTTCTTTTTTATATTTCAAAAATACTGTGGTATCTTTGGAATAATGGTAAATATGAAATCATTATCTTTTTATATCTGTTTGTTTTTGTTTTTTTTTTTATCTCGCCTGCAATTAATATTAGTTTGTGTTGTAATAAAATAAAATATAACACCATATCAAATTATTTAAGGGCTTGTTGTGATACTACTGCAGGCAGAGAATCAGAGTAAAAATTACCCCTAACTTGTTTTGACATGTAATAGACAGCTTTTTTAGGACGTTCTACCCCAGACTTAGAATATATAAGCTATATCTTGTATAACTGCAGAATGTTTTGTTTTCCTGCTTTTCAAATTCGTAATTTATTTGGTCTTTTGTAAGGTCACTGATGGGTCAGTTGCAGACGAATCGCGCATCTGGCTTAACAAATTATAAATGTGGTATCTTTGATTATTATACCCCCGCTTTGAAAAAGGGGGATACACTTTTTTTCCTCTGTCTGTCTGTCCGTCCACCCGTCCGTCCGATCGTATGTTTTATCTGGAGAACATCAGGCATGTAATTGGAAAGCTGTATGTTTGTGTACTTTATGATAATTCCCCTTAAAAACAGAAAAAAACATAATTACAGTTTCTACCGACCTTTTTCTAGATCTATCAACATGCACAATTTAGATTTCAGGTCAATCATCATTCATCAAAATAGTGTTATTCTACTTTTAATTGATAAATATTTAAAATGGAACTGTCTTACCCTGAAATATTAAAACATTTATTAAATCGTCTAAATATTTTTTAATCAATTGCATATTTTGTTCTACTTGAATAACTTATGCTATTGGAATATTTAAAAATGTGAGTTAGTGTCAGAGTGTTAATACCTCCGACTATATTCAAGGAATAAACTTCCGCGTTTAGGTTGTTTTTTGTTATATATGTAAGATTTCGTTTCGTGTTAGCATACATAATTGTTTAATTATGTATGGGAATACTTTTATAGTTATTTTTCTTCCAGTTGTGCTTGGTGGAATTTGTTCTATATACACAGGACCGCATGGAAAAATGGAATGTTACGAAAGTACGAGTTCGTATTCTAAATATCAATGGGGAACCTGTCTTTTGAATGAATATATCAAAACAATATCTCATGGAAGACTCAGTTGTTCAGACAGCACTGCCACGTATTGCTACTACCAATGTATGATAGAGGTCTACAGTATATCTACTGGTGTCGTGTATGACGATTGTGTATGTTCATCTGGCGAGGAATATAACAGCACGGAACTATCACTACCATCTCAGTGTTACATTCCATCAGGAACAGATTGCTCTTGGTATAACGACTGCTTTAAAAAGAAATTCAGTTGCAATGATACCCACATAGAGTATGCACTTAAATTTGATACAGCGTTCTGCAATATGTATTCCCTAAATGACAGTTTGTCAAATCATGGTCAACAATGGATTGAAGAAGTGAGGAAATGTCTACAATATTCCATCCTCTCAACTCTCCGTCCATGGCGTTCTCTATCATGCACTGTAGTTGAAAAAGTAGTAACTGATTCATATAGTCCGTGTTATATTCAGCCGCACACGAAGTTATTGGATGTTTCCATCTGTAAACTCACTGCAACAGACTATTTCCATGTATTTTGGACAATCAGATCAATCCTGGAACAGTCTTATCATTCTACAAATGTATTTATTGAAACTATGTTTAATACTTTGAAAAACTGTAGTGCATCTTTTTACCAAAATGTAATATTTGGCGAAGACTTACGAAAGTTTGATTTTACAATAAGTTACAATAAAGCTGCTTTAGTCCGGCGTCGTCGCTCAGTGCTCGATGATGAGACGACGACCTCTCTTGAAATTGTGGAAAACCTAGCTACTAAACTTAAATGGCAAGAAAAGGGGGTGCTCTGGTTTTCTCAACTAAACTTTAACTCGAGTGATAATCTTTCTACAGAAATCTATATTGAATTATTTCTTGCAAATAGGAAAACGTATGACTTAAATGCAGTTAATATCACACAATCAGTCGATCTTGATGCAGTGGTAGACGAATTAAGGAATAGTGTGCAACAAGATAGTCTGAATGGGAATATCGACGATATGTCATTCAAAGTTGTTTCAGTAAAAGGATGCTTAGATTCTAAATGCGAAACATTGTCATTCAAAATTATTGCATCACAAACAGGTAATGTAGTAATTTGTTTTTTATGCCCCATTTATGGGCATTATGTTTTCTGGTCTGTGCGTCCGTTCGTCCGTCCGTCGTTTGTTCGTCCGTTCGTTCGTTCGTCTGTCCCGCTTCAGGTTTAAGTTTTTCGGCGAGGTATAGTTTTTGCTGAAGTTCAAGTCCGAACAACTTGAAACTTAGTACACATGTTCCCTGTGACATGATCTTTCTAATTTAAATGCCAAATAAGAGATTTTCACTCATTTTCACGGTCCACTTAACATAGATATGATAGATGGGGCATCCGTGTACTATGAACACATTACTGTTTCTACAATTGACTATTTTAGTATTTCTGGAATTTTGGGTCCTCATTGCTCGTCAACTTTGTACTTGTTTAGCTTTAACTATCTTGCTCTGAGCGTCATTGACGAGTTTTATGTAAAAGAAACGCGCGTCTTACCTTTGATAACTATTAAAACAATTAAGTTTCTTTTATTCAAAACCATGTTGTAGGGATTTCAACTTTTGTAAAATACCCGGTGTTTATTATATTGATTAATTTTTTAAACATACTAGAACACACCCGTGATCTCGCGGGTCCGTGACTGAATTAAAGTATATAACTATGCGCAAGCCTTATTTTAATATTAGGATTGTCATCTGATAATGTCATGCCGATTATAAGATACGCAGTTTTCTCTGCTTTCAAATCTTTCTGTTTGAATCCGTCGAACTGGAACTTATCAAATATTGGTAGTATTAATTAGTTGGAAAACAAAAGGTCCTGGAATGTAATATTTTTTAATCAACAGCATTGTCCTATATTAGTTATAAAGTTGAATTCTTTGATTCGCTGTTTTACGTCATGCCCGCTAACAAATTGAAAACTGTACCTATACGCCTTATTTTAGTCCAGATTTTTAGTATTCGTATTGTTATCTTAGAAAGTTTTACTGATTAAAATGCTACAATAGGTAACAATTTTGACAATCTAGTAGTGTCAACCCTGTGAATATGACCCGTGTATATAGCATATTAATCCTGAATACACCGTTTGGTGGTGCGCCTGTCAGATGCGGAACGTACAAATAAGGTAATAGGTAACAGGTGAATATACTATTGGTATCGGTATCGGACTAAACCCGGAACTTCTTAATTATTGGCAATATTAATTACGTGGAAAACAAAAGGGCCTGGAGTGGTGTAATTTTTAATCTACACCTTTGTACTATATTAGTTATATATAAAGTTGAATTCTTTGATTCGTCGTTTTTACGTGATGACGGCTGACAAATTGGACCTCGTAATTTTAGTATTATAGATAGTTACAGAATAAAAATTTATATTTACATAAGAAAAAAAAATTTCTAAAGATTTCATGGCCATGCAATTGAATTTGAACAAAAGTGCACCACAAACAAATTTGTAAATGCATTGTTGTAGTAATCTTAGTCCATATAATGTAAATATCTCAAATAGCTCGCACTATTGAACATAAAAATGAAAAGTCTTATTTGGTTTTTTAATAAGTGACTTACTAAAGAAAATGTTTTCTATACTTTATAAATGTATGCTGTGAAATCATGATCAATTCATGCTTAAGAAAACAAAAATAAAGAAGAAACAGGGTATCAATACAACCATAGAGTGGTGTGGTTTTATGCTTGACGGGGAACAGCAAGTAACATCAAAAGTTATAAAATGCCTTTGATTTGTTTGAGGCATATCTATCAAACTTCTTTGGTTAAGTTCCTATAAAATATAAGCCAGCTGTTTGTTTTTTAACGCTGAAACAAAGAGGACATATCTTTTATTTACACCTGGTCCATAAATCCACATAATTATGTTTGAAGTAATCTATTGTTAAATGATCTACTAAACACTTATATATAAAATATGTGCATACTTTGTATTTTAACATTAAAAATCTTAAAGAGGTATTTAAATCAATGGTTTGTAAAACTGATATATAATTATGTATTATTATATCTTTCTCATTGAACTATACATGAATTAGATCGTGAATGATAACATCGACAGATTTTAAATGTCGGTTATCATATTGTATGTATATCAAGAGCGTCACTCCAGTTACGACGCTTTATTAAAGGTAATCTGCATTGTTTTTGCAGACTGCTTATCCTACAAATAGATATAGCTTCAAAAAAAATAATTTTCAAAGGTCTCATTTAAAGTATTCAGTGTTGTAATGAAAGCATATTCATAAGCTTTGTTATAATAAGTTTTGAAGATCTTATTCCAGCAGCATTGTGTAATTAAAATTGAGATTTTTCACCATTTCGGCATTTATTTGTCGATTATTGTCTTTTTCTTACCGAAACAGAGACGAATGATACGAATGCCAATTGGCCGTTTCAGTATCTAAAGCATCATGGGTAATTTCATTGTTCGTACTCCAAAGTGAAAATAACGTTACGTCATTGGTTGAATTTCCATTGTTTATAACGTTTTAAACCAATCAAAACGCTTTGGTGTACGCTTTTGAAAATATTATCCAGGATGCATTAGATTCTGAAACGGCTTATTCATAGTCGAGATTAATCAGTAACGTCAAGGCAAACACACGTATTCAAAACAAAACATAGAAAACTACAGACTGAACAAAACAAATCCCACTTAAAGACCGGGGCGATCTCAGGTGCATCGGGAGGGTAAGGAGATCCAGCTCCACATGTGACATCCGTCGTGTGGTCATATAGTTACAAACAAATCCAATGATAGTGTGTAACAATCAAATCGAAGGAGTAAACAAAGACTCACCAAACCAAAGGACATTTGCATCAACAGTTATAAATAATAAATAAGAAACAACACAACCTCCACTATTACCTGGAGTGAAATTACGACATCACGATAAGAAACACAAGCCCTGAAATAGCGTATTAGCAGAGAGATGTATACTACATATCAAGACGCTGCTAGAATATTGCTTCATTGACATAGAAAGTTTACACTTGGAAAACTTAAGTTGATGTGTACTTTACAGACCTTTATTTATCTAGATGTTAGTCAAGATATGACAAAGAATAAACTGTTCGGTATCAAATCTCTTTATTCTTGTAATAACTGAGAGTGAAAACTCCCCATTAGAAAGGTGTCTACACTTTTTGAACTTATCAACCATTTCATCCGATCTCTTTATTCAACTTTTTTATAAACGACTTTGATATATTCCAAATCGTCCCAAAAATTCAAAACTGTTAAAAGGACAACCAAACTGAAGATTATAGATCACTTATCATTACACATGTTACAAATGTTATTAAAAGTCATGCCAAATCTTATAAGTGCAATCTGACACTGTGGCTAGATAAAAAATTTGTCGGTGATTTGATATGTTTAACACGCAGTGAATTTTAAAATGTCAGCACATGGGTACACGAATAATTATTACTTTTTTGGTGCTACCTCGAACATCCTTTGGGAAGTTGGTATGCATAGCAACATTTCATTATTATGTACTTTCTGTGTCATTGAGAGGCAGCTAATTATCTTATGGCGAAGCGCTTTTTAGAAAAACAATTTCATTCTTTAAACAATGTCAATATGCACAATAAAGGGGTATCAGACGATCTCTATGCATCTATGTATACTATTTATCAATGTTATTGCAGAATCATCAGAATTTTGTCTCACGAATGTCGACAGATTCAACACAAAATGGGACCAAACTAAAGTGGGTACTGTAATTGAAATGGCGTGTACTGGAAATTATACTGGTACTGTCTCCCGATTGTGTGGCACAGGAGGTCAATGGAAAGAACCGGATAACAGCCAATGTACAAGTGTGGCCATTCAAAATTTACAAAAACAGGTAAATCTAATGTTCATCAATTCTTAATATCTCTCGAATAATAACTTTAACCAATTAGTATCACCAATTGCAAATAAAAGCATTAAGAAATTATTTTTCACTACCATTTTATTGTACATACTATGTTCCGTCCTGTACTGTTATTCAAATGTAGTCTTTAAAAAATCGATTGAAAATTTAAAAGTCGTATTAAAAAAAGCTTTTAAACCTGGAAAAGGATCATTTTTACCTGACTTTTACAAATATTCAGGTTTATTCAAGATTTTTGATACGTTATTGGTGGCAATGCTGTATGGTTAACTTCGATCTTCCATCGACTTAGTTCATTAGTGGGTTCTTTTCAACTACCAGTGCTTGATTTATATTATTCAGAATGATGCTCATATTGGTTTTTGGAAGATTTTCCGTCGCTAAAAACGCTCAAAAGTCAACGTTTGAAAGCAAATGAAATACATTATTACTTCAGGATTTACTTGACATTTTCAAAATGTCAAAAACCACGAAAAGCCGTGTTGATTACTAGTAATTCAAATCCAAAATAATGTGTTGTCTAGATATCAACAAAATGCAGAGGCACACGTTCAATGAATGATGGGCAAACTTTTTTTTCTTTTTTCTAAAACACTGAAAAATTGAAATCAAGATAAAATCAATAAATAAACTATTTGCTACAATTATGAATTGATAATCTTAAAGATTAAAGCCAATACAACATAAAAAAATGGAAATATTTTCTGATTGTGAACTTCACATTGATGAATGAATATGAAAGCTTCTGAAACTAGTAAAATTCTTGAGCAACGCTGATTTAAATACTTCTAAAGTTTGATAGATCCACTTATTTGCATTTAAGGCAAGTATGCTCCAAAATAGCGATAATACTGCTTCAATAGTAAATGATATTCTGAACGAGCTAAATAATCTGACAAGCGAGGCTGATGATCTTAGAAGCGGTGACATGGCAACATCAACAGCAATATTGAAAGACATTTCAGAGCATGTAGCCAGAAACACAGCAGCAGTTTCAGACAATCAACTTGAGGTTTGTGTCTAATTGAATCAAGGATAAGCGTTTTTGAAATCAGGCTTAACATTATAAATCATATACAAAAGAGTGAAATAACAAAATCATCGAACTCACTTGAGGTTTTTGTCATATTCAATCAAAGATGAGTGTTTATGAAATTAGAAATAACATATTCTAACGATTATGTACAAAAATGTAAAATAACAAAACTCCTAGCAAAACTAATAACGGAACGTCCTTTATAAAATAGCTATTTCAAAAGCTAAAACGCAGCAAACTGATTTGTTACAGGCATTCCATTGTGTAAAATATGATAGATTTCACCTGGTTTTGTAGATTTGTAGATTAAAAAATCTAACTTGTTTGGTATTCGCACAAAATTTACAACAAAAATTTAAAATATTGACAACAATGTTGGAGTAAGACAACACAACTTAAGCAAATCATAGTATTAAAGACGATCAACATGATCAAGGTGTGTCTTTTGCTTTTTCAGATGCAATCGATTTAAAAATATAAAATACTTGATTGAAAAAAATGCTTTAAGCTTTTTTCAAGTATTGAATAGGAAATAGGAAAACTACAGGTTAATCTTATTCTTTTAAACATTTTAACTTACAGGAAACTCGACATATCATTTTATATATATTGCACCACCAGAGCATAAGCTTAAAAAATATTTTGGCAAGATTGTAAAGAAAACTTATAAAATAATGTTTGTTCTTTATTTGAAGTAGTTTTAACAAAAAATAATCTACATTACGATATTCCATCCACTATGATAGATGATAAACAATTCAAAGGAGATTGTCCGAAACGTTTAAGTATATTAAAGCTTTGAATTTGGAATTGTTAAGAAGATGTGACTTCATATACATCGTCACTTATACTCAAAACGTAACGTAATTGAATATGCTGAATTTGTAATAGGTCATGTTACCAGGAAGAGATTTCATCAATTTGGCTTGAAATAGAATTAAAGGTACACTTCAATATTTTAGATATTTGGTTCCCTTTGTAACAGTCTACTGGATGATAAAAACAGCAACAACTGGAATGAGTTGAAATTGAAGGTAGTCCAATTTTATAATTTACAAGATAAAGCACGAACAAGAATTTCTATCTGAAAAGTTAATAAAGTTGTTAAAATTGTTGCTAAACCTTATACTCTGTAAGACATGACACAATAACATAAAAGATATAGATAAAAACTATTTCAATTTTTATATAAGAGTGCGAAATTGATTTTTTCACAGCATTAACTTCCCCTTTGAATTCTTTATAATGAGTTTGATATTGTGTTAATGCTTCTTTACTACTAAAATAGGCTAATAGAAATTGTTTTTTTAGGGGGGCGGGGGGGGGGGGGGTTCAGCGCGGAGTTATAAAGTTGGTACCTCTATCAATGATCGACAACAATACGCAGAACAAACAATATAGGCAGTCGGAGATGTTCCAGTGTTTCAATCTCCTTTATTGATAACCAGAAACCGAAGAACTTTTGTTTTGTTATCCATCTAATTTGATTTCACAATAACAACAGTAAGTTAGTTTTTGTTCCAACAATTTACCTTAGATTAACTTGACATGAATTTGGATTCCTACCAGATATAACATGTTTATAAGACAATATATATGGTTAATTTGTTGACATTGATATATTGTGTTTATTATAAACATTTCTACTTTAAGGGACCTAGCAGTATAACAGGATTGGTAAAATCTGTTACTTTATACACAAAGAGCTATACTAATGTTATTGAACAGGAATATAACGTCGTTGAGAATAAGAATATAGGTAAGTTCCACTATACACACTTGTTATTAAAAGTTTTACAATATTAGTATACCCCTTTGTGGCGTCTGTTGTGTGTTTATTGTATAACAGTGGCCAAAATAAGAATCCAAAATGTAATCAGAAGAAATTGTGTTTACACTTCATGTTCCATTTAACCAGAAGAGGTGAAATTAAGAAGTTAAGTTTTGACAGAAATTTATCAGAAATACATGATCTTATTCACAAGACCACGATAATGTTTGTCGCTAAAATTTGATAAATGTGGATTGCTTTTGTTTTAGTGATTGAGGTAGGAAAGATTCGAGCTGAAGATCTAACCGTCCCTGTCAAATCAAAGATATCAGAATCGTGGATTGCTGATTCTCAGACTGAAATAACCCTGGATAAGAAAAACTTTGATGGTATGTATCATATTTTTTTTTCATTTTCTCAAGTTTATATGTCGTAGAAAAAGTATAAATATTGCGAGACCATTGCAAGATTATGCATTGTGTTAATGGCAGATCTCCTATCTATAGAAGATGGACGAAAGATATAAGAGGTACAGTCAAGATAAAAATGAAAAAGACAAACAGACAAACAATAGTACACATGCCACAATATAGAAAACTAAAGAATAATCAACACCATCCCCACAAAACTAGGATGATATCAAGTGCTCCGAAGGGTAAGCAGACCTTGCTCCACATATGACACCCGTCGTGTTGCTCATGTTATAACAAATCCGGTAAATAGTCTTATTCGGTATGTCACATTCATGAAAGGGAAGGGATTTTAGTTACGACGTAAGTAAAAAATCCGATATCATCTGTGAAACGGTTATTCCATAACGGTCAATCAACTCGTGATGGCGTCCGTAAAATTTACGAAGGGATGATTCGAACTTCACCATTTGGAACTCTTGGTTTAATAGCTTCCTTGTGAGCAGCAACTCTCAATCAAGAAAATCATAATAGGAAATACAAGCACGGGCATATCGTATCAATTGGAAGATATATACCCCGTATGCAGGTGCTGCTAAAATGTTGCTTCTAAGAAATGAAAATTTCACAATTGGAAAGCTGAAATAACCTCTTTTGTCGTTAACTTTTGTTTTCAACCGATTCTCATTGTCAATTTCTAGATGTAAGTGAGGCCGACTTAACAGTGTCTGTTATATCCTTTATCTCTTGTTCGATTTGATAGATGCGTTCAACATAGTCACCAAATGTTGAATTATTTCGTGAGATAACATGATAGGCTTTCTAATATTTAATTACATCAGTATAGACAATGGATGATTTATAGTTTGATCCATGATACCAATACATAACGTTTCTAAACGAAGCGAAGCCAGAACTTGTTGTAGGGGGAGGTACCCACTGACTGACCTAAGGGGCCGCTCCAGTCATGCTTTAGGTATACCCTATATAATTAACCAAACTTATCCAAAAAGGCCCACTCCTGGATCTGCCTTTGATTTGAAACAGAAAACTCCAACACAGTACATGTTCCAACACTGTCATATATTTCATACTGATATTTTGATAAGAAAACTTTTTACGAGATTTATGACACGTTTACTAGTATAGCCTATTGAAAATTATGGCAATTTTGGTCCATCTGCTTATATATTAACTAGGATTATATTTTATCCTAACTTTTATACATTTCATGTTCAGTTAAATGCGATCGAGTGGAGACCGTGTTTATTTCATATTAGGTTAGTAGGCAGGGTTTATTTCAATTCACGGTTAGTAGTGATGTTACGTTCCTTTTAAAAAAAAAACGGGGGTTCAGAAAAAATCTGAAAGGTTTCAACAGACGAAGAAATAGATGATAATCGATTGAAATAAATTCATTTAACACATTTAAAGCTAACACGTTGTTATTGTTGGCATGTGTTATTGTAAATACAAATGAAAGTAGGTTCTTAATGCTAAGTATTGAAGACTTGATAACTTTGATAGGCCACAAGTCTAAAAACCACATGTTAAGATAGTTTGTAAGAAAAAATCTTTACACAGTGTGCTAGTGACATAATACAATATATATGGGGTCCATACCTTCGATATGAGGATTCGAGCTTCGATCTCACCCCATATGGAATTTACACCAGATATACATCGTATAAGGTCACTAGCACACTGTATAACTAATAAATACTAGTAACTGGTAAATAAGTACGTTGCAACCTACATTTTTGATCATCTGAACGACGAAATTTCGTTTATATATTTTTAGAACTGAATATAACTGGATATAGTACTGTGTTCTACAGAAATATTTCGAAGATATTTCCCGACTATTTTCAACAAAATGGGTTTGTACATATTTTATTATTTCCATATAATTAGAATCCATAGTTCCCTTTCGACTGCAAGATTTTTAAATGATACATGTGTTTTATATATTCAGGAAAACATTCGACATCGTAAAATATTATTGCTTTTATAATATTTGCTTCATCAAAAGTTGAGAGTTTGCGATTATAAGTCTCCATCAAAACATAAATAGTATTTGATAAAACAGAAAGTGTTTTCTTTTGAAATTGATATTTAAGGTAGCACAAAACTATTTGGAGAATTTGAGGGAATTATAATATAAATGTACGAAGTGTTCTCTGGATAAGGTAGACAACTCTCTTAATCAATAATACAGTTGTTTTTAGTTACAAGCTTAGAATATATTGATAAAATGCTTGACACAAACAATGCTATTTGGAGTTATGTGCCATAAAATAACCCTACCCTTTTGGTTATGTTTTTACAGAGAACTGAGTCTAACAAACAATAGCTATGGTGTGAATTCATTCGTTGCGGACTTTTCTATTGAGCCAACACCAGAACGTTTAGATTATCCTTTGATTATAAAATTTCAGCACATATCGGCAAGTGATATTGTATTAGCTATAGGTGAACACATGGTTATAGAAATGATTTAATTTGAAGCGTACGTTAATGAGAAGTATGCACATAATTATTAACCACGCGAATTCACTTTGAATATACAAGTATAGATCTACAAAACTCGGAAAATGTTATGAGTTTTAAACGAAGTGAGAACGGGTGAGAAGCCGGGATAAGCGTTTCTAATACATGGATTACTCGCGAAGAGATCCAGTAAAATTGTCATGATGTGTATTTGTACTTACTAGTAATCTACAAATTTTCTCTGATAAAACGAATGTATAGGATAAAAAAATCTTAAGGATCTTATATCACAAAATCATGTTCGCATGAACTTGGCCAAGGAAATATCTTATATGTCAATACTTTACTCATATTCCGGCTAAAACAGTATATTGGTGAACATCACATCTCTAAATAAGGTACTTATTATGAAACACGACCACAAGAAAGTATCAATGTGTATGTGCAAACAAAATACGATGAGGCTTACGGTTTACCACTACTGAAAAATGGGAATCCTAACTTAATTCGTTATTCGATCATCATAGACAAGTCATGTAGTATTTTTACCTGATTTTTGAAAGCTCAGTTTGTATTGAGACTAATCTTTTTCTGTATACTTTGAGCGATTTTGAGCTTTATATATTTGTTACACTTAACTAAAGGTTACCTAAGTATACATACCTCTTAAACCGTCTTTTATGAAGTAAATGGTGTATTGTATGTTTCTGTTGACGTAAATACAAACCAAATAATACCCTTAACATGTCTTACCTTATCATGAAAAAGGCTACCGATTAACCCTTTTCCCTATCTCTTCATTAAAGATACTTGTGTATACTAAGATGCATAGTATCATATGAAACGACTACATATTGACAAAATATTTGTTCTCTCCAATTCAAAACATTTTATTTTATTTTTTTTCACAGGCAGGCTACTCAAAACCATTCTGCGGATTCTGGGATTTTGATATACCGTAAGTTTTACATGCTTCTACATACAAAGACTATAAACACGTTACACATTTTGAAATGATGTATATGCTCGGAGTGGATTTAATAAATATTCCTATTCGTAGTCTTATTCTTATTCCTGACTTTGTACAGGCCTTTTTTATGTAGATATACATCGGATGCGTTTATCCAAAAAGATGTCGTTTGATTGATAATAATACAACTCTTCGCGAGGGATCCAATGCGTAAAGCCTATATGGTATAGTCAAACAATTCAAACTGAAAAACAAACATTTATGTACAAAAAAAAAAGAAAACAACTAAATTAGTGGCTTCTAACAGGCATATACAGAATTTAAACGGGTTACATTATTTAAGTTCTTCATTTATCTAAAGAGGATTGCCAACAAACAGAGGCTAAGTTTGGGTCTCCTCAACATTGATATATACCAATTGACAATTAACAAATAGTATTTGTTTTGTTTTCTAATATGTTTTACACAAGACAATAAAATATGTACAGGACAAAACATACGAATGTAATTTTACTACAATTTTGAGCTTTCTGATAAGCTGTGTACTGCTTAGCTCTATCCTTATTTGAGGTAGTATGTGTGCATGTGGTTGTTGAATTATTATTGAAAATGTGGTACTTTTAAATATTGATTGAAATAAAATGGATATATTTTAGGAGTGTGCATTATACACTCTGCCTTAAAAAAATAACTTGTTGAAAAGTAAAACAATTATAAATAGACACGACTATTGATGTGTGCCTCTCTGGAGTATTGCCTTGATTGTCAGAAGTTATAGAATACAGAAAATGCATTTTGGTAAACATTGAATACATAGGAACATTGTTAAGCAAAGTAAATCGTGCAAATTGCAGAGTAACAAAACAAAATAAAAATGTATTAATAACTGACTTTTACATATTGAAATTATTTGCGAAATATTTGCATAATAAAACGAACATGAATGTATTACAGTTGATCGGAACTGAAATACACATAGTTAATTTTCCGGCATTTGATGTCTTATCCTGGTCGAGAAAACTCTGTATTTGTTTTTATAATTTAAGCCAATAGCTGTTGCTATATCTCAGCCGCATCACAATGCCAAAAAATCAGATACGTGAGAAGTAATTAATTCAAGATGTCGACTGAAACTAATAGCTCCGTACCGTGATGCGAAGCAACAAACCCATCTACATTTTAGCAGGCCCCTAAACCTCCCACTGACAGATGTGTAACAATATAACTTACAAACAAACTATAAAAAGCAGTCGAAAAGGCTTAAAAGATGGACGAAAGATACCAGAGGGACAGACAAACTCATAAATCGATAATAAATTGACAACGCCATGGCTAAAAATCAAAAGGAAAAAAGACAAACAATAGTATGCATGACATAACATAGAAAAGTAAAGAATAAACAACACGTAACTCATCAGATAAATACAGATAGAAATACATCAATCTAAACACACAGAGTAGACATGGACAGGTATTACAATGTTTATATTTATCATAATTAGTTAAATATTCTTAGTATCATGTATTTATGATTTATGTAATTATGACGTTAATATCATTATCATTATAATTTCATACTACAGAGACACTCCGAATGGAGCATGGTCTACAGAAGGATCTACAGTTATTGAATCAACCAATAGTTATACAATCTGCCAATATAACCATACTACAAACTTTGCTATTTTGATGAGCCCAGTGAAAACGGTAAAAATGTAAATGATTTCAAAACATTCACAAAACTTACATCCCAGCTCCTTTTTTCTAACAGGGGTGATCTGAGTCGAATCATCCCTACCAGACCACCCCAGCTTGAGTTTCTTTGTTTTGCATGCTTTCCTTTGTTCTGCAACATTTTTGTGGGAATTTCTAATCCACTATAAAACTTATAATTAATTATACAGACAAGACTATCTATCAAAATTGACGTAGAAAAAATCTAGTGCGTATGCTGGGATTCGAACTCTAGACCTTTAGCATATCAGATCACGACACATTTTTTTTTTATCTTTCTGACAACGACACATACCACTACACCAGGACGACTGGATACAAACTATCAGTAATTAAACATACTTAAAGGACACAGCATATTTTTATAAGTGGGGCGAGTTGGTAGGCCTTTATGCAATGGGGTTAAAACTCTTTTCGTTTATAAGTAAGTTGTCAGACTGATTGTTCAATTTGATTTTTACACTTTTTAAAAAGTGGGGCGAGTCTGTAAACAAGAGTGGGTCGATTTTTTTGTATAAAGTGACGATCTAGTTTGGGCCGATTGGCCAGTGGGGCGACTTGACAGGTAATGTAAAACTTTCATTTCAAATTTGCATAACCCAATGCCTAATTTTGCCACAAATACTGTTAGAATTAGATTTTGTCACATCTACATTTTCCTTCATTAGTAACAGAGTCTACGTTATATGAAAACTTCGATTACCTACCTAATGTGGAACTAGAAATACAATCAAAATAGAGTTATAAGCAGCTAAATATCAGCGTATGACATTATATTGATATATATATATGTCGCAAGCTATTAAAGGCCCGATGATGACAAGTGAAAATATTTCAAACGAAAAACTTATATGATAAACAACAAAAAACGAAAGCCATTGTATTTCAGTCCCCAGAGGCATTGTTTATACTCTTATAAAAGATTTGACAAACTTTGTCAATTAAAATATGTTTACTCTTACATTTATGAAAAGGCAGAAAAAAAGTATACAAGAAATCTTGATCAGGTCTTTTATTTGGGAAATAAAAGTAGTATCCATTATGATGTAAACTTTAATTTTTTGCTCGATGTCTTTTGTAATACTGTACTCATAGTATGCACTAAAATGATGGTACTTATTTAGATGACTTTGTTTTAAAAAGGCAGTACTATTTGTTATTTTTGTAGACACGTAAGAAGTGATAGAGCAAAAATACTAATGAACTTGTGTGTGGCTTTGATTTTGTCGTATGGCCTGTTCTTAGCTGGTGTTACAAGAACTGGGAATAAGGTAATGATAATATAAATGTAATGCATATATTTAATATATATGTATGGATAAAGGGAAATATAAGTACTAGTAACAAATTGTATTATACAATAAGTACTAGTATATGTCAGTCAATACAATAACACAAATAACAAAAAGACATAAAGATTTCAACACCTCTTCTTTAACATCATACAAGTGTCTGTTAATTATGTCAAAATCCAAATTACTTTACACAGTAACATTATTTTATAACTTTCATGGTCTAAATTATCATATACATTGAGATTGGAATCCTATAGATGAGAATTAAGGTGTCTTACTGTACAATATCTATGATGATACAAGGAATTCTAACCTGTATGTTGTTTTGTTTGACAAATATGATATGGAATTTTATTTGCACGGTTGACGCATATATCCTTGTCATTACATTGGTCATGTGTGTCCGACGGTTATAATATCAATGATTGTCTGTATCTAACAAGACTTCTAAATGAAATCTTAACGAATGGCATATATATCGACATAGAGGAATAATGACTAATTTAGTACTCCTTGTAACTCGATTTAAAACAAAATATAAAAAATAAAAAAGCTAGACAAAAATGGTGGTACACATAATAGCCAAGACAATTCACGTCTGTTTTAGCCTGAGAAAAATAGTACAATACTATGTCACAAAAAAAAAACAGATCGTTAATGGAAAATTTCTTATTTAAATAAATCTGGCGTATTGTTCTAATTAATGCTAGGGTTACATTCTCAAAGATTCACATTGAAGTAAGTAAAACACTATGAATGCACAATTTTAAATTGTTTATAGAGAATGCAGTATACTGTAAGTCAAACATTCCAATAAATGAGTGGCTAGGTAGGGTTTACGGAATAGAGAAAAATGGGTAAAAATTTGAATAGCAAATATGTATTTATGCTTAAATATAAAATATCACGTCACTGGGACAGAATATGAAGAATAAATCGATCGATTGGTCAAAATGGCGTCCAAATGAAGAGTAGATAGAATATGAAGAATAACTCGATTGATTGATTAACGTGGTATCCAAATAGAGAGTAAACAAAATAGCGCAAATAATTTGAAATACGGAAATAAAGCCCATAAATAATTTGGCATTGTCTTTGTAAAATATTGCAGAAATTTGAGATATCATGAAGTTAAAATACCACTGTTCAAAAGTCATAAATCGATTGAGAGAATACAAATCCGGGTTTCAAACTAAAGTGTGACAAAAACAAACGCCAACATACATAGAAACGAACTATTTAATATTTGATATTTTATAAACCAAAAGCTGCAAACAATAGACAGACGCATTATTATTTATATATTTTGCAGGATGTTTGTACAGGAATCGCGGTTGGACTACACTACATATTTTTGGTAGATTTTGCCTTGATGTTAGGGGAAGGAATTCAAGTAGCAATAATGGTTGTTATTATTTTTCGTACAAAATCAATAATTCAGTGGTTGATTCCTTCATGTTGGAGTAAGCATTATCTATTATATTTGTACAAAACATTGTCCTTTCTTTGATTGAAAATCTTTTATAGTCGTTGTTCAAATTTGCAACACAGATTTTTTAACCTTGAATTTAATGTGACAAACATTGTCGATTTGAAACGAACTGTGTTCAAGGCCGAGGACAGTAAACAAAATTACTGCATACAATTTGTTAAGTTTTTGTAATACATACGATTTTACTTTATTGTCATGACATGATATTTGAAAACATATTAACTTTTTATATGGAAATAATAAATAGACGCTTTTGTTTTATCGTCTGAAATCATTTTTTGTTAAATTATAATTTATAAACGATACATAAACATAACACATGCTAGTATTTTATCTGCTGAATTACATTCATGAAATAATAGATCATTTCACTTACAACCTACATTTCTTAAAGTATCTTAATTTGATAACTCATGTACTATTTATAAAATCGTCAATTTCAGTTATTCCCGCTGTGATCGTAAGCATTTCTGCAGGGGTAACCAAGTTAGAAGGATATGGCAATGACAGATAGTAAGTATGCGTACAGATTTGTAATTAATCCGAAACTAAAATCAAATTTCTAAAAGCCAAAGAAAATATCAATTTACTACAGAAAAAATATTTTTTCTAAATAAAATAAAAAAAGACTAATCAGTTTTTGTAATTTTGTAGTAGGCAAACAAACATGAACTTTGATTAACTTTATGATTTTATTAGGTACTCTTAGTATTCTGAATATATTCCATATAAATCAATTCCAAAAATTTATTTTTCATAAAATTCTTTATCTAGTGAATCTATGGCAAATTGTAAACAAGATCATACCACAATGTTCTTATCTAATAAGACAAGAAAAAAATACCGAACTATCGAATGGTACACACAACTATCATATATCTGAAATGGCACAGGGATTTTGAAGATAATGTAAAAGATGTACGTGAAAAAGATTTTAACAAATCATATCAGAATATATAAAACAAACGTTACATAAACACTAGAAATACAAAAATGTAAAACATATAGAAAGGACAACATAAATTCGAAAATAAGCCTTAAGCTATATCATCACACGGATAAAGTCAGGCGTTCTAGATGGTAAGGTAACTGTATTTTCCTTATCATATGGAAATTTTAGTGACTTGAAAAATATCATTGAAACACAATTCCAATAAATTTTCAAATATTAGGATAAGTTAACTGTTTAATATATTAAGTAAGTCTGTTTTTAGCTGTTGGCTTTCCCTAGAATCCAAACTCATCTGGGCTTTTATAGGACCTGCTATATCGGTAGTTGTGGTAAGTTCTGTGAAATTGATTATTATTGTGATAAAAGATTAATACGATTTTTCCACAGACATCTCATATACAATAGATATTTTAAATTAAAATCTCAATAATACTGAACTCCGAGGATAATCCAAGACGGAAAGTCCCTAATCAAATGGCAACATCAAATAATAAAACACATCAAAGGAATGGACAACAACGGTCATATTCCTGACTTCGTACAGGCATTTTTAATTGAAGAAAATCGTTTCATAGCGCTAAACCTCTCACTTGTGTGACAGTAAAACATCCTTAAAGGTCCTATACATTTGTTATCTTCTTACAAGTGTATATCCTTTCAGTTTGTATCAATATATGGCTTTTATTTTATACTATGTGTATGTTAGTGATTTCCGATTGCAAAAATCGGAGGTAACACAAAACAGCGTTGCTTTCGAATAGTGATTTCAGAAACACTTCGAATAAAAGTAAAGGCGAAAGTAACCAAACAATCAAATTACAATTAACAAACCGATGTGAAGAGGTCTACATTCAACATAAATCTAAAGATGAGTTTCTTTACAATACAAAATAATTCGTGATAATTCTAAAAAATGGGGGGAAAAAGAATCATTTTTTCTTTTCTTTTGTCACATAGGTAGTGTACCGCTTGCTTTATCGGAGGAGTATTTCGTCAGTTTTTGGTCGATGCCACTGCTGGTGGACGTTTAGTCCCCGGGGGTATCACCAGCCTAGTAGTCAACACTTCGGTGTTGACATGAATAGCAATAGTTTGGTCATTTTTATAAATTTCCTGTTTACAAAACTTTGAATTTTTCGAAAAACTAAGGATTTTCATATCCAAGGCATAGATTATCTTAGCCGTATTTGGCTCAACTTTTTTGGAATTTTGAATCCTCAATGCTCTACAACTTTGCACTTGTTTGGCTTTATGAATATTTTGATATGAGCGTCACTGATGAGTCTTATTGTAGACGAAACGCGCGTCTGGCGTACTATATTATAATTCTGGTACCTTCGATAACTTTTGACTCTTCATTGACGGTCTTTTACAAAATATTTGAAAACCTTAAACGAAACACAAGTGTACTCAATGTCAGAATAGACATCATATCTACGCATGCATTCAAAATGAACTAAAAAAATGTCCGTTTTTACATGTTATTGCCAAAATTCCGATATACTGTTCGGCAAATCGATTTTATGTCGTGTTTTAACGTCACTTTTTAGCACCGCTTTTGGACTATTTCGTAGTGGCCAGTTTTTTATTGGCGGAGGAAGCCGGAGTGCCCGTAGAAAACCACCGCCCTTCGAAAGGAAAACTGACAATCCGAGTCGAGTGCACCCGCATGAACGGGGTTCCAACTCACAACCTCAGTGTTGACTGGCTCTTGAATACAGTAGTAACTACTTTTTTCTTCTTGATGAAAATTTATTCAAATACTTAAAATAAAAATTCACCAGACAGTATATACATTCCTGGTGTCACAAACAGACGGTTACGTGTATTCGGTTAAAATAACAGAAATGCAATAGTATAGTTTATATATTATGTTACATATCAACTAGTTTAGTTAAAAATTAATACGATATTTCTGAATGGTTATCTGTTACTTAAATAACGAGATTGTCCGATATAAAATATTTTTCTAATAAGAAATGTTATTTTCTCTGATTTAAACGATAAAAATAGTGACATGATATTATGTACTTTTCTTACAATGTTTTAAATTAGTCTACTAAATTGAGTTCAGCTTGAGGATTCAACAACACGATTTTATTTTTACTTTTATTGATACTAAATCTGGCTATACTCTTAATTAAATTAGCGAATTAAAAACTAAAATCGTAACTTATCTTCATAAAACCCATAAGCATCGTTTGGTCAAAATCAATCGTATTTACAAAGGTATTATCAACAGTGCACATAACATTTATCAAAAAATTCAGTTAATTTTGAATGATTGGCACAATTGAAAAAATATGTTTTAAATCTTTTCTAGATTGTGCACACACTTGACAAGTGTTATCAGACATGGTACATTTTTAAAAAATAACCTTAGTAAACAAAGTTCTGTGAAGTACTTGCAAATTAAGTTCCCTGCATTCACCAAACAAGATATGTTAATTTGAAAAAAAATATAACACTTTGAAAGTTCTACTTTCGGATACTTTTCAATCCAATCAGATTCTGATACAGGTGATTTTCCAACAACTTTTATTAAGAAATAATAAAATACATAGACCACTCGGCCACCGATGCGCTCCTCGGTAAAGCGATATATCTGGTCATTCTCGCTGCTGTATATTATTTCACCTTGAGCATACTTACTTCTATGTGATTGGACAAAATGCGTATACCATCTTTGTTTACATATTGATTCTTACATTGATACCATTGAATTATCAGATTTAGCCAATCAAGATGATCTGTTCTAATGATTATGAAATAAAAATCCCTTTTTGAGCTAGTCAATGTCATTAATACAGAACATTTAGAATCATTTAGTGAGCCAATTAGGTTTTGACCACCCGTAAACTCATCCAATCATCTTATCAAATGTTTGGCTTTATGAATATTTTGATATGAGCGTCACTGATGAGTCTTATTGTAGACGAAACGCGCGTCTGGCGTACTATATTATAATTCTGGTACCTTCGATAACTTTTGACTCTTCATTGACGGTCTTTTACAAAATATTTGAAAACCTTAAACGAAACACAAGTGTACTCAATGTCAGAATAGACATCATATCTACGCATGCATTCAAAATGAACTAAAAAAATGTCCGTTTTTACATGTTATTGCCAAAATTCCGATATACTGTTCGGCAAATCGATTTTATGTCGTGTTTTAACGTCACTTTTTAGCACCGCTTTTGGACTATTTCGTAGTGTCCAGTTTTTAATTGGCGGAGGAAGCCGGAGTGCCCGTAGAAAACCACCGCCCTTCGAAAGGAAAACTGACAATCCGAGTCGAGTGCACCCGCATGAACGGGGTTCCAACTCACAACCTCAGTGTTGACTGGCTCTTGAATACAGTAGTAACTACTTTTTTCTTCTTGATGAAAATTTATTCAAATACTTAAAATAAAAATTCACCAGACAGTATATACATTCCTGGTGTCACAAACAGACGGTTACGTGTATTCGGTTAAAATAACAGAAATGCAATAGTATGGTTTATATATTATGTTACATATCAACTAGTTTAGTTAAAAATTAATACGATATTTCTGAATGGTTATCTGTTACTTAAATAACGAGATTGTCCGATATAAAATATTTTTCTAATAAGAAATGTCATTTTCTCTGATTTAAACGATAAAAATAGTGACATGATATTATGTACTTTTCTTACAATGTTTTAAATTAGTCTACTAAATTGAGTTCAGCTTGAGGATTCAACAACACGATTTTATTTTTACTTTTATTGATACTAAATCTGGCTATACTCTTAATTAAATTAGCGAATTAAAAACTAAAATCGTAACTTATCTTCATAAAACCCATAAGCATCGTTTGGTCAAAATCAATCGTATTTACAAAGGTATTATCAACAGTGCACATAACATTTATCAAAAAATTCAGTTAATTTTGAATGATTGGCACAATTGAAAAAATATGTTTTAAATCTTTTCTAGATTGTGCACACACTTGACAAGTGTTATCAGACATGGTACATTTTTAAAAAATAACCTTAGTAAACAAAGTTCTGTGAAGTACTTGCAAATTAAGTTCCCTGCATTCACCAAATAAGATATGTTAATTTGAAAAAAATATAACACTTTGAAAGTTCTACTTTCGGATACTTTTCAATCCAATCAGATTCTGATATAGGTGATTTTCCAACAACTTTTATTAAGAAATAATAAAATACATAGACCACTCGGCCACCGATGCGCTCCTCGGTAAAGCGATATATCTGGTCATTCTCGCTGCTGTATATTATTTCACCTTGAGCATACTTACTTCTATGTGATTGGACAAAATGCGTATACCATCTTTGTTTACATATTGATTCTTACATTGATACCATTGAATTATCAGATTTAGCCAATCAAGATGATCTGTTCTAATGATTATGAAATAAAAATCCCTTTTTGAGCTAGTCAATGTCATTAATACAGAACATTTAGAATCATTTAGTGAGCCAATTAGGTTTTGACCACCCGTAAACTCATCCAATCATCTTATCAAATAATCCGTAACCACATGTTGATTGAATTTTATTTTACAATAGGTCCGGAAAAGGGTTTAATTGCTACAGAATTAGAGAAAACACTTTATTAAACAAACACTTATCATATGATACGTTTACTCTGCGTATGTATTCTGGTTTGGTCATTTTGTATGTTTATGTATTTAACCGAATTCCAAATTTTGTGGTTTCAGCGATTCCGATAATTCAGTCAATCATTTGGGACGCACCAATTCTATTGAGTGTTTATTCCTGTTTACAAGCAATGTTTCTATACTGTTGCCTGAAAACAAGTTTTTGATCATCACCTGAGTAGTCAGAGCGTCAGTACTGACATGGTTTTAGTATTATTTTGTTAAATTTCTGAATTTAATTGTCAATTTATTTTCGAATTACGAGTTTGAATGTCCTTCTTTTATCTTTCGTCTCTCTTTTACATTTATATGTATAATTTGAAATAATTTTCTAATATGTAGGCTAACTTTGTTATACTAGTCATCATGCTACATAGAATATTGACAGTAAGGGGTCTGCCGGCCAAAACATTGAAAGAAAAATCGAAGTAAGTCTTCTGCTTTGTATCTTATTTCAATCATAAAATTATGACAATTCGCCGTTTCAGAATTTAAAGCATTATTGGTGATATATTCAAAAGCATACACCTAAATATTGGGATTTGTTATTAATGTACTAAACAATTGAAATTTAATTAATGACGTTATGTTATTTTCTTTTTGGTAGTGTACGGATATTTATATTACCCATAGCCTTTTAGATTTTAAAGAGGCAAATTGAAAACAGCTTTAACCTTCTAGCTTTTGTTTGAATTAGTTTTATAAATATCTTCTTATTTATGGATATACCCGAAATAGAACGGAATCGAGGAATGTGTCAAAAAGATAAAAAAAAATAAAGGCAACAGTAGAATACTGCTGTTCAAAAGTCATAAATCGATTGAGAGAAAACAAGAAATATAAAGCGTTATACGGAACTAAACGATTTAGAAAAAAATCAACGTAACATTGCAATGATACAGGCATACAACGGTATTAATTTGTTGTAATTTTTGTATGCCTGTTTCTCGAATTAAACATTTTAGACAAATGATATATACCTCGTACTTGTGGAGAAAGTCGGAGTGCCGGACTGAACTGCCGACCTAGCAGGAAAACTTATAATCCTAATCAATAAAGATTGGAACCGAGTGCACTTACTCCATGCGAGAGTCAAACTAACTTCCTCGTTGTTGACTGGCTAGTGATACAGTAGTTCTAAAACTAGAACCAATTAGGCACCGATGTCCCCTTTTATTAAAGACGAATACTTAAGAAATTTCACCAAAAGTGTATAAGTTATGCATATAGAGTACCATATACTTTATTGTTTGACCTTTAGAATGTCAATTTGTTTTTAAACAACAATGATGTTATATAGTCATGTGTTTTTTGTGACATGAACAATCAATTATATGTTTATGTTCTATAAATGTTTTGTTGATAGATTTAAAATCGATTTACAAAGCTAGATGTTTCTATCACCAAAACAGATTATTTTATCTGTGCTTGATACAACATTTTAAAACACTTTTGTTAGTCGTTGCCCTCCAACTTCGTTTTTGGTATGTCCTTCTTAGTCTAGATTGGAGCTCTACTGACGAGTCTAATGATCACGAATCACGCATGCAGCCTAAAAAATTTTAATCTTAGGATCTTTAATCAAATCAAAGAACCTGTATCATGCATTTACATTGTTACATATTTTTTTTATATTTTGCAGGGCAGGAATAAAAAGTATCTGCGTTATATTACCACTGTTTGGTGTAACATGGGTCCTTGGTGTATTCTCTGTGAACGAAGATTTAGTTGTTTTCCAATACCTTTTTGCTATACTTAACTCATTACAGGTATGTATGTCATTGGGAAAATAAATGAAGTACAAAACAAAATGTATTATTACTATAAATGTATTCACGGAAAAAGATGGGAATATTAACATTAAAAGTCAAGCACATTTTCCTTTTTATCTTTCAGCTTTTTTCAGTAGTGATAGTGATATTTGAATATCAGCATTTTAAATTTCACTACAAGAAAATTGTACCACAATAAAAACGTATAATTTCAAATACCTAAAGCGGTAAACAATTTTCGCAAGTTAGCTTAAAACAGTTCCTTTAAATCGGTCAAACAATTCTTGATGGCGACTGATTTATTATGTAGCGCTGATTACTATTGGACTGTTTTTGTTTCAGGACTACAACCCTGTTAATGATAGGTCCGAAATTGTTAAAGTATATGCACGATCGTGATGTATCAGTTGATATAGTTATACGATGGGAATTGCGCAATTGATTTATCTTTGGGGAGCTGAAATAATCAGATTTGTGATAGATTGTAGTTTGAAGCCGTACCTTGTGTAAATATAAATAAAATGAAGCAGAATTGAATAGTGCCATTAATGTTTGATTTACTGGGATTACTTAAGGAAATATAAAGCACTTTTATTCAAAGTCAGTTAATATATAAAATTGGGAAAGGAAATGGGGAATGTGTCAAAGCGACAACAACCCGACCATAGAGCAGGCAACAGCCGAAGGCCACCAATGCACCAATGGGTCTTCAATGTAGCGAGAAATTCCCGCACCCGGAGGTGTCCTCCAGCTGGCCCCTTAAAAAATATGTATACTAGTTCAGTGATAATGGACGTCATACTAAACTCCGAATTATACACAAGAAACTAAAATTAAAAATCATACAAACAATAACAAAGGCCAGAGGCTCCTGACTTGGGACAGGCGCAAAATTTCGGTGGGGTTAAACAGGTTTATGAGATCTCAACCCTCCCCTATACCTCTAGCCAATGTAGAAAAGTGAACGCATAACAACACACACATTAAAATGCAGTTCAAGAGAAGTCTGAGTCTGATGTCAGAAGATGTAACAGAAGAAACTAACAACATGACAATAATACATATATAACAACAGACTACTAGCAGTTAGCTGACATGCCAGCTCCGGAACCTCAATTAAACTGATTGAAAGATTATGTCTTCATCATATGAATACCAGGCAGAATCCCTCCCGTAAGGGGTTGAGTATCATACTATCATAGAATATATGAGAAGAACATAACCCGTGTCATGCCAACCACTGTTTTTTTTTTAAATAAATGTATTTAGTTCCGATGCAAAGACCCTATAAGTGAATCAATATTAGAGCAAAAATATGCAATCTTTAATGACCTGACATCAGTATTGTAACTATATCCCTTCTTGATAAGTCTGTTTAAAGGTTTTGTAAGCTTTTGGGGTGAATACTGGCATTTTTGTGCTTTGTAAAGAATATTACCATAAAAGATTGGATGTGAAATACTTGAACGTATATGATGTCTGCATGTTGAGTTATATTTACGAATTATTTCCTTAAACCGATGATAAAATTTAGAAAATGTTTTGACTAGTTTGTGATATCGAAAACCCTGGTGTAATAATTTTTCAGTAATACATAAATATCTCTCGCTAAAATATAATACGTTATTACAAACACGAGCGAATAGTACAAGTTGAAATATATAAACACCATAAGATGGTGACAAGGGAACTTCACCATCTAAAAATGGATAATTAACGATAGGAAATGAAAAATCATCTCATATAATTACTGGGTCACTATTACTACTACATGAACTAGTTTGTTATTTGACTTGCAAGAGTGTTACCATTTCAGTAGTCAGTACGCTTTTTCTAACATATTGGATCATTGATATTATATTTAATTATGTTTGTAGACTTAACTTTAATAAAAACGTTTAGAAAACTCGAAACCCGAATGTATTTTATATCCAAAGTGTTAAAGTTTGATAATGATTTCGACTATTTTGTGTGAGCTCTACTGATTGTTGCTATGTCGAAATCACACTGATCTCAGGTTTTTGACAGTATCCTTGTGTGATTTTAATAATTTCAATTCAGCATATGTTTTATAGAACATTTTTATTTTCAGGGTTTCTTCGTGTGTTTGTTCCATTGCTTTCTGAATAAACAGGTAGGTGTATGTTCATGATGGTCTTTGTCACAGTTTGTGACTAATAACCACATAGCTGGTCAAAATAAGTGCAAATTTCTTTTGTAATAACTACCTATTTTCCCATATGATGAGAAGGATCATACACTGCCTTTTTTCAAGACTGTTTTATTAATCTAATTTGCATTTTTTTTATTTAATGTTAACATTTCTGTTTTAAAACTTATTCCAAATAATGGTTTCTTCGCATTTCTGCTGAAATAATGAACAATTACTGCTAAAACGCTACAATTAACTTTGTTAAATCTCTCCAATCGACATCTATTCGCTGTATTTTTTATTTCTATTTCTTATCTTGTCAACAATACTGATTAGTTTTCTTGTATCTTCAAATATCTAAAGAAGTCATAAAGACACATTTTTGAGTTTTATTGAGCAATTTGGCAATGTAGGTCCAATTTAGAGCATGCTGTATAAATGACTAATATAGCAGTAACTACTTTTCGTTACTTTTATTTCATGACCCCACCTGTCTTTTAGTGATAGAAATTCCCATTTCATGAAATTCTTGTTCAACGCGTTTTTTTCCTGAATTAATCTTTATTAGAAACGCTCAAACTTAAACATTTGAGAACCATGAATATAGAAATACGCAGAAATGTAAGACGAAGTATAACCAAAAAGTGTTTAAAAAGGAATGGTCAAATTTATGCTATTAAGCCATTTTGTAACTTGGCAATTTCGTACCTCTGTCATTTTGCACCTCTGCCATTTCGTACCCAAAATTAGCATTTCGTATCCCAAACTTTGCCATTTCCTTCCCACTATACAAACCATTTCGTAACCTATAGGTCAAATTCATCTACCATTTTGTATCTCATGGACAACATGGATGTTTAATTTTTCGGATTATTTATTTGTAGAAGTTATATTTTTTTAAGATACATGTATATGTAAAACATTTTGAGGTTGTTTTGTTTTTTTTTAAATATACAAATAAACTGCATGTTGTTTGTGTGCAGGATTTCTCCGTTATCTATTGTTCAACTTTAAAAATATAAGGTTAATCAACCAACAAAAACGTTATAATCTGCAACTGTTTAATAGTTATTAACAGCTGTTTATGTAAGCTGATATATTTACATAAAAAGAAGTCCATGGATAAAAATATACAATACAATATATACAAATTTTCCATACGAAATATTATAATACGTACAATCCTTCGAAGAAATGGAATAGATGTTAATATTCCATGAGGTACGAAATGGTCGAGGCACAAAACGGTCAAGGTATAAAATGGTTTTTGACAGGGTACGAAATGAGGGGTACCAACTTATCAAAAAATCAATTATAGATTATAAGTCATACCTTTTACCATGCAATGACTACGGAGCTGATTATATGTTTTACTTTTGGATCTGATGATATCAACCATGGATTTTTGGGGGTTCGTGTTGATTGTCTATGCTTTGCTTTTTTTCTGCTGGTTTTTTTTTTCTTGTTGTGCCATGACGACTCATGAATTTAAAGATCCCTTTGATATATTACAACATGAACTATTTTCGTGATCTGTCGAATTTAAATATTATGATATGTATATATAGGTTATTCCGATATTATTCGATCTGAATTTTTAGGAGATGTGTTCACGCAAATGTATTATTGAATTGCAAATATTTTTTTAAATACTCTAGCTCCAATATGAGTATTTGCATTATCTATTATAGGTCAAGCAAGGATACCAGCATTATCAAAGACGGCGAAGAGCAAGTCGAATGGATTCGAAATCATTCACACAATCTAGTACCTTTGTTAGCAGATTTGTATTTTTTTATTTTCATTTATCTGTTCACAAGCTAACCAATATTATTATTCACATTGATTAACACTTAGATGTATTACACGCTCTGCAAAAATATTGTAATTGGATATTTCGATATTAAAATTCTGTAATGAAAATTATGGGATACTTTTGAAAAGAATGTTCTCAAAATTTTCTTGTGATCACGAGATTCTCCGAGTCGATAGCTTCTCTGTTTTTTCCTATGACATTAGAACGTTATCTTCAATTTCTATTTTTATTGTTGATGCTCAGAAGTTATGGTTAATGATTGGTAGCAAAGTCAGGTAGTATAAGATAACAGAAGAATCGTTGATTCGACTTTTATTCATCATATATGCATCTTCTTGACTAAAACAAATACCAAAATAGTTTAAATTCTGTTTTTTTAAACAACTTCATATACATATCTAAACCGGTTTGCTCTCTCTTGCCAAAAGATACCAAAAGGACATTAGAAATTGTACCTTGATGGCAATAATTAAAGTCAAGACTAAAAAAACAGATAACGTGAACACAAACCTCACCTAAACATGGGAATGTTTTACTCACCAACTAGCGAACTTGTAGGTAATATGAAGAATGAATATTTGGTAATGAGTTTCATTCATTGAGGTCATTTTCAAGGAATAGATAATCTAAAATACGATATAACATTATAACATATCAACATGTCTATTTTTCTTTTTCATTCCAGGACAATCAAACAAAACAACAACGAGAAAGAAACGATCCAATGTCTAAGCGGAAGACATCCAATGATGAAGGAAATGATTTAAATCAACGAAGGCATCAAAACAATTCTCCGTATTTTGATTCAATATTTGACAATCTTGCTTATTCGCCTTCGAATACTTAAAGTCCTAAAATTATCAATTGGAATTCGAACAAGAAGTTTAAAGTTAACATTAGTGTTAAAGAAATGAGAATGTTATGCGATGAACACAATTCTAAATTGAACATCGAATAGGGTTTTTATTTTAGGGTAACAATGAGTTGTATTACATTTGTCATTTCGATACATTTTATACCTTACGATATGGGCTTTGCTCATTGATGAAGGTCATTGATGAAGGTCTTATGGTGACCTGTAGTTATTGATTCATGTGTCATTTTGATCTCTTATGAAGAGTTGTCTCAATGGCAATCATTCCACAGCTTCATTTTTATAGGCATGCTGATGTCCTTTGACAGTTTTACGATTTCTCTTTGAGAATCACAAAAAAATACACGTTCTACATGTTGTACTATTTGATATTTGTATTTTTTCCCAATAAAGTATTAGTTGGTACACAATAAAAGTAATTAAAAATTTCACCTATAACTGTAGACATTGTTGAGCTACTTAATCATGTTGAGGCTGAATACTGCTAACCAACTTAGTTTAATACGGCATGTATAATAATTATAAAGACGTGTAAAGAGTATGAACTTGTTTTGATGACTGAAGTTTAAAATGAAGTATCAGAAGTTAACCATGATTACCGACAAAATGGTTGTTTAAAGGCTAAATATGAAATGAGAAATTCACTAGCTTAAACATATACTACGATTGTCAATGTTAGCTTTTTACGTTATCATAGATACCAGGATTACCATTTTGAAAGCCCGACGCGATTCGACATAATCCAATATAAACATATGTGGTTCGCAATATTTGGCAACTTTGTATTTCTTTATGGATTTATAGTTTCTTTCATAGAGATGAATTTATACATCCCTAGTTTTTGAAAAATTTGAATTAAAAGTTGCTAATGGAGGTTAATGTAGAAACGCCCTATGGAACGGGATATTATTATAATAAAGGTATTATTTTAATTGATGAGTATTTTTTTAGTTACCCCTGCTGCTCCCGTATGTATCATCCTATCAGTTGTCCAAATTTGGTACTGGCATGGGAAATATAAAATGAAAAGATGTGGAATAATTGCCAATGACACATCACTACACACATGACACATGACACAAAAAAAATATATTGAATAGAAGTTTACTATATGCTCGAAATAACTTATATACAACAATTCAAACAAGGAAAGTAACGACTCGGCAGATTTTCATAACAAAGAAAGAAGTACAAATTTAATATAAAGCAACAAACGGCAACAACTGATTTGAAAGGTTCATGACTTGGTTCTTGAATATATATAAGCAGTTGTTTTAAACATGTTTGCGGGTACCATGGGACAATGGTGAAACAACACAGCATAAGAACAATTACTTATTTCTGTATTATTGCCAGGTGATTAAACAGATCAGAAATTAAGATTATCTATGTCTCTTTAGGGTCACTATTGTCATATTTCTCTATTCGTGTCATTCGTCCCTGACTATTCTATTCTCAATAGAAAGTATTTTATAAATGACATCTGGAACTATGAAACAAAGAACACTTCGTATTTAGTCTCTCAATATTTTATTAGAAATGCAAATAACATATCGTCCTCATATAGTTCATATCTCGCTTCCAAATTGGCAAATAGCGTGTTGTCCTCAGATAATGCATATGGCTCTCTCAAACTGATAGATATATATTATGTCAATCTACAAAAGGGAGAATAATAAAAACCAGATATGACATAATAATTTGTTTTAAGGCAGCCAACTTTTTTTTTTAAATATACAAATATATGGTTGTTAAGCAATTACTTGCTTTTTTAAAATGGTGAAATACGTGTGATATTTATTCTTTAATATAATACACCATTTGTCTTAATATCAAATAAAAAAAAATAAGATATAGCTATTATCATACGATTATCCTAAAAATGTTGAAAAAAAAGATTATTATAACAATACTAATAATAATAATATTTATACTATATCATGTATATGTTACAGTAAATAAGTGAAATTAGGAATTACACGTAATTACTCAACATTTCAGTAAATACCTGTATTTACTAGTCAATTTTAATTTTGTAATTACATGTATTTACTGACTGTTTCAGTGATTACTGCTATTCACTGATTTTTTTTGACATTTTTACAGTTATTTACTAACTTGGTATTTTTGTTTAAAAATATAAGACCGAATTCAAGATATTGAATATGAAAGTACAGGGGTAGGGAATTTTAGGGCTTTATACTTAAGGATTAAGGATTATAAGGCACATTAAAAGTGCATACTTTTAGTGTTTGTGAATTGAAACTGTAAAATGGTTGTTTAATAAGTTTTGAAACTCCCTAAAAATCATTTTCGGCATGCAAGTCAATGATATTAATCCAAAACTTAGAAATGTATATTTAAGAAGTTTATAGGCAACTTAGCAACCTGTTTTTATACGACCTCAAACCTTTTTTTGGATCGTATAATGGTATGATATCGTCGTCGTTTGTGTCGTCGTCTGCGTCGTCCGAAGACACATTTGGTTTCCGGAAAAAAACTCTAGTTTAAGTGAATGGATCCCTATGAAATTTAATAAGATGGTTAAATACCACAAAAGAAAGGTTTTGATTGAATTTTAGGATTATGGTTCCAACCTTTTAGGAATAAGGGGCCCAAAATAAGCATTTTTCTACTTTCAGGATAATAACTGTGTATGAGTATTTCAATAGCTCTGAAATTATACCACAATGTTTAATACCACAAGTAGAAGGCTTGAATTCATTTTAGTGGCCAGTTTAGGAATTAAGTATTTTTTGTAGTTTATGGCCTATAACTTGTGTGTAGGTGTATGGATCTCTCTGACATTGTTCTTCAAGGTTTCATATCACAAAAAGAAGATTGTGGGGTGATTGCCAAATTCATGTAAGAATAAAGTGTCAAAAACAAGCATGTTTCTATTTTTCAGACAATAACTTGTGTTTAAGAGTATGGATCTCTCCGAAATTGTACTACCCATACTACAAAGAAAAGGCTATGACGACTTCAGTATGTATATTAATGAAATTTATCCTGTTGAACTTACTTTAAATAAAGCTAATACTAGCAATGACCACTGCCCTTTTCTCGATCTTGATATCTATATCACTAATGGAAAGCTGAATACTAAAATTTATGATAAAAGGGAGGATTTTTCATTTCCTATCGTTAATTATCCGTTTTTAGATGGTGACGTTCCCTAGTCACCATCTTACGGTGTTTATATATCTCAACTTGTACGATTCGCTTGTGTATGTAACAATGTTTGAGATTTTAACGAGAGAAATTTATGTATTACTGAAAAATTATTACACCAGGGTTTTCGATATCACAAACTAGTCAAAACATTTACTAAATGTTATCATCGGTATAAAGACATCATTCGTAAATATAGCTCAACATGCAGACTTCTAATACGTTCAGGTATTTCACATGCAATTTTTTATGGAAATATTCTTTATAAAGCACAAAGGTGTCAGTATTCACCTCAGAAACTTACAAAACCTTTGAATAGACTTATTAAGAAGGGATATAATTACGATACTGTTGTCAGGTCATTACAAATTGCATATTTTGGCGTTAATATTGAGTCACTGATAAGGTCTTTGCATCTGAACTAAACACATTTATTCTAAAAACAGTTGTTGGCATGACACGGGTTATGTTCTTCTCATATATGTTATGATGGTATGATACTAAACCCCTAACGGGAAGGATTGTGCCTGATGTTCATATGATGAAATCATAATCTTTCAGTCAGTTTAATTGAAGTCTGGAGCTGGCATGTCAGTTAACTGCTAGTAGTCTGTTGTTATTTATGTATTATTGTCATTTTGTTTATTTTCTTTGGTTACATCTTCTGACATCAGACTCGGACTTCTCTTGAACTGAATTTTAATGTGCGTATTGTTATGCGTTTAATTTTCTACATTGGTTAGAGGTATAGGGGGAGGGTTGAGATCTCACAAACATGTTTAACCCCGCCGCATTTTTGCGCCTGTCCCAAGTCAGGGCCTCTGGCCTTTGTTAGTCTTGTATTATTTTAATTTTAGTTTCTTGTGTACAATTTGGAAATTAGTTTGGCGTTCATTATCACTGGACTAGTATATATTTGTTTAGGGGCCAGCTGAAGGACGCCTCCGGGTGCGGGAATTTCTCGCTACATTGAAGACCTGTTGGTGACCCTCTGCTGTTGTTTTTTATTTGGTCGGGTTGTTGTCTCTTTGACACATTCCCCATTTCCATTCTCAATTTTATTTGAGTGTGTGTGGGGGTAATTGCTCAAAAGGGGGGGGGTCAAAACGTTTGGAGGGTTCCTATTGTTTTAAGGGGTTCAAATTTTTTTTTTTTTTTTCAAATTTCAAATTTTTGAAAAATTTAAAGAAGAATACTTTATTGCACAGTATTATACAATAGATTTGTAAGATCTTGACATTTATTTTGTGTCAGAAACCTATACTATGTCAAAAACTTGATCACAACCCAAATTCAGACAGTATCAAGCTTCAATATTGTGCCAAATTTGCCCCAGCTGTTTAGGGTTTAACCTTTAATTTTGGCCAATGCATTTTATTTTACAAAATATGTTTAACTACAACTTCTTTTGTCAGACATTTACGATGGAGCTGACATTTGTCAAAAACAAATATATTTAAATTGATAGCGTTAAGAGTCACATTTTCATATTTCTGTGTTTTGTGTTTCTCGTTTTTTATGAGTTTTTCAAGACCTCCAAACTGAAGCCTATATACCTGCAACAAAATTTTATCATTCTTTCTACCTGTCTTTTTGTGATTGAATAAGTCAACTAAATGGTCCATCTCTTTTCTTTAACTTTCAATATTGGCCTTCTTTTCTTTTTCGTCGAACCTGCGACTTTTGTTACAAAAGCCAGACATAACGAACCAACATTAATTCTATCATCATCGGCGTCCACAAAAATTCACTCTTTGGTTATTTTATTTTTTTTATTTTGATAACTTTCTTAAATTATCCAAGATTTCTACCAAACTTTAACAGAAGCTTGTTAAGAAGGCGAGACACTGGATTCTGCGAAACCCTTACAATTTTGATAGCTGAATACATTGGCAACCCATCTCCATCTAAAAGCTGAATTGAAGGTTAAATGAATATGTATTCAATTAGGTCCAATTATTAACTTCATTCATGATTGAACAACAACAAAATCATATATTATTTTTAAATCTCGTAGCTAATGCACCTATAGCAAAAAGGTATATTTTAGGCTGATCACTTTTTAAAAACTTTTTAAAACACTCTTTAAAAATGTCCTGTACCAAGTCAGGAATATGGCCATTGTTATATTATTGTTCGTTTCTGTGTGTGTTACATTTTAACGTGGTGTCGTTTGTTTTCTCTTATTTTTGAGTGTAATTTCACATTGCGATAAGTCGTGTCACGGTACTTGTCTATCCCAAATTCATGTATTTGGTTTTAATGTTATATTTGTTATTCTCGTGGGATTTTGTCTGATGCTTGGTCCGCTTCTGTGTGTGTTACATTTTAGTGTTGTGTCGTTGTTCTCCTCTTATATTTAATGCGTTTCCTTCGGTTTTAGTTTGTTACCCCGATTTTGTTTTTTTTCCATGGATTTATGAGTTTTGAACAGCGGTACACTACTGTTGCCTTTATTTAAGAGTACTCACTGATTTTTTAGTTAGTATTGTCATAACTTTTGATCAGTTGTTCATATTACAACATTGAATTAACAGTTAGTGAATAGGTGTAAAAATTCATTTTAAAATTAGTAATTACTGGTAATTACTGGGCCGTTTTAGGAATTACTTGTATTTACTAAGTGCATCAGGAATTACATGTAATTCCTAAATTTTAGTAACGAAATGTGATTCCTAATTTCACCTATTCACTGTAACATATATAGATAGAGATGAATAAATAAATTGATCAATAAAGGGTCGTTTCGATCCCACTTACATGTTTAACCCCGCCTCACTCTGTATGTATTTGCATGTCCCATGTCAGGAGACTGTAATTCAGTAGTTATCGTTTGTGTATGTGTCACATATTTGTTTTTCGTTTATTTGTTGTACATTAATTAGATATTTAGTTTCTCTTTTGAATTGTTTTAAATTTGACATTTCTGGGCCTGTTATAGCTAAGTGTGCGGTATAGGATTCGCTTATTGTTGAAGACAGTGACCTATAGTTGTTTATATATATCTGTTGTTCTCTTGTGGAGAGTTGTCTCATTGGCAATAAAACCAAATCTTCTTTATATTTTGTGGTTAACATGCTAAATTAAGGTGCAAAGAGATTGGTAATATATCTGTCAACAGGGTAAAAAAAATTAAAATCCGAAAAATACTCGACTCGGAGGAAATTTCAAATCAGGAAGTCCCTCATCAAATGGCAATATCAAAAACTCTAACACAAAAAAACGAAAAGATAACAACTGTCGTATTCCTGACTCGGTATATGCATTTTCTTATGTAAAAAAGGTAATTAAACCTGGTTATAGCTAGCAAACCTCTCACTCACATGACAGTCGCTCGAAATTTCACCATAAACAAACAGACACAACAGGAACAACTTTCAAAAATAATGGTAAAGCAGTCAACATTGTCTAACAATCCCATTATAAAAACAAACTAAAACACAAATGTCATACAGACAAAGCACACTAAGCGCAAATACAAAATTTCAATCCTAGTATCTATAATGAGTTTATTTAATCTATATGATTCCACCAAAACGTTAAAATATTTCACCATTCGATACTTTACACAAAAAAGTAAAATAACAATATATTGAGCTCCGAGGAAAATGCAAAACGGAAAGTCCCTTATCAAATGACAAAATCAAATGATAAAACATATCAAACGAATGAACAGCAACTGTCATATTCCTGATTTGGTCAAACAATTGAAATTTTCTTATTTACCTTTCCCCTTTTATTGTCTAAAGGAAATAGTTGTATTCTACGATTTCCATAATTTAATTTTCCTTTTTCAACCAAAGTAAATGAGGGTTCAATTCTACTTACCGAATTTCACAAACGGAATATGCTAGTACACTACAAAATTCGTCACCCCATTTTAAAGAATAAAACGGATGTATCATAGCACAGTGTGCGCCTTGCTTATTTTGCATATTTTTATTATCTGGTTGCTGTGGCGATCCTTGGTACCAGTCACTGTAGTTAAGTGGTTCCCCAGACAACCATTTATATGACATTTCATCGTTATTGTCTGTTAGGCCAATCCAAAAAAATGCTTAAAATAATGATATAAACATAATAAGTAAGATTGTTCTCTTGAAATGCAAAATAAAAAAGGACTGAAAATTACAGTTTCAAACTGCATCAAGAATATAGCATGTGTTATGAATGCAAACACATAATCATCTCTCACCAGTCTAGTAGTCAGTTCTTCTGTGTTGAAATGAATATCAATTATATGGTCATTTTTATAAATTTCCTGTTACAAAACTTTGAATTTTTCGAAAAACTAAGGATTTTTTTATCCCAGGAATAGATTACCTTAGCTGTATTTGGCACATCTTTTTCGAATTTTGGATCCTCATTTCTCTTCAACTTTGTACTTGTTTGGCGTTATAACTATTTTGATCTGAACGTCACTGATGATTCAAATGTAGACAAAACGAGCGTCTGACGTATTAAATTATAATCCTGGTACCTTTGATAACTATTTACACCACTGGGTCGGTGTCACTGCTGGTAGACGTTTAATTCCCGAGGGTATCACCAGCCCAGTAGTCAGCACTTCGGTATTGACATGAATATTTTAAAATTATATGGTCAATTTTATAAATTTCCTGTTACAAAGAATTGTTCGAAAAAATAAGGATTTTCTAATCCCAGGAATAGATTATCTTAGCTGTATTTGTCACATTTTTTTTGAATTTGGCGTCCTCAATGCCCGTCAACATAGTTCTTGTTTGGCTATATAGGTGTAATACCACCATTGATTTTCCCCTATTAGTCTTTGTTAAATTTGCACTTTTCAAAAAAAATGTGCAGAATTTATTTTTGTTTCAAATAAAGAAATCCTTGGCATGAGTAAAGTTTTACCCTGTCAAGTACTATAGAAAAAATTTCACATAACATTTCATTGCATATAAGAAAATAACCATCATTGGCAGTTAACCAATCAAATTTCTCCCTTTAATTTATCTGTGTACAAGGTTTAGTCACCATAAAACCTCAAGATTACAAAATTTTCTATAGAAATCTTAAATAAAAAATAATGGTGTTTTGAAATACCCACGACATAAGTTTCTAACACAGAAATGTTTTTACTGCAATAAAATGTAGGATTAATTACCTACAACTGTCAAATTCAAGGGAATATTTCTCTAGACCTACTTTCGTATACAACCGGATGTGACGTATCATGATTTGGTGGTATTACACCTAAAACTATTTTAATCTGAGCGCCACTGATGAATCTGATGCAGACAAAACGCGCGTCTGACGTATTAAATTATAATCCTGGTACCTTTTATAACTGTGTACCCCTTCATAAGGAGATATAGAATGATTGCAATAAAACAACTATCTACAAAGGTTAAAATGAAGTTGATGTTAGCAATTATAGGCAACCGTATTGAACTTCAACAATGAGAAAACCCCAATACCGTATAGTAGGTAAGAAAGTGACCCGACATGAAAAATATGGGGACAAATCAATTGCATGATACAAATTAATGGCCTAGTTTATAACAAAACAATTTACGAAAATCACATATGACTACCACTGAACTATAAGGTCCTAACTTGGGACAGGCACGTATAGAATATTACGGAGTTAAACACGTTTACTATATCAATAATATACCATATCAACACGGAAGTGCTGACTACTGAGCTGGTGATACTCTCGGTAATAAAAACTCCACCAGTAATAACATTGACCCAGTGGTTGTAAATAAACTCAATAAATGTTTGCATTAAATCAAATTAAATTTAAAGATTTGTTTCAAACCCGAACTTTCTTAGATGATATCTATATTTTAAATAGACCTTAAAAGACAGAGTCAAATACTATCATTAAAGTCGGGGTTTGTTAAATGCTATACATGTCATAATGAAGCAAATGTGTTAGGTATATATTCGATATGAAAGCAACTTAAGTACAAATTGAAAAATTCAAATATCTTACAAAAAATCGACATGTTAATACTACCCTTTAACAGACAGTAAAAAATTGACACTTTTCATCAAAATTTATAACAGTACATAGGCAAATTGTCGGTACGTTGGTCGCACGTTGTTGTTGGCTATACAACATTGGCCCAACGTTGGTCTGTTGTTGTAAATCCATATTATTATCTCATGCATGCTGGTAAAAATCGGGTAAATGTTGGCATTATGTTAGTAGCAACATAGGGCCGATATGAAATTTTGTTAATAAAAATAGATTATGAAATATTTTACGCTTTATTTCTCTCGGGAGGCGGATAATTTCGATTGCTGCATGTTTTATGAAAAGTTAATGTTATACCGAAAGTGTTTATCAATTGAAATTACATTTACAACTCTATGTTAGGCCAATGCTGGACCAACGTTGATCATATATTATACTCTATATTTATATAAGCCAGGTAAAATTTATACTGGAATATCATTACTGTAATAAAAAAAAAATGTATATCATGTATATCGTAAACATAGATTGCCTGGTTAAAAGTTTAAATTTATTGCAATCATTATTTATAATAACTTTATTCATTAAACTTTGTGAAACATAATAATTTAGCAATTATATGCAGAGTGATATTTGATACAGCCAGTCTGTGAATCAAGCACATTCTGATAAGGTTGACCATATGTTCGACAAATTTCAAAGATAGTTGCTATGGTAATTAAGTTTATAAGAAATCTGAATGTAATGGGATGGTCACTTTTGTGATTATTTCCTGTTGTGTATTTGTAAGAAAGCAGTAAAACGAAGAAAACAAAAGAGAAAAACATATCATCTGAGGTTCAAAGAGAAAGAAAGTAACATGTAAGTTGTAACTTTAAAAAATCTGATATATATATACGATTAAGAATGACAAATACAATATGAATTTTTAATCTGAGGGATGTTGTTAAAAATTAAAACATATATTAATTTCTATCATTTTATAATGTTGATCTTGAAGTTTATACGTTTCGGGAGAAATATTTTCTAGATGTTAAATCATTTCAATCCTATGAATCATAATGAAATATTTGCCAATGAACATTAGTATCTTCAAACAAATTGTAAATTACCAATATTTTAATAGTTTTTTCTAAAATCTATAACGATAACATTTATGACCATTACTGAAGTTAATGGAAAAAATATGTCTTAAGATGTACCTTATGTTACACTTGCATGTGTAACAGTGTATTATATATCAAATAGAGTATTTATTTCTTAATCTTATTTAAAAATCTTATCTAAATTCATTGCAGAATATGTTGTTATTTGTATATAATTATACGGACTCGGCTGAATTTAGTTTTTTTGTCCTCGGCAAAACTTTTGCAAAACAAAACCGATATTTGAATAGTTTGTAGGAGTAAATATCAGTCACAAGAAGCTAACGCTTGAAATAAAAAAAAATAGGGCGTGCGGGGGTTTGGGGAGGTGCGGTAAAAAAACTATACCACACAGACGGATATTTATAAAAGAAAAAGACTATTAATTAGTGTCTGAATTACTTGAAGTAGCTTTTCTTTTTAATATACAATTTTACATTTTAATATAAATTTATAGGTCAGGTATTTGAGTACTACAGAAGACAAAATAAATCAGAGTGCAAAAGGAAAAAAAGAGAACTAGGAATAATAAGAATTATTGACAACATCCTGGCTAGAAAATGCATGGGAATGGAGATGGGAAAAAATGCATTCTACCATTTGATATCCCAGAATGAATAACTTTAAGAAAGTAAGTTAACATAAAAGCCATCCTTTATCCTTTATCCTTTATCCACAGTTGTTATCCATTTGTTTGATGTGTTTGAACTTTTGATTTTTATACGACCGCAAAAATTGAAAATATTTGGTCGTATATTGGTATCACGTTGGCGTCGTCGTCTGCGTCGTCGTCGTCGTCGTCGTCGTCGTCGTCGTCGTCCGAATACTTTTAGTTTTCGCACTCTAACTTTAGTAAAAGAAAATAGAAATCTATGTAATTTTAACACAAGGTTTATGACCACAAAAGGAAGGATGGGATTGATTTTGGGAGTTTGGGTCCCAACATTTTAGGAATTAGGGGCCAAAAAAGGCCCAAATAAGCATTATTCTTGATTTTCGCACTATAACTTTAGTTAAAGTGAATAGAAATCTATGAAATTTAAACACAAGGTTTATGACCACAAAAGGAAGGTTTGGATTGATTTTGTGAGTTTTGGTTCCAACAGTTTAGGAATTAGGGGCCAAAAAAGGGCCCAAATAAGCATTATTCTTGGTTTTCGCACAATAACTTAAGTATAAGTAAATAGAAATCAATGAAATTTAAACACAAGGTTTATGACCACTAAACGAAGGTTGGGATTGATTTTGGGAGTTGAGGTCCCAACAGTTTAGGAATTAGGGGCCAAAAAGGGGCCCAAAAAGCATTATTCTTGGTTTTCGCACCATAACTTTAGTATAAGTAAATAGACATCTATGAAATTTAAACACAAGGTTTATGACCATAAAAGGAAGGTTGGGTTTGAGTTTGGGAGTTTTGGTCCCAACAGTTTAGCTATAAGGGGCCCAAAGGGTCCAAAATTTAACTTGTTTGATTTCATCAAAAATTGAATAATTGGGGTTCTTTGATATGCTGAATCTAAAAATGTACTTAGATTTTTGATTATTGGCCCAGTTTTCAAGTTGGTCCAAATCGGGGTCAAAAATTAAACTTTGTTTGATATCATCCAAAATTGAATAATTGGGGTTCTTTGATATGCCTAATCTAACTGTGTATGTAGATTCCTAATTGTTGGTCCCCTTTTGATATTGGTCTACATTAAAGTCCAAAGGGTCCAAAATTAAACTAAGTTTGATTTTAACAAAAATTGAATTCTTGGGCTTTTTTGATATTCTGAATCTAAACATGTACTTAGATTTTTTATCATGGACCCAGTTTTCAAGTTGGTTCAAATCAGGATCCAAAATTATTATATTAAGTATTGTGCAATAGCAAGAAATTTTCAATTGCACAGTATTCAGCAATAGCAAAAAATCTTCAATTGCACAGTATTGTGCAATAGCAAGAAATTTTCAATTGCACAGTATTGCGCAATAGCAAGAAATCTTCAATTGCACAGTATTGTGCAATAGCAAATATTTTCAATTGCAGTATTGCGCAATAGCAAGAAATAACTTATTGCACAATATTGTGCAATAACAAGAAATTTTCAATTGGAGTTATCTTTCTTTGTCCAGAATAGTATTTGAATCAACTTAAATCATTGTTTTATACAATATACAATGTATATTCACTTTTACTACCAACTGATAAATTAAAACGATCTTTACCATTCAGTGATAACAAGCACTTTATTTTACATTTTAATATTTTATGATGTATTTAAATGAGTAGTTATTGTTGCAAACTCCATTAGAAATTTGAATTGAGATCAGTTTTGGAAAAAGGGAAAGGGGGATGTGATAAAAGAATTTATCCCACATATGATCTATTGTTGTGAGCCATTAACTCCATTTCACATTGTTCGAATATACAAATGCGCGCACGATCGGCGCCCATATAACCATATAGAATAATAGTCTTAGTTTTTTTTTTAAATATGTATAGAACGTTATATTGTAAAAATCGGTTAATTTCTCTGTTATCTGTGGAACCTTATTAATTGATGGGAAATAAATCGACAAACTTGAAACAATTGCTAATTTTCCTACCATACAATATTTGCTGTATGTGTTTATGCATCAATGCAACAACATCTACTAAAAAAGCGTTTTCGTCACCAGTTTCAACAGAAGTCAAATGTCCACCATGGACATTGCAGTTAGCCTACAAGAATGAAAATCTGTTAAAAGATTCATCAAACATACCATGTTCATCATTGTTTAAACAGGACGAGCATATGTCCAAAAAGACTCGTTAATGAATCGAAAATTAGGTACGAAACCGAAGTGCATTTCGGAATCAAAAATTCAGTTAGGTCTTGCCATTTACAGCTAAAGTATTTTTGTCATTACTTTTATGCCAGAAAGACAGTACTGTACATACACCTCTGATAAAGAGTAAAAAAAAACAGTTATAATGTAGAAAAAAGCATAATTTTGAGGCAAAAAAAATCCACTTGTAAATCAGAATATTATATTCCATACCTTAGAATTAGACCAAGTTGCCAAGTTACATGTGAATATGTACTTTGAACCACGAAAGAAGGCTACCGTCTCAGGACATAATATTTTTGCTAAAATTATCAAAACAGTATTAAATGTTTCAATAAACTTTTTTCTGTTAACTGTCATCCATTACAGTGTTTTAAAAGTTGTTCGAGTTTAAAGTTTATTTTCTTCTGTCATATTTGTATTTTCCGAAGAAAAACTGATAGATTTTAATTGGGACAAGCAGACACATTTTTTCGGTTATTACAGTTTATAATATTTGTATTATACACCATACTAAATGTAAAGCAAACAAATGTCAACATGGACACAAGTCATTAACAAATCTAAAATAGCCATTGGTTTTACTTATCATATTTTAACTTGTACATCTCGATAGCTGTATATAGTGTTACAGGAGCTAATAGTATTTTTGTTTTGAAGCTACTACATACTTTTCAATCTGTTGATCAACGACAATTTTTAATACGCATTGCTCTGTGAGTTTTTATAGTGGAAAATAATTCATTACTATTTTAAGTGTTTTATTGGATTTTTGTTACCTAAATCTACCATTTTCGAGATATTAGAATACAAGTTTTGTTTATTTTAATGTCCTGAAAGTGCCCTACTCCAAAAAAATTAAAATTCGATTCATATGCTAAAAGATATTTATATAATTTTATAGAGTTATCTTCTCTCCGAACGATATGACATTCTTTCGACGAAGCTACCCGGACGATACCATGTTTCAATGAAATATGTTCCAATGCATAAAATAATGACCTATGTGAACTGATTATTTTTCTTGATAAAAAAGAAAACTTTAAATTACTTCAAAATCATATTCATCTCTTTTGTTGCAAATTGGGAAATTTATTTTTTACAGATTTTAAAGATGTAAAATAATCCTCACTGCCCGCATTTTAATTTTAGAAACAAATAAATTAATGTGAAGTTTTGTGAATTTGTTGCTATAATACAGAGACATTTATTTAATGAATGGCTATTATTTATTTTGAATTTATTGAACCATAAAACTAATTTTTGACTCTTCACATTGAATAATCCGCGAAGCGGATAATGTAAAATGTGAAGAGTCAAAAATTAGTTTTATGGTTCAATAAAATCAAAATAAATTATTGCCATTCATTATAAATAAATTTTCACCAAAAATAAGGCTCAAAGAACTTTTTATATTATTTATATTAACAATAACAACGTACACACATGTTGGCGTATGAATACACAACGTCAGAGTGAGCGTGTCGCCATAAAAATTGACAACATTGAAAATAAAACTAATAATTTTAACCAATCAGAAGACAGTAAATACACCAAATTTATTTATTTATTAAATACGTGAGAAGAATTTTAATGTAAAACTTTCATTACATTTGGGAAAAAACCAGACTTTAACATATTCGTGTGTAAGATTTTGAAAATCTTATTGATTCACACTGAATAGAAAATAATACTGTGACCTACATGTATTGATATTCGTTTTCGTGTTAGATGTGTTATGATTTCGTGTTCTTTGTGACAGTTTTTAACTTTTTAACATTTATGTATACCTTTTACTCTATCAAATGGTCAACTAATACAACATATATTCTATTGAATAACATCCACGTACTTCACAATGGGGTCGGGTGGGGAGTGGGGATAGTATAGAATTTAATCCTGATTATCTGATAAAAATTAATTTAAAATTAAAATTGCTGAACAATATTCACTTTTCCACGACAGAAATGTCATTACAAAGAGAAATAAAAATAGCCCGTCACCCTTTTCTTTTTTTGAAATTTTTATCAAATGTTAACGGATGGTAACAATTCAAATGTGTCTTACTTTGTGCAGTTACAGTAGCATTTTTAATAGGTATAGATAATGATATCTAAGGTTTATATCTAGATTAATTAATAAGTTTGATTTCACATTCTAAATGAGCCGAAGGGCGTATTGAAACCTGAACGCATTAGAAAGGAATATGTGGTCGGTAAAATAGAATGCTTAACTTTGCAAATCTTTATATTTTTATTTCTTTACGGTATATAAGTTAGATAATGCATATTTAAATGTTTATATTGTCGTAGAACACAGCTCGGGGTGTCAGAATTGCCCCAAAAAAGACATCCCTACGGTTGGTTTTTCATTTGATCAATCCTAAGACCCCTCGGTGTGTTCCTCGTAAAAAAAAACCCTGAAAATGAAGCATATCAGAATTATCCTTTGTTCAGCGTCTTGTAGGTTTCGTGTTAGCATTTCTTTTATTTTGACAGTGATGCCAGGATTCATTAACTTTAGTTAGATAGTATTTGCTGCTCTTGATATTGTGTCGGCTATTTTAGATACGATGCCAACATTAAGTCAAAAAAGTGTTTTGGAATATTATAGTTGTTATATAATAGTTCGTTTCTATATATGTTGCATTGTGGTTTGTTTTTGTTAATTTGTTTTCTTTGAACCGATTTATCGACTTTTGAACAGCAGAATAGTACTGATACCTTTATGTGTATTGATCATTGCCAACGTTCAAATATATCATCTCATCGTGATTATTTGCAAACGGTAGTGACTGATTGGTTAGCTTTTTTAACCTTTATTCGATGCCATCATCGGCAACGTGTCTCTATTCTTGTTTTAGTGATCATCCTATTCATCTCAAGAAGAGTATCTCTTCACTTAAGTCAAAATATGATATGTTATGATAATAACTATAAGATTAAATTAAAATGTGTTGTTTAGATAGTTAAACATTGTACATTATTGTTACATATATAACGAACAATCAAAGGAAAAAGAAGTTAGTGTTCTTACCACATTGTGGAATATTCCCATCCCAGCCTGATGTTGTGCACGTTATATTTTCTCTTCCAACCAGGAAAAGTCCTGCGTCACAGGTAAACTTTGCCGTTGATCCAACATTTCTTTCCGCTACAATGACAGTCCCATTTGCAAACCTGTTGGTTGGAATATCTTCACACTGAACTAAAAGAATATCTGCAGTTTTCAAGTTATAACCAACAAACAAAAGAACAAACAATTCTCGTATACATTGTATATGTTTTGGAATTTAGTGTGACGTTCAATTTAATTGAACTACTACACGTTTTGTTAGACAACATGTGGTCGTGGAAATTTCTCCATTGTTGGCCGTCGTCTGTTTTTATGTGGTTTTATGAGGTTGTTGTCTCTTTGACACATTCCCCATTTCTGTTTTCATTCTCAATTCTAATGATATATAAATACTGTTTAGTTCCTTTTTAACAAATGTTAAAAGAAAAATCTACGAGAGACATATGTGCGCTACGTCTGTTGTTTGAAGACGAGTATTGTAAGATTTTAACATACTCTAAGGTATGTTATAGTGGAAAAGGAATTCATTACTATCCTTGAACACTTAGATAAGGACAAGTATTTTATTTCATTTGAATAAAAAAATTATTTGTCAATTTCCCGAAAGTTTTGAGAGGAAATTATCAATAATAAATATTAGATAAGATAAAAAAAAATTGAAAACAACACGTTTAATAGTTTCTTTCGTCCGAAGCGCTTTTCTGGATTTAAATTCATCAGAAACGACAGAATTATACGCTCCTGATTTGGGACAGGCACATACATTCATAATATGGCGGGGCTAAATATGTTAGCGGGATCCCAACCCTCCATCTAACCTCGGACAGTGGTATAACAGTACAACATAAGAACGAACTATAAAAATCAGTTGAGAAATGCTTAACTCATCAGACGGATTAGTTCCTTTTTTTAACAAATGTTGAGAGACAAATCCACGAGAGACAATCAGTGCTACGTTTTCTGAATGAAGACTATAATTGTAATAGTTTAACTTGCATCGCTTAATGATCTGTTATAGTGGAAAATGAATTCATTACTTTTATGAAAAACTAAGATAAGGACAAAAATACTTTTGGTTTGAATAAAAATATTATTTGATAATTTCCCGAAAGTTTTTTTATCGTAACATTTGTTTTCGATCAATTGACCAAAAGATGTGTTAAGCATAAAAAAAATGCTCTTTCATAGTTGTGTAGGGTTCTTGTTAGAAAGTGCTTTCATTTTTACAGTGATACCAGCATTCATTTAACGTTGAATAGATCGAATATCTTCATACTGTACTAAAAGCAAAGATCTCAAGATTATAAAATAAAATTCGGAATGTGTCTACGATAACAATAGATAGAGATTGAATATTTTTACACTGAACTTAAAATGTTTCTCAAGATTATGAAATAAAATTGAGACTGGAATGTGCTGAAGAGATAACAACCCGACCAAAGAGCAGACAACAACCGGAGACTACCAATGTATTTCGTATACAGCTAGACAATCAATTCCGCAGCCGGAAAAAAACTAAACTGTGTACTAGTGCAGTGATAATTAATGTCATACTTAACTCCGAACTACATAAATAACTTAAGTTAAAAACATACGAGACTAACAAAGGCCAGAATATCCTGACTTTGGACAGGCGCAAACATGCAGCGGTGTTAAACATGTTTTGTGAAATCTCAACCTTATACTCATTGCTCTAGCCAATGAAGAAGAGCAAACACACAACAATACGCGCAATAACATTCAGTTAAAAAGAAGTTCGAGTTCGATAGTCCAGAAAAATGAACAAAAGAAACTTAGAAAATGACAACGTTACATATATATTAACAAAGGACTACTAGCTGTCACTTGCATGCCGGCTAAAGACATCAATTCAACTGATTGAAAGATTTTGTCTTCATCATATGAATATCCAGCATAATCCCTCCCGTTAGAAGTTTAGTATCATACAATTATACAATTTATTAGAAAATGGTAATCCGTATTAAAAGTTTAATTCAATTCTTTGACAGGGTATATAAAATCTAGTAGTGACTGATTGGTAAGCTTTGTTAACCTTTATTCGATGCCATCATCGGCAACGTGTCTCTATTCTTGTTTTAGTGATTATCCTATTCAACTGAAAAAGAGTATCTCTTCACTTAAGTCAAAATATGATATGTTATGATAATAACTATAAGATTAAATTAAAATGTGTTGTATAGATAGTTAAACATTGTACATTATTGTTACATATATAACGAACAATCAAAGGAAAAAGAGGTTAGTGTTCTTACCACATTGTGGAATATTCCCATCCCAGCCTGATGTTGTGCACGTTATATTTTCTCTTCCAACCAGGAAAAGTCCTGCGTCACAGGTAAACTTTGCCGTTGATCCAACATTTCTTTCCGCTACAATGACAGTCCCATTTGCAAACCTGTCGGTTGGAATATCTTCACACTGAACTACAAGAATATCTGCAGTTTTCAAGTTATAACCAACAAACAAAAGAACAAACAATTCTCGTATACATTGTATATGTTTTGGAATTTAGTGTGACGTTCAATTTAATTGAACTACTACACGTTTTGTTAGACAACATGTGGGTGTGGAAATTTCTCCATTGTTGGCCGTCGTCTGTTTTGATGTGTTTTTATGAGGTTGTTGTCTCTTTGACATATTCCCAATTTCTGTTTTCATTCTCAATTCTAATGATATATAGATACTGTTTAGTTCATTTTTAACAAATATTAAAAGAAAAATCTACGAGAGACATATGTGCGCTACGTCTGTTGTTTGAAGACGAGTATTGTAAGATTTTACAATGCTCTAAGGTATGTTATAGTGGAAAAGGAATTCATTACTATCCTTGAACACTTAGAAAAGGACAAGTATTTTATTTGATTTGAATAAAAATAATTATTTGTCAATTTCCCGAAAGTTTTGACAGGAAATTATCAATAATAAATATTAGATAACATAAAAAAAATTGAAAACAGCACGTTTAATAATTTCTTGCGTCCGAAACGCTTTTCTGGATTTAAATTCATCAGAAACGACTGAATTATACGCTCCTGGTTTGGGACAGGCACATACATTCATAATATGGCGGGGCTAAATATGTTAGTTGGATCCCAACCCTCCATTTAACCTGGGAAAGTGGTATAAAAGTACAACATAAGAACGAGCTATCAAAATCAGTTTAAAAATACTTAACTCATCAGATGGACTAGTTCCTTGTTTAACAAATGTTTAGAGACAAATCCACGAGAGACAATCAGCGCTACGTTAGTTGATTGAAAACTATAATTGTAATATTTTAACTTGCATCGCTTAATGATCTGTTATAGTGGAAAAAGAATTCATTACTTTCCTGAAACATTAAGATAAGGACAAATATTTGATTTGATTTGAATAAAAATGTATTTGTTAATTTCCCGAAAGTTTTTTTATCGTAACATTTGTTTTCGATCAATTGAACAAAAGATGTGTCAAGCATAAAAGAATGCTCTTTCAGAGCTTTGTAGGGTTCTTGTTAGGAATTGCTTTCATTTTGACAGTGATTCCATGATTCATTTAACGTTGGGTAGATTGAATATCTTCACACTGAACTAAATAGTTATCAAAGGTACCAAGATTATAATTTATTACGCCAGATGCGATGTTCGTCTAAATAAGACTCATCAGTGACGCTCATATCAAAATAGATATAATGCCAAACACGTACAAAGTTTAAGAGCATTAACATTCAAAGTTCAAAAAAGTGTTTGTACTTACAGCGACATTGTGGTATATCCCCATTCCATCCTGAGGATGAACATGTTATAGTTTCGTTTCCAACAAGTGAATGTCCTGCATCACAGGTAAAATTTGCCGTTGAGCCAATAGTTCTTTCCGTTACAGTGACAGCACCATTTATTAGATTGTTGGGTGGAATATCTTCACACTGAACTACAAGAATATCTGCAGTTTACAAGTTATTACCAACAAACAAAAGAACAAATAATACAACTTAACTGTTTATATAAAAAAAAAAGATGTGGTATGATTGCCAATGAGACAACTCTCCACAAGAGACCAAAATGACACAGAAATTAACAACTATAGGTCACCGCGTACGGCCTTCAACAATGTGCAAAGCACATACCGCATAGTCAGCTATAAAAGGCCCCAAAATGACAGTGTAAAACAATTCAAACGAAAAAACTAACGACCTTATTTACATCAAAAAAATGAACGAAAACTAAATATGTAACACATAAACAAACGACAACCACTGAATTATACGCTCCTGACTTGGGACAGGCACATACATTCATAATATGGCGGGGCTAAATATGATAGTGGGATCCAAACCCTCCATCTAACCTCGGACAGTGGTATAACAGTACAACATAAGAACGAACTATAAAAATCAGTTGAGAAATGCTTAACTCATCAGACGGATTAGTTCCTTTTTTTAACAAATGTTGAGAGACAAATCCACGAAAGACAATCAGTGCTACGTTTTCTGAATGAAGACTATAATTGTAATATTTTAACTTGCATCGCTTAATGATCTGTTATAGTGGAAAATGAATTCATTACTTTCATGAAAAACTAAGATAAGGACAAAAAAACTTTTGGTTTGCGTAAAAATATTATTTGATAATTTCCCGAAAGTTTTTTTATCGTAACATTTGTTTTCGATCAATTGACCAAAAGATGTGTTAAACATAAAAAAAAATGCTCTTTCATAGTTTTGTAGGGTTCTTGTTAGAAATTGCTTTCATTTTAACAGTGATACCAGCATTCATTTAACGTTGAATAGATCGAATATCTTCATACTGAACTAAAAGCAAAGATCTCAAGATTATAAAATAAAATTCGGAATGTGTCTACGATAACATTAGATAGAGATTGAATATTTTTACACTGAACTTAAAATGTTTCTCAAGATTATGAAATAAAATTGAGACTGGAATGTGTTGAAGAGATAACAACCCGACCAAAGAGCAGACAACAGCCGGAGACTACCAATGTATTTCGTATACAGCCGGAGGCGTGCTTCAGCGGGACCCTCAACAAAATTTTGTACTAGTGCAGTGATAATTAATGTCATACTTAACTCCGCACTACATAAATAACTTAAGTTAAAAACATACGAGACTAACAAAGGCCAGAATATCCTGACTTTGGACAGGCGCAAACATGCAGCGGTGTTAAACATGTTTTGGGAAATCTCAACCTCATACTCATTGCTCTAGCCAATGAAGAAGAGCAAACACACAACAATACGCGCAATAACATTCAGTTAAAAAGAAGTTCGAGTTCGATAGTCCAGAAAAATGAGCAAAAGAAACTTAGAAAATGACAACGATACATATATTAACAAAGGACTACCTGTCACTTGCATGCCGGCTAAAGACATCAATTCAACTGATTGAAAGATTTTGTCTTCATCATATGAATATCCAGCATAATCCCTCCCGTTAGAAGTTTAGTATCATACAATTATACAATTTATTAGAAAATGGTAATCCGTATTACAAGTTTAATTCAATTCCTTGACAGGGTATATAAAATTTAAGCCGGGAATGTCACAACATATACCCTTTCTGCGATCTGAATAATAAATATAGTTTCTTCACGTATTAAACACACCAACAGTCAAAGGAATTTAAGGTAATCGAACACATCAATAGTCAGAGGAATTAAAGGTAATCGAACACATCAATAGTCAGAGGAATTAAAGGTTATTAAACCCACCATATATGATATATATATATCATCTTCATAAAATAAGTTAAATCAATGCACTCGATGAAACATTGAAGGAAAACATTCTTCTGCTAATTGAAGCTAAGGTAGCTAAGTCACTATATAAATATTCTAGCTAATATATACGTGATGTACTGCCAAAAAAATTTAGTTTACGACTACTTGTATAATAGTATACTAACACACGCAACACGGTCTCTTTCGACAACACCTGCCTTTTTCTGTCCATCCAGAACCAAAACTACTTTCACAATTGGAATCTTTTGTTTTAGCGCACCTTCCCTGTGAGGCCGTACATGCGCGGGTGAACTCTTAAAAATTAAGATATTATATTTTAAAATGACTCTACATCATGTGATATATCCAAAAAAGAGGATAAACACAATTGTTTCAAAAATTGGTTCTGAAATTAAAATTGATTTTTTGAAGTCAAAAGAAATGAAAAAAATAATTGTTATTTCAGGCAAATTCGATATGGTTAATGCACTATATTGATTAGATCAAAATGATATAACTCATTACATTAAATCAATACATTTAGTTTGACACATTTTTGAACGAAATTCTTTGCATTCATCTTTGTAAATGAACTTTAACCTTATGAATTGTGTTTATGCGATATATTCCCCTCAATCAATAACGCACAATATCAATATATGTTGGTTATTTATATTTATCAATGTTAATGTTGATCCTTGATTACAGTTTATCCATTTATATAAAACTTACTTTCTTCTGTATTCACCTCATGACATATGCTGAGTGCAATAACAATGACGTACCAACAGTTAAACATGTTGCTAAAACATTTATGTACAAGTATAATATTTGCATTTTTCATATTTTATAAAATTTATATAATATTTGCATTATTCATATTTCATGAAATTTTTATAATATTTGCATTATTCATATTTCATTCAGTATAATATTTAAAGAATGTATCTAAGATGAAGTATAACATATAAGGTATTCATTTAAGATGAAATATAACACTTAAAGTATTCATTTAACATGTAGAATAACATTTTTAAATATTCATTTAACATGAAGTATAACATGTAAGGAAGTTCGCTTTTCATATTTTGAGATTTCTGTCAGATTTTCGGAATCCTCTGGTTTTATCCATTTGAATGCCTGACAAAAATTTACCCGTTGACCCCCATTTTCCCTTTTATACATCTTCTACACGTATAATGATAAACAATCTGTAATAGTCATATACAATTTTGATTATTTTTCAATAGTTTTTGGGAACTTAAATAAAGGCAACAGTAGTATACCGATGTTCAAAACTCATAAATCGATTAACAAAAACAAACCCGGGTCATAAACCAAAACCGAGGGAAACGCATTAAATACAGGAAAATGACGACATAACACTAAAATGTAACACACACCGAAACGAACTAAGCATTAGACAAAAACTTGTCAATGATAAAGCTATGAAGGTAAAGAGAGAATATTTTCCCGCGAAAATTATAATGGTTAATATCTCGAAAACAAGTACAATTACCTACATATATATACATGTTTTTTGCTCTTTTGATTCCCTTATTTATCCCCTCTCAATATAAACTAGTGTTTTGAAAAGCTAATTATTTTGAAACTGAGAAGCGAACTCCCTTGAAGTATTTATTTATTATGGAGTATAACATTTACCATGTTTAAAATATTCATTTAAGATGAAGTTTAACATTTAAAGTATTTATTTAACATTGAGCATAATATTTAAAGTATTCATTTTAGATGAAGTTTAACATTTAAAGTATTCATTTAACATTGAGCATAATATTTAAAGTATTCATTTAAGATGAAGTATAACATTTAAAATTTTCATTTAACATTGAGCATAATATTTAAAGTATTCATTTAACATAAAAAAAAATGACATATAACATGAATAATATTTATACTATTAATATCACTTGCAGTATAGTATTTACATTATAACGCAAATAAAATGTATGTAAACATTCGTAAAAATAAAGCTGGATATTGGTACAATTCATAATTTCAATAAAAGTATTGCATTAACAAATTTCCATAATTGAGCATTTATTAAGACAACAACATATATACTTACATTTAAAACTGTCCAAAAAGTGGATGATGCAAACTTAGCAAATGTTATAAATGTCCTACACTTTCGCATGTAGATACTTCATAGATTTATATGAGAATGGAGTAAAATGATGTAATAGTGCTTTGATTCCATTTGGCTAAACAAGATTGATGCTATTGCGCTTTGATTCCAATTGCTTGTTAAGAAGTACACGTAGACGCACAATTTATTACAAAAAAAATCAAACATAAAATCAATAGAAATATGTAAGCAACATTTGCAACGACCACAAAATGTACATGTATGTAAAAATGAACTTTCAATTAAAAAACAAAATTGATTAACATTTTAAGAACCATTTAACATCGATCGAGATTGTATAATAAGTAAGTTAAACTGTACTCGAGATATTATTTTGAATTGAAAGATAAAAAGAATCAAACAAATATAACAACTAAAATGCACATTGCGATGTGCGATTAAAATTATTAGAGGAAAATGTCAGAAAAGTTTGTTATGAATCAAGCCACTTCCGAAACACTGATTATAGAGTTGGTTAAAATCGCGGATAAAAATAGCTGTCTTTTTAAAACATATTTTGGAATTTTGGGTCCTCAATGCTCTTCAGCTGTGAACATGTTTTGCTTCATAACTTTTTTGATCAGAGCGTCACTTTTAAGTCTTATATAGACGCGCGTCTGGTGTTTAAAATTATAAACCTGGTACCTTTGATAACTATTTACATGACGTTTCGTCCCCCAGGGTATAACCAGATCCGTAGTCAGCACTTCAGTGTTGACATAAATATCAATCATATAGATATAGGAATATGTGATATGAGTGCCAAAGAGACAACTCTCCACCAAAAATACAGTTTTAAAAAGAAAACCATTATAGGTCAATGTACGGCCTTCAACACGGAGCCTTGGCTCACACCGAATAACAAGATATAAAGGGCCCGAACATTACTAGTGTAAAATATGATCATTTTTATAAATTGTTACAAAACATTGAATTTTTCGAATAACTTAGGATTTTCTCATCCCATGAACAGATTACCTTAGCCGTCTTTGGCACAACTTTTTAAATTGTGGGTACTCAATGCTCTTTAAACTTTGTACTTGTTTGGCTTTATAACTTTTTCGATTTGAGCGTCAGTGATGAGTCTTATTTAGTTGATACGCGCGAGTCTGGCGTATTAAATTATAATCCTTGTACCTTTGATAACTTTTGATAGGTTTTAATAGTTTTTAGTTCACTACCTGTATTGTCAATATCATACTCAAAAACCGCATCTTTTACATTCTGTAAGATATCGTGAGTTTTACTGAATACAGTTTAGATTATAATAGCAAATAATGCATAATAAAACATATTTTTTATTTTCGTCTTTTATTCAAAAACAAATGAACGTTTAGGTTCAGTCGATGACAATTTTTAGGATGGAATTTCGAAGACTATTCATCAGATAGAACTTGACCTTTTTTTAGTTTCAACTGCTTGTTTTACCTAAAATATCTAAAAAGTAAACATATTGAAATCACTAGTATTTTATTAATTTGTCAGCTCTTGTGTTCATAGTTTTATCACATTGTCTGATTTTAATTTAAAAAATATTCAGATTTTTTCAGATTTTGTGTATGCATGAAAAATTATTTTCATATTTTTATTTTTTTCCAAAACAGGCAGTTTATAATGGGAGGATTTGGGTATTTCTTAAAAATATACTTGTATGTACAATCAGGGGTTCCCGTGGGAGTGAAATTTTTGCAATGCTTTACTTGTATAAAATTAAAAACATAATCAATGAATACATTTTCTTTTAGATAACTTATCAAACCTACAATATTTTCTTTTTCTCATTGCATTTTTTGTTCTAACAAAATCATGTATATATTTTTAAAAAAAGGGGGGGGCGAAAGATTCCAAAAGGGACAGTCAAACTCATAGATAGAAAATAAACTGACAACGCCATGGCTAAAAATGAAAAAGATAAACAGACAATAATAGTACAGAAGACACAAAATAGAAAACTAAAGACTAAGCAACACGAACTCCTGATCATGTGCTCAAGAAGAGTAAGTAGATCCAGGTACCCGAAGTGTTGTTTATGTTACTTGAAATCCGGTGACTAGTCTAATTCGGTAGGTCACATTCGTGAAAAGGGAAGAGGATTGTAGTTACGACATAAGGAACATATCCGATATCATCTGTGAAACGGTTATTCCATAACGGTCGACCAACTCGTGATGGCGTCCTGAAAATTTACGAAGGGATGTAATCTAAAGACCAGTCAGACATATAGGTCTACCTCAGACCAGACCTGATGGCTGGTATAGGCCTATATTTTTTAATATAGATAAAACCGTTGGTTTTTCTGTTTGAATGGTTTCACACTAGTCATTGTATGGAGCCCTTTATACCTTTTTGTTCGATGTGAACACAAGCTCCGTGTTGATGACCGTACATTGACAATAAAAGTTTACTTTTACAGATTTTAATATTGATAGAGACATTTTGCATTGGTACCTATACCACATCTTGTTATATCTAATAAAGATTTGTCTAAAGTCAGGAGCATCTGGCCTTTGTAAGTCTTGTATGTTTTTTTTCAAATTTTAGCTCATTTATATGTTTTGGAGTTATGTATGACGTCAATTTCCACAAAACTAGTACACATTTTTTAGGGCTAGCAGAGAACCACCTCCATGTGCAGGATTTGGATGCAATGAAGACTCATTGATGGACTTCGACTGCTGTTTTCTTTTTGGTCGGGTTGTTGTCTCTTTGACCTATTACCCATTTCCATTCTCAAATGTATTTTTATATTAGATCTGAGCATTTATCAATAAAATAATTTATTGCCTTGTTCTTTTTCTAGTATAGAACATTAATATACATCTTAGACTGTGTGAAGATATAATTCACATTAATGGTGTCTTTCTTCATTTCATAAATTAAATGAAAACTAACATTTACATTGTCATAGCACATCCATATTTATTACACTTATGATAGGCCTCGTGTGATACAAAATGTTAAAATGTCTTGTTTTTAAGGTAATTTAATTATTTTTCATTGAAATAATAATTATCAGGAATACAGAGATTTCTTTCGTTTAAAACAAATACATAAAAAAGAGCAATTAAATTCTGCATTAACTTATCCTTAAGATATAAATAACCATAGTATGACAGGAATTGTTTGTTGCAATTAAAGTCCAAAGTACATTACAGCGGTAATTGGAAAAATGAATCTTTTCGAGTAGACTCAAGCATTCATCAAATTCCATAATCATTTTGACAGATCAATTGTCCAGTATGTTCATTGCTTTTTAATCCAAAAATCCAAAAATTAATTGGGACTTCGACAATTTTTCTTTCAGCTCGGGACAAGATCTTGATTAACATCATTAGAATACAAGTTTTTTAAACAGTAACTTTAAATCAGTAATCCTATTCAATTTTACGATTTACTTGATGATTTTATGTTTGATATAATATTGCGTAGATCAACATCTGAATGTGCAATCTCCATTGTGCAAGGCTTTGTCATAACGTAAACCAAATGCAAATCAACATGAATGTAATTAATGTAGATGGTACGAGTAAAGGCTTAATCAGTTCAAATTGAAACACTCTACCATATTTTTAGAGACGAACAGAAAATAAAAGAATGAATCATCGGTTTTAGAAATTTACAATTCAACGAAATCAAGATTTTTTTTTACTTTTTTTAATCTGACGTCATTACAAACACCATAGTAAATACAGTGTATTGGATTATTAAAAATAAATCGTCGCCAGGATCCCTCACAGACAAGCTTGATAATGCCACAGGACAAACTTCAATTCATGTATTATAAATACGTTCATTTGTAGACTACTATAGAGACGGTATTCAAACATCAACTTTAATTACCGATTAACCGAATAATCTGCCGAGCGGTTAGGCAAATCTGAACGATTTGACAATACTTGTTTTAACAGATCATGATTATAATAGCGGGTTGAGTATGTTTACTATTGGTAAAGGTATTAAAGGTGTTTATTCAGTGTCTGTTACCATGATGTCAGGCCTTGTCCATCAACACAACACTTGATGTTTATAACACTTTTAAACGCATTAGGATACCAGCCACACCAGAAGCAGTGAATGCTCTATAATTAAGGTTACCATTTTGTTATTTTCAACACTTTGTAACAAATAATAAGTTAACAAGCGCATTCAATTGAATGTTTTTGATTTGCATATACAACAAATCTACCTTATACATGAAACAAAGATTATATACGATGAATACTTATCATTATCATATCACAAGTCATTGTATTAGGACTTCAACATAGATTTACGTTTAAATCTCTGACAAATATTAATCAAGATATTGGGAATGGGTCGATGCGTTCAAATAACACACACAACCTATAGATTGTGTGTATTTTTTTCAACATATTGAGATTTGCTTTTCATCCGGATGGAAATCCAACATTCATATACCTGGTAATAACATGCTTATGTGTTCTGAAATCTTCTGTTTAGTATTAAATCGATTTGTCCATTTAGAATATGAAGAAGATAACCTATAGCATGTGTTGAACATGGGATTGAATAAAAAAAAATCAGTAATATCAGTACCACTCATTTGTTGTTGCGGCCATTGCATGGTTCGCTTGGTATACAACAAGTGTTAATGCAATGATCGAGCTAAAAATTAGAAGTCCTTTTTTTTCAGTACATTTGAGTTTTATTTTCTAGTAATTTCTAAAGAATTAAAATGTATTTCGAATTGTAGATATTGTTCTTTGCGTGTATGGAGAACAAATACACAGACACGATTACCAGTCAGTGTAAGGTATCTGAAAGCTGATGTGGAGTCAACACTAACAATTATACTTGACAAGGTTACTAAATCGTCATCTTGAGTACACGGTTAAAAAAGTATTCAAATAACAAAATATATGAAAGTTATATGTTCATTTGTATACGACAACATATTCATAATTTATATAAACATAATACTTTGTACTTTTTCAACAAATTTTGCAGACACAGAAAGTTAATAATTATCATAATTATTCACAAATATGTTCAGAACATTTAAACTACTACTAATTACACGTATTTTTTTTCTGTTGTACAACGTGACAAATTTCCAATAATTCAACGACATTTTAAAGTACTTTATAGGTACCCTGTACTTGTATGATATACTACCTTTACTTTTAAGTTTTGTTTTTGCAGATTTTATAAAGTGATCAACAATTATTCAAATCCTGGACCGTTGATTTATGTGATAATATCATATATTCCTATTTATTTAAGAATTGTTATGGGCAGGATGTATTTGAAATTCTTGAAAAGGACTCTCTTGATGCAAAAACAATGACAGATATACACGAAATGAAAAGTTACGTTATACCTCGTTCATAGATCTTTGAAAGCTTTGAAAATCCTTGTACAACACCTACGGGTGTAAGTCGTGGTTGAATTTTTCGAAAAACTAAGGATTTTCTTATCCCAGGCATAGATTATCTTAGCCGTATTTGGCAGAACTTTTTGGCATTTTTGATCCTCAATGCTCTTGAACTTTGTACTTGTTTGGCTTTATAAATATTTTGATATGAGCGTCTCTGATGAGTCTTATGTAGACGAAACGCGCGTCTGGCGTACTAAATTACAATCCTGGTACATTTGATAACTACTGTGGTGTAAAGCAAATCTATACAAGATTTTAACTTGTGAACGAAAAGTTGTTTCAAAATTAAAAAAACAAATAATAAACGAGCTTTTTTTCTCACATTTTTAATGACTACGACGTATAAATGTATAGCAATGTATATAAATGATTTAGTATAATTCAAAATGTATCTATTCATCTAAATTTTAAATAACTCACACATATAACAGTTATGGCTATAAAACGATATTCGCCTCAGCGAATGCCGTATATTAATGTTTTTACGTTATTCGGCCATCCACGTCCATTTACCAGTGTCCAAAATTTCGTGTGTATAAAGACACATTCGATATATATAGTTACAGTTATACAGGTTCAAACAAGTTTGGCAACAATAAATATTTCATTTGACGGGCTCACCACACGTCATGCAAATCTAAAGTTTTATGAAAAGGGTATATGATATGTGTAGCTCAGATAATAAGGTTTGATAGACTAGTCTAATCAGATGAGATTCGGAACAAGTTATATCATGTATATATCTAATAAATGGTATATACGTTGATCATATCAAATATAATGTTTGAATTATATCATATACACCTCATGGTAAAAAGTAAAATCACAAAAATACTGAACTCAGAGGAAAATTCAAAACGGAAAGTCCCTAATCAAAGGATAAAACACATCAAACAAATGGACAACAACTGTCATATCCCTGACTAGTTACAGGCATTTTCAAACGTAGAAAATGGTCGATTGAACCTTATTTTATAGTTCTAAACCTCTCACTTCTACAACAGTATCATCAAATTTCGTTGTATATAAAACGAGGCGAGAACAAAACAGACATAACAAATAAAATAGTCAAAATATGGGTACAGCAGTCATCACTGTGTTACAAGCTTAAAACAAACAATTTTACAAAAAAGCACACAAGCATCTATCAAATTAAATACACATTCATTGCTTCGTGTGTCTGACGTCAGAGAATTAATATGTCACATAGGAAGAAATTTTGTTTTTCAATGTTTACACAAAACAATTTTATAATTTCTCAAGGGAAATTTTGGCATACAGGGTTAAAAAATCAAAAGTATGTTAGAATTAATTTCAGAAATAGATCGAGGTTTAAAATTGTCCAGACGTTCTGTAGAATTTCTAAGAATTCAAAATGGTTAACACCATTACTCGATTAAACTAATTTTGTCGTTTGTCGTCCAAGGTATTTTCTAATTTATAATAGAACTATAACATAATGACATTTAACAGTTTACCCGTATCCGTACAACGACCAAGACACAGTAGGCACTCTATTTTTGTCTGGTGATGTTTTATCTATTCCGGTCATTGGCAATGTTAGTTAGGTCATTATCAACGTTTGTCAGGTCGAGTTTTCGAATGCTTTAAAACAAATTTCGTTTTTTTGTTCTCGTATATCAGTTTTTCAGTCGCATCAAATTATGTTGACAATGACGTGTGAACAAAATGTCACAAATAGGCGTACAAGAACAACACAAACCCCTTAGGGTGATTTCAGGTGCCCCGGAAAGGTAGGCAAATCCTACTTCACATGTAGCACCTGTCGTGCTGCTCGTGTTATAACAAAGCCGGTAAATAGTCTAACTTGGTAGGTCGATGCGTACACAAAACAGACATAATCGGTAAAATATTCAAAATATGGTCACAGCAGTCATCACTGTGTAAACCCCTTTAATACCATTTGAAAAAAAAGAACCTCTTAACCCTTAAAAATCTATCAGTGTATATGTGTTGTTGATGCCGGACGGGGGAAATTAGTTATAATACAAAAAGGCGCAAACCAAACAGAGACATTGATTAACAATTGATTAATATCCAGACAACATTGGCAAGTTGGCACTTCCTCTCCATACTCCTGAACATGCATGTAATATTTCCCAATGGACGTTTCAGTCACCAACAACTTATCAATATCTCTCCATGAGTACTCAATGTATGCACACATATAAAACATTAAATCCTTCTACAAAATAAAAATAAAAAGACAATAAATACATTTGTTTATGGTGTTTTGGCACATTTTAAACAACTTGACGTTTTGGTTCAGTCGATGATTATTTTAATAATGGAATTGCGAAGACTATTCATCAGATAGAACTTGACCTCTTAAAATTTCCGGACCAGTACAGGTACGTATAAGCTTTAGACCACTCTTGATGAAAGGTCTACCCCAAACATACCTGATGACTTGTCTGCGAGTGCATAGACCTGTGGAGTAGTAGACTTAGCTGCATATGACTAAACCTGTGAAAAGGTCTGCTTATTACAAGTTTATAAATGTGGTTCATACATGTTTCTCGTTTCTCATTTTTTTTAAATAGATTAGACCGTTGGGTTTTCTGTTTGAATGGTTTCCCACTAGTAATTTTTGGAGACCTTAATAACTTTCTGTTCGATATGAGCACAGGCTCCGTGTTGAAGACAGCACATTGACCATAATGGATTTCTTTCACAGATTGTGACATTGATGCAAAAATGTCTCATTGGTACCCATACCACATCTTGTTTTATCTTATAAAGACATTCTTAAGTCAGGAGTTTCTGGCTTTTGTGAGAGTTGTATGTTTATTTTCTAATTTTATCTCATTTATATGTTTTGGAGTTAAGTATGACGTCATATAAGTTTGACTATTCAGGCGCGTAGCTTCGTTTACGTCAAAACGCCTGGGCGTACACTTGAATTTTGGTAAAAAAAATATTTTAATCTCAATAAATTAAAAAGATCTGATTTCAAAGCACATCAGTCTTGTAAATCTTTCTTCGATAGCTTGCAATTGCGAATAAAAGTGACGAAATTTACTTTTTATCAAATGGAATCCTATTATATATTTCTTCATTTTCTGTCAGTCAAAGTCTGAATCTACTGGGAATTCTTCTTACTTTTCTTTTGTTTAAAGCATTTCATAATCAGCTGAGATTCGATATGTGCTTTGAATTCAAGCCGAGTCTGTGGCATTTATGACGCGTAGAAAAGAAATAGTAAATCTATATTTTGTCGGCGGCGTCAACGTTTAGGTTCAGTGTGTGGTTAAATTGTTTTTAATATCAACAATTTTGTCAAACCTTCATGAACTTATGATTTTACGAAAGTTGGCAGAAGTTTTTTTATTCTCAAAAGAGTACCCAGAGCATAATGAAGAGTTCATATTCTTAATTTCCCCGTATTTAACTAAAAAGGAATTTCTGTTTGCAGTTAACAAGTAGATATAAAGTCTGTGGTTAAAGTTTGTTACTTTATCAAACATCCATCAAATTTTATGAAACATTGGCAAAAGCTTTTTTGTGATTTATGTCTAAAGCAACATTTTGGTTTGAGAGTATTTTTTATTCATTTTTCAATTGACATACGGACTTATATTTTAGCAATTTACAGAACCCTTTTCGAGTTTTTATAATGCACCTAAACAGCTATGCAAATTTATCATTTCATATCCATTAACGAAATTTGCATAAAAAGGGGTTTCAGTCGAGTTATTGCGTTACCACACGGTTCCCTTTAAACATATTTCAAAGTACTAGTAACTGGTTTGAATATTTTCTCTAACACCAATGACCAATAGATTCCAAAACAACACAATGAATACATTAAACATAAAAGATTGAAAAAATAGTCTCTAAAGTATGTTCAACTCGCTACATGTATTGATACGTTTTTAATGACAGAAATGGGCCGCCCCCTCCTCGAACCGGCCGTGTTATCATCTGGATCCGATTGGGGCTCTTAGAGTTAAACCCCTCGCTGAGGTTGGGGCGTACACTTAAAAATTGCCTAGCTACGCCACTGCTATTCCTCTGGTTTCTTTCGTCCCTATTTTCTTTCAATAAATTCCGTTAATCGTCAGAAAGACCGAATATCGAATACCAAAAAAGCTAATCGAATACCGCACTTTTTTCACTTATGATAAATTTGTAATGAATTCATTCAATTCACCAAATAATTTTGTTTTATTAAAAAATTATCGTCGTGGTAATTAATTTGACAGATCAATTGTCCAGTATGTTGATTGCTTTTTAATCCAAAAATCATTACATTAATTTGGATTAGACAATTTTTCTATCAGCTCGGGACAAGATTTTGGTAAACAACATGTTTTTTAAACAGTAACTTTAAATCAGTAATCCTATTAAATTTTACGATCTACTTCATTATTTTATGCTTGATACAATATTGCGTAGATTCATATCTTAATGTGCATCCTTCATAGTGCAAGGCTGTGTCATACTGTAAACGAAATGCAAATCAACGTGAATTTAATTAATTTATACTAGATGGTAAAAGTAACAGACTTAATTAGTTCAAATTGAAACACTCTACATTATTTTCAGAAACACAAACGGACAATAAAAGAATCATCGGTTTCAAACATTTAAAATTCATCGAGATCATGTAGAACAAATCTAGCTTATATATGAAACGAAGATTATATATGATAAATATTTATTATTATTACATCACTATTTGTTGTAATAGGACTTCAACATGCTTATACGTTTAAATATCGGACGAATATTAATAAAGATATTGGGAATGGACCAATAAGTTCCAACACACAACTTAAGATTTTGTGCATTCGTTTTAAATTTGATTTTTAATTGATAGTTACATTTCATGCAGGTGGAAATACAACATTTATTTACCGGATATTAACATTCTAATGTGTTATGGAATCTTCTGTCTAGTATTAAATCAATTTTTCCATTTAGAATATGAAGTAGATAACCTAAAACATGTGTTGAACATGGGATTGCATAAAAAATTATCAGTTATATCAGTACCACTCATTTGTTGTTGCGGCCATTGTATGGTTCTCTTGGTATACAACAAGTATTCATGCAATGATCGAGCTAAAACTCAGAAGTCCTTTAATTTTTAGTACATATTAGGTTTTTTTCTAGCCTAATTTAAAGAACAAAAATGTATAAATTAGCTTTGAGCTGCTATATACATGTATTGTTTTCATTTGAAATTGTAGATATTGTTCTTTGCGTGTAAGGAAAACAGAGACATAGACACGATTACCAGTCAGTGTAATGTATCTTAAAGACGAACACTCACAATTATACTTGACAAGGTTAATAAGTCGTCATCCTGAGTACACCATTCAAATACCAAAATTTATAAAACTCAAATGTTCATTTGTATACTATATCTTATTCATAATTCATTTAATCATGAGACATTATACTTTTTCAACAAATTTTCCAGACAAAGAAAGTTAATAATTATCATAATTATTCAAAAATATGTTACAGAACATTACAAAATTCTACTAATTACATGTAATTATTACCAGTTGTAGAAAACAACGTGACAAAATTCCAATAATTCAATGACATTTAAAAGTACCTTACAGGTACAATGTACGCTTATGATGTTTCTCCTTTACTATTAAGTATTGTTTCTGCATATTTTGTAAAGTGGTCAAGAATTATTCAAATGCCGAACCATTGGTTTATTTAATTATATTATAAATTCCTATTTATTAAAGTATTTTTATGGACAGGATTTATTTGAAATTCTTGATATGGACTCTCTTGATGCAAAAAAAATAACAGATATAAACGAAATAAAAAGTTATGTTATACCTAGTACATAAAACTTTTAAACCTTTGAAAATCCTTGTACGGATGTAAGTCGTGGTTGTGGTATAAAGCAAATCTATACAAGATTTTAATTTAAGGTGGTACACAACACTTTCACTAAAATTTATTTGGCTCGTTTAATTTTCATAAAATTTTGTCAAATTATTGACTTTGACCCTTTAATGAAAATATAAAAATTTCAAAAATTTTGAACCAACCGTTTTGTCAGAAAAATTACACTGGTTATATAGCAGTTTGTCAAACACTTATTTTGATCATTGAGAAGCTTAATATCCCCTTAACAACACAACGTAATTAAAACGTTTAGCTGATTTTACAGAGTTATCTCCCTGTAGTGTTAGGTAACACCTTAAGAACAAAAAAACGTTTCAAATTCAAAAAATAAATAATGAACATTTTTTTTTCTCAAATTATTTATGATTACCACATATAAATGTATATAACTGATTAGGTATAATGCAAAATGTTTTCTGTTAATCTATATTTTCAATAACTAACACATATAACAAAAACGATATTCGCCTCAGCGAGTGCCGTTTATTTATATTGTAAGTTTCCAAGTGATTTGACCATCCGGTATTTATGCAATGATCGTGATTAATATCACAAGTCCTATCATTTTTCAGTTCATATGAGTATTTTCTACCTATATCTAAAGAATAAAAATGCATAAAATAGCATTTAGCTGCTATGTACATGTATTGTTTGCATTTGGAAGTGTAGATATTGTTCTTTGCGTGTTTGGAAATAAACGACACCGACACGATTAACAGTCAGTGTGAGGTATTTTAAAGCTGAAGTGAAGTCAACACTCACAATGATACTTGACAAGATTAATAAGTTGTCATTTTCAGGACACTAATTGAAAACCCTTCAAATATTAAAATTCATAAAAGGTAAAGGTTCATACGCTGTAGTATAAACTACAGCGTATTCATAATGCATATAAACATAAGACATTGTACTTTTTCAACAAATTTTGCAGACAGAGAAAGTTAATAATTATCATAATAATTCACAAATATGTTACAGAACATGAAAATAAAATTTACTAATTACATGTAATTATTTCCAGTTGTAGGAAACAACGTGACGAAATTCAATAATTCAATGACATTTTAAAGTACTTTATAGGTACCCTGTACTTGTATGATGTTCCTCCTATACTATTAAGTATTGTTTCTGCAGATTTTGTTAAGTGTTCAATAATTATATAAATCCCGGACCATGGGTTTATTTGATTATATTATATATTCCTATTGATTTAAGTTTTGATATTGGTAGGATTTATTTTCAATTCTTCAAAAGGACTCACTTGATGTAAAAACAAAGACAGATATAAACAAAGTAAAAGTTGTGTTGTACCTTGTCCATAGATCTTGTCAACCTTTCAAACTCCTTGTACAACACTTACGGTTGTAAGTCGTGGTTGTGATATGAAGCAAACCTATACAAACTTCTGAACGAAAAGTTGTTTCAAACAAATATAACTTAACAGTTAGAATGTACATTGCGAAGAGCGATTTTACCAACCGGTGTAATTATAAGCCCTTTATGCCGTTTAACACGATAAGTAGCCAAACTATTACATACAGTCTAGGGCCACTAATGACTTTTATGTAGACGAAATGCGCGTCTGTTTCACAAAGTTATAAGTGTGATATATTTATATTTTCTTCAAATACATGTAAACGGTTACCAAAGTAAGACTGACAACTTTTACTGAATTCTTTCATAGATACAAAGATTTGATTAGTAAATTTGGCTGTACCTGAGGAAAACCTATTAAAAACAGTATTTTGCATATTACATTTTACAGAAATTGTATTAAAAGCATAATACAATAAAACTCATAAAACCTTTAAACACACTTTTTACTATTAAAAGGTTATTTTTACCAATGTTGTAATTAGAATTTTGAATAAAGTTAACATTGGTACTAATATTGATTTTGTCATTAGCAAATTGAAACATAACTAAATTTGTATTCTTTTCAAACTGGATGTATGAGGACACACCCACGTGTTAACCAATAACTATCCTTTGTCTTTATTTTTGGCACTGTCCAATTCATGTCTGCTTTGACTGTCCATGAAGTGAAAATATTAAATCTCTTGGATGTGTTTTAGTGGAATTTAGTCTCTGATACATGCTTTTTTATTGTTAATTGTTTTGGCTTTTAACTAGTTATCAGTAACTGTAATTATATTCTTATTCGCCAGCTCAAACAAATATATTTTTTTTATTAAAGAAAAAACCATTAACAACACATAAAAAGGAAAAGTGTGCCTTCAGCTGTAGCAGCATTTAATATTAATTACATTTACACTTCTTCAAACTTCAATCTGTCACTATAAATTCAGGCAAGCAAATTACCAATCTAATCATTTGATAGAATATACAGTAACACAATCAAAATCTATCTATAAAAAAGGAAAACTTCATATTAATATAATTTAACATTTGTATATTCCCACATTATTCATTGTTATTAAACATACCGAACTCATACGAGGGGTGGGTGGGTGTTTAAACTATAGGCAAACTTCGAATAAATTTATTTTATTAAACGAACCCCTTACGTAATACTTATTCCTACTGTTCACGAATGTCATGAGCACATATACCCGTCAAACCGGCAATTCGGATATATGCCATCCAATCAAATTGAACATAAATACTCGCCATGTGCTTGATGTAAACACACAGACGTTTTCATAGTAAACAACCACGTGCCCGTTACTACGTCATCTGATCTATACCTTTGATAAATATATGTAATCACGAATCGTATTTGACCTGTAGATATATCTGTTCTATATATCAGCTTTGTTAAGTGTTTGAAAGGACGTATAACTAACATCTAATATACGTCCTTGGTGTTTGGTATATCTTTAAATTTTCACTCCTTCATACTATGAACATCAAAATTATTTTAAAAAGAATAATTCCTTTCTCCATTTAGTCTGTATACCTAACAACAAAATTATTTCATTTACCTGTGGAAATGCGCCGGTGGATGTCGATGAGAACGGACGTGAAATTTTTGCAGAGAGAATCCATCAACATCATCCAAATTAGTCTTCTAAATTGCTTTCTTGGATGCATTTTATCATCCATAGATTATATACTTTCAATTTCGGACATTATTTTCTTGTTGAGGAAAACCTCTGCAGATATTTTCAGGTATGTTTGAGACATGTGCTCTGCCCATATGGGATCCATTAGTAGTTTCCATTGGAAACTATCAGACCTATCATTTGAAGTCTGAGAGTTCTTGCTGTTCTCCTAATGGATCGGTAGTTTCTTTCCGAGATCCTTTTCAGTAGGATTTTCGGCTTTCCTCTACCATTGATACAGCAGGGCATTTGGTAGTGTCGGTTTTGATAGATTTTGTCCTAACCGATTCCTCGTTATTACCTTAGACGTAGTTTGCCAAGGCATTTGTGGGGCATCCATGTTGACCCTTTTCCATTTAAAACACACAAATATTTAAAAAAAAAAAAAAAGGACACTTGAGACATAGAAAAAAAATACACTTTTTATACTTTGAGGACTGAGCGAATCAGGTGAGTGTGTGCGTTGGTATGTTTAATTTTGTTATATTGTATTATGTTTAGGGAAGGTTAACTTTCTGGTAATAAGACCCGTCACGGCCTGGCTGGGGAATTGGGTAGGCAAATGCTCACATTAATCTGTACCGATACAGGCTCCAAATGCTTCCTTTATACGCCATAACTCATGGTGTTGATCATTATAAAGGGTGCTTACACGGAGACAAGAAGGATAACAGTTTTTTTTTAATGGCGGATTGTTGTTTTTCTTCTGAAACTGTATATCATTTCACAGTGGTATCATATCGTTAGTTTATTTATTCGTCAATTATTTTTTTGAACTAGCATTTACATTGTAACATAGATCAAATGCATTCGTTCAGTGTATGTTGACTTGTGTTAATATGTTTTTGATTGAGTTAAGTCATTTTAATTTATGTTTTACATATTTTATTACACTTAAGTTTCAGATAAGGGTGAAGGTTTTGTACATTCAACACGTTTAAACTTGTTGCAATTGAATTGTCATTCGGACGGTCTGAAAGCGGACCTGAATAAGAACAATGAATTTCCGTAATCTTACTATCAAATACCGTATCCAATTATATGTCGTTCTTTACTCTTTTCACACTCAAAAATTGCTGAAAGTCACACAATCTTTTTAGGTTTGCTGTCGTCATTCTAACAAATCAGTTTTACATCGTCCATGCATTGAGCCAGTCATGGATAATACGGCATAACACAATGGGTTATGAGGTTAAATTTGAAAGATGAGTTGTTCACCATACATTTTTACAAGTCTTCTGCAGATTGTGTTTTGCGCTCCTAAATATATAGACCTCCACACTGGAGATTTATAGGGAAAGGTGCAGATAACTACATCCAAGAAAACCGTTGAAAATGCTTACCAAATGCAAAATTAATGTTTGCTACTATAAAATAATTTGTGTCTACAACTAAAGAAAGCCAAAAAGAAAAAAGAAAAAATTTAGCAAGTGAAATTATGAAAGATTTGAAAACCATACGCTATTAACTATTATCAGCACCCGCAGTGCGCATGCGCTAAATTTGATCGCAGTCGATATCGATAAATTTATAATAGAATATTAAAGGAAATATTGAATTTTGGATAGCTGACAGTAAACAAAATAACATATTTCTTTCATTGGCATCACATTAGAAAATACATTTTCTTAGCTTTCTAATGACATATTTTATAATTGAATCGGGATTGCAGAAGTTAAGCCCATTTTCATTTTTTTTAAAGTGGTTCATTCCCTATTACTTCATACAATTCAAAACCAAAAACGTGTGCAAATGAGTTTTCATATATGAATACATCTTTCACTATTCTAAGAAATAAATTCATTGGCATAAATATATATTCTTTGCTTTATAATCTTTCCAATAGTATATATTTGGTATTTTAGAAAATTTAATGAATCGGGGCCTTTTTTTTATCCAAAACTGGAGTTGTCATTGTTTGAAGATTGCGAGAAAAATTCTAAGTCCATGGAAGTATTATATTGATATAGTACTACCATGGTCCTACCAAGTAAATCGCTCACAGGTCACAAAACAAAGTTGAATCTAATTGTACATAAAATATTTATAAATTTAATAAAATGTTTTACATCATGAATTTAAAAATTCAGTAAGGTAAAAGAAGTGTAACTTTTAATTTAAAATTATTTTTTTGTTCAGCTGTCAGTTTTCTTTATTTTTGATAATATAGAATCTTTTACTACGACATTAACTCAGACTTTTGGATGTTTTTCGTGAAGCGTATTCAAAAATTTGAAATCCAATCTAAAAACGATTTTTTTTTTTTTGCAATTTTCTTACTTTTAAAAAGTTTTTTTTTTTATATAATATTTGGCGGCCATAACTAAACAATTTTGATACTTAACTTGATGTTCATCTGATTTACATAGAAGTAAAAGATACATATTTTCTATATCTTATTTTTTTATAATGTAAAATTTGTATTAAAAAGGAAACTTCTTTCAATTATTGTTCTGTTAATGTAAAGTTTGCGGAACGCTGTCTCATTGGCACTCATACCAAATCTTCTTGCATTTATATTGTACATGTATTTGCAGAATTTTATATTTTTCTATTTATCGAATGAATGAGATAATTGGAATCGTTAAGATTAAGAATGATATTTGTATGAAAACAGATGATTGGACCCCAGGTGTTTCTATTAGCATGTTTTCTAAAGATATCCGCGTGAAGTTCACAAATTTTATCATGTATTTGATCACCTGTTGTGAATTTCAGATAACACTGTCAAGTTCAGTCAAATCCGTGGTTAAAACCTTTTCTTTACATATCAGTAATATTATTTTCCGGGCAGGGTATCCCCCCTTTTTTATATTATACTCGGAACATTATTGTATACACTTTTCCTGTGGGACTTTACGGTTTCAGTCGGCAAGCAATGAAATTTTGGGAAAATTTGCTGATTAGTATGGGAATATTAGTCCATAAATTCATTAGTATGTGCTTCGATTGGCTTATATCTATAAAACAAACAAGTAATCTAAGACTATATGATTATTGTTAGTGAGAGACCTAGTTCCCTTCCATCAACGAAAATGTGAAGCGCGTATAGATATTGTTGAAATTGAAAAACATGTATTGATAGAGTGTCCATTATAAGATGACCTGCAAACTGATCTTTTTTAGAAAAACTTTGTCTCTTCGGAACATCCAAACTTAAAAAAAACCAATATAATTTGAGAAAATATCTATTGTTCTATAGATAGCCAGTGAATGTGCTAGAAGTGCCAAAATCTGCAAATTTATTTTACATAGAAGAAGCTGCTTTTCACATCGTTTAACTTTTTGTCTTAACTGAATTACGACATTTAAAAAAAAAATGAAAATTAAGCTGTACATTTATACTTATTCCTTATTAATACGACATTTCTCCTTTTTCACATAGCAAAATTAAAGCTATTTAAAGGACAATACATTTATGTACTGTAGCGTGTTTTCCATTGTGATTTATGAACAAACTGCATCGTCGCGGGCAAAAGTACTATATAAGCATTAATATAGTATTGAAGACCGATTTGTAAATGTCTCTCAGAAATCAAAGCTGAAAAGTTAGAGAAAATATTAATAAACACACAATTCTGGTAAAACAAGAGTAAAAGCAGAGACCGAATTTAAAAAATCAGAATGTTGCAATGAGTTTGTGTATACATGTGTATTCAAATTTTACGTTGTCTCATATTTGGGTTTACGTCGCAAGATATATATATATATATGTCCTTTTTCGAATTTTTATTTGGTATGTATGGTTTGATTTTTAGTAAACTCGCCAAATCTTATCTTTCGGAAATGAAGTCAGTTTATACAGCTCGTATTCATGCGGAACCTGGTATGCTACAATGTCATGTAGATTTATAATATTGTTTACTTTGGGTTGTCAAATTATATACGAGTGTCAACATTGTCTTTACAAACTCAGCATGTTGTCTTTATATGATATCACACACAGAAAAGACGGATAAGACGGATAAGAAATCAAAATCATGCGCGATAACTCGTACTGGCTTACCCTGAGGAAAATAGTTGGCCATGCCCAGATTTGAATTTTTGAAACACTTTTTTAACAGAATTATTTGTGTGACTAATAGGCGAGTTTTATGAGAGCAAATTTTACATTTTTAACCTAACATACGGCTAAATTATATATCACTGGAAAGCTAGGAATGTGCACTTTCTAAATATCCCGGTCGTCAACAGAAATTATGATGCATTTGTTTTTAAATCTGGGTCAAACGTCATGGGTGCAATTTCAATTCACGGATACTTTCACTAGAAAAATCGAGTTAAAACAAATGCAAAAACGAAACAATACTATAGGAATACTGTATTACTGTTGGAAAAATATATTTCTATCGTAGTATTAATTAATTTTGGTCGATTTTAACCGTAACGTATGTTACGTAACGCTTTCTCTCGTTGTCTTTGAAAATTAACCATGAAGTCACAAAAATGTATCTGTAGCCGCCCTTGCATTATTCAAATCTTGTAATACCTCCATATCAACTGATTGCACATATCTGCAAATTTGATATAAATAATCCGAAACAAAATATTTGAAGCAATGGTAAAATATAACATATGACGTATTTCTAATTTCATAGAAAAGTCCAATGATGAACTGTAAATTAAAATGGAGGAAACGTATGGTATCCTGTTAGTTTGAAAGCCTACCAACCGAATCAAGATCAGACAACCATAGTGCAGATTTTTGTTTTATTATAGTAGTGCAATATGTTGATTCTGGATCATACCGCAATTTCATTTACATCACTTAATCAGATATGATAAGAGTACTTACTAACATTACTAAAATGAGTAAAGTGCTACTAGTATATTTATATCAACAAATAGACATTTTTGATATAAAACATCACAAGAAAAATATGATCACTCATTCTACGTCAAACTGTGTTTGATTTTACATTGGTCGACCACCGTGTGTCTTGAGATACCTAATTAATCAAACAACACTTGACAAAGTATTTTGTACTTTTTTTTGGCACTAATAAACTTTTTTTTCATAACTTGTTTCACCGCTTCAAACGAAGGACAAGATTATCCTAATAGTGAACCTTTTATTTCGCTCTCTTATGTTAATATTCCGTTATCTTTTAATTAAATGATCGAAAAGTCGGACCATTTAGGTGTCCGAATATTGCGATATCGGAATATGATAGCTTCATTTTAACTTGTAATCTCATCATTCTTATCGGTCAACATATTCATACAAAGACCACTTCCTTGGCATGGGCATATATCAGTACAGCAGAGATTGTGCTCAAAGCGGAAACAAGATCTACTACAGATTGATTTTAAAATTGGGAATGGACATGAGGAATGTGTCAAAGAGACAACAACCCGATCAAAAAGCAGACAACGACCGAAAACCACAAATGTGTCATCAATGCAGCGAGAAACTCCTACAACCGGAGGCGTTCTTCAGCTGGCCCCTAAACAAATATGTATACGAGTTTGTAGTGATAATGGACGTCATACTGAACTCCGAAATATACACAAGAAATTAAAATAAAAAATCATACATAACTAACAAGGGCCAGAGGCTCCTGACTTGGGACAGGCGGAAAAAATGCGGCGGGGTTAAACATGTTTGTTTTAGATCTCAACCCTCCCCCTATACCTATACCTTTGCGTGAACAGATCAAATCTTGTAGAAAGTCGGACGACATCATACCAGTAAATAAAATTTGCATTGGACTGCTGTTGCCTTTTAGCCAACCAAAGTCATACGAAGAACTTTTATTGTTTTTGTAGTAAAGTCGACATTGGCATGGTATGGATTAAGTTTGACTCGCAGAAATAGAAATAATACCATGTAGAATATATGCCCCATCTTCAATTTTTATAATCTCATGATCAGCCAAACTTGTTAATACTTATCAAAGGTGTGTCCATATATACGGTGCAGTTGTAATGATAAACCTAAATCCATGTATAAAGAAGTAAAAAAATGTACATTTATATATACTATACATTCTGCTAAAGCCCTACATCTAAGAACTTTGTCAATAGGTATATCGTACTCTTTATTAACTGTCCTGCGCCATCATCCAAAAGACAATACAGAAAAATTTTGAAAGCAGGTGGCATGATTTCAATTGAATGATCCATTTTATCTTTAGATAGTTGATATTCATTTGATTGGGTTACACATTTACCTATCTGCTTCCGTAAAATACAAGCAGCTGCATGAAGCATTTGCAACCAGTTTTGCTCGCAGTCACTGCTCAGATCTTTAAATTTGACAGACTGTATATCACATGTTAAACGGTTATTTTCCGTCTGTACGAAATCAGACAATTTTACAGAACTTCGGTATACAAAATTGAACGTACCTTGGCCTTGTTGAGACTGTCTAGACGTAACTATAAATTGACCAAAATATGTTTAGATTTTGTTGAAGCTGATAAGCTGTCTTTAGCTTTCTCGACAATCCTCGGGCAGAAATTAAGTCCGGTTAACTTATCAAGTAAAGTTGCTAACAAGAATACTTTCTTGTCTACATTCAAGTCAACTTTAATCGTCAAAATGTAAGAAAAGCTGTTTCATCTTCAGAATTAAATAGCTCTTTACTTTCTGATTTCAAATTTTGTAGCAAATATTTAGTGATGCAAGCTCGATGGTTTAAAGGTCTAATATAACAATTCTCATGAGTTATTTTGTAAATTATATCATTATAGGAGATATGTGTAGCAACACTCAATACATTTTGAGTTTGCTCCTCAGAGGATACCTTATGAAGTTGTGTAACTTGCTTACATGCTTTATAAGACTTATAATTGTTATATGAAAAGAGACTGGCTCCGTAGAATTGGTATTGTAGTACAAAGTATTTATACAGACAAAACAGATGACGATAAGTTGTGCTTACTTTTGAAATATTTATAGCAACACTTATGATATAATTATTTTGTACTTTCAAATAGGATGTTTTCATTTTTTCATATTCATCGACTAGTCTTCTGTAAACTTCATCTTTTCGTTTTCCCACTGCGGCAATACAACTGTATCTTCATTTAAGTGTTGAACTACATAGTTTCTATGTAGTAAATACCTGACAGACTATGCATCTGTGGATAATTTTTGCTTTTTAGCATAGGAAGTGTTTCATTTTAACTGGACTGTGAAAACTCGACACGACTCGGAAGATTTTCTACAATTGTCAGGATTCTCGTTAAGACGCGTATACGCGTCCTGGACGCATGGAAATCGAGCTGGTTGCGTCATTTTTTAAACCCGTGAGTCCCTGGGACGCGTCCTGATTGTATCCCCTGAGTCCCAGAAACATCGTTTTGCCTAGAATATTTATGATATGACATTGTTTTGAGCCGTTATTTTGACAAAAAACTAAACCGGAAGTCGATGTCAAAACATCGATGTGATGCGTAGATCAATATTTTTGACAACTGATAGATTTTTAATTTACATCATTTACATTGTCTGCATGGTTGAACAAGCCAATGAACGGCGATCATGAGACATTTGTCAAATTGAAAAGTAAAAACTGTTTGCAAACTATTTTTTGAATACAAATGCTTGACTGTACCTTAAATGAAATGAATATAAATCCAAACTAAATTATTAAAATCAGAATAATCCAGAAATTAAATGAATTCCTTGACCAAATGTTTTCTTTTGTTGACAAACATGTCACATGATCATTTTCGGCGGGAAAAATACTCGGGGAAACACTTAAGTAACAGAAAAGTCTGTCTGGATATTTATAGACTTTTAAAATAAACAGCTGATATGGTTGTGCTATGAAAGTAGTTAAACTTGGTGTATATAATTCAATCTACACTAATTTAATTGGGAAAAGGGTATAGAGGGGAAGGGGTTAATTTGTAAAGTTATTTTTTTTTTGTAATTTCAATAAATTTTGGTAACTAAATATGACCAGACAAATTCTTTAACTGAGTTTATTATTAAAAAGTCAATTCATATTAAAAAAAAAAAAAACCCTACCTATCGCCCTGATCTTTTTTTATGGAACTCTGACTTTGGCAAACCAAAATTTTTTTCAATGTGGCCCCACATCAAGAATATGATAGACCCAGAAAGAAGTCTGTTACGTGTATATATTTTGAACAATTACTATCAAGAGGTCATAATTTTTATTGATTTAATAAAAACTACCAACCCAACACGCATCGTTTAAGTTGTATTTCGTTATATTTTATTATATTATGACACAAAAAAATACATGCATCCTGGACTCATCAAAATCTTTTGGGACTCACCATTTCTAAAAGTGATGAGATTCCTAGTGAGAACCCTGATTGTCCGATACGATTCCTTATTTAGAAAAGGGTGCATTCGACAGAACTCAAAATTATGTTTTAGTTTGATTTGATCTTAATTTTGGACGATTTTATATCTATTTAAGCTACACTGAAGTTAAAGGTAGAAATAGAACCGTTTAAATATGATTTATCATACTATAATAGCACTATTAAGTACACGGAAATCGACAAAATATCCAGTCAAAAACCGATAACGAAGTAGATAAGGAATTCCAGAAACTATAGTAATTTACCCAACATTATAAAATTACAGAAATTCGTGATTTTAAGAAATGTTGTGATAAAGTCTTGGTCTTGAATGAAAAAACGATAACTGACGAGTAATTTGGTGTGTTCTAAAACGGATAGAGTACCTTTGATAACTATTGAGTAGTTGTCCCAAGGAAGGAGCCAGTAATTCAATGGTTGTCCCTAGTCAGGAGCATGCATTTGAAAGGTTGTCACAATTCAGAAACCTGTAATCTACGCATTGTCTCAAATAAGGAGCCGGTAATTCAGTTATTGTCCCAAGTAAGGAGCCTGTTATTCAATGGTTGTCCTAAATTTAGGAGCCAATAATTCAGTGGTTTTTCCACGTCAGGCGCCTAAAATTCAGCGATTGTCCCAAGCCGTGAGCCTGTAATTTAGTGGTGTTGTGTCCCAATTCAGAAAGGATATAATTTAGAGTATGAGTCATATCAGAACCGATATTTAATTAGATTTGTAAGTCAGAAGCCTGTAAATTAGTGGTTGTCGTGTCCCAAGTCCAGAAACTTCATTTAAGGGATTTTTTTCAAGTCAGGATTATGATGTTGTCATATTCCATTTCAGTGCATGGTAATCTTAAAATGGTTGTCACATTTTTCATTTTGCAGACTACGTACATGTAGCTAGACTTTGCTAGACGATGTTTTCTGACTGTCTTTTATTTGTTTATGAGTGTTATTTTATTTACTGTTCTTTTTAGAAATATACAAGGATGTCTTTTACGTGCAAGAGATATGGCTCTCTCTTAACACGTGTCACGCATTTATCGTCCTCTTTCGACGGAAAATCATCGTTTCACAAGACCATCATCACAAATGGTGTCAAGGGAGAACCAAAGATTCAGTTCATGAAATTTTCGCCCCGGAACGGTAATAAAACAAGGAACCTCTGTGTTAGCGGTCCCATGCACCAACAACTTAACCACGGTTCTTCCTCAAGATAAGCTTAGAAATGCTTCAATTCAATCTGCATGAACAAATGTGGTAAAGGCAGATATTCATTCATATCCTAAATCATTGTTATTTGTGTTAAATTGTGCAATGACCATAAAACGACTTGAAAGACAAAGAAATCAAAGGTACCAGGATTATAATTTAATACGCCAGACGCGCGTTTCGTCTACATAAGACTCATCAGTGACGCTCAGATCATAATAGTTATAAAGCCAAACAAGTACAAAGTTTAAGAGCATTGGGGACCAAACATTCCAAAAAATTGTGCCCAATACGGCTAAGGTAATCTACAAGAAAATTTAAAGTCCAACTCTCAGTCGAATAAATGGTACTGTACAGTCTAATTTCTGACCTCTACTGTTATAGATTCGTATGGTAATAGTATACTCCCCACTCTACCTCAAACTCTACTGTTATAGACTCGTATGGTAATAGTATACCTCAAACTCTACAGTTATAGACTTGACTATGCGGTATGGGCTTTGCTCATAGTTGAAGGCCGTACGGTGACCTATAGGTGTTAATGTTTGTGTCATTTTGGTTTTTTTGTGGAAAGTTGTCTCATTGGCAATCATACCACATCTTCTTTTTTATATTGTATGGTAATAGTATACTTCAAACTCTACTGTTATAGACTCGTACGGTAAAAGTATACCTCAAACTCTACTGTTATAGACTCGTATGGTACTATTATACCTCAAACTCCACTGTTATAGACTCGTATGGTAATAGTATACCTCACACCCTACTGTTATAGACTCGTATGGTAATAGTATACCCCAAACTCTACTGTTATAGACTCGTATGGTAACAGTATACCTTAAATTATACTGTTATAGACTCGTATGGTAATAGTATACCTCAAACTCTACTGTTATAGACTCGTATGGTAAAAGTATACCCCAAACTCTACTGTTATAGACTCGTATGGTAACAGTATACCTTAAATTCTACTGTTATAGACTCGTATGTTAATAGTAAACCTCAAACTCTACTGTTATAGACTCGAATGGTAATAGTATACCCCAAACACTACTGTTATAAACTCGTGTGGTAATAGTATAACTCAACCTCTACTGTTATAGACTCGTATGGTAATAGTATACCTCAAACTCTACTGTTATAGACTCGTATGGTAATAGCATACCTAAAACTCTACTGTTATAGACTCGTATGGTAATAGTATACCTCAAACTCTACTGTTATAGACTCGTATGATAATAGTATACCTCAAACTCTACTGTTATAGACTCGAGTGGTAATAGTATACATTAAACTCTACTGTTATAGACTCGTGTGGTAATAGTATACCTAAAACTCTACTGTTATAGACTCGTATGGTAATAATATACCTCAAACTCTACATTTATAGACTCGTATGGTAATAGTATACCCCAAACTCTACTGTTATAGACTCGTATGGTAATAGTATACCCCAAACTCTACTGTTATAGACTCGTATGGTAATAGTATACCCCAAACTATACTGTTATAAACTCGTATGGTAATAGTATTTCTCACACTATACTGTTATAGACTCGTATGATAATAGTATACCTTACACTCTACTGTTATAGACTCGTATGATAATAGTATACCCCAAACTCTACTGTTATAGACTCGTATGATAATAGTATACCCCAAACTCAACTGTTATAGACTCGTATGATAATAGTATACCTTAAACTCTACTGTTATAGACTCGTATGATAATAGTATACCCCAAACTCTACTGTTATAGACTCGTATAATAATAGTATTCCCCAAACTCTACTGGTATAAACTTGTATGGTAATAGTATACCTTAAACTCTACTGTTATAGACTTGTATGGTAATAGTATACCCCAAACTCTACTGGTATAGACTTGTATGGTAACAGTATACCTTAAACTCTACTGTTATAGACTCGTATGATAATAGTATACCCCAAACTCAACTGTTATAGACTTGTATGATAATAGTATACCTTAAACTCTACTGTTATAGACTCGTATGATAATAGTATACCCCAAACTCTACTGTTATAGACTCGTATGATAATAGTATACCCCAAACTCTACTGTTATAGACTCGTATGATAATAGTATACCCCAAACTCTACTGTTATAGACTCGTATGATAATAGTATACCTCAAACTCTACTGTTATAAACTAGTATGATTATAGTATACCCCAAACTCTACTGTTATAGACTCGTATGATAATAGTATACCCCAAACTCTACTGTTATACACTCGTATGATAATAGTATACCCCAAACTCTACTGTTATAGACTCGTATGATAATAGTATACCCCAAACTCTACTGTTATAGACTCGCATGATAATTTTATACCCCAAACTCTACTGTTATAGACTCGTATGGTAATAGTATACCTCAAACTCTACTGTTATAGACTGGTATGGTAATATTATACCTCAAACTCTACTGTTATAGACTGGTATGGTAATATTATACCTCAAACTCTACTGTTATAGACTGGTATGGTAATAGTATACCTCAAACTCTACTGTTATAGACTCGTATGGTAATAGTATACCTCAAACTCTACTGTTATAGACTCGTATGGTAATAGTATACCTCAACCTCTACTGTTATAGACTCGTATGATAATAGTATACCCCAAACTCTACTGTTATAGACTCGTATGGTAATAGTATACCTCACATCCTACTGTTATAGACTCGTATGGTAAAAGTATACCCCAAACTCTACTGTTATAGACTGGTATGGTAATATTATACCTCAAACTCTACTGTTATAGACTGGTATGGTAATAGTATACCTCAAACTCTACTGTTATAGACTCGTATGGTAATAGTATACCTCAAACTCTACTGTTATAGACTGGTATGGTAATATTATACCTCATACTCTACTGTTATAGACTCGTATGGTAATAGTATACCTCAACCTCTACTGTTATAGACTCGTATGGTAATAGTATACCTCACACCCTACTGTTATAGACTGGTATGGTAATAGTATACCTCAAACTCTACTGTTATAGACTGGTATGGTAATATTATACCTCATATTCTACTGTTATAGACTCGTATGGTAATATTATACCTCATACTCTACTGTTATAGACTCGTATGGTAATAGTATACCTCAACCTCTACTGTTATAGACTCGTATGGTAATAGTATACCCCAAACTCTACTGTTATAGACTCGTATGGTAATAGTATACCCCAAACTATACTGTTATAGACTCGTATGGTAATAGTATTTCTCACACTATACTGTTATAGACTCGTATGATAATAGTATACCTTACACTCTACTGTTATAGACTCGTATGATAATAGTATACCCCAAACTCTACTGTTATAGACTCGTATGATAATAGTATACCCCAAACTCAACTGTTATAGACTCGTATGATAATAGTATACCTTAAACTCTACTGTTATAGACTCGTATGATAATAGTATACCCCAAACTCTACTGTTATAGACTCGTATAATAATAGTATTCCCCAAACTCTACTGGTATAAACTTGTATGGTAATAGTATACCTTAAACTCTACTGTTATAGACTTGTATGGTAATAGTATACCCCAAACTCTACTGGTATAGACTTGTATGGTAACAGTATACCTTAAACTCTACTGTTATAGACTCGTATGATAATAGTATACCCCAAACTCAACTGTTATAGACTTGTATGATAATAGTATACCTTAAACTCTACTGTTATAGACTCGTATGATAATAGTATACCCCAAACTCTACTGTTATAGACTCGTATGATAATAGTATACCCCAAACTCTACTGTTATAGACTCGTATGATAATAGTATACCCCAAACTCTACTGTTATAGACTCGTATGATAATAGTATACCTCAAACTCTACTGTTATAAACTAGTATGATTATAGTATACCCCAAACTCTACTGTTATAGACTCGTATGATAATAGTATACCCCAAACTCTACTGTTATACACTCGTATGATAATAGTATACCCCAAACTCTACTGTTATAGACTCGTATGATAATAGTATACCCCAAACTCTACTGTTATAGACTCGTATGATAATTTTATACCCCAAACTCTACTGTTATAGACTCGTATGGTAATAGTATACCTCAAACTCTACTGTTATAGACTGGTATGGTAATATTATACCTCAAACTCTACTGTTATAGACTGGTATGGTAATATTATACCTCAAACTCTACTGTTATAGACTGGTATGGTAATAGTATACCTCAAACTCTACTGTTATAGACTCGTATGGTAATAGTATACCTCAAACTCTACTGTTATAGACTCGTATGGTAATAGTATACCTCAACCTCTACTGTTATAGACTCGTATGATAATAGTATACCCCAAACTCTACTGTTATAGACTCGTATGGTAATAGTATACCTCACATCCTACTGTTATAGACTCGTATGGTAAAAGTATACCTCAACCTCTACTGTTATAGACTCGTATGATAATAGTATACCCCAAACTCTACTGTTATAGACTCGTATGGTAATAGTATACCTCACACCCTACTGTTATAGACTCGTATGGTAATAGTATACCCCAAACTCTACTGTTATAGACTGGTATGGTAATATTATACCTCAAACTCTACTGTTATAGACTGGTATGGTAATAGTATACCTCAAACTCTACTGTTATAGACTCGTATGGTAATAGTATACCTCAAACTCTACTGTTATAGACTGGTATGGTAATATTATACCTCATACTCTACTGTTATAGACTCGTATGGTAATATTATACCTCAAACTCTACTGTTATAGACTCGTATGGTAATAGTATACCTCACACCCTACTGTTATAGACTCGTATGGTAATAGTATACCCCAAACTCTACTGTTATAAACTAGTATGATTATAGTATACCCCAAACTCTACTGTTATAGACTCGTATGATAATAGTATACCCCAAACTCTACTGTTATACACTCGTATGATAATAGTATACCCCAAACTCTACTGTTATAGACTCGTATGATAATAGTATACCCCAAACTCTACTGTTATAGACTCGTATGATAATTGTATACCCCAAACTCTACTGTTATAGACTGGTATGGTAATATTATACCTCAAACTCTACTGTTATAGACTGGTATGGTAATATTATACCTCAAACTCTACTGTTATCAACTGGTATGGTAATATTATACCTCAACCTCTACTGTTATAGACTGGTATGGTAATAGTATACCTCATACTCTACTGTTATAGACTCGTATGGTAATAATATACCTCATACTCTACTGTTATAGACTCGTATGGTAATAGTATACCCCAAACTCTACTGTTATAGACTCGTATGGTAATAGTATACCTCACACCCTACTGTTATAGACTCGTATGGTACTATTATACCTCAAACTCTACTGTTATAGACTCGTATGGTAATAGTATACCTCACACCCTACTGTTATAGACTCGGATGGTAATATTATACCTCAAACTCTACTGTTATAGACTCGTATGGTAATAGTATACCTCAAACTCTACTGTTATAGACTCGTATGGTAATAGTATACCTCACACCCTACTGTTATAGACTCGGATGGTAATATTATACCTCAAACTCTACTGTTATAGACTCGTATGGTAATAGTATACCTCAAACTCTACTGTTATAGACTCGTATGGTAATAGTATACCTCACACCCTACTGTTATAGACTCGTATGGTAATAGTATACCCCAAACTCTACTGGTATAGACTCGTATGGTAATAGTATACCTCAAACTCTACTGGTATAGACTGGTATGGTAATAGTATACCCCAAACTCTACTGGTATAGACTTGTATGGTAATAGTATACCTTAAACTCTACTGTTATAGACTCGTATGATAATAGTATACCCCAAACTCTACTGTTATAGACTCGTATGATAATAGTTTACCCCAAACTCTACTGTTATAGACTCGTATGATAATAGTATACCCCAAACTCTACTGTTATAGACTCGTATGATAATAGTATACCTCAAACTCTACTGTTATAAACTAGTATGATTATAGTATACCCCAAACTCTACTGTTATAGACTCGTATGATAATAGTATACCCCAAACTCCACTGTTATACACTCGTATGATAATAGTATACCCCAAACTCTACTGTTATAGACTCGTATGATAATAGTATACCCCAAACTCTACTGTTATAGACTCGTATGATAATTGTATACCCCAAACTCTACTGTTATAGACTGGTATGGTAATATTATACCTCAAACTCTACTGTTATAGACTGGTATATTAATATTATACCTCAAACTCTACTGTTATAGACTGGTATGGTAATAGGATACCTCAAACTCTACTGTTATAGACTGGTATGGTAATAGTATACCTCATACTCTACTGTTATAGACTAGTATGGTAATAATATACCTCAAACTCTACTGTTATAGACTCGTATGGTAATAGTATACCTCAACCTCTACTGTTATAGACTCGTATGATAATAGTATACCCCAAACTCTACTGTTATAGACTCGTATGGTAATAGTATACCTCAAACTCTACTGTTATAGACTCGTATGGTAATAGTATACCTCAAACTCTACTGTTATAGACTCGTATGGTAAAAGTATACCCCAAACTCTACTGTTATAGACTCGTATGGTAATATTATACCTCAAACTCTACTGTTATAGACTCGTATGGTAATAGTATACCTCACACCCTACTGTTATAGACTGGTATTGTACTATTATACCTCAAACTCTACTGTTATAGACTCGTATGGTAATAGTATACCTCACACCCTACTGTTATAGACTCGGATGGTAATATTATACCTCAAACTCTACTGTTATAGACTCGTATGGTAATAGTATACCTCACACCCTACTGTTATAGACTCGTATGGTAATAGTATACCCCAAACTCTACTGGTATAGACTTGTATGGTAATAGTATACCTTAAACTCTACTGTTATAGACTCGTATGATAATAGTATACCCCAAACTTAACTGTTATAGACTCGTATGATAATAGTATACCTTAAACTCGACTGTTATAGACTCGTATGATAATAGTATACCCCAAACTCTACTGTTATAGAGTCGTATGATAATAGTATACCCCAAACTCTACTGTTATAGACTCGTATGATAATAGTATACCCCAAACTCTACTGTTAAAGACTCGTATGATAATAGTATACCTCAAACTCTACTGTTATCAACTAGTATGATTATAGTATACCCCAAACTCTACTGTTATAGACTCGTATGATAATAGTATACCCCAAACTCTACTGTTATACACTCGTATGGTAATAGTATACCCCAAAGTCTACTGTTATAGACTCGTATGATAACAGTATACCTTAAATTATACTGTTATAGACTCGTATGTTAATAGTATACCTCAAACTCTACTGTTATAGACTCGTATGGTAAAAGTATACCCCAAACTCTACTGTTATAGACTCGTATGGTAACAGTATACTTAAATTCTACTGTTATAGACTCGTATGTTAATAGTATACCTCAAACTCTACTGTTATAGACTCGAATGGTAATAGTATACCCCAAACTCTACTGTTATAAACTCGTGTGGTAATAGTATAACTCAACCTCTACTGTTATAGACTCGTATGGTAATAGTATACCTCAAACTCTACTGTTATAGACTCGTATGGTAATAGCATACCTAAAACTCTACTGTTATAGACTCGTATGGTAATAGTATACCCCAACCTCTACTGTTATAGACTCGTATGATAATAGTATACCTCAAACTCTACTGTTATAGACTCGATTGGTAATAGCATACATTAAACTCTACTGTTATAGACTCGTGTGGTAATAGTATACCTCAGACTCTACTGTTATAGACTCGTATGGTAATAATATACCTCAAACTATACTGTTATAGACTCGTATGGTAATTGTATTCCTCACACTATACTGTTATAGACTCGTATGATAATAGTATACCTTACACTCTACTGTTATAGACTCGTATGATAATAGTATACCCCAAACTCTACTGTTATAGACTCGTATGATAATAGTATACCCCAAACTCAACTGTTATAGACTCGTATGATAATAGTATACCTTAAACTCTACTGTTATAGACTCGTATGATAATAGTATACCCCAAACTCTACTGTTATAGACTCGTATAATAATAGTATACCCCAAACTCTACTGGTATAAACTTGTATGGTAATAGTATACCTTAAACTCTACTGTTATAGACTTGTATGGTAATAGTATACCCCAAACTCTACTGGTATAGACTTGTATGGTAATAGTATACCTTAAACTCTACTGTTATAGACTCGTATTATAATAGTATACCCCAAACTCAACTGTTATAGACTCGTATGATAATAGTATACCTTAAACTCTACTGTTATAGACTCGTATGATAATAGTATACCCCAAACTCTACTGTTATAGACTCGTATGATAATAGTATACCCCAAACTCTACTGTTATAGACTCGTATGATAATTTTATACCCCAAACTCTACTGTTATAGACTCGTATGATAATAGTATACCTCAAACTCTACTGTTATAAACTAGTATGATTATAGTATACCCCAAACTCTACTGTTATAGACTCGTATGATAATAGTATACCCCAAACTCTACTGTTATAGACTCGTATGATAATAGTATACCCCAAACTCTACTGTTATAGACTCGTATGATAATTTTATACCCCAAACTCTACTGTTATAGACTGGTATGGTAATATTATACCTCAAACTCTACTGTTATAGACTGGTATGGTAATATTATACCTCAAACTCTACTGTTATAGACTGGTATGGTAATAGTATACCTCAAACTCTACTGTTATAGACTGGTATGGTAATAGTATACCTCAAACTCTACTGTTATAGACTCGTATGGTAATAGTATACCTCAAACTCTACTGTTATAGACTCGTATGGTAATAGTATACCTCAACCTCTACTGTTATAGACTCGTATGATAATAGTATACCCCAAACTCTACTGTTATAGACTCGTATGGTAATAGTATACCTCAACCTCTACTGTTATAGACTCGTATGGTAATAGTATACCTCACACCCTACTGTTATAGACTGGTATGGTAATATTATACCTCAAACTCTACTGTTATAGACTCGTATGGTAATAGTATACCTCACACCCTACTGTTATAGACTCGTATGGTAATAGTATACCCCAAACTCTACTGGTATAGACTTGTATGGTAATAGTATACCTTAAACTCTACTGTTATAGACTCGTATGATAATAGTATACCCCAAACTCAACTGTTATAGACTCGTATGATAATAGTATACCTTAAACTCGACTGTTATAGACTCGTATGATAATAGTATACCCCAAACTCTACTGTTATAGACTCGTATGATAATAGTATACCCCAAACTCTACTGTTATAGACTCGTATGATAATAGTATACCCCAAACTCTACTGTTATAGACTCGTATGATAATAGTATACCTCAAACTCTACTGTTATAAACTAGTATGATTATAGTATACCCCAAACTCTACTGTTATAGACTCGTATGATAATAGTATACCCCAAACTCTACTGTTATACACTCGTATGATAATAGTATACCCCAAACTGTACTGTTATAGACTCGTATGATAATAGTATACCCCAAACTCTACTGTTATAGACTCGTATGATAATAGTATACCCCAAACTCTACCGTTATAGACTGGTATGGTAATAGTATACCTCAAACTCTACTGTTATAGACTGGTATGGTAATATTATACCTCAAACTCTACTGTTATAGACTCGTATGGTAAAAGTATACCTCAAACTCTACTGTTATAGACTCGTATGGTAATATTATACCTCAAACTCTACTGTTATAGACTCGAATGCTAATAGTATACCCCAAACTCTACTGTTATAGACTCGTGTGGTAATAGTATACCTCAAACTCTACTGTTATAGACTCGTGTGGTAATAGTATACCTCAACCTGTACTGTTATAGACTCGTATGGTAATAGTATACCTTAAACTCTACTGTTATAGACTCGTATGGTAATAGTATACCTCAAACTCTACTGTTATAGACTCGTATGGTAATAGTATACCCCAAACTCTACTGTTATAGACTCGTATGATAATAGTATACCTCAAACTCTACTGTTATAGACTCGAGTGGTAATAGTATACCTTAAACTCTACTGTTATAGACTCGTGTGGTAATAGTATACCTCAAACTCTACTGTTATAGACTCGTATGGTAATAATATACCTCAAACTCTACATTTATAGACTCGTATGGTAATAGTATACCCCAAAATATACTGTTATAGACTCGTATGGTAATAGTATACCTCAAACTCTACTGTTATAGACTGGTATGGTAATAGTATACCCCAAACTCTACTGTTATAGACTCGTTTGGTAATAGTATTCCTCAAACTATAATGTTATAGACTCGAATGATAATAGTATACCTTAAACTCTACTGTTATAGACTCGTATGATAATAGTATACCCCAAACTCTACTGTTATAGACTCGTATGATAATAGTATACCCCAAACTCTACTGTTATGACTCGTATGATAATAGTATACCCCAAACTCTACTGTTATAGACTTGTATGATAATAGTATACCCCAAACTCTACTGGTATAGACTTGTATGGTAATAGTATACCCCAAACTCTACTGTTATAGACTCGTATGATAATAGTATACCTCAAACTCTACTGTTATAGACTAGTATGATTATAGTATACCTCAAACTCTACTGTTATAGACTCGTATGGTAATAGTATACATCAAACTCTACTGTTATAGACTTGTATGGTAATATTATACCTCAAACTCTACTGTTATAAACTCGTATGGTAATAGTATACCTCAAACTCTACTGTTATAGACTCGTATGGTAATAGTATACCTCAAACTCTACTGTTATAGACTCGTGTGGTAATAGTATACCTCAAACTCTACTGTTATAGACTCGAGTGGTAATAGTATACCTCAAACTCTACTGTTATAGACTCGTGTGGTAATAGTATACCTCAAACTCTACTGTTATAGACTGGTATGGTAATATTATACCTCAAACTCTACTGTTATAGACTGGTATGGTAATATTATACCTCAAACTCTACTGTTATAGACTGGTATGGTAATAGTATACCTCAAACTCTACTGTTATAGACTCGTATGGTAAAAGTATACCCCAAACTCTACTGTTATAGACTGGTATGGTAATATTATACCTCAAACTCTACTGTTATAGACTCGTATGGTAATAGTATACCTCAAACTCTACTGTTATAGACTCGTATGGTAAAAGTATACCCCAAACTCTACTGTTATAGACTCGTATGGTAATATTATACCTCAAACTCTACTGTTATAGACTCGAATGCTAATAGTATACCCCAAACTCTACTGTTATAAACTCGTGTGGTAATAGTATACCTCAACCTGTACTGTTATAGACTCGTATGGTAATAATATACCTCAAACTCTACATTTATAGACTTGTATGGTAATAGTATACCCCAAACTCTACTGTTATAGACTCGTATGGTAATAGTATACCTCAAACTCTACTGTTATAGACTGGTATGGTAATAGTATACCTCAAACTCTACTGTTATAGACTCGTATGGTAATAGTATACCTAAAACTCTACTGTTATAGACTCGTATAGTAATAGTATACCCCAAACTCTACTGTTATAGACTCGTATGATAATAGTATACCTCAAACTCTACTGTTATAGACTGGTATGGTAATATTATACCTCAAACTCTACTGTTATAGACTGGTATGGTAATATTATACCTCAAACTCTACTGTTATAGACTGGTATGGTAATATTATACCTCAAACTCTACTGTTATAGACTGGTATGGTAATAGTATACCTCAAACTCTACTGTTATAGACTGGTATGGTAATAGTATACCTCAAACTCTACTGTTATAGACTGGTATGGTAATAGTATACCTCAAACTCTACTGTTATAGACTGGTATGGTAATAGTATACCTCAAACTACTGTTATAGACTGGTATGGTAATAGTATACCTCAAACTCTACTGTTATAGACTCGTATGATAATAGTATACCCCAAACTCTACTGTTATAGACTCGTATGATAATAGTATACCCCAAACTCTACTGTTATAGACTCGTATGATAATAGTATACCTCAAACTCTACTGTTATAGACTTGTATGATAATAGTATACCCCAAACTCTACTGGTATAGACTTGTATGGTAATAGTATACCCCAAACTCTACAGTTATAGACTCGTATGATAATAGTATACCTCAAACTCTACTGTTATAGACTAGTATGATTATAGTATACCTCAAACTCTACTGTTATAGACTCGTATGGTAATAGTATACATCAAACTCTACTGTTATAAACTTGTATGGTAATAGTATACATCAAACTCTACTGTTGTAGTGTAGAGAGCCGTGGTGTAGTGGTTAGTGCATCGGACTACTAACATAAAGGTTCCTGGTTCGATTCCCGTCTGGGATGAAAATTTCAGGAACTGAATTTTCGGCTCTCCCTTGACACCATTTACGAGTATGGTCTCGAGGAAACGATGATAGTCCGTCGGAAGGGGACGATAAATGGCTGACCCGTGTTAAGAGAGAGCCATATCTCTTGCACGTTAAAGACACCCTTGTAGATTTCGAAAAAGAGCAGGCTAATGCCGCTACAAGGCAGCACTCGCACCCGCAAAGTGGAAAGGGATTAATATAAGTTGCAAAACTTGTTTCCCAATCCACTATAAATAAATATGTTTAAACTAAACTGTTATAGACTTGTATGGTAATATTATACCTCAAACTATACTGTTATAGACTCGTATGGTAATAGTATACCTCAAACTCTACTGTTATAGACTCGTATGGTAATAGTATACCTCAAACTCTACTGTTATAGACTAGTATGATTATAGTATACCTCAAACTGTACTGTTATAGACTCGTATGGTAATAGTATACATCAAACTCTTCTGTTATAGACTTGTATGGTAATAGTATACCTCAAACCATACTGTTATAGACTCGTATGGTAATAGTATACCTCAAACTCCATAGATTTATCTACGAAGGGTGGAAGAAAAGCTTTTGAAATAGAACCATTTAAGGAATAAATTGTTTTTTTTTTTAAATTGTAGGATAAAGTTTTAAAATACAATATTATATTTGATCTACAGTGAACTTCGTCCTTTGCTCAATGTTGCTGTTTGTTCCCTTTTTTTGAATCCAGTACAAATGACTTGAGGTCCAAAGAAAGAAATCAAAAATCAGTAGTTCAATACGAAAAGGTTTAGATTCTGGTACTTTGATGGTATAATTGAGGACGACAGGATTGAAATATAACCCCTATGTAAAAATACATTATTTTTGTTTGATTCATCTTGCCATTTTAGAAAGTAAAATAGAAGAAACAAATAATGCACGATCTGCCTGAGTGTCGTGGATACTTTTCTTATTTTTTTAATTTCTGGACAACATATATTTCAATGTCAGGCATCTATGAAATGGCATAACTAAGCCACGTGACCAGACGTGACAAGGCCAGAGATGTCGTTGATTCAAAAGGTTATTTATTACTTAATGACGAAATTGAAGTTAAATGTGTGTGAATTATCAACACGAATACACCAAAAAACTGTTGTACTGTTATACCACTGTCCCAGGTTAGGGGGAGGGTTGGGATCCTGCTAACATGTTTAACCCCGCTACATTTTGAATGTATGTGTCTGTCCCAAGTCAGGAGCCTGTAATTCAGTGGTTGTCGTTTGTTTATGTGTTACATATGTGTTATTCGTTCATTTTATTATATAAATAAGGCCGTTTGCTTTCTCGTTTAAATTGTTTTACATTGTCATTTAGGGGCCTTTTATAGCTGACTATGCGGTATGGGCTTTGCTCATTGTTGAAGGCCGTACGGTGACCTATAGTTGTATAAATTTCTGTGTCATTTTGTCTCTTGTGGAGAGTTGTCTCATTGGCAATCATACCACATCTTCTTATTTATATATAGGACTTATGTAATATTCTTCTGAGCAGTACTTTGATCTTAGAGAATTTCATAAGGGACACATGCTAAACAGAAAATGTGAAAATACTAAAGATAAAACTTGATTTAATTTGTTATCAGTAACAATATTTTTAAATGTGCTTAGCTTGGCTTGTTTTCTGAGGAGGAAATCGGTTAAATTCGATGACTGGCACCGACCCAATATCAGTTATATTATTTTTTTTCATGAATAAGGACTACTACGAGTAAAAAATAAGAATAATACAGAAATAATAATTCATATTTCGATATTTTCATTGACACAAACGGACAACTTCCACATTGACTATGCGATAATTTCGCTTTTTGAAGGATGAATATATAAACACGATGTATATGGCACATCCGTCATCTTAAGAAATATCAACAAGTTAACGACGAAAAGTTCATGTTAATAAAACAGCATACACACTCCGTCCATGTTCCATGTTTTACAATATAGTTACGTCAAAAATGAATATATAAAATCATCATTTGTGTACAAAGAAGACGTTAAGCCAATAACGAGAAAAATATGTTCAGTTGACGAGGGACGTGAATAATTATTTAATTCAAATTGTCATGACTAGAATTTTAATGGGACGTACGAATCGGATCATCATCTGGTTGGTTTTATTGCGTATTTTCTTTGGGTTTTTAATAATGTTTATAGGTGGTAACTAAATTGCTAACTGAAGAGTCTCACGTAAACTTACATATGTGGGATTAGATAAGAACGTCAAGTTCTTTTGTAATGTTCTGATTCGATTTCCATCTACCGATTATGGAGTTACCGAAAGTTGTACAGATAAATCATGTGAGCTTTTGAAGAGTCTATTTTATTATAATGACAATTGAAACGACATACAACATCCTGCTGTAAATGACAGTAAAACCATTTATTTGAACTGTAAACTAGAACACATATCCTATATCTGCCATAAAAATAGCCGGAAATAGGATACGATGTTCTTCATTCTTAAGATAAAGACCAAACAAGACGGGTGACACATGTAGAACAGGATCTACGGTATATTTGGCCTCTCTTCTGAATGACTGTGTTGTGTAATCAAACCGACTGAGAATTGTAACGTCATCTAGCTTACATGACCAAAACGACGAGTTCCACATGTGGAGCAGGGTTTGCTTACCCTTCCCGAGCATCTGAGTTGTTGGTGTGATTCATGTTGCTTAGTCTTTATTTTTCTATGTGGTGTTTTGTGTACTAAGGTTTGTCTGTTTGTCTTTTGTTGAGCATGTTTAGCCTTTGCCAAGCCGTTTTTTTCGATGTATGAGTTTGAATGTCCCACTGGTACCTTACGCCTCTATTTACTTATGATCATTCAATTAGAAAAAAAAACACCCAGTAAGGTTTGTTTGCAGGCTAGACAACCTTATTATTTTCGTATTAACGACCATAATTTGTTTCTTATCAAGATCGCTAATGTCCTTTTATAATTTTGGTTACTACTTACTTTTGTCATTTAATGTCATTATTAGACAGAGCCCATTACGTGCCCAATAGAAAAAAATGTCTCCGGAAAAGAGTCTATATGATTAAAATATATATTTACATACATTTTATACACGCTCATAAAAGACACCGGTTGTCATTTACACCCATATTGTTTTATTGCTTAACATGCTTAACTCTGTTAAAAAAGTCCTGGGTTTATTCGATATCATCACAAAACATCGTCACTTCCCTTTAGACTGTTGACGTTTAGAATTTCATGCTGATCTTTACCGGTTTAACGATATAAGTTCATGGCTTCAAAGTGCTTAGGCATGTGCTTGATTGCCCGATATTGTGCAGAATTTCTTTGTTTTGTAATATTTTCATTAGTTTTTTCTTCTCAAAAACACTTTTTGATTGTTTTAATGTTTGGTCGTCCTTTTTGGTTACGGTAATCTACGAGGGTTCAGTGGCGGATCCAGAAATTTTCATAAGTGGGGGCCCACTGACTGACCTAAGAGGGGGCCCGCTCCAGTCACGCTTCAATGATTCCCTATATAAGCAACCTGGGCCCCCCTCTAAATCCGCCTCTGGGGTTGCGATAATTGGTTCTTAATACACAAACTTACCACAATAAATATTGATATTTAAATGCGCTTTTCTGGGTTTACTTTTCAGGAACGATAACCAATGGCAAGCCGTGAATTGTGTGAGATCTTTTTCATGATTGAGAGTTTAAGTGGGGGTGGGGTGTCGCTTTCCTTTTTTGTATCCTTTAACTTTTATGCAATATTTATTCCTTCTTTATTTTGAGGTCAATCCTGTGCTATTCTGTTATCCAGATCGAGACACTCTTAAAGAGACGTTTTCCAACCAGTCAATGAAGTTATTTTTTTTTCTTTTTGTTATTGTTTTCAGGTACAACTAGTGACATCCACCCGAAAGGATGCAATATCTTAATCGCTGTCCGATAAACGTTAGACCCAGGTATGTACCGATGGTAAACAGCCTACACTTTGACATCCACCTGAAAGGATGCAATATCTTAATCGCTGTCCGATAAACGTTAGACCCGGGTATGTACCGATGGTAAACAGCCTACACTTTGACATCCACCCGAAAGGATGCAACATCTTAATCGCTGTCCGATAAACGTTAGACCCGGATATGTACCGATGGTAAACAGCCTACACTTTGACATCCACCCGAAAGGATGCAATATCTTAATCGCTGTCCGATAAACGTTAGACCCGGGTATGTACCGATGGTAAACAGCCTATACTTTGACATCAACCCGAAAGGATGCAATATCTTAATCGCTGTCCGATAAACGTTAGACCCGGGTATGTACCGATGGTAAACAGCCTACACTTTGACATCCACTCTTAAAGATTCAATATCTTAAGCGCCCTCCTATAAACGTTAGATCCGGGTATGTACCGAAGGTAAACAGTCTACACTTTGAAGAAGAAATTTATATTTCTGCAATTCGCAATATATTCTTGGGTTTAATCAGCCTGGCTACCATAACTAGTTCAATATAACAGTAGCCCAAGCTTCGGTCAAATCGAAAAATATTAGCCGGATGTCGGTGAAGATTTACTTATCGATTACTCGTTGGATTTACAAATGACAGTTAAACGCAAACATTCGAATCGTATTTAAATTTTAATGATTTTGATTACCTTAATATTTAATTTCCCGGGAGGCGCTCTCAAAATTTGTTTGTTTGTTTAAGCTTAAGAAAGCAACAGCATTCTAACAGGAAACCGATTAGTCTAGACTTAGTATCATTTTGGTAATCGATACTCGGTACTACTGAATGATACTCGAGTACTCAAGTACTCGTTGACATCCCTAAAAAGTATAGATAACGATCTTCGTTTTGGTAGATTATGAAGCAGTTTCACAGTTGATTTACACTAGAAAGGGACCCGGAAATATTCAAAAGATATGTAAACAAAAGCCAAAAGGGGGTAAGTACTTTTTCATCCTCTAATAAAAAAAAATACAATATCCGAGCACAGGAAATCATCACGATTCACGTTTTAAAAACATTTGCAAGCGTAAAGGAATTCACAACTGAATTTGAAATAAGTGGGAAAAAACCTGTGCCACTTTTGAGTTGGAACCTATTCAAACATACCAGCTGCTATAAATGCCTATTAACCGTACTACTGTTGAATTGATAAATCTTGATAGCTCGAACACCAACTAAACCTCTACATGAGTCCTAACGCTGTATGTTATTTTTCAAGTTATTTGTATCAATTAGTAATGTAAGAACTGAAAATGTTGTACTGTTACACCATTGTCCTAGGTTTGGGGAGGGTTGTCACCTTCAAACTGGTTTAACCCCGCCACATTCTGTATGTGCCTGTCCCAAGTCAGGAGCCTGTAGTTCAGAGGTTGCCGTTTGTTGCTGTGTAACATATTTGTTATTCGTTCATTATTTTGTACATAAATTATGCCGTTAGTTTCTCATTTGAATTGTTTTACATTTGTCATTTCGGGGACTTTTATAGCTGACTATGCGGTATGAGCTTTGCTTATAGTTGAAGGACGGACGGTGACCTATAGTTGTTACATTCTGTGTCACTTTGTCTCTTGTTGAGTGTTGTCTCTTTGACCATCATACCACATCTTCTTATTTTTAGAATAGAGAATTGAAATGGAGAACTCGTCAAAGAGACAACAACCCGACCAAAGAGCAGAAAACAACCGAAGGCCACTAATGGGTCTTCAACACAACGAGAAAATCCCGCAGCCGGTGGCTGGCTTCAGGTGGCCCCTAAACAAAAATATGTACTTGTTCAGTGAAAATAGACGTCATACTAAACAAAACATATAATGAACTAATTTAAAATTAAAAATCGTACAAGACTAACAGAGGCCATGCAGAGGCTCCTGACTTGGACAGGCGCAAAAATGCGGCGGGGTTAAACATGTTTAGTGAGATCTCAACCCTCCCCCTCTACCTCTAGCCAATGTAGAAAAAACCACACACAACAATACGCACAGTAAAAATCAGTTTAAAAGAAGTCCGAGTCCGATGTCAGAATAAGAAACAAAAGAAACTACTAGTATTAAGCAAAATGACAATAATACATAAATTAACAAAGGCCTATTATCAGTTACTGACATGTCAGCTCCAGACCTCAATTAAACTGATTGAAAGATTATGTTACAGCATATGAAAATCAAGGACAATCCCTCCAGTCATGGGTTTAGTATCGTACTTTATTTGGTCTTTGTAACTTTTTTGGATTCGAGCGTCACTGATGAGTCTTTTTTAGACGAAATGCGCGTCTAGCGTAACGCGCGTCTAGCGTAAGTACAAAATTTAAATCCTGGTATCTATGATGAGTTTATTTCCTGTATCATCATCACAATCATCAGAATCATCTGCACCGTCATGAGCGTCATCATTAATGACATAACTGTTGACATTTGAGATGCACCCATCGGCATTCCTTGTGACATTTGAGATGCAACCATTGGCATTCCTGGTGACATTTGAGATGCAACCATTGGCATTCCTTGTGACATTTGAGATGCAACCATTGGCATTCCTGGTGACATTTGAGATGCAACCATTGGCATTCCTAGTGACATTTGAGATGCAACCATTGGCATTTCTGGTGACATTTGAGATGCAACTAAAATATCATAAAAAAGAGATATAATTTTGAGTACTTATATTTATTTATTTTTTAATTTATCATATTTTATTGAAATCTGTACATTTGTTAGTTTAAAACATCAAGTACCGGTACCTTATCCCGGCCTCGTTAACATTAGTAAATAACATATTTATACAGTTGTTAGTACTTGTTAGTATTATACATTCAATTTTCAATATTTGAAAAAAAAATAAAAAATTATACCATGTCAGTAATTTCAAAAAGAAAGAAGTTTACCATTAAGATTTTCAAACATAATGATCTGTATAACAAATGCACAGGTTTTGAAAAAATATATATATATATTGTTTTTTATATTAAATTTCTTTTTTTCTTATTTGCACATGAACATAATAAGTTACACACATTTGTATGCATAATAGTTATATACATTAAAAAGAAGATATATAATATATTTAATAGACACAGCTGTTTTAGTTTGATACATTGCAGATAATTATTTTAAGACAGAGGCTGTTTGGATATGAAATATATATATGTTCCGGACCATATGAGTATTTGGACCATACGCGTATGGTCATGACCATATGCGTATACTCATATGGTCCGACCATACGCGTATGGTCCGACCGTACGCGTATGGTCGGACCATATGAGTATAATACTCGTTTGGTTATTAACGGGCCGGACCATATGAGTATTTGGACCATATAGGTATATATATTTTTTCAAATTACATTATAAACGTTTCAATAATACAAAAACTTTATCTAAAAAAACAGTGATGGTTTAAAACATGAATTTTTTTTAATTTCATAATCCAAAAAACTACGTAAAAATTTAATATTGATGCCATAGTTAGTTTTCATCGCTAGTTACATTCGTGCATGTAGGCTTGGATGACATTCACTTCCACACGGTATCATAGATTTTTTGCATTTGCCAGAAATTTGTGCACTATCTCTTTTATTTACACATTTTGTTTGCGAGTGAAAAACAAGCCTTTTTTGCAGCCGCGTACAGTGATACCGAGGTCTTTGGCAATTCTGATGTCTACGGTGTTTTTAAGAAGCTCTAGATCTCAAATATCGGAAAATGACTGCAATACACCATCTTCACAACACTAACTTAAATAAACTAATAGTATGCTACTTTCCAGTGACTTCTTATGTAACAGTTCATTTAGAAATTTTTGGAATTTAATTTTTTAGTAGACACATTGCCATTTACTCGTCATAACAAATCGGTAATGACCATAGGTAATGACCATCGGTATAAAATGTGTTTACTTTAAATTTGACAATTAAGTAAAATTAACTATGTGAAACTTCTTATTTTTATTTTAATATCTTATCTTTGTATTATAATATAGTGATAAAATTACCTATATGATAGCGTCTTTTGAATGAACTGTCATACCATATGAAGAGTTCAGAAGTATTAAAAGTAAACTGTAACAGGGTGTTAATTACCCCGACCATACGCGTATGGTCCGACCATACGCGTATGGTCCGACCATACGCGTATGGTTGGACCATATGAGTATATACCCATATGATCATGACCATACGCGTATGGTCCAAATACTCATATGGTCCGGAACATATACATTATATGTGGAGTCTATTTATTTTTTGTTTTTTGTTTTTATGATAGTAAAGGAGTCCAGGGGTTCCAGCAGTTTTCTGCCCTACTGAGTAATTTATTTTTATAGAATATATTTTTTTCTATTAATAAGTTTTCCTTTAAATATTTTTTAAGTGCTATTATATTGGTTTGTTCCATAGATAATTTGCTTCTATAGATGTAGAATTTTGTTAACAGAAGTATTAAGTTTCTTATATCATTTTTATCTGTTTTTGTTAAAATACCAAATAAAACCAAATCAATATTTAAAGTTAGCTCTATTTCTGTCTTCTCAAATATCCAGGAGTTAAGGTCTTCCCATAATTTTGATATATATGGACACGTCCAGAATATATGTTCTATTGTTTCGACCCCTCCGCACCCAAAACTACAAATATTTGTATCTTTAATTTTTATTTTAAGGAGAAGTTCATTCGTGTCTAAAATTCGATGTATTATTCTGTATTGAAACCACTGCAATTTTGAATTTTTTGTAATATAAAAGGGCAATACATGGATACTTTTCCAATTGAAGTTTGCATTGAGAATTAATGACCATTTTTGTTCACATTTTTGTTTAGGATTTGACTTTTTACCATTCAAAATATTATACATATCTTTTGAACCTTTCTGGGATTTAAAAAAAAACCTTTAACACTGAGGGCAAAACTGGACCGTTTTCTCTCTTTAAATCTTTGGACATATTTGATATTCTTTTAAATACTTTTTTATTGCCGAAATTAGGCCTTGATATGTGAGAAAATTAGTTTTAATATTGTATACATTATTAAAGTGATCAAAAGTCATAAAATGTCCACCTTCCAGTAACAAGTCATTGATCAGCCAAACCCCTTTTTTTGTCCAATCTTTATATAATACTGACTGGTTACCAATCTTTATTCCATCATTCTTCCATAAAGGGCATGTTTTAATTTGAGAGTTATTTTGTACATTTTGAAGATCTTGCCAAGCATCAAATACTTCTTTCCAAAATGGATTATTCAACTTTTTATAAGGACCAAAAAATTGCATTTCCAAAAAATTCAAATTTTCCGAAAAGAGGAATAGTTTCACTAGTTTTGAATTATTTCTATTAATTCTTCTTATCCAGGTTAATTTAAGACCTTTTATGTAGTTTTCAATATTTATCATTTTTAGTCCTCCTAAACAGTGCAGTTTGGATAATGTGTCTCTATTGACTTCATCTGGTTTGTTATCCCAGATAAAGGAAAATATTTTTTCAGTAAAATGTTTAAGCTTTGTGCTATTTGGACTAGGTATGGATAGGAATAGATGGTTTAATTTTGATATTATAAGTGTTTTTATTACTATTATTTTTCCAATTGGTGAGAGTATTTGATTAGTCCAAGTTTTTATAATGTTTTCAATTTCTTTCAACTTGGGGTTATAGTTTAAATTTTCAATTTCACTAATATCCACTGAGAAATTTATCCCAAGAAGTGTAAATCTGCTGGAACCCCATTCCAATCCCCACTTAACACACATAGTTTCTTGGTTAAACTTTTTCTTCCCAATCCAAACAACCTTGGTCTTGTCTAAGTTTATATTAAGACCTGATAAATCTGCATATTTATCTAGAGTACGGAGAGATGCATCCAAAGATTCAGGTGATCCATCAAGTATAAGAGAGGTACCATCTGCATATTGTGAGATGAGATACTCTGAGTCATCTATAGTGATTCCCTTAACTTTGTCATTATTTCGTATAAGTATACCAAGTATTTCTGCACATAGTAAAAATACATAAGGTGATAGGGGATCACCTTGTCGGCAGCCCCTCTGAATCTCAAAAAAATCTGAGAGATGGCAATTTTGAGTTACTGCAGAATAAATTTTGGTATAAAAAGTAGTGATTCAATGTTTAATAGAAGGTCCAAAATTAAAAAAGTCTAATACACTTTCAATAAAACTCCAAGAAATTGAATCAAACGCCTTTTCAAAATCAATAAGGAGGAGAATACCAGGTATATCATGTTCTTCTGTATACAATAAAATATCATAAATTAGTCTAGTATTTTCACCAATATATCTTCCAGGAATGAACCCTGTTTGATCATTATTTATTAAAAGTGATAAAATAGACTTCAAACGCTCTGCGATACAGCTAGACCCAAGTTTATATATTGTGTTTAAAAGACTTATTGGTCGCCAGATTTTCATATATTGTCTTGGTTTATCTCCCTTTGGTATACAAATAATTATCCCTCTTTTTTGGGATACTGACATTTCACCCATATTATACCCATAGTTGATTGATCTAAGAACAAATTTACCTAAATCTATCCAAAAGAATTTAAAAAACTCACTGGTGTACCCATCAGATCCTGGGCTTTTGTTACTTTTCATTCTTTTAATAGCAGCTGTTAATTCTGAATAGGAGATTTTTCCCTCAAAGGTATCCCTTATTTCATTTGTTAACTTGGGAACGTCTAAAAATGGAATTTCCTTATTGAGATCAACCCTATTTGTTTGAATATAAATTCTTATAGAATGTTTGAATATAAATTCTTATAGAAGTTTTTAGCTTCCAATAGAATATGTTCTTGTTTGTTTATTAAACAGCCTTCATTATTGACTAGTCTTGGAATTGTTTTATTGACAAAGTTCTTAGTTTCTAAGTTGAGAAAATATTTTGAGGATCTTTCTCCTTCTTCTACCCATTTCATTTTTGAGCGAACATAATGACGTACCACGCATTTTTTCCTGTCTTAAAATTTGTAATTCAGATTTCTTTTGGTTGAGATCTTCAAGAGCTTCTGTGGTTTATAGATTAAGATTTTTTCTCTTGCTCGTGGATTATTTATATTTAGATAGTTGTATGTATCTAATGCCTGATTTTGAACTAAGTTAAAATCTCCAGTCAGAATAACTTGTTGGTAATTAAAGTTTTCTATTATTTCATTAACTTTATTATAAAAAGATGGTGAGTCATTATTTGGTCCATATAAATTAACAAGTGTTATATTTTTACCTGCAATTGTAATATCTACACCAAGGAAATTTCCACTATCATCTTTCTTTATCTTATTTATTTTATATTCAAGATTATTTGCAAATAAAATGGCAACTCCTCTTTGATTTGAAGCAAAAGAATTAAAAATGCATTCTCCTCCCCATTGGTTTCTAATAAATGATTCATCTTTTTCAGTAAAGTGTGTGTCTTGCAGACAGTAAATATGACAGAGCTTTGATTTTAAGTATTCGAACACATCTCTCCGTTTCTCTCTAGAATTTAAACCTTGACAGTTGTATGAGAAAAATTTTAATGAATCCTTAGTCATTTAAATAGCTTAGATATAGCATAAACATTCCATTTATGATTTTCATTCCTTTTATTACACTTTGACTCATACAACTGTCTATGAAAGGTGTCTTCCTCGAATGCCAACATTTTATATGATACCTATTCCTTGAATGCCAACAAAAATATTTCAATAGATGTTTATTTAATAAAAATAGTTGGTTTTTTTTTTAACTATTCAAATGTTTTTATAAGTATTTAACCGTTAAAAATAATTAGTAAACCTGATAAAATTGCAACATTTGAAAAAAATAGTAGAATTTAGGGTTATAATTATTATGAATTTTAAAGAAATGACCAAGTTAAAACATTTTTATTACTTATAAAATTAAAAAAATATATAGTTATTTTGGGAATGGAAATGTATTTATTAACATGAGACATAAAAAAAATACTAAAGAAATTTTACTCGATACAATTATTTCAACCTAAAAAGTCAATAATGTGCACATATATGCTGAGGATAGGCAAGTTGTGTCATTCACTTTTCAAGTATGACTAATGCACAGTTTAAGAATCGCTCGGCAAAGAAAACTTGGTCTACAATAACTACAAGTATAAATACAGAGTAAAGACTAAACGGGGAGATACTGAAAAGAACGAAACAGAGATGTCTTGTTGAAAGCACTCCAGTACCAACAATCTATGCAGACGAATTAGTCAAATTACGCAACAGAGACTAGGACAACGACTCCGAAAGACTAGTCCAGAGTATGCCCACCTTTACAACCTGCAAGACATCAACTATACCCAGCACAGTCAGACGATACCTCAACTGCCAATTTCAAGACAGGAGATTAACTTAGAGGGCAAATGGATTAGACGACAATTGGTGATAACATTCTGCTCATTGATGATAGAGACCAAGACCATATCCTGATATTCAGCACCCACTTCAACTTGAGCCACTTTACAGCAGCTTCTACTCTTTATGTTGATGGCACCTTTTACAGTTATCCCTCTATGTTTTACCAGTTGTACTCCCGACAAAGCTTTGTGAATGGAGCTATGCATCCACTCGTCTTTGTGTTACTACCAGGAATTCGTGACAATATACACGTATTTACTTTGTGATGGAACACTTTTCAAAGTTCATTTTAAGAAAAATCAATATTGTTCAAGCAGTTACAGCAAAAAAATACTTTCAACAGCTTGACAAATATCTATTAGATTTAGCTACCTGTAATTTACCTTTCTGTTGAATTAGTATGATTGTTTTGATAAGCATGCACTTTTGTTGTGATAACTATTTGCACCTATTCCTGGAATGGGCGTATGACAATTGCGCCGATTTTGAAAATTTTCATTCTTTCATTTGCGCCGATTTCATTTTTTCATTTGCGCCGATTTTATATTTTTTCCTAATTGGATTTGCAGGTAATTACAGGTAAGTTAATACTTTTACATTGGCTGAGCACAGAGTATAAAGACAAATCAAGTAACCTTGCAATTGGTTAATGGCTATCCCAATGTTATGGGTAACCATTCCTTTCCCTAAATGAAATCGATGACTGCTTCACGATTGACATTGTCTGACGCTCCGCTCCTTCTGGTGACAAATGTCATACATTCTTAGACAACGTACAAGTACACATTCCATAACCGTCAACCAGTTCGTGATGACGTCCATAAAATTAACGAAGGGATGATTTCAACTTCACCATTTGGAACTCTTGGTTTAATAGCTTCCTTGTGAGAAAATGCGAACTCTAGAAATGCCCCCACCAGTACGTATGCCAGACAAAGAAAAGATGGCCTTCGTTATCGACAATTACGCCAAACATAGAAGAGACGAAATCATAAGAAAGGAATAAATTAGATGTGTTGCCTAGCCATACTCAGCAAGAACAGATTTATGATTTGAATATATTCCGTTTTTATGGATTTGAATGCTGTACATATATTTTTAACTCGTCATTTTAGTATAAACAAAGTGCTTTTATCTTATGTTTTTACTTCTTGATTTTAACAGGAGACAACAGTTATATACATGTTATGATTGACAATTCATAACATATGTACAACTGGCTAACGGAAGAGGCCTTTAATGATAAATGAAAATAACTTTACTGGTATGGAGAGTTGTCTCATTGGCACTCATACCACATCTTCTTATGTCATTTCACCTGTAATTTACCTGTAATTTACCTTTAAAAAAACCGGCGCAAATGAAAAAAAAAATCGGCGCAAATGAAAGAAAAAATCGGCGCAAATGAAATGCAGATCGGCGCAAATGCAAAACGCCGCCTGGAATGCCAACATAATTTTACAGGTAAATTGTCGGTAGAACAAAGGATGTTGGCATTCAAGGAATAAACCCTATGAAAACACAAAGCTTAGTAATATTATATATGAATAAACAAGTTGATATATAAATCTACCTTCATACATAAATAAATCTTTATAAAACATTGTGCAAACATCATAAGAATTGAAATAAATAAAAAATGCAAGAGTAACAACAATCATGATTGTCATATTATGATATGTTTTCTGATTTTTTATAAATAAAAACAAATTTGGATTTTCTGTTTCCAAAGAAAGGGGCTAATGGAGAAAAAACTAACAAATGTATACCCACTCAAACTAAATTTCAATAATCAAAGAGAGATAATCCAAAGTATTATATCCCCTTAATTGTAAGATTGCAAACCATATGTTTTAGTCAAGGTTTTAGTCAGTATAGTAATTTTATGGCTATTGTCAAAGTCTTATTTTGAATGTTATATAATTACTCTAGTACTTCCTAGGGTATTATTTTTATTTCATTTTTTCACTATTGTTTAAAGAAAGACATTGGTCTCATAACCATAAAATGGACACATATTTTGACACTTTAAAATGTTTTCCTTATATATGTCATGTATGTTGGTTAATTATAGGGAGGATGCAAACTACTTGTACAAAATGTACTACAATAACAAAATAAATAACCAACCAATTGAACAAAGCAGCACAAAAAAATCAATTTAGCATAAAGTAGCATGCACTTTCATATAAATGAACACAAGCAATTGCAAACATGTTTCAACAGTTACAATGTAAGCATGTTAAGCCTAAAGCAAATAAAATATAATGGCTGTAGCCAATAAGTACAACTTGGGTTCAACCCTAAACTATAACTATTCTCTCAGAAATAATTTATCAATTAAGACATTAAACATTTCAGCCCGTGGTTAAATATCCACATGAAAGATAAATATATAAATGCATATTTAGAAAGTGGTCTGAAAAAGAGAACTGATTCCCTTTTCATTTTTTTTTTCTTCAATTTTTTTTTTTCATTGATTCATGAATATTTAATTATTTATTTAAAAGTAATATGAGCGAGATATTCTGTATTTTTGATTATTTAAATGAGAGTTACATGTAAGTTTATAGTTTTAGGATTGTATCCGTTGCTCATTTGCATGATTATTAACAAATGCCAGCTCATAAACTAAAGGCACATAGAAGCACATGTATTCAACAATTCAACACACATATACTTACACTCATTGTAGTATTCTAAAATGTATAAAAGAAATAATAAATACATCAGAAATTGTAGATATATATACAAATATGCAAGCATAGTATATGTATTTTACTGGAGACAAAAAGCAGATATCTGAAGCGCAAAGTCAGTAAACTTGTCAATAGTGATAACAGTATGTGACGGAGTATTTGAAAGTTTTATGCAAGTTAGCAACAACGGAATTGCTTGCGAATATGCCACTGGTCTCTTGAGCTAGTGCATGTTTCAAGGATCACAGTGACTCCTAAGTGACGAATGCGTGTTTTTAGTTTTTCATCTGACCTAATCTTGTATGCAATTTTTGCAAGTTCATTTCGGGCTTCCTTCATGCATGGAGGCAGATCATCTACAATGCGCATATTCTTTCCGGCTAAATGTGACCCATGTGATAAAAATAGCTCTTTATCGGCATAATGTATAAATCTAATTATTATGGGATTTGGTCGTTTTTTCTCTCCTGAATTCTGCCTAGCTGGTATTCTATGAGCATTTGCAAATGGGAAGCTTTCTACTTTAGGTTTTTCCATTTTTAAAGAATTAATCATCAGGTCATCGATTACTGTTCATATGTTTTCATCACTCTTTTCAGGCATGCCATACACTAAAGCATTATATTTGCGGTCGTGTTTTTCAAGAAGTAACTGCTTCTCTTTTAAATTTTTCAGGTCAGTCTCAAAACTCTGCCTCATTGACTCAAACTTCTCTACCTCTAGAGATTGAACATTGAGTTCCATAGCCTCAACCCCTCTTTGTAACTCATCGTGATCTTGCCTTAATTCTTTAAATGCTTGACCTGTTTCTGAGACCTCTAACTTTACTTGTTTTACATCTTGTTTTACCTCCTGCACTAGATTTGAAAATTTATTTTCAATTGTATCTAATTTCTCATTAAATTTATTTACTTTTGAGTCTAGTGCCAAAATTAGAGTTTTCAGATCTTCCATAGTTGTATTTGAAGGGCTTGCCATGATGATATCAGTATATTGTGTGTCAATTTCAATGTTACCTTTATGATTGACATGTACATGTATGACGTAACATGTAAATTTATGTAAACAAATTATCAACGATGAAGCGATGAAACTGTGTCACAATACCACGATTGAAAATTGCGTAATAAATGTCTTTGAACTAAGTAAAACCTCTAGACGATTGTTTGTTTTTTATCTTTGCAATCTTTTAAGTATTTCTATTACATATTCATTGAGTATTTTGTTGTTTTCCCCGGACTTCAAAAAATTACATGGTGGCTGCCATTACAGGGGAGGTAATATCTAGTACTTATATTTTCATTTTAGTACAAATTCTTTCCATTAATTTACCATAAATACACACCTTTTGAATGTAGCTATTCCTTAAGATCCTTTTTGGTCAATCAGAGAAAAAAAAGCATCATGACACAAAGGGGTTGAAAAGAAACCAAGAAGGCGATCAAAATCGTACCGTGTAAGGTGATGAAAATTAGAAAATATTATTATTAACTCATTCATAAAGTTAGTATTTTTTACTGTCAGTCCTGAAAACATGGCCACTATGATCAAGATCTACTTACTGCCTATTTTCACCAAAATTATCAAATGCATTACTCCTTCATGGGTTATTGTTAATATTTGAAAAAAATTTAAACTAATTTTCAAGTGTTTGTCTATTATCTCATAAACTATATACGTTAGTTAGAAACTGTTCAAGTAAAAAAAGCCAGCAATATGAGATTGATAATGCAACATGACTGAAAACTTTGGATCAGTAAGGTGTTATTGCCCTTAAATGACGATTTAAGTATTTTTGTCTATTATCTCTAGAACAATGATATATAGGTCGAAGCAAACTCAAGATCATCAAAATAGCAAGACAACCGAGGCAATAGGATGACACCTTACAGTGTTAGAGTCTTCCAGGGTAGACCTGTGGTAAGGGAGACAACTCTAACAAAGGTATTGGAAGTCATTTGCGCGTTTTAGTCTAGCTGTAATTGAAACAGTGACCAAGCATTTATGTTCTTTACATTTGGTTATGAGAATTAAGCAGGAACATCTAAGAAAATTGTACTTTTGACTCCATCAAGCATTTAATTAAGGAATTACATTTTTTCAAGGTCCAAAAATCAAAGTTGAAAGGTAAGATAAATTAACATTCATACAATGATTATGCTTTTGAACAAAAAAAAACCTATGTACTGAGGAGTTCTTGGGATGACTATTGATATCATTTAGATGAAATCTTGAAAGGTTTGGTAAAAATTGAATTGGAAAAATATGTATTGAAAAATGAAGTTATAAAGTATTAGTTCTAAGCTATTGCAGTAATTGGTTGATTTGTACTTTAAAATAGATATAAGAAGATGTGGTATGAGTGCCAACATCCAAGTCACAATTTGTAAAATAAAAAACATTGATTGACATATGTTGCGGAGACTCATCCTCACAATATGTCTCTATATAACTCTATATGTCTTCGATTTTCAAATACAAACAGCATTATTCTAAAAGATATGGTCTGAACATTTATGCTAGTACAATATAATGCTAACAGATAACCTTCATAAGCACAAAGAGAGTACTAAGATAGTGACTGTCAAAACATTCAATTTAGCGTCTGTAGGACACATAGGCATTTTGTAGTCTTTTGCGAGGGAAACCAAGATATACATACTTCCTACTTTTACCAATGATGTTGTGCAGTGTATTATGGGTAATAGCGTAAAACATGTCGCAGCTCTGGTATTTTCTGTTCGGAAGGTATCAGTCGTCATGCAATTTCAGAGTAAATGCGAATACGATCGAAGCTTTCAAGCCTTTAGGTTAAAATCAATAAGGGGAATCATATTTTAAAATCTAACATCGAATGATCAATTTTACATTCCATGATTTACATATTTTACATTCCATGATTTACATATTTTACATTCCATGATTGACATATTTTACATATTTTACATTCCATGATTTACATATTTTACATTCCATGATTTACATATTTTACATTCCATGATTTACATATTATTTACAGATGTTTGTGTTTCATTTAAATAAATAATTGATCCCAATCGATCCAATAATTGATCCCAATCGATCCAATAGTTGATCCCAATCGATCCAATAATTGATCCCAATCGATCCAATAGTTTTAATAAAAATTAATATACATACCCATGGGAGATCGAACCGGTCGTGCTATTGGTATTGGTATAATACGTCTGTTGTCTCCGAATGTAGGAGGAGGATTTTCATTTCCAAATTGTCCACTAACTTGATCAGTGTCGAATGCCAGGAAGTAAATTGAAATAAAACAGATTCTATATAAGGCCTTCTGAAAAATAAACACAAAAGTTCTAATTGCCAATTTTGACTTCATTATGTTCCTTCTGAGTAGCAACCCTCTATCAAAGAATTCATTAATGAATTCGTTTTCTTGTGTTAGGTGTGAGTGCCCCGCCAGGAGGTCAATGTAGAAAATTGTTCCCGAGGACGAAATGTATAACGTTTCATTGTCAGTGAGGAGTCTGCGCAACATATGCAATGTCTTTAGTCAGTCCTAATATTAAGTTGAAAATTGAAAGTAGAGACTACAAGTACTCGGGGTAGGAAATCTATTCTCAATTTATATAACATAAAAACTACAACCAAAGGGACATAATCAAATCAATAATCGCTAATGATCTGTTTACAACCAAAAAGGGCATAATTAAATCATCATACAGATCTCGATGTTACTAATTTTAAAAGATTTTTTTCACCAAATCCTTATAAGAGCAATAACACCATATGTTATTCTTCCAGCAGACAAAGCCTAAATTGTATTGTTTGTTTAAGCAAAATTAATCATTTAGATTATTCAAAAGTTCTTGAAAATCTAGAAAGACTTAATATCCATAATATATATAGATATAATGTTATGAAAGGATTTAGGGTGTTTTGAAAACATTCAAAATTTCAAAAAAGAATATTTTTCATTAAAACAAAATTTAATATTATATTTTTATCAATATATATTCAAAATTAAAAGAGAAGTATATTTCTAATTAATTCATTAATATGGGGAAATACAACAATATTAATAAAATCTCATTGAATAAATAGGATTTATACGAATAAAATACATTATCTTTAGTACAAGATGATAAAAAAAACAGAACAAGTTAAGAAACTTTTTAATTTAGTTATTTAGCAGGAAAGGTTAGAGGTTGCAGGACAGAAGTATAATTTCGAATTATAATTAAGTTTAAGGTTGTAAACATATTCAGAGAATAATAAATAAGCTTCATCTTCATGAATATTCAGCAAAGCATAAGGCCACACAAGAATGTTAATAATGACCAGTCAAAATGTTGAGATATGACGATTGATATATCACTAAATGAATTAAATCATATTCATAAATTAAAAAAATCTTCGATAATTTTTGTTTTAAAAATATCGAAAGTTCAAACTATTTTCGAAAAGTAATTTTATTCTATTTTAGAAGAAATAATCTTGATGCTCTTTAAATATTAATAAACACATTTTGCACATAATCATGATAATGAAGCAACAATTAATATGGCAACATTTAGTATCGTTTGCACCTTGCATTTAACAGTCAATTGAGTTGTTCTGTTTATTCAATTTAAAAAGGTAAGCTAGATTCATTTTTTTTAAATATTTAAGTATATACATTGGAAATATTTAAAGCTAATTACCTACAGCTTGTAGATTAAGACTTTGGTTAGCTTGCTTGCTTTGTTTGTATAAACTTTTACTTGATTTGTGTGTATAAACGTTTGCTCACTCATTGTAATTTATCTGTAAACAATACAAATAGGGGCGGAATTAAATCTGCATACATTATATTTAGATTGTATTGGACATTATCAAATAATAAAATTTAAGTACAATGTATACATGTTTAACTCCGCCTGTTTATACTGTTTGCAGATGTCAATCTTGATTACAATGCTTGTGTAAACATTTACATAAACAAAGCAAGCACGTCAACTTAAGTCTTAATCTTCATGCATATTACAGCAGATTCAAACGAGTATGAAGCTACAGGTAGATTCTTTGGTTAGGTTAGCTTCCTTGCTAGCTCAACCATGAAATGTGTCTTACCTTAAAATTGGGAGGAGCATATCACCAATTCATCATCCAATGAAAACACTCATACCAATGGCCTGTTTATAATATGTATGTTTCATACAAACAGGTTTACCTAAACAACTTTGCAAATTAAATTTCATTTCTTATAGTCTTTGATTGAATTAAAAAATTCTTTGTATTACAATAAATTAGAAGCGGAATTACGGTTTATGTTTTGTTCAAGGATGATGTACCCTTGTGTTGATTCAATGCTAAACAAATGGAAATTTTATAGAAAATCCAAGCATTTCCCCTTGTACTCTCATATTTGGCAATTTGGTGCTTGATAGATGGAGGATTATTGCAAGGATTAAAACAAGTTTATAAATTTAGATATTGGTTCAAACAAATATAAATATGGACCAATTCAAGTACACCTTTTAGGATGCGCTCGACTTTCGTGACTTTGCACGATTTTTTTTTTTAATTTAAAGGTTGTTTAGGACTTTTTGTAAACAATAAACGCTAGCACATCATAGAACATCAAGTGAGTAATCTATGCTTAAAATTTAATAACAAAAATATCTGTGGATTTTCTTCAAAAATCTTGGTTTATTTGCCACAAAATCCCGTTTAACTTGTATATGTACAAAATGGCCCATTTCTATAATTCATTATCTTTGCTGTTTTTATACTATTGCAGTTTGAAAAATTCGTAATTCAAAGGCTACAGAAGGGGGTCATAAACCTTATATTTACGCCGTGATTGTACCATTGTAAAGTACATACACATAACTGGATTTATAAATGAACTGAGTAATTGATTGAAATAAAATTGACAAATCAAACACACCTACAACATGCTTGTGAATTAGCTTATAATTATCAATAAATTTTAAATTTAGATTGAAAACTTATTTTTAAACTGACTTTTACAATGTTTATATTCTGTCACTAGTTCTGATTGGTTCTCTGTTTAGCTGTTGACTCCACCCACAGGCTTGTGTACCTAACCTAATAATGATTTCATGGTTGAGCTAGCAAGGAAGCTAACCAAAGAATCTACATGTAGCTTCATACTCGTTTGAATCTGCTGTAACATCATCGTTAATTGGTACATCGTGAATAAGTTATTTTAAGTTATATCGTAAAGCAGAAATGCATGTGTTATCATCAACTGATAATGTTATCCTTTGAACTACTTATAATTTGTATAATTTATGTACTTTAATCACAGACACTTGTTTCTGTCAATATGGGCTTTACTATCCATACCCGTACGAAAAATCACAAGGTAGCTAACAGAAATTTTCAATGTGTTCGCTTCAACCAATATTTTATTACTTTCCCTTGACCCTCTCACAAATAAACATAAACCAGTCTGTCGGTAATTGATTTATCTTTACACTTAAACAACTTTCACGTACCTTGAGAATACCCCTCAAACAGAATAACACACTTGAGATGATAATTATTGACCTTTTTCCAGGCCATTGAATTTGTACGTACAAAGCTTCCGGTTTACTTAGGAAGTTAATATAACAGTGCAATCTGATTGGTCAAATTCATCTGGTTACCTGTTTATTTATACTAGTTACCAGAAACCAGAAAATGCGACCAATGGGATTGCACAGTTTTATTTACTTCCTAAGTAAACCGGAAGCTTTGTACGTACAAATTCGGTCTGGAAAAAGGTCAATAATTATCATCTCAAGTGTACCGACAGACTGGTGTATGTTTATTCGTGAAAGGAGCAAGGGAAAGTAATAAAATATTGGTTGAAGCGAACACATGGAAAATTTCCGTTAGCTACCTTGTGATTTTTCGTACGGGTATGGATAGTAAACCCCATATTGACAGAAACAAGTGCCTGTGACTTTAATATCTCACGATTGAAACGAATTGAAAAGAAAAACTAAAAAGCACATATCCTCGGGAGTATAATTTATCTAGTCAAAAGCAGATTTTACACCTGGTGTGATATATCACTTGCATTTAAGTAAGTTGTCAATACATGTACATGAAATGAAATACACGCAACAATTATAGCTTGTGAGGCATTGCCATTTTCCACAATCAAATTATATCTGAGGATTTCGTTACGGTTTTTAAATATGAATATAATAGAGTAAGGAAACGGAGAACATGTCAAAGAAACAACAACCCGACCAAAAAGCAGAAAACAGCACAAGGCCACCCACGGATCTTCAAAGCAGCGAGAAAATTCCGTACCCGGTGGGCAGGCTTCAGCTGCTCCTAAACAATAATTTATACTAGTTCTTTTGTCTGACGACCTTTTAATATTGAAATAGGTCATCAATCTCAACCCTCCTAAATGAAAGCGTTGAACTTTTTCATAAAAATTTTTTTGTTATTTTTACAACAAAATAAAAGCATATTTGTTTTTTGGACTAAATACTCCTCCGAGATCAAGCACATTTGTTTTTTTGGACTAAATACTCCTCCGAGATCAAGCACATTTTTGAAACTTATCTAACAAGGAATGTTTAATCATAAAGTATTAGTTCACATACTGTAACCAACTTATTTTCGCGACATTCGTGAATAGAAAAATAACGCGAATACAAATCGTCGCGAAAATTTCAAAATTGGATGTTTCCTTATATATCTACATCAAGTAAATTTGAAAATCGCGAAATTAAATCGCCGCGAAGCGGGCTAGAAAGGCCCTAACGCGAAATAAAGTGTCCGCGAAAATAAGTTGGTTTACAGTATTACGAATAAACAAATGCTTATTATATGTAACGTAGAATGATTTATTGATACGAACCCAATATTTATAATTAATTGAAGAAAAAAGTTAACATTAAACGTCAAAAGTCTCATTATACAATTTGGATCATAATACAGGCACAAAGTCAAACGATCAAAATATTGTTTATATCGTATATGTTTACCAGGCATTATAGTATATATGTGGAAATTGTATTTGCATACCGCAGTTTTGTCGACATGAGGTATATATAAGATAACCCAAAGCTATAAATACTGTTATATATTGTAATAATATTGAAAATTGAAACGGAGGATGTGTCAAAGAGACAAAAATCCGATCAAAGAATAAAAAAACCAGCCTAAGTCCACAATTGGGTCTTCAAGTTTATTTCTTCAATATAAACACACAGACATTCAATACATGTTAGGAAGGGACCGATGGTCAACCAGCAGCAGTCACCACACATCAACTATGATAAAAAGCTTGGTACACAGTTTCATCTTTCATTAATACCATAGGTATGTTTCTTCCTTTGTTGATTTGTTTCGAATACTAAGGTTAGTTGACAGAAGTTTGTGTTCAATTATTCTTAGAAATGTATTTATTATCCTGTGAATGTTGATCTTAGAAATAAGAAGATGTGGTATGAGTGCCAATGAGACAACTTTCCATCCAAGTCCCAATTTTTAAAAGTAAACCATTATAGGTCAAAGTACGGTTTTCAACACGAAGCATTGGCTCACACCGGACAGCAAGCTATAAAGGGCCCAAAAAATGACTAGTGTAAAACCATTCAAACAGAAAAACCAACGGTCTAATCTATATAAAAAACGAGAAACGAGAAACACTTAATATTGGAACGTGAAAATGAAATAGAAAGATACCAAAAGGCCTTTCTCATTTAGCCGACATAAATTCAAAAACAAATATGTCTCTGTGTGTTATATGTTGTCAATCAATTCCTTATGAAAAATTGCTGCAGTATTAATAACGAGTCTTTAGAAAATTTAAAGCAAAACAGTTAACAGCAGTGTAATTCTTTTCTATTTCTTTCTTTGAATGAAATTTGGACGGATCTTTACCATGTTTACCTACTTTTGGAATACGCTGTGATTCATAACAATACAGGAATAATTAAGCTATTGCATTTAACGCACTTGATGCTCATTAAAATACCTACAATCTGTTTGTAGAAGTTATTGACGAATTTGTCATAAGTGGGATAAAAGTACAAATTTACGAATAAATGTGAAAGTCTTTTTGGTGCCATATGTGGAGCAGGATCTATATACCCTTCCGGAGCACCTGAGATCACCCCCAGTTTTTGGTGGGGTTCGTGGTCCTCAGTCTTTAGTTTTCTATGTTGTGTCATGTGTACCATTGTTTGTCTGTTTGTCGTTTTCTTTTTGTAGTCATGACGTTGTCAGTTTATTTTCGATTTATGAGTTTTACTGTCCCTCTGGTATCTTTCACCTCTATTTTACATTATGTTATCGGTTTATCACATTTCCATCAGGTATATATATAACATTGGCTTCGTTTTAGTTTTATTTAGAACATATCGAAATTCACAATAAATATTATAAGTTAAAGACAACAAGATAAACCCATGGCAGTAAATAAAAATACAGTAAAACCAAATTCTTCAAAACGTAAATTAAAAAAAAAAACACGATTCTATAGAACATCAATTCGAAACAACACAAACATAAAAAAAAACGGCTTTGATCCAAGAGGCTTCAATATTTAAAACAATATAAAAATGTTCACTAAACTATGATTAAATTGAACCTACCATTATTTTATAATAGTGCCTATATTGAAAGAATAGTTACGTATTAATCTCCACCAATGCAATAAAGGTTTCTATGAGGAGCTCGTTAACAGTGTTCGACTTTATATGAACCCATTATTTAAAAAAACTAAAAAAATAAATGACTTCAGACAGATTGCATAATGAAACAGGAATACATATTCAATTTAGATATTCTTGTCTGTGAGGTTGGTGTACGATCGTTCCTTTCACGCACGCAATATGATCGGTTTAGAATTATATGTGTTAAGTTTATAATTAGAAAGGTGCACATGCGTAATCTTTAATTAAGTCGTAAGACTGCGTTATGTTATAAATTTACTATGTTCAAACGAACATAAAGTATTTATGTACTAAATCTCTCTAGATTTTTGTAAAGCATACATATCTGAGCACATTCAGATATGTACCTTTATACTTTAGAGGCATAATAGAAAACTAAGTACATATTTAGGTACTGTTAGGCGCAATGACCATCTCAATTTTAATAACTATCGATCCAGAGATCACAATAGTTCTAATATCAGACATCATTAACAGTTTATGTTTTGAATACGGAACCAATGCATCCACGAAAACAAATCCCGGTTTATAAACATCACACAATCAACAATACCAGTAAAAGACAGCAATCAAACATCTACAAAATATATACAAAACACATTAATTCTTTACATACATCTTCAATTCATTAAAAAAGACAAAAAAATCAAACACAGAATTCTAAATGAAAATTAAACTTCAATACAAAGGAAACGTACGACAATGGTCACTGCCCAAACCTCGATAGTTAAATCTCGTGCAACGTTCATTATATACTGACCGCCAAAACCGGTTTACAACTATTGTGAAAACACAATAGTATAAATTACATACTTCAAAAATCATACGCGAACCGCACATAAATATATTTGTTGTATCACCAATTCAACATTGTTTCAAAGAGGAGACTTGCGACATAAATTTTACTTCACCTTAATGTGATGTGTGGTCTATTTAATATGCATAAAATGCGTAAACAAGATTTTGAAGTCTATATCATGCTGGAAACTATTTCCAAAATCATGCACAACATTATCAAAAGTCTTATGTTTGCCAACGAGACCACCAGCCACGGAAGTTCAAATGATGTAGATAAACATACGTTTTGATTATCGAACAAAGTGATAACAAAGTGCTAACATCTTCATATAGAGGAACCGGGCTAATAATTTGGTACGACTCGGGGGCGTTCCGTCAATACTAAAAATTGTAAAATTAGCACAGTTGGATTACCAGTTCAATAACTAAAAAGTATAAAACACAAAATATCAAATTCCAAGGTAAATTCCAAGGTAAATTCCAAGGTAAATTAAAAAAAATGGAAGACAGTAAAAACTGAAAAAAATCAAATGTAAGACAATATTAAAGTCATAAGAAACGAGTGACTGGTGAAAAATAATGTTCATCCAATTCTTGAACCAATGCATGTATATATCATAAACGTAGTCCTCTGTGCACGATTTTATCATTTTTTACGCAAATCTATCGTATAATCGTCAATTTTTTTTTTATTTGTCTGTTATGATTTAACAAATATGGCTACTCATTAAATGCCGTGTTTTGAAGCCGAAGTTTACCGATTGTCACCTTATAGTAAATAATCAACAAAAAGCATGGATATTTAGCACGTGTTTAACATATACAATCAGGTAATTGTTTATTTTAATGACAGATTCATGCGTATTGCTATCACCGGATTTTTACGAGGAGGGTCACGCTTAGGTCACTATGCATACGGAAAATATGTCGGCGAATTGCTTCCTGGCAGCAAGCAATTAAAAATAAGTAAACTTCTTCTAAATGTTGACAAATTAAAGAATTTTCCTCAGAAAAAAGTATATGTACATAAGTTGTATAATGAAAACTATCCATTTAGTTTTAAAAAACATATGCATATTTTTTTTTTAATTTGAGGTTTCATATGACTTTAAGGTGGTACCCAACACCTTCACTAAAATTAATTTGGCTCGTTTAATTTTCATAAAATTTTGACAAAGTATTTACTTTGACCTTTTGAGAAAAATATAAAAATTTCAAAAAATTTGAACCAACCGTTTAATCAGAAAAATTACACTGGTTATATAGCAGTTTGACAAACACTTATTTTGATCATTGCGAAGCTTAATATTCCCTTAATAACACAACGTAATTAAAACGTTTAGCTGATTTTACAGAGTTATCTCCCTGTAGTGTTAGGTACCACCAACGGAAAGAATGGAAGTCATATTCCTGACTTGGAACAGGCATTGTACCAAGAGAATGATGAGTTAGACCTGGTTTTGTAGTTCACCAAACCTTCCAATTACATTACAGTTGTTTACATATAATTTTATCATTTTAGAACAACACTTTCCACGAATTCTAGCATAACTATCTAATTCAAACGAAATAACCTAAAGGTCTCTGCTTAAAATGTTTTGCTGGTCTACTGATTTTCATTTGTTTGATGTGTTACAGCTTTTGATTTTGTCATTTTATTAGGGACTTTCCATTTTGAATTTTCCTACGAGTTTGGTATTTTTGTGATTTTACTTTTTCCCAAACATATCAACCGACGATGTATGTTTTTATCAACAACGTATGTGTTGAGTTTTTGGTAAATTGATGTTTATTTCAGGAGACCGACGGTATTCCACTACTGTGAATGCATAAAAATATAGTTTGAATATTATGTATTGTTTGAATAGTTCTATATATTTTCATTTGTGAATTGAGTTTGCTTTGTTGTTTATATTTTTCGTGTTCAGAATTGAGAGGTAACAGCCGAAAGAAACAATTGAAGGCATAAACCATAAACAAAGCAACTAAACTCCTATGGAAATAATATGCAACATGATGAAAGCTTCCACGGAATGTTAATAAATGGAAATGACATTAGATATTTTAGCGAAATAAAATTCACGTTTGAAGCTTGCTGACATTTTTCAACATTAACATTTTATTGAATGATCTCTGCTATTGCTTTTTATGTATTGTGTGTACGTTGTTATAAAGCGGTCCAGCGATTTACAGAAAAGAGCGACGATTTACAGAAAAGAACCGAAAGGGAGCCGAAAAGAGCATACACATATTTATTTCATATATATACACACACGAAATTTTGATATTGTTAACAATACCTTGTAATAAATGAACGCATAACTCTAAACTTATAGATTGTACATTCATAGGCATATGTTGACACAAAAAAAGACAGTATAACTTGGTTTTTATTAAACAATTTTTCTATTTATTATGACAAATAATCATTTTCATACTGTACAATATAAATCACTCCTGTTATACACCATAAAACAAAATGTTTCTTTTGATGAACATATCAATGACTTATATTCGCATAGTATCGAAATACAATAAGCATTTTGATCAATTTATTTCTATTCCGTTATATTTGGGTTTTTGCCTTATCTATTTCTATCTTTAGTAACTGTGGTTTGTAGAACAAGTTTGTAAAACAAGTTTGAAGAACTGGTTGGATAGTATCTATATATAAGTCTTCAGTGAGTACTGCACGAGCATTTCATAGGCGGGAATACGGGTGGGGTATATAAGTCCGATACTTGGATAATTTGTATCGAGGTGCTCACAGCAACTTCAAAGTAACACCACGTTCTGCATAGTATATTATTTTTTATTTATTTATAATGATTTAGTTTAGAATAGCTAGATGTGTATTTGCTGGGATATATTTGTAATGTCTTATTATCATAATTAAATGTTGTATCGCACAGGAAATAAGTTACTGCGAGCAAACCAAACCCGAAGTTACTGCGAGCATACCAAACCTACATTTTGTAAACTTAATTTTTGACTATTGCAAAGTATTATAGATTTGAAGAAAATGCTAGCGGAAACCCGTAATCCATGTATGCGACGAACACATAAGTTAAGATAACGTAATTGGAAATCAACATCTTAACATTTTTCTCCCTTTCTGCGTATTTGGTTTTATTTTAAGAACTTTACTAGTGTGGACACATATCAGTGTGGATAGTATATTTGGATATTTTACAGTGTTTTTTTTTCATAGGGTTCTATGTTAAACTGTGTTGCACAGTGATAGCTAACCTGTACCAAACACTAAAAATAAGCAGTGTCGTTTATTTAATATTTAGTTTTAATGTTCAAGACTGTCACGAAGAGACACTAATTGCATTAACTACCAATGATTCTGATAAAATATGTTTCACATGAACTTTGATTTTGAATATCAGCAAAACTCAAAATTAGGAAGATGACAGAATTGATTGAAGCTAACAATAATGATTGGTGGAGAGAAATGACATGAAGAAGACCTTATATACGCTTGCGAGGACACACGATCATTTTAAGATTGCCAGACATGTATAGGTATACTAGACTGTGAGTGAACGATACAAATATTTTGACATGTTCCGCCGATACCGCATTAAGACCAAATTGGTTCAGTCAACAGATGGCAGATAAGTGGTCAACGAAGCTAGGGAAAGAGGAAAGAAGAAAGGTCAGAGAAAAGAGAAGCTTGCTTTACAAATAAGTGATTAATTTAGAACTGACTATGAATTAATATGATTCATTCATAGATGTATAATTCATTTAACATCATAATCATACTAATGAAGGATATCTGTTATCGGAAATATTTATAAATGAATAATTTATAGTTACCTATTTTTTGTTATTGGTGTTGTTTTGTACACTTTTTATGCGTTTAAATAGATTATTTATATATATATATATATATATATATATATATATATATATATATATATATATATATATATATATATATATATATATATATGTTAGACTCAGATCGACGTCCGGCTTCTAATCGACGTCCGTTCCTCAAATCGACGTCCAAATCTGACTTCACATTCTGAAATCGACGTCCAATATTTTGATACTCTTATTTACGTCCAATGAGACGGCAATACTTGCCAAAACTACGCCCGATTGATTGTTGTCGTCTTAAATCAATGTCCAATATCAATAAATAATACATTATTGGTCACAGATAAGGCTTTTATTAGTTTTTTTGTTTGAATTGTTTTACACTGTCATTTCGGGGCCTTTTATAGTTGACTATGCGATATGGGCTTTGCGCATTGTTGAAGGCCGTATGGTGACCTATAGTTGTGAAGAGTTGTATCATTGGCAATAATACCACATCATCTTTTTTATATCAATTGTTTACACTTATACATGTACTTAATTTATTTTTCAATCCAAAATAAGTATCATGCATATTAAAGTTTATCTTGATAAAAAGTTAATCCAATTGATCCACACCAAGGAGCTTTTGCATAACTTTTCATAATAATAAATTACATGCATGTAAATGTAGGCAATTAGTAATGCAACCCAGCGACAAATAAAACCAAACGACATCTAGGAGCTTTATTCAGTCTTCATCAATAGACAAAATAAAGAAGCACGGCCAAGTGTTTTGAGAGTATTATAATTCGGGTTTTTTTTCAACAAAGTTCTGTGTTTTGCACCAGGAGTGAAAATGTTAACGCAAGATAATTGGCATTTTGTTTTTATGTTATGCTTTTACACCACTGTTCTAGGTCAAGTGCTCACACACATGTGTAACCCCCGGCATATTCTGTATGGGCCTGCAGTACATTGGTTTTCGATGGTTTATATCTGTCAGATTTGTTTTTCGGAATTGTTTTTAATATACACCGTTAATTTTCTTATTTGAATTGTTTACATTATTTATGTTGTGGTCTTTTATAGCCTTTGAGGTATGGGTTTTTATCATTGTTGAAAGCCGTATGGTGTATAATTGCTCACATCTATTTTATTTGAACTCTGGTGTATAGTTGTCCCTTTGAAAATCATACCAATCTTTGTAAAATAGAAATCACAACCTGTTTACATACTTAGTCTAGTATAATAATTTTAAAAAAAAACACACATTTCTTATTTATTCCGTATTTTACTTATAACTGGACTTAGTTTTTCTGCTAGATCTTATTTGTCTCACTCTCAGATAATATGATATGTTTAAAGGACTTCGGTCTAAATGTTTCAGCTGCTTTCGGTTCAGTTTAGTTTTGTATTTTGTGTCCAAAACGGACGTTGATTAGAGAAGCTCAAAATCGGACGTCGATTAGAAAATGCCAAAAAAAAATGGACGTCGATTAGACAGGCTTAAAATAGGCCGTCGATTTGGAATGTTATTTTATTGTGACGTCACATTTGGACGTCGATTTGATGAGCGGACGTCGATTAGAGACTGGACGTCGATCTGAGTCTTACATATATATATATATATATATATATATATATATATATATATATATATATATATATATATATATATATATATATATATATATATATATATATATATATATATATATATATATATATATATATATATATATATATATATATATATATGTTTAATGAGAAAGGGCGTCAGAGAGAAAGTAAGACGCATGAAGTAGAAAGAGAAAATTAAATAAGAGATCTTAGAAGAAAAACAAAAAGGGAAATGCACACGGAGTTTGAAAGTTTATTAAATCTACAGATTTGAGGGGAAAGAAAGCAGGTGAAAGATACGTGCATAAAAATATCATATAAATTAATGTTAGCGCATTTTCAAACTTCAGTTGAATAGCCCCTACTTGTAGTATATAAGATAGGCATTCGACCGTACTTGTAATTATGCGAGGGTAATTTTGCACATGTAAGTTAATCCTGTGGCAATATAAGGTTTGAAACCCTAATAAAAAGGTTTTTTTGGAACTATCTTTTCATTTATAGACTTTGGTGTTTTTGAAATTTGCTAGTCTCCTACAAACAAAAAATGGATTTCCTTTTCGGTTCTTTTCTGATTTTTCCTGTGAATTGTCGCTCTTTTCTATAAGTCGTCGGACCTGTTATAAAGATATGTACATGAACGTAAATTCTTGAAAATATTTGTATAATATATAATAAGTGCTAAAATAATCATGACATATCTGATAGTTATAGGTCTATTTCAATTTTAAAATATATCATAGGGTTTGTATATATTTTTAATATTGAGAATGAATTAAAAGGCTAGGGTACTGGATGTGACAGATGCTTAATAATCCTGCGTAAAGTTTCGATAAATTCCCATGTAAATTGCAAGATATATGTTGACGATATTTTGATTGATAAATGTCCGTGTTTTACCATTGGAAACCTCTAAAAATCAACTTAAGTATCAGCAAATAGTACTTCATTACCCTTTCAAATTTTATTGATTTCCATGGATTTTCTAAAATGTATGTTGATTTCAAACTAATTCATTCGTAAACATTGCTTTTTTTTCTGAAGTTTTACTTTTAGCCAGTTTTGATGGAAATCCGTCATAAAAGTAAATTAATTATTTGATATTGCCGGTGACCCCAAATTTTATTTCAATTTTACAAATTATAGACATCAAGCTTTCAAGTCATTAAAAATGAGCAATTTCTGTTCTTTTTTTTTTTTTTTGTTGTTGCTGGGAATATTCAAACAACCAAAGAAATTATATGTCTATTTTCCTTAAATATTCATGTGAAATAATCCTATATGCACCTAGAAGGCGCAAAATCTCCTGGGAGGCCGATGATCACCATTGTATTCTATAAATATCCATGCTAGAAGGCTTAACTTGTAGCACAATACAAAGATTTTTCATCCCCAATCAGACATCTTTAAACCTATGTAATTCCACTCATCCTTCTTTAAATTTTATAAATGAGGTACCAAATGAAAGAAGAATGATTAATCTTTCAAATTGTGATAATTTCATTATGACATAATTATTACATAATTAATTGTTATGTAATTAGTTGCTATATTGTGATGTCCATACTTGAATGAATTTAGCTTCTTTGTTATTCATAGCATCCCAAAATATTTTATAGATTCTTGCACAACACAGTTTGACCTCCAAAACAGTGTCTCAGATTTTTCCTATTGTATTTCATTCTCTCATAAATCTTCAATGAAGTTTGCAACATCAATTCATAAGAGATCACTAAATTCAATTGGGTATAAAATTTGTTCTATTGATGTTTTTGGAAATCTGAGACACAGTTTTGGAGGTCAAGCTGTGTTGTACAAGAAACTATAAAATATTTTGGGATGCTATGAAGAACAAAGACGCTAAATTCATTCAAGTGTGGACATCACAATATAGCAACTAATTACATAACAATTGATTATGTAATAATTATGTCATAATGAAATTATCACAATTTGAAAGATTAATCTTTCTTCTTTCTTTTGGTACTTCATTGATAAAATATAAAGAAGGATGGAATGAATTACATCAGTTTAAAGTTACCTGATTGGGAGTGAAAACATCTTTGTATTGTGCTACCTTAAGTCAACAATGCATGAGGAAAATCTGTCATTTTTTTCCATACACCAAACTACCTTGTTATACATAATATAACATTTAAAAAATGCACAATTATGCATCGTCCATTGTATACACGATGGTTGGACACTTTGTAGGTTAACTTGTGAGAGATATCTCTTTTGCCATGGCATTGTCAATTTGTTTTTGACTTATGAGTTTGAAGGTCGGTCCCTATCGGTCCCTATGATATCGGTATCTTTCGCCTCTGCTATTTTCATATCAAAATACATAAATCAGGCCGTTTTCTTGTTTGAAATGTTTTACATTGTGTCATATCTGGGACTTTTATAGGTAACTATACGGTCTAAATTTTGTTCATTGTTAAAGACCGTATAAGTCTTTGCAACGAAGTCAATTTTGAAATAAAATAATGTATTAATGAAATACAAATATAGAAATGATTCAAATATTGAAATGTTCAATTGTTCGAAAGTTCACAAATTGGCACACGGGCAAGTGATCGTACAGAGTTATATTTTTGGTCTTGACGAGTATGAATTCTGGTGGTGAATGAATTTCTTCGCCGACCACGAAGTGGAATCTCAATTTGTAATTTGTCTTTCCTATTCTTTATAGCGTCTGTGTTCCTGGTATTGTACAAGATTATTAAATGTCCATAGGATACATGTACTAACTTAGGTTTTAGGTTCCGTGTTTGAAACAAAGTTATTATTTGCCAACAGGATACATGTATCAGTTACACTGGAATAATGTTTACAAACGTAACTTTGACAATGTTCACTTCTGTAATTGTTTTATTTATTATACTAGAAATTTTCCAAAGGTTATATATTATGATTGTCAAAATAATTGTGATACCACAAGTATATTCTATTTGTAGTATATTAATTTGATTAGGGACTTTCCTTTTTGAATTTTCCTCGGAGTTCAGTATTTTTTATTTAACTTTTATCTATTAATTAGTTACACATTTGTCGTATATGTAATTAGATAATGTTCTAGTCCACATTAAGTGTGTTACATTTTCTTCCATAGCAATGAAAACGAAAGTTTGGTTTGAAATTTGATGTTCATCATGTTTCCATCTTCCTATATTGAAACAGTTATAAGTATTCTATAGTTTCTTGTCAATGATCTACCGCCACCATCATAATATACAGTTTATAAAATTATATCTCTTAAGGTTGTTCGCTACTCAGTTTCGAAATAACAAGCTTTTCATAATATTATGATATGTTAATATGGGATTAATATAGGAACTAAAAGAGCGAAAAAAATTATATAGGTCTGTGTGCTTGATTTCAAGATATTAGCCATTGAAATTTTAGCGGGAAAATGTTCTCTCTTGATTTTTAAAAGCTTGATTATTGACAAGTTTAAGTTATCAAAAACTATTAGAAATAACAAAGATTTTATAAGACTTTTACAAATGACTTATAAATATATATATGAAAAAGATTTATAAAAAGAAAATTGGGGTTAGTGGGCAAAATATTATAATTAAGGCATTCAAATGGATAAAACCCGAGAATACCGAAAATCTGACAGAAATTCCAAAACATAACAAGCGAACATCCTTGAATATCGAATTATCGGGTAAGAAAAAAAGAAGAAGAAAAAATGTCCTTGACAACTTCTACAATTTTTAGAATCGTTTAAGAATAAACATATAATAAAAACTAAATATGTTTACCAAGTCAGGAAAATGGCCATTGTTATATTATAGTTCGTTTCTTTGTAAGTAATATTCTAATGTTGTGTTCCTGTTGTGTCGTAGTTCTATTTGATGTATTCCCTCAGTTTTAGTTTGTAACCCGGATGTTTTTTCTCAATCAATTTATGAATTTCGAACTGCGGTATACTACTGTTGCCTTTATTTCAATCATTCTTATATGTAATTCTTCACCTACATAATCCTTATAAATAAAAATGATAAAAATCTTTATGTGTTACTTTGTTACCAGATGAGGTACTTGTACTTTATCTTTTCTTTTCGTTTTACTCAATCGTAACACTATAAACATGATAAACAGAGAAATATTATCACAAGCTTCGTATTTCAGCTTTTGAAATTTAACTACGGTTTTTGGCAGTTTGTTTGTGATTATATATGGCATTAGTGACAGCAACAGTGTGTGTAGACAAAATCCTTTCCCTGTAAACTTTTGAATTATTTGTATTAATGGTATATAGTCTCCTAAGCGGAACTATAAAAAGCTATAAAACCAGGTTTAATCCACCATTCTCTATATAGAATGTCTGTACCAAGCACGGGGGAGTCTCTTCCTATATGAAGGTATATACAGATGTGCCACTGGAATGGGGTGCCACTGAAATGGGTCCCTTTTTGACACATCAAATATATCCATGGATTGCGATTTCACCAAGGTTATATGTCAATGGGTCAATAATATTTTTTCATCTTTCGATTAGATTTTGATAACTGAGGAATGTATGAATGGGTTATGATTTTGCCATAAAATATGTTTATGACTCAGAATTTCACAAGATTACAATATATGAATTGGGGTGTTTTGGAAATCCCAGTTGTATTTGAGCTTTTGATTTTACCATTTGATAAGGTACTTTCCGTTTAAAATTTTTCTTGGAGGTTGGTATATTTGTTGTTTTGTTTTTATATAACTGAAAAAATAACCATTGCGTATCATTTTTATAGGTTGCAGTATGTACATGTATCTATTATGACTTCGTGTTTTTAATCATTTTGTTCTTTAACTGACCTCGGATCTTTGAAAACAATGCATTGTTGTTGCTAAGCTCATTTATAGATAATAAACGTTTCTAAAAAATCATTTTCTAAATCTTAAATCATTCTTTTTCTATTATCATTTTAACCTCTGTTGATAAACCTCACAAGTGTTATTTTCATTTTCCATTACTAGTAATACAAAGTTTCATTTTATATAAATTACTCATTTCAATTACATTTTGTTATTATACATGAAGTTCAGATATGTCTCTATCTATCTACCACACAATACATTGTACTTAACATCCTTAAGGGCAAAACATACATTTTCACCATGTCAGATCTATTTTCTGAACATATTTCTCTCTTAATCATTATTCATTATGTAATGAAGGTGTGATTTAACTTCGATAACTATTTACACCACTGGGTCGATGCCACTGCTGGTGGACGTATCACCAGCCACCTTGTACTTGTTTGGCTTTATAACTTTTTTGATCTGAGCATCACTGATGAGTCTTATGTAAACGAAACGCGCGTCTGGCGTATTAAATTATAATTCTGGTACCTTTGATAACTTTTAACTACATTTAACGACCTGTACCATTTTCATTACTTTAAATCACTTATGCTAATCATCCGAAGAAGGGATTGGATTTTAGAAATAAATAAAATTGAGAATGGAAATGGTGAATATATCAACAACCCGACCAAAAAGCAGAAAACAGCCGTTTAAGGCCACCAATGGGTCTTCAGCACAGCAAGAAAATCCTGCACCTGCTTCAGCTGGCACCTAAACAAAAATGTGTACTAATTCAGTGAAAATGGACGTCATACTAAACTCCGAAATATATAAAAGAACTAAAGTTAAAAATCACACAAGACTAACAAAGGCCAGAGGCTCCTGACTTGGGACAGGCGCAAAATCTCAACCCCCTCCCCCTATACCTCTAGTAAATGTAGACTATCCAACCTTCGAACAACTTAAACCAAATTCAACAATTGCTTTTACATCGAAACCTGTGTACGTTTAACTTTATCTACAAGAAGTTCTAATTTATTTCACTTAAGATTTTTAGGTTTAGAATTTTCGAATGTATCTTTATAAAGCAACCCATACTATCATGATATAAACTATCTTTAATGACCCCAAACATATTTACTGTAAATTTATAACTCTTTAAACGAAACACAAGGTTCTTCAAAATGTTTGTAACACATGATTATATTTTTTAAAATATAAATATTTAATCTTGTATCAAAGCTTATGCTATTATTTAAATATCAGCATTTCCTGTGTGGAAGCTTTGGTAACTATGTAACCTCAAGTTTCCAAAATATTCTATAGAAGCACAAACTAAAAAGGTTATGATGCTTTGTAACACCCAAAATACATGTATATGACTCGGAATCATTTTACTGCAATGAAATGTAGGATAAATTTCATTTTTTGTTCGACGCTTTTTCGTATGCAACCGGATGTGACGTACTATGATTTGGTGGTATTACAACTCTAAACTCGCCATTATGGTATTTGTAAATGTTACATTTATATGAACCTTTTATTTATTTTTTCAGGTAGATTTCATTTAAGTGTTCGTGGTCGTGGATTATTTCGGAAAAAGGAGATGAGATTATCTGAAATGCAAAATAACTACCGAAAAAAAGCAAAGCAAATTCAAAAAGCGTGAAGACCATGACAAAATCAAACGCTATACTATATCAAGCAACAGAACGATTGGAAAACGACTGCCTTATTCTTGAGTTGATACAGTAATTGTATTAAGACAATACTAGGTTAACCTGGTTTTATAGCTAGCAAATCTTCTAACTTGTACGATGGTTGTTAGTACCTTTATAAGCATCCATACATACATTGTCACTGGGTAAACAAGAATGTGTCCATAGTACACGGATGTCCCATCCGCGCTATCTATGTTCAGTCAACCGTTTAAATGGGTGAAAATCTCTAATTTGGCATTTAAATTAGAACAATCATATCATAGGGAACATGTGTACTAAGTTTCAAGTTGATTAGACTTCAACTTCAACAAAAACTACATCGACCAAAAACTTTAACCTGAAGCGGGACAGACGGACGGAAGTACGGACCAGAAAACATAATACCCATAAATAGGGCATAACAAATGTAAATTTCATCAGATTTCTAACTTTAAAGACTCGTACCTCCTACAAAAGAAAACAGATAAACATTTCTTTAGGATATGCACAACTACCTAATATGTCCTCATTAACTAATAAGTTTCATGAAATTTTGTTGTGTGGTTTCGGAGGAGCAGTGATTACAAACTGATGCAGTAGTATATGATTGAGTGAAATATTTATTTAACTGCAACCTGTATATATATACAACAAAAACTTGTGGATGAATGGCTTAAGTTATTAGAAGATTCAAACGTTAAAGTAAAGTTATTAAAAAGTAAAATAACAAAAATATCGAACTATGAGAAGTCACCAAAACGGAAAGACTATTATGAAATGGCAAAATCAAAACCTCAAATACATTAAGCGAATGGATAACAACTGTCATATTACTGACTTGGTACAGGCATTTTCTTATGTAGAAAACGGTGTATAAACATGGTTTTATAGCTAGAAAAACCTCTCACAGTTATGACCGTCGCATAAAAACTTCATTATATTGACACAAATTTGTGAACATAACAAACAGACAAGCTAGGTAAAAATGTCAAAAATTGGGGTACAGCAGTCAACATTGATCAGTATAAAAAAAAAAAGCCAATATGTAACAAAGAATTTTCTGCGGATACGATTACAATCCAAGGAAAATTTGGTTATGCATTATTTGTTATTATATTATTATTGCAGTTCATATAATGCAATATTTGGAAGAGGTTCATTCATCTGCAGAGAATACGTAGGATATGCATGTAGATATTAATTGTAGTCAATAGTTGATTTCTCAGCGTTTCTATAATAGACGCAAAATTGCAATTGCAAAGATTCGTTTTTCGATTTGAATGTTTCTATAGCGTCCTCGTTCGACTTCTAGTTTGAAGGAACCCCCTTCTTCTGTCGATTGCAGATTTTTGGGTCCGCGTTAAGTCTTTTCGTCCTATTTATACGACTCGACACAATATTAGGGTTTTAAATGTTTACACATCCTCAACTCTCCAAGGGACGTCGACTTTACCGTCCCAAATCTGTCCGGACGATTCTGCGTAAAATGTAAATAGTGTATATAATGTTGTTGTGTTACGATAGTTAATTTATTGTTAATTTATTTTTTTGGTGGTGGAACTGTTCGACATACGAAAGTATGGTTACCCTATAAAGGGTGTAAAGATCCAGAGAAGAAGAAGTTTATCCTACACAGTCAAACGGACACCCCACTCTGACAAGAGTTGTACTGCCGGTCGGACGTATACTCCATACATGGGTGAAGTGGGCATTTTGGTGCAAGGTGAGAAAAATTTATAATTTCAAAATTGAAATTGTCTCGTTTGTCATATTTTTCTGTTACAGAGATATTTAGTATGTATTACTGGAACCAAATCAGAAATCTTTAAATTGTTAATGGAAAGAACATCATCAATATACCTATTTGTGAAATAAAATGATCTGGCTAATCTGATTACTTGTTTTATTCAAATGACCGATGGAACTCCGACTCGTATGAAAATAAGAGAATGCCAGCCAGGAGAGGCGTACATTTTGTTCCCATATAAGTTCCGACAAACTGCTGACAAATTCTTCTTTGTAGCATTAAACAATTTTCGGCAAATAATCATGAAATATGGAAATTGTATCCCAAAAAAATGAATGAAAGTATGTTGGAAAGTCTTTTGAAGGGTTTTCAATTTTTCATGCGAGATGGTGGGGTAAAAGGTAGAAAAATCAAAGGTCTTGATGAACTTTTTAAATACTAAGGCTTTTCTAGCTCAGACATAGATTACCTTAGCTGTATTTGGCAAAACTGGTCCTCAATGCTCTTCAACTTCGTACTTTATTTAGCCTTTTTAACTTTTTTGGATTTGAGCGTCACTGATGATTCTTTTGTAGACGAAAAGCGCGTCTGGCGAATATACAAAATCTAGTCCTGGTATCTATGACGAGTTTATTGATAGAATTAATTCGGAAAATAAAAGTTTACAGAAGTTCTTCAGAGTTCCTAAAAATCAACTCATAGTAAATGCCACAATGCAAGTTACCAGCATCACAGTATTTTCTGCAATCCCTGTTACTAGGGACAAAACTTTTGTCAATTGAACTACCAATTCCTTAGTTGAACATGCAGATGATCAGGCAATGTACCATTTAATGTAAAGAGTTTATGTATATAATAGAAACAAGGCGAGTCCTCATATTTTTTTAACCATGGAGGACATGTTGTTTGACAAAATCACCTCCTTATCAAGGTTGTATTTCTGTGGGTGATATTAAGTGTGCGTTTATTTATTGCTGAATCTTAGATAGTACACTTGTAGGATTTACAGACACATATAAAAGTATTGCTTACACACATTTCATTTTAACGTTGATGGATAATTGTCTCGTTGGCAATCAAACCAGATCTCCTCTATTTTTCATATTGTTTGAGTTTTGTCCCCTTCCTTCAACAAAAACAATAAAAAAATATTAAATTTGAAAAGCATTGATTGACATTCAAAATCACTCACAAGAAAACTTTGGTAAATTTAAAAGAAATATCTTATGGTTTGGCTAGCCACAAAACCAGGTTCAACCTACCATTTTTTTTCTTAAAATGTCCTGTACCAAGTCAAGAAAATGGCAGTTGTTATCTTATATATATATATTTGTGTGTGTTGCATTTTCATTTGGTTTTTGTTGCACTTCAGTGTTTCTTTTATTTCATTGTTTTTCTATTAAAGTTGATGTGTTTTTTCTATTATAGTTGATGTGTTTTTTCTATTAAAGTTGATGTGTTTTTTCTATTAAAGTTGATGTGTTTTTTCTATTATAGTTGATGTGTTTTTTCTATTAAAGTTGATGTGTTTTTTCTATTAAAGTTGATGTGTTTTTTCTATTAAAGTTGATGTGTTTTTTCTATTAAAGTTGATGTGTTTGACTCAGTTTTAGTTTGTAACCCAGATTTGTTTTCTTTCAATTGATTTATGACTTTGAACAATGGTATACTACTGTTGCCTGTATGTTTTTGTTTTCAGGGATTAATGTTAGATAGCTGTAACTGCATTCAGCCACTTAAATCTTCAGCACTACAGAGAAATAAGGCAATATCTAATTAAAACAAATACACATTTTTATATAATAATGATTTAAGTTTATTTTCAACTGGTATTTTTTCTGAAAGAAAATATTTTCCTATACAGCCCAACACCCACTTTTGGGATTAATTAATACATTATGTATAAAAATTTAAATCATTATGTACAAACAAACAACAACATATGACTGGTTTCTATGGTAACTCCTTCGGAAATAACTAAAATGCAAGTTATGCTGCATTTTATTATGTAACTAGTCAAACTGTTTTTCTGTCCTGAAAGAAGTTCAAGTACATGTATCTGTAATTTGAATGTCTTGAAATAATTCAGAAATTTAAATTATGTGTAGTTTACATGAAAAATCTTTGAAATAACCTTTTTTTAAGGATATAAAGTTGTCGTTCTTATCTGTTATACTTTTACATCAATTACTTCACACACGTGAACTCTTTTTTATGGATAAAACTACAAGTGCTTCATAAGCAATATGTTTCATCCTTGGATGCTGATGTTTAAAATAATAAATGTAAAGATAGGTTTGTGACCTAACTTGAGTCAAAGTTACCTCCCTTGGCTGCCATTTTGGATTCTTTTTTTACTCACCAAATTGAAATGTGCTGTACAAAAACATTTGATAGAGATCCATACTAAATCGCAGTCATTGATTAAGCAAGGCTATACAAATAAAAATTGTTCAGAAAACAACATGTTTACATTTTAGAGGGCCGTATAACAACTTGAATTTGGCGGATTTAAAAAAGTATTTCTGCACATATGGCAACAAAAGGTAAGTAACACTTGCTCAAATTTTGTCAACCAACCCCTATTTTTACAACTGGTGATACATGACTTTATTCTGTGTTTACAGTTTTTTGGTAGTTACCATATAATCCAAACATTACAGTAAAATCTGTGTTAAAAGAAACAAATGCTAGGCTGTAGCAAAAGGAAAAAAGCTTCATAGTTGGCTTACAGTGAACATAAATGAAGTACTTTATGTCTAATCCAGATATCATCAAATCATTTAATCAGAAAATAACTGATGTAGTATAAGCTGTGTATCCATTTACCAAGGTATCTGGAATACCTTAAATTGGTTTCCCTATGTTATCTAATTTTAAAGTTTCAGAGATTTCTGATATGATTTCCTAATGATATTTGATGGAAAATTTCAAGAGTTCAGACAAATGTTCCACATTTTATATTTTAGATAATCTTGACAAGGCTTTCCCAAATACCACTAGTGAGTCTTCAGAAATTTCTGACAAAAGTATTCCAAAAAGCTTCTTAAGCTGATGTATGTGATTTATATCACAGGGTGTCAGAGGAAATTAGTTTTTTATTCTGCAACATGTGCAATAGCTTGCTCTTACCTGATTTTTCCAAAACGATTCCAAAATATATCCCATTTTTGAAGGAACATTAATAATTTTGTCACATTAGATGTTGTGTAGGCCTAATGGTATCAACCTGAATAAAATTTTATCAATTTTGAATATCAAATGGGGAAAAAAAAGTTGCCATATTTCCTTAGATTAAGTTTTGTTATCATAATATCTGGATTACACATAAAATAAATATCTATGACCTTTCACCAACATACTATTAATAAGTCTATATCTTCTATCAACAAAAGTCTATTTAAAAAGGGGGGTTAAAAGGGACAGCCAACATAAAAGCCCTGACTAGATTTCAGTTTTAAGATGCGAAAGGATGAAGTGCCGAAAACAAACATCATGTTTTCATTAATGAAAAAAACATGTCCTTTTTAAAGTGCAAGAAATGAATAAACGCAAACTCAGAATTTATAATAATATAAAAAAATAAATGAATAATTAAAATACATCAATGACTCCTATCTTGTTATGTACTGTTTTCTTCAAGAAGATTTAACATTGTTATCATCATATTTAGATTTTACGAGCAGATCACTACGAGGTGTCCTGAAATGACTTTTGAGCAAATTAAGAACAGGGATTCAAGTTCATAAAAAAATAGTATGGTAAATATTTGTACCATAATTTTTTTTAAAATTCACTGGATTCAATACAATTCATAATAAATGAACCTGAAACTTCGATATTAATATCTGTATTCAAACACACATATTTATGGATTTTTGTCAATTTTGTTTTCATTTTATTTCTCTGTCCTTTTTATAATTTTGAATTTTCTTTAAAGAAATGATGCATCTTCAAACCAAACAGATTTTTTTTTTATAAAACTGAGAGGAAGGTTATCTTGTTTCGCTCCTATTGACTATATTGTTTACAGTAAAATTTCTAATCAGAACTTCTTTATTCAATAAAAAATGAATTAGACATGAGTAGAGATATAAATTTTGGCTGTGTGTACTGCCCAATAAGAAGAGGCAGACATAGTCACATGATGTGTGTACTGCCCAATAAGAAGAGGCAGACATAGTCATGTGATGTGTGTACTGCCCAATAAGAAAAGGCAGACATAATCACATGATGCACTGAAACAAACAATCTATTTACAAGTATACAGGGTATATTCTCTCTATATATATCAAATTATATTCGTTTATGAGCATTCAAGGAAAATCATTAATTGTTCTGTTATAGTGCAATCTATAATTTATTCAAAATGATTTTCAAATTACAAGAATTAATATTTTGGTTTCATATCATATCAATTAATGCCCTTTCTGTAGGTATAAATTTACAATATAAAACTATAAAAGTAACTATCGATTTCTTCATTTTGTGCTTATTTGATATTCTTTAAAACAGAATTAAAATTTCTAAAATGTCTAATAAAACAAGGACAAGGGCGTATCTTCATTTTCCAATGAAATTGGTATATTATACAATATATTTTTAAACATAATTTATGAAAATGTTGATATTTGAATTAACACCATCAACATCCTTGTAACAATTCATAAAATTTCCTTAAAATGCTTATAATTTGAAACTTTATATATATATTTATATAATAATAGTATTATGGACGTAGCAAAAATAATGCTATTTCTATGTACAAATTTCATAGTGATTAACAATGTAATTATATATTTTTACATAAACACTTTTGTTTACATTATCAGCAATAAAAGAGACATAAAATGTAAAACAAACATAAACAAACAAGGAAATAAACAATCATTTATCACGGTTTCCAACTGGTTATGTCACTATCACACATAAGGGGAGATAACTAATCTGAAATGTATAAGGGGAGATAACTAAGCTGTTATACATAAGGGGAGATAACTAAGCTGTTATATATAAGGGCAGATAACTAACCTGTAATATATATAAGGGGAGATAGCTGACCTGTAGTAAAACAAATGATTTGCATACAGACTTCAGTATGTTTAAACATCTTTCAGAAACATAACTTTTCAATCAAGTATTTTGGCCCACCCCTAACTGAAAATTTAAACATGCATGTAAGGGGTGTTCCACCATTATTTGAAATTTTTAAAACTCAAAATTTATCAAGTTTGCTCCATCTCCTGTTCCCCAGCTGTGTTCAAGCTTTGAAGTATTTTACCCTGAATTAAACCAAAAAGTTCTACAAGTACGAAAGTTACCGGAACGAAATGTCTCGGCCAATTCACACTTAAGGTGCTTGCAATGTAAATCTTCCAGCTTAGTATGCTAAAATTTCACATAATTCGAAAAAAAATCTCCATCTATAGACTATACTTAATTTGCAAGGGGTGATTCACATCAAGGTTTTTTTTCTTCTCATTGTTGCAGTTAACTTGACAAAGTTTAAAAAATAATTCAACAATCAATTCTTAAAATAGAATTGCCTTATATATAGGAAAAAAGTATTTTAAATGTATAAATTAAGAAAAGAAAAAAGCTTTTTAATAGAGCCAATAATTTATTGTTTATTTAGTAAATCAATAATGATTGTCTGTAGCGAAAACTAAAAGTTGAAACCAATATTTAATTTTCTAGTAGCAAACTAAACTTTGTTGAAGAACTGATAAATAAAAGTCCTCAGGAACAGCATATCCAGATTTCAACTTTTTTGTTTCTGCGTTTGCCTTAATTTTGAAAGTGAATTTTGATGAAAATCAATTATATTTGATAATAAATAGAGAGCCACACAGTTAATTCGTATTGTATGCATACCAAAATAAAGCCTTCCTTCAAAATAAACAAAATAAAATTTCTATTCCTATAAAAAGTCCAAACATTTTTTTTTTTTAAATATACTAAAAATAATTTTCTCTGGAATATAATCGAAACTAAACGAAGGAAGGAAAAATATAATTCATATGCTAATTAATGTTTAAAGAAAAAATTAATATTGGCAAATAAATTTTATCTGTCAATATGTTTTATACTCAATCAAGTCTTCATGAACTTTTTATTACATTTGTATTAAGACTTCATGCACTTGTTAAATGTAAAATCATAAATATTCCATAAAGTTAGCTATAGGATTCCTGCCAAAAATGTGTGGTTCCTGAAGAACAGTGTCAGATTTTTTTTTATGAAGCATGGATGTCAGACTCAGAAATCAAGTTTATATTTTACTTCATCTTGTAATTGTGGTCTATCATAAATTCACTGCTACTTAAAGTCAAAATATCTATATTTTTTTGGACCATTCTTGGAAGTTACTTAAACTCTGACAAAAACAGGACTAATTTTACATTGTGACCTTGTGCACTCCTTCAGAAAACAAAAAGTTAACACAAAAGTTAGAACAATATATTTTTTCAAGTTTGAGGTATTTTGTGGATGCCATTTTAAAAGGACTCTTAAAAAATAATAAAACTAGGGACTGTCTCAATAGGTCAAAGTTATTTTTTCGAAATATCATCTTTCTTAACAAAGCAGTGTTATCCTCTCCTTAAAAGTTCATGAAAATAGATTTCTTAAACTGCTCTTCATACATATAGAAAATCGATGTCTTAAACTGCTCTCCATACATATAGAAAATAGATGTCTTAAACTGCTCTCCATACACTTATAGAAAATAGATGTCTTAAACTGCTTTCCATACATATAGAAACTTGACAGCAATAGAAATAGTCTTTGCTGATTTTGAGATATTATATTTACATGTACATGATGTTTGAAATCTAACAGTTTCAATTTCATTTCTAATTGATTCAACAATTTTAATTATTGCAAAAAAAACAACAAGTCTAAGGATTTCAATTTCAATTTATGAATGTACCTTTAACAAATATTACAGGCTCGTGTTTAATATTTATAAGATGTGTTCACATTTACGAGATATTTCAAACGAACTTTAAGTCACAAAATGTTTTGTATGAAAAAATCTTAATTCTAATATTAAACTGACATCAAAGAATATTTTTTTCTTGAAAAAAAAATTCAGATAATATTTCAGTATTTTGATATGAAACTATTTCTATTGGGTCTTGTCCACTAAAACATTGAACATGGTAAGGAAAACTATTCTTTCATATTGTCCTGCATACAATTGCATGAAACATATCAAAGAATGTCTTTCTCTCCTTAGTTTGAGACAGTCCCTTATTTTAGTTTGAGACAGTCCCTTATTTTAAATTGAGCCAGTCCCTTACTTTAAATTAAAAACATACAAACAAATATTTCATAAGATAATATTATATACAAAGTTAATAAAAACAACCCATGATAATTTCATATGTTATAAAATGTTACGTTTACAGAGGAAGCTGGGATCTATGTATGGCAAAGCTTTGATCTATGTTGCAATGAAGCCTGAATCTAAGTTATATAGAAGCTTATTTGTTTGAACTACTTAACTCTATACAGATATGTCTCTTAAGGTTATCATTAAACTGATAAAAAAGTTCATTCTTGATGGGCAATATTTTTGAGAAGTTCATAAGGAATTTTTAAATAGGTCTTCATTTTAACTCTAATGTTTCTGTTTAGAAGCTACAAAAATAGTATCTATACAAACCAGATTTTGTTTTCCTTTGACAAGGATAATTCTATAGATTAGTTGGACATTTCAACTAAGCCTAAACAATGCTGATATATTTTTGCCCATTAATTCGTAAGCCATTCTGTTTACACACATCATTTGTTTACAAACAAATATGACAAAGACACCACATAAATGATCGATGAATATAATTTAAGAATTTTACAATCAGTACATAAGGCACCATCATAGAAAAGTAATTTACATATTTAGCAATGGTTTTAACACTTTCTGTTGTCAAATAATGCCACAATTAATCAATTTATTCACACCATGATTTCATTAAAAACAATTTAAATAAGGAAAAAATTTGGGAATATTTTCACATATTAAAAATGTTATTCTGTTCGGATATGGAGAATTCATAATTAATTGTGGCACAATTTGTACAATTCCCAGGATAAATTGAATGTAATCACAAAACATCAATGTAATATTAAAAGGGTCATCTCAAAATTCCTCTAAGGACTAAAAGGGTTTTATCATAATTGTTTTCAGACACAATTCCGTTTAAGAGAACTTGAAAGATGACCTTTTAATACTGCTTATGCTTCCTTCCCTTTCACACCTTGTGACATATTCTTTTAGAGGCAACAAAAAATTTGAAACATAATTTTACACAAAACTACACTTTACCATGTTTACAGCTTATTAGTAACAAAATAAGGTACAGTTTTATAAAGTAATGATCTGCATACATAATTAGACAGAAGATAGGTTTAGAAAACTATCGCATAAGAACATTTCGTTAAAAAATTTATATAACTAAAATAGAAACATTATAAAAACTATTAAAATCACAAATTTGTTGAGGTAAAAAAACATCTTGGTACACTCAATCATCACAACATTCCAGGGTCAAGTGCAGTAAATTCTTAAAATATATTTATTTGAAAAATTATCAAACAGCAGTAAATTCTTAAGAGTATTTCTACTTGTCAAGAAAATTATTATCAATTTTGAATTTTTGTTTACTGGATATCATGGATATGCATTTCTGAAGTTGGAAATTATCATAATTAATATATGCCTTATTTTGGTTGACAAGTTTTTTTTAATTGATAGAGGGTGCACTTTTGATTGATACAAACACTTGCTTAAAGCTATTCATATAAATTTTAGAAAATACTGCACTTAAATTTTAACACACTAGCAATCTGTCAAACAGTGAGGAGCATAGGTTTCCTTCCTGAGACAAACTGTGACACTTAAACCAAGCCTATTTCTGTCACTTCATCTTCAACTCTTGTATATTGTTGTGGAAACTGTTAACTTTTGGGTTGCTGTCTCATTTGCATATATATATATATATATATTAATAAATGGAGAAAAAATAATATAATTAACACAAGCCCTGAAGGATTAATTTGCAATAGAATTATTTTTTTTATTTCACAAAAGCTAGTAATTACAATGCAGAATTTTAGAAATTTGTTTGAGGATACCCCTTTGGCTCATCATTAGATATTGATATAGATAACCTGAATTTGGATTTGGCTTCACACCAATTTTCAAAGCAAATTGGTTTTCTTGTCTAAAGACTTAAACCCTTTTCGAGTAATCAGTAATCAGACAAAATGCTTAACATTGATTTGATCTAAAGAATGTTCTATTCACCGTAATTTGATGTTTGAACTCTTAAAGATGGAGATGAGGCTTGGAAGATTTTGATGGCATATCAATTGTAAATTAACAGCCTTGTTTGTGCCTGATTTGAACATTGAAAACCAGCCTGATATAAGTACAGGAGTATTTCATGTCTCAGGAAGGAATAGCTCTGTTTAGAAGATTGACATTTTCGATGTATTTATCTATGAAATAACATAACTACATCACACGTCACATTTTTTGGCACAGTTTCAGTACCTGTCGCACAGTGTGAATGCACCTCAACATTTTTTAAATAACATGCATTTTGCTTATTGAAGCTCTGTCACATGTCACAACCTTTATAAAATTCCTTTGTCCAATCCCATTGCAGCTTACTATTCACTGCAGAGCAGCTACTTCCTGTGATGGTAATTCTTCAGCAATATATAAATTTTCTTGCATATACAAAACTGAAAATAGCACTCAGTTAATTAATAGTTATCACCATGTAGTTAGGTTTTTCTCCTTGATATTCAAGGTCAATTAGGGTTTATATCCCTAGTAACCACAATTAGGGGTTTCCACCTCTGTAACCAAGGTCAAATTAATTAAATAGCCTATACTAGGAAGAGTCTGTATTTTGTGCATTTCGTAAAAATGTATAACAATTGTCCACTTTTGCTAAAGCCTCAAAAAATGGTATAAGGTCACGTAATTCTGTGTCCTCCATATCATCAAACCAGGACTGTACAGGCACCTGTAAAAATAGGTTAAAGAATGGATTAAACTGAAACAAAACTGTACAGGCACCTGTCAAAATAGGTTAAAGAATGGATTAAAACTAAACCAAAATTGTACAGGCACCTGTCAAAATTATATAAAGGATTACAATCATAGTATGTAGTTACTTGATATAGTAAAAGATCTCTTTTTAATTTGTCATTTGGTCAATTGTTCTATTTTGTTTTTTTTTTGTTTTTAAACCAAGCTTTTTCAGAAACATATATATGTATATATCTGGTTGTGTAGTAGTCATTCTCTAAGTAAGAACTTTTTTATTGAGATAAAGTAACATGATATTGACATCACATTTTATCATGCTTCAGCCAAAATTATTTAGATGTATGGTCACTGGCCTGTTATCTACAAATCTATAATCTTCTGGAGTTATCTCCCCTTCACCTTCATCATGTTTATACATGTATTCAGTGGCAATTAAACTTTTCTATCTAATAGATAAAGATAAAGTTTCAAATAAATTTCTTTGCAAACATCCCTAGACGACTTTTGTATCATGAAATATTTTTTTCTGTTTGAATGGTTGTAATTTTTGGGGCTCTTTAGCATGTTTTGTGTAAGCCAATTGCAAGGCTCCATGTTGAACACCGTACTTTGACCTGTAATGGTTTACTTTTACACATTGTTACATTGATAGAGAGTTGTCTCATTGGCACTCATACCTCATCTTCTTGGTATCTAATATCGATTTGGTAAGATATCAGTAAATTGTATTTTCCTTCACAAGTTGCTTAACCTTGAAACCATTTTATCATGCACACAATTTGACAATATATAAAACATTCCACCAATTATCACAATGTCTGTCTACTACACCTCACCCTCAATACCCAAAACCTCCATTGTCTACTACACCCCACCCTCAATGCCCAAACCCTCCATAAGTATTGACATCATTTAACAATAGGAAGATAAAGAAGCCAGGTTCATTACTAACTTCTAAACATTTCTTTTCATTACCAAAATTTGTTAGATGGTAGATGTTAAAAATATTTTGTGCCTCTAACACAGGGGTTTCATTATCTTTCATGTTGACTGGTACTTTCCACGTTTCTAGGTGGTACTTTTCAATTTATTCCATGAATATCTTATATAAAAATTTCTACATTTAGGCGGTACTTGTCAATAGCATAGGAGGGTAGAAGTACTGGGTACCGCCTCCTAATGAATGGCCTGCTAACAAACTTTTTAGGGATTGACTTCATAAACTAATCCATGAGTCTTAAAATGAGGAAGGAGAACTATCTGCTTTCTACATTCCCCCCCTCCCCACATAACAAATACTCACAGCATTGTCTGGATGGAAGATAAAGGAGACAGGAGAATTATCTACTATCTACTTTTTACACCCCCCCCCCCCACACTTAACAAATACTCACAGCTTTGGCTGGATGGAAGATATAGGAGGAAGGATAATTATCTACACCCCCACTCCACTTTACAAATACTCACAGCATTGTCTGGATGGAAGATATAGGAGGCAGGAGAATTATCTACGGTCTCCTTTATACACCCCCCACTTAACAAATACTCACAGCTTTGGCTGGATGGAAGATATAGGAGGCAGGAGAATTATCTACTGTCTCCTTTATACACCCCCCACTTAACAAATACTCACAGCTTTGGCTGGATGGAAGATATAGGAGGCAGGAGAATTATCTACTGTCTCCTTTATACACCCCCCACTTAACAAATACTCACAGCTTTGGCTGGATGGAAGATATAGGAGGCAGGAGAATTATCTACTGTCTCCTTTATACACCCCCCACTTAACAAATACTCACAGCTTTGGCTGGATGGAAGATATAGGAGGCAGGAGAATTATCTACTGTCTCCTTTATACACCCCCCACTTAACAAATACTCACAGCATTGTCTGGATGGAAGATATAGGAGGCAGGAGAATTATCTACTGTCTCCTTTATACACCCCCACTTAACAAATACTCACAGCTTTGGCTGGATGGAAGATATAGGAGGCAGGAGAATTATCTACTGTCTCCTTTATACACCCCCCACTTAACAAATACTCACAGCTTTGGCTGGATGGAAGATATAGGAGGCAGGAGAATTATCTACTGTCTCCTTTATACACCCCCACATAACAAATACTCACAGCATTGTCTGGATGGAAGATATAGGAGGCAGGAGAATTGTCTACTATCACAACTTGGCTTAGTTCTCTTCCTAACCGACTTAAGTCCTGTTAGTAATAGAAAATTGTACATATTACTTAAATATGCAAATTAAGGAATTAAATCATGTTTTGGTTACAGAAACTATGCTCTGACATGTGTTAGTGTTTGTTTTTCTCATTTAGTTCACATGTATGTTTTCTTTCTTTCTTTCTTTTTTTTTTTTTTTTTATTTTAATATGCCATCTCTATAGGATAGGCATTGTCTTTTTCTTCTTTTGTTAACTACTTTCTTTTTATAACTTCTACTTGATCTCAGAAGCCTGTTAAATTTTTATACAAAGGAACAAAAATATCAAGTTCTCTACTTTGCCATGTATGTAACATTCTATCCCCAATACAAAAATAAATAAATGTTGATACATAGAGATTGCCAAAATTCAAATATGAAACATAACTTTTTATTCATGACTTGTTCTAGCTATTGAATTGCATGTAACATAACTATCCCAGATAGAACAATACTACACATTTGTTGGTGCATAGGGTTTTTCCTGGAAATTCAAATTGTAGGCATAATTTAGGGTTAATTCATGGCTTGAGCCAAAAGAAAGGTCAGCAAATCTACACAGTGTTTATTGATTTCAACATAAAATTGCAATTTTCATTATAATCATGATAATACATACCTTTACATAATTCCCCCGATGAAAGACACATGATTCCCTGAAGAGACGAGACCTAAAAACTCCCCATTTATCCAGTAAATCTGCTACTGGATCCGCATACTGCAAAACAAAAAACTCAACTTTATCAAAATTTTATTTTCCCTTTTTAATTTGATTTTGAAGCTATTACAAATTGAGAATAAAATAGTCCAACAAATGTTTGGTACTAAATAACAGACAAATGTTTAACTAGTCTTCAATCAAACAATCTTTTGAAACATATCCATGAGTAGCTATTAAAATATGAAGATGTATAATGCTACTTTTATGATATTATGTATTTTTCATATCAAAAGACTCATCTTTTCACTGTACAAGTGGCATGAACGACACTTAAATTGATTTTGGTGGTTTGAGGTAGCTGTCGTACTGAAGTTCACTACATACATGACATATATGACATAGCTCCTAATTATTTGTATTTTTAGTATTCATATGAAATAATTAGGGTTACATATTAACCATGTTTTAATTTGGTGTCTAGTCTTGTAATGCCCTGATACCGATACAGACATTCCTGAAGATTTACCTCACGTTCAGGGTGCTCAAAATCAAATGTTAAGAAATATTTAATCCATGCTGAAAAGATAAACCTAACCTATGCAAACTCCCTGTGCCTTATGATAGGTATGCTTGTCTTTATCTTATTTTGTTGTCTGGTGTTGCACTTCTCAAATTTTTTGGGGGTTTTGAAAACAGTCTTAACCTTTTGATAAAATTTTAAGATGCCAAAGTTATTTTGATCACAATATCATTATTTATGCAATGCAGGATCATATGTAATATATATATATATATATAAAATATCCAAAAGTAACAGATGTTAAGGAGCAATTTATCCTAGCAGTAAAAAGGGAACAAAAACCTATGATGCAGTAATTTCAGAACTCCTCTGGTTTCTACATAGTTCTTACTTTTGCTAAACTTGCAGTAAATAACACACATTCAAATAGTTCTCCCATTTTCTTTAGGTACTCATCTACATAAGGCCTCTTTAAAACATATACCTGCAAATAAAAAAAACAAATATGAAATGTTTTTATGTAACTATCGTTTCATATTCAAGTGATTGTCATAAGTAAGTAACCTGCTAAACAGTATGGGTTTTCTCTTTGTTGAAGGTCATACAATAAGTCTGATGGATAGTTGTCTCATTGGTTATTATACCATATCATCTTATTTTTTATCCTGGACAGTAGATAATTTCTATCATCTGATGTCTGTCTCATCTAAATGTTTCTGATATTTGGAGGATTGGTTTTAGACTTTTTATTGTTTCTGTTTTTATTAAAAAAAATTATGGACTTGTCATGATTAACAACTCGACATATATATAACATAGACAGTGTCTATTGCTGAGACAACACATTGCTGTTTCTGCTGGTTATTTTATTGTGTCTTTGGGTTGCTGTCTCCTTATGTAGTTACTGTATACATCACATCTCTACCTCAATCTTAAAATGTACACATCCTATTCATGCTTTATTTTAATGTACAATGTGTATTTTTTAACTGAATCATAGATTTCCTTGGCATGGCCTTATTACAATTATAAACATCCATTTAAATGAAATAATACCCTTTCCTTTTATCCCTATTATCCAAAAAAGAAAGTTAAAAACAACATTTCTCTGGTACCCATTGTTAATCAACAGACCGTAAACCAGATGGGATTACTGTATTATTCAATAGATGACACATTGTCTACTGATCTTGAACAGGGATTTACAAAAGTAACAGGAGATATCTGTACTATACACCACCATATAAAAACAAGATGAACCTTGAGCTATGCTCACTTATGATACCCTACTTCCTGTCAGAATTCCCTTAACAGGAGATATCTGCACTATTCACCACCCCAGGAATGAACAAACAAGATGAACCTTGAGCCATGGTCACTAATTAGACCCCCCTTCTGATTAGTATTCAGTTAACAGGCCTAGCAGACCTCTACACTACATATCACCCCACGATTAAAGTCACAAGATGAACCTTCAGCCATGGTCACTTAAATTATACCCCTCTTATGTTCAGTATTCAGTTAACAGGAGATACACCCCAGGAATGAAGTCACAAGATAAACCTTCAGCCATGGTCCCTCATGATACCCCTCTTATGTTCAGTATTCAGTTAACAGGAGATACACCCCAGGAATGAAGTCACAAGATAAACCTTCAGCCATGGTCCCTCATGATACCCCTCTTATGTTCAGTATTCAGTTAACAGGAGATACACCCCAGGAATGAAGTCACAAGAGAAACCTTGAGCCATGGTCCCTCATGATACCCCTCTTATGTTCAGTATTCAGTTAACAGGAGATACACCCCAGGAATGAAGTCACAAGAGAAACCTTGAGCCATAGTCCCTCATGATACCCCTCTTATGTTCAGTATTCAGTTAACAGGAGATACACCCCAGGAATGAAGTCACAAGAGAAACCTTCAGCCATGGTCCCTCATGATACCCCTCTTATGTTCAGTATTCAGTTAACAGGAGATACACCCCAGGAATGAAGTCACAAGATAAACCTTGAGCCATAGTCCCTCATGATACCATTCTTATGTTCAGTATTCAGTTAACAGGAGATACACCCCAGGAATGAAGTCACAAGATAAACCTTCAGCCATAGTCCCTCATGATACCCCTCTTATGTTCAGTATTCAGTTAACAGGAGATACATCCCAGGAATGAAGTCACAAGATAAACCTTCAGCCATAGTCCCTCATGATACCCCTCTTATGTTCAGTATTCAGTTAACAGGAGATACATCCCAGGAATGAAGTCACAAGAGAAACCTTCAGCCATAGTCCCTCATGATACCCCTCTTATGTTCAGTATTCAGTTAACAGGAGATACATCCCAGGAATGAAGTCACAAGATAAACCTTCAGCCATAGTCCCTCATGATACCCCTCTTATGTTCAGTATTCAGTTAACAGGAGATACACCCCAGGAATGAAGTCACAAGATAAACCTTCAGCCATTGTCCCTCATGATACCCCTCTTATGTTCAGTATTCAGTTAACAGGAGATACACCCCAGGAATGAAGTCACAAGATAAACCTTCAGCCATAGTCCCTCATGATACCCCTCTTATGTTCAGTATTCAGTTAACAGGAGATACACCCCAGGAATGAAGTCACAAGATAAACCTTGAGCCATGGTCCCTCATGATACCCCTCTTATGTTCAGTATTCAGTTAACAGGAGATACACCCCAGGAATGAGGTCACAAGATAAACCTTGAGCCATAGTCCCTCATGATACCCCTCTTATGTTCAGTATTCAGTTAACAGGAGATACACCCCAGGAATGAAGTCACAAGATAAACCTTCAGCCATAGTCCCTCATGATACCCCTCTTATGTTCAGTATTCAGTTAACAGGAGATACATCCCAGGAATGAAGTCACAAGATAAACCTTCAGCCATAGTCCCTCATGATACCCCTCTTATGTTCAGTATTCAGTTAACAGGAGATACACCCCAGGAATGAGGTCACAAGATAAACCTTGAGCCATAGTCCCTCATGATACCCCTCTTATGTTCAGTATTCAGTTAACAGGAGATACATCCCAGGAATGAAGTCACAAGATAAACCTTCAGCCATAGTCCCTCATGATACCCCTCTTATGTTCAGTATTCAGTTAACAGGAGATACATCCCAGGAATGAAGTCACAAGATAAACCTTCAGCCATAGTCCCTCATGATACCCCTCTTATGTTCAGTATTCAGTTAACAGGAGATACATCCCAGGAATGAAGTCACAAGAGAAACCTTCAGCCATAGTCCCTCATGATACCCCTCTTATGTTCAGTATTCAGTTAACAGGAGATACACCCCAGGAATGAAGTCACAAGATAAACCTTCAGCCATAGTCCCTCATGATACCCCTCTTATGTTCAGTATTCAGTTAACAGGAGATACACCCCAGGAATGAAGTCACAAGATAAACCTTGAGCCATTGTCCCTCATGATACCCCTCTTATGTTCAGTATTCAGTTAACAGGAGATACATCCCAGGAATGAAGTCACAAGAGAAACCTTGAGCCATAGTCCCTCATGATACCCCTCTTATGTTCAGTATTCAGTTAACAGGAGATACACCCCAGGAATGAAGTCACAAGAGAAACCTTCAGCCATAGTCCCTCATGATACCCCTCTTATGTTCAGTATTCAGTTAACAGGAGATACACCCCAGGAATGAAGTCACAAGATAAACCTTCAGCCATGGTCCCTCATGATACCCCTCTTATGTTCAGTATTCAGTTAACAGGAGATACACCCCAGGAATGAAGTCACAAGAGAAACCTTGAGCCATAGTCCCTCATGATACCCCTCTTATGTTCAGTATTCAGTTAACAGGAGATACATCCCAGGAATGAAGTCACAAGATAAACCTTGAGCCATGGTCCCTCATGATACCCCTCTTATGTTCAGTATTCAGTTAACAGGAGATACACCCCAGGAATGAAGTCACAAGATAAACCTTCAGCCATGGTCCCTCATGATACCCCTCTTATGTTCAGTATTCAGTTAACAGGAGATACACCCCAGGAATGAAGTCACAAGAGAAACCTTGAGCCATAGTCCCTCATGATACCCCTCTTATGTTCAGTATTCAGTTAACAGGAGATACATCCCAGGAATGAAGTCACAAGATAAACCTTGAGCCATGGTCCCTCATGATACCCCTCTTATGTTCAGTATTCAGTTAACAGGAGATACACCCCAGGAATGAAGTCACAAGATAAACCTTCAGCCATGGTCCCTCATGATACCCCTCTTATGTTCAGTATTCAGTTAACAGGAGATACACCCCAGGAATGAGGTCACAAGATAAACCTTCAGCCATAGTCCCTCATGATACCCCTCTTATGTTCAGTATTCAGTTAACAGGAGATACATCCCAGGAATGAAGTCACAAGAGAAACCTTCAGCCATAGTCCCTCATGATACCCCTCTTATGTTCAGTATTCAGTTAACAGGAGATACACCCCAGGAATGAAGTCACAAGATAAACCTTCAGCCATGGTCCCTCATGATACCCCTCTTATGTTCAGTATTCAGTTAACAGGAGATACACCCCAGGAATGAAGTCACAAGAGAAACCTTGAGCCATAGTCCCTCATGATACCCCTCTTATGTTCAGTATTCAGTTAACAGGAGATACATCCCAGGAATGAAGTCACAAGATAAACCTTGAGCCATGGTCCCTCATGATACCCCTCTTATGTTCAGTATTCAGTTAACAGGAGATACACCCCAGGAATGAAGTCACAAGAGAAACCTTCAGCCATGGTCCCTCATGATACCCCTCTTATGTTCAGTATTCAGTTAACAGGAGATACACCCCAGGAATGAAGTCACAAGAGAAACCTTGAGCAATGGTCCCTCACGATACCCCTCTTATGTTCAGTATTCAGTTAACAGGAGATACACCCCAGGAATGAAGTCACAAGAGAAACCTTCAGCCATGGTCCCTCATGATACCCCTCTTATGTTCAGTATTCAGTTAACAGGAGATACATCCCAGGAATGAAGTCACAAGAGAAACCTTCAGCCATTGTCCCTCATGATACCCCTCTTATGTTCAGTATTCAGTTAACAGGAGATACATCCCAGGAATGAAGTCACAAGAGAAACCTTCAGCCATAGTCCCTCATGATACCCCTCTTATGTTCAGTATTCAGTTAACAGGAGATACATCCCAGGAATGAAGTCACAAGAGAAACCTTCAGCCATGGTCCCTCATGATACCCCTCTTATGTTCAGTATTCAGTTAACAGGAGATACACCCCAGGAATGAAGTCACAAGATAAACCTTCAGCCATGGTCCCTCATGATACCCCTCTTATGTTCAGTATTCAGTTAACAGGAGATACATCCCAGGAATGAAGTCACAAGATAAACCTTCAGCCATAGTCCCTCGTGATACCCCTCTTATGTTCAGTATTCAGTTAACAGGAGATACACCCCAGGAATGAAGTCACAAGAGAAACCTTGAGCAATGGTCCCTCACGATACCCCTCTTATGTTCAGTATTCAGTTAACAGGAGATACATCCCAGGAATGAAGTCACAAGAGAAACCTTCAGCCATTGTCCCTCATGATACCCCTCTTATGTTCAGTATTCAGTTAACAGGAGATACATCCCAGGAATGAAGTCACAAGAGAAACCTTCAGCCATAGTCCCTCATGATACCCCTCTTATGTTCAGTATTCAGTTAACAGGAGATACATCCCAGGAATGAAGTCACAAGAGAAACCTTCAGCCATGGTCCCTCATGATACCCCTCTTATGTTCAGTATTCAGTTAACAGGAGATACACCCCAGGAATGAAGTCACAAGATAAACCTTGAGCCATGGTCCCTCATGATACCCCTCTTATGTTCAGTATTCGGTTAACAGGAGATACACCCCAGGAATGAAGTCACAAGAGAAACCTTCAGCCATAGTCCCTCATGATACCCCTCTTAGTTATGTTCAGTATTCAGTTAACAGGAGATACATCCCAGGAATGAGGTCATAAGATAAACCTTGAGCCATGGTCCCTCATGATACCCCTCTTATGTTCAGTATTCAGTTAACAGGAGATACATCCCAGGAATGAAGTCACAAGATAAACCTTCAGCCATAGTCCCTCATGATACCCCTCTTATGTTCAGTATTCAGTTAACAGGAGATACACCCCAGGAATGAGGTCACAAGATAAACCTTGAGCCATGGTCCCTCATGATACCCCTCTTATGTTCAGTATTCAGTTAACAGGAGATACACCCAGGAATGAGGTCACAAGATAAACCTTGAGCCATAGTCCCTCATGATACCCCTCTTATGTTCAGTATTCAGTTAACAGGAGATACATCCCAGGAATGAGGTCACAAGATAAACCTTGAGCCATGGTCCCTCATGATACCCCTCTTATGTTCAGTATTCAGTTAACAGGAGATACACCCCAGGAATGAAGTCACAAGATAAACCTTGAGCCATAGTCCCTCATGATACCCCTCTTATGTTCAGTATTCAGTTAATGGGAGATATCTGCACTATACACCACCCTAGGAATGATCAAACAAAATGGACCATGAGCTATGGTCACTCATTGTACCTCCCCTCCCACTCCTTCACAGACAGTTTGTGTGATGAATGTGAAAATTTCATATAGATTGTTAGCATAGTCACAGGATAATTTATACAAGATGAACTGTCAGTTATACTTACTTCAATTTCAACCCCCCACCCCCAAAAAATCAATCAAACAGAAAGTTGGTGAGAGATGAATATGAAACTGCATCATAGTGTATAGCATGGTCGCAATATTGTCTCATACTATATAAATCTAAGGCAGTTTGAACTTATGGTCACCGAGATAAATGACACATAAATTTCACACATTGCCATGATATACATGAAATATCTGATGTCCCATTGGTAAAACTTTTTCAGGGCAGTCTGTGCCAAACTGTTTAAGGGTATGTCTGACGGAAAGAGAAATTTGGACTTTTCTACTATATATTCAGCCAAAATATTTTTAAATTTCTGTCTGTCCGAATGATTTTTTGTCTGACATTTTGTCAGTCAAACAGCGTTTGGGATACACTGCTGTCAGAGGGTCAGTCAAATACCCCACTATATTTCTTCTGTGAACTATTGACTTATAGTTTGTATGGTTTATTCCATTAATCTTTGAACTAGTTATGTAAGATTTAAAAGTTCTATTAACTTTACAATCAACCCATTATAGAGTCTTAACTCGACAGACCAAAAACAGTATGACCAAATGTTACAACATGATATTTAAATGTAAAAATCAATTTATTATGTATAGACTTTCACTGTGAAAGCATTTGTATAAATATTGTGTATTCAAAAGACTTTAAATGGATACAAGTACATTTAAACTTGAATATCTGAATAATAAATAACTTCAGATTTGAGTTGTATTATATTTCTGTACCTCATTATCAAGGTATAAAATCTATCACAAAAGTTACAGAATCTGTAAATTACACAAGCATGTGATAAGGGTGAAAATATTTGCATTCTAAATTACTTTTCCTTTAAATACAAATCTTTACCTATGATTTTACAACTAACTTTTCATATTCAAGTTTCTTGAATGCAATCTTTAGATCAAAAATATTAAAGAATAGAGAAATATTGCCTAAAATATAACAATATCTAGCGAAAGTACAAACACTTTTATTTGAAATCGTTAATTGGCTCACAATTTCTGTATTTATTACACTCATTTCATAGAGATGGAAGCAGTTTTATTGAGTGAAGGGAAGGATTCAATTGTGACATAGCTGCTGAAATTTGCTATTGGCAACTTTATATAGGAAGTTGTAACTATTGCGGGGGAGTTTAATGGCCTTGACTACCAACGAGGGACTTGCACAGAGTCTGAAGTGATTATAGAATTTCTAACTACCAACGAGGGACTTGCACAGAGTCTGAAGTGATTATAGAATTTCTAACAATAATAGTCTAAGAACAAGCAAACGTGTCACATTTGAAAATAAAAACAAAAGCTCCCAAGTTTATACTATTGTTGAACGAGTTAAACAAAACTATCCAAAGATTTTTAATTTAGAAATAATTGATGCAAGCTATATATTTTATTGTAGTTTTAACATGGGTAGGCATTATATTCGTGATTATCTTTGCCTGAGCGATAGTCAGTCAAATCAGCAAGGTCCAAAAAAATAAGTTATCCAACCTGATCTAGATACTGGACATTTGTTACTCATTGATAGCACCTGTCACAGTATTAAGTAACGTTTGGACTTGTGCCATGGTTGGGGGTATTTAACCATGATTTACCTGGGATATTTTACACAAGATCAGTCATTTAAACTGTAGAAGGTGGACATGTTCTACAAATTTGTATTGTATATATATAGATAAAAGTGGAAATATTCCAATAGATAAAAGTGGAAATATTCCAATGTCCAGTTGTTCTGTTACAACTGTATATTTCAAACATGTTCTACAAATTTTGTTATTTGTGTTGTACGGTATAGCTAAAGTGGCATAGCTAAAGTGGTATAGATAAAGTGGCATAGATAAAATAACATAGCTAAAGTGGCATAGATAAAATAACATAGCTAAAGTGGCATAGATAAAATGACATAGCTAAAGTGGCATAGATAAAATGACATAGCTAAAGTGGAAATGTTCTTATGTCAAGTTGTTCTCTTACATTTCTTGTAATAGCTTAGAAGATGGCTGAGCACTCAAAAAAATATATTACACATGTATATTACATTTCTTTTTCATTTGTAGACTTTAAGTACAAACATCCAGCATTTGTTACCTTTGAATTGTTTTACATTTTGCTATGTCAGGGACTTTTATAGCTTGCTATGCAGTTTTGCTCATTGTTGAAGGCCATACAGTGGCTTACGTTTAATTCAAAAGATTGGCACTCCTCCATGATTGCTCAACTGTGTAACTGGACACTAAGCAAGCATCAACAATGATCAATAAATGAATCAACCATGAAACAAGCTGTTTTAGGATAGAGTCAAACAAGAATGTGTTTATAGTATACATAGCCCTATCACACTATAATTTTTTATGTTCAGTGGACCCTGAAGTTGGGGCCTAAACTCTTTGGCATTATAATTAGAAAGACCATATCATAGGGAACATGTGTTCTAAGTTTCAAGTTGATTGGACTAAAACTTCATCAAAAACTACCTTGACCAAAAAACTTTAACTTGAAGTGGGACAGACGGATGTACAGACCAACTAACGGACACAAAGACAGAAAAACGTAATGCCCAAAGGTGGGGCATATAAAAACAAGATGTCTGTGTAAGATTTTCCCACTTAGTCAAACAAATAACACTTATGTATCTACCTTTATAGTATTATAGGGAATAGGGAATCATGTAAATTCCAACGTTAGGCCTTGAATCTGCCTAATGTTTATTATCAAATGACAACTTGTATGTACAACATGTTCAAGGCCAATAACAGACAACCATGACTGTGTTGCACTCTTAATATCAAACAAGTATTATATCACCTAATTGACTCAATTATTGTTCTCAGAACAATTTTTTCTGTTTGATATGGTGCTTTTCTTAGATAAATTTGTTCAGCCCTACATAATTTCCTTAAGAATCTTTGTTCTAAACAATACCATATTAATAAATGTTCCTGTTGAAACAATGATTCTACATCCTTTATTTAGTCAGAAACAAGTTCTGTAATACATACACTAGTTTCATTTCCAGTGGAAATAATATTATTAGTTACACAGTGTGCAATTGTCCTAATACGAGAATTTATCAGGTCAATAAAATTCGTATTAGGACAATTGAACACTGTGTAACGAATTTATCCTGATTTTGTTATATTACATATTATTATATTCAAATTCAATTTTAGGACAATATCAATTATATATTTTAGATATTTAAACTAAAACTGTGAAAAAATTTAAAATATTATGACTCAATTTTTTATTTTTTTTTATTAGGTCAATGGTATAAGGGAGATAATTCCAATTGACGTAATAAATAAGGGAGATAATTCCAATTGATGTGATAAAAAATTGTACTGAAATTTATTATGACAATATCTGCCAATCAAAATGCGAGAAATTACTCTTAATCAGGATAATACAGATTATCATCCTTCTCTACGCTTATATCCCCCTGCTCTGTCGCTCCGTAATTCTCGTATCAAGGCTTCAATGCATTATCAGCAATGTCACAAGGTGAAAGGAGAAATTATCAAGCTTGCTTTGGTCAAGTATAAAACTGTCTTATGAAGAGGAAATAGACCAGTAATAGAACAATAAACAGATAACCAGGTTATCTGTGTATAGATATCGTAAAATATCAGCCGCTCAACATAATGTAAAACTTTTTTAGCTTGTTCGCTGCGCTCACTGGCCAAAAAGGTTCACATTGTGGCTCGCGGCTGATATTTTAGGATATCAATGTGTAGAAAACCTGATAATCTATACATATTTTGAAATTATATTATGGAGGAACTTTCACTTCATGACATGCTGAATACCATACACACTAAGTCAGGAATCTGTTGTTCAGTTGTTGATGTGGGTCATAAACTTGTGTTTCTTATTTCTTCTTTTTTATATATAGATTTGACTGTTGCTTATCCTGTTTGAATGGTTTTACACTAGTAATTTTTTTGGGGTCCTTTATAGCTTGCTGTTCGGTGTGAGCTAAGGCTCTGTGTTGAAAACTGAACCTTGACTTATAATGGTTTACTTTTATAAATTGCGACTTGGATGGAAAGTTGTCTCCTTGGCACTCATTACACATCTTCTTATATCTATATATAAGACATATGACCTCTCGTACTTTAAGATTTGTTTTACACTTTTTATTAAGATATTTCAGTGCTGCTGGCTTATTTGCTTATATATTTCATTTCAGCTTGTTACAGAAATATTATTTTGTTAGTATTCAGTCTACAAGAAAAACTTTTGAATCTACAGGACAGAAACTGAATTTTATAAAAATTTTAGTATAGATTGAGTGCGAAGACTTATATATTTAGATATATATAAATATAAATTTTCAACAAATTGCTAATTTTCTATAAGCTTATGAGTAAAACCATGAAATCAAATATCCATGATTTTTTTTTTTTTTATCCATGAAAATTACATGAATTGGTAGCCACAAAAAATAAATAAATCCACAGTAATGAATGTTTTAAAGTATGGTTGGTAAATACACACACACACACATAGTGCTTGAAAATGGACACTTCACTTCAAATACTTCATTCACATACATATATCCTCTTCTACCTAATTCATTCAAAAACACAACCACAAGACTTTATAAAGAGAGTTAAAGAGACAAGTCCATTGAACCTCTTCAAAACCGAATGAAGGAAAAGTCTTAAATAGGTCTAAAACGGTTTGTAAATATGTCATGTGTATTCTTTTGATCAAAACTCACGACCATGGAAAGTAAACATATATTACAAGGTCATCCAGTCATAGATTCATAATGGTACTTTTTATGTTTATTAAACTCAGTCATTAAAAATTTTGTCTGACCTACTTATTATTCCGTTTGAGAACAATTGTATACAAATTATATTTTTACTTTTAACAGTATCTACTTATATATTATGTAACTTGTCCATGCATCTTTAAGATGTGACCTGAGTCATGTCAGTTTACCAAGTATCAAAGTGAGGCTTCATCAGGTCATTTTATACCTGCTGAAGTGTATGTTATAAACTAGATAAAGTAGAATAAAAAAATTGCAGAGCTCTGATGAAAATTCAAAAGGCAAAGTCCTTAATTAAATGGCAAAATTAAAAGCTCTAACACATCAAACAAATGGATAACAAATGTGATATTCCTAGCTTGGTACTAGCTTCTTAAAGTAAGAAATGACAGATATTTTATTTGGGTTTTAAATAGCAGTTTCAAGAGCAATTTCTTACAAAAAACTAAATATATATTTATTATGACACTTTAATAGTTTTGCTATCCTTCTGAAATTTTGATGATTTTATAATCAGAGTATCTTCATGATCTTTAGACATTTTCAACCAGTTACAAAAAAAATCCTGAATTCTCAAGTTGAAAAAGGGTGCTGCAGACAATATAGAATTGCAGACTTTACAGGCTGATTACAGAACTTACTTGATGAACTGTTCCTTCTATTTCAACAGGAACTATAAAATCTGCATTGCTGATTGGCTGAAAAATATACAACAGCTCATTTGTAAAAGTAAGAAAAATGAACAAAACATTGCCAAAAGTCATAGTAGGCACATAGGTGAATAAATCAATTTAACTGCCTTAACACACAGTATAACTAATCGGTCAATTACAGAACATATATATGATAGAATTCTGAAGATGTACATGTAGCACTTAAGATGTTGAAATGTTATTCAAATCAGGATCTTTCAATAAATTTAATTTCCTGGAAAAATCTGACATCACAAAGAAAATATCTTCAATTCAAAATGTTACATATTATAGGGTTATTGCATGAATATTGGGGAATATTGTCCAGAGTAGAATTTTATATTGCACGATCTTTCGAGTGCAATATTTGTTCTACGAGGGACAATATTCCCAAATATTCATGCAATAACCCTTTTATTGTATAGTAATATAGTATTTGAAAGTTAAATTGGTTTAAACTAAGATTTTGTTGTGGATGAAGTCATGAATTTTGAAGATTTATTGCACTAGTGCAATATTAGAATTTATTGCACGCTAAAGTTTGGTTACTTTCTGTGGGAAATATAGAGTGCATTTGTTTCTAACCCGAAATTTTGTCATCGATGACTATCGTTTAGTAAACGTTAAGCTGCTAGAAACAAATACATCGTTTAATAAACTTTATCGACCCCACGTTGTCAGACAAAAATAGATTACACTCACGCACTGTAAACAAACAGGTAAAAGTGCGGGAAATAAATAACCAGGACTTTGCGAAAACAACACGTGCTCGTAATTATTTAAACGACAGATGCAGAAACAAATTTATCGTTTACACGTCTCAACGATAAACGATCAACGACTACGCGACTCTTTTGCGCGTATATCGTTTATGTGAACGACGTCAACGTTGACCAAAAAATGTAAGAAACAAATGGATTAAACGACTACGCGCGTAGTCGTTTACATCGTTTAGGTTAGAAACAAATGCGCTTATAATATTGCTAGGCAATAATATGTGTTTTCCCCCTAATGATCCTAACTAAACTATTGCAATTCAGTCATAAAACTGAAATTGGAATTTTCATCTTTTTTCAATTTATGAAAAATATCTGTAGAAAATGTCTTCCAGCTGAGTGTCCCTTGAAAAATGTGCTTCAGAACAGCCTGACAGCAGTGTATTTCTAACATTCAAGTGGACTTCAGAGGTGATCTCCCATATCACAGCACATCAACACTACACCATACACAGATAGTAATAAATACTGTCTGTCATAATTGTTTTTCCTATATTGTTCTGTAGAAGCTTAATTCAAGTCCTGTGATTTTCTCCTTTGAATTGTTTCATATCTTTTATTCCCCGGGCTTCTTTAGGTTTCTAAACAGTATCAGTTTTCTCAGTGTTGAAGGCCATACCTTGGCTTGACCTATGTTTTTTTACATGCTCATGCTTTGGTTACTGGTGATAAGTTATCTCATTGGAAATCAAACCAGATATCCTTATTATCATACTACAAAAATGTACTAGCAATGACTAGTTAAATAACAAATATTAGGTTTTGCTAGCTTTATGTCAGGTTCAACCCACAAATTTTTTCTTAAAATGTCCGGTACCAAGTCCAAAATATGGCAGTTGACTTGTTATTAAAATCTGTTTCTTTGTATGTAGGCGTATGCTTTTTGTTATAGTCAAGTGTTCCTATTGTTCTGTTGTTTACCTCAGTTTTAGTTTTTTACTCAGATTTGATTTTGCTTATTTTGCTAAATTATGACTATAGACCAGCGGTATACTACTGTTGCATTTATTTACAAAAGGTTCAGAAACCACATGTTCATTGGCCCATTGTATGTGTAATCTTTATCAGTAGATATATATTGATGTGCTTTTTATTCAAAGACATGTAATTTTTATTATCTAGGTCAGTAAATAAGAAACTACCAATTAAGATGATATATATGACAGTTATTCTTTAACCTCTTGTAAAAGTCATCATGGTCATGATCACAGACTGCTCATAAACATGTCAGTTCACAGGCCTAGGAACTATTTTTTATTACCATTTTAATTCATATTATTGATTTTTTTCTGTTTGGCTGAAATCTTTCCATTGATAAAAGTGGTTAAATCTTCTCTTTATTGTTTACATATGATAAAAAAAAATTATCAGCTAGATCAGGTAGATCAAGGTCTATTATGTTTTATTTGTTTACAATTTGGTCTTTTGATATACAGTGGAAATATTCATTTTTATTTATATCATTTGATAGAGAATGATTTGTGTTGTGTATTCAAGTTTAAAGGTGCAAAACTGAAATTTCAATAGGTTGAACATCAATATTAAGGCCTCACCAAACAAATATGTGTGTCTGACAGTCAGGGTTTCTCTTCCTGTTAAAAATTAGGGTAGACAAGATTTGCTCTTTGAATTCATTGAAATTAAGTTTCCCTGCATGAATATATGGTTATCACCTTGAGTTTTGTAACGACTCACTACTAATAGCCAGTGGCAATAAAACTTCTAGGGTATAAGCATTTTGAGGTTAATACCCCTAAACACAAATATTTTTTTCATGACCTTATAATATCCAATGCAATATGATATGATACATAGGTAAATTGCCAACAAAAAATACAGCTGACCAGGTCCTCCCTATGAGTTATCTTTTTACAGTCTATCTCAATATTATATTTAGCATTCATTTTCCATTTCATTATTTTTTTCATGTAATAAAACATAGAGATCACTGTCAGCATTATGCCATTAGCATGACAAAATATCATTTGTTTCACATATTTTGATCTTATTATATATGTCATGTATGTATGTCATTAGAGTCAACATTTCTAACATTATTTAAATACACCAAATATAGATAAAATCAGTATAGACAGCAAAACCAGTCTAAAGTATTATTAACCAATCTACCTGTATATTTATATTAGTCCAAGATTGTTCTGACCTCTGACAACATTTTAGCTTAGTTAAGTGGGGCCATGGGGAGTCAGTTTGATTTTGTTAACGTTTGTAAACACAAGTGGATGGTGGGGGCTTGTTTTAATCAGACCATGGCCAAGCAGGGATGATTCCAGGTGTTTTCAAATGGGTCCCTTGAACATCAAATTGGGAATTTTTATTCTAATTGGGAATTTTTTAAGCATAAAATCTAAGACGAAATAACATTATTTTCCTGAAAAACGGAAAATGTATATTATTAAGTTTAACCTGTACACTGATGTTCATGTAAGTTGTAACATTTTGAATAATTCTGCATGGGCTACTGTTATTACATGAATATCATTAAACATGATGCACTAGTCTATCATCTTAGCTATAGTAATTACCTAGGCCTATTACAAAAACATATATTTCAGCTAACATAAACCACTGAAAAAAATCATTAATCGGGTATTTTTTCAACAGCAGGTCATCTCTATAAATTTACCTGAATTCAAATGGATTTCAAATTGAACTGGTCAATTGTCGAATTCAGAAAAGCAATTACAAAAGTTCATATACTTGATTGATAAGATATTTAAAGCATTGAACCAGTGTTCTTTAAAATTATTTGGATCATCTTCAAAACTTTTGAAATAGTTCAATAATGATGACATCGTATTTCATGAATGGTCTATCATCAACATTATTTAAAAAAAAACGCTCAAACTTTTGTCTTTTGAGGAAATAATTTCTTTTACAAAACAAGTTTTCATCATATATAACCGGCTCTGCTGGGCGATCTGCTTTTACAAGATCGGCGTCCATTAAACCTTATCCATCAATGTTATATCAAAATTTGAATTTGCTCTCTGCCGAGGTCTGCTTTGACACCCATTTTTATCAACCTGCTGGGCGATCTGCTTTTACAAGATCCAATACTCCCATAACATATTAATCAATTGTATTCGGCTGCTAAAATTGTTTCCCACATGTTGACATAATTAAATCGTTGTTACTAAGATGCGATCGTAAACAGCATTCTTATCCGGATTTTAAAACGTTTTGACAACAAACTATGAAAAATTATAGTTGCCTTAATAGGTGACAGAAACTTTTCCGGAAATATCGATTTTTATTTTATTTTCCTGAATTGGGAATTCATTTTCATGTACATTTTTTTGAGGCCGCTGGTCAATTTAAGGGCCGCTTAGCGGCCCTAAACTATATAGTGGAATCATCCCTGCCAAGTCTAACAAAGGCTCTTGGACAGCAGAGCAGGCTGATGGACTTAATGTGTAAATTTATGGAGACAGCAAAGTAACAACATAAATAATTAAATAATTTAGTTTTCAAAATATATAAGACAGTTGTCAAGTTTTGAAACATGCCTGGAGTTTAGAAATTTGAATAAATTACCCCCCTTTTTTTCAGCTGCCACCTCCATCAGGCAGTAGAAAACATGGAAGAGGAGTTATCAATTTTATACAGGAGAAGAAAACCAATTAGATTTTTCCCAATGATGAGCCCAATAAGTATCTGAACAATTTACTTGATGACAACTTTAATTATCCCTATTTGCATCAATGAATGAATATACCAATGTCACCTCTTGCTAAAAATAACCCAAATATCAGAGGCGGATTTAGGGGGTGGCCCCTCCTTTCATGGGAAAATTTTTGAATCACTGAAGCGTGACGGAAACAGTCCCCTCCTAGACAGTCAGTGGGTCCCCACTTATGAAAATTTCTGGATTCGCCACTGAATATTTTTTCAGATATATATGAAGAAATGAGAGCAAAGGGAAAGATCCACTCTGCATATCACTTATAAGGTATAAAAGATAATACATGACAGGACCATAAGTCAGGCTGTTTTCACTTGAAATCACCAACAATCACCTATTTTCAACTCAACAACTGCAAGAGTGATTTTTATAGAACTACTTTTGTGTACAGTATACAGATCTGATTTTTTTTATGTTAAATGTGCATAATTTGCATAATTTGTATCAAACTATCAGCAGCACATGTGAGGCAAGTACATAAATATCGGAAAAATTTATATCTAAATGAGTTAGATTTTCATAAAACTTAACTGATACATTACATATCTAGAAAGCTGATTGATACATATCACTGGCCAAGACATTATGGTTTTGTATGGTTCACTTAACAATTTTTGTATCCTGCCCTGAAGAAAATTTCACTGGACCATAAATTAATATACTGTATACATTTTGTCCAATGTAATTATAATTTGAGTGTGTTTTACTGTGTACTGGTTTGGTACATCAGACATTTGACCTTCAGTGAACTCTGCATGTAGTAATATGAGATACTATTGAAGGCTTAATTAACTGTTAATGAACAGGCCAAATAATAATATATGTGTGGTTCCAGCTACCCTTATTCTTAGTGTTCATAACAGCAATCATAAAGATTTTTTTGTTCATTAAGCACTGTTAAAGTCGAATGTTGATCTCATAGAACTCGATATAAAAAAAAACCAGCATAAAATAAAAACAAATCACTAGCTGCCTACCCTAACCTCTTTTTTTTTATACATATTATTTTATTTGTCCTTCAGTGAACTCTGCCTGTAGTAATATGAGATACTAAGCTTAATTAACTGTTGATGATCATGCTATTTAGAGCACAAGAGATTTTAGTAGGTGATAATTGACTATTTTCATATTACCATCTTTTGACTCCAGATTGTATGATTTATTGACAGGTTACCTTTTCTGTGGTAAGACATCCTGGTACTCTGTCCAATAAGAGCAACCAAAATAAGTACATTTGTAAAATCAAACATATAATGGGTGCAATTTGAGCGGAACTTATACTGTTTTTCAATGATTTTGTTATTTAAAGAAACTAAGACACAATTAATTTTCCCCCCAAAATGCATTGTTTGAAAGTTTTATTTTACTTCTTTCAGTTGCTCTTGGTTGACAGAGTTCCAGAATGTCCAACCAGAGAGAAGGTAACCTGTTGAAAAAATATAAACTTCAGAGTCAAAAGGTGGTAACATGAAAATAGACTATTGACCAGTATAAAGGCTTACCTTAAATGAGCTATGAACTAATGTTTCATCCAAATCTATAACTACACATTTTTTATTTAAATCCTGATTTAAAACAGGCGCTAACAGATATTTTTCTGCATTTGTCTGAAAAGATAGAAGATTAATTATATTAACTATAATCAATGCATCTACATCTATATATTTAAGGGTTATATGCATTGCACCTAACATACACCATATGCATGATGCACAGGAATTACTTTAAAATGATAAGTCCCACATTTAACCCTTAAATACTGTAATAATTTTTCAGAGGTCTGTGAATTTCAAGTCTATCAGTTTTATAAAAAAAAATCCCCTCACACTTTGTTATTTTGCAATCACCTTGTAAAATTTGTATTGATGCAGTTTATAACCCTTAAAGTTGGGTTAGTTGAAATGATAATTAGACTTTCTGTAGCATTTCTGTTGTTTTTTTTTCTACATCAGATTGACAGTTTTCTGTTTGGTTTTTTGTTATAATGTTTGTTGATATCTCCACTTGTTAACCCTTTGATTTCCTTTTTGTTTCTATCACAGGTGGTTAACAGTTTGCAGGGGGCACTTGAGAATATTTGTGATGTTTATTGTGTTGTGCAGTTCAAAATTTTATTTCATTTTTATGTCACCATGGTCATGATGATATTGTGATATTGTTCTTACATGATATTGTAAATGTTAATTATGCATTTAATCGTCTTATGGGTATAGTTTGTGCTTTTATTCAAGTATTATTCTGGTATTTAGTCTTACCCTTGGATTCCCGTTTTCTTCGACCACAGGAGCTTGACAGTTAGCTGTTGGGTTATTGTTATTATTATTATTTCCAAAACAACATAAAATAGAACTAAATATATTGCGGTTTCTTGGTTTTTTCAGTTGGGTATTATTTACATTAGTTGTCGTCGTCGAACCTGCAAAGAAAAAAAATTATAATTATTAACTAATAATTTAATTTTGGATGTAACGCGTCTTCTGATTGGTTGACAAATTTAGTCATGTGACCGTGACGTCATCAACGTTTTTTCATGGTTTTCTATGGTTTAAAATGGAATTTAGAATTAAATTATAAGAAATGACTGTAATATTTTTTCTGTCTAATCGAAATAACATAAAAAATGTGGTGCACACTGTTTAATAACCCGCTACGCGCGTTATTCAGTGTGCACCACATTTTTTATGTTATTTCTTCATAGACAGAAAAAATATTACAGTCATTCCTTAATTGAAGTACAATACACTGATACAATATTGAGTTCTAATTGAGTTAACCTCTTTAATAAAAAAATTATTATTATTATTATTGAAATGACTGACATATGCTGTAACATTTCATATGTTGTCAGTCTGTGAGTAATGTCTGACACAAGTGGTAGAATTATTAGAAATATAGCATTGAATTGATGAAAATGTAGTTTGGACTATCAAAATGCAGATATATACTATACATGTACCAGTAGACATCAGTTGAAGGTTGTTTCAAAATCAAGAAATATCAAATAATATAATTTATGCTCTTATTTAAATTTGCATGGAAATTGGGAATTTGAAACAGTGAGGTACATGTGCAAGAAACTTCAGTTTACAAAAAACTTACATATAGAAATTAGATCTCTGGACATGAAGCTAGTTTACTGTTGTAAAATGATCCTAAGGTCATTTTATTCACAACTAGCTCCCAATAAGAAAATCAGATCATACCATTAAAATGAAATTGCATTTTTCTGTCAGAATTGTTAAAGAGATGAGAAAAAAACTCAAGGAGACACTAGTTGTAGAAATAAGTGGTTATGTCTCCTCAAACATTGCATAATATACCATATATTACATAACATTAACATTCCTCTATGAGAGTCTCATTAGGAAGGAGAACTATAATAGGACCAATAATATAGAAAAGCAGGCCAAAATAAATTTGAAAAAAAAAGGTCAAAAAGGAACACTTCTCTATTACAAATACTTGCCATAAAGTAACTTGAAGATTTCTCGTAAAAATTTCGACAACCCTGACCAACAACCAACATTTTTTATCACCCTTTTCCTCATATTTCAGTCTTTTGGTGCGACTATAATCGTAATGATTTTTCATTAGTCATATTCTCTATTAATATCTCAACATAATAACGTATTTTCTCGATTTTCTGGTCGACATATGGCTAATATTGTTAAAAGTTCAATAATTTAGTTTTTACAGTACAATATGTTACATGTACATGTAATGCACTTACAGTACTTCAATAAATAATAAATACAAGTGTGCAGAGTTTTATAATGTACAGGGTTTTGTTTTGTTGGCCTACATTTAAATACGATAATATCGTATGATGCAAATTAGAGTGACAACAGATCATATATTAAATGTATTAATGAGTATCTGTTGGTCTTTATTTTTAATACAGTTTGGTCCAAGGCATTTGATCACCAAATTTGCAAAGGACCACCACCATTTTGGTATTTTGTAATAGAAATAGAATGGAGGATAAGCTGCTTTTCTTCAGGGACCACCAGATATAAAATGATTTTGAGAACACTGTTTATAGAGCCGTCTTACATACATGTACAAAACTATACATGAATTAAAATTCTGCTTCTTACATGGTAACATCATGTACATTGTAACCATGAACATGTATAAACTATAAATGTGTGTATCAAAATTATAATGATCGATCAATCAAAATTGTAAAGTTGGATCATTAATTTATTTTCCGAAATGAACAGATTTTTCAATATAATCTTTTGTTAAAGCTTTCCACATGACCAGCAAAGGACTTTTCCTAAAAAATACCAAGATTATCATCTTATAACATGTATAAGTGGAATATAATGAAATAATAAAATTGATTTATACATTAACGGTTTCTGATAAATGCACTTAAAACACAATTTAACCAATTTCTGAGAAATTTACAGTCTGACGTTAAAAATAACAACACTCAACTGTAAAAACATCCTTAATATGAAGCTTCTTTCCATATTCTCAGTAGCCAGCACAATATATAACCTTTTCGAGAAAAACATGGTAGTCTTGAAACTTTACGATCACAGTCGAGTCTGTTATAAACTTAAAAGGTCACATAATACAGGGCTAAAATCTGTCTTGTCTGGTCACCTATACAGGGCTAAAATCTGTCTTGTCTGGTCATCTATACAGGGCTAAAATCTGTCTTGTCTGGTCATCTATACAAGGCTAAAATCTGTCTTGTCTGGTTACCTATACAGGGCTAAAATCTGTCTTGTCAGGTCACCTATACAGGGCTAAAATCTGTCTTGTCTGGTCACCTATACAGGGCTAAAATCTGTCTTGTCAGGTCACCTATACAGGACTAAAATCTGTCTTGTCTGGTCATCTATACAGGACTAAAATCTGTCTTGTCTGGTCATCTACTTCTTGACCTGTTGAAGTAATACCTATGCATTTTGAACTTCAATTCAAAGCATACTTGCCTAATATAGGGTCCATTTTCTCTTATCCTTATTGAGGATGATTCTTATTTTCAAGTTTGACTGTATTTATTTAACATTTGAGACATCCCTAAGATGATCTTTATTTAGAGGTTTGACTGTTTTACATTTGAGACATCCTTATATTTATCTTTATTTACAGGTTTGACTGTATCTAACTTTTGGGACATCCATAGGATGATCTATTTTTATATACAGTTTCGACTGTATTTAATATTTGGGGCAACTCTAGGATGATCTTTATATATAGGTTTGACTGTATTTATCATTTGAGATCTAGACTATGTCCCTAGTATGATCTTTATATACAGGTTTGACTGTATTTATCATTTGAGATCTAGACTATGTCCCTAGTATGATCTTTATATACAGGTTTGACTGTATTTATCATTTGAGATCTAGACTATGTCTTTAGTATGATCTTTATATATAGGTTTGACTGTATTTATCATTTGAGATCTAGACTATGTCTTTAGTATGATCTTTATATACAGGTTTGACTGTATTTATCATTTGAGATCTAGACTATGTCCCTAGTATGATCTTTATATACAGGTTTGACTGTATTTATCATTTGAGATCTAGGCTATGTCCCTAGTATGATCTTTATATACAGGTTTGACTGTATTTATCATTTGAGATCTAGGCTATATCCCTAGTATGATCTTTATATACAGGTTTGACTGTATTTATCATTTGAGATCTAGACTATGTCCCTAGTATGATCTTTATATACAGGTTTGACTGTATTTATCATTTGAGATCTAGACTATGTCCCTAGTATGATCTTTATATACAGGTTTGACTGTATTTATCATTTGAGATCTAGACTATGTCTTTAGTATGATCTTTATATACAGGTTTGACTGTATTTATCATTTGAGATCTAGACTATGTCCCTAGTATCTTTATTCATACGGTTTGACTGTAATTAACGTTTTAGATATCCCTTAGGATGGGATCCTTATCACTTTAAATGAATGGTTAAATAATTTCTGTGACAAACCCTGATAATAATTCAACAACTGAATCCAACAATCCGTAAACATGTAAATATGGAGATTTAATTCACTGGCTACAAAGATATTTAAATTTTTAATGTACAATTAAGAAATATGATAGTACAGAATTAAATTGACAATATCTCTCCACTTCCATCAACGTAAGCGTAGATTTATATCAGGTGTAGAGTTAAACTTTACCTTTTTATCTATCCTTCAGGTAGAAAAAATAAAACAGGTTTACTAATTATTAGGTCTGTCTTAAATCCCTAGGATAAACTGGCTTCAGGATTAATGTTTTAGCCGTTCCTGTCTGTTTGACAAGATATGTGGTGGAAAGAACTTAGTATTTTCTGACACCTTTGAAAATTTTAGAATATTATAACTGATCAATGGGCAGGTTATACTTTTAATTCTATTTCATTTTTTGGCAAAAAAATCATGAGATGCATGCAGTTTTGCTTTATAAAGATATTTACTAAGTTCTTACTAAGATATATTTGACTCAAATCAACACAACCTAAATCTCTAAATATATATATTTAAAACAAATATTAAATCAAAAGCTCTATTTATCATATACCTGTGTAGATGATATCATAATAGATATAGGCAGATAAAAATGTAATTTAATTTTTCTTCTGGTCTGTTTGAGATTTACCCAGAGATAATTCAATCATAGAATATTGTAAAATGGACTCTGCTCAGATTTTGCTGCATGTAAAACATTATTTCTAAATACCTGAAACCCCCTTTTTTTGGGAGATGATCAATGCATTTGATTTGGGACATACAAATGTATGGTTGGAATGTTAACACCCCCCCCCCCCCCTTCTTTAAAAAATTGGCTGAATCCACCCATGGTGTATAAATAAAGAGATGTGGTAATAGTTGATTGCCAATGAGATAACTTATATGCACCAGAGTTAAAATGAGTGAGTATAAGAAGGTCTGTCACTACTACTCATTGGAAGGCATACACAATTATCTGTACCTTTGCATATGCATATGGTACATCACATGTACACTGTGACGGTTTCCTTCTGATATACAGACCATGCAAGGGCTGTATAGCCAGTCAAGGTTGTTTAAAACTTTCATTTGTTGTCTTCTGATATATGCAAAAAAAAATTTCCACCAAGCTTATAGTAACTAATAGTCAATCTCAACTGTGCATAGATTTAGTAAATAAAACTAATTCAAATATCCTATACCCATGATACTTGAGTATGATGGGGGACCATCAGGCTTAATTTAATATATTGTTTGTTTCTCTAATCCCTATCCTGCCAAGCCAGGTGTGGGTAGGTAGGTAGGGAATTAATATTATTTTTCCTAAAAGCTTGAACATTATCGGTCGATCCGGCAAGCCTGAAAATCCAAAATGAATAAAATAATATTTGACTTAGTTTTGACAATAAAATTTTACAAGTAGCACCATTTCTGCAGGGTCTGTCGGGATTGGGGAAACAAACAATATTTTATTTTAAGCCTTTTTAAGTTTAAACTTACACTTATCTGGCTACAACTCTGATACATGTATGTTAAAAAGATAAAATCGCTGTCTATATTTATCTATATTATAAAATAATGAAAACAATTGATGACCTACATGTACCCACTTTAAATTTGTATCTTACTGCAACTTGTGTATATTTCAAGGGTCATAAGTGCACAAATGTTACTTTTGTTATTACAAGTTTAAAGACCTCAATTTTACTCAGGCAAATCACCAAATATCAGAATATAAGGAGATCTATGCGGTATGATTGCCAAAGAGACACTTAATGTTCTATTGGAGTCCAAATGAAATAGATAAAGCAACTATAGGTGAATATACAACCTTGAACAATGAGCAAAAATTAAACCTTACAGACAGCTATAAAAAGTCCAGATATGACATCAATCATGTTTATTATTGTTTACATTGGTGCAAAGTCCAGAACTGACAGACTGATACTTACCAGTACATACATGTACAATGATGTATGTTATCCATAATTATATTGAACTGATTTTTTTTTGGTTTTGATGAACATTGTTTATGAATAAATATTTATCAATTAGATTAACAGTATAAACAACATTCAATGAGTCACATGGCCACAACACTGATATTTAATACATTTGTGACCATAGTCAATTACATCAAATGAATAAATCAATTTAAAAATAAGAAAATTCAAAATCAATGCCTATATAAGGTTTTGTAATTCTCTTCTCTTTATTTCTTGGTAATTAACCACCAACCTCACAGATCACAGATTAAAGAAGCTTTCTGCTTTAAATTCTGATTAGAATACAAAACACTTTATTTTCCATTGGGATTTATTTTTAGATTTAATTGAAACAGACAGGGATGGAGATAAACAGATTGAAAGCAACACAATCTGGTTTTTCCAATTTTAAAGGAGTATTTGACCTTTAACATCAGTTTGTGACCTTTATCATCAGCAACTTTACCAATGGAAGGTAATCATTTGTAGATGTAAATATCATATGATTATTATGATATCACCAAAAAAACTCATCAAACAAATGTCTATAGAGGGTTGGGATCCCACTAACATGTTTAACCCCGCCACATTATTTATGTATGTGCCTGTCCCAAGTCAGGAGCTTGTAATTCAGTGGTTGTCATTTGTTTATGTGTTACATATTTGTTTTTCGTTCATTTTTTTACATAAATAAGGCCGTTAGTTTTCTCGTTTGAATTGTTTTACATTGTCTTCTCTGGGCCTTTTATAGCTGACAATGCGGTATAGGCTTTGCTCATTGTTGAAGGCCGTACGGTGACCTATAGTCTGTGTCATTTTGGTCTTTTGTGGATAGTTGTCTCATTGGCAATCATACCACATCTTCTTTTTTATATCTATAGATAATCAAATGTCAGTGGCAGATCCAGGGAGTGGTTTCAACTCCCAACCCCCTGGATTAACAATTAATGTTTTTTTAATGGGGACATATGGTTGGAATCCTCTCCATTTATTCTGGTTTGGGAACGGCTGAATCTAACCCTGAATGTGATTCAACTTGAAGTTGCCAAATTGCCACCATCAATTTGTGATTTGACATTGGCAATTCTTCAAACCGACTTTATAGTTACTTCTGTACTGTTACACCAATTACACCAAGATGTCGTAAATAAAATTGGATTTATCATGCTTTTCAATAACATATGCCATGTCCTAAACTATTGAAAATTATCATTCACCATAATATCATGGTGTACATTAGACACACCCATTGAAGCTCACGCCCACAAGGTGCATCTTATACTTGTTTTGTGCAAATTGACAGCTTGTTTATGAAATTTAATATGATGTATCTGCAAACATTGACTATGGTATAGGTAAAGTAAATTCCCATAAACATAAAAAAACACTAAATGACCACTTTAACAAATTCATTTCTACACAATGGGATAAACAAATAGAAATATTGGTTCTTAAATTACTATTGATTGGACGATTAATTTCATCCTAAATATAGAAATGATTTAATAAATGAATTGAGTGTTAAGGGAGTTAACGTCTATTCTAATCAACTACAATGTAGTTTTTCTGATCATCAAACCTCATAAATACATCTCTATATATGTATTGAGTGGTTCAATAACTATCCACCAGGGAATTTTCTTTATGCTGCCTTTCTAACCTTAGTGTCAGAAATTCTGATATAAAGCTTAACACTTACTTCAATAAAGTCGCTCAAAAAGAGGGTAAAGGCACACTTTGGTAATGAGGGATTTTATGGGGGTAAGAAAAAAGTGGAGAGGTGGGATATAGCTTTTATATGATTTTAAAAAAAATAAAAAATCTGGAAATAATAAGGGAGAAACAAACAAGAAGTAAGGAAAAGTTTCAATACAAACATGAATTCGGAAATTGAGTACCCTTTGTCACACTTCTCTGATAATCTCCAGCAATTAACATCCCTCCCCCCCCCCCTTTCTGGAACATCAAGGCCTATTTATTTTAAATCAGCAGTCTTCATCTGTGGCCTGACAGTCAAACCATACCAAGCTTTTCTATCAGGCCTGTAAGAATTTCTTCTTGAGGTAAAAAGAATCCATACAGCATATAACATTTATTCAAAATTTTCCAAAAATAAAAAAAAATGTGGTACAAATGTTTGTTGACGAAATGACAATTGTGTTGTATTCATGATCATGGCCCATGCCTGTGTTGCACTTGTGAATTTTGATAAAAAGTATTTTTAGGTACATTATTTCAGTTATCACCAAGTTTATCTAGGTATAAGTGTTTCTTACTAGAAATGAACTTATGTTGTTATATGTTACATGTATCAAGTACATGTATGCATCTTTTTACTGGTCAAATTATCATAGCAAAACAAAATAATCTGGGATTTAGAACCAATCTATCTCTTTCTTTTACTTTTGAAGTTCATATACTTTAGTGTTAAGGTTCATTTATGGTTGCCGTAAGGTTAGGGAATGTTCATGATGTTGGAGACTAGGGTTAGGGCTGGTGTAAGGGTAAGGTGTAAGCTATTGGTATGGGTTACCAAATTGGGATAAGGTTTAAGATTAAGGATAGTTTAATCTGGTTATCTATGGGATGGGACACCTTAAGTATCTTTTAAAACAGCCTAACCTATAATGGTTTACTTTTTAAATTGTTATTTGTATGGAGAGTTGTCTCATTGGCACTCACACCACATCTTCCTATATCTATTGAGTAAATTAGGGTCTTGCCAGTCAAAAAATAAATTTCAGCCGAGGCAGTATATATTTAGGATTCAAATAACAGTGAATAATGTCGCAAGCAGTAAATGTAAGTGTACAAATTGTATCCTCTTACACTTCTCTATATATACATTTGTACTTCATTATGACTTGATGTAATGGGAAGTTTTCCAAAACCTAAAAAAATCAAACCACTTTATAGTCTAGCTGTGTCTCTGCCATCAACATACTAAGAATTCCTTAATAGTAAACATTAAGAATCAGGTAAAAAGTGGTTAGATATCATGAGCCAATATCTTCAGCAGGAATCAAAAGGATAAATATGACAATGTATGAGGACCCTCCGGATTAATTGTGAATGTTTTAACATGTTAAAAGGGCATTAGCTACAAATTTGACAAAAACATAAATATGATTTTGTTTCTGTTTCAAAAATTATAAAAGCAGAATAAAGAAATAATATTTTGCTACTAGATGTCAGTTTGGTTAAAGGAGTAAGTTCGGTAAGGGCCATATTTGGCCCCAATTATAAAGTTCATAGTTACCAGACAATAAATGCTTTAAGTTGCCTTAAAGACATGTGAGAAAGTTAAACAGAACTGTTTTTGTCAAAGTTTAATTCTAACACGTTGATTTTTACATCCCAAAAAGATCTAGATAAGGGATTTTTGTGAAATTTGACAAAATCAACTGGATTTCAACCAAATAAAGGACCAGGAAACATAGAGCGCAGGCGTCGACAAGCTTAATATTCAAATAAGACATGTGAAATGTCTTCACAAACATTATTTTAAAAGATCTTTGTTGTCGACGTATGTGCTCTATGTTTCCTGTCCAATAATCTATGGAAATTTAACCATTTTCATTGATTTTTTCGTGAAAAATCAATATGAGTACAACTTGTGACGTCATAATGAAACGCAGAAAAGTGAAATTTTCAATAAAATGGCTTATATCCTATCTAGTCAATGTATTAGCTATAATTTATCGTGATATTGGAAAACAAATCAGAATTTGAAATTTACGCTAAAAAAGGGGGCCATTTTAGGACCTTATCGAACATACTCCTTTGGTCATGATAAGTTTGGCTTGACCTCATGAGGCATGAGGAAGTATGTATGAGGTCAGTAGAAGTAAATATAGAATACATGAGGGTCGGAATGGAAAGTCCTTCATTCCATTATTCTTTAATTCTTAAAATCTTAAATCATGTTGTTCTATTCTTTATATTTATAAATTGACCTATTAAAGGCATTATTCCCAATTCTTTTCTCTTCACCATTTTTTCATCATCTTAGTATAACGTTTTATTCTTTATTCTGTAACTTAAACCCCCATCCTGCCCCTCATACAATGTACATGCACATGTTGTACATGATGATTCTAGTATTACTATTATTTAAGTACCGGTACAATGATCTATCATTAGCACATGATGACCAGAACAAAATGGCCATTGCTACATTTTTTGCAACAATCGACAGACTGATCTGATAAGTACATGTATGTCAGGACGATGGAATTCGTGCAAGCACATCAACCTTCTTTATAATATATACATGCTATCAGATCAATGAACTACTGTCAGTCTACATCAGGTACAACGGAAATGTGGGAAAGTGTAAAATCAGGACAACATTTCAGACTGGACTACCAAGAGGGACTTGCCATGAGAGAAAGTGTAAAATCATTACAGAATTTCAGACTGGACTACTGAGAAGGACATGATATGATAGAAAGTGTAAAATCATGACAGAATTTCAGACCTGACATCAAGAAGAACTTGACATGAAAATGTAAAATCATGAAAACACATTAAACTGGACTACTGAGAAGGACTTGACATATATATGTGAAATCATAACAACTCCCCAGACTAAAGTTCGAGAGGGATTTGACATTCAAATGAAAAATCATGACATTTCAGACTAGAATACTATGAATATCAAGAAAAGAAAACTGTGCATGCTGTGATGGTGATTCATTCAAGTTTTACTTTGGCTTTAAGATTTCTCCAACTACTTGATTTTTTTTTTTTATTATTATTGTTGGTTGCTTTACATCCAGTCACAAATGTTTCATGTATGTTTAGGATGATAAAGCATGACTTGTACACGTCCTAATCTTGTTAACTGACCTAATTTATCTCATTAGAATTGTATGCATGTATTTATTCACCTTGTCACTATACTAAGTCTGATGTTACAATACAGTTGATATTTCTGCTAGTCAGGTTAATAATTTGTTAATCAATTTTCACACTTTCTACATGTACGGTACATTTATATAAAGTCCTCTGCAAATCAACAGATTCCAATCTTAATTTCAGTCCACATTTTATACTATGCCCACATGCACTAGGTAACATATATTTATTTCTTTGCATAAAAACATCTGACAACTATTGCGCAATCATTGTTTGTCAACAAAGTAACCATCTATCATGCACAACACATCAGCTGATTGTTTCTTGTTGATAATATTTGGCAAGATACCACATCTTCTTCTTGTTCTAACGAGCTGGTAATATGATTGGACCAGCATGTCTCTAATAAATACTACCCTGTTACTGTCGCTTCTTATTAATTAAATACAAGGAAAGGTTACACTTTTCATGTAGAAATTTTCTGTTTTCGTTTCTTGTACATGTTGTAGCAATTGTATCTTGTAACACAAAGAATTCTAATTCCTTTTCCGTGTGTTAAAATATAACAAATTGTTGCAGGCAGGGTTCCAGAAATAAGTTCACTGATTGATGTTTTTAAAGTTCAATACCAAGGACTAAATACTCAGACCTTTCAAACCTTAAAAATAACAACACGCTACTGGGTCCTACCTACTAGCATGACTAGAATACAGTTTTTACCCATAATGCAGAAAGACAATCTTAACTTTACAAGCCTATCATTAGGAAATATATGAAGGTTTTAATACATGTACATGTAGATTATACAAATATAGATACATTGTAATTCTGTAACTGTTGATCTTTTTTTAACGAAAAAATAGTTGCAAGACTATAATAGTTTGTTAATAATAATATCAAATCATTAGATAGAGTCTTTAACATAAGAACGACAAAACTTGTGACTGTACAAACTGGCATTCACCCCATTATGTATGTATGTCACATGTATGTATACTTAGAGATTCCACCAGTGTAGACGCACCCCTTGATTGACTGCAAGGGTACAACGGATCCATGTACACTCCCTAAGGATTCATGGAGATGTGTCCTTTACAATATTAACCCACCACCAGAACAATCCCCAACCAACACCACCCAAGGAAGCGTGTAGGACACAAGGAAGTCTGTTATTATGGTGGAGGAAGCCAAAGTACTTGCAGAGAACCACAGAGCTTCTCAGCGGAAACAGACAACCTGAACAGATTTCAGAAGATTGATCTCCAGGTCAAGCTGGGAACAACTTTGATCTACCGAGGCCCCTGAAGTTTCCAAACTAGTTTAAACTCCTGTCTAGATATCAGAGATGTGTGTGGGAGGGTGAAAATCACCCTACTGATGTACTGAAAATTTGATGTCTTGAGTAAGAATAAAACTCAGGACTTGCAGCACTGTAGCCCTCAGTCTTAACCACTAGACCACGAACTCACACAAAAATGATTTGTATGACCAATACAAATCAGTGTATGTCAGATGTTTGTGAACATTTTCAAGAAATTAAATAGACAGAAAACATATAACTTTACTTTGAATCCGTCTGTACAATAGGTAATGAGATTTAAAATTGTTAAAGATTTTAGAGTAATCTCCCCTTACAGGTATATTTACCTTATTATCTCCCCTTGTTGATTTAACTAATGTAAACAAACCAATCAATGTAAACAGAGATCATTCATTAATGTCAACATAAACTGGCTGAGAAATCAATTAATCTTTCCAAAAACACCTTTCATATCAAAACTTTAAGCTGTATTACATATTTTATTTGTACATGAAAAATACATATTCTATTTGTACATGTACATATTATGTGCAGACTGAATAAAATTTACTTACGAACTTGTGATTTTACATGCATGTAGTAAGAGTACCCTTCTTGAGACCAACAAAACATATTATTGTTCATAGATTTGCATAAAATGTAAGGCAAGTTGATTGTGATGTTTATAAAAAAAAAATTCAGTCATGTGTGTAAGTGTTACACTTAACTAAAACGTAAATCCCAATTTTGAAAATTTCCAGCCACTAAACACTTTACTTCTATCATATGTATATATGTTTAGTGAGTACATGAACAAGTATTTTATAATTAAACAAAATAATTACTAAGTGGCACTTTTGGTTAGTTGAATAATATTCAATATTAAAACTGGTGTACACATTGTAAAGTGAGTTGTATATACAGACAAGTCATCAAGTGGATTAGAAATTATTTGTGTTGGATCTATTGTGTTGATCTCTTGATGTCAGGTTTATCTATATAACATTATACTGGACTAGAAATTATTCATAAATTTGATCTATTGTCAGATTGTGTCCAGTAATATTTTTATTTCAGTTTTCTCCATGTCAAATTTATACTGGACTAGAAATCATTCAGGTTATTGCGCTGACAGACCCCGTTGTGTCAGTTTTCTCCATCATGTTCATATTATATGTATACTGGACTAGAATTTACCATTTTTTATAATAGGAATAAAATTAATGGCACCACACAGTACAAGGATATAAATGAGCCTTGATGCCAAAAGAATCCTAAGTAGAACCTAAGGAGCCTGGAGATCAGGGCAAAGATTTAGGATGAAGTTAACTGAGCCTAGATGATCCCAGAACACGAGAGTTGGATCTAGAGCTTATATTAATTAGAAACTGAAGACAAATTTCGTTAAATTTTCAATACAGCCTTGTTTTAAGTTTTAGTGAATCAAGGGGTCAAAAGCTCAGAAATCTGTAATTCCCAAAAATTAAATACTACAGAAATACAAGTCAATTAAGATGTTTTATAGAAAGCAAAAAAAAAAAACACAAAGAACCTGCATTCTTTTCTTCTTTTGAAACATTCAAATCAATTACTTTTTCTTCTATTTCTTGAATAAATATTTTTTTAAATTCAGCTCCTTCTGATTTCTGTCCTACTTAAATACGAAAGAAATGCAAAATGCTTGTTCAGTTATATGGTTAATTGAATGCAATCAGCAAAAATAAGAATTGTTTAATAAAACAAGATTGAAAGTACAAATGTACAAACTATGTTGCTGATGAGTTTTGTAATTTTTGTTTCTGACATTTTGATTGATTGCTCAATCAGATTGCATGCTAAATTGCCATTTATATCTCAATTGTAAAAGTACATTGTAGCAAAAAATACCTACTGATCATTGTAGATTAGGATAAGTTTATTTACACTAGATGGTTAATAAGAGTAAATGGAGGGAAAATATAGTAGACTAATCTCTATATTTTTATGGTTTTAAACTAAAAACATTGGATGTGTTTAAATTTTCAAGTAAGTCCTGTTTCTTGTATCTTATGAATATATATGGACCAAAATCGCAAGTTGATATACAATCTTATAGTGGAGATAAAGAAAGAAAGAGAGAAAAGAAGTTGGATATTGACAGTGTTAAATTTGAAAAAAAATAATTTTATTGATAGTGTCTAAAAACTACAATAAATTATGCCATCATATGGTGCTAAGGCAGGTTAACTTGAAAAAATCTTGACTCAGGCAAAAAACATAGCTCCCTAGACCCTAGGCTACCCCTTGCAATTAAATGGCTGCTCCTTAAAACAGTTCTTCATTGGACGTGTTTATTCAAATGCTAACCAAAAGCAATAAATCTGTTCAGTTATCATTCCAGTATTTTCAAATAGCACCATATTAGATTTGATATTGCACTGGTTCCCTTCACTTACATATATAGCACCAAATTTAATTTATAGGGCATGGACATGGTGCTACATAGATGTAGGGACACGACTGGCTGTTTCAAGTTCAGTGTAACATTGGTTTGTCCCAATGTCTTTCTTAAAAAAAAATAAACTTTTTTTACTGCAAAAACATGAACATGATGAAGTTAGAAGAAAAAACACACACACAAAACTGTCAATATTTGTAAGCAGTTAAAGGTTTATATATTTGGGTACAGATGGGGGAAGGGGTTTGTTCATTTTAGTATTCTATATTTCTTGGGCATTTTTCTCTACTTGATATTGCGATCATGGCTATTGTCCAGTTCTGATAATACAAGTTATCGGTCGTCCAACTGTCTATATCAATCTGCTCAGCTCTTAATAAAACTCCATATCACGGCTTTGTGACGTCAAATACGTTGACCTGGCCTTAATAACTTTGACCCGGACATATCAGCGACGTCATAATGTTTGAACTGACGTTGATAAGTTTGACCCGAACTTATCAAGTCAACTTCCGGTTGCTGTTGAAACTAAGACAATACTTCCAAAAGACGCAAATACAGCCCGATAAATCGATTATCAGCTTATCGGCATATTAATATTGTAAAATATCAGCTGCTCGACATAATATGAAGGCTTTTTGATCTCGTTCGCTGCGCTTACTCGACAAAAAGCTTCATATTATGTCTCGCAGCTGATATTTTACGATATCAACATGCAGACAACCTGATAATCGGTACTTAAATGTCATAAAATAGGACAAAGAGAAGGGGTGGGGATTTAATTACATTGACTACTGGTAACATATGACAGTCCTGCAAGGTTGGTACTCAAGACTAATTCATGCACCATTGTCAAATTATTAAACTTAATTACATTAATTATTGTACCTTCTACAAGTCAAGCTGACCTAAAATTTTATTTAGTTTTAATTTTGTTCACCTTATGAAATGGGTGTTATTCTGAATTTGGATCCTTGAAAATCATGTTTCTCATGTCCTCTTACTTAAATATATTTTGTATTTCGTATATATATACATCATTGTCAACTGTGATACTGGATGTATCACTGATCTACCATTGTCCCTTTGTTCATGTTGTTATTATGTCTTCAAAGAGGGTATGATATTCTGATGTCAAGTTATGAGACAGTGACATGACTTGTTGTGAAGGACACATATTTGACGAAAGAAAGAGCATGGAATTCATATAGATTTTTTTAAGGTCTATAACCACATTTAGGATAGGACACTAATTTGACTCTTGCACACATGTGCATAAATGTTTTTATAACTTCTCTAACTAAACTGCTTCTTTCTGATAACAATAATCTAAAGACCCCCTACTCATCAGTTTCTTTAAGCTTTATTGTATTGCATATGTTATTGTTTATTATGATATTGTTTGTATGCTACTATATATTCTCATAGCAGGGGTGGATCAAGCCATTTCCAAAAGGGATGTTCTAACTATATATATAATGTCCCCATTCAAATGCATGGATTGTCCAAAAAAGGGGGGTTCCAACCCCTGGAACCCTCCCTTTGTATCCGCCACTGCATGGGGCCCCAATTTGGTGAATAAAACTATTCTATTCTATATACAGCTACTCTATACATTTCTATATCTATATAAAAATCCCAAAACATGGTACGATTGCAAATGTGACAACTCTCCACAAAAGACCAAATGACATAGAAGTTAACCATAGGTGCCCAAACCGCCTTCTGCAATGAGCAAAACCAATATCACATTGTCAGCAAAATAGGCAGCCTTGCAACTTTTGTAAAGATTGTCTTGTTATAAAGGTATTTATTATATCATAATATTATAATATATTGTTGTTTATTAATATGATGAATCCAATATTTTAATCAATTAACAAAAAAAAAAAAATTGAATGAAATCTTATTTGGGCATACATGTAACTTGGACATAACCTGATTATCTCCCCTTAACAAAGTTTAGGAATTTTTAAACATGTAGAAATGCACACTACTAGTACAGCAATTTTATCATTTGTTGCATAAATTGTACAATGCCCACAAATCTATTTGTTTGAATTCTATAAAAGATAAGTGATCAGGGCCCTATGTTACAGGAATGGGATAGAAATGTCAACATTTTTTAGTTGGTAAACAGAGAGATGTTACCACCGGAAGTGACATTAATTAACAACCTCCTGTTGTATTTTCACATAAAACTATCAAAAAAGATGTATTAGTTTGTAGTACAAGATGTGTAATTGATTTTTAATAATTGGGATAACAATACTGCTTGTAAAATATAGCCCTAAGGAGCTCGTTGAAACGAGGCGATAAAGTTTTTTGAATTTTTTGGCAGGCCAATGTTTACACGACCTTCAACTTTTAAATTAACAATCTGGGTCATGTGCTTCATGTTTAGTAGTCAAATCAGTAACTTATTAAATATAAATTTCTAAAAACTTTAAAGGTCTGACGTAACGCGTTCATATAACTTGAATTTTACATTTAAAGTATTGGACTATTTTGTTCCGCGTAAGAACAGGTACTCTCATCCTAAATCGCCATGTTGTGGCCACCTCGACGTAAACACTCACCTTTTTCCGATGGAGGAAACGTGTTAAGAAGTTCCTCATCTCGTCCGACTTGAGTAATTATGGACGATGTGTCCATCTAGGAGCTCGGGAAGTTCTTTAAGCGACGACGTTTTTAATGTTTATGTGTTAACTTTGCAAATAAAGTTGTAAACTGTCCACCATGGAAGAACACAACAGGCATCATGGCTTCTTTTCTGCATATTATGAATATGTATGAGATAGATATAAGAAATAGGTCAACTGAAAACTTAATGTTGATTTAGGTTACTCAACTTAGCAATACATTCACATTGTCACATTCCGATGTTTGTTGCCTTTGATTTTACCTTTTTACATTTAATTGAGATTAATTGGGGTAATATATAAATTTAAATAGTTTGCAAACATATAAACATATGTAGAACTGCAATTTGGCGGGATTGTTTTAATTGATAAAAGTACACGAACCGGGCCTTAGTCAGTTAGTGTGGACACAGTATTGTGTGGGACACTTTCTTTTATAATATTTTTGAATTGTATTACGACGTGATGAACTTCTGCCGTTTTATGTATCAGGGAGGCACTTGTAACCGTAAATTAAATGTCATTTTTTTGTCATTTTTTATATCAAAAATGGCACTAGATCAGTGTCATTTGTAAACAATTAAAAATGTATTTATAACTTGTTAATTGAATGATATTGTCATGTCAAATGTGACTTATGACCTTTGGCGCCCATTTACAAAAATACAAGTATTCTTAAGTTCTGTCGCCAGCTGTCGCACTGCAGGTGTTAACGTTACAATCACATTAAGGATCACTAAGCTAAAGTACACCGAGGAGTTAGATTGGTACTAACTTAAGAAAAAGTATAATTTTTCACCCCCTCGACTGTTTAGTTACAATAGTTGTAAAAGAAAAACAATTGTCTGACAGCAATATTTTAAGCGGCCTATATATACCAGATCGTATAAGTTAGAAAGGTTATAATACCCAGGGAGGGGGACTTCCTATATTTATAGTGGTAGGAGTGTGCCGCAAAACAGGGTCCCTCTTTCATGTGCTGTTGGGTCTTTTTTAAACGAAGTATTTTTATACGGCCTAGAACAGACTAATTCCTGGTGCATATTTTCTGAGTGTGTCTATAACAGGGTATGCATTTCAATATTTCTGTATATAGAACAGAGTAGATTTTTCAATGTTTTCTGGTTAGAACAGGGTATGATTTGGCAAGTGCTTTCGGCACAGTAATACTCAAAAAGATTCAGTACCACCTCCCCACCCCCCGGATAATACCACAGATCATTTATTTCGATTTTTCTTTATTCTTTATTTGGGTGGGGGGTAGGGGGAGGTATACCAAATTCCAATTTGAATTTCTATTCAAATGTTTCTTTTAATTTTCTTACGGTGATACACCTGGCCGTCGGTCTGTCGTTAAGATTATCTAGGATGGTTGCTAAATAATTGACAGAATATAAAAAACGGCTTTTACGATCTTTAACAGCATATGGTTATTTTTTAACAAAATTAAAACAATTTCCATTGTACAAATTAGCCTGACAATGTCTAATAAGGCTGCATGTCGGTCTTACGACTCGTAGATAAATAGGGTTCCGAACACATCATCAACGATGATGGTGCAGGTGCTACTGTGTCTGGCAGAAGCTCCCAGTATCTCACAGAGCTTGGAGAAAGGAATTTGGTGTATACTAGTATTGTGTTGCTCTGGTTTATCGTTATTTACGGCACCCCTTGTTCCGCTGTCCCCGTGCAAGTGTGCAGTATATCTTCATTAGATGTCTCTAGATTAAATTTGAGATGGTTTAGAAATCAGGTTTTGTACGCTAAGGAAGTGTTGTTGTACTAGTTGTAGACGAAATGAGTCACTCTGCGCTGTCTTTCGGCAAGATGGTTTGATTGGGCGTCCACCTTTAGGTAGCGTAATCCGGATTGATGGTCAGAAGACCAGTTTCAAGTTTTTGAAATATTTTCTCCATTCGTTTTCCAGGCGGACATGTACGTCCTTCTGCTTACGTCCTATGCATGCTATTCCGCATGTCATTCAAGTCTATTCATACACTAAAAGGCTAAAATCATCATCCATGCATTAAGTGTTTATTAATCATTTTTGTTTTTAGTATCCTACCATAACTTTTGTCTGACTAAATTATTTAAAGTTACTAGTAGGTAAGGGGACGTCCATTTGATATTCTTGGGGGGGGGGGGGGGAGGAGAATTTTGAAAATAAATACCTCAGCCCCTTGATCATTGTTGATAATCACAAAAATAAATGGTTTGTTCTGTGGTAGTTTGAAAATAAATTACCTGACTTGCAATGTATTGAAAAAAAAAAATAACTCAGCAGGTCTAATCGAAAGTATGAGATGGCACCAGATTCTTCATAAATTCATCTTTTTCCCTCCAAAAAAATCGGGAAACCCTTCCCAATTTTTTTAATAATAAAAGTATAAATATTATTTAAATATACTTGAAATGTCTAAAAATTGGTTTCATTTAACTTGAGGTATATTGTTTCAGGAAACCTTACCTGACTTTTATTTTAACAGGGCCGTAACTACATTAAGGCAAATGCCTCATGTAGGAAATTGCAAAACCAAACGCTTGCCAGTCTCCATATCAAATTGTGATCACGGCGAGTGCGCTTTAAGAAGCAAGTTCTGTTTTTCCTCAGACGTAGCCCTGAATTTTTTTGGATCAATGTTTCTTATTTAGTTGTCTTTTGTTAATTGATCCCCCTTCTGTATTCTGTGAGTGTTACATTCATTTTGTAATCTAGTAATTTTGTTATGAACTTGATCATGCACGTGTTTAACAGCCACACTATGTGAATTCCATTTTTGCTTTATCATGCAAATTGGTCTTTTGGTGTTAACCCTAGAAACTTGAATTTATACATTTTGCTTTGAATCCAAAATATGGTCAAAAAATCATTAAAACAAAACTTGCATTTTCAGATTAAGAAAGGGTCTTCGGAACACCCAGAAAGCATGATTTTGCATCATTTGTTCTATAGCTTCTTGGGCCTTTAGTGGCTCAATAACCCTTTAAAAAACTATGTTTGCCGATACTTTTAAAACAGTCTAGCTACAACGAAACTTTAATACTATGAATGTATGCAATACATGTAGATATGCAGTTGAGAATATAAAAGATTAATTTCTGCCCAGGATGATGATTAATTCTGATTAATGGTACTTAATGACTTGACTATACATTTATTATTTATAATATACACAAATCATTTCAAAATTATATGTTTTTCGATTATCATAAATATAGTTGTGAAAATGAATAATCAGTCCCTTGTTTTAATGAAAATGAAAAATCTTGCTTCAATAGTGCAGAAAATGAATCATCTGTCCTCTTAGTTTACAAAAATGAATAACCGATCAAAAACAAATCCTCCTGCCTCCCCCCCTTTCCCCCAGACTTTCAAATGGTCGTCCCCTAACTATCTTGATCGCATTTATCCTTTGAAACTAGAATTTACACAAGGTGTTTAACAACATTGACTACCCACGAGGCTCTCTCACGGTCGGTTCAAAACACAGGCACTCGTCTCAGATTCCCTCCCCCTATATACCTTTGTGTTATATTAAGGTATATAGGATTTTTTTTTCTGAGACAAGTGCCTGTGGTTCAAAACGAAATAATTTAATACAACTATAGAGACATATATATCTATAATACATGACAGTTAAATTAAAAATCTGTTGTTTTTTTTTTTTTTTTTTTTTTTTTTTTTTTTTTTTTGTTTTGTTTTTTTGTTTTTATCTTTTTGTAATCACAGGGCCATGGCCACTCGGGCATTACACGTTTGGACACGCTCATCCATACTTTCATACACCTTTTCTCTGACTATATGATAAGGTACAGCACAAAAAAAATCATACATGCCATGCCATAAATGATAAAGCGAGATAACTCTATATTTATAATTGACACGGGATAGTTTCAGCAAATATAAATTGACACATTACGTCATTAGAGATAAACAAATTTTGTCTACGTGTATAACTACGGGACGCCGAATGGGACGCTTGTGGTTTTGTACAATATTCAATTCTGTCATAACAAAATCATTTTTGTCTTACAAAACTATGTGATACAGACTTGTTTTATGAGAACTTCAATTTTGTGATGACAAAAGTCAATGTTGTCAAAAAGGTATGCAAATATAAACTTATTTGCATACAAAATTGACTTTTGTTACCTGATATGGAAATTAAAACACAAAAGTCAATTGTGTGAGACAAGATTCAATTTTGTGAGACAAAATTGACTTTAGTGAGACAAAATTGACTTTTGTGAGACAAAATTCAATTTTGTCAATGTTGTCAATTTTGTCTCACAAAAGTCAATTTTTGTGAGACAAAATTCAATTTTGTCAATTTTGTCTCACAAAAGTCAATTTTAAATATAGAGTTATTTCGTTTTTTCGAATACAAAATCACAAGAGTCCCATTCGGCGCCCCGTAATAACTACGTGTTGGGACTGGTTGGTTGTTGTGGTTTTTTTTTATGGGGAAATTGTTTATTGATATCTGTGATGGTACATATAAGTTCATCTGCTTTGGTTACATTGTAGATTGAGGATATTGGCGTTAAAATGTAAATCATCCACTTGGTTCAAATGACAAAACTTTCAAAAGTCGTTCACACACGGGTTAGGGAGCTACCATTTGATTTTTATGGGGGGGGGGGGGGGGGGCTAGGATGAAAAATTTTATCCTGCATTTTTTTTTTAGCTGTATTCTCTGTCCTGCCTTTTTATTTTTCACTCTGTTCGGTCCTGCCTTTTTTTTTTTTAGTTTATCCTGACTTTTTTTTACCTAAATTGTCGTCCTGACTTTTTTTTTGCAAGCGTCTCATCCTGCCTTTTTTTTTACTCAAAACTCCTGTCCTGCCTATTTTTTTCAAATTTCATTCTAGCCCCCCCATAAAAATCAAATGGTAGCTCCCTTATGTATCTAATTTTCTTTGCTCTAAAATGTGACACCTTGAATGTGACAGTGAGCAGGAATAATAGCGATTTTTATACATTTTGTCTATTTTGCCGGTCTTATTAAATTCAGATTTTCCCAGTGTATTGATAACGAATATAGAAAGAAATGTAGAGACATGCACACTTTTTAGGTGCAGTTATTAGTCTTGCACAAGAATCATGCTTCACAGACACGAACTTGACACTTTTTGGGTAGAGTTTTTTTATAATAATTTGAATGAAAGACTAAACTACGTTGTCAAAAAATCTTTAAAGTAAATGAACGCCGGAATATTCGGTTACAGTGAGCCAAGGCTCCATGTTGAAGGCCGTAATTTGACCCATTATGATTCACTTTGTACACATTGTAACTTGGATGGAGAATTATCGTATTGGCAGTCATACCTCATCTTCTTATAACTAGTAAACAAGTCAGAATTCGAATTTATATGTTCAAACTCTTTTAGGTCATATTTGTTAAATTGGTAACAACAAACAAAAGAACTACTAGTATGTAAATTGGACCTGCTTTGATACTATAACTGCCCTTGAATTTTTACTGGATAACACTTTTGTTCGTTATGGAGATTCCGTATATCGTCAAGTAATTGGTATTCCAATGGAGATTAACTGTGCACCACTTGCAAGCCTGTTTCTGTATTGTTATGAATTACAATAGTTGACTTAAATCAGCAAATACACATCGAAACAACATCTGATACAAAAATTATATAACAATTTTTGATGTTTGGATGATATTTTGGCTCTTAAAAATGACGACTTTAGTATGTACACTAAAGAGATTTATCCTATCGAACTAACTTTCAAGAAATCTAAAAGCTAATACTAACAGTGAACTAGGATGCTGATTAACTACTGTAAATAGATCAGAGAGACATACTAATTGCATGATACTGATTAAACTACCATAAATAGATAGATCTAGGTGACATACTTTTTGTATGACAATGTTCCACTTCTGTAAATGGATCAGCGTGACATACTTTTTGTATGACAATGTTCCACTTCTGTAAATGGATCAGATTGACATACTTTTTGTATGACAATGTTCCACTTCTGTACATGGATCAGAGTGACATACTTTTTGTATGACACTGTTCCACTTCTGTACATGGATTAGAATAACAAACTTTTTGTATGACGCTGTTCCACTTATGTAAATGGATCAGAGTGACATACTTTTTGTATGACGCTGTTCCACTTCTGTACATGGATCAGAGTGACATACTTTTTGTATGATGTTGCTACACTACTATAAATAGGTCAGAATGACACACTTTTTATATGATGCTGGAAGAATAGTATTGTACCAGCATTATAAAAAAAGTATGTCACTCTGATCTATTTACAGCAGTGTATAAGCATCATACAAAAAGTATGTCACTCTGATCTATTTACAGTAGTGTATCAGCATCATACAAAAAGTAAGTCACTCTGATCTATTTACAGTAGTGTAGCAACATCATACAAAAAGTATGTCACTCTGATCTATTTACAGAAGTGTAGCATCATCTTACAAAAAGTATGTTATTTACAGTAGTGTATCAGAATCATATAAAACGTATGTCACTATGATCTATATACAGTTACCTTTTGTATGATGCTGCTACACTACTGTAAATAGGTCAGAGTGACATACTGTTTGTATGATGCTGATTGAACTACCATAAGTGGAAAGCAGTGACATACTTTTTGTATGATGCTGCTACACTACTGTAAATAGGTCAGAGTGACATATCTTTTGTATGATTCGGCTCACTCCTGTGAATAGATAGAGTGACAAATTTTTGTTTGATGTTGCTACACTATTATAAATAGATCAGATTGACATACTTTATGTATAATGTTGTTACAATACCGTAAATAGATCATAGTGACATACTTAAGAGATAACTGTATTGTATTTGAAGCTTTAAGGAGATCTATTGGAAGTTTTACTGTCGCAAATTTAGTTATCTGTTATCTTCTTTGGTCCCTACATTAGGTGACGTCATAGGTATGCTTCCGACCTTAAACATTAACACCGGGCGTTTTCTGGATTCTGTGCCGCTTAAGAATGTAATAAAATATGATAAAAAGAAGATTTTTAGGTGCAACATGTGAGTTTTTTTTTTGGCTTATTATTGTAGGGATTGCATGTCAATACATTCAGCAATTCAAAATGTCGGCTTCCTTAGTTACGGACAAGGAGATAGAGAATTTTACGCTAACTGTCATCCAATCAGAACCATTGATACAAAATAATTGCATTAGAATTTTGTATGATTCGGCTCACTCCTGTGGATAGATCAGAGTGACATACTTTTTGTATGATATTGCTACACTACTGTAAATAGATCAGAATGACTTACTTTTTGTATGATGCTGATACAGAACTGTAAATAGATCAGAGTGACTTACTTTTTGTATGATGTTGCTACACTACTGTAAATAGATCAGAGTGACTTACTTTTTGTATGATGTTGCTACAGTACTGTAAATAGATCAGAGTGACATACTTTTTGTATGATGTTGATACACTACTATAAATAGATCAGAGTGACAAACTTTTTGTATGATGCTGATACACTACTATAAATAGATCAGAGTGACATACTTTTTGTATGATGCTGATACAGAACTGTAAATATATCAGAGTGACTTACTTTTTGTATGATGTTGCTACACTACTGTAAATAGATCAGAGTGACTTACTTTTTGTATGATGTTGCTACACTACTGTAAATAGATCAGAGTGACATACTTTTTGTATGATGCTGCTACACTACTGTAAATAGATCAGAGTGACTTACTTTTTGTATGATGTTGCTACATTACTGTAAATAGATCAGAGTGACATACTTTTTGTATTATGTTGATACACTACTATAAATAGATCAGAGTGACATACTTTTTGTATGATGCTGATACACTACTGTAAATATATCAGAGTGACTTACTTTTTGTATGATGTTGCTACACTACTGTAAATAGATCAGAGTGACATACTTTTTGTATGATGCTGATACACTACTGTAAATAAATCAGAGTGACATACTTTTTGTATGATGTTGCTACACTACTGTAAATAGATCAGGGTGACATACTTTTTGTATGATGCTGCTACACTACTGTAAATAGATCAGAGTGACATACTTTTTGTATGATGCTGATACACTACTGTAAATAAATCAGAGTGACATACTTTTTGTATGATGCTGATACACTACTGTAAATAGATCAGAGTGACATACTTTTTGTATGATGCTGATACACTGCTGTGGATAGATCAGAGTGACATACTTTTTGTATGATGCTGATACACTACTGTAAATAGATCAGAGTGACATACTTTTTGTATGATGCTGATACACTGCTGTGGATAGATCAGAGTGACATACTTTTTGTATGATGCTGATACACTACTGTAAATAGATCAGAGTGACATACTTTTTGTATGATGCTGATACACTACTGTAAATAAATCAGAGTGACATACTTTTTGTATGATGTTGCTACACTACTGTAAATAGATCAGAGTGACATACTTTTTGTATGATGCTGCTACACTACTGTAAATAGATCAGAGTGACATACTTTTTGTATGATGCTGATACAGTACTGTAAATAAATCAGAGTGACATACTTTTTGTATGATGCTGATACAGTACTGTAAATGGATCAGAGTGACTTACTTTTTGTATGATGCTGCTACACTACTGTAAATAGATCAGAGTGACATGCTTTTTGTATGATGCTGATACACTACTGTAAATAAATCAGAGTGACATACTTTTTGTATGATGCTGATACACTACTGTAAATAAATCAGAGTGACATACTTTTTGTATCATGTTGTTACACTACTGTAAATAGATCAGGGTGACATACTTTTTGTATGATGTTGCTACACTACTGTAAATAGATCAGAGTGACATACTTTTTGTATGATGCTGATACAGTACTGTAAATAAATCAGAGTGACATACTTTTTGTATGATGTTGCTACACTACTGTAAATAGATCAGAGTGACATACTTTTTTTATGATGTTGCTACATTACTGTAAATAGATCAGAGTGACATACTTTTTGTATGATGCTGATACACTACTGTAAATAGATCAGTGACATACTTTTTGTATGATGCTGATACAGTACTGTAAATGGATCAGAGTGACATACTTTTTGTATGATGCTGATACACTGCTGTAAATAAATCAGAGTGACATACTTTTTGTATGATGCTGATACAGAACTGTAACTAGATTAGAGTGACATACTTTTTGTATGATGCTGCTACACTACTGTAAATAGATTACAATGACTTACTTTTTGTATGATGCTGATTCAGAACTGTAAATAGATTAGAGTGACATACTTTTTGTATGATGCTGCTGCACTACTGTAAATAGGTCAGAGTGACATACTTTTTGTATGATGCTGATACACTATTGTAAATAGATCAGAGTGACTTACTTTTTGTATGATGCTGATACAGAACTGTAAATAGATTAGAGTGACATACTTTTTGTATGATGCTGCTGCACTACTGTAAATAGGTCAGAGTGACATACTTTTTGTATGATGCTGCTACACTACTGTAAATAGATCAGAGTGACTTACTTTTTTGTATGATGTTGCTACACTACTGTAAATAGATCAGAGTGACACACTTTTTCTATGATGCTGCTACACTACTGTAGATAGATCAGTGACATAGTGTTTGTATGATGCTGCTACACTACTGTAAACAGATCACAGTGACTTACTTTTTGTATGATGCTGCTACACTACTGTAAATAGATCAGAGTGACATACTTTTTGTATGATGCTGCTACACTACTGTAAATAGATCAGAGAGACATACATTTGTACTTTTTATATGATGTTGCTACCCTACTGTAAATAGATTAGAGTGACATACTTTTTGTATGATGCTGATACACTACTGTAAATAGATCAGAGTGACATACTTTTTGTATGATGCTGATACACTACTGTAAATAGATCAGAGTGACATACTTTTTGTATGATGCTGATTCAGAACTGTAAATAGATCAGAGTGACTCACTTTTTGTATGATGCTGTTACACTACTGTAAATAGATCAGAGTGACATGATGTTGCTACACTACTATAAATAGATCAGAGTGACTTACTTTTTGTATGATGTTTTTACACTACTGTAAATAGATCAGAGTGACTTACTTTTTGTATGATGCTGATACACTACTGTAAATAGATCAGAGTGACTCACTTTTTGTATGATGCTGTTACACTACTGTAATAGATCAGAGTGACATGATGTTGCTACACTACTATAAATAGATCAGAGTGACTTACTTTTTGTATGATGCTGATACACTACTGTAAATAGATCAGAGTGAAACACTTTTTGTATGATGCTGATACACTACTGTAAATAGATCAGAGTGACATACTTTTTGTATGATGTTGCTACACTACTGTAAATAGATCAGAGTGACATGATGCTGATACACTACTGTAAATAGATCAGAGTGACATACTTTTTGTATGATGTTGCTACACTACTGTAAATAGATCAGAGTGACATACATTTGTACTTTTTATATGATGTTGCTACCCTACTGTAAATAGATTAGAGTGACATACTTTTTGTATGATGTTTTTACACTACTGTAAATAGATCAGAGTGACATACTTTTTGTATGATGCTGCTACACTACTGTAAAAAGATCAGAGTGACATACATTTGTACTTTTTATATGATGTTGCTACCCTACTGTAAATAGATCAGAGTGACATACTTTTTGTATAATGCTGATACACTACTGTAAATAGATCAGTGACATACTTTTTGTATAATGCTGATACACTACTGTAAATAGATCAGTGACATACTTTTTGTATAATGCTGATACACTACTGTAAATAGATCAGAGTGACATACTTTTTGTATGATGCTGCTACACTACTGTAAATAGATCAGAGTGACTTACTTTTTGTATGATGCTGATACACTACTGTAAATAGATCAGAGTGACATACTTTTTGTATGATGCTGATACACTACTGTAAATAAATCAGAGTGACATACTTTTTGTATGATGTTGCTACACTACTGTAAATAGATCAGGGTGACATACTTTTTGTATGATGCTGCTACACTACTGTAAATAGATCAGAGTGACATACTTTTTGTATGATGCTGATACACTACTGTAAATAAATCAGAGTGACATACTTTTTGTATGATGCTGATACACTACTGTAAATAGATCAGAGTGACATACTTTTTGTATGATGCTGATACACTGCTGTGGATAGATCAGAGTGACATACTTTTTGTATGATGCTGATACACTACTGTAAATAGATCAGAGTGACATACTTTTTGTATGATGCTGATACACTGCTGTGGATAGATCAGAGTGACATACTTTTTGTATGATGCTGATACACTACTGTAAATAGATCAGAGTGACATACTTTTTGTATGATGCTGATACACTACTGTAAATAAATCAGAGTGACATACTTTTTGTATGATGTTGCTACACTACTGTAAATAGATCAGAGTGACATACTTTTTGTATGATGCTGCTACACTACTGTAAATAGATCAGAGTGACATACTTTTTGTATGATGCTGATACAGTACTGTAAATAAATCAGAGTGACATACTTTTTGTATGATGCTGATACAGTACTGTAAATAGATCAGAGTGACTTACTTTTTGTATGATGCTGCTACACTACTGTAAATAGATCAGAGTGACATGCTTTTTGTATGATGCTGATACACTACTGTAAATAAATCAGAGTGACATACTTTTTGTATGATGCTGATACACTACTGTAAATAAATCAGAGTGACATACTTTTTGTATCATGTTGTTACACTACTGTAAATAGATCAGGGTGACATACTTTTTGTATGATGTTGCTACACTACTGTAAATAGATCAGAGTGACATACTTTTTGTATGATGCTGATACAGTACTGTAAATAAATCAGAGTGACATACTTTTTGTATGATGTTGCTACACTACTGTAAATAGATCAGAGTGACATACTTTTTTTATGATGTTGCTACATTACTGTAAATAGATCAGAGTGACATACTTTTTGTATGATGCTGATACACTACTGTAAATAGATCAGTGACATACTTTTTGTATGATGCTGATACAGTACTGTAAATGGATCAGAGTGACATACTTTTTGTATGATGCTGATACACTGCTGTAAATAAATCAGAGTGACATACTTTTTGTATGATGCTGATACAGAACTGTAACTAGATTAGAGTGACATACTTTTTGTATGATGCTGCTACACTACTGTAAATAGATTACAATGACTTACTTTTTGTATGATGCTGATTCAGAACTGTAAATAGATTAGAGTGACATACTTTTTGTATGATGCTGCTGCACTACTGTAAATAGGTCAGAGTGACATACTTTTTGTATGATGCTGATACACTATTGTAAATAGATCAGAGTGACTTACTTTTTGTATGATGCTGATACAGAACTGTAAATAGATTAGAGTGACATACTTTTTGTATGATGCTGCTGCACTACTGTAAATAGGTCAGAGTGACATACTTTTTGTATGATGCTGCTACACTACTGTAAATAGATCAGAGTGACTTACTTTTTTGTATGATGTTGCTACACTACTGTAAATAGATCAGAGTGACACACTTTTTCTATGATGCTGCTACACTACTGTAGATAGATCAGTGACATAGTGTTTGTATGATGCTGCTACACTACTGTAAACAGATCACAGTGACTTACTTTTTGTATGATGCTGCTACACTACTGTAAATAGATCAGAGTGACATACTTTTTGTATGATGCTGCTACACTACTGTAAATAGATCAGAGAGACATACATTTGTACTTTTTATATGATGTTGCTACCCTACTGTAAATAGATTAGAGTGACATACTTTTTGTATGATGCTGATACACTACTGTAAATAGATCAGAGTGACATACTTTTTGTATGATGCCGATACACTACTGTAAATAGATCAGAGTGACATACTTTTTGTATGATGCTGATTCAGAACTGTAAATAGATCAGAGTGACTAACTTTTTGTATGATGCTGTTACACTACTGTAAATAGATCAGAGTGACATGATGTTGCTACACTACTATAAATAGATCAGAGTGACTTACTTTTTGTATGATGTTTTTACACTACTGTAAATAGATCAGAGTGACTTACTTTTTGTATGATGCTGATACACTACTGTAAATAGATCAGAGTGACTCACTTTTTGTATGATGCTGTTACACTACTGTAATAGATCAGAGTGACATGATGTTGCTACACTACTATAAATAGATCAGAGTGACTTACTTTTTGTATGATGCTGATACACTACTGTAAATAGATCAGAGTGAAACACTTTTTGTATGATGCTGATACACTACTGTAAATAGATCAGAGTGACATACTTTTTGTATGATGTTGCTACACTACTGTAAATAGATCAGAGTGACATGATGCTGATACACTACTGTAAATAGATCAGAGTGACATACTTTTTGTATGATGTTGCTACACTACTGTAAATAGATCAGAGTGACATACATTTGTACTTTTTATATGATGTTGCTACCCTACTGTAAATAGATTAGAGTGACATACTTTTTGTATGATGTTTTTACACTACTGTAAATAGATCAGAGTGACATACTTTTTGTATGATGCTGCTACACTACTGTAAAAAGATCAGAGTGACATACATTTGTACTTTTTATATGATGTTGCTACCCTACTGTAAATAGATCAGAGTGACATACTTTTTGTATAATGCTGATACACTACTGTAAATAGATCAGTGACATACTTTTTGTATAATGCTGATACACTACTGTAAATAGATCAGTGACATACTTTTTGTATAATGCTGATACACTACTGTAAATAGATCAGAGTGACATACTTTTTGTATGATGCTGCTACACTACTGTAAATAGATCAGAGTGACTTACTTTTTGTATGATGCTGATACACTACTGTAAATAGATCAGAGTGACATACTTTTTGTATGATGTTTTTACACTACTGTAAATAGATCAGAGTGACTTACTTTTTGTATGATGCTGATACACTACTGTAAATAGATCAGAGTGACTCACTTTTTGTATGATGCTGTTACACTACTGTAAATAGATCAGAGTGACATGATGTTGCTACACTACTATAAATAGATCAGAGTGTCTTACTTTTTGTATGATGTTGATACACTACTGTAAATAGATCAGAGTGACTTACTTTTTGTATGATGCTGATACACTACTGTAAATAGATCAGAGTGACATACTTTTTGTATGATGCTGATTCAGAACTGTAAATAGATCAGAGTGACTCACTTTTTGTATGATGCTGATACACTACTGTAAATAGATCAGAGTGACATACTTTTTGTATGATGCTGATACACTACTGTAAATAGATCAGAGTGACATGATGTTGCTACACTACTATAAATAGATCAGAGTGACTTACTTTTTGTATGATGTTTTTACACTACTGTAAATAGATCAGAGTGACTCACTTTTTGTATGATGCTGTTACACTACTGTAAAATTGAGAAAGGAAATGGTGAATATGTCAAAGCGACAACCACCCTACCATAGAGCAAACAACAGCCGAAGGCAACCAATGGGTCTTCAATGTAGCGAGAATTCCCGCACCCGTAGGTGTCCTTCAGCTGTAAATAGATTAGAGTGACTTACTTTTTGTATGATGCTGATACACTACTGTAAATAGATCAGAGTGACTTACTTTTTGTATGATGCTGATACACTACTGTAAATAGATTAGAGTGACTTACTTTTTGTATGATGCTGATACACTACTGTAAATAGATTAGAGTGACTTACTTTTTGTATGATGCTGATACACTACTGTAAATAGATCAGAGTGACTTACTTTTTGTATGATGCTGATACACTACTGTAAATAGATTAGAGTGACTTACTTTTTTTATGATGCTGATACAGTACTGTAAATAGATCAGAGTGACTTACTTTTTTTATGATGCTGATACACTACTGTAAATAGATCAGAGTGACTTACTTTTTTTATGATGCTGATACACTACTGTAAATAGATCAGAGTGACTTACTTTTTTTATGATGCTGATACACTACTGTAAATAGATCAGAGTGACTTACTTTTTGTATGATGCTGATACACTACTGTAAATAGATTAGAGTGACTTACTTTTTGTATGATGCTGATACACTACTGTAAATAGATCAGAGTGACTTACTTTTTGTATGATGCTGATACACTACTGTAAATAGATTAGAGTGACTTACTTTTTTTATGATGCTGATACAGTACTGTAAATAGATCAGAGTGACTTACTTTTTTTATGATGCTGATACACTACTGTAAATAGATCAGAGTGACTTACTTTTTGTATGATGCTGATACACTACTGTAAATAGATCAGAGTGACTTACTTTTTTTATGATGCTGATACAGTACTGTAAATAGATCAGAGTGACTTACTTTTTTTATGATGCTGATACACTACTGTAAATAGATTACAATGACTTACTTTTTGTATGATGCTGATACACTACTGTAAATAGATCAGAGTGACATACTTTTTGTATGATGTTGCTACACTACTGTAAATAGATCAGAGTGACTTACCTTTATAATATATATACTAGTATGGCCTTTTAATTTTTTTGGATTCGAGCGTCACTGATGAGTGTTTTGTAGACGAAACGCGCGTCTGGCGTATATACTTAATTAAGTCCTGGTATCTATGATGAGTTTATTTGCATTATTGAAAATCAAACCTTTAGTAGACAACTAACAATCCTAGTTAATCAAAATTGGAGTCGAGGGCACCTCACTGTGTGGGATTTGAACATACAACCTCAGCGATTAAAGAGATGTTATAGAAACTAAAGTTTGCAGAAAGGGTGACAATAATATTTACATTGAGACCTTGACCATTATTCAAAATGCATATGAATAATATCAAAACTTAGGATAAGAATATTAATTAAAAGATAAATTTGTTTTTTTATTGTAATCAAAATAGACAGAAACAAAGAAAATTATGCCAAAAAATAAAGATGCATATTATAAGAATATAATTAATCACATAAATAAATATAGCTATAAATTTAAACAATTGTCCTGGTTTTCTGTTTCCCTATACGTAAGACTAAGGAACCAGTGCTTGATCTAAAATGTATGAAAGCAATAAATGTATAATAAAATAACATGTCTATCAAGACAAGATGGCTAGCCATTTCATGTCTTTCTAAAGATAAAATGTAAATACAAAAGAAATAATGCAACATTTATGTTTTATTCTACAATTTAGAAGAAGCAAGCTAAGCTTGTTGAAATGCTAACAATTTATATCAAAATATAAAAGCTTTATATGTACAGTAGTTAATCTAATTAATAATGCGACAAAAATAATTTCATAATTTAAAAAAATCTATTGATATTGGAACAGAGCTACTTTGTGAGTTTTAATTCATTGCATTGCATGAGATCTTTACTAGTGTTTTACAAAGGTTTTATATGTGAAATAAACACATCGAATTGATGAGCTTTTTTTCCCCATCCTTCTGAATGACAATATAATGTATTTATTGAAAAAAATATCATCTGATTTTAAACATCTACATATATAACTCTTTTCAATACATTCTCATGAAAAGATAGGAATACAGAGGGTTTGACTGTACATTTTACACAGCCATTTGAAATTTTAAAAAAGTTACTCATATTTAGAAGTGGTATGAGTGCCAATGAGACACTTCTCCATCCAAGTTACAATTTGTAAAATTACCTTCTTTAGAATACTTAAGAGAGGTAAAAAGAAACAATAAAATGCCCCGATCAAATTGTAACCTGATAATGAGGTTTCAATGGTATTTTTAAACACCTTGTATATAGGGAATAACAGTATGATATAAATTTTTCCGTCATATAATATTAATCTTTAACAATTCAAAAAATAATAAAATATATTGATAACTCATTTATAATCACAAATTTTTTAACAAATGTCCATGCTACAAATGCTGCAAACAGAATCGTTTTGAAGTCTCCAGTACGAGACTTTTTTGCAGGCTAGATAAAACAGTACCTCCTTTCCAAGGTAGATCACATTTTCTCCCGTAGAGACATTGATAATTTTTCTTCTCATAGAAAATGGAAACTTTCCAAACCAAATTATAATCAAATCTAACAAACATTTCTTAAAATTCCTTAAAAAGTATACAAAAATATAAATAAACTAGTAGCAAAAAATACAACTGAAGTGACATCACAAAAGTAAAAGCTTATGCATTCACTTTCTGTAAATTCAGGAATTTTTACGATGTTTTCATTATTGCAAAAAATTGCAACAGAATAGGTTTTTCAAATATCAAAAATTGCATCTTAGCATTTTTTGTATGCACCACTCCTTACTTTGCAATAATTAATCTCACATTTTGGTCGGTTTTTTCAAAATTCGCAATAATAAAAACACACAAAGCATTCTAAATTTACAGTATTTAATCATTTGAGACATTTTATACAGACACCAAGAGAGTTGAGAATCACAAACATAGTTACCTTTAATGTTTATCAATAATTTTACAGTGGAATCATATTTTATTTTTGGGGAAACTATTTTTTTTCCTTATGCATCCATACAAAGCAAGATTTTTTTCAAATGTTCCCGGTGAAACATCTTAAACAAATAAATCAAAACAAACAGACAAATTATACCCTGTTATATTCCAAGGACAGATAACCTATACCTTCATATTTTCCAAGGGCGGATAACCTATTGTTGATAATGCCATATATAGTCAGCTTATAATCAGTATAAGCTATATTTTATTGTTAATGATAAGACATGTAAGGAAAATAAAGTCAAATAAATATTTTGATCTGTCAGACTTATAAAAGTATGCTTCACAACAACTTTATATGTGTATCATAATATTTATGTTTAAACTATATAGAACATGATGAAAAAAGGTAGAACACGGTGAAAAATAGAGAACACAGTGAAAAAACATAGGGAACACAACGAAAACACTTTTAACAGATCCTCTAATCAAAGTCACAACCAGTTTAAATTTTCTTTTGATAGAACATATTAACAATATTACTTCAGCTCAGGTATACAATGTTCCCTGTATGTCCCTTAATATTGATATTGGGTTGGGAATGAAACAACCACATAAGCTGCAGTATATCTGTATATAAGTACATTATACAAGATCCTATGCTAAAATAAGTACTATAAATATTGGCAACTTACATCTCTTCTATAAAAGCATGCAAAGCAAACCTTTGATCAACTTGCTTGCTATGTTTGTTTGGGTGTTTTTAAACAACAGGTAGGTAGTCTGTTTCAGTCTGTTTACTATATACTGGAATTCAATAGTAAACATTAGCTTCATTTCATGTCAATTTTTATTGTACAATCAAATCCCAGTATATATAAAACAGATTGAAACTCTGCCTACCTATTTTTTGCAAACATCCAAGCAAACATAGCAAGCAAGTCGATCAAAGTTTTGTTTTGCATGCTTTTATAGAAGAGCCTTAAAAGGTAGATAAGTAGTATAAATATTGATAACTTAAAAGGTATGTATTATTCCAGAAAGCAAACACGTCAAAGATATAACAGCAGAGCCTTACATTTAAATATTTAATGAGGGTCCAATATAATTCATAGAATACTAAATGTTGTAAGCAAAAGCAAACCAAATTGAAAATATATAACAATATTACCAAAATTTGTATGTAAGGAAAAGATAACAAAAGGAAAAAAAAAACCAGTACCCTTAAAAAATACTCTCAATATTAACTATAATCTTCTAAAAATACAATAACTTAGTTATAACAGCATTTATTGTACCAACATTAAAAATAACTATCTTAATTCTTATTGTAAAACGTATAACATTCAATGAAAAGTGTCCCAATTTTGTGAAGAAAAACTAGAATTTATTCAATATAAACAATCAATAACATTTGGTTTCTAAATGATGAAAATGATATGGTTGTCTTGTATTGAGAATTGATTATCTCCCTTTTAGAAGTTATTTCCCTTTAAAATAGCATGAATAAATTAGGGGGGAAAAATAAATTCTAATATGAAATTAACAAGTTAAAAAGATGGCAAAATTGTGGATCTTGCAGTCACTAAAACTACAGAAAAAAATGTTTTTAAATCTTGAAATGAAAATATTTCATTTTAGCTCACATATAATCATTAAAGGGGAAATAATTTGTTGACAATTGTGAAACAAATTAACATAAAAACTGTGAATCAAACTGTTTACAGTGAAATCCTTAGTACAATGTTCTATTACAAAGTTATAATGCTCAAGTGTGTATAAAAAATCAATAGAAAAATAAAATTTATTTTGATCCGAGTAGCACTACTGATATTTGTCATGGTGGGACTACAGTGGCATTACAGTCCTTCCCAGTCTATAAATAGATCATTAAGACAGGTGGTATTGATGGTAGGCAGCACTCCATATCTCCCCGGAATGCTTCAGACTCCTGAAAAGGAAAATTAAATATTTCATACATGTTCCAGACCGTATGAGTATTTGGACCATACGCGTACGGTCGGGACCGCATGTGTAATTTTCAAAATAATCATACGGTCAGACCAGATGCGTACGGTTTGACTAATATTTGGAAGTTGGTCAAGTTTATTAGATACAAATATGCATATAACAGATCAACATAACTTAACTCTCAAATTGATATAAAAAAGTTCAATGGTAATTGAAATAAAATTTTAACTATTTCAAAAATTAACGCTAATTAAATTTGTTAATCTCTTGTATTTAGGATGTGGATCAGTAATTATACATTAATTGAATTATGATCACTGAAATTGAAGATATCGTACTAAGTAAACATAATGTGGGAGGACAATTGTTTTAGAATATTTAGCAACTTTACAAAAAAAGCAAATGCAAAGGAACATGTATGAACTGCAAACATGTACAGGTAAACAATTATTATTAATATGTTACTTGTGGTAGCAAGTGTCACCTTGTGCGAGAGTACCAAAATAGGATTCAGATATACAATTAAACAAATATTTAATTTCAATTGTTCGTTTGTTCATTTTATTCATATATAAGTAATTGTAATAATAACAATTTGTAAAACTAAACAAAAATGTGTCCCCAGTACAAGAATGCCCCATTCCCACTATCATTTTCTATGTTCAGTGGACTGTGACATTGGGGTAAAAACTCTAATTTGGCATTAAATTAGAAATATCATATCATAGGGAACATGTGTACAAAGTTTGAAGTCGATAGGATTTCAACTTCATCAAAAACTACCTTGACCAAAAACTTTAACCTGAAGCGGGACAGACGGACGAACGAACTAACGAACGGAGGTGGGGCATAAAAAAAAGATTGTGATAAATGTTTGTTTAAATTTAACCCATATGATCCAATAACATGTATGACCAGCTTGTACTGGACCATACATGTATACTCATACGGTCCGACCATACATGTATGGTCGGACCGTACAAGTATATGTATTTGGTCCGGATCATCGCGTAAGGTCCAAATACTCATATGGTCTGGAACATACACATAACAGAATTCAAGATGGTTACATGGTAGTTAAAATTAAATATTTATACACATAATAGAATTCAAGATGGTTACATATGAATACATATAGAAAAAAAAATGCTGAGAGAAATTGTTTGTCAGTAACTAAGAGTACTCTCAGATCTGTTCTCCGTGTCTTTTTGCTGTTTGGATGTACTAGTACCCGTCCACATCCACTCTGTGTTTTTATCAGATGTAGTTCTATTTGTATCCATCTGATGAGTTAAGCCTTTTTCAACTGATCTTTATAATTTGTTCTCATGTTGAACATTTAAACCACTGTCCCAGGTTAGGGGAAGCGTTTAGACCCCTGTATTTTAGTGATTGTCGTTTATTGCTGTGTTACACATTTCTTTTTCGTTCATTTTTTTATACATTTATTATGCCATTAGTTTTCTCGTTTGAATTGTTTAACAATTGTCATTTCAGGGCCTATTATAGTTGACTATGTGGTATGGGCTTTACTCATTGATGTCTTGATGAAGGCCGTTCAGTGACCTTCAGTTGTTCATTTCTGTCCTCTTGTAAAGAGTTGTGATTCGCAATAATACCACATCTTTTTTTATATTTAGAACTCTGGGAAATAGCTGTCAAAAGACCAATGCAGATCTACAATTATCTAAAAAGTATTCATCTACTATAGGTCATTTATATTTTTTAGTTTTTTTAGTTTTTTTTTACTTTAAAACCAGCTAAAATGTTCCCTGTTGAAAATTTACATATATACTGTAAGGTTTTTGACCACATACTATATTTCCAAATTCTTGCAATATTCTGTATGTATATTGTATATATATAACTTACTTGATAATATCAGCAAAAGACTGATAGAGAGATTTGACTTCATGAGGTATACCATGTTTCTTACATAGGGACTGAACAAGTGGTTGGATCTTGTATAGATTGTGTCTTGGCATGGTTGGGAACAAACTGAAAGAAAATAATCACAAATCAATAAATTTTACAGTAAGGTCATTTTTTTGTGCGGTTGAAGTTCTGTTTTTTATAAAAGGTTGGGTCTTTCAAAATTTAAAACATTCATTTACCATGCTTGTTTTCTAGAAATAGGTTTATTGATTGACTGATGGTGGCTCACTGTCAAGTGGAAATATTTCATGCATTTAGAAAATTGCAAAGATTTATGACTTGACTATGAGGTGATTAATTTCCACAATTTTCTAACAATTAAATTTGATGTATCTATATAAGAAAAGATCCTATTTAAAACTGCTATATTTGTTTGCACCTGTCCTATAGTCAAGAACCTCTTGTTCAGTGGTTGTTGTTTGTTAATGTGGTTCATAGTTGTTTCTCGTTTCTCATTTCTTATTTAAAATAATTGGTTGGTTGACCTGTTTGAATGGTTTTACACAAGTTATTTTGGGGCTCTTTATAGCTTGTTGTTCGGTGTGAGCAAAGGTGCCAGGTTGGAGGCTGTACTTTGACCTATAATGGTTTACTTTTACAATATGTGACTTGGATGGAGAGTTGTCTCATTGGCACTCATATCACATCTTCTTATATCTATGTTCACAACAACTAATTTCCCTCTTATCATTTTATTTGAAAAAGTCTATTTGAATCACATATATTTTCATCTTGAAGTAGACAAGAAAAGAACAATTATTCTCTCAATAAGATGGAAGGAAGCAGGCCAAACAATGTCTAAATGTTTTTGTAGTCATTATTTCCTCTCTTTTAACACATGAACCTTTACACATCTGTAAAAAAAACCATAAAAGAAGTCACTTACTGGTGCTCTATCTGGAAGTTCAGGTGACCAGTAAACCAGTCATTGAAGAAGGATTTCTCAACATCACAAGTGGCAGCCATCTGTAACTTTAGCCATGGTTTCTGGTCGTCATGGTCAATATTCATAGGGATATGGTTAGATTGAGCAACCCAAACAAACCAAGTGGATTCAATTATCCTAAAATTATATTGACATGGTGTTAGGTCTGATATAAAAGTTACAAATGGACAACATTCAACGATTAAAATGTGTTGATTTGCTGTGTATATCATCTTCTCCCAAAGTATTATAATTACACCATTTTCCCAATCATAATTTGTTTTCTCCATTTGTTATACAAAGTATAAATCATATTTTTCTTCTTCTTCTGTTCAATTATTTGATAGATGTGTATGTACCAGAGAAGACATTACTAAGTTGTTAAACCTCATCTGCTTCTATACTGTGGATTGGTTATCATCTATTGGCTACAAAATTTATAGTAACTTACCTGAAGGCTTCATAATAGAAAAATGTCCATCCCCATCCAACCAAAGGTACCAAGAAGAAACAGAATCGGAAGAAGTATGAGCCCATAATAATAACGTCCTGTAAATAAAAAAATATATTGTGGTAACACAAGTAATAACATGAAGAAGCATACAGTCATAATTACAATATTCTGTTAATAAATATCAGAACTCTTACTACAATTGTTATACTTATATAAATATCAGAACTCTTACTACAATCGTTATACTTATATAAATATCAGAACTCTTACTACAATCGTTATACTTATAGCTTGAACTCGATATGATGTTTTTTTTTTACTAAATGGCTTTTTATTTGTGTCGGTGAGTTAACATTGAAATTTAAAAAAACTCAGAAAATATTTCATTCTTGTTCCGTCTTCTGAATTTTTAAACCATGATCAACATATGTATAATGTTTTTATTAATTTTCTTGTTATTTAGATATTGTGTAGGAAATTTCCAATTGCCAACATAGTTTAATACCAAACAGTGTAAATGTCTGAGGAACAAAAATTAAATATCTTTGCCATGGGTCTTTGAATCTCATGGTAATTCAAGACATTTTTGACACAGTCAATAATTCTATGTGTTTACTGTAAACATGGCAACATTCTGGGAAAAAAAGACAGTCATTAGGCATATATATTATAATTTTATCAGCAAACATGGAAATAGACTCATCTGGTTTCTGAATCAGATTTGGTGTTGAATCTTGATATATATTCTGTTATGCAGCCATTTGTTAAAGTTATTTTGTCAATTATATTTTAACCAAGTTTTACACAATACTTGTGGTCAAGATTTGGCAATTACCCATCAGTTAAACAAAAAGAACACCTCTGTCAAGAATAATACCATAAAATATAATTTGATAATTTTCAATGAAAAACAATTTTATAAGGTTGATTCTCCAGAAATTAAAGGACATTGGAAGTATACGAAGATTTTTTTGTGAATTGATGCCGTAAAAATTTATGACTTCATCCAATCAAAATAAGAATAAGTTTAATACTCACTATCCAAAGCTTTCTGGTGTAAACATGTCTAAATAACATAAACTGGAAATACAGAGGAAACAACAAAGGGGGGATAACTGTAAAAGATAAATATAATTATTCAACATTTTGATTTGTTTTAAATTATTTTTTTACTATTCCGTGTGATTCATACCCGTAGTGTGGGGGTTCCGACAAACCCCCCTTGAAAACAAATAAGCACTGTTAAAGTCAACGTTCTGTTAGAATTGTGACTGTTAAAGTCGAGTTAGTGAGTCCAAATGACCCCCCTTGGAAATTCCTGGCTAATAATTCAATTAGCCTGTGATTGCTAATATCAGTGTAATAAATGAGTAATGTTGACTGCCAAAAACTAAGTCCATTTATCAATGAAATACCCCAAAAAATTTATAACAGTTTTCTTCCGATGTACTTCCTTGAAATTACTATTTCCAAGTTTCATAACATTCCAGAAAAGTTTGTCAAAGTTATAGATGTTTAAAAAAATGTGTTCTAAGACTGAAGTGTAGGCAAATGTTTACTGCTAAACAATCTGTTTTTCCTTGCTATGTAAACTCGTATATTTTTTAATTTATGTAATTAAGTATGTAAATAGCTTGCAATAATATACGTTTGAGTTTATCAGTAACTTGCTCTATATCATAAAGGATATCCCAATAAAATACTTTTGAGTAACTTGCTAAATATCCTTGAGTATTTGATTTGCTTGCAATAAATAACTCGATTTATAGAGTAGTTTGCTCTTAATCACTAAATTTTATAAGTAATTTCTTCTATTATACTTGAGTTTAAGAGTAACTTGCACTTAATATACTTGAGTATATGAGTAATGTGCTTTATATTCATAAGTTTGAGTATATGAGTAATATGCTTCTATCCTGATAAATACTAGTAACTTACTCTGACTGGCAGGCTTAACTAGAATACTTACAGAATGGGAAATACTTGTGTTGCTGATTATAAGGAAATGAGGATTTCCCCGATTTGGCAACCTGAAAAAAAAACCACAATACATTTAAAACAAATGAAAAAAAAACTCATAACAAAGTTTTTAAAACTTTGATTACGGATTTTGCAGCTGTAGAAAAGAAAAGCAGAAAACATTGATTATTTTGTTGTCGTAATTACTATTACTTAAACACTGCTGAATTTGGTAAGTTAATAATAGTTATCAAAGGTACCAGGATTATAATTTAGTACGCCAGACGCGCGTTTCGTCTACATAAGACTCATCAGTGACGCTCATATCAAAATATTTTTAAAGCCAAACAAGTACAAAGTTGAAGAGCATTGAGGATCTAAAATTCCAAAAAGTTGTGCCAAACACGGCTAAGGTAATCTATGCCTGGGATACAAAAATCCTTAGTTTTGTTTGTTGTTGTTTCAATAAACAAGAATATAAAAAGGATGAGTACAAATTAAATTATGTGATCAAAATCAAACTTTAACTGAATTCATTTCAATGGCACAGAAGTTGTTACAGTGGCAAAGTGGTATAAGTAGTTCTACTACTGGAATCAATAGTCAGTCAACACTGAGGTTTTGTGTTCGACCTCTGTTGTTGGGTGCACTTGACTCCAATCTTAGTCAACACTGAGGTTTTGTGTTCGACCCTAGTCTCGATCATCCAGCCGCTTTATTTTTCAAAGTAGAGCGTCTGGATGACAAGTGATATAAAAATGGTAATTTATGACATTCGGAATAGTATCGGCTTTTTTAGCTTGTTTTTAAAGATAATGTCCAAGACGAATAACCAAGAAGTTGGTTATTGACTTCGGAAGAAATTATATTACGATAATACTATTGAAAAGCCCAAGTGTACCGATTGTTGTTTAAAGCTATTTATATTTTGTTTGTGACGACATACAAGTCGTGGAAAACACCAGACAGCATGGCTTCCATGACCGCGAAGGAAAATAACAGCACATCAAACCTTGGTAAGATGATATAACAACACAAACTGTTACATAAATTTTAATGCAAACTGAAACAGCGAGTAGTTATATATTTTTTCATGCATGTCCGTGCTACGTAAGCAAGTTAATAATCATACAATAAATGGCAATTTTTGTATTGACTGGGACCACTCGAACAGTCGTGTGTACGCTATAAATACATTTTGGGGTTGTTAACTTTAAAAATACTTGATGGAAAAGTGATATGACGCCGAAATATGAACTTCATCCAAGATAAGTTTGTTGTATTTATATGTAGTGTATAAAGGAGTTTGCATTTTAATATGACTTTTTATTGTGTAAAAAAAAGGGGGAAGGAGAGATGCGCAATGTTGTACACATTTTAAGGAGGGAACGCAATTCAAAAACATAAGCAGACGAAAAACAAACAAAGTATATCTAGAAGATGCCACTGATTTTGTACATACACCAAACGGTCAAAATGATGTATGCTCGATTTTTTTTTTAAAACAAATGCATTTAGCTTATACAAACATTTAAGAAGTGCGACACGTTGTTATGAAAAGTAATTTAAATATACTGTTAGTAAACAAAGTCTGGACTGGTCAACTTAAAAAAGAAAAATACTTTTTTGCACTTTTAAGAGGCATTTTTTTCACACTAAAAAAAGTCCATAAAAGAATACAAATGTTGTCAGTGAATATATACCAATTGGCTATCTAAACCTTGAAACAAAACCATGGCATGAGGAATACACTGTAAATTTGTTTTTATGCAAAACAAGACAGTAAAACAATAGATGCAGCATCAATGAAAGGAGGTGTCAATGAGGCAGCAACTGGTGAACCCAATGACATACATTACCAAAAGTAGACATCAACATGATTAACAGGACATCTTGTTGACTTAAACAAAAATTGAGAATAAAAGTACCAAAAGGTCAACATTATACAAGCAAGAACATGCGGTATGAATACCAATGAGACAACTATCCACTCTAAGTTCAAAGGAGGTGGATGAGAGCAAGTATAGGCAACTGTATGGCCTTTAACAATGATAAAAATTCATGCATGATTTTGATAGAGAATACAGACAGGGAATGTGTCAAAGAGACATCAACCCGACAAGAGAGCAGGAAACAACCCAATGCCACCAATGGGTCGTGTCATCACCACAGCGAGATACTCTCGCATCCCGTAGCGGAATTCAGCTTGCAACAAGACATTTCTAAATGTATATTTCTATATGATATATGTTTTTTTCCAAACATTTTGTTTTTCATATATATATATATATATATATATATATATATATATGCTATGCTGGTGACCAAAAATTAATATGATTTTAACATTTACTTTATTTTGTAGACAAACCAATGATAATTTCGGGACACAGTTGTTATGTGTAAAATGTGAAGAATTAAAAAAAAATCTATATAAATATTCGAATTTTCATTGTATCATAAACAGCTTCAATTTTATAAGAAAAAAGATTCAAAGATTTTTTTTTAATTACTGCAGCAGCAATCATTATAAATAAATCACAGTATCAAAAATGTTGGGTTAACATTATTTTGACAGCAACCACAAAGCGAAAAAAAGGTACACAGACATATATTAATTAAATGAAACAAACATCAAGAAACACATTGTTGTCAGATATGTCGGAGAATTTTAAAGATTTGTATTATCAAATTAAAAATCATATAAACAATTTAACAGTTTTCATGTTGCGTTGTATCTCATTTACATGTCTGGCCCTTCTCAGTTAACTATATGGTATGGAGTTTTCTTAATATTGGAGGCCGAGCAGTGATTATATTTGCGAATATCCATGTCATTTGAACTCTGCTGGGTTGTTGCCTCATTAGCAATCTCCTTATTTTATATAAAGGTTCACATGTACAGGAGAATTCGAAGTTGTTGTTTTTGTGAAGCTGCCCTTTTATACAAAAGTCATGATGGATATTATAATAGTTTGTAGTACGAGAATACACATCAGTTATTTTTTGTATAAGATATCATGCAGTATGGGATAAATCCCATTCCATCTTTTCAATGTGATTGATTCAAACATGCATTCAAAGAGTATTGGGTTTCATGAATGACTGGTTAACTTCTGTATTTCTTCATAGACACGGAGACTGGCAAAGTGGTATTGTGTGAAGGTTGGTCCCCAAATGTTTTCTTCCCAAAAGGATTAGGCAATATAGATTATCGGTGAAACATTCAGACTATTCTGTCGTTAGCAATTTTAAGATCAGTTAATTTTGTAAATAAAAAATTGAGTTGACTCATTGTGTGATCTCACTGATCTGCTAGTGATAAGTTGTTAAACAGGGTTTTTTACATTGTAATCTTAGAGTTGTTTTTCTTTCCATAAACGTAACTTGATGTGTGCTTTTCGAGTAAGGTAAGTGCGTCAGATATTTGAAAGATTATTATAAAAAGGAAAGCATAAATTATAACAAGAATTTACAGAAATAAGAATGAGACAAAACTAAGAAAAATGGATAAAAATTAAAATTAAGGAATACAGACTAACGTGGCTACAATATACCGACTGTTGGTTGCTTAACGTCAAGTGGCAAATATTTCATGCATGTTCAGGACGATGTGATACAATATAAAGAATAGAGAATATATATAGTAGTGTGCTATAATATGAAAATAGAGAAAAATGGTAGTTCATAGTATGAAGATAAGAGAATATTAAACGTGGTGTGTTAAAATATAAAAATAGATCTTCAAGTTGGGTTGCTTGGTTATCGTCTTGTGGTAAATAATGGTAATGTTCAGGACGAAAAAAAATAACAATAATTATAAAGATGAGGTCCTAAATTATAACCCGTTGGGGATACATGTTCGAGAAATTATAACTCACCAGAAAATTAAGGTATATTGGATTGCTTTATGTACAACGGTCCACCTACGGATCCCTCTCTTAGCGCACAGAGAGCGTGGTATCCTCTATACACGACCAGTGGCGGATCCAGAACTTGTTATAAGAAGGGCACTATACAGTCATGCTACAGTGTTTCCTTATATGACATAATCAACCAAATTTTTCCCACGAAAAAAAATCATGTCTTTAATTTTTTTTTACATGTGACAAAAATTCTGAAAAAAAGATCGCCGCTAATTACAGGTTTTTTTTATCGTTCTTTTAAAATTGCCCATCTGCAAGTTGGGCAACAGGATCAGCTACAAGAATGTCAGTTTTAATAGTCACATATACATGTAACGTTACACTGTTTACTGTTATTATTTTCTTTTAAATATAATGGGGATAACGGAAGTGCTATTTATAGATATGTTCTATATTTAATTATTTGTTACGCCCCCTATAAATATCTGACCAGTCCGGTTAATCACCCCAGACGCTATATTTAAATATGCGTCTGGGTTATCGAGACTAGTTCGACCCCTGTTGTTGGGTGCACTTGACTCCAATCTTAGTCAACACTGAGGTTTTGTGTTCGACCCCTGTTGTTGGGTACACTTGACTCCAATCTTAGTCAACACTGAGGTTTTGTGTTCAACCCCTGTTGTTGGATGCACTTGACTCCAATCTTAGTCAACACTGAGGTTTTGTGTTCGACCCCTGTTGTTGGGTGCACTTGACTCCAATCTTAGTCAACACTGAGGTTTTGTGTTCAACCCCTGTTGTTGGGTGCACTTAACTCCAATCTTAGTCAACACTGAGGTTTTGTGTTCAACCCCTGTTGTTGGGTGCACTTGACTCCAATCTTAGTCAACACTGAGGTTTTGTGTTCAACCCCTGTTGTTGGGTGCACTTGACTCCAATCTTAGTCAACACTGAGGTTTTGTGTTCGACCCCTGTTGTTGGGTGCACTTGACTCCAATTTTAGTCAGCACTGAGGTTTTGTGTTCGACCCCTGTTGTTGGGTGCACTTGACTCCAATCTTAGTCAACACTGAGGTTTTGTGTTAGACCCCTGTTGTTGGGTGCACTTGACTCCAATCTTAGTCAACACTGAGGTTTTGTGTTCGACCTCTGTTGTTGGGTGCACTTGACTCCAATCTTAGTCAACTTTGAGGTTTTGTGTTCGACCCCTGTTGTTGGGTGCACTTGACTCCGATCTTAGTCAACACTGAGGTTTTGTGTTCGACCCCTGTTGTTGGGTGCACTTGACTCCAATCTTAGTCAACACTGAGGTTTTGTGTTCGACCCCTGTTGTTGGGTGCACTTGACTCCAATCTTAGTCAACACTGAGGTTTTGTGTTCGACCCCTGTTGTTGGGTGCACTTGACTCCAATCTTAGTCAACACTGAGGTTTTAAGTTCAACCCCTGTTGTTGGGTGCACTTGACTCCAATCTTAGTCAACACTGAGGTTTTGTGTTCAACCCCTGTTGTTGGGTGCACTTTACTCCAATCTTAGTCAACACTGAGGTTTTGTGTTCAACTCCTGTTGTTGGGTGCACTTGACTCCAATCTTAGTCAACACTGAGGTTTTGTGTTCAACCCCTGTTGTTGGGTGCACTTGACTCCAATCTTAGTCAATACTGAGGTTTTGTGTTCAACCCCTGTTGTTGGGTGCACTTGACTCCAATCTTAGTCAACACTGAGGTTTTGTGTTCAACCCCTGTTGTTGGGTGCACTTGACTCCAATCTTAGTCAGCACTGAGGTTTTGTGTTCAACCCCTGTTGTTGGGTGCACTTGACTCCAATCTTAGTCAACACTGAGGTTTTGTGTTCAACCCCTGTTGTTGGGTACACTTGACTCCAATCTTAGTCAGCACTGAGGTTTTGTGTTCAACCCCTGTTGTTGGGTGCACTTGACTCCAATCTTAGTCAACCATAAGGTTGTGAGTTCAACCCCTATTGTTGGGTGCACTTGACTCCAATCTTAATGGACTAGGATTGTTAGTTGTCCTATTGTAGGTCGGTGGCACTAAAACACAGAAAACCTAACATTAATCATACCTCCACTGGCATGACATCTCCTACAACAAATAGTTGTTCCACTCTTACATCAGGGTCTTTATCCAACTGAAAAATAGTATAAAATAATTAACATAGTTGTTTAGTCATCATGGTAATACAAAACAAGTTTTTCTGTTTGACTTTATATTCAGAATTTTCTATTCAGAATTTTCTCAGTTTGCATTTGAACTACAAACTGTTATAACAGAACTATGTCTAGCCTTTTGAAGTTTTGATAGTGCAAATGTTGAAGTTAACATAGCAATACTTTAACATGTAAGTTATGCAAATATTCAAAGTTGATGGACCATGACTGAAGGTACATGGCTGAACAATCTCCATGGAAATGAGATGTGCCAATGTTAATACAACTGCATACCAAATACCATTGACTTATTATAAGTCATTCCCTTTAATCAAACCTAAACACAAACATTAACTTGTAAACTATGTAAAAGTTTCAAAGTCTATGAACCATGGTGGGGCTTTATAATCTCTATGGAAATATTTTTTATTTTTTACAAATTGTGACTTTGATGGAGAGTTGTCTCATTGACACTCATATCACATCTTCTTATATCTAATATGGGGACAAAGTCCCCAATTACTGTAGAAAAATCAATAAAAAAAAAAAATCAAAAATTTCAGGAAAATTTCCCGAATTTTTCATTCTACTAATGAACTCAAAATCGTTAACTTTTTTTTCAGATCTACTTCCTTTTCCGGTCTGCATCTGCACACAAATGTTTTCCGGTCGCTCTTGTTTGCATGAGACTTTGAATAAAATGTATATTTATCAACATATCAACAAATATAGGGAGGAATTCAACACCCAATCATTTTTAATAATTGTTTGATATGAAAAACGTTACCTGATAACAGCGTTTCTTTGTTTACATTGAATATGACGTCATAACTTAAATAACGTCACAACTGAATCCCTAACAACAGAACCAATATTGGAACGTTACGGTATTTCCGTTTCTTTTATCACGATGATTGAATTAGAAAAAAAATTAATACAGACTTCGTCCTCATTTACAGGTAATGACTGCCTCATATTAACTATATGTAGTGAGATTAAATGAGTTTTGTGCTCAAACTTAACATGTCATACATTCTATTGCAGAACTACTTTCTATAGAGGAGCATATAAATAAGAACTGGAACTGCCTGGATGTTTATATATATTACTTACCACATTAGGTTTGGCATGATGCTGGTAATGCATGTGGTTCCACCAATCAGGTGAGGCTCCCTGCAGGAGAATTTGTGTTAAATAATCAATATTATTAAAATTGGATATATATGCATAAGAAATATTTGGGGCAAAATAATAATGACACTATGCCTTACTATAATGAGCAAATATATCAATCAAAAGAATGTTTTATAATAAGTTAACAATTATGACTTTTTGAAAGTACTGAAGAAAAGTGTGATGAAGATTTAAACACTATATGAAAGCAGAAGTAAATATGAGACATATTCGAAAAGTGCTCACCAGTAAATAGCCATCACTATTAAGAATATGATCAAATATGAAGTCATTTTGTTTAATAGAACCTGAGAAAAGTGTGATGGAAGTATTTCTTGGACACAAAGACTAGCAATAAACTAGAGTTGAGGTATAACATATCTATGTGTCAAATAGAAATCAACCTTCTACAAGGTCATGTATACATACATGTACAGCGAAACCTGGCTAAACCGAATCCTGCTTAAACCGAAAACCTGTATAAACCAAACATGTTCGTAAGCACCGTCATATCAAATTGTATGCGTTGTGAACCTGATAAAACCGAACATTGGCCAAAACTGAACACAATCTTAAGATCCGAAGAGGTTCGGTTTAAACAGGTTTCACGTATATGAATTTGATTGATTTTGGAACATTCAAATAAGAAATACAAGAAATATAGTGGTTTGTTTTGTAGATCTTCTTATAACTGCCAAATTTTCAGAATTTGTCAACCCAAAATAGGTTAACAGATGTATTGATATTCATTTGCATAAGGTCGATTTCTATCCAACGCACCTCATATTATATCATTTAACTATATTAAAGGTGAATAAACAGCTGCGCCATGAGCGCATGATACGCCCGACGTCTTGTGTGGAAGTTTTATGCAATAATCATAAATAGTTTCTGAGAAAGTTTTAAGCAATAACCATATATTATTTTTGAGACACAGCGGGGACATGTGAAATCCCCAACCCTGTTTTTTTTTCCAAAAAACTAAATTTCACTAAAATAAAATTTTGAATCAAAACCAAAAAGTATACAGATCTTTAGATTAATATAACAAAGAAGTGTGTAAAGTTTTAAGCAATAATCAAAAATTATTTTTGAGATACGGCGCGACATGTAAAAAAAACCTCCCCTGTTTAACAAAATACTCAATAACTCCAAAATAAAGTTTTGAATCATCACCAAAAAGTATACAGATCTTTAGATTAATATAACAAAGAAGTGTGTAAAGTTTTAAGCAAAAATCATAAATGGTTTTTGAGATACGGCACAACATGTAAAATAACCCTCCCCCTTTTTTTACAAAATACTCAATAACTCAAAAATGAAATTTTGAATCATCACCAAAAAGTATACAGATCTTCAGATTAATATAACAAAGACATGTGTAAAGTTTTAAGCAATAATCATAAATCGTTTTTGAGATATGGTGCGACATGTAAAAACCCCTCCCCCTTTTTTACAAAATACTCAATAACTCAAAAATAAAATTTTGAATCATCACCAAAAAGTATACAGATATTAAGAATAATATAACTAAGAAGTGTTTAAAGTTTTAAGCCATAATTAAGAATCGTTTTTGAGATACGGTGCGACATGTGAAAAAAACACACCCCTGTTTTAGTTACAAAGTGCCGTAACTCAAAAAGTTTTAATCTTATTTTCACCAAAAAGTATACAGATCATTTGACCATCATAAGAAACAACTATGTTAAGTTTCATGAAATTTAGATAAGTCGTTCTCAAGTTACAGTGCAACATGTTTACGCCGGACAGACAGACGGACGGACAGACACCAGACATTTGTATACCATAATACGTCCCGTCAAAATTTTGACGGGCGTATAAAAATAAAAATTAACATACACATAACCATAATTTGCTATTTTTTTTATACAACTAAAACAAATAACAATAGTTGTGATAGTGGAAAACAACAATGAAACATGCAATAGATAATGATATTCATCCTCAATGTGTCTAACTGAAAAAATGTAGCAACTGATAGTGTGACATCTAATATTGGCTACTTTTTTATATTCAGGTTATTTTTCGAATTGCTGCTCAGAAAGGTCACCAGCGATCTGGTTTTTTTAACTTTGATAGACAGTTGGTTATGGCCTAAAAATAGTTCATAATTTAATTTGTTCAGACACAAAAAAAAAAATCATGTTTTTGATCTTATTTCATTGTGTACCAATCACAACATTTATAGATATGCTTTTCAAAGTCCCTGAAATGGATAATTCAGCTGCATACTTATTAATGTATAGATTTTTTTTAATTTGTTTAATCACTCTAATTTTGTCAACTGACAATAAAAACTTTGTTCCTTACTTTAAACACAACATCAAAATTTAATTAGTTTTTTTTTTTTTTTTTTAACAATGTATCTATGTGCGGATTATACCTTTAAGAATCCTAGTACAAAATAATGAAAAAAATGGTCCCACTTTGTGTTGTGAAAGACAGACAAATGACCAAAATCATGCTGTAGCCAACCGCCTTGAGCCTGAAAAAATAAGACCCTTATATAAACAAAAACATTAAATACAACAGGTTGGGTTAGAGCATACAATTTACCATAGACAGTACATTGCCAAATATATCAAACCGCTACCAAAATCTGAAGATAAAATTTGATCTATTAAACATGGATTTTACATGAATTTCAACAGACGCCAATCACAATTGAAAATTGTTTATGAAAAATACTGCTATTATTTAACTGTATGCTCCAATTGTGTACAAAATAAAATATAACAAAAATATAATAAAACGTATGAACTATGAACTATGAGATAAAAATACACCTCAGTTTTAACATTATAATCAGAGAATTTTTAGTTCTGGTACTACACCATTCATTTGTGATAACGGCTGTGTCATTAATTTTATTAATTTCAGTACCATTTTTCATTATATATTTATAACTGGACATCATATATAATTACGAGGGTAAAAAGCAATTTAAGAATTAGAATTTCGTTTCAGCTCGATTTTTTATGAGACAAAGTCAAATTTAGGCCTCTTTCCTGAGAAGAGCTAAGTGGTTATAAATATTAAAGGAGACAAACATTGTGAAAATCAAACACAAATGTCAGTTTTCAATTGATTATGGAAAAACAGGGCTAACTGTTCTGTCATTATACTGTATCAAATTTCTATCATTTCAATGAGGATATTTTTCTTCTTCTCTTCTGTTTCAAAAGATAATCTTAAAATGTTTAAAACAGAGACAAATATACAATTAACATGCATAAAACAACAGTTCATACAATTTACAATAAAAACTTGTGTGTGAAATGAAAAAATCAGTTTAATGACTAAATAAACTCAAAATTTTCTGAAAACAAAAAATGAGTGCTTAAAATTTCGAATAATATACAAATAAATTCAATAATGATTATTTTTAAAATTTCTTAAACCACTTCTGACCTAACAACAACAGAAACCTCTCAATCCACTTTAGGAGTAAAATGCCATCAAGTAGCCAGGACTACAATCACTATGACTACATGGAATAGTCTGCAGTCCATGTTTGATATTTTTCTAACTTTCTGTGGATTCATCATTATTTTTGGGACCAATTTTCTCCGTTTTCTTGGTATAGGTAAAACTTTAATTTTACTGTTCAACAAATAACAGACTAACAGTAGGTTTGTACAGATTTTTGAAAAACAATTTAATCAAATATTCAAGAAAAACACTTACACAATTAATTAAAATTCAAATATAACTCCAACCAAACCTTTTTTACTAATTGATTTGGTGTACACACATTTAATCATTTAACAATTATGAATCTGCTACCAATAAAAATTTCAGAAAGGACCAGCTTGATTGTTACAAAATCCAGAATTTAAAACAAACTTTACAGGTCTGAGATAAATAAAAATTAAAATGCAAAACTGAGGTCTATTTCTACATCCAAGAAGAGTTATCTCCTCATTGTAGGGAAGTCTGCTAGAGCTGAGGTTATTTTAGTAGTGCTTAACACTTTTTTTTGTGCTTACATTTTCCAAAAAAGTAAATTTTCATCAATATCACACTATCTAAACAGTGATATTTAAACAGGTTGTTTAATAATATCAAATTAAAAAAAAACACATTTTGGTATAAACTAAATTTTCTAGGTTAAAAAAATCTGAGTTATTATACAGGTATAATTGATAAATCTGGTATATAACTCAATTTTATTTGCTTTTTGTTCAATTTAATGCTAGAAGTCTTATTTTGAATTATAATTTCAGTATCAAAACTAGCCTAACCTCTCCCTGCAATGTTATTCCTAAACAAAGGGAAGTAACTCACTAAAAATTATACTAACAACAATGTTGTACCTTGAGAAATCCCATTGTAAAATAATGTAAGACATGATTCAGTCTGGTGCTACGGAACACAGACAAATGTCCAAAGTCATGCTGTAGCCAAGCTGTTTGTGCCTTCAAAAACATGTCAATATTTCCATTATTTCAAATAAGATAATTTTCAAGTTTCTCGTACTCACTCCTCCTCCGATGTTTGTAGTTCAAACATAATAAATAAATTCATTATCACTGAACCAGTATATATTTGTTTAGGGGCCAGCTGAAGGACGCCTCCGGGTGCGAGAATTTCTCGTTGCATTGAAGACCTGTTGGTGACCTTCTGCTGTTGTGTGCTCTATGGTTGGGTTGTTGTCTCTTTGGCACATTCCCCATTTCCATTCTCAATTTCAATTTCATATTTTATTTTTAATTAATTTTTTTTTTTAATTCCCAGCATTTTAAGGTGGTACCTAACACTACAGGGAGATAACTCTGTAAAATCAGCTAAACATTTTAATTAGATTGTGTTGTTAAGGGAATATCAAGCTTCTCAATGATCAAAATAAGTGTCTGTCAAACTGCTATATAACCAGTGTAATTTTTCTGATACAACAGTTGGTTCAATTTTTTTTATATTTTTATATTTATTTTAAAGGGTCAAAGTAAACACTTTGTCAAAATTTTATGAATATTAAACGAGCCAAATTAATTTTAGTGAAAGTGTTGGGTACCACCTTAAGTAAAATCTGATTTCTTATAATCAAGTGTGAATATCGTTTTTGTCCTCGGAATAGGTTGCCATATTATGAAATAATTATGAAATCGGCTGGGAAATTATAAACAGATGTTTTGGTTAGATTTTGGATTATCAGTCTGCTTTTAATTTACATGTATATGTGCAAATAATGCAGGAATTTGTAAACAAACTTTATTAAAAATAATGATCTTCAAATTTTTGATAATCTGTTATATTTCAATTACCGGTATATTCTATAATTATAACAACACTAATCAAACATCATATAACATATAAAGTACAATTTTACCTGTGATATCCCATAAAACGCTAAAGAAATCAGGAATGGCGCCCATCCTACTCCAAAATATATAAGTGTAAAAGCTGCTAAAAGTTCTAATACCATTATATGGCCTAAGTACAAACCAAAATATGTATAGCTTGGCTTAAATAAACCCTGAAATTGAAAAAGAGAAAACAGTTTTACCATTAAATGGTGTATAAGTACATGTATACTGGTAAACCAAAATATGAAAGCTTGCCGTTAACAAAACACTTTATGCCCTGTTGCATACCACAGGGGTATGAAAATAAAAGACACTCCAATTAATTGTCAGATTTGAAAACAATGCCTTCTACTCACTTTGACAGGGATTGAAAAAGAAACTGAAAATATCAATGACCACAATGTATAACATAAATCATAATGTAGATTAAATATTTACCATTTGTTCAGCTGTTGATCGTAACTTCCTAAAATCTTCATCTATAGTTCTATTCTGGGTATCTTTAACAGAACCTACATGTAATGGCTTTAAATATTTCTTCACACTGGGTAGATCATTGTGGAAAGCTGTAAATGCATCCTGTAACAAAAGAAATAGTCAAAAAATCAGATAGCTTTATATATGTAGGACTCCAAAGTGCGATGGGGACGCTAAAGTATGATGGTCTAAGCTAAAGTGCAATGCATCCATACACTAAAGTCATATGGTCCAAGAAAATATAGACATTAGAAATGCAGTTGGATTATGACGTGATCAGTCGTTTATACAAACCAAAAATGTACATGCCGTAAGATAAATTAAGAATATTTTATCAACATATATTTTAAACTAAATGTCTATGACATTATTTCAAATCTTACTGTGATTTGTGGGCTGAAGCAACTGTGGGTTTTTTTAGTGCTGAAAGAAAGATCTGTGTACTGCACCCGACCTGGCATTTTACTATATAGATACAAAATAGAATATGCATAGGTTTCCTGTGTCTTGTTTCTATTAGAAGGGAGCAGATCCAATTATATCATTGTATACTTTGTAATTTATTTTGCGGTCCCCGTTATATCATTGTTGATTTTATTGAAAATTAAGCGTTTAACAAGTGATAAATTGTCGGCTAAAACATAGTTTGTACATTGAAGGAAAAAATAACATGTATTTGTACTCGTTACGAAGAGGGAGAAAGCTTGGCGAATATTGCATTTTTCTTGCATTCAGATTAAAGATTGTACAAATTATAGAATCTAAACATTACTTATTCCGACATATTGTGTTTGGTAATTTACAATGACGACTGTAAAAAAGGGGGTAGAATATTGATAAATATTGATGAACTGTGTGAACAGCAAGCTATGCCAATTATCCAAATATTTCTAAATACGCCTGAATTTTAAAAAAATGATTTAACAGGAAATACAGTACCGGTATTTTGTCACACTGGCTAAATTATTTTTTAATAATTATTACATGGTTGGTAATCTATAAACAATCACTTTATCCTACAATACAGTCCAATTATTATAAAGCCTACATGTATCACATTTGTTATAGGCCTACCCTAGCATAATAACTTTTGCAAAAAAAATATTTTTAAAAATCCATGTACTTTAACGGTTAATAATCCCTCGAACATTACCCTATTGGTGCATTGCACCTAGTGTGATATACCATCGTACTTTAGCAAAGAAACAACAATCGCACTTTAGCGAGAGACACCATCCTACTTTAGCAAACAACCATTGCACTTTAGTCTGAGACAACATCGCACTTTAGCGTGACCATCGCACTTTTAGAGTACCATCGCACTTTAGAGCCCTACATATTTATTACACATTCTATAACATTAAATAAAGAAATGCTGCTTCAGCTAGGTAATTTCTTATTCAGATATTTCATTAAAAGCAGACAGCTTGCTACATTTTTGTACTTTTAGTAACTGAAAATTCCGAAAATATTATGAGATTTTAATTAATATGCTACTAATTAAACGTTAACTGGATCCTATCGTAATTTAATTAGAAGTCGCATTAAGATATCTGTATAAATTGGTATGTTTGTTTAGGAGATTTTCACTACTTTCTTATATAGACATACTATAGTAATAGCAATCATTACTTGTTACTGAACCCTGAATACCTAAGACACATTACCATCTAGACACCATCTTAGCAAGTACATTTTGTAAATTTAATTGACAAAGACAAGATTTAATCTTTACTTTAGTGGTGATAAAAATATTGAGTGAAAGTTTCTGTACATTAAGAAATTGAATTATGATCTAGCTATTTGGGTTCTGATAAGAATCAAACCACATCTCCTTATTTCTATAATTCTATGTATGCTAATAATGTAGCATCTTTATCATTTCATAGTTCAGCCTTGAATTATATGCACATTGAAATACTTCTTGTATAATTAATTTCATATAAAATAATAAGTTTCAACATGTTGAACTCTTTAAAGTTCATATAACAGTTTATAATATCTTATATAAACAACAAATCAATGTTATTAAACTCAATACAGGATAAGTGGGGAAAACTTGTATCGATCTTGTTTTACCATATATACAACATTGTACAATGAACAAATTTAATAACCAATTTTGATCAAGCATGACTAGGTCAAACTTTCCAGTTCATATACACCTAGCCGCCAAAACTGTGACTGATGTACAGAAAACATCTTACTACAGGTACTAGGGATTTAAAGATATTTTTTAAACTTCAAAATCAATAATTGTATTATTTTTATTCTTAAACATAAAATCTGCAAGACACCCTTGGTCATTAAAGAAATTTTACTCACTAATAGCCTTACAAGCCATAAAATGATTTATTTGGCCTGTAGGTAAAAAAAATCATGAAGACTGCATATTTCAATGTTTCAAAACTTGAAAGCCCAAAAACTTGGACATTTTCTACTGGATTACTATATAAATAGGAGATATTTTTTTCATTTATGAAGGAATCAGCAAGAAATTAATTAAGAAATTAATTCAAAATAAGTTAACATTTTATTGAGATTAAAAAAATAATAATTCCGCATTCCAATGTACATAATGTTTATGCATAAATTGATATCAAAATTCAGATTTCATTCCTTCAGTATGATAATAACACATCAACAATGTACTGGTGTATCTTGACAACCCTAGTATTTACTTATCATGCTATTGAGTCATGACAAAGTGATCAATATATAAACAAGGGTTATTATGCAATTACAAAATCACAAATCTTTGGATTGAGAAAAAAATCTATTTATCACTAATGTTTGCACACACTGACTTTTCTATGTCATCCTGAACATAGAGTATTTCAAATATTACATATCAAATCTATTATGCCGAAGTGTTCTAGTTTTCTTCAATACCTATGAATATTTAAAAAAGATCATTGATTTTTTCTTTCTGTTGTATTCTATTTTTTGAACTTATATAATTTTCTAAATCACAAAAATTAAATTAACAGATTAACAAACACATTTAGCAAACTTTTAAGTATCGTTACATGACCATGTATATATAATCATGATAATACATGCAATAGTCTGAATTAGTCTGAATTTTATACATGAATTATTTTTAACATTGCACCACGTGAAGACAATAATCAATAATCATTTACTGTTACAAATTTAAAATCTTAAATCAAAATATCATGAATAGTGAATAAACTTACATAAATTTTCTAAAGCAATCAATTTCAAAAATTTAAAGGGAAAAATACTTTAAGTTCATGAACATTCCAGTACATGTACATGATGTACCAGTATACACATTTTCTAACTTTGGATTAAAAATTGAGTATGATTTTTTTTTTGGTAAAAGGTTTCATAATGAACCTATATCTGTCCTTAGAAAAATAATAAATACAAAATAAAAACTGTCAGAGTTTGACTACATTTTTTCCTTTTAAAGTCAAATGATTTTGAAGAATTCCACAAATACAAATGTAAACATGCATGGTGCATCATATATAGCTCAGCATGTTGGCCTATAGCTAGTACAAAGCAGGGTGTAGATTACATTAACATGTACTCATCTTCGTATGACATTAAGCACCAATTCATCATTCATCATTCTCATCATCAGATATTAGCAGTAATAGCCACATCTTTAACCAACGTTTAGCAGCGTGGTTTAGTATGGTCTTTAAAAAGATAAAACAAGGCTGAAATCTGACGAGACAGGGGAATTTCACTATAGTATAACACCTTATGAGTTCTTATTTAGAAACAACTAACATCTATGCCTTTTCCTTTTGTTGCCACTTGCACCCTTATATACATTTTTGTACAATTATCACTTTACTCACCGTGGCATCTTGTCCACTATAATGACTGATGACCTTAGTGCCACCCTTATGTACAATTTATTACTTTACTCACTGTGGCATCTTGTCCACTATAACATGTATAATGACTGATGACCTTAGTGCCACCCTTATGCACAATTACCACTTTACTCACTGTGGCGTCTTGTCCACTATATTGACTGATGACCTTAGTGCCACCCTTATGTATAATTATCACTTTACTCACCGTGGCATCTTGTCCACTATAATGACTGATGACCTTAGTGCCACCCTTATGTATAATTATCACTTTACTCACCGTGGCATCTTGTCCACTATAATGACTGATGACCTTAGTGCCACCCTTATGCACAATTATCACTTTACTCACTGTGGCATCTTGTCCACTATAATGACTGATGACCTTAGTGCCACCCTTATGCACAATTATCACTTTACTCACCGTGGCATCTTGTCCACTAAAATGACTGATGACCTTAGTGCCACCCTTATGTATAATTATCACTTTACTCACCGTGGTATCTTGTCCACTATAATGACTGATGACCTTAGTGCCACCCTTATGCACAATTATCACTTTACTCACCGTGGCATCTTGTCCACTATAATGACTGATGACCTTAGTGCCACCTGGATGTTTTCTGGCCCAGTTAGTGATGTTATAGACCTCCCCCTGTATAACCATCCACCGATCTTCCCTCTTGTCATGTTTAGCTATTTCATCCCACGTATAAACTGTCTTTTGCTGTTCTTGCTTGCCACCTTTCCCCATCTCTAACCTGATTTTTATATGTTTCTATCAAAAGTATAGTAGCTGAAATAATAGAAAACAAATCTTTATTGTATGGACAACAAACAAGATAATGATTGGTGTGTGATCATGAATTCCGAGCTGAAACTTATTTTTTAATATTAAATGTACAGTCCTTTTTTCAGCAGGAATTGCTCATATCAACCCAAAAATAAAGGCTGTGTTTTATGATACAATAACCTGATCATTAGTATTTTACTATAACTACATAATGATATATAAGGGGAGGGTTGAGATCTCACAAAACATGTTTATTATTGCTCAGTGGTTTCCAATTTCTAGCTTGAACTCAGTAAAGGGTTACCATATGAATTCATAATTGAACAGTCAGCAAAAACAGCTAAAACAGAAACATTGTAATGGAAGGACTGATAGTATGAAGGGGACATTTGTTGTGTCATCATGTTTGACAATAATGGCCTCATCTCCTACATTTATATCAATTCATCTAAAATGATCTTATTTTTCAAACAAAAATAAGTTTTATTTTGCAAAAGATAAGAATAAAACCAAGACAATCTTTTCACATAGTTTAATTGACTTTGCTCCAGAGACAAACCAAGCCAAAGGACACAATTAATATATTTTCCCCAGATAAAATATCCTATCTATACCTGAAATTTTAATTTTTGTTCACCTTGATAAAATTGATGATTTTTATTTTACATTGTAAATATGCATCACAGAACATTGCTGAGTAGTAAAAAAAGTTAAAAAAATAAATATCACATATAATTTGACACAAATGTCCTATCATGTAGTACAATATATATATACAACAAGAGTGCACACACTGAAATGTCTCACCTTCTTTATTAATCATTGATATTATGTTGATAGTCCTAAGTATAAAGCTTTATTACAACTTACACATAAACTTAACATTAACCAAGATAGCTAAACAAAGACCAATGAACCATGAAAATGAGGTCAAGGTCAGATGAACCATGCCAGGCAGACATGTACAGCTAACAAAGCTTCCATACAACAAATATAGTTGACCTATTACTTATAGTTTAAGAAAAATAGACCAAAACAAAAAAACTTAACACTGTGCAATGAACCGTGCAATTGAGGTCATGGTCAAATAAAACCTGCGGGACTGACATATAGATCATAATATATTTCCATACACCAAATATAGAGGACCTTTGGCATATAAAATTAGATAAAAAGACCAAAACTTAAAAACTTAACTTTGACCACTGAACCATGAAAATGAGGTCAAGGTCACATGACATCTGCCCGCTAGACATGTACACCTTACAATCATGCCATACAACAAATATAGTAGACCTATTGCATAAAGTATGAGAAAAACAGACCAAAACACAAAAACTTAACTATGACCACTGAACCATGAAAATGAGGTCAAGGTCAGATGACACCTGCCAGTTGGACATGTGCACCTTGCAGTCCTTCCATACACCAAATATATTAGCCCTATTGCTTATAGTATCTGAGATATGGACTTGACCACCAAAACTTAACCTTGTTCACTGATCCATGAAATGAGGTCGAGGTCAAGTGAAAACTGTCTGACGGGCATGAGGACCTTGCAAGGTACGCACATACCAAATATAGTTATCCTATTACTTATAATAAGAGAGAATTCAACATTACAAAAATTCTGAACTTGTTTTTCAAGTGGTCACTGAACCATGAAAATGAGGTCAAGGACATTGGACATGTGACTGACGGAAACTTCGTAACATGAGGCATCTATATACAAAGTATGAAGCATCCAGGTCTTTCATCTTCTAAAATATAAACCTTTTAAGAAGTTAGCTAACGCCGCCGTCGTAGCCGCCGCCGGATCATTATCCCTATGTCGAGCTTTCTGCAACAAAAGTTGCAGGCTCGACAAAAATGTATATTCATAGTACATTTGTAGTTTAAATGTACTGTTGACAGTAGAATTTTACAGTTTTTATTATTAGTGTACAATCATCTCAAAGATTTTTTTTGTATTAAAAAAATAACATTTAAATTCTGAGTTTACCTGCAACATCAAATGGAAGTTTTTAAAGACCTTGACTGGCTATATAGCTCACGCACGGTCGTTAAAACAAATGTACGCAATATTTATGTCAACAAAAGCTTTACGAAAAAAAAAAAATTTACATGTAAATTGTAATGGTAATGCACGTAAACCGGCACAGGACGTTTGCGCTTTTTCATAGGACATTTGCGCTTTTTTTTGTGGACACTTGCACTTCAAAACATAGGACATTTGAGCTTTTTAAAAATGGACATTTGCGCTTTTTACATAGGACATTTGCGCTTTTTTTTTTTTTATATCTATGACTTCCCTCCTCTTTTATCCGGGCTTGGGACCGTCTTAAGTTTCAATTCAAATTTCTATCATCACAAAATTCAACTAGCTTGGTAAAACAATGATGATATATTTATTCAGACTTCCAAGTCAACAGAATAAATACAAGGGGAATATAGTTCCCATTTTCAAATCCATGAATGGTATAGAGCTGCTTAAAAAATTTAGGGCAAAATTTAAATGTTCTGTCCATAAAAATTTCTTCAACATAACACAAGCATTCTAAATTGGTTGTACATGTAAAGATGATTATTCCATTTTCTCTGTGGTTGACTTGAAGAAAATTTTCGAATTTTGAGGTCTGTACAGGATAACCTTCAAAGAGAGTGTGAACCTCAGAAGTCTTCTCTTGACTTAGGCAAATTCGGTTGGGATTTTCTTCTCACTCTATACGTACGTATACATTGCCTTTGAAACAGACTATAAATCCTTAGGATGTAAAGAATCCTCACCAACATCTTTCAATCCAACACAAATGATTTTGGATGGTCTCTGTGTGCGGTCGTCAGCAGCCTTTCGTTTTGCATACACTCTTAGCTGATGGCGCTCAATTTTTCTGTCGTCGCATTGTTCATGATTATGATCATTTTTCTGACTCAAAATATTAGAAGTCCCATTGTCCATTTTAATTCTTGCATTACAATTTTTAACGATTATTGTACATCTCCATGAAAGGTCTCCAATTTTTAGGGTTTGGTTGAAACGATATTAAAATCCATCAAGACATATACATTTTTTTTCTTTACTAGTCACTATAACTTTAAACTCTATGTTTAAGACTATGACAATGGGAACTAACTAATGACAAATATAAGTTAAATTTATTTACGTAATGATTACTTCTCATTAAGATTACAGGTAGTCGACTATAGGTAAAAAGCGCAAATGTCCGGTCAATTTAATACAGGTGAATCAAAATTAAAAGCGCAAATGTCCATAGTATTTGAAGTGCAAATGTCCTATCGTTTTACAGGTAAAAAAGCGCAAACGTCCTGTACCCAATTGTACCCATGTAAACATAATGCACTGATTAATTTTAATGATCATTAATGATCTATCTGATGACCAGATTACCTATAACAACAAATACAAATGTAAGGACACCTTTTGTATCAGTTGATTTGCTTGGGGTCATAAACTTGTCATCAGGTAAAATTTTGAAAAACACATTTTTCTACACTTTGTAACAAATTTGAAAGTAATGAAATTGATTGGAAATCATTTCATCATTTAGAAAATTGTACCATATTTGCAGTCTGCACCATTAGCCACTAGTCTGATTCCCCAAACTAAATGTAGTAAACATTGATTAAGTCTAGTGAAAATTTTCAAAATTATATAGGAACAAGTTTTGATATTTAGTTTCTGGACTAGATGATGAAATTTATTTTGGCGCAGACTGTAATTGGCCAAAATGGAAAGAGCTAGCCAAATCACTGGTCTATTGGACAAGTACATTACAGCTTTTACTTACATTTTGTATATATGAAATATATGAGAAATGTTAAGTCTTCTTGCCTTGTCTTTGTCATTTTTCAAAAATAACAAAAACATCTGACAAACACATATATATATATATATATATATATATATACATACTAAGATATACATGATATAGGAAGATACAGTATAAGGGCCAATGAGACAACTCAACATGTACTTTTTACTGGTCAGTTTTCAAAGAGAACTATTACCTAAAAGACTAGGTTATCCTCACCTACATGTACATAGTAATTTGTGTGAAGACCATGATAGCTGGATTAGATACAAATGTAACAAGATACACAACATAATAAATGTAGGAACATTTACATTGTGCAGCTAATTTATATTTCATAACATTAAATGAACCTAACATCCCGTAGGTAACATTAAGTGAACCCATCATAGACCAGATTTGAAGATTAAATGTACTTTTAGATACTGATTGATATATCTTATCTAACTCTGTACACATATATATAATCTATATAACCATGTCATTATGACCTTCCGTATAACAAAGTAAGCTGTGTTACTGTATGTTCAGTGTTCTAGGATTTTTTTGGCACCTTGACTTACCACGGGTAGGATCAATAAAAAAATTACTTACCCACATCTAAAAGTTAAATCCGCCAACCAATGCGGACGGCGCAAAGCGCCGCCCTTATGGCCGGGGGTCTGGGGGCCACTCAAGGCCCCCAGAAGCTCTGGGGTAAATGATGCAAAATCCTGCATTCTAGCCATTTCCTGGCACCTTTTTCATGCTTCAGAAAGTACCCTTTTTTGTGATGTCAAATGATGTTTTGTATGAAGCAATGATGACTAAAGTGTATTGAAAAGTATTTGAAATATATGGCTTAATTGTAACTATATACCTATACCACCAGAAAAGTACATTGAACTATAACAGTACTTCACTGACTTTCATACCAATAATCCACTGTAAAAAAAATAAGGGACTTACATGCAACTCTTTTTAAAAATCAGACATGCTCTTTATAAAATACTGAATATTTTTCAGGCTGATTCACTGAACATTAATGATTAAGGATAAGTCATTTGTTGCACATAGATTTTAAATTTAAAAACTTTTATGACATGCTTTAAATTATATGTTGTGAAGTTTGTCTGAACAAAGCTGGATTCGGATACGATTGAATTTTGTACAAAATTTAAAAAAAACGATTTCTTACTAAATTTGACAAATATGTTATAGTTATTACTATGTCATTTATTAAGAGCTATAATAAATGCAACTGTAAGTTTATTTTCCTCCGATGACAAGAAAAAAAATCGTTTATGTCCCGATTTAAGCACCAGTTATCAATCCGGATTTTCCGATTTTACCGACACCGTGACCGACTTTTAGAATGATAGAAGAATGTGGTCTCTTTTGCGCTTGATTACACCTAGTAAACGAGTGCTTGAATAGATAGACATCGACAAAATCTTCGATCTTTTATCAAAGTTTTTTCTCGTGATTTAATAAAAACAAAAAGCAGATATGGGAAAATTGAAGAGGACCGGGAAATTTCAAGAGTTTTTCGGCTTCCCCGAACTTGAAAATTGACTTACCACCGGGTGACAAAGGCTAAAAAATGACTTACCCGTTGTCCTAATCCACTTACCCCGGGTAACGGGTAATGGGAATCCTAGAACACTGATGTTTGATCTAGTATTTATCAGGATCAGATCAAAAGACCCATTCACACTGAGAATTTTTCTACAATAATGCTGAATACTTAAATTTATGAACTTATCCTGAGACTTTTAATGTAGTAATGATGCATATAAGTTGTCTTACATATATACATGAAATAGGTCCAAGACTTATCCAACTATTTTTTCTTCTAGTACATGTACAATGTACATGCTCATGATAATATTCCATTTAAAACAGTCAAATAACTAGTATTCATAGACAACTATCAAATTCAAGCAATTTCCCAATCTAGGATTTTTAGGGGCCCCAACATAGACAGAGTTTAGAGAGGAACAGATAAAAAGTCCACATTAACATGATTAAGGTTCAAAGGCAATATTTTGCCCAAATTTTATGAAAATTAAACGAGCCAAATTAATTTTAGTCAAGATGTTAGGTACCACCTTAAACCAAATACACTGTATTGCTATTTGTCCGGCATGATTGGACATCACAAACGTTACTGCAAAATTTTGTAGAAAAATCCAACGCCATAATCATAGGCAAACCCAGTGGGCCTGGGGGGCCAAGGTCCCCACCTTTTGTGGCAACTTTGGTTGATTATGCTGATGGGGAATCACTGAAGCAAGACTGGATCGGGCCCCCTTAGATCAATCAGCGCCTCCCCTCCCCCCCACTCTTATGAAAAGTTCTGGAACCGCCACTGACAATGGAAAGGTGATTGTCGTATGATGTCAAAAGTTCAAGTGGGACAGATTCTCAGGTCAAGCAGGACAGATTTCCAAACAGTGATACAGTGTATACACCTTATCGCTATTTGTCCGCCATTGCTGGATATCACACAGGTTCCTGTAAAATGTTGATGTCATAAAACAAAATATCTGACGCCACAATGGAAAAGTGATTGTTGTTGACGTCAAAAGTTCAAGCGGCCGGGTCAGCCGGGATTAGCGATAAGGTGTATTGAGATTGGTGTATATAATTTGTACATGTACTATATGTGCAAAACAATATTTTGGGACCTTTAAAATACTCTTTTTTACCATGTTTATCTTCTATTTATGTTAATTATCATAATTCTTTGACAACACTTGGCAGAAGCTCCATATTAGCCTCATGTCTGACATTATCTGTACAATATATGACTATAGTTTCTATGCAAACCATCACTTCAGAAACATAAGATGATAAGTCATTGCATACTGTCAATCATTTTTTTGTCACATAATGGACAATTTTATATACCTTGACATATCTTTAAAACTTAGTGTAACAAAATCAACGACTTAAAAAGCATACCAACAAACTTCAAAGCTATTGGCTTCGCTGAATCTTCATAATCATAATTACAGTGAGTTGCACCCTTTGACAGCAACGGAATTTTCGCGATATTTGTTTCTACAAATAAAATTTAATGAGTTTCACGTAACTTTTGTATGAACTTACCTTTTATAATATTATAATGAGTTGTAAAATTTCACAATAATTATCTCTGTTTGGCCAACTCAGATTATACAACTTGGTTTCCACGCACGGTCTATTTTATAACCAGCCGGTCGGCAACCGGAAGACAGAAATAAAGGTGAAGGTCTATCTAATAACTAAACACAAAAAAGTGTGTGTCACCAAGGACGTGCGCTTGGGCGTGTTATTAAAATATAGGCTCAATATCATTATCTTATTGAGCCTCGATGTCGGATAACTTAGCAAAAATAAGATAATTTTATTAACCAATAATGTAAATGTTTCCAAAATCTCCAATCTAACTAGAGCCGGCTAGACCCTAACTAAAATAGTTTACCTATACCTTAAAAAATATGCTATCCGTTCATTAATTTGTACATAAGATAAATCATAGGCCAGTATATGGCACGCCGTTTTTATATTTATTCAAATTTTAAGATATCTTATTTATTTAACAAGATATCTTATTAAGTATTAAGATATCTTTGATTTTTATAAGATATCTTATTTAATTTGAAAGTAAATAAGATATCTCTATTAGTTTATAAGATATCTCTATTAGTATATAAGATATCTCTATAAGTTGATAAGATATCTCTATTAATTAATAAGATATCTCTATTAATTAATAAGATATCTTATAAAGTATATAAGATATCTTACTTCTTTATAAAGATATCTTTTAAATACATACTTTATAAGATATCTTATTAATTAATAGAGATATCTTATAAACTAATAGAGATATCTTATTAACTTATGAAGATATCTTATATATTAAATAAGATATCTTTATAACCAATTAAATAAGATATCTCTATAAGTCAATAAGATATCTCTAAAAGTTTATAAGATATCTCTATTAGTTTATAAGATATCTCTATAAGTTAATAAGATATCTCTATAAGTTAATAAGATATCTCTAAAAGTTTATAAGATATTTCTAGTAGTTTATAAGATATCTCTATAAGTTAATAAGATATCTCTATAAGTTAATAAGATATCTCTATTAATTAATAAGATATCTTATAAAGTATATAAGATATCTTACTTCTTTATAAAGATATCTTTTAAATACATACTTTATAAGATATCTTATTAATTAATAAAGATATCTTATAAACTAATAGAGATATCTTCTTAACTTATGAAGATATCTTATATATTAAATAAGATATCTTTATAACCAATTAAATAAGATATCTCTATAAGTCAATAAGATATCTCTAAAAGTTTATAAGATATCTCTATTAGTTTATAAGATATCTCTATAAGTTAATAAGATATCTCTATAAGTTAATAAGATATCTCTAAAAGTTTATAAGATATCTCTATTAGTTTATAAAATAAGATATCTCTAAAAGTTTATAAGATATCTCTAAAAGTTTATAAGATATCTCTATTAGTTTATAAGATATCTCTATAAGTTAATAAGATATCTCTATAAGTTAATAAGATATCTCTATTAATTAATAAGATATCTTATAAAGTATATAAGATATCTTACTTCTTTATAAAGATATCTTTTAAATACATACTTTATAAGATATCTTATTAATAAATAGAGATATCTTATAAACTAATAGAGATATCTTATTAACTTATGAAGATATCTTATATATTAAATAAGATATCTTTATAACCAATTAAATAAGATATCTCTATAAGTTAATAAGATATCTCTAAAAGTTTATAAGATATCTCTATTAGTTTATAAGATATCTCTATAAGTTAATAAGATATCTATAAGTTAATCAGATATCTCTAAAAGTTTATAAGATATCTCTATTAGTTTATAAGATATCTCTATAAGTTAATAAGATATCTCTATTAATTAATAAGATATCTTATAAAGTATATAAGATATCTTACTTCTTTATAAAGATATCTTTTAAATACATACTTTATAAGATATCTTATTAATTAATAGAGATATCTTATAAACTAATAGAGATATCTTATTAATTAATAGAGATATCTTATTAATTAATAGAGATATCTATAAACTAATAGAGATATCTTATTAACTTATGGAGATATCTTATTAAGTAAATAAGATATCTCTATTATTAACTATATAAAAGATATCTTATATAGTTAATAAGATATCTTATAAATTAATAGAGATATCTTATATTTTAAATAAGATATCTTATATATTTGATAAGATATCTTTATAAACATTTTAATAAGATATCTTATTTAATATATAAGATATCTTATTTAATAAATCAGATATCTCAATTAATATATAAGATATCTCATTTTGTTATTAAGATATCTCAATTAGTTTATAAGATATCTTATTTAACTAAATAAGATATCTCGAAATTGAATAAATATAATAACGGCGTGCCATACCAGTAGTTTTCTTAGTCGTTTTATATTTGAAGAAATTGTATAAATTTGATAAAACATTACACAATGTAATAAAAAAAACATGCAAAAAGCATGTCTTCAAAACCTAAAAGATTTGATAAAATTTGCATTTGAAATAAAAGTTAAACACAAATCTTTTTACTGGTAAACTAGCTATATTGGCTTCCGCTCACTAAGAGTCGGCAAAATAGCCATTGCTATAGAAATATGCTATTTTGCCGGCTTAAATTTTGTCGGTGCTGACAAATTGCCGCTGCCTTTAAAATATGACATATTGGCAGTGGGGGATCCAGAACTTTTTATTAGGGGGGACCGCTGACTGGCCTAAGGGGGCCGCTCCAGTGACTTCCTATATAACCAACCAATTTTTTTTCCACAAAAAGGGGGTTTACCCCAGGCACACTGGATCTGCCGATGCATATTGGAGGGTGGGGGTGGGATGACTTGGGATGCTCCAGTTCAAAATTCTGCTTCTTGTAATTTTTTTCCGTACTTCCCATTTTTTCAATCTTTTTCCATTCGCACAGCCACTTTTCCCCGGCTTCGCACATCTCACTTCTGAACTCCTAATATATCACCCACACTGATAGCATGTCATCCCATGCACTCGTCTTATATAATTCAGTCGTAAACTACTGTATCACATATCATAGTGCAACTTCTGAAGCAATGTTGTCGGTTCTTCGAACTTTCACTAAGTCCTGCGTTTAACACCGATTGTCGAGTTATAATTAAGCTTCTGTCCTTGCTTGGAAGTTGACCATAGTGCTGCTGACACCGACAGAATGACTCGTAGACATGTTTTTTTTTCTTTTTTGGCTATAGTTATCATATGTTAATCTTAACTGATTATGTACTATATGTATATATGGATATTTATTTTTAGCTGTTTGTTTGATCTATACCAACCACACTTGCATTATAATGCATTAGACTTTCAAAATAGGTTCTTAATCTACATTTTACTTTAAGAACTTTGTTCTCAATAGTTTTTTCTATCTTATTGTTTGTATTGTATACGAAAATCATTGATGGTTTAATGTTTATGCCCTATGGGGCCCATATAATTGGAAATAAAATCTTCTTCTCCTTCTATAGTCTCATGCAATTGTTTAAAAAAAAAAAACACCATGACGTAATGTAACAAGCTAAAGGTATATAGACTTTTTTAGAGACAAACATAGCTACTAGTATATATATTCTATAGTTGTGCTAGAGGCTGCGTCCAAATTCAAATAATTTTATACAGAAATTTTACACAATATATTACTAAGTCCTTTAAGCACCTGCCCTTGGTGGCTCCTGCATTTGGATAACTACATATTAATCTTATTTATGTGCATTAGCCACAAGGAGGACTATAATATAGTAATTCTTTTTAATTATTAGTTTATGCTTGTGTTGTAAAGTGTTTAAGTTTTCATATTTCTGTTTATTGGCTTGAGTGTCCTTTAAGCACATGCCATTGGTGACTCCTGCATATGAACAACACTCAGAACTATTAGTTCATGTGCATCAGCCACGAAGGACTTAACTCAAAGCTATTTCTATAATGGATCTGATGCTGCTTCTGGTGCATGGCCAATAAACACTAAACATACTGGTTTATGTGACTTCATGTATTATTAACTCAATTTATATTTCATGGTTTTTGTCAGTTGTATTTCTATTTTTTATTTTCTTGTGTATTGTCTATTGCAATTGTGTGATAAAAAATCAATGTACTGATTATGCCTATAATGGGTCCTCTATTGGAATTAAAATTTATCTTATCTTATCTTATACTCTATATGATATATATTTTATATTGTAATGTCTTATTGTTGACTTAATTACTTCAATCATTGTACTTGATTTATAGGCTCTTTATGGACCATGTAATTTGGAAAATAAAATATTCTATGCTATTCAATCTATTATATATTCTATAGCTAGTGCAATTCCCGAATATAGAAAAATTAATGAAAACATTTACCTCTTTTTTAAGATCTGCCACCAATAACCAAATTCCCAAAATGACACAGATAAAGATATACCAAGATAACCTATATCTGCCTACGAACATATTACCGTATCTGGACAAGGAAGAAGATCCCGACCTCTGCATAGTCCTAGGGACATTCAATTGATCATGGTTAATAAGTTGTTTCTTTTAATAACAAGTGTGGACACAGATCAGTGTGGGTAGTTCTACATGTATGTTTTCCCATAGGTTCTATGTTTAACTGTGCTGTTCAATGACAGCCAACCTGTATGTGGTTTATTTAATATTTAGTTTTAATGATCAAGACTGTAATGAATGAGACACTCATTGAATGGATAACCAAATGTTTCTGATAAAATATGTTCCTTAAAAGAGGGACGAAAGCTACCAGAGGGAGTCAAACTCATAAATCGAAAATAAACTGACAACGCCTGGCTAAAAATGAAAGAAGACAAACAGACAAACAATAGAACACATGACACAACATAGAAAACTAAAGAATAAGCAACACGAACCCCATCAAGAACTAGGGGTGATCTCAGGTGCTCCGGAAGGGTAAGCAGATCCTACTCCACATGTGGCACCCGTCGTGTTGCTTATGTTATAACAAATCCGGTAAATAGTCCAATTCGGTAGGTCACATTCATGCATGGGAAGGGGATTGTAGTTACGACGTATAAAGGAACATATCCGATATCATTTGTGAAACGGGTTTTCCATAACGGTCAACCAAATTGTGATGGCGTTCGTAAAATTTACGAAGGGATGATTTCAACTTCACCATTTGGAACTCTTGTTTTAATAGTTTCCTTGTAAGCAGCAACCCTCTATCAAGAAAATCATGATAGGAAATGCAATTGGGAGATATATACCCGGTACTATGCAGGTACTGCAGGAATGTTGCTACTTATAAATGGAAAGTTCACAATTGGAAAGCTGAAATCATCTTTTTTGTCGTAAAGTTTTGTTTTTAACCGACCCTCATTGTCGATTTTCTATTTTGTAAGTCAAGATATGAGGCCGACGTAACTGTATCTGTTGTATCCTTTATCTCTAGATCGATGGGATAGTCACCAAATTTTGAATTATTTAGTAAAAGAACGTCATCTGTAGCGGAAAGTAGAGTTAAAGGATATTGCTAACTTCTTATCTTTCTTTCTAAGAAGTTCCTGTATGAAGTCAGCCTCATAATAATAAAGAAACAAGTCAGCAAGAAGAGGGGCACAATTGGTTCCCATTGGAATGCCGACAGCATGTTGAAAAACACGTCCTCCAAACGTAAAAAATATGTTGTCAATGAAAAAATCAAGCATCTTGATAATGCCAGTTTCAGAGAATTTTTTGTTTGAATCAGAGTGATCCTAATACAAAGTAGGATGTATCCCTCCCTAAGACAAGATACTTGTATCTACGTTGGCAATTCTTTTTTATGAAACAAAGCAATACTAACTTTTTCAATTTGTCTTTTAGTTTGGAATGTGGAATATTTGTGATTGATTGATTGATTGTTGGTTGCTTAACGTCCAGTGGCAAATATTTCATGCATATTCAGGACGAATACTTGTGAAAAGTGTAGAAAAGTCAAAAGTTTTAATACTATTGCAAGCTGAAAAAGAGTTAGATTGTATGTACTCTAAGAGATCTTTGGAATTTTTAAGTTTTCACATCTGATTCACGCCACCTCTAGAATAGGCAGTTTCACAATAACTTTGGTGCCCGTCTTTGATTGCTGATAAAATAGATGTTAATGATTTAGAAAGAGGTTTCGTGGAGCTCTTGGAAGACCCAGCAATATACCGTTGTTTGTAAGGACACTTATGTAGTTCTTTGGTTGAAATACCAAAGGAACATAGAATAGACCTATGATTATCCAGGATTTCCTCTTTGGTAAGTGTCGTGAGGGGTCAATACCTAATTCGTTAATCAAGTAGATAATGTAATGAGTTTTACACACAATGTTGTTTGGGGCTTTATCTACGGGGCAATAACATATTTGTCATGGAGGTAGGATAAGTGTTTTGCAAGCTTTGGGTCTTTAAAGATTGACGTAGCATGGACATTGATAGACCCATTCAGTTTCTTATTCTGATTTGTATCAACCAACTTTGATTTTGGTCCGCGGCAAAACTCAAAATAAGTTAGGAAACGAGCACGTGAGTGCATAATTACACCTTTCTACATGAATTCGAAGTGATTTATTTAAACTGTATTGGGCAAAACTTTCAGGAATTTTTGGTTTCAATGCTCTTCAACTTGTTACTTCATACTTTATTTGACTGTTCTAACTTTTTTAATGGAGTTTCTATGGTGAGTCTTTTGTACACGAAACACGCGTCTGTCGAAAATACAAATTTTTAATCCTTGCATCTATGATGAATTTATGATTTTTATTTCAAAAATGTGAGAACCTGCATGTATGTACTATTTGTATGATTCTATATATGTTCCTTTGTGGTGGTCATTCCTTACTTGATATACACACAATCATAGATATTTGTTTACATTACAGATACATCATATTCCAGGGATTTCATAATCACAAATTACTTAAAACCTTTGCTAAATTCTTCCATAAATATAAAGATTTGGTTTTGAAGTTGGGTTGTATCTGTAGAAAACTTATTTCAAACAGGAAAGCACATCCTCGTTGTTACGGAAATGTTGTTTACCTTGCCCGGAAATTTAGAAACGATCCGGGTAAACTTAAATCGATCCTTCATATAAACTTATTCTAAAAGGTTACCAATTCAACACTGTATTTAGATCATTGAATACAATTTTTATTGGTATCACTATTGATTTTGTTATCAGTAAATTAAAAGCAAACTAAATAGTATTGTTATAAACATTTACACATTCATGTATCTTCAATATGTCGATACCTGTTTCTTAACGCTTCATTGCACAAGGTCGTGTTTTTCTGACTGTTTGTAACGTCTTTACACTAAATCCATTGGATGTTGGATGTGTACTGATTGATAATTTAGCCTTAAATGCATGATTTTTTTTTATTAGTTGTTAGTGGCTTTGAACTAGCTGTTAGTACCTGCGAGTACTCTCAGATTTGTACTTTTTTGTGGGATATACATGTACCCGGACACGTCCACTCTGTGTAGTATTTGTATTGTATCCATCTGATAAGTTAAGCATTTTTAAACTTATCTTTATAGATCATTCTTGTGTTGTACTGTACGTTACACCACTGTCCCAGCTTAAGCTGAGGGTTGGGATCCCGTTAACATGTTTAAACCCGCCACACTCTGTATACATGTATGTGCCTGCATGTAATTCAATGGTTGTCGTTTGATTATATGTAATATATTTGTTTTTCGTTAATTTTTTTGTATACATTATAATTAGGCCGTTAGTTCTCTCGTTTGAATTGTTTTACATTGTCATTTCGGGGCCTTTTATAGCTGACTATGCGGTGTGGGCTTTGTTCATGGTTGTAGGCCGTACGGTGACCTATCATGTTGTTTATTTCTGTGTCATTTGGTTTCTTTTGGAGAGTCGTCTCATTGGCAATCATCCCACATCTTCTTTTTTTATTGTTATATGAAGACAACGTTAATCTAGATCACTGAAAAAAAAAAATGTACACAAAAACCATACCAGATACCAATTTAGCATTATAATGATGATGTACTAAATTTGAAGTTCAATCTCATGCAGTCAAGAGAAAAAATCAAACGTAAAGTGTATTTTATGAATCGTTATCATTTTACCAGGTCGGAACGAACAAGAAACTTGTTTTGACCGGGGCTCAAGGTTCGAACAAGCAAGGAATATTTATAAAGGGAACTATTTATGAACATATATAATACATTTTAAGAACAATTATTCGTTTTATGAACAATTGTTTATGTTTTATGCATCTATATTTTATTTTATGAACACATGTATTTAACTTTTTGAACATATATTTCGTTTTAAATGCGGTCATTCCGATGTATTTCTATCTCCTAGATTTCCATTATGTAAATTAGTTTTGGGTTTTTAATCGATCTATAAACATGATATATACGCGCACATAAACGAGTGAAAAATAACATCCCTTATCATTTGATATAAATACATCTCTTCAATGAATACTGATAAAAATATTTGTGGTTACAACATAAATTAATAATATGAAAAAGTTTTGTAGTTAGATATATAATTTACAGATCTAACATTGTTGGGTTGATGTTTAGACGAGTTGTGTATATAAGTAAAAAAACATTGATAATATCAATGTACATCACGTACCGAAAAATTGTGTTAAAGCATGCGGAAGAATATTTCAAAGAACGTTTTGCGACAATACCGACAAGGACCGGTAACTCTGTAATTGTTTTTGCGGGAATATATAAATGCCTACTCGTAGTCAATCTTTTAGAAAAAACAACGATTTTTTTCAGAAAAGTGTCCACCATGCACTTGCATTGCACTATAATTAGAATAGTAGACTAGAATGATATACAAATGGATGGAAATCATATATACATGTAACTGTTATTTTAATATAATATACAACAAATCAGTGTATCCGACTACAATATAATAGTTGTTACGGTGATGTTGAATTTCCTGTCATTTATTCATCATCCACGCATGAACTTTTTCAGAAAAAAAATATATCTCTGTACAATCTTTCATCGTCAATTCAAGTAAAAATATGCAAAAAAGACGTACGTTCGCGCCTATAACGGCTCACCCCCACTTAACGGTTAGATCACTATAATGGAAATTTTTTCTCATTGTATCATACAACATCTTCTTATTTTTGTAAGTAAGGTTTAGTTTTACATGTTGTGACTTGGATGGAGATTGCCTCATTGGGACTCATTCCACATCTTCTAATATCTATTACAAGTATACGAAAGCTTAGAAGGTTATACTTTAAGTGGCGCTATTCTGGAAACCAAAAACAATCAATCATATACCAATTATGTTTAGTCAAGGATTGTACACATATACATATATACTCCTTGGTTTGTTTGATCGAAAGTGGTTAACTTTCTATATACTTTCAGTAACCTTAATGTGCTCCCTTTTAGTAGTAAAAATCCGTCTTGCAGCAGGTTCCTTTGTGAACTCATTGGATGTCATATTGAACGGTTTTGTTCTATACTTTGTTGTAGTCGCAGAATTTTGTGATTCAGAAGTTTTCTGTTTTTGACATCTTGAAATCGGAGATCTAGAATTCATTGAACTAGTGTTAGAATAACTGGTTCCTTGGAATATCTGAAATTTTGGTAAAGAAGCGACATCAGATTCAGTTTTAACGTCATCGGATTCAGTTTTCACGTCATCGTCTGCATTCCCGTGTGATGGATTATTATCATTATGGTCATTTGTCCAGTTTTCAATAGCTTCTTCTACATGTGAACTTATATTGTTCATGTCATCATTTTTGGATAGGCTTGCATCTTGAGTTTGTGTGTTTGTCTTACTACCGTCGATTGACAGGTTGCCATCGGAAACATGAACGTGAGATGCTAACACTTTACTTTCGAGGTGACTATTACCCCGACTTTGAATATCATGAAGTTTAGGAACTTGAGTAGTGACACGGGAACTTCTACTTTTTGAAGAATAAATACTATTTCGTTTGTAAATGTTGTTTGTTTTAGTTGATAAACGTGGACTGCTAATTGAGAGCGTTTCACGTTGAGAATTCGCTATAGATAGGTCAATGCTATTAGCATCAGCAGTGCTTTGATTTCCCTGAACACTTTGCACACTTGAAAATGCGTTTTCCATATCTGCATTCATAAATGAATCAAGATCTAGTTGCGATTGTTTGTCAGTTGCTGGACTAAAGGAGTCACTGATTTCTAAACTTCCCGTTTCGGTTTTTAGAAATCTTTTATTTTCAAAGTGTGATAAAGATCTAGCCTTTACGTCTGTATTCCATTTTACTTCATATGTAGGGTATATTTTAGAACCACCGCCAGGTTCGTGGTCCATATTTGCAAACGACTGCACTTTAGACGCCACATCTGCATATTTTCCTGTCCGTTTGATAGGGGGAAGGTACCGGACGTTGAATTTTTCGCTTGGATCAAATACAACTTTATCATAATAGCCCTGATCTTTCATTGTAAAATGAGGTTTCCTATTGTGATAATGGGGGTTGAAAGAATTTTCGACATATTTTCTGTCCGACGTTCTATTTTTCGTCTGTATCTGAGTTCTAGGGTTAAATGACCTTTCAATATAATGACCGCTAGCTCTTGGCGTGTACACATATTTTTCATTGTACGACTTTTCAGCAAAGCGAACTTCTGCCTTTCCTGGTGCATATGATGGATTCCCGCCAAATTTTACTTTTGAGTCTTTTTTAACATGATCACCATTTTGACTCAATTTTAATGCGTCTACAAATCTACCGTGCCAGTTTGCATTTATACCTCTTGAAATGGAATCACCTTTAAATGAAAGTTTCCAATCATCTTTAAGAGGAGGAGAGTGGAAGTCAAGCACACCGAGAACACGTTCTTGAACACGTTCGTCGTGTTCTCTGATGTGTTCTTTCGTCGGTTTATCCGTGCCATAAATTTCGAATGGCGATTTTTCTTCTAAAACCATGTGATTTGACCCAAATTTTGGATGGCTGGACAGAACCGGATATTTTATATTGGCCATAAACGGTGACCTTGAATCCATGTTTCCAAATGTTACTTTATGATGTTTTTGCATAAAGAGGAACGGTTTATCTTTTGGTCTTGCGCATTCCGATCTGTCCATAGTCATGATGTATTTTTTCTTTGGTGGAAGCTTTGGCAAGAAGTTGCTTCCACAAGAAGATGTAGTTTCTTCTGCACATGCATGCTTCTTGTGGGGATAAGGATTTTTTTCATTCTCTTTTAATATCACAATAAAATCACGTTTTGGAAATTCCTGTTTAGCCGTGTCCATTTTTCTATACTTGTCTTTTCTTTTGTGTACTATCTGTTATATTTCATCATCATGTTTGAATGGCCATGCTGGTGGATTGTCAACGTGACACACAAAGTATGTGATCCATAAACACTTTAGAAATCACAATTTTAAAAGTTTTCCCCTTTTATCAATGACACACAGCACTCTATATATATATATATATATATCATGTATTGACTTTGGTCATAAACTCCTTTTCGGCAAACTAACAACAAGTTTGGAAAATAATAATGAACGAAAGGTTATTTTAAGATTTTAATATTTATAATTAAACAATGTTACTAATTGATATTATAAAGGATTTATGTACCGTGAATTGTTTAAAACGTACTATAGTATCAAATTACATTCAGGTGAAATTGTTCACGTTAATTTCTTTTAAGTAATTGATTTCCCTCGATCAACAATGACAGTGTTCTTTTATCATGACAACAATATGTTACATGTAGTCTTATTTGGGAGGGGGAGTGGTGGGCGTGCGCCTCAAAATTTGCAAAACAAGGGTTGTCCTTATTGCTTCATAAATACTATATATCGAATTTTGCCTCAAAAATGGCTGCACCCTCCTTAACCTTATGTCCGCCCCTGGTGTAATTAATCAAATGTGTGGTATATTCAAGACGTCAAAGAGACTGCAACCCAGCGACAAAAAGACAAGACAATCAAAGGTCATCATTCTTAAAAGAATAACATGTGGTAACCTTCTATACGTCATTTATTGGCAATCCTACCACATCTTCTTATATATGTTTTTTTTATTATTTCAAATGTCTTCAGTGAAATGAGTCTTACTAAAAAAGTTGCAAATAAATTTACAAGTGATTTTCAAATATATGTCATCAAGCCTAAAATTCCTCTATAAATGGAAAGAACAATAAAAACAATTTTTTATATTTATGATGAAAGACCACCACTAGCGAGGTTTCTGATCGGGACCAAATACACCAATTAACAGCTCTTTGAAGGGTCCACCGTTGGCCTTTACAATTTGCAAGAATTAATTACTCACTGTCTGCACCTGTCCAAAATACCGTCAATTTTCAGTGGGGATCAAACATTTTCCTATATTTTAACACATTGACCATTTTTGGCTATGGTGAAGATATTAAACTGTTGTTTCACAATACATTGACAATAGTAGCTGTGGTGAACGTATTAAAATGATGGTACACATTACACTAGCCATTTTGGCTGTGGTGAAGGTATTAAAATGTTGGTACACATTACACTAGCCATTTTGGTTGTGGTGAAGGTATTAAAATGTTGGTACACATTACACTAGCCATTCTGGCTGTGGTGAACGTATTAAAATGTTGGTACACATTACACTAGCCATTTTGACTGTGGTGAAGGTATTGAAATGTTGATACACATTACACTAGCCATTTTGGCTGTAGTGAAGGTATTACAATATTGGTACACAATACACTGGCCATGTTGACAATCGTGAATGTATTGAACAGTGGCGGATGCAGGAATTTTCGAAAGGGGGGGGTGCTAGCCCAGGGCAAAGGGGGGGTGCAGGGGGGTGCAAACATATGTCCCGATTCAAATGCATTGATCGGCCAAAATAAAGGGGGGGTGCGGACCCCCGGAACCCCCCCTCTGGATCCGCCACTGTTGAAATGTTGGTGTGAAGATATATTAAACTGTTGGTTCATAATACCATGGAAGTAATATTACTTCCATGATAATACATTGACAATAGTAGTTGTGAACGTATTAAAATGATGGTACACAATACACTAGCCATTTTGTCTGTAGTGAACGTATTTAAATGTTGGCACACATTACACTAACAAATTTGGCTGTGTGAAGATATTGAAATGTTGATACACATTACACTAGCCATTTTGGCTGTAGTGAAGGTATTACAATATTGGTACACAATACACTGGCCATGTTGACAATCGTGAATGTATTGAAATGTTGGTACAGAATACACTAGCCATGTTGACTATCGTGAATGTATTGAAATGTATGTACACAATACACTAGCCATTTTGGCTGTGGTGACGGTATTAAAATGTTGGTACACAATACATTAGCCATTTTGACTAGTAGTGAAGGTATAAAAATTTTGGTACACAATACACTAGCTATTTTAACTGTAGTAAAGGTATTAAAATATTGGTACCTAATAAACTAGCCATTTTGGCTGTGGTGAAGGTATTAAGATGTTGGTACACAATACACTAGTCATTTTGGCTGTGGTGAAGGTATTAAAATGTTGGTACACAATAAACTAAAGCCATTTTTGCTGTGGTGAAGATATTAAAATGTTGGTACACAATACATTAACCATTTTGACTAGTGAAGGAATTATAATGTTGGTACACAATACACTAGCCATTTTGGCTGTGGTGAAGGTATTAAAATGTTAGTTCATAATACACTAGACATGTTGACTGTGGTAAAGGTACACAATACGCTTATCCATTGTGGCTGTGGTGAAGGTATTAAAATGTTGGTACAAAATACACAAAGTCAATTTAACTAGTGAAGGTATTAAAATGTTGGTTCACAAAACACTAGCTACTTTGGCTGAAGTGAATGTATAAACAAATTTGGTTCATAATACACTAGACATGTTGGCTGTGGTGAAGTTATTCAAATGTTGGTACACAATACACTTGCCATTTTGGCTGTGTTGAAGGTGTTAAAATAATGGTACACAATACACTTAGCCATTTTGGTTGTGGTGAAGGTATTCAAACGTTGGTACACAATACACTAGCCATTTGGACTATCATGAATGTATTTAAATGTTGGTCCACAATACACTTTCAATTTGGCTGTAGTGAAGGTATTAAAATGTTGTTACACAATACACTAGCCATTTTGACTAGTAAAGGTATTTAATTGCTGGTACACGATACACTAGCCATTTTAAATGTAGTGAAAATATTAAAATGTTGGTTAACAATACACTAGCCATTTTGACTGTCGTGAAGGTATTCAAATGTTGGTACACAATACACTAGCCATTTTGGCTGTGGTGAAGGTTTTAAAATGTTGGTACACCATACACTAGCCATTTTGGTTGTGGTGAAAATATTAAAATGTTGGTACATAATACACTAGCCATTTTGGTTTTGGTAAAGGTTTTAAAATGTTGGTACACAATACACTAGCCATTTTGGTTGTGGTGAAAATATTAAAATGTTGGTACCCAATACACTAGCCATTTTGGCTGTGGTGAATGTATTAAAATGTTGGTAGACAATACACTTAGCCTTTTTGGCTGTGGTGAAGGTATTAAAATGTTGATTCATAATACACTAGACATGTTGACCGTGGTGAAGGTATTTACATGTTGGTACACAATACACTCCTCATTTTGGCTGTGGTGAAGGTATTAAAATATTGGTACAATACACTAGCCATTTCGACTGCTGTAGTGCAGGTATTAAAATAATGGTACATAATACACTTAGCCATTTTGGCTGTGGTGAAGGTATTCGTGAAGGTATTCAAATGTAGCATAGTATCCCGGCCCGATATCTAGCTGCACGTCGTAAGGATTAGCTAGGACCCCAGGCTAATTCATATGTTGGTTCACAATACACAAGCCATTTTGTCTGTGGTGAAGGTATTAAAATGTTAATACACAATACACTAGCCATTTGGACTATCGTGAATGTATTTAAATGTTGATCCACAATACACTTTTAATTTGGCTGTAGTGAAGGTATTAAAATGTTGATACACAATACACTAGCCATTTTGGCTTTGGTGAAGATATCAAAATTTTGGTACACAATACAGTAGCCATTTTGACTAGTGAAGGTGTTCAAATACTGGTACACAATACACTAGTTATTTTAACTGTAGTGAAGGTATTTAAATGTTGATCCACATTACACTAGCCATTTTGGTTGTGGTGAAAATATTGAAATGTTGGTACACAATACACTAGCCATTTTAACTGTCGTGAAGGTATTAAAATGTTGGTACACAACTACACTAACCATTTTGGCTGTAGTGAAGGGTTTAAAATGATGGTATACAACTACACTAGCCATTTGGGCTGTGGTAAATGTATTAAAATGTTGGTACACAATACACTAGCCATTTTGACTGTAGTGAAGGTATTAAAATGTTGGTATACAATACACTAGCCATTTTGACTATCGTGAATATTTTTAAATGTTAGTACACAATACACTAGCTTTTTGACTGTAGTTAAGGTATTTAAATGTTGGTACACAATACACTAGCCATTTTGACTGTAGTGACGGTTTTAAAATGTTTGTACATAATACACTTTCCAATTGGGCTGAAGTACAATACACTAGCCATTTTGACTGTAGTGACGGTATTAAAATGTTGGTACAAAATACACTTTCCAATTGAGCTGAAGTACAATACACTAGCCATTTTGACTATAGTAAAGGTATTAAAATGTTGGTACACAATTTATATCTATTTTGGCTGTGGTGAAGATAATAAAATGGTGGTGTTATAAAGCCATTCTTCCCCCATGCCAGTTTCCCCCCTACACTAGACATGTTGGCTCTGGTGATAATATTAGGGGCAGTTATTACACTGTGGGTTCACATTACACTGGTCATTTAGGATGATAATATTAGGGGCAGTTATTACAATGTGGGTTCACATTACACTGGTCATTTAGGCTGATAATATTAGGGGTAGTTATTACACTGTTGGTTCACATTACACTGGTCATTTAGGCTGATAATATTAGGGGCAGTTATTACAATGTGGGTTCACATTACACTGGTCATTTAGGCTGATAATATTAGGGGTAGTTATTATACTGTTGGTTCACATTACACTGGTCATTTAGGCTGATAATATTAGGGGCCGTTATTACACTGTGGGTTCACATTACACTGGTCATTTAGGCTGATAATATTAGGGGCCGTTATTACACTGTGGGTTCACATTACACTGGTCATTTAGGCTGATAATATTAGGGGCCGTTATTACACTGTGGGTTCACATTACACTGGTCATTTAGGCTGATAATATTTTTCTGTTTCTGCGACAAAAGTTGCAGGCTCGACAAAAATGATCAGAAGGAAACCATTTATTGGTTTTAACTGGTTCATTAACTAAAGTTCATATTCCCCAACAAAATTCCCTTGAGATGTTTGCAAAACTATAACATGATGACCGGCATGAATTTCTGAATCAAAATTTTCATTATGGATTATGATTTCAGACGTGGATTATATCCCTAGATAGAAAAAAAAAGACCTGCTGTCTTTGGCAAATAGACTAAGTTCCTTGTAACAATTCCACAGATATATACAGGAATAAACACAAACAAGTCTATGATCACTGGCTCAATATTCAACTTTCTAGGGTTAGATTTTTTACTTAGATTTTGAAAAAAATCCAATTGGTTAGAGGTTTATTTGTGTCCAAGAGGTTCACAATATGAGTGAATAGCAAGGTTCCGCAAATGTTTACCAGGGCCAAAAGACTTTGAGGTGCAAATATCAAAACAACATTTTTATCTCTGTATATATAACATTTTATTTATATAGATTTGTAATACTACTAAAAAAACAAAGTAGATGTAAATAAGTTCAAACATATAACAGTAACATACAACCCTGCAAAAAATAGGTAACAAAAAGTGTTAATATGTTTACAGCCCATGTAGGCCTCTTGTTTCTAAGAAAATGTCTCATCAAGAACCAGACTGGGAGTTTTTTTGAGTAAAAAACCCTCATTTACTGTATTAATTATGCTTATAGAATAAGTTGGCTGCTGCTATTGAGAAAATATGCAGAATAAGTGTTCAAAATGCGGCTTGTGTAAAACAAAGTGTCTATAGATCAAGGTATTAGAAGCTTCTTGTTCAAAGGGAGATAACTCATTATGCAAGTAAAAAAAGAAACTGAATTTTCACCACAAGATGCTGTTTGGATAAACATTTTCTAATCTTTTAAGTAGTTTCTACATAACTTGTGTACATAATAACATTTTCATTTCACCTAAATGAATTTATCATGTAATTTGTTTAGATTTTTAATTGGATGAACATACTGCTTATTGGTGCTCCCCACATGATTCAGTAATATTTCTTTTTAGAAGATATGTGTTTCAGATCTGCTTTTTTTAAAGATAACCTTAATGTTGAAAGTGTTAATTGAATATGTATATATCATAAGTGTGTATATCTGGAATGTTCTGTTAATATAACCAAGCACTGTTTAACAGCATGCACTTGTTAAAATAACATTTTTTAAAACAAAGAGCCCATAAAATACATGTGCAAAAGTACTCCACTTAAACTTTGTTCTTTTCTTGTAGAAAATTCTATTTACATAACAGATTAAGCAAAGCACAAGAAAAATAGGATTCATATGTAACCTTCACAACATAATAACTGAAATAGGCCATACTAGCACACTATTTTTGTGAATGCAGATGAAAGCCTTAGCAATTTGGAAAGACACCTTGCTAGCATCAAACACTCTTTCTACAAAATACCTTTTTACATATCATAATAACATTTATCATTTAATGCTTCAATAACCATTATCTGTAAACCAACTTACTGCAGGGGATTCTTTACCCTTTTAATACATTCAAGATTATCTAACTTTGTCGATATATATTCATAAGAGAGAAAGTCCTAGTTTTACATATTTGTGAATATTTATTTTTTGCAAAAGATGTGAAAATCTGTTGGTCAACAGTATATCAATCCATTGTCAATTTTTCTTCTCATACAAAATATCTAGACTAAAAAAATCATCACTTTTCAATTTCTTCTTTTCTTAAAAAAATATCTACAATCAAGAACCCAACTCCAGCATTGATATACATAATTTATGTAATTAAAATTGTGTACATACACTTCATACACTTAAACATGTGTACATACACTTTAAACGCATGCAAAACACAACATGTTTGATTTTGACTATTGGAATGTAATAACTGTTATTGCACATAATGATATGATTGTAATGAAAAAAACGTAATGTCTTTTATCTGTAGAAATGTTTGAGATTCCAAATAACTATAGCTGTCAGTTTATACATCGGTCAAGGATAGAGGGCATTGACCACACAGCATCCAAATATTGATTCAAAGTACCATTGCTCTGAAGTAGAAAGTTGGGATAAAGATCTACTTTCTTGCAAAGCACTTAAAAGATTTATACCAATTATAGCAAAATATCTGGTTTGTTTTTTATCAGTACTGATTACAAGTACAATGGGTGGCGGAAGAGAAAGTTGGGATATAGATCAATTTTCTTGTAAAGGGCTAAATGATTCAATTTAATACCAATAATAGCAAAATACCCTGTTAAAACTTGATGTTTTATAAATGCATGATTTTCAAAGTTATAATTGCTAATTTTCATCAATTACTAGCAAGCATGGGGCTTATGAAATATGTCAATCATAAATAAATTCCTTACTTAGTTTAGACAGAAAAAGTCAGTGGTGTAGATATACCAGTTATGAAATCAAATTTAGAGATTTTATCTTAAAATGTAATTTTATTGAAATTGGAGGCGTTATTTCTTTTGATATATTGCTCAACACATCTTTAAATATTTAATTGCAAACAAAACTCAATTTATCTTCAATACGATATTGCTAAAATCTTGAAAAGTCTGCACGGCAATTGAATTATATTTTTCTCCATTTTATTATTTTAGCAAAAAATATATAAAAACAACATTCTTAGAAAAACTTAAATATATAGAATAAAATGATATTTTGTTTTAAATATTTGCATATATGTTGTATATATATAACACTCAACAGAAATAACAATTCATAAAAAGACTTACTTATAGAAAAGTAACAAAAAACATCACAAATTTGAAACATAAATTTAGATATGTATTAAGCAGACAAAAAGTCCTTTTTCCCTTAAAAACCGCATATATCTAATTATTAGTACTTCTTCATAAATTAAGGTATATAATAAAACTTGAATATAATAGGAAAATACAGATCAAAAATTGGAATGTCAAAAAATATGGACACCTTTATCAACAAATCATCACTAAAGCACTTTGAATTCTACCTTGCATACAAGTAAAAAGCAATTGTGTATGCCATGCATTTATATAGTTTCAAACGAAATAATTTAATGTGGCTGTTATTTTAACTAAAGTTAGGTATTTATATGAACCATTAGAAACAAATAAAAAGTTGCAGAAAAATAAGATCTGCATTCAAATACAGAAAAACTACTTCATAAGTACTAAGTGATTTCACATTATTGCTATCCAGATACTGAATTATGGGTAATGAACAAATTTGAAAACATGATTGGTTGAATTTGTCACATGACCAATGAAAAACATGATTACAATCTGGATTACAGTCAGTTAAATGATATCCCATAATCCCAAGCAGTTCCTGGAAAATTAGAGTGAGCATGATAATTTAAAAGATTCCAAATTTCTTCTTTAATTCTTGTTGCTTCCACTGTGGTTTTGTAACAAAATCTTGGTATTTCATTTTAAAAAGTCTATCAAAGTCTTCTGGACTCAAGTGGATCTGAAATAAACAAATAATAAATAAAACAAATTGGCTTTAATATTTCTGAAGTCTACATTTTCCTAGTACTTTAGTATATATGTTTATACAGAAATAACTTGAATGCATTTTACACCTTTAGCAAAATTGACCTGTGAATTTTGTTCTGGTTTTTTTCGGTTGCTTTTTTGTTATATTGCTTCTTTCTTTTTATTTCTATGTATTCATACTAGGGATGTCAACTCGGTGAATAATTGCTAATAGATTACTCGTAAGATTTACCGAGCGATACTCGGGTACTCACTCAGTAAAACATAATAGAAACACAAAATTATACTATTTATGTACTGTGTGTCGTTGTCTTATGATCAACATTATTACCAAGGACTAGATAATAGTCCCAGGAATATCATACCATAAGAGATAGCTCATTGACTATTTGGACCAATTACTAGTAATTTTAAAATATCTATAGAAAAAATGTTACTCAAATAACAGTATTTGGGAAGCGTAAAAAACACATTTAATGATTAACAAAGGATTTATAATTAGATGTCATCAATCATTTGCAGAGGGTCGACACATGGTGCAACAAAATTGTTTTTATTTAATTTGAATTATCTTGTCAACTCTTTCTGGGACGTAGCGATTTCTCAGTTGAATAGGTAACTAATAGTTATACTGTAATAAACATATGCGCTGACGGTACAGAGGTGGGGAATTGACCAAGATATGCGCTGACGGTAAAGAGGTGGGGAATTGACCAAGATATGCGCTGATGGTACAGAGGTGGGGAATTGACCAAGATATGGGCTGACGGTACAGAGGTGGGGAATTGACCAAGATATGCGCTGACGGTACAGAGGTGGGGAATTGACCAAGATATGCGCTGACGGTACAGAGGTGGGGAATTGACCAAGATATGGGCTGACGGTACAGAGGTGGGGAATTGACCAAGATATGGGCTGACGGTACAGAGGTGGGGAATTGACCAAGATATGCGCTGACGGTACAGAGGTGGGGAATTGACCAAGATATGCGCTGACGGTACAGAGGTGGGGATTGACCAAGATATGCGCTGACGGTACAGAGGTGGGGAATTGACCAAGATATGCGCTGACGGTACAGAGGTGGGGAATTGACCAAGATATGCGCTGACGGTACAGAGGTGGGGAGTTGACCAAGATATGCGTTGACGGTACAGAGGTGGGGAATTGACCATGATATGCGCTGACGGTACAGAGGTGGGGAATTGACCAAGATATGCGCTGACGGTACAGAGGTGGGGAATTGACCAAGATATGCGCTGACGGTACAGAGGTGGGGAATTGACCAAGATTAGCTAAAAGTGTCAGCATGGTCAGCCTTAGGGAAAATGCTCGTGCCATATATCCTACATAATTATACCTCTGTTTGGATTTTTTTTAAATAACTGTTAAAAGCAAACATTTCGAATTGTGTTTTTTAAATTTTATTATTTTAGACTACTATATAAAATCCCAGGAGGCGCACTCAATTAAATTTGTTTAAATGTAAGAAAACAACACCATTCTAATAGGAAACCGATTAGTCGAGTACCACTTTGGTAATCGATACTCAGTACTACCCAGCGATACTCAAGTACTCGTTGACATCCCTAATTCATACAAATCAGGCTTTAATAGGGCTTTGGTGAGAGAGTCATCTAATGCATCACTAGCTTATCAACACTAAGGTTATGAGTTAATCTTGCATGTGGCAGATGTGATCCACTCTAATCTGACTATGATTGTCAGTATTCCTGTTGAAGATCTGCCTTTTCCTTCCCCTATAAAAACTGACTACCACATCACAATGTGCTGAAAGTGGCATAAGACACCAACAATAAATAAAATCAATCAGGTTTTTAATGTTTAGTGTAGAGTGACACAAGAGATACTGTGGATTCATTATTATTCGTTGGATACTAATATTCGTGGGTTTCGTGGGTACAGGTAAACCACAAATTCAAACGTTCAACGAATAACATATTTTTAAGAGGCTGTGTATACAGAGATTGGCAAAACCACGAAATCAAATATCCACGAATCGGCAAGTTTTTAGAAATCCATGAAAATTGATATCCACTAAAATAAATGAATCCACAGTATTGAGTTTACAGAATGTTATCAATAACTGTGGATTCATTTATTTTTGTGGGTACCAATTTTAGTGGAGTAACGAAAATTTGCATTTTTGTAGATAATTGATTTTGCTGTTTTCAAAAAGTCTGCATATAATCATACATCACATTGTAACATTTAAATTCATGGTTTCCTTGTATCTAAAAAAAAGTCATGAAAATTGGTATCCAACGAATATTAATGAATTCACAGTAGAATGGAATTTGAAATTATGAATAAGGCCATATGAAAACTATAACATTAGAATCCAATCTATTTATAAACACCTACCTCTTTACATGAGGGGTCCACACCACTTGGAAGTTCTTCTGCTGACACAGCTAATTGTTCTAGGGGGTATTTAGGTACAGAATCATAACTAAAATCTCCATTGACATCAGACTGAAAAAAGGTAAACTTTACTATATATCACATCAGTATACCATAAAGGTTTTCATTTGTGTATTTGTTAAATTTTGGGCAAATTTTCTTTATTTTTATTTTTGCTTATTCTCTATTCTTTACTTGGTGTTGTTTTTTTTTCTATATCCTTTATTCAACCCCACCCCCAATTATTCTCTATTCTTTAGTTGGTTTTTTCTGTATCCTTTATTGAACCCCCACCCCCAATTATTCTCTATTCTTTACTTGTGTCGTTTTTTCTATATCCTTTATTGAACCCCCACCCCCAATTATTCTCTATTCTTTACTTGTGTCGTTTTTTCTATATCCTTTAATAAACCCCCACCCCAATTATTCTCTATTCGTTACTTGGTGAAGTTTTTTTCTATATCCTTTATTGAACCCCACCCCCAATTATTCTCTATTCTTTAGTTGGTTTTTTCTGTATCCTTTATTGAACCCCCACCCCCAATTATTCTCTATTCTTTACTTGTGTCGTTTTTTCTATATCCTTTATTGAACCCCCACCCCCAATTATTCTCTATTCTGTATATCCCCATCATCCAGACCATTGTATTAGTACTGATATTCTAACAGTAGTAAGTACAACACATTTATGCCCCTTTTCTCTTAAAGGTTCTTATATCAGGCATGTCCCAAGTCAGGAGCCTGTATTCAGTGGTTGTCATTTGTTGATGTGATACATATTTGTTGATGTGATACATATTTGTTTTTTGATTTTTCATTTTTTTGTATATAAATTAGGTTATTGGTTTTCTTCTTTGAATTGTTTTACATTGTCATTTCAGGGCCTTTTATAGCTGACTATGCGGTATGATCTTTGCTCAATGTTGAAGGCCATACAGTGAGCTATAGTTGTTAATTTCTGTGCCATTTGGTCTCTTGTGAAGAGCTGTCTCATTGGCAATAATACCACATCTTCTTTTTTACACCAAAGAGAGGCTCGGTCTGATATTTTTTATAGGGTATGGATTACTTACTGCTTTAACTAAAGTCAAGGCCTCATTTCCATCTCCTAAATGTTGCATTAATTCTTGGTATGATTGTCCTTTCTGAAAAAGAAATAAATTTAAATAATTTTAAGATTTCTTATTCTAGCTTAGTCATTACTAGGGCTCTCCCAGCAAGCTCATGTGGACATATCTTTTATGTGTTGTCAGTTTATTTTCAACTTATGAGTTTGAATGTCCCTCTGGTATCTTTCTCCCCTCTTCTAAAGGAGAATGCTTATTATATATCTATATATCCTGATATGTCTGACTTATAAGTAATAATTAACATCAAACTGACTTTTTTTATAGTATTTAGCTGCAAAATATGATACTGGAAGGCTTGTTGTCATGTTTCTAAACTTGATAGCATTGCACTGAGCAATTTCTAGAATAGTAAAACAGCTCATATCTTGTTTCCAGTGTTGCAATGATAAATAGAAGCAACATTTCTGAATTTACAGTGCCAGATTTTTATGATACTGTAAATTGAGGAATTCTTATGCAATTTTTATGTAACATTTTTCTCATTGGCTAAAAGTTGCCGTCAAATCCACAGTTGACCAGGCGTAACTAAGGAGGGAATCACCATTTTGAATTGATTGGATCAACAAATGTTGGCCTTACTACAATATTATTAATTTTATAAAGCAAAAAATGTGAGTTTCACAATAATAACATCAACTCATGTGAAGAATAATTACATAATCAGAATTTTTTTTCTAATTGAAATATTTAATAATTTTGATGCCATGAAAATAATTCCAGCAAATCTTTTCCTTACTACTAATGCTTCTTATGTGGTACATACACATTTAACTCAAATTATCTGTCCTTTCCATAATCATATTCTCTTTTCATACATATATAAAAATGAATTTACAACAATGTTTATTGTTATAAATAAATAGATATTCAAATGTATTGCTTAACTTTAATTCATGTATGTTTGATGTGTTGTATTTGTTGTAATTCTTGAAAATAATAATATATTTTTTTGTTAAATTACTTACGCTCCACATATCTCTATCCCACATGCCAAAGAATCCAGTAAAAGTGGGAGGTTCCAATCCTTGTTTAACCATGTACATAGGTGTGTCTGGGTCCCTGCCTGCTGGATCTGTGTCTATGTATTCCTGAAAAAAGTACCAGATTTAAATGGTAGATTCCACTTCTTTGTATTAGCGAAATTTTATAATTTTAATACACCAGTCATGTGTGGATCTCTTTACTTTGGGATTGGTAAAAGAAAACTGCTTACAACTTCAGAAATTTTCTGTTTTAATTGCTTTTCACTGAGTTATGTGAAATTTAAAACTGTCAATTTAAAGCAATTCTATTTCACCCTGCCACATTCTTTATGTGCCTGTCCCAAGTTGGGAGCCTAAAGTTCAGTGATTGGGGTTGGATCATGTTTATCATATTTGTTTTTTCATAATTTGTTTTGTTAAGTTGTGTTATCTCAACTGATTTGTTTCATATTTTTGATGTAACTGGCTTTTTAACCTGCTATAAGGTATGGGTTTTTACTCATTATTGAAGGACATACCGTTGCCTATAATTGATTACATCCACTTCATTTGAACTTAGGTGGATAGTTAAACTTGTCTCAATGGCAATCATACCACAATTTCTTATTTTAATTTTGATACACCTAAATATATCCACCTGCAATAATTTCTGAGTAAACTAGAACTAGATATAAGAAGATGTGGTATGAGTGCCAATGAGACAACTCTCCATCCAAGTCATAATTTTTAAAAGTAAACCATTATAGGTCAGGGTACAGCCTTCAACACGGACCTTTGGCTCACACCGAACAGCAAGCAATAAAATGCACCAAAAATTACTGTCTGCATCGTGGGAAGATTAAATGTTGATGTTCATACCTGTGCTAGTCTTGCTGCCTCTTTCTTCTCTTGTTGATTAGCACCACTGCCGATCCAGATATAAACACTATCCCACACATCTAATATCATCACATCATCTTCTACTAAATCAGGCTGCAAATACAACAAAATACATTAAATCATATCACACACTGCCGATCCAGATATAAACACTATCCCATACGTCTAATATCATCACATCATCTTCTACTAAATCAGGCTGTAAATACAACAATATATATCAAATCATATTAACACATCATTGTCAATATAATAGAATTTTATGCAATTGTCATACAAGTGAGAGGTTTCGCTAGCTATAAACAATTATACCCCTCCTTTTAGAGCAGGGGGTTACTAACATTGGGTAAAATATCAATACAATAAATAAGAGACAATTTCATTTTAATTGGCAGACAAGGATGATGATTCATATTTAAATGGCCTCATGAGAAAACAAAACATGTGAAACTGTGAGCTACTGCTCACTGATGATACCCTGCCCAAATATGCATTTGGAAAGAGTGGTGAATCTGAAAATGCATCACACGGTTCAGCTGACTTATATAAGCATTGAAACTAGATTTCAGAAATCCTTATGATATAGTTTCTATGAAAGATGCAATGAAAATTATTCAAAGGAACAAATGGGCAGACAAAAAGATAAAACAGTTTACCCTCCCTTTTTTTTTTAAAGTGGGGGTGTAATAATCTACTATACATTTATGAACTGATGTTGTCATATAGACACAGAAAAGTATGAACTAGAAAAGTACCTTTTATTGAATTTAGATAAAAATGTTACAAAAAATTATGCCAAAATAAGAATAAGTAATAGTATGCTGGCTGCTGAACACGGTTGATACAACACAATAGCTTTAGAAAATAGAATATGTCCTTTATGCCATAAAGAGGTGGAAGATGAATATCGTTTTATCATAACATGTGCAGAATTTAAATAAACTAGGATCAAAATGTTTAATGAACTTCTAGTATTGTCCCGAGTTTTAATTCAATGAGTGAAGAAAACAAATTTGATTTTACTTTTTTCCTGCGAAGAATGTGATATTTTACATGTTTTACTTATCATTGTTAACTACATAAGTGAATTGTATAATGGGAGAAACAATTATAATGTCAATATATGAACTGTGTAATTGATGGCTCAACTTATAATGTTTATATAAGCATAATATTTGAATTGATAATTTTAAAGAGGAGGCATGCTGTCAAAAATAGTATTATAGTTAATATTAATAATCTATATTTTTTTTTCTTTCAATGCTACATGTTTGTAGTGTTTAATGTCTATCATTTTGTAATTAATATGACTGTCTGTCTGTTTGTTTGTTTGTTTTTGTTTTGTATTTAAGTAACAATCCTATTGTTTGGATTTTAGTCTAATAAATTTGTTATTCTTATTCTTATTCTAAAGAAGATTACACTTAAAAGTGACATTTCTTACCTGTGCAAAATCTGGTATTTCATCGCAGGTAAATTTACCTGCTGCATTTGACAATTGAAACAATCTAGCAGGATGTCCACTATCAGGTTCCTGAAACAGACAACATAATAAATTTAGTCATTGAAATAATTTTACCTGAAAACTATTTATAGAAAGACTGGTTCGAAGATAAAATACCATAGGAATCAGATGAGGTAATGTTTTGATAGCCGATACTTTAAATTTAGAAACGTTTGTAATGATTTTATCACTTCTTAAAATTTCTAAGGACAGGCTTAAAGAAAAAAAACTTGCATTTTGAATATTTTTTATCCTAAATTCCTGAAAGATTTTGTCCATTTTTAAAAGTTTAGACATTAAAGAAACAAGTTGTTATGGTGGATATAAAATAAGTGGTGTCTGTAATAGTGTACAAAAGTACTGTTAACAAAATGGTGACAAAATTTTATTGAATCATAATAGATGCATATACAATGTACAGGGAAAAAAAGACATTTAAACTAGACAGGTTCTGAAGACTGGAAAATGTGAACTGCTACTGATAAATGAGGATATGCTGGAAGTGACAAATATTTTGGCATGCAACAGTCCCATTCCCAAACAATAAACATTGTATGATGTGATTATAGTAAATCATTCAGAGATGAAAAAAATACATAGGTTGTTATAGGCTCCCTTGTTATACCTGTAATTTTTTATCACTAGAGTATGGTTTCTTTCCTCCTAAACATGTCCAGAAGTCCTCTTTCTCTTGACCTTCAAATACCATTGTGGGATTTCTGAATAATTAATCACATTTTTATGAACCAAAGCAAGTTTTACCCTCCATTCATAAATGTTGTCTTATCCTTATAAGTTTATTGTATGTAACAGCATTTGCTTTTAACTAAAACTAAAACTAAAACTGTAACAAGCATGTGAAGATACATTTTTACTTAGTATTGACTTCTGTAGATTCATGAATATTCATTAGATCTCAATATTCGTGGATTTTGTGGATGAACTTGAACCACAAATTTAAATTTTCAACCACACAAATTTCCTATTGGCTTGTATGCAGACTTTGCCAAAACCTTGAAGTTAAATACCAACATACATGTGTGTTTTCTGTAATCCACAAAAATAAATAATCCCAGATATTCAGTGGCAGAACAAGCATAAATCTGAGTATACTGAGAACACATTTTGAAATTTGTTTTAGCAGATGGTTAATGCAATTTTTCATGTGTTTTGCAATTTTTTAACATTCTTTGCTCTTTAAATCTCAATTATCCATTGTGTTTTCATCCAAATAGGTAAAAAAAAAATAACAAGTGAAACTGCGAGCTACTGCTCACTGATGATACCCCCGCCGCAAGTGGATAATATTAATAGTGTAAAAATATGCAAGTGTTCGGTAAACAGGAAGTTGTCTAGTGATGAATCTGAAAACGCATCACACGGTATAGCTGACTTATATAAATCCTGAAACCAAATTTCAGAAATCCTTGTATTGTAGTTCCTGAGAAAAATGTGACGAAAATTTTTAACTTGGTTATCATGTGTAAAATCATACAAGTGTTCGGTAAACAGGAAGTAGTCGAGTGATGAATCTGAAAACGCATCACACGGTATAGCTGACTTATATAAATCCTGAAACCAAATTTCAGAAATCCTTGTATTGTAGTTCCTGAGAAAAATGTGACGAAAATTTTCAACTTGGCTATCATGTGTAAACTCATACAAGTGTTCGGTAAACAGGAAGTTGTCGAGTGATGAATCTGAAAACGCATCACACGGTATAGCTGACTTATATAAATCCTGAAACCAAATTTCAGAAATCCTTGTATTGTAGTTCCTGAGAAAAATGTGACGAAAATTTTCAACTTGGCTATCATGTGTAAAATCAGACAAGTGTTCGGTAAACAGGAAGTTGTCAAGTGATGAATCTGAAAACGCATAACACGGTGTGGCTGACATATATAAATGTTTATACCAAATTACAGAAAGGGTGGATGTGTAGTTCCTGAGAAAAATGTGACGAAAGTTTCATGGGACGGACTGACTGACGGACTGACTGACGGACTGACTGACGGACAGACGGACTGACAGACAGAGGTAAAACAGTATACCCCCCCTTTTTTAAAGCGGGGGTATAAAGATGTTAACTATTTTGTTATTTTTCGTTCATCATGAAATGGCCATTTTAATTAGGACACATACACCCCACTGTTAGATTCTCTATTGACCTAGGTTGTTTAATTATCACAAGGAGTACTAGAGTAAGAAGCTTTTACTTACCTGGGAGAAGCACTTGCTATTCTCTTGGCCATTTCTCTCTCATCTCCTGTACTACCCTACAAAATAATGACAAATAAGATTCAGAACTTATTAATTTGAGTTTTATCAGATTACATGTTAATTTACAAGACTGTGATAGATTTTGGATTTTGCTTTTTAATAATTATAAAGGTCTGTTTTGTAGGGTTCTTAAAACAACTAAATTTTTTTAACAGTTACAGACTTTCCATAGAGATTTTTTCCAACCCAAAATTGATATACAGATGAATTGTAATTCATTTGCCTTTGGTTTATTTCTATCCAACAGCTCATTTCAATGTTTCCCATTTAAAATACTTGCTCTTTACAGTAATTATTATCTGCAAAGTGGTAAGTGAATTGGAACATTTATAACAAGTTTTTTAGTATGAGGTCCATTTCTATTTTGGCATAAAATCTAAATAGTTGATATCATCATTAGCAGATACATGTATGTGCCTTGAAGGGCAGAACAATTACAATGTAATTCTTTACAATATTATATAAAATATTTAAAGTAACAATTGTATTGATTGTTTGATCATAAAAAGGGATTGTCAACGTTTATGTATTCAACTTTTGGTTTTTAAAGAACACATGGACTAAGTTTCAAGGCTTAACTTTAACTTGATATTTGAAAGAAATACAAACAGTAGAATGAACAGACTAGAAATCATATGCCTTTCTACTATGACAGACAGGGTAAAAAAAAATCCCGATAGTAAACTTACCTTTCCTGACCAGATATAAATAGCTTTCTTAGAGAATATTACAAAGACATCATTAGAGTTTAGTGATTCTGCATCTAAGTCCACTTGTACTGCCTTTGTATTCAGGGGATTTGTACCTCGGACCTGTAACATGTATGTGTCACCAGGACCATTCGTGCTCTTTTCTCCATTTTCCCAACCAGCTTTTCCTCCCTGAAATGGAAATAATAATAAAGGTATTTTCTTATATATATTAGCAATTTGCCATGCATTGATGAAGGTTTAGTAAAAAGGATCCAAATAAGACCTATTTCACAATCCCCTAGAATTTCTGAATTTATCAACTTTTTGAACCAATTTTGATTTGCAAATTTCCAATTAAAACTTTCCAAAATGATAAATTTTAATTGTTTAAAAATGTTTTTCTCAGAATTGTTTCAAATACCATATATTGAGTTTAATTTGCCTCGGGATTGTTCACAGTTTGAGCCTTAGAAGGGGCAATTGGATCTTTGATTGTTCTTTTCATAAATTCCATGGCCTGATCACATTTTTTTGACAATCCTGCATTTCATAGATATCCACCTAAGGGCTCTAATAACATAAAATTTAGGAGGTTTTGGTTTAAAAGTTCTTTATTTGTTTGCCTTTTACAATGTTCTTAAAAAGGCATTACATATTTGCAAATTTCAGGGCAAAATAGTCAACACAAACAAGCAAAATTTGACACATGCAATTTTTTTCTTCTATGGCCTTTGATTTTTGGAATATATCTTTGAATAGTAAGTATGATTAATATTTCTTATTCTTACAGCATGGTATTTTATCATTTTACTTTTTTGAGAACTTTGATGCAATGAATGATTCTTGATAAAAGAGGGCAAAAGAATTGATATTTAACTATCATTTACAAATGCCTTACCTCAAAGATTATCATTTTACCGTCAAATATAGCCATAAAATGTACTGGTTCTTTCCCTTGTACAACTCGTACCTGGAATCAAAAGTAAATAATAAAATAACAGTAAAATCATAATAATATAGGGTTATTTTTCCTAGCACACAAAAATATTCCCAATATTCATGCAATAACCCTTTTATTGTATAGCAATATAATATTTGAAAGTAAAAATTTGTTTAAACTAAGATTTTGTCGTTGATGACGTCATGAATTTTGAAGATTTATTGCACTAGTGCAATATTAAAATTTATTGCACGCTAACTTTTGGTTACTTTCTGTGGGGAATATTATATTGCTATACAATAAAATAATATACTTGTTTTAGTTACATATTTTTGTCATCATTTCATAGCTATTCTATTCAAAAATATCTTTGGTGGGCAGAAACATGAGAAAGCATGGACTAGGAATTGTTATTGTAAGATATTTTTTATGTTTATAATGTGGAATTGTAGCCTTTTTTCTGTGCTATGAAAAATAACAAAAAATAACAAATATTGCTCTGTGCATGAACATTTCTGAATACAAAAATTAAAAGTATTAAAAAGCCAAGTGGAAAAAAAATACAGAATGAAGTTTTCACTGTAATCCTAAACTTTCTACTTTAGTTGTGTGTGATACATGAAGTTTTCAATGTACTCTTGAACTTTATACTTTAGTAAAAAGTGATACATGTACATACTTGAACAGCTGCTCCACCTAAAGCATCATCTAATTCTACGGCTTTCAGTGCTGATGTACCTCTCTCATCTGTTGTCGATTTTGCTCCCTAAAATACACAGTTATACACAATCAATAAATAGCTGACTTTACAAGGTGAAAAACAAATCTCTTGATCTTTTTCTTAATGTTTCATTTATTATTTTAAAATCTGTGGACCTTAAGACAATTTATTCAAATCCTTTTTTTTTTCAAATCTGTTACATAGCTTACACTTCTAAATTGAATCCATTTTCTGGTGTTCAATACATTTTTCTTCAAAAGATTATATGTTATATCGTTTTACTTTTTTACTTTGTACTTTCCATCTTCTAAGCAATTAGTAATATGAACAGTAAATGCCAACCACAGATTTTTTCAGATTACATGATTTACATGCTTAAGTAACAAATTGGATCATGCCTGCTAAATTGATGAATTTCACATAACATAATAATCTTTATGGAGGGCCACACCTGCAAATAAAAGATGACATGACTTTTGTCATCTGTATTTCTATATCTATGGTATGGAGGGCCTCACCTGCCAATCATTGATGACATGATTTGTGTTGTCTGGATTTAGAAATATGTATGGAGGGACTTTAAAAGCTCCCAATAAAGACTTATTTTTTGTTGTCTGTATTTGAATATGAGTATGGAGACCCTAGACTGCCAATAATAGATGACATGATTTTTGTTGTCTGGATGAGGATATAAGTATGGAGGGCCTTACCTGCCAATAATAGATAACATGATTTTTGTTATCTGGATGAGGATATGAGTATTGGATAACATAACAATCTCCTCCAAAGAATTTTCCCATGTGATGCTTTTCTTGTGGAACCAAATCAAAGTTTTCTACTCTCCAAACCTACAATGCATCAAAATATAAGTTTATCATACATTTGTGTTGTTGCTACACTGAGTGTCACAAGATAGGCGCGACACAATTCTAACAAACATGCTAAATTCCGCCACATTATGTGATTGTTCCAGATCAGGAACCTCTTTTTAAGTACGGTAGACGTCATTAACTTCTGTCTGCTGTAATATTGTGTTTTGTTGTAGTATAAATCAGGCTGTTTGTTTTCTACAACGAATTGTTTCTCATTTTGCAGGAGCCTTTTATAGCCTTATGGTATTGGTTTGCTCATTGTTTAAGACCATCTGGTAAGATGTCATTTAAAAATAAGTTTTAAAAACTTCCCTCCCTACCCTTCAACATTCACCTTAATGGAACAGCCTTACACTGGTATAATGTTTTTCTAAGTAAGCTTTAATCCCAGACTAATATTACCTCAGCTCTTCCTGATCCATCATCAAACATTTGTGTCTCTGCTGCAAGTTGTCTATTTTCATGAAGTGTTGTAGCATCAAACTTAGTCTGAATTGTTTTTGCTGAAAAAAAATAGAAGAGTATGATATCACAGACACTTCCACATAGGTTGACAAATGTACAAATGTCATCAGGATTCATGTACAAGGGGTCTTTTCTTTAAATTTGGTCTTTGTGTCTGGTCTGCTTTCTAGACTAAGGCATAATGCATGGGTGTTTGCCCTTGATGAAGATTGTATGTTGGCCTTGAGATATATGATTTGTTTAAATTGTGTTGTAGGTGGTAGTTTTACATCTCCTTTCACTCATATTTCAATTATCCTGGATCTTAAGTTATCCCTTTCTAGTTAGAAAAATTAAATTCTTTAAAAGCAATCTTTCTGGTTAAAATTAGAAAAAACTTCAGAAATTGTGCAGTAAGTTTGTCAGGATATAATACTGTCCACTCAGAAAATGTTTAATCCACAGATTGATAAAATATCACTTGAAAAAAAAACAGATTTTGAAAATACATGCAAGTTTCCAGTATTTGTAATTTTGTTATACTCACCAACTCTATTTCTACTGTAAACTTTTCCTTCAACTTTAGGTTGTGGCCAGTCTCTAAATAAACATTTGAAATCTGTTGGTTCTCCACCTTCTACAACTCTGGTTACACTAGTATTGGGATCTAACCCTTTCTTATTTATAAAACCCTAAAAATAAACATCATATTGCAGTATTGTCTCTAAATAAACACTTACAATCTGTAGGTCCTCCAACCTTTAATACATGTTAAGATGTTTTTACTGTAACAATAATACAATTTCGATTTTGTTTAAATTTGGATAGCATGCAAGTTGTAGGTAGCATATCCTGATCTTGTAATAATTAATCTCACTCTATTTTTCAATCATTGGAATCAGACATGCATGAAGCAATTTCTGAATTTACAATTTTGCTTTACCTTTAAAGTAAAATAACAATTAACCACAGTTTTTAGAGGAATTCATTCAAATTGCAACTTATATAAGTACAAAAGGCCATTATTGAAAACCTAAAACAACATACTATTGCATTTCTCATAGCTTCTGATCTTTCTTTCTTTGATGAGCCTTTACCAATCCAGGTCCATAAACCTTGGCTACCATTGTCTATAATGTAGGAGTCCTGAAATACAAAAATAATAAAAAATAATTGAATTAAAAACTTGTATCAATCATCCTATCTATATATCAATGAATATATAATATAATCCCATTAATAGACATTTATCATGACAAAATGATAAATAACAAAGCACTACTAAAAAGTCCTTCAACAAGGCAAAACCTATCCTGTTTTCTCAAAAAATTTTAGATGAACAAATCTACAATTTTTCATTAAAATTTTGCATTTTCTAAATGTCTCCTAGTTTTTACAGTGATCATGTGAATAATACTATAAATTATTAGATCAATTGTCCGTCTTACCCCAGAATTCATATATGTCCTAGAGACTGGACCAGATTTAACCTCTGATACTTACCCCAGAATTCATATATGTCCTAGAGACTGGACCAGATTTAACCTCTGATACTTACCCCAGAATTCATATATGTCCTAGAGACTGGACCAGATTTAACCTCTGATACTTACCCCAGAATTCATATCTTTCCTAGGCAGTGGACCAGATTTAACCTCAGATACTTACCCCAGAATTCATATCTTTCCTAGGCAGTGGACCAGATTTAACCTCAGATACTTACGCCAGAATTCATATCTTTCCTGGACAGGGGACCAGATTTAACCTCAGATACTTTAAGTGTACCCTCATCTTCAGAACACCTGTAAAATGTAATAGTTAAATTATTAAGAGATGTTTCATAATCATTTCATGAAAAAAAACAATTTTCCTCAACCCATAAAAATAAGTGAAACCTCAGTACTGTATTTACTTACACATATAATTAGGAGACATATTTACTTACACATGTAATTAGGAGACACATTTACTTACACATGTAATTAGGAGACATATTTACTTACACATGTCATTAGGGGACATATTTACTTACACATGTAATTAGGAGACATATCTACTTACACATATAATTTTATGAAGAGTGTAAAATTAAATAATAACAATTTGACTTACACATATAATTTTATGAAGAGTGTAAAATTAAATAATAACAATTTGACTTACACATATAATTTTATGAAGAGTGTAAAATTAAATAATAACAATTTGACTTACACTAATAATTTTATGAAGAGTGTAAAATTAAATAAAAACAATTTGACTTAGGCCAAAAATAAAATATTGTTTGTTTCCCCTCACACGACCGACCCGGTAAAATCAACGCGACCCGAAAAATTTTATTGGCCATTCTTGTCCACTATTTTTTTTTGTTGCTATGTTGGTTATTAGTGATATCTTTCCGATGCTGTAGTCAATGATCGTTGGGTTTTGGTGATACCTTTCCGATGCTGTATTCAATGAGTGTTTTAAATCAAGGTATTTTTGCATTGAAGCGTCTACATGATTCGGAATCAAGGAAAACAAACAAAATGCTTTCCACACGATTTGTTTGTGTGCAAGGGTGATCTTTTTTTAAAAATAAAAAAAACCTGAAGCATCTTTCAACCCGCTGAGTGCATCTTGATTTGCTTTGTGTCTAACCTCTGTTCCTGTTTAAAGGATAAAATCTTAAAGACTTTGAGTAAAAATGGTCTGACTCGTGCTTTAAAATCTATCTACTTTGTCTTTGAACAGGTTGGGCACAAGTCAGGAAATGTGGGATACATGTATTCCCTGCTTTTAGGGAACGTCCCTGTTTTCTGGTGTAAAAAAAACCCAGTTTAAATGGGATTTCATTTATGGCATGAAAATTACAAAAGGACACATTTTAACGTTATAACTGCATCAGTAGAATTCGTAAATACTTATTAAAAGTATTTTAGGAAATACAAAACATGAATATAAAGTGAAGCCTTGTTTCTTCTAGAACTTGAAAAAACATACAAATCTTTGTTTAGGAATCAATTGACCAAGCTGCATGATCCAGGTGTAACTGAACATAACTGATTATGTTCACTTCTATTGAAAAATTTTATTCATTGAATTTCAATTCCCAAGTGATTAACATACATGTATCTTTTTGTCATCTCATAATTGATGATCAAGGTATGAATTAGTGAACAAAGGAATTGTTTTGTTGTGAGTTAAATTAGACTTGAAATAAGCTTGATTTTCTAACTAAAAAAACACATGCTATCATTAAGCATTGTTATCACAAGTAGAATGTGCGCTTTTGTAGATTTCATTACATTAAATGAATAGGAAGAAAAAAGAAGGGTCCTGTATACTGTTTTTTTTAACACCAGAAAACTGTGGTGTACACTGAATTAGAATACAGGGAATACCCCACTTTTCTTGACTTCAGCCTTACCTGTTGAATTTTGTACAAATTCAATATAGAAAACCATATCAAGGAATAAAATAAAATAATTTGCCTACCTACCTACCCATACCCTAACAACCTCAGTCGGGAGAGGGGAAACAAAGATATTTTTAATGTTGGCCTTACACATATAATTTTATGAAGAGTGTAAAATTAAATAATAAAAATTTGACTTACACATATAATTTTATGAAGAGTGTAAAATTAAATAATAACAATTTGACTTACACATATAATTTGATAACATGTTTCCTGTCCATTTTGTCATCTGATCCTCCAGCTTCTTTTGATTGAATTTCATTTCTCTCATTTAATGGAAGATGTTGTGAGAACATCTGAAGTTAGAAATAGCAAAATATGTTATACAAACTACATATAAAAAAGAAGATGTGGTATGATTGCCAATGAGACAACTATCCACAAAAGACCAAAATGACACAGACATTAAAACAACTATAGGTCACCGTATGGCCTTCAACAATGAGCAAAGCCCATACCGCATAGTACATGCATGTTTGTAGTGTATTTTGAGAAATTTTTGAAAACACTTTTTCCACAAAATTTACCTTAATTTTTCACTGTCCATTTCAATGCATTGAACAAGGTTTTGAAATTCCTGCACAATGAAATCAACAAAGATATTTTAAACCCTTAAGGGCCAGAACTGTCAGAAACCCAGATGTGAAAATAAATTGTTATATGCTGGCTGAGGTCTAGCTATCGTCAGTTACCAGTTAATGTCACCATGATTTTCTGTAATAAGATTAGCATTGTGAACATTCTGAATACTGCTATAAACATATTTACACTTTTGGTATTTAGCTGTATCTTGCCTCCGAATGACCTTAGATCGACTCCGAATCAACTTTTGACGTCCAGCAACAATTGCTTTTAAATTGTGACGTCAAATATATGAAATTAGGATGTCAAAGTTTACGGGAACCTGTGTGATTTTAAGTAAAGGCGGACAAATTTGCATACTTAAGTGTAAATACGTCTATTATCTGCAGACAAAAACTTTTGCATCACATTCAAAAACTTTGTTAATCCGTTTCAGCCAATGAAATGTTGAAGGTTTTGTTTTTGTAACATGTTGTGGTAAGAAACGCGTGCCGGGACATGACATCATCACTTTTTGTAACTGTTAATGTAACAGTTCAGAATTTGAACATATGAAATATCTTTGTTGTCTTTGATTAAGACTCATAAATCATACAAACTTTCATTTTGAACACTTACAATTTTTAAGTTTGTAGTGCATGATCAATAAACACATTCTTTTGAAATAAGAATAATTCTGTTTTTAAAGGCCTTTTCTAAGTTTTATGGGTCCCAATTACATAGACCTATACTAAACTAACCCTTAACCTAGCCCTGACTTGCAGCAAACAATAAAATCTTACCTTAATACTTAGAACATTACATAACCATTCCCTTACCATAAATGATTCATAACCTAAAGTATAAGAACCCTTAAAGAAAATAATGGTTGATTTGACAAATACTAGAATCTTTGATTTACACTTAGTAAGATAGTCACATGTCAATCATATGACAATAATAGATTTCATGACAGCATTTCCCACACAAATATTAACAGCCAATGAAATTCTCAAATAAATGAAATTACTTTTAATTCGTCTGGGTCCATTTTATCTTCTGTTCCATCTTCTACGATGATAATGTTGGTTTTCATTTTACCTGCTCTCTCGTCTCGTAAACTGCTGGCATGCATACATCCCTAGATATAAATATATTAAAAGATCAGATTTTTTTTTAGCCATGATCTTGTCAGTTTATTTTCGACTTATAATTTTGAATGTTCCTCTTGTATCTTTTGCTTGTCTCTACATGATATATCGTAAAGATATTTTTATTTTTAGGCATCAATTTTTGTGGTTTGTTTTGCTGGTTTAACTTCATGGTTTTAAGATTACAGCCGATTTCAATGAGTTTGTAGCTAAAGGTAATATCTTTAGTTAGCTTGCTTGCTAGCTCAACAGTGAAGTCATTGTTGGGTAAGGTATGCTTCTCTCCTTTCGAAGTACCCTAGTCCTACAGACAGATAGATGGGTTATTTGTCCGTCTAGTCTACTCTTAAAGAGGATAGTTTACCTAACATAACAATGACTTCACCGTTCAGTTAGTAAGCAAGCTAACCAAAGACAAACCCTTTCCTACAAACTCATTGAAATCGGTGGTAGCACATTCAGACTACATGGAAAACATGTATCTTTTTGGTACCATAATTAATGGTTGAAGTGAACTCAAGATTGCAAGGAAAATGGTATAATCAATGTGCATCATATTGAAACACCAAATTAATGATGCACTAGAATTTATTGTAAAAAAAAAAATAATTTTGTTTTTTGTTTTACAGTTATATACATACCATTCGTTTTTCTGTGACACTAGCTTCTTTTCCATTCCATACAAACAACACACGACCCAAATCAAGAATGAACACATCACCATGATTCATGGCTGACCACTGCATACCTGCTGCCTAAAAATACAAATAAAAGCTGGTAAAGAAACTGTAAAATCATTTTTCAAAATAAATTGCTACACATCGTAAGACATATATATTTTGACACTACATTTGAATAATATATATGTAATACTATCATAGAACAGCATATATACTAAATCTTGACAAATTGAACAATAAAGTTGGTGCAATCCAGTGTAACAGTACAGTATACTTTTTTACAAGGACTTAAATCCTTTCAAGCCTTGATTTTATAAATTTTACAAAATGCTTTATGTCTTATTTCAAATTTTCCTATTCAAATTAAGATCTGATAATTTGTTTAATATTTTCACATCTAAAAACTTAATTCTTTATATCATTTCTCAAAAATGTATAAACAAATAATTCAGCTTTTCACAAATGTTAATTTCTACTTAAAGAAGAAGTATTTCAATGTAAACTATGTTACACTACCAATTGTATTCTAGCAAAACTCAAAGAATCAAAGCAAAGCAGAATTTGGTATTTCCTAACATTTTTATTGTCCTTAATTTTTTTTGAAAGCAACATAATGAACAATAAAAAATCAAGAATGTATTAGGATTATTGTTTTAAAATTTTTTATTCAAATGATTTCAAACAGCATACACAAATAAACACTGTTTAAAGTTTTAATAAACAGGAAACATAAATTTCCAAGCAAAAACCAATTTTAAAATATTGTTTCCTCTCAAATAGTGAACAATCTTGTGTTAGTTGAAAACCATTCAGTTAAAAATTTGTCATAAAGTATTTTATTTAATAGTACATTACAATAGTAGTCTTTGTTCTTGGTAAGTTGTCCGTATAGCAAAGCTTTTAAAAATAATTCAACATTTTTTAAACAAAACTGCAACACATATACATGTATACTGAATTCCATATGCACACAAAAACATAAATAAAAGGCATGGCCATCAAAATTAATCCATTCCCCAGTAGATAGTCCAGAAAAATTTCTTTTTATCATGTCTGCACTCAAAGCTATAGCATCTTCAGAGAAAATAGAAAATTAAGCAAGAAAAGAAGCCATTCTTCTGAATAAATATCAACTCCACAATTGATCTATTCTTTCAATAATCTTTTTTGCTAAGAATAGAAAATACCACTGGCAAAGTTTTCCACAAAGACTCCGCAAACAGTAAAGCTATTTCAAAATTCTTGGCTTATTAAAGATAGTATCCTAGCTGGTTTATGAAACAAATATTGATTGATCATTCCATGATTAAGGCCAAACTAAATAAATATGTCAGTTTATGCCTTTATGGGGTCCCTATTGATGTCCTGAATTTTTAAATACCGCAAAATGCCCACCTTCAATTTTTAATTAGTGATTATCTTTTTTCTTGAACCTTGGCGTAAACAATCTTCACCTAAAGTTTTTCCAATCAATGAGAGTGATGTTACACAACACCTGAACAGGTAGGATTCTGGGGATACTTTTAACACCATTAAACATGCAATAAGGAATGTCTTCAATCACATGCATATTCATAGGTGTAATGTATTTCATATACAACTCTAAAATTAAATTAATTACAATATATAACATCCTCATATTTAACTGTTCTGGTATATCCACAGTTTGAATTATGTATATGTTTTGGGCAAAATAATCTCATTTGAGCAATAAAAATGATCTCATTTTGGAACTTTTCTATTCAGATTTCAAATTTTTGCAACAATCATATTTTTAAAGAAATATATTTCTCACAAGAAATGTTGAAAATTTATTTCAAAATAGTATTCAGAGTCCTTGATTATGTCAGCAAAGTGTAAGATTATACTTTTAAAAGATAAGTGAGAAACTGAAATTATACATAAACAAACAAAAACGAGATATTTTTGTAGTCCTGTTGATCTTTTTAAGCCAGACCATACTATATTAGTTTAAATTGCAGATACAGAATCTGTACAAACAGTACATGAATATAATGAATGCTCTGTGTTACGTCACCTGACCTTCCAATAACATCCAGTACACTCAAGTCTGATTTATACCCTTCATTAACATCCAGTACACTCAAGTCTGATATATATATATACGATGCATGTACCCTGAAAACTTCTTCTGTCTATATTGCCTGCAGTAAACTGTAGGTACTAAACAACTTTGCCCATAATGATTGAATGATGCCAGTGATTTCAATGTGAGATACACTCAACTTGGAAAAAAATCAAACCTATATTTTAGTTTGGGGAAAAATTTCACTAGCTCAATGTTTAAATAATTATAAAAATAGCGTTCTAATAAACTAAAAATATAACTATAATATTGTCATTAATTATTCCTAGCATGATATTTGCTATTTTGATCTATTTTATTAGAAAATATTTGTTTCCCATTCTTTATGGATAAACTTGATTGAATATGATAAGAAAATAAAGTTTGCTTAAAGCTTTTAGTAACTATTTTTTTTCTAGCAAACACACAGAGCAATGACAAAGAATGATGCAATTTTAATTTTAACAAAGCAAATGTTGAGAGATAAAAAAAATCTCATCCTAAAATTAAGGGATTTAAATCATTCATGTTACATTCCCCCTGTTGAAATTTAAGGAAATAATTTGGTTCTCAAATATTAGAAAAATATCTTTATAACTTAAACATATATCTCCCTTCTTCTACCCAGTACAGGGATAACAATTTACTCTTTTAACTAGGGGTATAAAAATCAAAGGATTAAAGGTGGTCTTTCCTACATAACAGGGTAAAGGGAAATAACTCCCTTTCTGAAAACTTTCTCTTTCTGTATCCCAAACTAAGCCATAACATCAAAGTGACCGGTAGCATGCATGATTTAGCCAATCTGTGTATACAACAAAATCATAACTTACTTCCAGCTGGTAATCAAAGTTTTAAAATATATATGTAAAGATATAACATTATTATGTCTCAAAGCACATGTGAAGCAAAACTGTGGACACAGATTAATGCCTTGCCTGCTAATTTGCTGGTAATCAAAGTTTTAAAATATACATGTAAAGATATAACATTATCATGTCTTAGAACGCATGTGAAATAAAATTGTGGACACAGACATATGTCTTGCCTGCTTATGTGCAGTAGATACATGATTTTAACAAAATAAATAAGAATATATATCATGATGTTCCAAAGCATATGTGAAACAAAATTGTGGACACAGATTTTTGCCTTGTCTGCTTATTAACAAAATATAAACAATGTAGATATGTGGAGTTATGCCAAATATCACAAATATTAAACTGTGATATATTCATTGCTTGCTTATTTGCCGGTGATTTAAAAAATACCATACAATGCATTTATATGTCTAAAAGCAAATGTAATGTAAACTTGTGGACAAAGATTTATGTCTGGTCTCCTTTTTTGCAGGTGATAAAGGTTTTAACAGAATATATACAATGTAATTATAAAGCATTATATCAGAAAGCTCATGTGATATAAATTGTGGACACAGATATATGTTTTGTCTGCTTATTTGCAGCAAATAAAAAGAATATTGTAACTTGATTGACAATTTCTTTTTGTAGAAGTTATTGACTGTTCCTTTTTGTATATATCCATGTATAGAGAATTTGATGATCCTTTTTCAGTGCTTTTTACTATTGAATTTCTAAATGACAATTCTAACCCAGTTATTCTTTTTACTTATTGTATACAGCTATTAAAATAATATATAAAGAATTTTTTATGGGTATTAAATTAAAATGGACATGGTAGAAGGGTAGGAAAGTTAGTTTTATTTATAAATGTGGGTCATGAATCCTTATTGATGTATGTCTATATGATGCAATCAGATTTGCATAGTGATATAGAAAGCATGTTAGTTGTGGGAGGATTTCAAAAGTCCCTTCCTATTTTCCCATATCCATCTTAATGGAACAGCCCTGATGAATTGAAAATATACAAAGTAATCATACAATTACATTATAACATACCTCTGTCACTCTAACATGATGCTTTCCTTTAACATGTAATAATCTCTGTCTGAATTTATGTTCTACATGATTGAATCCTGAAGCATGGCCACCTTCAAGATATCTGAAAATAATTTGGGTTATTGTAAATTCAGAAATCTTGGTGTGCACTTAATATTGTAATTGTTGAAAAATTATTAAAAAAAAGATTTAAAATGAGATTTCATGAATGCTGTATGAAAATCATGCTATCAAAATTATAAGAAAGGAGATTTTTTCTAAATTTTTTTCTTCACAATTTTCACTATGAAAAATTCTATAGGTTTCATATACCTGTTAAACAAAGTTTTTGATACATGTCCATATTTGTATGATTAAATGGAAATTTGGTGCATTAAAAGTGTTGAAGGCAAACGTATAGATATTAAAATTTACAATCTTTCCTGCCTTGTGGAAATACGAAAAAGGGCATCATATATAAATTACTGTTATTGAAAAATCAAAATCAAGAACAAATATAATTAGTTTAAATATAAAGGAATATTAACAGAAAAAAAATTTTTAACGAAAAAAAAAACTAGAGGTCTTAATAGTATTCAAGATAATAACCAAAAACAGCAAAATTTCTTTATAAAATACCAATTGGGGGGCAGCAACCCAACAACCAGTTGTCCAATTCATCTAAAACTTTCAGGGCAGATAGATATTGACTTAATTAACAATTTAACCCCGTCAGGTTTTCTCTAAATGCTTTGGTTTCATAGTTATAAGCCAAAATCTACATTTCACCCCCTATGTTCTATTTTTAGCCATGGCGGCCAGGTCACCGGACATATCTTTTAATCAAGATACCCTAATAATGATTGTGGCTAAGTTTGGTTAAATTTGACCCAGTAGTTTCAGAAGAGAAGATTTTTGTAAAAGATAACAAAAATTTATGAAAAATTGGTAAAAAAATACTATAAAGGGCAATAACTCCTTAAGGGGTCAACTGACCATTTTGGTCATGTTGACTTTTTGTAGATCTTACTGTGCTGAACATTATTGCTGTTTACAGTTTTTATCTATCTATAGTTATATTCAAGATAATAACCAAAAACAGGAAAATTTCCTTAAAATTACCAATTCAGGGGCAGCAACCCAACAACCAGTTGTCAAATTCATCTGAAAATTTCAGGGAAGATAGAAATTGACCTGATAAACAATTTTACCCCGATGGAATTTGCTCTAAATGCCTTGGTTTCAGAGTTATAAGCCAAAATCTACATTTTACCCCTATGTTCTATTTTTAGTCATGGTGGCCATTTTGGTTGGTTGGCTGGGTCACTGGACACATTTCTTAAACTAATGATGATTGTGGCCAAGTTTGGTTAAACTTGGCCCAGTAATTTCAAAGGAGAAGATTTTGGTAAAAGTTAATGACGACAGGAGCCAAGTGATGGGAAAAGCTCACTTGGCCCTTTAGGCCAGGTGAGCTAAAAAGGGGATAGGGTCCATTCCATAATTCAATAAGCCAAAAGAAACTAATTTTCATGAAAATTCATTGGTTATGTCCAAGCTTACTTCATGCCTCCTTTTGGTTTGAAATAATTCATAAACAGTTTAGATTCATGTCCTTCCACTTCTCTGTGTTGTACTGGTCCCCCTCCCATATAATCATCCAGTTCAACTGTCTTGTAGGCTGCTACACCTGCCTCATCCTAAAATATAAATGTTAACAGTTAAAATCAAAGTATGTAATAGTAAAATATTACAAAATATTTACCATGAAATGTATGTCTGAAAGTGAAACTGTTTTGTGAATTATAATTAGCAGAATACAAGCATTGTTCCTCTAAGCATACTCCAACTGTAAGTCAAAGTTTTGGGAAACAGGAAGTATGTGACTACCAGAAGAATTAAAGAGCTGCCCCATTAGCACATGATAAGCCTGTTTGCTTTTTCAAAGAATAAAATTCCACATGTCCTCAGTGTCTTATCAGATATTTATAAAACAAAAACTAAATGGATAATGTTTTAATAGATATAATCCAGTCACAAAAGTTTCATGAAGACTGCTAAACAGACTTTAGAGATTTTGTCCAAAAATGGAAGCTAGATCCCTCTTTTTTAGGAATAAAATCAACTTGGAAACATATAATATCTTTAAACTTTAAGAGGGAGAAGGTCGACGATGTATAGAATGTTATGATTTTGTATTTCTAAGCAGTAGAGATAATAAGTCAGTACCATAGGGTTTGCTTGCCTTTCATGCAATCTTTACCAAATCAAAGCCTTAAAGGCTGTAAAAGCAATTGCTGTCATGTTAATGTTTGGGGACTTATATATAATAATTAAACCTGACATGAGTTTTGTCTAGTTAGAAGTAAGAAGGTTTTAACTTTATAAAAATAAAAGACTTTAGCAGAAAGTCATTTTTAATATGTTTTATATTTCACAAGGAGAAAACACGTTTACCAGGCTAAAGTTGGGGTCAAATATACATGTGCTGAAACATATAACTCAAAAAGAAATCATCATGGATTATCCCCTGGTAGTGTTTGTAACTGGGCAATAATTTCCTTTATTGATTTAATTTTAACAATTTTCATTATTAATTTATATTTAACCATTAACACAAATGATTAAGTTAAAACATTTCAACTTTCCAGACGCAAATGTTAAAAAACGGGAAAGAAATAAAATATCTTACAAGACATAAACATGTAAAGAATAAATGTATATTTCAGCTTAATAAAAATATTTTCATAATGGTACTTTGTCATCATTTTTAAAACTAAGTTCCAAACATTATTGCTCAGTTGATATACATGTATGTCCTTCTGATGCGGTACGAGCACAGGCACTTGTTTCTATCCAAAATAGTTTTATATGGATAGTCGACCTTCCTATGGATAGAAACAAGTGCATGTGGGTACGAGATAACTATAATTATCATGCAATCCCGAAAAGGGGGGTCATCACAGACAAACATGACATTAAATCGTTATCACTGAACTAGTATATGTATTGTTTAGGGCCAGTTGAAGGACGCCTCCGGGTGCGGGAATTTTTCGCTGCATTGAAGACCTGTTGGTGACCTTCTGCTGTTGTATGTTTTTCTATGGTCGGGTTGTTGTCTCTTTGACACATTCCCCATTTCCATTCTCAATTTTATTATACGAACAAGAACAAACAGCTCTACGTTGCTTTGACATTTATCAATTTTCAGGAAACATTGCGAAAAATGATCTTCAATATTTCGAAAACATGTGAAATAAAATTGCTAACACGGTGGACCGTCGAGTGTCAACAAACGTAGTAGACTTGTTCACTGAAAAGACGAGGATAATGGTTTCATCTGACATTTGTTATGCATACCCAGTTTTTATCATGATATTTAAAAAGACGTACTTTTTTTCAATCTATGTAACTAGAAAATTCCAAATTGAAATATCTCTTCATCTGGACCGACTTGGCATCTACTACGTTTGGACGGGTCCATTTTATTAGTAAGGTGATCGATAAATATTACGGAGTTTTGACAGAAAAGGAACACGAACTTATTGTTATGTGTTTTCAACAAGGGTTTCGTTCCACAATTATTTGCGCAAACAAAGTTTGTCTATTTTTAGATTACAGGTAATCATTTGACACTACGCATTAACCTGTGTAGTGATTTTGATTTTACGATAAATGTATGAATGAACGATAATTTTATGAATGAACAAGAGCACCTGACCTCTTAAAGAAACACAAATTAAACATATAAAACCGTATTTAATAGGAGATAATTCAGTTAAATTTTCAATACTAAATCAACAACTGGAATGAATCCATATTTTGTTGAAACATCGTACGAACGGCGGAAAATGGAATCGCAGTTATAAAAATGTACTTTTTTTCACTCGGACTTCTATGTTATTTGATAGTCAAACGGTTGACCCTTTAAATACAAAAATAAATCTACAAGAACATATTCTGAAACTTCTTAAATCCACAAACGTTTTTTTAAAGTTTCAAGCTATGTATTGCATTAGAAAACATACATAGGTGTTAAAGAATGACAGACCAGGAGCCTGTTTAACAAAATACTATGGCTTGATATGGGCGGAGTCTCTGATCTGGGTCACAAAGATGGCCATAGCATAAAAGCAATTGCTTTAAAAAACAAGACATGATTCTGAAGGTCACCAGTCTTTGTTTGTTATATATCTTGATCATTTTTCAAACTCCAGATAGCATTTTTTTTAAATTCTGTTTGTTGGTTTGATATTTCTTTCTCACCTTTTCTTTTAAAATAACTGTTGTTGAAAGAGCAAAGTGAATGATTCATTTTCAAAAATTTTGCAAACAGAAAAATAACGCAAATAAAAATCTTTATGAATGTGGAATATGTAAAATGAAAATCTTCTAATCACACATTTTTTACGAATACGTTAGGTTTTGCATATGTAATAACCTCAAAATTACCCGGGGCAAAAAAGAGTATATTGGTTATTGTGCCCTGATTCCAAATGATGTGACTTCATTGCATCATTAACAACAATTGATAACACTTTTGTGATTAAATGTTTATGATTTTACCTGTTATGTTTCATTAAATTGTTATAAATTTTTTTTTTTCTTTTATCTCTAGAACAATAATATGTGATAAATAGATTATAACATGCCCTTTTTCATATTGGCCCTGGTATCATATCTCGGCCCATATTGGCCCTTGGCTGAAGTCTTGGGCAGATATGGGAGTATCGGGGTGATACCATGCAGGACCAATATGGAAAAAGGCATGTTATAATCTATACTTATTTAGAAGTAAATAAAGTAAATTCAAAATGACAAATTTAATCACAGTGAGAAAGAGCATAATGAAAAATAAAAGTATCCTTGAATTGAGTAGGGTCACATGACTGTATAAATAAGTTAATTACCTGAGTTGTGTCAGAACCTAACCAGAAATGTATATGAACATCAAAGACGCCTTTAATTTCTTTCATCTGGAATGAAAACATATATTAATTGTTATAGATACACTGAGTGAAGTAACCTGATATATACAATACAGGCAGCCTAAAATAACCATATAAACTAAATTTTAGTGTTCATATATCAATCATTTAGTTTTAGATATCAACAAGTTTACACAAGGTTTAAGTCACATGGGCATGAAAGTACTTATATTTAAAAATTATTTCTTGATAATCAAAATTCCAGTTTGGTTGGGTTATTTTAACTTTGCTATTGTTCTAAAGTTTTGAAATGCTGGAACATAACATTATTATCAGTATAGATTCATTTATTTTCAATGGGATTTTTTGCGACTATCATACAAGTGAGAGGTTCATCTAGCTATAACACCAAAAGTTTAATCCACCATTGTTATATAAGAAAATGGCTGTACGAAATAGGAGTATATAAGTTTTTATCCATTTGCTTGATGTGATTGAGGTTTTGATTTTGCCTTTTAATAACAGACTTTCCTTTTTGTATTTTTTGTCGATATTTACAAGCCAATATATTGAACATTTAAATTGGTGGTTCATCTTTATCTATGAAATCCACAAAAAAAGGGAATTCTGGATATAATACTGAATCCAGAGTTTATAGATCCTACATAAAATTATGTAATCTGAAAAAATCTGATTTAAACTATTATAGTCAGAGCTTTAAAATTTTAGACCAGCAAAATTTACGAAAAATCTGCATTAGCCACACACAAACACACAAAATCAAGAAATAAAGGAAATCAGATCATCGGATTTTTGTCAGTTTCTTCAAAATTATTAGATAGTAATATTTCAGAAATCTTTCCCCCTTAATTGTTGTGAACCATTTAAACAATGTAGACTTCAATATGAATTACAGCAATGAAAGTTTCACTGCATTTAGTTTTGGTTGTAAAATTTGGCAACACTTTTAGGAATTTTAGATCTCAATGCTCTTCAACTTCGTACTTTATTTGGCCTTTTTTAACTTTTTTGGATTCGAGCGTCACTGATGAGTCTTTTGTAGACGAAACACGCGTCTGGCGTATATATAAAATTTAGTCCTGGTATCTTGTTTGTAGTTAACCTAAAAACCCCAAAAATTGGTATCCCACGAAAAATAACGAATCTGCAGTAGTATAATTACATAGCCCCATTAGTCTACAGTTTAAAGCTGGGGAACTTGTAGAAAGAAGCAATTTAAACATGACAGTACTTTTGCACATGTACATTTTTTTAGTACTTTGACTCAGAGCTACAGAAAATGTCCCCTTACTATGTATCACTGTATTGAAGACTTTCAAATTTTTGTGGTCTTATTATTTCAGTACCATGATTCTACAGAAATAGAATTTCAAACAAGTTTCTTTAGTACAAATCAAATGTACCAATTTTGTACTTTTGGTCAGAGAACATTATAAGTCATAAACATATGAACTATAAAAGTACAAAAATGTATCAACCATACTTTTGGTAGTTGCTTTGAACTCATCAGTAGTGTAATGTTATTTAAATTTTTACAGAAAATGTAATAATCAAAGTGTTAAGAGAGAGCCATATCTCTTGCACGTTAAAGACACCCTTGTAGATTTCGAAAAAGAGAAGGCTAATGCCGCTACAAGGCAGCACTCGCACCCGCAAAGTGGAAAGGGATTAATATAAGTAGCAAAACTTGTTTCCCAATCCACTATAAATAAATATGTTTAAACTAATCAAAGTACTCCAAATGTATAAAATATGAGTAAATTATCAAATCAATGGGTACATAAAAATTGTAGGAATACTAGGTAGTACTGTAAAATAAAGGTTCTGAAATAGTACCATTATTTGGAAGTACTTAAAAACAGGAGTTCACTACACAGGTATATTTTCAGTACTTCAAATCTATGATACTAAAAAATGTACACATGCAAAAGTATATGTGACTACCCTGTAAGAGGAATTACTGTTGACTGCCACTCTATAAAAAAGCTTTTTGTGAAAAGATGAGCTTAAAAATAGATACCCGACCAAAAGCATTATACTACATGTACTAGAAAAGGTAATGGTATAAACTGGTAAACGAAATACAAATAATCAACTGTTCCTTCAAGTTTTTTGTTTTTTTTTGCTGTGCATGTACTGGTTTTGTGTCATGGTTTATTATACAGGTTTTGTGTCATGGTTTATTATACATGTACTGGTTTTGTGTCATGGTTTATTATACATTTACTCCATATTTTTTGTTTGTCTTTGTGTCATGGTTTATTATACATTTACTCCATATCTTTTGTTTGTCTTTGTCAAGTTTTTTCGGTTTAAAATTAGACAAATAAGTTTTTTGTGTTTAAAAAATTTTAGACCTAGAAGTTTTTTTATTATCTAACAATAGAGTGAACTGAGGCAATATCATCATCTAGATAAAAAGAATGTACGTGTTGAAAAATAGTAGTGAATAGGAGTGATAAAATGTGCACATACTTAGTCAGTAATAGAATCTTTGAAGATAATAATCATAAAGTGAGAAACTCTTCTTAGAAAAATTTGCTTCATCAATTAAGGTTCACAAATTTAAAAAAAGAAATGTTTTAGGAACCTGAGACAAAGGCATAATCATGATAATCCCAAAAACCATTATTTTTTTAAGAGTTATTTAATGTTACATTCCTCTGGAAAAAAAGCCATATTAGAATTAGAAATTATCCACATCAATCAACTTATTTACCACCACAAATAATTTTTGACAGCCTACTACAAAAACTTTTAAACTCAGTTTTTGACAGTAAAACATATGATGTTGCTTGCAAATTCAGTTCTCTAAGTTCTGACAGTAAAATATATGACTGTTACTTGAAAATTTCAGTTCTCTAAATTCTGACAGTAAAATATATAACTGTTGCTTGCAAATTTCAGTTCTATAAATTCTAAAATAAGTATAAAAGATGGTTGGAGCTATAGATATATTGGTGGAAGCTTCTAATCAAATATATATATATGAAAGCCTGGAAAATGTCATCTATGTTCTTAATAATATTATCCACTGTCCTAAATGCGACTTCATAAAACTGAAAAGCTGTGAAGCAAAACAAAATTATTGCAGTAAAATGACCGACTGATCGTGGCAAAAACAAAGCAATACCTTCACATTACAACCTCTCTCGTCTCCCTCCTCAGCGATCTGATTTGAAAATAGCATGCATTTCATAATGAGATAATACAGTTTATTTTATTTTTTGGTTAAGTGCACATGCAGTAGCTAGCATCTGTTATGTACTGCAAATTGATTTTTAAAAATTGATTTCTGTATTTTCATCTTCTGTGACTACGTTTAACAACGGCAAAATGTGTATTTTTTCAACTCTTATATATGAAATCCATGATAATTTGTACTAATATGAATTGAAGAAGATGTCTTTGTGAAACTAAATAGATATCATTCAAGTAGCTTAGTGTTGTTATAGAATAGTTACTCCATTAATACCTCAAAACTATAAAAATCGAATTTTGAAGAAAACAAGTATGATGATAGGAGTTTTTAATGACCTTGACTGGCTATACAGCTCTCCCAAGGTTAGTAAAACAAGCACAAACATTTTAGGGCCTTTTATAGCTGACTATGCAGTATGGACTTTGATAATTGTCACCTATAGTTGTTAATTTATGTTTCATTTGGTCTTTGTGGAGAGTTGTCTTATTGGCAATCATCCCAAAATTCTTATCTTTATAGAACACACAGTTTAATTATTAGCAAACAAATTTATACTGGGGTAAAACCTTTCCATACAATTTACATGGTATAATAGATTAACATGATGAAACTAAGCTAAGAGAAACACAGTTGAAAGTTACAATGATAAAATTATAAGGAAAACTTGCACTAAATAGACATACAAATGAAAAGTTTGATTAAGATCACTCTATAGCCTGTATATTATGGACAATTCTATGACAGTTCAGGTTGTCCATAATACACAGGTGTGACCTGTACTTACAGATAATACTATATATGAATCTCCTTTGTAGAAGTTACCATACTGTTCCTTGGGTACAGATACTACATTCATTTTCTACAACATATAAAAATAGATTATATTAATAATTGAAATTTATTACAAAATAAAATGAACACTTTATAAATCATGTGTATAAACTTTAAGACAAGCTTCTGGATTTACATCAAGAATGCATCAAATACTTGAAGAGCTATATAACCAATAGAGACCTTGAAAAAATAGCCAACAAATCTCAGGTCGTTACCTTTTCTGGATTTACCTTCATGTGCAGCTCATGTAGATTGTTTAGGGAGACCTTGAAAGAATTATCAACACAATCTAAGGTCAACTATGCCTTATGGAGTTGGAAATTTAAGTTTTCTTAATTATTTCTAAAGGGGCAATGCACAGCCTACTGGGCTAATGATACCTTTGGGGATAAACAGTCCACCCACAAGCAGCAGTATCAAATCAATGATAGAAAATTAATTTGTTGCTTACAAAGCACTGAGCTGACATCATCAGGAAATATAAATGCTCTAAAATAAACAATTAATGATCATACTGCCCACACAAACACCAATGCTGGAAACAGTATGCCTGTCTCACTTTGTTGCAGTCAACATAATAAAACAGATAAAAGACTTTTTACACTATATATTTTGTACATTGTTGTATTATACATGTGATTTATATATTTGACATATAATACTTATGTAAACTACATGTTTGTAAGTATTAATATTATTGCATTGATAATTCCATGGGGAGATAATTCAGCTCATCAATACTACATTAATCCTGACATTATCATCATCATTATGGCATTCTCTATTGATAAAACCATAAATAGTCGCTTAGCTTTTATTTATAATGAGGAAACAATAAGGCTTATAAAAAGTTTTATGTATTTCCAATACCTCAGGTGTATATCAGACAATTTAAGGTAACATTACAGTTGTAGGCTTTTCTAAGGAAGGAGTAATGGACCATGCATTCAATGGTTTGTAAAGCTAACCAGACTCACATCTTCTGAGCTAAATTTGTTAAATGCGTAAAAAACAAGGTCATTTATGAAATTAATTTATTTTTAATGTCTACTGTACTTTAAACATTATCAAAGTAACACTTCAAAAACAAACAGTAGGAAAATAAGTTAGACAAATGAAACTGTTGATAAAATCAGTAACAAATCTTTTGCTTTAAGACTGATGGTCAAAGACTAGAAGGTCATTACAAATTTTGTTTAACGCTGACATTAAAGAAAAAGAAAGGTCATAACAAACTGACGGTAATTTTAAAGCTCCATAATATATGAAAAAGGGTAAATTGTACTGCATTGAAAATTAACCTGTACTCACACAAATTGGTAATTCAAAATAATACTGTAAATTCATTTTTGCAAGGTTTTTACTAATGCGAATAATGCAACATGGTGAGTATAGCAATAAGAACTTACTTTCTGATAACTGAATTACAGATCTTTATGCGGATTGACTCTCTTGTAATCATATTTTAATTAATTAAAACTTGCAATTGACCTTCAGTGAAAAATCCCAATAACAAATGCACACAGTAATTTCTGTTTTTACAGTAATGAATCCATAACTGTTGTCTCATTGCCAGACCTTATTTTATCATACTACTATATTTCATCTCATTGCCTTAAACCTACACGAGTATATCTAACCTTAAAATAAGTAACAAACTTTACATGCATACCTTTGTTTATCATTAAACATATACATTTCTGACAAATCTAACCAGAAAATCTTTTCCATAGATATAAATTCAATCGATAAACGTCTAATTTTCATTTTTAAATATCTTAATTATACAAAAGATTATAAGAATAGGCTGAAATATTTTGTTGGCTTATAGCTTCTCCTTGAATGTGTGTGATTCTAACAGACCATCCTTTATAATTTAAATTACATCCGATATTCAATGCATTCCGAAATGATTAAAGGTAAAGGGGAAAATAACTTAGGTAGACTGAGTTGATATAATTTAAACACCATTTAATCAAACACAAAAGTTCACTTCTCTTTGATATCTTTTTTGACAAAAAATTGTACAAGACTGATGAGGTATTATTGCCAATGAGACAACAATCCACCTAAGTTCAAATAAAGTGGATGTATGCAATTAAGGGGGTAGACCTTGGTTCAGGGAGATGACCCTTTAAATCAGTTAAGCGTTTGTAAAAGTCAAGTTCATCAATGTATTTTAAGCATTTACCTGAAACAGATTGAAAATAATCTATGTAACCTAGAAGCTTAGAATATTTTCTTAAAAAATGATTGACATAAACGTACTGATGATTTTAAGAGTTATTTCCCTTAACCTAGGTCTACCTCCTTAAGGCAACCCTTCAGCCTTATATACATATATATACTTTTCTTACAAGCTGGATCAGTTTAAGTTAATTTTCTTTATTTTAATCATAATTAAGACCTAAAAATGTAATTAAAAAATATAAGACTCTTTATTAAGTTATCAGTTACATATATAAATGCAATCAGCTGTTTGTTTAAATTTTCATTTTAATGATGCATATTTCTCTTAAGGGGGTTTGCGGGTCTAAATCATTTATATAGGATTTCTATATATTTTTCTATAAATGAACTTTATCTTATAGTTAATAGAAAAATAAAATAAAAAATTGGGGTCACCGTTCATTTGCGCTCACAATCTGCCTTCGAAAGAAGCATACATCTTTGTAAAAGTGGTTTTTTTCTGTTGAACTAATAGGAGAAATAAAGGTAATATCGAAATAAAAAAAGAAATTTATTACAGAAATCGCTCAAATTTTACAATAATTTAGTTTAAGTACAGCATATATCGAAATTATATTAAAAAATATAGGTCACCGATGAGTTAAAAGAGATATTTCAATTTTAAAGCAAAAAAATGGCATATTTCCACCAAAGGGAGATAATTTGGAACTTTTTCAATGATGTTTACATTTTAAAAGTCATCTGGGGCCAACACGAATTAATAGTTTTGAATGTTTTTTGTACCATATGATAAAGTAACAACTACAAAAGGTAATAAATAAAATTTGTAATGAAAAACAAATGTTTATTTTTTTTCTAAAATTTTTATACCCTCGAGCCTCCTTAAGTTTATTGTGCATCTTTTGGTTGTGTGTCTTATTGATGTTTATACCCCACATCTATTTATATTCATATTCCGAATTTATATTTCCTTTTACTGAATTAGGTAGCAATTATTTTTAACACATAGAAATGTCGACTAAACAGAAATTTAAATGACTTCCATTTGCACCCAGTTAAACTCTGAAAGCATTTCAAATTTAATTAGCCCACATACCCTAGTTAATAGAAATGTTAAATTTCTGTCTTACTAATAATTTGATGTTTTGGCCTGATTTTTAAGACACTGGTTATTCTAAACCTGGTTCTTATTTCTCAGATGTAAGATGTCTTGAAAATTATTTGTCATTAAATCTGACATGTATGACAACAAATATTTTTGATATATTCTTTGGGCATTATGTAATGAACCTTTACCCCTCTGGAATATAATGTAATGAATTAATGCTTGCAAAGTCCTATTACAATACTTTGTCTTACTATTACTGAGAAGTACCACTAGAAGCTTAGGAACTAAAGAACAGATCGCAACTGTCACCTAACCCCTTAAGTTCTATCTTAACCTAAACCTAACCTATCTTACCCAAAAAATCTACTGACCCACTCTGAAGAAAATGGCAAGGGGCACCAGTATAAAGGCATCTAGAACTACATGCATTCATAAAACTGTTGCATAACCCCATGTTCTTTCTTATCCTTACCCTAACCTAATTGAACCCCTAAATATAGACTGACGTCCATTGTAAAGAAAAATGGTCAGGGAACCTCAGAATAAATCCATTATGGACTATGATACATGCATTTATAAAGCTGTCTCCTAAACCCCTAATCTATCTTATCCTTAACCTTAAACCCATGATCCCCAAACATATACTGACCAGCCGTAAAGAAAATTGGCATGGGACTTGTATACATATATATATATATACCAATCTAGGACTTAACCCTTACCTTCTGAAACCTAAATAAACTGACCCCCTAAACAAAAGGGCCAATACACATGATACATGCACCTTCTTTCTATGTCTTAACTAATAGGTAGTCCTAAGATTCAAGATAAAAGAGGCCTCATATAATATAAACCTTCTCTGATTTACTGATCATTACTCTTCTCCTAATCAGTCACAATAACCTGTACCCATGTGATTTCCATTAATAATTGTTTAATCGATTTTTAAAAGTTCAGAAATTAATGGCATTCAATAGTAGTCAAATATGAAACACTTAATCAAATAGCCTTATACCGGTACAATGTATTTATTTAAATTTTTATGAAAACCTGTTTTATTAAAATCCAATGACCCCACCTTTGGCAATTACTACTGAAAAATAAAGATTTGTACTGCAACTTTAATATGTAATAATCAATGCCACGCCTCTATATTTCAACTCACCGACACAAATATTTTTACAAATTAGTTCACACTAAAGCTTGTTTAATTGAAAAACTAACATACAAACTTTACCTCAATTCTCCATATATGAAACACTGACTTTTTACTCCTAGGGTCAATCACACGAAAGGCTGCATCGACGTTAGCCATTTTTCTAAAGTTCTTCTATATTCCAATTCTACAAAATAGTTAAATGTGATAATCATAAACTACCGGTCAAAGGCGTAAATATTTTCTAGGTGAATGAATTATAAATAGATTGTGTTCAATGAAGCATGGTGTTACAGAAAACCACCTTGTATTACAAGTAACACTTGTATTTACCTGTGCGTACAGGTATTTAAGGTAAACCATTGACTTAACCAATCAAGCAATTAAGACTATATAAGGAATGTGTAAAGATGAATCTTCAGATAAACAGTGGTATTTACATTTTTCACTGACCGCTGGTCAAACAGTTGATTATGTCATTAGGTCGTAATTTAAATACGAAACCTAATGAAATATCCTTGGGTTATTGAGCTAAGTGTTGACTAAAGTGAAGATATCCGTCTATAGCTCCCAAGAAAAGCTCAGTTTGATATCAATTCATTAAATATTTTAACTCATATGATCATGAATGAAAGAGTGATCAATAAAACAATTAGCCATGAATGCAGCTTCCATATATACAATGTAGAAAACATGGCCTTGGATATCACATGCTTATGTCAATAGCACTGTGGGTTTTCTTGCAAGCGTTAACGAGACGGTTAAGAATTGGACAGCTATTTGCCAACACCTTGTTTTTTTCCCCCAAGTAATTAAAAATAATCTTGTTAAATCTTCAGCCTGTCTAATTTTTTTTTCAAAAGTTTATAAAGAAAATTGAAGGTAGATAAATGAGTCAAATCAACCTTTTATATCTTATCAGTCAGTCAAGGCTATTGAAAACACTTGACACAGCTAGCTACATGTATAAAGCATTAAAATTCTTACCACCTACATCAACAGCTAATTAAACTTTTCTAGACTCAGAGGTCAAAGTATAGCTAAACATGCTTAATTTATAGAGACTTAAGTCTATTGTTGAAGATTGGCACATATATATAGTTTAACAAATAATTCAGAAAAGTTTTTTTGATGTCGATCATTTTATAACTTATACATGTTCATCTGTATTGCATTGAAAGTAAAACCATACTTTTTAAGTTGACCGCATTAATTGTGTGTTGAGTTTTCTAAAATAAGTAATTTAATTGCTTTAAAATTCGGCATGCAAAATGATGCTGATTTGAACAACAATATTGATAAACAGCAACCCACACACATTACTTTCTACCGACCGTGCAAGGGCTTTATAGCCAGTCAAGGTCGTTAAACACTTCCATATATTACTTTCTGAATTCATAGTAAGGCAATTTTTAAAAAAATGGGGCGGGTGGGAGTATTTTATTTTTTAAATTTTATTTCATATGAAACCTTCTTGTCACGTGTTATTCATATATGCAGTATAATAATAAGCTTATATCATGTGTATACATCCATAAACAATAACAATCAAAACCAAGGAGTAACCAGAGACTCATAAAACCAAAAGACATTTACATCAACAGTTACAAATAATAAGTAGGAAACAACACGAACTCCACTAAATTCCTGGAGTGAAATCAAATGCTCCTGAAGGGTAAGCATTACCTGCACCATATACGACACCCGTCATGTTACTTCTTTGTTCAGCTCGGTAATGATAGAAGGTTGTTACGACTGAGGAAGAATATCACAGAGATATATATGATTGCTGACACACTTTTGTCATAATGGCCTATCAGCTCATGATGGCGACCATAAAATTGCTTGAGTGATGACCTTAATTTGATTGATTTATAGCCCTGTCTTAGCAACTTTTGAGAAAGCAGTATTCCTCGTTCAACAAAAATCAACGTACTAACGGTACTTTGAGCTAGATTTAGAGTCATGTATCAATTGAGACACATATACTCCATATGCTGGTGCCGCTTTTTGAAATTCATAAATATATATGATTTGGCAACCACTGTTCTACATGTAATTGCCGCTTTAGAAACCTATTTTATAAAACACAGCAGAAATGTGGAGAAATGCTCTTTTCAGTTGGACTATCTACATCAAATGTATTTCTTTCTAAGCAATGTTTTGTTGTCCTAATCAAATGAAGCAAATGCATTGGTATGCAATGCTAGTACGATAAGTACAGAATAAAATGAAAACTCAAACGGTGTTGAAATAATAGGCTTGGTCCTTAATATGCAAGATGACTCCAAGATGCATATATAGTTACAATGTAGAACATAAAGTTGTTTAATGACTCTATCATGGGTATTGGGAAAGATAATGTTTGCTGTTTTTTCTACAAAAAACGAAAGACATGGCTAATTCTTAATCTAAGAGCTTACTAAAATTAATAAATTAAAAATGCGTATGTTTATTGATTTTCTCAACTCAATACGGTCACCAATCTAAAAATTTCATGCTCGTGTCAATTTCTTTATTCCAGTCAAATGTGTTCCACGATTCTTACGCTTTTGGGTTTCATTCACAGTCCAAATTTCTTGACACAAAGTCATTGTATGGGTACCCTCATTGTATAAATAAAATAGATCGAAGGTGTGACTTGCGGTGATTTGCGTTCTTGAACACAGCGTAATTATACTCGTAACCCGAATATTTCATGCCCTTCTCGTAATCAATCTCTATTCTCGGTAAATGATGTTGTCATCATAGATCAGCAGAATATATTGACTTAATCATTCAGTAAGAATACTCTAAGAAATACGAAAACCGAAATTTGAAACAGGAAATTTTACACGAAACGAAATTATTGACGGTTACCGGTAACGGAAATGAACAAAATCCGGAAATCGTAATTTTATCAAAAATGAAAAAAATCGGGGCGGGAAGATTTCAGAGGGGCGGGCGGGGATGAAAATCTATCAATTAATTTTAATTGGCCTAATCAAAAAAGGCCTTTGAATTTAAGTGCATAATAACAATCACTTCTAGGCCATTTGGCCTCTGGTAGACAGATGTCTCATTTGCAATCATTCCATATCTTGTTATTTTTATATGTAATTAAAAATGATTGTTTCAGTGTTTTTTTCAAGAGGTCAACAACATTTAAACATTACTGTGATGACCTTTCACACCTGAGGACAGGTAGATTATCTATAATATAAACAATAAGTTATGTCTTCAGGTCTTATGTGACATTTTGATGGGATTTATATGAACTGTGTCTGGCCTAGTTTAGTCTAGGTTGGTGTTGGTCCAGTTTTTTTTTTATATTAAAACCACTGAATAATGGAATACAGAAGCAACAGTATTTTCTGTCCAATTTAAATTCAGTACATCTTGAATTGAACATCTTAGAAAGTATATGATAATTCTTAAAAGTGGGACAAGACCTCCTTAAAATCTTCCTTCATGAAAATCTCTAGTGAAGAAATCCACAAAACAGGTTGACCATTTTTCTTTCCAAAAATGAACCTTTTTCCTTCAACATGTTCAAGAAGAACATTACTGTATATATTAATTCAAACTTGATCATATTTTTCTATGTTCTCAGAGGTTAAATATTACGCAGTTAGTAAACCATGTAAAACATGTCATAAGATTTATAGTCTAATTTTAAGAACATAAAATTTCTACTGGTTATATATACACTATAACAGAAAATGTGGTTATTGAAAATTCCACTAGGCCAGTACTAAATTGTACCTTCAATTTTTAAGACATTGTTGTAATCATATTTAATTATTGACAATTTGTGTAGCCATGATTGCATATTTAACTACATGTATTATAATCAAAGAGATAAGCAAGGACAGAGGTCCAGTGGCACTTCACTAGATGGGCCCAAGGAGACCAATTATAAAGTATAAGCTTCTCCCAATCAGGCCTGCCCAAGGAGACCATCTATAAAGTGTAAGCTTCTCCCAATCATGCCAATCAGGCCTGCTTAAGGAGACCATCTATAAGGCCTGCCCAAGGAGACCATCTATAAAGTATAAGCTTTCCCCAATCAGGCCTGCCCAAGGAGACCATCTATAAAGTGTAAGCTTCTCCCAATCATGCCTATCAGGCCTGCTTAAGGAGACCATCTATAAGGCCTGCCCAAGGAGACCATCTATAAAGTATAAGCTTCTCCCAATCAGGCCTGCCCAAGGAGACCATCTATAAAGTGTAAGCTTCTCCCAATCATGCCAATCAGGCCTGCTTAAGGAGACCATCTATAAGGCCTGCCCAAGGAGATCATCTATAAAGTATAAGCTTCTCCCAATCAGGCCTGCCCAAGGAGACCATCTATAAAGTATAAGCTTCTCCCAATCAGGCCTGCCCAAGGAGACCATCTATAAAGTATAAGCTTCTCCCAATCAGGCCTGCCCAAGGAGACCATCTATAAAGTATAAGCTTCTCCTAATCAGGCCTGCCCAAGGAGACCATCTATAAAGTATAAGCTTCTCCTAATCAGGCCTGCCCAAGGAGACCATCTATAAAGTATAAGCTTCTCCTAATCAGTCCTGCCTAAGGAGACCATCTATAAAGTGTAAGCTTCTCCCAATCATGCCAATCAGGCCTGCTTAAGGAGACCATCTATAAGGCCTGCCCAAGGAGACCATCTATAAAGTATAAGCTTCTCCCAATCAGGCCTGCCCAAGGAGACCATCTATAAAGTGTAAGCTTCTCCCAATCATGCCAATCAGGCCTGCTTAAGGAGACCATCTATAAGGCCTGCCCAAGGAGACCATCTATAAAGTATAAGCTTTCCCCAATCAGGCCTGCCCAAGGAGACCATCTATAAAGTGTAAGCTTCTCCCAATCATGCCTATCAGGCCTGCTTAAGGAGACCATCTATAAGGCCTGCCCAAGGAGACCATCTATAAAGTATAAGCTTCTCCCAATCAGGCCTGCCCAAGGAGACCATCTATAAAGTGTAAGCTTCTCCCAATCATGCCAATCAGGCCTGCTTAAGGAGACCATCTATAAGGCCTGCCCAAGGAGATCATCTATAAAGTATAAGCTTCTCCCAATCAGGCCTGCCCAAGGAGACCATCTATAAAGTATAAGCTTCTCCCAATCAGGCCTGCCCAAGGAGACCATCTATAAAGTATAAGCTTCTCCCAATCAGGCCTGCCCAAGGAGACCATCTATAAAGTATAAGCTTCTCCTAATCAGGCCTGCCCAAGGAGACCATCTATAAAGTATAAGCTTCTCCTAATCAGGCCTGCCCAAGGAGACCATCTATAAAGTATAAGCTTCTCCTAATCAGTCCTGCCTAAGGAGACCATCTATAAAGTGTAAGCTTCTCCCAATCATGCCAATCAGGCCTGCTTAAGGAGACCATCTATAAGGCCTGCCCAAGGAGACCATCTATAAAGTATAAGCTTCTCCCAATCAGGCCTGCCCAAGGAGACCATCTATAAAGTGTAAGCTTCTCCCAATCATGCCAATCAGGCCTGCTTAAGGAGACCATCTATAAGGCCTGCCCAAGGAGACCATCTATAAAGTATAAGCTTCTCCCAATCAGGCCTGCCCAAGGAGACCATCTATAAAGTATAAGCTTCTCCCAATCAGGCCTGCCCAAGGAGACCATCTATAAAGTATAAGCTTATCCCAATCAGGCCTGCCCAAGGAGACCATCTATAAAGTATAAGCTTCTCCCAATCAGGCCTGCCCAAGGAGACCATCTATAAAGTATAAGCTTCTCCCAATCAGGCCTGCCCAAGGAGACCATCTATAAAGTATAAGCTTCTCCTAATCAGGCCTGCCCAAGGAGACCATCTATAAAGTATAAGCTTCTCCTAATCAGTCCTGCCCAAGGAGACCATCTATAAAGTGTAAGTTTCTCCCAATCATGCCAATCAGGCCTGCTTAAGGAGACCATCTATAAGGCCTGCCAAAGGAGACCATCTATGAAGTATAAGCTTCTCCCAATCAGGCCTGCCCAAGGAGACCGTCTATAAAGTATAAACTTATCCCAATCAGGCCTGCCCAAGGAGACCATCTATAAAGTATAAGCTTCTCCCAATCAGGCCTGCCCAAGGAGACCATCTATAAAGTATAAGCTTCTCCCAATCAGGCCTGCCCAAGGAGACCATCTATAAAGTATAAGCTTCTCCCAATCAGGCCTGCCCAAGGAGACCATCTATAAAGTATAAGCTTCTCCCGACATGCCCAATCAGGCATCAGAAACTTATATTTCATTTCCAAAAATATATCATGATTCCTAGGCAACAAATTTATGAATTTTATATGATTTCAGTAAAAATGTTTTCTCTTAAATCAATATTTGCATGACATTTATGATAATTCACAAACATGGTTGCTTAAAGCTCAATTTTCTTTTCCTTATACAGTATATATGGTTACACACATTTTAAGAAGTAATGTATACATGTAAATGTATTGTATCAACAGCCTAAAAATTCTCTTATTACAATTCTAAAGATTATGAATTATTACAGTAATTATGACATCTTACATCATATACAATTAATGATTTACCAAGGGGTTAAAATGTAGTATGATCTTAACAAATGGTAAAAAAAAAGTTATCCAATGAAATTAAACACTGATATAAAATACATTCCATAATAACAGGATTTAAACTTGTTTAAATAATAGTCCATTCATGTACACTTTTAATATAAATGAGCAACCAGTTGGAACAAAATGGCCTCAGGATTTTTTTCATTTTTGTATTTCATTTTCATTAATGCAAACATTGACGAAAATGCTTGTGTTTTTAATATTATTATATGTACTACACTTAACATACATTAAGATTGGGAAGCATACTACAAATGTACATTACACCAATGCATGCATTTAACAATAAGTCCAGTGTATAGTTAAAACAATTTAAAGTAGCTGTTTTCCATTAAAATACAATGTACACAACAGCTAGACCGGTTGGATTTTGCTTTTTCCACTGGCCCACCCGACTGCCCACTGCAGCTATAATCTCTTTTTTTTGTAAAAATATTGATTATAATTGCTTATCTGCTTTTTTCAATTGATTGTACTTGCAAGTGTTTTGATTAAACAAAAAAAATGCATGCCCACTCCTATGGGTGGGCAGAGTGGACAAGCTAAAAATGTTGCCCATCCGGTGACCACTCCCACTGTGGACGGGTGGACAAAGCAAATTTCACATGAGCTGTAGTGTACCAATGTCAGTTTAATTTAGGATTCAATATAAAAAAGAAGATGTGGATAATGATTGCCAATGAGACAACTCTTTACAAGAGACCAAATGACACAGAAATCACCAACTTAAAATTAGGTCATCTTACAGCCTTCAACAATGAGAAAAGCCCATACCCCATTATAGTCAGCTATATAAACATGATATAAAAAGGCACTGAAATGACAAATGTAAAATGAAGGAAAAACAAATACGTAACACATAAAAAACAACAACCAATTACAGGCTTGCAAAAATCAAAATTGCATTTTAGGCTTAAATTACAAAATCACAATAATAAAAGCATGCAATAATTTCTGAATTTACAGTACCATGTTTTTTTTATTAGGCTTCAAGTACAATGTTTTCTCATTATATACATACATGACACTGATTGTGCTGATTACATATGCTTTAGGCTTGCTTTCAACAATAAATGTATACATTTATGTTTTACATATTGTATCATTTGATCTTGAATATTGATTCTCATGAACCAAGAAAATGAGGTTAAGGTCAAGTTAACCATGTTCAATATTTCGCCAATTAGACTTCAATGCAGCGAAAAAATTATAATGTCAAAGCTATCAAGCATTCAAGTTCATGTGAAGTTTGAAAATGTTCCAGTGCCAAAGTTTTAGTCTATGATGTAAACCTTTTTGTATTTATCTGAATTTGTTATATTTTTTCAGTTTGAAGCATTACATGCATTATATAACCTACAAACAAAAGGATTACGGGATAACAATATATTTTAAGTCTCCATTATGGAATCAAAGATGACTGTAATGTTGTACTTTTAAACAGAGATACATTGTATGTGTTGTCCTAATATATTTCTATCACAATGAGATCACTTTGAACACAACCACAATTTCCTTATATGGTCATCTTAACGATCTTATGATTAATTTTTGTATGAATCGAACCATCTGATCAACAACAAGAAAATTACCCTCGGTTTTTGTTCCAATAGCTAATAAACAAGCCATGAAATATGTCCTTCAAACAAAAACAAAAAAGTATTAACATCCCGTGTATGATTTCTCCCATCTTTAACAAGTTTTTGTGATCTCGTTAGAATTCCATATTTACATATGAAACATTTAATGTCATCCATCTAAAATATGAAATTAGCCTGTCATAAATGATATATAAATATGATCAATATGGCTGAGTAAATCAAACTGATTGCATTGATACTATTGTCAAACTAATGGTTTTAATTATGCCGAATTAATATGATGAATAAGTAATGAAAGGGTCGTGGGTTAAAACAACAGACGGAAAAACATAACTGTTTGATGACTGTATTGTTTACAGACTTAAATACATTACAAAAATAATTTGCCTATAGCGTTGCATGGATTTGAATTTAACAAAAGTAAAGTATATGACTATGGATTATGGATTATGCTTTAATTGTCGTAACCACCAAAAACTAAATTGTTCAATAGACAAATGATAGAATTGATAAAATGAAAACTCTGAAATTTTGTAAGAAATATTGCAAAGATGTTGATCATGTTGAATGAAACTTTAAAAAACAAGAATGTGTCCATAGTACACGGATGCCCCACTCCCACTATCATTTTCTATGTTCAGTGGACCGTGAAATTGGTGTCAAAACTTTAATTTGGAATTAAAATTAGAAAGATCATATCATAGGGAACATGTGTACTAAGTTTCAAGTTGATGTAACTTTAACTTCATCAAAAACTACCTTGACCAAAAACATTAACCTGAACTTTGCACTATCATTTTCTATGTTCAGTGGACCATGAAATTGGGGTAAAAACTATAATTTGGCATTAAAATTAGAAAGATCATATCATGGGGAACATGTGTATTAAGTTTCAAGTCGATTGGACTTCAGCTTCATCAAAAACTACCTCGACGAAAAACTTTAACCGGAAAGGACGAACGGAGGCACAGACGGACGGACGAAGGGAGGCACAGACCAGAAAACATAATGCCCCTCTACTATCATAGGTGGGGCAATAAAAATATAGGTTAAATAATATCAACTTCAAATTAAATTTTCAATCATAATTGCAAAACCTATAACGGCCATTTAAAATTTAGGTACAGTATAGGTAAGCATGTATCACAGTACATATGTGACTGATTATAGGTTAATTGATTAATGACTGCCTTTATGTTGACAGCAATTGTAATAATTTTTTTTTGAACTATCTACAATTATTTTTGATTTATTTTTGATTGCTGAACATCCAGTGGCAAATATTTCAAGGAATGTCGAAATTTTGACCGCAGCTGGAAAATGAAGTGTAGAGACACTTGCGGATGCAGGTGGGTTGGGTTCTGGGTATGCATTTTTTTGAAAATGGTCCGATAGTGCATTTGAATTGGGAACCCCCCTGTTATCCTAGGTTGGGAAAAATGGCTAGATCCACCCATGATGGGGGAAGAAATTTTGCCTTACAACAAAACATTAGGGATATATCTGTGAAAGAATTGCTGTACCAGGGTTCCATAATGAGTACAGAACTGGCATTCACACCCTTCAATAAACATTATTCTGATGTTGGGTGACAATGTCCAATCTTTCTACACAATATAAACTTTTTAATCCTGCATATCTTAATCTAAATCACCACTAAATATCAATAGTTTCAACAACAAATTCTATTCATCTTTTCGCCATCCCTCTCTTTTTCAAATCCCAAAAGACAGTCACAGTCACAAACATTAAAGCTTAAGGCTATAAATCTTTGGTTAATAATCTTAATGGTTTTAGGACAGACCAACTTGTCAACAAACTGTCAATCATATACAAATTATCATATAGAATTATGATAAAATAAACAAAGTTTTGTTGACAAATTGATAGCAAAGGTGATATGAACAGTAAATGTTTTTACACTATCTGTTTACAATAACGATATAGACAAGGTGTAAATACATGTACATATCTAGTATTACTATGTTCAACATGCTTTTAATGGTGTATATTTACATGTCGTATCAGTAGATGTCTTTTTCTTCAGATGTTTTTTTTTTTAAATGGGCTTCAGAATAAATAAGAAGAGACTCTCATGAATGATTAACAAAGTTCACAAAAACAAGCTGGGAACCACCAGCAATTGTTAGAGAAGAGGAGTGGGAGGAGGGAAAAGACTTAAACCTGTCCACCCCGTAACATAAATATATGTATTTGTTCTGAATTGCTGATTTTTCAAAATTCATCTTAAATCATAAATGAAGTTAATATTTTGATAGGAGTCAAATTTAGAAGTGTACAAAAATCACCATAATCAAATATAAAAGGATGTAAATGGATGTTGTAGGATACCATTTAATTTGGTACCAATGATTCTCTCAATTATGCTGATTGGTTTAGCCAAAAATGCAGTGGTGCACATGGTGCAGATGAAAATAAATGGGAAATGTAACACAGATGATGCCCCCAACATGCAAATAACATTATAAAGGGACATGCAAATAACATTATAAAGGGACATAACTCAAGAACAATAACATTATTTAGTTGAAGTAAACATAAGTAACTGAGAACACTCAAACGATATAAATTCAGCAATTTTTCCATTTGTAAAGGGACATAAGTCAATTTAAAAAAAGTCAAATTGATGCAACTCAAGTTCAAGTTGGATCTGTGTTTCGTGGTAATAAGCATTGTGTGTAAGTATCATAACATTTGGTTGAGCGGAACTAAAGTTAGAGAACAGATTTTTTTTTAGAGGTACAGATTGAAACGGGTTTAACTTAAACGACCCCTCTGCTACAACACAAGTTTAAAATAATGTACATGTAAATAAATGGACTGACACAATACCGGTAATCTATTTATATACAAATCTGTACAAAGCAGTAATAAAATAAACTAAAGCAAGGATATTGTGACATTGCACAAGCCTGAAGGTCATTTATTCTCAGTTTATAAAGATACTATACTAAATCCATTGGATGAGGTCTGATTGATCATGTTGATATCATTATAGTCATGGAAGCAGCATATCTATTATTTTCAATTGGCTTTGAAACTAAGCTTTCAGATTGATCTGATGTTTCAATGATGAATTTAGTCTTTTTAAGGGAGCCGCCATTGGGCTAGGATGAAAAAATTTGACCTGCCTTTTTTTTAATAGTAATCTCTGTCCTGCCTTTATATTTTTCACTCAATTCAGTCATGCCTTTTTTTTAATAGTTTATCTTGACTTTTTTACTCAAAACTCCAGTCATGCCTATTTTTTTTCAAATTCTATCGTAGCCCCCCACCCCCCATAAAAATCGAATGGTAGCTCCCTAACTGATATTTACAGTGTTTTCTTATGTTGTGCTGTTGTATTATTTATTCATATATATATATATATATATATATAGTTCCTCAATGAGACATCAATCCAACAACAAATGTACACCAAATATAAGATGTTGTACTACGTCATGTACCATTACTTTAACCCAATATGACTAACCCCATTATCATGTTTATCATGCATACTTTAAACAAATTTAAATGATTCAAATATAAACAGCAAACTTTCAATGTTATCTACAAGATTCCACAAATAAAAAACTTAAAATAAACCATTCATATCAGGTGACAAAACAACAATGTTACTGACAATCAAGTACATGTACATTAAAGAATGAGCCAAACCATGTAACAAGATTACATGTATCTTTTCAGTGAACTCAACACTCAAGGGATCTGATAAAATTTAGGAACAAATATTAATAACAAGTGTAAAAGAGACACTGCACTGAACTTATGCAAAAAAAAAGTGACCAAGTTTCAATTTAAGCATTACATGTATCAATGAAAACTTGCAATTGTATAACATGTATAAATTCCCTGCCACAAGCTTAATTTATTTGCATTATCTTTTATAAGGAAAATGTTTTCGCTAGAGTATTATTTATTATCATGAATGTAATATATGCAGCACATTTGCCTTTTTCAAAATCTATAAATCAACTTATCTTTATACAAATCCTTACCTGTCAGTAAAAACCTCTTGACCACCAAATCACTCTTATGATCTAGATGACCCTGAATTATAAATCTGACAGTTAGAATTTACCTGAGGTAGGCCTAACTACCCCACCTGACAATGAAGGCATGCAGAGGTGATCTAATTGTAACCGTTTTCATTGTAGCTTTAAACAATTTTCCCACAATCTTATTTTACAATTTGTCCAATGGGTACTAAAAAGAATGAATGGAAGATTTAGACAGCAGTCTGCATTTCATGATCAGGACACACCAAAAGTACTATTTGTTATAGGAAATCAACTGTGAAATAAAATCAGGGTTCTCACTAAGGCGAGTCCATGAGTCCTGGACTCATCAAAATCTGTCTGGACTCACCATTTCCAAAACTGGTGAGTCCACAGATGCATCAAGACTGAAATATTTTATAAACTGAACACAGTAAAACACAAATATCATCATTTTATAGGAAAAGTTTAAAAGTGATCTTGAAATTAAATGTCATGTCATTGCTCTGTAAGGAAATGGAATTAAAATATTACATTATATTACAATAAAATATTTTCTTTTTGCTGTTGGACTCGTCATGGCTAAAAACGACTCGTCTTTAAAAATCCTTAGCAAGAACCCTGTGTGTATCGAACATACATGACATACATGTATGTACAAATGAACATGTACATTTTCAGTTGTATGGTGATATTAGGGTCCTGAACCTAATCGCATACATTTGTATGAACAGGATGTAACTGTACAGTGTATGTATATCATTGTACATATGAATATATGCAGCTGCTTAATGATTGCCAATAAGACAACTAAGTACTGCTACTGTCCATAAATATCCACATGACTAATTAAGTGTTACAGCAACTACAAAACACAGAATGGTCTTCAACAATGGGCAAATCTTTAACTATATAATGATCTAATCATCTTCTATGCAAAAACTTAAACATGTTGAAAGGCCTGAAAAATAAGGGTAGAAGTGGCCTTTACCGTCAGGCGTCACAGAGTCAATTTCAGCTACCGTTAGCCATGTTAGCGTCAAATTGATTAAAATTTTACTGTGGTTTCATCAAAATATCCTTATGATTTGTATGGGGTCTCAAATAATTATCGACACCATTTTTAACATGATTCATGAAAATCATTGGATTTTTTTATTGTCTAAAAAGTGCACATTTCATCGACATGCACTGAAAATTACTGTTAATGTCATTTGGCAAGAATTTTTTCCGTTATTCGTAATGTATGTACCCCATTACCATCAGTACCCTTATAAATGACAAATCAATTAAAAATAAAAGAAAGTGTGTACCAGGGTATAAATGCCCTTGCTTATGCTTGCTTATAAGGCAGCAGTCCTTTTGCGCCAATTACTGTTTTTCGGGGGTATCATTTGCGCCAAATTTTATTTTCAAAATGTATCAATTGCGCCAATATTCGGAACTCATTTGCGCAAATTTACCTGTACATATATCCATCATAAATATTAATGATTACTATATATGTATTCTTATTTTTGCCCCAAAAGGTATCACATGTTAGGAGATATTTCACCATAAAGACGAGTTTCTGAAGAGAATTAAATGACTTAAGCAGCATTAGACAGTCAATGTACAGAGAGAGATTAAAACTTATTGCTTTGCTTAACAAAGATATGCCAATATAGAAAATAGAAGTTTTTGCTCTTTATGTTTTAGCCACAAATGTTGATGACACAGAGCTTTGTTCCCACCATGCGTATGGGCTTTATTATTATTATGAACTATTATTAACTATTTTATGGATTTCATCCTTCAATGTTTTTGTTTTTGGACAATAAAAAAGAAGTTAAAAGCTACTACATACATTAAATTGGGAAGTACCCATGCAGCAGCAGTAATAAAAACATGTTTTAGAAAAGGAAACATGTGCCGTGTTACACTGCCGGTTCCAAGTCCGAATAAAGGAGTAAGGAAGTAATTTTCTTTTAACTGGCGCAATCGTATGTTTTATTTTTGGCGCAAATGAAACCATCTAATTTTAAAACATGTGGCGCAAACGTAGCATTTGAGAAAAAAAGTTGTGGCGTAAAAGGACGCATTTTTGGCGCAAACGGATCTCTCCCGCTTATAATACATGAAAATACTTTTTAGAGCATATTTGATGTCACTGTTGTATCATACTGAAGCCTGAAGTGACCCATGATATATTGCTGTGGTGTTTGAAAATGTAAAAACCAAATGTATCTAAAATGAAATTTAAATGTATTTTACAAATTTTCAGTCTCCCTGATGCAAATAAAGGATTTATTTTTGAATAAACTTCCTACTAGATCATAAACATTTAAATGACTTGTATATAAATTGATACACTTATTTAAGTTATTTTTCCTTTGAACACTTTTTTTTGTTTATTTGATACAAGATACCAACATATATGGTGACCTACAGTTGTTAATTTCTGTGTCATTTTGGTGTCTTGTGGAGAGTTATCTCATCGGCAATCATACCACATCTTCTTTTTTTTTATATTATCTATGGAATAGCTTTACTAAGATATCTTTTGTGGTTATTTTTCATAGTTTTTTGGGTGCTGTATCTTTGGTATACAATAAATCTCCTTTTATTTAAATATGTGAATAAATAAAAGTGTTATCTTTGAAATATTTACATATAAATTAAAGATTTTAAAGAATTTCCTGATTAAATATTTACATTGTTGTCATTCTTCTGACCAGTGACTTCTCCTAGGCAGACAAATGTCATCTTATCATTTAATCAAAACTTAAAAGAAAATGTTTCTTATTACATATCAATATAAAAAATGTATCTCAAATATTATATAAGTATATTTGAAAATTGTGTTTCTTGTTGTTTTTTTTTTCTTTCTTTTCTATGTTTTACTTATTTTTTTATCATTATTATATGCATGTTTTCTTAATATGTAAAAAAAAAACCAAAACCATAAGACCATAACCATGTCATGCATGTACATAGTCCTAAACTAAACATGAAAATTATTCTGATGAAGAAATGAAATAATTTACAATAAAAGTATTGATTTGTTATTTGATTTTGCCATATGTGATTATGGACTTTCCAAATTGATTTTCCTCTAAGTTCAGTATTTTTGTGATTTTAATTTTCTCCTTTAAAAGCAAAAGAACTTGTCTTTGAGATTTCAGATTATATGGTATAATTAGGTCTAGAGAAAGATAAAAAGGAGGACAGACAGACACAAATGAACAAATGAACATGAACTCCTCCTCTTCCCTCACTTTAAACATCCAGCTTTATGGGAAAAATAAATGATTACTCGATGTATGTTTTTGTTGATACCAGACTGACCTCTGATTTTATAACCAACTCTTTGTCAATAGCACATATGTCAAAGTTGTCAGCTGCAAAACAATAAATTTTAATAGCAATAAAAGTGCTTTTCCTTTGCTTTTTGCAGTCAGAGCTCTGACATAAAAAAGTCAGAATTAGGTGATTCATGTAAGTCATAATATCTATTGTTGTGAGTTATCTCCCTTCATTTATAAACAAAAGCTAACTTGTACAAGTCAGATATAGAATATATTGCATTTTATTCCTCAAAACAATTTTGTTTTTACTTCCACAAAATTCATTATATGAAAATAGATCATCGATTCAATACAAAATACAGAGACACACAACTGCCATCAATGACTGTGATTGTGACATTTACCATGTTTACAGTAACAGTCTACCGATTTGTCATTTAAATAAAAGGCAAGTTGTGAAATGTTATTATTGCAAACTGTCGCTATAATGACAGGATAATCATTAAGTGTAAGCTATGTAGGAAAGCAGTTGAAGATTAACTTCATTTTCTTTTTAAATGTTTTCTTCTAAAGATACATTAGATCTCAACATCTGTCTTATTTAAATTCTTAATTCAAAATTAAAACAAGAGGCTCTCAAGAGCCTGAATCGCTCACCTTAATTCTTATGGTTAAATCTCTCATCAATGATTATTTTGGCTTTTCAATTTATTTAAATGTTTTTTGGATTGCCTATTTTCTTCAAAAGCCAAAAAAAATAATCATTTTCTCCTATGTTCTATTTTAGCCATAGGAGCTATGTTTCTTGACATACAAGGAAATAGAATATAAAATTTATACTAGATACTCTGAAACTCATTTAGCCTAAGTTTGGCTGAAATTGATACAGCAGTTTCAAAGGAGAAGATTTTTTAAAGTAAGTCAACATGATGAACAAATTGTGAAAAAAGTCTTTAAAGGGCAATAACTCCTTAAGGGGTCAATTGACAATTTTGGTCAAATTGACTTAATTGAAGATCTTACTTTGCTGAACATTATTGCTGTTTACAGTTTATTTCTATCTATAATTATATTCAAGATAATAAACAAAAACAGCAAAATTTCCTTAAAATTATCAATTCAGGGGCAGCAACCCAACAACAGTTTGTCTGATTCATCTGAAAATTTAAGGGCAGATAGATCTTGACCTGATAAACAATATTACCCAACGTCAGATTTGCTCTAAATGCTTTGGTTTTTGAGTTATAAGCCAAAAACTGCATTTGCCCCCTATGTTCTATTTTTAGCAATGGCGACCATGTTTGTTGATAGATCATAACTTTGGATACAATTTACAAACTAGATACCCTAAGGAACATTCAGTTAAAGTTTGGAAGTATTTGGCCCAGTAGTTTTAGAGGAGAAGATTTTTGTAAAAGATTACTAAGATTTACGAAAAATGGTTAACAAGAGGCTGTCACAACGACAGCAAACCGGATTTATTCATATTTATTTGTGTCCTGGCAATATCACAAGAACCATTACTGATGAATGGTGAAAGTGAAAATCGTCAATATCAAACTTGACCTCCATTTTGTCATCAGTATCAACATATTAAAATTTGAAAAGCTTAGATTGAATGGTTCATGAGTAAATGCAACAACGTGAATGGAAACGCCATTTTACAATCTTTCAAGAACCATAACTCCTGAACAGTAAAAGTCAAAATCGTCATTATTGAACTTGACCTCTATTTTGCCATCAGTAACAACATATAAAAATTTCAAAAGCTTTGGTTGAATGGTTCATGAGAAAATGCACGGACACGACTGGAAACACCATTTTTCAATCTTTCAAGAACCATAACTCCTGAACGGTAAAAGTCAAAATCGTCTTTATTGAACTTGACCTCTATTTTGTCATCAGTAACAACATATTAAAATTTGGGAAGCTTTGGTAGAACAGTTCATACGTAAATGCACGGACACGACTGGAAACTCCATTTTTCAATCTTTCAAGAACCATAACTCCTGAACGGTAAAAGTCAAAATCGTCATTATTAAACTTGACCTCCATTTTGTCATCAGTAACAACATATAAAAATTTTGAAAGCTTTGGTTGAATGGTTCATGAGAAAATGCATGGACACGACTGGAAACACCATTTTTCAATCTTTCAAGAACCATAACTCCTGAACGGTAAAAGTCAAAATCGTCTTTATTGAAATTGACCTCTATTTTGTCATCAGTAACAACATATTAAAATTTGGGAAGCTTTGGTAGAACAGTTCATGCGTAAATGCACGGACACGACTGGAAACTCCATTTTTCAATCTTTCAAGAACCATAACTCCTGAACGGTAAAAGTCAAAATCGTCATTATTAACCATGACCTCCATTTTGTCATCAGTAACAACATATTAAAATTTGGGAAGCTTTAGTAGAACAGTTCATGCGTAAATGCACAGACACGACTGGAAACTTCATTTTTCAATCTTTCAAGAACCATAACTCCTGAACGGTAAAAGTCAAAATCGCCATTATTGAACTTGACCTTCATTTAGTTGTCAGTAACAACATATTAAAATTTTAAAAGCTTTGATTGAACGGTTCATGAGTTAATGCACGGACAACATTTGATTGCCGCCCGCCCGCCCGCCGTACATCCCCAAATCAATAACCGACATTTTTGTCACAAAAATCCGGTTAAAAATTGACTATAAAGGGCAATAACTCCTAAAGGGGTCAACTGACCATTTCCGTCATGTTGACTTATTTGTAAATCTTACTTTGCTGAACATTATTCCTGTTTACAGTTTATCTCTATCTATAATAATATTCAAGATAATAACCAAAAACAGCAAAATTTCCTTAAAATTACCAATTCAGGGGCAGCAACCCAACAACAGGTTGTCTGATTCATCTGAAAATTTCAGGGCAGATAGATCTTGACCTGATAAACAATATTACCCCTGTCAGATTTGCTCTAAATGCTTTGGTTTTTGAGTTATAAGCCAAAAACTGCATTTGACCCCTATGTTCTATTTTTAGCAATGGCGACCATGTTTGTTGATAGATCATAACTTTGGATACAATTTATAAATTAGATACCCTAAGGAACATTCAGTTAAAGTTTGAAAGTATTTGGCCCAGTAGTTTCAGAGGAGAAGATTCTTGAAATAGTTTACGACGACAGACGACAGACGACGGACGACGGACGCCAAGTGATGGCATAAGCTCACTTGTCCCTTCGGGACAGGTGAGCTAAAAAAATGATCACCATTTGACACCAAACGTTTTAAATATTACAAGTATAGCTGCTGTCAGTTGTCATGAACAAATGATGAAACAAAAAAAAATATTGTCTTTACAGTCATGTACAACATAAAACTTTACGGTCATGTACAACATAAAACTTTAAGAAATGGAGTATATACATGATATATGTAGATGTTGATATCTTTCCAAAAATGCAGTTTGCTCGATTATAAAACATGTATCACCACAACTTCCCTAGCCAAGGGTTACGATCCACTACCGTTCTCTCCACCCTTGGCAGATTAAGCCAACATTTGTGATACAATGTATCAATGTTGCACCATCTATCGGAAGATTAAAGTCAGGCCGATTCCGAATACATTATTCTTGACCAAATGGTAGCACTTGAACACTTCAATTTGGAGTTAAAAACACGGTAGCGTCTAGACTCTACACACTTGGTAAAGCTGGAAACGAAAATATACATCAACATTCATGCATTTGTGCATGAACATGATGAAACATACACAGGAACTTCTATTAGTTGATTAGAATCATTCAAGTTGTCACTAAATATAGTGGTATGTTTAGTGATGTAAACACTTGTTGCACAATAAACATGTGGCAATTGTTTACAATCACTTTCTAAATTTACACGTGATCATGTTAGAGGCGCTTTTTGATTGGATGCAGCAAGTTTCTACTGCAACCAATAAAAAGCCATACCTTGTGTCTCCGAAATTTTATCCCAATCCCCCAAGGGTGGAAAAAATGGGAGTGGATCGTAACACTTGGCTAGCGAACATGGTATCACCAGAGACGTGAAGACTTTAACAAACTATTTACGAGAAAAGTGCTTTGTACCAGGTAACAACATTTGCCGTGTTTGCAGATTTTCACAAGCTGACGACATTTGTGATGTTTGAAAATGTATACAAGATAACAACACTTGCCATGTTTGCAGATGTGAACTAGGTGACAAAATTTGCATAGGCGGATCCAAGGGGGGCCCCCTTTTCATGAAAAAAATTTGGTTGATTATATAGGTAATCACTGAAGCATGACTGGTGAGGCCCCCCCCCCCCCCCTTAGGTCAGTCATCGGCCCCCCCCTTATGAAAAGTCCTGGATCCGCCACTGATTTGCCATGTTGTAGATTTGTAAGAAAGTAAAAAAAAAGTCCAATTTCATGATGAATAAAATATATTTCTTTTTTTAACTTGCAAGTCTTACTCCTGCAACAAGTTGCTATACACAACAGGATTTAAGGTAGTATTTGCGTTATCAGAGTGATGTGCTAAAATGTTCAATGTTTTTTATACAAAAAAATGTTGTTTCGATTTTAGGGTGTGCCCTAGTCCAAATAATTATGACATCTGGCAAGGCTATTTTATTTTTTTTCTGGGACACCTTCCTATGGCAAGGCTATGTTATTATTTTTTCTGGGTCGTAGGAAGGCGTCCCAGAAAAAAAATAAAATAGCCTTGCAGGACGTCATAATTATTTGGGGGGTCTCATTGGGGGGGGGGGGGGTTCCGATCCCAGATCCTGCTTACTGTTTTGACAGATTCCTGTATCCCGCTTACACTATGTATGTAAGCAACTCTTATTTCTTTTATAATTTGCTGTGTTTTGTTTTCACAGAACAATAAGTTGACTTTCACGTGTCACGCTTACAAAAAATCGGCAATCCAGTGTCACACAATGAGACCCTCTATTTGGACTAGGTGTGCGCTGCTTAATTCACCTTGAATGGTCATATCATATGTACTACATATACAAAACTTTCTATGTACCCCAACTTATTCAATGGTAGATAACACTTTTGATGATATAACATGTCCAGATAGCATAATTCTAAGACCTCAACTTGAGTCTGGTGCATGCATCTTTGAAATTATCTGATCATCAGACCCTGTAATACTTCATGTCATCACAAAAAATCATTGACTGCTGTCAAATAGATACCACGATGATATTGACAAGATGCTATCATATATAAAAACAATCTTATCTGCACTATTCATGTGCAGTGGACTGGGTCATGAGCATGGAGAATTGAAAAATACAGGATTTAAAAACATGCTGGGAAGATAAATACGAAGACATGGGCTTTACATATATTTTGTTTTGCTGAATCGACAATAAATGCAAACGAAAGGCTAATGTTAAAGTCATTTTTCTACACACCTGTGTAATGTACCTTTCTGTCAAACTTGCTCACCTTGTGAACCAACAGGTAAAATTTACCTACCCTGCTTGTCTCCCCTTATCAATGCGGAATGATACTAAACAAAATAGTTCTCCAATTTTTGGACATTTAAAAATAATTGAAATATCCTGAAAGTGAGCTTTTTTTTTGTGTAATACAACTTAATTTATCTGTTTTTAAAAAAGTCACAATGGACAACACGAACACGCATCTTTTAAACTAAATTATTATTGCCTTTGAGTTATCTTTCTTAGATCTGAAAATTTCATTATCGATCTTATTCATAATTTTATTTTCAATTTTTTTTAGTGATCATAAATAATTTATTAAATTTTAAAGTGTAAATCTTTTTGGTGTATGTAACTGTCTATATAGTTGCTCCATTTGTATTAACATGTCAATTTAATCTATTGTGTTTGTCAAATTTGAATAAATATATCTTTGCCAAATTGAGACAGTACGTGCATGATCGTGCATGCAGAGACAGATATGATATCAAATATATTTCTCCAATGATATCTATAGATGCATCAGAGTGTCTTTGTTTAAATTGCTCACTTGGAAAAGTTGAGGATAAGCTTAATTTTTTATTTGAATGTCCCGTATGATATCACTAGAGAAATGTTTTCACTTACATTTCTAACATTTGTTGAAAAATATCGGTTACTTTTAGAATTAAAAAAACTTCCGAATTGTTATGACTCTTGACACAAGAAAATGTATCTCTTGTGGAAAAAAAATTGCTGTTATATAGCAGAATGCTTTGCATTGAGGATATCTGGTCTAAATATAGATACTTAGTTGAACAATTAAGGGAGCTACCATTTGATTTTTATGGGTGGGCTAGGATGAAATTTGAAAAAAATAGGCAGGACAGGAGTTCTGAGTAAAAAAACTAGAGGCTCTCAAGAGCCTGTATCGCTCACCTGATTCTACTTGGGTTTTTGAAATCATATAAAAAAATATAAAATTTGGCTAAAAGTGACAACACAACCTCATTTATAAGGAAAGGAACATGTTTAATTTCATTCAAAAGTCCCCCACTGGCGGCCATCTTGGATGACGGATCGGCTACAAAGTAACAACACTTGGTCAGCACCTCATAAGGAACATTCATGCCATGTATGGTTTTATTCCATTCAGTGGTTCTCTAAAAGAAGTCATTTGTATGCATTTCCCATAGGGTCCTATGTTAAACTAAGTCCCACGCTGGCGGCCATCTTGGATGATGGATCGGCTACAAAGTAACAACACTTGGTCAGCACCTCATAAGGAACATTCATGCAATGTTTGGTTTTATTCCATTCAGTGGTTCTCTAAAAGAAGTCATTTGTATGCATTTCCCATAGGCATAGCCAGAAATTAGTATTGGTTTTACTAATTAATATTCATAATATGTAAATGAGAATTGTACCACGTGATAGTACTTTGAACTGGACTGGCTTGATAGGCTTGATATCATTAAAATCTTTAAATCACGGATATTATAACACTGTGTCTAAACCACACCGGCAAAATTTGCTCGGACTCGATGGTATCTAACATCCGGCACAATGACGGAACACCAATAGACAAAAGAAAGGTAGGTTTCTCCTTATTTTTTAATTTTTTTTATGATATCGAAGAATATTTATACATATACAACTATTTTCTATTGAGAGATGTAATATTTTCTACAACCGTTCTATATTAACGGAGAAATAAGTCAAAATGCATGTCAAAATGACGAATTGAGTGAACCTTGCCTCGAAATTGTTTAATTTCTCGTTAAATTGTTCACATTGTACGGAAAGAAAGGTACGGGAAGATAGATATTGACACGGAGATTGCATATTTAGTTATTATGAGCATCTCAATAATTGTATTTCTGTGTATCGAACGAAAGAAAAGGTTCATGTCAAATTAAAATAAACCGGTTTCGTCAATGTTGTTACTACACAATCACCCGGTTTCGTCTATATATATCACCCGGTTTTTTTTGTTTTTTTTTAACAAACAATTTATGAAAAGAAACTTTGGCACGGATCTGAACATTGTCTTTCGAGAATTTAAATATATATTTATTGTAAAGTAAACTTGGCGTGTTAAAATCTATTTTAAACGGGCACTTTTGGACATAGTTAATTATGCTAATACACATTTTCCTAATGAAAGGCGTATCCCTCATTTCCCTTAACTTCAAACTAATTTTAAATGGAATATAAATACTGAATAGCAAACACTGGTATCTAATTATTTTGTAACATTATTATATTTTCTTTGTTTATAATAGTAGTATGTAAAGATGAAAAATAAAAGGATGTGTTTTGATTGTGCCATAATTTTAATTTACTATATACTATATTATACACTTATAGTTTAAAATATTTACTATCAATTATTAATACATTTATGCATTCAATCATTGACGAACAGTCCCAAACCGACTATAGTCTATACTGTTCTGCACAAATTAATCATGCATGCAGTCCTGACAGATTTTATGGTACTATATATACTGTGTTACTTGCGCACTAAAGCGAGTTTTCACACTTAAGCATCCATAACATAGCAGTGAGATTTGTAACTTTCTCTCCGTTTATGGTAGGCACATTTATTTTTATAGGCATGTTTTTCACATCATTTTTACAGTTCAAATTCATTTTTTGTACAGTTCAAATTCAATTGAAACTTCAAGATAACTTTCGAAAACAATATCTGACAGTTTTGTATTTTCAATGTAAATAAAAGTTGGTTTGCAAAACATGACCGTCATTTATATCTAGGTCTTATTTTAAAAAAGAAGAAGTGGTGGTAACCACTTATCCCATAAACATTGACAATTAGACAACTTTCTTTTAGACACAAAAATTATGTTGAATTAATCAAGTTTAGGTCAGCGTATGCCTTAAACAATGAGAAAAACACACAAACTGCATGAAAGCAAGCTAAAACAGGGCCCTAAATTATAAATGTAAAACAATTCAAACAAGAAAACTACCTGCCTATTTTATGTTCTAAACGCATATGGTATGAAGCAACTAAAGACAACCATGGAATTACAAGCGTGTGATTCGGGAATGGACTGAGTCAAAGTGTTGTCGCTGACACAAAAAACTCAATAACTCCAAAATAAAAGTTTGAATAATCCCCAAAAAGTATAGACATCTTAAGATTAATATTAAGAAGAAATGAGCAAAATTTAAACAATAATCATAAATAGGTTTTGAGATACATCGCTATAAGTGACCCTCCCTTTTTGTTTTACCAAAAAAATTCAATCACTCTAAACCAAAATTTTAAACATCACCAAAAAGTAAACAGAAGTTTAAAATATTTATATAACTAAGAAGTGTATAAAGTTTAATGCCGTTATAATACTTCGTTTTTGAGATATGGCGCGACATGTTAAAAAAAACCCACATTCCTGTTTCACTTACATTTTCTGTAACTCAAAACGATTTACTTTGATTTTCACTAAAAGGTTTGCAGGTCGTTTGACCATTATAAGAAATAACTATGTTAAATTTTAAGAAAATAAGATAAGCTGTCCTGAAGTTACGGTGCGACAGGTTTATGCTGGATAGACGAATAGATAGACGGACGGACGGACGGACGGAAGGCCCGAATGACTGATAGATGGAGGAACGGACGGATGAAAGGACGGACGGACAGACGGGTGTATACAATAATACGTCCTGTCAAAATTGGGACGGGCGTGTAAAAACGCAAAGAAATGAAAAAAAAACTCGTAATTAAAGGTCAATAAGTTTTATTAGGATATCGGCCAAGTCGATTTATTTGTATATTTGTCTGCCTTATCATTTTTGCTATATATCTTTTATATATATTTGAAAAAAATGTATAGAAATCGATAAAAAGAACTTGATATTCGGCATTTATTATAATAAACATAATCCAACTCACATAATCCGATTTCCCGGGTGTCCCTGTTTTCTCATTTCTTACAATATTTTAATTCGGTATACACTTTATAAGATAAGTGGCGAATCTAGATGACGTATAGGTTGCACGCCCCGACCCAACCTTTGGTTGCCAAAACTATATTGATTCCTGTATTTAACGATTTTGTAAAGCAAAAATATTATCAAAATATTGTTCGACTCGCTACGCTCGGCTGTATGTAAAAGTTGTTCGAATTACGTCCACTTTGAAATAAACTGAATCCGTCTGTCCGTATATATTGTCAAAATATATTGACCAACGTCAGTGTACGATCATCATAACACAACGGCGACAGTACAGACTCGTTTTTTAGTAATGTTAACAAAATAATTATTATTGAATTTTGTCGATGACCTGAGACTATTATACTAATTTGTACATAGCAGTATAGTTACAATAAGGGATACAAAAAAATATTTTAATGCATGGTAGTTGTAATCCTACATTCATTTTCTATGTTGATTATGCATGCATATACAGTTGTCTTATTATCAACGTTTATCCTTAAGAAGATTTATTTTTAACGATTGTAGAAAAGATTACATACATAGAATGATTAGATTACTTATAAAGGTGTCCATCCTTTTGTGCGAGAAAATCACATATCAATTGTGTGTTTCGATTTTTAAGACCGTGAACTTTAATTTCAAATGTTCAACATATTTTCCCATAACACATATAGAAATGCATATTTAGAGAGCTTTAATCTCAATATGCTGTTAAAAAATTTCGGAATGCAAAGTAAATTAAAATAATTGTGTTCTTTGAGAGTAGGAATTCAAGTTTTTGCTTATTATTTATTTGAATCTGAGACTCATATAAATAATAATAAGCCGTTGTCCGGTGAACGAACTTGTTTTCCAACGACCCACAAAACTCCTTTTGAACGCTGAAGTTAAATAATCAATTATAATGGAATAACCATTTCACAAATGATATCGGATATGTTCCTCACGTCGTAACTACAATCCCCTTCCCTTTCATGAATTTGACCTACCGAATTAGACTATTTACCGGATTTGTAATCACATAAGCAACACGACAGGTGCCGCATGTGGAGCAGGATCTGCTTACCCTTCCGGAGCACCTGAGATCACCCCTAGTTTTTGGTGGGGTTCGTGTTGTTTATTTCTTTAGTTTTCTATGTTGTGTCATGTGTACTATTGTTTTTCTGTTTGTCTTTTTCATTTTTAGCCATGGCGTTGTCAGTTTGTTTTAGATTTATGAGTTTGACTGTCCCTTTGGTATCTTTCGTCCCTTTTTTATAATGTAATGCGATTATGATTTTTTTTATTTGACCAAACCGGGTTATGCATTTTGAAATCTATGACGAAACCGGGTTGTATACATTGACGAAACCGGCCAGTTCCATTTTGACATGACCCATTTCTTTCGTTCAATACACAGAGATACAATTATGGAGATGCTCATAATAACTAAATTTGCAATCTCCGTGTCAATATCTATCTTCCCGTACCTTTCTTTCCGTACAATGTGAACAATTTAACGAGAAATTAAACAATTTCGAGGCAAGGTTCACTCAATTCGTCATTTTGACATGCGTTTTGACTTATTTCTCCGTTAATATAGAACGGTTGTAGAAAATATTACATCTCACAATAGAAAATAGTTGTATATGTATAAATATTCTTCGATATCATAAAAAAAATTAAAAAATAAGGAGAAACCTACCTTTCTTTTGTCTATTGGTGTTCCGTCATTGTGCCGGATGTTAGATACCATCGAGTCCGAGCAAATTTTGCCGGTGTGGTTTAGACACAGTGTATAAGTTGCCCGTCACAGAGTCCTTATTTACAATCACTTTGATATTTCCGTAAAGTTGTCAGGCGGTCAAAATCAAAACAATGAACGCGAATTTAGTGAATTTTTCGTGCTTTCGTGAGTTTATTCTTCTTGAAATAGTGACATTTTAATTTTACGTGGGAACCTAGAGTTCAACGACTACACATACAAGGTTTGGACTTGCTTATTCTTTGGAAATTCAAGTTTCATATTTCACCCCGGCAACCTGTTTTTGTAATGACCTTGTAAGCCAATTTTCAACACGAAGTTTGCAAATTTGACGTTTCAGCCATTTTTGCCTGTATTTTACACTGCAATGTTAAAGGCCTCTCGCTTCGATTTTTAAAATAGCTCAGGAACCTGTATTTTTGCAACAACAGTCATTATGTTTCGCTTAAATGGTGTATATTGTTGTGTATATTCATTTTCTGCCCCGGCAACCTGTCTATCACTTAAATTAAAATTAAAACAGACGTTTTTTCAAAATTCCCTATCATTTTAATGTAATATCCGTGACCCGTATCCGATTTCTTTAGTATAATATTCAAATAAGCAAAGTGGCGTTGATTTCTGGATATGGGTCCTATGTTAAACTAAGTCCCCCGCTGGCGGCAATCTTGGATAATGGATCGGCTACAAAGTAACAACACTTGGTCAGCACCACATTAGGAACATTCATGCCATGTTTGATTTCATTCCATTCAGTGGTTCTCTAAAAGAAGTCATTTGTATGCATTTCCCATAGGGTCCTATGTTAAACTAAGTCCCACGCTGGCGGCCATCTTGGATGATGGATCAGCTACAAAGTAACAACACTTGGTCAGCACCACATAAGGAACATTCATGCCATGTTTGGTTTCATTCCATTCAGTGGTTCACTAGAAGAAGTGATTTGTATGCATTTCCCATAGGGTCCTATGTTAAACTAAGTCCCCCGCTGGCGGCCTTCTTGGATAATGGATCAGCTACAAAGTAACAACACTTGGTCAACACTCCATAAGGAACATTCATGCTATGTTTGGTTCACGGGGGGGTCTCTTCCTATATAAAGGTATATTGTATATGTGCCGCTGGAATGGGTCCCTTTTTTGATCCGTCAAATATATCAATGGGGTGCAATTTTACCGAGGAAATATATCAATAGGTAGTAATTGACCGATTGTGATATTTATAACCAGCTGTGAAGTCATATTGTTTGTGCTATTGCACCTTCAAAACAGTGTTTTTACTTGTTATTGTTTGAAAAGTTCAATGTTTCATATAAATTAAAGTGTATTGTATAATTGAAAAGTGTTTTTGATGTATAATAAGATTGTATATGCATATAGGTACTATTTGAGCTGATAAATATATGAATGGGTTATGATTTCGCTGTGAAATATATGTATAGGTAGGGATTTCACAATTATTCAATATATGAATGGGGGTGTTTTTAAAATCCCAGCTGCACACCTGTACCCAAAATCCCACGTTGAGACCCCCCCCCCCCCCCCCCCCCCGTGGTTTGGTTTCATTCCATTTAGTGGTTCTCTAGAAGAAGTCATTTGTATGCATTTCCCATAGGGTCCTATGTTAAACTAAGTCCCCCGCTGGCGGCCATCTTGGATGATGGATCGGCTACAAAGTAGCAACACTTGGTCAGCATCTCATAAGGAACATTCATGCTATGTTTGGTTTTATTCCATTCAGTGGTTCTCTAAAAGAACGCGGGTAGGTTAATGCGGTTTCAAATCATTTTTGACGATTTTTGGTGATTGCATCGAAATCTCATCTATTACGTCATTTTCGAAACTATACGAATTTTGATTGGCTAAATCGGACGTTGGGAGAATTTGCTATGGAGAGGTGATTTTTTGGCTACACCGAGATCAAAGATTTATCAACTTGTTGTTTTTCGACGACATCATTGCGACATTAACAATATCTTCAAACATGACCGTTGTTCCCTTGAACACTTACAGTTTTGAGTAAGAAAATCGCCAAAAACTAAGATTGATCAACGTCAATGTTTAGCTTGTCACGTCACACTCATACACCTTATCGCTAATCCCGGCTGACCCGGCCGCTTGAACTTTTGACGTCAACAACAATCACTTTTCCATTGTGGCGTCAGATATTTTGTTTTATGATGTCAAAATTTTACGGGAACCTGTGTGATTTCCAGCAATGGCGGACAAATAGCGATAAGGTGTATTATCATCAGCTGTTGAGCACCTTGTCAAAGAAGTCGGCACATGGAAATCACAATGGAAAGATGGACTTCGTCTTGGCATACTTTTTGAGGTAAATACGTTGTAAATTGTAACTCTTTATCATCGGTACCCATTTCTTCTTATACACCTTATCGCTAATCCCGGCTGACCCGGCCGCTTGAACTTTTGACGTCAACAACAATCATTTTTCCATTGTGGCGTCAGATATTTTGTTTTATGACGTCAACATTTTACGGGAACCTGTGTGATATCCAGCAATGGCGGACAAATAGCGATAAGGTGTATTGAATTTGTTGAAGTGAATCAAACAATTCATAATTCGTCATTTATTTCGATAACCGACGACGAAAACCTTTGACCTATGAATCAATCATTGAAACAATAAAGTTGGCTATTAAAACGGAAACAATGCTCGGAGAAAGATTGTTTTAATATTAGTTATATTAGACTTGATTTTTCCCAAGCTTACTGTTACATAATAATTAGAAATTTAGAAATATAAAACTTGGATTTGTTTCACAAATAGTATTTATATATCCATTGTCATTTCTAAGTTTATGAGAAAATACCAGTCACACAAAGACAAAGAATTTATAAATGCATGTACAAACAAATAAAATGTACTGTTAAGTCATATTTCAGTTGACAGGCTACTGAGATTTTACAAAATGAGGGAATTTGCTCATCTCAGATAATATATTATCCAATTTAATTTTTAGTTAAAGATATGAAAATTTTAAATTGATCACCACTTTCATTCAATTGACATTTTTAAGACTATTTATTACTTGTAGGATTTGCTTGATAACTATTAAAATGTTATAATACAAATAAGTGACTTTAAAATTTGTCAATCTACATTGATGTAAATATTTCAATATCATACAGATTAAATACCTAACAGTCTTTTATATATTTGCCACTGGACGTTAAGGATGTTTGCTCCTCCATTTTTTGTTTTTTTGCCAGATTTTCAGAATCCTCTGTTTTTTCCATGTATTGTGATTAGAAAAATTTTGCCCACTAACCCCTACTTTTCTTTTTATAATTGTATTACATAAAGTTAAAAAAGCCATATTTCAAAATTTTACAAAATTCTTGTTATTTTTTCATAGTGTTTGAAACAAATAAGGTGCCAATGTTAAATATATGAAAAATCTAGAGAGAATAATTTCCCGCCAAATTTTCAATGGCTTATATCTCGAAAACGAGCACACGGACCCTCCAATTTTTTCTACTTTTTGAGTTTCTTTATTCATATACTATCAATCTATAATAGTCTTTTAAAAAGCTTGTTATTTTTTAACAGAGTAGCAAACATCCTTAAGCAACCAACAATCAATCTTTTTTTTTTAAATATCTCCTTTATTGCCTATTTCCTACATGTTTTAACAAAAACTTTTGGTGTGTTTATTGCTTTTAAAGTTTTGATTATGCAATTTTATATTTGTCTTTTGCAGAATTTGTATTCACTGGTTTTTTTTTACTGCTTCCAAGTGACTTGACATGTAGGAAGTCTGCATTATCATGTAAGCATTCAAATATTATATTATTGTAACTGACACTTATTTTATTGTCACATGAAGTGATATGAAAGCTATTTAAAGATTAATTGCTTATGAGTTTAGATTAATCTGTCTATTATATTTATGTGTTAAGAAAGTAAACAAACATGGCAATTATTTTATTACAAACATGTAAGTTTACTATTGGTTTTACCAACCACTGCTGATACTAAGGGCTTAGGCTATTAAGCTTACTAAAATTTGATTATATTGAAGTTCTCTTTTTGTATCAGAATAAGAATAAGATAATTTTTATGTTCAAAATATTAATAACATGGCACATTAAGAGCATATAAATCAAGTACAATGATTGAAGTAATAGATATTATGCATATATATAGCAATGGGGCTTATAAATTAATTATATTGTGTATAATAATATCCTTTTTTTTGCAGAATTGTAAGATGAATGAGAAACAATGGCCACTTCCAATACAATAGCACATTTGATAAAATGAATAAGACTCAAGGACTGCACTTGTCATTCAAAGGAAGATCAACAAATGAAACCCAAACAAGGATATTATTTTCATATTATCAGATTCCTGTACATTGAGATATAAAGAGAAAATTAATTTTCCTGAAGAGGCAACTCTTTACTTATACATATATATGTGTGACAAAATGAATGGAATCAAGACTGTTTTAACTGTGCTAAAAGGGATACAATTTAGAACAATGTAGAAGTTAATTGACTGTATTAAAAATAAGTGAGAAAAAATTTGCTGCTGTATTAAAAAGCAGGTTCAACAAAAGGAAATATGCTGAAATGAATGAATAACTAACTGCAATGATTCTTGAACATGTGTTAATTCATGATCAACAAAGGAAAAATTTATAAGAAAGTGGAGAACATATATAGTATGTGATATTGTGTCCTAATTAATATGATCACTGAGGAGAGGATGTTTCACTGAACTTTTACTTCATAAAATGATAAATGTGTCACTGTGTACAAATTGTGATTTTATTCGCGGATAAAGTATATTTAGCTGTGCTCCATGGAATATATGTAAATCAAAATTATTAATATTGTGTATTAATAATAATGTGAAACAAAAGCAAAAGTGTTAGGAATGATGAAATGTTTTCACATACAAATTAGCAAATAGATTCATCAATAGGATCACCCATTCCCTAATTTCTATGATTGTGAAACATGTTTTATAACAAAAAACAAAAAATTCTATGTTATTAGGTTATGATGGTAAGTTGTGACACATTGAAAAACATACCACATGAAGTAAAATAAGTCATGTTGGCTGCATTTAATACACAATTTCAAATCAATCAATCAGTGAATGTATATTTTAGATTACTTGGGTTAAATGAAACAACTTTGAGATGGCCCTGTAGGGTTTTCTGTTAGACACTGATCATATATTCCCTTACAAAAACATTCACTCCACCTTTTCAGAAAGTACCAAATAATGCTTATTGAAGAGCAACTATCAATATTAATTCAATTATCTAATTACATGAAGCTTAAAAAGATGATAAATATTATAACTTTAACTTTTCAACATGGTTTAAACTGCTAGTTTTATGCTGTTTATCATTAAAAATAAACACCTTATTGATGGTTAGCATTGCAATTGCCTTATTGTAAAAGATAATATATTATTATATTGATATAAATAAAATAAAGATAATTAAAACAGTTGTCCCAGTGATCTGGAAGGATTTTTTCACTATGGGCCCAGGGCCCCCCAAAAATAAATTCAATGGGCCATTTTAAAAAATAATGGGCCATGTTGTCAAATGAGTGGGCCATTTAAATTGACTACTGTAAAAAAAAAGTATTAGTATATTTGTGCAAAGAGGTGGTGGTACTTACCTTTATGATTTTAAATTATATCATGGATATTGTTCCTGTGATTTTGTAATTTCAATTTCAATGAATATACAATAAGTTATTTTAACTTGCTCCAAACCGGACAATATTTAAGATTTAACCTTTATTTACAATATTCAAACTGGTTTTGTTGCCTTGTACATGTTCATGTTGTTTTGTACATTAAATTTGGGTCTTCGTCGAAACCATACTTATTCCAGACGTTCCGTATCAGAGGACATTTCTGGCATTTCCTCTGCACTTCTTGTATTATTATTACTTCATGACAATGACAAGACTAACAGTAGAGAGTATCATTAATTGATAGAACAAAACAACAATTCGCTGAAGTCATGTTTACAAAATGTCAAAACGAGCCAAAGACCAACAAGAGTGCACACGCTGAAATGTCTCGCCTTCTATACTAATCATTGATATTATGTTGATAGTCCTAAGTAAAAAGCTAAGCTTTATAACAACTGTACCATAAACTTAACATTAACCAAGATAACTAAACAAAGACCAATGAACCTTGAAAATGAGGTCAAGGTCAGATGAACCATGCCAGGCAGACATGTACAGCTAACAATGCTTCTATACAACATATATAGTTGACCTATTACTTATAGTTTAAGAAAAATAGACCAAAACACAAAAACTTAACACTGTGCAATGAACCGTGAAAATGAGGTCACGGTCAAATAAAACCTGCGCGACTGACATAAAGATCATTAAATATTTCCATACACCAAATATAGTTGACCTATGGCATATAGTATTAGATAAAAAGCCCAAAACTCAAAAACTTAACTTTGACCACTGAACCATGAAAATGAGGTCAAGGTCACATGACATCTGCCCGCTAGACATGTACACCTTACAATCATTCCATACAACAAATATAGTAGACCTATTGCATATAGTATGAGAACAACAGACCAAAACACAAAAATTTAACTATAACCACTGAACCATGAAAATGAGGTCAAGGTCAGATGACACCTGCCAGTTGGACATGTACACCTTACAGTCCTTCCATACACCGAATATACTAGCCCTATTGCTTATAGTATCTGAGATATGGACTTGACCACCAAAACTTAACCTTGTTCACTGATCCATGAAATGAGGTCGAGGTCAAGTGAAAACTGTCTGACAGACATGAGGACCTTGCAAGGTACGCACATATCATATATAGTTATCCTATTACTTATAATAAGAGAGAATTCAACATTACAAAAAATTTGAACTTTTTTTTCAAGTGGTCACTGAACCATGAAAATGAGGTCAAGGACATTGGACATGTGACTGACGGAAACTTCGTAACATGAGGCATCTATATACAAAGTATGAAGCATCCAGGTCTTCCACCTTCTAAAATATAAAGCTTTTAAGAAGTTAGCTAACGCCGCCGCCGTAGCCGCCGCCGTAGCCGCCGCCGCCGCCGCCGCCGGATCACTATCCCTATGTCGAGCTTTCTGCAACAAAAGTTGCAGGCTCGACAAAAAATGACAAGGACAGTTAAGCGCCTTTTATGGAGACAAAAACTATATTCATTAAAAGGCTTTGGGGTTTTTCAATCGAAATAATAGTAAGCTAAACTAACTTAAAATATTATAATTAGAGATAAATCTCGTCTTTACTAGCCAAATTTCACAAATTTAAAGTTGTTTATAAACTAAAGGCTCTAAAGAGCCTGTGTCGCTCACCTTGGTCTATGTAAATATTAAACAATGGACACAGATGGATTCATGACAAAATTGTGTTTTGTTGATGGTAATGTGTTTGTATATCTTACTTTACTAAACATTCTTGCTGCTTACAATTCTCTATCTATAACAGTACTTTCTGTGGAAAATGTTATTGAAAATCTTCAAATTTTAAGAAAATTGTTAAAAATTGACTATGAAGGGCAATAACTCCTTAGGGGGTCAATTGACTATTTTGGTCATACTGACTTATTTTTAGTTCTTACTTTGCTGTACATTATTGCTGTTTACAGTTTATCTCTATCTATAATAATATTCAAGATAATAACAAAAAAACAGCAAAATTTCCTCAAAATTACCAATTCAGGGGCAGCAACCTAACAACCGATTATCCAATTCATCTGAAAATTCCAGGGCAAATAGATCGTGACCTGATCAACAATTTTACTTCCTGTCAGATTTGCTCTTAATGCTTTGGTTTTTGAGTTATAAGCCAAAAACTGCATTATACCCCCATGTTCTATTTTTAGCCATGGCGGCCATCTTGGTTTGTTGGCCGAGTTACCGGACACATTTTTTTAACTAGATACCCCAATGATGATTATGGCTAAGTTTGGTTAAATTTGGCCAAGTAGTTTCAGAGAAGATTTTTCTAAAAGATTACTAAGATTTACGAACTAGAGGCTATGTGAATATTAATCAAAGGAAGCAGATGGATTCATGACAAAATTGTGTTTTGGTGATGGTGATGTGTTTGTACATCTTACTTTACTGAACATTCTTGCTGCTTACAATTATCTCTATCTATAATGAACTTGGCCCAGTAGTTTCAGAGGAGAAGATTTTTGTAAAAGATTACTAAGATTTACGAAAAATGGTTAAAAATTGACTATAAAGGGCAATAACTCCTAACGGGGTCAACTGACCATTTCAGTCATGTTGACTTATTTGTAAATCTTACTTTGCTGAACATTATTGCTGTTTACAGTTTATCTCTATCTATAATAATATTCAAGATAATAACCAAAAACAGCAAAATTTCCTTAAAATTACCGATTCAGGGGCAGCAACCCAACAACAGGTTGTCTGATTCATCTGAAAATTTCAGGGCAGATAGATCTTGACCTGATAAAAATTTTTACCCAGTGTCAGATTTGCTCTAAATGCTTTGGTTTCTGAGTTATAAGCCAAAAACTGAATTTTACCCCTATGTTCTATTTTTAGCTGTGGCGGCCATCTTGGTTGGTTGGCCGGGTCAAGCCACACATTTTTTAAACTATCTATCCCAGTGATGATTGTGGCCAAGTTTGGTTTAATTTGGCCCAGTAGTTTCAGAGGAGAAGATTTTTGTAAAAGATTACTAAGATTTACGAAAAATGGTTAAAAATTGACTATAAAGGGCAATAACTCCTAAAGGGGTCAACTGACCATTTCGGTCATGTTGACTTATTTGTAAATCTTACTTTGCTGAACATTATTGCTGTTTACAGTTTATCTCTATCTATAATAATATTCAAGATAATAACCAAAAACAGCAAAAATTCCCTAAAATTACCAATTCAGGGGCAGCAACCCAACAACGGGTTGTCAGATTCATCTGAAAATTTGAGGGCAGATAGATCTTGACCTGATAAACAATTTTATCCCTGTCAGATTTGCTCTAAATGCTTTGGTTTTTGAGTTATAAGCCAAAAACTGCATTTTACCCCTATGTTCTATTTTTAGCCATGGCGGCCATCTTGGTTGGTTGGCGGAGTCACGCCACACATTTTTTAAACTAGATACCCCAATGATGATTGTGGCCAAGTTTGGTTTAATTTGGCCCAGTAGTTTCAGAGGAGAAGATTTTTGTAAAAGTTAACGACGACGGACGACGACGACGACGACGACGACGGACGACGGACGCCAAGTGATGGGAAAAGCTCACTTGGCCCTTTGGGCCAGGTGAGCTAAAAATTATATCAAGAATGATGGTTAATTACATTTGCTGGGTAATCAGTTAAATCGCATGGTTCTATTATTACCATACGAAAACACCCGAGAACCGCATGGTTCTATTACAATAAGAAAACACCCGAGACGTCCCAAAAATATATAGGTGCTCCTATCATTGGAGGAACATTACATAGTTGTGTATACACGCATGGCGGTACGGAACACGATCGGAAATCCATTTGACGATATCTAAACGCTTCGAAACGAAGTGAAATATATCGTGCGCCACGTGGGCGCTTACATTTGTCACTCTATGCGCCATTTCTGGTCGATATGCGCTATAGGCGCAGGGCGCACGTCCTTCCCGATCACTGTGTCCAAGTTCATGATTTTTCTAATATATACAGATTTAGGCCTCAGATACATAAATTGGGGTCTGAACTGAAGGGGGGGCAATTAGGCAAATAGAGAATTGTTATCTATTATTTTTAAACAAATAGCATCTTTTCTTTACCCTGCAAAATTATATATTCTTTAAAAAACTTTACACCCTATATAAAAGAAGGCACAGATTACAGCTATTTTCCTATTGCATGTAGAGCAAGACTTTGGTTACCTTGCTGGCTTTGTTTGTATATTGTACAATGATAATTTGAATAACATCCAATTGAATTTAACTATAATATTTACAGGTTTAAGTTTGCCTATATTTATTGTTTGAAGATGACAATCTTAAGTGCTTTAAGCTTGGGTAAATGTTTATACAAACAAAACAAGCAAGCCAACCAAACTTTTGCTCTACAAGCTGTAGGAAATAAGCTGTAAAAGAAAATATTCTGTAGTTTTGGAATATTTTATTCTCATAAACTATTAGACAAATTTAAGTTACAGAGATAATGGTACATATATACATACATAGAATAAAACAAGGTATTAAATAAAATTGGAAATCAACATCAAGTTTAGAAAACCTCCATTTATTTTTACCTTCTAATTTCATGATATCAGTTCAATTATTTTTAATTTCATATAACTATCTTTTTTTTTCTTTTTAGTTGATTTTTTCAAAATAAATTGCAAATATTTGATAGTATGACTAAACCTTTTCATGTTATGTAAACAAGAAAACTTAGGAACTAAGCTTACTCCATGCATGCATGGACAAAGACAACTAACGTTACACAACAGACTTAGTCCATGCATGCATGGCAATATATCGCAGTTAGGTTAATGCTGTTCGAGAGTAAATCGGCTATTTATTCATATAAAAATCAATGAAATTTGAAATTATTTTGAATTTTTGTCTAGAAACTTTCATAACCAGAACTTATTTTTATCATCCCTAATATTATCAAAAGTTTTAATTTCTGGTGTCTCAGAACCCTCCATCTGGTTGCCATGGTAACGGGCAGCATTCAAAGATGGCGTGTGAACGTCCAACTTCAAGAGCCTGGCACACCCCATAGAACTAGACAAATGAATAAAAATAAAGTTGTTTTTGGTTGACAAATATGTTATCTTTCCCGTAACAGCTGTTTCATTCTTTAAATGTGCCCTTTTATAATAAAAAATAACAGAAATGACATACAATCCAACCGTGGCCCCACCAAAAGTCAACTATTTTGCCAATTTAAGATATGTTATATTCATTTTAAAAACAAGAAACAGCAATCTTCGTATTCATGAGCTTTTCAAGAATAAATATGCCAAGTTTTAAAGAGATCAATAAATGTTAACGGGGTGTGCCAATGCGATCTTTATAGATGAATGATATTCAAGTCCTTACTCGGCGACATCCAAACACTGAATTGATTCAGATCGATTATTCCCCTTTTCGGTGTAAAAATGCAGGGAAAGAAATAATCGACATTTTGATAGTTTCTGACTAGAGATAAACACATTAAAGATGTAAAATAATGTTTTTTTTCACATTTTCATACTTGAGTTGTTCATGAATCTTTAAAGAATCACCATACATACGAAGAGAAAAAAAGGGGGGATACTCTGACGTTATACTTTGTGAGGGTTTTCGTAACCAAGTGTTCATTTCTAAACATATGTGTGTCATATCTGCCGATTGCAAATAATATTATCTTGCTTTCTTCCTTAAATTTGAATATCATAGGGTCTTTACGACTTTTAGATTACCAAGGTTTAGCATAGTGAAATAACGTGATGACGAACGGCATAACAGTATTTCTAAAACAAAATGATTCTCCTGATAGGGAAAACACTTTTTAAAACAAGCACTAGTGCATGGTAGTATGTAGCCCCTTCTGTCAAACTCATGTTTTATGAGAAATATTTATCTATTCAGCCGTATTAAAGTTTTTTCAATGTTTTTTTTTATTTAAAATCATTTTTAATTAATTCACTGAATTATAAGGATCAGTTACTTTCACATCACATGTGTGAATGGGTCTTTTTTAAAACTATATCAGCTATAAGCAATAATTTCTAGAGCTATGTTCATTTTTTGAACGTGCATCATTCATTCATTGCACTTTTTCCAGTACAAAACAGTAAATTATTATAGAAAAAAAACATTAAAAAAAGAAATTTCCTTGAGATAAATCTATTTGTTTATTCAATAAAGTTGTATGCATGTGAAAGCCTTGAGTTCAGTATAAGTATTATCTGCCTATTACATACAAATATGACTATTTCAAAGGTTTCAATGTCAAAGAAACTTATAATTTTTCATTCATTTCAAATAGTTTTCTCAAAATTAAAACAAAAGGCATAGCATATGTCACATTGAATTTAAACTAGTAATCCTTATAACAATGCATACAATACTTCCTTGTAGGTTTCCATGATCCATAATAAATGTATAGACATATACATGTATCATCCTGCTGGTTTTCATATGATAATGCTGTATTAGATAATTCTTTATTCCTATATTTGTCTTTTTTTATTTCACATGTATAATGCAAAGAATATTCCTATATATCCATGTAAAATGTTGTGAATTACAATATATATACCAGTAAGTACATGCAGGTACCACATATGATGTTTGAATTATAATTATCACTAGTTCACAGCTTTATGTATATATCCAAAATTATCTCAACTACTGCACATGATGCATAATGATATGAATATTTCCTTTTGTGATCTTTTGTGTGTTGATCCTTCAAAAAAGAAGTGCACAGTCATTTCCTCTCATGTTTTTATTTCTTTATTTCTTTGTCTTGAATGTTCCAGAGTCAGTTTTAACAGTAATCAAATCCTTCCTTTTATTGTAATACTGAAAATCTCTGCATTCCAAAAGTTACATGTGACATGGCATGGGGTTTTCATATTCAGCACTGTTTTAATATTTTTGTTATATATATCATCAAGCTTTTATCTAAAAAAATATTGATTTCACTTTCTTTTCATGCATATATCTAATACTGCCCCCATATCTGGTTACAAATTGTCTGATAATTTCCTTGTGTGTGTTGATCTTCATAAGAAAGAAGTAGTCACTCTTTTCCTCTGATAACTTTTTTCAAATTTCAGTTAGGCTATTATAGTTAAAACTAACATGTATGACACCATTGCCTCCAAGTCATCTTCATGCATGTACTGAAAAAAATATGTAAACCATTAATGGCATTTAAAAGTAATTGGTATTCATATTATGATACAAATAGAAAACTTCAGTCAAAATTGTCACATTTGTGTATTCCTTAATTATTATTGAATTAAAAGAAAACTTGACACAAAGTTTAATTTATGAATTGTCTGTAAAAGTACAATAAAATTGTAAGTACAACTTACTTTAACTGATATTTACCCATCACATCACATTGCTTTGCAAATTTGTTATTAATAACCAATATGACTTAATCAAGATTGGGTGAGTGTGACTAAATACACCAGATAACTTCTATATATTCACATAAACTGAGGGTCTGGATGGTGTTTACAGAATAGATACACCAATCATGTAATAATCCCTATGGGCAAAAGTGCAAAATTTAAAGGCTGAGACATTAAAGATTAAGAAAACACTGATAATAAAAGAGAATGATGGTGTGTTAAAATACAAAGAATAGAGAATAATGAGCAAAACAGATAAAGATTATAGAAAATGGTATATAAAATATAGAACTGAAGGGAATCATTCATTATAATATAATTAATACTTACATTTAATTGTGTAGACCTCATATCATAGAAACTACACTCTTTATGCATTAACAGTCAACTTATTAGTGCCAGTTGTAAATCAATCTGCAAAAGAAGTTACAATAATTACACAATTAAGTTTGATCTGTTGTTGTAAATTGTTTTATAACAAGTGTGTCAAAATTTGAAAAGATTTACACAAACACAAATATACTTCAGATACACATTATTATAGTTAATCAATATTAAAAGTACATATTTAATTTAATCTTATGTCTATATATAAAAAAAAAGATAACACAAAAAATTAATAAAGACAAACAATTCAAATGTACACTAAAAGGGATGATTTAAAAATAATACTATAATGACTTAGCATCAAATTTAAAACCATAAATGAAAACTTTTTAAAAGTTGTTAATAAATTATGGCCATGATAATAAATAATATTTCTCACATATAACATCTCATGTGAATGCTTACACAATTTTACTAAATACAGACTGAGGCATAAGTATGATGCACAGAGTCATGCATGCATATATTTTGAATAATTGTTTGTTTTACTTCTACAATATGTTATAAATTGGAATAAGGAATGATTTAACATGCGATCGATTTTAAGATTCAGGTACAAATATACCTAATAGTAATTTAAAGAAAATGTTAAGGTGTTTGCATACGAGACTAATTAAGGGGGGGGGGGGGGGGGTGATAAAGGCATAGGTGAAAGGTGGCGGGCCTCAGCCGGCATGTTGTTCGGACATTTTAACAAATTCTACTGCTTACGTTGCATGGTTGATCATGGTTTCTGACCACCGAGATCCCAAATTTAAACATTTGACCCGCATGAATGTATCCCTGGTCAGTCTGCAAACTGTCGACGTGAAACTATTTTTATAAAGTCAATAGCTAATAAAGATTGGATTGTTTATAAGCAAGTAAAATAGTGTTAACGTGAAAAATTAATTCAAAGGAAGTTTCAACAGACTGCCCACATCATGTTGACAGCGAAACTTGTAAATAACCACATTTTTAAGTAAACATGCAGCTTTCTCTTCAGACTACATTCATAATCTTGAATGAAGTGAATATCCAAGATCCTCGGAAGAAGGCTAAAATAATTTAAAACTAACGTACCTCAAAATCTAAGCAGCCCACATCTATATTAACGTGTTGTTGTCGAACTGAAGACACTGACTTCTATCATAACAAGGTGCCCGATCAGCTGTTGGTGACAAGCTCAAATTTGACGTCGACGAAACGTTTTAGCCAATCACGTGTCGAATAGTTAGGAAAATGACGTCAGATTTAGATTGCGATGCAAACACCGAAAATCATTGCTAAATTTTTTTAAACTGCATTAACCTGTCTGCTGGCAACTAACGTCAACTTCGTCCATGCTTGCATGGACTAACACAACAGACTAAGTCCATTAGTTGCCTTCGTCCATGCATGCATGGAGTAAGCTTAGTTCCTAAGTTTTATTGTTTGCATAACATGAAAAGGTTTAGTCATACTATCAAATATTTGCAATTTATTTCTTAAGGGAAGTTATAATGCACAATATGTCTTTAAATCATAATAAATAGGTTGAATATGAAAAAATCAACTAAGAAGAAAAAAATGATAGTAACATACATTTAAAAAATAATTGAACTAAAATCATGAAATTTAGCAGTAAGAAGTAATGCAGGTTTTCTAAACTTGATGTTGATTTTCAGTTTTATTTAATACCTTGTTATAAATACATATTCTGGAGTTTTAAGTATGCTTGAATGAGACACAGAATGTTCATTGAATGTGTACATGGTGTAAAGGGAATGTGTGATAAAAATGTTGCAGGATTTGAAATATAATTAAATTTCCATTAGCTCTTGGACTTTGGTATAAATTGATTTAATAGTCCCATACTTACTGACCATCATAAGTTTTTTTTTCTATGAAATCAACATCTATTTTTCTTAAACTATGTTTTCTATCATGTGGTAATCAGATTTATTGAGAGAAAAATAAGCAAGACATTGAATATATATATATTCCAAGCTGTCATTACTATATGGTGTGATTGCCACTGTGACCAACGATTGAATGATGTACAGTGTATGGGTCTGTATGATTTATGAAGAATGAGCAAGATTCAAGATTTTATTGTACACTCTGACAGTTTACACTTTTACAAGAGGCAAAACCCAAACATGAGAGGCACCTCATCTGATTGATTGAATGGTGTTTAACAACACTTCCTACACTTTTGTGCGAATACACGGATGGCATGTTTTATTGGTAGATAAAGCTACAGTGTCCGTAGAAAAATTTGTAAACAACAATGTACTCATAACATACCTGGTCATGTTAAGAAGAAGTCAAAGAACGAAAAAGGAAAAAAACCACTTCACCCCTTCAAAAACAAATCATCAACAACGACATATAACTCAGATTTGTCCAGAAAGTGACACTAATAGTGACACAACAGTCAATTTAAACGTTAATGTCTGTGAAAATAACAAACCAACTATACTAAAAGACTACGAAATATGCATTGGATGTGGAAAAGACAAAACGCACTCTAAGACTGATTGGATTGAATGCAATACTTGTAGATGCTGGTGGCACTGCTCCTGTGCAGGTATCAACAACAAAGACTCTATTAAATATACTACATACCACATAAAGTATTCCTGTGCATTTTGCATAATAAGAAAAGAAAATATATTTGAAAGAGCAACAAACATCACTAAAACAGTTGATAATCAACTGAATAATACAAACAAAGTATATCCAACACCACAAACCACAGTAAATGATACCAATCAATCATCACAGCAGTCAATAGATATTACATGTAAACCTAAACAAAGACCTTTCAAGGAAGTAACAGGTGATATTCTCATTGTTGACAACATCAAGGAACCTGAGAAGTGTAAAACCAGTACAGATATTAGAAAAGAAATAAGCAAAAAAGAAAAAGGTTCCAATATATTCAATTTTCATATAAACTTCCCTTAGGAGGAATTGCCCTCCATTTCCCGTCATCAGAAGAAAAGAAAAAGTTCAAAGAAAGAGACGCTAAGGAAGTTTTTGGAGAAGATAGTGTGGCACATAATCCTGCAAGTCATTATCATAAACAAAATATAATAGGTTTTGCAAAAAACATACCTTTGAATTTAAACTTGGATAAACTCAAATCTGAAATTGAGTATCAAACAGGAGGAAATATCTCTGAAATTTGTAGACTCCATTTTTGGGATACAAAACGTCCCATGAAGGTAGTTAAAATCTTCTTTGACAGCCCATCAGACTTAGATAAATCCCTAGACATAGAAATTGCCAATGTTTCTAATAACATCACTCAGAAAATCAAAGTTGAAAAGAAAAGAAACATCAAGTTTATTAGATGCTATAATTGTCAGTGTCTTGGCCATCCTGCTAACCAGTGCCAGGACAAAAAACATTGTCACAACTGTGGATCAAATTCCTGCTCAGAAACTTTCTGTACAAAGCCAGCTACCTGTAGAAACTGTCAACAAAATCATAAATCGTCATCGTCTCACTGTCCAGCCTTCATTCGCTTTATCAACCAACATAAATTTAAAAACTGTATCTAACCATATATATATATATATTCAACATGAAAATCCTTTTCCTTTTTAAAACAGCAACTGGACTCAAAGAAATTTGTGAAAAATATAATGTTGACATCTTATGTATTAATGAATCCTTTGAATCTGAAAAAAATCCACTCTCATTTGGTGATTGGAAACCGATAACATCACCTAGACCAAATAAAGCAAGGGGAGGATCTGCAATATTTTTAAAGCCAAGCAATCATTTCATAGGACAAAGACAGGAACATTTGGAACTAAAAGACATTGAAATGGTCAGTATTGAGGTAAAAGACAGCAAAAACCAAACATTTCATCTTTGGGTTCCGTACATCCCACCAGAAAAACCAGAGTTAATGAAAAAGCTTTGTACACATATTGAACAACAAAATTTAAACAATTTAATATTGGTAGGTGATCTAAATGCTAAATCCTTCGAATGGAACAATGCAGTTGAAAATAAACATGGAGAATTACTAGAACAATGTATGACGACATCTAAGCTGATTTGTGTTAATGATGATCAGGCTACAAGAAGAGCAAGTAGTTCTGTAATAGACTTATTTCTAATTTCAAGGCAACTATTTAATGATGTTAAAAATTGTGTAACCCTAACTCATGAAAAGGTACAATCAGACCATATTGCAGTATTGTTAGATTTTTATGCAGGTAATCCTCACGAAGAAAATACATCAGAAGAGGAATATTGGAATATCAAAAAATGTGATTGGAATGCATGGAAAGAAACAGCAAAAGACTCATTTTCAAAATTATCCTTTCCACAAAATGAAAATATAGAAAATAACTACAACCGATTTGAAGAAACTTTAACAAACTGTATGACAAAATGCATTCCCTTAGTCAAACCAAAGAAAAAGACGATAATACAACACCCCCCATGGTGGAATGATGATATCAGAGAAATGAAAGGAAAACTAAACAAAGCTCAAAAGAAATTTAAATTAAGAAGTACACCAGAAAATTTTGAAAATGTTGCAAAAGCAGAAAATGATTTTGAAATGACAAAAAAAGATGCCCAAAATAAATGGTCTGAAGACTTGTGTGAAAAAATTGGAGAAGCGAAATCTTTAAGGGAAAAATGGTCAAATTTCAAAAAATTAACTAAAAAGAAATCTGAAAATTTAGTACATCCATTGCAAGGAAATAATGGAAATATTCTTTTCACTGAATCAGAAAAATCTAACATCCTGAAAAATACCTTCTTTGAAGGTTACCATTTAAAAGCAAATAATTTTAATCAACAATTCTATGATGACATCACACAGCAATACATCAGCATTAGTACTTCTAATCAAGAAGAAAATACAGATAACATCAAGTACAATGATTATATTACAATGGAAGAGTTAGAAGGATCCATTTTTAAATTAAAAAAAGAATCAGCACCAGGTCCAGACTTCTTTTTTACTGAACTTTTCATCAATGGTGGAAGCGAATTAAAGTCCAAACTTTTGGACATCATTAACCAGTCATGGGAAGAAGGAATTATACCATTAAATTGGAGAAGAGCAAATGTCAAATTTATAAAAAAATTATATAAACCAAATTACAATTTACCATCATCTTACAGACCTATCAGCTTAACTAGTGTAGTGGCAAAATTAATGGAAAGAATTATAACATACAGGTTAGAAGGATTTGTAGAAATGAACAACATCATGGACCAAGAACAAGAAGGTTTTCGACATTTTAGAGGTACAACAAATGCCTTATTATCTTTAACACAAGCTATTTTTAATGGATTTAACAAAGACAAAACCACTATTGTCATTTTTATCGATTTTGAAAAAGCTTATGATAGCGTTTGGAGAGAGGGTTTAATGGTAAAGTTATACAATGACGGCATCAAAGGGAAAATGTGGATGTGGATTAATGCCTTCCTCAGTCACCGAGAAGCTAGATGCATGGTGAACAATTACAAAAGTCCTTGGTTTCAAACCAGTATTGGTCTGCCACAAGGATCTGTTATCTCCCCAATCCTGTTTAATATTTTTATAAAAGATAATTTTAAATCCGTGTCTGCAGACTGCTGTAAGTTTGCAGATGATGCAACTATTTGGCACTCACATTCAGATCCAAAAGTTATACAAGAAAAATTGCAAAAAGATCTCAATCAAGTACAAAAATGGAGCAATGATTGGAGAATGAAACTTAGCATTCAAAAAACAGAGTACAGTATTTTCAGTAAAGAAAAAAATAAAGTCCAAAATATCAAACTGAAGCTTGGAAACACAATTCTAAAATACAACCCTAATCCAGTTATACTTGGATTAAAATTAGATGAACAACTAAATTTCAATAGTCACATAGAATCTACAGTAAAGAAAACCAAAAGATCTTTAGGAATTATAAGAGAAATCAAGGGAATAGCATTAATACCAACAAAGACACTCATTCAAATATATGACAGCTTAGTATGTTCAATTTTTAATTATGCTAGTAGTATTTGGCAATCCAGCACTTCAAGTCATCTGGACAAATTAAATGAAATACAAAGAAAAGGGTTAGCATTGTGTTTAGATCTACCATCTCAATCATCCCTTGAAGCATTAGAAGTACTTAGTGGAACATTACCAATAGATTTAAGAAGAGAGGAAATGGCCATCAGAGAGTTAGGAAAAATTAATTCTTATAGTAATAATGTCCCAATTAAAAGAAAATTTGAAATTTGGAAAGAGGAGAAAAATCCAGAAAAATTTATATCACCACTAGGAAAAATGTACCAACAAACTGAAGATATGAAAGATACAGAATTGGTTGATATAGACAAGATAGAACCGTAGTATGAATACCAAGGTCTAGTATCAGTCATTAGAGCCCCTGACTACTGGCGTAACATAGGCAGCTCAAAATCCAGAACAACAGCCCAAATAGAGGAAGGAAAACAAATCATCTCGGAACAACTCCAATCTCAAACACCAAACACAGCAGTTGCTTTTACAGATGGGTCATGTTTAGGAAATCCAGGCCCCTGCGGTGCAGGAGCTATAATTTACATTAATGATAAAGAAGAAAAATTAAAAAGACCTGTCTCTAACAAAGGATCAATCTTGCTAGCTGAACTTATAGCAATAAAAATGGTTCTGGATTACATAGAATCTTTTTCAAAAGAGCAAATTAATACTTTAACTTTATTTTCGGACAGTCAGACAGCATTAGGTATCTTAACTCTCAATTGGAAAAGTGACAGCTATCATCAAACCATTAACGAAATCAAAGGGAAAATAAAAAATTTAAACGAACATGGATTTTTAATAAACTTAAACTGGACACCAGGACATGCCAACATAAAAGGAAATGACGAGGCAGACTCCTTGGCAAAAGAAGCTGCTAAAGAAGCAGAAACACTAGCCGTTGATGACATAGTGTTTACAAAACAAGATGTAAAAAAGCAGCTAGAAATTCTGTTACAAAAAAATGGCAACGCAGATGGGAAAATAGTTATACTGGACGTCACTATTTCAGATTTCATCCTGAAGTTAAAGATAAAGTTAAAAAAGACTTCCCGTCAAAAAAAATGTACAACATAATCAACAGTTTACGAACAGGTTATTCTAAATTAAATGCATACCAATTTATAATAAACCAGCACATCAACTCGGAAACCTGTCATCACTGCAAACAAAAAGAAAATGTACAACACTACCTTTTTGAATGTGACCTGTATTCAGATGCCAGAGACAAATTATTTCATCAAATATACTTCATAACAGGACAAATTCCAACAGATCTAGACAATTTATTAACAATCAATTTGCCAAATGCAGAAAATATCAATCAACTATTAGCGGAGTACATAGAGGAAACAAACCGTTTTAGTGGATAATTTGATACAAATTTCTTTAAATTTTTTATATTTTTAATTTTTCATGCCATTTCAATAACCTAATAAACCATTTTTTAAATTTATTTCACTTCATACAATAATTCTATAATATTTTTAAAGCACCACCTACAATATATAAGTACAAAGGAGAAACTACATTTGTGATAATTATTTTACAAGAGAGGATAATTTACAAGAGAGATTACTCTGTCATCACGACAAAGATTGAAGATTGAAGATTTTTGCCAAAAAATACCAAACAGAAAGAAAAGGGGTATATTCATACCAAGCCGATGTGTAATTATAATCATTCTGATCTATTCTCCGAGTAAAATATATATTTTTAAAAATACTTTGTTTCTTTTATTAGGGAGCTACCATTTGATTTTTATGGGGGGGGGGGCTAGGATGAAATTTGAAAAAAATAGGCAGGACAGGAGTTTTGAGTAAAAAAAAAGGCAGGATGAGACACTTTTCAAAAAAAAAAAGGCAGGATGACAATTTAGATAAAAAAGTCAGGATAAACTAATAAAAAAAAGGCAGGACCGAATAGAGTGAAAAATAAAAAGGCAGGACAGAGATTACAACTAAAAAAAATGCAGGACAAAATTTTTCATCATAGCCCCCCCCCCCCCATAAAAATCAAATGGTAGCTCCCTTAAATAAATTGGTTATGGAGAAAATGCAACAAAACGTACATTTAAATAAAGATCAGCAACAATTTCCCGAAGACTGAAATTTTTATTTCTTATTACAGAATTACTTCCCTTTGAAAGTCACTTGTGCGTTTGTAAACAATGACGGACCCGAAAACTTGTGAATCAAGTTAACTTTGACTCAAAAGTGCTAGCGTGTAGAAATGATGAAATTTCGATTCAAATTAACGTACAGAAAGCTGAATATTAATATTTTACGAAAACTGCTACTCGGTTCATGTTGTTTATACCGTTTAAGTGTTAAACGATGTAATATCTGAAGGTCATAGAATTTTTGCGCAATTCAGTCGAAAATCTCCGTTTATTTAATTAATCTTTTTATTCAAAGGAGGCGAGTAGCACTTTTCTAATACTTTAGTATATAAGATATCCACAGATAACAATACTTAGAAACAAAAGAGTGTCTACACGCTAGCACTTTTGAGTTTACTGTTTTCACGTTTATAAATAGTTTTAATCCTATACATGTCATAAGAATGTGAAAAAATCATGCAAAGTTGTCAAAAGAGTTCAAAGTTTATTTCCATCTGATTTGCATAGCTATTTATCTGATTATTTGACTTCTAACATGGATGAGTTTTCTTGTTTGAAGGATAAGCCAGTTAAAGTTTTCATATAGTATGTTTTATTTGTTTTAATTTGTATATTTAGTATTTTACTTATTTTGTCAATTATATTATTGTTTAATAGGTATGGTTTCAAAGTCTTTGGATTTGTTGTTTTTCTTGGTCACGTTAATGAGCCGGTTTTGTTATCGAAACCACCCTCAAAAACGTTGTTTGATTAGATTGTGTTTTCTTTAGATGTTGGTTTGTTTAGATTGTGCTTAAGTTTTCTGTTTGAATAGGTTTATTAATGAGTTTGCTCATTTATTTGGATTTTTAACCTCTCTGAACAAGTTTTATTGTTATAAATTTGTTTCATTGGGTTATGGTATTCCTTTTGTGACTTTTTGAAGTCATGGCAGAAATCTATTGAGTGGCAGTTAGTTTATGTGCGAAGACAACCAGCTGATATAGTAAGCCGTTCTTGTATCGAGAACACCTTTCTTACTTTTGGTACAACGTTTGATCATCTTGAACCCGGAATCACATGTTAAACGTGATTCTGTGAGATCTACAATGGTGGACTAAACCTGGTACAACGATGGACTTTAAGAACCCGAAAACACATGTTAAAAGTGTTTTTTGTGAGATCAACAATTGGTGGACTATACCTGGTACAACTTGAACCATGCAGATTAGCCGTATTTACATTCCGTTTCCGTTTGAAGGACTATTTGTGGAATGCTGTACATATGCTGTGTCCATTTACCGTTGGATATATATGCTATCGATTATTGTACTTTATAAACTGTGTTTACCGCTTATTCCTGGACGTTTATACCGTGTGGAACTTTCCTGATGGTTGGGCCGTGTGTTAGTTTGACATTTTTGTGACATTAATTGACATTTTGTTTGCATTGTTTTATATTGTTTATTGTTTTCAACACATCTATTTTAAATATTTTTTTCCCAAATATTAATTTCTTTTATTATTAAATTAATATTTGTCCTTAGGGGGGAGGAATGTAATAGATGTGCCTTGATGTGTCTAGGTTAATTCCCCTTAATTTGGACAGATTAATTATTTAGTATTTAAATGTTTATTTTAAGTTTAATTTTATTTAAACACAGTAAGATAAAAGTAAGGATTGTTAATTTAACTGTTTTAGTATTTAACTTTCGATGTTTTTATAATGTTTTATGAATATTTATTTATTCAACTTTTCTTCAGTACCGTTTCAGTTAAAGTTACCCTGTTTAATGACAAGTTTAGAATATCATTTGATATTCAGTCGGAGTCGGCCTTGCACAGGCCTCCAAATACTCGCCGGACTGTATCAGTTCACTTGAGTTTAGAGTTAGCCACCACTTCGGTGCAGTTCGCCACAGTTAGTCACCCCTTTATGGTGCAAATCTCACTACTTTAAAAACACAACGCGAAGCAAATTTACTTTACTTTTAAGGTATCCGACCCATAATAGACCACGTGACTAAAATTAGTCGAAGTCTACCGAGGTCGATCTTATCTTTTCACCTCGGTATTTTCCGGCGATTTCCATAATTTTATTTTTCACATTTAAAAAATTTGACAAATACAAATATTCTTTCAGTTTCCATTTTAAATTGATTAATTTAGTTGAAATATCTAATTTTAAGTCCGAATATGTGTTTTGGAAGTAACGTAATAATCATATCCAATGTAAACAATAACACAAAATGGCCGACTCGGTCGTCTGTCGCGACAAACGGGGGAGGTTTTCAAAGACACTACAAGAAACAAGTGAACCTGCAGTTGCAGAAAACATTGAAATTGACCACAATTATGGTGTGGGACACTTATGTATAGCCGGAGCAACAGGCTGTGCCGTTTGCTGCCCCGGCATTGACAAACTTCTGGGGAGTACAAAGATAAATACCAGTACCTCCTGGCATTCGGGGAGAAGATTGGTGGAATGGGGAACACTGCTGGACCATCTTAAATTTTGTTCGAGGTGTTATAACGGCCCTCTTATATTAAGCCACGAGACTATAAAAGGAGAGATGAAGTGTGGACTGGGTGGCTATCTTTATATCCAGTGCACATCGTGCCAGGAATTGAACAGGGTTCCATATGGATCAACGCACAAAGAAAACCCAAGTTCCAAGGGCATGCCAAGTTTCTGTGTGAATACTAAGCTTGGGGCAGGTAAGAAACAATTTAGTATGCCTTTCAGTATTTATTTATTATTAATTATTATTTGTATCTATCCTTCATTCCGATTCATCATTTAACATTGTACATGTATCTGGTATGTTCACCCTGATTACATACTTGCCGTAGGTTGGTACGTCCTAGTTTTTTCCACCCTGAGTTCGTTACTAGTTATTAGTTATATAATGCAAATATTCTGCGATTTTTCAACAAACTTTGAACATGACCAATGAATATTCTGCAATTTAACAACAATGCCAAAAAAAAATAGGCGAATGGATCTAGGACGAATGTGTAACAGGGCGAACAGACCCAGATTTGTATCTATCAATTTCCGGTTTGATTTTCATGAAACAGAAAAATGGTTGGTTTTCCTTCAATTTCATTGTCATAATATCAAGACAGGATAAATAAATACATGTAAGTTTTAGTTCACTCACCCGCTCACACACGGGTACCCCATACATGTATTTTAAGAGGGATTAAGTGGGTCCTGAACTCCTGATCCAAAAATCCTGGGCTTTTAAACACAAGTAAGAGAAATCCTGAGGTCTTGAGATAAAAAAAATTCAATCTGGTCTATAATCTATAATTTTCTATATGTTCACTGGATCGTGAAATTGGAGTCAACATGTTTTTACTTTTTTATTTGACGTTCAGTCGTGCAAGACGGGTGCCTCGTTCAATGTGTTCTGCTTATTTAATTTAACATGCATCGTGATTTTCAGTGTTATTTTGTGCGCTCGGTATTTTCAAATAAAATTCAAACACTTGGCAGGGATCGTCAAGAAATACTTTTTAAAAAGCCGTAAACCAATTAAATCGTAAATGTGTATACTAAATCGGGAATATCAAGTAAAACAAAGAGTTAATATATACAAAAAGACAGTGATTCAGTCACAAAAGGTACACATAAAAGTATTTATTTTTCGTGCAATGTTCATTACAGAAATTATTTCACGTTCAACGTGAAATTATGTCTTATTTCACGTTTTTTCCGTGCAAGCACCCCCCTTTACCACCCTCATGTACACATTGAACAACCCTATAAATGATATATCAACATGCCTGCACTGAACATGATGATATGATGATATGAAAAGCTAGATTATTTTTAATCCAGGTCAGTTCAATTTTGTAATAATTCAGAAACAAACATCAAATCATTGAAGTCAAGTTTATTCAAGGACCTGTAGGCTGTTGCATCAGTCAACATAAATAAAGAGTGAAAAAACTAACGACTGTATCTATTGGAGTTGTTTCTGTTTAATTTTTATGAATGTAAAAAAAAAAGTTGATATTCTATATTTATTTCCCATTTCAATCTGATATCCATACTTTTAATATTATTTTTTAATTATTAATGTAACTGTTATCAATATAAATTAAATACATCACTCCATACTCAATACAAAGATTTAATACATTCTTAACTTTTTTTTAGCCATGATAGATTCTTTAGGAGGTCCACAGAGGGTGAACAATGTTCTCACTACACTTAACTTGCCATCCATTTCCCATAAAAACCTGAAAGTCATGGAAAGAAGAGCAGGAGACATGATTGAAGATTTTGCCAACATGAGTATGGAAAGAAGAGGGCGAGAAGCTTTTGCAGCAGAAATGAGGTTTGGATTTATAAATACATAAAAATTAGTCAGTTAATATTAAGGTTGGGTTGTGATTCTTGATTTGCAGGCTATTAATAGCTACAAAATGTATGGTACATGTACATGTAGTTGAAATAATGTATTTCTATAAAGAATTTCAACCTATTTTTTTTAATTGAGAACATTTTTCACCTCATTGTATTTGGTAAGAAATTTTGTATTATATACATACATGAACATTGTACAGATAAACATGTGCTTTCAAAATGAAAAAGTATATTTTTGTAACAGAAATTTATATTTAATTTTTCAGAGATTCCAACCTTGTAGAAGATGTAACATTGGTCCCTCCAAATGTACAAAACACACAATTGATTAGGTAAGTTGCAATGAATGATATTTTTTTTTTTAAATCATTCCCAAATGCCAAATTTCTTTTTTAAATTCTGTATTATTGATCATTATTTATAAGTAATGATTACAAATCCAAACTTTGTTTAGTGAGAGGCATTACTTGAAACTTCCAGTATATATTAAACCAAGGGTACTGTTATGGAAAATGATGTATTGATGAACATGATTTTCTCATTCTTCAAAAAAATAATTTTAAAGTACATGTACATTTATGGTGCAGGAAATGATTAAAACATGATGCTCACAGGCTTTTTTTTGGGTTCAGATTGATAGCAATTTTGTTGTATTGTATTTGATAAATGAGTGAAATAAATGGATTTTGTACCAAAAATTATTTGAAACATCATCATGCACATATTATATAATATTTTTTTATGATTCACAGCACTGGTCATGAAGAGATATCTGAAAATACATGTTCTTATCCTGAAATGATAGATGTAATAGCAGTGTCACAGTCTGAAACCAGGTGAATATAAAAAAGAAGATGAAGTATGATTGCTAATGAGACAACTATCCATAGGAGACCAAAATAATATCAACTATTGGTAACCCGACAGCCTTCAATAATGAGCAAAACCACATAGTCAGCTATAAAAGGCCTCAAATTGACAATGTAAAACAAGTCAAATGAAAAAACACTAATAAACTGTGAACTATGTGTTAAGCACACTTTTATTAGTGCATATCTGTCTGATTCCAACTTATATAGATACAATTTATAACCAAATTTTATTTACATTTGTATATCAAGGTATAAATGAAGACAAATAATTTCTTTGATTTCAGAGATGCTAACCTTGTTATTGATTCTGGAGAATTTGTGATACCTAATAGTAATACACAGACAAACACAGATGGGAATAGGTAATAAATAGAACAATTTTCTAAGATACATGTACATGTATGTGTTAATTGTTATATTATATTTTGTCTTGAAAAAGATAGATTTGAAGCATTTACACATATATATACAATTTATTTACAAGTATTAGAGAGTTATCTACCCTGTTTAAAAATGACAGCTACTACCAGTGGACCAGATCTGCAGTCTATTTGTTTCCCTTTTTGTCCATAATTTATTAAGTACAGGATAGAGTTTGAAATTTTAATCTATAAAGTTGGATAAAATGATTTAATGCTTCCAATGGTACAGAGCCAATTTGAAAATAAGGAGATGGGGTATGATTGCCAATGAGACAACTCTACACAAGACACCAAATAAGATAGAAATGAATCACTTTAAGAATCACTATAAGTCACCACATGTTCTTCAACAATGCAAAAAATACTGCATACTTGGCTACAAAAGGTCTTGATATGACTTATATTAAACAATTAAAAGGAGAAAACTAACTGTCTGATAAATGTACAAAATAATTAATGAAAAACGAGCATGATATATATAGCAACAAAATTCAACTACTGAATTACTGGTTCCTGACTTTGAACTGGCGCATGTATACAGAATGTGGCAGTGATAAACTAGTTTGAAGGCTTAGCGTTTATAGTTATCTTCTCTTTTAAGTGTTTTGTTTCAATGCAGAAACAAAGATATAAAAAATATTTGTTCTATTTTATACAGTGTTGAAATACTTGACAGAAATCCATTTGGGATGACAGTGTGTGCAGATCATGGGTGGCAGAAAAGAGGATTTGATAGTTTAACAGGTAATTACTTAAACCTCTGTTCATCCCCAAATAATTGGTATGGAAATTAATCTTGATGGGTTATAGATCTAGTTTAAATGTTGTTAGGTTCACTTATTTTTGACAAATTTATTGGCATGGACTATTAAAGTAAAATTCATTAAAGTAAGTTAACTTCATCTATATTATTTAGTATATAAGATTACATCCTGATGTCAATTGTAAATTGCAAATAAAGCAAAGATTTTTGGGTTGGAGGCTTGCGAGGGGAGATACCCCAATTAAAGGTAATTTTATTATTCAAGGTGTACAAGGCAATTTAGCAGGCTTAGATTGTGCTGGATTTTTTTTTAACTCTTAATCATCTAAAACATTTTGAATTTAGTCAGTAAAGACTTACGCTAACATTTGTTTCCGTACAAGTATATAACATTTCCTTGTTCCTTGAATATGCAGGTCATACTTTTCTGATGACTAAGCGTAAGTATGGAAATAAAGTTTGTAAGACAGTTGTTAAACACAGAACCTGTGCAACTTGCAAATGGTGGAGGAGAAACAGGCCAGGCAGGAAACCTAAACCTCATAGATGTGTCTGGAACCATAGAGGATCAGCAAGGTTGATGGAGAGCCAAGCAGGCCTTGAGGCAGTCAGAGAGATGATGGAACAAGGAACTCCAATCAAGACTATTGAGGGTGACGGTGACAACACTTTGATGGCAAGGATTAGATCAGAGCTTGGTGTGAATATAAAGAAGAAACTTGACAAGAACCATTCAGTCAAAAATATTGTAAAAAAGCTTTATGACCTCCAAAAAAACCAGAAAGATTTGAAACTGACCAACCATGTTGTTAAACATTTATCCAAAACAATTAAGTATATATTTGCTAAAAACCAAGGCCAGCCAGAAGCTCTTCAAAGGAACTTAGCTGCATTTATCCCACACCAGTTTGGAGACCACAGTAAGTGTGAGGCTAGGTTTTGTGGATACAAACGGAAGCCAGGAGTGAAGTATCTTCACAGAAGTTTGCCTTATAAAGCTCCTTTGAAAAACCCTGCCCTATGTGAAAAGTTAGTCAGTTTGTTTGAGCCAATAGTTGGAAATGCCACTGTTTATTCAGATCTTGGATCAAGCCAAGCTTGTGAAGCTGCCCATAGAGCAGCAACCCTTCGGGCTCCAAAACACTTACATTATGGTGAAAGTGAAAGTCTAGATTACAGATTAAAAGCCACAGCTGCTTGCATAAATGAAGGACGAAGCTACTTATCTGAGGTTAATGATTCGTGACAAAAAAGTTTTATCCAGTTTTGTTTAGTTACTTAATGTGCATGATTATTCATTTATGCTCATATAGGGCTTTGATAGAGACAAAGAAGTTTTCGAACTGGAGTATTTTTGTTATTTTAAGGCAGAGGCAACAAGGTCCTATGGATACATTAGTTCTATTTTGTGTGTTTGTTCCTATGCATGAATTGTTTTTAAAAATTTTTAAATTCAAAAATGTTTTTCCTTTTTTGAACATTTGATTCATATATAAAAAAAAAGACAATTGGAAAATGAAATGTATTATTATAAAGTGAACTATTTACTTATTGAAAAATGCACCAAGTTGTAATAATTAATTGTACCTGGGAGTTTTGGATTACAATGGGGAAAACTATAAATGTTTAACTTTTGATGAACATAATTATGTGTTAACTGGAGATGTTTGAAAAAAATCTTTAACACAACAGCCCTTAATATCAGGATTAAAATAGATGCATATCTTTAAAATTGCTTGTTGGCCTGTTCTTTTATAATTACATATATTATATACATACTGATAATGCATATACATGTTATAACACATTTTTATGTCATTATTTACCTTGTTAATTTTTCAGACTTTTAAAGAACATGGTCTGTCTCCAGGCAGTTACACTGTACCATACAACTTAAAGAAAGATATGGAAAGAGAATGTCGTCAACAGAAAGCAACACAACTAGATAAAAAGTTAAGACGCCTTCAGCTCAAGGAAGAAAGAATGACATCCAAAGGAGCATGTGAAGCATCTGAAGGAGCAACCTATGACTCAGGTTTGTTTTATTATAAAAACGAAGTTGTGGTATGATTGCAAATGCAACAACTCTCCACAAGAGACCAAATGACACAGAAATAAATAATTCTAGGTCACCCTATGGCCTTCAACAATGACCAAAGCCTTAATGCAAAGTCAGCTATAAAAGACCAAGAAACAAGAAATGTAGAACAGTTCAAATGAGATAACTAGAGGCCTAATTTATTACCATTTACTCATGAACTGTTCAAGCTTATCAAATTTTATTGAAAGGTGTGAATCGGTCTACCATAATGAATTATTCAAAGAAGCATTCAGTTCTGAAATAAGTATGAAATCTATTTCTGTACACTTCATCTCATACAAAAAGTGTACATTGATTGAGATTAGTTGAAACCATGCACCATTTTTCACATTCCAGATGAAAATGTTCAATTGAAATTTTGAATTTTATTAGAAAATGACCCATTATCAAACTTTTGATACTAATTACTGAGTGTATTCTGGTGTGTACATGTTTGTAAATATAATTTGCTTGTTGTAGAAATTAGCCTTGGAGATAAAGATGCAGATATCCACCAGATACCAAATGCCACACCAAAGCCAACATTTTCAAAAGTTGAGGGACTTATAAACACTACTACATCCTTCATTATAATGGACTTAGAAACAACTGACTTGAGTATGTTAGCTGACATATAATAAATTATGTTTGAACATATATATGAAAAGCAATGACTTCTATAAATCTAGAAAGCTTTTAAATATTATTATTAAATCCCTAATATAAAAAAGAAATGTGGTATGAATGCCAATGAGACAACTTCTCACAAGAGACCAGATGGCACTGAAATTAACAACTATAGGTCACTGTATGGCCTTCAACAATGAGCAAAGCCCATACAGCATAGTTAATAGCTATTACAGAACATCTGTTTAAGTGTTGTAACACATAAACACATTTGGAACTTATTGCATTCTAGATAATAAAATACAGAAATGTTGGGAAAATGCACACAAGATAACAATCAAATTATATAATTTATCTAGATCAATGACATATATATCATATCACAATTACTTTCTTAATGCATGACAGTCTTAAAATTCTGCTATTCACATCAATATACTACAATGATTTTTCTTCTTCTTGAGCATGCTAAATTTCGTAGTAAAATGAATTTTCTTTTTTTTTCTTACAGTTAGGCAAAATGTTATTCCTCATATAACTCAGATAGCCGCCGTAGAACATGATACTGGCAGCCAGTTTTCCTGTTATGTGGTACCAAAAGCTCCAATGTCATCAGGAGCTGAAGACATAACAGGAATTATGTGGGATGGGACGAACCTGAGACTAAATGGCAAAGTTGTTGCTGCATTACCAATATTTGAAGCGCTCAGTAATTTTTTCTTATGGCTGCAGAAATTCAATAATGCTATTCTTATTGCCCATAATGGAAAAAAGTTTGACTTTCGTGTTTTGTCAAATGCAGCTGACAAATGTAAATTATTCAATCTGTACTTGGAAAGCTGTGTTGGCTGTATTGACAGTATTGCTGTTATGAAATCCAAGATTCCAAAACTTCCAAAATATTCTCAACCCTACTTGGCAGAACATGTTTGCAATAAAAATTATAATGCACATAATGCACTGGACGACGTGTCAATGTTAAATGAAATATTAAAAGCAGCAAAGGTTTCTTCAGTTGACCTCTTAAAGCATACATACTCACCTGGTGATCATTTGCTACAAGAAAACTTTAATATGAATAAGCTTAAGAATTTACCCAGCCTGCATTTTTTAATTGGTCAGGGTGTGGTGAAAATGACCACTGCAGAAAATATTTCAGGATCTGGTTTAAATTTTGAACACTTGAAACTTATCTGGAAACGTGAAGGTGAGGATGGACTTTCAAATGTTTTATCTGCCAAAAACAGTATTGGTAAACCAAGAGTTTCTAGCGACAAAAAACTTGTATGCTCATTTGTTCAGAAGCTGTCTCAGCTTTTTGCAGACACATCATTTGACTAATTTATATACTTTTAAACACAAAATTGATGTTATACATGTAGTTCCATTTTTTCAAGTGACATATCTCTATAGAAAAAGAAGTCAAAATAATGTTATGCCATTTTGGGAATAATGTGACAATTAAGACAAAATATAAATTATTTTTGCAAAAAAGATTGTAAATGCTGTATTTTACGAAAGTTTCAACTAATTTATCTTGACTAGTGACAATTTTAAAAACGTTTTGTAATATTAATTCTCTCTTATATATGAATGAATAATAGGATATCTTTGGATAGGATTTGGTATATGAGCATGCATTGCAAGTTCCTCATGTCTATGAAATAGTTGTTACTTGACATTGACCAAATTTCATGGATCAGTTAACTTATTTAATCATTATTAATGATCAAGTCCATATATCAGATACAAAATGCAATATTTGGTATATTACAGGATTGATCATGATCTCATTTTCATGGTTTATTGATCAATGTTAATTTTTTCATGGTTTTTTTTCTTTCAATTACTAGTTGGTAATAGCTAATTAGGTAAACTATATTTAATTTGTTTACATGTTGTTTGTAAGGTGTATATATCTGATCTGACCTTGACTTTATTTTAATGGTTCATTGTTCAATGTGAACCATATCTGTTGTATGTAATAAGTGTGGTAAAGTGTGTATGTCCATTTTGGCAAGTGTATTCTTATCTTGACCTGATTTTCACAGATAAGTTATCCTTGTTAATCTTTAGTATTTAGTATGTATTTACCTCTTGTTTCGCGTGTCAATGTGCTGGAGTGTTTTTGAAAATAAAGCATATTGTATTGTATTGTATTTAAAGTTTGGCTAATTTCTCAGATAATATTAGTGATAGTGTAGTGACATATTGGTCTGTCTTGATCTCATTGTGTGGTTCATTAGTAAAAGAAAGATCAGTTTTGGTGATGTGTTTTTTTCTAAACCAAATTTCTTGTATGAAATGATTGTCAAGCCTACATGTATCTATCTCACCTTGATCTCAAATTATACATTGATCCTTGGAATGCTTATTTAATGTTTTACTTTTTCTGTAATATTCTTTTTTAACTTCAACATAAGGTATGACATTTCAGTGCGTCCTCTCTTGTAATCTTTCTTTCTTTATTTTTCTTAACTGAAGATTTATTTGTATTCAATCAGAATTTCCTTTACTGACATATTTCATGATAAAAATGACCATATTTATTTGTATCTTCTGAACCATCATGACCATGTTATACCATGTATACTTTCTTTTTAAAAAAATCATGATAATGTGCTAATAAATATTGAAATGGGATTGAGTTTATTGAATTTCATTATAGAAGATATCTATGTTTTACTTTGTGCATGAAGGAGTATAAACCAGATCAAAAATATTTCAAGGGAGATAATTGACCTATCTGAGTTCAATGTTGGAAAGGAATGATGGGTATCCTTTAGTGAGCTCTAGTTAATGCTGGTATGAAATCAAAGAATAGGCATCCTCTGCATTCAATAAAGCCTGATGCTGTTTATGTGATTTCTGGTGTTACACATTTGACAAAATCGGAAATATGTAGCAAAACCATAAATATTGTCTATGATTACATTCTTCAAAAACCATAAACAAATGACTTTACCACTACAAAACACAATATTCATTTTTCACATACATATACAAATATGAAATATATCCATGCATGTATTTTTACCATGTTGCTAAAATAAATGTTTTACCAATAGGTCCTATTCGATGATATTCATTCAATAGATGAAGGACAGGCTTCAACCCTTAGCTCAAAGGGTCAAATTTCACGGGCATAAAGAAATGAAATAAAATAAATATGTATACTAAGTACTATACTTTTAATTCATCCTACTTTTAACATGTTTCAATTACCTACTCTCAAAGAAATTAGCAAACGGAGGGAATTGTCTAATTTCTAGTCCTGAAATTACCTTGACCTTTGACCTTTTGACCTCAAGGTTGAAGGTAATTCTTTATCTGTTGCATATAATAAAATTATCATAATTAACAAATGTAATACAAGGTTACAGTACTTAAAGGTAGGTTTACTTTTTGAAAATTTAACAAAAAAGGAGGTCACTGTCTAATTTTAGCTCCTAAAATTACCTTGACCGTTGACCTGTTGACCCCTAAAGGTTGAAATCAATCCTTGATGTTTAGAATATCATCAAATGGTCATTATTAACAAAGATAATGAAGATTATGGCACCAATAGGTTGATATACTTTTGAAAATTTACCAAAAAAGGAGATTGTTGACTTATTTTTGCTTTAAAAAATGACCTTGACCTTTGACCTTTAGAACTTTACATACCATAAACATCAGAATTTATTCTAATTATAAGTAAATATGAAGTATGGTGACTTTTAATAAAGATTTACATGAATTATACCAAAAAAACAGCAGAACTCTGAAATCCAGTATCCATTTAGAAACTATGACCTTGACACTATAAATCAAAATTTCTCTAAATTGGTACGGTAAAAGTTTCTAAAATTTTTTTTTAGGCTGGAACAATATGTAAAGTTAATTTTAGTGTCAATTTTGAATGCTCAGTTAATATATTTATTTTTGAATTGGTAAAGATATAAGATTGACAAATTTTAGACTTTTCTCCTTTTTCTATTATTAGTAACAATAACATAGTTCTAAAAATAGAATTGCAAAAATACAAATTATTTTTTTTGTTTTATTTGACAAGCTTAAATGTAAGGTTCCTTTTGAAAGATAGATTAGTAAATTATACTACATAGGTTTTTTAAAGTTACATACTTTTTATACCCCTAATTTGGCATTTGAGGACAAAAAAGGGGGGGCACTGTAACCCAGATCTGTTGTTAACCACAAATATTTTGCGGATTTTTTTTTTATAGTAAGAACTCTTAGACCCCCCTTCTTACATTCCTTGATAAAAATGTGAACTATCTTGCATGTTGTTTATTTTCTAATTATGGGTCGGATACCTTAATACTAACTCTGAGAACACTTCAATTTCATTTTACCTTTGAAATTACTCTATTTTTGAACTTCAGTTTAGAAAGTTTTCTGACTCCTGTTTATATCCGACTTTGTTTAATACATGCAATTATTGTACATATGTGAATAAAATATAGTTTCGTTTGATCATTGTCTGTTGTTCAGCCATAATCTGATATCAGGTATCCCAATGGTCGAATAGGGGCGAAGTACTGGCCGCTACACGTCCCGGAAGGTGTCGTCACCGACCCCCTCCGTTACAATAGATTTTGAGTGTCACGTGATAACCACGTGATAATTTGAGAATGTTATTTTTGAAAACGAAAATTTATATTGTCAACATACTAGCAAAACTAAAAAATATAACAAATTACACTATAAATGAGTCAAAAAGTCTTTTTATTAAAAGTTGAAATTTAAGTATCATTTTTTCATTTTTTTGAAAATACAGCATTAACATACCCGCGTGTGTACCTCAGGTAGACAAAGCCTGCCGAAAGTTTTGATGGTAATACACATCAATATTCATCAGAGTTGGGTGTATGTAAGTTGCATTGGTCTGTACTTGAGGTACATTTGATGCGTACCTGAAGTAGACAAAGCCTACTGAATATTTTGATGGCAATACACATCACTAACATCAGAATTGGATGTATGTAGATTGAGTAGGTCTGTACTTGAGGTACAGTTGATTTGTACTTCAAGTAGACAAAGCTTTCGAAAGTTTTGATGGTAATACACATCAATATACAACAGTGTGAGGTGCATGTAGGTTATATCTATCTTTATAGGAGGTACAGTTGATGTGAACCTCAGATATACAAAGCCTTTCGAAAGTGTTGATGGTAATTCATATCAATATTCATCAGAGTTGGATGTATGTAGATTGAATTGTTTAAAACAAACATGACACAAGGTCCCAAAGTTCCAGTAACAGAAAAGTTTATATGTTTCATTCTTTCATCTCAGTACACGTATTATTCTTATAATTACTTTTGGGAGTCTAAAGCAAATTTTCTAAGTTGGTGCCAAAAGAATCCCTGGTCAGTTATATATATTCTAACACCTCAATCCAACTTGCATTTTGCACTATAACAGCAACATTCTGTTCACCTTAAGGGAATCCGGGTCCGTTCGCCAAAAAACATATTCGCCCCCTTTCACTTTCGCACCCTACACATTCAAACCCAAAGTCCGTTCGCACCCTTTTTATTGGTTTTGTGTTTAATTATTTTGTAATTGAGTTTTGGTAAGTGTCAATTTTCCTTTTGTTTGGTGGTTTTTCGGCAGTAATTGATGGTATCAGTTGATTTTTGGCTTCTTGGAATTCTTCGTTCTTGCTCAGTGTAGAGATGGCCATGGGGTCGGCGCTGTGTGGTATAGGCGGATCCGGGAATGCAGGGGTTCAGAATATCGAAAATAAATAAAGAGCTGCTGAACCAATGCCTCCTATGTTTTGTGCTGGTAGAGTTCCCTTGAGTTGATACCAGATGGTATGAAGTGTTGTCAAAAATTAAATACCACTAAAATGACAACAACACTTAAGTAAACTTTTTAGACCACTTTGCGGCTGTTTAAATTTCGCGATTTTCAAATTTACTTCATGTATTAAAATAAGATAAGATCAAAGTTTTACAAGTTTTCTGACGATTTATATTCGCGTTATTTTCTATCCGGGAAAATAGATCGCTCGCAACAATTAGTTGGTTTACAGTAATTTACCTATCATTACGTTTGATCTACACTATATGAAATCATTGTTTATTATGTGTCAAAGGTGAATATTTAAGGATTTATAAGACGTCTGTTTTTTCAAAGAAAAGAGGAAAAATAAAATCTGCATGAAGTCATTTATTGAAATTACAATTACCGGTATAATTTGCGTTAAACAGTTAGCAAAATGACTTAACTCTAACTAGAGCATTTTCTGCAAGAAATGTATTTGTTTATTCCCAATTATATTATTATTTAACCGTACAATTTTTTTGAACATGTATATTTAAATACAGGAAATGTATTTTTCCAATGAGAATGAGAATGGTTTGCATAACAAGGAGAAACTTTTTTTAGATGAATCTATTTTTATGCCAGATAGTAATCATCATTTAAATAAATTTAAATGGCACTCCAATTTCAGCTGTTAATGAGATTTGAATTCTTTGCTGGCTATAATTAACAAGATTCAGCTATTCATTTATTTAGGGATTTCCCATATTTTCCCGCTAAATAGCACACTGCTCCCAACAAATGTAAACACACAAATTTTGCATGTGAGCATGATATGTTTGCAGGATTACTGCATTTATTGATTTGATTTGGGTATAGATATTGAATTTAAGGTACAGTAAAGCATTTGCATTAACAGAATAGTTTGCATACAATATTTTTGATTTATTTAAACATGTGCTTCACTGAGCGCAGCTTGATACTACCACAGAGGTCGAACCCTGAAGAGTTGGCACAAATTTGGACACAGTATTCAAGCTTGATGCTGTCTGAATTATTGAAGATTTCTTCTTGAAACTTTTCAAAAAATTTGAAATTTGAAAAATTTTGAAAAAAAATATGATTCCCTAAAAAAAATTGAAAATAGATTCCCCTCACTTTTGAACTCCCCCCCCCCCCCACCTTTGGAGCAATTACCCCCAACCTCAATCCCAGCCTTCCCTTTAAAGTAAAATTTTAGAGAGATTCATACACTTAAACACAAGTTATTGTCTGGAAACTAGAAAAATGCTATTTTTTGGTTCTTAATACCTGCATGTTTGTGGCAATTACCTCCAAACTAAATCCCAGCATTCACTTTGTGATACTGTATATTCAGAAATTATTGTTATGTTTTTATTATTGCGAAAAATGAGACAGAATTATACATTGTAATCGCAATAGTTTAAACTGGCATTTTGAAATTACAGGATTTTTCTCAACATCGCAAAAATTAAAATCACAATTTCGTCTTAAATGACAAAATCGCAATAATTTCTGTACTTACAGAATAATGGAACCTTGTGGTACAATGTCAGAGAGATCCATACACTTACACAGTCACACTAGTTATTGTCTGAAAACTACAACTAGAGGCTCTTGATAGAGGCTCTTAAGAGCCTGTGTCGCTCACCTGTATCTACTGTGGTTTTGGAAATCATGTAAATGAGGTTAAATCATAATAAATAGTATTAAATACCCCGATAATGATTGAGACCAAGTTTGGTTTAATTTGGCCCAGTAGTTAAATCAAAAGCAGGTCATCCAAGTTTAGTCTTACAATAGTTACTGAAGACCCCTTATCATTATTTAAATTAGTGTTCAAGTTGTGACCATTTGAAATTGTTTTTTAAAGGAAAAGTCCAAAAACTTTTTACTATAATCATATCGGAAACCCTTAAAATATAAATCATACATTTTAATTTTTAAAAGTTGCACGACTGAGTACTTTCCTTTCTGAATTATTAGTTGGTTAAAAGCTACACCATAAGTTGTCGATGCACTTTAAATTCCATTATTAGTTGATTAACGAACAATACTTAAAATGAGATTAATCCACTCCCAGCATGCAAAAAGACTTAAACTACGTCACAGAAGTCAGGAAGTTCAAATAAATAAAATCAATAATTCCCAATTTTCTTCTTTATTCGTGTTCATATCCCGTTAAAACTTGGTGAATATGTTGTTTGGTATTATGAACATAATAAGATAAGTAAAAAATCGTGAATTTTCCCTTAAACAATTTTCCCGTTGACTTCCATATATAGTAAACCTCTATGTTCTATTTTTAGCCATGGCAGCTATGTCGGATAAGTTTTTCAATCAAAATACCTAACTGAAATTGTGGCTAAGTTTAATTCTTGTATGTATGGTTAGGGGAAAACAGGTTTACAAATAAATAAGGTGTTTACTGTAAATATACTTTTATATGTCAGGGCTGGGCTGATAGATGTTACATGATGGTAATTTTTATACAAGAACGGTAAAAGTGACGCCACAAAAATTGAAACATGATCTGTGTTTATGTGCATATAAGAGGGGCGAAAGATACCAGAGGGACATTCAAACTCCTAGATCAAAAATAAACTGACAACGCCATGGCTACAAAAGAGAAAGACAAACAGACAAACAATAGTACACAAAACACAACATAAGATTCATAACATTTGGTTGAGGCAAACTAAAGTAAGAGAAGGGATACCAAAAAAGTCAACAATTTTTCCATTTGTAGAAGGGCATAACTTTAGAACAGTAAAAGTGACGCCACCAAAATTCAAACTTGATCTGTGTTTTGTGGTAATAAGCATTGTGTATAAATTTCATAACATTTCGTTGAGGCAAACTAAAGTTAGAGAAGGGAAACCAATTTTGGGACGGACGTACAGACGGACAAGGGTAAATCGCAATACCCCCTCTGCTACGGCGGGGGCATAAAAATTGATCTGCACTGATTTTTCAAACTTGTTCTAGACATTGCTGACCTTCGATATAAATTCTATAAATATCTTGCAAGAATAGTACACAGGAGAGCACTTACAAGACTGGATGGATGCAGGGTATTTCTATGTCCCTTGCAATGTGCCAAACAGGGATGATAAGTAATGGATAATAGATGAATTTCACCATTCTTGCATTTTCTAGTACATTTCCTAAATCACAATAAAGTTAATATATATACATATCTATATATCTAGCTCTGAAAATAACTCTGATGCTGTATAAATAAACTTTTTGTTACTTTGTTCTTGAATTACAAAATGTTGTGGCAACAATTTCACTAAGATTTTGTACTAAAAAATAAATGTATTTTAAGAGATTCCACCTCTATATTCATTACTATGAATCAACTTTGGTATTCACTTTAGCTTTGATAGGGTGAGCAGATTCTAGTAACACAAAAGGCAGATTATACTTTTGGTATTCCTAATCTTTGTCCTAATCTTTGTCGGTTTCCTAAACGTAGAAAAGCTTTTATCAGCTGGCTCCTCTCCCTTGCCTTTAATATATCATAAGGTCCAATGAAATGCAGAGTAGCTTTGTCTTCTGGACCTAATTTATCTTTGATATGAGTACAATACCTGGGTGATGTAGACAGGCATGTTATCAGTATCTGAAAAGAAAAATCAGTTATACTTAATTAGTATACCACTAGAAAGTTACTTGTTACCTGCCCAAGAGATGGTATAAAAGACACTTTAAACTGATATTTGTGAATATAGCACACTGGAAAAAAAGTAGAAGTACCCAGTGATCTTGCTCCACAAAATGATACCCCTTCCCCTTGCAAAGTCCATGATTTGCTAAGGGGAAACCCTAAAAATAATTTTAATAAAAAAATTAAAGAACCTCACATACCCCACACCCCCACATTGTCACTTGACAAACAAAATCTCACCAGATTCCTAAGTTCAAAGACTCATAACTCTACAAAAGTCAACTGATAAAAATTTTCTTGTGGATATGCACAATTAACATATTATGTCCTCATAAACTACAAAGTTTCAACTGTTGCAGTGGTATAATTAGGCCAAAATTCTAAGTTCTAAGGGGCATAACTCCTAGAAAAAAAACTGAATCGTAATTTCCTGTCGATAAGCACATCTACATAGTATGTCCTTATTATCTACAAAGCGTCATGAAATTTTGTTGTGTGGTTTCAGAGAAGTTGCGATGACAAACTGTTGCAGTAGTATATTTTGGCCAAAATTCTAGGTAAAAGGGGCATAACTTCTAGAAAAAAATTGAATCGTAATTTCTTGTCGATATGCACATCTACATAGTATGTCCTTATTATCTACAAAGTGTCATGACATTTTGTTGTGTGGTTTCAGAGAAGTTGCGATGACAAACTGTTGCAGTAGTATATTTTGGCCAAAGTTCTAGGTAAAAGAGGCATAACTTCTAGAAAAAAATTGAATCGTAATTTCTTGTCGATATGCACATCTACATAGTATGTCCTTATTATCTACAAAGTTTCATGAAATTCTGTTGTGTGGTTTCAGAGGAGTTGCGATGACAAACTGTTGCAGTAGTATATTTTGGCCAAAATTCTAGGTAAAAGGGGCATAACTTCTAGAAAAAAATTTAATCTTAATTTCTTGTCGATATGCACATCTACATAGTATGTCCTTATTATCTACAAAGTGTCATGAAATTTTGTTGTGTGGTTTCAGAGAAGTTGTGATGACAAACTGTTGCAGTAGTATATTTTGGCCAAAATTCTAGGTAAAAGGGGCATAACTTCTAGAAAAAAATTGAATCGTAAATTCCTGCCGATATGCACATCTGCATAGTAAGTCCTTATTATCTACAAAGTTTCATGAAATTCTGTTGTGTGGTTTCAGAGAAGTTGGGATGACAAACTGTTGCAGTAGTATATTTTGGCCAAAATTCTAAGTTAAAGGGGCATAACTCCTACAAAAAAAAAAATCGTAATTTCCTGTCGATATGCACATCTACATAGTATGTCCTTATTTGTTGTGTGGGGTATAATAAACTGCTGACACAGAGAAATGTCTTGCTGTCAGCAGAAAATTCTGAAAAAGACAATTTGAGGGACAGCAGCATTGACAATTAATACAAAGTCGCTAGACCATGACATAGGGGCAGGGCATCCAAATAATTAAACTGATTTGTACTGATAGTAATGCAATTTTATAGAAAATATCATTTATCTATCAAAAGGGATCATTAATTTTACTGGACTGAAAGTGTTGATCATTTAATAGTTGATCGAAACATTTTAATCAATTAGCTACATTTGTATATATTAACATTACCTTTGTCTCATGGAGCAAAAGGCCAAGACATTCTTTTTTGAAGCAAGAATTGCCTAGTCCAATGATCAGCTGTCCAACATGTTGGCTAAATCCTCTTATCTTTGATGGATCCATAGTTTGATCAACTAATGAATCATAGGTTGAAACTTTAACCTAAGAACAAGGAAAACCATATAGGACCCACTAATTCATAATTAATAACTACTGTACATTCAGAAATTATTGCAAGGTTTCTTTATACAAATAATTTGACTGGTTTAATATCGCAATAATAACTAGAGGCTCTTAAGAGCCGGTGTTGCTCACCTTGGTCTATGTGTTGCAGTGCATATTAAACAAAGGACACTCTACATTATTTAAGACAAGAATAGAATTCATGACAAAACTCTCTGTTTTTGTGTCAGTGACTTGTTTGTAGAACTTACTTTACTAAACATTCTTGCTTACAGTTATCTCTATCTATAATGAGCTTGGCCCAGTAGTTTTAGAGCAGAAAATTTTTGTAGAAGATTAACTCCTGAAGTGGTCAATTGACAATTTTGATCATGGTGACTTATTTGTAGAGCTTACTTTGCTGTTTACAGTTTATCTCTTTCTATTATAATATTCAAGGTTATAACGAATAAACTGCTTCGCTGAGCGCAGCTGGATACGCCCCCAGAGGTCCAACCCTGAACAGTTGGGGCAAAAATGGACACAATATTCAAGCTTGATACAGGTCTGAAATTGGATTGTAATTAAATATTTGACATATTATAGGTTTCTGAATAAATGTAGCCAAAGAACTTGGAATTGGTTATATGAATAAAACCCCAAAACTCGGAAACGGTAATTCTGAAATTTATAAAAAATGAAAGGGAGCTCACGTCAATAGATATAAACAATTCACCAAAGTTTCATGCATATTGGTTAAAGCTTTTTTGAGTTAATGTCCGACATGTTGACGAAGGACAGACGGTCAACGGTATACCATAATACGACCCGTAAACGGGCATATAAAAACTGCAAAATTTCCTTAAAATTAACAATTCAGGGGCAGCAACCCAACAACAGGTTGTCTGATGCATTTGAAAATTTCAGGGCAGAAAGATTTTTACCTGATGAACAATTTTACTCCTTCTCAGATTTGCTCTAAATGCTTTAGTTTCAGATATATAAGCCAAAAACTGCATTTTACCACCAGGTTCTATTTTTAGCCATGGCAGCCATCTTGGTCAATGGACGTGGTCATCGGATACATTTTTTAAAGAAGATACCCTAAGCATAATTTAGGCCAAGTTTGGTTTAATTTGGCACAGTAGTTTCAGAGGAGATTTTTGTAAAAGACTACAATAAAATGCTCCACTGGGCGCAGCTTGATATGACTGCAGAGGTCGAACCCTGAACAGTTGGGGCAAGTATGGACACAACATTCAAGCTTGATACAGCACTGAATTTGGATTGTGATTAAATATTTGACATAGCATAGGTTTCTGACACAGAATGAATGTGCTCTAAGAACTTAAATTTTTTTAATTTACCTATTCAAACCATATCATTATTATTTGCTTTTATATATAAATCAGAAATAACCAATTTAAAATGGAAAATTTTAAAGAAAAAAAAAGTTTAAAAAAATCCCCCCCCCCCCCTAATTTTGTGAACCCCCTTATGATTCATCACCCCCAAACTCAATCCCAGCCTTCCCTTGTGGTATGGTACCTTGCAGTACAATTTCATAGAGATCCATACACCTGAACACAAGTTATTGTCTGGAAACTAGAAAAATGCTTGTTTTTTGGCCCCTTTTTGGCCCCATATTCGTAAACATTTAAAGCAATTACCCCCAAACTCAAACCCAGCTTTCCCTTTGTGATATGGAACCTTGTAGTACAATTTCATAAAGATCCATACACTTACACACAAGTTATTGTCCTGACTCTAGAAAAATGCTTGTTTTTTTACCCTTTTTGGCCCCTAATTTCTAAAATTTTGAAGCAATTACCCCCAAAATCAATCCCAGCCTTCCCTTTGTGGTATGGTACCTTACAGTATTATTTCAGAGAGATCCAAACACTTGAACACAAGTTATTGTCTGGAAACTAGAAAAATGCTTATTTTTGGCCCCTTTTTGGCCCCTTATTCTTAAACATTTGGGCAATTACCCCCAAACTCAATTCCAGCTTTCCCTTTGTAATATGGAACCTTGTAGTACAATTTCAGAAAGATCCATATACTTACACACAAGTTATTGTCATGAAACTAGAAAAATGCTTGTTTTTTGCCCCTTTTTTAGCCCCTAATTCCTGAAATTTTAAGGCAATTACCCCCAAAATCAATCCAAACATTCCCTTTGTGATATGGAACCTTGTGGTACAATGTCAAGAGAGAGCCATACACTAACACACAAGTTATGTCAGGAAGTTACAAAAATGCTTATTTTTGGCCCCTAATTCCTTAACTGTTTGTACCATAATCCCCAAAATCAATCCCAACCTTCCTTTTGTGGTATCAAACCTTATGGTAAAATTTCATAGAGATCCATTCACTTAAACTAAAGTTAGAGTGTGAAAACCAATGGGTCTTCGGACGACGACTACGTCATACCAATATATATATACGACCACAAAATTTTTTTGCGGTCGTATAAAAATTTACGAAAAATTGTGAAAAAATTACTTTAAAGGGCAATAACTCTTTTTGGGGTGAATTGACAATTTTTGTTATGTTTGACTTATTTGTAGAGCTTACTTTGCTGAACAATTTTGCTGTTTACAGTTTATCTCTATCTATTATAATATTCAAGATAATAACCAAAAACTGCAAAATTTCCTTAAAATTACAAATTCAGAGGCAGCAACCCAACAACGGATTGTCTGATGCATCTGAAAATTTCAGGGCAGATAGATCTTGGCCTGATGAAAATATTCACCCCATGTCAGATTTGCTCTTAATGCTTTAGTTTCAGAGATATAAGCCAAAAACTGCATTTTACACCCATGTTCTATTTTTAGCCATGGTGGCCATCTTGGTTGATGGGCGGGGTCATCGGATAGTTTTTTTTATAACAAGATACCCTTTGGGCCAGTTGAGCTAAAAATTGCATTCTGATATCTGATACATAGTTCTGTATGCAGATTTCTTAAGTCTAGTCTTGTAAGTGCTCTCCTGTGTACTATTCTTGCCAAATATTTAAAGAATTTATATCGAAGGTTTATATCAGATGGCTTAAAATTTCTCCACTGATTTTTTTCAAAAAACTAAAATCCATGAACATGTATTGTAGCTTTTGCTCATACCACATGTACCATGAAAATATAAGTACTTTCACAGTTTTTGAGTTATATGTTTTACAATTGGAAATGAAAATTAATTGTTGACACACAAGCCTGAATTTTTTTTACTTTATTTATATATGAAGAAGTACCTCTGCAACTGTCATTATCTGTATCTGTATTACATGAGGCATTTCATTTGATGAAATTCTGAAAGTTAAGTCTGGAACTGCCACAACACGTACATCCTTGATCATGGTTTCCTCGACCAATCCTATACTACAAAAAGAACCATTTTCAAAATTAACCTTTCATCATTTTCATATACAGGGTACCAGGATTTGATAATTTAAGTCGAGTCAATCGATTGCGATCTTGTTTTAATCAGTTATTTAAGGTGGTTACAATATTTCATGGATTTTAAATATGTCAAGGGCTAAATATTTTTGTGAGGTTTTTTGTTCATGCTTTTCTTGTCACTGATTTTGATCTTCCTTAATGTTTATAGGACAAGGTACAATTTGGGTTAAAATTTTCCTTAACATAAACTGTAATCCAATGAAATATTTGGCTTCTATTCTTGTATGAAATATTTGCCTTTCATTGGTTACACAACCATAAATAGAGGCTCTAAAGAGCCTGTGTCCCTCACCATGGTCTATGTGCATATTAAACAAAGGACACAGATGGATTCATGACAAAATTGTGTTTTGGTGATGGTGATGTGTTTGTAGATCTTACTTTACTGAACATTCTTGCTGCTTACAATTATCTCTATCTATAATGAACTTGGCCCAGTAGTTACAGTGGAAAATATTTTGTAAAAATTTACAAAAATTTACAAAATTTATGAAAATTGTAAAAAATTGACTATAAAGGGCAATAACTCCTTTAGGGGTCAATTGACAATTTTGGTCATGTTGACTTATTTGTAGATCTTACTTTGCAGTACATTATTGCTGTTTACAGTTTATCTCTATCTATAATAATATTCACGATAATAACCAAAAGCTGCAAAATTTTCTTAAAATTACCAATTCAGGGGCAGCAACCCAACAACGTGTTGCCTGATTGGTCTGAAAATTTCAGGGCAGATAGATCTTGACCTAATGAACAATTTTATCCTGCAAGATTTGCTCTAAATGCTTTGGTTTCAGAGATATGAGCCAAAAACTGCATTTTACCCTATGTACTATTTTTTAGCCATGTCAGCCATCTTGGTTCGCGGGCGGGGTCATCAAACACATTTTTGAAACGAGATACCCTTATGATGATTGTGGTTAAGTTTGGTTAAATTTGTCTAAGTAGTTTCAGAGGAGAAGATTTTTGTAAAAGATTACAAAAATTTATGAAAAATGGTTAAAAATTGACTATAAAGGGCAATAACTCCTTAAGGGGTCAACTGACCATTTTGGTCAAGTTGACTTATTTGTAGATCTGTCTTTGCTGAACATTATTGCTGTTTACAGTTTATCTCTATCTATAATAATATTCAAGATAATAACCAAAAACAGCAAAATTTCCTTAAAATTACCAATTCAGGGGCAGCAACCCAACAACGGGTTGTCCGATTCATCTGAAAATTTCAGCGCAGATAGATCTTGACCTGATAAACAATTTTACCCCATGTCAGATTTGCTCTAAATGCTTTGGTTTCAGAGATATAAGCCAAAATCTACATTTTACCCCTATGTTCTATTTTTAGCCATGGCGGCCATCTTGGATGGTTGGCCGGGTCACCGGACACATTTTTAAACTAGATACCCCAATGATGATTGTGGCCAAGTTTGGTTAAACTTGGCCAAGTAGTTTCAGAGGAGAAGATTTTTGTAAAAGACGACAGATGCCAAGTGATGGGCCAGGTGAGCTAAAAAGACAGTGTCTTAATACAATCATACAATTGATAAGACCTAGGTACGACCTATAAAATGGTGAACTGCAAGATATTGTGTTTTGTGGTAATAAGCATTGTGTATAAGCTTCAACACATTTGGTTGAAACAAACTAAAGTAAGAGAACGGAAACCAACTTTGGCAGACGTACAGACGGACAAGGGTAAAACTTAATGCCCCCTCTGCTACAGCAAGGGCATAAAAACTTGTTAAGAGTATTCCAAATGTGTCCATATGGAGACACTGAACTGCAACAGATTTTAAATTTGTTACTAAAGAGCCCTTTTGTGAATGCCCAATTTTGTCCACTTAAAAAACACACCAAAATGTGTCTATATGAAGTGAAAACATCCATTGTTTATGAATGCTTATCATGTCAATATTTTTAAATCACTTAAACCTGTCGAGCATTATTAAATATTGATTCGTATTCACATATATGTTGTTTACAAATCCAATCAATATTAATAAAGGAACAGTAGTTTTGTTTTGTTGTTGTTAAAATGGGACAGTAACTATATAATCATGATAATAGCCCAGATACCATTTATGTAGGAAGCAGGCCATGCGATATACCCTCCTATATTATTAAGATATTTAACGTTTGGCATCACTGGGGTATATTTGTGCAAAAAAAGTTCACTTATAATTAATAAACGATAAATTTAACTGTACAAAACTAATCAATTACAATTTTTATGTTCATTCTAGGTATGCATGACATATTTGCCACTGGACATTAAGCAACCAAGAGTTAAATTATGCGTTGCAAATTAACAAACCGCGTTGCACAAACTTATGCTAATCAAAGCATTGTCAATGTTGTGATCCAGCCATATTCATAGCTAGTCTGATATTCTTCTAACCATACTTTTTTTAATATTTTTTCTCTTTTCATTTCCAATCTTACTATAAAATTTCTGTGTTATTGTCCAAATGTAGGGAATTTCACAATATTGATGCAAATATTGATATATTTATATATTGATATTTCAATTTTAGACTCTGTCAGATTTTTTTTTAATAAATGGTGGTACAACAGGTCATAAGATATTAACTGTGGTGAATTAAGACTGGGGTTGTTTCCAATTAATACTTACACCTTTGAGTGTAATTATTTGAAAATCATGACATTTGATAATCATACTGACTCTTACTTGCCTATGGAAAGAATTGGAGTTATACCATTTCAAAGTGTGGGAATCAACTTAGATCTATTAATACACATGTTGACCCAAATTTCGTTGAATAACAACTTACACAAGCATGAGATACTTATATAAAACAAAATTCTTATCAACTGATTCAATTGATGTACAAATACTTTTTCAAAATAATTCATAAATAGTAAATCATTATAAATTTTGATTTACAAAGGAACTATATGCAAGTGTATATCTAAAATAAAAGGGTTGTTCGTCCAATCTTTTCTAAATTCAAGGGCAAATAAAATGTCAAAAGTTGGCAGTTGATGATTAAAATGGCGTAGAAAGATTCTACAAATCATAAAAACACATTATAAGTTTCATGATATGTCTTCAACTTAGTATTCTGCACCATCTCCAACACCAGAGTGATCTCATAAATCCAGCATGGCTGAATCAATAAAACCACTGCAAGCAAAACGCATTTTTATTGTGCCATTCTTATTCTTATCTGGTGTCTATTTGAAAGCAGAAGTCATTGATATCATCTTTCACTGTGGATAGACAGGATAATGTTCCATGTCTTGGGCATTCGTCTTTACCAAACAGAATACCTTTATTTCCTCCAGATGTCGTTTGATCTGTTTTAGAATCCTGCAACCAAAACCAGACGTCTTTAATCATGTTTTCAAAAATTAAATTGCCATAAAAGTTATTGCCTTTACTGAGGACATATTATTGCTAAAAGTTTTGAGATGTTCTGGTGTTTTAAAGTGGACACGCTTTGCAAATAATAATAATTGAACACGTTTGGATCATTTAGGATTTTGAGGACACGTTTGGGCATTGTTGGGGAGATTTACACTTTTGGAAGTGTTACATATATCATGTCTGTCTGAATTTCTAAATTATAAAGAAATAACATTTTCATTCCACTAATTAAGCTTGCTCATGTTGTTTCATTTCTTGTTGTAGCAAGATGTTGGTAAGGAATCTTACTGCTATTCTCAATTTAAAAAAATATCTTACTGGTTTTACATGTATGTACATGTATTGTAACACAATAGTCCAGCACCCTGAAAAGTCAGTCCTCATTCTGCAGTATGTTAAGGTTAAGCACAAAGTGGTTAAAGTGACAGTCTTGTCAATAGTCATGATAGTAATGGTCAAAATTTATTTTCACCATATTTTTTAAAGAATTTACCTTCCCTTTAGGTTACACATTCTGCAAAACTTCTCCAGCATTGTTGTGAACCTCATTTCTTCCACTGTTCTAGAAGTCAACAACAAATCATAAAGTATTTCTTTTAGGTCATTTTGAAAGTCATGTCTTCCAGCTTCAGTATGATGTATCAAAACTCTGAAAAAAAAATCCCAATTATTTATATAAGAACTGGACACTGATTAGAGGTGCATAGAATCTGCTGTCGATTTGGAAACTTGTTCTATAATCTATTATTAAGTCAGACTTGGTGTCTATTTGAGTCGTACCTGTACATATATGCAAAATCAAATAAATGGGGAATATGTCCATGGGACACAGATGATGCCCCCGCTAGCATATCATATAAAGTTATAAAGGGCAGGGTTTCCCCGAGTCAATTATTTTTTTCGCCAACTTACATAAATATATTTTTCGTTTAAAATTTTCCTTCTTTCTAACCCCCCCCCCCCCCCATTTACTTTTTAAAAGATACTGTAAAAATAGCAATATAGAAATCCTAATTTTGACTTCTGGGACACAAGATTCATCTTCAAAAGTTTATCGGATATATATTTCCCTTCCATTTGAAGGATAAAGACTAAAGGCAGAGACTTTTCTTACTTTTCAACAGGTTTGGAACAACCCTCCAAATGTGGGATATCCCTTAAATAAGGGACTGTCCCTCAGACAAGGGATCATTTTGCTGTTGTAGAAAGGTAAAAAGAAAAATTTAGCTTTTTTTTAACTTAAAAGGGGAAAAAATCATTATATTTGGAACAACTTTTCTTAAAGAGGGGTCCACTTATTTTTAAAAATAAAGAAGATACATGTATAAGTCCAGAAATATTACAAAATTCTTGGACATGTTTTGATCATATAATACCAGATAGTTGTATAGTTCTTTGGGAAAAATTTCTTCAAATGATATGAATATGTGCCCTTTTGTACTAAGAAGTGGTTTTTACAACAAAAATTTTTTTTTTTATCACTTGAAATTGATCCCTGATTTAAGGGATAGTCATTACATTGAAGGGTTACTTATTTGAGGGGTTGTTCCCAACCTGTTGAATATATTTCTTCATAACGACAGTTTTCTTTTCCGGACCATCGTAAATGAAAAAGTTGAGACGTAAAAATATGCTTGAAACACGTGCTTCGCCAAAACGAAAAATAAATAAGATGGATGAAATCAAATCATTATATATATTTCTTTCGCCAAATTCTTTCGCAAATGATGAATTTTAATCGCCACAATTTTTATTTTTTTGCAAAATGCGAAAATGGTGAACGCCAGCGGTAACCTTGAAAGGGACATAACTGAAGAACAGTAAAAGTGACGCTACTCAAATTTGTACTTGATCTGAGTTTTGTGGTTATATGTATTGTGTATAAGTTTTATAACATTTCGTTGAGGCAAACTGAAGGTAGAGAACGGAAACAAAAAATTCAGCAATTATTCCATTTGTAAAGGGGCATAACTCTAGAACAGTAAAAGTGACACCACCAAAATTCAAACTTCATCTGTATTTTGTGGTATTAAGCATTGTGTATAAGTTTCATAACATTTGGTTGAGGCTAACTTTAGTTAGAGATCAAATGGAAATGAAAACTAGTATTTTTTCCATTTGTAAAGGGGCATAACTCTAGAACAGTAAAAGTGACACTACCAAAACTCAAACTTGATCTGTGTTTTGTGGTAATAAGCATTGTTAATAAGTTTCATAACATTTGGTTGAGGCAACCTAAACTAGATTTGATTTGATTTTTGGTGTTTTAACGCCACTTTTAAGCACCGCTTTTGGGCCAATTTTTATTGATGGAGGGAGCCGGAGTGCCAGGAGAAAACCACCGACCTGTGATAGGAAAACTGACAATCCTAGTCAATTTAGATTGGAGTCGAGTGCACCCGCACAAGCGGGGTTTGAACTCACAACCTCAGTGTTGACTGGCTAGTGATTACAGTAGTAACTACTTAGACCACTCGGCCACTGAGGCCCCTCCTAAACTAGAGAACGGGAATGAAAAATTCAGCAATTTTTCCATTTGTAAAGGGGCATAACTCTAGAACGGTTTGAGTGACGCCACTAAAATTTAAACTTGATCTGTGTTTTGTGGTAATAAGCCTTTTGTAGAAGTTTTATAACATTTGGTTGAGGCAAACTAAAGTTAGAGGACGGAAACCAACTTTGGGACATAAGCCAAAATATTTATCAAATGGAATTTATTTTAATATGTTGCATTAGAATGCAGATATCTGTATTGTATTTCGTTGCTAGGTAAACTCAATTTGTGACAGTCAAATCTACGTTTCACGAAGGCCAAGCTTAAAATACAATACAGATATCTCCCAATTACAGATATTTTAATTTTAATGAGGGCCGGTAAATAATGAAAACTTATAAATGTAAATAAAATGCTCCGCTGGGTGCAGCTTGATCCGACCACAGAGGTCGAACCCTGAACAGTTGGGGCAAGTATGGACACAACATTCAAGCTTGATACAGCACTGAATTTGGATTGTGATTAAATATTTGACACAGCATAGGTTTCTGACACAGAATGAATGTGGTCTAAGAACTTAAAAATATTTTTAATTTACCTATTCAAACCATATATCATTATTATTTGCTTTTATATATGAATCAAAAATAACCAATTTAAAATGGAAAATTTTAAAGAAAAATAATGGAAAAAAAGGAAAAAATAAATCCCTCCCCCAAATTTTTTGAACCCCCTTATGATTCATCACCCCTAAACTCAATCCCAGCCTTCCCTTTGTGGTATGGTACATTGCAGTACAATTTCAGAGAGATCCATATATACACTTGAACACAAGTTATTGTCTGGAAACTAGAAAAATGCTTGTTTTTAGGCCCCTTTTTGGCCCCATATTCCTAAATGTTCCGGGCAATTACCCCCAAAACTCAAACCAAGCTTTCCCTTTGTGATATGGAACCTTGTAGTACAATTTCATAAAGATCCATACACTTACGCACAAGTTATTGTCCTAAAACTAGAAAAATGCTTGTTTTTTGCCCCTTTTTTGCCCCCAATTCCTAAAATTTTGAGGCAATTACCCCCAAAATCAATCCCAGCCTTCCCTTTGTGGTATGGTACATTGAAGTACAATTTCAGAGAGATCCATACACTTGAACACAAGTTATTGTCTGGAAACTAGAAAAATGCTTATTTTTGGCCCCTTATTCCTAAACGTTGATGGCAATTACCCCCAAACTCATTTTCAGCTTTCCCTTTGTGATATGGAACCTTGTAGTACAATGTCAGAAAGATCCAATTTTACACTTACACACAAGTTATTGTCATGAAACTAGAAAAATGCTTGTTTTTTGCCCCTTTTTTGGCCCCTAATTCCTAAAATTTTGAGGCAATTACCCCCATAATCAATCCCAGCATTCCCTTTGTGATATGGAACCTTGTGGTACAATGTCAGAGAGATCCATACACTAACACACAAGTTATGTCTGTAAGTTTTTTGTCCCCTTTTTGACCCCTAATTCCTTAACTGTTGGTACCATTATCCCCAAAATCAATCCCAACCTTTCTGTTGTGGTATTGAACCTTATGGGCTATTTAAAAAAAAATGATGACTTCCCTTTAAACCTTTGTCAGTCTCTTGTATGATACTATATCTGTAATGTTTTTAGGTCAGATAATGTATTATGATTAGTTGGTCCTAACTACCAAAGATAATAGCAGTATGTGCTCTGTTTCAAAAATATTGTCCAAAATTGTACCACAAAATGTCAGGAGTGTAACGCTTTTAGTGTGACATTTAGAAGAAAGCATGTGCATTCATTGATGATATAGAATAAATAAGGGCAGATACAATACCAAACAATATCTTTCATCCAACTATTATATCTTGACTATGATTTCTTGTTCAATTCTTTCATATATTTACATTTTTATGAGCCTCAAAAGGTAAGTCAAATAAGTTTGTGTAAAAAAAAAAATGTTAGTAAAAGTCAATATGCTGCCAGAAAATGTCTTTGTAGGTGAAATAACATGTTTCTGTACATCTTGCACGGTTTATTTTTTTTGTTTAGTATCATAGCTTGGCACCGGTGCATCCAGTTGACCCTGAAGTTCTACTACTGGAATATTATGGTTACAATAAGAGACTACCCAGGTCTGTCAGGAGTGTAACAACTGGGTTAAGATGTATTTTTTTTAGAAACAGTGTTGTTATAGTTGTTGTTTTTTCTTGAATTTCAGTGAACATTACCTGTTACAGTTTATCAGTAACAAACATGCCATTATTATGGCCTTCATTGCTTTTGTATGCTCAATACTTCAATGTCAGGAGTGTAACACAAAAAAATGCCTTATTTCAATCTTATTAGCAAAGGTAAGTGATTGGAAGAAAAACAAGCTGACAATTATTATAAAATGACATTACTACACCTCAGCTTAACACAGAATACAAGTCTACATCATTACTTTTGAAATTTTTGAACTAAAATTGCAATTGAACTAGCTTGTTTAAATGTGTTACAGTCCTGACATACAAGTATTGAGCATAAACAAGCAATAAAGGCCATAATAATGGCATGTTTGTTACTGAAAATATGCAACAGATGGTGTTCACACTCAAATTCCAGAAAAGAAAACCAATAATAACAACATTGTTTCTATAAAAAATAACATGAATGTTACACTTAAAACATTTTAAAGCGTTACACTCCTGACATTTTTGGGTACATTTTTGGACAATTTTTAATATACAGAGCACATACTGCTACCATCTTTGGTAGTACGAACAAACTTATCATAATACATTATCTGACATAAAAACAGCATATATATAGTATCAAACAAGAGACTGAACAAGGTTTAAAGGAAAGACATATCTTTTTTTTTAAATAGACAATTAGCAAAATTTGTAAATATGTAAGAAGTATATAATTTTTTTTAACCTGTTCTTAATTTGCACTAAAATAATATGTGAAATATAAAGACTCTACATGATTTCAGGTCAGATTCAGGTTAAAATATGGTAGCAATAAATTATGGTCAGGAGTGTAACATTTGTTACACTCCTGACAAGTTTCTGATGTAGCTTATCTATAACAAAATTCAACATGATTCTTTATTAAAATAATTGTAACATCTTTACAATGTAATGAGAAAGCCGATCTGTCTTGTAAAAGTGATTTTTCTGCACACTATTCACCAAAGATTCTTAAAAATTAAAGTGTAATTCTCATTAAACATGTTAAAAGTTTGCTCTTTGTTCAGAAATTAAAAAAATATGTAATCAAATATCTAATAAATTTAGTTATTTGTGAGATTGTAAATTTAAAATAGATATCATTACTGATTTTCTAAACATTTCATTGAAAAACAGTCTTACAGTTACTGAAAAAATATGTCAGGAGTGTAACAAAAGGATAAAAAACACATGTTTGTATTTTTTAAATGAAGAAAACTTAGAATTGACTGAAGCAATTGTTGTGAAATTTTCAGAGGATGTAATTAGATCACATATGTTTGCTTCCTTATACTTTTTATATAAAATTAAAGCTTTTGCAAAGAGATGTAAAAACTTTTGAAATAAGATATTAAAGAATACACTAAAAATCGGTGAAATTTACATAATTAAAAAAAAAAACTGTTTATAAGTAAAAAAAAATTGCAGGAAAATCATTTAGTACCTTTATTGCAACAAACAAAAAACTTACATTGATATTTATATTCTTATTTATGTTTGTCAGTTGATATTATTATTTTGTTGTTTCCTTTGAAAAGTGGATGAATTCTTATGAGTAAAATGTTGTTAAAATTTTTGTTTTTATTATTTTGCATTAACCCTTGGTAGTTTTGTAAACTTGAATGTCTCTGGATTAAAGAAAAATGATAGAAAAAAGATAAGCAATGACTTAATTTTTACCATGTTTGTCACACTTTAATTGGCATCATTTTTTTTGAAATAGCCCTTATGGTAAAATTTCATAGAGATCCATTCACTTAAACTAAAGTTAGAGTGCGAAAACCAATGTGTCTTCGGACGATGACGACAACGACGACGACGCCAATGTCATACCAATATACGACCACAAAATTTTTTTTGCGGTCGTATAAAAATGGAAAAAAAATGATAACATTTGTCATTTCCATGTGTAAGGGCAATAACTCCCATAAGAAGTTGTCTGACAGTTTTACAGCTGTGAGGTTTAATTATGCATACAAATTTTCCAAAATGCTAAAATTATCACTGATACCTTTATCTTACATTCATTTAGAGTATTTTCCTGAAGAAATAACTGTGAAGAACTTCTTAAAAGCAATCGTGCTTTGAAAACGTACACAGATTTATCATTTAACATATCCGTCTCTGGTCCATGTTTTACCATTGTCAAGTCAACATCCAGTATTAGAAAAATGTGATTTTTAAAATATAAAGCAAAGTTGTTGAGAACATAATATCTGTCACCATGATGGTGACGATTTGTCTCGGTGCTGAAGTGTCTAGAATGCTGCAAACTTGACACATTCAGTCAGGGGTACTACTTGTACAAGTTATTATTATCCACCCCTAGTTGATCCGGCCCTATAATAAAATAATAATGAATAATTAACTTCGGCGGATTTGGTGACATATCTGAATCAGTATAAATGGAATTTGTAAAAAGTATCCATGAATAGTGACAGCAGGTAAGTGAAGGATGCCTATTAAATATTAATTACCTTTAGCATGTTTAGAGAAACATTCAGATGAATTATTTTAAATCGATACAAAAATGAGTAATCAGTGTGATTTGTACAATTTGTTAAGCAGCATCGATATCAGTATATGAATATTACGAAAGCCGAGAAGGATCATTCAAAATTCAAAATTCAAAATTCAAATTTCAAAATTCAAAATTCAAAATTCAAAATTCAAAACTCAAAACTCAAAAATAAATATTGCGAAATCATAACACGTGTTTCCGGTATGAAGAACTGTCATCCTGACACCTTTTAGACAGTTCTACCCTAGAACAGTTTTAGACAGTTCTACCTAGAACTGACCAAAGTTTTAGACAGGTCTACGACTAGAACAGTTCTACGACTAGAACAGTTCTACGGCTAGAACAGTTCTACGACTAAAACAGTTCTACGATTAGAACTGATTTGGTCAGTGCTACTGCTAGAACTGATTTAGTCAGTTCTATTCATAGCAAAGCTTTAAGAACTCTTTGTCTTAAATATAGATAAGTCAAAAGAATATAAAATATTTTGCGTGTGGCTTTATCAACGATAGTTATAACACTGAATGGTGACCAGTGAGATGTCATAACTGCAGTGACGTCATTTAGAACTGTTCTACAATCCTGACAGGTTTGGTCAGTTCTACGGCTTGAACAGTTTTTGACAGTTCTGCTGACAGTTCTACGGTTAGAACTGATTTTGTAATTTCTGCTGACAGTTCTACGACTAGAACTGATTTTGGACATGCAGTTCTACCTAGAACAGTTTTAGATAGTTCTACCCTAGAACTGATCCTGGCAGTTTTACTTAGAACAGTTCTAGGGTAGAACTGTTCTAGGTAGATATGTTTTAGAACAGTCTAGAACAGTTCTTTGACAGATTATTCTAAGAGTTCTAATGAGAGGTTAGACGTGATCTCCACTGTATAACGGCAATAACTTTAATAAACAAGAACACTTTTAATTTGTTGTTTGACACTTTTTATTAACATCTTGAAAGCTTCAGAGCAAAAGCTGATGACCAAATATTTACACAAAATAGACTGACACGACCGCAAGATAAATTAGATTAAAGCTAGATTCACACTGCTGATCAGATCAATTCTATACCCGATTACTCCAATTTCCACGATCAAGCTTAACCAATTTTTTGATCGGGCCTGTTTGCATTTGAAATTTCTACCCGACTGCTACCAGACCGTAAAAGACTCAAACTCGACCTTTAACGACTCCTTCACGACTTCCTCACGACTGATCATGGAATCCAGCCACTAATTCAATATATTTTCGATGATCCCGACAAATTTACGATCCTTACATGATCTTTACTCGACTTTCTCGACTAAGTACCCGGTCACGTCCACTTGTATTTTGTCCATCTGATGAGTTAAGCCTTTTTCAACTGATTGTTATAGTTCGTTCTTATGTTGTACTGTTATACCACTGTCCCAGGTTAGGGGGAGTGTTGGGATACCGCTTACATGTTTAACCCCGCCACATTATTTATGTATGTGCCTGTCCCAAGTCAGCAGCCTGTAATTCAGTGGTTGTCGTTTGTTTATGTGTTACATATTTGTTTTTCGTTAATATTTTTTTATATAGATAAGGCCGTTAGTTTTCTCGTTTGAATTGTTTTACATTGTCATATCGGGGCTTTTTATAGCTGACTATGCGGTATGGGCTTTGCTCATTGTTGAAGGCCGTACGGTGACCTATAGTTCTTAAATTCTGTGTTATTTTGGTCTCTTGTGGACAGTTGTCTCATTGGCAATCATACCACATCGTCTTTTTTATAAATCAACAATACTCGATCTCAACACGATCCTGACCAGACCAGATCGACATGATCGTATAATAGTATTGGTCGCAAAAATAATCGGTATTGGTCGGTCGAGAACATATTCAGTATAAAACGTGCAATGAATAAAATGTCTTATTTTCGAGCCCGCCACAATAGAGGAACTTGTCCGTCTCATCGCCCGACAGTCCGTACGCTGTATAACTCCAACCAATAGTATATAAAACTTATATGCAATGCTTTGGACCACAAAACACAGAAAAAATTAATCTGGGTTGTGTCAATTTTTCCGTTCTTTCGTTATGCCCCTTTAGAAATGAAAAAAATAGTCGAATTTTTTGTTTCCATTTTCTAAGTTATGTTTGTCTCAACAAAATGTTATGAAAATTACAAAATACTTATAACCCCAAAACTCAGATCAAGTTGGAATAGCGGGTCATCATACATTTATGTGTCCCGTGGACTAAACTTGAATTGTGGCGAAAAAAATGAACATGAAGCAACGACGACTAGAAATATGTGTGAGGCTTCAGTTAGCTGACACGTCGATTCTTGTTCGAGAGGCCTGAGAGACAGTTGCGGGATGTTTTCTTTTGTTTCTTGTAGAAAAAAATGCCTTAATTTGACAAAAGGTTTCTGAGAGAACTGAAAATTGTAATGCAGCAAAATAAATTCTTCACAAAGCACAATATGAATGAAACAAGAGATTCTGAAGAGCTTGTGTCGCTCACCTTGTTTTTTGGTTTTGGAAATCATGTAAAATAAGGTGAAAATCATAACAAATAGTACAAGATACCCATATAACGATTAAGACCAAGTTTGGTTTAATTTGGCCTAATAGTTAAATTAATAGTAGGTCATTCATGCAGTGTAGTCTTACATTAGTTACTGTAGACCACTTATCATTATTTAAATAAGTGTTCAAGTTGTGACCATTTGAAATTGTTTTTTTTATCATTTTCAAATGGACTTCTATACAGAAAACCCCTATGTTTATTTTCGTCCTGAATATGCATGAAATATTTGCCACTGGACGTTAATAATCAAATAATCAATCGATTTTTAGCCATGGCGGCAATGTTGGTTGGATGGCAGGATCATCGGATACATTTTTTAATCAAGATACCCTACTGAAAATGGTGGCTAAGTTTAATTCTATGTGGCCCAGTTGATTGAGTGAAGAAGATTTTTTGTAAAAGTTTGCAAAATTTACAAAAAATTGTTAACAATTCAGTATAAAGGGCAATATCTCCTTAGGGGTCAATTGACCATTTTGGCTATGTTGCCTATTTGTTGATCTTACTTTGCTGAGCATTATTGCTGTTTACAGTTTATCTCTATCTATAATAATATTCAAGATAAACCAATAAGGCAAATTGTCCTTACAATTACCAATTCAGGGACAGCAACCCAACTACGGGTTGTCTGATTTGTCTGGAAATTTCAAGCAATATTTATCAAAAAATGTTTGACACCCAACAAAGGAAGTGAAGGGTTCCAAATCAACCAAGGCTAGGAATGAGTCTGAAATGACAACGAATTTATGAATGGCGGTCAACAAATGGAGACATAAAGGCCACACCCAGCAGGCAGGTTGCAGTCGTGCCTTGAAAAAAGTATTCAATATATCAGTCCGGCGAAACAGACACTCTGGTCAGATATGGGATTTGCATTCAAACCGTGAAACCAGCCCCCCCCCCCCCCAAAAAAAAATACGCCGTTGTTTATTCATCATGTTCATTTATTGCTAGAAATGTTTTTTTCTAATAGCCAAAAAAAAACCCAAAAAAACCGGACAAGATTATTGTTTTCAATGCAAATATATACCGCAAGAATCTTTGTTTAAGGCAAAACTCAGACTGCCTCCGTAAATCAAATGGTTCTTACCTTAGAATCAAAATCTATCTGGAGCTTACTGACTGGAGATCAATATTCAGCTATGTTATTAATAGACTGGGGCGTGTGGGGTTAAACATTGTTTTCGTAGGTAAATAATATTAACGTGAAACTTTTTTCACGAGATTGTAATAGAGTATTACTTTCTGTTTAGTGAAATTGTGAAATAGAAGTCTATATGTTCTTGCTAAATCCTTTGTCGGTTTGAAGGTGTCATGCTTTTTATCCTCAGCCTAAGCAATGTGTTACTGTAATTTGAATTTCAAAATGACTTGAGTAACTCTTTTTTCTCGACGCACGGGTCAACTCCACCGTAGCAAATCACATGACTTTGACATAATCCATAATATATTACAGTAAATACGAGCGAAAAATATCTTTATAAGTAAAGAATTGTCGCATGAAAATTAGATACACGCACGGGAAATCGCAAAGTTCACGGAGTCTAGTCTGATTAATCATTGTACAAAAAACAAAAGTGCAAACAAAAGGGGGGCTACGCCCTCTACGCCCCCTCTGGATCCGCCACTGCAAGCATAAATTTATAGGAAAGAAATGCTGTAACAGAAAGGAGATGTCATGAGAAACGACCTTGAAATAACTAATTGAAAGAAATACATTCAATGTTGTAACGTGACCGAGGGGAGGAACGACACCGACACAGACGGACAGACATAATCATACTATGGCACAACAATACGACAATGTATCCTATGGTTATTCCCATGAACTAAATAATACGTTATTTGTTCCTTCACAAATTTACATTACTTGCATTGACAAACTTAACTACAAAGTTTAAACATATAAACTTTAAAAACCAAGTCCTTCAGTATTTATACTGATTAAAATTTTAAACAATCAAGGAAAATTCTCACAGTCGTGACAGTACTACAACTTCTAGTATGTTGACCAACTGACCTTTATCATAGAGTTTAATTACTTTCTCTTTAGACAAAACAAATAGGCATAACTAATTTTATTACCCTACACCCCAAAACATCGTTACTTGTCTTAATTAATCTGACAGTTCAACTTTAACTGCAGATAATAAAACTAATCATTTGTCAAATAAGCCTTGCGTCATTAATTTTCTATGTACACAAATAAACAGTTATAAAGCAAATGAGTAAGAGGTAAATATTTACAAAACATAAATATTTCAATACCGTTTTTCATCCTATTTTTTTTTTTGTGTAATTGCAACAAAATTGTTGGCTAATTTTCTTTAGCCTTTTTCTAATTATTATTCATTACTTCAATCAATAAATTAGTATACATTTCTAAACATTATAATAAACACTATAACATCTTAAGGTAGCACTACAGTCTAACGATGATTTTTTGAAGATATTTTTTTATCACATAATTTTGAAGTAAGAATTATTCTGGGCAGTTTGTAAAAATCCCAAAGTCATTTTCATATCACAACAGGGAGAAAATTGATATTGAACTTATGTAAATAAAAGCACATGGTAATTAATCTAAATATATAGGCATTTGGGAGGGGCTAATATGTCAATCATCTGTTGATACCAGTGTCCAGCTGTTAATCCCTGACCACAAGATAAATATTGTAGTCTTATATTATTGTTTTGCAACAAAAACTGTTTATATAACATGGAAGTGAACAAAGAAAAAGAAAAAATCTAAGAGGAAAAAATCTACATAAAATGAAATAAAATTAATATGGTAAAGAATGGGAAAGTATTTTTGAAAGCCTCTGACTGTCTGTATAAATATCTTCTCTTTGGTCTTATTCATTTAAATACAGTTTTATGCATTTTAACTAATTTTCAGTTTATGTGTAATTTGTCAGTTCCATTAAATTGAAAATAAAAAACATGTGGAAAGTGGATTTTCAAGAAGGTCTAACTCTTGATCTTTTTATGAACATGTTTTTTGATTAACACTTTTAATGTTCTAGCTTATTTCAGACAGTTTATTTCTTTTTTTAAAATTCAAATGAAAGTTATTCTTTATATATAGAGAATAATGATGTTAAACATTGATTATATACAGCTGGTCAATGAGGTTATTCTCTTATCTTAGACTGTCTGGAAAGAGGCGGATCTTTGTCTATATTTAATTACTACATCACAGATGTTGGTCAAATCTGTGACGTCAAACTCCCGCCAAATGCCAAGTTAGTGTTGGACAGTTCACATATAATGCAAAATTTACAGCATTAGAGCATCAAAGACACAAAGTGTGTGGTTCTATTGATATAGTAATGGTATCAGAACACTCCTGGGGTGTTCCCAGTGGAATTTTTGTATTTATATTGTCTTTATGGGGGTTCTAAGGGGGAAATTCAGTTTTTAGGTCATTTCTCAGAACAATTTTTCATGAGAATTGTAAGGAAAAAATGAAAATAGAAACTTAATGATTACCCCCTTTGGCCTGACTTTGATATATATGATTAAAGGATGTATTTTCTACAATACCGTGTCCCAGTTTATGGATAATTTGTTTCTAAATGAATTTATAGGTCTTCAAAGATGAAAGGTGAAATGAGGTTTGGAACCCAGCAGTTAAATCAATATATCTTCTTACTGGAGGAATATATCAAAAATCTAAGACACGGTTTTGTTGATTGTATATGGTTGATTAAAGGGATGAAAACAGATTTTTACTACCATTTGACATGAATGTGCCATTTTCATCCAAGTTGGAAGACCACTTTTTGGGCAATTAATGAGCTATATTTTGAAATTAATCAAACAAAAAATAAATTTATATATAGATTAAGAAAGAGTTATGTTTCAGCTTTAAAATGAGTTAAAGATTTTAAAAATCCATTGAGTAGTTTTGTAGAAATTAACCTTTAAAGACTGTTGATTGGAGTCAGAAAATTTTGACTGTAGTGCTACCTTAACCAGCAGCCATCCTTCACCGAGGTAAGTCGAGGCACAGAGACCACGTGACAAAGAAACGGCGGGAATCGGAATCGGAATTCTTGATGTTTTGAATTATGAATTATGAATTTTGAATTTTGAATTTTGAATTTTGAATTTTGAATGATCCTTCTCGGCTTTCGTAGAATATGAATTTATTTTCCATGATAACTCAGAATACAATTGGGAAAAGTTTATATTCAATTCCGACACATAGAAGAGATAAATAGATATTTACAATCCACTGGAACACATAATAATGTAATTACCATAATGATCATTAGTCTATACATTTGTAATTGGTTTGTTTATTCAACAATTGTCTGATGATCGTGAACCAAAGTAAGGCTGGTCGTAATCACTTAATTCAATTAAAATCATAGCTATTAAAATTTACTAAGAGCTAATTTCCTAATTCTTGTAGAGTAAAACTTTGGTGGCTTGCTTGCTTTGTTTGTATAAACTTTTAACTCAAGCTTTGACATCTTCAAACAATATATATAGGCATAGTTAAACCTGTATATATTATATTTACATTTAATTGGACGTTATCCCAATAAAATTGTACAATATATATACAAACAAAGCAAGTAAGTAAGCTAACCTGAAAGTCTTGCTCTACATGCATTAGGAAATTAGCTCTAAATAAACAATTCACAGGGCCGTAACTAGGCCTTGGGAACAGACGATGCAGGGGTTTGGGAGCCGCCGATTGAGGCCCCCTGGCCGAAAATTGTAACATTATGGTTCGAAATATATCTTGTTACCTCCGTTGTTTGTATCATATTTATCGTTTTTGTTTCATATTTACCATATTAAGAACTGTAATAGTCTACCAGAGCCGGTTGACAGATATTTGCCTCGAATTTTGTACCATCAATTATATAAAATTTACAGTAGGTTATATGTCTGATAGTAGAAAATGCGGGACAAGTGTGTGTGGTCAACGCTTCATTAAAAATAACACACATTTTCAATGACACTTTAATAAAGCGCAAAGAGTGGAACCTAGTCACTGTCTGTGAATGCTAGTTTGACCTTTCTTGTGCCACTATGATCCCATCGTCTGACTACTTTCTTTGAATTGAATAATTAATTTTTTTTGCTAATTCTATAAACATGATAAATGCATGTGTGTATTGCTGTGTGTTTGTTTTTCTTACATTGGCTAGAGGTATAGGGGAGGGTTGAGATATCAAAAGACATGTTTAACTTTTAGTTCATTTATAGTATGACGTCCATTATCACTGAACTACATTGTAGTACACATTATTGTTTAGGGGCCAGCTGAAGCACGCCTCCGGATTCGGGATTTTCTCGCTGTACTGAAGACCCATTGGTGGCCTTCGGCTGTTTTCTGCTCTTCGGTCGGGTTGTTGTCTCTTTGACACATTCCACATTTCCATTCTCAATTTTATTACACCCGATTCAATAATGATACAAATTAAATACTCTCTAGTCACCTTTACCATGGTTAATTGTGCGACCGTCTTTATTTCACAAGCCCAAAGTATTCCCACAATCATGACAATACTCCATGGAAATTCAAAGTATCAAGCAATCAAATTGTCATTCTGCCAAGGTCTTGTCTTGTCCAATTAACATTTGAATGGAATAATCACATAACTTGCTCTCTATATATAGCTAAAAGAAAGCCTACTTCATGTACTTGCCGTTAACCCAAACAAATCTTCCATCCATCCAAAATAAATGTTTTGTTTTCGAATAGCAGCCAGGTTTGTAGCAAAACATTTGAAAATGCCTCAAATCTTCATTTTATTTGAAAGAGAACTACATACAAATTGTGGGGTGTTTAGGTATTCATGTGTGATCTGTGAATGCTTCTTTAACAAGAGGCTCTCAAGAGCCTGAATCGCTCATCTGGTAAACAATGCCTTATTGAACATATTGAACCATGCCAGGCAAACATGTACAGCTAACAATTCTTCAATATTACAAATGTATATGACTTATTGTTTATAAATAAAGAAAATGAGACCAAAACACAAACACTTAAAACTTAGCAATGGACTGTGAAAATGAGGTCAAGTTCAAATAAAACCTGCGTAACCGACATATAGATCATAAAATATTTTCATACACCAAATATAGTTGACCTAATGCATAAAGTATTAAAAAAACACTGCAAAATTTCCTTAAAATTACCAATTAAGTGGCAGCAACCCAACAATGGTTTGTTTGATTCGTCTGAAAATTTCAGGGCTGATAGATCTTGACCTAATGAACATTTTTACCCCATGTCAGATTTGCTCTAAATGCTTTCATTTTTGAGAAATAAGCCAAAAACTGCATTTGACCCCTATGTTCTATTTAAAGTAAGGGCGGCCATGTTTTTTGACGGATCAAAAATCGAAGCACACACTTTGTGCAGGATAATCTAAGGAACTACCATGCTAAGTTTCATCCAAATCCATTCAGTAGTTTCAGAGGAGAACATTTTTTAAAGTTAGCAAATATGATGAACAAATTGTGAAAAATTGTCATTAAAGGACATTTACCCCTTAAGGGGTCAATTGACAATTTTGGTCATATTAACCTATTTGTAGATCTTACTTTGCTGATCATTTTTGCTGTTTACAGTTTATCTTCATCTATAATAATATTCAAGATAATGACAAAAAACTGCAAAATTTCCATAAAATTACCAATTAAGTGGCAGCAACCCAACAATGGTTTGTTTGATTCATCTGAAAATTTCTGGGCTGATAGATCTTGATTTAATGAACATTTTTACCCCATGTCAGATTTGCTCTAAATGCTTCCGTTTTTGAGATATAAGCCAAAAACTGCATTTGACCCCTATGTTCTATTTTAAGTAACGGCGGCCATGTTTTTTGACGGATCAAAAATCGAAGCACACACTTTGTGCAGGATAATCTAAGGAACAATCATTTTAAGTTTCATTCAAATCCATTCAGTAGTTTCAGAGGAGAAGATGTTTGAAAAATTGTTAACGACGACGACGACGACGACGGACGCCAAGTGATGAGAAAAGCTCACATGGCCTTTTAGGCCAGGTGAGCTAATAATATTGACCGAGCAAGGTGAAGAATTCGAACTATTTTAATTTTGATTTACTTTGCGAACTGATAATGTTGGAAATATCCATTATCAATAATTCATTTTCACGGGAAATAAATAATTACAGAACCAAATGCCGGTTTACTGGCGATGGTAATCAGATACAGAGATATTGATACCTTACGTTGAAATAAAAGTACAGAAGCTGCATGTCAACATAAATTACTATTCGAAGTATGCATTACTTAATTCTTGATGTTAAAATGCAAGGAAGTGTTCTACCCTCTGCATGCATGCCTAACTTTCTCCATTTTCTTTTTTTCCCTTATTATTTTTTTTGCCAGCAATTGCCTCGTCTGCCTCATTGTAGTTACGGCCCTGATTCAAGGTCTTTATAGTTGGATCTTTTATTAGAAGTTCTAATAACGTTTGTCAGGACCTCAGCAGGAATATCAACTCTTCCTGCTGCTTTTCGAAGATAAGCATGAAATACATGTACAGCTTTTAAGACTTCTTCTTATATCTATCTATAATAATATTCAAGATAATAACAAAAAACTGCAAAATTTTGTTAAAACTACCAATTTGGTGGCAGAAACCCAACAATGGGTTGCTCGATTCGTCTGATAATTTCAGGGCCGATAGATCTTGACCAATTGAACAATTTAACCCCATGTCAGATTTGCTCTAAAAGCTTTAGTTTTTAAGATATAAGCTAAAAACTGCATTTGACCCCTATGTTCTATTTGTAGCCATGGTGGCCATGTTTGACGATGGATCAAAACTTCAGAGTTTCAGAGAAGATTTTTGAAATAGTTTATGACAACAGACGACGACAGACGCCAAGTGATGGCATAAGCTCACATAAGGCCCTTTGGGCTCCGGTGAGCTAAAAAGGGAGACAATGCCCTTTAATATAAGGCAAAATAATAAAAAAAATCTTAAAGATCCATTATCTTTAATAAATATGTACAATGATGTATAGAAAAGTTTGACACAAGCTTTCTGTTTTTTTGGTGTTTTTTTTTCGATTTTAAAGACTGAAAATAAAATATATTGACTCTGAAATTAAAATTTTGGGTTATATATTAAAACCACTATATACTCATGATACTGCACAGACTGTAAACCCATTGACAAGGATGATGGTGTCTAAGTAACTGCAATTCAGAATACCGAACATGTTGAATGAGGGCATTTTTTTAAAGAAAATACTTTTAACCATGCTATTGACATTCTGATCTTTATCTATAATCATATTTTTTACTTTTCTTTATTTTCTGTTTTTTATATTTTTGGTTTATTTTTCTATTTCAACAATTTCTTTATCATATTGGCTTGAATTTTTTTATTTTGTTCATCTAAAGTTCCTTTCTTAGTCATGTTAGTGGTCCATTTATAAACATGATAAAACATCATTTCCTTAAGTTCTAGTTCGTTAATATATGATCATGATGATAAACCTGTCATCCATACATGTTTACTACGCATGGACGGACTTACCGGACAACCGCACTTCTGTCAAAACAGAGGTGACCCATTTGTCTGATTGATTTTCAAATCATTTCAGATATATGATTGCGGAAATAAGATAATAAAAAATGTACGTAACATTGAGTTTTCGGTGAATAGATTCAAATCAAATTTGATGCAATTTTTATATAATAAAGAAGAAATATACACGATCAAAGCCTTAGATGGGCGGAGTTACCAGACTGCATCGTATCTTCATTTTTATTCCCTATAAATATTTTTTTATATTGGGGCGGATCGACTAAGGGCCCGATTGACATGAAAGCTACAAAAAGTACCTGACTGACATTGCAGTAGTGAATGAAAAGATGCTAATTTTAATTTTACCTGGAACTACTACCCACAGTTTTCATCAACTCTTCATCTGAATCAGCATCAACTTTGGGAAGAAAGTTTTCAACAAGATATTTTCTAACTTTAACATGATTTTCCTGTTCAAGTTCTTTGACACTTGTGTCAAATGTCAAGTTAGCATTCAAATAATCCATCATCTTGATTAAATCTGCATCGAGGGGTGGTAAATCTGCATTTATATTTGAAAACATGTCGAAAAATTCATCAATGCTCTTCGTGGATGAAGGTTCGATCCAGTTCCAATTAATCTGAAGATTTTCTAGTTCGCTCATCGTCCAATCACTTGTTTCACGCGGAATGTAACTACTCAGTGCAGTTAATTTCTTCTGCTTATCGCTTGATGTGGAATAATAATCGCCATCTGATCTATTTGTCCACAGTGGATCATCTTCTGAATTTGAGCGGTGCCGTTTACGTTTAGGTTTCGAGGATGACGCCATGTTATGCCGAGGATAATTGTTCTCAACTCGGACTACCAGATATCTCGGCCCAAAACAAACTCGGCCTATTACAAAGTCGGCTTCACAAACTTGGTCTATAACAGACTCAAACTATCACAAACTCGGACTGCTAAAAAGATATAAGTATGATAAACGAAATAAGTATTATTTTATTTGAAATTAACTATCAGTACTTTATTTGAAATGAAGTTACTGTAATGGGTTAAAGTGAGGGTACCCAAATTGCACCCATTTCAACAGTTATTCACCTACACTGCCAGTGAAACTGAGAGCCTGTGTTATATTGTGTATTACCAACATGTGGTCTCACATTTCCCATTTGTCTTTGACAGTTTATAATTGGATGTGAACCATTACAGCTTAAACACAAATGGCTATAAAAGCAAGGTGTTTTCCAACAGCTTCCCTCATAGTTATAACTATAGCATTTGTTCCCATGACCACTACTGTCTTGAATATTACTATTAGATACATTTAAGGACACATTTGAGATAGTATTCACTGGTTGCATATATAACAACCAAAGCTCATTGTCTGTATTACTCCATAAACTGGATGGTTCATGAGCTTTTCTTAGTCTATATTGCTCATCGTAATTTTTCCAACCCATACCTTGGTTTCTTTGAGCCCCAAGGCGTATTGTGTGCATGTATTTTAACAATTCCTTAAATCGGTTTACGTGCACAGCACAATAAAATTTAATATAAATAAAAATGATGAATTTAAGCATCTGTCCACTTTTCAATATTTGTAATTTTTGATTGTTGAGAAATGGGTTGTAAAATGAATTCCCCTTGAGCCCATGTCAACTTTTGTTTGTAATAACCCGTGTTGACTGAATTATTTAATAGACAAGCTAAATCTATGAATTCCCCTTTAAATATTTTTTCTTTAATTGACTATGTTACATTTATGCCTAGATTCTCATGAACACTTTCAATTCTATTGGGAATTTGTACATAATCATTATTGGTCACATTACCTGTTTGTGACAAAAACTGTGTGTTATCAAGATGGCTGGGGATCTATTGCTCGTCTTGGTTGCCATGGTAACATGTCCGGAATGTGGACGGAGTTGTCCTGATTGCTAGAAAATGTTGGCATCGACATTCTTGTCGTTGATACTGTTGCAGTTGTTGGTATGGCAGCGCCGTCATGTCCAGAAGTTGTATAAATAGCCTCAGGCCTTGTAACCGTCATAGATGATTGTACTGACGCCCGTGACGAAACTCCCTTCGACACCACCGGGGTCCTTCTTACTCCAGCTCTCGCTGATGCTGTTCGCTTCCTGGTACCTCTTCTCAATATACTGAAACTCACAATTAGATTTATTTATTCATTTATTTTTATTATAAAATTTATTTCTTTACTTATTTCAAATTATTCGTTTTGTTTGTGGGTGTAACCAAAAGTCTTTAATCAATGACAATATATATTAAAGCTGTAGCCGTTCAAACGATGTATTATCGTTTTTGTTGAATTGATAGTATGTCGTGTTCTACGAAGTAATTACTTCCGCAGTAGAACCACTGGGTGAATTATTCACCAAATATAATTCACCACAAAAACAGCATATCTTTAACTTAAGTCGTATTTGTGATTAAATATTTTTTTTATTTCATATTCGGTACCACGTGGCGGCCACGCCGTTTCGAAATTCAACAATTTCTAACTATTTTACATATTTTTTTTCTATTTTTTTTTTTAAAACAATTTTTGTATTATCCATATATCTCTTTGCCTATTATACATATATTACATTAAACCTGGAGCTCCTTTTACAATCAGATGGACAAACGTGTTTAAAAATGATGCTAAGATTATTTACAAGTTTCAAGCTGTACCGGCTCCGACATTTTAACTATACGATGTCTACGGATAGAATGACCATGCACCTAGACAATTTTTTCAATGTTTCAATAGACAGATCATCTAACATCATAGTTCTATCTTACTACACAATAAAAACCAATAATACCAAGCAGGTTTCAATAGATAGATCATCTAACATCATAGTACTATTTTATTACACCATAAAAACCAATTATACCAAGGCTGTTCCAATAGATGAACCATCTAACATCATAGTCCTCTCTTAATACACAATAAAAACAAATTATACCGAGGCTGTTTCAATAGACAGACCATCTAACATCATAGTACTATCTTACTACACAATAAAAACCAATTATACCAAGCAAGTTTCAATAGATAGACCATCTAACATCATAGTTATATCTTACTACACAATAAAAACCAATTATACCAAGCAGGTTTCAATAGATAGACCATCTGACATCATAGTACTATCTTACCACACAATAAAAACCAATTATACCAAGCATGTGCCAATAGATAAACCATCTAACATCATAGTACTATCTTACTACACAATAATAACCAATTATACCAAGGATGTTTCAATAGATAGTCTGGCTATCCAAATTGGCGGTAGGGGTCCATTAAATATTTTTTTGGCTTACGTTCATATATGTTAGTATAAGTATAGATTCAGGCACTTAGTAAACACCCTTAGCATTATTTTGAGCTATAATATAACCCAATGGCATGCCTGGGCGGTGCTGAGGGAAGATTTTCACTCTTATGGATATTTGCCTTTATGTTGGTTTTCTAGGCTTTTATGATGGTTTATCGTGTTTTTCGCTTAATGAGGAACCGATTTATGTTGGATAACACATCTTAAAGTTAGCCAAGGCCTTTACCATGAAAATGTTACCTTGTATAGACCAATGATATGCTCAGTTTGGTATCTAAGGTGAAAAGATCCCGGGTAGGTATGGTCAATATTGGCGTCTGGCTATCCAAATTGGCGGTAGGGGTCGATTAAAAATTTTGTTGGCTTACGTTCACATATTTTAGTATAAGTTAAGATTCAGGCATGTAGTAAACACCCTTAGCATTATTTTTAGCTATGATATAACCCAATGGCATACCTGGCCGGTGCTGGGGGAATATATTCACTCTTATGGATATTTGACTTGATGTTGGTTTTCTAGGCTCTTATTACGGTTTATGGAGTTTTCCGCTTAATGAGGAACCTATTTATGTTAGAAAACACATCTTAAAGTTAGCCAAGGCCTTTAATGTGAAAATGACATCTTGTATAGACCAATGGTATGCTCAGTTTGGTCCCTAAGGTGAAAAGATCCGGGGTAGGTATGGTCAATATTGGCGTCTTGCTATCCAAATTGGCGGTAGGGGTCGATAAAATATTTTTTTGGCTTACATTCACATATTTTAGTATAAGTAAAGATTCAGGCATGTAGTTAACACCCTTAGCAATTTTTTGAGCTATAATATAACCCAATGGCATGACTGGACGGTGCTGAATGAAGATTTTCACTTTTATGGATATTTGGCTTTAAGTTGTTTTTTTAGGCTTTTATGATGGTTTATCGTGTTTTCCGCTTAATGAGGCACCTATTTATGTTGGAAAACACATCTTAAAGTTAGCCAAAGCTTTTACGGGGAAAATGACATCTTGTATAGACCAATGGTATGCTCAGTTTGGTCCCTAAGGTGAAAAGATCCGGGGTAGGTATGGTCAATATTGGCGTCTGGCTATCCAGATTGGCGGTAGGGGTCCATTAAAAATTTTGTTGGCTTACGTTCACATATTTTAGTATAAGAATAGATTCAGAAATGTAGTAAACACCCTTGGCATTATTTTGAGCTATAATATAACCCAATGGCATGCCTGGGCGGTGCTGGGGGAAGATTTTCACTCTTATGGATATTTGCCTTTATGTTGGTTTTCTAGGCTTTTATGATGGTTTATCGTGTTTTCCGCTTAATAAGGCACCTAATTATGTTGGAAAACACATCTTAAAGTTAGCCAAGGCCTTTACGGTGAAAATGATACCTTGTATATACCAATGATATGCTTAGTTTGGTCCCTAGGATGAACACATCCGGGGTAGGTATTGTCAATATTGGCGTTTGGCTATCCAAATTGGCGGTAGGGGTCCATTAAATATTTTTTTGGCTTACGTTCACATATTTAAGTATAAGTATAGATTCAAGCATATAGTAAACACCCTTAGCAATTTTTTGAGCTATAATATAACCCAATGGCATGCCTGGGCGGTGCTGGGGGAATATTTTCACTCTGATGGATATTTGCCTTTATGTTGGTAATCTAGGCTTATATGACGGTTTATGGAGTTTTCCGCTTAATGAGGAACCGATTTATGTAAGAAAACACATCTTAAAGTCAGCAAAGGCTTTTACGGTGAAAATGACACCTTGTATAGACCAATGGTATGCTCAGTTTGGTCCCTAAGGTGAAAAGATCCGGGGTAGGTACGGTCAATATTGGCGTCTGGCTATCCAAATTGGCGGTAGGGGTCGATAAAATATGTTTTTGGCTTACGTTCACATATTTTAGTATAAGTAAAGATTCAGGCATGTAGTTAACACCCTTAGCAATTTTTTGAGCTATAATACAACCCGATGGCATGCCTGGGCGGTGCTGGGGGAAGATTTTCACTCTGATGGATATTTGACTTGATGTTGGTAATCTAGGCTTTTATGACGAATTACTTCTTGGCTTCATAAAAGACTGTAATAATAATATAAATTTATTTGGCCGAAAACATAAATCTTTACATACATGAATTACAATAATATAAAGAACAATTACCAATACATATACAAATATTAATACTTATTCAGTTAAACTAGAATAATATAAATTAAGGCGGGCCACAAAAATTAAATATCCGCCACATAAGTTACCGATGCATAAAATGCAAAAATAAAATAAAATAAATAAACTAGAAATTTGACAAAAATAAAAAAAAAAAGGAGAGGGCGGGTGGGTAAATTTCGATCTGATTACTCTAACGTATTCTAATGTAATGACTAGGAAAAAGAATTCACTTTAAAACTAAAGGTGGAGTGAACACAATTCGAAATCAGTTAAGCGAGAATATCAAATGATCGGCCAAAGGGGGGTAACTAGAACATATTTCGCATCGTAATTACTAGTTTTTTAGAAAAAACAAACCAATTACTTCTTGGCTTCATAAAAGACTGTAATAATAATATAAATTTATTTGGCCGAAAACATAAATCTTTACATACATGAATTACAATAATATAAAGAACAATTACCAATACATATACAAATATTAATACTTATTCAGTTAAACTAGAATAATATAAATTAAGGCGGGCCACAAAAATTAAATATCCGCCAAACTAGCCCGCCAAACAAAACCAAACAAGTTACAGATGTGGTTAAACCCAAGAGATGTAACACTCTCTTGAAAGTTCAACTCCAAGCAGGAAGAATAAAACACTTCTTCAGCTGCTAGATCTACTTAGGAGATACTCACGGAAATCTCTCCTAAAAGTAGAGTACCTTAAAGAGACATATATACACTAATGAATCCAAAGGATGAAACACTCCCTTGAAAATTCAAACACCTAAGGAATGAAACACTCCCTTTAGGCTAGCCTATAAAAACTAAATAATAATAATGACATACATGAAGACAAAATACAAAATACTACATTATTTACATATCGTCGCTGGGCTTCTAAAATGTTGTAAATCACAAATTTTTCAAGAAAAAAAATTCTCACAAACAGGCTTTGAAAATTTTGGCAAAATGCATGCTTCCAAAATGTCGTATGTGAACTTGAACATTTTTGTAAATAGCAGTGAAATAAAAACGTTGACATTTCTGGATTATCCAAGAACTTAAATTATTTTCACAGAAATAAAGAAATGTACAATTATTTTTTTCCCAAAGCCATTCTACAACGATTTTCAAGTTTTCATACCACATTTTGGAAGCAAACTTTACAAACAACTGACATTGGCAATTTTGTAATATGTCTTACTTCACACATTTTGATTGGTCTAACTGCATGCTATTTTGTGATACCAAAGATTTCTTCCCGCCCAGACCATTGATGTCAAAAAGTATTTTTAGCCAAAAAAGTCATATACGACATTTTAGAAGCCCAGCGACGATATGATTAATAGCATGCTGGAAACACTGGCGCAATTCATATTGCCCAGCTTCATTAAGGTGAAGCCCACCATCTTTAAAAGCAAATAATGACCTTACTGGAATGCCTTTATGAAAAAATCTTTTAAAAGACCTAATATAGCTTAAATTACTCTTAGAACACATCCTGCTCAATTCTAAATTAACACTTTTACACTTATTACCTGTATAAGAAAAATCAACAGGCCTTGGCAGAATAGAAGATATAAAAATTTTAATACTGGATGAATAATATTTGATAGTAACAATAAGTTCCCTAAAATCAGCAATAATTTTGTCAACAGAGTTATTAACTATATCATTCGTACCTAAGTGAATAATAATATGAGAATAGTTAGCTAAACATATATCTCTACCCTTAATCATGTTTCTTAAAGAATGTATCCTGGCTCCTCTGACCGCGACCAAATCCATGCAAATTATGTCATCCAAATATTTCCCTATAGAATCTGTAAAAACCAAAACCTTCTTACTGGTCACAACTTCTGAAAGACAATCAAACAAATTTTGCCATATTTCTAACTACAGAAATTTTATCCTTCATAGAAAATTCTAAATATATTTTATAGGCATCGCTTGCCCAGTCCCCGTGTAATTGAATAAGATCACTAGGTACATGTGAACTAAATGCAAAAGTGGCACCACCTCTCCTAAAACTATGTGATGAATATAGATTAGGATCTCTCCCTGTCTTCAGAATAACAGATTTCAGCTTTCTCTGGAACTGACCATAAGTGACTGGTGTCAACTTCGAATTCTTACTTATAACAAAGGCAGGGGAATCGTGAGATGCCGGAACTTTACTACACATATGATTATACGCAGAAACCGGACAAAGGACAGAGCCAGGGATTTTAACCAACGGAATCTTTAATCTTCTTTCCCCATGTTGAATAGTCTTAGTCCATTCAAAAACAACTATAGCAATATCGTTAACAACAAAGACTTTACCTCTGGTCAATTGCTTATTCTTGTCAAATTGAGAACAAGAATCTGGAACTAAGTTAGATTTCCTGGACATCAAGAAAAAGGCAAACAAAAAAAGACACCAATATACACAATCAGAACCATTTTCTAAATTAAAATGTACCACCATCTCTAATAAAATATCTGGTGAAATGGGTAAAGCTCTACGTGGCATATGTGACTTGGTTCGTGACAATCCTTTAAGCAGTAATTTATAAACAAAACTTCGATCTGATTACTCTAACGTATTCTAATGTAATGACTAGGAAAAAGAATTCACTTTAAAACTAAAGGTGGAGTGAACACAATTCGAAATCAGTTAAGCGAGAATATCAAATGATCGGCCAAAGGGGGGTAACTAGAACATATTTCGCATCGTAATTACTAGTTTTTTAGAAAAAACAAACCGTTTATGGAGTTCTCCGTTTAATGAGGAACCTATTTATGTTAGAAAACACATCTTAAAGCTAGCAAAGGCCTTTACGGCGAAAATGACAGCTTGTAAAGACCAATGGTATGCTCAGTTTGGTCCCTAAGGTGAAAAGATCTGGTGTAGGTATGGTCAATATTGGCGTCTGGTTTTCCAAATTGGCGGTAGGGGGTCGACTTAATATATTTTCGGCTTACGTTCACATATTTTAGTATAAGTATAGATTCAGGCATGTAGTAAACACCATTAGCATTATTTTGAGCAATGATATAACCCAATGGCATGCCTGGGCGGTGCTAGGGGAAGATTTTCACTCTGATGGATATTTGCCTTAATGTTGATTTTCTAGGCTTCTATGATGGTTTATCGAGTTTTCCGCTTAATGATGAACCTATTTATGTATGAAAACACATCTTGAAGTTAGCAAAGACCTTTACGTTGAAACTGATACCTTGTATAGACCAATGATATGCTCAGTTTGGTCCCAAGGGTGAAAAGTTCCGGGGTAGGTATGGTCAATATTGGCGTCTGGCTATCCAAATTGGCGGTAGGGGTCGATTAAATATTTTTTAGGCTTATGTTCACATATTTTAGTATAAGTAAAGATTCAGGAATGTAGTAAACACCCTTAGCATTATTTTGAGCTATAATAAAAACCCAATGGCATGCCTGGGCGGTGCTTGTGGAAGATTTTCACTCTAATGGATATTTGCCTTTATGTTGGTTTCCTAGGCTTTTATGATGGTTTATCGAGTCTTCCGCTTAATGAGGCACCTATTTATGTTGGAAAACACAGCCTACAGTTAGCCAATGCCTTTACGGTGAAAATGATACCTTGTATAGACCAATGATATGCTCAGTTTGGTCCCTAGGGTGAAAAGATCCGTTGTAAGTATGGTCAATATTGGCGTCTGGTTTTCCAAATTGGCGGTAGAGGTCCATTAAATATTTTTTTTGGCTTACGTTCAAATATTTTAGTATAAGTATAGATTCAAGCATGTAGTAAACACCCTTAGCATTTTTTTGAGCTATAATATAACCCAATGGCATGCCTGTGCGGTGCTAGGGGAAGATTTTCACTCTTATGGATATTTGCCTTTATGTTGATTTTCTAGTCTTATATGATTGTTGATCGAGTTTTCCGCTTAATGAGGCACCTATTTATGTATGAAAACACATATTAAAGTTAGCCAAGACCTTTACGGTCAAAATGATGCCTTGTATAGACCAATGATATTCTCAGTTTGGTCCCTAGGGTGAAAAGATCCGGTGTAGGTATGGTCAATATTGGCGTTTGGCTATCCAAATTGGCGGTAGGGGGTCGATTTAATATATTTTTGGCTTACGTTCACATATTTTAGTATAAGTATAGATTCAGGCATGTAGTAATCACCATTAGCATTATTTTGAGCTATAATATAACCCAATGGCATTCCTGGGCGGTGCTAGGGGAAGATTTTCACTCTTATGGATATTTGCCTTTATGTTGATTTTCTAGTCTTATATGATGGTTTATCGAGTTTTCCGCTTAATTAGGAACCTATTTATGTATGAAAACACATCTTAAAGTTAGCACAGACCTTTACGTTGAAACTGATACCTTGTATAGACCAATGATATGCTCAGTTTGGTCCCTAGGGTAAAAAGATCCGGGGTAGGTATGGTCAATATTGTCGTCTGGCTATCCAAATTGGCGGTAGGGGTCGATTAAATATTTTTTGGCTCATGTTCACATATTTTAGTATAAGTAAACATTCAGGAATGTAGTAAACACCCTTAGCATTATTTTGAGCTACAATAAAAACCCAATGGCATGCCTGGGCGGTGCTTGGGGAAGATTTTCACTCTAATGAATATTTGCCTCTATATATGTTGGTTTCCTAGGCTTTTATGATGGTTTATCGAGTCTTCCGCTTATAAGGCACCTATTTATGTTGGAAAACACATCTTACAGTTAGCCAAGGCCTTTACGGTGAAAATGATACCTTGTATAGACCAATGATATGCTCAGTTAGGTCCCTAGGGTGAAAAGATCCGTTGTAGGTATGGTCAATATTGGCGTCTGGTTTTCCAAATTGGCGGTAGAGGTCCATTAAATATTTTTTTGGCTTACGTTCAAATATTTTAGTATAAGTATAGATTCAAGCATGTAGTGAACACCCTTAGCATTATTTTGAGCTATAATATAACCCAATGGCATGCCTGTGCGGTGCTAGGGGAAGATTTTCACTCTTATGGATATTTGCCTTTATGTTGATTTTCTAGTCTTATATGATTGTTGATCGAGTTTTCCGCTTATGAGGCACCTATTTATGTTTGAAAACACATATTAAAGTTAGCCAAGACCTTTACGGTCAAAATGATACCTTGTATAGACCAATGATATGCTCAGTTTGGTCCCTAGGGTGAAAAGATCCGGTGTAGGTATGGTCAATATTGGCGTTTGGCTATCCAAATTGGCGGTAGGGGTTGATTAAATATTTTTTGGCTTATGTTCACATATTTTAGTAAAAGTAAAGATTCAGGAATGAGGTAAACACCATTAGCATTCTTTTGAGCTATAATATAACCCAATGGCATGCCTGGGCGGTGCTGGGGGTTGATTTTCACTCTGATGGATATTAGCCTTTATGTTGGTTTTCTAGGCTTTTATGATGGTTTATCGTGTTTTCCGCTAAATGAGGCACCTATTTATGTTGGAAAACACATCTTACAGTTAGCAAAGGCCTTGACGGTGAAAATGGTACCTTGTATAGACCAATGATATGCTCAGTTTGGTCCCTAGGGTGAAAAGATCCGGTGTAGGTATGGTCAATATTGGCGTCTGGCTTTCCAAATTGGTGGTAGGGGTCGATTAAATATATTTTTGGCTTACGTTCACATATTTTAGTATAAGTATATATTCAGGCATGTAGTAAACACCCTTAGCATTTTTTTAATCTATAATATAACCAAATGGCATGCCTGGGCGGTGCTGGAAGAAGATTTTCACTCTTATGGATATTTGCCTCTATGTTGGTTTTCTAGGCTTATATGATGGTTTATCGAGTCTTCCGCTTAATGAGGCACCTATTTATGTTGGAAAACACATCTTAAAGTTAGCCAAGACCTTTACGGTGAAAATGATACCTTGTATAGACCAATGATATGCTCAGTTTGGTCCCTAGGATGAAAAGATCCGGGGTAGGTATTGTCAATATTGGCGTCTGGCTTTCCAAATTGGCGGTAGGGGTCGATAAAATATATTTTTGGCTTACGTTCACATATTTTAGTATAAGTAAAGATTCAGGCATGTAGTTAACACCCGTAGCAGTTTTTTGAGCTATAATATAACCCGATGGCATGCCTGGGCGGTGCTGAGGGAAGATTTTCACTCTAATGAATATTTGGTTTTATGTTGGGTTTCTAGGCTTTTAAGATGGTTTATCGTGTTTTTTGCTTAATGAGGCACCTATTTATGTTGAAAAACACATCTTAAAGTTAGCCAAAGCCTTTACGGTGAAAATGATACCTTGAATAGACCAATGATATGCTCAGTTTGGTCCCTAGGGTGAAAAGATCCGGTGTAGGTATGGTCAATATTGGGGTCTGCCTATCCAAATTGACGGTAGGGGTCGATAAAATATCTTTTTGGCTTACGTTCACATATTATAGTATAAGTATAGATTCAGGCATGTAGTTAACACCCTTAGCAATATTTTGAGCTATAATATAACCCGATGGCATGCCTGGGCGATGCTGGGGGAAGATTTTCACTCTTATGGATATTTGCCTTTATGTTGGTTTTCTAGGCTTTTATGATGGTTTATCGTGTTTTCCGCTTAATGAGGCACCTATTTATGTTGGAAAACACATCTTAAAGTTAGCCAAAGCCTTTACGGTGAAAATGATTCTTTGTATAGACCAATGATATGCTCAGTTTGGTTCCTAGGGTAAAAAGATCCGGGGTAGGTATGGTCAATATTGGCGTCTGGCTATCCAAATTGGCGGTAGGGGTCCATTAAATATGTTTTTGGCTTATGTTCACATATTTTAGTATAAGTAAAGATTCAGGCATGTAGTAAACACCCTTAGCATTATGTTGAGCTATAATATAACCCAATGGCATGCCCGGGCGGTGCTGGAGGAAGATTTTTACTCTTATGGATATTTGCCTTTATGTTGGTTTTCGAGGCTTTTATGATGGTTTATCGTGTTTTTTACGCTTAATGAGGGACCTATTTATGTTGGAAAACACATCTTAAAGTTAGCCAATGCCTTTACGGTGAAAATGGTACCTTGTATAGACCAATGATATGCGCAGTTTGGTCCCTAGGGTGAAAAGATCCGGTGTAGGTATGGTCAATATTGGCGTTTGGCTATCCAAATTGGCGGTAGGGGTCCATTAAATATGTTTTTGGCTTACGTTCACATATTTTAGTATAAATATAGATTCAGGCATGTAGTAAACACCCTTAGCATTATGTTGAGCTATAATATAACCCAATTGCATGCCTGGGCGGTGCTGGGGGAAGATTTTCACTCTTATGGATATTTGCCTTTATGTTAGTTTTCGAGGCTTTTATGATGGTTTATCGTGTTTTCCGCCTAATGAGGAACCTATTTATGTTGGAAAACACATCTTAAAGTTAGCCAATGCCTTTACGGTGAAAATGGCACCTTGTATAGACCAATGATATGCTCAGTTTGGTCCCTAGGGTGAAAAGATCCGGTGTAGGTATTGTCAATATTGGCGTCTGGCTATCCAAATTGGCGGTAGGGGTCCATTAAATATGTTTTTGGCTTACGTTCACATATTTTAGTATAAGTATAGATTCAGGCATGTAGTAAACACCCTTAGCATTATGTTGACCTATAATATAACCCGATTGCATGCCTGGGCGGTGCTGGGGGAAGATTTTCACTCTTATTGATATTTGCCTTTATGTTGGTTTTCGAGGCTTATATGATGGTTTATCGAGTTTTCCGTTTAATGAAGCACCTATTTATGTTGGAAAACACATCTCAAAGTTAGTCAAGGCCTTTATGGTGAGAATGATGCCTTGTATAGACCAATGATATGCTCAGTTTGGTCCCTAGGGTGAAAAGATCCGGGGTATGTATGGTCAATATTGGCGTCTGGCTATCCAAATTGGCGGTAAGGGTCGATTAAATATATTTCTGGCTTACGTTCACATATTTAAGTATAAGTATAGATTCAGGCATGTAGTAAACACCCTTAGCATTATGTTAAAGACCTTTACGGAGAAAATGTCACCTTGTATAGACCAATGATATGCTCAGTTTGGTCCCTAAGGTGAAAAGATCCGGGGTAGGTATGGTCAATATTGGCGTCTGGCTATCCAAATTGGCGGTAGGGGTCGATAAAATATTTTTTTGGCTTACGTTCACATATTTTAGTATAAGTAAAGATTCAGGCATGTAGTTAACACCCTTAGCAATATTTTGAGCTATAATATAACCCGATGGCATGCCTGGGCGGTGCTGGGGGAAGATTTTCACTCTTATGGATATTTGCCTTTATGTTGGTTTTCTAGGTTTTTATGATGGTTTATCGTGTTTTCCGCTTAATGAGGCACCTATTTATGTTGGAAAACACATCTTAAAGTTAGCCAAAGCCTTTACGGTGAAAATGGTACCTTGTATAGACCAATGATATGCTCAGTTTGGTCCCTAGGGTAAAAAGATCCGACGAAGGTATGGTCAATATTTGACTCTGGCTATCCAAATTGGCGGTAGGGGTCCATTAAATATGTGTTTGGCTTACGTTCACATATTTTAGTATAAGTGTAGATTCAGGCATGTAGTAAACATCCTTAGCATTATGTTGAGCTATAATATAACCAAATGGCATGCCTAGGCGGTGCTGGGGGAAGATTTTCACTCTTATGGATATTTGCCTTTATGTTGGTTTAGAGGCTTTTATGATGGTTTATCGTGTTTTTCGCTTAATGAGGCACCTATTTATGTTAGAAAACACATCTTACAGTCAGCAAAGGCCTTTACGGTGAAAATGGCACCTTGTATAGACCAATGATATGCTCATTTTGGTCCCTAGGGTGAAAAGATCTGGGGTAGGTATGGTCAATATTGGCGTCTGGCTATCCAAAATGGGATAGGGGTCCATTAAATATGTTTTTGGCGCATGTTCACATATTTTAGTACAAGTATGGATTCAGGCATGTAGTAAACACCCTTAGCATTATGTTGAGCTATAATATAACCCAATGGCATGCCTGGGCGGTGCTGGAGGAAGATTTTCACTCTTATGGATATTTGCCTTTATGTTGGTTTTCGAGGCTCTTATGAAGGTTTATCGTGTTTTCCGCTTAATTAGGAACCTATTTATGTTGGAAAACACATCTTAAAGTAAGCAAAGTCCTTTACGGTGAAAATAGCACCTTGTATAGAACAATGATATGTTCAGTTTGGTCCCTAGGGTGAAAAGATCCGGTGTAGGTATGGTCAATATTGGCGTCTGGCTTTCCAAATTGGCGGTAGAGGTCGATTAAATATTTGATTGGCTTACGTTCACATATTTTAGTATAAGTAAAAATTCAGGCATGTAGTAAACACCCATAGCATTATTTTGAGCTATAATATAACCCGATGGCATGCCTGGACTGTGCTGGGGGAAGATTTTCACTCTTATGGATATTTGCCTTTATGTTGGTTTTCGAGGCTTATATGATGGTTTATCGAGTTTTCTGCTTAATGAGGTACCTATTTATGGTGGAAAACACATCTTAAAGTTAGCCAAGGCCTTAACGGTGAGAATGATGCCTTGTATAGACCAATGATATGCTGAGTTTGGTCCCTAGGGTGAAAAGATCCGGGGGTGGTATGGTCAATATTGGCGTCTGGCTATCCAAATTGGGGATATGGGTCGATCAAATATTTGTTTGGCTTACGTTCACATGTTTTAGTATATGTAAAGATTCGGACATGTAGTAAACACCCTAAGCATTATTTTGAGCTATAATATAACCCGATTGCATGCCTAGGCGATGCTGGGGGAAGATTTTCACTCTGATGGATATTTGCCTTTATGTTGGTTTTCGAGGCTTATGTGATGGTTTATCGAGTTTTCTGCTTAATGAGGCACCTATTTATGTTGGAAAACACATCATAAAGTTAGCCAAGGCCTTAACTGTGAAAATGATACCTTGTATAGGCCAATGATATGCTCAGTTTGGTCCCTAGGGTGAAAAGATCCGGGGTAGGTATGGTCAATATTGGCGTCTGCCTATCCAAATTGGCGGTAGGGGTCGATTAAATATTTGTTTGGCTTACGTTCACATATTTTAGTATAAGTAAAGGTTCAGGAATGTAGTAAACACCCTTAGCATTATTTTGAGCTATAATATAACCCAATGGCATGCCTGGGCGGTGCAGGGGGAAGATTTTCACTCTTATAGATATTTGCATTTGATGTTGGTTTTCTAGGCTTTTATGATGGTTTATCGAGTCTTCCGCTTAATGAGTCACCTATTTATGTTGGGAAACACATCTTAAAGTTAGCCAAGGCCTTAAAAGTGAAAATGATACCTTGTATAGACCATTGATATGCTCAGTTTGGTCCCTAGGGTGAAATGATCCGGGGTTGGTATGGTCAATATTGGCGTCTGGCTATCCAAATTAGCGGAACGGGTCCATTAAATATTTGTTAGCTTACGTTCACATATTTTAGTATAAGTAAAGATTCAGGCAAGTAGTAAACACCCTGAGCTTCAGTTTGAGCTATAATATAACCCAATGGCATGCCTGGGCGGTGCTTGGGGAAGATTTTCACTGTTATGGATATTTGCATTTATGCTGGTTTTCTAGGCTTTTATGGTGATTTATCGTGTTTTCCGCTTAATGAAGAACCTATTTATGTTAGAAAACACATCTTAAAGTTAGCCAAGGCCTTAAAGGTGAAAATGACACCTTGTATAGACCAATGATATGCGCAGTTTGGTCACTAGGGTGAAAAGATCCGGGGTAGGTATGGTCAATATTGGCGTCTGGCTATCCAAATTGGGGGTAGGGGTCGATTAAATAATTTTTTGGCTTACGTTCACATATGTTAGTATAAGTAAAGATTCGGGCATGTAGTAAACACCCTTAGCATTTTTTTTAGCTATAATATAACCCAATGGCATGCCTGGGCGGTGCTGAGGTAAGATTTTCACTCTGATGGATATTTGCCTTTATGTTGGTTTTCTAGGCTTTTATGATGGTCTATCGTGTTTTCTGCTTAATGAGGAACCTATTTATGTTGGAAAACACGTCTTAAAGGTAGCCAAGGCCTTTACGATGAAAATGACACCTTGTATAGACCAATGATATGCTCAGTTTGGTCCCTAGGGTGAAAAGATCCGGGGTTGGTATGGTCAATATTGGCGTCTGGCTATCCAAATTGGCGGAACGGGTCAATTAAATATTGTTTGGCTTACGTTCACATATTTTAGTATAAGTAAAGATTCAGGCAAGTAGTAAACACCCTTAACTTTAGTTTGAGCTATAATGTAACCCAATGGCATGCCTGGGCGGTGCTTGGGAAAGATTTTCACTCTTATGGATATTTGCATTTATGTTGGTTTTCTAGGCTTTTATGATTATTTATCGTGCTTTCCGCTTAATGAAGAACCTATTTATGTTGGAAAACACATCTTAAAGTTAGCCAAGGCCTTAAAGGTGAAAATGAAACCTTGTATAGACCAATGATATGCTCAGTTTTGTCCCTAGGGTGAAAATATCCGGGGGTGGTATGGTCAATATTGGCGTCTGGCTATCCAAATTAGGGATATGGGTCGATCAAATATTTGTTTGGCTTACGTTCACATGTTTTAGTATATGTAAAGATTCGGAAATGTAGTAAACACCCTTAGCATTTTTTTTAGCTATAATATAACCCGATGGCATGCCTAGGTGGTGCATGGGAAAGATTTTCACTCTTATGGATATTTGCATTTATGTTGGTTTTCTAGGCTTTTATGATGATTTATCGTGTTTTCCGCTTAATGAATAACCTATTTATGTTGGAAAACACATCTCAAAGTTAGCCAAGGCCTTAAAGGTGAAAATGACACCTTGTATAGACCAATGATATGCGCAGTTTGGTCCCTAGGGTGAAAAGATCCGGGGTAGGTATGGTCAATATTGGCGTCTGGCTATCCAAATTGGGGGTAGGGGTCGATTAAATAATTTTTTGGCTTACGTTCACATATGTTAGTATAAGTAAAGATTCGGGCATGTAGTAAACATCCTTAGCATTATTTTGAGCTATAATATAACCCAATGGCATGCCTGGGCGGTGCTGAGGGAAGATTTTTACTCTTATGGATATTTGCCTTTATGTTGGTTTTCGAGGCTTATATGATGGTTTATCGAGTTTTCCGCTTAATGAGGCACCTATTTATGTTGGAAAACACATCTCAAAGTTAGCCAAGGCCTTAACTGTGAAAATGATACCTTGTATAGGCCAATGATATGCTCAGTTTGGTTCCTAGGGTGAAAAGATCCGGGGTAGGTATGGTCAATATTGGCGTCTGCCTATCCAAATTGGCGGTAGGGGTCGATTAAATATTTGTTTGGCTTACGTTCACATATTTTAGTATAAGTAAAGATTCAGGAATGTAGTAAACACCCTTAGCATTATTTTGAGCTATAATATAACCCAATGGCATGCCTGGGCGGTGCAGGGGGGAGATTTTCTCTCTTATGGATATTTGCATTTGATGTTGGTTTTCGAGGTTTTTATGATGGTTTATCGAGTCTTCCGCTTAATGATGAACCTATTTATGTTGGGAAACACATCTTAAAGTTAGCCAAGGCCTTAAAGGTGAAAATGATACCTTGTATAGACCATTGATATGCTCAGTTTTGTCACTAGGGTGAAAAGATCTGTGGTAGGTATGGTCAATATTGGCGTCTGGCTTTCCAAATTGGCGGTAGGGGTCGGTTTAATATTTTTTGGCTTACGTTCACATATTTTAGTATAAGTAAAGATTCAGGCATGTAGTAAACACCATTAGCATTCTTTTGAGCTATAATATAACCCAATGGCATGCCTGGGCGGTGCTGGAGGTAGATTTTCACTTTTATGGATATTTGCTTTTATGTTGGTTTTCTAGGCTTTTATGATGGTCTATCGTGTTTTCTGCTTAATGAGGAACCTATTTATGTTGGAAAACACATCTTAAAGGTAGTCAAGGCCTTTAGATATTGAAAATGACACCTTGTATAGACCAATGATATGCTCAGTTTAGTCCCTAGGGTGAAAAGATCCGGGGTTGGTATGGTCAATATTGGCGTCTGGCTATCCAAATTGGCGGAACGGGTCAATTAAATATTTGTAGGCTTACGTTCACATATTTTAGTATAAGTAAAGATTCAGGCAAGTAGTAAACACCCTTAGCTTTAGTTCGAGCTATAATATAACCCAATGGCACGCCTGGGCGGTGCTTGGGGAAGATTTCACTCTTATGGATATTTGCATTTATGTTGGTTTTCTAGGCTTTTATGATGATTTATCGTGTTTTCCGCTTAATGAATAACCTATTTATGTTGGAAAACACATCTTAAAGTTAGCCAAGGCCTTAAAGGTGAAAATGACACCTTGTATAGATCAATGATATGCGCAGTTTGGTCCCTAGGGTGAAAAGATCCGGGGTAGGTATGGTCAATATTGGCGTCTGGCTATCCAAATTGGGGGTAGGGGTCGATTAAATAATTTTTTGGCTTACGTTCACATATGTTAGTATAAGTAAAGATTCGGGCATGTAGTAAACACCCTTAGCATTATTTTGAGCTATAATATAACCCAATGGCATGCCTGGGCAGTGCTGAGGGAAGATTTTCACTCTTATGGATATTTGCCTTTATGTTGGTTTTCTAGGCTTTTATGATGGTCTATCGTGTTTTTTGCTTAATGAGGAACCTATTTATGTTAGAAAACACATCTTAAAGGTAGCCAAGGCCTTTACGATGAAAATGACACCTTGTATAGACCAATGATATGCTCAGTTTGGTCCCTAGGGTGAAAAGATCCGGGGTTGGTATGGTCAATGTTGGCGTCTGGCTATCCAAATTGGCGGAACGGGTCAATTAAATATTTGTTGGCTTACGTTCACATATTTTAGTATAAGTAAAGATTCAGGCAAGTAGTAAACACCCTTAGCTTTAGTTTGAGCTATAATATAACCCAATGGCATGCCTGGGCGGTGCTTGGGGAAGATTTTCACTCTTATGGATATTTGCATTTATGTTGGTTTTCTAGGCTTTTATGATGATTTATCGTGTTTTCCGCTTAATGAAGAACCTATTTAAACCTATGATATATAACCTATCATATTTTCACCAAAAAGTATACATATCATTTGACCATCATAAGAAACAACTATGTTAAGTTTCATAAAATTTGGATAAGTCGTTCTCAAGTTACCGTGCGACATGTTTAAGCCGGACAGACGGACGGACAGACAGACGAACAGACACCGGACATGTGTATACCATAATACGTCCCGTCAAAATTTTGACTGGCCTATAAAAATTAAGAATCTAAATACACGGTTGGATTTGGCATATCAAAGAAACCCAAATAATTCATTTTTTTATGTAATCAAACAAAGTTTAATTTGGGACCCTTTTGGCCCCTAATTCTTAAACTGTTGGGACCAAAACTTCCAAAATCAATCCCAACCTTCCTTTTGTGGTCAAATATCTTATTATAAAATTTTATAGATTTCTATTTACTTATATTAAAGTTATTGTGCGAAAACCAAGAATAATGCTTAATTGGGCCCTTTTGGTCCCTAATTCCTAAACTGTTGGAACCAAAACTCCCAAAATCAATTCCAACCTTCCTTTAATGGTCACAAACCTTGTGTTTTCTATTTACTAATACTAAAGTTATAGTGCAAAAACCAAATGTCTTCTGATGACGACAACGACAACAACAACGCTGCCACCGTCATACCAATATACGACCAAATTTTTTTCAATTTTTGCAGTCGTCTAAAATGTGTTCAATGAGTTATACATAACATAGTAGCCAGCTATATAAAAACAACGACACGTATTTCACCATTTATTGGTTGGAACACAAATCTAGGGTGCTTACATAATAATGCAGCTTAATATTAACTGCATAAAAATCCAAACCATGACCACAAGGACACCTTCAATATATGTACAAACATACAGTGAAAACTTCCTAGGATTCAAACTGTAGGAGGAGTCATGTGGAACAGCTATATACCCATAATGGGACAGAAGGACGGCTGGACAGGGGTACAATAATATGTCCCAGACTTTTAGTCGCAGAGGGATAAAAATTGCAGGTCCCCAAGTGAATTAAACACAAAGTGCTGTAGACAGCAAATTCTCTGCAAGAAAGATAGAATAAAGAGTAATACACACCATTCAATATACATACTTTTCCTTTTTACAAGTTTTTTTATACAGAAATACAAACATAATAATTGTAATTTTCAGTATTATATACATAAATGGCATACACACATTAGAATCATTAAAATATGTTATTTCCGTAGCCAGTAACTTAAGACCCCACCCAGCATAACATGGCATGCAATTCATATTTAATAAACAGCTGTGTAAGGAGCACATTCTGCCTTTATCATGTTTATTATGCATATTGAAATTGTCAAAAGTAAAATTAGAATATTTAGAAGGCATTCAAAGGGTAATCAGCAGCAAATGAAATGGCACTGAAGAAAAACATGAATGAGGATACCCTAGCTAGTATTGCGTCTAATTGCTGTTCATAGTCCTATAAATCTATAAGGACAAACCAAATAAATTTCAAAACCAAAAGCCCGTCTTGATTAACTTTTACAAGAGTATTGATTTTGTAAAAAAATTGATCAACAATTCTAAAGCTAGTAAATGACATTGTTTAAAGTGGCAAAAGCTTAATTACTGTGAACAACATGGCAAAAAGTATGAAAATCTAGAGAGTTTTTATCTATCAATCATATTGTTATATCAAAAATACATAGTATTGGTTAAAGTAAATTTGAATATCATACATTGGGCTGAAATATGGATATTGGTATACCATAATAATCTAGGTCTTTTATAGTTGCACGATCGTATAAAAGCAAGTGGCAGATTAATACTAAAAACTGTTTACATAGAGATATATCTTATCTCTATTTTGCTAGAAAAATGTATATTCAAAATTAAAATGGCAGTAACATGAGTAATTTAACATGTAAATTATGCACAACATTCAGTCAATGATTGAAAGTGCAGTGTCAAATAACCTTCATGGAATTGATCACTGACTTATCATCATAGATATGATATGTGCCAATGCTTATACAACTACTGTAGGTGGGTCCAGGGGGGCCCTGCCCCCCCTTTTCATGGGAAAAATTTGGTTGATTATATTGAGAATCGTTGAAGCCTGACTGGAGCAGGCTCCCAATCTTGGGAAAAGTTCTGGATCAGCCACTGCTACATGCCAAATATTGTTGAATTACCATTAGCTGTTCATCTTTAATGGACCTAATCACAATTTCTTATATATACAAACTACGGATTTTTTTTTAGTTTTTAGTAAATAGACCATAAAAAAATATCTATAGGAATAAGAGGTGAAAATCTTACAACTCTATACAAAACATCATTGACCTACCAAATTATAGACCATTACTGAGGGGGCACGGCTTATAAACTGATCCAAACACAAACTAAAACAGAAACAACATACAAATGTTTCGCTTTTTGACTAAAAAGCATGACAAAAAGGAAATTGACAGTTTTGTCTGAGATCTATTTATGTAATTTGTATTAGGTTTTTTTTCAGTAATAATTCAGTTGTGAGTAAATGAAAACTAGTGTTGTACTGAACAAGTTAAACATAAAATAAGTTAAATTCATAAAATTAATAATAAGGTGACATTATACAATTCAAATACATTCCTATTAGACATTTGCGGAAACTCTAGGATTACACTTTAGACTTACGATTACAGGTAACAAAAACAAGGGGTCATCTCAAAATACAAAAACAAACCAACAATACATATACAAAATAGCAAATTGAATGCATATTTTGATATTTTATCCCTAAAGAAGTGTTGTGTACGGTATGATTATGATTGGTACCCATTACTTTTGCCCTGTACACTGTATTAGGTTTCTTTCAGATAAAACATGTTAATGTCTCAACAAATGTGTTGAAAATGAAAATAAGTGTTGACATTCACAACTATTTGCACATAAACAAGTTAATTGTTTTTATTGTAAATTAAGCATACACTTATCTAAAATGTTTCAATAAGTAGAATGATTATACCTTGATGCAATCTAAATGTTCTGTTGATATGTGCAGTTTTAAAATAAGGATAATTATTTATATAACCTGTGTTTTCTGCATTTGTACATCTAGTACTGTCATGTGATTAAACAAATTGAAATTTAAGCATAAAGAAGTCAGTCTGCTTCTTCTACAAATAGAATTAAAATCAAAATTGAGAGGAATATTGTCACTAATAAGAGACAAAAAAAGACACTTTCTTTCCAAATGAACGAAAAATCAAAAGGTGTTAAATAAATGCACTGTAAAATAAAGCACAATTCTTTTCATCATGCCTGTATTACTCTTTAAATGTTTGTTTTTTCAAAAACCACACTTCCATGAACATGTAACTTCTATTCTAACCATGAAAAAAATCATACCAATAAATAAAAATACTTTCACAGACTGACAGTATGACTAACTTTAATTGGGAAAAAAGTAAAAAGCAACAGAAAAATGCCATTTCATGAATATTATTTCTATGAGCCTAAAAGAGACATAAAACAAAATCAATCTATCTCTTACATAAAATAAAAAATATATTATCTTATTTACTATATATATATAACATGTTAACTTGATGAAAACTTACAATAACATTTCATCTAGCTTTTAAATTGTTTTACTGACATGACTGATGCTGATAAATGCCTAAAATGGACAAAATGTTTAAATTTGAATAACGATGCATTAACAAACTAGAAAACAAACTTGAACATATTGAAAACATATTCACTAAGCTTTTTTTTTACATTCTACTGTAGAAGAGCTCAAAGGTATAAAAAAGATGTCTTTTGATGTGTTGTGTAATTAATAGCTCATACAATTTTCTTTTAAGGGCAGTAACTCATGCATGTAAGGAGTTGTTCGATTTTTTTTAATTGGACAGTAGGTTGATCCTTACATTCTGAATTTAGCTCTGGAAAATTTAAAGTGACACCAATTAAATTCAATCTTGGTCTGTATTCTGCGGTAATAAGCATTGTGTATAATTTTCATAGCATTAAGTTGAGGCAAACTTGTTGGAAATTTAGCTATTTTTCCATTTGTAAAGGGGCTGTTATATTTTTTTCTTGAAAATCTTAATTTTCACTCTTGTGCTTATACATGTATCTTATTCTTTTTATTTATGTCATACCAATATGGTGCATATTCCATCAGTTCTATTTTGTTGGTTCTGGTAAATATTTCTCAGGCTTGTTTGAATTTATAAGTTTACGTTTAAAGGATGATTTTGGGGCTTTAATTTCCTTTATCTCATGATCAAGGAACTTAGTTCTCATTGTAACTTCTTTTTCAATCCTACTCAAACGTTCATGAGTCAAACTAGATGCAAATCCACATGTCAAAGACAATTTTTCAAGTTCTAATGGGGAAAGATTTGGTTGAACACTTAAGTGATTAATTAGCATCCATAGCTGAAGAACTGCACCCATGTTTAATGTTGCATCACATGGATTGTCTAAATTGTTCCATAAGGGTATTGGATCCCCATCATTTCTTAAGAGAATATCGTTTTCAGTATCATACATGTAAACATCAAAGCATTTATCACTTATTGCAATAGTTGGTATCATTGTAACTATCTGAGGAAAAGACTTGGGTTTTCTAAGCTGAAAGCCTTTCTGATAAAAAGAAAATGTAACTGTTTGTGACACAAACTGGCTAACATTTGTATGCCCCCTTAATAATTTTGATTCTTTTTTTACTTCAATTAGTTGTTTTTCCTCATCAATATACATCTCCTTTTTCTTTTCTTTAGGCAACACTATACTACAGCTTCCACCAAGGGGAAATACCATTATATCTGGTTTACCATACCATAATAATTCTGAACCTGAAGAAAAAAATCAATTAACTTATTTAATAAAAAAATGTCTTTATTTCATTTTTTTCAATCAGCCAACCATAGCTTACTATAAACATCATGTGTTTCTGTTAAAAGAAGTTGAAGAGACTTGGGACCTTCACCAATAATCTTTAATTCATGTGACCTTTAATATGCAGTCAAGGTAAAAGGTCACTGAGTGCAAAAAAAAATTACGCTGCAATTTCAAGCTTACATATTAGGAAAACGATCAGACTTTGCTGCATACATACAGCGTATAAAATGTTCCTCTCGACGAGCTCTACATTTTATATGATAAGTCCAAAAAATGTCCGACCGTCTGTTCAAAAGTAACAACGGGATGATTCTTAAAAGTATAGTATTTTGTGTATATCTTTTTAAAGGTAACATATATCAACCTACTATAAACTGCAAAGATGATCAGTAATTCAAGACCGTCAATTTGAGGTCAATGTCAGGTCATGATGAAATTTCACCTTGACCATCACAGTATGCAATGACCTTGACCTTGTGATAAATGAAAGGTCAAGTGGTCCTGAGTTGAATGGTGCTACTCCCATGTCTCTACGACTTCCGGTTCTCAAGTTTGGTATTGCATCATATATTTGATGATTAGTTGTGACCTTGGTGAACTTTGAAATTGTCCCAATTCTTTTTCTTTAATGTTGTCCTTCAACTGTAGATCATTTATCATTAAACAGATTTGAGATATCTATTGTCGTTTAAGAGATATTGCAGTTTGAAGTTTTGCGAACGGAGGCATGTATTTCTGAATCAACAAGAGCTTACCACTTAAAAAGTTTTAGAAATTGAAGAGGTTAACATAGTTATATGTTTAACAAAATACCAAAAACATTCCATGGAAAAAAACACCAAAAATTCAATTTGAAATTTTCATGTTTTGCATTGACTTTGTAAGTTTCATAACTTCTATTTATATAGTTGATATTGCATCATTATTTACACCTTGTCAAAAAGGGTCATCTGATATATCAAATTGAAGGTCTTAACAAACTCTACTTAAAAATGAAAATTTTAAACCTCATTTTCATCCCAGGGTGATGGTCGGGGTCATTTAGTGCAAAAATTCAAACTTCTCAAATGGTAAGGTCGCATATCAAATGAAAGAACATAAATCATGCATTTCAAATTTCAAATTGACGTCTCCCAAAAATGGGTTGGATGGGGTCATTGAGTGCAAAAAATAAATTACTTTTAAGATATGGTTGTTGTATATCAAATGAAAGGTCGTGATGTGTACATTCGAAATATCAAATTCCCGACCTTCAAAAATTAGTTGGATAGGGTTATTAAGTGCAAACAAAAACCTTTCTAGAATACGGTGTTGTCGCATATCAAATGAAAGCTCATCTACTCTATGTTACATATATCATAATTCTGATCTCGAAAATTTAGGCGGATGAGGTCATTAAGTGTTAAAAGCGAAAAGTTTGAGAAGGTATGCTTGTCGTATATCAAACGAAAGGTCGTACAAAGTTCATTACAAAACATCACCTTTACAGGAAAGACCTTTCTTTCAATTGTTTTACAAACAATTAAGATACTAGTGCTTGGTTTTTTTCTTGTTTTTTTTCTTCCAGCATTTTTTTGGCAAGCCCTCCTACAGCTTCTATTGCAGTTATCAATACCAAATTTGAACCATCGATAGACCTCATCATGAAATTGTACCAGATGAACTTTTGTAGGATATCATCATCCCCTTGAGAAGTTATCTCCGTTATATTGATTTTTTTCAACATGCCCCCTCCCCCTCGTTGTTTTTAAAGATATCATGACTTTATTTGGACAATAGGTAGATCTAATCATGATGTATTACCATATGAGGCTGCAAAGGATTTCATCATCCCCTATGAGAGTTATATCCCCTTGAAACAATTTCTTTCCTTTGCATTTTTCTCAAAAAAGTATAAGAAATAGAATTGATTTGAAAACGGCAACATGTACAGGAACAGATGGCAATGTTAATAAACATGTACAATCATTTTGTTATTAACCCTTATAAGGAGTTATTCCCCTTGAAAAATTAAACATAATTTTTGAAAAATTGTATTTCGAGAACCAGAAGTCGTAGAGACTTGGGACCTTCACCAATACTCTTTAATTCGTGTGACCTTTAATATGCAGTCAAGGTCAAAGGTCACCGAGTGCAAAAAAAAGTTACGCTGCAATTTCAAGCTTACATATTAGAAAAACGATAAGACTTTGCTGCATGCCCTCAATAACCCCATCCAACCCATTTTTGGGAGACGTCAATTTGAAATTTGAAAAAGGAAGTTGTACATACATCAAAACACACCCTCTGGTGTTGGTTAATAAACATGTCAAGTATTAAGTATAAAATCATAACGGTTATCTAGATATGGAGCGGACACAATCTTCACCACAGGACATGGGGTTGTCAACTGAAACCAAAGTTTTTGACCTTGACCTTTGACCTAGGAAATTGTACATACATCATGACACACCCTCTGGTGTTGGTTAAAATGGATGTCAAGTATAAACTTTGAAATCATAACGGTTCTCAAGATATAGAGCGGACATGATCTTCACCACAGGACAGAGTTGTCAACTGAAACCAAAGTTTTTTTACCTTGACCTTTGACCTAGGAAGTTGTACATACATCATGACACACCCTCTGGTGGTGGTTAAAATGGGTGTCAAGTATACACTTTGAAATCAAAACGGTTATCTAGATATGGAGCGGACACGATCTTCACCACAGGACATGGGGTTGTCAACTGAAACCAAAGTTGTTGACCTTGACCTTTGACCTAGGAAATTGTACATACATCATGACACACCCTCTGGTGTTGGTTAAAATGGATGTCAAGTATAAACTTTGAAATCATTACGGTTCTCAAGATATAGAGCGGACATGATCTTCACCACAGGACAGAGTTGTCAACTGAAACCAAAGTTTTTTTACCTTGACCTTTGACCTAGGAAGTTGTACATACATCATGACACACCCTCTGGTGTTGGTTAAAATGGGTGTCAAGTATAAACTTTGAAATCATAACGGTTATCTAGATATGGAGCCGACACGATCTTCACCACAGGACATGGGGTTATCAACTGAAACCAAAGTTTTTTTACCTTGACCTTTGACCTAGGAAGATGTACATACATCATGACACACCCTCTGGTGTTGGTTAAAATGGATGTCAAGTATAAACTTTGAAATCATAACGGTTCTCAAGATATAGAGCGGACATGATCTTCACCACAGGACAGAGTTGTCAACTGAAACCAAAGTTTTTTTACCTTGACCTTTGACCTAGGAAGTTGTACATACATCATGACACACCCTCTGGTGTTGGTTAAAATGGGTGTCAAGTATAAACTTTGAAATCATAACGGTTATCTAGATATGGAGCCGACACGATCTTTACCACAGGACATGGGGTTGTCAACTGAAACCAAAGTTTTTGACCTTGACCTTTGACCTAGGAAGTTGTACATACATCATGACACACCCTCTGGTGTTGGTTAAAATGGATGTCAAGTATAAACTTTGAAATCATAACGGTTCTCAAGATATAGAGCGGACATGATCTTCACCACAGGACAGAGTTGTCAACTGAAACCAAAGTTTTTTTACCTTGACCCTTTTTGGGAAAAAAATTTGGTTGCAAATATGGGGCTTATATGACCCCTCTTAAATCAGTCAGTGGACCACCACTTATGAAAATTTCTGGATCCGCCACTGAGTTAGGAGTTAACCTTATAATAATCATGTCATATATGGACCATTATTTGGTATTCGGCCTTTGGTTTCTTTTTGTATCCTTTTTTATAAGTTCTAAAATTTTAACTTTTATTTTGTGGGTTGTGTTAATTTTTTGGTGTTAGAATAGTATGAATGGAACAATTGAGTTTTTCGAGAAAAAATTAATACATTTTGATTCACCGTTTACGTGACATGAAACCAAACAGGAAACCAATCTTTATTTTCTTTATTTTGCACAATATAATTCAAAAGGCATAAATAAACACCATTACTAGTGTTACTTGCTTCATGTTAATATTTAAAATCTATTTTCAATGTTATATTAAAGTTTTTTTTAAACCTGACAGGAAACCATAAGAAACCGAAAGCATTTTTTTAAGTTTTATTATTTTATTGCAAAATCTGCTTAAAATAATCTGAACAGTATACTTTTTCTTAAAATCCATCTTAAATGCAACAGTATTATAAAACTCCTAAATATGTGCTTGTTTTGAAAACAATTAGTACAATTTATTCAGAATTTTCCATATTTTCTTCATTGATACAGGATACCATAATCGTTGTATCTTGATGTTTAAGCCGAAAAAATGTATAAATTTATATTTGGTTATAATTACATTAGGTGTATGTTTCATTATAATACTTTATTTTGATTGGCTAACGGCACATCACTTGTTATTCCGTAAGCAATTGCATCACTCAATAAAACTTTTCATTCATGATAGCACGTGGTCCCACAATAAAGTGCACAGGTGAATAATATACAAAATTTATAAAATTCGTGTTTTCATGATCTTAGCTAAAAAATGTAATTATAAGTATTGAATGCTTCTTTTTGTAACTTTATAGTGTTGTAAAAGCGTTGACCGTGCGCACATTTTTTGTATGAAGCGTTTCCGCGCTTCATACAAAATGTACTCGGTCAACGCTTTTACACCCCAATAAATTTACAAAAAGAAGCATTCAATTCTTAATTGATATTCCAGTTATATACAATTTATTCCAAATCATTGGCAATGTGACATTCTTTAAATCCAGTAAAGAAAAAAACTTTTAACTTGGAATTAAAATCTTTAAAATAGGCACAATGTGATACTTGTGACCTGTACACCATCTACATGGTTTCCACATTTTAACCTACTTTAGTGGGCTAAAATCAATAAAGTACTTCCTTTCAAGTCATGCATGGTAAAAGTTTACTTCTCCTTTGACAAGTTTATTGCGTTTCTGATAAGTGTTTGCAGAACATGAATAAAAAATATTAATTAAAAACTGTGACAAAGATGCCAACTTTGTACATTCCAAGTGTAACGGTATATTAACATGTATTTTTTTTATTAAATTATATTTATTCACCTTAATATCCAGTAATATTTACTGCTGAAGTTAAATCAATCCAATGAGAATTGGTACAATGATAAGAGACGTAATTTCGATTGATTTTTCCAAGAACTCTTCACGTCATTATCGGGAAACGAAGTGTGTTCTAACGTCTGTCAAATATGAAATCGATTTTGTCAAGTCATTGGGCATTTATTTTCACACAGGATCGTATGTAACATTATGCACATAGGAAAAATAACAGACCACCGGCGCAATCTCTTTGACAATTGTATTTTCCTCTTTTAAACAAGACGAAACAAGTCTACAGTATATGTTTGCTAACATCCCGTTGGAAACACAAACAATGTTTAGACCTAGTATTTCGTACATCCGGCCGTAATGGCGTTATCACATGTTAGTCACATGTTTCACGTATGACCGGAAATGATTAGAACTTAAGGACAAAAACAATTTTAATAAATAACTGGACTTCTGTTTCGTGTGAAATGTAACGCATAACGATAACGTCATTTTCTTACTTAATTATTACGAAGATCAAAACAAGAATGTAAATCATCTCTGATTTACCTGTTTGAACATCTCGCGAGAGTTCATATTTGCATATTGTTTTTAAGAATTCTATTGCAACAAAGCAGATTACATCATCTAAAATTTGCGTTACGAAATCGGACACAAAAATCACGCCACTGTTCTTACATCTGCTACATAAATACTTATAGTTCTCAGCATTTTCTTCTCACTATTCTTATTGGTCGATGTTCTTTGTTATTTGAAAGCAAAAGTTACGAATTTGCCGGTGACGATTATCTATAAATCAGTCAGCGTTATGCTCTTTGGAAGCAAAAAGTAATGCGAGAAAGGACACAAAAATACGGTTGTAGAATCTTTGAAATTCGTATATTTCAATTTTTCATCTAGGGAAGAGTAGCATACACTTGTATGTTGATAAAAATAATGGCATCTTTAGATGTAGTTACAACTTTTCTTACAGTAATTCACATTCTATCACTTTTCTATAGTTATAGGAAACGGAGCCCAATAGCAAATTATGGTCCATATCATGTATATAGATAAAGCAATCTCTATATATAAAAAATCAAAGCGCTGTAAGCACTGTAGGCAGTTAACCAAAAACCAAGGCAAACATAATTATGAAAACTGTGGCAATGTTGCTTCAACTTTTTTTTTAAAGATTTAAAAGAACAAACATTAAACATTCATACATAATTGTACATTTATGTTCATTTAATGAATTAATCATTAAGGCAAATAATTCATATTTTATCAAGGGTTTCAATAGCAATGCACATGTCCACGAATGGTCATGAGTCTTTCATGAGTCAGCAGTGGTACAAATTTGCAATGATTGCAGTTCTTCTAGTTGATCGTAATTGTTCGTATTAGTTGACTGTTAGTAGTTCAAGTTGACTTTAGACTTTAGTACGAGCTTGTAAAAGTATGAATGGACTTGCTTCCCTGGAAAGAAAACTGAGTTTGTGTTGTACAGTACAAAAGTTATGAGACACAAATCAGACAAATGTTTACTACTACAGGGATCAATGATGAGGTCTGACTGACCTGTCCATAGTAAATGTAAATGACTCCCACCTTCACCCCAAGTCCATGATGTCTAAGTTTGGAATAAAATGACAGGTGTTAGGGTCTAGCAAAGTGATATGCATATGTGTCGCCTATGAGATTGACCTTGTATGTCATTCAATCTTTTTTGAAATGACAAACAGGAATGAATATGGTTTAGGCGTTGGTATCTTACTCTCTTACAAGTTCCCAAAACACACACAAGAGGGTGTGGGGTGACCCTAGGGACTACCCCTATTTTTCATTTGATTTTTTATATTGTCCCATACATGAATATATATGGTTTATGAGTGGGGATCTCGACCGTTATCAAGTTTTCAAACAGGAGGGGTTGAAGGACCCCAGTGACTTCCGCTATATTTCATTTGATATGTTATATTGTCCAATACATGAATATATATGGTTGAGGGCAGGGGCGTAGCTTACGTTGAGGCAACCGAGGCAACTGCTTGTAGTAAAAAAAAATAAAAAAAATATTTTCCTTCACTGTATTTTCTTTTAAATGATTATTGCAGCAAACTGGCTACTAAACAATAATGTAGCAACTTGATATGTCTTGTTGACGCGGTTATTGATTCATACATTTTACGAATTATTAAAGACTTATGGGAACATTTGAATTAATTTTCCCTCCTCTACTTGGAAATACCCTTTACGGTAGTTTTCTGTAATTCAAGTTTGTCAGAGTCAAAGGAAATCGACAACAGATTTATTTTGTCCTACCCCATTGCAAGCGAAAACAGTGAGTAGAATAGATGAGGATGCAACTCACGAGTCTCCCGATTAAATCACTTTACCATTGAATTAGGTCAATTAGTTAATTTTGTGTCAGAATAATTTCTAGTACATTGTATATGAGGGCCTGGGTGAGGTTTTAAGAAAACAGAAATATCGGCTCTGAAATTAATTTAAATTTGAAAGAATATGGATTTAAAATGGTGCTAAATTATAAAATAAAGGAAAATCAAATTATGGGCGACAATGATTAAAAAATAAATATTTGATAATCACATTCTAAGCATTCTAACCCTCATTTATAAGTGTTGACATGTTCCCCTACGACTATGTTCATTGACTTTGGTACTAAACAAAACAAAATATGCATTTACATTTATACATTATAGTGCACAGAAAATAATTTATAAGATGTGGTTCACAAGTTTTATTCTCGCTATTTTAAATTCATAGTACGTTTTCACAAGCAGGGAATTTAAAATATTTAAAGGAATCACTAATTCCAGAGAAATAGGTCTGTTAGTTAATACATAATGTCAGTTTATATATAAAAAAAATCAACCAAATACTGTTCATTTATAATGAAGACTTCAGAATACAGTAAATGTTAGTTATTCGCCGGTTGTCATGTTCATCGTGAATGAAAAAAAAAGTTACAAATCATTCAATATGTAATTTCAAGACCTTCGAAGGAATACACCACTAAAACAAGTGCCTTAATTGCTACACTTTACATGTAGCATATGTTTTTCTCCTTGTTTATCCTGAAATTTGTTTGTTCAATCCAGCAGTCATTTTGTGGGGATTATCTGATTCGTTGATTCGTGACCTACGACCAAACAAATTATCATCACAAAACTTATTACAAATAAACCTTAATATTTGCGTTTTTTTTGGGTCTGTATTGAACATTTTGTACAGGTTTCCTTTATCCACCGAGCAAGGTCATGATTTCTTGTGATATGACGTGTGATGTACAGCCAACTATATTAGAGTGTACTACGGCTTGGAAATATATTGGGAGACATTAGGCATTTGAGCTGGCTTTCTGCTGGGAACAGTATGTCAATATACATATATATGTATATATGTTCCTGCTTTCTGTAACTGCTAGCAAGTCAGGACTTTTCATTGGTTGTTTAATGTGATACCTTCACCGTCGTATTTTGTTATTTTTATAGATTTGAGTATAGATAATAGTAAGGCATAATTAACATTATTATGATGAAATAACATTGAACAGCAACTATTTTTTAACGATTTTTTCTTGTTCAGATCGTAAAAACCTCTATAGCTTCAGGGGGTGCGCCCCCCTGACCCCATGCCTCGGTATAAACAGAAGGCAAGCTACGCCACTGGAGGGGTGGGGATCTCATCTGTTTCTAATTTATCAAACAGGAGTGGGTAGGGTGACCCTAAGGACTCTCTCTATATTTCATTTGATTAGTTCTCATACATGAATATATATGGTTTAATTTAAAGGTGGGGATCTGGACTGTTTCCAATTTCTCAATCAGGAGGGGTGGGGTGACTGCAGGGACTCCCCCTATATTTCATTTAATTTAGAGTTGGGGATCCCAACTGTTTCCAAGTTCTTAAACATGAGGGGTAGGGTGACCACAGGGACTTCCCCTATATTTCATTTGATTTGTTATATAGTCTTTTACATGAGTATATATGGTTAAGGGGTGATGATCTCTAATTTTTCCAAGTTCTTAAACAGGAGGGTGTACAGTGACCATTGGGACCCCATTATAAGATTTGTAATATTATCCCATACATAAATATATATTATTTAAGATCATTGTGGATCTCGACCGTTATAAATTCTCAAACAGAAAGGGGTAGAGTGGCCCCACGAACTCCACCTATATTTCATATAATTTGTTATATTGTCCTATACATGAATATATATGGTTTAGGGGTGGGGATCTTGACCGTTACCAAGTTCTCAAACAGGAGGGGTGGAGTGACCCCCAGGGAATCCCCCTATATTTCATTTGATTAGTTATATTGTCCCATACATGAATAAATATGGTTTAGGGTTGAGGATCTCGAATGTTTCCAAGTTCTCAAACAGGAGGGTTTACAGTGACCATAGGGACCCTCTTATCATTCCGTTGATTTGTAATATTGTCCCATACATAATTGTACATGAATATATATGGTTTAAGATTGGGGATCTCAAACGTTTTCAAATTCTCAAACCGGAAGGGGAAGAGTGGCCCCACGAACTCCACCTATATTTCATATGATTTGGTTATATTGTCCCATACATGAATATATATGGTTTAGGGGTGGGGATCTCGACCGTTTCCAAGTTCTCAAATATGAGGGGTGTGGTGATCCCTAGGGACTCCCCCTACATATTTCATTTGATTTGTTATATTGTCCCCTACATGAAGATATATGGTTTAGGGGTGGGGATCTCGACCGTTACCAAGTTCTCAAACAGGAGGGGTGGGGTGACCCCCAGGGACTCCCCCTATATTTCATTTGATTATATATATATTGTCCCATACATGAATAAATATGGTTTAGGGGTGGGGATCTCGACTGTTTCCAAGTTCTAAAATATGAGGGGGTGGGGTGACCCTAGGGACTTCCCCTATTTTTCATTTGATTAGTTATTTAGTCTCATACATGAATGTATATGGTTGAGGGGTGGGGATCTCATCTGTTTCAAAGTTATCAAACAGGAGGAGGTAGAGTGGCCCAATGGACTCCACCTATATATTAAATGATTTGCTTACATTCAGGTATCATATAATATAGTTGCACTATTTGTGCCTGTCCCATGTCAGGAGCCTGTTATTCAATGGTTGTCGTTTGTTTTTGTGTTACATATTTGTTTTTTGTTAAAAAAAATTATATAAATAGGGCCGTTAGTTTTCTCGTTTGACTTGTTTTATAGCTTTTATAGCTGACTATGCGGTTAGGGCTTTGCTCATTGTTGAAGGGTGTACGATGACCTATTGTTGTTAATGTCTTTGTCATTTTGGTCTCTTATAGATAGTTGTCTCATTGGCAATCATACCAGATCTCTTTTTTTTTATATAAGAAACTTTCAGCTATTTTAACTGACCTATCAAAATTGAGAAGAAAAAAATACCCCTTGAAATTGCAGTAATATGCTTAACTTGAAAAGCATCTAATATGCATTACCAACATTTATCACTGATGAAGAAAACTTATACTGTTACCAGGAACATATATATTGTTAGATAAACTGTTCCCAGATCACGGTCACGTTGTAATGGATTTTGACATTAAAATTGGTGTACAAAATATTTTCTGCTTTTTCTTTCTTTTACATATATCTGTTGGTTTTCAATTCTAGTGTTTATATTTATTTACCATGCATAGATGTATTTTGTCACCTGTCTGGATTTTTTCAGTTGATATCCAAAACCCGGGATTACCCTTATCCGCTTCCGGAATCGGATCCGATATTGTAATTGTCTTCTCTCGGCAGCCATTTTTTTTTTCGATGTTGTTTTTGACAGACAGTGAGATACGATTTTACTCGGATTTACACATTATTTGTCGGCGATTTTCTGTATAAAGCTAGCGATTGAACAATTTGAACATCGATGCCATGAATAGTAATGGTGAAAATAAGTTTGAGATCGTTTATTAGGAAACTTTGGTAAAAATGTTTGCAAAGTTATTTTTTATTTTCTTTCAAGGTCCGTCGGGCATGTCGGGCGTAGCTAGTAACCAAGTAGTAAGTCCGACTGCAAATGTGGAAGGTCGCAGACCTCGGACCACCGCTAATTTGAATACCTGCGTCCAAATTTAAAAGATACGAAAATATCAACTTCTAATTCAAAATTGCCGCCAACAGCGTGATCAGTTGAAATATATTAATAGACTACTGACGTAGATGACTACGTATTGACGACAAACAATATTCCTACGACTTTTGCAATTATGGAAATCTTAACTACTTGTCTTTAGAGATTTTTGGCGATTAAATATTTCATACATTAGTTCTTTGACATCTTGGCCAAAAGCTCAGGGGAGAATAAACTACATAAGGATTCCTAATGTGCTCTACTTCCTATGTGCAACTTCAAAACTTTTGGGAAAATCGACGATCATTTAAGGTTTTTCTGGTCATATTTTTTGTAATCCAGAATGAAAAGTATGAAAAAACTGTCCAATAAGTTATAAATAATATAGTAGCCAGCTAGATGATAACAATGGCACGTATTTCAGAATTTATTGGGTAGAACACAAATCCAGGGTGCTCGCATAAGGTAACTTAACTGCCTAAAAATAAACGTGATATGTGTATTAATATTGTTCAATGACTGATGAAATTTAACAAAGTTTAACCTGAATATTTCATGTCCTTCTCGTAATCATGTAGATGATTTTGTCATCATAGAGCTTCAGAATCATTTAAAATTACTAATAAAGAAATACATGAAATACAAATGACACAAATAGTTTCTAAGTTTTGAAAAATATTTTTTACTGCTCTCAGGTTTTCTTGTCTATGAAATGACCCCTTACAAATAAAAATCCTACCTCCCTACCCAAACAGCAAGGCATGGGTAGGCAAAATTAAAGGTGGCCTTAGCTTAAACCCTTACTTTTCATACACATTTCGCTTGTGAAGCTGAGACCCACTAGTACTAGTACTCTTATTCAATTCTGAGAAGAATATATATGTTGTTTATAATTAATACTATACATCATTTGTTCATGCACACCATAAAAAATACTATTTTACCTATTCCAGAATTACCATACCATATCTTGTCACCACATTGATCTGCACAAGGACATAACTCAAATTTCTTAAAATGGTCATTAGTAATGAAGTACGTATTTCCTGGAGTGGTAGCAACAAGTCTTGAAAATAAATGGTTTGCTAATAGCACAGTAATTTTTCTCTCTTCATTGGTTTCAAGAACAGACCTAAGGCATCTCTCATGATGTTCTGTAATATAAATAATATTTACATGTATATTAACATCATGACCATTAGGCACTCTTTTTGTAAATGTACATGTATGTTAGACTATTTTCATATATATATACACAGACTTTTGACTCTGTAGTTTATAATTTATTGACAGGTTGCCTACTCTGTATGGAAAGCCAACGGGGTCAAAATTCTTACTTCGTAACTTGTCAATTTGTAACTTGTAACTGTGTGATTTGTCAATTTGTATATTGCTGTTTTGTAACTTGTCGATTTGTTAAATGTCGATTTGTATATTGTCTATTTGTATATTAATGTTTTGTAACTTGTCGATTCGTTAATTGTCAATTTGTATATTGCTGTTTTGTAACTTGTCGGTTTGTTAATTATATAAATGTCGATTTGTATATTGTCTATTTGTATATTAATGTTTTGTAACTTGTCGATTCGTAAATTGTCAATTTGTATATTGATGTTTTGTAACTTGTCGATTCGTTAAATGTCAATGCGTGATTTGTCAATGTGTGAAATGTCATCGTTGTATTATGCTAACGATCATTATGACGACAGATGGCGCTCGGTTTCTTCTTCGTCTTATAAGCCTCCTGTAAGTAGGAGCACCTCCATATGGAATATATATACCTAAGTAATTTTAATCAATCAATTACAGCAAATGTGTCTTAAAGAAAGCAAAATGAAAATTGCATGTTTACAGGACCCCAGTTTTATTTTATTTACTGACGTGGACTTTCGTTCGAGAACGGAAACTATAAAAATACATCCCGACTAGTCAAGTCCCTCGACGTAATCGATCTCTCCTAATTGCGAGGTAATTGAAATAGTCGTTGGTCCGTGGAATATAACGACTGTAAGGTAAATACAATAAGGAGATGTGGTAATAAACCGTATGATTGACAATGAGACAACTATCCACCAAAGCGAAGTTCAAATAAAGTCGATGTAAGCAAGTATAGGCAACCTACGGCTTTCAACAATGAGAAAACAAAATACCAAATAGTCAGCTATAAAAGGCTACATCATTACTGGAAAACCAAGTTTCTAGTAATAAACGTATCTATTAATCCTAAAATGCTATTATCGGTTCATTTTATTCTGACAGGAGGGGAAAGGGCTGACATATATATATATATTGATACACATGCCTACTGATTTTTTTCTGGTCAAGAAGCTTAGAAATTGCCGCTACCAGATTCCCGTTCTATAAAAATTTACAACCAAAAAGATCAAAATATTCACGAGTCCCTCGATCGTAACAGCTGCTTATTAACACCTAGTATTCCCGATGTGATCCCCACCCGGTGACACACCTCCTTATAGCCCGGCAACCTTACCAAATCTATCTTATATTTTGTCGATCGGATCGTTAATGAACTGAAATGATTCACGATGTTAATCAATAAAGCTAAAAGATTTTAAATGTGCATGTCATGTAAAATAAAAAATCATTTGCAATGAATTCGTAACAATATAATCCTAACGCAATTGACAAACCATGCTGTATTCCGCCTGGCTCTTCTGTCCAGCAGTCAACCATGATCCCAGGTCGGGTTGTTGTCCCTTTGACACATTCCCCATTTCCATTATCAATTTTAAGTAGGTGACGAGTGTAGTAAAAAATAAACAGTTTCATAGTTTTACGATCATGGTCATTAACAAACTATCCAGAGGGAAAACCTCCTAATATATTTCGATCTAGTACCATGATCATTCTAGATTTGTATATGTATCTGTAGGAAAACGTTGTGGATAAAAAAAAACCGGCTTTAATACAACAATAGACAGAGCGCCGTCGATGTATTGACGATGCACGAGAGCAGTTTCTGAACGACTGTCAACGCTCGCGGTTTGCGCACTACAGTTTCTTCAAGGTGGTTCCACTCGAATACTGTTTTTACGAAAAATAAGTTGGAATATTGTGGTATTTTGCTCGTTGAGATCTCAAAACACTTTTTGAAGTTCTTGATATGCAATTTTTTCAATACGTTTCTTGACTGATAATTGTTCAATCGGGCACTTGGCAGCAATTGGTTGTCCTTTTTTGGACGAGTTTTTTTTTAATTGTCTGGCTCCATAGCACTGAAAAACTTTCTTATCAGGAATCCTAGTGTTAATTTTGACTTCTTGACTACGTTGCATTTTTGGAAATATTGGTAGTCCAATTTAGGTCCTCGTTTAGTTTCTGGTTCCTTTAGATTTTATTACAAAATAGTTCATATTCAATACAGTTTTAATATATAGTATACATTAATCAAGTAACTCATTAAAAAAAAAAACATTCAGTTTGTCTTTGCAAAAGTTCAAATATGATATAATAAACTGTGACATATTTTATCTTCATTACTCAGGAGCCAAATAAATAAAGATTGTTCGTCTATTTGCTTCTTGTATTAAAACATCATTAGAGAATTGCATTCTTTTCTGAAAATTTTATATTGAGATTATAATATTAAGGAATAATGAGTGTCAAACCATTTCTCCCATTCATGATACATTTAGTTCAAAATTTGATGCCAAGGACACTAATAGTATAAATTTTCCAGCACTGTCTTATATTTCATGTATTTAGTCTTATTTTGACCCGGTTAAATATTAAGTATAAGTTTCCTGCCAAGTGACATAAATATATTTGCGAAGTTGATAAGGAGGCCCGTTCGAGGACAGTGACACATCTATGCTATCCCATCCCAGGTTTGGTGACCAGTACAGTAAAGTCTAAATAAAAGCGAGACCCTGATATACATGGTATATAAAACAAACAATGTATTTATCTTTTTGTTTTCTTTTATATAAATGTGCTTTACATAATTGATTTAAATAACATTGGTATATATTCCATTTGCCGGTGCTCCTTCTTACAGGAGGCTTATACACCGTAGAAGAAACTGAGCGCCATCTGTCGTCATAATGATCGTTAGCATAATACAACGATGACATTTCACACATTGACATTTCACACATTAACATTTAACAAATCGACAAGTTACAAAACATCAACATACAAATTGACAATTTACGAATCGACAAGTTACAAAACATTAATATACAAATAGACAATATACAAATCGACATTTATATAATTAACAAATCGACAAGTTACAAATCATCAATCTACAAATTGACAATTTACGAATCGACAAGTTACAAAACATTAATATACAAATAGACAATATACAAATCGACATTTAACAAATCGACAAGTTACAAAACAGCAATATACAAATTGACAATTTACGAATCGACAAGTTACAAAACATTAATATACAAATCATGCAAATAGACAATATACAAATCGACATTTAACAAATCGACAAGTTACAAAACATTAATATACAAATCATGCAAATAGACAATATACAAATCGACATTTAACAAATCGACAAGTTACAAAACAGCAATATACAAATTGACAATTTACGAATCGACAAGTTACAAAACATTAATATACAAATCATGCAAATAGACAATATACAAATCGACATTTAACAAATCGACAAGTTACAAAACAGCAATATACAAATCGACAATTTACGAATCGACAAGTTACAAAACATTAATATACAAATAGACAATATACAAATCGACATTTATATAATTAACAAATCGACAAGTTACAAATCATCAATATACAAATTGACAATTTACGAATCGACAAGTTACAAAACATTAATATACAAATAGACAATATACAAATCGACATTTATATAATTAACAAATCGACAAGTTACAAATCATCAATATACAAATTGACAATTTACGAATCGACAAGTTACAAAACATTAATATACAAATAGACAATATACAAATCGACATTTAACAAATCGACAAGTTACAAAACAGCAATATACAAATTGACAATTAACGAATCGACAAGTTACAAAACATCAATATACAAATATACAATATACAAATCGACATTTAACAAATCGGCAAGTTACAAAACAGCAATATACAAATTGACAAATCACACAGTTACAAGTTACAAATTGACAAGTTACGAAGTAAGAATTTTGACCCTGTTGGCTTTCCATAACTCTGCAGTAGCCTAGGACATTCGGATAATCATTTATCATGTTCATTAGTAAAATCAACCTTTTTCTTTGATTTGTAATATTTTTCTTATCTGTATATTAAAAACTACATGTAATAGTTTCTAGTATTTGTCAATAGCACTGGAAAATCAGTTTTTTTTCTTCAAAATTTAAACTTCAAAACTTAAAGTGATCTGTTTTACATTTTTTACAAGTTTGGACCCCAATTGCAACCGACTTTAAAACTGTGCCTAAAACAAAAATCTGATATATATATATAATTATATGCTAAGATTCAGCATATCAAACATTTTGTCAAATACATGAAATAACCACCAGAATTCATTTTTGTTAAAATCAAACTTAAAGTTTAATTATGGATACTTTGGACATTAACATGTTAAATGCGGACCAGTTAACTTTTGAAAAACGGGCCAACAATCAAAACTTTAAAACACAGTTAGATTGCAATCATGCACAGAAAAGACAAATGAAAGAACACCAATCAATCAAGATCAAAAAGTCTGATTACATCTTCAGATTCAGCATATCAAAGAACCCCAACAATTCATTTTTTTTTTAAATGGAACAAAGTTTAATTTTGGACCCTTTAATTTAGACCTCAACACTTAACATGCTGAATTGTTTTCAGAAAATGTCTTAATTTTTGTGTATTTGCAAAAATATGCAAATGAGCTTCACACTTACAGGTTATTTAAATCAAATTATTGTACAGAAAAATATTTAAGTATTACTATGCCCAGTAAATATAGAAGTGCATATGCTAAATTTAGAGCAGGTGTTGCTCCGATTAAAATTGAAACTGGCAAATATGAAGGTATAGATTTAAATGAAAGGTTATGTTTTAATTGTAGAAAAAATGATTTGAATATAATTGAAGATGAAAAACATGTTTTATTATAATGCCCAGAATATGGAGATCTGTGAACGATATTTTTTAACAGTGTATGTAATATAGAAAGTAGTTTTAGTAATTTAAGTAATGAAGAAAAGTTTTTATTTATGTTTCATGATGATAGAGTTTTTTATTTTACAGCCAAAATCTGCCATGAAGTACTTTTTAAGAGAAATTGTATTTTATACTCGTAATAAGTTTTTATAATGTTGTTTGTTTTCTTTTGTATAAGTGTTTTTAATAGTATGGTGTTTTATGCTAAGATATATTGATATATATATGTAATACATGTAGATGTAATATAAATGTATTTTAATCTGTATTTTTACAGTCTCTCATAACTCTTTTTAGAGTGGGTCTTTTATAAATTGTTAATATTATATTGTGTTGTATATCAAATGTTTTAAAGAGGTGAGACTCTAATAAATTATTTGTTTGTTTGTTTGTGGTTAAATAGTTGACACAGCATAGGTTTCTGACACAGAATGAATGTGGTCTAATGAACTTTAAAAAAAAATTTCCTTTGAGCAATTCACTATGCTGTTGAACATGTTGAATATAAATACTCTCAAACAAATGTTTGAAGAAATTTTCTTTTTATTTATGAAATCTGAAATGAAAAAAATTGACCCCACCCCATTTTTTCTTCAGATCCCCCTTTCCCTTATTTCAAAACTGATCTGAATTCAAATTTCTAATGAAGTTTGCAACAATAACTACTCATTTAAATACATCATAATATATTAAAATGTAAAAAAAGTGCTTGTTATCACTGACAATGACTGAATGGTAAAGATTGTTTTAATCTATCAGTTGGTAGTAAAAGTGAATATACATTGTATATCATGTATATTGTATAAAACAATGATTTAAGTTGATTCAACTACTATTCTGGACAAAGAAAGATAACTCCAATTGAAATCCAATTGGAATTTCTTGCTATTGCACAATAGTGTGCAATTAGATATTTCTTGTTATTGTGCAATACTGTGCAATTGAAAATATTTGCTATTGCACAATACTGTGCAATTAAAGATTTCTTGCTATTGCACAATACTGTGCAATTGAAAATTTCTTGCTATTGCTGAATTTATACATGTAACTGTGCAATTGAAAATTTCTTGCTTTTGCACAATACTTGATATAATAATTTTGGATCCTGATTTGGACCAACTTGAAAACTGGGCCCTATTCAAAAATCTAAGTACATGTTTAGATTCAGCATATCAAAGAGGCCCAAGAATTCATTTTTTGTTAAAATCAAACTTAGTTTAATTTTGGACCATTTGGACTGTAATTTAGACCAGTTTTAAAACAGGACAAAAAATCAAGAATCTACATACACAGTTAGATTTGGCATATCAAAGAACCCCAATTATTCAACTTTTGATGAAATCAAACAAAGTTTAATTTTGAACCCCGATTTGGGCCAACTTGAAAACTGGGCCAATAATAAAAAATCTAAGTACATTTTTAGATTCAGCATATCAAAGAACCCCAAGGATTCAATTTTTGTTAAAATCAAACTAAGTTTAATTATAATTATAATGGACCCTTTGGACCTTTATGTAGACCAATTTGAAAACGGGACCAAAAATTAAGAATCTACATACACATTTGTATTGGGCATATCAAAGAACCCCAATTATTCAATTTTTGATGAAATCAAACAAAATTTAATGTTGGACCCTTTGGGCCCTTTATTCCTAAACTGTTGGGACCAAAACTCCCAAAATCAATACCAACCTTCCTTTTATGGTCATAAACCTTATGTTTAAATTTCATAGATTTCTATTTGCAAATACTAAAGTTATGGTGCGAAAACCAAGAAAAATGCTAATTTGGGTCCCTTTTTGGCCCCTAATTCATAAACTGTTGGAACCAAAACTCCCAAAATCAATCCCAACCTTTCTTTTGTGGTCATAAACCTTGTGTCAACATTTCATAGATTTCAATTTACTTAAACTAAAGTTATAGTGCGAAAACCAAGAAAATGCTTATTTGGGCCCTTTTTGGCCCCTAATTCCTAAATTGTTTGAACCAAAACTCCCAACCTTCCTTTTGTAGTCATAAACCTTGTGTTAAAATTTCATAGATTTCTATTCACTTTTACTAAAGTTAGAGTGCGAAAACTAAAAGTATTCGGACGACACGAGGACGCCAACGTGATAGCAATATACGACGAAATTTTTTTCAAATTTTGCGGTCGTATAAAAACTGAACTGTTTAAAAAATCTTTTGCTTATTCTGGATCAGTTTTATGGAACGGACTACCTTATGAAATGCGTAAAGTGCAAAACACTTATTCTTTTAAACAAATTATAAAACAATACTTGAGACAGTCCCAATATTCAGTCAGAAATGATTGCAACTATTACTCTTAGAATGTATGATTTTAATGATTTGTATATACAATGTATATACCAGGTCTATTTACTACATGTGATCTGTAACTGTTTTATATCTTTTAATCATGGTACATGTACATTGAACTATTATGTCTTTACAATTGTGTTTATATGTTGTATGTTTGCTTTTTTCTCTTATTATTATCATTTTGTTTTTACTTGTATTGCATACATTGTACATGTATATGAGGGTCTCAGGGAAGATTAGTGATTGTAACTAACTGTGTTTACCCTCTTTAAAGAAAGAATTTATTATTATTATTATTATTGTCTGGAAACTATAAAAATGCTAGTTTTTTGCCCCTTATTCCTGAACGTTTGGGGTCTTTCCCAGCCTTCCCTTTATGATATGGAACCTTGTGGTACAATTTCAGAAAGATCCATACAATTACACACAAGTTATTGTCCATAAACTACAAAAAATGCTGGTTTTATGCCCCTAATTCCTACACTGTTGGTACCAGTACAAAAATCAATCCCAACATTCCTTTAATTTGTGGTATTGAATCTTCTGGTTAAAATTTTTAAGAGATCTTTTCACTTAAACTAAAGTTATTGTCCAAAAACTAAAACACTGACGACATCATATCATGGTGCATATAGCATTATACCATGCAAATTTTTTTTTTTAGGGGTTGTATAAAAACTGCAAAATTTCCTTAAAATAACCATTTTAGTGGCAGCAACCCAACAAAGAGTTGTTCCCTTTGATTTAGAGCTGATAGATCTTGACCTGTTGAACATTTTTACCCCTTGTCAGATTTGCTCTATAAATGCTTTTTTTTTCTTTTTTTTTTAGCCAAAAACTGCATTTGACCCCTATTTTCTATTTTTTAGCCATGGTGGCCATGTTTTTCAATGGATCAAAATTTTGGATACAATTTATAAACTACATGTAGATACCCTAAGGCAGCAACCATTTGATTTTCTGGGGGGGGCTATGGTTTTTTTTGGAAAAAAAAGTTTGTTTCCAGGTTTTGGTGAAAAAAATAATTTGTTTTGGACCCTGAGTAAAAAAAATTGTTTGTTTCACCCTCAGCTGCCACTATATGTAATGCTAAAATTGAAAGAAAAAAATTGTCTTCGGTTTGTCGCTAAAAAAATAGATTGTTCTTCGCCGAAGGCGAAAAAAAAAGTTTGCACAGAAAAAAAAACCATAGCCCCCCCCAGAAAATCAAATGGTTGCTGCCTAAGGAACATTCACTTTAAGTTTAGAGGTACATGTATTTGGCCCAGTAGTTTCAGAGAAGAGGGTACAAGTCAAATCGGCACCCATAGAAAAAGTCAAATCGGCACCTGGTTACATGTAAATCGGCATCTGGTCAAATCAGCACCTATTCAAAGTCAATTCAGCATCCAATATTATTTCATATAAGGGACTGGGACTATTATGCTAAGTTAGTAATTTAAGTATACTAGCATAATAGATTATTTATAAATGATTCTAAAAAAGGTATAAATTTGATCATGATCTATTTTGGGGGTTGGATTTTATCATGCATTACATGTTAAAAAGCATCACGCAGTAAAAATACAAAAGTTTATAATCATTAAAAGTTTTCTCAACATTAGGTGACTGATGTTTTGATAAGTTTTCTAAAAGATTGAATTAATTAATAACTTTAATCAAGTACATTGTGAAAACACAATGAAACACCGGCTTTTGTTTCGCATATATTTGTCATATTTTCACAACTATATGATACAATCTAAAAGTGAGAATTAATACAAAAACATTATTAGACCACAAAAAGACTTTTTATGGATACATGTGGTATCAGGAGAAAATTATAGTTAGAATTTAAACCATTACGTATCCTCATTTCTATTGTGAGGACAAGGATAATAGCATGAAATGTTAGGTTCTATATAAATTTGATTAAAGATTGAACTAGAACATTTTTAAAGATAAACTTGTATCACTTGGTTTAAGAAAATGTGTGTCAAAAACTTATAACGTGTACAGAAAGTTACATCTTGTACACAACATATATATATTAAACAAATTTTACATGGGTGCCGAATTGACTACATCAAGTGCCGATTTAACCAGGTGCCAATTTGACTAGGTACCGTTTCACTATACTACATGTAGGTGCCGATTTGACCAAGTGCCGATTTAACCAGGTGCCGATTTGACAAGATTTCAGAGAAGAGATACTGGAAATAGTTTACAATGACAACAGAATTGTAATGTACAACAGGGGACGGCAAGTATTGTCTTAAAGCTCTAACATGTCTAATGGTGCTCTAATAGCCCTTTGCATTTTGAATTAAACCCCACTTCATTGAAATACAAATTGCTTAAAAAAAAAGACTAAAATAATTACAAGAACGATTCTATTTGTGTAACACCATGATTCATGAACTGTCACTAACATGACTAAGGCAGCAACCATTTGATATTCTGGGGGGGGCTATGAATTTTTTTTCTGTGCAAACTTTTTTTTTCGCCTTTGGCGAAGAACAATCTATTTTTTTAGCGACAAACCGTAAACAATTTTTTTCTTTCACTTTTAGCATTACATATAGTGGCAGCTGAGGGTGAAACAAACAATTTTTTTTTCTCAGGGTCCAAAACAAATTATTTTTTTCACCAAAAACTGGAAACACACTTTTTTTTCCAAAAAAAACCATAGCCACCCCCCCCCCCCCCCCCCCCCCCCCCCCCCTGCCCAGAAAATCAAATGGTTGCTGCCTAACATTGCTGATACTACGAAATCAGGTTTTGGTAATGCACTATATCACCGGCCTCAAGGACACTGGCTACTGGGGACTCCACTATATTATGTTTACCTACCCTCTCAGTTCTGCCAACTTTTCATGAAGCAAATGTGTTAGATTTGGTCATTTTGAAAAGAGAAAAAACAAAATCATGAATATCTTGCCCTCAGATTAGACACAAATCTTTACTTAAACATGTTAAAGTTGCTATATGAAGACAAATACCATTCCACATGGTGATGAATATCTCATTATTTACCTTTTTGAACCAAAAAACCACTGACAAAAGACTGAATGGCAAACTGCAATATCTCATCGTTGATGAATTCAAGTTTATTTTCTTCATTTTTATATTTTCTTTCCAAACTCTCGAATGCCTTATGATATAATGCACTGAATTTTAAAGAACTGGTAAAAACATTTCCATTTTCTAGCTCCATTTTAGTTACCGATGATGGGTCCCTTACACACCCGTCAACATCTTCTAAATATTGTTCTATGTCTACATTAGCATTCGAAAATTTGTTTCCAAGTACATATCCTCTTATGCGATATGGAACAAAATCAATGTCATTGGATTTAGCTTGTTCTAAAGCTTTTTCGATATATCCACGACAAGCTAAAAAACTACAATTGCGATATGTGGATTTTTTTATCCAATTGAGTTTGATATAGGATAATAGACGTGATGTAGAACCTTTCAACAGGGACTCCATGTTCTTACTTGGAACACCTCGTATCTTTTCATTTAAAGTGTTTGTAATTTCCGGTCTCACTAATTAGCGACAACAAGAATGTTAGCGACAAGAAGCGTCAGCAAGCGACAAGAAGCGACAAGAAGAATTATTTTAGCGACAAGAAGCGACAAGAAACTATTTAGCGACAAGAAAACATATTTTTTTAATTAAAATTAATTACTGCAATAAATATTAAAAGAATATGCAAAAGAAAATAACTTTCAAATTTATGCTAGATTGACTGGACTAAACATGGAGACTTCAAGTTGAGCTAAGCTCCTCAGTAAGCCATTTTCAATGCACACCGAGAATGCACAAAAGCTCTATGGTAGATTAAATCGGAGAAAGAAAAGGCTTTTGCATTGCAAAAATTCTTGACTCATGGGAGAAAGTTAAACGCAATCCCAGAGTCCACCACTTCAACAGATGGTGGGCTGACAATCCCCAAAACAAGTGCATGTGCAATGGAAACGTATTAAAAATGCTAAAACTACAACTTCAAAAAGGGCAAAAATACAATGAACCTTAGTGTAAAAATCTACGGCTTATCAAAATGGGACCACCATGTACAAAATGAATAAATATTATGTTAGATAGGAATGTACATATTACTATAAAATGACTAAAAATAATTAAAGAGAAAACAAGTTGCTTTCTTTAAAATAAGAAAAGCAATACATGAACCTAAGACCGCTTACTGCCGGGTCACCAAAAGATTGTTGCTGAATTTGCGTTTGCTTTTGAATTGAAATAATTGACTGTGAGTAGAAGAATCCAGATGAAAGTATATATTTACAGCTTCTATTTGAATAATTATTTTAAAGCTCGACTGTTTTATTTATCATTTGGGAATGTACATATTTTTTTCCGATTATAACCCTTTGGCAAATCCTAATTTCTACTAACCGGACGATTTATGCAAATTGCCCTAACCTTTCGCAATATAAATTTATGCTTATAGATCACATTTCAAAAGCACACTATTGGTTTGCGTTCTCAAAAATTCCGGATAAATTGTCAATGATTCCGGAGTCAATACATTTAATATAGGCCGTTTGACATTCGAATTCAACTATTAGATTTTCCTGAATATCAGAGAGATGCTTTCTATTTACTATTTCGTGCGCTAAAATTGCATGCAATACTATTAAATTCACTCGTGAAAGCTTATGTTCGTTGTTGTTATCTAAATACAGGACACGGCAGAAAGAGCGGCTAAAATATATGTGACTTTCAAGCACGGTCATCATTTATAACGGTATTCTGACATCGAGTTGTTTCTATTTGGTTTCTTTATTTGAGTCACTGTCCTATCATAAACTTCGAACTGTTCGAAAAGCTAAGGATTGTCTACCCAAAGAGTAGATTCCTTAACTTTGTAATGTATTAATTATTTTAACTTTTTTCATTCGAGCGTCACTGATACTTTTCTTGTAGACTAAAACTCGTGTCTGGCGAACATCATTTTGATTCTGGTATCTTTTTATATCTACATAGAGTGGGGTGATCATTTTGCCACATCTTTTCATGTTTTGTACAGTTTATGTTCAGGTCTAAATGTTTTTGAGGTAAACTGATATTTCTATATGAAGATAACTTCAAATGCAAAATATTTTTAAGCTTGAAAACGTGTTTGTTTGAATATAATTATCTGAACCAAGTTAGACTAAAAGGTGTTTGAAATTTCCTGATTTTTGTCAATGGGGGACACATATTCGCCGTTTTTACACATCTATTTAAAACAAAATAACCACAGCTTTAAACAACATTGTCATTGATCAAATCAATTTCATTATAGATGAACGGCAGACATTTCAAAGGTGTAAAGAACTGAAATTTAGGGCATTCAGTCAAAGAATTACTTAGAAATACTTCTTTGAATTCATGTTTTTTCTTCAGGAAATTGGCCGAAAATCGTTGTCCGTTTTTCGGTCCTTTTCAGTGGGTGCTGCAAGTTCCTCAATGTTCAGCCTAAAGAAAACGAGGGTTATGATTTCCAAATACGTCGGGACTTATTCGCATCAATCCCTGGTTTAGAGGGAGTAACGTGTATCATTAAACAGTCAAGCTCGAAATGGTACCAATTCAGAACCGGTCACTCAAGCTAGATATGGTATGATCTCAACAGAACTCCCTGCGGTACCGCATGAGAGACAAAACCGAATATGACCCGAAGAACAATAACAGGAAACGATCTTAACTCCTTAAGCATGCCATATCCCGACATCCCGACATGATTGATTTAACTGAACAATCTTTGCATCGTTGGTAGCAATGGATGCTCAAGTTGAAGTTGCTATAGGTTTAGCCTTAAAAGAACGAGGGTTATGTTCCCAAAATACTTCGGGTACTATTCGAATCACCCCCGGGTTTCAGGGTAGTAAAGATTAACTATTTCTATATAATAAAACTCTATATATAAAAAAGAAGATGTGGCATGATTGCCAATGAGACAAATATCCACAAAATACCAAAATGACACAAACATAAACAACTATAGATCACCGTACGACCTTCAACAATGAACAAAGCCCATACCGCATTGTGAGCTATAAAAGGCCCCGATAGAACAATGTAAAACAATTCAAACGAGAAAATTAACGGCCTTATTTATGTAAAAAATTGAACGAAAAACAAATTTGTAACACATAAACAAACAACAACCACTGAATTACAGACTCCTGACTTGGGATAGTCACATTAATAAATAATGTGGCGGGGTTAAACATGTTAGCGGGATCCCAACCCTCTCCTAACCTGGCACAGTGGTATAACAGTACAACATAAGAACGAATTATAAAAATCAGTTGAAAAAGGCTTAACTCATCAGATAGACAAAAAATACAAGTGGACATGGCCGGGTACTTATACATCTATATGCACGCTGAATACATAGTCCATACTATGTATCATAAAACCTTCAAGCTCGAACTGGTACCAATTCAGTACCGGCCTCTAAGGGTAGACATGCGATGGTCTCAACAGAACTTCCGGCGGTGCCGTAGGTGCCATATTTTTCACAACCTAAAAGTCAATTTAAGTGAACTAGCTAAGAAGGCATTACTCTTTGGTAATACGTTTCAATCTTGGACAATCACATTTTTCATTTTTGTAAAAGCTTTGTTATAATGGAGCTGTTATCCTTCTATTATATCCTCTCAGTAAGATTTGTTTAGGACTATATCACTTCATAAGTTGTATTATCCATGTTATTAATATATTTAATATCATCATACAAACACAATACATCCACTGATAAACTGATTATAAATTATCAATATGTTTATTTATTGGTCGCAGATTTTCTTTAGTGATAGTTTTGTCATTTTATGAATAACGGTTGATGTTCTGATCGTATTAAGTTCATTCGTAGCATGTTATACTGATGTTATAGAAGTTCAGTTTCTGTTGTGTATATATATATTATATACTGAAAAACACAACGATAAATGAGTTTTAGGGAGCTTTCTGAATAACCTATACCAATAGTAATAGCACATCATATGTTGATGGTTTTTTTTAAATAGCAACTCAGCTTTGATTCAAGCCTTGTATAACTATATATGCTTGTACAATGTATAACTATAATAACTCTATTTGGACATATAAGAAATGTTATTTACGGTCGGGCATAATATGTAGGATTCAACAACGTAAACAAGAGCACTGTATAATCTCTCAACTGTCTTGATATTTAATATAAAAATCAAATATAAAATTATAAGCATATAATACAACAAGAGCACATTCTTATTGTACGAGCTAGGCAAACATGCATAAATTCAAGCAAATAAGCGAAGAAGTAATAAATGCAAATTGAAAATTATAACTCACTAATTCACTGGTATTAAAGAGATAATAGTAACTGCAATTACAATTATCCCAATATGGCGACGGTAGATATAGGTAAAATCTTTACACTATTTTTTCTTAAATGTAGCATGCTTTTGTCAATAGTTACTCAGCTGCAAGGTTTATCTATACCATCACATCATATTTGAATCGTAAAGGTATCACCAGCCCAGTAGTCAGCACTTCGGTGTTGACATGAATATCAATAATATGGTCATTTTTATAAATTTTCTGTTTACAAAACTTTGAATTTTACGAAAAACTAAGGATTTTCTTACCCCAGGAGTAGATTACCTTAGCCGTGTTTGGCACAACTTTTTGGATTTTTGGGTCCTCAATGCTCTTCAACTTTGTATTTGTTTGGCTTTTTAACTATTGTGATCCGAGCGTCACTGATGAGTCTTATGTAGACGAAACGCGCGTCTGGCGTGTACAATTATAATCCTGGTACTTTTGATAACTATTCACACCACTGGGTCGATGCCACTGCTGGTGGACGTTTCGTCCCCGAGGGTATCACCAGCCCAGTAGTCAGCACTTCGGTGTTGACATGAATATCAATAATATGGTCATTTTTATAAATTTTCTGTTTACAAAACTTTGAATTATTCGAAAAAGTAAGGATGTTCTCACCCCAGGAGTAGATTACCTTAGCCGTATTTGGCACAACTTTTTGGATTTTTAGGTCCTCAATGCTCTTTAACTTTGTATTTGTTTGGCTTTTAAACTATTTTGATCTAAGCGTCACTGATGAGTCTTATGTAGACGAAACGCGCGTCTGGCGTATACAATTATAATCTTGGTACTTTTCATAACTATTTACACCACTGGGTCGATGCCACTGCTGGTTGACGTTTCGTCCCGAGGGTATCACCAGCTCAGTAGTCAGCACTTCGGTGTTGACATGAATATCAATAATATGGTCATTTTTATAAATTTTCTGTTTACAAAACCTTGAAGTTTTCGAAAAACTAAGGATTTTCTTACCCCAGGAGTAGATAACCTTAGTGTACAATTATAATCCTGGTACTTTTGATAACTATTCACATCACTGGGTCGATGCCACTGCTGGTTGACGTTTCGTCCCCGAGGGTATCACCAGCCCAGTAGTCAGCACTTCGGTGTTGACATGAATATCAATAATATGGTCATTTTTATAAATTTTCTGTTTACAAAACTTTGAATTATTCGAAAAAGTAAGGATGTTCTTACCCCAAGAGTGGATTACCTTAGCCGTATTTGGCACAACTTTTTGAATTTTTAGGTCCTCAATGCTCTTTAACTTTGTATTTGTTTGGCTTTTTAACTATTTTGATCTAAGCGTCATTGATGAGTCTTATGTAGACGAAACGCGCGTCTGGCGTATACAATTATAATCCTGGTACTTTTCATAACTATTTACACCACTGGGTCGATGCCACTGCTGGTTGACGTTTCGTCCCCGAGGGTATCATCAGCCCAGTAGTCAGCACTTCGGTGTTGACATGAATATCAATAATATGGTCATTTTTATAAAATTTCTGTTTACAAAACCTTGAAGTTTTCGAAAAACTAAGGATTTTCTTACCCCAGGAGTAGATTACCTTAGCTGTATTTGGCACAACTTTTTGGATTTTTGGGTCCTCAATGCTCTTTAACTTTGTATTTGTTTGGCTTTTTAACTATTGTGATCTGAGCGTCACTGATGAGTCTTATGTAGACGAAACGCGCGTCTGGCGTGTACAATTATAATCCTGGTACTTTTGATAACTATTCACACCACTGGGTCGATGCCACTGCTGGTGGACGTTTCGTCCCCGAGGGTATCACCAGCCCAGTAGTCATCACTTCGATGTTGACATGAATGTCAGTAATATGGTCATTTTTATAAATTTTCTGTTTACAAAACTTTGAATTATTCGAAAAAGTAAGGATTTCCTTATCCCCAGGAGTGGACTACCTTAGCCGTATTTGGCACAACTTTTTGGATTTTATGGTTCTCAATGCTCTTCAACTTTGTATTTGTTTGGCTTTTTAACTATTTTGATCTGAGCGTCACTGATGAGTCTTATGTAAACGAAACGCGCGTCTGGCGTATGCAATTATAATCCTGGTACTTTTGATAACTATTAACACCACTGCTGGTGGACGTTTCGTCCCCGAGGGTATCACCAGCCCAGTAGTCAGCACTTCGGTGTTGACATGAATATCAATAATATGGTCATTTTTATAAATTTTTTGTTTACAAAACTTTGAATTTTTCGAAAAACTAAGGATTTTCTTACCCCAGGAGTAGATTACCTTAGCCGTGTTTGGCACAAATTTTTGGATTTTTGGGTCCTCAATGCTTTTCAACTTTGTATTTGTTTGGCTTTTTAACTATTGTGATCCGAGCGTCACTGATGAGTCTTATGTAGACGAAACGCGCGTCTGGCGTGTACAATTATAATCCTGGTACTTTTGATAAATATTCACATCACTGGGTCGATGCCACTGCTGGTTGACGTTTCGTCCCCGAGGGTATCACCAGCCCAGTAGTCAGCACTTCGGTGTTGACATGAATATCAATAATATGGTCATTTTTATAAATTTTCTGTTTTCAAAACCTTGAAGTTTTCGAAAAACTAAGGATTTTCTTACCCCAGGAGTAGATTACCTTAGCTGTATTTGGCACAACTTTTTGGATTTTTGGGTCCTCAATGCTCTTTAACTTTGTATTTGTTTGGCTTTTTAACTATTTTGATCTAAGCGTCATTGATGAGTCTTATGTAGACGAAACGCGCGTCTGGCGTGTACAATTATAATCCTGGTACTTTTGATAACTATTCACATCACTGGGTCGATGCCACTGCTGGTGGACGTTTCGTCCCCGAGGGTATCACCAGCCCAGTAGTCATCACTTCGGTGTTGACATGAATGTCAGTAATATGGTCATTTTTATAAATTTTCTGTTTACAAAACTTTGAATTATTCGAAAAAGTAAGGATTTCCTTATCCCCAGGAGTGGACTACCTTAGCCGTATTTGGCACAACTTTTTGGATTTTATGGTTCTCAATGCTCTTCAACTTTGTATTTGTTTGGCTTTTTAACTATTTTGATCTGAGCGTCACTGATGAGTCTTATGTAAACGAAACGCGCGTCTGGCGTGTACAATTATAATCCTGGTACTTTTGATAACTATTCACACCACTAGGTCGATGCCACTGCTGGTGGACGTTTCGTCCCCGAGGGTATCACCAGCCCAGTAGTCAGCACTTCGGTGTTGACATGAATATCAATAATATGGTCATTTTTATAAATTTTCTGTTTACAAAACTTTGAAGTTTTCGAAAAACTAAGGATTTTTTTACCCCAGGAGTAGATTACCTTAGCAGTGTTTGGCACAAATTTTTGGATTTTTGGGTCCTGAATGCTCTTTAACTTTGTATTTGTTTGGCTTTTTAACTATTTTGATCTGAGCGTCACTGATGAGTCTTATGTAGACGAAACGCGCGTCTGGCGTATGCAATTATAATCCTGGTACTTTTGATAACTATTAACACCACTGCTGGTGGACGTTTCGTCCCCGAGGGTATCACCAGCCCAGTAGTCATCACTTCGATGTTGACATGAATGTCAGTAATATGGTCATTTTTATAAATTTTCTGTTTACAAAACTTTGAATTATTCGAAAAAGTAAGGATTTCCTTATCCCCAGGAGTGGACTACCTTAGCCGTATTTGGCACAACTTTTTGGATTTTATGGTTCGCAATGCTCTTCAACTTTGTATTTGTTTGGCTTTTTAACTATTTTGATCTGAGCGTCACTGATGAGTCTTATGTAAACGAAACGCGCGTCTGGCGTATGCAATTATAATCCTGGTACTTTTGATAACTATTAACACCACTGCTGGTGGACGTTTCGTCCCCGAGGGTATCACCAGCCCAGTAGTCAGCACTTCGGTGTTGACATGAATATCAATAATATGGTCATTTTTATAAATTTTTTGTTTACAAAACTTTGAATTTTTCGAAAAACTAAGGATTTTCTTACCCCAGGAGTAGATTACCTTAGCCGTGTTTGGCACAAATTTTTGGATTTTTGGGTCCTCAATGCTTTTCAACTTTGTATTTGTTTGGCTTTTTAACTATTGTGATCTGAGCGTCACTGATGAGTCTTATGTAGACGAAACGCGCGTCTGGCGTGTACAATTATAATCCTGGTACTTTTGATAACTATTCACATCACTGGGTCGATGTCACTGCTGGTTGACGTTTCGTCCCCGAGGGTATCACCAGCCCAGTAGTCAGCACTTCGGTGTTGACATGAATATCAATAATATGGTCATTTTTATAAATTTTCTGTTTACAAAACTTTGAATTATTCGAAAAAGTAAGGATGTTCTTACCCCAAGAGTGGATTACCTTAGCCGTATTTGGCACAACTTTTTGAATTTTTAGGTCCTCAATGCTCTTTAACTTTGTATTTGTTTGGCTTTTTAACTATTTTGATCTAAGCGTCATTGATGAGTCTTATGTAGACGAAACGCGCGTCTGGCGTATACAATTATAATCCTGGTACTTTTCATAACTATTTACACCACTGGGTCGATGCCACTGCTGGTTGACGTTTCGTCCCCGAGGGTATCATCAGCCCAGTAGTCAGCACTTCGGTGTTGACATGAATATCAATAATATGGTCATTTTTATAAATTTTCTGTTTTCAAAACCTTGAAGTTTTCGAAAAACTAAGGATTTTCTTACCCCAGGAGTAGATTACCTTAGCTGTATTTGGCACAACTTTTTGGATTTTTGGGTCCTCAATGCTCTTTAACTTTGTATTTGTTTGGCTTTTTAACTATTTTGATCTAAGCGTCATTGATGAGTCTTATGTAGACGAAACGCGCGTCTGGCGTGTACAATTATAATCCTGGTACTTTTGATAACTATTCACATCACTGGGTCGATGCCACTGCTGGTGGACGTTTCGTCCCCGAGGGTATCACCAGCCCAGTAGTCATCACTTCGGTGTTGACATGAATGTCAGTAATATGGTCATTTTTATAAATTTTCTGTTTACAAAACTTTGAATTATTCGAAAAAGTAAGGATTTCCTTATCCCCAGGAGTAGACTACCTTAGCCGTATTTGGCACAACTTTTTGGATTTTATGGTTCTCAATGCTCTTCAACTTTGTATTTGTTTGGCTTTTTAACTATTTTGATCTGAGCGTCACTGATGAGTCTTATGTAAACGAAACGCGCGTCTGGCGTGTACAATTATAATCCTGGTACTTTTGATAACTATTCACACCACTAGGTCGATGCCACTGCTGGTGGACGTTTCGTCCCCGAGGGTATCACCAGCCCAGTAGTCAGCACTTCGGTGTTGACATGAATATCAATAATATGGTCATTTTTATAAATTTTCTGTTTACAAAACTTTGAAGTTTTCGAAAAACTAAGGATTTTTTTACCCCAGGAGTAGATTACCTTAGCAGTGTTTGGCACAAATTTTTGGATTTTTGGGTCCTGAATGCTCTTTAACTTTGTATTTGTTTGGCTTTTTAACTATTTTGATCTGAGCGTCACTGATGAGTCTTATTTAGACGAAACGCGCGTCTGGCGTATGCAATTATAATCCTGGTACTTTTGATAACTATTAACACCACTGCTGGTGGACGTTTCGTCCCCGAGGGTATCACCAGCCCAGTAGTCAGCACTTCGGTGTTGACATGAATATCAATAATATGGTCATTTTTATAAATTTTTTGTTTACAAAACTTTGAATTTTTCGAAAAACTAAGGATTTTCTTACCCCAGGAGTAGATTACCTTAGCCGTGTTTGTCACAACTTTTTGGATTTTTGGGTCCTCAATGCTCTTCAACTTTGTATTTGTTTGGCTTTTTAACTATTGTGATCCGAGCGTCACTGATGAGTCTTATGTAGACGAAACGCGCGTCTGGCGTGTACAATTATAATCCTGGTACTTTTGATAACTATTCACACCACTGGGTCGATGCCACTGCTGGTGGACGTTTCGTCCCCGATGGTATCACCAGCCCAGTAGTCAGCACTTCGGTGTTGACATGAATATCAATAATATGGTCATTTTTATAAATTTTCTGTGTACAAAACTTTGATTTTTTCGAAAAACTAAGGATTTTTTTCCCCAGGTGTAGATTACCTTAGCCGTATTTGGCACAACTTTTTGGATTTTTGGGTCCTCAATGCTCTTCAACTTTGTATTTGTTTGGCTTTTTAACTATTGTGATCCGAGCGTCACTGATGAGTCTTATGTAGACGAAACGCGCGTCTGGCGTGTAAAATTATAATCCTGGTACTTTTGATAACTATTCACACCACTGGGTCGATGCCACTGCTGGTGGACGTTTCGTCCCCGAGGGTATCACCAGCCCAGTAGTCATCACTTCGATGTTGACATGAATGTCAGTAATATGGTCATTTTTATAAATTTTCTGTTTACAAAACTTTGAATTATTCGAAAAAGTAAGGATTTCCTTATCCCCAGGAGTGGACTACCTTAGCCGTATTTGGCACAACTTTTTGGATTTTATGGTTCGCAATGCTCTTCAACTTTGTATTTGTTTGGCTTTTTAACTATTTTGATCTGAGCGTCACTGATGAGTCTTATGTAAACGAAACACGCGTCTGGCGTATGCAATTATAATCCTGGTACTTTTGATAACTATTAACACCACTGCTGGTGGACGTTTCGTCCCCGAGGGTATCACCAGCCCAGTAGTCAGCACTTCGGTGTTGACATGAATATCAATAATATGGTCATTTTTATAAATTTTTTGTTTACAAAACTTTGAATTTTTCGAAAAACTAAGGATTTTCTTACCCCAGGAGTAGATTACCTTAGCCGTGTTTGGCACAAATTTTTGGATTTTTGGGTCCTCAATGCTTTTCAACTTTGTATTTGTTTGGCTTTTTAACTATTGTGATCTGAGCGTCACTGATGAGTCTTATGTAGACGAAACGCGCGTCTGGCGTGTACAATTATAATCCTGGTACTTTTGATAACTATTCACATCACTGGGTCGATGTCACTGCTGGTTGACGTTTCGTCCCCGAGGGTATCACCAGCCCAGTAGTCAGCACTTCGGTGTTGACATGAATATCAATAATATGGTCATTTTTATAAATTTTCTGTTTACAAAACTTTGAATTATTCGAAAAAGTAAGGATGTTCTTACCCCAAGAGTGGATTACCTTAGCCGTATTTGGCACAACTTTTTGAATTTTTAGGTCCTCAATGCTCTTTAACTTTGTATTTGTTTGGCTTTTTAACTATTTTGATCTAAGCGTCATTGATGAGTCTTATGTAGACGAAACGCGCGTCTGGCGTATACAATTATAATCCTGGTACTTTTCATAACTATTTACACCACTGGGTCGATGCCACTGCTGGTTGACGTTTCGTCCCCGAGGGTATCATCAGCCCAGTAGTCAGCACTTCGGTGTTGACATGAATATCAATAATATGGTGATTTTTATAAATTTTCTGTTTTCAAAACCTTGAAGTTTTCGAAAAACTAAGGATTTTCTTACCCCAGGAGTAGATTACCTTAGCTGTATTTGGCACAACTTTTTGGATTTTTGGGTCCTCAATGCTCTTTAACTTTGTATTTGTTTGGCTTTTTAACTATTTTGATCTAAGCGTCATTGATGAGTCTTATGTAGACGAAACGCGCGTCTGGCGTGTACAATTATAATCCTGGTACTTTTGATAACTATTCACATCACTGGGTCGATGCCACTGCTGGTGGACGTTTCGTCCCCGAGGGTATCACCAGCCCAGTAGTCATCACTTCGGTGTTGACATGAATGTCAGTAATATGGTCATTTTTATAAATTTTCTGTTTACAAAACTTTGAATTATTCGAAAAAGTAAGGATTTCCTTATCCCCAGGAGTGGACTACCTTAGCCGTATTTGGCACAACTTTTTGGATTTTATGGTTCTCAATGCTCTTCAACTTTGTATTTGTTTGGCTTTTTAACTATTTTGATCTGAGCGTCACTGATGAGTCTTATGTAAACGAAACGCGCGTCTGGCGTGTACAATTATAATCCTGGTACTTTTGATAACTATTCACACCACTAGGTCGATGCCACTGCTGGTGGACGTTTCGTCCCCGAGGGTATCACCAGCCCAGTAGTCAGCACTTCGGTGTTGACATGAATATCAATAATATGGTCATTTTTATAAATTTTCTGTTTACAAAACTTTGAAGTTTTCGAAAAACTAAGGATTTTTTTACCCCAGGAGTAGATTACCTTAGCAGTGTTTGGCACAAATTTTTGGATTTTTGGGTCCTGAATGCTCTTTAACTTTGTATTTGTTTGGCTTTTTAACTATTTTGATCTGAGCGTCACTGATGAGTCTTATTTAGACGAAACGCGCGTCTGGCGTATGCAATTATAATCCTGGTACTTTTGATAACTATTAACACCACTGCTGGTGGACGTTTCGTCCCCGAGGGTATCACCAGCCCAGTAGTCAGCACTTCGGTGTTGACATGAATATCAATAATATGGTCATTTTTATAAATTTTTTGTTTACAAAACTTTGAATTTTTCGAAAAACTAAGGATTTTCTTACCCCAGGAGTAGATTACCTTAGCCGTGTTTGTCACAACTTTTTGGATTTTTGGGTCCTCAATGCTCTTCAACTTTGTATTTGTTTGGCTTTTTAACTATTGTGATCCGAGCGTCACTGATGAGTCTTATGTAGACGAAACGCGCGTCTGGCGTGTACAATTATAATGCTGGTACTTTTGATAACTATTCACACCACTGGGTCGATGCCACTGCTGGTGGACGTTTCGTCCCCGATGGTATCACCAGCCCAGTAGTCAGCACTTCGGTGTTGACATGAATATCAATAATATGGTCATTTTTATAAATTTTCTGTGTACAAAACTTTGATTTTTTCGAAAAACTAAGGATTTTTTTCCCCAGGTGTAGATTACCTTAGCCGTATTTGGCACAACTTTTTGGATTTTTGGGTCCTCAATGCTCTTCAACTTTGTATTTGTTTGGCTTTTTAACTATTGTGATCCGAGCGTCACTGATGAGTCTTATGTAGACGAAACGCGCGTCTGGCGTGTAAAAGTATAATCCTGGTACTTTTGATAACTATTCACACCACTGGGTCGATGCCACTGCTGGTGGACGTTTCGTCCCCGAGGGTATCACCAGCCCAGTAGTCAGCACTTCGGGGTTGACATGAATATCAATATTATGGTCATTTTTATAAATTTTCTGTTTACAAAACTTTGAATTATTCGAAAAAGTAAGGATTTTCTTACCCCAGGAGTAGACTACCTTAGCCGTATTTGTCACAACTTTTTGGATTTTTGGGTCCTCAATGCTCTTCAACTTTGTATTTGTTTGGCTTTTTAACTATTGTGATCCAAGCGTCACTGATGAGTCTTATGTAGACGAAACGCGTGCTGGCGTGTACAATTATAATCCTGGTACTTTTGATAACTATTCACACCACTGGGTCGATGCCACTGCTGGTGGACGTTTCGTCTCCGAGGGTATCACCAGCACAGTAGTCAGCACTTCGGTGTTGACATGAATATCAATAATATGGTCATTTTTATAAATTTTCTGTTTACAAAACTTTGATTTTTTCGAAAAACTAAGGATGTTCTTCCCCAGGTGTAGATTACCTTAGCCGTATTTGGCACAACTTTTTAGATTTTTGGGTCCTCAATGCTCTTCAACTTTGTATTTGCTTCGCTTTTTAACTATTTTTATCTTAGCGTGACTGATAAGTCTTATGTAGACGAAACGCGTGCTGGCATGTACAATTATAATCCTGGTACTTTTGATAACTATTCACACCACTGGGTCGATGCCACTGCTGGTGGACGTTTCGTACCCGATGGTATCACCAGCGCAGTAGTCAGCACTTCGGTGTTGACATGAATATCAATAATATGGTCATTTTTATAAATTTTCTGTTGACAAAACTTTGAATTATTCGAAAAAGTAAGGATTTTCTTACCCCAGGAGTGGACTACCTTAGCCGTATTTGGCACAACTTTTTGGATTTTTGGGTTCTCAATGCTCTTCAACTTTGTATTTGTTTGGCTTTTTAACTATTTTGATCTGAGCGTCACTGATGAGTCTTATGTAGGCGAAACGCGTGCTGGCGTGTACAATTATAATCCTGGTACTTTTGATAACTATTCACACCACTGGGTCGATGCCACTGCTGGTGGACGTTTCGTCCCCGAGGGTATCACCAGCACAGTAGTCAGCACTTCGGTGTTGACATGAATATCAATAATATGGTCATTTTTATAAATTTTCTGTTTACAAAACTTTGAATTATTCGAAAAAGTAAGGATTTTCTTACCCCAGGAGTGGACTACCTTAGCCGTATTTGGCACAACTTTTTGGATTTTTGGGTCCTCAATACTCTTTAACTTTGTATTTGTTTGGCTTTTTAACTATTTTGATCTGAGCGTCATTGATGAGTCTGATGTAGACGAAACGCGCGTCTGGTCTATACAATTATAATCCTGGTACTTTTCATAACTATTCACACCACTAGGTCGATGCCACTGCTGGTTGACGTTTCGTCCCCGAGGGTATTACCAGCCCAGTAGTCAGCACTTCGGTGTTGACATGAATATCAATAATATGGTCATTTTTATAAATTTTCTGTTTACAAAACTTTGAATTATTCGAAAAACTAAGGATTTTCTTACCCCAGGAGTAGATTACCTTAGCTGTATTAGGCACAACTTTTTGGATTTTTGGGTCCTCAATGCTCCTTAACTTTGTATTTGTTTGGCTTTTTAACTATTTTGATCTGAGTGTCACTGGTGAGTCTTATGTAGACGAAACGCGCGTCTGGCGTATGCAATTATAATCCTGGTACTTTTGATAAATATTCACACCACTGTGTCGATGCCACTGCTGGTTGACGTTTCGTTCCCGGGGGTATCACCAGCCCAGTAGTCAGCACTTCGGTGTTGACATGCATATCAATAATATGGTCATTTTTATAAATTTTCTGTGTACAAAACTTTGATTTTTTCGAAAAACGAAGGATTTTCTTCCCCAGGTGTAGATTACCTAAGCTGTATTTGGCACAACTTTTTAGATTTTTGGGTCCTCAATGCTCTTCAACTTTGTATTTGCTTCGCTTTTTAACTATTTTGATCTGAGCGTCACTGATGAGTCTTATGTAGACGAAACGCGCGTCTGGCGTATACAATTATAATCCTGGTACTTTTGATAATTATTTACACCACTGGGTCGATGCCACTGCTGGTGGAAGTTTTGTCCCCGAGGGTATCACCAATCCAGTAGTCAGCACTTCGGTGTTGACATGAATATCAATAATATGGTGATTTTTATAAATTTTCTGTTTACAAAACTTTGAATTATTCGAAAAAGTAAGAATTTTCTTACCCCAGGAGTGGATTACCTTAGCCGTATTTGGCACAACTTTTGGGTTTTTGGGTCCTCAATGCTCTTCAACTTTGTATTTGTTTGGCTTTTTAACTATTTTGATCTGAGCGTCACTGATCAGTCTTATGTAGACGAAACGCGCGTCTGGCGTATGCAATTATAATCATTGTACTTTTGATAACTATGTACACCACTGGGCCGATGCCACTGCTGGTGGACGTTTCGTCCCCGAGGGTATCACCAGCCCAGTAGTCAGCACTTCGGTGTTGACATGAATATCAATAATATGGTCATTTTTATAAATTTTCTGTTTATAAAACTTTGAATTATTCGAAAAAGTAAGGATTTTCTTACCCCAGGAGTAGATTACCTTAGCCGTGGTCGGCACAACTTTTTGGATTTGTGGGTCCTCAATGCTCTTCAACTTTGTATTTGTTTGGCTTTTTAACTATTTTGACCTGAGCGTCACTGATCAGTCTTATGTAGACGAAACGCGCGTCTGGCGTATACAATTATAATCCTGGAACTTTTCATAACTATGTACACCACTGGGTCGATGCTACTGCTGGTGGACGTTTCGTCCCCGAGGGTATCACCAGCCCAGTAGTCAGCTTTTCGGTGTTGACATGAATATCAATAATATGGTCATTTTTATAAATTTTCTGTTTACAAAACTTTGAATTTTTCGAAAAACTAAGGATTTTCTTACCCAGGAGTAGATTACCTTAGCCGTGTTTGGCACACCTTTTTGGATTTTTGGGTCCTCAATGCTCTTCAACTTTGTATTTGTTTGGCTTTTTAACTGTTTTGATCTGAGCGTCACTGATGAGTCTTATGTAGATGAAACGCGCGTCTGGCGTATACAATTATAATCCTGGTACTTTTGATAACTTTTCACACCACTGGGTCGATGCCACTGCTGGTGGACGTTTCGTCCCCGAAGGTATCACCAGCCCAGTAGTCAGCACTTCGGTGTTGACATGAATATCAATAATATGGTCATTTTTATAAATTTTCTGTTTACAAAACTTTGAATTTTTCGAAAAAGTAAGGATTTTCCTACCCCAGGAGTGGATTACCTTAGCCGTATTTGGCACAACCTTTTGGATTTTTGGGTCCTCAATGCTCTTCAACTTTGTATTTGTCTGGCTTTTTAACTATTTTGATCTGAGCGTCACTGATGAGTCCTATGTAGACGAAACGCGCGTCTGGCGTATACAATTATAATCCTGGTACTTTTGATAATTATTTACACCACTGGGTCGATGCCACTGCTGGTGGAAGTTTTGTCCCCGAGGGTATCACTAATCCAGTAGTCAGCACTTCGGTGTTGACATGAATATCAATAATATGGTCATTGTTATAAATTTTCTGTTTACAAAACTTTGAATTATTCGAAAAAGAAAGAATTTTCTTACCCCAGGAGTGGATTACCATAGCCGTATTTGGCACAACTTTTGGGTTTTAGGGTCCTCAATGTTCTTCAACTTTGTATTTGTTTGGCTTTTTAACTATTTTGATCTGAGCGTCACTGATGAGTCTTATGTAGACGAAACGCGAGTCTGGCGTATGCAATTATAATCCTGGTACTTTTGATAATTATTTACACCACTGGGTCGATGCCACTGCTGGTAGGCGTTTCTTTCCCGAGGGTATCACCAGCCCAGTAGTCAGCACTTCGGTGTTGACATGAATATCAATAATATGGTCATTTTTATAAATTTTCTGTTTACAAAACTTTGAATTATTCGAAAAACTAAGGATTTTCTTACCCCAGGAGTAGATTACCTTAGCCGTGTTTGGCACAACTTTTTGGATTGTTGGGTCCTCAATGCTCTTCAACTTTGTATTTGTTTGGCTTTTTACTATTTTGATCTGAGCGTCACTGGTTAGTCTTATGTAGACGAAACGCGCGTCTGGCGTATACAATTATAATCCTGGTACTTTTGATAACTATTAACACCACTGGGTCGATGCCACTGCTGGTTGACGTTTCGTCCCCGAGGGTATCACCAGCCCAGTAGTCAGCACTTCGGTGTTGACATGAATATCAATAATATGGTCATTTTTATGAATTTTCTGTTTACAAAACTTTGAATTATTCGAAAAAGTAAGGATTTTCTTACCCGAGGAGTGGACTACCTTAGCCGTATTTGGCACAACTTTTTTGATTTTTGGGTCCTTAATGCTCTTCAACTTTGTATTTGTTTGGCTTTTTAACTATTTTGATCTGAGCATCACTGATGAGTCTTATGTAGACGAAACGCGCGTCTGGCGTATGCAATTATAATCCTGGTACTTTTGATAACTATTAACACCACTGCTTGTGGACGTTTCGTCCCCGAAGGTATCACCAGCCCAGTAGTCAGCACTTCGGTGTTGACATGAATATCAATAATATGGTCATTTTTATAAATTTTCTGTTTACAAAACTTTGAATTTTTCGAAAAAACTAAGGATTTTCTTACCCCAGTAGTAGATTACCTTAGTCGTATTTTGCACAACTTTTTGGATTTTTGGGTCCTCAATGCTCTTCAACTTTGTATTTGTTTGGCTTTTTAACTTTTTTGATCTGAGCGTCACTGATGAGTCTTATGTAGACGAAACGCGCGTCTGGCGTATACAATTACAATCCTGGTACTTTTGATGACTATTCACACCACTGGGTCGATGCCACAGCTGGTGGACGTTTCGTCCCCGAAGGTATCACCAGCCCAATAGTCAGCACTTCGGTGTTGACATGAATATCAACAATATGGTCATTTTTATAAATTTGCTGTTTACAAAACTTAGAATTATTCGCAAAAGTAAGGATGTTCTTACCAAAGGAGTGGATTACCTTAGTCGTATTTGGCGCAACTTTTTGGATTTTTGGGTCCTCAATGCTCTTCAACTTTGTATTTGTTTGGCTTTTTAACTATTTTGATTTGAGCGTCACTGATGAGTCTTATTTAGACAAAAACGCGCGTCTGGCATATGCAATTATAATCCTGGTACTTTTAATAACTATTAACACCACTGGGTCGATGCCACTGATGGTGGACGTTTCGTCCCCGAGGGTATCACCAGCCCAGTAGTCAGCATTTCGGTGTTGACATGAATATCAATTATATGGTAATTTTTATAAATTTTCTGTTTACAAAACTTTGATTTTTTCGAAAAACTAAGGATTTTCTTACCCCAGGAGTAGATTACCTTAGTCGTATTTGGCACAACTTTTTGGATTTTTGGGTCCTCAATGGTCTTCAACTTTGTATTTGTTTGGCTTCTTAAATTTTTTGATCTGAGCGTCACTGATGAGTCTTATGTAGACGAAACGCGCGTCTGGCGTATACAATTACAATCCTGGTACTTTTGATAACTATTCACACCACTGGGTCGATGCCACTGCTGGTGGACGTTTCGTCCCCGAAGGTATCACCAGCCCAGTAGTCATCACTTCGGTGTTGACATGAATATCAACAATATGGTCATTTTTATAAATTTTCTGTTTACAAAACTTAGAATTATTCGCAAAAGTAAGGATTTTCTTACCCCAGGAGTGGATTACCTTAGCCGTATTTAGCACAACTTTTTGGATTTTTAGGTCCTCACTGCTCTTCAACTTTGTATTTGTTTGCCTTTTTAACTTTTTTGATCAAAGCGTCACTGATGAGTCTTATGTAGACGAAACGCGCGTCTGGCGTATACAATTATAATCCTGGTACTTTAGATAACTATTTACACCACTGGATCGATGTCACTGCTGGTGGAAGTTTCGTCCCCGAGGGTATCACCAGCCCAGTAGTCAGCACTTCGGTGTTGACATGAATATCAATAATATGGTCATTTTTATAAATTTTCTGTTTACAAAACTTTGAATTTTCGAATAACTAAGAATTTTCTTACCCCAGGAGTAGATTACCTTAGCCGTATTTGGCAGAACTTTTTTGGATTTTTGGGTCCTCAATGCTCTTCAACTTTGTATTTGTTTGGCTTTTTAACTATTTTGATCTGAGCGTCACTGATAAGTCTTATGTAGACGAAACGCGCGTCTGGCGTATACAATTGTAATCCTGGTACTTTTGATAACTATGTACACCACTGGGTCGATGCCACTGCTGGTGGACATTTCGTCCCCGAGGGTATCACCAGCCCAGTAGTCAGCACTTCGGTGTTGACATGAATATCAATAATATGGTCATTTTTATAAATTTTCTTTGTCCAAAACTTTGAATTTTTCGAAAAACTAAGGATTTTCTTACCCCAGGAGTAGATTACCTTAGCCGTGTTTGGCACAACTTTTTGGATTTTTGGGTCCTCAATGCTCTTCAACTTTGTATTTGTTTGGCTTTTTAACTATTGTGATCTGAGCGTCACTGATGAGTCTTATGTAGATGAAACGCGCGTCTCGCGTATACAATTATAATCCTGGTACTTTTAATAACTATTAACACCACTGGGTCGATGCCACTGATGGTGGACGTTTCGTCCCCGAGGGTATCACCAGCCCAGTAGTCAGCATTTCGGTGTTGACATGAATATCAATTATATGGTAATTTTTATAAATTTTCTGTTTACAAAACTTTGATTTTTTCGAAAAACTAAGGATTTTCTTACCCCAGGAGTAGATTACCTTAGTCGTATTTGGCACAACTTTTTGGATTTTTGGGTCCTCAATGGTCTTCAACTTTGTATTTGTTTGGCTTCTTAAATTTTTTGATCTGAGCGTCACTGATGAGTCTTATGTAGACGAAACGCGCGTCTGGCGTATACAATTACAATCCTGGTACTTTTGATAACTATTCACACCACTGGGTCGATGCCACTGCTGGTGGACGTTTCGTCCCCGAAGGTTTCACCAGCCCAGTAGTCATCACTTCGGTGTTGACATGAATATCAACAATATGGTCATTTTTATAAATTTTCTGTTTACAAAACTTAGAATTATTCGCAAAAGTAAGGATTTTCTTACCCCAGGAGTGGATTACCTTAGCCGTATTTGACACAACTTTTTGGATTTTTAGGTCCTCAATGCTCTTCAACTTTGTATTTGTTTGCCTTTTTAACTTTTTTGATCAAAGCGTCACTGATCAGTCTTATGTAGACGAAACGCGCGTCTGGCGTATACAATTATAATCCTGGTACTTTAGATAACTATTTACACCACTGGATCGATGTCACTGCTGGTGGAAGTTTCGTCCCCGAGGGTATCACCAGCCCAGTAGTCAGCATTTCGGTGTTGACATGAATATCAATTATATGGTAATTTTTATAAATTTTCTGTTTACAAAACTTTGATTTTTTCGAAAAACTAAGGATTTTCTTACCCCAGGAGTAGATTACCTTAGTCGTATTTGGCACAACTTTTTGGATTTTTGGGTCCTCAATGGTCTTCAACTTTGTATTTGTTTGGCTTCTTAAATTTTTTGATCTGAGCGTCACTGATGAGTCTTATGTAGACGAAACGCGCGTCTGGCGTATACAATTACAATCCTGGTACTTTTGATAACTATTCACACCACTGGGTCGATGCCACTGCTGGTGGACGTTTCGTCCCCGAAGGTATCACCAGCCCAGTAGTCATCACTTCGGTGTTGACATGAATATCAACAATATGGTCATTTTTATAAATTTTCTGTTTACAAAACTTAGAATTATTCGCAAAAGTAAGGATTTTCTTACCCCAGGAGTGGATTACCTTAGCCGTATTTGGCACAACTTTTTGGATTTTTAGGTCCTCAATGCTCTTCAACTTTGTATTTGTTTGCCTTTTTAACTTTTTTTATCAAAGCGTCACTGATCAGTCTTATGTAGACGAAACGCGCGTCTGGCGTATACAATTATAATCCTGGTACTTTAGATAACTATTTACACCACTGGATCGATGTCACTGCTGGTGGAAGTTTCGTCCCCGAGGGTATCACCAGCCCAGTAGTCAGCACTTCGGTGTTGACATGAATATCAATAATATGGTCATTTTTATAAATTTTCTGTTTACAAAACTTTGAATTTTTCGAAAAACTAAGGATTTTCTTACCCCAGGAGTAGATTACCTTAGCCGTGTTTGGCACAACTTTTTGGATTTTTGGGTCCTCAATGCTCTTCAACTTTGTATTTGTTTGGCTTTTTAACTATTGTGATCTGAGCGTCACTGATGAGTCTTATGTAGATGAAACGCGCGTCTCGCGTATACAATTATAATCCTGGTACTTTTGATAACTATTAACACCACTTGGTCGATGCCACTGCTGGCGAACGTTTCGTCCCCGAGGGTATCACCAGCCCAGTATTCAGCACTTCGGTGTTGACATGAATATCAATAATATGGTCATTTTTATAAATTTTCTGTTTACAAAACTTTGAATTTTCGAATAACTAAGGATTTTCTTACCCCAGGAGTAGATTACCTTAGCCGTATTTGGCAGAACTTTTTTGGATTTTTGGGTCCTCAATGCTCTTCAACTTTGTATTTGTTTGGCTTTTTAACTATTTTGATCTGAGCGTCACTGATCAGTCTTATGTAGACGAAACGCGCGTCTGGCGTATACAATTATAATCCTGGTACTTTTGATAACTATTTAAACCACTGGGTCGATGCCACTGCTGGTGGGAGTTTTGTCCCCAAGGGTATCACCAGCCCAGTAGTCAGCACTTCGGTGTTGACATGAATATCAATAATATGGTCATTGTTATAAATTTTCTGTTTACAAAACTTTGAATTATTCGAAAAAGTAAGAATTTTCTTACCCCAGGAGTGGATTACCTTAGTCGTATTTGGCACAACTTTTGGGTTTTGGGTCCTCAATGCTCTTCAATTTTGTATCTGTTTGGCTTTTTAACTATTTTGATCTGAGCGTCACTGATGAGTCTTATGTAGACAAAACGCCAGTCTGGCGTATGCAATTATAATCCTGCTACTTTTGATAATTATTTACACCACTGGGTCGATGCCACTGCTGGTGGACGTTTCGTCCACGAGGGTATCACCAGCCCAGTAGTCAGCACTTCGGTGTTGACATGAATATCAATAATATGGTCATTTTTATAAATTTTCTGTTTACAAAACTTTGAAGTTTTCGAAAAACTAAGGATTTTCTTACCCCAGGAGTAGATTACCTTAGCCGTGTTTGGCACAACTTTTTGGATTGTTAGGTTCTCAATGCTCTTCAACTTTGTATTTGTTTGGCTTTTTACTATTTTGATCTGAGCATCACTGGTGAGTCTTATGTAGACGAAACGCGCATCTGGCGTATACAATTATAATCCTGGTACTTTTGATAACTATTAACACCACTGGGTCGATGCCACTGCTGGTGGACGTTTCGTCCCCGAGGGTATCACCAGCCCAGTAGTCAGCACTTCGGTGTTGACATGTATATCAATAATATGGTCATTTTTATAAATTTTCTGTTTACAAAACTTTGAAGTTTTCGAAAAACTAAGGATTTTCTTACCCCAGGAGTAGATTACCTTAGCCGTATTTGGCACAACTTTTTTGGATTTTTGGGTCCTCAATGCTCTTTAACTTTGTATTTGTTTGGCTTTTTACTATTTTGATCTGAGCGTCACTGGTGAGTCTTATGTAGACGAAACGCGCGTCTGGCGTATACAACTATAATCCTGGTACTTTTTATAACTATTCACACCACTGGGTCGATGCCACTGCTGGTGGACGTTTCGTCCCCGAGGGTATCACCAGCCCAGTAGTCAGCACTTCGGTGTTGACATGTATATCAATAATATGGTCATTTTTATGAATTTTCTGTTTACAAAACTTTGAATTATTCGCAAAAGTAAGGATTTTCTTCCCCCAGGAGTGGATTACCTTAGCCGTATTTGGCACAACTTTTTGGATTTTTGGGTCCTCAATGCTCTTCAACTTTGTATTTTTTTGGCTTTTTAACTTTTTTGATCTGAGCTTGTCACTGATCAGTCTTATGTAGACGAAACGCGCATCTGGCGTATACAACTATAATCCTGGTACTTTTGATAACTATGTACACCACTGGGTCGATGCCACTGCTGGTGGACGTTTCGTTCCCGAGGGTATCACCAGCCCAGTAGTCAGCACTTCGGTGTTGACATGTATATCAATAATATGGTCATTTTTATGAATTTTCTGTTTACAAAACTTTGAATTATTCGAAAAAGTAAGGATTTTCTTACCCCAGGAGTGGACTACCTTAGCCGTATTTGGCACAACTTTTTGGATTTTTGGGTCCTCAATGCTCTTCAACTTTGTTTTTGTTTGGCTTTTTAACTATTTTGATCTGAGCGTCACTGATGAGTCTTATGTAGACGAAACGCGCGTCTGGCGATGCAATTATAATCCTGGTACTTTTGATAACTATTAACACCACTGCTGGTGGACGTTTCGTCCCCGAGGGTATCACCAGCCCAGTAGTTAGCACTTCGGTGTTGACATGAATATCAATAATATGGTCATTTTTATAAATTTTCTGTTTACAAAACTTTGAAGTTTTCGAAAAACTAAGGATTTTCTTACCCCTGGAGTAGATTACCTTAGCCGTATTTGGCACAACTTTTTTGGATTTTTGGGTCCTCAATGCTCTTTAACTTTGTATTTGTTTGGCTTTTTACTATTTTGATCTGAGCGTCACTGGTGAGTCTTATGTAGACGAAACGCGCGTCTGGCGTATACATTTATAATCCTGGTACTTTTGATAACTATTCACACCACTGGGTCGATGCCACTGCTGGTGGACGTTTCGTCCCCGAGGGTATCACCAGCCCAGTAGTCAGCACTTCGGTGTTGACATGAATATCAATAATATGGTCATTTTTATAAATTTTCTGTGTACAAAACTTTGATTTTTTCGAAAAACTAAGGATTTTCTTCCCCAGGTGTAGATTACTTTAGCCTTATTTGGCTCAACCTTTTGGATTTTTGGGTCCTCAATGCTCTTAAACTTTGTATTTGCTTGGCTTTTTAACTATTGTGATCTGAGCGTCACTGATGAGTCTTATGTAGACGAAACGCGCGTCTGGCGTATACAATTATAATTCTGGTACTTTTGATAACTATGTACACCACTGGGTCGATGCCACTGCTAGTGGACGTTTCGTCCCCGAGGGTATCACCAGCCCAGTAGTCAGCACTTCGGTGTTGACATGAATATAAATAATATGGTCATTTTTATAAAGGACAAGGTATGATAGGGGCTATTTTTGGCCGCCTCTCCAAATAAGTTTAAATTGATATCAATGATGGTCTTAGTGTAGACACTAGAAAAAATAATGATTTTATTGTGTTCCGGTGAAAGGAAGGTTGCCTAGCAACGGTTATAATGAAGAATGAAAATTATCACATATTAATTGCTTGATCAGTAAAAAATTTAATATTTGCAAATGATATTGTTTGTTCAACAAGAACCTGAAGTCACAAATGAAAATACCCTTTGATTTTGTTTATTATATGCTTAAAAACAACCTTGGCAACAGAAATGTTGCCTAGCAACGGTTAAACAAATTGGTGCTTGCCTCTCTTAAGTATGAATTTAGCTGTTGTTTGAAGAATTTTTTTTCATATGGTGTTTCATCCAATATTTTTTCATATACATCTTTTTTTTTATTCTTTACAAATTCCATATTGAGCATAGCAACACAAGTGTTGCTTAGCAACAGCAAACCATGTTTGAATTAAAGCCAACTACAAATCAATAAGTCATTTTATTGAACAAATTAAATTGAATACAATGCACATTGTCTTTTTCTAAACATGTTTAGTTAGAAATGAAAACTTAGTTCAATTGTAGGTCACTGCACGCTGATCAACAACTAAATTACATAACAAGTGTATATCAACAATGCAATAATAGGTTCTTTATATTTTTTGAAGTATGAGCTAAGTTATTTTTTAAGAATATACTTCTTATACGGTGTTACACTATAATACACACATCTAGATTATCATTATTTTTTGGACGAATTCTATATTGAGTATAGAATCCCACATCTTACTAAGCAACATCAAACATTTTGTTTAATTTGTAGACCAGTACAAAATCTTTGTTTCAATGTGAAAGTCTTTTCATGAAAACAAGAATATATAAGATTTAATAATTTGAGATGAGCTTAAACAGTTTTTAAAGATACTTAACAGTTAATGGAATAAAAGAGACGTGACTTGTACCACATACAGACATTTTGCGGAATAAAATGCCAAATCCAGGCAATTACGAATTAATATGATGTACACATGTAGGGGTTGGAATAAATGTGTCCTCTGCATGGGTACAAACCTATGGTGGATTAGAAACGACTTAACAAGGCAAAAAGGGGGGTGTATAAATCATTTTTGGAGTTATTAACGAGGCATTTAACCATGAAAGTTAAAGGTCAATTAATTAAACCTTGAGATCAACGGTAAATGTCATAATGATATTGAAATTGAGAATAGAAATGGAGAATGTATCAAAGAGACATCAACCCGACCAAAGAAAAAACAACAGCAGAAGGTCACCAACAGGTCTTCAATGTAACGAGAAATTCCCGCACCCGGAGGCGTCCTTCAGCTGGCCCATAAACAAATATGTACTAGTTCAGTGATGATGAACGCCATACTAATTTCCAAATTGTACACAAAAAACTAAAATTAAAAAAATACAAGACTAACAAAGACCAGAGGTTCCTGATTTGGGACAGGCGCTAAAATGCGGCGGGGTTTAACATGTTTACGAGCTCTCAACCCTCCCCCTATACCTCGAGCCAATGTTGAAAAGTAAACGCATAACAATACGTACATTTAAAATTCAATTCAAGAGAAGTTCGAGTCTGATGTCAGAAGATGTAACCAAAGAAAATAAACAAAATTAGACTGTTATGATATCTGAGTCATGGCTATACACCGTATGCCAAATATCACAAGTCAATGTATAAAAACTAAATAAGTGTAGACCGGGACAAGTGTGTATGAGAATAAAATTCCAAAAAAGAAGAAAAAAGTAATATGTTTAACATAATTAATCCATTCATTTCATTTGAAGCCAGGGAAAATTGACAAAGACAAGTGAAAACTGAGTACAGAATAAACTGTTTTCTTTCAAGATGAAATGGACTATGGTTTGAATGGTTTTACAGTAGTAATTTTGATGCTCTTTATAGCTTATTGTTTGGTGTGAGCTAAGGCCCTGTGCCGTACATTGATCTATAATGGTTTACTTGTATAAATTGTTATTTGGATGGAGAGTTGTATTATTGGCACTCACATCACATCTTCCTATAACTATGGAACATTTTTGTTATCTGTAATTATGATGTGAATACTGGCAATGACGGAAAATGGTTTCACTTTCCTGTCAGTGTCAAATGATTTGTGAAATATCATGTAAAATGCATGTATGTGATTAATTTGCATTTTGTATTTTTTCGTTTTGTTTTTGTAATTTGTTTATCAAAATGAACTACAGTTTTAATTGGACATGAAAGTTACTAATAAGAGTATACTAGTATAAGTTCGGGTTAGGGTGAAGGTTGTCGTCTGTTTAAACGTTTACACATGCTGCGTTTGTTTGTAACTAGTAAGGAACCTGTTCAGTGGTTGTTGTGGTTCATACGTGTTCCTCGTTTCTAGTTTTTTTTATATAAAGATTAAACCGTTGATTTTCCTGTTTGAATTGCTACATAAGCCACTTGTGTGTCCTTGATAGCTTGCAGGTTGGTGTAAGCCAAAGCTCTGTGTTAAAGGTCGTACTTTGACCTATAATTGTTTACTTTTTACATGTTGTGTCCTGAAAGGAGAGTAGTATCATTGGCACTCATACCACATCTTCTTATTTCTATAAATGTTGCAAAAGTTATTTCTTTTGGGTGGATGTGTATGTTTAAGCGCGGATTCATATAAGATGGATTCTTACAGTATGCACCTTTTTATTCATTCATTGTACAATTTTATAAATATAATAAATGAATTAAAACGCCTGATATCGTGGGTTCTGACACTGGCCTGGTCAAACTTAAGACTTAAAAATTGGTATTTGCTGATTTCCGTCAATCAATTGGCATTAAGGGGTAAGAACAAAAACTAGTTGGATCGGAGTGTCAAGTTACGGTAATATGTCTTCCAACGGACTGTAACCTTTTAAGCTATAGCACACTAAAAATTAATGAAACAAACAACCCATTCAGCAACATGATGTCCAAAAGTGAGCACTTTGTGTAAACATGAATTATTATTGAAATAGTAACTTTTATGAATTAACTGTTAACAAAACTTTATATTGTTTGCAAAAAATACGGATAATATATTCAGGAATAAATAACCTTTATTCACAAAATAAAATCGGAATTTTGAGCCTTTTATGGTCCTTTGACATTTTTTTTTATTCGACCGTCACTGATGAGTCTTTTGTACGCGAAACACACGTCTTACAAGCAAGATATCTTTAATTATGATGCGTTTTTATTCCCTTCATATTCAATACTTGTTTTATTTTCTTCGACGTGTAAATATCTGATTAAAAAATAAAAGAAGCTTTTATTCTTTTGAATATGTTTAAATTCATAATACATGAAGTGCTGTTATTTTAGAAGATATCATATGATGATTGATGGAATGTTGTTTCCTGACCGTCCAGTGACAAATACTTTATGCATGCAAATTTTAACGGAAAGATATGAAGAGAATGATTTGCAAACAAGAAATACGAAGAAGAACCAAGTTGTCGTCAAGACAGAACAACGGGAAGGCGGGTGACAATTACAAATAATAAGTCCAATAAATTCAACGCCATGACCAAAAAAAATAACTCAAGATACATAATTTAGATCATAAAAGTGTTGGATAGTTTTGTTTAATTTTGATTATTGTTACACTTACACAATTAACTAATTAAAATGGTCACATGGTGTCTTCTTATGTGAGGGTGAGGACAGGGGGTACCCTTCTCCCTTCTCCCACCCCTCATCTCCTTTCTCCTACCAGGCCTCTTCTCCTTTCTCCTACTCTCTTCTCCTTTTTTTTATTTACCGGAAAAAAGAGAGATATTTTATTTTTTCATATTTTATTTTTTTCTCCAACTTTTCTCCTTTCTCCCACCCTTCCTCTCCTTTCTCGTACCCCTTTTCTCCTTTCTCCTTCCCCCCTTTCTCCCTGTACTCCCCCTCTTATGTGATATGAATTACAGTGTATGTTATTATTCACAGTTCTGTAGTTTATTTTCGCCATCTGTATTTTTATTAAATGATTGTCTAAAATGTTAACTTGGCATGCCATACTTGGTAGAAATGCGGACGTGAAAGAAAGCACTTTTCACAAAAGTGTCAACGGAGATTTAAACATTCCAGGGCGACGATTTCGTCAATTATGAAACAAAATACGTATATATGCACTTTTTGAGTATGAACCAGTTATTATATTCATTCACAATTACGTTTCCAGTATTTCTCTGAAGTTTATCACAGTTCCGTTTATTTTTGGGTCAAATTTCGACGGTCTGCTAAAATGTCACTTTAAATTCAAGAATAATGAGTAAAGGAATATCCTGTTTTCCTGTCTCAAATATATGTTTATTTTTCGTCCTAAATAAACTAGCTATTATTATAGCGTAGCAGGAATACTTTTCCGTCGTCAGATCTAGTAAATACAGGAAATCATCTCCGGTCCGCAGTTCGGTTAAAAATTTCGATGATTCAATGAAAACAACGACGATTTTTTGTCACTTTTTTGAATTTTTAACTATGAGCGTACTTACGACCCACTAAAATATTTGAACTACATCAACATTAATGTTCAAGGAATGTCTGGTATAAATATGATCGTGGGTCGTAGGTACGCTCATAGTTTAAAATGCAGAAAAAGTTTTGGAAACTGCCATTTTTCTGCCCTTTTCGCGAATATTGAGGTCTTTACAGCAACAGAGCATGAATAATATCAACGGAAGTTGAAAAATCTATTGATGTTAACAAAAATATAGGGGGCCGTTGTCTAATGCTTATCGTACCTTGTCCTTTTCTGTTTACAAAACTTTGAAGTTTTCGAAAAACTAAGGATTTTCTTACCCCAGGAGTAGATTACCTTTGCCGTATTTGGCACAACTTTTTTGGATTTTTGGGTCCTCAATGCTTTTTAACTTTGTATTTGTTTGGCTTCTTAAATTTTTTTATCTGAGCGTCACTGATGAGTCTTATGTAGACGAAACGCGCGTCTGTCGTATACAATTACAATCCTGGTACTTTTGATAACTATTCACACCACTGGGTCGATGCCACTGCTGGTGGACGTTTCGTCCCCGAAGGTATCACCAGCCCAGTAGTCATCACTTCGGTGTTGACATGAATATCAACAATATGGTCAATTTTATAAATTTTCTGTTTACAAAACTTAGAATTATTCGCAAAAGTTAGGATTTTCTTCCCCCAGGAGTGGATTACCTTAGCCGTATTTGGCACAACTTTTTGGATTTTTGGGTCCTCAATGCTCTTCAACTTTGTATTTTTTTGGCTTTTTAACTTTTTTGATCTGAGCTTGTCACTGATCAGTCTTATGTAGACGAAACGCGCGTCTGGCGTATACAATTATAATCCTGGTACTTTTGATAACTATTTACACAACTGGGTCGATGTCACTGCTGGTGGAAGTATCGTCCCCGAGGGTATCACCAGCCCAGTAGTCAGCACTTCGGTGTTGACATGAATATCAATAATATGGTCATTTTTAAAAAATTTCTGTTTACAAAACTTTGAATTTTCGAATAACTAAGGATTTTCTTACCCCAGGAGTAGATTACCTTAGCCGTATTTGGCACAACTTTTTTGGATTTTTGGGTCCTCAATGTTCTTCAACTTTGTATTTGTTTGGCTTTTTAACTATTATGATCTGAGCGTCACTGATGAGTCTTATGTAGACGAAACGCGCGCCTGGCGTATACAATTATAATCCTGGTACTTCTGATAACTATTGTATTATTGCATTGAAACTTCATTGACATTTTTAAATAATCTTAGTCCGTTTGAATATATGTTGTAAATCCAAACACTTGAATTATATTAACACTATTGAATTGCTCATTTGGTTGCGAAATACTATGTTTGTAAATATTCAAGGTTTTTAAATGTTGTAAATATTTTATTTTAACTTTCCAAACAAGATTACAAAAAAATCCGTATAATTAAGTCTTTCCACTTTTCTGTGGAAAGACTTATTGTTTTTCTTCTGATTATTATTTTTTTTTTCCGCCAAATTTTGTTCTTGCGATAAATGTTTGTTTCGCAATATGTCGCTTCGATATTTCTCATATGGTATCGTATAGTTTATGCGCTTTTAAATTTCACCCTGCTAAGGCGAACCATTTCCTATGTAAGAGTTATCTCCCTCTTTACTGTTTATCCTCTGTGTGCATCTTCTTCGTAACAAAACAAGATAGCGACAAAATTCTTTTAACAAATTGTTCGTTACATCCTCAGTAATTTTTGGCGTATTTGGATCGAAGCGATTCGATAAAATTTTATAGGAGTTATCTACCTTTACAAAATAAATTTGTCGGTATGTTTATTTAACTCGTAAACAATTAACTGTATAACCCTGGAATATTTTTATTTGAGTCCCCTAGGTCTTAACTTAGAAAATGAGGTCAAGGTCAAAGGTCAAGGTCAAATTCTCAATTGTGACTTTTACTTGTTTTTGCATTTTCTCCCTCACTTTGAGAGATACATATAAAAGAACAAGTGCAAAATGTCTGCTTAATAGTAATGAAGATATGTTACATTTAGTCTTATACAATTAAATTGCATTTTATAGGAGTTGTTGCCCCTGAAATGTCTTGATATGAGGTTATTTGATTATAACTTCAAGTAAGTTCATTATAAAGACATTTGACCTTATACAAAAGGTTAAGTGACAAATGACCTTGAATATTGGCTACCGGAAGTGACCTTGAGAAAACCGGAAGTAGTTTTTTTTGCAGTTTTTTCACAAAAAAAGTACTCAGAATCCATATATTTTAACATAAAGATACATAAACTGATTACTGAAGACTAAAAATGACTTCCAACAAACCGGAAGTGGCCAATTATCTACCATTCTACATGCAAAAGTATATAGAAACTATATATTTTTGGAATCAGTGTGGAAGAAGCTATCATATGAGACCGGAAGTAGCATTTTATATAAACCATTATTTATCTCATCAGTATGAAGAAACTATCTTCTTATCCAAATTTCTTTGTTGTGGAAAGACTTTCAATTGTTCTCTGAACAATTGGTTTTTAATTGTTATATGTCTTTTTAAATAAATTATGAATACTAAAATCTAATCAATATAAAAAAGTGTGTAATGATTAAACATTTAAAGCAATAATTATTTACAAATATATAATCCGGAATTAATAACGGTAGATAACAACCGATTTAAGTTAAATTAAACTTATATTAAGTTAAATATAAATGTGAACCGTGTGGATCTAACCATGTTTGCTATTAGATAATAAAAAAGACAAAATACGAAATTATTTTCACGAATTCCGTTGCTTCATTGTCAGATCATAAAACAGATAGTCGTTTTACTAAAGTCGCTCGTTGATTATCGTTTACGAATCCACTACTTCTTATCAGTTCTCTAATACTGATTTGTGACGAGTGTTAAACAATTGCAACAATATGGACTGCAATACAGAGTTGTCCTTTTTTTCAAAACATATATCTCATCAAAGTTTAGTTTTATTTAAATCTAGGTTTGATGCTTTCGAATATTTCACAATGTACAGATTTTCGCACACAATTTTAGAAACAATAGCAACATAGTTTTTATGAATAGCATTTTAGCACCAAATATAACAAAGAGTAGTTATACACGTATTTTTTGCTATTTTAGATTCGAGTTAGTCTGCTTTGTATCACACATATAGCTTTAAACAACAACAAATGATGAACGATGAAAAATCACATAACTTAAAAATGTTCATCATAATAATCTTATCTTTACAATACTTTATTATACTGTTAGAATCTGAAACAACATTTAACATGAACGATGATTATCTTTGCTAGCTACATAGGGAAACTCTCAGATTGAAATCAAATGCACAAGCACATCGATCGGTAAGAAGGTCAGATACAATTTTTATTTGAATGTCTTTTCAAGTTACCTTTTAAGTAACAAGAAATTAACTTTCATAGAATCTGATACATTTTGAAAATATATACGTATACATTTGTAATCCAGGAAACTTAAACAAAATGTTATACATAAGAGGAAATGAGCTTGGTTAACTTGACGACAGGACAGAAAATGACAAAAACATCGACTGAAACATGGGAAATACACTTCAACTTTACGTCATCGGATAATGGCTTACGATGTCAAGACTTTTCAAATGATATAACCATTACTACGAAACTGGAATAAAAAATCCTTTTTTTCAGCCCAAAAATATAGCAGTTTTACAAAATTGTTAAATGTAAAAGTTATGCTATTTGTTGGAGCACCATTAAATCATACTAAATTACTGAAATCTTCGAAATTTTAGTATTTTTAATAATAATTTGACGGTTTCTGTCGGAAATGGAAGTGACCGCATTTGTGTTTATTCTCAATATTTAAATGGACGTTTTATTTGATGAAAATACATAACATATATAAAGTTGAGAATGAACACGGATGCAGCCACTTTTATTTTTTTTAATCATCTGAATAGTGGCATATAATAGTTTTTTTCATATTTAAATTTGAATTATAACGTCTTTGCGAATTACATCAGTTCAAATCTTTCACATTAACTAATTGAATCGACTGAAGTAGACACTTAAGTGTTTAATAATTGTTTAAAATCTTTCCTTAGACGAACATGAACTTTGAGGCCAAAATCAACCCTTATCAGACCTACTCCTTTAAAGACTTTTAACATGTATACAATATCAAAACTAATTTCCTAACATATCAAGGCTTAATTTTGGCAATAAAAAAGTATAAACAAAAATGGTTCTCAATTATCAATAAAAACTACGATTGGAAAAAATATCCATAAATTGCTCTTTTATATTAACAAGAATTCAACTTTGCAGTGGTTTCAATACAAAAAAATACATCGAATTTAATGCACGAATAAACTTCTCTTTCAAATAAAAGTTAAAGTTACAAAAAAGTGTAGTTTGTTGGTACGGAGGGATCGAAACAAATGAACATATATATTCAAAATTATGTGAAGACTTTAGCTCCTGGATATTTAAGAAGATATAAATAGAACTAACTTTGATTTTTGATTTGGTTTTATTAGGAAATCTAACATCATGAACATAAACCGATGAAAATTACATTAGAAATTTAATAATTGTGTTAAAAAAATTCTACATTAATAGAAGCTTGCAAATTATCATAAACAAAATATGATAGCACTAAACAATGATTTTAAAGAAAAATATTTATAGAAAAAAATGTTTAAAAAAAATAAAATACTCGGGCAGAGAGCTTCCTGAAAACATGGACTCCTTTATTGTCATACAAACATAGATGTATAATAGACAACGAATATATTGCAATCATTTTCTGTAATGTATCAAACTATTTCATCTGTGTCTATCTACTATGTTGTATATCTTCTTTTTATATATTATGATTATTGTGCAAATATTGTGTATGCAGTACTATTATATTCATTTGAAAGTAAAAAGAAATTCATTATGAGGTGCTACATTTCCTGTTCGGTTATTCAACTTAACATTTTGTAGTTACATGGACAGGCAGATTAATAAAAAAGCATTTATTAAACCGAAACATTTTTCTTTATGGAGTGAAACTTTTTTGAAAATGATTCTGTTGAAAGAAAGAAAACACAATTAGACGAATTTGAAATTAAATTTGTTCACTTTATGAATATGAACCCGTTTAGTAAATGTCTATTGTTAGTATCTGATAACACATATATCAGCAGAATTGTATTTGAGCAAATGAAAATTAGATTTATCAATATACACGATAATGATCCCAAAAATCAATTATGTATCTCTAATGTGCATGTACAAGTCTTGGCAGTTCATTTAGAGAATAGGATGAGTTGGTTGTGAACGGAATCTACAATGACTGACAATCAAAACAAATCATTGACAAAGGTATGGGAGGAATTTAGTCAAACAACTGGATTCCATGGGATAAACAAAATTTCAACTAGAAGTATAGTTAGATGGTAATGTATTTACATTTTTAACCCTTTCATATTTGCGTAATTGATTTTCAAAACTTTTTATATTAAATTGAGGACAACCGGATGGACAATTTGTTTAGAACTGTCCTTTCTAATTCAATGAGTACATTACAATGGTATGGCCAAAAATGAGAACATTTACAGTTAAACAATGTGACAAAAATTTGGTCTAAAAAATCTTGTTTTGAAAGTTTTATAATTAAACATTGTGAATCAAAACTTTTCGTTTAAAAACATAGAGATTTTGCATGAATTGATGGGCATTTGCCTGTTTGTCATATGTTACTGCATAACTGCTATGAATATATTGTCACATCATTACACACGTACAAATCTAATTTCATAGCCCGATCCATTTGTTACTTTTAAATAAAAATGATATATTTATATATTTTCAGTTCATTTTGGCTGTGTGCATTTATTGCATGTGCTGTCTACCTGGTGTTCATTATGTGTCAGGAACTACAACATTACTACAATTACCCGACCTTTACGACAGTAGAAGTTGAGACACACTCGGAAATAGAATTTCCAGCAGTAACATTCTGCAATTTAAATTCATTAAGAAAGCCAAATGTTAATGATTCTAGAATTGATGATTACTATCTCAGGATTGGACCACGAATCACTCGTAACTTTCGCGAACCATTGAATTGGACTGATCCATTTTACAAAGCTCATAGATTTTTTGAACAGAGAACAGATTCAGATATCAGAAATGAAAATAAAGAATTATACCACGGATTGCTTAATATGTTTTATTTTGATAAAAATACTACATTCATGTACAATATAGGTGGATACAAAGACCATTTCACCATTAAATTTACACTTAACGGAGCCTGTTTAACCTCGAACTCAACTACAATATTGAAATCATCATACACGGGTTCCGAATACAACTTGGTATTATGGTTGAATGTTGACAGTAAGAACAATTATTTTGGAGAATGGTTGGGAGAAGGAATACAGGTATATATATAAGCTCATATTTTGAAAATTTAAGATAACATTTTGTACATTCTAATGTTTTCATGCCTGTCTAAAGAAGTGCTTTAAGACTGTTGAGCCGATTTCACTATAAATGTTTTAGACGCCTCACGCGTCCAACAACATTCCATTTTTGAACACAATATGTTCTGTTTATTACAGTAGTCTTCCTAATTCGAAACTAATGTTGAAATATAGAACACATTGTGTTTAGTCTTTGCTAAGATGTGTTCTGATACTGTAACGGAGAATGAATAGCGTCTTAGACTAAAAAAAATGATGAATTATGATTTGTATTGTCACTAATTGATGCTACCACATAGAAAATATAATTGAGAATATAAAACTTGACTCATGTCAATCGGGCATATTTGAAAATGTTGAAATGCTTAAAATTTAAAATTTTATAAATATCCTTTTTTGAACGACTTAAGGTGACTTCCGATACTAAGGGAGATAACAACATTTTACTGATGTAAAACTGGTTCCCGTTTAAAAATTTAGGATATATCGCCTGTATATCTAGGTCACGGTAACAGTTCCGATGTCGTCTGTTGTCAACGTGTGTAAACAACTTCCAAGTTACAGCTCATCGCTCAGAAGAAAGGAAGGTTTATCATAAAGGATAAATGCATGCGTTCTTTAAAAATAAAGAATATGAATAGCTTCAGCCTGAAAGTTCACACAGTCTTAAATGATTCTCAACTTATAATATCATATGATATAAGTTTTTGAGAGTTGGAGAAATTCGGCGTCCGATCACATACAGTGATGTTTCGTTTGACGGAACCTGGAAAGAAGGTCGACGGCTAGCTCTGATGATCACCTAGCGCAGAATATGTTCGTTAAGATGCAAAACTGCCCCCCTGCGGATACTGTCTGTGAACGGAAATACGACCTTCAAGACCTTCAAGGCTTGGACCAGGAGGTGGAGGCCGTGGAGCATTTTGTCCATACCATATCGTTGTAGCTGCAGTGCATGTAACCTGCATATCATGTGTGACAGTGTAGAAACGAGGGTGAAAATGGGACTGGTGGATTTGTTATCAATTCAAAAGCTGGACATGGTAAGAGAGTTCAATTTTCTCTTTATTATATATTCTCTTTAGACTTTACACATTTTACTGGTTGGAGAAGGTGTATGGTTTCATGTCTTGAATAAATGAACCTGCCCCACACCTCTCTTTTTCTTTCTTTAATTCCCCTCTATTATGGTCTGGGGTTTATGTGGTTTGAGGTTAAAAAGCTTTATTTTGAGGGGAAGTGCTGCCCAAATTTTTTATGAAGCTGGACTTAGTAATTTTTCTGGAATTTTGCCCCTGGAAGTTATTTATCATTTTTGCAATGTACACAAAGACATCTATACATAAGGGGCTTTTTAGTTTTGCATCCAAAAGGAGAGGATTATTTTGTAAATACTTATTTGGTAGCAATTATATAACCATAAATAAAATTAGAGTTGAAAAAGTAAACAATTTATTGCAGTCACAATGATTCATTCACAAAAATAATGTTTTACAAACTCAAAATATTAGTTTTCTTTATTTTATAATCAGAATTTTCATATTAAGTCATCTTTTGCATGTGATCAGACCAAGTGGTCGGAAACCTAACATATTTAGTCATTTAGAATGATGTGTAGAATGCAGGATAATGCATGAAGGCAAAAAAGAAAATTAAGAAGGGGGGCACCAACCCTCATTCCACATTATTAGAAATAAATGTGAGTCTGTGATCTATAAGAATAAAGGTAAACATGAATTCACAATCATATTATATAAATATAAATTGAAAAAATCAATTGTATATTCCAAATAAAATTATGAACGCAAGTCTAAATAGTTTATAGTTTATCTAATTAACCAATACATGTGCAGACTGACATTTCATATCATATTTTTCAGGAATGATACATGCAGGAATTTGTGCCACACATTTCAACAATTTCCTTAATGGATTGAATGTACTGTCTGTGAATTCATCAGCCATACTTAAAGAAAAAGGAGAATTAAACTGGAAAGAAAATATTTGCAGTTGCAAAAGAATCCTGTAAATAAATTCAAAAGAAGAAACAGTTTTAAACATGGTTAATTTAATGAATAATTGGAAGGTAATTAAACCTTTAGTCATATAATTCATAAATTTTCCTAAGTAGATATAAAGTATAATGAGGACCATAATTATATTCATATTTGCACTTAAGCAGTCATAAAAATGAATTAACAGATCTTGGTAATAATTTCAAGTTTAGGGTCAATATTTCAAATCAATTTTGTGGTAAAGCATTGTTATATATACTTGAAGACTTTCATGTATAGAACATGACAGAATTTGTTTCAACAAAAATATTGAACTAGAATTAGTTACATATGTATAATTTATTAAATGAAATCTATATTAATGTATAATTTCAACAAATTTAATGAAACCTATTTGGTTTTGAAAGCCTTTATACATATTATTATTACAAATTTCATTGTTAACAGCCTGAGTTTCCAGTTAATTTTAAATGTAATATGTTTTAGCTATAGTATTTGAACACTGCATGCACTTTCATTTATATATATTTGTTATCACTTTTTTTCATTAGGTTGAAGCAAGTTATGTTGCAGAATTGCAAATGTTTGGTACTGGTTGAAACTATGAAAGTAATACAGGTAAATTTAAAGAATTTAGACTTTAACTTTATTAATAGAAAAGATATTCCCAAATGTCAAGGTGAAAGTGGACATTGTAGATTCTAAACACCCATGTGAAAGCAACAGTCTTCTATGGTGAGAGGATGCCATACTTAGCAATGCTCTTGTTATTATATGGAATATGGCTTTTTTTATCATTATTTTCACTATTTTGATATTGAACAACCAACATTGATAAAAAGTAATATAAAACTCTCACTTTTTATGAATCCTATATTATCTGATTATATTAATTTACTTATTTAATTTTTGTTATATTTGTTATCAATTGTAGGTCTCATGGTCATCATTTAACAGCAGGTTATTAGCATCAGTTTTGTAGAAAAATGAAGGATGACTGTCAATGGTAAATACATACATTTTACGAAAAAAAACTTAGGTTCCATTTGAGACTTTTTAATCTGATAATGGTGTTTTGCAGGCATTTACAACATTTCTTTTTGGACAATATATTTAGTAGACTCAACTATAAAATGTAGGATCATGTAAACTTGTACACAGATGTCACTGACCTACATTTTCCACTTCACTGACTTTGGTTACATTAAACATCCAATTTCATATACAACAAATGTATATCTCAGCAACTAAAAGGTGTCAGATCATGCAAACTTATATATACACTCTCAGAGTCTCAGTAAGTAACTCAGCTTCCAGGCAAAAGAAGGTCACAGTGATCCACATTTTACACTATTGATTTGTACTTTATTTTATAATTTAAATACAAAGTATATTATCAAGACTGCCACTGGTTCTTATGTGCCACAATTCTGACAATGAAGATAACTATGTGATGTAGATAACTTATGTTTATTTCAAACTTGGTCACATGCTGTATATATGTAAATTTTTACCAAAAAGAACAGTTCAACTGTTTTGATTTAAGGTACACATATATGGTAAAGGTCACACCTATTAAATATACATGTATACCTTGAATTTATTTGCATTGGACCCTATAATGCTCCCTATATCATTTATATTGTCAATTATTGCATTCCAAATTGCCATTGTTCACAAAACAAAAACCACTAAAAAGGATGGCCATCATATGCAAAAGCAATATAAAATGCATACCCATCAGCTGACCTAATTATTGCAATCACTTCAAAAACCTGGCCATATATCATATTATAAAACTCTTAATGAGTACCTTTGTTAGTCAGGTATAATATAATCTTTTTAAATTGATGTTGTAATGCATGATTGGATTAATTTTGCACTCACTGAAATATTATATAGATTTAGTAGTTTATTAGTATATATTACACCTTTTCATTACAAATAAATAAATTAAACTTTCAGGTAAATGCAGCAACAGAATGTTCCCCTGGAAAATTTACGTAGAAAATTTGGGAAAGTATGAATAAGAAATTAGAGAGGCAAACAGATAACCAGAAAACAAAGATTTTGAAAGAAAAGAATTGCCACTAATAGTAATATGCTATATCTGACTGGGAGCAACATGTACTATTCAATATGGAAGGATTGATAATTTTGACTGAGAACACAGTGAACTCTAATAATGCTATGACTATCAATAAGTACTAGACTGAATCAGAGGAGTAAACTATTTACACATTTGTAAATATAACAGTTATATGTTTGCTTGATTATTGAGGCATTCAAAATAAAGAAAGTTGAAAAACCTTTGAAAAAGTTATAATTTCATCATTTTTTGGTTATGTTACTATGACAACTGAAATATATAATGTATTATCATTATGCTTCATCAAACTTAAATCATTAATTGTGGAAAAGGTGACAAAGTCTTTTTTAATCCATTTACTTGCATGACTGTTACCTATGAATCGATAATTTAAAAAAAAATATATTTGGTGATTTTCGCTAACTTCTGAGTAATTTATTTTGCTCATTTAAGACCACAGTAATGCTAATATAAGCTGCATTACAATGTATCATAATATTTGTTTACATTTACATAGAAGCCATGTGTTGTTGGTCTGAAATCATGGTATTTGATCTGCCATTGTCTGTTAGGTTGTTAATCTTGCACATCAGAACAATGCAAAAACTTGAATTTTCCAACTTCATGTCCTGTTGCCATGGTAACCGTTGTTCATAGAAACCAAAAAATTGTTCTCATTTGATTGCCTTGTGAAACTGTATTATTCTGTGTTAGTTTAACAAAGGATATGACAACATATGTCACACTTTGATCAAAGATGATGAAAGATATACAAAAAACTGCTGTTGATCACTGTTTCGTTAGGGGTCACAAAAACATTTTTCGTGCAAAAAATAGTCTGGTGACCCATATTTTTTTTAATTTCTTTTTAAAGCTCATTGTTATGACCATCTTATGTCAAATTTAAAAAAATATTCATTGGACCATTTTTTTGGAAATTTAAGAAAAATAGAAATTTTTAACAAAATCTGTATTTTTTTTTGTGGAGCAGTGTTGATGAAATTAGAGACGAAATCAATGAAAATGAATAAAACTGCCATTATTTGTGTTTTATTTACATTTTAAATAATAATTTTGTAATAAATGAAGAACAAACCCTTCAAAATACTTTCAAAGGCTTGAAAAAAATCCAGAGTTTCTACATCAGGTATGTATTTATGCATACACGTGATGTACCAACTTTGGTGACCGTTACCATGGAAACGAGTCTGGTGACATACTATTTTTAACTCAAATTTTCATAGAGGCCATTGCATAGTATATGTATGCAAATTTTAAGAAAAATTCAATGGTGAAAAAAAATTTGCTATATCTGTAGGGATCCACCTTAAGTTCTTTTGAATTCTTTTGTTAATCAATGAAAAAAAGTTAATACAAATAATACGATGCGTTACAACTGAGGCGTTTTCCTTATCGCCTTGTCTTCCAAAAATGTCCGCCAATACGTGGTCTATTACTTAACCGGAAGTATGTTTTTGAGCGCGTACTTTGAAACGAAAACGAAGAAGAAGCATCACTGAAAAATATTCGTTCAGGTTATTAACACATATTTCTTGAACAGTACGAGCGTTCCAAACGTATTAAAAAATTTGGAACACGCATAGACGTTTTTACGAATTGGTTCAGAAACATACACTAGACGTTCAGGATAACACACTTTAATTATATGGCCGTGTTCACATTGACCTAAACTCGGTGTTGTGTAAGTGTAACTCACACATAAACTAAACATAATTACGTTCCCATTGGTAAACCTCAATGTTTACATGTAGTTTAAATCATGTTTTGTCTACATGCAGTCGATAGTCGATGTAGGCCTTGTGTAGGTTCAGTGTACACAAAACTAGGCATTCCGAACTGTAATTTTTCTATTTATATGTAAAAAAAGAAACGAATTTTATATAAAATTGATACTTATAACACTTATTAATAAAGTTCTTTACAGAAATATTTGTCTAAACTTGATATATTTATTTTTTATAAAACACTTTACGTAGCCTGATTTCTTAAAGGAACAACCACTTTACTTTAAAAACAAAGGGGGGATGTCTGAGGCCGATTTTTTTCTTGCGAAAGTTAATATTTTTTTTGCGATGGTAGCAATTCAATATTTAACACTATAATGTATGGGGGAACTTTGTATTCAGAATATGTTTTCATTCTAATCATCTGTATGACCCGATTTTTTTTTATCAAATTGTGGAAAAATCCATCCCCCCCTTTTTTTTAAAGTCAAATGGTCGTTCCCTTACTGCTAGAAAAGTTGTTCGAAAATTTGAATTTGGTTCTACGAAATGAACATTTAAATGGCATATAGTTTACAAGTGTGAACACATTTCATGTACAGGTATATAGACAAGGTGTATAGATGTGGACAAATCTTATGTGAAACGAGTGTACATTTCATTAAACCAATTGTAAACATGTTTACTGTACACGGCGGTTGGTGAGAACACGGCATATTTAAAGAAGTCCTGTGTTACACCCCCAGTGTTAAAATGATGCACAAATGATGTAAAAAAAAAGAACACCAATGTTAATATTTAAAACAATGTTACACGTTCCAGAAGTGTTACAAAACGGCGTTCAATAATTTTTTAGATTCTTTTATTAACAGTGTTGATGATTTTGTAGTAGATTATTCGCCTCGAAGTCAGTATGTTGTAGATTCGATCCCCATTCGATTGAAACCATTCTGCTTCTATGCTCAGTACATTAAACTAACAGTCGAGGCAAATAGGAAATAACATAACATTATAAAATATCATAATTTAACACATTATTATGAAATTCAATATTATTAGTTATTCGAATAATGCTATTGCTATATTATTGGATTTCGTAATTCATATGGAAATACGCAAAATTCTTTTTGAAATTTTGAATTTCAATATTTCTTTCAACTATATTTTGGGCCCATGACAAATTTTGAGAAGTCTCTTGGAAACAAAATTATTTCTCAGCGGAGTTTATTCGAGGGCATGAGTAACAACTGTCAGATCTTCTCCGATACAACGATTTGTTTGGTTTCTAGTGAATGCAAAATGATGGAAAGACACACAATAAATGATATGTATTTCAATGAAATATGCAGTTGCTTAAACCAATATAAACTAACGTCTACATAAGCGGGAATTAAGCAAACCCAACTATTCGATAATGTTGAAATAGCAAAATGTTTAAGATTACTTATTTGAACTTAAAAATAAAAGCTTGAACTCTCAGATGGATCAACACATGTTGAGGAGGATCAAAACAGCTTTAATCCAAGTGATTCTAATAAACTATTAAAGTTGTCGAAAAAAAAAATCCTGGGTTGAGTTCAATATTGTAGCAGCTACGTAGCTGCGCTGCTATCAATATAAGTATAGAAGCTAGTCTATAGCTACACGTTCAATAGTCAAAATCTACGTAGCACTACGTAGCTACTACATCATTGAACGAGGCCCTGGTACATGTAAGAATCCTTAAATATAGCTTTGATCAATCGATCACGTTTAGATTTAGCAATATTTTTTTATTTAAAGTGAGCCCGATCTATAATCTAATGGTTCACTAAAAAGTATGCATTTGTCAAAGTAATAGTCATAATGTAACGTTAAGAAGAACGCATTCTGCACAATCTGAATAATAATCTAGTCAGATTAAGCAGACACACTTCTGTATAATAACATGTATCTGACCAGCCTAACGGAGCCTGTAGTTCAGTGGAAGTAGTTTTTCGTTGTATCTCATCATTGTGTTTACTTTATTTTTTGTCATATCTGACTAGTTTGTCATTCTGGAGTTTTTGTCTGGACGACTTTGCTGAATTTATCTAAACATGTCTAAGACTCTGGTAGTGAATGTTTACATGTCTAACAATAAACAAAATATATGTGTTTACGAATCACAGAACGTTTGCGGTTGCATAATTTATAATGAAAATACCCATGCTAATGAGATATCGTGACACCAAATCGCCTGCACTGCAGCCGTCCCGCTAGACCACGCGACCACCTTGGCTTCACAAAGGTAAAGTTTTCGGTGGCCGTGTTTTACCTTTCCTCGACAGTATATCTAGCGGCGTACTACAGTACATGATGTATAAGGCATGGAGATGTTATTTTTACAGATCAGCTTAATATCTATAGTAAAGGACCCAACAAATTAATGCAAGATACAGTCACAGAAAATAATTATATTCATAAGTACGTCTGAGTCTTTGACAACTCAACATTATATGTATCCATCGATGGCACCATATCTTCATATTTTTTTTCCAAAACAAAAATCGGTAAACACTTTCGTAAACGTCACATACTGAATTATAAATAGTATTTAAATATACTTGAAATGTCTGAAAATGGGTATCATTTTTATAAAGTTGATATATATTGTGATAGAAATACGCGTTGGAAAATATTAGGTACGAAATTGTAAAGATACGAGTTGACATGGCTCCAAAGCTTTTTTATTCTAGATTTGTTAAACTTTTGACGTGTCAAACTTGTTGATTTGTAACTTGTATTTTAAAAAAAAAACGAAACTTCTCTTTGGCTGGCAGCGGTAACTATTACACAGACGCGATCTCACAAAACGTGAATAAAACAAAGTGAGTACATTAAAAAAAAATAAGAAACGTAGAAATTCAGAGAAAATACTTTTACAATTTAAGAAATTGTGTTTACACATGTATCAAGAAATGTAGAAATTCGTGTAACGGATGAAAAAAATACATGTTACAAATTAAGAAATGAAATTTTACAAATTAAGAAATTGCATATGTTACACGAATAAGAAAGTGCATGCCATTTCACAAATTAAGAATTGTATAATTTTGGCGGATATTCCCTTCGATATTTTTGCACCCAACTAAAATACCCCAAGTTTGAACACCTTATTTGAATTCATGACCACCATACTCAAATGTGAACTTCTTTGATATATTTCGTAAATTTTTACCTTAAACAATCCTGGTCCTGAGTAGATTTAGAAGTTGTCGTCAGCAAAAGATTAAAACACCGTTCATTAAGGGCTTCCGTTGTCGTTTTTTTCTATATGTTGTGCAATGTCAATTTCTTCATAGAACCCTTTCTCTACCATCAGAGGTTCATCTAGGAATACAACACATTTGACATTTATGCTATTAATATATGATAGTTACGATTTAAAAATCAATGTTTTAATTTAAGTTGCAGTATAAAACCAATATTGGGTCAATTTCATAAAGATATACACTTTTTGGTATCCTGAATAAAACTGGGGAAGGGAAGGACGCAGTAAAACCTCGCCCTTCCCCAGTTTCACAGTCTCAGTAATATTTTGTGTATGAGGCTGAGAAACTGGAGAAGGACGAAGTTCTACTGAGCCCTTCCCCATTTTTGCGCCGAGGACAAATACAAATTTATTATCTGACAATATTCTGATATTGTTTTTTAACTGCAACTCAAACTAATAAATTAATAGCTATTCAAATCGCAACACAAACGTCAAACTTATTTTTATCCCTTCATGGACCCCTATTTGTGGAGAAAGTGTTCAATGATGAAATTGACATCGTACACAATATAGCTGTGTTACTATATTGTATATAAAATAAACAGAACTAGTTGCAGTAATAATAAACTGTATGTATTTTTCTGACATTGACCTGATATTGTATGTTTAGAAGTATTTAAAGATGACAAAAAGTTAAGTATTGAAAATGACTAAACTTTGCAGTACTGAAAAATGACTGAAGTTTCAGTACTGTAAACAACTTTTTCCAAAGATTACTAAAAATGATATAAAAAGCAATGTACTGAATAGTGATGTTTCCTAAAACAACTATTTATATAGCGGCATTGTATGTACTGTTTAGTGATGTTTCCTAAAAGTACTGTTTATATAGCAGCATTTAATATACTGAGAAGTGATGTTTTCTAAAAGTACTGTTTATATAGTGGCATTTACTGTTACAGTAGTAATTAGTGATGTTTCCTAAAAGTACTGTTTATATAGCGGCATTTAATGTACATGTTAATGCTTGTCAAATGTTGGTAGTGTACTACAGCTATTTCAAAGTGGAGTGCAAGCATCACTTTAATTTCACATGACTACATCTTTAGAACGAAAAAGTATATTTGAGTTGACCGATGTTAATTTTGTGGACTTTTTAATATGAAACAGAGAAAATGACGTAATATTTGCTGTTCATGCTATTCATCTAAACATGTTATAATCTTTTTTCCCCAGGTTATCCAATCTGTTCGAAGTATCAGCATTTAGAGTGTTTAATGCCTGCAAAAGGTTAGTTAAATGTATGAGGGTGTAGATGGGGGTTTACAGAATAGAGAATAGGAGACAAAACATATACATAATAGAGAAAAATGTACTTAAAATAGAGAATAATGAAGAGCTGAACTATAAAGAATAGAGAAAAATGACCTAACAAATTAATGAATACAAAAACTTATTGGAAACAAAGTCATAGATTACACAAACATTTTGAACAAATGGCAAAGCCAAAATAGATAGCCTGCACTGCAGCCGTCCCGCTAGACCACACGACCACCTGGGCTCTCATAAAAAGAGCTGACACTGGCCGTGTGTTACCTTTCCACGTCAGTTTTAATCTAGCGGCGTACTACAGTACATGATATATAAGGCATGAATTACATCTTCATGCCTTATATATCATGTACTGTAGTACGCCGCTAGATTAAAACTGACGTGGAAATGTAACACACGGCCAGCGAAGCTCTTTTTTTGAGAGCCCAGGTGGTCGTATGGTCTAGCGGGACGGCTGCAGTGCAGGAGATTTGGTGTCACGATATCACAGTAGCATGGGTTCGAATCCCGGCGAGGGAAGAACCAAAAATTTGCGAAAGCAAATTTACAGATCTAACATTGTTGGGTTGATGTTTAGACGAGTTGTATATACATTATGTACACAGCCATGTATCACCATCATGGATGGCGATCCGATGGATACATCTGTTGTAGAGTTGTCACTGACTCAGACGTACTTATATATATATATATAAAGGTAACACATGCCCACCGAAAGCTCTTTTTTGAGAGCCCAGGTGGTCGTGTGGTCTAGCGGGACGGCTACAGTGCAGGCGATTTGGTGTCACGATATCACAGTAGCATGAGTTCGAATCCCGGCGAGGGAAGAACCAAAAATTTGCGAAAGCAAATTTACAGATCTAACATTGTTGGGTTGATGTTTAGACGAGTTGTATATATATATATATATATATATATATATATATATATATATATATATATATATATATATATATATATATATATATATATATATATATCAGTCTAAAGATTTGCACAACGGTACTGATATAAGATGTTATAATACGAAAATTTTGTTATTAAATCGTGCTGACAAATATTTCGGCTCAACAAATGGCCTTCTTCAAGTGTCACAAGTTTTAACAATACTGATACATAATGTATAAGGTGTAAAAATAGATCAGTAATAATACAGGTAAGTTTTGGTCGATTGATTTTTAATCCAAAAGCCTGAATATCATAATATAAACAAAACACTATAAATCAATATACGTGACTGTGTATATTAACAATAAAAATGAGTAAAAAAACAAAAACGCTAGTATTTCTTATTGATGCCGTTTGGATGATGTACATTAAGTTCCTTTATCCAAAAGCTTTCCCGAACCTGTCGCTGGGCATCACTCCAGTGAATATTCTGTTCAATCACTAGAATTTTCATGCGGTTAAAGTCATCAGGTTTGTGACCCGACTGTCTGAAGTGCTGAGAAACTGGGAGAAGTGGCTTCTTAGAGATATCACTCCTATGGCCATTGAGGCGTTTGTCGAAAGGCTGCTTTGACTCACCAACATATTGGAGGCCACAAACCGAATATTCTAGTATGTAAACAACATTCATACTTTTGCAGGTAACATTGCAAAATATCTTATAGTTGTTTTCGGTTGCCTTACTGTGAAATGTTGATGAATGCTGCATCTGTAGGCAGCATTTGCAGCGTTTTTCTTCACACGAACGACATTCTCCAGAAGTACTTCTATTATCAGACACTTCAGCCCGCACCAGCAGGTTCCGCAGACTACTAGGTTGCCTAAAAGCTATCATTGGAGGCTCGGGAAAAATCTTGGATAGTTTGGAATTCTTTTCAACTGATTTCCAATGCTCACGAATGACACCAAAGCTGTTTTTGAGAGATGGGTGGTAAGTAAGAACACATGGAGTCCTTTTATTTTTCTTTTTAACTTTGTATTCCAATAGTTCACTCCTGGGAATTGATTCCGCTTTCTGAAAGCTTTTTTTGATATTTCTGTGTTTGTAGCCCCTTTTCTTCAAGCGAGTTTCAAGTTGACGTAGTTGTCTTTTAGTTGTTTCTGTGTTGGAACATATTCGCTTGACTCTAAGTGCCTGACTGTATGGAATACTCTTGGTAAGATGAGCAGGATGGCAACTTTTAGGGGACAAATATTGATGAGTGTCAGTGGGTTTAGAATATAAATCTGTAGATATGATGCCCTCTGTGAGCAAACTTGAAGTATCGAGGAAGGCGATTTTGGATTTAGACTTCTCATAAGTAAATTTGATACTAGGATGTATGTTGTTGGCATGAGTGATAAAAGTATCTAAATCCTCGTCGCTTTTATTCCATTTCATATCCACATCATCTATAAATCTAAACCAGGAAAGCGGTTTTTCGATGGAAGTTTCAAGGAGTTGTTTCTCTAATTTGCCCATAAATATGTTGGCATATGACGGAGCCATTTTGGTGCCCATGGCAGTTCCATTTACTTGCAAATAATGATCTCCATCAAAAGTGAAGTTGTTTTTCTTAAGTACCAGCGTGAGCATTTTGACCAGGCATTCGGTAGGTGGATATTTCACTGGTCTGGAATCCCAAACTTCTTTACATGCATCGATGACATCTGCATGTTGAATATTAGTGTAGAGGGAGGTGACATCCATGGAAACAAGAGTCGTGTCGGAGGGGAGTGGATTTAAGGCCTGCATTTTTCTTAGATAATCGGTTGTATCTTTGATGTGAGATGGTAAGTCTTCAACATGTTGACGAAGATGGAAGTCAACAAATTCCGATATTTTTTCCGTTGGATGACCGTTCGCTGAAACTATAGGTCTTCCTGGGTTATTGGCCTTATGAATTTTAGGTAAAAGATAAAATCTGCCCGGTTTTGGATTTTCTGGTTTCAAATATTCAAGAGTTTTGTCATCGATGAAACCATCGTCATGCATTTCTACCAAACTATCAGTAATTTCTCTGCTAAAAGATGTTGTAGGATCAGAGTCTAGTTTTTGGTAGAACCTTGCATCGCCAAGTTGTCGTTCAGCCTCTTGAATATAGGCAGATTTATCCATGACAACCACTGCACTGCCTTTGTCTGCAGGTTTAATGACGATATTGTTGATAGATCGTAAGTTTTTTAGTGCAGTCCGTTCTTCATTGGTAAGATTGTCAAAAGGTTTATTGTTATTTTTAGTATTTCTAATAATGTCCGACTTAAAGTTATCAATAAATGATTCCAGGGTAGCATTTTTGCTCGGTTTAGGGATCCAAGAGCTCTTTTTAATAAATTTGTAGTTGTTCTCGTCTTCTGAAATTTCTGAGTCCCTATCCGCGCTTTTTATGTTATCCTCCTTCGACGCGAAATATTCCTTAATACGTAGACTTCTAGCAAAATTGTCAAGGTCTTCCGACAATTTGGTGTCATTGACAGGAGCAGGTAGAGGACAGAAATTAAGGCCTCTAGAGAGAAGAGATCATCCAACGGAAAAAATATCGGAATTTGTTGACTTCCATCTTCGTCAACATGTTGAAGACTTACCATCTCACATCAAAGATACAACCGATTATCTAAGAAAAATGCAGGCCTTAAATCCACTCCCCTCCGACACGACTCTTGTTTCCATGGATGTCACCTCCCTCTACACTAATATTCAACATGCAGATGTCATCGATGCATGTAAAGAAGTTTGGGATTCCAGACCAGTGAAATATCCACCTACCGAATGCCTGGTCAAAATGCTCACGCTGGTACTTAAGAAAAACAACTTCACTTTTGATGGAGATCATTATTTGCAAGTAAATGGAACTGCCATGGGCACCAAAATGGCTCCGTCATATGCCAACATATTTATGGGCAAATTAGAGAAACAACTCCTTGAAACTTCCATCGAAAAACCGCTTTCCTGGTTTAGATTTATAGATGATGTGGATATGAAATGGAATAAAAGCGACGAGGATTTAGATACTTTTATCACTCATGCCAACAACATACATCCTAGTATCAAATTTACTCATGAGAAGTCTAAATCCAAAATCGCCTTCCTCGATACTTCAAGTTTGCTCACAGAGGGCATCATATCTACAGATTTATATTCTAAACCCACTGACACTCATCAATATTTGTCCCCTAAAAGTTGCCATCCTGCTCATCTTACCAAGAGTATTCCATACAGTCAGGCACTTAGAGTCAAGCGAATATGTTCCAACACAGAAACAACTAAAAGACAACTACGTCAACTTGAAACTCGCTTGAAGAAAAGGGGCTACAAACACAGAAATATCAAAAAAAGCTTTCAGAAAGCGGAATCAATTCCCAGGAGTGAACTATTGGAATACAAAGTTAAAAAGAAAAATAAAAGGACTCCATGTGTTCTTACTTACCACCCATCTCTCAAAAACAGCTTTGGTGTCATTCGTGAGCATTGGAAATCAGTTGAAAAGAATTCCAAACTATCCAAGATTTTTCCCGAGCCTCCAATGATAGCTTTTAGGCAACCTAGTAGTCTGCGGAACCTGCTGGTGCGGGCTGAAGTGTCTGATAATAGAAGTACTTCTGGAGAATGTCGTTCGTGTGAAGAAAAACGCTGCAAATGCTGCCTACAGATGCAGCATTCATCAACATTTCACAGTAAGGCAACCGAAAACAACTATAAGATATTTTGCAATGTTACCTGCAAAAGTATGAATGTTGTTTACATACTAGAATATTCGGTTTGTGGCCTCCAATATGTTGGTGAGTCAAAGCAGCCTTTCGACAAACGCCTCAATGGCCATAGGAGTGATATCTCTAAGAAGCCACTTCTCCCAGTTTCTCAGCACTTCAGACAGTCGGGTCACAAACCTGATGACTTTAACCGCATGAAAATTCTAGTGATTGAACAGAATATTCACTGGAGTGATGCCCAGCGACAGGTTCGGGAAAGCTTTTGGATAAAGGAACTTAATGTACATCATCCAAACGGCATCAATAAGAAATACTAGCGTTTTTGTTTTTTTACTCATTTTTATTGTTAATATACACAGTCACGTATATTGATTTATAGTGTTTTGTTTATATTATGATATTCAGGCTTTTGGATTAAAAATCAATCGACCAAAACTTACCTGTATTATTACTGATCTATTTTTACACCTTATACATTATGTATCAGTATTGTTAAAACTTGTGACACTTGAAGAAGGCCATTTGTTGAGCCGAAATATTTGTCAGCACGATTTAATAACAACATTTTCGTATTATAACATCTTATATCAGTACCGTTGTGCAAATCTTTAGACTGATATAATTTTTTCCTTATCTGCATAGTATCGCCTATTCTAGACGATCCGGTACATAGTAAATTTGCTGGTTGGTCGTTTTTATAGTCTTTTATGTATATATATATATATATATATATATATATATATATATATCACTGAAGAGACATTTTTTTTCAACAACGAAATGTGTTTTACATGCACACGTAAAAAAAATGTACTTTTTTTATCCAACGCAATCATAGATTTAAATGTAGTTTTCAATTTAGACTTCTTTATATTTTTGCGTTTTTGGATGGTATTATACTTTTCCTCCGGTTTATAGGACCCGTTCATCCTATTTTTACTCTTTAAAATTCAAAAGACTATCCTAAATTGAGCTAAATTAAATGGCATTCCATATAGTTTTCGATCACTAACATCACTGAAGAGGCAGTAATAGTCGAAATCCGGATATGTTGTGTAAAAACCCACCTCATGTTGTGATTTAACATCTTTGACGCACGTGTATTGTTTATTACATGGTATTAAATTAATGTAGAAATCCATTTTGTTAACCTTCGTGATGAATTTATTTGACAATCGTCAATGGCAGTCAGCAGGGTTTAAGAACATCAGTTGTGCTATTAAAGAATAAAGGAGACAAAATACGAAATTATATGTATGAAATCCCGTTGATTTATTGTAATAACGTAAATCAGACAGTCGTTTTACTAGAAATGAGTTAAGCTAGAGAATTGATTGGTAGTGGATTCGGAACCGATAATTAACTTGCGACTAAAGTCGCTCATTGAGTATCGTTTACCAATCCACTACTTCTAATGAATTCTCTTATAATAAACAACATGTTATCAGATAGAGAATGTCTGTTATAAAGAAGTCGCATGTTTAGACGTAACTCTATGGGGTCAAGGGCCGACATACTTGCTTGGGAATTTATTTTGGATAGGAATGTTTAGGACAGTGTGCCAAGAGAGCATTGCCAAAACAAAAATGAGTCCTTACCATAATTTGATTCTTGTTGCTGAGGGTTGGCACTCATACCACATCTGTTCATATCTATTCAGTTCAGAACTCTGTCAGTTGTACGGAATTTATTCATCCTATCAAACATCAATATTGAAAATTTTTACCAGCGTATTGAATTGTGATAATTTGGATAACACTTAAGATTATGATTTCGGTTCGACTACCACATGTCAATATATAAAAAGAATTTGATATCTTACTGATGAAGGATATTAGTTATCCGAAATACATAATATTTGTTCCTGATTTTTTTTTGTGATGTTGTATCCTTCTAGACTTGCTTCTTATATTTTGTAGTGTATGTACTATATTTGTATGATCAATTACCTCGTTAGATTTATCGATGGCTATTATTCAGATATTTAATGTATAAATGTATCATACCATTTAGGATGGAAATGGGGAATACGCAGTGACAGTATAATGACTTGAACAACCAATAGTCAAAACGGTATATACAAAATTGTTGAGTTAGATAGCTGACACGCTTGAAGCCTCTTACGAGACAAGGTTACATTACGACTATTGCAATTATATTTTTTATATAGCGAATGTGGTCGAGCGGTCTAGAGCAATGAAAGTGAGGCTAAACGATCCGTGATGTAGTATACAGCAAAGATGTGAGTTCAATTTCCGTTGAGGGACATACATTTGTCAGCATAAAATTCCACTTTTAAAACTGTTGGTTTTAATTTTCAGGCTTATGAATAAATATATATAAATATAAACAAGTCTAAATTAAAAACTACGTTCAAACCTGTGATTGCGTTGGATAAAAACCGCGATTTGTATACGTGTGCATGTTAAACAAATTTTGTTGTACAAGGGTTTAAATGCAGCACAAACAACATTTTCCAAAAGACCAAATAGTGAAAAAGTATATTTAAACAAAACGCATTTGACTTACAGGTCGAACAACTGCCGTTCTTTAACCCTGCTGACTGCCATTGGCAATTGGCAATAAAGATCACAAGATGTAACAAAATGGAACTTAATATAAATTTAATACTAAACAGAAAATAATTAACTTGTGGCCACGATGTTAGGGATCAAAACTGTATTTAGAAGGCTATATAAAATTTACCATCATATATATCACTACTATTTTTCTCTATTCTATTACTAATAGTTTCCTCTTTACTATTACTATTACTTTTAGTTTTCTCTTTACTATTACTTTTAGTTATACTGCTTGTTGGTTCACATACACCAATGTTATCCAATTTATGACCGTTTTCATTAATCTTAAGGGCTAACTTCTGGTCACCTGGGTTATCTAGTTTAATGTATATTCATCGGATTTAAATTCACTTAGTGACATAGTACTATTTGGAGGAGTGTAATGCATATTCACTTGTCTTGGAGGAGTAGCCATAGTATTTCTATAATCTGGTTGCCTATATATATAACAATATCTTATCGATATGTATAAAAACTTATTTCAACGACAAAATGAACTGTTGATCTAATTCAAATGAATACAGCGTCAATACATTAAGCAATTAATTGGCAAACTTAATTAAACTTAACTACCCCAACCCCCTCCCCCCAAAAAAAAGAAACAAAAAAAACAATAGAATATAGCTGGTGTCACTTTTTCAGCTACCGATTTAAGAAGCGTTAGTTATGAAAAAAAGGAGCCACGGTTGATTAATATAATGATTTCACAGCAGCGGTTTAATTGTTGTTCTTTATTTCATAGACGTCTTTTATGGAAGCAGCAAGTTGAAGGATTCTTGTATCTGTCCACCATCGTGTTCAAGTACACGATATGAAGTTTCAATGTCTTCAGCTTCATTTCCATCTGACTTTTACAATGACGTTATCTTGAAATATCTTAGTGAAAATGACGATCAAGACGTGGCTCGTGACTTTTACAGGTAATCAATTATATATAATGTAGTTTTAGTACATGATTCAAGTTTTCACTTTACCTGTTCATTTCTAACTGGTCGAAACATATACTGATATAGGCAAACAAAAGATGTGTAGTATAATTGCCAACAAGACAACTATCAAAAGAAGTATGCACTTCAGTCTTAGTTTTTCTTCAAATTTCTTCAAATTAACATTACATACAGTCTGCAATTAAAGTTTTTAAAACATTTCTAAGATTCTTAAACTATCTTGTATTTTTACCAAATTTGAACAGAAGCTTCTGACAATCAAAAGATAATATCGAGAGGAATATTTTTATGATTTTTTTTTATCATTAACAGCAAAAGTAGGCGAGACACTGGGTTACATTTTTTTTCTTTTAAGTTGGTGATTTTCATGTTCAACCTATGTATATAGAGACTAAACCTTTCCATGTTATGTAAAAGTGTTATGTAAACATAACAACCTGTAAAATAAGCTTATTCAATGCATGCATGCACAACAGCAACTATTATGAGCTAAGTCAATGCTTGCATTGACTAACACAAGCATTGACTGACACAACATACTTAGTCCATGCATGCATTGACGACGGTAAATAACATAATAATAGTCCATGCTTGCAGGTACAAACACAACAGACTGTGTGCATGCATGCATGCAAGTTTTAATGTTTACATAACATGAACAGTTTAATCATACTATCAAGTGATTGCCATTCATTTCTTAAGGTAAATTATAAAGAACATTATGTCTTTCAAGCATAATAAATAGGTTGAATATGAAAAAAAAAAAAACAAGAAAGAAGAAAACAATGTCAGTAACATCAAAATAAAACAAATAATGTAACTAACATCATGAAACTAGGCGGTAAAAAGTAATGCAGGATTTCTAAACTTGATGTTGATTTCTAGTTTAATTTAATACCTTGTCTTGGGTGTAAAAGCGGTAACCGAAGTACATTTTGTATGAAGCGCGAAAGCCAATCATTGACAAATGTGCGCATGGTCAACGCTTTAACAACCCTACGAAATTATAAAAAGAAGCATTCCATACTTATAATTTCTTTTTTTAGCTATCAAGTTTTCGTTAATTTACATGTACACTTTATTGTGGGAGCTCGTGTCATCTGCATGTAACATTTCATTATGTAATGGGTGTTAATTTCAGAAAGACGCGAGATTGCTGTTTGCAAATCAAAATAACGTATCGTAATGAAACATACATGTAATGTAATTATTAAGATATTCAATTAATGTAGGATTTTATTCGTCTATATTTCACTGATTGATTTATTATAAGTGTTAAACGCCACTTTTAGCATTATTGACAATATCGTGGCGGCAAGTTTTCATTGATAGAGAAAGCCGGGCAAAACCAACGTTCTAAGTTGAAAAACTGACCTATGTGTAACCCCATTTCTTAAAGCAACAATGGAAGTCATGTCACTACCATCTTTGGGTATTTTTTTGTTATTTGTAAATGAAACGAATCTGTTTCCTCTAAATAGTCGTATCAGATGAAATCAAAACATGCATTATATTATTATTCCAAGAGTAACTGTAATGTTTATATTATATAAACAAATGTTACTGCTGTAACCAAATTATATCAACACCAAAAATAAAGGTCGACTACATTATTACAAGCGGTAGCAAAAATATGCATGATAACTGGTTCTAATGATTAAAAAACGGGTGTTCCTGTTTATTAAGTTACTGATACATGCATGGTCCTACCCTTTTCATTAACATTTCCAAGAGATAATAATCACAGTATTATCAATATAACATCTTTATTATTTAACATTTGATTAAACTAAATATAACAATGGATACATGTTTGTCTTATTATGTCCATGCACGTTCTTATGAATAGACTCAAATTATATATATAAATGTCTAAACCAATAAATAATCATTTAAATGATAGAGAATCATAAATTTGGAAACAAATAATAACAAAAAAGACTCGGTTTCGTATTGTTCTTCTATGATTCTTTTTGTTTATGCATATGTAGCAGAGTGATTTTTATGATCATTTTGTATATTGTAAAAATCATCTATTTAATTACTATATTAATTATAAAAGCTTAATTACATATTTTGAATATTGTATATTCAGTTTAAATTATTACTTACAAACCTTACTTTTATGTATAGTAATATTCACGTTATTTTTATGAATATTCATTAGGAATTTACTTGAATCATTGTATTTGATTGGTTGTTTATATTTCGCGGTCAAGTTTAATTTCCTTTGTTTTGTACCTGTACATTTTCCACGGACGATAGCCATGACAGTCCATTGAATTTATATCTGTTTTGACCACACATAGTTTACCTGTAAACCTAATTATTTTGGACAACATTATTATAGAATACTGTAAGTTACTTCTTTATTAACATTATCTATATTTTTCACGTAAATGATATTCTAGTAAAGTTTCTATTTTGCTTTGTAACGTTCTCCTCATATCGCATGTATGTAACACAAGTACACGAAAGTACATGATAGTATTTTATTAAGCTATAAGCATATGATTTTATAATCTACGGTTTATTTGCCACGGTAGAATTGTATTGTTAATTTGCGTACATTACTATTTGATTATTGTCATGAATAGTCTATATTTTATAAATGACGGCTTATTAAGTAAAAGAAGGAAAAGTGTTTCCATTTATATAAAGTTATAGTTTTGTAGTAAATAGTTTTTATCAAGTACAAATAGGAATGAGTAAAGAATATTTGTTACGTTGTATATTTTTATAATTAGAGTCCGAGTATTTATGTTCGTATTTTGGTTTCAGGACTCCATGTAATGTAATTATGTAGAGCACATGATTGTGTGATGTCTATTTGATGTGCCGTTAACCTTATCAGTACAACTCACTCCACAAGTGGTAAGAGTATATTTATTTATAGTTTAGCTTTGTTTATATTGTATTGTAAACATGACTTATCTCCCGTTAGTTAGGAGCTTTTAATGAATCGATAATATTGACATCATAAGTCTTTATGATTATTATATTTGCAACTTTATGATTGTTGTATGCTATTATATAGTTAATTATTATACGTATTATATATTTTAATGAAGTCATTATTAATAAATGTAGTTGTAACATTTATTATATACCGTTTGTAAGGTAAACCAGTATTGAATACAAATACACAGATAGACATATATTACTCATGACATTCCGATTTAGTGTATAGTCAAAGAAATTGTAAAAGTACACGTGACACCCAATGTCGATTTCATTGAAAGTAAACAATGAACATTTTCTACTTGCAATACATTTAACTTGCTACTTACTTAATAACAGTTAAATGTATTATTAATTATATTCATGTACTATATAACCTGTGATATTCGTAAAAGTATATATATTATGTTATATGAAATAGCTTGTTATTTATATATGTTGTATTGCTATTTCAGACTTGTTTTATATACTGGTAATAAATCATCAGAACCCTTAGCTCTTGTTGGTGTTATTAACGCATAGTAAACCACCTACTACACATATATATATATATTAAGAGTATTTCAGAGCAGTTTCTGAGTGTAAAGTCAACATTTATGTTTTAAATCAGAAGTATAAATAAGTCACACTTCAATTCAGTACGAAAATGATTTGAATGATAATGATTAAAACGCATGTTTGGAATAAATTGTTTTAAGTTCAAAGGACAAGACTTTTGCATTTACTTTTGCGGAATCCTTTATCACAATAATAATATATTTCATAATCAATAGATCAGTTTTTTTTAAAGTTATCTTAAGGTTGAGCACAGACAGTATAACATTTCCTTACCTTCTTTGAGTTAACGTCAAACATTTCACTCAAATAAAGCGAATAATTAATCCAGTAAAATTTTCACAGCTGAACTCGTCATTGCTTTTTTCAAACAACCACACTAAATTTTGTACATTATATTCAGATGCATAATGACATCGATTTGTAAGATAAAAAAAAAAAATGTCACAAAATGTCTTTCTTTTGGAAATTAGCGCAAACGGGGTTTCCTAAGGGATAATCGTAACTGCGACTTTCTTATTGTAAATGTTGAGATACTTGGATTTGGACTTAGTCTGTCAGAGGACATGTACACTTATATTATTTAGGCATTCATTTATGGTGTACATGTATTACTGATAGTGATAAACATACTTTGTAGATTACAGTAGCATAGCTACATAGTATATAGCATACACTTTTATATTTTAAATTTATTTTTCGGTATACAGTTGTAGTGTATTATACTTATATTGAACTATAACCCACATGGTATAGGTCAATGCTCAGTTGAACTTAGCAATTATAACACACATTATGTTTTATGTGTAGCATTGCTAGTTGATATTAGATACATAGTATATATATCGTTTTTATAAATATACTTTGTATAGTGACTTGGTACTTAAGTTGATATGAATTAAATTTATTATCATATTATTTACATATTAGACATTCACTGAGTTAGATAGTACCTAGATTTTGAGATTGTTGATAGACATTGTTTATTATTTTTTAATATTGATTAAAAATTTGCATTTGATCATTTAGTGTGGTGGTGTTGACACTTATTAGATTTTTTGCATTATTATTGAACTTGAATTAGGGTGAATGAATTGAATGTTTATAGGTACACTAGTTTACACCGTTTACCATGTATGAACAACCGAATGAGCCATGTTACAACGCCATGTATGACCAACACTACAATACCAACGACACTTTTGATCCACAGTACTATCCACCACGCAGAAAACGTCGTCGTCACCGAAGACGCAACAGACAACGTCCATACTGGGACCAGATAGAAGCTGAATACCAACCTGCTCCTACTCCGACTTATGTATCTCAACCATCCAGAGAACCTGTTATATGCTACAGATGTGGACAAACAGGCCACTATGCCTTTGCCTGCTGTGTTAGACTGGATCACACTAGAAAAGCTTGTAACTTTCAGCAGATGAACACTGAAGCTAAGATGTATCAACAACGACAGTCATCAGGTGATACAGAAGGATTACTTGGTAGCCCTAATGAAGTCACAGTAGTCATCAATAGACTTCAAGCAGCAGCACTACTAGATACTGGTTCTACAGTTAGTACAGTTAGCCAGTCATTCCATCGACAGTACCTTGCTGACAGTCCTATCCAGACACTCAACCAGATACTTCATATCGAATGTGCAGATGGCCAGAACATGCCATACCTTGGTTACATCTCAGCAGATCTACAATTACCAGGTACATCTACATCAGCAGATCCTCAACAATGCTTACTGTTAGTCGTTACAGACAGCTCTTACAACCAGCTAGTACCACTTCTACTTGGAACCAACGTCTTGACAGCAGCTTTGACTGATGTAAAGCAACGATATGGATCACGCTTTCTACAAACAGCAGATCTACATACACCTTGGTATATCACATTTAGATGTTTGCTTCTTAGAGATAAAGAACTACAAAAGAGATGCAACAGACTTGCCATCATCAAGAGTGCTGAAGGAAAGACAATCCGTATACCACCTAACAAAGATGTCGTTCTACAGGGATACATGGACCATGAACTACCATACCATCCAGTTTGTGGACTCCTACAGTCAACTGATAGAGCAGCAATACCATCTGACTTAGATATAGCTCCATCATTAGTATCATATCAGTATAGAAACAACAACATCATACCAGTACACATCAGCAATGTAACTACCAGAACAGTGACCGTTTCGCCAAATGCCATCCTTTGCGAACTCCAACCTGTTTCAGTCACCGACATTGATGTACCAGACACCTACGAACAAGATGCATGGAATGAATCTACATTTCCAGACACACTTACTGATGAGCAACTACGTAAAGCTAGAGAATTACTACATCAATTCAGAGACGTATTTAGCACTTCAGATACTGATATAGGCCACATCACCGCCGTACAGCATAAGATAGAACTGATAGATGAAACACCATTCAAACAACGACACCGGCGTATTCCACCTGCCTTATTCGACGAAGTTAGAACCCATCTTCAACAACTACTTACTGCTGGGATCATTCGTCGTTCACATTCGCCTTGGTCATCGAATGTTGTATTGGTTAGGAAGAAAGACAACAAGCTCAGAATGTGTGTAGACTATAGACAACTGAACCAGCTGACAATTAAAGATTCATATGCTCTTCCAAGAAGCGAAGAAATACTTGGCGCCTTGGGAGGAAACAACTACTATACCGTCATGGACATGAAGAGTGGTTATCACCAAGTAGAGGTAGAAGAGACACATAAGGCTAGAACAGCGTTTACAGTCGGCCCTCTTGGTTTCTATGAATTTAACAGACTTCCGTTTGGCCTTGTAAACAGTCCAGCAACTTATCAACGCCTCATGGAACAGATACTTGGAGATCTTCACCTAGATATATGCTTTATATACCTTGACGACTTGATCATCTTTTCAGAGACGTATGAAGAACATCTTGAAAGGTTACAGATGGTACTACAACGACTAAGAGAACACAACTTGAAACTTTCGCCCAAGAAATGTGCATTCTTCAAAGATAAAGTCAAGTACATCGGCCACATAGTCTCTAAAGATGGTATTTCACCTGATCCAGATAAATTAGAGAAAGTCATCAACTGGCCTCGACCCACAACGCCAGAAGAAGTACGTCGCTTCCTTGGTTTCGTCGGTTATTACCGCAAGTTTGTCAAAAACTTCTCTAAGATTGCAAGACCGCTCACAGATTTGATGCCTGCACCAAAGAAGTCTAGTAAGCGAAAACTTAAGAAGCCAACAGTAACATCATGGGTTTGGGACAAGCCACAAGAAGATGCCTTCCAGAAGCTGAAAAGTCAACTAGCGATGCCACCAGTTCTTGGTTATCCACGTTACAAGGAACCTTTTGAACTACACACAGATGCATCTATGCTTGGTCTTGGAGCAATACTGTACCAATCACAAGAAAGAAAGAAAAGAGCCATAGCCTATGCCAGCAGAGGACTTAGCAAGACGGAAAGGAACTACCCAGTCCATAAATTAGAATTCCTTGCTCTGAAATGGTCAGTAACAGAGAAATTTCATGATTACCTTTATGGCAACACATTTACCGTGGTTACAGACAACAACCCACTTACTTACGTCTTAACAACAGCGAAGCTTGATGCCACTGGACATCGTTGGATAGCAAGTTTGTCATCATACAACTTTAATATCGTCTACCGACCTGGTGCCAACAACGCTGATGCAGATGCACTTTCCAGACTTCCAGAACTACTTGGTCGTACCAACACCTCCAACATTAGTACAGATTCTGTGAAAGCCATTTGTCAGTTACAACATGCACAACCATATGTTCAGACGTTATCGATGACAACACCTAAAGCCACTGATAATCCATACTTACCATCACAACACCTAGTTAACATCAAGATGGAACAGAAGCAAGATACTTACCTTAAAGATTGGATATACTGGGTTGATGAACATCGAAAGCCACGAAAAGAACAGTTAGAACGTTCACCATGGAACACTTGGTTTATTAACAACTACGACAAATTGAAAATGGTTGATGGTGTACTCTACCGTATTATACACGATAATGGGGAACAACATAAACAACTTGTACTACCTGAAGTCTGCATTTCCAAAGTACTAACATCATCACATGATGAGATGGGACATCAAGGCAGAGACAAAACAGTATCATTGGTTAGAGATCGTTTTGTTTGGTTTGGAATGAATAGAGATGTTGACAACTGGATATCGAATTGCGACAGATGTGTTCGACGAAAGCAACCTGCAAGTCACAGAGCACCACTCATTAGTATCGAGACAACACAACCTCTTGAGTTAGTATGTATGGACTATCTATCACTTGAAAGATCTACAGGTGGATTTGAGAACATACTTGTAATAACAGACCACTTCACTCGATATGCATTGGCAATACCAACAAGAAACCAGACAGCAAAAACAACTGCAGACGCATTCTTCAACAACTTTGTTGTCCACTATGGTTTGCCAGAAAGAATTCACTCCGATCAAGGTGCCAACTTCGGATCCAAAATCATCAAGGAACTATGCAACATCACTGGTATGACTAAGTCAAGAACAACACCGTATCATCCAATGGGAAATGGCGTCACTGAAAGATTCAACAGAACATTACTTGGTATGCTTGGAACATTAGAGAACGTCCAGAAGAAAGTTTGGAAGTCGCATGTTGCTGGTCTTGTCCATGCTTACAATTGCACTCGTCAAACATCAACGGGATTCTCTCCATACTTCCTGATGTTCGGAAGACAACCAAAGCTACCTATCGACATCGCCTTTGGAATTGGAGATGAAGCTGAACCTATAACTACAACTAAGTATGCAGAAGAAATGCAAGAAAGACTTCGTAAGGCATATGACACAGCAACAAGAAACATCTTTGCTGCCCAGAAACGACAAAAGACACACTACGACCAGAAAGTAAAAGGAGTTGTGCTGAAACCGGGAGATAGAGTTTTAGTCAAGACTCTAGCTTTTGATGGAAAGCACAAGTTAGCAGATAGGTGGGAAGATGACCCGTACCGTATAATTAGTCAGCCTAATTATGGAATCCCAGTGTACGTGGTGCAGAAAGAAAACAAGGAAGGAAGAAAGAGGACTCTACATAGGAATCTGTTCTTACCTATTGGAGATCTGCCCAAAGATATTATTGATAAAGAAAAGAAACGTCCTGCGCCCAGGCAAAGAAGAAATAAGCAGCCCGAGGAACCGACGAAATCTGAAGGGAACAGTGAGAACAGGACCACTGATGAAGTATCAGATGAGGAGTCGGAGCAGGAGTATGGATATTGGATACTTGATAAGGATACACAGGACAACACTAACAGTGATGTACCAGTTGTGGACCTACAAGAAGAAGAAACTCTTGGTTTCACTGGTGACGGCCATGATGGAGCTGAGAGTAGTGATCAGCAGGGAACTGGTTTAGGAGGGGACGCTCTTCCTGTGGACATTATTACAGCTGCAGAACCAAACCCTGTGAGTGATGAGGTACCTGAAGAAGCGACTGCTCAGACTACAGAAGAACACACTTCTATTGATCAAGATGAGAGTGCGCCAACAGACTTATCACTAGAAGAGGCAGACGAACCCACCATAGCTCCGGAACAACAACGAAGGAGAAGACGTATACTACCGACACCACCACGCGACCCACCAGTATCAACTAGACCTCAGAGAGAAAGGAAACCACCGAAATACCTGGATGACTATGTTTTATCCAAGCAGGCTACTACTATCCAACAGCCGGATTGGTTAATGAGGATTCACTGGTTGGAGTCTGAAGCAAGAAAAGGAAGATTTAAAGGCTTAGAGATGGAGTTGTCAAGAACCATCCTTGACATCATGCGAACTGGTTAATGGCTTGCCGAGGACGTCAACCTTCAGTGAAGGGGGAAACAGACGGGAATGCCGTGGAAGTCATTTTCCTACAGCGGGGAGAATGTAGCAGAGTGATTTTTATGATCATTTTGTATATTGTAAAAATCATCTATTTAATTACTATATTAATTATAAAAGCTTAATTACATATTTTGAATATTGTATATTCAGTTTAAATTATTACTTACAAACCTTACTTTTATGTATAGTAATATTCACGTTATTTTTATGAATATTCATTAGGAATTTACTTGAATCATTGTATTTGATTGGTTGTTTATATTTCGCGGTCAAGTTTAATTTCCTTTGTTTTGTACCTGTACATTTTCCACGGACGATAGCCATGACAGTCCATTGAATTTATATCTGTTTTGACCACACATAGTTTACCTGTAAACCTAATTATTTTGGACAACATTATTATAAAATACTGTAAGTTACTTCTTTATTAACATTATCTATATTTTTCACGTAAATGATATTCTAGTAAAGTTTCTATTTTGCTTTGTAACGTTCTCCTCATCGCATGTATGTAACACAAGTACACGAGATGTACATGATAGTATTTTATTAAGCTATAAGCATATGATTTTATAATCTACGGTTTATTTGCCACGGTAGAATTGTATTGTTAATTTGCGTACATTACTATTTGATTATTGTCATGAATAGTCTATATTTTATAAATGACGGCTTATTAAGTAAAAGAAGGAAAAGTGTTTCCATTTATATAAAGTTATAGTTTTGTAGTAAATAGTTTTTATCAAGTACAAATAGGAATGAGTAAAGAATATTTGTTACGTTGTATATTTTTATAATTAGAGTCCGAGTATTTATGTTCGTATTTTGGTTTCAGGACTCCATGTAATGTAATTATGTAGAGCACATGATTGTGTGATGTTTATTTGATGTGCCGTTAACCTTATCAGTACAACTCACTCCACAAGTGGTAAGAGTATATTTATTTATAGTTTAGCTTTGTTTATATTGTATTGTAAACATGACTTATCTCCCGTTAGTTAGGAGCTTTTAATGAATCGATAATATTGACATTATAAGTCTTTATGATTATTATATTTGCAACTTTATGATTGTTGTATGATATTATATAGTTAATTATTATACGTAATATATATTTTAATGAAGTCATTATTAATAAATGTAGTTGTAACATTTATTATATACCGTTTGTAAGGTAAACCAGTATTGAATACAAATACACAGATAGACATATATTACTCATGACATTCCGATTTAGTGTATAGTCAAAGAAATTGTAAAAGTACACGTGACACCCAATGTCGATTTCATTGAAAGTAAACAATGAACATTTTCTACTTGCAATACATTTAACTTGCTACTTACTTAATAACAGTTAAATGTATTATTAATTATATTCATGTACTATATAACCTGTGATATTCGTAAAAGTATATATATTATGTTATATGAAATAGCTTGTTATTTATATATGTTGTATTGCTATTTCAGACTTGTTTTATATACTGGTAATAAATCATCAGAACCCTTAGCTCTTGTTGGTGTTATTAACGCATAGTAAACCACCTACTACACATATATATATATTAAGAGTATTTCAGAGCAGTTTCTGAGTGTAAAGTCAACATTTATGTTTTAAATCAGAAGTATAAATAAGTCACACTTCAATTCAGTACGAAAATGATTTGAATGATAATGATTAAAACGCATGTTTGGAATAAATTATTTTAAGTTCAAAGGACAAGACTTTTGCATTTACTTTTGCGGAATCCTTTATCACAATAAAAATATATTTCATAATCAATAGATCAGTTTTTTTTAAAGTTATCTTAAGGTTGAGCACAGACAGTATAACATTTCCTTACCTTCTTTGAGTTAACGTCAAACATTTCACTCAAATAAAGCGAATAATTAATCCAGTAAAATTTTCACAGCTGAACTCGTCATTGCTTTTTTCAAACAACCACACTAAATTTTGTACATTATATTCAGATGCATAATGACATCGATTTGTAAGATAAAAAAAAAATGTCACAAAATGTCTTTCTTTTGGAAATTAGCGCAAACGGGGTTTCCTAAGGGATAATCGTAACTGCGACTTTCTTATTGTAAATGTTGAGATACAAACTATTATTTTTTATATGATACATATTATATATTTTTTTTTTATCTAAAAAGAAATAATAGTTATAAGACACATGCTTTAACAAATCGAAAGAAACTTATTTCTGACCTCAAACATGCCAGAAAAAAGAAAAAAAATCCAAATTGCCACAAGATTGGTTTTCCCACAAAAACGTTATTTAAGAATGGCGGGTTTGAATGTCAGTCCTATTGCTGTCTTTATAAAGTAGCAACAACGGTCGTTTCAAAGGGCTTGTTTTACGACTGTTCGTGGACAGGAAAACTGGTAATATTATTTAATTAACATTGGAATAGAACGCACCTGCCAAATGCGGCATTCAGACTGACATCTTCAGTGTTGATAGGCTAATAATACAGTAGATACACCAATCTTTTCAAAAATTAAAGAAACGCAAAATCGGGTGAATTTTTCCAATGGCCAAACAATGTATTTTACGGAAAAATGCAATGGTCAATTGCATCTTCGATTTTTTACAGGTAAGTTTTCTGCCGCATGAGATGTGTGACTCGGTAAAAGTGCATATGCCATTTTTCGACGCGAAATGTTGCTGAGGTTTTTCACGAGAATTGTGTGGTTAACTCAACACAATTGTTACATTTAAGCGCATATAAGGACCTATTTTTGGGATACGATTGCTTTCAAGCAATCTGTAGACTTATGGGATTGGCTCAGGGTGTCATGCCCTCACGTCAACCGTTTTATTCTAAACACTAAGGAACATCTCAGATTCTTATGATTGTCTTGGTTTAAAAGGTAAAAACAAACAAATGGATTGAACTTAAACAACTTTCCTATAATGTTCTTTTCATAATATTCATGTTTGATATTTCCCTTGACTTATATGCGTATTTTTAACAACACGGAAAATCAGAATTAAGCAGTATTTATATTTAGTGTTTTTATAAATTTAGAAACACGTCAGAGGGAATTCCCCAGTTGGGATAAAAATGCGAGAGTTCGCTGAATTCCGATAAATTTATTTCTGTCATATAAGAAGTGAAGTGGAGTTTTTCTTATATGTCACTGTTATGAAACTGATATTTGATAATGTACTTCCTTAAAGAAAAAGAGAACCATCTAGGTCGTTTAATTAATGTACGTTCTTGCTTCAGGGTTTGTTTAGATAATTATGCGCATGCGTATAGTTTTCTTGACTTCAAGGGGTATTAGATTGAATGGTTGCTCTGGATTCCCCACTCAGTTGATTAATTTATATCTCATGGGATCCTTTCTATGTATGTCTGCTAATGAGGGTTATTGTTGTTGCATAATTTTAAATCATATGCATCATTTAAATTAAAATAAATGAAGTCAAAATCGTAAAAGTAACTATAACACCCCTTCAGGCGAAATGAAGTCTTCCATATTATCGTTTCGAGTTGTCTCCCTTCCGGAAGTAACTTCCGTGAATTCTAATCAAAACAACATGTTCAGAAAAATAAACTTGTTCTGTCGATAACGTCGTATTATATTAAAAACGATCGCAATTTAAACCGATGAATGTGTACGGAAAGAAGTCATGATCACTGACCCAAAGGAAATTAAATATTTAAAGAGTTAGGAATGGGGTTCCTCCTAGAATTAACGTAGGAAAATAGGTGATACATGTAAGATACGAAGTTAAATACCTTCTCTCACTTTGAGTCTCAATGACTGCTGAGGAAAGTAAACTACGGTAAGAATTGATAGTACAAAACTAAAACACAATAGGCCTAAGTATAAATTTGTTCACATACTTTTATCCGGGATTGGCTATTTTTTAACTATTTAGATTACGTATTATATATGTGGGGCATCAGTCATTTAAAACACAGAGATATTTAAAAAAAAAGGATATTTGATACATAGAAAAAATACACTTTTTATACTTTGAGGACTGAACGAATCAGGTGCATGAGTGTGTGAGTTCGTATGTTTTATTTTGTTATATTGTATTATGTTTGGGGAAGGTTAACTTTCTGGTAATAAAGACCCGTCACAGCCTGGCTGGGGAATTGGATAGGTAAATGCTCACATTAATCTGTACCGATACAGGCTCCAAATGCTTCCTTTATACGCCATAACTCATGGTGGTGATCCTTATAAAGGATGCTTATACGGAGACAAGACAACAAGAAGTTGAATTAGTTTTGAAAACAATATTATCCAGCTACATGTATACATGTGTCAATGAAAACAATGGCAATCGTATCCCTCAGAGCAATCTGCTCTTTGATTAAGATTTATTTTTCCTCGACGATACAAAGATGTCATGCTAATCTAAATATTGTCAACGGTCGTCTCTATGCCGGAGTGTCAAAAAGTGAAGAAGCAAGAACTTAAAATAGAAACCAGAGCACTACTTTGGGACGTATACCAGCAAAATCACTGTACTAAGGACCACCCAAGTGTGCGAACTCGCCTAACAACTCCTGGACAAAGTTGCTACATCCTGGTATTTCATCTACGGAATCGACCCGTCACTACAACACCCACTGCAGTTCGGACACAAGGATTGAGAAGAATCAGCTAACAAACAGTCCGCTATCGACAGCAACAACATGACATTAGACCTAGACGGTGGTATTTTACCCATTTTGAGGCTGTTACACGGACGGTATAGAGTCCAGCGATGCAACAGATTGGAAGGATGTAAACTTCTCAAATTGGACAACATCTGGATCAGTAGGCAGTCTCGTTTTATGCTTCAGAAACTTGATGTAAGAACTCGAGTTTACTAGCAAATGCATAAACGTTTTCCTACTAGTTTATCCAAGAAGTGGACAGCTTCCGTTGAGGAAGTGTCATGGTGTATGCTAATTCGGCTGACCGTAAAACGGAATTATTATATGTTTCGGGTAATTTAATAGTTCAAAGGTACAGAGACGGTATTGTCCAACCTCATCTCTTATAGATATAAGAACATGTGGTTTGAGTGCCAATGAGACAACTCTCCATCCAAGTTACAATTTATAAAAGTAAACCATTACAGGTAAAATTACGGTCCTCGACACGGAGCCTTGGCTCACATCAACAAGGTATAAAAGGCGCCAACAATTACTAGTTAAAAACTTTTTAAACAGAAAAAAACCCCGGTCTAACCTATATAAAAACAACAAAACGAGAAACACTTATGAACCTCATCAACAAGCGACAACTACTGATGTAGGACAGATACAAACAATTGATTCGGGTTTTAACGTCCTAATGGTACCAAATCTTCACCCTTTTCTGTAACAATTCTGCATGTTATTGACCGACAGGTGGAGTTATTCCAGCAGTACAAGACAGGTAGCTCACAGCGCGTTTAATAATGGCCTACCTAAAGCAGAATAATATAAATGTGCTTCATTGGCCTTCCAAATCACCGGACTTACATCATATTGAGCATCTATGGATCCAACTGGATAAACGTGTGTGCCAGCGTCAACCCCGCCTAAGTTCCGTGGTCAACTCCGACAATGTTGCATCATGAATTAAGACACTTTCACAAAACAACATAAGAACATTGATATCATCCATGCCGAGGATATGCGTAGCCGTCTAAGCAGCGAGAGGTGGTTATTCACGGTACTTACTTTAATAGCATCGGCAGTAACTCTAATTGTAATAATTTGGCTTGTATTCATCAATTTCAAAGGAATTGAATGTCCCTTTCTCAATCACACACTTTTTGGGTTATTATCTCTTTTAGAAATTGTAAAATTTTTAGTCAAAATAAATGTATCAAAATTATTAAAAATCCTTTATGCGTTTTTTATGCAACATAAAACACTTTCATTAATTGGGTTACGATTGAGAAGGGGTAATAATTTTGATGTAAAAAAATGCGAAGGATACCAAAGTTTAATTCTTAACGAAGCATGTGATTCACAAAGTTAGTCATCTTGTGAATGAATATTTTGTTAATATTTCGATTTAGATGTCGATTGCTTCCAATTAAAGATAACTGTTTTTTTTCCCGAAAAACGCATTATATTACCCAAAAAATGTCATTCTTTTCCTATATACCAGCTGTTTAAAGAACGGATTTTAATGAAGGTAATTGCTTTCAAAGTTTAGTTATTTTTATAATATCGGTCTTACTATTGTACATGGTTATTGTTTTAAACATTTTAGAATAAAACTGTGCCATATAAAAGAACACGCATTACAACATTGAGTTTATTTTTCCTCCGCCCTACACAATGTATAAAAAAGATGTGTTATGATTGCGAATGTGACAACTCTCAACAAGAGACCAAATGACATAAATGCACCTCTAGTATAGATCACCGTACGGCCTTCAACAATGAGCAAAACCCATATATATGTGTTTATATATACTGCATATAAAGTACATAAATGAGTTTTGGACTATTATATACAATCTTATTCGATCGATTGCTGATCTTGACGTAGAATATTATACTCCTTTTTTGTCAGACAGGGCATACGTCCAAAAAATTATTTGCACGTACAAATAAATAACAGTTCAAAAGCAATTAATAACGTTCACTATTTTAATTTACCCTTATAATATAAAAGTAAGGAAATGTATGGTTTGACTTTTAGAAATTGTGACTGCATTTGACGAAAATGCACATTACAAAACAATATGTTTTTTTTAGTCTACAATTTTTTATATAGATGCAAACTAAACGTTTAATACATCATCAACAAATGTCTGGTTCTTTCTTTTCATTCACCCATTTGAGTCATTGAGTTATTCATTCACTTTTGTAATTTTTTTGTTGCAACCACACACATTAACAGGTAGCACATTATGTCGATATATACACATGGAAAAAAGTATTGGAGTTTTTAAAACTTGAAAAATCAGTCTCTTTTTTTGGATGGAATATGATAAAATATTTGTAAAATAATATAGAAGCGTAGTTAATGATAACATTGGCTTTAAAACGAACAAAAAATGTTCCAAATTTTTTATAACAAAATGAAGTGTTTTTTGTACAAAACAATGCATTTTACAACTTTCACTGTAGTCGAACTTCGATGCCTCTGCTGGTGGACTATTAGTCCCCGAGGGTATCACCAGCCCAGTAGCCAGTACTTCGGTACTGGCATGAAAATACGGATTTTTTTGTGTTATTAAAATTTGCTGTTACAAAATATTAGAAATTATTATAAATTAAGGAATGTATCTCCCTCATGCAAAGCTCTAATTCCTTTCACGAATTTGGTTATACTTTTTGGACCTTTTGGATTATAGCTCTTCATCTTTTATATATGCTTTGGATTTCAAAAATTTTGGCCACGAGCATCACTGAAGAGACATGTATTGTCGAAATGCGCATCTGGTGCAACAAAATTGGTACCGTTGATTTTATTACAAGGTCAGACATTTCGAAATTAATCTTTAGATGATTGTTCACATCATGGTTGATCGTTATACGCCAAAGAAGTATTACTTTGTGCGCAGCCCCCACTCAAACGAATAACCGCATCTTAACGACTTCTAATTCCTGCAATGAGTCGACTTATTTGTTGCTAAGCTAGCAGCAACCATTCTTTACGAAGTGTATTGTTTATTTCATGATTTATTTGAACTTGGGTGTCCTTTCATTTACTTTACGCACAATAATGTCCCATATATACTCGATATGGTTCAATTTAGGGTTTCGATTGGGCTAAGGAAGATAAACCAAATTCCATTGGAACAATGGAATTTCCTCCACGACGCTAATTTCCAACTTTGGCGAGCTCTGCACTATATTGGATACGGGCATCTGTGTGTCTATTTGTAGGCAAAGGTCCCCGGAATGGTATTATCGCACGATAACCAGTAGCGATGAGCCGATCTCGGACAGTTCATTACAAATCAATAATGTCCAAAACATTTTCTTAGATATATTTGTTTTCTTAAACATTGATAATTATGTTTCTGCTTTTAGAGCGCTAGATACTTCTTTCAGTTTTGACTTGACTTGATTATTGTGATCTATTAAAGCAGCTATCGTTTATTAAATGTCTGTAAACATCTGGTTTTATAATAACAAAATTATCAATAAAATCCTAACAATCAATTAGTGACTTTTTATTGACATTTTATATTTGCACCACAAAACATTAAATCTATTTTCATATTTGTAACACAATCTCCATGAAAGGAAGAACTTTATTATTCTACACATCTACTTTGATAAATTGGAAACAACCGTTGTAAAGCAACAACCTGTATATACTTCTACAGTGCAGATATTTGGTAAGTTTAATTGTATTGTCATAATGATAATGTGATGTGGTGTGACTTCCAGTCAAATACAATTTACGTTTTTTTACCATAATGTAATCCAAATCAATAGACATAATATCGTTGGATGTTTTAGCATCATTGTGGTCATCGTCCAATACCAAATTTAAGCACCTGAAATCATTCTCGAACGCTCATTGGAATGGTTTATGCACCTTGCACGGTCAAAATGAAAAAAAAAATGTATTGCTTTGGCTTTGATCGTTTAAAAGAAATGATCGATAATGCTTTTCACTATTTTATATCAACGAACTTGAGCTATGTGTTTACAATAAACAGTCAGGGAATTACAAACTTCAATTACTTTAATCAATTATTCCATATATACAATAAACTGAGGTGAACTCGCGGCATCTGACATCATGTATATATCTTGTTTATATTCTAGTTTTGATAAGTGTCTGTTATCATGTTATAACTATAATGTTCCACTTCTTTGTACCATGCATATAATTATTTTGTAAATCATACTACCATTCTCCATTTAAACTGTTTACTTTACAACAAAATTATTCTCATTTACCTTACATCCCAGCTTCTTTGTTTTAACAGGGGGTGATCTGAGCCGGATCATCCCTACCAGATCATCCCAGTTTGAGTTTCTTTGTTATGGATGATTTCCTTTGTTCGGTTCATTTTTGCGGGAATGTTAAATTCATTATAAAACTTATAATTAATTATACGGAAACGACTATATATCAAAACTAACGTAGATAAAAAAACAATGTATATGCTGGGATTCGAATTGAAGACCTTTATCATATCAAGCCATGATGATATCACTACACCAGGACGCCTGGATACGAACTAATATTAATTTGACATACGTAAAGGAAGCAAGATTGGGAGAGTTGGCAGACCTTTATCAATGGGGTTCAAACCTTTCTCGTTAACGAGTGAGTTTTCAGACTGATTGTTTAATTTGATTTAACACCTTTTCAAAAGTTGGACGAGTCGGTTAACAAGAATTGGGCGATTTTTTTAGAAAGTGGGGATATGTGGGCCGACTGGCAAGTGGGCGAGTTGACATTGTTTGATATCTACTCATCATGATTGGGGATAATGAATGGAACACATCATATAGTAATATATAAAGTATATTGTAATGGTTGTGTGGCGTTCTAAACTAGATTTTATTAATTGTAAATGTTGTATCGTCATATATATTTATCGTCTAAACAGCTAGGATGTGAAATAGTTATCCCACTCGGACGTGGTGTGCCTCCGACCATCGGGGCGATCTTACACTTACACTTCGCGTCCTTGTGGGATAACTAAAAATGTGTATATTTTTGCATATGCGGGCTTTTTGTTCATGGTTATTGTTGATTCTTTTAAATTGTTTAACATCTCGCAGCGATATATTATTTATTCACACCTTATTTTATTCAATTTGTATTTTCAGTGTGTCATAACTCAAATTTTATTCGTTCAGCGTATGTGCACTTGTGTTAACATGTCTTTTGATTAGGTTAAGACATTTCAATTGAAAAGTTGTATTCATTTGCTATTTTTTATTGCTGTTTTCAAATCAGCTGTACATAAACGAAATAATTGTAAAACGTAAGCGATTTCTGTAATTTAGTTCTTTTTTTATTTCAGTATTACCTCTATTTCTCCTATTAGTTCAACAGAAACAAAGGCCTTAAACAAAAATGTATGCTTCTTTCGAAGGCAGATTGTGAGAGTAAATGAACGGTGACCCCATTTCTTATTTCATTTTTCTATTTAGTATAAGATAAAGTTCATTTATAGAAAAATATAGCGAAATCATATATTAAGCCAAACTATTGATTTAGACCCGCTAGCCCCCTTAATTCCGAAGAAGCCAAAGTATCATAGGACAAGCCTTATAACTGTTCAGATGTTTAAGTTGGATTTGTATAGCTTTTCAATCAAACGCAGGACATTGAGAAAATCAGAAGAGACCACCACCTTGATTCAAAAACTCCACGAGAACTATGAATACACTGAATGAAATATGATATTGTTAAAGAATGAGGAAGCACGTATTAATTCCTTTTTTTGCAAAATCGTATCAATTAGAACGAAAAGACATATGCTATCTGTTAAAATATTAAAGAAATTCAATTGATCAATACAGAAAAAAAAGATAGACAGGTATTTGAGTGTCTATAAAGGTTTGGGCTTTGAACAACTTGATGATGTATCCTTGCGAGTCTATATAATTATACAGCTGCTGTATGAGATCTTCTATGATGTACATCAACCGATTTGAAAGTGGATGACGTGATCACGGTTTTCGTATTTCTTAAGTAATTTGAGTTTACTTTTTTCACTACAAGCAATGATATGATTTATTGATTCAGTTTTTAAAGGTTTTTGCTATACCGTTTATTTAAGAGATTTTTAATTAACGTCTCAATAGGATGAAGGGGATTGAGATCTAGACAAGATTAACCCATCGACACTTTCATAGTTAGTTCAATTGACCAAGGGTTAGGAACCTCGCCAGTAGTTGTCGTTTTTTTTTATATAACCAACTAAGGCTGTTATATCACTGTCCCAGGTTAGGAAGAGGGTTTGGATCCCGCTTACATGTTTAACCCGCCACATTATTTATGTAAGTGCATGTCCCAAATCAGGGGCCTGTAATTCAGTGGTTGTCGTTTGTTTATGGGTTACATATTTGCTTTTCGTTAATTTTTTTTATATAAATAAGGCCGTTAGTTTTCTCGTTTGAATTGTTTAACATTGTCGTATCGGACTTTTTATAGCTGACTATGCGGTATGGGCTTTGTTCATTGTTGAAGGCCGTACGGTGACCTAAAATTGTTAATGTCTATGTCATTTTGGTCTCTCGTGGCCAGTTGTCTCATTGGCAATCATACCACATCTTCTTTTTGTATAAGGCTAGTCATTACTCTCATAACAGACTTATTTGTTTCAAATCTAAGATCATAGTTGATTTTACTAAATACTTATTTACTAGTATACATTTTCTAATGAGCCAAAAACATAATATTTCATGTTCAAACAAAGGAAATAGTTTCCATGAATAGCAATTATTGTTCTTGCATAAACTGAACAGGGAATAGCTGTTATAGAACGATTTTTTTTCTGCGTCGAGCTCACTTTTCTGGTACACTTTTATAGAACCACTTTCATTTGCAATGACCATCAATTTTGAGGTTTTATCAAAATGTATAGCATAAGGTTTGTCCAAATCATTCAAAATTTCTGTACCAATTTGCCCATCAGATGAGATACCAAAAACTTTATTTGATTTTCCTCCTATTACAAAGACACACTCATTTTCATCCACGGTTACATCACTCGGGGTTTGTAGTTTTAGATTCTGAAATCGCCAAGCGATATCGCCATTTGTCTTGTAATATAAATCTGAGCGATTTACAAAATGTGTAGAAACAAGATAGTCTTCTGATGCACAGCAATGTGTCGAACATTCTGATTCTTCTAATAAGCATGTTTTTTCCCTTTAAGATTCGTAGTTCTAAAGGATCCAGTAATTCGTATTGTTAACATTTCATTTTGATAATCCGAAACACATGTCATATGGAGCAAAACATGATAGTTCTTTGCCGGTAATCAGTTCAACAAGTGATACCTTTTTTGATGTCAAACCAACAGTTGTAATATATTTTGGTGGAAACAGTGTTAAAATGTCTTTCTTGAAGGTACAATCAATTTCACAAATAATCAAACGTTTATTGTTACTATCAGTAAATACTAACAGTCCTTCAGGTAACACGGTACATCCTAACACATTGATACGTTTCTCCCCTGTCTGTAACTAAAAATTTGCCATCTCCGTAAATTTAATTGTCGACAATTCATGAATAGATGGCGGTAAAAGTTGAGCTCGCTTCTTCTTCCTCACACCAACATCCATGTTAAGTTATTACGTTTTCTAGATTGTGAAATTACAATTTTAAAAGGATTCACTGCAGTCTGATATTGGCCTTATAGTAGGAGCTATATCAAGTATAATATATACTTCATCTACGGCTTTGTTCGTCTTTAGTGTTTCCAAAGATAAAATTTCGTCTTCTACTTTAAGTCCAAAAGTTCTCAGCCCCAGGAAAACTTCCAGATCAGTTGCGACATTAATAGCAGTTTCCAATTCCTCCTGCAGGATGCTCCTGTGGTATTTATGAACATCTAAATCCTGTAAAAGATTATATTACGTGCGATGCCATCGTATCTTTCAAACATTGTTCCATTTCATCCAACTTGTCGTTGATTAATTTGCGGACACTTTGAATTTCCTCAATACATGATAATTGCTGTAAATTTATTCTTGTTTTGTTCTCTTTTCTGTTTTTGATTGAAGAATCATAGTTGGTCATTATGCACGTCAAATCGTTTTCAATGTCTTCTAGCACTGGGGAGGTCTTTTCAATTTTTACGACATCTTGCATAATGTCCAGATTTTTGCATTGAAAATGAGATTTTTTCAAACAAACATTACAACAACTATGGCGATGACTGCTACAATAAAATTCACATATCTGGTGATGGTCCGTGCAATATAAACTTGTGTCAGTAATAAATAACGGTAATTTGTCGAACTCAGTTATCACAAGCCCAGTAGTCAGCATTTTGTGTGCTGACATGAATTATCATTGATATTGTTAACAAAATTTTGAATTTTTTGAAAAACTGAGGCTTTTTAACCTCAGGCATAGATAACATTAGCTTTATTTGGAAACACCTTTAGGAGTTTGGGATCTTAGTGCTTTATTTGGCACCATTTTTTTTTTTTTTTTGATTCGAGCGTCACTGATGTGTCTTTTGTAGACGAAACGCGCGTCTGGCGTATATATAAAATTTAGTCCTGATATCTACATGTATGATGAGTTTATTAACAGCCACTGAGGCGATGCCACTGCTGGTGGAGATTTATTTCCCCGGGAGTATCACAAGGCCAGTAGTCAGCACTTTTTGTGCTGACATGAATTATCATTGATATTATTATATTTATAAATTAACGGTTTACAAAATTTTGAATTTGTGGAAATACTAAGGTTTTTCTATCTCAGACATAGATTACCTTAGCTGTATTTGGACAATTTTAGGAATTTTGGATCTCAATGCTCTTTCACTTCGTACTTTATTTAGAGCTTTTTTTTATTTTGGGGTCCTCTTTGCAGTCAGCTCTGAAACTTTGTAATTTTCTGAGAAAAAACAAAGAAGTATTTTGATTTCTACAACTAAGCTTAAAATGCCCGGTTTAAATGACAGAATATAAACAAAAGTGTCGGAAATAAAAAAACTGTTTTAGTTGCTTCAGAATAGGAGTAGACCTCGGGAGCCATTTGCTTTTCGTCCTGCTACTTAATTAATGTGATATTTTACGACAATATTGTACATTTATTCATGTTATATTATATGGAGCAATTGGTGCGAAATCATTCAGAAGTGAAACATTATACGCATCTCATACGAGAATATCTAAATCAAAACTAAGATCTACATTTTAATTGTATTGTGTTATAGCCACATGCATCAATGCATTATAAACGTGTTACATGTACATGTTTATTACGTTATATAACACTGACTCAGGTAAATATTTTAAACTTAAATGTTATGATATTGGGGAATAGTAAAAAAATCTTAATCTGGGAGTAAGAAATCAAAGCAGAAGACAGGTCACGATTTCGCCCTTGTGACTAATTTGTAGATCTTGTCTTGTTGATCAATTGAGCTTTTCGAAGATTCTCGTTACGTTTATCTATTCTCGTTTTCAAGATAATGATCAAACATGAAGAAAATTTAGGGGAAATAACTCCTATAAGAGGTAGTATGACAGTTTTAATAAAAGAAGGCAATATAGGTAGATTTCATCAGTATGAACATTTTTTTTGTCTGTTTAGTTCACGCATCATTGTAAATATAATGGAATTTGATGAGACTGTCATCAAAGTGAGAGGGTTAGCGCTAGAAAACAAGGTTTAATCCACCATTTCTACATTTGACAATGCCTGTACCAAGTCAGGAATATGATAGTTCTTGTCCATTCGTTTTTGTTGTGTTTTGTCATTTGATTTTGTCATATGATACTGGACTTTTCGATTATATTTCCCTCTAAGTTCAGTATTTGTTTGTGATTTTACTTTTTTCTATTTGGTCACAAAGGAGTAGGGCCGGTAAGGATCGATTTTGGCCTCAAATTTCAGGTTCATCTGACGAAAGATTTTTATCACTTTTAAAACACTTAAGTGTCTATTTTATTTAATGTGAACGATTTTAACTAATTTAGTCATTAAAAACGATACGATTCAAGCTCAAATATGAATAATCTACCAAATATGGCAAAAAATGTAACTTTTCAGATGGTTTTTGTCATAAATGAAAGTGGCAGCATCCGTGTTCATCCTCAACCTTGATATATGTTATGTATTATTATCAAATACAACTTACTTTTAAATATTAAGGATGAACACGAATGCGGCCACTTTCGTTTTACACGAAAACCGTCTAAAATTTAACAAAAATGCTAGAATTGTGAAGATTTCAGTAATTTAGCATGGCTTAATGGTGCTAGTATCCGATATATGTGCATTGTATTATCAAACACGGCCCATATATATGTAGCAGAAGCATTCTACTGTCCAATAAATATAACTTAAAGTTAACATTTTAACAATTTTGTAAAACTGCCATATTTTGGGGCCAATAAAGGGTTTTACGGGACCTACTCCTTTGCTTTTCTTCTGTATTCTTTTTTTGCAAAGTCGGCCATGTTTGGTTAATTGTCATGCAGGGTCATCGGACAACTTCGTATCAGTGTTTTCAAAGGAGAAGATAAGGTACAAACTAACTTTTTTTTTTGTTCATAGATGAGAATTTCAGATAAATCCTGCCCATAACAATACTTTAATAAATAGGAATATATGATATGATCAAATGAACCCACGGTCCGGGATTTATATCATTATTGAATACTTTACAAAATCTGCCGAAACAATACTTACTAATAACGGAGGAACATCATACACGTACATTTTACCTATAAAGTACTTTTAAATGTCATTGAATTATTGGAATTTTGTGACGTTGTTTCCTACAACTGGAAATAACTACATATAATTTGTAGATTATTTTCATGTTCTGTAACATATTTGTGAATAATTATGATAATTATTGACTTTCTTTGTCTGCAAAATTTGTTGAAAAAGTACAATGTCTTATGTTTATATACATTTTGAATATGTTGTAGCATACACATGAACATTTAACTTTATAGATTTTGGTATTTGAATGGTTTTCTATGAGTGTCCTGAAAATGACAACTTAAAGCCCTGTGAAGTATAATTGTAAGTGTTGACTTTTCTTCAGATTTAAGATACCAAACACTGGCTGGTCAATCATGTGTGTTTCTGTTTTGTTTACACACAAAGAACAATATCTACAATTCCAAATTCAAACAATATAACAAACAAAATCTGTATATAGCAGCTCAATGCTACCTTATGCATTTTGTTCTTTGAAAATAAGTAGAAACAAAAACTCATATAAACTGAACAAATAATAGGACATTTGATTTGTAACACGATCATTGCATGAATACTGAATGATCAAATCACGTTGAAACCTACGATATGAATAAACGGCGCTCGATAAGGCGAATATGGTTTTATAATTCCTGTTATATGTGTTAGTTATTAAAAATATAGATGAATAGATACAGTTTGCATTATATTTGATCAGTTATATTCATTTATGTGTCGTAATCATCAATAATTTGAGAAAAATCAAGTTCGTTCATTATTTGAATTTGAATTTGTAACATCTTTTTGTTCATTAGAACAATTTGTGTATACATTTGCTATACACAACAACCACGACATACACCCGTCAGTGATGTACAAGGATTGTCAAACGTAAAAAAGATATGTAACTTGGTATTACATCATTGGTCATGTCATTTATATCTGTCATTGGATTTTCATCAACAAGTAATCAAATGTACAAGGATTATAATCTAATACGTCAGACGCGCGTTTCGTCTAAATAAGACTCATCAGTGACGCTCAGATCAAAACGGTTATAAAGCCAAACAAGTTCAATGTTGAGTGAGAGGGTTAGCGCTATAGAACAAGGTTTAATCCACCATTTTCTACATTTGAAAATGCCTGTACCAAGTGAGAAATATTCTTGTCCATTCGTTTTTGATGCGTTTTGTTATTTGATTTTTGCCATGTGATTATGGACTTTCCTAATTGATTTTCCTCTGAGTTCAGTATTTTTGTGATTTTACTTTTTAAAGAGCATTGAGGAGCCAAAATTCCAAAAAGTTCTAAATAGCGAAATACGGCTAAGGAAATCTATTCCTTCAGAGAGTCCCTTTAAAGAATTTTCAATACCTCCTGCCCATAACAATACTTAAGTTAATAGGAATATATGATATCATCACATAAACCAACGGTCCGGGATTTGATTAATTCATACACACTTTATAAAATCGGCAGAAACAATACTTAAAAGTAAAGGGGGAACATCATACAACTACATTGTGCCTTTTAAGGTACTTTGAAATGTCTTTGAATTATTGGCATTTTGTCACGTTCTTTAACCGGAAAAAATTACATGTAACTAGTAATGATTATAAATATGTTGTAGTATACCATGAACATGCAAAGTTTATAAATTTTGATATTTGAATGTGAGTGTTGACCTCACAACATATTAAAGATATCTCACATCTGTTCTTAGCACGATCATTGCATGGAGACTTGTTGTATACCAAGAGACCCATGCAATAAGCCTACTCAACAAATGAGTGGAACTGGTATACACGATTATTTTTATTCAATTCCATGTTCAACACATGACATATTATATATATGTTATACACTCCAAATTCTATAAATGGACAAATGGACAAATGCAAACATAATAAAGTTATTCAATACTACTATTTGCATTTTGATGTCTTTATTATACCACTAAAATAAAATCTAATGAAAATAAGAAATTCGATCAAAGTTAATTTTACATGCAAAATTCTTTCCGATAAAAAGAACTCGATGTTCTAAGAGTATTATTTATCAAATCAGGATTTGATTCGTATTTATTCATGTTGAACCCTCATTTACAGAAGTATACCGCTGTTTGAAAGTCATAAATCAATTGAGAGAAAATAAATCCAGATTAAGAACAAAAAATGAGAAAAAACACTTCCACTATGAGATGAAATCATCAAAACTATAGAAGCAATCATGTTCCAAAAAAAGAAAAAAAAAGAAAAAAAAAAAACTCCCCAAAAACTATACCTTAAACAAAAACAATGCATCACGCACATACACGGGCTATAAGATATCAAGTGTCAATTCCCTGATTTGATACATACAATTTTCTGAATATATGTGTAGGTTGAACCAAGTATTGTGGATACCTAAACCTCGTGATTTAATGGCAATGTTAAATATACCACTAAATTCACATAAAGTGATTCCCACGCTTCGAGTACAATATTACCGTAGCATTAAGGATGTAAAATACTTTTATCAAAATGTTTTCTACAGTTACAACAAATTCACTAATCAAATCGTTGTATATATTAAAGAATTTAGTGAAAGTTGTGAGTTTAACTTTCTCTCTGTGTGGGTTATTAAAAGTTGTAAAACTTGTTTCCCAATCCACTATAAATAAATATTTTTAAACTAAAACATGTTTGGGAAGAAAATATAAAGATATATCATATCTATAGCTTAGCGTTTCGTCTAGACAAAAGTCATCAGTGGCGCTAGACGGTATGTCATACTATGTTAACTTATCTGTTCAACACAACTCGGGCTATAATTTTACAGGTTGGTAAATTGCACGTTATAACTGTATAGTTTTATTTGTTTTACTCTTTTTCTTTCAATACAAAACAATCTCGTGTACAAACTAACTTACTTATTACGCAATCTCAATCGATTTTCAATGTAACTTAACATGTTAATTAATGTTATTTTGTTTAATTGAAAGTTCTTTTGTACATACATTTACGTTTTGTGGTAGTTGCAAATGATGCTTATATATTTTTATTGATTTAATTTTGATTGTTTGTAATCAATTGTGTTCCTACGTGTACTTCTTATCAAGCCAGTGGAATAAAAAAGCAATTGCATCAATCGTGTATAGCCAATGAAATCAAAGCGCTATTGCATCATTTTCCTCAAGCTCATATAAATCTTTTCATTTAATCTTTAATGTATCTTTTTGTGAATGTGTAGGAAATTGATAGCATTTGCTTAGTTTGCATCAACAAATTTTGGACAGTTTTAAATGTAAGTATATATGTTTTTGTCTTAACAAAAATTTTTTTAAATGCAATACTGTACATGTTTTTAAGTACATCGTTAGTCGTTGCAATTTATTTTTTTAATTGTATAAATGTTTGTAGTGTTTAATTAAACGGAATGGTATGTCCAAGTTGCAATCTTTTCGGAAAGATACTAAAACCGTTTACTGAGCCTTCGAATGTCAGCTTTTTAAGGTTTAATCTTGCTTTTCTTTTCTGTTTCTCAAAGTGCCTAATTGTATAGGTTTGTGGAATTTGATGGTTTAAAGCTGTTTGTTTGTGTGTCATTTGGTTTCTTGTGGAGCGTTGTCTTAAGAGCAATCATACCGCATGTTCTTTTTTATATGGGATTTCTAAGTGTATAAAACTGTTGATTTGTTAAATGTGAGGGATCTTGTGTATAATTTATTTGTATCAACACAAGATAGGATTCGTATTGTGGGATTCAAACAGCGTTCAAACAGAAATAAAACCACAACTTTCTATTGGAATGCGTTTTGTTTGATGATCTTCGATACATACGTAAAACATTGAAACATGAAAATAATCGAAAGTCTTACTCAAAAAGGCTGTAAAATTTTTCGTGTCAAGATTTCACACTTTTTATTCTATGACTTTAATTAACAAGATATTACAAATGTTTAATGTATAACGATCCGTCTAACGTTAAGTGAATTAAAGGCGTAAAAATTTTTAAAGCGGAAGTGGGCGTCCTGTATAAGCTGATGGACCAATATATGTTTTTTCCGTATTGGCACTGTTTGAAATGCAATATATATAAACTCTTGATTTTTATCGACAGTAGGTCATCATCAGTATTTCACAGGGCTGCTTTGCTCAATATCATTAAATAACTCATGTCAAATGAATACTAAATGTTATATTTTATGATAAATACACATTTTAAATATAATACATCATGAAATATGAATAATGCAAGTATTATATATGTTTAATGAAATATGAATAATGTAAATATTCCAGGACCATGTTGAACTTTTGGTACGTGATTGTAATTGTGTTCAGCATATGCCATAAGACGAATGCAGTTGAAAGTAAGCTTTATTTTATATAAATGCCTACACTGTAATACAGGATCACAACAAATAATAATTACCAAAAGCCATTTGAATTTCTAATAGTGCTTTGTTCGTTGTTGTAAATAAATCGCACGAGCTCAATACATAAGGTGTAAAAACATGAATGCAAAGAATTTCATTTAAAAATTTGTCAAACTGAATGTATTTCTATTAATGGTCATCTAAATGCAAGGAAGTTATATTAATTTGATCTAAATAAATAAAATGTAAAATATAATGCAATTGCTTGACCTGAGAATCAATTTCTTCACCACTTTGACTGCAAACATGAGGTTCAATTTCAGAATTAATTTTGGAAACAATCGTGTTTATCTTCTATATTTGTCACATTTTATCTTCTTATAATGCATAATTTACTCTTGGGAACTTACAAATCGCATTATGTAGGAACGTCTTAAAATATAATACCTTCGTTTTCAAAGAGTTAACACGTCAATGTACGGCCTCACAGGGAAGATGCGCCCAAACAAAAAAATCCAACTATGAAACTAGTTTTGGTTCAGAATGGACAGTGAAAGGCAGCTGTTGCAGAAGGATACCGTGTTGCGTGTGTGAGTATACAACTATGCAGGTCGTTGTAAACTAACATTTATGTGCAGTTAATCGCGTAAATATTAGCTAGATTATTTAGAGGGTAGCCTTAGCTCCATTTAGCAGAAGCATATTTTGTCTTACTTCAACATTTCGACGAGTGAATTGATTTGACTTATTCTATAAAGATGCTATGCTATATAATATTATATATGGTGTGTTAAATAACCTTTCATTCCTCTGACTGTTGGTGTGTATACTAACCTCATCATATATTATATTAAATCATAATATAAGTTGTCATATTACCTGCTTACATTTTATATACCCTGGGAAGATTTGGTATGAGTGCCTATGAAACAACTTTTTATCCAAATAACAATTTATAAAGTAAGCCATTATATGTAAAGGTACGACCTTCAAAACGGAGCGTTGGCTTACACCGACCAACAAGTTATAAAGGGCCCCAAAATTTCTAGTGTAAAACCAATTAAATGGGATAACCAACGGGCTTATACGGATTTCAATTTCCCAATTAATTGTATAATTGTATGATAATAAACTTATAAGGGGAAGATTTAATAAATAACTGTTTAGTGTCTTTACATATCAGTTGTATTTGTACGAGGCTAGGAAACAAGGTTTTTGCGAGCTTTTAGAGAGCTATTACACTTTTTGCATTTATTTTCGATTTGAAATCCTTTGAGGCCCGTGTAATACTATGATAGTTATTTTAAAAATACACCAAAACATAGTGGTAAAAGGTTACAACCATCCAGTAGTCCTGACAACTTATCTCCATCTATGCAACAAGTTGAAAAGGTAGCAAGAACAGCCAACCTTGATTCATCTCTCAGTGGCTCTATCGTTTCTGAACATGACAGTTCTGAACAGATAATATCATCCATTGAAAATGAAACTGTATTCAAGCTATCTGATGTTGTTTGTGCTACGCTAAAAAATCAAGAGTTTTTGGACTCCATCATTCCTCTCATCACTGAAAAGGTAATTGAAATGGTCAAACCTAAAATTGCACTGATCGTTGATGAATGTATTCAGCCTCATTTACTTACTATCAAACACAATATTGAAGCACTTATTTTGAAAGATGTTGAACTTAACAATCAAAAAGAGCAAATAAACTATTTAAACCGCAAATTAGACAAGATCGAAGCCAGAGTCGAGGAACAGGAACAGTATTCGCGAAGAACCAGTTTACGATTCCATAATGTTCCTGCACCGACTGACGACAAAGGCGATATTATCAAGCCTATAGACACAGATTCCCTTATCCTTGGTATTTGCTATAAGCAATTGAAATTGAAATTAGACACGAGAGATATTGGCAGATCCCATCCCATAGGTGAGATTAAAGACGGGAAAATTTCCATCATTGTACGGTTCCTGTCGTATCGTCAAAGGCAGTTGGTTTTCAGCAATAAACGCAAATTGAAAGGAAACACAAACAAAACTTTCATGGCTGAAAACCTTACAAAACACAGAATACAATCTTCTGCACAGACTTAACACATTGCGTGAGAAAGGTAAAATAAATTCGTTTTGGACACATGACGGGTCCATATTGATTAAACAATCTGAGAATTCTCGTCCGAAAGTGGTAATTTCTAGGCAGGACATATATAAGCTTGGTGTGGAAGTCCTTGATGGTGATGACCAGAAAGAGGATTAGACATTCCGTTTACATCATAGTCTTATGTCCGTTGACTTGTTTTTGCATAAATAACACAATTCTTAAATTGTTTTATCAATTTAATTATATACGCTAGTCTTGTATAGATAATTATACTCGTTTTTTCTGTATTGCTGTACTAGATATTTCTTTTCTCGCTTCACGTGTTAAGCATCACGTGTCTGTGTTTGTTTATTTATATTTCATTTATTTGCAATTTAAAACATGTTACCTGAAATTATAATCAACTCTATTACACTTGAGTGATTTAAAATTACTTAGATACACGTGAACTTGTTACGCTCCTGTAACTTTAATAATGATCGTTCTTAAAACGTTTTTATAGCTTACCTGTATTGATTAAATGAATAGATAGATTGATCTATTTACCTTATATTTACACTTCACTAAAGAGCTTCCGTTTTTAAAAACTTCACATTTTGTTTTCTGATTTATTTGATTATTGTTTCCTCCCCCTCAAATGACATCGAAACTAAATTCATCTTAACTAAATTGATCTCTCTGATTTCATTACAACTGCATCGAACATTCCTATGATATTCCAATTTTGCCTTTTGTACATAAATTTTTGTTTTCCCTTATTTTTTATTTGCCTGAATTTCATGAATGATCATTCGATTTATATGTGTTTATATCTTGCATCATGTTTTACAAAGCAGTCCTATTTTCTAATTGTCATTTACATGTATCCTCTTGTATTTGACAATGGGTAATGACATCGTAGCATATAGAATGACAATAGGACTGTTTTATCACAAGATAAGTCTGGGTTGTTTGAGAAAAACATTTGTATCTTTCTCAGTGTATGAATTACTTGCCGTTTTATTTACGAATATTTCAAGACTCAAACTATGTATTTTAAATTTAAACAGATCTTCTGCTAATATGATTTCATTGTACATATTGTTATTATGGTTGTTGCTAATATGTGGTGACATCGAACCGAACCCGGGTCCTGAGCGCACACCAGAAATATCTGAGAAAACATTGTCAATTTTCCATGGTAATATAAGAAGCCTTAGAAATAAACTGAATTATATTGTCGATATTATTGAAGATTACGATGTCGTTTTCTTGACAGAAACTCATTTAGACTCAAATATTACAGATTCTGATTTATATATATCCGGTTTTGAAATACCAGTTCGAAAAGATAGAAATTCTCATGGGGGTGGCATTATTATGGATTATAAAAGTTATGTTCGCATAATTCGTCGACATGATTTGGAGAATTGCCAACTTGAGAGTATGTGGTTTGAGTTAAAAACTAAATTGCGATCAATATTGATAAACATCAATTATAGGTCGGAACAGCAATCTTCAGTTCATTTCTGGCAGTATTTTGATCAAATGTTGAAAAATGCCCTTGATGAAAATAATAACATAATTTGCTTAGGTGACCTGAAATAAACTTTATGTCAGATCTACCGTCAAATATAAGAGATATTTTTTTATATCAGTGGCCTTGTTAACATAATTGACAAAGCTACTCATTTTGACACACGAACAGGTAGCACGTCTTTACTTGATCCTATTTTAGTCACTGATTCGATACCGGTTTTAGATAAAGACACAATACCTTTAGATAGAGGTATTAGTGATCATGATGGAACATACGTCACAATTAATTGTGGTTTTAGTAAAAGATGAACTTATAATAGATCGATATGGGATTATAAAAAAGGCGATTATGACCTTATGAAACAAAAAGTAGTTGAAACAAATTGGGAATATTTGATTTCTGATGCAAGTAATGTTCATGCTGCTGCGACTAATTTCACGAACTCATTTCTTAATATAGCCTCCGAGTGCATACCTACAAGGGAAGTAACTATAAGATGTGTTCGCGAATACTGTTCCTGTTCCTCGACTCTGGCTTTGATGTGAAACGAGAAAACGCGACAGGCTTCATAATATTTTTATTCGCTCAAATAGTACATCCGCAGAAAAGAAATTTAAACAACAAAGAAACAAAGTAAATAATTTGAAAAAGCAAGCTAAAGAATATTTTTTTACCAGTATTAATGAAAATTTAGATGAACTAAAAGTTACAAACTGTAAACAATACTGGAAAACGGTTAACATGTTAATTAAAAGTGACACACCTCCTCATGATTTACCACCCATGACGGACCCTGATCACAACTTTAAACTTGCGTATGAGGGAACCGAAAAGTCCGACATTTTAAATAAATATTTTTGTTCAATTTCTAATTTAGATGGCGCTAGTAAAGATTTGCCGGAATTTGACGACCGATGTCTTGAATTTATTTCACAAATTGTAGTAAGTGAACAAGATGTACTTGATATTCTTTCAACGCTAGATGTTAATAAAGCTGTTGGGCGAGATATCGTTAGCAATAGAATGTAACTTGCCGTTCGAAATGATATTTCCAAACCATTATGTCTACTTTTTAACAAATCTTGAAATGATAAAATATTTCCGGACCAATGGAAGATTGCACATGTTATTCCCTTATTCAAAAGTGGTGACAAGTCATTACCGTCTAACTACAGGCCAGTCTCCTTATTGTCATGTGTGGGTAAAGTCTTAGAAAAGATTGTTTTTAAAAATATTTTTAACCATTTTCATGGAAATAAATTATTATACAAGTATCAATCCGGATTTATTCCAGGATACTCAACTTTGCATCAGTTGATAGAATTGTATAACAAAATTTTGAGTGCACTAAATGAAAAGCTTTTAACAAGCATTACATTTGCTGATATAAGCAAAGCATTTGATACTGTTTGGATTAAGGTTTTATTACATAAACTTGAAAAATATGGTATAAAAGGAGACTTGCTATGCTGGTTGAAAAGTTACTTGTCTAGACGATCTCAGAGAGTTGTCATTATCAAACATTGGAAAACTTAACGCTGGTGTGCCTCAGGTGTCAGTATTAGGACCCTTGTTGTTTTTAATATACGAAAATGATATAGCTGATGGTATGTCTGGATTCGGAAGGCTTTTTGCAGATGATACTTCAATAGGTCATACTGCACCTGATGAATCCACTTTGAAAAATTCAATCAGCAGAGATCTTGTTTATTTAAGTAAGTGGTCAGAAAAATGGCTAGTGAAGTTTAATCCTAATAAAACTGATATTATGATATTCAGTTTGAAAAATATTTACAGTGATATTACTTTTGATTTTGGTGGTGCTACATTGAAACCAGTTAGTGCGCATAAACACCTAGGTGTCATATTTAGTAATGATTGTAAATGGAATAAGCATGTTAATAAACTGATTGAGAAAACTACGAAGCAGCTTAATGTTTTACGCAAACTAAAATATCGACTAAAAAGGGAATATTTGGAAAAAATTTATATGATTTTTATTCGTCCGATACTTGAGTATTCACCAGAAGTTTGGGATAATTGTGGGAACACAAATTCTGATCGGATAGAAAATATTCAAATCGAGGCTGCTCGCATAGTTACTGGATTACCAAGTTATGCTGGCCGAAACACTATTTACAGGGAGACGGGATGGGAAAAATTAATCGTAAGGCGGGAGGTAAAAAAGTTAGCCATGTTTTATAAAATTATTAACAATCAGGCTCCAGATTATTTACATGACTTGGTTCAAGAATTTGTGTCAGATATTAGTAATTACAATTTACGAAACAGACACAATATCACTATTCCAGTGAATCGTTTGTCGGTTTATCAACATTCTTATTTCCCAGCATCCATAACATTGTGGAACACTTTAGATATTATTATTAGACAGAGTCCTACATTTTCATCATTTAAAAGCAAATTGCACATGTTATACTATAAGAATAAAAAACCTCCGAGTCATTTTTGCTCTGGAGACCGCTTACTATCTGTATTACATGCAAGGTTGCGAAAGCATTGTAGCACTCTTCAATCTGATTTGTTTAATGCAAACTTAGTACAAGATGCCAATTGTTTATGTGGCTTCATCAAGGAAGATGCTAAACATTATTCATTATATTGTAACAATTTTTCATCAGAAAGACTTTTAATGATTAATGAAATCAATGTTTTTGCTATCAATATTACAATTGAGTTATTGCTCTCTGGTGATGAGTCTTTGAGTTCTGAAGAAAATGATAGTGTTTTCTATCTGTACAAAAGTATATAAAAAGTACCAAGCGTTTTTCTCAACTTTGACAACCTTATTCTGTAACAGATCTTACTAGAACATGATCAATGTATGTATGCTCTTTTGGGAACGATAATCGAATGATCTTTATGATTGACTTTTGTATTGTGAAACGTTTCAATGGATTTAAGTAAAAAACAAAATTGATACTTACAATTACGTGTAGATTTATTCCGTTTTTCTGTTAATCCGTAACTATAAACTATGAGTGTGTAATTTACATTTAAACAAATTCACACACACGTGACTAAAGTCACTGGTCATGTACACTAACATATTTAATTTACAGTTCGGTGTGTTTGCATTTATTTCTTCTGAAAATAGGCGAATTCGATTGGTTATATTAAGTGTTAAATATCCATTGTTTCGATTCTAAAAATTTATATGTAATTTTTTTTATATCTTCATGCTAAAATAATAATTGGTTAAAGTCAGATTTATGTAATGTTCATTCATGTGTATATTTATGTATATATTGGAGAAGACGTTACTAAGTTGGAAAACTTGTGTCTAATCCATTTGTCTCTTGGAACAATAAAATATGTTTAAACTATGATACAGTAATCACACAATCAGCTGAAGACAGGTTCGCAAAAAAGGAATCTCGAATGGTCAACAATAATACATCACTCAAGCTGAATACTTTTCTATTTAAACATAACAACTAATTTCAACTTGTACAAGTTGTCCTCCGCTTCAGACTCGACATTCACTAATCATGCATGCTAAAATAGACATGGTTGTTTTTGTTACACAATCATAAAAATTCAAGTTTTGAAATCGATAGTAGTCATCGTAGAAAAGACTGCTGTTCATGTGTGTATGTTATAAAAAAATTGATGTGATTTTTAACGTGAAATAGTAATCGCTAATTCGCAAATAATACGTCATTGGAATGCATCTTCAATACACATTCTGAGGTCACACAGGTTTATACAATTATCGGTCCGGCAGTGGGCGGAGCTTTAAAGTGATATCCGTATAGTATACAGATACAGCATAGTGATATCGATAGGGCTGTATCTGTATAGTAGAACACCCAATACAGGATAATGTTTGATATGTATATGAATAAGACATCATATGATAGGATTGGAGTAACATTTAGTAATGCTTTGTTAATCTATTAATCTATCTATCTTTCAATTTGTTTAGTTTCTATAATGTTCATTTTGTTCTGGACTTTCGTACTCAAACTTCTTTTCAACTGCATTTTAATGTGCGTATTGCTGTGCGTTTGTTGGCTAGAGGAATAATTGAGTTTAATGTTGAGATTTCACAAATCATGTTTAACACCGCTGCATGTTTGCGCCTGTCTCAAGTCCGGAGATTCTATCCTTTATTAGTCTCGTATGTATTTAACTTAAGTTATTTATATCGTACGGAGTTACATTTTATTTTGTAAGTTTGACGTTATTTATCACTGAACTTAAACACTATTTTGTTTTGGGTTCGGCTGCGTAATTGATTGACTGGCTGTATTGAAGACACATTGGAAGTATCCGGCTGTTTTTTTTCTCTTTGGTCGGGTTGTTATCCCTTTGACACATTCCCCATTGCAATTCTCATTTTCTTTTCATAATCTTAAGATACATTTTATTTCAGTATGAAAAATATTCAATCTCTATCTAATGTTATCTTAGACACATTTTGGATTTTATTCTATCATCTTGAGGTCTTTGTTTTAGTTCAGCTTGAAAAAAAATCAATCTATTTAAAGTTAGATGAATCCTATCAAAAGAAAATAATTGCTACCAAGAACCCTTCAAAAATCTAAAAGAGTTTTCGTTTATGCTTGACACATCTTTTGACCAATTGATTGAAAAAAAAGGTGACGATAAAAAACTGTCAGAATATTAACAAAAAAATATTTTAGTGTTACAGGAAAGTAATAGACTTCCTTTCCACTATAACAAATCATAGAATAATTTATATTTGAAAATCTTACAATAATAGTCTTCAATCAACAGACGTAACGCATGTATGTCTCTTGTATATTTCTTTTAAGCCTCGGTCACACCTTACCGGATAGATCGAACGGACGCCTAACGGATATCTTTTTTTCAATCCGTTCATGTTCGTTAGACAGCCGTTCTTATCCGTTAGGCGTCCGTCCATATCCGTTGAACGTCCGTTAAGCGTCCGTTTTATTCGTTGACGTCCGTTCTGTCCGGTTGAAAATTTTGGGCATGTTCAAAACTTTGAACGGACGTCCAACGGATGAAATGTCCAGTTGACGTCCGTTAGGCGTCCGTTAGGCGTCCGTTAGGCGTCCGTTTTGTACTGTACTCGTCCGTTTTGTATCCGTTACGTGTCCGTTATGCATCCGTTGGAGATCCGGTATACCAATTCACCAACGGACGTCTAAATGTACCGGACGACTACCGGACGCCTAACGGACGCCTAACGGATAAAACGGATGTGAAAAGGACATAAAAGGAAGGATAACGGATAAAATGGGTGCCTACCGGATGTAAAATGGACAAATGCCAATTGAAAGGAGTAGGTCCAGTAAGACCCCTATTTGGCCCCAAATTAAGGCAGTTTTACAAAATTGTTAAAATGTAAACTTTTAGTTATTTATTAATAGATAGATAGATATATAAATATATAGTTTATTCTCATAAAACCATGCAAGTAAAAAGGTTACAGAGAAAAATAATATACATAAAAAACAAAAAACAAAAAAATGGATAGTAGAATGGTTCTGCTACATAAATATGGGCTATTTTTGACAATACAATGCACACTTATTGGGTACTAGCACCATTAAGTCATGTTAAATTTTAACAATTCCAACATTTTACTTACATTTTAGACGGTTTCCGTGTAAACACGAAAGTGGCCGCATTCGTGTTCATCCAAAATATTGAAATGGAAGTTGTATTTGATGATAATACATAACATATATAAAGATTGAGGATGCACACGGATGCGGCCACTTTCGTTTTTGAAAAAAAACCATCTGAAAAGTGACATGTTTTCGCATAATGTGTATATTTTGATATATTTGAGCTTGAATCGGATTGTTTTTAATGACGACATAAGTTAAAATAGTTCACATAAATTAATTGAATCATATGAAATATACACTTAAGTGTTTAAAAAGCGGTCAAAATCTTTCGTCAGATGAAACTGAAATTTGAGGCCAAAATCGGTCCTTACCGGACCTACTCCTTTCGCGTCAGAAATGGAAATAATTGGTATGTCAGATTTTCCTGAGTGTCAGGAATATTTATTATTCGTGATTGATCTTGGAGTAAGAGCACGTCTTCGCTACCAAACAGCTCTTATTCAGGCCAGACTCAACTTAGATGTAGCAAATATAAACCTTATCTCCCTCGTTGTGGCATTTTGAAGAATAAACTAAAACCAGTCACAAGGAAACTTTTTAATCATTTTAAGTTCACGTGTATGTGGTTTATTGCCTTTAATATTTAGATGGCGTATTGCCTTTAATTTTCAGATGGTTTATTGCTTTTAATTTTCAGATGATTTGTTGCCTTTAATTTCTAGATAGTTTATTGCCTTTAATTTTCAGATTATTTTGTTTCGTTAGGTGTCCGTTTTATCCGGTACTCGTGCGTTTGATGTACGCTCGACGTCCGTTCTGTCCGGTACGTATTCGTTTTACGTACGTTCAGTGTCCGTTGTGTGTCCGTTAGGCATTCGTTACATGTCCGTTAGTACACCCACGGACTCCCAACGGATAATTTTTTCTCCATCCGTTAGGCGTCCGTTCGAGCTATACGGTAAGGTGTGACCAAGGCTTTACATTTGATGAAAAAGTAACTCAACAGTGTAGTTGTATTGTTTGTACTTTTGTTTTTTGGTAATAACTTGTAAACTGCAGATATTCTTGTAGTTCAGTGTGAAGATATTCCACCCGACAGTCTAACAAATGGTACTGTTACTGTAAAGGAAAGAAATATCGGCTCCACGGCAAAATTTTCCTGTGACGCGGGACTTTCACTGGTCGGCAGAAAATCTAATATATGCACATCATCAGGCTGGAAAGGGAAAATCCCACAATGTAGTATGACCACTAACTTTTCTTTTGATTGGTTGTTATATATGTAACAATACTATTACAATTCTTAACTATCTTAACTACACAAAATAAGTAAATATAATTTTAATCTAATAGTTATAATCATAATATTAAATTTTGACGTAAGTGGAGGGATACTCTTCTCGAGCAGAAAAGGATGATCACTGAAAGAGACCCACGCTGACTTATTCCCATAAAGGCAAAATAAACACTTAGCAACCAGTCGCAACTATTTGCAAATAGCATGTGGTATCATTGCATACTGGCAATGATCGAAACAAATGCAGGCAACAGTAGTATACCCTTGTTCAAAAGTCGATAAATCGATTCAGAAAAAAATAAAAAAAATGTTGGTTTCAAACTAAAACCGACTACATCAACTATGAGAAGAAAACAACTAGCGGAATACGTAACAAATGCAAACACAATGCAATATAAATTGAACTATAAGATAACAACTGTCATATTCCAAAACACTTAATGTCGGCATCGTATCAAGAACAGTGGAAGTTATATCAAGAGCAGTTAATACTATCCAACGTTTTATGAACCATGGCATCACCGTCAAAATACAAGATAACGCTAACACGAACCCAACAAAACGCTGAACGATAAATTAATCTGTTATGCAATATACATCTTTTGCTAAATGAAACTTAATGTTACGTTTTGGGAAAATGATCAAATACAACTTGTATTATAATATTTTCAAAAATGTAGATGTAGGTACAGAAATCCAATAAAACGCTAAACACAGTAAGGATTGTTTTCCGCGATTAAAAGATACAGAGCAATGCAAAGCAACATTTTTTAATGATAGGCTTTGATCAACAGACTGAAAAGTATTTAGTTGCTTCGAAACGGATATACTATTAGCTCCTGGACACTACATACAGCTATCGAGTTGCACAAGAGAACATATCATAAGTGAAACCATTGGTAATTTTGAATTGGTTTATGGCTTGTGTCCATGTTGATACTTGTTTGTTTTACTTCTAGTGGGGTGTATGATACGAATAATAAAAACTGTAAGAACCACAAGAATGTGGCTGTACATGTCATATCATGCTTATCCCAAAAATAAATCTTTATGTTTGTTATCTACGAAAAATAGAAATATGGCAGGACAAAATAAGCTTTAAAATCGAATAACCTTAAACAAACTGTATTGCAAGATAGTTAGGAAAGGTTATTAAAACATTTAATGTTGTTTTGATATTTTTAGTAAAAATGTTGTGTCCTGAGACGGTGGCATTCTTTGGTGGGTCAAAGTACATATTCAAATGTGGCTCGGCAACTTGGATCAATTCTGAGGTATGCAATATAATATTATGATACAAATCCTTCTATTTTGCAATGTACCGTGAAATGTATTTTAAGACTAAGGATTTTCTTATCCCAGGAATAGATTACCTTACCGGTATTTGGCATAACTTTTTTGAATTTTTGATCATCAATGCTCATCCACTTTGTACCTATTTGTTCTGAGCGTCGTCGATGGATATTATGAAGACGAAACGCGCGTCTGGCGTATTGAATTTATAATCCTGGTACCTTTGATAGCTTTTTTCACTACAGGGTCGATGAAACTGCTGTTGAAGGTTTGGTCCCAAAGGGCATCACCAGCACAGTAGTCAGCACCTTTGTGTTGACATGAATATAGATTATATGATCATTTTTATAAATTTTCTGTTAGAAAAAATGAATTTTTCGAATTCTAAGGATTTTCGTATCCAAGGAATAGATTACCTAACCGTATTTGACACAAATTTTTGGAATTTTTGGTCCTCAATGCTCTCCAAATTTTTTAAAATTGTGCTTGTTTTGGTTTCTTGCTATTTTGATCCGAGCGTCACTGAGGAGTCTCGTGTAGACGAAACGCACGTCTGACGTCCTGGTAACTAGTTCTCTACATTCCTAGAGTGCTGTTTTAAGTAAAACATATCTAAATTATGAAATTGTTAATCTGCATTATCCGACAAATTCAAAAACTAGAAACTTTAAAATAAGGAGAAAAATCGCGCTCCGAAGGGAGCATAGATGATAGGTCTCGTGATTCTACAACATAAACATGAAAGAAGGGAACCACTTACCTTTCCAGATCACCGGATATTACCTTTGGTATTTGAAAGGTCTCTTGATTCTACAAAATAAACGTATGAAAAAAGAGAAACCACTTATTTTTAATGATCACCGGATATCATCTTCGGTGTTTGAAAGGTCTCGTGATTCGACAAAAAGAACATATGAAAAGGAGGAACCAGTTACTTTTCCAGATCACCGGATATCACCTTCGGTATTTGAAATGTCTCATGATTCTACAAAATAAACGTATGAAAGGGCGGAATCTCTTACATTTCCAGATCAGCGGATATCACCTTCGGTATTTGAAATGTCGTGATTCTACAAAATAAACGTATGAAAGGGCGGAATCACTTACCCTTCCAGATCAGCGGATATCACCTTCGGTATTTGAAATCTCTCGTGATTCTACAAAATAAACATATGAAAAAGAGGAACAACTGACTTTTCAAGATCACAGGAAATCACCTTCGGTATTTGAAAGGTCTTGTGATTTTACAAAATAAACATGAAAGGAAAGAACCACTTACCTGTCCAGATTACCGGATATCACCTTCAGTATTTGAAAGGTCTAGTGATTCTACAAAATAACATGAAAGGGAGGAACCACTTACCTTTCCAGATCACCGGATATCACCTTCAGTATTTGAAAGGTCTCTTGATTCTACAAAATAAACATATGAAAAAGAAAAACCACTTATTTTTTATGATAACTGGATATCATCTTCGGTGTTTGAAAGGCCTCGTGATTCGACAAAATAAACATATGAAAAGGAGGAACTACTTACTTTTCCAGATCACAGTAAATCACCTTCGATATTTGAAAGGTCTCGTAATTTTACAAAATAAACATGAAGGGGAGGAGCCACTTAACTTTACAGATCACCGGATACTACCATCGGTTTTTGAAAGTTCTCATGATTCTACAAAATAAACATTAAACGAAGAGCCTACTTAACGCTCAAAATCACCTAAAATCACCGGCGTTATATGGAAAGATCTCTTGATTCTACAAAAATAAAGGCAACAGTAGTATACCGCTGTTCGAAACTCCTCATTAATCGGAAGAAAAAAAAAAATTAGGGTTGCAAACTAAATCTGAGAGAACCGCATTAAATATAAGAGGAGAACAACGACACAGTATTTAAATGTAACACACACATACACAAACTAAGCATTAAACAAAATCCGATGAGAATACATATATAACATCAAAACTAAATACATGAATTTGGAATAGAAAAGTACCGTGACACATGGAAGGAAGGAACCGCTTACCTTTCCAGGTCACCGAAAATCTACTTCTGTATTTGAAAGGTCTCGTGATTCTACAAAATAAACATGAGAGGGAGGAACCACGTACATTTCAAAATCACCGAAAATCACCTTCGGTATTTGAAAAGTCTCCTGATTATACAAAAACATATGAAAGGGAGAAACAATATACCTTTCCAGATCACCGGAAATCACCTACGGTATGTGAAAGGTCTCGTGATACTACAAAATAAACATGAAAGGGAGGAAGCAATTGCCTTTCCAGATCACCAGATATGACATCGGTATTTGACAGGTCACGTGATTATACAAAACAAACATGAAATGGAGAAACCACTTACCTTTACAGATCACCGGATATCACCTTCTGTATATAAAAAGGTCTCATGATTCTACAAAATAATCATGAAAAGGAGGAACCACCTTTCTTTCCAGATTAGCGGAAATCATCATCGTTATTTGAAAGGTCACCAAATATCACTCTTGGTATTTGAAAGGTCTTGTGATTCTACCAAATAAACATGAAAGGTAGGAACCACTTACCTTTCCATATGACGAAAATCACCTTCGGTATTTGGAAAGGTCTCGTGATGCTACAAAATAAACATGAAAGGGAGGAACCACTTACTTTCCAGATCACCGAAAATGACCCTAGGTATATGGAAAGGACTCGTGATGTTACACTGGAAATTAAAAAGCTTTTTGGACATTAATCAGTAGCAGAATTGAAATACACCACTTCCATCACCAGATTTAGTGTGGTCTTTTTATATTATCGCTACAAATTACAGGAAAAAAATATGTTTATATTATTACGCGAGGATGACAAATATGTACCTGGCTTGATATCAAGTATGCTGACAGACATCATCCGATAAATTGTACGGGTGTAATGTAGAAGTTGTTCAAGGTGAAAAAATCGAATAAAAGGATTATTTATCCGAGGAATAATTGATAAAACGTATCTGAAAGCTGGTACCGAAATTTACTTTAGCTTCGTATATGATGTTTGTTTACCAATTTGATTCATTAACGAGCCTTGTTTTGATTGGATGCTCGTCTTGTGTACACAATGATAAACATTGTATGGTCGGTGAATGTTAAACTGATATCAATTGTTGTAGGCTAACTGCAATGCCGATGGTGGACATTTGGCTTCTATTGAAACTGCTGAAGAAAACACTTTTATATTAGACGTTATTGTATTGATGCAGAACATACTTGGAGTACCTGGTAAGAAAATTAGAAATTGTTTTGATTTTGTTCGTTTTTTTCTGCATCAATTGACACAGAAAATAATGAAATCTACCGATTTTCATTATATCACGTTTTTGGAACACTTTTAAACACTAAGACGATACATGTATTTGTATTGAAAGATAGACTCTTATTTTGTTATGAAATTGATCGATGAACTATCGACATTTAAACTATGCTGTCTGATTACAATAATAGTCTATACGTTTTTATGAACGCGGATCGTGTGCACATTTGTATATCAGAAAATCTGCATTTGTGGTTCATGGCGAAAAATAGATCATCAGCGGGATATTTTTGTTCTTGCCCCTACACAGTTTAAGTGGTATTCTCTACCGAAAACTGTCCAATTTTAAATTATAGTTGATATTTGGTATGAAATGCTTCAATTTTCTAAGATGTTCAAGTTTTGATCGACGAACGTCTATCTGATGAAGAAACGAGCGGCTATTGATTTAACACAAATAAGAAATAACAAAGATGGAGCAGGCGCAATTAATTTTGGTTATAATATATTATGTTATTACAATAACATCAAGAGATTACATTAAAGTCATACGAAACGAGTGACTGGTGAAAAAATTTATTGAACCAATGCATGCATATATCATAAACTTAGTCGTTATGATTTTATTATGTTTACGCCAAATAAAGTTCAATCGTCATTTTGTCTGTTCTCTTTGCCTGTTATGAAGTGAAAATATGGCAGCTTGTTAATTGTCGTGTTTTGAATCCGTAGTTTGTAGATTGTCACCTAATAGTAAACAATTAACAAAGAAGCATTGCTATTGATCACGTGTATAGCATGAACAATCATATAATATTAGTTATTTCAGTGACAGATCCATACGTATTGCGATCAACGGAAATTTTACGAGACGGGTCACACTAAGGTCAATTTCAATACGAAAAAAATGTCGGCGAATGACGTCCTGGAACATGGGGAATCAAGCAATTCAAAAAAGTAAACTTCTAATTAATGTGAACAAATTAGATTTGCCTCTACGATAGAAACGCGAGCAGTAAACATTTTCTTCTTGAGTTTAAAAAGTACCCTTTTGTTCGAAAACGTACGATATACGTTCCTATACAATATAAAAACACTCATGTTTGGCAACAATAACCTCAATTAAATAGAAATAACATTGAGAATGGAAATTAAGAATGAGCCAAAAAGACAACAACCCGACCATAGAACAGACAACGGCCAGATGCTCCTGTCTTGGGACAAGCGAAAAATTGCGGCCGTGTTAACACATTTTTTTTGAGATCTCAACCCTCTCCTAATACTGCTAGTCAATGTAGAAAAAACAAACGCGCAACAATACTCACAGTAAAACCCGGTTTAAGAGAAGTCCGAGTCCGATGTTAGAAAGAAAATAAACAAAATGACAATAATACATACATAACAACAGACTTATAGCAGTAAATGACGTGCCAGCTCCATACCTCAATTAAACTGATTAAAAGATTATGTTATCATCATATACATATTAGGCACAATCCTCCCAAATATGCAATCTTTAAAGACCTGACAAAAGTATCGTAACTATATTCCTTCTTGATAAGTATGTTTGAATGTTTTGTTAGCGTTTGATGTGTATACTGACATGTTTGTGCTTTGTAAAGAACATTACCATAAAAGATTGGATGTGCAATACCTGAACGTATACGATGTTTGATGTTGAGTAATATTTACGAATGATTTACTTATACCAATGATAAAATTAAGTAAATATTTTGACTACTTTGTAATATCAAAATCCCTGGTATAACAATTTTTCAGTAATACATAAATTTCACTCGCTAAAATATAATACATTTTTACATACACGAACGAATCGTACAATTTGAGATATATAAACACCATCTGATGGCGACAAGGAAACGTCAACATATAAAAATGGACAGTTAACAATAGGAAATGAAAAAAATCTACTCGTGTTTAACAAGTTCACCAATTATAAGAAGATTCAAAGCAATTTTGCATACATCGTCATTATGAATAGAATCGTGTATGGGTGAGACAAAGTCTTGAAAACAAACACCGCCGACGCTACATATACATACGAAAGATCAGACGAAAAAAAACTACTTTTTATTTGAAGTTATTTTTCTTTTCCTTTTTGACAGCAAGACAGATTAATATGAGGGAAACCTTGTTTCCAGATCTCTTATTATGTATGTTTCATTGTATTGATATGTTATGTATCTACATAACTTTTATATGTTTGATGTATGAAATACAACGAATTTATACGGTTTGTTTAAACGAATTATCAATATGTTGAATGTTTGAAAAAAAATTATTGAATATTACAATGATTAAGTGGTTTGACAAAGATCGTGTATTCTTGATTCTTTTAAAGTTTGTGCTTAGCTTGCTTTCATACTATATACCATTACATTTCCCGCTTGTAATGCCATGATTAGCATTTAAAAAAACGGACTTTAATCTAGCAAGGTAATTCATGATGATTTTCTACTCTTTTATTTTATAACGTTCAAAATAAAGATATAATCTAAGAAATTTCTGGTTTGAAACAAATATTTAAATTCAGTTATATGTATGTAGACATTCATAACATCAAATATATCTATCTGACTCTGTAGATATACATTGCATTGCATATCATGTATATCGTCGATGAAACAAAGACAGCACAACATCGGCATAATCGGATTATTAACATTTTAAGATAAATCATATTTCCTCCGATAGTTTATTTTAAATTCAACAAAATAAGGATTTGTCTATGGTTTATCCAATAATATAATGAAAAGCATGTGGGGACCCTATATACCAACTATTGCGTCTTCTCAATTGACTAGTTTCAGATTGTTCATGTGGAGACCCATTATTACCAACTATAAGGTATTGCGTCTTCTCAATTGACTAGTTTTATATTTTTATGTGGGGAGCCTTAATAACCTAGTATAAAGTATGGCGTTTTCTCATTGTTTAAGTGCCATACGGTGTCATATAGTTGCTAATATCCACTTTATTAGAACTGTAGAACAAATTTTATTACGTTCGAAGCTGTCAAACTGAAGTTTAGATCCCAAAACACATAATTGTCAATATTTTGAGTTAGAGCTGGTAGAAGTTTCTATGATTTTGATCATTTGTCTTACTAGTAGTACAGTACTCTGACAAAAAAATGTTTTTGAGATAGAGCAAGTTCGATTTTTTCATTTGAATATATTGTCATAAAGAAATGCACTACGAAATAACTGTGTTCTCGAGCCATAATCAAACATACCATAGTTCCTGATTTATATATTTATGGTGTAAACTAGACATCTATGTCTTTACATTCATAACAGAGGTTATATTCTTGATGACATTATTTTGTTAATATTTTTAAAGAAATTTTTGCAGTTTAAAACTCTAATTTTCAGGTTTTTATTATTTTAAATTTCAAGATAGCATTCTTTCTTACTATTTTGATATCATTATTTTAGCATATTTCTGGATTGGCCTTACAGACAATAACGCTGAAATGTCATATAAATGGTTGTCTGGCGAACCACTCAACTACAGTAACTGGGATCAAGGACCACCACAGCAACCAGATAATATCAATTCCGATGGTTCGACAGGTGCACACTGTGTTTTGATAGTTAAAGATGATTCTTTTAGGTGGGCTGACGAATCTTGTAGCAAAGTATTTTCATCGTCCGTTTGTGAAATTCGCTAAGAAGAATTGAACCTACATTTTCCATGGCTAAACATTAAAAATCTAAACATGGGAAACATATTATACAACTACTTCTTTTAGAAAAAAAGAAAAGAAAAAGAAAAAAAAAAAAGGAAATAAGAAAATTCCAAACTTTTATAAAATATCGAATGGTGAAAGATTTTAACGTTTTGTTGGATCATATTGAGTAAAAAAAATCATCATTGTTACCATGATTGAAATTTTGTATTTGCACCATACGCGCGAAACACGCTTTGTGTGATTTGTCTGTATGCCTTTGGTGTTTTTTTCTTTTTTTATAGTTTCTGGGAATGTGAGATAATGTTACCTTCTGTACCTTTAGTTTTGACAGTTGTACCTGTTGTGTCTGTTTATTTTACCCGCACATTGTATTCAATATGGTTTGAATTTTGTGCGACTGTCATTCGAGTTAGAGGTTTTGCTAACTTTAGACAGGTTTCATCCACTTTTAAGAAAATGCCTGTTATCCATTCGTTTGTTGTATTTGAGCTTTTGATTTTGCCATTTGACGAAGGACTTTCTGATTTGAATTTTCATTAGAGTTCCAAATTTTTGTATTGTTTTTATTTCCTGTTGACAGACACATTTTCACTCTCTTTGCACCTAAGTTTAATATATGTACCACAGTATGAAAAAGAAGATGTGGTTCGATTGCCAAGGAGACAACTCTCGAAATAAGATCAAATGAAACAGAAATTAAGAACTTTTCTGTCACCGTATAGTCTACAACAACGAGCAAAGCCGATACCGCATAGTCAGCTATAAAAGGTCCAGAAATGACAAATATTGACAATTCAAGTTAGAAAATTGACGGCCTAATATATGTAAAAAAGATAAATAAAAAACAAATATGTTACACATAAACGAAAGATAACCACTGCATTACAGGCTCCTGACTTGGGACATACACATACATACAGAAAGAGGCGGGGTGGATCCCAACTCTCCCCTAAGCTGGAACAGTAGTGTAACAGTATAACATAGATGACAGCAAAACATCGGAACTTAATATAAAAATCAGTTGAAAAAGGCTTCAAAAAGAGAGACGAAAGATACCAAAGGGACAGTCACACTCAATAATCGAAAATAAACAGACAACGACATGGACAATGAAAAAGACAAACAAACAAACAATAGTACACATGACACAACATAGAAAATAAAAAATAAACAACAGCAACCCCCCCAAATTCTAGGGGTGATCTTAGGTGCTCCACAATTGGCACTCATCGTGTTGCTTATGAGATATCAAATCCGGTAAATAGTCTAATTCGGGAGGGCAAATTTATGAATGGAAAGAAGATCGTTGTTACGACGTAAGGAACGATATCATTTGTTAAACGGTTATTCTATAACGGTCAACCAACTCGCGATGGCGTCCGTAAAATTTACGAAGAGATGAATTCAAGTTCACCATTTGGAACTCTTGCTTTAATAGCTTCCTGGTGAGCAACAACCCTCTATCAAGAAAATCATGATAGGAAATACAAGCACGGGAATATCATATCAATTGGGAGATATATACACTGTATGAAGGTGCTGCTGGAATATTGCTACTTAGAAATTGAAAGTTCACAATTGAAAAGCAGAAATCATCAACCCTCATTGTCAATTTGTCAAGATATGAGGCAGACTTAACTGAATTTGTTGTAGCCCTTATTTCTAGTTCAATGGGATAGATGCATTCGACATAGTCACCAAATTTTGAATTATTCAGTAAAAGAACATCATTTGGAAAGCGAAAAGTAGAGCTGAAGGATATTGCTAACTTCTTATCTTTCTTCCTAAGAAGTTCCCGTATGAAGTCAGCCTCATAATAATAAAGAAACTAGTCGGCAAGAAGGGGGGCACAATTCGTTTCCATTAGAATGCGATAGTAGTTGAAAAACACATCCTCAGGCGAAACAACTATGTTGTCAATCAAGAAATCAAGCATCTTGATAGTATCAGTTTCAGAGATTTTTTTGTTTGAATCAGAGTGATCCTTTACAAAGTAGGATTTATCCCTTCCCAAGAGAAGGTACTTGTATCTTCGTTGGCCATTCTTTTTATGAAACAAAGCAATACCAACTCTTTCAATTTGTCTTTTAGTTTTGAATGTGGAATACTTGTATGAAGTGTAGAAAAGTCAAATGTTTTAATACTATTACAAGATGAAAGAGAGTTAGATTGTATGTACTCTAAAAGATCTTTGGAATCTTAAAGTATCCACATCTGATTTACGCCACCTCTAGAACAGGCATTTTCACAATAACTTTGAAGCCCGTCTCAATGTTTAGTTATTTTATGATGGATTTTAACATTTGTAAACTACTTTCACCTTTTATTTTCCCTGTAACGATCCTATGACGTTTTCATAACACAACTGGTCAATTTTTTTATTAAGTTATCCATAAATAGTAGTTATTGGAAATGCTTTCGACCTTTAGCTTACATTTTTTTTCAACTAAATATGGAAACCAGAAAATAGATTCCAACTTTCGATCATAGATATATAGTGTACGTGTTTAATATACTGATTAGAATAGTATTGGTATACAGAAACACCATTGTGTCTTAAACGACCATGTATTGATTATTTTGTTCATTCATCTCTATTCATAAAGTATCAATATTATTGCATAGCAATTTAACATTTCCGACAGAAGGTAACCAAAAGTTAGTGCGCAGTAAATTTCAATATTGCCCTAGTGCAATAAATCTTTAAAATTCATGAAGTCATCAAAGACAAAATCTTAGTTTAAGCCAATTTTTACTTCTACATCAACCCCCATCAGCAACTTTTAAATCAAAACTTTCAAAAACTAGGGATGTATAAATCCATCTCTATGAAAAAAACTATAAAACCAATAAAGACATACAAAGATGCCAAGTATGGCGAACCACATATGTTTATATTAGGTTATGTCCGGTTGAACATGTTATCGTATTAGATCCGAATTTTGGAGTACAGTTTTTGGTCTTGCAATATTTTTCTGCAATTCAGAATGTCTATGAAATGGGTTTTGTTGTTTGAAACGGCAAGTTTTTAAAAGATGCAGACGAATACGAAATATCAATAGACAAATTCCCAAGTTATTAACTTAAACGGGATATGCTTACCTTTCCGGCGCACATTTATATACTCTCAGTTTCTAATGGGGTGGTAGTTGCTCAGCCTTTAGTTTTCTATGTGGTGTCGTGTGTCCTATTTTATGTCTATTATTTTGTTTTTCTCATGAAGTTGGGTTTGTTTTGCTCGATGAGTTCAAATGTCCCTCTAGCATGTTTCGCCCCCTCATTTACAACAGATATTGATAATAGTTGTGATATGAATAGTATTTTGAGAATTCCCATTTGTTTCTTAAGTTTTACATGATGCTCATTAATTGTAATTCATCTACACGTATGAAGCATACTTCAATTTTCTAAATTGATTGAGAATGGTGGTCTAATATTTCTACTCGGTTGTTCCTTATACATACTTCAAACTCGATGTTGTTACGGCGAATGGTATTGGTGTCGGAACACAAATTCATTAACATCTTGATTGGAATTTATGAACTATTTTTTGTCGAATTGTATACCTACTCATTAGTGGTTTATTCAGGAATATGGCAGTTCTTATCCATTCGTTTGATGCATGTGTTTGAGGTTTTGATTTCGCCATGTGAGAAGGGACTTTTTGTTTCAAATTTTCATTGGAGTTTATTTTTGTGATTTTACATTTTACTTTATTTAATATTCACTAAATTACAGACAAACGCCCCAAGGTCTTAAAATGTTACAATATAATTATATAGTTATCAAAGGTCCCATGTCTATAATTATTTTATCTCACTACGCATTGTATATGGTTTGTTATTTCATTACAATGTTGTAAATGTGCCCGCAGTTATGTTAAGTCTGACACATCAGGGTCTCCTGGTACAGCAATTTATTTGCAATTGGTAGAAATCTCAAGTCAGCACAGAAGAGCTAACTACAAGGTTGGTGATACCCTCGGGGAAATAAATCACCACCAGCAGTGACCTCGACCCAATGGTTGTAAACAAGCTCATCATTGATACCAGGACTAAAATTTTACATAATTTTTGCGTTTCGTCTAGAATCTTAAAAGTATTTCCAAATACAGCTAAGGTAATATATATATATTCCTGAGGTAGTAAAGTCTAAGTTTTTTTTCAAAAAAGTTTTGTTAACAGTTAATTTATTATTATAAACATATCAATGATAACTCATGTCAACATAGAAGAGCTGATTACTAGGCTGGTGATACTCTCGAGGTAATAAATCTCCACCAGCAGTGACATCGACCCAATGGTTGTAAACAAGCTCATCATTGATACCAGGACTAACATTTAACACTTACGCCAGGCGCGCGTTTCGTCTACAAAAGACAAAAGTTATGTTTAAAACACTAAACAAAGTACGAAGTTGAAGAGCATTGAGGACCACAATTTCCAAAATGTTTTGCGAAATACAGCTAATGTAATCTATTCCTGAGGTAGAAAAGCCTTCGTAATTCAAAACAGTTAATGAGTATTTAAGCAATGCTTTCGTGCAAGAAATAATGTTAATTGTGTTAAAGATATACATATTTAGGTTTTGTAATAGTTTTACATATCAGGGGTTATCCCGATTTATAAAAAGAAAAACAGACTGTATGTGTGTCTTCCTTTTGGACAACCCTGCACCCAACGGTATTTTTTAAAACCAGAGAAACCTTGCAATATGCATTATCTAGATGAGGTACCGTCGAAAAATTAAGAAGGATTCCTAGTTCTATATATCACATCAAAGTTTAATATTGGTTAAGGTTTCAATACTTCCTTTGACCGTTAAGAATGTAAAATAAAACATAGTAACAAATTTGGAAATAAACACAAGAAATCATTGTCCAACAATAATATTAAAATTTCGTGACGAATGCACACACGAACTATTGCAACAAACAGTGTATGCAATATGCAAATCACGTTGAAACTAATGGACCATATATTTTTCAAAAGGCTGTTGTTGTGATAATATAATTCATTTCATTTTCGTAATTGTTGTTGTTATTATAAAAACAGGTGGATGTGGTATGATGACAATGGACGTGAGAAAATTATAGACAACTGTTCGAACATGAACAATGATAAAATCCCATACCATATGGTCGATTTAAAGGGCTGAGAATTGATTTTATTTTCAAATTGAAAAACGTATGGTTTATTCTTAACAAATAAACGAACATGAAATATGACAAACATGAACCACCGACAACCAGTGAACTTCATGCTTTTGAATTTGGGAAAATACTAAATATGTTTGTGAGTGCCTAACTTTCCACTAACTTTGGACTTTGGTGTAGCAGTGAAAACAAGCTATAAAGACTATTTCAAAAAGGTTTAATTCAATTTGATACAAAGCAGAAAACATTAAACAAAACAATAGAACGGACATGGAAGGATATTCATCCATTCTCCATCCGTTGAACCTTTTTCTGGTTGAGTCGAATTGTTCTGCCCTATTTTAATGGCCTAAACGACCGCTGTGTTTCCGGTTTCAGTTTGCTAGGTTGTTTTGATAGGCGAGTTCAAAATATGAGTATGACTTGTCTTCCTTTGTTTATGATTTGCATATTTGTAGTTCAACCTATTTTTATAACAAATTTAAGGAAAACGGTACTATTACATGGTCCTAGCATTAAGTTGTCCTTTTGTGAACCCAAGCCAGGTGAAGGAAGTCAAATTAGGAGCGCTGTGATTGGATGTAAAAGTACCTTATATTTTGTATTTATCTAAGAATAATCGCAGTGTGTATATTTAAAATATTTTTACCAATTACTGACGTAGATGGCTTAGAGTACCAGGCAGTTTGAACAGTGTGGACCTATACAGTTTAGGAAGAAAGTTACAGCTACCACTCAAGTCAATCACTGAGATATTCAACATCTGACGTTAAAAAACAGCAGGGATGAGAAAGTACGGTCAGCAAAAGTGAAAGTAAGAACTGGAAGGAAGTGGTCGGCAAAGAAGAAAATAGAAGATGCTGAATCACGATTAAAAAACTGTGAGATAGTTGGCAGAGTGGCAGTTAGAAGACAGGTGCTGGATGTTACACCTACAGCAAAATGGAAAACAGCAACAGTGGACGAAAAAAAGACACCTGGTACATCGTAGAGGCACGATCAATGGAAGAAGAAGGTAAAAGGGTAAAGGCGATGAGTATGAAGAAACAAGGAAGCTGATTAAACTGGGAAGGAGAAAGACAACAGAAGTTAGGCTGGAATGAGATCTGGAAGATGGAGCAACATAGGTTGCTCTTCAAGCTGAAGTCAGTATATGATGTATTGCCTAGCCTAACAAATCTAGCACCATGGGGTATGATAGATGACCCAAAGTGTGTTCTTTGTAGTAACCCAGCACACTTGGAGCATATTATCTTCATACTCGAGTGCATTGAAAGACGGAGGTATATACCACATGGCGACACAACAAGGTATTAGGGACACAAGCAGAAAACCTAGAGAGAAACATCAGGAAGCCAAAGAAAACAAGAAAGAACTAACGTTTGTCAATTTTGTTAATGAAGGAGAGAGAAAGGACAGAAGAAGAAGGTAGAAGGAAGTGGTTTACTTGTAACAGCAACTGATTGGTTAATGTTGGTGGATCTGAAGCAGAAGTTACAATTCCCGCCACAGATTGCAGTAACAAACCAGAGACCTGACATCGTCATTTGTTCCGCCTCAACAGTGGATCAAAGGTTAGGTTATTTCCAGTGGAAGTGGGAAGCAGAGGGTTTGTTGGACAGTCTATGTGGCGAGCATTGAGAGCACTTGGTATTGTTGAAGGGGAAAGAAGTAAGCGGATTGGGAACTTGTGTAAAGAGTCGGAGACAGCATCAGTATGGTTATGGGGAAAAAGGTCAGAACAGTTGAAGCAGTAAAGTGTAGAGGCAGGGATAGATAGCCATGTAGTTTCTGGTTGGGACTTGATCACCCCAGTCGGCGCACCTCTGGAGGTTGTAGTGGACAGCGCTGAAACAGCCGAAGAAGGAACCACGCATCTCTCCAACATGATGTATTAAGGTAAGTTACAATATACATTTTGAAACCTATTGAAATAATTTCTAGAGAATTATTCGAAAAGACCTCAATGGCGGTGGGCAGGGATAACATAAACAAATTCCGTTGGAAGTTAATCATGGTACTATTTGGCTCTTCAATTTTTGTAACAGAATAATAAAGTACTGACACCACTCATAACTGTTTTATCCAGGTTTTTATTATTCATCGTTGTAAATTTTGAAAATGACAGTATTGTCGCCTATTGTAGAATGGATAGTACCGTTTTCCCTACAAACACCATCATACCATTTGTAATTTTTAATTTCAATTTTTTTTTCAAAACAAGTACCATGATGGTATTCCAAATAAACATAATATTGTAACATACATATTAACGTATACAGCATATCATCATTAATTTCAATGACATTCAATGGTGACAATGATATCACAAGGATGATTGTTGTTTTGTTTAATTTAATTAGACACGTAGCTTCCGATGAGATAATTGATTTGAAAATTCACAGACAACGACAAACCCAAAGTGACGAGAAAAGCTCATGTGACCCTTTGGGCCAAGAGTGTTCATAAACAACGACGGACCCAAAGTAATAAGACACCCTCAAATGACCCTTTAGGCCAAGAGTGTTCATAGACAACGACGGACAAAACAAATGAGGAGATAAGCTCATGTGACCTTTTAGGCCAAGAGAGTTCACAGACTACGACGGAACCAAAGTGATGAAAAAAGCTCATGTGACATTTTAGGCCAAGAGAGTTGACATGAAACGACGGACAAAAAAGTGATGAGAAAAGCTCATGTGATATTTTAGGCCTAGAAAGTTCATAAAAGTTATACTGTTCACCAAACTGTTTACAACATTTGTGACATATATTGATATACGCAGATCCATCGTATGACTGTATTTAAATGTTTAATTGAGAATGATAACAAACGTTCACTTCAGACTTGTGTCAGGTATAAAAGTATTTTAAACATAGTCGTGATGTTTATGCTTCACTTACGTCTAGAAATTGACAATGAGGGTCGGTTGAAAACAAAACTTTACGACAAAAAAGATGATTTCAGCTTTCCAATTGTGAACTTGCCATTTCTAAGTAGCAACATTCCAGCAGCACCTGCATACGGGGTATATATCTCCCAATTGATTCGATATTCCCGTGCTTGCATTTCCTATCATGATTTTTTTCTTGATATAGGTTTGCTGCTCACAAGGAAGCTATTAAACCAAGAGTTCCAAATGGTGAAGTTGAAATCATCCCTTCATAAATTTTACGAACGCCATCACAATTTGGTTGACCGTTATAGAATAACCGTTTCAAAAATGATATCGGATATGTTCCTTACGTCGTAACTACAATCCCTTTCCCTTTCATGAATGTGATCTACCGAATTAGACTATTTACCGGATATGTAATCACATAAGCAACACGACGGGTGCCAGATGTGGAGTAGGATCTGCTTACCCGTCCGGAGCACCTGAGATCACCACTAGTGTTTGGTTGGGTTCGTGTTGTTTATTCTTTAGCTTTCTATGTTGTGTCATGTGTACTTTTGTTTTTTCTGGTTTTTTTTCATTTTTAGCCATGGCGTTGACAGTTTGTTTTAGATATAAAGTTTGACGGTCCCTTTGGTATCTTTCGTCCCTCTTTTATGAAGTTTTTATTGTGGTCATGGTTTACAACTTATTTCTCTGTAATTACAAGCACCAAATGCGCTATGTTTAATGTCAAACACAGAGCTTTAGTTAAAAAATATTGTTTTGTTTGAAAGTAAACTTATTATATGTGGAGAATAACAAGTAGAACCAAATAATATATTAAACTTCAAGGGGGGTATGTTTTTTTATGCTATTTATTTTTTTTTCTTCAACGGCTATACACATTTTTTTTTTAGTATCAAACCAATTCATTGTTTACCTACCTAATCGAAACAGAATATTTTGTTTTCAATGGGTTTAAAAAAAAAATGCATAACCAAATTTACCTTGGATTGCAATCGAATCCGCTTTGTTACAGATTTGTTTGTTTTATAATGATTTATATTGAAACAATGTAACTAGTAGTCTGTTGTTATTTATGTATTATTGTCATTTTATTTATTTTCTTTTGTTACATCTTTTGACATCGGACTCGGACTTCTCTTGAACTGAATTTTAATGTACGTATTGTTATTCTTTTACTTTTCTACATTGGCTAGAGGTATAGGGGGAGGGTTGAGATCTCATAAACATGTTTAACCCCGCCGCAATTTTCCGCCTGTCCCAAGTCAGGAGCCCCTGGCCTTTGTTAGTCTTGTATGATTTTAAATTTTAGTTTCTTGTGTATAATTCGGAGTTTAGTATGACGTCCATTATCACTGTACTATTATGCATATTTTTAGGGGCCAGCTGAAGGACACCTAAGGGTGCGGGAATTCTCGCTACATTGAAGACCCATTGGTTGCCTTCGGCTGTTGTCTGCTCTATGGTCTGGTGGTTGTCGCTTTGACATATTCACCATTTCCTTTCTCAATTTTAAACTGCTGTACCCCAACTTTTGACATGTTTACCTAGTGTGTCTGTTTGTTTTGTTCATACATGTGTCAATAGGTCACGGTCATAGCAATGAGAGGTTTATCTAACTATACCGTTTTCTACATAAGCTAATATTTGTACTAAATCAGTAATATGTCAGTTGTTATCCATGCATTCGCTTGATGTGTTTGAGGTTTTGATTTTGCCATTTGATTAGAGATTTTCTGTATTGGTGAATTTTCTCGGTAATTTTGTTATTTTTCTTTTAAATTATTTTACTTTAACTTTTGAATTTCTAATAACTTAAGCAATTCATCCAAATGCTGTTGTTGTTGTATATATATATACAGGTTGCAGTTAAATAAGTATTTCACTTAATTATATACTACTATCACAGCCCCTCCGAAACCACACAATAGAATGTCATTAAACTTTTTAGTTAATGAGGACATAAAAGGTAGTTTGTTGTGCATATCCTAAATAAATGTTTACTTGTTTTCTTTTGTAGGAGGTATAAGTCTTTAAAGTTAAAAATCTGGTGAAATTTACATTTGTTTGCCCCGTGACAATGTATGTCAGGATACTAATAAAGGTTCACACAACCATCGTTGGAGGAATAACTAACTATACATGCGGGTTAACCCACTATTGTCTTAAAATAAAATAACTGTATCAACTCGAGAACTAGTAAGTTGTTTTCCACTCGTTCCGTTGTGTACAACATTTGATTTTGTCATGTTCTATAGTCTTACCCCTTTTTGAATTTGCTTTGAAGTTTGGTATTTTCGTAACAGCTTTTTCGGCTGTCATTTTTCATTTGAGATAATCTCATCTCCTATTTCCGAAATTATCCAAGACGACGAAAACGTATATGAAATAAACCAGATACAAACAATAAAAGGTTCATATGAATGTGTAATACACCTAAATCATAGTACGTCACATCTGGTTGCATACGAAAAGGGTCGAACAAAATATGTTTGTTTTTGTGTTTCAAACATCATATCTTTTTTATTTGATATTTCTATAGAATAGTTTGGAAACTTGAGGTTACATGGTTACCAAAGCTAATATTTCCAATGTTATTTCAACTGGTCGGGCGGAGCTTATGTTCAATTTTTACAAGGATAGGATATTTGAAGATGTGGATGATTGCCGTTATTATGATTATTGAATTCCTATCACCTACCAGTGTCACCAAAAGCATATACAAAAGAACTGAATGTTTGATATGGAACGAAAAACTGGACACTTCATTGATGAGTTTGACTATATCTCAAAACTCCTGCCAGATGGTCTGGTATTCAATAAACGAACTTATTAATCCCCGCCCAGTCAAGTGAACTAATTCTAGTACTACATAGGGGAAAAAAAGTTACATATTTGATTTGTACGATTCCAGTAATGGTTATTTTCTGATCTGCGATTAAGAATGTTCAGTGAATTTTCGAAAACGAGTTAGACGATGACATTTTTTTTAAACATGTCCCCGCCTGATTGGATCGAAGTTGTAAAACCTTGATGCAGATTTCAACGACAATTCAGATTGAAGTTTGATGATTTGGAACCAAATTACAACTTGTCTGTCACAAAATATATGTTTAATAAATCCATAAAATCTAATTAGGGAAAACCGGGTAGCAGTTCCTGACACGAATTATCATTACTATGATCATATATATCACTTGAATGTTTGCAAAACTTTTGATTTTTTGAAATACTAAGGCTTTTTTACTTTGGGAATATATTACCTTAGCTGTATTTGGCAAAATGTTAGGAATTTGGTCCTCATTGCTCTTCAACTTCGAACATTATTTATCCTTTTTAACCGTTTGAATTAGAGCGACTGCGTCACTGATGGGTCTTTTGTACACGAAATGGGCGTCTTGCGTCAATACAAACTTTAATCCTGGTATCTATGATGACTTTATTTACTAGAAATGCTAGTGTTGCATTACTTTTAAACAAGTATATACTAGCAGTCATGCGGCAAAAATTGTGCATTGACTTGACATATCAACGATATAAGGATGAGGCTTAGAAACGGGGAAATGCGAGGCTTTGCAGAGCTATTTCCCCGTTTCGAGCAGAATCCTTATATCGTTGATATGTCAAGTCAATGCACTATTATTGTCTTTATACTGCAATCTAAAACAATATTTTTAATGGTTGTGTAATGCGTTAAGGTTATTTGATTTAAATTTTGGGGAAAATTCTCTATAGAAAGGCCTCATATCATGATCGCGGTGAAATATACAACACAATGAAATGTACATATTTACCTGTTGAAACTCACACTTGGTGGTAATCGAAATCGTTTGAAACTGGACTTAAATATCAACCATAAGCATGAAACATAATAATTTATAGGTTGCAAAACAAAAAAAATTAACAAATGAAATATGTTTTCCCAATAATTGCAAAGAAAACAAGGTTGAGTCGATCCACACATCGTTGTATGCATTGGAAACAAGAAGAGGTTGAAGAGGTCGTATGAATATTTAAATATTATTTCGGCATTCTCTATTTAAATATTCATGAGGAAAAGTGATATCGGGTCAGTGACATAGAAATATACAGTCAACGCATTTTGACTGCTCAAATAGAACGAGTGCAGTATAAATACTGTTATGTAAATGATAGGATTATCTTTGTGTTTCGTTGGAAGAGTTAAAAAATTACAGTAAGTATTTTTTTTATTTTGTCCCATTCACGATGATTTAAATCATAATATGGACTGCATTCTAAAGATACATTCCAAAATTTTAAAACATAAAAATCCTAAGCGAAATGAGTTTAGTTCACTATATTAAGGTTGCACTAGAACTTGTTATATATATATATCAGACGTACTTATGAATATAATTATTTTCTGTGACTGTATCTTACATTAATTTGTAGGATCCTTTACTATAGATAATTTAGCTGATCTGTAACAATAACATCTGCATGCCTTATATATCATGTACTGTAGTACGCCGCTAGATTATAACTGACGTGGAAAGGTAACACATGCCCACCGAAAGCTCTTTTTTTGAGAGCCTAGGTGGTCGTGTGGTCTAGCGGGACGGCTGCAGTGCAGGCGATTTGGTGTCACGATATCATAGTAGTATGGGTTCGAATCCCGGCGAGGGAAGAACCAAAAATTTGTGAAAGCAAATTAACAGATCTAACATTGTTGGGTTGATGTTTAGACGAGTTGTATAAACATTATGTACACAGCCATGTATCACCATCATTGATGGCGATCCGATGGATACATCTGTTGTAGGGTTGTCACTGACTCAGACGTACTTATGAATATAATTATTTTCTGTGACTGTATCTTACATTAATTTGTAGGATCCTTTACTATAGATAATTTAGCTGATCTGTAACAATAACATCTTCATGCCTTATATATCATGTACTGTAGTACGCTGCTAGATTATAACTGACGTGGAAATGTAACACTTGCCCACCGAAAGCTCTTTTAATGAGAGCCCAGGTGGTTGTGTGGTCTAGCGGGACGGCTGCAGTGCAGGCGATTTGGTGTCACGATATCACAGTAGCATGGGTTCGAATCCCGGCGAGGGAAGAACCAAAAATTTGCGAAAGCAAATTTACAGATCTAACATTGCTGGATTGATGTTTAGACGAGTTGTGTATATATATATATATATATATATATATGTATCTAACCGTACACCGGTATTACATGTAATAGTCAGTGTTGGATTTGGTTTACGTTGTTTGACTGTTGGATAGTCCACATTGAGGTATAGGGGAGAGTTGAGATCTCACAAACATGTTCAATCCCGCTGCATTTTGTGCCTATCCCAAGTCAGGAGCCTTTTGTCTTTGTTAGTCTTGCATGATTTTTAATTTAGTTCTTATATATGTTTCGGAGTTAAGTATGCATGACGTCCTTTTTCACGTAACTAGTAAATATCTTTGTTTAGTGGCCAGCTGAAGCACACCTCCTGGCACGCTGTGTTGAAGACCCATTTTTAGCCTTCAGCTGTTTTTGCTCTTTGGTCGGGTTTCTGTCTCTTTGTTACATTCCCCATTTTCATTCTCAATTTTATTTATTTCTAAAATCACACCTTCATTACATAATGAATAACGATAAAGAGAGAAATATCGTCAGACAATATATCATACATGATGAAAATGTATATGTTTTGCCCTGAAGGATTTGAAGTATTTTGTGGTAGATAGACATTTCTAACTTCGTGCATAATAACAAAATGTAATTAAAATGAGAAATGTATATAACCTGAAAACTTGTATTACTAGTAAGTAAGTAAATAGTTTATTAAAGTGTCACGATCGAATATACATCGTCATATACAATATAAAAATCTTTTAGACCATATAAGATCCCTGCCTTTTAGACATATGAGGCACTTATATCCTTTTCAACCTAAAAATATATATACTTTTAGGTAACATAAATATTTAAATAATAAAACTTTTCATGATACTAAAAATTCTAAAAAAATCATTTATAGAATCAATAAAGATTAGAAATTTACAGAGTTATCTTCCTACGTTTATAAACATAAGATGCAATGTCGTGACTAATAAAACCTGAACATGATCACAGTACAAATGTTGATGAAATACATTTTTTCATCAGAGTTAAGTCCATTAAAAGTAATGTTCATTACATTAATATAACTAAAAAAGTTCTTCTCTTATATCTAATTAAAAAAATACAGGTTTTTAAAAAAATGTTGTCCTGTCTTCATAACATTGCAGAAAAAACCAAGTTCTTTGCTAGTAAAGGAAAATGAAAATAACACTCGTGAGGTTAATCAACTGAGGTTAAAATTATAATAGAAAAAAAAAATATTAAAGATTGAGAAAAATGAATTTTTAAAAAAGTTCATTATATATTAATTAGATTAGCAACAACAATGAATTGTTTTTTTTTAATTTCCGAGATCAGTTAAAGATCAAATAATTAAAAACACGAAGTCATCATAAATGCATGTACATACCACTAGTAGCCCGATTTCAGTCTGAAACGGTCATTTTGGTCTGATCACATCTTGATTGACTGGATTTACCGCTAGAGAAATTCGTCACGATATTTAAGATCGTTAAGTCGCCGTTCAGATCGATAGCCTCATCGGGTAAATCAGTTCGTTAAGGCGTGTCAAGACGGAAAAGACTGAATCGTCTAGCGGGTTGTTTGGACCCGTTAAGACCATGTCAGACCAAAACAGACCATGGATACAAAGTAACGTCAAGATGTTGTCAGACCGTGTCCAGTCGTGTTCAGATTTTAATCATTTGGACACAAAACGAGTGAAACTTTCCTATTGTTTATCAGGGGTTGCTCCCCTTTTAAAAATAAAATAAAAATTAGAAAGAAGACGGTTTATGTTAACTGAAAGTCTACCACGTCCCTTTAATCATGTTAATTGAATAAAAAAAATATTCAATTTGAATTCTTACTTCATCCTATTTAACATGTTTTGTATATTTTAAAAAGTAGCTCAAAGTCATACTGCTGAACAAACCGCCGCGAATTGACTAAAAAAAATTCAACAGATTGCCGAAATAACATTTATTCATTGAATGTAAGCACCTGAACCTTTATATTAAAGGTTTACAAGTGATTGCAATACAGATCATTTTACACCCTTATTAAATAATTACGGATGTCGACCGTGAACACTTAAAAACGCGTGATCTTAATAATTATGTTTAATTAAATTTAAGATGTAACATTTTTTAATATTGTAAATGAATGCATTCTCATTTAACTTTTAGTGTTGGCTCTATAAATTGCATTTGAGTAAATTTGAGGCAGGGAAAATATATATATATATATATATATATATATATATATATATATATATATATATATATATATATATATATATATATATATATATATAAATAGAATCTATGTCTTTTCTCGTTTTCCGTTTACTGTCATGCCATTGTCCGTTCATTTTTGCCAGACTCATGCGTTTGACTTTCCATCTTCATTTTTAATTTGTCTATGATCGTCTATAATTCGAGAGCCTTTTATAAAAAAAATATTACATACCAGAAGACTTCGTTAAAAGATAAAGTTTGAATATTATAGCAGAAAAAGGCCAGTGTACCTGAAGTACATTCAAAGATCAGGTTATATATATTACATAAATACAGCATAGTAAAGCTGGTTTAATTTGAATTACTATATCCAATAGGGACATTTTCCGACGATAATTAATCAAATCTGACAAGCTTGATTAAAAACGGAAAATACGCCCGTAAACGATTTAACGTTACCGTACCCTACTTGTCGGGTAAGCGGAAGAAGGGATCCCGTAGACCGCCCTACGTCACGATTCATGAATTATGCATATTCTATTTATAGGCTATTTTTAAACGATTCGGAAAATACTAATGCTAAAAATAGAATTTTCTTAACATGTAAAACTATCTTAAAAAACGATGCAAAATCATTAACTTTCATGGAGAGTGGTAGAGGGTTATTTTCGTGGTACGTGATTGTCGCATGTCGGCATCTTCAAATGGCAAATTTATTTTACACAAAATCGTTGACATGGTAGATGGACACTACAGCACAATATAAGCTGAGCTGGTAATTACAATTGGTGAGTAGAAATGAATAATCTTTTAAAACATGCATATCAGACATGAGAATAATCATTGATCCGGCCAAGAGTTTGAAGGAAAAATGTTTACATTTGTTACATGTGTGCATACAGGTATGAATCGACGTTCTAATACACAACATTCTTACACAGTAACTTGTTCAAAGGCAAAGTAAGAATTTGGGCTTGTTAAAAAAAATGTTCCTGTGATTGGACCCCCCCTTTTTTTGGAAGATCAATGCATGATTTGAAAAAGGTACATATAAACATAAAAATTTAAATCCCCCCTTTTAAAAAGGGCTGGATAAACACCTGTTTATTGCCTAAACCATTGTGTGTATTCACAATGGTTTGGTTGTGGAAGGTGGGGGGTGGGGGGGGGGGGGGGGGGGGGGGCTATTACCAGACCTAACCCCCTGATGGAGAAACCCTACATATTCATATGTATTGTATGTTTAATAATGTATTGATAACTGTCACGTCCTAAAATTTGCATGAAATATTTGTCACTGGATTTTTTATAACTCATAACCAACCAATCTTCACATGTATGTTACACTGATGATGTACCTATTTATATAGCCACTGATGGGTGATGTACAATAATTATAATTTATCACATACTTGTTATGAATACCTTCAAGGCTGGGGTTTGCATATGCAATAACCTCAAAATTGCCTGGGGCAAAAAAAAAAAGAGTTTATTGATATTGCGCCCTGATTCCAAATGATGTGACAGCATTGCGTCCTTAACGAAACTTTTTTACACTTTTGTGATAAGAAATTTAAGATAATTTTCCAGGCATGTTTCATTTAATTGCAGGCGCGGATCCAGAGGGGGGTTCCAGGGATTGGAACCCTTTCTCTTTTTGAGGATCAATGCATTTGAATGGGGACATGTAATTGGAACCCCCCTTTGTCCTGGTTTTCAAAATGGCTGGACCCGCCTCTGAATTGTTATCAATGATTTGTTTTGCTCTAAATTTTGTAGAACTTAAATATATACATATATTATAACATGTTATAATCTATACATACCATTGCTTTGTCATGTATGTAGTAATATTCTACAAATTCTATTTTGAAATAAAAAAAGTATTATTAAAAGAATTTGTTGAATTATTATTACTACAAATATGACAAATAAAATACATGTAGTTACTGTAAATTCAGAAATTATTGCTTGCATTTATTATTGCGAATTTGTCATTTTAGACTTAAATGCGATTTTAATTTTTACGATTTTGTGAAAAATCCTGTTTAATTCATATAAAATATCACAAAATGCGCGTTTAAAGTATTGCGTTTACAACTCAGTCGCATTTTTCGCAATAATAAAAACCTCACATTAATTTCTGAATTGACAGTAGTATATAAAATAGTATAAATGCTATTGACTTATTTAATTTTATACATGTTATATAATACATATTATAAATACTTAATTCTTAATGTATATATTTTTGTAGATAAGATATCACATTGGTTTGAGCATGATTCCCAGCAAGATTATCATATGAAGGGGCACATATATCATATATACATAGGAAATATATAGTGTCACCAAATTACTCTCATACGGTACCTCATTTGTCCCTGTAGCTGTAAATTGTGAAACGGTGGATTCATTCATGTGGAGTTACTTATTATACCCCACGCAACGAAGTTGCGGAGGGTATAATGTTTTTGACCCGTCCGTCCGTCAGTCCGTCTGTCCGTCCGTCCGTCAGTCCGTCAGTCCTGTTTCTTGTCATCGCAACTCCTCTCAAACCACACAACAGAATTTCACGAAACCTTTTCAGATAATAAGGACATACTATGTAGTTGTGCATATCGACGGGAAATTGCGATTCAATTTTTTTTCTAGGAGTTACGCCCCTTTGAACTTATTTACTTTAATGTACTACTGCAACAGTTTGTCATCGCAACTCCTCTCAAACCACACAACAGAATTTCACGAAACCTTTTCAGATAATAAGGACATACTATGTAGTTGTGCATATCGACGGGAAATTGCAATTCAATTTTTTTTCTAGGAGTTACGCACCTTTGAACTTATTTACTTTAATGTACTACTGCAACAGTTTGTCATCGCAACTCCTCTCAAACCACACAACAGAATTTCATGAAACCTTTTCAGATAATAAGGACATACTATGTAGTTGTGCATATCGACGGGAAATTGCGATTCAATTTTTTTTCTAGCAGTTACGCCCCTTTGAACTTATTTACTTAATGTACTACTGCAACAGTTTGTCACAGCAACTCCTCTCGAACCACACAACAGAATTTCACGAAATCTTTTTATATGAAAAGGACATATTATGTAGTTGTGCATATCGACGGGAAATTACGATTCAATTTTATTTCTAGGAGTTACGCCCCTTTGAACTTATTTGCTTCAATGTACTACTGCAACAGTTTGTCATTGCAACTCCTCTGAAACTACACAACAGAATTTCATGAAACCTTTTCAGATAATAAGGACATACTATGTAGTTGTGCATATCGACGGGAAATTACGATTCAATTTTATTTCTAGGAGTTACGACCCTTTGAACTTATTTGCTTCAATGTACTTCTGCAACAGTTTGTCATCTCAACTCCTCTGAAAACACACAACAGAATTTCATGAAATTTTGTAGATAATAAGGACATACTATGTAGATGTGTATATTGACAGGAAATTATTATTCAATATTTTTTCTTATACAATTTTTTTTTCTTATACTTATTTAATTTCTCCAATGACAATTTGGGGACGTGGGGTATGTGAGCGTGCTCACTAAGGTTCTTTAATTGCAATTGGAAATAACGTTGATAAAGCTAACAGCATTATGCCATGATGTTGATGGGATGTTCTGATTGGACAAAAAGGAAATTGTGAATTGAACAAAAAGCCAACTTACAATTCTGAGGAAAAAAAGTAGGAAATTGGAATAATGAAAATTCATAGTTTCAGTGATTACCTTACAATACTACAAGTGCATCATCATGATCATATATATCTGAATTCACCTTGGATAATTATTCATTTAAAATAAGAATTTGGATATAATAAGAATTTCTATGCTGGCGTTGCTACTGTTGGCTTCATGTACCACCAGGGAGTGTTAAACCTTTTTGACCTTTCATGAAGGTCTGGCACGGTCCGTCACTATTGGTTAGTGTCATATATGCATGATGATGGAAGTTTCGCCAACCTAGACGAGCTTTACAGCCCTGGCACAGTTGTTGGTTGGACTTAGAGTCAAATGACAGCTTGCTGTATACATTTGTAGTTCAAATACTGTAGTCTACATGTATTTTGACAATCTTCTAAATTACTGTTCATTCTGAAACTGGCATTTTATACTTGTACATGTAGTAGTCGAACATATTAAACAATACATGTACTTCAAAGTATCATTTTATTTTGTCTCGCCTTACATGAAAGTCATGAAAGTTGGTTGTATATATGCAAGAAATATGTATTACAGTCTTTGGGTGATGATGTAAGCTATTTTTAATAGAGCTTTACATTTATAAAAGCTAAAAGAGCTGTGTGTGTTTCAGTGACTGAGTGTAAAATATACTGTTACATTTAATTACTTGAAATTGGATACATTTTATTGTATATGAGTACCTTGCAAGGTCTTCTTGTCTATCAGGTTAGGTTGACCTGACCTTAATTTTATTTCATGGATAATTTAAGTGATTTAGGTTATTTCAGTTTAATACAATGTTAAAATGGTTAGGTTTGTTTCTCAGATACTTCGTAATGAAATCAGAGAATGGAAATAGGGAATGTGCCAACAAGACAACAACCCGACTACAGAGCAGACAACAGCAGAAGGTCATCAATGTTTGAATTGTTTCTAAGAAGCTGTAAGCTAAATTGTACATGTTGGAAACAAACATAATTTTTATTTTTGCCTAAGGAGATATGGTATCAGGGGTGAATCCAGCCATTTAAAAAAGGAGGGTTCCAACTATATGTCCCCATTCCATGATCGTCCAAAAGAAGGGGGATTCCAACCCCTGAACCCTTCCCCTGGATCCACCACTGGGTGTGAATTTTGATGAGACGACTTTCATAACTTAAACTATAAACCATAAACCATGTAGACCAAGTGATTTTCTTTTTAGTCACTATATCATAGGTCACTGTACAGACATGGCTCTGCTTGGAAAGAGCTAGGCATCTAACAGAGTTAATGTACAAAATTCAGACGAGAAACCCAACAGTGATGACAACTTGATTTATACTAGTATACATGAGCTACAAACAAACAAATATGTGATAAACAGCAATCAACAAAAACACTACAGACAAAAAATTAAGGGGAGACTATTTAAATATAAAAAAGAAGATGTGGTATGATTGCCAATGAGACAACTCTCCACAAAAGACCAAAATGACACAAACATTAACAATTATAGGTCACCGTACAGCTTTCAACAATGAGCAAAGCCCATACCGCCTAGTCAGCTATAAAAGGCCCCGATAAGACAAAGTAAAACGTTTCAAACGAGAAAACTGACGGCCTTATTTATGAAAATAAATAAATAAAAACAAATATGTAACACATAAAACAAACGACAACCACTGAATAACAGGCTCCTAAATTGGGTTTATTTACTTTAATGTAAAGTTAATAAAATTAACTAATGTCTTGTACAAGTATTACCCCTGACGTTACGTGAAAATTGTTTTCAAAAATCTAATTTGTCCATGCCCCTTTTCGGCGTTTTGCATTTGCGCCGATCTGCACTTCATTTGCGCCGATTTTTTCTTTCATTTGCCCCGATATTTTCTTTCATTTGCGCCGATTTTTAGGCAGTTAAGCTGCCTTATGCGAGCGCCCTGGATTTGTGTGCTACCCAATAAATGCTGAAATACGTGACATTGTTATCATCTAGCTGGCTACTATATTATTTATAACTTATTGGACAGTTTTTTCATACTTTTCATTCTGGATTACAAAAAATATGACCAGAAAAACCTTAAATGATCGTCGATTTTCCCAAAAGTTTTGAAGTTGCACATAGGAAGTAGAGCACATTAGGAATCCTTATGTAGTTTATTATCCCCTGAGCTTTTGGCTAAGATGTCAAAGAACAAATGTATGAAATATTTAATCGCCGAAAATCTCTAAAGACAAGTAGTTAAGATTTCCCAAATTACAAAAGTCGTAGGAATATTGTTTGTCGTCAATACGTAGTCAACTACGTATTTATACGTCAGTAGTCTATTAATATAAGTTCAACTGATCACGCTGTTGGCGGCAATTTTGAAATAGAAGACAAAATTTTCGTATCTTTTCAATTTGGACGCAGGGGTTCAAATTAGCGGTGGTCCGAGGTCTGCGACCTTCCACTTTTGCAGTCGGACTTTCTACTTGGTTACTAGCTACGCTCGACGGACCTTGAAAGAAAATTAAAAAAATAACTTTGCAAACAATTTTACCGAAGTTTCCTAATAAACGATCTCAAACTTATTTTCATCATTACCATTCATGACAGCGATGTTCAATTTGTTCAACCGCTAGCTTTATACAGAAAATCGCCGATAAATAATGTGTAAATCCGAGTAAAATCGTATCTCACTACCTGTCAAAAAACAACATTGAAAACAAAATGGCTGCCGAGAGATTACAATATCGGATCCGATTCCGGAAGCGGATAAGGGTAATCCTGGGTTTTGGCTATCAACTAAAAAAATCCAGACAGGTGACAAAATACATCTATGGGTAAATAAATATAAACACTAGAATTTAAAACCAAAAGATATATGTAAAAGAAAGAAAAAGTAGAAAATATTTTGTACACCAATTTTAATGTCAAAATCCAATACAATGTGACAGCTGGGAACAGTTTATCTAACAATATATATGTTCCTAGTAACAGTATAATTTTTTTTTTATCAGTGATGAATGTTGGTAATGAATGTTAAATGCTTTTCAAGTTAAACATATTACTGCAATTTCATGGGGTATTTTTTTCTTCTCAATTTTGATAGGTCAGTTAAAATAGCTGGAAGTTTCTTATATAAAAAAAAAGATGTGGTATGATTGCCAATGAGACAACTATCCACAAGAGACCAAAATGACCAAAACTTGGTAATGATCAAGATCCCCACCCCTAAACCATATATATTCATGTATGGGACAATATAACAAATCATATGAAATATAGGTGGAGTTCGTTGGGCCACTCTGACACCCCTTTCTGTTTGAGAATTTATAACGGTTGAGATCCACAACCTTAAACAATATATATTTATGTATGGGACAATATTACAAATCAAATGAATTATAAGGGGGTCCCTATGGTCACTGTACACCCTCCTGTTTGAGAACTTGGAAAAATTCGAGATCATCACCCCTTAACCATATAAATGATATATGCTCATGTATAAGACTATATAACAAATCAAATGAAATATAGGGGAAGTCCCTGTGGTCACCCTACCCCTCATGTTTAAGAACTTTGAAACAGTTGGGATCCCCAACTCTGAATTAAATGAAATAAAGGGGAGTCCCTGCAGTCACCTGATTGAGAAATTGGAAACAGTCGAGATCCCCACCTTTAAATTAAACCATATATATTCATGTATGAGAACTAATCAAATGAAATATAGGGAGAGTCCTTAGGGTCACCCTACCCACTCCTGTTTGATAACTTAGAAACAGATGAGATCCCCACCCCTCAACCATACATATTCATGTATTGGACAACATAACAAATCAAATGAAATATAGGGGAAGTCACTTGGGTCTCCCACCCCCTCCTGTTTGAAAACTTGATAACGGTCGAGATCCCCACCCATAAACCATATATATTCATGTATGGGACAATATAAACCAGGTGCTCCGCAGGGCGCAGCTTTATACGACCGCAGAGGTCGAACCCTGAACAGTTGGGGCAAGTATGGACAAAACATTCTAGCGTGATACAGCTCTGAATTTGGATTGTGATCAAATTTTTGACATTACATGGTTTTTTTTTACATAAAACAAATGTCAAGATTTTACAAATTTTACAATTAAAGATTTCTTCTTCAAACTTTTTAAATCTAAAATTAAATAGTTGACACAGCATAGGTTTCTGACACAGAATGAATGTGGTCTAATGAACTTAAAAGTTTGTTTTTGCCTTTTAGCAATTCACTATGCTGTTGAATATTAATCCTCTCAAAAAAATGTTTGAAGAAATTTTCTTTTTATTTATGAAATCTGAAATGAGAAAAATTTAACCCCCCCCCTTTTTTCACATCCCCGTTTCCCTTTTTCCAAAACTGATATCAATTCAAATTTCTAATGGAGTTTGCAACAATAACTACTCTTTTAAATACATCATAAAATATTAAAATGTAAAATAAAGTGCTTGTTATCACTGAATGGTAAAGATTGGTTGGTAGTAAAAGTGAATATACATTGTTTATTGTATAAAACAATAAAAAAAACTTCATCAGCAACATTTTATATTGGCAAATTTCCAATGAAGTTATTTACATAAAGTTATTGGCAAATAAAAATAGAAAATGACATCATAGTCATGTCTGGCAAATGTCCAACATACATTATCTAAAAACATTTTAGATAAGATAAGGAAATAAGATGTAAAAAAAACTGCTTGTTATCACTGAATGGTAAAGATTATTTTAATTTATCAGTTGGTAGTAAAAAGTGAATATACATTGTATATTGTATATAACAAAGATTTAAGTTGATTCTGGACAAAGAAAGATAACTCCAATTAAAAAAAAATCTTGCTATTGCACAATATTTTGCAATTAGATATTTCTTGCTTACTATTCTGGACAAAGAAAGATAACTCTAATTAAAAAAAAATTTGCTATTTCACAATATTGTGCAATTAGATATTTCTTGCCATTGCGCAATACTGTGCAATTGAAAAGACTTGCTATTGCACAATACTTAATATAATAATTTTAGATCCTGATTTGGACCAACTTGAAAACTGGGCCCATAATAAAAAATCTAAGTACATTTTTGGATTCAGCATATCGAAGAACCCCAAGATTTCAATTTTTGTTAAAATCAGACTAAGTTTAATTTTGGACCCTTTGGACTTTAGTGTAGACCAATTTGAAAACAGGACCAAAAATGAAGAATCTACATACACAGTTAGATTTGGTATATCAAAGAACCCCATTTATTCAATTTTTGATGAAATCAAACAAAGTTTAATTTTGGACCCCGATTTGGACCAACTTGAAAACTGGGCCAATAATCAAGAATCAAAGTACATTTTTAGATTCAGCATATCAAAGAACCTAACTGATTCATTTTTTTGTCAAAATCAAACTAAGTTTAATTTTGGACCCTTTGGACTTTAATGTAGACCAATTTGAAAACGGGACCAAAAGTTAAGAATCTACATACACAGTCATGACAGTTAGATTCGGCATATCAAAGAACCCCAATTATTCAATTTTGATGAAATCAAACAAAGTTTAATTTTGGACCCTTTGGGCCCCTTATTCTGTTGGGACCAAAACTCCCATTCAATACCAACCTTCCTTTTATGGTCATAAACCTTGTGTTTAAATTTCATAGATTTCTATTTACTTATACTAACGTTATGGTGCGAAAACCAAGAAAAATGCTTATTTGGGTCCCTTTTTGGCCCCTAATTCCTAAACTGTTGGGACCTAAACTCCCAAAATCAATACCAACCTTCCTTTTGTAGTCATTAACATTGTGTTTAAATTTCATTGATTTCTATTTACTTAAACTAAAGTTATTGTGCGAAAACCAAAAATAATGCTTATTTGGGCCCTTTTTTGGCCCCTAATTCCTAAACTGTTGAAACCAAAACTCCCAAAATCAATCCCAACCGTTCTTTTGTGGTCATAAACCTTGTGTCAAAATTTCATAGATTTCTATTCACTTAAACTAAAGTTATAGTGCGAAAACCAAGAAAATGCTTATTTGGGCCCTTTTTGGCCCGTAATTCCTAAAATGTTGGGACCAAAACTCCCAAAATCAATACCAACCTTCCTTTTGTGGTCATAAACCTTGTGTTAAAATTTCATAGATTTCCATTCACTTTTACTAAAGTTAGAGTGCGAAAACTAAAAGTATTCGGACGACGACGACGACGACGCCGACGACGCCAACGTGATAGCAATATACGACGAAAAATTTTTCAAATTTTGCGGTCGTATAAAAATCAAATGAAAAATAGGGGTAGTCCCTAGGGTCACCCCACACCCTCTTGTGTGTGTTTTGAGAACTTGTAAAAGATTGAGATACCAACACCTAAACCATATTCATTCCTGTTTGTCATTTCAAAAAAGATTGAATGACATACAAGGTCAATCTCATAGGCGACACATATGCATATCACTTTGCTAGACCCTAACACCTGTCATTTTATTCCAAACTGAGACATCATGGACTTGGGGTGAAGGTGGGAGTCATTTACATTTACTATGGACAGGTCAGTCAGACCTCACCATTGATCCCTGTAGTAGTAAACATTTGTCTGATTTGTGTCTCATAACTTTTGTACTGTACAACACAAACTCAGTTTTCTTTCCAGGGAAGCAAGTCCATTCATACTTTTACAAGCTCGTACTAAAGTCAACTTGAACTACTAACAGTCAACTAATACGAACAATTACGATCAACTAGAAGAACTGCAATCATTGCAAATTTGTACCACTGCTGACTCATGAAAGACTCATGACCATTCGTGGTCATGTGCGTTGCTATTGAAAACCTTGATAAAATATGAATTATTTGCCTTAATGATTAATTCATTAAATGAACATAAATGTACAATTATATATGAATGTTTAATGTTTGTTCTTTTAAATCTTTAAAAAAAAAGTTGAATCAACATTGCCACAGTTTTCATAATTAACCGGATTTTTGTGACAAAAAATGTCGGTTATTGATTTGGGGATGTACGGCGGGTGGTCGGGGGCGGCCGGGCGGCACCAAATGTTGTCCGTGCATTTTCTCATAAACCGTGCATCCAAAGCTTTTAAAATTTTAATATGTTGTTACTGACAACAAAATGAAGGTCAAGTTTAAGAATGACGATTTTGACTTTTAACGTTAAGGAGTTATGGTTCTTGAAAGATTGAAAAATGGCGTTTCCAGTCGTGTCCGTGCATTTACGCATGAACTGTTCAACCAAAGCTTCCCAAATTTTAATATGTTGTTACTGACGAAAAAATGGAGGTCAAGTTCAAGAATGACGATTTTGACTTTTACCGTTCAGGAGTTATGGTTCTTGAAAGATTGAAAAATGGCGTTTCCAGTGGTGTCTGTGCATTTACGCATGAACTGTTCAATCAAAACTTCTTAAATTTTAATATGTTGTTACTGATGACAAAATGAAGATGAAGTTCAAGAATGACGATTTTGACTTTTACCTTTCAGGAGTTATGGTTCTTGAAAGATTGAAAAATGGCGTTTCCAGTCGTGTCCGTGCATTTACTCATGAACTGTTCAACCAAAGCTTTTCAAATTTTAATATGTTGTTACTATTGACAAAATGGAGGTCAAGTTCAATAATGTCGATTTTGACTTTTACCGTTCAGGAGTTATGGTTCTTGAAAGATAAAAAAATGGCGTTTCCATTCATGTTGTTGCATTTACACATGAATCTTTCAACCTAAGCTCTTTCAAATTTTAATATGTTGATACTGATGATAAAATGCAGGTCAAATTTGATATTGACGATTTTCACTTTCACCGTTCATCAGTTATGGTTCTTGTGATATTGCCAGGAGACAAATAAATGTTAATAAATCCGGTTTGCTGTCGTTGTGACACTGAGCCTCTTGTTATGTTTGCCTTGGTTTTTGGTTAACTGCCTACAGTGCTTACAGCGCTTTGATTTACAGATAAATTACAGGTGAATAGATATAAGAAGATGTGATATGAGTGCCAATGAGAGAACTCTCCATCCAAGTCATGTTATTTATCATTTAACATTATAGACCTCTCCCATTAGCCACTTGTACAAATGTATGAATTGTCAATCATAACATGTATATAACTGTTGTCCCCTGCTCACAGTGGGGAGGCGGAAGAAGGCCTACAAGATACATACAGACATTTTCCCTGAACGTAACCGTAGTTCTTTAGCCTCTGTCTTTCGGACATCTGCCACATATTTATGCTCGATCTGTGTTTTGACAATAAAATCCTTGGTGACTCTGGCTTTACACAGTTTTATAGTACATTAGTAAGATATGTTGTTATATTTCAGGACACTTATCTTCCGATATGTATGGTCCTTGATGATTAAAGAATTGTCTCCTCGTCTCGTTTCAGTGCGCAATATGTATATCATGTTACAATGAAGTTGCATAAAAATATGAATCAAAATGATCTTAAACATAAATGAAAAACATTTAGAACCAAATTTTACCACTGGTATAGTACATGTACAAGTATTAATTTACCTGTAAATCTAATTAGGCGCAAATAAAAAATCGGCGCAAATGAAAAAATGAAATCGGCGCAAATGAAAGAATGAAAATTTTCAAAATCAGCGCAAATGTCATACGCCCATTCTTTTATGTAGTAAACTTATTTAAATAAATTCAGACCTTCCCTTGTCTGATCACCAGCATGGCTAAAGGTATTACTCCCAGGTGTATTGGCAGGTGACACCTCCAGGTATCCAAGCGATTTCCTGTCGGACTTGCAAGTTCATGCATCATTTCACTTCTGTCAGTGTACACGACCGAAAACTTCAATCTTTCCATTTTCAACTTTCAGGTGCATAGGTAATCATTTGATAATATATACATCTCTGTCCTGCGTGTCCGATAGTGATACACTATAGTCATTACTGTTTATAAATAACATTTCTGGTGTAAAGAATATTATTCATAAAAATTTAAATAATTCCAAAAAAGAGATTTGATAAAATAAAAATTTGCTTACACATTTTTTCCAATGGTAAATTTGGGGAAATGTAAGTACTCGTTGTCAAAAGTGAAGGACAGTTTGAAACATACAAGAAAAATTGATTTAACAAAAATATACGCACTTTACGACCATTCTTTTATACGCCTTGATAGAAAGTTACGGAACTATAGATAGTTGCAATGTGTATATATGTCTCTGTTGCAATTTAAAGTTGTATACATTTTTACATTGAACATAAGAAAGAATAAAATTGAGAATGGAAATGGGGAATGTATCGAAGAGACATCAACCCGACCATAGAAAAAACAACAGCGGAAGGTCACTAACAGGTCTTCAATGTAACGAGAAATTCCCGCTCCTGGCGGTGTCCTTTAGCTGGCCCCTAAACAAATATATACAAGTTCAGTGATAATGAACACCATACTAATTTCCAAATTGTACACAAGAAACTAAAATTTAATGATACAAGACTAACAAAGACCAGAGGCTTCTGGACTTGGGACAGGGGCAAAAAATGCGGCGGGGTTAAACATGTTTATGAGATCTAAACCCTCTCCTATACCTCTAGCCAATGTAGAAAAGTAAACGCACAACAATACGTACATTTAAAATTCAATTCAAGAAAAGTCCGAGTCTGATGTCAAAAGATGTAACCAAAGAAAATAAGCAAAATAACAATTATACATAAATAAACATGCATTTTGCCCCCTCCCTTTTTGGGAAAAACTTGGTTGCTTATATAGGGAATCACTGAACCGTGACTGGAGCGGGCCCCTCTTAGGTCAGTCAGTGGGCCCCCACTTACGAAAATTCCTGGATCCGCCACTGAGTATGTTATCATGGGATGTCGAGGGACTATTGTATACCAAAAGAAGAAGAAGAGAACCAATTTGAATTAAAAACAGGTTGATATTTAACCTGCTCTGGTTCGTCGAAGTAATGGACAAAGTAAATTCACAGATTTCTATTTAAATAAAATTGTTCTCGAAAAAAGGAAGGAATTCGTCATCACAATTGTTGGGTATAATGTATTATAATGTGAACATCGTTCTGAAGTACTGTATGCCAAATTTTCTGTTCCGACATGCATGTTACCAAGAGATGTGAATATTTTCTTGGAAAAGTATTCAGTAACAAAGTTTCAAATTAATATCGGGATTTATTGTCTTTCTTGGTATATTCAGTAACAGCAAAAAGAATAACTTGACTGCTTGTCCGCTAAATAGGGGTGTTCTTGCCAGATAAAAGACTTATAGTTATAAAATTCGAAAAACGTTTAATTTGTATTTTTTGTATTTTTTTTTTATTTCATCACTAGATAGCTGAAATTTATTGGGGAAACTTGCATTTCGGGGCATATTCTTTGCTTCTTAGCTCGAATTAAAGAGTTTATAAACTTTTTCAAATGTTGAATACGCAACAAATGGAAGTTTTTAACGACATTGACTGGCTATACAGCCCTTGCACGGTCGGCTGTTGAATACGCAACCAAATCTCCAAGTATTTATGTTTCTGGTAAAGGCGTTTGATTGGGTATTAGTTTGAGGTAGGCGTGTTTTCGGAAACATTCCTCCAATCAACTGACCTATTTGACATACATGTGTGCGCTGATGCGTGTACACGGGCTATTGTAACGGCACGTGTGACTGTCTCCTCGACTGTCTCACATCGAAATCTGTCGAGCGTGACTAATGTTTATTGTAGAAATTTTTGTCATTTGGTCAAATTATTTGACATACAAGTTTTAAAGGCTAAAACTTAAATTTGCATTTTAAAAGATTATTTTCGGAAATGGTCCCTATTTACTATTCTAAAGTGTTAGAGAAAAAACCAAGACGTTAAAGGAAAGATACATATCAACGGAGAATATAACCTGAGAAAACTATACTAGTCTACTAGGATAATAGTCAAAGATATAAAACATGTATTAATAATAATAATAGTCTTTTATTCAGAAGCAATACAGCTTATAGAATTATATGGCTCTGATATTAACTTTAACGTGTTCTGGAAAAAAAATATATGGGTGCGATTATTTGAATTACCTGATAAAGGCATCTCGATCACTTTTGACAAAATATAATTGCACGAATTTTTAATCGATCGCTGACCTTTATTTCTAGAAGTGACTTGTGACTGTTATAAACATGCATTATGGTTTTAAGTTTACAATGAACACACTATAGTTATACATTTTCCTTTTAAATAGCAAATGGACAATCACTTTTCGGACAGACTTCAAAAATGCTTTAAAATACTATGAGCCTGTATTTGGGTCCCAACCGAGCACAACAAAAAGGGGCGAGTTCAAAATATATGTCCCCATTCAAATGCATTGATCGTCTTAAAAGTTTATGATTCGACGGTTTCCTCCAACAATATGGTTTGATAAATTTCTTTCGAAATTCATTATACTTTTCACATACTAAAATAAAATGATATTCATTTTCAATTACTTGTTTATCACACATATTACAAAATCTCGGATATGTCTCAATATTATAAAATCGACAAGTTTCTATATTCAAACAGTGAGCAGATATATGCGGTATTTACAAATGAATGGTTTTATAAATATAATTTACAGCATGATCTAAATAAAATTGTTGGGGTCAAATACATCTATGCAACATACATTTAGGCGAGTCTTCAAAAATAGTACATTTAACTATTAAAGCTACCGTTTAATCTATCTTTGAATTCAAATTAAAACAAATTCACATTTTTTACATCCTGATGTAACCGTATTTTTAAAGCGTTGTCATCCGTATCAATAAATTGTTTAATAAAATTGAAGTGCATGAGTATTATTAACGTCTAGGATAAGTGTGAGATTTCTCTGTTGATGGGAATAAACAAAATTTAGCTGAATTTGTATTATTTAAATTAATGAAAAGGCAAGCTAGTGTGTGTTTGAAATGATATTGTTGAAATGGATTTATAGCATGAAAAATGTGTGTAACCGATTTTACGTTGACTTGGACTGCGAATTTGAAAAAAGTATATTTGTGAAATCACATTCTACAAGATGACATATTTTGTAAGTACGTTATACTCTATAACCTTTTATTCTAATTATAGTATCTTTGAAATGCATTTTATAGCTGACTATGCGGTATGGGCTTTGCTCATTGTTGACGGCCGTACGGTGACATATAGTTGTTAATGTCTGTGTAATTTTGGTTTCTTGTGGACAGTTGTCTCATTCGCAATCATACCACATCTTCTCTTTATATTTATATAGCTATTACTTGCAACTGCCATGTGTACATGTTCCAGACTCGTGCCGCTGAAAGAGGTCTCCTTTCAAGTTTGAAATTGGTGGAGAGGTCGGGAAAACTATCAGAAATATACTAGTATATGATAAGAAAAATCAGTGAAGTTCCCACTACTCTTTTGGTAAATTGTCTTGCTATTCCCGAGTGTGTTTTAATCAAAGAATTTTCTCTCTATTGACACAATGGTATATAAACTCATCATATATTTTCGCGCGGAAGACGTGCGTTTCGTCTTAAAAAGAAAGACTCATTAGTCACGGCGCCCGAATCAAAAATTCAAAGAAGGCCAAATAAAGTACGAAGTTGAAGAGCATTAAGTACCAACATACCTAAAAGTTTTCCCAATAGATTAGTTCAGGGAAAGCTTGTTCGCGACATAGAACTCTGAGTGGGTCAAGCAATAACTAAATAGATAAAAAAAAAAATAACGAATACAAGATACATAATTGTAGATAAAACAAAACTAGCTGTATGTCATTATAAGTAATAACACGGGCCATGCTTGTAAGAACTGTACGTGTGATAGTGGTTAGCTCGTATAATAAGTCAACTTTCGGTATAGTCAGGGACAATTTTACACCAGGTACGGTGAAATCGAAGACATCCAAAACCTCATCTTCGTTAGCTAAGGGTCACGATCAACGCCCGCTCTCCAGTGTGGATCGTAACCTTTGGCTAGCGAAGATGCCAAAACCTTTGATTTTAAAAACATGGAACTATTTTGTTGCCAAACAGCCAATTATTGTACAACTAAATAATATTTTTGACTCATTGGCATGCATACCACATATGCAATGCACATCTTCTTATATCTATCTTTACGATTACGTCGCTTTTATATACCATAGTCCATATTTAGCAAACGACAGTGTGAATATTTTGTGTATGAGTGACAAATGATTCGATGCCATAATTATCAGCCTTTGGTAGTTGTTAGTGTTTAATACAGGCTTTAATCTTTCAAATTTCTTCCTATATATGTCATGCATCAAATAAAAAGTAGTATTATACAAAGTCATGTGAAAATTAAGGTGATAAAATCAAAGGTAAAGTAGTGATTAAGACCAACGAGTCCGTTGTGTATATGTTCCGAACCATATGAGTATCTGGACCATACGCGTATATAGTAGTGTTGTCAAATCGTACAATTTTGCCTAACCGGTTACTCGGACAATCGTTCGACCGATTAACCGGTTAACCGGTATAGTTCAGATTGGGGTTTGAAAGCCTTATCAATAGTACCCTACACATAGATATAAGATGTAGTATGAGTGTCAATTTGACAACCTTTCATCCAAGTCATAAATTTACGCTTTTAAAATTTAATATTGTCCTTTTGGCATTATACGGCTTGCTTTGATAATTTCTGGCGAGTTTGATCTTTTTAATAATCAGATGCACCGTATCAACTATAGCGTCTGTACCAACTTAAGATTGAAAAATAAAATAAAACTTCTATATCTCGTAGGATTGAATATGTCTGAAACCGATTATCCTTTTCTTTTCTCTTGTTGTCTCCGAAAATAATGTGGAGTGTTTCAATTTGAAATGATTAATTATAAAAAAGAAGATGTGGTATGATTGCCAATGAGACAATTTTCCACAAGAGACCAAAATGACACAGAAATTAACAACTATAAGTCACCGTACGACCTGTTTCTTTGCTTTGTTTGCTTGTTTCTTTAAGCATGTTACTCGTACTATCACGTATTCATTGAGAAAATTCACATTGGTTTGCATTTCACAATTTTTAGTAAGCAATTCGTTTCAAGTAAGACTACGCCTTGCACGACGGAGGTTGCACATTTAGATGTAGGTCTACACCAAAATAGATGAAAAACGAACTTATGAAGTAAATCATAAAATTTAATCGCATTACTATTTAAAGTTACTGTTAAAAAAACATGTAAACTAATTATGTTTCTTTAAGATCCTGCCCAAAGCTGAGAGACAAGTTCTAATTAATTTTATGTTTTTAGGATTAACAATAACAACCAATATACTGGATAATTGATCTGTCTAATTAATTAACACGACGACAATTTTTAAATAAAACATAACTATATTTAATGATTTCTATACAAATATATCAAATCTACCAAAATTGGAAAAAGTCCGGTTAACCGGTTAGCGATTTTGGTATTCGGTATTCGGTCGTTCGAACGGTTAACCGGTTAACCGTTGACAACACTAGTATATAGCGATGAAAACTAAGATCAACTGACTGTGGCATCTATATTTAATGTTTATGTAGCTTTTGAAATATAAAACTAATACATTTTTTTGTAAACAAATTTGTTTTTTAGATAAAGTTTATTGTTTTATTTCTATTGTATATTTGAAAAATACCCATATGGTCCAAATACTCATATGGTCCGGCCCGTTAATAACCAAACGAGTATAATACTCATATGGTCCGACCATACGCGTACGGTCGGACCATATGAGTATGCGCATATGGTCATGACCATACGCGTATGGTCCAAATACTCATGATATGGTCCGGAACATATATACCGCAAAGGATTTCTTAGTACACTAAGAAGAAAGTTTCAGCACTAATGGCTCTCACTAAAACGACGTTTTAAGGCCCCAGGGAACATGGATATAAGAGAATATTAGTATATAATTCATATATATGGTATCAATATATAGCTATAGTAATTGTGAAGTTAAATGACTTTTAAATCAGCGTGTGCCACTCGGCACGTGAACAACAGCTTAATGCAAATTCCCAATCATCACAATAAAAAGGGTGAAACAGCTTGTATGATTGGAGCTTTCAAACTAAATGGTAGACCCAACCCCCAACATAGAAGGGTTCAAATGTTGAGTTGGAGCCGTTAGACTGCTCTATAATTTGATATAATTTGTATCGAAAGCAGTATAGTACACTGCAATGTGAGTATTTGTTAGATCACGCGCGATTATATTTTTTTAAGGAAATGCTTTACGAAATAACTAAGAACAGTTTATTTGTACTCGTAATAAAAAGGAGAAAAGATTGGGCTGCCTCTCTTCAATTTTGTCCAGTTACCAAAGTAAAATCAAATTTAACTTCTTCGACAATGCACATTGTGATATATTGTATATGTCATTCCAACACTTACACTTGTTCTTTTATTTGTGTGTCTATTTAAAGACCATTTTAATTCAAAGCCTGGACTTGCATCCTTCATTCTCTACAAAATTTTATAGAAGATTGGTTAAAAACTGTAATAAAGCAAAGACTGTTAGACCAGTTTCTTCAGAATTGAAATTCATGAATTCAAAATTCGCCAAAAGCTATTAACTACAAAATTTTTAAGAAACACTGGGAATTTGAGGAATATTTTAACATTTTGAACTTTAAAGACGCCGTTGTTCTTTGTCGATTTCGAACGACCAATAACAAATTGCCTATTGAAACAAGAAGATGGCAAAATGTACTGAGAGAAAACCGTGTTTGTCATCTATGTAAAAATTGACAAATTGGTGACGAATATCAAAGGGCACATATTTATCTTTCGTCTGACAGCACGTATACACCGCAGTTATCGTAAATTATATAAACATATAAAAAAAAAAAAAAACATTATTTTTTTAAGACAAAACAGAAAAAAGAACTGATAAGTGCGGGTAATCCATTCGTCTTGCCTCCTTTAGGTTTCGATATTTTAGAAATTAATTATTCTTTTATCTATTATAATACGTGAAAAATACACCGGTGAGTTCCATATATGTCTTTAACTTACAGCTGGTCCTGAAAATAAATGAAATATTTGCCACTGGACTTTAAACAACCAACAATCAATCACACTACAACTTATAGTATATATAGTAGTGAAATACAAAATGTATATTATAATGATACAATTAGCAAAATAAATAGAATACAAATACACACTACTTTATTTAACTGACACAATTTAAAGGAATACTCTCTAAACTATATAAGTAGAGAAGCGAAAAGTTTCTTTTGAATACTAAAAACAAACGACTTCCGAACAGTTCATGTTGTTTTGCTCAATTCAAAAACTTGAAAACATAAGCATGTACATTAAAAACTAACGACCAGACATCACTAATACGTGTATACACAAATTCATTAATTCTTTATTAACGTTTAGCCCTACGGCACCATTCTATTAAGAATGATGATGGGAGTAATTGTAATATATAGTAAGTAAGTAAAAGTAAGTAAATAGTTTATTAAAGGGTCACATATTGATTGACATAAATATAAGCAACATTATATAAATATATATAATAGGCATGTACTTTCTTACGTTACGGATCATTGATTTTGTTACCTGTTGACCCGGTTGATTACTAGCACGTGCCATCGAACTCGACCATTTTAACTAAAACAGATTTTGTTTGAATTAACGCCATATGTATATATACTAAGTACAATATACCTATCATATGGATTAGAAAATAAATATTATAATAGTCCGGCCGATTGGTGCAGATATAGAGCAGAATTGCTCACTTGATGAGGAAAGCATGAAACTTTGCATAGTAGTTCTTGGTTATATACCCTTTGATTTCAGCTATGGACCCACTCTGAAAAATCCAATATGGCTGCCATTTTCAAGATGGCGGAAAAACGGTATAAAATTCAAGATTGTCCTAAAAGTATTCTATATAATTTCGGAAATTAAAGTAATGATTCTTTAAAAATGGACTTCATGTTCTTGAATTTGTTATCAATTAATTCAAAAGTATAAAACAAATAATTTGGGTATTTCTATAACACATAAGTTGCAAATATAGCTGCATATACAAAAACAAATAGTGAAATTCAAAATGTTAATCAATATCATAATGTTACATGTTATTGTAATTGTTCTTTAAACGCTTTCAGTTTTAATGGTTGGAATGAAATAGGTTGAAACGAGTCGATTGACGTTAATATAGGTCGGTTAAATGTGGTGGAATAGTAGGTAACTCATCTGAACTTTGAGGCAGTGCCGAGGGCACCTTGTCTCGTGTCTCTTCAATGCCACGTCTTACGTCACTTATCGCGTTTGCATCTGCCGTACCCACTACATCGTCAAATTATTCTATGTAATCAATAGGTGTACCTTTCTGCAGGCGAATTAGACGATTGCCATCATTTAAAATGGTTAAGGGGCAACTATTTCCTTTTCCAACTACGTGCGTAACCAATTTGCAACATTTCAGCGAGCATGGTCCTAAAATGCACTTCTGGTCAGCACTTTCATTAGTCTTAATGGTAACAGTCATGTTTGAATTTGGTGGAACTGTGATGGTTCGTTTTATGCAAACTAGCTGAGTTAAAATCTCGTTTCCACTATTAACAAATGAAGCATTTATCTCTTTATTGTTAATGGTAATTGTGGGACTACTCAGGTTTATCACTGCGATCAGTGTGTCCAAAATAACTAGCCTACGTATAACATCGTCTGTTAATGGCTCTTTGCACACATCCCATTGTATGTTTACTCTATTAATGTCGAGAGTCGTTCCTTATAATCTTCTCAATAACAAGCTGTTAACCTCATCACGTAGCGTTACGTTCTCCAAATCTCAATTTTCTACCGGAATTAATTTCTCATTTACTAATGTTATCATTGCAGCAGGGTCCACAATCATGCTCACATTCTGGTCATGTGTAGTACCTCGTACTACTAAGCTCTTTCAAATGGTTCGTCTGATGACAATATTGGACGAGGCAGTGGGCCTCTGTTCGATTGTGTGATAAGATAATGTTTCATTGCCAATAGACTTTGGAATCTGAGTTGTCCTACTGGCCCGACCCTTTGCTCCATTGTTGAGGTTACACTTTGATTTGCTCCGTATCCTGATGAAGGTGACCGTTGTCTGAAATATTCGGAATTTCTGGAGTTTGTCCGTGGAGATGCTAACCGTTGTCTTGAGGGACTATATGATCTCTAGCTTAGTGGGGGTGTTACTGATCGATAGGCATTAAGCTTGGATGTACTTCTATCTGCCGATTTACCGCGATTGTATTGCTCAATAGATCTTCCACGTTTATATTGATCATGTGATCTTCCATTGAACTGGTGATCTTCCATGATTTTTTATCAGAAGAACCGAGATTATATTGATCGGCCAATCCAAAATTATGCTGATTAGTTGAAAGCATAACATCAGCTAGTTTTTTGACAAGTTGTGTGAGGTTATGCAACTTATAATCCAAAGGACTGCTCATATTTTCTTTAACGGTGGTCGATGGTCATAATTGGCACTTTTTTATCCATATATCGCCATCTGGTTTGCTTTTGAGGTTTTCGCGTGTTTTAACGCCTTGTTGAATGTTTCTAGGTTCCTCTCTATTACATGCCTTGAAGATTCTTTGTCTTTACATCCTCGACGGAATGTTATGGTTGCAATCTGGTTTGATCGTCTTCCTTGTTGAAGCGCTGCTCCAAATGAATGCTTTTTAAGGCCTTGGAATCATCATCTGTGTTTACCATGCGAGCGTACTCAAAGCCAACATCGGCCTGGCAATCTGGGGCCTACACACATTTTTCCTGATTCCCCATTGTCATCTACCGGCAGTTCGTTCAAATTGGTAAATGAGCGTCTCCCAAGAGATGGATCCTCTTCAATTGAGTTTTTAAATTTGTGGCAGCTGTGGGCTTCGGCTACGGTCCCTTGCTCAAAGATTTTCTTGCCACATGGTATATTCTCTCTCCAGTGAAGAGTCTGAAGAAGAGGTGTTGTCACACTCTTTTTCTTTCCTCTGCCCTTTCCTGGATCGGTCAATGGAGCCAACTTGATGTTATGGGAAGCATATTAGAGCTCCAGAAGCGGACGAGGTTGTCATAATTGGAGTGATAAATGTGGAATTTGCCATTGACTCGACGGGGATGATACCGTAAGTAGGCACTGCATTCAACATTGGAGAAACTTGATAGAATTCATTTGCAGCTAATTGTTTCTGTAATGGTGTGCTGATCTAAACCAAATATTATTGACTCATAGTAAATGGTTAGTGTGCGTAAGAAGACACATAAGCCTTTTGCTGGTATCCTTGATTAGTACTAGAGGTTTATAGTATGTTCTTAAATGGAGATTGTTGTTGAATAATTTGAACTGTCTCATGCAGGGCCAAGGGCCCTGACATAGGACTTTTGACTTAAGGCGAAGACACCTTCAACAGAGTTGGCACGGTTTATGGCACAATTGTGGAAAGACCCACGCATGGATTTTGATGTGTACTTTTGGTAAACTTGCGTTGTACTGGATAAGGTCAAATTTTGGCTTAGATGATGTGTCCATTGCAGAAATATTAACTTCTTTATTTCGATTGTCCACTGATTCATTCACAACAGATGCCAGTTGTTGGAAGGTACCCTGCTGTTCAAATGCACTTTGAAATAGAACTGTGTCTCCTTCCTCAGTTGTTGTCAGCTTGTCCATTCCTCTCACCACAACATTGAATATCTTATTGGTCTGAACATCAATTCCGTCAAGCAATTATTACTAGCCTTGTGGTCTATCCTGTCGTCAGACTGCTGAAGTTGCTGAGATATTGCTTTCACCTGTTTGTTATTGATATTCATTACCTCTTTCTGTTCAGCTTGAAACGTAATGAGACCAACACATATTTTATATATTCGCGCTTCGCTCTGTTTTATATTGCGGTAAATATCAACTGTTCTTTTAGCATTTGATTTCTATCTGTTAAATATTCTTGGTACAATTGTTTAATAGTCATTTCTGAGCTGTCCTCTGTTAAAGCGTCTTCAGCTGTGGGTTTCTCAATATCACCAAGTGATTTAGTTTCTGCCATTTCAATGTTCTTGTCCTTGTTGTCCCCAATTCCTGCCATTTCACTGATATGTGTTTAACTGATTCTCAATTCAGTTTAATGTCTCAAATTGCAAAATATTGCGACCAAGAGATAAGATAGGCACTGAATAATATCTTAAGGCAGATAAATCCCAAATTACAGCTTTTATGTGTGACCCAAGACAACAAATAGTGCAGCTTTTAATGAAAGCTACTACTGCAGCTTTTTATGACAGCTACTACTTTGTGTATGAAATGACAAGCAAGGCAAAATCAGAAAGGACAGAACTGGGACAGATACCAAATGACACTATACATCAATAAAATGCTTATATTCAGGTCAATTCTCAATAATGAATATTTGCTTATTTTTCAAGGCGGCCATTTTGAAAATAGCCGCCATTTTGTATTTTAAAAATAGAACAAAACAAAATCTTGCTAAGTACACCAAGTCATTCAAATATGTTGATTTTTGTGCACCCAGCATCAAATCCACTGTGGTTTGTGCAATACTGGAAAATATTTTAGAACGTACGGCAGCCATCTTGAAATAGGCCGCCATATTGAATTTTGAGGATGGGTCCATAGCTAATATTGCTCAGTACACAAAAATGTACCATGATGCAAAAATTGGTGCTTTCCTCATTATTTGAGCAATTTTTTCACCGATCGGCCGGACTATAAGGATACATCGTTTGACTGAAAATTTCTATACGGTGATACTTTAACACCGTCCCGACAGAGACTGAATGAATGCAGTATGATGATCAGGTTTCGGGATCCGAGAAGTCTTTTTTCGAATTTCCGGATGTCGGGAATATTTTTTTCCAACTTAAATAGAGTAAATCGCACTAAAAAAATAAACATGCAAACAAAATGCAACAGCTTCAACGGTTAACTAGGACATATATCAACATAAAACGAATTAAAGCAAATGTCATACATAAAACAAATTAATTTGCCTCCGCTGCAGTTCTGTGGATCCTTAACTTTTTTAAGTTACGTTTAGGATTTTCCGTTACTAAACTTCAAATACGAAAAACATTTTCACCGGTGTTCACAACATTTTAAGGTTTATGGCGGTTAATTCTCATTTATCCAACTTTTTAAAATTATAAGTAATATAGGTAAAACAAAAGTTGGATAGATGAGATCAAAGGTTATCAAGAACAAAGGGTTTTTCAATTAGAGTTTGGGTTGAATGACAGGTGAAAGATAAGACTGAAAAATATACCTGGATTAAATTTTCTGTAGTATTATTTAGCATAGCATATTAAAATGTGCAACTGACATTTAGTTATTGTAAAGTAAATCATTTGAAAGTATTTTAAAGTTTTTTTCACCATTAATTAAAATGTGAATTGCATGGATAGAAAAAATATCAGTTGCACTTTTATTCATGAAGAGATGTGTCAATGAGATGGAGCTTTTTTTTGGTGTAATAGATCCTCTTCGTTCATTTTCTTCTGTTCTTCTGACCAAATGATCCAAATAAGACAAAATATAAGTGAATACGTTTCACTACACAAAGACTGGAACAAAACAAAATCACATAATATATAATTCTAATAATTTTTCTTATATATATAAACAAAAGCAACAAAGCACAAGGGTTAAAAAACATAGCACAGAAAGATCCATAGCACACACTAAAGGCATGCTCAGTACTAGATCTTCATCCTAGTTTAAGTAGGTAGGATACTGCATCAGTGTAGTGATATACGTTGGATTGTCCTTGCCGTAGTTTATCCTTAAGTTGGGTCAGTCTGTTGTCTATGTAGGTTTAGGGGCGTTTCAAGGATATTTTAAAGAAGGGCCGGAGAAAGAACAAAAATTGGACCTTATTTTTGCCAAAAACATAAAATAAATATGTAATGCACTAATGTAGCTCCTGACTTGGAGCATGTATATTTTATAGTTAAAGTGTCAGGGTCTGACATTTTTTTTTATGCCAAACTTCCTCCATTAAAATATTGTCTATTGTTTGTTAAAATGGTTGGATGGATCTTAACAGCAGAATACCAATAACGAGAAATTCCAATTCATACGGTATAACCATTACTAAACATTTCAATATTCCTAGGCCAGGATTGTCAGAACGAAAGGCGTAATTACGGTTCCCCGGGTAGAGAGTACACGGTGAAGCTTAGAAGCTCCTGGGTTTCATCAAATTATGAAGAAGCTAGACTGATAAATATCTCTTTTTTTAAATTAAAGCAATCATGTCAATGTCTAGTTCCGATAGGTGGTATATGGTACATGAATTAACATGGTGCTTGAAGTTGATGGCAAAATGTAGGTCCGATGATGTTACTTGGTTGCTAACTAATGAATATTGAAACAATATGATACTACTAAAGGCTATCCAGATTGTGAAGTAAAAATGGTATACCAAATACACATGTTACTAGTATAATTGTTAATTAACGCAGAACCTCAAATGAACAAATATTACTGATATGTGGGTTTCTTCTGTATAAACATGATAAATGATGAAACATTTATTTATTATTTTAAATATACTAAATTTTAGTTAAAAATAGTTTACATTTTATGTATGCCTATTTTATATACATGTATATTTTTTAAATAGTATAAAAACATACAGGAACAAATTTACTATCAAATTTTAGAAAGACACCTTACTATTATTAAACAAACAACCCAATAATTAACAAAAATAAAAAAAAAGTTGGCTAAATGAGAATACCTTATTTTAAAAAGTTGGATAAATGAGAAGACACCTTTATGGCATACATTCTGGTGTGTATACAATTAACATACGTCCTTGCATTTAATTACCAATATATATTTATATAAACTAACATTTATTAAAAAATAAACAACATATATAGACGAATAATTTGTTAGTTCATCGACAAAACAAGAAAAGAAATATACTTCAAACAAATCCTAATATTAAAAAAAACATATATACATATTAATCTAAAATGCATTATCGAGTAGAAGGGGCACAACTCGTGTTATCAAACCGGTATACTGAACGGATCTAAACAGGGTCTGAACATTTTGAATGTAATTTGGTGTACATGGTCTGTTTTGGTCTGACACGGTCTTAACGGGTCTAAACAACCCGCTAGACGATTCAGTCTTTTCCGTCTTGACATGTCTTAACGAACTGATTTACCTGATGAGGCTATCAATCTGAACGGCGACTTCACGATCTTAAATATCGTGACGAATTTCTCTAGCGGTAAATCCAGTCCATCAAGATGTGATCAGACCAAAATGACCGTTTCAGACTCAAATCGGGCTACTAGTGTACTGCAATTTATAAAATTGGTACGCAATAGTTATATAAAAACTAAAACAACCAATATACAAAACTCCAAGGAAATCAAAAATCACTAGCAAATATCCAAAACTGTTAGTTTCGCACAGCACACATATTCGGTCTTCAACATGTTCAATGGGTGTAGGCGGCCTGTAGTATCGTTCCGTCTCACAGGCAAGTGGAAGTGAACCAGAGCGAAACAGAGCCATTTTACGTCGCTCAGTTTTGAAAATGTTCAGACGGACATATTGTTCGGTTTTCACACTTTGTTTGTATTGCCTATAACATGTATAAGTTCGTAATTTGTTTCCTTTCTATGATAAATATCGGTCATTAAAAGCTTCCTCGTGCCATTCCGTGTTATATAATACAGTTCATTTTTCGCTAATTGAACGCATTTCAGTTTTTGTAGATACAGATTAATTGTACACAAGATCTCTCACATTTAGCAAATCAACAGTTTTGTGCAATTGAAAAGCCCAGCCCTTTCTATACCTTAAAGTTCATTTTAGTATCTTATTAGTTTCTATGTTGATCAGAGCGTAAAAGTCTACACAAAAGCCTAGAGTTGTTAATTCGCAATAATAATAACGCAATATAACGACTGAATTAAAGATTACTCACGTGTACCTCTCTATAAATACATTTCACACATATAATTTAAACCTGATCCTATCAATTTCAAGGAGAAAGCGATCATACATCAACCTCACAGACAAGAAACTAACTAAATAGAATATGTATTCCTGTTTCATTATGCAATCTGTCTGAAGTAATTTTTACTTGTTTTAAATAAAAGGCTCATAAATAGACGAACACTGTTAAGGAAACCTTTATTGCATTGGTGGAGATTAATGCCTAACTGTTCTTTTAATAGAAGCACTATTATAAAATGATGGTAGGTTTAATTTAATCATAGTTTAGTGAAAACATTCATGTTGTATTAAATATTGAAGCCTCTTGAATCAAGGCCGTTTGTTAATGTATGTGTTGTTTTGAATTGATGTTTTATATAGAATCATGTTGTTTTAAATTTACGTTTTGAAGACTTCTGTTTTATTGTATTTGTATTTACTGCCATGGGTTTATCTTGTTTCTTTTATTTATATTATTTATTGTGAATTCCGAAATAAAATTAAATAAAACTAATACAAAGCCAGCTTCTGTAATGCAAATGTAAAACTTGTATATATACCTCATGGAATTGAGATAAACCGATCACATAATGTAAATGAGAGGTGAAAGATACGAGAGGGACATTGAAACTCTTAAATCGAAAATAAACTAACAACGTCATGACTACAAAAAGAAAAAGACAAACTGACAAACATGGTACACAGAACACAACATAGAAAACTAAAGACTAAGAATATGAACACCACCAAAAACTGGGTTAGGACTTAGGTTCTCTGGAAGGGTATATAGATCCTGCTCCACATGTGGCACAAACAGGAGGCACTAGAAAGACTCACATTTATTCGTAAATTTGTACTTGTATCCCATAGATGACACATTCGCCAATAACTTCTATAATCAGATTGCAGGTATTTTAATGGACATCAACAGTGTTAAATGCAATAACTTATTTGTTCCTGTTATTTTATGAATCACAGCGTATGACAAAAAAAGGTTTACATGGTAACATTAAAAAAAATTACACTGCTGTTAACTAGTTTGCATTGAATTATATAAAGAATCGTGTGTGCTTATACTGGAAAAATAAACTTGGGTTCGTCCTCTACAGGACCAATAAGTCATCATTCTATTTTATATGTAATAAACATTTTGTTTATTTGTAATACTGTAAACCAACTTTTTTCGCGGATACTTTATCTCGCGTTAAGCCATTTCTAGCCCACTATGCGGCGATTTAATTTCGCGATTGTCCAATTCACTTGGTGCAGGTAGATAAAGTAACATCAAATAATGAAATTTTTGCGTTCTTTTTCTATTCACGCGAAAATAAGTTGATAACAGTATGTGAACTAATACTTAATGATTAAACATTCCATGTTTTAATTATATGAGTTTTAAAGATGCAAATGTGTTTGATCTTGGAGTATTTAGTGCCAAAAAATATGCTTTTACACTGTTGTAGAAATATAAAATTCATAACATTAATCCTACACATTTGTACTAAACAACCTTCGGTGAACTGAATCTGTATGAAAAACTTCAAAGCTTTCATTTAGGAGGGTTTGGATTGATGACTAAATTCAAAATGAAAAGGTCATCGGACAAAATAACTATAACAAATTATTGTTGATTGGCCGCTGAAGACTGCCAATCGGGTATGTAATTTTCTCGCTTATTTGAAGACCCATTAGTGGCCTAAATCACTTTTCTGATGTTTCTTTGACATATTCCCCTTTTCTTTTCTTTATTATATTCATATTCAAAAATCGTAACGAAAAGCACAGATACAATTCGGTAGGGGCAAAATGGCAATGCGTCACAAGCTAAAATTGTTACATGTATTTAATTTAATGTACATGTATTGACAACTTACTTAAATGCAAGTGATATATCACAACAGGTGTAAAATCTGCTTTCGACTAGACAGATAATATTCCATAGAATATGTGGTTTTAAATTGTTCCTTTTTTCTTTGCAGTCATGAACTATTATAGTAAAATCAAAATTGAGAATGGAAATGGAGAATGTGTCAAAGAGACAACAACCATACCATAGAAAAAAACAAAAGCAGAAGGTCACTAACAGGTCTTCAATGTAGCGAGAAATTCCCGCACCCGGAGGCATCCTTTAGCTTGTCCCCTCAACAAATATTTACATGAATTAAACAGATTAAAATAGTTCAAAAGATAACATTTTCATTTGAGTAATACACATGTATTACTATACGATATTACTTAAAATAACTTATGAATAGTGTGCCAATTAAATATGATGTATTATTTTTCAATTTTTTAATATTCACAAAAACTAAAATCCTTTCATAACAATTAAATATAAGCTTTCTAATCTATATTTTGAAGAACTTATGATTAATCTATATGACTATTTTTGCTTAGACAAACAAAATAATTTAAATTTTGTCTGCTGGAATAATAACATACGGTGAAAAGCATCTTTTATTACGTTTATAATTTGCCGTTTCAGAATCGAATGCATTCTGGGTAAAATGTTCAAAAGCGTACACCAAAGCGTTTTGATTGGTTTAAAACGTTATAAACAATGGAAATTCAACCAATGACGTAACGTTGTTTTCACTTTGGGGTACGAACAATGACATTACCCATGATGCTCTAGACTCTGAAACGACCAATTAGTTAAAACCAATTTCGAATGTTAATTTGATTATAATCTTGTTGTTGTAAATAGTTATCAAAGGTACCAAGATTATGATTTAGTACACCAGACGCGCGTCTTGTCTACACAAGACTCATCAGTGACTCTCATATCAAAATATTTATGATATATGATATTTATATTGTATGAACTGAGAACATCTTCCCTATCTCTAACACTAGTAGTCTCCGATTTCAATTTTCAACTTAATATTAGGATTGACTAAGTCATTGCTTAGATTTGCGGAGACTCCTTACTGACTATGACACATTATAAACTTCCTGCTCCGAGTAACTTTTTCTGCATTGACCTCGAGGTCAAATCTAACAAGAATTTTAAACGATTTTTTTTATGATTTAATTGATAGAGGATTCCTGCTCACAAGGAACATAGTGAATTCAAAATTGGCAAATTTAGGACATTTGTGTTTATTTTTCAGAAGGCCTTATATAGAATCTGTTTTATTTCGTTTTACCTACTGGCATTCGGCACTGATCAATGTAGTGGACAATTTGAAAATGAAAATTTTGGAGGCCTGAGTCGTCTAGTGGTACTATCTCCAGCTGGAACTCCCATGGGTATGTATATTCATTTGTATTTAAATTATTGAATCGATTGGGATCAATATATTGAATAATAAAACATAGACATCTGTAAAAAATATGCAAATCATGAGACCTGCAACTAATCATTTGATATTAGATTTTAAAATATGATTCACCTTATTGGTTTTACCTTAAAGGCTTGGAAGGTTCGTATTCGCATTGATTCTGAAATCGTATGACGACTGATACCTCCTGAACAGAAATTACAAGAAATTCGACATGTTTACGCTATTAACAACAATACAAGTCCCACTACACTTCAACAACATCCTTGGTATAAGTAGGAAGTATGTATTCTTGGTCCCAACCAAGACTTCAAAATTCCCTGTCCTTCAGACACCAAATTGAATGTTTTGACAGTCCCTATTAAGTACTCTCTTTGTATTAATGTATTTTTTCTGTTAGAATTATATTGTACTTGATCAAATGTTAAGACCATGCCTTTTCTAATAATTATGTTTATGTTTGAAAACCAAAAGACATATAAAAGAGGGACGAACGATACCAAAGAACAATCAAATTCATAAATCGAAAATAAAATGACAAAGCCATGGCTAAAAATGAAAAAGACAAACAGACAAACAATATTACACATGACGTAACTTAGAAACTAAAGAATAAGCACTACGAAAAATATTTATATTATGAGTGGGGAGTCTCTGCAATATATGGCAATCATTTTTTTTTTTTTTTATAAATTGCGACTTAGATGGGGAGTTGCTCGTTGAATATCATATATTCTTTTATCTATTAAGTACAAATCAACCAGTTACTCGAATAGTTTAGAAAAAATACTTTATTATTTCATTTTTCAATCCATATTCTTTCAATTAAGTTTTTAACAAACCTTTCGAGATTTTCTCCCATACAGCAGGTCTTCCCCGGAAGACTCCAACTAAATCAGGTACGATCCTACTGCCTTGATTGTCTTGCTATTTTGATGATGTTGAGTGTGCTTCGACCTATAATTCATTGCTCTAGAGTAAATAAACCAAAATACTTAAATCGTCATTAAAAAAATGAGTTAATATGGGGACGAAGTCCCCAAAAACAGTAGAAAATTCAATTAAAAAATTCGGGAAAATTTCCCGAATTTTTCATTGTACTAATGAACTCAAAATCGTTCAATTTTTTTGTGTCATGTTTTTAAATCCCGGCCTTGCGCAGAAATCTACAATGCACTTCCTTTTTCCAGTCTCGTTAATATGAACCTTTGAGTAAAGTATATATTTATCAGTCTAGTATAAATAGGAAGGAACGCAATAAAAAATTCATTTTTTAAAATGATTCCTTGATAGGAAAAAAAACGTTACCTGATGATAACTTAAATAACGTCACAACTAAAATCCCTAACAACAGAACCAAAATCGAAAACGTTACGGTATTTCCGTTTCTTTTTTTAACAAATATTTAAGTTACAAAAAAAATATTTATACAGATTTCGTCCCCATTTACAGGTAATGCCTGCCTCATATTAATAGTATTTCAATCATCTTACACGGTACGATTTTGATAGCCTTCTTGGTTTCTTTTCAACCCCTTTGCGTCATAGCGTCATGGTGTTTTTTTTCCTGTTTCACCAAAAAGAATCTTAAGGAATAGCTAAATTCAAAAGGTGTGTATTGAAGGTAAATAAATAGAAAGAATTTGTACTAAAATGAAAATATAAGTACTCATAATTATATCTCGTTTTTATGATATTTAGGAATGCCAATGGTTGCATCTCAAATGTCACAAGGAATGCCGATGGCTGCATCTCAAATGTCACAAGGAATGCCGATGGCTGCATCTCAAATGTCACCAGGCATGCCATTAATGATGACCCTAATGACGGTGGAGACGATTTTGATGATTGTGATGACGATAAAGGAAATACAGGATCCGTCTAAATGACATTAAAAAAAAAAAAAACAAAAGAAAAAATAGACTGCTATTAACTGTTTTGCTTTGAATTATCTAAAAATCGTTATTTAAACAGCCTGTGTGTTTATACTGAAAAAAAAACTTGGGTTCGTCCTCTACAGGACCAATAAGTCATTCTATTTTATATGCAATAAGCATTTTGTTTATTTGTAATACTGTAAACCAACTTTTTTTTCGAGTTAAGCCCTTTCTAGCCCGCTTCGCGGCGATTTAATTTCGCGATTCTCCAATTCACTTAGTTTTGGTAGATAAGGAAACATCCAATTTAAAATTTTTGAATGAATGATAAAGGTTGCTTTCATTTTGCAGTTTTGTGAAGTTTTAATTAAAATATTGAATTTTGTTTTGCTAGGTTGACTCAAAATATGAAATGGAGTTGTCTTCCTTTGTTTATGATTTTACATTTGTAGTCCAACCTATTTTTATAACAGATTCATACACCATGCATTACCTATGTGGTTTTTTTTCAAAGCAATTATCATGATGGTATTTAACGTATTGCATATCATCAATAAATTGCATCACATCGACTTGATAGGATACAAATAATGATTCCATCACTGCACTATTTGTTTGAACTATCAAAGGTAGTAATCAACTTTGGAAGATATGTGCTATATAGTTTTGATTAAATTTCATGCAATCTTTACCCCAAAAAATCAACAGATTTAAATGTTGCCTTGGAAGACACGATCATCAGACACAATTTTGAACACGATATCACAGGATGATTGTGGTTTTGTTTAATTTAATAAGACACGTAGCTTCAGATGAGATCATTAATTCGAAAGTTCACAGACAACGACATACCAAAAATGATGAGAAAAGCTCATATGACCATGTGGGCCAAGAGTGTTCATATACACAACGACGGACAAAAAGTGATGAGAAAAGCTCATGTGACATTTAAGGCCAAGAGAGTTCATAGACAACGACGGAAAAAAAGGGATGAGAAAAGCTCATGTGGCATTTTAGGCCAACAGAGTTCATAGACAACGACGGACCCAAAGTAATGAGAAAAGCTCATGTGACCATGTGGGCCAAGAGTGTTCATATACACAACGACGGACCCAAAGTAATGAGAAAAGCTCATGTGACCATGTGGGCCAAGAGTGTTCATATACACAACGACGGACAAAAAGTGATGAGAAAAGCTCATGTGACATTTAAGGCCAAGAGAGTTCATAGACAACGACGGAAAAAAAGGGATGAGAAAAGCTCATGTGGCATTTTAGGCCAACAGAGTTCATAGACAACGACGGACCCAAAGTAATGAGAAAAGCTCATGTGACCATGTGGGCCAAGAGTGTTCATATACACAACGACGGACAAAAAGTGATGAGAAAAGCTCATGTGACATTTAAGGCCAAGAGAGTTCATAGACAACGACGGAAAAAAAGGGATGAGAAAAGCTCATGTGGCATTTTAGGCCAACAGAGTTCATAGACAACGACGGACCCAAAGTAATGAGAAAAGCTCATGTGACCATGTTGGCCAAGAGTGTTCATATACACAACGACGGACAAAAAGTGATGAGAAAAGCTCATGTGACATTTAAGGCCAAGAGAGTTCATAGACAACGACGGAAAAAAAGGGATGAGAAAAGCTCATGTGGCATTTTAGGCCAACAGAGTTCATAGACAACGACGGACCCAAAGTAATGAGAAAAGCTCATGTGACATTTTAGGCCAAGAGAGTTCATACATAGACAACGACGGACACAAAGTGATGATAAAAGCGCATGTGACATTTTTGGCCAAGAGCATCCATTAAAACATATACTGTTCACCATACTGTTTACGACATTAGTGACATATATATATATATATATATATATATATATAGAGTCTATACGAATCTACCAACCAGTAAACTTAATAGGTATTGGATCATCAAAATTGACAATACTACACAAACAGGAAAAATTATATGAGTCTGAAAGATTGTGTAACAATACCGATAAATAGATGGAAAACAAAACACTAAAAAGTGTTGAAATTTATAATTTATATCATCTGTTCAGTTTTTCCATCTTTGTGCAATGATATTCAACACTTTTTAGTGTTTTGTTTTCCATCTATTTATCGGTATTGTTACACAATCTTTCAGACTCATATATATATATATATATATATATATATATATATATATATATATATATATATATATATATATATATATATATATATATATATATATATATATATATATATATATATATATATACGCAGATCCATGGATGTATGACTGCAGTTAAATGTATAATTAAGAATGATAACAAACATTTACTTCAAACATGTTTGACGTATAAAAGTATTTCAAACATGGTCGTGATGTTTTTGAAGTTTTTATAGTGGTCATGGTTTACAACGTATTTCTCTGTTGTCACAAGCACCATATTCGCTATGTTTTATTAGACAATGTTAGAAACACAGAGCTTTAGTTAAAATATTGTTTTGTTTGAAAGTAAGTTTATTATATATGGAGAATAAAAAGAAGAACCAAATAATATATTAAACTTCAAGGGGGGTATGTTTTTATGCTATTTGATTTTTTTCGTCAACGGCTTGACACATCATGAATTTGTTTTAGTATCAAACCAATTCATTGTTTACCTTCATAGTCAAAACAGAATATTTTGTTTTTAATGTAATTTTCTATATTCAACCACTAGCAGTGACTACATGTAACAAGAGCCAGGACATTATTTTTTAATGATTTAGACAAATGAGGATATTCACGAGACAGCAATCCCTTGTATTACATATATTTAAAACAGAAAATTTATTTGAAATATATTTATATCCAGGGCGTATCTACTGCGACAAATACTTACAATAAAACTAAAACAAGAGCTTTATCATAAATCATGAATACAGATTTGTAAGTACCCCAGCCAAAGTCCTTCGCCAACTGTGCGTACACTAAGAACACTATACCAGGACTAGAACACCGTGTGTCATACTTTGCCCCTTCCTGTAAACAAAAATGTGTGTATGTGTATACAAATTGAAACCTTTGAAATTATGGATTTTCCATAATAATGGTAATATAACAGAATATTGTTGCAGATCGTCGCCATATTTAAACAACATCTAATAATGATTAGGACATAAAGTTAAGTGTATTTATTTATTAGTTGACAAAAATCAATCAAACATTTCACTGCTTATAAAAGATATAATACGTACATGAATGTATGGACTTGTCTTAGTCGTAGTTCTCCTCTTATATGTGATGCATTTCCGTCAGGTTTAGTAAATAACCTGGGTTTGTTTTTTCTTTCAACCGATTTATGAATTTCGAACAGCGATATACATGATATACTACTGTTGCCTTTATGTACACTGTCATCTCGGGACCTTTTATAGATAACTATCCGGTATGACTTTGCTTATTGTTGAAGGCCGTAAGGTGACCTATAGTTGTTAATTTCTATGTTATTTTGGTCTCTTGTGGAAAGATGTTTTATTGGTAACTTACTACATATTTTTTTTTATATTCCCCTTTTTCGAGTTTGCTTTGGAGTTTTTGTAATTTTGTAATACTTATTGATAATATTTCCCCTTTCGTACGCATATTGTTTAGTTTTTTTATTGTTAAAAATCAATCAGTGTAAAAATGATAGCAAATATTGATAATTTCATGGCATACGACACTTGTAAATAAAATTAATTAATCAGTAGCTGGTATATACGAAGCCGTATATTTTAAGTTACCAAAAACACGTGGCCTTAATTATTTTTTGCATTAAAAAGTGGTCAAACAAGAAAAAGGATAACTGTGGATTCATTAATGTTCGTAAATATCATCCTTTCATGGTTTGAGGAGAACTTGTATATTCGTGGATATTTAATTTCGTGGTTGTAGCAAAGTCAGCATTCATTTCTTTCAGAGAATGTGTTATTCGTTGAACATCTAATTTCGTGGTTCTCTCGTACATATGAATGTCACGAAAATTGATATCCAACGAATATTAATGAATCCACAGTTTGTATAAGTTTGAAGAAGAACGGTAGTATTACATTTTCTCAGCATTATGTTGGTTTTTGTGTATCAAAGGCAGGCAAAAGAGGTCCAATTAAGAGCGCTGTGATTGGATATAATGGTACGCTATTTTTTTTTTATTTATCTATAAATGGTTGCAGTGTGCATATTTGCAATATACCTTTTGAAACCTACTGTGGATTCATTTATTTTCGTGTGTACCAATTTTCGTGGTTTTAGGAAAATTTACATTTTCATTGAAATTTAATTTCGTGGTTTTGGCAAAGTCTACACTCATTCCTTTAGAAAATGTGTTATTCGTTGAACATTTGAATTCGTGGTTCTCCTGTACCAACGAAATCCACGAAAATTGGTATCCAACGAATATTAATGAATCCACAGTATTGAAATACTTTCTAGAGAATCATTCGAAAAGACTTCCAAAATTTCATAAATTTGGTGTAAAATGACGGTGGGCATGGATAACATAAACAAGCTCCGTTGGAAGTTGGTCTATTTCTATTCCATCGTGGTTCCCCTGTAACATTCTATTTCTTTTTCATCGTGGTTCCCCTGTTACAATCTATTGTTTTTCCATCGTGGTACCATTGTATTGCTATTCTGGCGTTGTACCGTTGTTACAATCTATAGTGTTTATGGCTCATATTTTAAATGTATCATGCCGATTCATCAAAATACATTGAGAAGAAATGTTTGTACATCATCGATTTAGCGTATAACTATAAAATCATAAATCGTACTGAACAGTCAAATCACTACTTAGATTGTATCATTATAGAATATTACACACTACATAATATACTACACAATTTACGGCCATTACACTGTGGTACCCCTGTTACACTATATTGCTATTTCATCGAGGTACCTCTGTTAAAATCTAGCGATAATCCATTGTGATTCACCTGTTACAATATGTTGCTATTCCACTGTGGTTCCCATGTAACAAAATATATTCTAGTGTGTAATCCCTGTTGCAATCTTTTGCTATTAATTACATCGTGGTACCACTGTTAAAATATATTGCTATTCCAGCGTTGTACCACTGTTACAATCTATAGTGTTAATGGCTCATGTTTTCTACTCAGAACGTATCATTTTAGGATATTAGACCATATTTAATATAGTACACAATTTACGGCTATTACACTGTGGTACCCTGTACAATATATTGCTATTCCATCGAGGTACATGTACCTCTGTTAAAATATAACGATATTCCATTGTGGTTCTCCTGTAACAATAGTTTGCTATTCTAGCGTAGTACTAATGATACATTCTACTGCTATTCTATCGTGATACCCCTGTGACAATCTTTAGCTTTTCCATCATGGTACTTCTGTTAAAATTTAACGAATTTTCAGACTAGTTCCCCGGTACAATGTATTTGTTGTCAACATAATGGAATTTATTGCGACTGTCATGCAAGTGAGAGGTGACGCTTGCTATAAAACTAGTTATGACAGTTGTTATCTATTAGTTTGGTATGTGTAATCTTTTGATTTTGCCATTTGATAGGGGACTTACATTTTTACTTTAACAAGCAGTTTGGTAATTTTTTTTTCAATTTTTTAAAATAATAAAATTGGGAATGAAAATGGGGAATGTTAAGAGAGCGATGTTTACGATTGTTATAAATTTTTTTATCTGGATTGAATTAGGAAAAAATAACTGACAACTAATTATCTATAACATACCGTTCATATAAACACAATAAAATGATAAAATAATTCTATTAATTTTCTTGAACGAAAACAACCTCGGTTGGAGCTGTTGTTTTTCAAGGGTTTATGTGGAGGTCGATGTACAGTAAAGAAAACAACATCTGTCCGTTCTTTTGGATCTTCAAGGGTTCACACATAGGACAAAGACTATATGTCCCAGATCACGATAGTTTCATCAGTTCGTTTTATTTATTTCAGAAAACACGCTTGGTGTGAAGTATCAAGGTAAATCATTATTTCTTTTAAGTGCCAGTCTGCCTAAGAATCAGGCAGTGGTGAAAACATGACAAACAAAACCCACCCAATTTGACATTAATTTCAGTTCATAATATGTATTAATGCACGAAAGTAAAATACATTTCCATTTTCTGTTCTGGTAATAGAAGATACAATTTGGTTGAAATGCACTAGAAATTAACGAATAAGGGGAGATAACTCTGTAATTTGATGTCATTCTTACCAATTTTCTAACCAAGTTATTTGATATTACCAGATACACACAACCAAAAGACTAATACTGTTTTAACTCAGTATTAAAAAGCATGATTAGCTCGGTGTTTTTTTTAATCATGTTTTAATTTTTACCTTAATTGCCTGATTCTTACAAAGACTGGCACTTAAGTTGGTAGAACATTGAATCTCTATAATTAAGAAAAATCAGTTATCTTATGTAATTAAAATACAACGGGAAATTAATATCTTTTTATGGAATGGTAGTACACCGGAGTTAAATCGGAAATTAATCAAAAGTGTCTTTGCAAGGAGGACTGTAAGTCCCAAATGTTGAAGCACAGCTGTTATCCTTTCGTATAATGTGGTTAAACAGATTTTTGTAAGAACATGACTATAAATGAAAACCTGTTTCTTAAGCATTCTTCTCCCTTTTTGAATTAGAGGATTTATGAGTTTGAATTTTTAAATTTAAAAGCACCTTTTTTTTCATATAAGAGTGTTATCTGCTTGGAAACATTTCAAGGATATGTGCGTCCCGTTAAATGCATTTCATGTTAGAAAATAATGTATTTGATTCAATACGTTTATCAAAGTTGACAGTATTTCTTAAAGATCTTGGTACATGAAAGGCATAAGGTTCATTAATGATATTGTAAATGGTAAAGGCAAATGTTTGTCTCATGACGCTATTAACAAAAAAAGATAAGCTGATTTTACTTTTGTAGACATTCTACCTATTAAACTTGCTTTACCTCTTGACCGGAAAGATTTGTTACTATAACACATGGAATGGTGTTTGATAATAAAAAAAATGATTAATTTAGTAAATTATTCGCTAAAGATGTATATTCACATTTTATCGATCGGGGAAGAGTGTTTTTCCTATTCCACAACAAAGGTGTGAAGAACGTTTTAATATAGAAATTAATGACGAAAAGTGGAACAGTATTTATTCAATAGCTTTTATTTTGTTTAAATGTTCTACAGAAAGCAAACTACAAGCTTTCAAATTGAAAGTGTTACACATAATAGTCTTACATAATTAACTGCTAAAGAGGTACAAAAATTAAAACAACACGAAATGATACAACAAAATGTGCATGCAAGATTTGAATATAAAATACATCTGTCTACACAATATTCCTTTAATGGATGTCAAAGGTCTATTTTATCAAACATAGCATGTGTTAAACTTGTTATCTTGATAGAAATTCTATTTTTTTGTAACAAACCTTTATAAGGAAAATCCTTGAACTTTTTAAAGAAACAAATAATTCTGAAATCATTACACGATTAGACCTTCCTTGTGATTGAATATGAAGATGATCTTGTAACCTTTGTCCCGGATGAATTTGCATGGATTTATCTGAGACAGGCACGTAAGAAAATGGACTTCAATGTTCCTACTGACAAGTGTGTATCATTAAATTGTATTTTACAAGATTTGTCATGCCATTGAAATTATCAATAAATAAAATGAACTTGTTTTATTATAACCAAAACATATTTTTTCCTGTTTAGATAAAAAAAAAAAGGAATTCAAATCATATAATTTTCGCTGCTGCAGCGCTTCTTCCTTGATTTTTATGTGTGACGTCTTGACGTTGAGTTATTTTGGACTGGAACAGCTTGAATCTAAATCTGAATTTAGCAAGACTTTTAATATTGACCGGCAATACACAAATCAATGGAAAAATAGGGCCAATATACTTGAAATTAAAAAACAAGGCTTTAGATATATATATATGTCACCTCCTTGTATACCAACATACCTCATGATGACGGAATACAATCGTGTAGGGAAATATGGGACTCTCGCAACACTTTAGAACCACCAACCGAATGTTTAGTCCAGCTGCTTACTCTGGTCCTTAAATGCAACAATTTTACCTTTAATGGTGATAATTACCTTCAAATAAACGGGACAGCGATGGGGACGAAAATGGCACCGTCTTACGCCAATATTTTCATGGGCAAATTAGAGAAACATATTATTTCATCATCTTTATCCAAACCTCTGTCTTGGTTCCGTTTCATCGATGATGTTGACATGAAATGGATCGAATCCCAACAAAAATTGGATGCTTTTATCAGACATGCAAACAACGCCCACCAGTCAATTAAATTTACATATGAAATATCCGACTCTAAGATATCTTTCTTAGACACAACTACATCTATAAAGGACGGTGTCATATCAATAGACCTCTACTGTAAACCTACATATAAACATCAGTACCTTTCTCCCCAAAGCTGTCACCCCAAACACTGTACAAAAAGTATCCCGTACAGTCAAGCTCTCAGAGGAAAGCGGATTTGCTCCTCTGAGGAGGCTGTCACTCAGCGGTTACAGGAACTTCGCGGATTATTAATCAAACGAGGTTATACGAAATGGGACATAGATAAGGGGTTTGCGCGTGCTAACAATAATAGCCGCAAAGACCTGTTACAGTACAAAAAGAAGAGGCGCAGCAAAATAGTTCCATTTGTGTTAACATACAATCCCGCCTTTTCAAACCTTTCACGTTTGATCCGTGCCAATTGGCAAAGTATTGCCAATCACCCAAAATTATCCAAAATCTTTCCCGATCCTCCTGTCTTAGCTTTTCGGAGACCAGCAAGTCTAAAAGACTTATTTGTAAAAGCTGCCGTCTCCTCCAATAAAAGCTGTCCAACTACAGGATGTTGCAAGTCGTGTGGTAACAAACGATGTCTGACTTGCCAACAAATAGTGAATACTCAAACATTTACTTGCCACTCCACTGGATCTGTGTACACAATATTTTGTAATGTAACTTGCAAAACCCAGAATGTTGTATACATTCTTCAGTGTCGATGTGGCATGCAGTATGTTGGCGAGACAGAACAGCCATTCAACAAACGCATGAATGGTCATCGTAGCGACTACACATGCAAGCCCGACCTCCCCGTAAGTCGTCATTTAAGATCACATGGGCACGCCCAAGCTGATCTTAAAAAACTTACCATCACTATCATAGATCACAACGAGGATTGGTCAAAGGCCGACAGACTTGCTCGGGAAAGTTTTTGGATAAGAAAGCTGAGGTCAGTTTCCCCAGAGGGCATTATTGAAAAAACATAGAAGAGTCACTCATTTTTCCTACCATCACTAATTTCCTGCCATCACTTGTGGCCAGTTACTACGGCTTCCGTACTGGACCCTTACACTTTTCAGGAATTTTTGAATTATATTAGTTTTGATTACAGTTGGCAAGGATGTGAAAGTACGCAGCCACGTTCTATTACTTAACCTTAGAAAACATTTATTACTCAATTTTCTTATCATCAAATTACTATATTTTTGGGATGTTTAAATATTACGCAGTCTCTGATACTACTGCCTTACCGTTGTCATATTTTAAATATCATACCAGTTTAAATCGGTCAGGACTGTTTATTGGGACTGTATTTCCACGCAGTTGTTTAACATCTCAACTGTCAACACCTTTGGGAATTGAGAGTTGTGCCAGTTCACATCGTAAATAACTTTTTTTTATTTTTGGCATATTTTCGTCTGGCGTACTAAATTATAATCCTGGTACCTTTGATAACTATTTGTAGTATTTGCGGTGTGTTTGGAAATTTTAAAATTGTTCCAGCGTTCGCTTAAATTGTATAAATCAAGATTTTGATAGAGTCTTAATTTGAATTGACATGATTCATTTTTCATCGTGCAATTACCGAAGAAGGATATCTGTTATCCGAAATATCTAACATATTGTTCGTTTTATTGTGTTTTTGGTGATGTTGTATTTTTTTAGACGTGTTATATATTAAATTATGTAGTGTACTGCATCATGTTTATATGATCCATCGCCCCGTAAGATTTATCGTTGACTATTTATTCAGTCATTTTATATATATATATATATATATATATATATATATATATATATATATATATATATATATATATATATATATATATATATATATACAACTCGTCTAAACATCAACCCAACAATGTTAGATCTGTAAATTTGCTTTCGCAAATATTTGGTTCTTCCCTCGTCGGGATTCCAACCCATGCTACTGTGATATCGTGACACCAAATCGCCTGCACTGCAGCCGTCCCGCTAGACCACACGACCACCTGGGCTCTCAAAAAAAGAGCATTCGGTGGGCATGTGTTACCTTTCCACGTCAGTTTTAATCTAGCGGCGTACTACAGTACATGATATATAAGGCATGAAGATGTTATTTTTACAGATCAGCTAAATTATCTATAGTAAAGGATCCTACAAATTAATGTAAGATACAGTCACAGAAAATAATTATATTCATAAGTACGTCTGAGACAGTGACAACCCTACAACAGATGTATCCATCGGATCGCCATCAATGATGGTGATACATGGCTGTGTACATAATGTATATACAACTCGTCTAAACATCAACCCAACAATGTTAGATCTGTAAATTTGCTTTCGCAAATATTTGGTTCTTCCCTCGCCGGGATTCGAACCCATGCTACTGTGATATCGTGACACCAAATCGCCTGCAATGCAGCCGTCCCGATAGACCACACGACCACCTGGGCTCTCAAAAAAAGAGCATTCGGTGGGCATGTGTTACCTTTCCTTGTCAGTTTTAATCTAACGGCGTACTACAGTACATGATATATAAGGCATGAAGATGTTATTGTTACAGATCAGCTAAATTATCTATAGTAAAGGATTCTACAAATTAATGTAAGATACAGTCACAGAAAATAATTATATTCATAAGTACGTCTGAGTCAGTGACAACCCTACAACATATGTATCCATCGGATCGCCATCAATATAAATTATGAATAGGTGCAGGCGATTTGGTGTCACGATATCACAGTAGCATGGGTTCGAATCCCGGCGAGGGAAGAACCACAAATTTGCGAAAGCAAATTTACAGATCTAACATTGTTGGGTTGATGTTTAGACAAGTTGTATATATATATATATATATATATATATATATATATATATATATATATATATATATATATATATACTTGAAATAACATCTGACACACGGGATCATAATAACCAATGAAAAAAGTAGAATGCTACACCATATGTAATATTATGTAGTATGGAGAATGTAATTAATGTGCTATAGGCAATATGGAGAATGTATATATGGTATTACATGCAACATGGATAATGTAAATATTGTATAATATGTACATTTGTAATATGGAGAATTTAAATTTTTCAGCACCATGTTAAATTTTTGTCACGTGATTGTAATTACCCTCAGCATTTACCATGTATCGAACGCAGGACGTAAGTTCTCTTTTAAATATTATATATATATATATGAATTTCACATTGCAAAATTTGCCCACAATGCATTTAAATAACCAACACTTACTTGAATTTTTAATGTTGAGGTTAATGTGCTATTATTGTGAAAAGCAGTTCAGATGCAAAAAAGTAAAATCACAAAAATACTGAACCTCGAGGAAAATTCAAACGGAAAGTCATTAATCAAATTGCAAAATCATGTGACAAAACACTTCAAACGAATGGACAACAACTTCTACAGTTTCGTTTTTAGTAATGTTTTCAGTGGCTTAGGCATATATATTAATCATAACATGTACGAATGCATCCATTTGATTATTTTTCAAACCAAATATATTTTCTTTAAAGGTTAGCGAGACACACTTATTCAAATATTTGTGCGTGTCTCAGTATAATTTTTTAATATATGGTGATCAGTACGATATTTTACGTTTGAAGTTAGATTCAAAACAAACCGGACATAGTTTTATAATATAGTTAATTGTTAATACCTATAGGTATTGAAATGTGCCTTGTTATTAAATGCAATATCAGTATTTAGTTCAAATATATAATCGTATATCAATCCTAATTCTATCTTATTCATTCTAATGTAACGTCATTTTTCATTTTTTGATGATCTGTTTTACAAATTTAAATGACGTTATTTATTCATCATTTTTCACAGTTTCAAATATGACATCTCTTGGCGTTGAGGTTTTACTTATTCGGATGTGTCTACTTTTGTGTTTCACATGTCTGGTTATGTAAATGTATTTCAGTTGTTTCCTGTAATTAGTTAATACTTCAGTTTTATCATGTACATCTTTTGAATAGTCATCTTATAAAATTTACTGTTTGCAAAAGTATACATTATTCTAAATAATATGCTATGGTTACTAACAGAAAACCCTTGCCGTTTTTGACACAAATTTTTTGATCGTTTGGTCCTCGATGCTGTTAAAGTTTTCGGCTTTCAAACCTTTGTATCTAGGCGTCACTGGTAGGTCTTTTGTCGACAAAATGCACTTCTTGCGTATTAAAATTTTGAACGTGTTGCCTTTTGTTGGCTGTTGTTTGTGTGATTCTTTGTCAATTGTGTTCTCCAATTTATTTATATTGTAGTTCTGTGTTATCATTTTGATGTTATATTTCACATGGCCATAAAGTGCGAAGTTTGGCATGCCACAAAACCAGGTTCAACCCACCATTTTTTTCCTTAAAAATGCACTGTACCAATTCAGAAATATGGCCATTATTATATTATAGTTCGTTTCTGTGTGTATTACATTATAACGTTGAGTAGTTTGTTTTCTCTTATTTTTTAGTGTAAATTCACATTGCGTTTAGACGTGTCACGGTACTTGTCTTTCCCAAATTCATGTATTTGGTTTTGATGATATATATACAAACATATATATATAATATATGTGATATTTGTTATTTTCGTGGGATTTTGTTTATGTGTGTTACATTTTAGTTTTATGTCGTTGCTCTCCCCTTATGTTTGATGCGTTTCCCTTGGTTTTTAGTTTGTTACCCCGATTTGGTTTTTTGTCCATGGATTTATGAGTTTTGAACAGCGGTATACTACTGTTGCCCTTATTATTCACACTTTATTACTAATTTTCTGTTTTACTTTATTGTCGTACGAAACAGATTTAGATTTTAAGCATGCAAATTATCATGCTTTCTCACTCTCCATGACACTATTTTCTCAAAGTGCAATAATGCTTAGTCAGAAATACCAAAATTCGCATGACATTTATATTTCATAATATACAACTGGACTTTTAAGAACTCACCCGTCAGTGTATGGCCTACAAGGGAAGATGCAGCAGCAAAAAATGCTCATCATGTGCTAGCGTGTTCGGATCTGGGTGGACGGAAAAAGGGAAATGTTGTAGGAACAAACCATGTTGCGTATGTAAGTATACTTATTTGAGGTCATCTTGTTGCTTAGAACATTAAGAAACTGAGTGATATGACGCTTACCATGTCAGTGTTCCTGCGCAAGTTCCTGTATTTCAACACACTTTGATGTAAACTCCAATGCTTGACTTGTGTTATACCAGACATATCTTTTACCATTAGATGCTTGTATTGACGTTGTCTCTTTAATTATGATTTAGCAAGTTGTTTAAAATGTGTATGTTAATGTGACGTCCAATGCGCTATTACAGTCATGTTTAATTGACGTTAAAACACAAACTTCTAGAATATGAGTAAATTCGTATGTTAATATGAACAATTTCTTCAAAATTTTAGCAGACGAAATAAATAAAAACGTTACAATGAAATATCAGATTTATTTTTGTTTTTTTATTGATTTTGATATTTCATAAACGTTATCGTTTTCTCTGAAAATTATGTCAAAGCACTGTGAGAAAATTTTGCTGTAACGCACCTTTATTATGTCGCATCGGACATATGTCTTTAGAAGGACTGTTTCTCTCTAATTATGAATGGCAGAAATAATTAAACATGTTTATTCCCTTTACGTAGACACATTTCGAATTTTATTTTATAATGTTGAGATCTTTGATTTCTAGTTCAGTGTGAAGATATTCAATCTATCGAACGTTAAATGAATCCTGGCATCACTGTCAAAATGAGAGCAATTTCTAACAAGAACACTACAAAACTCTGAAAGAGCATTCTTGTATGCGTGACACATCTTTTGGACCATTGATCGAAAACAAATGTTACGATATAAAAAACTTTTAGGAACTTAACAAATACATTTTTTATTCAAATGCAATAAAATATTTGTCCCTATCTTACTGTTTAAGGAAAATAATGAGTTCCTTTCCACCATAACAGATCATTAAGCGATGCAAGTTAACATCCTACGATTATAGACTTTAATCAACTAACGTAGCGCCGATTGTCTCTAGTTGAGTTGTCTTTTAACATGTGTTAACTGTAAACTGATTTTGATATTTCGTTCTTATTTTGTACTGTTATACCACTGTCCCAGGTTAAATGTAGGAATTGGATCCCTCTAACATATTTAGCCCCGCCATATTATTAATGTATGTGCCTATCCCAAGTCAGGAGCGTATAATTCAGTGGTTGTCATTTGTGTATGTCTTACATATTTGGTTTTCGGTCATGTTTTTTTTATGTATATAGGTCGTTAATTTTTTCCTTTGAATTGTTTCACACTGTCATTTTGGGGCCTTTTATGGCTGACTATGCGGTATGTGCTTTGGACATTGTTGAAGGCCTAACGAGGTGACATATAGTTATTAATTTCTGTGTCATTTTGGTCTCTTGTGGAGAGTTGTCTCATTGGCAATCATACCACATCTTCTTTTTTTATATAAACAGTTAAGTTGTATTATTAGTTCTTTTGTTTGTTGGTTATAACTTGTAAACTGCAAATATTCTTGTAGTTCAGTGTGAAGATATTCCACCCAACAATCTAATAAATGGTACTGTCACTGTAACGGAAAGAACTATTGGCTCAACGGCAAATTTTACCTGTGATGCAGGACATTTACTTGTTGGAAACGAAACTATAACATGTTCATCCTCAGGATGGAATGGGAATATACCACTATGTCGCTGTAAGTACAAAAACTTTTTTTAAATTTTTAATTTGAATACTCTTAAACTTTGTACGTGTTTGGCATTATATCTATTTTGATATGAGCGTCACTAACGAGTCTTAGTTAGACGAACATCGCATCTGGCGTACTAAATTATTATCTTGGTACCATTGATAACTATTTAGTTAAGTTTTAAGATATTCAATCTATCCAATGTTAAATTATCCTGGCATCACTGTCAAAATGAAGCAATTTATAACAAGAACCCTACAAAACTCTGAAAAAGCATTCTGTTATGCTTGACACATCTTTTGGCCAATTCATCGAAACAAATGATACGTTAAAAAAAAACTTTCGTGGAATTAACAAATAAATTGTTTATTCAAATAAAATAAAATGTTTGTCACTATCTTACTTGTTTAGGAAAGTAATTAGTTCCTTTCCACTATAACAGATCATTGAGCGATGCAAGTTAAAATATTACAATTATAGTCTTTAATCAACCAACGTAGCGCCGATTGTCTGTCCTGGATTTGTCTTTTAACATGTGTTAAAAAAGGAACTATTCCGTTTGATAAGTTGAGCATTTGTAAACTGATTTGTATAGTTCGTTCATATGTTGTACTGTTATACCACTGTCCCAGGTTAGATGGAGGGTTGGGATCCCGCTAACATACTTAGCCCCGTCATATTATGAATGTATGTGCCTGTCCAAAATCAGGAGCGTATAATTTAGTGGTTGTTGTTGGTTTATGTGTTACATATTTGGTTTTCGTTCATTTTTTTAATGTGAATAAGGTCGTTAGTTTTTTCGTTTGCATTGTTTTACACTGTCCTTTTAGGGCCTTTTATAGCTGACTATGCAGTATGTAATTTGTATATTGCTGAAGGCCGTACGCGGTGCCTATAGTTGTTAATTTCTGTGTCATTTTGGTCTCTTGTGGAAAGTTGTCTTATTGGCAATCATACCACATCTCCTTTTTTATATAAAAAGTTAAGTTGTATTATTTGTTCTTTTGTTTGTTGGTAATAACTTGTAAACTGCAGATATTTTTGTAGTTCAGTGTGAAGATATTCCACCCAACAATCTAACAAATGGTGCTGTCACTGTAACGGAAAGATCAATTGGTTCAACGGCAAATTTTACCTGTGATGCAGGACATTCACTGATTGGAAACGAAACTATTACATGTTCATCCTCAGGATGGAATGGGAATATACCACAATGTCGCTGTAAGTACAAAACTTTTTTGAACTTTGAATTTTAATGCTCTTAAACTTTGTACGTGTTTGGCATTATATCTATTTTGATATGAGCGTCACTGATGAGTCTTATGTAGACGAACATCGCATCTGGCGTACTACATAATAATCCTGGTACCATTGATAACTATTTAGTTCAGTTTGAAGATATTCAATCTATCCAACGTTAAATGAATCCTTGCATTACTGTCAAAATGAAGCAATTTATAACAAAAACCCTTCAAAACTTTGAAAGAGCATTCTGTTATGCTTGACATATCTTTTGGCATTTTCGGTTATTTTTGTATGTAAATAAGGCCGTTAGTTTTCTCGTTTGAATCGTTGTACATGTCATTTTTGGGCCTTTTATAGCTGACTATGCGGTATGTGCTTTGCGCATTGTTGAAGGCGGTATGCGGTGAACTATAGTTGTTAATTTCTGTGTCATCATGGTATCTTGTGGAGAGTTGTCTCATTGGTAATCATACCACATCTTCTTTTTATATAAACAGTTTAGTTGTATTATTAGTTTTTTTGTTTGTTGGTAATAACTTGTAAACTGCAGATATTCTTGCAGTTCAGTGTGAAGATATTTCACCCGACAATCTAACAAATGGTGCTGTGACTGTAACGGAAAGAATTATTGGCTCAACGGCATATTTTACATGTGATGCAGGACATTCACTTGTTTGAAACAAACTATAACATGTGCATCTCAGGATGAAATGGGAATATTCCACAATGTCGCTGTTGAAAAAAAACCATTACGTCTGTTTCCTTTTAAATGTTGGATATTACTGTAACAACACACAAAAATAGTATTACAAGGTTAAACTATCACAACAACACATTATGCAATTGTTATATTATTGAAATTTGTTATTTATTTTATTTACTTATGTATTTTTGACATATACCTCTTCAACGGTTTTGGTACTTATACATTTCGGATTTCAAATGTTTGGCATTGAGCTTTCCTGATGAAGGTGAATCCAGAAAAAGCGCTTAGGACGCAAGAAATTATCAAACGTGTTGTTTTCGATTATTTTTATGTTATACAATATTTATTGTTGATTACGTCCTAGTAAACATGCGATCACATTGTCAAGTTAGTGTGAATATATTCTATCCGAACGAATACGAAATAGGATGATCACTGGAACAGAAAGACATGTTGACGCTATTTTGATCCAATAAAGGCAAACTAATAACTTGGAAACCAGTCGATACTAAAACATTGAGAACAATATTAAGAGCAATAAATACCTTCCAACGTGAAATGTATACTGGCATTATTGCGATCGGATGAAAAGCAAACGAACTAACCCTACAAAACACAATGATAAGCGTGGTATTTTTTATGAGTTATTATACTTATATAATTAATGCTCTATGGACGGGTTGTTGTCGCTTTGACACATTTCCCATTTCCTTTCTCAATTTTTCTTTGTTTATACAAAACATTGAATCATAAACAAATATTGGTAGTTTTCATATCTTAGACTGACTTGTATCACAAAATTATGTGTCCGCATCAACCAAAACCGACTATATTTGCACTTAAAAATCAACGTAGTCGTATAATAAATGCATACTAAAGTCAGTAGTTAGGGATGGTTTGAATTTAAACAAACAAAAATAATAACGGCTGCATTTAACACTGACATGACTGATTTATTTAATTTATAATGAAAAGTATTAGAAGTTCTTTTTTGCAATAGTGCACTATTAATTTATTATATCGATTGATTGATTTAGTTTGTATCCAAGCGTCCAGAGGCAATTTGTTTATTCATGTTTAGAACAAGTATTTTTTTTTTGGACGACCTTAATGTCATAAATATAAATCGTTACGGATAGGTCTGTCTACATTCACGATTGATATGCACACACCACCTAATCAATATCCCTATATATACACTGTACAATTTATGATTGAACATTTGGCAAAACATAATCTTAAATCATGTAAGTCCAATGCAAACAAGGTGACTTATTACGTTAAAAAATCAATGTATTATGGAAGAGACTGCTAAAACTGGGGAACGAAGCAACGAAAACCATGATGTTTATATCCAATCATATACAAATACTTTTCCCGATGTGTTGTATAACACATCTATCCGCCTCGATTTTTGTACATGTAACTTTTTAAAAGGAAAAATAGCAAATTTGCTACTCAATAGAATTAATGAAACTGATTGTTTGTAATTAATAAAATGTACTATTTCGAATTTAAACGTTGTTTTGAATTGTTCTGGTTTGAAACCAATATACCTAAAATATTAAGATAAAAGCCGTTTTAATAAAACAAATGTGCATGTGAGCACGATGTGTATTTCTAAATTTACACAATCAGTTAACGCGAAAAGTAAACGGGCGTTTATTTTCAAGTACACGCAAAAATACAGTTGTTAAATCTGTAGTAAACGCTCGTTTACTTTAAAGTGCAAGTAAAAATCAACTTGTGAAATCTGAAGTAAACGCCCGTTTACTGCTGACTAAACAGACACAGAGTAAACTCGCGTTTACTCGGGAAGACATTAGAAATTTCCATTTTGACCAAGTTAACGTTTTTATAGAAAACGCGCGTTTCTAGTAAACGCGGAAATTGAAGTGAACTAACGGAATATGTGCACGCGGCGTTGACTTGCACTTACTCTATGTACAGCTTGGTCTGCACCTAACTGTAGTTGCTTCGAAACGAAAAAAAAATATAAGCTCCTGTGACACTATATACAGCTTTTGAGTTGAACAAGTTAAAAGATGATGAGTAAAACCCATGGCTATTTTAAATTTGTATACGGCTTATGTCAATGTTGATATTTATATGTTTGTTGTACATCTAGTATGGTGTATAATACGAATGATAAAAACTGTAAGAACCACAAGAATGCGTCTGCACGTGTCAGATCCTGCTTGTCCCAAATAAAACAATTCCTGAAAAAAACATGAAAAAAATAAGTATTTTTCAACTTGAACAACCTTTCATAATCTATAAGGTATGCCAGTTGACAGAAACGATCATTAAAACAGTTAATATTGTTTTGATAATTTTAGTATATATTTTATGTCCTGAGACGAGAGTCGACTTCGGTGGATCAAAGTACATATTCAGCTGTAATAAAGCAACTTGGTCTGATTCGGAGGTATATAATATTTTGATATAAAAATTTGACTATTTGCGACATAAACATGGTTTTTTTTACAATATAACTGGATTGGTCTTTAAATAGAGTATTATAAATTTATGAATATATGAATTTGTATTATTAGAAAAAACCGAGGAGAAAAAAGGCGCTCCGAACGGAAAACAAATTTACTAAAAAAAATAAGCTAATTAATGATGTTTGACTCTTTACCAGGGTTATAAGTACAGTGATGTCTCTCCGGCAAAACTATCATGGAAAACATACTTAAGCTGTACAAGACCTTACTGAATGTTTGATTCCGTAATGCATGTCAGCTTTATACCTATTTTATTCCTTTTAACGATTTCGATTGATGGACGAATCTTTTTTGGACGGATGCTAGTCGTGTGTAAACAATGTTAAGCGTGGTATGTGTGATGAATTTTTAAACTAATTTTGATTCTTGTAGAAAAACTGCATTGCCAGGGGTGGACACTTGACTTCTATTGGAACTGGTGACGAAAACACTTTTATTTTGGACGTTCTCAAATTAATGAAGGACATTAGAAAATTAACCAGTAGGTAACTTAGCAATTGTTTCAAGTTTATCGATTTGCTTCGCAACGATTAATATGGTTTCACAGATAACAGAGAAATATTGTATACGTGCCTGTCCCAAGTTAGGGGCTTATAGTTCAAAACTAGTTATATATGATTTCGTAAATTGTTCTGTTATAAATAAGTCATTAATTGTATCAATTGATTTATTTCCTATTGTCATGACTAGGCTCTTTATAACCCATTAAACAGTATTGCGGTTTCTCATTGTTGAAGTGCTATACGGTTTGCTAACATTAACTTCATTTGTACTTTTGTGGATAGTTGTCTCATTGCAATCATACCATATCTCCTTATGCATGGTGTTAATTAGATATTAAGGCTTTACATTCATACCACATGATATATTCTTGATGACATTGGGTTATTCAAAGGAACATTCTTACTTATTATGTTGATCTCATTATTTTAAGCAATTTCCTGGATTGGCCTTACATACAATAACGATAAAAAGTCATATAAGTGGTTGTCTGGTGAACCACTTAACAACAGTAACTGGAATCAAGGACCACCACAGCAACCAGATACTCTAAATTTCAGGAATAGACCCGGCGCATACTGTGCTTTAATAGATCAATCTTTACACTGGAGGGACGAATTTTGTTCATCTAAATTACGCGCTATTTGTGAAATTCGGTAAGTAGCATTGCACACCATTTATTTCGTTTGAAATGTAAACAGCGGAAAATAGATGGAAATTATTAAACAACATTCCGAAGACATAAAAGAACCGAGCAAAAAACAATTAGAACAGCTTTTTATCTTTTATAAAATATAGTATTGTGAAAGATTTTAACGTTTTTGCGGAATCATATAGAGTGATTACACTCACCATAGGTTCCAGGATTTTGTGCTTCGTCTGTATGCCTTTTGTGTTGTTTTTGGGGTTTTTTTTTTGGGGGGGGGGGATTATGAAACAATGTTGGCTGCTGTACCCGTATTTAAGACAGTTGTATATGTTGTGTCTGTATGTTCGTTCGAATGCCGTTGCCAATATGGTAGCATTTAGATGTCATGCTAGATATAATCAAGTTTACACCACATTTAGGAAAATGTCTGTACCGAGTCAGGAATATTTCTTGTGTTTGAGCTTTTAATTTTGTTTTATAATGAGGGACTTTCTGATTTGAATTTTCCGAGGAGTTCAGTTTTTTTGTGATTTTATTGTTTACTCTGTTGACATATATATCATAACGAAAAAATGTGGTATGATTGACAATTAGACAACTCTCCAAAATGAAACAGAAATTAAAAACTATAGGTCACCGTATGGTCTTCAACAATGATCAAAGCTTATATTTCATAGTCAGCTGTGGAAGGCACAGAAATGACAAATGTTAAACAATTTAAACGAGAAACTTAACTGTACTTATACATCTTTAAATTTCAAATGTTTGGCTTTTAGCGTTCCTGATGAAGGTAAATCCAGAAAAGCGCTTCGGACGCAAGAAATTATTAAACGTGTTGATTTCATTTTTTTGACTGCCTAATTTGTGTACACTAAAAAGCATGTTACACACAAACAAACGACGACCACTGAACTACAGGCTCCTGATTTGGGACAGGCACATACATAGAGAACAAGGCTGGTTTAGCGGGATCCCACCTCTCTTTAAACAGTGACGATAGTTTTACAGTACAACAGAAGAACGAACTATACAAATAAAAAAAAGGCTGAATGTTTATTTTCATTATGGATATTAACATTTGTAAACTACAGTTGCCTTTTATTTACCCTGTAACGATCCTATGACGGGAACACATCTGGTCAAACATAGCTATTAGGTTATCCATAAGTAGTAGTTATGAGAAATGCTGTCGACATTTAGCTAACTGTTAAAGCGTATATGTTATCTAATTAAAGAAACCAGAAAACAGATTCCAACTTCCGATCATATATATGTATACACATGATATAATACGTGTTCAATACACTGATTAGAAGATTTTTGGTATACATAAACAACAATCCGACTCACACACGTATTGCAGTATTGATTTATTGTCGTAAAACATCTTTATTTAGATAGAAGCAGGAAACAACGATACAGCTTTACAATTATATAAACAGTTTCATTTTTGCTTCCTTAAAACAAATATTTACATCATATCTGTTATTTATTATACTCCCTTTTGTAGATAGCCATAATATGTAAGAGAGCTATATACATTATCTGAGGAGGACACGCTATTTGCAAAATATAAGTTATCTGAGAAAGATATGTTATTTGCATTTCTAATAAAAACATTCAGCCTTTTTTGAGAGACTAAATACAAAGCGTGTTTTGTTTCATAGTTGCATATGTCATTGATATAATAACTTTCATTGGGAATGATAGAAGGTCAGGGATAAATAAATACGTTATCACGTATGGAGAAACATGACAATAATGACCCTAAAGAAATGAGACATAGATAATCTGAATTTCTTATATATTTCATCACCTTGCAATTATAGAGAAATTATAAATTGTTCGTTGGTCATTGTCCCATGAAACCCGCAATACAACTGCTTTCACATGTGCAAGAATAAAGTCATGAACCTTTCAAATCAGGTGTTGCCGTTTGTTGCTTCATATCATTTTTGGACTTCTTTCGTTGTTTAGAAAATCTGTAAGGCTTTTTCTTCTCTTGTTTGAATTGTTGAACATAACATATTTCGAGCCTTTAGTAAACTTCTATTCAATATATTCTCTTGTGTCATGTGTGAAGTGATGTTTCATTGGCAATTTCTTAGTACTCAACACCTTCTTATTTAATATTTCTCATGTCAGTACCAAATTTAGACCACTGATATGATGATACATTCGGGAACTCAAACTCCAGCAGCAGGGGTGTTGACCAATTACTCATCAACGAAAATAACACCTTTATCATAATAATGTCACTTTTCGTAGAGCGTTTCTACATTAACGTTCATCAGCAACATTTTAATCAAAACTTTCAGAAACTAGGGATGTATTAATCCATCTTTATGGAAGAAACTATAAAACCAAAAAAGACATACAAAGATGCCAAATATTGCGAAAAATATATGTTTATTTTGGATTATGTCCGGTTGAACATGTTATCGTATTTGCTCTGAATTTTTGGAGCACAGTTTTTAGACTTATAACATTTCCTGCAATTCGGAATGTCTATGAAATGAAATCAGATTTTGGAAACGGCAAGTGTTAAAAAAGATGCAAACGAATAAGAGATAAAAATAGACAAATTGTTTGACCTAAAGTCGAAAGTGATTGACTTAAATAGGATCTGCTTACCTTTCGGGAGCACATGAAAATAGTTTTCATGTCTAAAATTAACTTATCCCACTACGTGCTGTATATGGTTTGTTATTTCAGTACAAATGCTGTAAATCTGCCTGCGGTTATACTAAGTCTGACACATCAGGTTCTCCTGGTACAGCAATTTATTTGCCATTAATACATTTTTTTGAAATGAGTGTTAAAGCAACGGAAATAGTCTTGATTGTGTAAAATATATGCATATTTGGGTTTTGTAGTCGTATAACATATCCGGGAGTATCACAATGTATATAACGAAAAACAGACCGTATGTATGTGTTCCGTTTTGACAACCCTGCTCTCAACTGTATGTGCAAGAGAAGCCTTACAATAGTCATTATCTAGATTATATACCGTCGACAAAATAAGAAGGATTCTTAGTCCTGTATATCGCATCAAAGTTTAATATGGGTAAAGGTTTCAATACACCCTGTAACCGTTGAGAATGTGATTTAAAACACAGTAACAAATTTCGAAATAAACTCAAGAAATTATTGTCCATACATAATACTGAAATTTCATGATGAATGCACAAATAAATTGTTGCAGTGTATGAAATATACAAATCACGTTGGAAGTAATGGATCATATGTTTTTTTTAAGAGTCTGATGTTAAAATAATAAAATTCATTTCATTTTTTTTAATTTGGTTGTTATTTTAAGAATAAGCCGATGTGGTTTGATTGCCAATTGATGTGAGCAAATTATAGACAACCGTTGGGCCATTAATAATGATAAAACCCCATACCATATGGTTGATTCAAAGGAATGAGAAAAAGGAAATTATAAAATATTTCAAGTGAAAAAACTTATGGCTTAATTCTTAACAAAAGAATATACGAACAAATTAGACATTTGGGAGAATACTAAATGTGTTTGTGAGTGCCTACCCCTTCTCTAACTTTAGACTTTGGTGTAGCAGCATAAAGTGAAAACAAACTATAAAGATCAGTTCAAAAGGTTCAATTTATCAAATTGAAACAGAACAGAAAACACTACAATGCCTAAGAAATAATATTTAAATGACTGACATTCTTTTTTATAATTGTCTCACCATTGTCCACAATAAAAGATATACTGAATAGAGTATTACTTTTTTATGTTTTACTGGATTTGTTACTTCTACAATGACATGTCACACAAAAACAACCTTGTGTTAATATTGCACATTGGTACCGTGAATAGTACTACCACTTAATGGCTACTTCTACTGGTGGAATGTAAGTATCACATTGGTACTGTGAATGGTACTACCACTTAATGGCTACTTCTGCTGATGAAATGTTATTATCAGAGGTTATCACCAGTCAGGAATAACAGCAGCATTTCGGTTTAAGCAAGACAATAGGGATACAGTTAAACTGAAAATTGCTGTTATTACAATTTGTGAATTATTTGAAATGAGCAATACTATATCTTCGTTATGAAAAGCGTGTTTTCCTTCCCCGGATGTGATCTGTTCGCAAATTGCAATTACTCGAGAGAAAAAAAACTCCAAAATTAAAGCAACACGTTGAGCAACAAACAAAGAACAAGGTATGATAAGGGCTTTTTTTGTCCCTCTCTCCAAATAAGTTTATATTGATATGAATGATGGTCTTAGAATAGACACTTGAAAAAATAATGATTTTATTATGTTCCGGTGAAAGGAAGGTTGCCAAGCAACGGTTTTTATTAAGAATGAAAATTATCACATATTAATTGCTTTATCAGTTTTAATTTAAATATTTGCAAGTAATATTGTTTGTCCAAGAACAACTTGAAGTCACAAATCACAATACCCTTTGATTTTGTTTATAATATGCTTGAAAACAACCTTGGCAACAGAAATGCTGCCTAGCAATGGTTAAAAAATTGGTACTTGCCCTTCTTAAGTATGAATTAAGCAGTACATGTTTGAAAATTTTTCTTTTCATTTGATGTTTCATTCCAATATTTTTTCATATACATCTTTTTTTATTCTTTACAAATTTCGTATTGAGCATAGCAACACAAGTGTTGCTTAACGACAGCAAAACATGTTTAAATTAAAGCTAACTCAAAATAATTTGTCATTTTATTGAACAAATTAAATCATGCAATAATAGGTTCTTTATATTGTTTGGGTATGAACTTAGTTATTTTTTAGGAATATATAGTTACTTCCTATTACGGTGTTACACTATAATATAAACATCTTAATTATCATTATTTTTTTTGGACGAATTCTATATCGAGCATAGAATCCCACATCTTGCGTAGCAACAGCAAACATTTTTTTGAATTGTAAACCACTAGAACACCTTTGTTTCAATGTAAAAGTAGTTTCATGAAAACAATAATATATAGGATTTAATAATATGAGATGAGTTTGAAAAGTTTTTAAAGATACTAAACAGTTAATAGAATGGAAGAGACGTGACATGTTCCAATAGTCCACCTTTACAATGTATAAACCGGTTTAGTAATAATTTATAAAAATGAAAGTACAATAAGGTCGATCACGAGTGCACATGTAGTTTTCCTAAAGAGGTGTAATACCTTCATTGATTGTCCCCTATTAGTCTTTGTTTAACAGCTCAAATCTATGGTAGATTTTTGTTTTCTCCAAATCAATGACAGATCTGGAGGAGAAAGTAACATATAACGGCACAATTGAATAACGCCATATAACATCTTCGCCGCCACTAACGATGGCTTTGTTTAATTGGCAATTTTAAAACAAATATACAGTTTTTTCCTTGATTGCAACCAAATAAATACTTTGCATGTAAAAAGTTTGATCCTTTCCAGTGATACAGTGAAAATTTCACACTACATTTCATTGCATATAAGAGAGTAACTATCACCGAACGTAAACAACCAAATTGTTGCACTGTAATTTACTGGTTACCTGCTTTGATAACTTTGTAACCTTTACTTTCCAAAATATTGTATAAGAACATCAAATCAAAAAGGAATGAAACTTTCAGACACCCAAATTACATGTTTATGACTCAGACAAATTCAATTGCATTCAAAAGCAGGGTGCATTCTCTCCACCAGTCAAATGCAAGGGAATATTTCTTTAGACCTTCTTTCGTATAAAACCGGATGTGACGTACCATGATTTGGTGGTGTAACACGTTAAGTAGTAATAAGTTGTCTTTCTAAAATTGACAGTAGATTTGTTCATGTATGTTTTTATATTACTGAAAAATATATATGTATGACTCAAATCTATGACGGGTTCCAAATATATGGCAGATTCCTACAAACGATACAAACGCAAAACAGCTCAAATCTATGGTAGATTTTTGTTTTCTCCAAATCAATGACAGATCTGGAGGAGAAAGTAACATATAACGGCACAATTGAATAACGCCATATAACATCTTCGCCGCCACTAACGATGGCGGAACCCATATATTTGAACACCATTATAGTTGTAGCTATTTTCCTGAAAAATTGATGTTGGTTAAAATGAAAATGAGACCGACTATTCCGAATAGGGACAATATGTACTGTACCGGTCAATACCCGCGATGAATAAGGGCACCGTTCTTTTTTCAGTATCACATATTTTTTAATTGGAGTCTTGGCTGGCAAAGATTATTAAGTGAAAGATCAAATTATCGGATACACAATTGATTTAAATTCACATCAAACATATACCATACACAGATGAAAAAAAAAGTTTATTTTTTACAGAGCACATCATTTCATCTTGAAGTTTTAATGTATATACATGATATAAATTTATAATTTATGATTTTTTTTGGTTGACCATAATGGAATGTTTATTTTACAAATGTTTAAAGACATGTTTCCCTTGTCGTATGTTTCATCTTTTTTTAAAACAAGTGACCCATTCGTCGAAAATGTACTGCATTGATTTCCATTTACAAAAAAAAAAATGCCATAGATTTGGAAACAATAAAAATTCGCCTTAGATCAGAAAACTCCTAATCTTGCCATAGATTAGAACTTTAAAAAATCTGCCATAGATTTAAGATGGCGTGGCGCCAAATTTACCATATATTAGGAATCTGCCATAGATTGGGAACCCACCATAGAGTTGAGTCCTACATATATAAAAAAGCGATACTTTGTTACAAATGTACATTTTATTTTCAAAAAGAATTTTGTCTGTTTTAAATAATAAATAAATGTTTTGTCATTTATACAAAAGAACCCACAACTCCTGGTAGTTTTTTTTTCTTTTGCAATTTGCATCAAGTCATATGTCATTATGTTTTCTCCTATAAATCGTCCTTGAACAAAGCGAGTTTGATCAAGATCATTCAAATATCCCAATACTTGTTTAAATCGATTAGCAATGACCCTCGATGCAATTTTTTAAGAAGTATTAAGGAGAGCAATTGGCCTCCAGTTTTTAAGGAACTGTCGTGCTTTTTCTCCTTTTTAAAATGCCTTCACCAATTCCGGAATATGACAGTTCTTGTCCATTCGTTTTTGATGGGTTTTGTATTTGAATTTTGTCATGTCATTATGGACTTTCCGAATTGATTTTTCTCTAAATTCAGTAAATTGTGTTTTTTTCAGGTATACATGTAATTATACCATGTCTCTCTCTAATGGAGAGTTGACCTTTTTCAAAACCAATTTTTCCCCCAAAAAAGCTTTAAAAAATTTAGCTGTAAAACCTGATGATCCTTGTCTTTTATGATTTTTTCATTGTTGCCCCGATTTTGTTTTTTGTCCATGGATTTATGAGTTTTGAACAGCGGTATACTACTGTTGCCTTTATTTTCATTGCTTTTAAAACATATAATGCCTCAGATTGGACCCTCTAGATCACCTGACTCCTCATTTGTTAAAGTTGTGTTTATCGAAAACAGTATCAAATTCGTAATCTTTTCTGTATTTTTTTTGGAGTACAACTCTTGATAACAAAATTTAACTTCTTTCAGAATATCGTTTTTGATTTTGAATCATTTTGCCATCATCTGTTTGTCCTTTAGGGATAATTTTATTCGTAAAATTTCTAGATTCAAAATTACAAAAAAATATTACTAGGTTTTGACCTTCTGAGATCCATATTGCCATGGATCTTAGTACACTTCCTCTTGATTTTTGTCCTCAAATGTCTTGAAGCTCTTGTGTTTTTTTCTCCTCAAGACTCTGGATGTAAGTATTGCTATTAATATTTTCTTTTGCCCTTTGAATCTCTTTTTTTCAGATTTTCTACTTTGTCCTACTCTTTACTTTTTCGTTGGAAGTAAGTATTGCTATTAATATTTCTGTGTAGTGTTATATAGACTGTCGTTTTATTTTATCATAATGTTACTAGATTTTATCATTTTCCTTTGTTATCCACTTTGATCTTATTATCATAAAATTCAAATAACCAGTACATTGAATACTGTACTTTAATAGAAACTAGTATTAATGGTTAACATTTACCCGTCAAACTCTAGCAAAATGAAAATGATACTTTCCAATCACGTCACAATAAATAAAAAAGTAAATGTCCTTTTCTTCCAACCTGTAAAAGCCTTTTCTTATGTAGACAATAGCTATGGTATACTAACTGACACTAACAATAAATAAATAATATAAAATAATGCAACGGAACAAAAGAACGGCCCAAAGAAATCAAAGTTTGCAAATAAGCGTTGATCACCATAAGAGTGCATAAATAAAAATATTGTATAAATGTAAAATTTGAAACAGATTGTATTGACGAAAACATTTGTCTATACACTCATGTCTTTAATTGATTTAGTGCATAATGTATGTAATTATTACATAATAGAAAGTGCGCACTTCGACAGCAGTTGCATGTTGCAATTTAAGATCAATTTCTTATCAAGTACTGTGATTTGCTTTCAGTTACAGACTAATTTCTCGACCAAGGAAGACACAGGTTTGTATGATTTGGTCAAACTTTCTGTATTCTGGGTGTTCTTCGTGTACATGAACATTTTGTTTCAGTTATTAAGTAAAGGGAAATAGTGTAAAATGCCATTAAATATATATCATGTATTTTCGTTTGATATACGAACGAAGAAATTTTATTGTTGCCTTCAAAATTTAACCGAAGAAAATAAATAATGTATGACACCCATTTCAACGACATCGTTTTGCTATTACTAGTATCCAATATATTTATTTGTGTTTGAGCTAGCTATAGGATCGTATGAATTGTTCCACGATTTCCTTTAAAGAGTGATAAAACTTGCGATCATGTCAATTTACTGCTATTTCATTATTTTAATAGTTTTCACATTACTAACCATCTTAGTATGAATATATGGCATGTTTAATAAAAAACGATTTATAATTTCCCTGTATTCAACCCTTAATTCAGTGTTTAATAATGGTCGTTTTTTTTTTTAGACAAACGGTCAGATTTAAAAAAAAAATAGTAAAAAAGTTGAGCTTGATCTTGATAAACTCACTTCGTCTATCTTATAACTGTGATTTGATGATTAGCAATAACATATAATCCCAATAAATCACTATTAAATAGTGTACAAATTTTCTGTTCGGTATAGAAACGTTCTTCTACAACATTCCAGTGTTAAATTATATATAATGGGAACCTTTATAAAACAGTTTTAAGAACTAAGTACAGGTGACTCATAATCATTTAAACTTCATGCTTTTTTCGAATATTAAGTTAATTAAGGTAAATTGAAATGAAACTTGGAGTTTCAAACACAAGTGTACAGCTGTGACGTATCAGAAAAAATCAGTGTAGTAAAAATTCAAATATAGCTCCTAGCAGATCAAATGAGTTCATGTTTTTCCACGACTGCATAACAATGGACTATTTGAAATAAACATAAGTAAAACTTACACATCAAAACTTTACTCTTATCATTAAAAGAGGGACGAAAGATACCAAAGTGACAGTCAAACTCATAAATCGAAAATAAACTGACAACGCAATGGCTTAAAATGAAAAAAAAAGACAAACAGATAAACAACAGTACACACGACACAACACAGAAGACTAAAGAATAATCAGCATAAACCCCACCAAAAACTAGAGGTGATGTCAGGTGCTCCGGAAGAATAAGCAGATCCTGATCCGTATATGGCACCCGTCGTGTTGCTTATGTGATAAAAATACGGTAAATAGTATAATCTGGTAGGTCACATTCATGAAAGAGAAGGATATTGTAGTTACGACGTAAACAACATATCCGATATCATTTGTGAAACGGTAATTCCGCAACGGTCAACCAACTCATGATGGCGTCCGTAAAATTAACGAAGAGATGATTTCAACTTCACCATTTGTAACTCTTGGTAAAAGATATGAAATACAATTATTTACAAGTATTTTATCTATAAACTATTAAGTGACGTGTTCTTCTTCTAATGGTTTAGATAACATCTCTTTTTATTTACACCGAATTAATTAAAATAAAAAACAGGTGATAATTTTTACCTGAACACTTGTGCTTTGTTTGGACAATTTTCACTGTAACACTTGCGCCTTGTTTTGATATGTTTTACCCTAATACTTGTGTCTTGTTCTGAAATATTTAACGGTAATTAATATATAATTAAATGTACCTTTTGAGATTCCTTTCTAGAGTTACATTGATAACTTCGTATTTTTTCAGTCATAGAACGGTTTGATCTTATTATCCTATATGCACATCTTTCTTAAACAAAAGACTATATTGAGTCTTTATATTTGGATTTGTCTGTGTCGTAAGGTTGTTGTCACCTATTATTCAGAACTAAACAATGAATTTTTGTATAGATTATCGCCACCTCCAGACCTTTCCCGTCCAACTCTATACCTTTATTACAAGGCTGCGTTCCATTTGACCGTTTAGAAGTATTACTATGCCACTTCGTATGGTTAAACACGTCGTATATCCGATGCCTGGTGTACCTAAACCCCCAATAACCAGTTAAAAGCACTTTTGATAGGGAAATATGATCTATGCACACAAGTTAAAGAATTATAATATATAATAGTGCAACATTTTCCAATAATTCGCATGGCTGATGTTTACACATTTTTGCAATTTTTATTTTGACAATCTTATATCAAAAAAGGAGTTTTTAAAATAACAAAACCTATCTTAAAAATGTAAATGAAACGGTCGAATCAAGTTGAATACTTATTACAGCTAGTATATCAGTTGTAAAAACAAGGCAAATTTGTTCACACGGACAGGACCCATTCCACCCCTTTAATATATGAGTTTTGGCACTAATCACTACACACTGTTGATTATCAAATGTCTCCATTGATGTCTCAGTGGCAGCTATGTCATGTATATTCACGACGAGAAGCAAAGTGGATCAACATGAGGCAAATGCTAATGGTTTTGTAATGATTTGATTCGGCTAAATATGGAATTTAGAAATATAAAAAATATAAGGAAATGAGTGTAGCATTTGTTCTGTGTATTCTAAATAACATATAAACACAATTGAAGCTCACTTAAAAATAAGTTCTAGCTTCTATTAAAGGAACGCCAAAAATTTACAGTCAAGAATGACCACTCTTAAAAAATTGTATATTTTGTTGACTGTTTTTCCAGGATCCTTTTATGAAACCATTGACTCTGAAAAGGGTATGTCTGATACGTCATGCCCGAGTGACTTTTGATAAATTGAATCCCAATTTGAAAACCTACACTGGGTTAATTAGTTCGGGAACAATATGAAAACAAAAGTTGTTCATTATGGAATGTGATCGTCCACGGTATCTGATATTAATATTTTGCGCAGATTAACAATAGAGAATGCTCGAACAGGTATGCAAGAGTGGGCAAAAGACAAGGTCCGCTTATGGCACACAATGGCATTGGTTTGTATTTATGTACCTAATTGAGAACTGTATGCATATTCTGAACGTGTTTAAACTAACATCGTTGAATCGAGCTTTAAGATATATCCACACTTTCAAATTACAGACATTTTTTGAGAAAAAATGAACCTGTAGATTGTGGTATGTGCAAAATCACGCGTTCATGCTTTTGTAAATATATTTCCTTCTCAAAGCATCCATTTGTAGTTCTGTCCCAGTGTGGGTGGGGACGTCCCTAAAATAGGTAATCATTTGATAAATAGAAGAATTCGAGTATACCTCTTTATGTTCAGGCGCGTTAGAGTTGTCCATTCAGTCTTAAAAACGCAACAAATATTACGTATATCATAAACTCGGTACTATCTATAATACTAAAATGACGAGGTCCAATTTGTCAGCCGTCATCACGTAAATACGATGAATCAAAGAATTCAACTTTATATATAAATAATATAATACAATGCTGTTGATTAAAAATTACACCACTCCAGATTCTTTTGTTTTCCACATAATTAATATTGCCAATAATTAAGAAGTTCCAGGTCGAATCCGATACCGATACCAATAGTATATTCTCCTGTCACCTATTACCTAATCTGTACGTTCCGCCTCTGACAAGCACACGACCAAACGCTGTATTCAGGATTTTGTTATATACACGGGTCGTAATCACAGTGTTGACACTACTAAATTCAATCATTGTCACATTGTACCCGATTGTAGTATTTTAATCAGTATGAATTTCTAAGATGACAATACGAATATAAAAATCTGACATAAAATCCGAGCTTAAAATAAGGCGTATAGGTACAGCATGTACAGTTTCTAATTTGTTAACCGGAATGACGTAAAACAGCGAATCAAAGAATTCAACTTTATTTATTTCTCATAAAGGACAATGCTATTGATTAAAAACAATCCTCTCCAGGCTCTTTTGTTTTCCAAATAGAATTAATTATACCAATAATTGATAAGTTCCAGGTCGACGGGTTCAAACAGAAAGATGTTCAGTGAAAGCAGAGAAAAATGTGCATCTTATAATCGGTATGACTTTATCAGATGACAATACCAATACTAAAATAAGGCTTACGCATAGTTATATTCTTTAATTCAGTCACAGACCGCCGATATCACGGGTGTATTCTAGTGGTTTCTATATATTGAACTAAAGATTAATAAAATGACTTTAACAAATTACAGGACAAAATAATGAAATAATGGGTCTTTTGAAATATCTTTCTAAAGAGTCATAAAGAGACTATGTGTTTTGAATAACAAATGTTTTATAAAAGTGCTAGATCGTCAAATTGCATAACTTAAAGATAGATTCTTTTTGTGTGTGTTTTCCATAGTAACTGATCTTTAACATCTGAAAACTTGCAGTCTGCTCTTCCACAAAATATTAAAATACATTTTGTTTTAAATTATTTTAAACGGTCTTAAATCGATTCGTCCCTATGAACTGATCAAATTGTAGTTTTAAGTTGACTAAATGCATATCAGTACATTAAATAAAGCTCAATAGGTAATACAATCGTTTGTCTTTTACACAACAACGGGTATATAATGATTGTAATTATACTATGTGGATAAATGCATCGCTTTACTAGAGCTCAATCATGTAAATAAACAACGCGTCATCACCAGTACGGTTAAATGTTTACGATTATAAATATTAGTTGGTGTGATTGGGAGATCATTTTGACGAAGAAGAACTCGGGGTGTATAAATAACATCGCACTATTAATCTATACAAAACTGTGGGTCTGATCTTGATACCAATGTTTTAAGAATGAACTAAAGTTTTTTTTTTTCGTTTTTTGTTGAGGAGTTCATGATTTACGAGTTTGTCTGGCTCTTATCGTTCTGTAGTGTTTCTGTGTAGTATTTTGTGGACTATCGTTTTATCTTATCATGATGTTACTAGCTTTGATTATTTTCCTTTATAATCCGTTTTGATTTTATCATATTCAAATTCAAATAACCAGTACATTGAAATGTGACTTATTAGAAACTAGTATAACTGGTAAACAGTTACCCGTCACATTCGAGCAAAATGAAAATAATGCTCTCCATTCACGTCACAATAAGTACAAAGTAAATGCCCTTTCTTCAAACTTGTCTACAAAAGAGAACGCTTTTACAACAGCTATCTAATACTAACTGGCACTAACAATAAATAAATGATGTACTTTAATGCAACGGAACAAAAGAACGGCTCTAAGAAATCATAGTTTGCAAAAAGCGTTGATCACCAAAACAATAAATAAATAGAAATATTGTTTAAAATGAAAAATCTGAAACAGATTGTATTGACGAAAACATTTGTCTATACTATCATGACTATAATTGATTTAATGCGTAATGTATGTAATTATTATGTAATTACTCAAAACAGAAGGTGTGCACTTAGACAGCAGTTGCGTGTTGTATGTCATTATTCTGTAATTATTCAAAAAACATATATCATGTAGATAGCAAATGCGTGTTGCAATTTAAGATCAATTTCTTATCAAGTACTGTCATTTGCTTTCATTTACAGATTACTTTATTGATCAAGGAAAAAACAGGTTTGTACAATTTGGTCAAACTTTCAGTATTCTAAGTGTTTTTCGTGTACATGAACATTTTAGCTTTAAAGGAATGCTATAAACTAATTGAAGTCATTCAGATCTGCCTTCTGATAACTGATCAATGCAAATGGAACGTGTAAATAATCGAAAGTCTTTCCCGAAAAGGCTGTGAAATATTTTCTTCTCAAGACTTCCAAGATTTGATTCCTTAACTTTAAGTAACAAATGTTTTATGCGTAATGACATCATCAGTATTGCACAGGCTGATTAATTCATGTTTGCTCATATCATTTAATAGCTCATGTTAAATGAATACTTTAAATGTCATTCTTCATATTAAATGAATACTAAATGTTATATATTTCATGTTAAATACATACTTTAAATATGAAATACTTCATGAAATATGAGTAATGCAAATATCATATATATTTCATAAAATATGAGTTATGCAAATATCATATATATTTCATGAAATATGAGTAATGCAAACATCATATATATTTTATTAAATATGAGTAATGCAAATATCATATATATTTCATGAAATATGAGTAATGCAAATATCATATATATTTCATGAAATATGAATAATGTAAATATTTCAGCACCATGTTTAACTGTTGGTACGTGATTGTTATTGCTCTCAGCATATACCATGAGACGAATGCAGGAAGTAAGCTTTCATTTTATATACATGTCTCAACTATGATACAGGATCACAACAAATAATAATAATCAAAATATATTTTGATTTTTGATAGTGCAGTGTTTATTATGGTAGTTATATCGCTCGAAAACAATGCATACGCTTAAAGTACAAACACAAACGCAAAGGATTTCATTCGAAAATTTGTCAAACTAAATGTATTTCAATTAATGTTCATCTAAATACAATGAAGTTATATTATTTGATCTAAATACATAATGCATGAACTCTATTGCATTTGACTGAAATAAAAAAAAAATCTTCATTTCTTTTGACTGCACAAAATTAATATTACTTTCTTAACCAATTTTGGAAACAATTGTGTTCATCCTCTATCTTTGTCACCTTTTAACTTTTCATAATACATAATTTACTGTTTAGAATGTAACAATCTCATAATGTAGAAACATTTATAAATATGATGACTTCATTTTTAAGAGTTAACTCATCAATGTACGGCCGCACAGGGAAGATGCGCCCCCACAAAAGATTCCACTTGCGAAAGAAGTTTTGGTTCCGGATGGACAGCTAACGGCAGCTGTTGTCGAAGGAAACCGTGTTGCGTTTGTAAGTATTAAACCATGCAAGTCGCCGTAAACTTACATGTATTTGCAGTTTATGATGTAAATAATAGCTAGATTATATAGATAGTGACCTTATCTACCTTAGCTACAATTAGCAGCAGTATATTTTGTCTTACTTCAATATTTCGTCAAGTGTGTTGATTTTCCTTTTCTATAAAGATGATGTATATATCTTCATGCCTTATATATCATGTACTGCAGTACGCCGCTTGATTAAAACTGACGTTTTTTGTCAGCACTTTTTGTACAAATTATAATTCGTACAAAGTTAAAATACAAATTGTGCTTGTAAAAATTACGATTTGTGAAAAATAAGGCCTAATTTCACTTATAACTTGTACCCTTATAATAAAAAAAAAAAATCCTCATGCATATCAAATCCTGGAGGTTTGATTGATTGATTGTTGCTGGCTTAAAATTCAGTAGCAAATATTGTGTGCATGTTTATGACGTTGTATCAAACTATGCTATGCATTATTGCATACAGAAAATTGCTGTTACTTTGGCCGCACAACAGAATTTCATGAGACTGTTTACACCACTGGGTCGATGTCACTGCCGGTGGACGTATAGTCCCCGAGGGTATCACCAACTCAGTAGTCAACACTTCAGTGTTGACATGAATTTTTCGAAAAAATTAAGGATTTGCTTACCCCTAAGCATATATTACTTGGCCGTATTTGTCACAGCTTTGTGCTTATACTTGTTTGGCTTTATGAATATTTTGATATGAGCGTCACTGATGAATCATATGTAGACAAAACGCGTGTCTGGCGTTCTAAATTATAATCCTGGTACTTTTGATAACTCTTGACATGAAATTATTATTCATTTTTTTTTCTTCTTGTACATATTGTTTTTCCTACACTTATTTAATTCCTCAAATGACAATGTGGGGACGTGAGGTATGTGAGCAATTAAAGATGAGGGAATTTTAAGGCTTCTAAAATTCCTTCCTTATCTGCATAGTTAAGAACAGGGTTTAAGGTAAGATTTTGAGGGCTTTAGTCACTTGCGCGCCATGAAAATCAACCTTGTTTTGTGTAACAGCAAGGGACCAAGGATGTCTGTTACTAGCTTCATCTTCGACTTTGTCAAATGTTAAAGGACTTGTAGGCATGACTGGTAGTCAGTATTGTATGATTTGACTGTATTGGCCCTTATTACATGTATTATGAAAGATACTGACATGGAATGTGGAAACTAAGTTCACAATGTCTCTTCAGTTTGTTCCAGATGACATTCCTGAACAACACGAGTTGGATTCATTTTTTTTAAACACGGAATCACAGTAAAAATTAACTTGCAATGATTTTATCACTGCATATCCATTATACTTATAAATCGTCTACATCGATATCTTGAAATCATTTCTTGATTTTGAGGGCTTTAGTCACTTGCGCACCATTAAAATCAAATTATGTTAAATAACCTTAAATTCACCTGACTGTTGAGGTGTTTCATAACCTTTAATTGCAGTGATTGTTAATGTGTTTAATAAACCTTAGACTCCTTTGACTGTTGGTGTGATTAATAACCTAAAATTCGTCTGACTGTGGATTTGTTTAATAACCTTTGATTCATGTGACTGTTTGTGTGTGTAATAATCTTAAATGCCATTGACTGTTGGTGTGTGTAACAACATTACATTCCTGTGACTGCTGGTGTGTGTAATTACCTTAAATTCTTGTGACTGTGGTGTTTAATAACCTAAAATTCCTCTGATTGTTGGTGTGTTTTATAACCTTTACTTCATGCCACTGTTTGTGTGTTTAATACCCTTAAACTCCTTTGACTGTTGGTGTGTTAAATAACATTGAATTCGTCTGACTGTTGGTTGATTGCATAATCAGTAAGTCCTGTGGCTTTTTGCGTGATTAATTACCTTAAATTCCCCCTGACTGCTGGTATGTGTAATAATAACCTTTAATTCCTGTGACTGTTGATGTGTTAAGTAACCTTAAATTCCCCTGACTATTAGTGCGTTTAATAACCTAAAAATTTCTCTGACTGTTGGTGTATTTAATAAGTTAAATTCATCTGACTGTTGGTTTGTTTGATAGTCTTAAATTTATTTGACTGTTGAAATATTTTTTTTCGGATCGCAGAGATGGTAGAAATTGAGACATTCAAGCTTGACATTATATATACTCTATATAAGACTTGAATAAGAATATCATACGGATTACCAGTTTCTTATATATTGTATTACTGTATAATAATAAACTTCCTACGGTAGGAATTATGTTTGATATTCATATAATGAAGACAAATCTTTCAATGAATGGAATTGATGCCTGGAGCCGGCATTTGAGAAACTGCTAGTAGTCTTTTGCTTTTGTATCATGCATATGTTTCATTGTCATTTTGTTTCTTTTTTGTTTATCAAAACTATGGACTATGGAACTCGAAATTCTTGTTTACTGAATTGTACTATGCGTATTGCTGTGTGTTTATTGTTCTACATTGGCTAGAGGCATGAGCATAAGTTTGATATTTCACAAAACATATTTAACACCACTGCATATTTGCGCCTGTCTTGAAAAGTTGGCCTTTGTTAGTTTTATATATTTTTAAGTTATTTATATAGTTCAGAGTATAGTACGACGTTCATTATCACTGAACCAATACAAAGTGTTGTTTAGGGTCCCGCTGAAGCACGCCCCAAGGTGTGGGATCGATTGTCTAACTATTGAAGAAACATTGATACATGTAGTCTTAGGCTGTGTTCTGCTCTGCAGACGGATTGTTGTCTCTTTGAAACATTCCCAAATTCCATTCTCAATTTTATTGTATAATCTTGAGATCTTTGTTTTTGTTCAGTGTGAAGATATTGAATCTATCCAACGTGAAATGAATCCTGGCATCTCTGTCGAAATGAAAGTATTTCGTTACATGAAGCCTTCAGTTTTCTGAACGAAAGAGCATTCTTGTATGCTTGATAATGTTTGGCCCTGTTATCGATACTAATTGCTTTTGGGATAATGAATTTTTGGGTAAAACTAACAATTTAAAATTTTTATTCAAATCAAATGAATTACTTGTATTTTACTTTTTGGGATAATAATGCTTATCTTTTCCACAATAACAAATCACAGATCAAATCATATGTTAAAATCGTACTATAATAGTATTCAACCAACATATGTCTCTTGTAGAATAGAACATAAATGGTACCGTCTTTTGTTTGTTTGTTGGTAATAACTGTAAACTATTGGTTGTTGTTTTTCAGACTTTCAGTGTGAAGATATTCCATCCGACAGTGTTCTTAATGGTATTGTCACTGTAAAGGAAAGAGATATTGGTTCAACGGCAATGTTTTCCTGTTTTGAAGGATTTACACTTGTGGGAAACGAATATATAACTTGTACACCACACGGCTGGAATGGGAGTATTTCATTCTGTATCGCCGAATAATAAGGTTTCACAGACAAACAGAGACATCAACCAATTTTCATAATATAACATTCTTAACATATTTAAAAAAAACTAAGACTATTATTCTATATTGTGTTATGGACACTGATCGTGCGCGCATTTGTATATTAGAAGTATGTTAATTGGAGATAATGGCGCACAATAGATCACATTTGGAATACAATTATGTCATGTCACTACACAGTTATTTGGTAGCTATTCAGAAAACATTTTTGATTATAGTGTGTAAAGCACGTGTATAAAGACAAGAGTTGATATTTTTTTTAAACGATATAAACTAACACATGTAACAAAGATGGAGCATTTAATTTTGGTAATGATATGTGTATATAATTACCATGACATCAACTACAACATAAAGTCAACCTTTCATTTCTTTAGCTATGTTCTGATATACATTGTGATGAAAAACACCATTACGAAATTCTTACGGTTGGTTTAAGTGTAGTATCAACATAAAAATGTTTTGGAAGATATTTGATTTTTTTTCAATTTGTGCTTAACTCGCTGTCATTTCGAATAATAACCTAAAAACACATGTTTCGCTTCTTCTGCCTCATTATGACATGTATAGTATTTAACAAGCCAGACTTTAATGGTGGTATCTGTCTGTTTTTTGTAAGTTTATTAGAAATATAGTTGTCATTTAAGAAAGTTCTGGTTTGAAGCATATTTTTATTTCGTGCCTGTCCCATGTGTTAGGACTTTATAGATCAGTGGTAGTTATATGTGATTTCGTGAATTGTTTTGTTATACACTGAGCCATTACTTTGTATCAATTGATTTGTTTCATATTTTCTATGTCGGGGCCCCTCATAATCTATTACACGGTATATGGTTTTCTCACTGTTGAAGTGCCATATGGTTTCCTATAAATGCTAACATCAACTGCATTTGAACCTTTGTAAATGTGTCATTGCAATAATATTATATCTCCTTATGTCTGGTGTAAATTAGATATTTATCACTATACATTCATACCACATGCTATATCCTTGGTGAGCTTATTTTGTAATTTTTTAAAAGAAATTCATTCAGTTTGAAACTTTTACCTTCAGTCCTTTTTATTTTAAATTTCAAAAGAACATTCTTACATGTTATGTCGATTTCGTTATTTTAAGCATACTTCTGGATTGGCCTTGCAAACAATAACGATGAAATGTCATATAAGTGGCTGTCTGGTGAGTCACTTAACCACAGTGACTGGTAGCAAAGATCACCACATCAACAAGATCATTGAAAGTACTTGGATTACCTAGGCACATACTCAACTTTCATAGAAGCAGATTTGTCTTTACCCTGAAGTGGCGAATTTTGTGCTTCTGGAGTATGCTATTTTTGTAAACTTCGATTAGTAGCATTGAACCCCATTTATGTTGGTTAATAAATGAAAATGTAATCAGCAGAAAATAGATGATTATTATTAAACAACAACATGCTGTAGACATAAAAGAACAAAGCAAGGGCAATCACAAAAGTTCTATATTTTGTGAAATATTGTATGGTGAAAGATTTCAACGTTTGTATGCGGAATCAAATAGAGTGAATAATCATAGGTTTCAGGATTGTGTGTTACATCAGTATACCTTTTTTTATATAGTGGTTGGGATTGTGAGACAATGTTTGCTGCTGTACCCTTATTGCAGACAGTTTTAATTAATAAAATATGTTGCTGTCATTCTAGATATAACCAGGTTTACTCCACTTTTTAGAAAAAGCCTGTACCGAGTAGGGAATATTACAGTTATTATCCATTCACTTGTTAGGTTTGAGCTTTTAATTTTGACATTTGATGATGGACTTTCTGCTTTAAATTTTCCTCAGAGTTCAGTATTTTTGTTCATACATTAACATTCTTTTTGTACCTGAGTTTAGTATGCTAATCACAATATAAAGAAAAATGAATGTAGTATGATGGACAATGAGATAACTCTCCATCAATTATTTACAAAATAAACTCAACAGCTTTGTATGGGATCAGCTCGCCTGACAGTGTGCATTAGAAAAAAAGATAAAGAAAGGGTACAGAAAACAACGAAAAAATACATAATTAAATTTTAATATGATTTGTTACAGAAAGTCTATCCTTCAAAGACTCTTTAACGTCTTTTGCCGTGTCACTTTTACACCGACCATGCTTTGGAACAATCTGTCCTCTACACCATCCATTGCAGCAGCCGATTCCCTTCCTGAACGGAGACTATGCAGTCCATTTTTTTTTACTTTCTAAGCCTATACTCTCTTAACTTGAACGTAGTATTTCCCGAGCTCTCGTGTATGACAACGGACCTGTACTTATAAGTTTATAACAATTATCAGACTTACAAAAATAAAGGGATCTATAACAAATTTATCAGAATTTGATGTAATACTAGCTAATTTGAGATATCGTTCTAGCATATAGACAGGACAAGTTACAAGATTAGTTCAAGAAATAACCACATCCCTCCCTTCTCTGTAAATATCCGTTTCTCTCTTCGCCAAGTATAAATTTGCATGTGTAGAATACATCTTTATATCGTACCTCTCAAATTAACTAGTTCTGAAAACCTTAAAAAACCTGCATGGCTTAATAATGATAAACACATACAAACAGTTCTTAAGTCTTTAAGATTACTATGAAGATGACCATCAGAATGAACAATCTTTCGCAGAATGTCTGGTGTAATAGGATCTTTCTTAGTGATAAAATGTCCCAATTTTATCTGTGCTCTTTCGTTTACAAACGTTACTAATTCATCAGATATACAAGGATTATTAAATCAAGCCAGTTTATGTGCCCAGCTAATGGCGTATATTACTTCATTTATCTTGCTTGCCGATTTTGCATTCTGTGAAATGTGAATCAAATATAGAGAAACTGTATAATCAAATGAAGGTAATGGAGTAGTATCATGTATTTTAGTCCACTTACAGAAAGCATTAAAGTCATACTGGTACTTTTTACGAGAGTTCAGAGAGCGTGAACTCAAGCAGTACTCCGGTAATCTAGATTTCAATGTAGAAAGTGCATCCGAAATATCTGAAATCTGCTTCCATCTATCAACTCAAAAAATATCTGTTAAACTTTTCACAATATTTATTTGACCATGCCAGCTACAATGGTATATACATTAGTGTTATGGTGAATACAACCATGCATTCTACAATGTATATACACACTAGTGCCTTATCAACAACAACAGTGCCTGCTACAATATACATTCATGTATTTGGGCCTCGTTACTTTAACCTCGCCAGCTACAATACACATCCGTGAACTAGGACTTCGTTACTTTATCCTAGTCGCATCTAACTCCTCTGCCAATACTAGAGCAATAAAAAGATCAGTGCAAAAAATGATTTTTTTATTAACCTATGACAAAAATAACACTTATGTAATCTTTGTAATTCATATTTATATCAAGAACGAAAGGCCAATAGGTCGCATATATCCATTTTGGAACAATTAAAGTACCTTTAGCTTTACAAGCAATTACATGTTTATAGCTCTCGCGGAATGCATAAAGCGAAATCATATGAACCCCAAATGATTCCCAACCACTCCACCTTCTGTACAGGAGTAAAACTGATTTTTTTTTCGTTAAAAAAAAACCCGCACTCAAAAGTGATTGTTTCACAAATTCGACATTTTTATGCATTTATTATTTTCGTTATTCATACCGAATTCAGGGCATCCGCTGGCGGTCTATTTTCGCAATTTGCGAAAAAATAATAATTGTGGCGATTAAAATTCATCATTGGCGAAAGAATTTGGCGAAAGAAATATATTTAACGATTTATTTTCAGCTAAATGAAGATTTTGACAGAAAATCAATAATCAGCTGATTGCATTTATATGTCATATCGACATCAAAGGACTACATTTGTAATTAATAAAGACAAAATTTAATGAATTGGTAGGAATTTAAAAAAAAACATATGATGTTGATACCAACTTTCTTATATTTCAAGGAGTAATGTCAGCTGTTTATTCCTAAATGAAAAGTCTTAATATTAAAAAATAATCAGCTTATGAAGCCTTATGGGCCAATTATACCAACTACTATTTCTATATTATTTTATGAAATCTATAAAAGGATCAAAAGACATGTATAATGTTTAAATAAAAAAATAACCAATATCACATCACAGGAAAAGTGGTCTTTAATCCTAAAAAGACATAATATTATTTGGAATAAAATATACAGACTTCCATTTTACATTACTAAAAACTCAAAATTACAGTGGCTCCAATACAGGAGTAATCACAGAATTTTTGGAACTTATAAACTTCTCTACAAAATTAAAGTCTCACAAAACAATAAATGCACTTTCTGTTCAGACTCAATAGAAACTATCATGACAATTAGACACATATTCTGGACATGTCCAAAAGTCTTTGATGTTTGGGAAGGACTTAATAAATGGATATTTGCAAAAGTCCAAATTGAACTACCACTTAATTTAGATATTGTCTTATTTGGGATATTAGAAAAAAACAGAAAAAAACTACATAAGAAATCTCATAATACTATTAACCAAATATCATATATACAAAACAAAAATGCAATGTGGACAAGTAAATAGTGTAGCCTTAAAAAATTACCTTAAAGAAAATTTGTTCATTGAAAAAATAATATTTTATAAAAATAAACCATTGCAAAGAGCGTACACCTGCTGGAACCCCTGGCTCCAACTAATAGAATGATTGTATAAGCTAACTCTCACGTAATAAACATATCTAACCAATCCATGCTACCTTAGATTTAGATTTTCTATTCTTTTTTAAAATTATAAATAATATTAATATACGTTTATAGAAGGATTCAAAATATCAACTTTATGTACTTGTCTCGATTTTGCTGATGTACTATGAACTTATTTACTATAATTATATTACATATATGCAGTTCTTTGCTAATAAACACATTACAAAAAATATTTGCTAACAAAATTATCATTCTTAATAGCTGATTTGTTATTTTTCATGTATTTGCTCGAAGGAGTATCAGTAAATGGAATAAGATAAACAAAAAATCAGTGTGTCTAAAATAAATGAATTGGCACCAATATACTCCGAGTACTGGATACTTTTAGCTAACATTCCCTTTACATCACAGACAATACCCGTGTTAGATTTGAAATTTAAAAAAAATACAAAATCTCAATATCATGATTTAAAAAATAATCACTATCAAATTCAGAAAATACATATAAATACTTATCATTGACTAATTATAACTGTTCATTGTTAATTGTTCTGTTTGTTTATTGTTGAAGTTGAACTGGTTGCGTTTGACAAGAGGACAGTTCTTCCTTCAGTGGCAAAAATGTTTACAGTCATGGCACATATCGTGCTGGAATGGCTCACGCGGCGGGTTCTGACGCTGATACTGATTGGAATGATAAGTATAAGGAACAGTTTCAACGGGAGCCGGTCTAGAAGTTGTCTTGTAAAAATTTGGGCGTCGGGATTGGTCTTTAGTCGAACGCATGGCTCTGGACTCCGCCTGGTGGATTTTCTTTTCATATTCAGAGTCTGAAGCGATAACGTGTACTACATACTCTCTGACAGTAGCCCAACCACCGGCTGAAGTATCTGCTATGCGTATCAGTTTGTTTCTGCCATTAACCTTATCTATGAGGTCTATGATGATACGTGACACCTTGGTTTCTGAACGGGAAACAAAGCTTTAAACCTTGTTTAACTCGGCAATAATTTCCTCGTTAAATTTGTATTGTATTGTGTTGCCCTTGTGCTTGAATTTTAGGGAAACCTCTTCTTTTAACTTTTTAGGAAATTACGTCTTATTCACGGACCAAATCTGATTTAAGATGTTCTAGCTTATTGTCAAAATACACTTTAAAAAGTTCAAAAGTATTAGCTAAATCACGGCCCTCTTCTACTATGTGGTTGCTACTTTGTGATTTAACGGTTGAAATGTGTGAATGCTCAGTCTCACCTTCGGATATTGGACTTCCTTCTTTATTCTCAGACATACTCAGGTTAAGCATCAACAGCGAAGTTCGAATGACAATATCTTAAATTTTTCAAAACCGCTAAAAGTATAGCACAAAATATTTGAAATGACCTTATTCAAATATTATGGTCAGTTCTAACTCGACCAATGAAAAACATTTAACCTATTATATACTTTCAAACACGTGTAGATTTATAAACAAATACAGGTGTTAATTTTTACATACCGGTGTACATAACTTAGATAAATATATGTATATACTAGACTATATAATGTCTATAAATTATCGGCATAATCTATTTCTTATCTCATTCATAATAAAAATAACTAACACACTTGTTTAAGAACGTGTCAGGTACGATGATCATTATCGATGGTACACAAAAATAAATTGCAGTACTAAATCTTAAAAACCAAAAGATCTGGAATATCATAAGCGTTTTTTTTTTCAAAGGAGTAGGTCCGGCTCTTTGATACCATTATATCATGTATAATACTTCTGTTGATAAGATGCAATTGTTATTGCACATTTATTAGTGAATCGTTAGTGTACATTGTTTTTTCTTGAGAACTTAGGTTGTTGATCAATATGGCAAGTTGGTCCTAACAAGGTGTGATTGAATCTCACATGAATACCATTCCCAATAGGGTGTTACGGGTTTCTGAAAACTGGTCTTTGAACACAATGATATCATTTCTATCACACTGGATTTCTACAGTATGGAGTATAAAAACGTACATGGATAGTTTAATGTTAGACTCCTCCTTTATCATAGGTATAGTGTTTCTAGAAGATTGCTCCTTAACTGCCAATATATTATCATATCCACATTTTAAATTCTAAAAATTGAATACATCATACAGACTCGAATAGCTCAAGCGCAATATTGGTAGGAATGCTGACAAATTGCACAACTGCTGGTCGGCGATTTCCTCCACACAATCAACTACACTGTTCAGTCAAAACATCAATCGCCTGGTCCGTATCTGAACAGTAGAATTAGTCTGACAATGATCATGGTGATACTGAAATATCTCTTACGAAATCAACATTCAAGAGAGAAGGACATTATTATTGATTACACTGAATTATTGACATGTAACCATGTCAAAATAACTGATGACGAACATGCACCGTAGAAGGACGAAAAGAAAAATGACTAAAATCCAATATAAGTACACTAAAAATGTTCTTTGGCAATCGCCGATAGTAGTCAGCAGGGTTAAAAAGGCATCAGTTGTTCGACCTGTTAGTCAAGTGTGTTCTGTTTAAATATACTTTTTCACTTTTTTGGTCTTAAGAAAAATGTTGTTTTTGCTGTATTTAGACCCTTCTATAACGAAATTTGTTTTACATGCACACGTATAAAAATTGCGGTTTTTATCCAACGCAATCATAGGTTTGAACGTAGTTTCAATTTGACTCGTTTCTATATTTTCGTTTGGGCTTGTATCATATTTTCCTTCCGGTTTATATGATACGTTCATCCTATATTGAGTCTTACAATTCAAGAATCTATCTAAAGATGAGTACACTTTATATGGCCTTCCAAATACCGTTTCGATCCCTAACATTACTGAAGAGACATATATTGTCGACATCCGGATCTGGTGTACAAAAAAAATATTAACACCTTATGTTTGCGGCATACATCGTGGCCACAAGTTAATTTGTTTTCTGTTTAGTATTAAATTTATATTAAAATCTATTTTGTTACATCGTGTGATAAATTTTATTTGGAAATCGCCAATGGCAGTCAGCAGGGTTAGATAACATCAGTTGTTCGACCTGGTAGTCAAATGCAATTTAAGCGAACGCTGGAACAATTATAATAATTCCAAACACATCGCTTCAATTGTATAAATTCAATATTTTGATAGAGTCTTAGTTTGAATTGCCAGGATTCATTTGTCATCGTGCAATTACCGAGGAAGGATATCTGTTAACCGAATTATTTAACATATTGTTCGTTTTATTGTGTTTTTGGTGATGTTGTACCCTTTTAGAATTGCTATATATTATATTTTGTAGTGTACTGAATGATGTTTATATGATCCATCGCCCCGTAAGATTTATCGTTGACTATTTATTCAGTCATTTTATATATATATAAATTTGGCAATCGCCAATGGCAGTCAGCAGGGTTAAAGAACATCAGTTGTTCGACCTGTTAGTCAAATACGTTTTGTTTAAATATACTTTTTCACTTTTTTGGTCTTTTAGAAAATGTTGTTTGTGCTGTTTTTAGACCCTTCTACACCGAACTTTGTTTAACATGCACAACATTTTCCAAAAGACCAAAAACGTGAAAAAGTATATTTTAACAAAACGCATTTGACTAAAAGGTCGAACAACTGATGTTCTTTAACCCTGCTGACTGTCATTGACGATTTCCAAATAAAATTGATCACAAGATGTAACAAAATGGATCTGAATATAAATTTGATACGTCACAGAATTTTTTTTTGTTAACTAGTGGCTACGATGTTGTGCCACAAACATTCGGTGTCAATATTTCTTTAGTACACCAGATCTAGATTTCAACAATATATGTCTCTTCAGTGATGTTAGGGATCGAAACGGTATTTGGAAGGCCATATAATTTACTCTCAATTTAAGATTGACTCTTGAATTTTAAGAGACAATATAGGATGAACGGATCATATAAACCGGAGGGAAAATATGATACATGCCCAAACAAAACATATAAACGAGTCTAAATTGATAACTACGTTCAAACCTATCATTGCGTTGGATAAAAACCGCAATTTTTATACGTGTGCATGTCCAACAAATTTCGTTGTAGAAGGATCTAAAAACAGCACAAACAACATTTTCCAAAAGACCAAAAACGTGAAAAAGTATATTTAAACAAAACGCATTTGACCAACAGGTCGAACAACTGATGTTCTTTAACCCTGCTGACTGTCATTGACGATTGCCAAATAAAATTGATCACAAGATGTAACAAAATGGATCTGAATATAAATTTAATACGTCACAGAATTTTTTTTTGTTAACTAGTGGCTACGATGTTGTGCCACACACATTCGGTGTCAATATTTCTTTAGTACACCAGATCTAGATTTCGACAATATATGTCTCTTCGGTGATGTTAGGGATCGAAACGGTATTTGGAAGGCCATATAATTTACTCTCAATTTAAGATTGACTCTTGAATTTTAAGAGACAATATAGGATGAACGGATCATATAAACCGGAGGGAAAATATGATACATGCCCAAACAAAAAATATAAACGAGTCTAAATTGAAAACTACGTTCAAACCTATGATTGCGTTGGATAAAAACCGCAATTTGTATACGTGTGCATGTCCAACAAATTTCGTTGTAGAAGGATCTAAAAACAGCACAAACAACATTTTCCAAAAGACCAAAAACGTGAAAAAGTATATTTAAACAAAACGCATTTGACTAACAGGTCGAACAACTGATGTTCTTTAACCCTGCTGACTGCCATTGACGATTGCCAAATAAAATTGATCACAAGATGTTACAAAATGGATCTGAATATAAATTTAATACGTCACAGAAAAAAAAAATTGTTAACTAGTGGCTACGATGTTGTGCCACAAACATTCGGTGTCAATATTTCTTAAGTACACCAGATCTAGATTTCAACAATATATGTCTCTTCAGTGATGTTAGGGATCGAAACGGTATTTGGAAGGCCATATAATTTACTCTCAATTTAAGATTGACTCTTGAATTTTAAGAGACAATATAGGATGAACGGATCACATAAACCGGAGGGAAAATATGATACATGCCCAAACAAAAAATATAAACGAGTCTAAATTGAAAACTACGTTCAAACCTATGATTGCGTTGGATAAAAACCGCAATTTTTATACGTGTGCATGTAAAACAAATTTCCTTGTAGAAGGATCTAAAAAACAGCACAAACAACATTTTCCAAAAGACCAAAAACGTGAAAAAGTATATTTAAACAAAACGCATTTGACTAACAGGTCGAACAACTGATGTTCTTTAACCCTGCTGACTGTCATTGACGATTGCCAAATAAAATTGATCACAAGATGTAACAAAATGGATCTGAATATAAATTTAATACGTCACAGAAAAAAAAATTGTTAACTAGTGGCTACGATGTTGTGCCACAAACATTCGGTGTCAATATTTCTTAAGTACACCAGATCTAGATTTCGACAATATATGTCTCTTCGGTGATGTTAGGGATCGAAACGGTATTTGGAAGGCCATATAATTTACTCTCAATTTAAGATTGACTCTTGAATTTTAAGAGACAATATAGGATGAACGGATCATATAAACCGGAGGGAAAATATTATACATGCCCAAACAAAAAATATAAACGAGTCTAAATTGAAAACTACGTTCAAACCTATGATTGCGTTGGATAAAAACCGCAATTTTTATACGTGTGCATGTCAAACAAATTGCGTTGTAGAAGGATCTAAAAACAGCACAAACAACATTTTCCAAAAGACCAAAAACGTGAAAAAGTATATTTAAACAAAACGCATTTGACTAACAGGTCGAACAACTGATGATCTTTAACCCTGCTGACTGCCATTGACGATTGCCAAACAAAATTGATCACAAGATGTAACCAAATGGATCTGAATATAAATTTTATACGTCACAGAAAAAAAAATTTGTTAAGTAGTGGCTACGATGTTGTGCCACAAACATTCGGTGTCAATATTTCTTTAGTACACCAGATCTAGATTTCGACAATATATGTCTCTTCAGTGATGTTAGGGATCGAAACGGTATTTGGAAGGCCATATAATTTACTCTCAATTTAAGATTGACTCTTGAATATTAAAAGACAATATAGGAGGAACGGATCATATAAACCGGAGGGAAAATATGATACAGGCCCAAACAAAACATATAAACGAGTCTAAATTGAAAACTACGTTCAAACCTATGATTGCGTTGGATAAAAACCGCAATTTTTATACGTGTGCATGTCAAACAAATGTCGTTGTAGAAGGATCTAAAAACAGCACAAACAACATTTTCCAAAAGACCAAAAACGTGAAAAAGTATATTTAAACAAAACGCATTTGACTAACAGGTCGAACAACTGATGTTCTTTAACCCTGCTGACTGCCATTGACGATTGCCAAATAAAATTGATCACAAGATGTAACAAAATGGATCTGAATATAAATTTAATACGTCACAGAAAAAAAAAATTGTTTACTAGTGGCTACGATGTTGTGTCACAAACATTCGGTGTCAATATTTCTTTAGTACACCAGATCTAGATTTCGACAATATCTGACTCTTCAGTGATGTTAGGGATAGAAACGGTATTTGGAAGGCCATATAATTTACTCTCAATTTAAGATTGACTCTTGAATTTTAAGAGACAATATAGGATGAACGGATCATATAAACCGGATGGAAAATATGATACATGCCCAAACAAAAAATATAAAGGAGTCTAAATTGAAAACTACGTTCAAACCTATGATTGCGATGGATAAAAACCGCAATTTTTATACGTGTGCATGTCAAACAAATTTCGTTGTAGAAGGATCTAAAAACAGCACAAACAACATTTTCCAAAAGACCAAAAACGTGAAAAAGTATATTTAAACAAAACGCATTTGACTAACAGGTCGAACAACTGATGTTCTATATATATAAGTACGTCTGAGTCAGTGACAACCCTACAACAGATGTATCCATCGGATCGCCATCAATGATGGTGATACATGGCTGTGTACATAATGTATATACAACTCGTCTAAACATTAATCCAACTATATACATGCTAATTATATAGTCTCCCAGTTCCGCCCCTTCAATAATCATTGACCCCGCTTCCCTCAATCTTGACTCCAGTTCAACTATTGCATTCCTTTCCGTCATCCCTATGTTCCCTTACTCCTATCCATCTCCTCATTATATTATCATAATATGCTGACTAAATCAATTGCCACAGATTAGAAGGAAGAGGTGTTTGGCAGAAAACAATGCTATACAGTTATAACGTTTTGTTTGAGATTTTATTATTACGTTATGTTCTCCTTGACTGGTAATTGTCGTCATGGTGGTTAATCAAACCTGCAAAGTAGAAAATAAGATATGAGTTATATGTAGGAGGGATACTGTAGTTTTTGTACATTAAAATCAATAAATCAAATTCTAAAACAGGATATGTGTTACTCGTAAAGGAATGAGCTATGTTCTATTGATGCATAATATTTTAATTTTAGTTTCTTGTGTACAATTTGGAAATTAGTATGGCGATCAATATCACTGAACAAGTATATATTTGTTTAAGGGCCAGCTGAAGGACGCCTCAGTGTGCAAGAATTTATCGCTACATTGAAGACCCATTCCCCATTTCAATTCTCAATTTTATAGTCAGAAAACACGTGCAAAGAAGGTGAACAATTGTGTATGATCATGTATGCATTGTAAAAAATCAGCCACTTACAGTCCTCATTTCTGACATAAATGCATATTGACAAAACAATTACTTTATTGATTTGTTGTGAGCTCTTCCATAGTTTTATAATTCTAAAGTATATATAAAACTAGAAGTTTGTGCTTTTCTGGAGTACAACAGTTGCATTTTAGGTATTCACATTCAAACATTCAAGTTTTGAACTTAAAGATTGGCGCCGAAGAAAATGGAGGTAATCCTGCTGTTCATATTTTTAATAAAATAATAATAAAGAATAAAATATTTATCAAAGGTACCAGGATTATAATTTAATACGCCAGACGCGCGTTTCGTCTACATAAGACTCATCAGTGACGCTCAGATCAAAACATTTAAAAAGCCAAACCAATACAAAGTTGAAGAGCATTGAGGACCCAAAATTCCAAAAAGGTGTGCCAAATACGGCTAAGGTAATCTACTCCTGGGCGTAAGAAAATCCTTAGATTTTTTAAAAATTCAAAGTTTTGTAAACAGAAAATTTATAAAAAAAAAAAAAGACAATATAATTGATATTCATGTCAACAACGAAGTGCTGACTACTGGGCTGGTGATACCCTCGGGGACGAAACGTCCACCAGCAGTGTCATCGACACAGTGGTGTAAATAGTTATCAAAGGTACCAGGATTATAATTTAATACGCCAGACGCGCGTTTCGTCTACATAAGACTCATCAGTGACGCTCAGATCAAAACATTTAAAAAGCCAAACCAATACAAAATTGAAGAGCATTGAGGACCCAAAATTCCAAAAAGTTGTGCCAAATACGGCTAAGGTAATCTACTCCTGGGCGTGTATATCTTTTTTTTAGACTCTGGTTCAGGAAATTGTTATGTCTTTCATATTGCCCTGTTCTTTTGGGTTCATCATTTGTTCTGTACGTCATTGCTTTTAATGATTTAACTACATTGAGTAGTAACGGGATTTTTTTATGTCTCCAAATAATGGTTTATGTTGGATTTCCATTATTTATTGTAAATGTAACACATTTGAATCTTGATTGTTTATTATTTACGTCTGTGTTTTTCGTGTTTAGCAGTGATTTCATTAATAAGTTGTTACGCTAAAATATAACTTTGAAAAAGAATAAACACGTTTTCAGTTATATATAACAACTATAAAATATCCTACCTTGATTCACAGATATAAACATTGTCCATACTGTTGCATATGAACTTTGGTGCGTCATACCATGTACCACCAGATACCATAAAAAAACAACTCCCCACTTCAATGTCATTAGATACATTATCTAATGGATTCCTGTTGTTAAACATGTTTGATACTGTCGTATTCCCGGATTGCCATACATAACTTATGCCATCCTTTGACTCTAATCCAAAATAAGGAAATTTTATACCTACAACAAGTAGTAAATCAAGCTATATGTATACACAAAAAAATGCTAAAAAGTCTGCAAAACAACACTAATATATATCAATATTAAAAAAAGTAAACAGCAAATGTTAGTATCTATAAAAACAGATATTTATCAGTATGATTATGACGTAAGATGGATCATATCAATCTATTTTGATTTACCCACAGGTTTTTGTTTTGTTCGTATTCACACGGTTTTTTATGTGTTATTGTGTGTACAATTGTTTGATTGTTTGTTTGTTTATTTGTTTATTTGTCCTTTACCTTTTTAAGCCATGGCGTAATAATTTTATTTTTTGATTTATTAGTTTAAATTCCCCTCTTGTATCTTTCGTCTCTCTTTTGAAACATATCCGTTGTGAAATATCGTATAGGCATTCAAACTCTTTAGTCGAACACACATTATTAATGAAAAAAACCTGAAACCTATCTAAAGACACACGCTTGTAACCAAAGCACGGCATAGAAAACCAGAGACTGGAACCTAAAACAAACAGGGCTGATATAAAGTGTTTTGAAAGGGTGAAAAGATCAAATTACACATGTGACATGAATTCCGCCACCCTTGGTTAAATAGACAGTTTGTAATCAAAACCCTCTAGTATGGTAATATTCGTAAGGCATACAAGCTCCAAAACATTGTAGGAATCGGGAGATATATATTTCATATGCAAGTGCAGCTGGCATTAACCTATATATAACTGGATAGTTCACAATTTAGAAGCTCAATTCTTCGATTTTGTCGTTAATTTTGTTTGTGATAACTTGCATACAAACACTAGAATGATCTTCTTTTCAAATTATTTTAAAGAACTTTAAATACAATGGTATGTAACTACTTTTTAGAACTTTTCAAAATTGAAAAAAAAAAACCTGCTTACCAAGTTCTTCTTTAGCTGAAAGTATAAATCTGTTTTCTTCTTGGATATTTATTTCCAAAAGAGTACCACACATGGAAGAGCAAGTCTCCTTCAAAACATTATTTAAGCAGACAGTTACCCACGTAACATAGGGTATACATAACGTAGTGTAAATGACAAGTGTAATTCAATGATATAGGAACAAAAGTACAAAACAAATAAATACAAATATGCACCCCTTACATATCATAGATAAAGAAAGATGTGGTGTGAGTGCCAATGAGACAACTCTCCATCCAAATAACAATTTAAAAAGTAAACCATTATAGGTTAAAGTACGGCCTTCAACATAGATCATTGGCTCACACCGAACAACAAGCTATAAAGGGCCCAAAAATTACTACTGTAAAACCATTCAAATGGGAAAACCAACGGTCTAATGCTCACATTAAATCATTAATTCTGTCACAAATCTGTAAAATGTAAAAATCTATAAAATTTCCCATCTGTGCTAAATAAGAACATAGTAGTATATAACAATTTACCTTTGCATTTTCATAACCGTTGACATTTTTAACAAATATGTATACGGAACCACTGAATGAACGTACACCAATTACGCCATTTGGAACACCTAAATCGTTGTAAATATAGATAATTGAAACATATCACAATGATACATAAAAGTAATGACTGAATGTTTCATTATTTGAGATATCAAAATATATCAGTATATTTGACCTGGTTTTTGTACGAGATTGTGTTTCATCATACTTTTAGTTCTTTCAGCTATATTCAGTATCTATATTCAGTATGAGGAAACCCTATGTAATCAGATTTTGTGTTAAAAAATATGAAGATTGGTGTAAATACTTAAATAAAAGTATTTACTATATGTATATATAAATATGATCATTTCTTTTCTCAACATATTCAATTCGATATTCTGAATAAAGATTATCAACTTTCAACTTAATATGATTCCAAAACATTTTTTTACATTAGTCAATGCTAATTATTAGGACCGATAAAATTATAAAGGCTTGTATCTATCTCACAAAACCAGAAAATCCGGAAAATACGTTAAAACAGAATGCATATCAAAGCGTTTCACTGATGTGTGGACATTGGATCCGTTTTCCAATTACAGTGAAACCTGACTAAACCGAATCCTGAATAAACCGAAAACCTGTATAAACCAAACATGTTCTTAAGCACCGTCATATAAAATTGTATGCGTTCGAAACCGAACAAAATCGAAGAGGTTCGGTTTAAAAAAATTTCACCTTAAAATGAAAACAAGGATACTCATAAATTAAGATCAAGCAAAGTGGCGAAAGATCATATGAAACACAAGTATTACATATGGCATTTATCGGACTCCATGTGCCGTCTTCCAAACAGTTAATACTGTCATTCCCTTTAAGAGAATGACCAGCTGAGCACGTCAATTTCCCTGTGCTTCCTACAAATTTCCGCTCTGTGCTAATAGTCATGTTGGCACAGGTTCTTGGTATTGGGTCTGAACACTCAACTACAAATATATTTAAAAGGTACATCACATGGAAAAAAAGCAGACCTGAATCATAAGATAGAACGAATTTTGTGTAGTCAATGTTTTTCTTCTTCGTACTTGTGTTAGCCTTTTTCACATTTAATTCGAGTCACTGACGAGTCTGTCGCAGACGAAACCCGCGTCTAGCGTAAACAATTTTAATCCTGGTGTCAAAGTTGAGTTAATATACTATTGACCCTCAATATCTAATTACAAATCTGTTAACAAAGGTCTGTGTGTTATACTTTCATGTAAATACATTTACCATTTATCTAAAATCTGAATTTGGAAAGTCTATTTTTGATTAATGACAAGACACCTTTTAGTAAACAATCAAGACACGTTTAACGTCACAATTGTTCCTAATCTACCATAAATCAACTATGTTTTATAAAATGTTCAGCGTATTGCAAATAAAAAAGTATCCAAAACTAATAAATATAAAACTCCTTGGTAAATTAGTTAAGAAGGAAGTCTACTTAATCAAAACAAAATCAAACGCTCGATTAACATGACTAAATCAACAAATGAAAAGAAAGGATGAAAACGTTCTATTTCTGACTTGATACCAGCACTGTGCAACGCAAGAATGTGTTTAACCTGGTTTAGTTGCTAGCTAATTATAAAACTTGCATTTGTATGACAGTTGTTGAAAGTTTTGTTATATTTATTTTATTGAACGGGCAACAAAGTATAGACATAATAATAACTTACCGACAGTTGGTCTCTTGTGACATCTTTTTCTTTTCACTGAAAGTAGAACATTTTCATCAATAAAAAGTTATAGAATCTTATTTTCACGCATCTGATATGAAGAAACATTTAATAGTTGCTTTTCTATCCAAACAGTATAAACATTGTGTAATAATGGTACTACAAAACAACATGAATGTCTTAAAAGATATATATGTCTAACAGTACGCTCAATATGGATTATCTTAGACATAATAATCTTGGAATTTTTCCATGTCGACAAATGAAAACAATACTGATATCATGATCCGATTCATATTGCTTAACCAAACTTCAACATAGATGTTAAGTTAATCTTGAAGTTCAAATATTGAAAATTGTGCAAATATTTATATCACCATTTGGTGCCAGAAAGTAATTCATTATTTTCCTATGAACAATCAAAAAGAAAGTATAGTATCAAAAAAACAATAAAAAAGATGGTACGGTAATATTTAAGCGAAAATTGAAAATGGTGGAATTTTTTATTTTGACGATCTGGTGTAAAAAAAAAATAGTGCAAGTTAAAATAAAATTTTTAGTTTTAAGTCGTACAATATGAAAAACAAATAGTAATAACATTCAAACAAGAATAAATCTTGTATATATTGTTTTTAATTTTTTTGAAGATAATACAGTTTTGTCTGCTATCTCTTCCATAATCTAATTAGATATGGGTATAACTATGAAATTTGAGTATTTGAACACTCCATGTCTTTCATTAGTTCCGGAAACAAATTTTATTTGATAAAATCACAAAATTACTGAACTCCAAGGAAAATTCAAAACGAAAAGTCCCTAATCAAACGACAGAATAAAATGATAAAACTCATCAAACGTATGGACAACAACTGTCATGTTTCTGACTTTGTACAGGTATTCTCAAATGTAGAAAAAGGTGCATTGAACCTGGTTTCATAGCGCTGAACCTCTCACTTGTATGAAAGTCGTAACAAATTCCATTATATTTAAACAAAACTTTTTTTCAGAAATCACAGAATAAATGTTTAACATTTTGTAAGAATGTATACATAAGTTACAAAACATTTTTGAGTATCCTTTACAGACTGTTCTTAACATAATAAAAATTCGGGTTTATTTTAGCAAAAGAAGTATATTTTGATCCGAGCGTCATTGATAAGTCTGTTGTAAACGGAACTCGCGTCAGGCGTTTTGAATTATAATTTGGGTACATTTGATAACTGGAAGTATAGTAATGTTCCTAAAAGACTAGTGATTTTGATAAATATAGAAAACATTGTGTGTGTTTCTTAATACAGGCACGAAAAGTTAAAACGGCAACTGCATTGAAGAAATATATCATGAAGCATATACGTATTTATATATTTTCTTATATCCTGTTAAGTAACTCAAACATATAAATATTACTTGATACTTATAATCCGTGTCTTATACTGTATTTTGTAATGTCATATGTTCCGTCTTGAACAAGCATACGAGATATTTAAATTGTTTTTGGTCGTGCTGACCATCTGTAAGAAACAATTGCAAACTTGGTACATTGCGTTTGATTTCAATGATGCTTTCCAAATGTTTTTGTTTTAAAGTAACAAATAAAAACTTACTGTCAATGGCTGGAACAAGTAACAATCCCAAAAGAACGGTTATGGTGAGAACTAAAGAATTCATCGTTGATGCCTTTATTGATTCAATTGAAAACAATAATGTTTTGTACGTATTACCAACTGACAACAGTTTATATACTCAATATCATTTGCGACATCAGGTATTGATTTAAGAAATTATCAAACAGTTTATATCATGATCAATCAGACAATAATGTGTGACAGACCATGAAAATCTTATGTGTTGTTGAACTAAAAACGGTTTTGAACTTTATTCAATATTCACTCAAGTGAAACACTACTCTCTCTGTCGTTAACAATCATACATGTGTTAGTTAATCACAAGTAGCCAAATTAGAAGTTAATGTTATTTGCCTGTTTAACAGTTACCTGAATAGATAGTAAAGCAACAAAATTATAATAAAATCTTGAAACGGAAATAGAAACATAAGATCATACAGTTTGAGAGTCATCTTACAAAAGAAGGAACTATAGTATGATTGTCAATGAGACAACTCTTCATTAAAATAATTCCGTATAATTTAACTTTGACTTCACATATTTGTCCAAATGTTTTGATTGATTGGTGTTGAACGCAATTGTAAATACTATAGTGATATTTCGTGATAGTCAGTTAATATTGGTGACAAACTGGATTTTTCGGAAAGAACCAACGCGTCTAGTTAAGCTGACAAGCATATTCATTTAAGTTTGGATTCGTGTGAAATTCGACCTCACAAAACCAGGGGTTTACATTAATTAAAAAAAATCAACGGTAAGTTTGACAAAAAAATACAAGTGTTCATTAAATTAAGTTAACTGCCATCTTTTTCCATAATAAACGCAAAAGTTAAATCTAAAGATTACTTCAGTAGAAAAAAATACATGGTAATAGCATTTATTTTAATGTATTTTGCTAATTCTTAGGCAACTATTTATTATGTGCTTTCAGTAACATAGGTACAAACATTTTGTCGATTTCGCAGTATTAACATTGAAACATTTGTAATTTTGATTTTGATTAATTTATATTTTTCGGAATAGAATGATGTCCATATTTGCTAAACTTGTACACTTTTTATTTACTGGCAAGATGAAGCCTCTTCTTGTTGTATGATTTTCTCCGAAGGTTAAAAACCAATAAATAGCCGTTACTCTTTGGTCGTGTTGTACATATTGTCTCAATGAACAAGTGTAATTACGTGCATTATTGTATCATTTGTAAATGTATCATACTTATATCTACTGTTATAAGGTTTCCATAATCTAATTTGAAATACAATTTCAACCATTTCAGCTGTTTGTCTAGCTAGCTGATACATACTTTGATATTGTGTATGAATATAATAGCATATATTTGGGGTTTTACAAAAACAAAAATCGAACTTACAAAATGGAAGACAACATTGTTTAAAAACCGAACACATCTTAACGTTTACGAAGATCACACATACATATTGTGTAGTATTAAACGTTCAGGGAAAGGGAACCAGTGTGTTTTAATATATACAGGCTTGTTCTATATTACATCACATGCACGGCAAATGTATAGATATAAAAGGAAGTCATTTTCAGTTTATCAAAACTCAACAAAACCTGTTATTATGAATTACTGAAAATGTAAAAGATTAAACACGCTGATGATTTTATCCATATGTCTGATACAAATGACAGAGGGATTATGATATAAAGAATAATACATGGCAAAATCCGTATCGCATGCTGTATCTCCAATATAAATCAATATCAGTCCCGAGTACCGTAGGTTCCGAGGGATGATATTGCTCGAGTAGTGATACAGCATGAGATAAGGATACTGCCATGCATTGTTCTGTTTCTAATATATTTTGATAAAATCAGAGTAAAAAAATACGTAAAGGAACAATCATTTGATTCTGAGGTGAGGGCCTGGAGTGGCAGATTTTATTTTTTTTCTAGCCCCTTTTTAGATAAAAATAAATTATTTTATCTCATTACACATGAAAAACAAATATTCTGTATATTGGTTTTGCTTTGAAAGACAGGAAAAACTTTTTGCATTTATTTTCGATTTAAAATCCTCCGAGTCCCGCGTAAAAATATAAAAATCTCATATTCAGATGTAGACGGGTTCGAAGAAAACAATCTTGTATAGTCAACAATAATACCTAGTTCTAAGAAAATAATTATTTATTGTAACATAACAACTAATTTCAACAATAAAAAAAAAAACATTGTCCGATTTAAAAGAAAAGTATATGAACATGCTGCAGTTGACATTTTGTCATGGTTGGTTTTGTACACTGACAATTTTCAAGTTTTGAACTCGATGATATGAAGTTAATCCTGCTGTTCATGTTTGTCTGTCAGCAGAACATGTGTTTAATTCGTATTGCTCTAAAAAAATGCTTGAAAACAAACATCTATCGGTAATTAATCTATATTATGCATAAGCTCAAGCAATAATGTCAATGAAATACGACTGCAATACACATTTTGAGGTCACGCAGGTTCATTCAACACTTGTCAAAACCAATACACAAAAGTAGTCCGTCAGTGGGTGAAACAAACTTTAAAGCGATGTCTGTATAGTATACACAGACGTATGATAAAACACCCAATTGCAGGATAAATAACATATGTATATAATCTTTAAAATTGAGAATGAAAATGGGGAATCTTTCAAAGAGACAACAACCCGACCGTAGAAAAAACAACAGCAGAAGGTCACCAATCGGTCTTCAATGTAACGAGAAATTCCCGCACCCGGAGGCGTCCTTCAGCTGGCCCCTCAACAAATATATACTAGTTCAGTGATAATGAACGCCATACTAATTTCAAAATTGTACACAAGAAACTAGAATTAAAATAATACAAGACTAACAAAGACCAGAGGCTCCTGACTTGGGACAGGCGCAAAAATGCGGCGGGGTTAAACATGTTTATGAGATCTCAACCCTCCCCCTATACCTCTAGTCAATGTAGAAAAGTAAACGCATAACAATATATTTGTTCATTTAAATCTATTTGAAATAGTTGCGGTAATAAATGAGTAATTGCATAAATTTTAAGCGGATAACTACTGAGGAGTTCCGGAAACAATATCGAGATGTTTCAAAAGGGGTGCGATACGTGGAATGCGATACTGGTTTTGCTATGTGATACGGGGTATGTGATACAGGGTTGTTGATACAGACTGGAGTAATGAACCTTTATTAGATAGACACAATTTCTGTATGTATTACCAAATATAAGATATTAAATAATTTTAAATAAGGACACACAGGCTTAATGGTACAGCTTTGGTCTTCCTAAACATGTTTGTAAAATCTTTTTCATAAACTTTTAATTTAAGGTTGAAATAATTTTACTCTTATTTAGATAATCATGATATAAAATCGATCAAAGATAAGTTTTGCAGGGCTTGATGCTTTGTATAAAATGTATGACGTTTGAAGCCGTCATGGCAATATTTTTGACAAAATGGTAAAATATGGAAACAGTGAAACCTGACTAAATCTTATCATCAATCAAACGGAAGCCTGTATAAAATAAACATGTTTTTAAGAACCGTCACAGCAAATTGTATGCGTTGTGAACCTGGTAAAACCAAACATCGGCAAAAACCGAACAAAATCTTAAGTCCAAAAAGGTTCGGTTTAAACAGGTGTCACTGTACTCATATTCGACAGACTTATGTCTTATGCGTATATAAACGATGTCATTGTCATGTATTAGCAATATTTTCATTACATAATTATTGTTTTACGCCAATGGTCAACACAATGGTTTTATTCTTCCTTCACATCCGGGTAATGCATAACAAAGAATCTAGAAGCCAATAATTTTGAATGTCTAAAGTAAACCATGGGTGTATGCTCGCTGTCTTATTATCCCAAAAATTTGCTCTGTAATTTTCATATTATCTAAAGTTTCTTTTTGAAATGGGAGGGGATACTTTTAACAGTCTTTATTTCACTTGATTTTTATCAAAATTATACTACAACGAAATAGCACGACGGGTGCCGTATACGGTGTAGGACATGCTTACCTTTCCGGAGCACCTGAGTTCTCTCCCGGTTTTTAGTGGAGTTCGTGTTGTTTCTTATTTATTATTCATAACTGTTGATATAAATGTCCTTTGGTTTTGGGAGTCTCTGTTTACTACTTGGTTTTGATTGTTATTTTCTATGTCATGTTCCGTTACTTTACAAGGCAATTTTCATATTATCTAAATTTTCATTTTGAAATGGGAGAGGGTAATTTCAACAGTCTTGATTTGCCTTGATTTTGATTAAAATTCATTTACAGAGCAAAATAAGTTGACGCGTATTACACATGTATGTCTTTTCATCAAAAATCTATTAAATACGAGAACAAGACAAGAATGAAATATAGATATAGATTTTATAGATTTGGAGACAGTGATGCATGTACGTTGTAACGGATACCCATAGGTTGAATAACTTACCCATAGGTTGTTGCGTCCGTGTACTTTAGTATATTCAAATATCCCAGACACTTTTGTAACAGCTGTTTGATACCGACTTAATACGTTTGTAAAATCGTTTGTTTGTGCATCCTCAATGAGAGAGTCAATCAATAAAAAAAATGAAATATCCATTGTATAACGTGCGTACGTGATGATAGATGGATGCATAAATAACATATGTTGGATTTTCTTTTACTTTTTATGATGTACTTAGTCAATCTTTAAACTTCCTACTTACTTTTATAACAACTGTTTCAAAAGTACTCTATATCATTTTACAATTAAAAGAAGTAATTAGACAAAACATGATAAAAGTACCTACGTAATCAAATATTTACGAAATTTCAGGTTTGCCAAAAAGTTTATTTTAATGCAAATCTATATCTATGGATTGCCATGTTAGAACCAACTACCAACGCTTGTTCTATGATCATTTTCTAGATCTGCATGTGGATATTTATTATGAAGATGGAAAAACTATATCTATGGATTGCCCTGTTAGAACCAAGTACCAACCGTTGTTTGATCATTTCTAGATCTGCATGTGGATATTTATTATGAGGAAGGAAAACATATATCTATGGATTGCCATGTTAGTACCCAGTACCAACGCTTGTTGTATGATCATTTCTAGATCTGCATGTGGATATTTATTATGAGAACAGACCATGTGTTAAAGAGGACACAACAAGATCAAAGATCAAAACGCATACCACGACTACCAACGAGTCTTCAACACAGCGTAATAGTTCCGAGACCGGAGAATGTCTTTGTCTGGCCTTGCGGTCATTAAACTTCCGAGCACGATTTGTGTACTCAGACTCAAGAATCATCCAATCAACATGCTGGATTTCATGTTTTGAGCATGAGTTTTATGACTTCAACCTCTGGCAATGAACGAATAATGTATACGACGGGGAATGTAATCTTAACCTGCATAGCACATGTAGCATATTATCTTAGTAACCAGTCATTTTGGACTGGTCAATGTTAACCTGTGACGGTATTTAGGATTACTCTGACCTGACCAGTCCTTGGACCATACTCAAGTTAACTTGATTAACCGACTTATATGACTTTTTTTTTCTAAATATGGAATACTTCAGACGAAATAATCAAATAATCAAACAGACAAACAATAGTTAACATGACAAAAAAAATAGAAAACCAACGAATAAACAACACGAACCCCACCAAAATATAGGGGTGATCTCAGGTGCCCCGGAAGGGTAAGCATATCCTGCTCCACGTGTGGCACCCGTCGGGTTATAAGGTAGACTTAACTGTATCTGTACATGTAGTATCCTTTATCTGTAGTTCGAGGGGATAGATTCGTTCAATATACTCACAACTGTATTCATAATTTAATGAAAGAACATCATCCATATAGCGGAACGTACAGTTAAAGGATATTGCTAACTTCTTATTCTTCTTCTTAAGAAGTTCCCGACTGGAATTCCGACAGTCTGTTGAAAAACATGTCCTTCAAACGAATCAAATGTGTTGTTAATCGAGGGATAAGTCATGTTGATAATGTCAGATTCAGAGAACTTTTTGTGACATAATATAAACAGGGAAAAAGTGTTGTAACATTTTGGTTTTAATACTTAGACAGTCTCCATTTTTTAGGATAGGTTATAATACAATATTTATATAATAGTATTAAAACATTGTTAATGATAACATTGGCAGTAACAAGAATTAAAAATTTTGATATACTACAATTTGGATAATAAAATTAATTATTTTTTGTACATAAAAATGCAATTTACAACTTTTATGTAATTCAAATTCCGAATGTCACACATTTTAAACCAAATCTTCAGATGAAAGGTCAAATTATGGTTAATCGTTATACACTAAAGTATAAAAAGTTTGTGCAGCCATACATGTACACAGATAACCGCCTCTTAAAGTCGCCTACTACCAATCGAAGAATTTGTTGCTGAGCAAATGGCAACCATTCCTGATAGTGGGCATTGTTTCTATTAAGAAGTGTTTGAACTGGGTATGTCCTTTCGCTCAGGTTGTGCCTATAACTGCTTATTCAGTGTTCATTATTTTATGCTATTTCTTCGTAGACAGAAGAATTTCTACAGTAATTAGGACTTTCCACTTTTTTGTTTAAAACCAATTATGTTTGTTATCGTTAATTAATGATATTCTTCCGCAAAATTTGTTTCTTGTGGTGTAAAGAATTTCTTGTTCTCTTGTTTATACTTATATAGAACAGTAATTGCACTTTCAAAATTTATCTTGATTAGTCGAACACTTGTCATTATAACAGTTATCTCTCTTAACAATGTTTTTTGTGCATCTAGCTCCTACGTAATTTATTTTACTATTTTGCTTTGAACCAAAGCGATAATAAGACTCTATAGTCCAGTAATCTTCCCATCACAATTTGACAAAAGTAATATATAAATGTATAGCACTATCATGTATCATTAATGTAAGTAAAGGAATCCATACATTTTACATCCTTTGTTGACTAAAATTAAGCTGAGGGTAAGGTCAAAGGTTAAAGTTATTTTCTAGATATTGACTTGTCCTTATTTTTTTATCTCCTCTGTCACTTAAAAAGATATACATGATAGAACTATTGAAAATTGTGTCACTCGTTGTGAATAAGATATGATACATTTGGTCCGAAATCATCAAATGATATCTTATAGCAGTTATTGTTCCGGAAATGGTTTAGTTTATGGTGAATTGATACTAACTCAAACACGGTACATTACACATACAAGAGTCTTTTTTAAATTGGGACTTATGTCCTTGAACAATATCAACATGAAGTGGCTTTAGGTAAACCGGAAGTAGCCATTTTTACACTTTTTTCAAGGAAAAGAACATAGAAAAAATTTTACAATTTTTTGTTTAATAAACCGATCATTTGAGACTAGAAGCGAATTTCAATAAATAAAGATTTTAATTGGATGTTGACGGCTATCTCCTATATTTCGGGCAAAAGTATATAAAAGAATATATTTATTGAATCAGTATGAAGAAACCTATGTTAGGACAACAATAGTAACTTTGAGTCAACCGAAAGGAACTTCTCATCAATCATTCAGAAATTCAAGTGGAATGATCTTTAATTGTTCTCTAAACAAATCGGTTTTCATTTTTTTTTTCGCCACATTGTTTTGATTGTGATGTTAGTGGTTTTGAAAGATACAGGTTAGATTGTTTTTACATTATATAAAACACTTATTTTGCTATTAAGACACATTTTCAAGTGTAAGTGTTATATTCCAAAAAAAACTGTGTTTTATGTGTCCGCATCTCCTTTGAAAGAGAAAAATCACAAAAATACTGAGCTCCTAGGAAAATTCTAAACGGAAAGACCAACACCAATTGTTAAAATAATACGACAAAATCATTTCATAAATATGTTCGTTATATCCTCGGGATCTACAAATAGTATAATGATACTTAGCATTATCGAAGAAATTGAAATGTGACTGTAAAAAAATAGATGATATACGTTATAGGATCTAGGGTCTTGTGATTTGAGGTCCATTGTAAAAAAAACACGAAAAGTAAGTCAAGATCATGTTCCTAACTTTAAGTTTGGCTTACAAACATAAAAATGTATAAACACTTCTTTAAAAAAAAAACGTAGAAAATATCGACAAAACGTTTTCACTACATTATAAGGTGCGACGTCTTGTCGTTACATATGCATGTTGGTTGAAAGGATACGTTCACATTAAATGGCAGTTTTCTTTCCTTTGATATTTAAAATTACACGTGTGGTGACATTACTCCTTTACCATGTATATCAACAACTAAAGTTCTGTTCATTGTAGGTCCTTTGATTATTCCATTGGAAATTAGGTCAAAGACATAGGTAAAACTATCAGATAATAATTGAACTGGAGGTAACAAATAATATCATTTTTTTTTTAAACAAAAGAGTTTCGAAATCATATGCGTTCAACATGTACATAAGTTATCATTTGAAATGACTTTCTGAATAACATGTTCGTCAAAACATATATCATTTCGGGGGGAAAGACCTATTAACATGTTTAATATATTAAGAATTTTCGCATTTCATCTTTATACCAATTAGATATAAATAGACGATTTAAATTATATTAACAAATAAAGACCTCTAACTCTGTTTGAAGTATAATCTGACAGATTGATTTTTACGTAAGCTTTATGTTCATCATTTGTTTTGTTGCATGGTTTTTTTCGCTCGATAGTTACTTGCATGTTCTGTTACGTTAATGGATACATTTTGAAAGTAAAGCTTTATTGTCAGCCATGATTGAATTTAATAATCAATTTTGAAATATTATACTAATAAAAGGAAAATTATTAACTGTAATGAAATAAAACATGTATATACACACCCGTTACTATATTCATAAGACCAGACGAAAGATATCCGTAATTAGATAAAAATCAATATCAATATCTGCATACACAATATTTGTACAAAATGTATTTGATGTACATCAGACCAGACAAAAACTGCCAGTAAAGTTTCTTTGTGTGATGGTCAGGGTTACACAAAATGTGGTTGTAGTGCTAGTGGTAGGACTAGATGTAAACGTTGTCTTTGCAGGACAGGACAAACATTACTTGTAGCAACAAATAATTGTCATTTTAAGTGTTAATGTAAAGGATTTTTAAAATTACAATTATAAAACTGTAACTACATGTTTAAGTTTCATGTTATAACAACATAATCTATTTGATATTTTTAATCGTTAAATTTTGAGACCATTCCATTCAGTTTTAGTCTTTTAGGCATTTTGTAAAATGCCTAAACATTTCAGTCATTTTACAAAATGTCTAAATTGAAAAAATGCCTGTAACCATGGTAACCTATGTACACACCTGTAACTATATGCAACAGGCCAGATGCAAGACATCTTTAACTAGATAAAATCAATATCAATATATACACTCACAATATGTGTACAACATTGATTTGATGTGTTATCATATCAAAAACAGAAGACCAACTTATAATACAATATCTTAATTTATTGTTTCAGTGGAAACATCCTAATTAGAAATGTAATGAAACTATCAAAATGGCAGTAAATGCATTATGCCAAGCTTTTGTGGTCATCACACTTCTAATCTCTTTTTCAGTACTGACTTATTCTTGATTGTTAGACGTAGAGTTTAGTTTCCCATAAGGGCACCCGTGTTAACATTTATATTCATGATTATGTGACGACAGTACACCTGTATTTTATTTTCACGAGTTTAATTTGTGTATAACGCCCATTTACAATTTGTTTGTTTTTATATTACTGACTTTGGACCTGGAAGTATGTTATATTCGACAAGGTGATCAAGATGCTTGATTTTTTTAATTGGCAACATATTTGTTGCGGTTGGCGGAACCATTTTTCAACAGACCGTCGGAATTCCAATGGGAACCAATTGTGCCTTTCTTCTTGCCGACTTGTTTCTTTATTATTATAAAGCTGACTTCATACATTCCAACTGCGCCAATTGATACAATATTCCCGGGCTGGTTTTTCCAATCACGAATTCCATGATAGAGGATTTCTTCTCAAAAGAACTTTATTAAACCTATATATTTCCAAATGGGGAAAATAGAATCATCCCTTCGTAAGTTTTACGGACTCCATCACGAGTTGGTAAACCGCTATTGAATGACCGTTTCACAGATGATATCTGATATGTTGTTATGCCACATCTACAATACCCCTCCCTTTTCACGAATGTGACCTACCAAATTAGATTATTTACCGGATTTGTAATTACATAAGCAACACGACGGTCGCCACATTTTGCGCAGGATCTTCTTCACCTTCCGGAAAAAATGATATCACCTCCAGTTTTTGGTGGGGTTCGTGATGCTTAGTCTTTGTTTTTTTATGTTGTGTCTTATGTACTAGTCTATTAATTGTCTGCTTGTGTTTTTATTTTTAGCCATGGCGTTGTCAGTTTATTTTCTATCTTTGAGTTTGACTCTCCATCTAGTATCCTTCGTTCCACGTTTAGAGATGTTTATTTGTACGACATAAATGAATATATTTTCGCTTTCATAGATAAACAAATATTGGAATCATTGTTGAATACTGTTTGGTGATCTATATCTATCAAATTCAGTGTCATTTGGTCTCTCGTTAAGAGTTGCTTCATTGACAATAAAAAAACATATTTTTTTTATTTTCATAAACACATATACAATACGATGAACAAAGTGATATTACTCTAATCCAATTAAGGGTAAAAGTTAAACCGAGTTCAGTATTTTTGTGTTTTTACTTCTTGCAATCATACCACATCTTTTGTTTTTATCTACGTTAGTCATTTCTGTGTACTTTATAGATGTAGCTTGATGTTCGATCTGAGCCAAGGCTTCGTGATGAAGACCGCAATTTGACCTGTAATGGTTTACTTTTACAAATTGTGACTTTGATAGCATAGGACACATTCTGATTCATTTATATCCCAACATCATTAAAACGATTTATACAATGATAATATAATATGAATCATATTCTAAACTCATACTTCAATAAAAACAGAACAAAAAATTGACAATGATGATTTCTATTGTAAAATGGAAAAAAAGAAATAAAAAATACCTAACAAACAGTAAAACAAACCCACGGACTAATATGTTTTCAAAATGTTTCCGAAAATTAAATACAATAAATTTATTTATTTTTGTTTTTGCCAATTTAAATAGATCGAATAAAATTATCAATTTCGTGGATATTTGAGTTTGTGATTTTTTAAAAATCTGCACATATCTGTATGTCATTTGTAAACTATTAAACTTTTATATTCGTGGTCTCTAGGTAACCACGAAATCCACAAAATTAGAATCCAACGGGGAAAAATGAATTCACAGTACATAGTGTGGTAATGTAGATTCACAACCTGCAAGAACAGATCAATGTATGTTGTGGTGATAGTATATTAAATTTGACACTTTATTAAAAATAAAGGAACACTTATTGTTTACCGTTGCATTCAGTTGTGTCAATGTTGTAACCCTAACACACCTCAAATCCAGGAAGTGAAATCGATGTGTAGTGATAGTATGTATGTTGCATTATCGTTTGTGATTGTTGGACATCAGTATTTCTGTTGTTCCGTTGTGTTTCTCTTAAAGTTGATGTCTTCTCCATCGGTTTTCGTTTTGAAGCTTGATTTTATTTATCTCGATCGATTTATGTGTTTGCATTTTGTGTTCTTTTGCTGTCTATGCACTGATTGTTTTCCTTGATGGATATCCAATATTCTTCTTTTTTAAGGATTTTCTTATTTTACGCAATTATTCATGCATATTGCCGGGTAGATTTTTTATTTTCATAATGTCTTGGGCCATACGATTTTGTCAGTTCGTACTAGTGTGATCAAGTAAAAAACAGCTTTAGTTATTATTTTGTACTTTAATATAAAATTATCGATTTTGATATTTTAGACTTTAATTCTTTGTGTTTAATAATTTAATATTTTTTTTTGTTCGTTTCCATTTAAATTCCATATCCAGGGCTCAAAATCAACATGCTTTGATATGTATTTAATTCTCAGTTTGGACATTGAGTGACATGTTATACTCTGTTAGGTAGTCGGAAACCAGGTTGAAATAGAACAAAAGAATCGAAGCTCTTTGTTAGAGAAGGCGATAAATGTTTACTGTATTGTTTACTATAGTGACAACATTTTTAAAAGTTGATAGAAACAAACAAAATTGCAATTTTCTTCTCAATAATGATGTGTTTTATTTTAAAAACACCATTTGCATAAGTTTTCAATTTATCTAGTACATAGTTAAGCAGAACAATTAGATATCAAGTCGACGACATGGGTATCTTTCAAGTTGGTTGAAGAAAATGCATAACCTCCGATTTTTTTGAAAAAAAAATACCACGGACGGAAAACATATCAATCTGTTAGTTCAGTAATTTTCGAGTCTTCCCTTTTATTATGTGACTGAAGAAAAAATTCCAAAAAATGGGTAACAATTGTATCGAAAAGAGAAAATCGAGTGCACCTTTTTATGTTAGGGCGTGTTTGAGTTAAGTATTTTGTCTTGATATCGTACAAATGTTAATATTCTTAAATTTAAAAATGTATTCACTACAGTCAATATTGTCTTACTAGAAAAATTGTGTAGATTTATAAACTATATATCAGTGAAAGTCTGTCCTCCTGGTTAAACTACATTTATTTATGTATATTTCACACATGCAAAATATGTTGTATTGTATATATTATCATCTCTGTAACTATGTTAATTAGTTAATGAGAGAATAAAGATCTATCTATCTAGTAAGAATATTTCATACATCGTCTCGCTTCAGATTCTATCATTTTTATATATTAAAGCTACAGGTTGACTTTATAACACAAAAAAATCACAGTACTAAAAGATGAAATATATGGGTCAAGTGAAATACATGTACCTATCTAATGAGTCACAAAAACAGAGAAGGTGTGTTCGAATAGCTATTTTTTTTTACTGAAAGTACTTGACGACAGTCTTTCATGTTGGATGATGAAAATGCATATCTTCGAAAATTCTATTTTGGTGTGTGATAACTAGGGTTTATAGTTTTCATACACTAAAAAAATCTAGTCTGCCCGTCCACGAAATATTTAATTAGAATTTTTTTAAATGTTTATGAATTTTCGAAAATTCCACCTGACAACCGATCAGACAATAGTTTTAAGTTGAATCAATGCAGACAAGATTATTAACTGATACTCATTAGCTAGTTGATACATTTGTCTTTTAAAATACAACTGACATATAAGGATCGTAATGGTGCAATGTGGATAAATTTATCGGTTTCCAAGACCAAAATTGGTAGCGCGTCATCCCTACAATGGCTTCCATTTCTACGATTGTGAAAATGAACTGGCGTAATGGGGAGATAATTTTGACGAAGTACAATCCTGACTGATTAGTGATAGTCTACCTTATTCATAATGTATGTTCTGAATTGTTATAATCAGATTATCATTTAATATATATTCTTCAAGTTCTAAAAATAGTTTAATCTTTGTCAGTGAACAATATTACTCAAATTAAATGTTATTTGTTATGTCTATACTTGTCAACTCAATTGTGTATACATGCTTGTTTATTATTTTTATAAGCGAGATTCGGACTTTACACAGTCCATCTGTAATAAAAGTATAAGTATTCTAAGCTGAATAATTGGTTTATTCACTGCTAGTTCCAGAGTCTCAAGAGTTAGTTTTCACCAGAGTTTCAGTCCCAGACTTCTCATTGCTATTCAGAGCAATCGTTCATTGTGTGATCAGGTGCATCATACCAGTTTCAGTAACAAGAGGCCATTCAGTCAGGCTCTTGTTACACAACCTAACAACAACTGGCTGTTTATGACGTCTTTACACTAAATCCATTATATGTTGAATATGTACGGATTGATTGTTAAGTCTTAGAGGCATGATATTTTTATTAGTTGTTAGTGGCTTTGAACTAGCTGTCAGATAACTGCAAGTACTCTCAGATCTGTTCATTGTGTCTTTTTGTGTCGGGATGTATAAGTACCCGGCCACGTCCACTTGTATTTTTTGTCTATCTGATGAGTTAAGCCTTTTTCAACTGATTTTTATAGTTCGTTCTTATGTTGTAATGTTATACCACTGTCCCAGGTTAGGGGGATGGTTGGGATCCCGTTAATATGTTTAACCCCGCCACATTATTTATGCATGTACCTGTCCCAAGTCAGGAGCCTGTAATTCAGTGGTTGTCGTTTGTTTATGTGTTACATATTTGTTTTTCGTTCATTTTTTTTCATAAATAAGGTCGTTAGTTTTCTCGTTTGAATTGTTTTAAATTGTCTCATCGGGGCCTTTTATAGCTGACTATGCGGTATGGGATTTGCTCATTGTTGAAGGCCGTACGGTGACCTATAATTATTAATGTTTATGTCACTTTGGTCTTTTATGGATAGTTGTTTCATTGGCAATCATACCACATCTTCTTTTTTATAAGTCATCCAGTTTCCCCGGTGACAGATATTAAAAATCATTATTTTCTACGTTTTACTTACTTTATTCTTACATACTTTTTTATTTATATTTTTTAACCCTGTATGCTAACATTGCTTATGTACATTTTAAAATTGTTTGTATGCACATTTAACGACAAATTTATGTGACGTATAAAATTTTCTGACGTCAGACACTCAAATCAATCAATGTGTTCGTAGATAGTAGATGTTTTTGTGTTCTGTTAAACTGTTCCTTTTAAAATTGTTATACGATGATGACTGATGTACCCATATTTTGACTATTTCATTTATTATGTCTGTTTATTTAACGCATCAATGTAAATATAACGGAATTTGATGAGACTGTCATTAAAGTGAGAAGGTTAGTGCTATAGATCCAGATTTAATCCACTATTTTCTACATTTGAAAATGCCTGCATTAAGTCAAGAATATGACAGTTCTTGTCCATTCGTTTTTGATGCGTTTTGTTATTTGATTTTGCCATGTGATTATGGACTTTCCGAATTGATTTTCCTCTAAGTTCAGTATTTTTGTGATTTTACTTTAAAAAAAAAATGAGAAAATTCTACTGCGAACTTATATATCATTCGATTTTTTAGTCCCAGTGCTAGGTATGTATTGACTAAAAAGAACAATACTATAACTTAATATTTTTGGATTGTACAGATTGAACATTTACACTTGAAAATTGTTTTTCTTCTAATCCTCGGTTATGACATATTAGTATTAAAATCTTTGATGAACAGTACTGTGAATCTGTTAAAAGCACAACGAAGATGTGACGTGTGTAAAATCAATATCACAGATGAACTACCGTATGCTATCATCCGCCCAAACATTGAATGCATAAAAGAAAAGAAGACCACATTTCTAAAATTAACTGGTGCGAATAAGTCATGTTAGTCTGAACTAAAATGCAAAAAAACAATAATGGCGCTGCGCAATTTGATCTAGAAATGTTCATCCTGTTCTACACGCCCGTCCTTTTGCTCATGTTATTACAAACATCATCAACGGTCATATGAACATAGTCACTAATGTGAAAATAGTGTATTCAGAATTTAAAATAAAGTTGTGTCACGATTTATTTACTTAATAAAGATTTATTTTCTTTGCGTATGCTTTAAGTAAAAAAAAAAAGATTGATCGTAAACATATAATATATATAAAAGCGCGAGGTTTTACTAGCCGCAAAACCAGGTTCAACCCACCATTTTTGTATTACAATGTCCTGTATCAAGTCAGGAAAATGGCCATCGGTATATTATACCTCGTTTCTGTGTGTGTTACATTTAAGTTTTGTATTTCTGTTGTGACGTAGTTCTCCTCTTAAAATTGATGTTTTATCCTCAGTTTTAGTTCGTTATCCGGATTTGTTTTTTTTTCTCAATCGACAAAAGCTAGTATAAAACCATTGAGTCAATATTTTGTAAAGAAGAGACAATCTTTAAATTGTTGTCTTTATATTTACATAATAGTATAACACGTATAACATATGCAATCTTACAAACGACTTCAACAACAAAATAGGTCGTGTCTCGTCATAGATCCTCAATCTGCATTATAATTAACGTATTAAGATAAGGAAGAAGGTGGTTTGTTGTTTTAAGTCAAAAAACGAACCTTTAAAAAGAATGCGGAAATATCTAAGATGATTTGTGTCTTTTATTTCAATTAAAATCTTATTGTCGCTCCTTATAACTATAACACAAAAAGAAAATATCGAATACAACTTAAATTTCAATTGCAGGCGTCACAGTATACAACAAGTATGACATTTATAGTATCATCCGGGAATCAGTGGCTGCATTATTACATACAGTGAAACCTGTTTAAACCGAACCTCTTCGGGATTTAAGAATGTGTTGGGTTTTGGTCAACGTTCGGTTTTGTCATGTTCAAAACGCATACAATTTGATTTGACGGTGTTAACGAACATGTTTGGTTTTCACAGGTTTTCGGTTTATGTAGAATTCGGTTTAAATCTAATATCAGTTTTAAGAACAAATATAATCTTAAATCAATCCTAATTATATCTTAGTTTTGATAGATAGTTTTATTTATTCCAATGTGACGTCTGTTGTTGTGTATTGTTTTACAAATTCAAATGTGGCGTCATTTTCTTGTCCTTTTTTGCAATTTCAAATATGAAATCACTTTGCGTTGAGGCCTTGCCTAATTCGGGTGTGTCTAATTTTTGTGTTGGATTTTGTCGGTTTATGTAATGTATCCGGTTGTTTTCTGTAATTAGTTAATAGTCCAGTTTTATCGTGCATATCTTTTATATAGTCGTTTTATAAAATTTATTGTCTGCAAAATTAATAAGTATTTTAAATAATAGGGATGTGTTGGTCCAAAACAGATAACCCTGGCCCTTTTTAATTTGGCACAACGTTTTTGAACATTTGGTCCTCGATGCTGTTTAACTTTGTTCTTGTTTTGGCGTTCAAACTTTTGTATCTGGGCGTCTTTTGTTGACGAAACGCACTTCTAGCATATTAAATTTTAAACCTGGTGCATTTTGTTAGCTATTATTCGTGTGTTTCTTTGTCAAACATTTATTTATTTGTATTGAAGTCTTGTAATGTTGTGTTGTCATTTTAATGTTATGTTTAACCTGGCCATTTAGGCGGGAGGTGTAGCATGCCACAAAAAATATCCTGTACCAAGTCAGGAATATGGTCATTGTTATATTATAGTTCGATTCTGTGTGTGTTACATTTTAACGTTATGTTTCTTTTGTGTCGTTTGTTTCCTCTTATATTTGAGTGATAATTCACATTATTATAAGACGTATCACGGTACTTTTCTATCCCAAATTCATGTATTTAGTTTTGATGTTATATTTGTTATTCTCATTGGATTTTGTTAAATGCTTAGTTCGTTTCTGTGTGTGTTACATTTTAATATTGTGTCGTCATTCTCCTTTTATATTTTTTGCGTTTCCAGTTTTGAACATCGGTATACTACTGTTGCCTTTATTCAGTCAGGTTTCATTGTAATGAAAATAAAGACGACAAACATGCATAGTTGTACATTACATATACATAAACAATCTCATTTTGATGAATATCTGCAGCCTTGTAATATTCAGCCTTATCTAAATTAACGTATGGTGCATTATACAGAAAGAAGAAGATGTGGCTTGAGTGTCAATGAGACAAATCTTCATTCAAGTCAAAATGTGTAAAAAGATAACAATTATAGGTCTAAGTAAGACATGAACACAAAATACTGTCTTGCATTGAACAGCAACAAACGACAACCACTGAACACAAGGTTCTTGATTTAAGACAGATGCAAACAAATACTGCGTGTTTTCACATTTAAACAGTAGCTTACCTTCACCCTAAACTGAAATTCTATCTTAATATAATACATAGCGTATATAAATTAATTTTCCTTACAGGCGTCTATACGTATACGATGGAGTTGACATTTTTATTATCCTCTGGGGTTCAGTGGTTGTAATTGCTACCATGACTATATTTAAGAAATAATTCGTGGGGGATGGAATATATCGTGATTTTACCACGGTTTGGCCCTTTATGCCAAATATGTTACCCTGAGTGATAAAATCACGATATATTCAAGCCCCCATGAATTATTTCGATTCTAATAGGACAATTACGGTATAAATTTTGAATTGAAAAATGATTATTGAAGCGGTCTAGGTCAAGGCAAACTCTGGCTGTTCCCGTTATTGAGCACACTACGAGTGTTGATGTTAAAGATGTGTAAACTAAATATGTGTATATTTTAAAATGATTTTTAATTACAGTCGTTTTCGGATGTAATTTAAATGTCATGTATTTGAAATTATGTGAGTTTAACTGTCAGAAAAGATTGAAGTGGTCATTTACTTTGATTTACAGGCTAAACACATTCGAAAATGGCGCTGTCATTGAGGTTAGTTGAGTGTGTATCGCCGATGTGTAAACAGTGGTTTGTTTCCAGTTACATGAGGAAAATAATGCAACTTTTCCTCTCTTTTGTTAACAAAAGTAAAAAGCAGTCGATACTATATGTAATTGTTAAGTGAAATTACATGGTGAGACCAAATCCATGTCGCATTGTTTACAGTTTACTTTGCATTGTTTACAGTTTACTTTGATGTGTACACATGTAAATTATCGATAAGAAACGAAATCAACAGATTAACACAAGTGTGGATTGTACTTTATAATATTTTCCCAACTTTATTACAACATGGAGTTATGGCAGGCTACAGAGATATTACAAAACTAAAGACAGCTCGTGAGTAACTGATGATCATAACACAAATTACCCATGTTAACAGTTAATGATTTTCTTCTTTCTGTACAATGTTAAATGTGAAAGTGCCACCAGTTATTGGGGCATTGTTCATAATATTGAGTGCGGAATTAGACATCTGCTCCTTAGACATTCTGACCTCAATATCCCGACCTGTGTCTGAAGAGGAGCATACAGAATTCTACAATTTGAGGTGAGTGTTGTAACATTTGAAGCTAAAGGGATAGTTCCTGCTTGTAAAGCTGAAGATAGTGTTCTTCTTTCATTATCTGTTGGCTCATTTATGTAGCTATCAAGACTCTTTACATTTCGATGACCAGTAACTGACATAATTTTCAGTAGATCTACCCCTTGTCTACTTAAAACTGTTGCAACAGTGGCCTTACTGCAGTGGTTTGTCTAGATTTTTGACAGATCTGCACTTTTTGATATTCTAGACATCCATGATGCAAGCTTATTTTTCCCAATAGGCTGGGCTGCATACCAGCAATCTGGTTTGGGGTTTACCAGTGTCTGTTGAAAAAAAGCAGAGCATTTTGGCCTAAGCTTACTAAGGTACAGATCTAACCTATGTACCGGGCAGTTAAGATCATTTGGACGTTCATATATACGCGTTTTTTTATGTTTTCCTTTCTGTCCACACCATGATGGGTTTTATAACATTCGTTGTATGCCATGGTATAATATTTCATTCCTTTATCTTCGGTGAGTTTATGATAAGAGCTTGACTTCAGTTCTGGCAAACCCTCTTGACCGCAACGTCCAAAGTTAAGCATAACATCCCAGAACACTTTGTTTTGCAATTTGTCTGGTGGGTAGAAATCTACCAAGATAAGGAAACAATAGAAGTAACCCAAACTAGCACTTCCGATTCCACCCCAATAGAAGAAACTCTAAATGAATCAAAGAGCAGCAATGAGTCAATTGATCATGAGATCATAATTACACAAGCTCTTCAAGTAAAATTTGATAAACCACAGTCAGAAACTGAAAAAATAAATGAAAAACAAAAAGGCAAAAAAAAAAAAGCCAAACCAAATGACCTTATGGAGGATTTAACAGAGATATTGGGCCCAATATCTGAGTCAGATCCAGAAAAAAATGAAAAAGACGAACACAAAATAAAAATTAAAGAGTCGAATGCCAAATCTGGAGCCTCAGTGGCTCAAGGAAATGGTATGAGCCAAACCAAACAAACAAAAGCCCAAACAGACAAAGAAAAAAAGAGAGCCAGAATAGAAAGACGAAGAATTGAAAAAAGAAAAAATCTTAGTGATAGTGAAAATGAAGTAGAAAAAAGGAAGCCAAAGGCAAAGAAACAGATAACAAGAAAATTATAAAATAAAACAATAGACATAAGATAAACTAGATTTAAATTAAAATTAAAGAAAGACAAAACTATTATATTGTATATTTTATTATTTATTTATGATAAGTATCTTCTCATTACTACTATACTTTTTTCTACTAACACACATGAGCACCCTTCATATCATTACACAAAATATAAGGAAAAATATAAACACTAAATATAAAGATATTATCAATAGCTACCAAGACGCAATTATCATCTGTCTACAAGAAACAGGGGTACTAAAAAGATCAACCCCAAATTGATATTGAAGCCACAACAAATTATAAGATTTACAGTTCTGATGGAGAAAATAGGGCACGGGGTGTATGTATACTTATATCAAAAGATGCAAAATAAATAATTAAGAAACAAGTTCCAGCGACGCTAAAAGGAAATTTCATCAATCTTGAATTTAAAATAGAAAGTAAAAAGTATCAACTTCTCAATATATATAGCCCAGAGAATTACACAAGACCACAAACAGAATTCTATGAACAATTAGATAAATATGCTGAACTGATAAATGTAAAAACAGATGTAGTAATTTTTGGAGGGGATTTTAACCTTATAACATCAGAAAGAGACTCAAAAACAGGAAAAATTAAAACAGGTAGAAGGACATTAGATATATCCAACAGTATAATTTCCAAACTAAACATAAAAGACACATACAGATACAGAAATAAAAATACAAGAGTATACTCATGGACAAATTTTGACAATAGTTCGGCAACAAGAATAGACAGAATTTATCTATCCAAACATATTTGTAATAAAATTAGAGAAACAATATATACACCTTTTACAAAATCCGACCATAACGGATATAAACTAAGAATATTAATTGGCCATATAAAATGGGGAACAGGATTTTGGAAACTAAATGAATCTCTACTAAAACAAAAGAAATATACAGAATCGATAAAACTTTTAGAATTCATGGGGAAAGGAGAAATTAAAAATGAATATTTTAAATTGGTGGGAAAAAAGGAAAAAGGTCAATAAAGAATATAATAATAGACTACAGCAAGGTAATGGCAACAAAAGAAAAATACAAATATAAGGATCTGATACAAGAACTAGAAGAAGAAGAAAATAAGGATAAAAACGATATATATAATGAAAGAATAAGTAAAATAAAAAAAGAAATAGCAATATTGGATGATAACAGAAAAAAGGAGTTATAATAAGATCAAGGGAGGAATACCACAATGGAGATCTAGAAAATATAGAAATTTTTGAATTCGCTGAAGAAAAAAAGGGCACAAAAAAAGAAATAAGAGAACTCTATGACAAAAATGAAATATTAAGGGAAAGCAAAGAAGAAATAATAAACGTTGTTAGAGACTTTTATAAAGGATTATATAGTAGCCAAAACATAGAAAACGAAAAAAAAGGACTATTTAGAAGGGGTCAAACTAAATAAATTAGAGGAAGCAGATTTGGTTCATTTGAACCCAATCATGACGAATGAAGAATGTTTAAAAAATACAAAAGATTTTCAAAATAATAAAACACCAGGAATGGATGGTCTAGGGAAAGCCTGTTATGTTGAATTTTAGGATATTATAGGTGAAGATTTGACAGAAGTAATAAACAATATTTATTTAACAGGAGAAATGCCGGAATCAATGAAAACCGGAATTATTACTCTCAGCTATAAGAATAAAGGAGATGCTAAAGATTTAAAACAATGGAGACCTATAAGCATTTTATGTTTTGACTATAAAATCATAACAAAGACCCTAACAAAAAAAAAATGGCAAAAGTGATATATCAACTAATCGATGTAAATCAGACAGGGGCAGGGCCTAATAAAATAAATCACGGAAAACATATATGGGATAGATTCAATCATAGAACTTATGGAAATAAATGATTGGAATGGCTATCTTGTATCCTTTGACCAAGAAAAGGCATTTGATAGAGTGGAGCATAATTATACAATTCAAGTAATGAAAAAAATGAATTTCCCCCCAGGCATAGTTAGGTGGATGGAGATTATTTATAAAGATATAAAAAGTAAGATACAGATTAACGGTCATCTCACAAAAGAAATAAAAATAGAACGTTCAATAAGACAAGGGTGCTCCTTATCTATGACAATTAATGCATTAATCATAGAACCTTTGGCATCAAACATCAGAAATTCGAAAGAGATAAAAGGAATAAACCTACCAAACAGAAAAGAAAAATGCGCGTTATTCCAACACGCAGATGACTGCTCCGCTATCACACCAGAAATTTCAGATTACGACCATCTAGTAAAAGAATTTAAAAGATTTGGCGAGGTATCGGGGTCAAAAATAAGTGAATCCAAAACAGAAATATTTGAAATAGGAAGGAAAAAAGCAACCAATAATCAACAAATAAAGGATTTAATTAAGGAAAATGTTAAAGTACTAGGAATAAAATTTGGGGAAAATAAAATGGACAAAAACTGGAACCCAATAGTGGAAACAATAGCAAAAACATGTAAGGAATGGGAAAACAGAAATATAGACATATACTCAAAATTACACATAATAAATACATATATGTTGAGCAAGGCATGGTTTGTAGCACGAGTAATTCTACCAACTCAAAAAATATCAAAAAGTATAAATAGAGCATTATATAAATTTATATGGAACGACCCAGAGCTAATAAAAAGAACGACTTTGAACAAAAAGAAAAAAAGGGGGGAATTCAAATGCCTGATTTTGAAGAAAAGATTAATGCCATGTGGCTGCAAAAAATAAGTGATATGATCAATGGAAAACCAACAATCTGGAAAACCCTATATACTTACTTTTTAGGAATAACAACAAGAGAACCTATGCCGGAATTAGCAGAAAATAAATACAGCCACTCAGAACAATTTGGGAAAAATGCAAAAAAATAAAAGAATTATATATCCAATACAGAAGTAAAACCAAACTAACAGACAACATTACATTAAAAGATATTTATTATGAAATCATTGGACAAAGGGAAAATCGAATAACAGTAGAAGAACAAAAAACAAGAAATAGAATTTACAAATATCTGGACAACAATAGCTGGCATTAAAATTAATATACACAGAGAATTTATTTATAAAATAATACACAGAACAGTATTAACAGGAGAAAAACAAATAGATAGAGGAATAAGAGTTATAGATCCCCAATGCAAGTATTGCAATAGACATTTAGAAACATTTGAACATATATTTATAGACTGTAAAGAATTAAAAATGTTTAGAACCTATGTGACACAAAACGGACAGTCAGAAGATCCAAATTTTGAAATAAGCGAAAAATCACTTTTACTGGTGGGAATAAAAACAGAACTAATACCTATAATATATGGATATACACACACAGTATGGACCTGCAGGGATTATGAAGGCACTTTAAATCTTTACAAATTACAAATGAAATTTCATAAGGATAAAGAAATATACAGAAAATACAACTAACAAAAATTAGAAAGAAAAATCTCAAAGGGTACAAGATAGCAAAGAAGGAAGATAAAGACAACACCAATAGAAAACAAAAATAGAAATACAATTGGACGATGGGATTGGGAGACTACTTTGTTAGAGCTTAACTCTAATAGGGTGTTATACCCGTTTAGTCTCCTCAATGCCCAGAGTCTAATTTCGAAACAAACAAGGTACAAGCAAAGAAGAAACGAGACTAGGCGTTAACAAAAAATACCAGCCAGAGATGACATCAATATAAAAATAGGAAGAAAAACAGAAAAACAAACAACAAAGTGAAGAATATAAACTATATAATGAATAATAGTTAATTTAGAATGTATCTGTTAAATATATTGTTATGTTATTGTTATGATGAAAATAATTATATATGTTTTCATTTCAGTAATAAATATTGAAAAATTTTCTCAACATTCTCAACCACTATGGTTGTATATTATATTAGACGTGTTAGAAAAGTCGATACTACTGCTGGCGCTCGTGTTGGATGAAGATTAATACAATATGATATACAGGGGTCATCTCTAAAAGTTTAAATACTATCTCATATTTTGTTACCTGTATGGGTGTGTTTGATACAGTTGATGTTTACCTGCAGCAGTTTTTTAATAAATAACACAGAAGACGATCAAATATCATGTAAAAAAAAGTAAAATAGTTAAAATTTTTATATTTTTTTTTATCAATTATCATATTAATCTTGTTTTACGTTTTGTAAACAAATGGTAAAAAGGGCATTGTCGTATAACGCACGACTTCACATATTTACGTTTTTATATTAAATTGTTTATTAATATATTCCTTTTTAGCTCACTGATGGTAGAACAGCTGAAAGTAAATTAAAAAGATAGAAAAAATAGTTCAAAACAAATAGCAGAAACAAATATAGAAACATTAAAATGCACCCCTAACCCCCTCCATCCTCACCCCAGGTCAACTCTTATAAGACCAGAAAACAGGGATTATGATTTCTGTTTCGCTTAACGTTTATTAATCAAGCGTCTTTGATAAGATGGAATCTTTTTACTTTCAAATTTTCTAATTTTTTTTCAAAACCAAGTTTGCAAGCTATTGAAAGAAAATGATAAAATACAATTCGTCTCAATTAATTGAATAAGAAGAATGGAAACAGGGATTATGTCAGAAAAACAACAACCAGACCACAATATTTAAAACAACTCCAGGGTCTTCAACAAGCGAGAAATCCCGCACCCAGCGGAAGTTTTGAGCAGGCCCCGAAAACCTAATGTATACTAGACCAAGAAAATGGACGCCACTTTACACTTCGAAAAACAGAGATGATGTTTTCCGTAGCTACAAATTCACACATATATTTTCAATCGACCCTTCGTGTCCCAATTGCATTCGTGTAAATTAACATTCATTTGCATTTACGATTTCAATGGTTTTTTGCATTTTGCAATTGTCAACACAAAACTTTATATGACCTGTAAATTAACAATATTGCATCTTATCTTATCTTATATATATATTTAGATTTTTCAGAATAATTTTAGATTCTTCAGATTTCAAATCAATGCAATAATTCAAACGAAAATATGACTAGGCGGCCGATAATGAGCAAATCACACCCTATATATATATATATATAATTCAAACATAATTTCGTTTGAATTATTGCATTGTTTTAAATCTGAAGAATCTAAAACTAATCTGAAGAATCTTAAATTATTCTGAAGAATCGAAAATTATTCTGAAGAACTGAAAATTATTCTGAAGAATCGAAAATCGAAAATTATTCTGAAGAATCGAAAATTATTCTGAAGAATCGAAAATTATTCTGAAGAATCGAAAATTATTCAGATTTTATCTTTTAAAAATGTATCGATTTGCCGTGATGTTATTGTGATGTACGTAGAGTTCAAGTTGAAAACTGATGTTTGAACCCTCTTCATGTACTACCCTCAGAACTAAAAAAAACCGAGGACACAGAGGTAGTTTACCCATGATAAGAACAGGACGCATAGACAACAATATTTATTTTCGGTCAACGTAGATTTGTTTTTCATGATTTAAATTTTCGTTCACCTTATAATAAACAAATTCGTACCCAGTCATGTTGGAGTTTATATGTTACATACACTTTTGTCTGTGAATAGCAGTGTGCCATAAGAATATTCTTGAACTTAAACAGTTAATAGTTTCAGGTAGATTTGTTTTGCTGTTTATTTACTGTGCACTGTATTGTGCACTGTATTGATTGTTGAAAGAGAAGATATACACATGGTTTATAGAAAACGTAAAACTGAATAATTCTGATAATGAAACATACCAAGGAGAAAAAGTTAGCACCGCATGAAAAAAAATGGAACTTAGACAAAAAATCGAGATATCCCGTTGTACACTGTAAAAACAGTGTTTAGATCTAAACATAATCCCAAATGCCAAATGTGTTCCCAGGTTGGAAACATGTTTAGGATTATGTGTATTTCCTAAACATGTTTAGAAAGTGTTTATTTCCTAAACACCATTTTTACAGTGTAGTCTTACAATAGTAACTGTAGACCTCAAATATCTTTTTAGATTAGTTTTCAACCTTTGAAATAGTTTTCTTTTCTAAATTTTTCCCATTGATTTCTATAGTAGACACATATGTACTATTTTAGTAATGGCGACCATGTTGTTTGGTTGACAGGTTGTCACCAGGAAACCCCCAATGCTTATTTAAAAAAAGATCCCCTAAGGACGATTTAGACCAAGTTTAGTTGAGTTAATTTAGATAAGAAGATATGTTTAAAAGCTAATGAACGACGGACTTCAAGTAATGAGAACAATCCACTTGTACCCTTTGGGTCAGATGACGTAATAAGTAAACAATCTTTGTCTGGTGCTTTGTAATGTCGAGTGTAATTGTATGTTAAAAGTCGCACGGTAAACTATAAATTTGGTCTCTAGTGGATTTATATTTCTTTGGCAATCAAACCACACCATTTTACTTCTTTTTTTGAGGAATTTAGTTTTTCAGTAATGGATAGATTATTTTTTGATCTCCATCTAAGTTATTGCTATTTTTAAAAGTTCGCTTTGGTATATAGAAAAAATGGAAACTAATTAGGTAGAAGTAATTCATTTAATTCAAGAATCAATCAGAGTCATCGGCACTGCTGTCTGACTCAATTCCGATAGCCTTTAAAATTTTTGGTATTTTCGTTTCCATGAATCTTTTGTATGCTAACTGGTTTTGTCTGGCCAATTCCATTGTTGAAACTCTTTTTTTCTTCTCGGTTTTCTTTTTCTTCTTTGGTGGTTCTACAATGGGTGTGTCCTCGTCAGACGATGACATATTTGCCACCAGCTGACCCCTTAAACTTTTCCCGCCTTTCTTTGGAGCCGACGTGCATGGTTGTTGGTCGACAATACTTGCTGTGCCCTCGTCAGTCATTGCTGCAGCTTCTTCTCCCATATCCTTAATTTCAATAGGGTCCTCTGGGACCGTTTGAGGTTCTGTTTTAAAGACATTGGCGATAGCCATAAGAACCTCATCTTCCGGTATTTTGACAATTTTGGACGATGTCTGCGGTGTCCCTTTACTGGTATTTGTTGATAATCTCAACTCCATTTCTTTTATTTTTTGTACGTCATTCCTAAAAATCAAATACAGCTTGTTGTAAAAATATATACTTTTGGACACATGTAAAAAAAATAATATATTGTTGATATATATTGAAAATTGGGATATAATTAGCTTGCATTAATATTTAACGTAATGTAAATATTAAAAGATTGTGTTCAGATTCTTAACAAAACCAGGCTATACATGTTCTGTTTTATACATGTTAACGATATAAACATGTTAATCTTGATAACATCATCAATGTTTGTCGTTTTATAGTAAAGCAGTTTGATACTTTCTAAACACAATAATTATTATAGAACAAACGAGAACATATGAAACATGCACGGTTTCTGTCACCGCAGATACGATAGTTATTAAGCAAGGATTTTGCTTCATATAGTGACCATCGAAATATGCTTAACCTAAATACTGACTTTTGAAAATAAACATGCTTAAAACTGGAAACCTTTCTTATAAAAACATGATAAGCACTTGGACGTGCTTAACAATGCAACACAACAACCGTGTTTATGATTATGACTGTTTTCTAAAGGGTTAACATGAAATTCAGCAATTGAGAAAAAAAATAAAACATCATTTTTTCAAACATCTATATTTTGGGAACGAGATAATACAATCATCTTGAATTTGTGTGGAATACAGATGACGACATACCAGTTGAATAATTTTTTATATAATTTGTATTTCCTAGTGTATTTTTAAATTGTAAGCCTGGTAACTTTGATATGTATTTATCATATATTTATGAGCCTATGGGGTCGAGAGGTCGAGCGCACCGGATACTGTGCACGCGGCGGTGCCATGATATCCCGGTATCATGAGTTCGAATCCCAGTAAATTTACAGATCTAACATTGTTATATAAACGAATTATATATAATACATGTCTTTAATTTAGACTTGTTTAAAATATATATATTATGTACAAAAATATAATATAAGAAACCGTCAATACAAGTACCATCAATAATTGTCAAACTAATTATATATATATTATTTAAGAAATATGAGTATACATATTATACATAATTAGTTTGACAACTATTGATGGTACATGTAGTCCTTGACATTCAATGACGTTTTCTAATATTATATTTTTGTACAGATACGTAACTTTACTACACTTAAAAAAGATAGAAAATTGTTCTTGTACCTTATATCAGTATCCTGAATTGATTCAAGGGGGGTCGCTACAAGCCGGCCAAATTTTGTTGCCAATCGGACCTTTAGCTGCTTATCCGTAGCTTCTTTATATAAATCCTGTGTGTCTGTTGATAGTGCATGCATCTGTTCTCTCATGTCTGCAATGATTTTGGGCCATGAGCATGGGTTTTGCATATATGCTTGGAATAGAATTAAGAGCTCTGGTTTTGTTATTGGAACAGCCTTCCTCCTTTTTGTGGCCAAGATAGTCACCAATTCTCCTGAAAAAAATGTCAGAGTTAACTATGAATGTTTATTTTACTGATACGTTGAAAATTTGGTTTACATGTATATGCATTTATTCTTACTTTATATCATTTTCCTTTATATTTTTGATATGATTGGCTTTATATATGACTGTCGTTTTTATTGACTATTAATATGTGCAAGATGTTTTTTTTTCCTTCTGGATTAAAAATTGTGATCCGCTTTTTATCGGCGAACGATAGAAGATGCACAATATATGTTCAGTATCTGCGCTTATTCGACCGTCTGTCATTTAGTCCTTTGTCCTTCACTTAATCGCGATGTCCATGTATCATTTACCATATCTTCATGTAATGGTTTAAAGAAAATTAAAGGGTTTGATTTGATCTATCTTCGCTCTAGATAATAATTCTAGCGCTTGACAAATTGCGTCAAGCGGTCACGATAAAACGGTTGAGCGCTCGAGTAAATAAGTCGTTAAGTTAAGAGATGATACAGTTGAGCGATCGAGATAAGTCGAGCGCTCGAGATAATATGTAAAGAGCTTGGATTTATAAATCTAGCTCTAAGGTTATGATAAGTCGAGCGCATGAGATAACTTGTCTAGTAATGAATATGATATGTTGAGCACTAGAGATAATAAGTCGAGCGCTAGAGATAATTTGATAGCAATTGATATGATATGTCGAGCGCTAGAGATAATAAGTCGAGTGCACGAGATAATTTGTCTAATGTAGTAATTGATATGATACGTTGAGCGCTAGAGATTACAAGTCGAGTACTCGAGATAATTTGTCAAGCAATTGGTATGATAAGTTGAGCGCTAGAGATAATAAGTCGAGTGCACGAGATAATTTGTCTAATGTAGTAATTGATATGATACGTTGAGCGCTAGAGATTACAAGTCGAGTACTCGAGATAATTTGTCAAGCAATTGGTATGATAAGTTGAGCGCTAGAGATAATAAGTCGAGTGCACGAGATAATTTGTCTAATGTAGCAATTGATATGATACGTTGAGCGCTAGAGATTACAAGTCGAGTACTCGAGATAATTTGTCAAGCAATTGGTATGATAAGTTGAGCGCTAGAGATAATAAGTCGAGTGCACGAGATAATTTGTCTAATGTAGCAATTGATATGATAAGTTGAGCGCAAAAGATTACAAGTCGAGTACTCGAGATAATTTGTCAAGCAATTGGTATGATAAATTGAGCGCTAGAGATAATAAATCGAGTGCACGAGATAATTTGTCTAATGTAGCAATTGATATAGCGCTAGAAATAATTAGGCAAGTGCTCGTGAAAATAAATTAAGTGCTCGAGATGATAAGTTAAACAATTCAGTTGATAAATCTAGCGCTCGAGTGGTGAAGTCTAGCGATAAAGTTAATAAGTCTAGCGCCTGAGATATGCATTACTGAAAACGAAGTATTTTCAAAATTCTTATACGAAAACTATACGAACATACAATAATATAAATTGAAGCACATTCTTTATTTTTCATCAAAAAAGTCGAACAGTCCGAACAAGCACAACTTTTGAAAGTAAGTAATGTCTCTAACTTATGATGTCCCATTGCGTAAATATAAGCACGATATAATTGAGGCGTACGTGTAAAGCAATTCCCATGAAAATTGTAGTTACTTATACTGTTAAGTGCCAATCATACATGTACATCATCTCCTAATTTTGTTGGTAGCATATGCTTTGTACAGAAAATTCATTGATATCAATTTTAGTATAATCTGAAAAAGACGGATTAATATATCGGTTATTTTTAATTAATTTTGATATCATACCTGCTTTTTTCTCTGTTTCCATCTTCCGAACGTTAACTGGTTAACCTTTCAGTTTGTGTATCCTGTATCAGGCTTATCTGTAATATTCTTTTATTGAATGCATTGAAATACTGCATATGTGCTACAAAAAAAACAAGGTGTTTTTTTTTTAAATTTCATAGATTAACCGCTAATATTATATAATATCTTAAAACTTGCAACTGGACATCATTTTATCAATTCATCTCATCAAGATAGTTCAGGTGACGCATGTTAGGGGTTGACCATTTGAAATTTTTTGGGGGGTGGGGGCAGGAGGATTTTGAAAATAAATAACTTCCCAAGGCAAAAGCTGAAAATAAATGGTTGAGGGGCGAAGCCGCGAAAAATGAATAAATAAACTGGTCGAGCATAAAGTGAAAATAAATAATTCGTCATGCAGGAGATGAAAATAAATAACATGATTTTGAAAATAAATAACTTGTCCTTGCAAAAGCTGAAAATAAACAGTAACGCGGCGAAGCCGCTAAAAATAAATAACATAACTTGTTATGAAGTGAAAATAAATAACTCATCCAAAACAAAAACTCCTGCCCCCCCCCCAACCCCCCAACCCCAGAATATCAAATGGTCGTCCCCTTATATTAATTGTATGGCAACACTTATACGTACGATTTTTAAGCAAGAAATTCATTTTTTTCATTTTTTAAAGTATTTATGTTTTGACAATCGTTAACTTTAATTTTCATTGAACCTAATAAGTCTTTACAGCGATTCAGGGAGAAGGCCCAACATTGACATGTGCAGTAAACAGTCAATCGTTATCTAAATTTTAAGGCAGCAAACCATGAAACCTTTTTCAGATTATATTTGCATTAAAAAGTTTTTTCGACAAAGGATAAGTTAGTCGTGTATATTAAATGATGGTACAAGACACTTTGAGGTCAAAACACCTCTCGAAAGTTTTAAAATGTTTGAAAAAAAACGTGTTTCCAAGCGACAATTTGTGTTCACAGTACAATGTTGCCTATTCGCATTTTCATTTTCCATGTTTATTATACCAAGTTCTATTTGGGTGAAAACCCTAAATTGTCTTATACATTCAGAAGATCACACTATAAGGAACATATGTACTCAGATTCAATTAGATGCAGGTTACTTCAACTGTATTAAAAACTCACACCTGACGGAGTGAGGGGCGGACACACAAACCGGCAAACAGAGTGCTCCTTTACTGGCGTAGGTTTAGATAAACAAACACATTGTAAAAGATGTCTTTAAGTTCTGAATAAATGTAGCTGTGTTCTTTTTTGTTATTGATTTTTAATATTGTTTCAGGTCATAATGGATATTGCAACTTTATCAGGTTCAATTCCTTCTTTGGTAAATCCACCAGCAGACCCATCAGTAATTTTTCAGAATACGTTCAACTCAGTTATGGTAGTTATACACCCTCCCCCAGAACCCACTTTAGATATTTACCATCGGGTGTCTGAAGGAAGAAATGAAATGTGGCATGGTAGAGATGTATTTTTAATATTTTCAAATCATCGTTACGCATTTTACCGTTCATGTGGGGAAACACCAGAAACTATATTGCAAATGCTGGGAACAGTTGGGCCAAGGATACACGAGAGTCGTACTGGAAGACCACACAGACTTTCACCTATCAATCGTCTACTGTTAGTTCTGTTATGGCTCCGTAGTTACCCGTGTTACAATCTTCTTAGTTTACGTTTTGACGTTTCGTCTCATACCGTTTCTATGCACATAAGAGCCCTTATACCAATTTTATGGGAAATATATTCACCAAATATAGCCTGGCCTAGCCGTCAACAATGGCTTCAGTTACATGGGAACTGGTCAAACATTCCTACTGCTTTGGCAGCCATTGATGGAACCTCCCATGCCATATACAGGCCTCAAGTAGAACCGCAGGAGGAATATTACTCTGGACATCGCCATGTTCATTGCATCCATACACAAATTGTAGTGGACAATGAAAATCATATCCGCCTTGTTAAAAGTGGCTTTCTTGGCCATCAAAACGATGCTCAACAATTCAATCTGTTACCAAGTATTGGGACTAATTTAGAATTAGATTTTCCGCCAAATTATGTCATTTTAGCCGATAAAATTTATGCAGATTGTGCACCTATTGTTACTCCATATAGGAGACATCAATTGAGACGGAAAACGCCGAGGGAAAAAAGAAAATGTAAGAAATTTAATAGAAGAATGTCTACATGTCGGGTGTACGTTGAACATGCAATAAGGCGTCTTAAGACAGTTAGAGTTGTTGGAACTTTGTGGAGACATCGCAGAAATGAACTTAATCAAATTGTTGAATTATGTGCTGGACTTGTTGAAAGACAACATGATTTATTTTCGTATTAAACAAATTCCACCCAATTAAACAATGCTTATGTTATAAGACGAGAGCCCACAAAATCTTGTATTTACGTTGGCATATAAGCATCATGCTTTTATCTTATGAACAAGGAATATTTAAAAAAAAAATGTTTCGTTATAATATATTGGGGAAAATAATCGTCACTAAATGAGAATAAAACAATAGTTTGAGTTTCCTAGGAGTTAAGGCGAAGACATGCTATATCTTCTTCCTCTAGTGGATTTGCAAGTCATTTAGCATTTGTTGATTCTGAAAAGTAAATAGAAACAAGCATTGTCCCCCTTTTCAACGAAAAGTAATTAAGATTTTTTTTTTAATAATTTATATATATTCCTTTAATCAAATAATACCAATTGCATGTGTGAATATTTTTTGTCAATATTCCACGTGATTAGTTTTAAAAGTCACATACAATGCGTATAAATGTCTTGCTAAAAGTAATTACGCCTTACAGTGTATCAAACACACCCATACAGGTAACACAATATGAGAGAGCATTTAAACTTTTGGAGATGACCCCTATATATCATATCGTATTAATCTTCATCCAACACGAGCGCCAGCAGTAGTGTCGACTTTTCTAACACGTCTAGTCAAATGAGCGAAACATTGAATAATGAATCTACGGGGCGCCGAATGGGACTCTTGTGGTTTTGTACAAAATTCAATTCTGTCATAACAAAATCATTTTTGTCTTACAAAACTATGTGCTACAGACTTGTTTTGTGAGAACTTCAATTTTGTGATGACAAAATTCATTTGTGTAGACAAAATTCATTTTTGTAGACAAAATTCATATTTGTCATGACAAAAGTCAATTTTGTCTAAAAGGTATGCAAATATAAACATATTTGCATACAAAATTGACTTTTGTTACCTGATATGGAAATTAAATCACAAAAGTCAATTGTGTGAGGTAAGATTCAATTTTGTGAGACAAAATTGACTTTTGTGCGACAAAATTAACTTTTGTGAGACAAAATTGACTTTTGTGAGACAAAATTGATTTTTGTGAGACAAAATTCAATTTTGTGAGACAAAATTCAATTTTGTCAATTTTGTTGAGACAAAAGTCAATTTTGTTAATTTTGTTGAGACAAAAGTCAATTCTGTCAATTTTGTTGACACAAAAATCAATTTTGTTGAGACAAAAGTCAATTTTGTTAATTTTGTTGAGACAAAAGTCAATTTTGTTAATTTTGTTGAGACAAAAGTCAATTTTGTCAATTTTGTTGAGACAAAAGTCAATTTTGTGACGACAAAATTCAATTTTGTAACAACAAAATTGACTTTTATGAGACAAAATTGACTTTCGTGAGACAAAATTGACTTTCGTGAGACAAAAATCAATTTTGTCAATTTTGTTGAGACAAAAGTCAATTTTGTCTCACAAAAGTCAATTTTGTCAATTTTGTTGAGACAAAAGTCAATTTTGTCAATTTTTTTGAGACAAAAGTCAATTTTGTCAATTTTGTTCAGACAAAATTCAATTTTGTCAATTTTGTTGAGACAAAAGTCAATTTTGTCAATTTTGTTGAGACAAAATTCATTTTTGTCAATTTTGTGTAACAAAAGTCGATTTTGTATGCAAATTAGTTCACAGAAACCAAACTAAACTAATTTGAATACAAAATTGACTTTTGTCGCCCACATTTCAAATTAGGTAACAAAATTCAAGTCTGTGTAACAAAAATGAATTTTGTCATGACAAAAGTGACTTTTGTCTGCTGATAGATAATTTTGTATGACAAAATTTTAAATTTGTAGTATGATACAAATTTTGTTAAACTGAACTTATTTTTGTTGAACAAAAGTCACTTTTGTCCGTACAAAATTGAATTTTGAGTACAAAACCACAAGAGTCCCATTCGGCGCCCCGTAGAATCGAGCTATTTACAAGAACTAACTTTCAAATAAAATCAAATAATTTCTTTTACAAATTACAGAAATAAAATAATCCGTAAAATACAATTGCAGTAACTATATCTAACTATCAATAAAGAATATGTACTTATGTTATGTCCGAATCTACCTGTCTTTTTTGTGTTCCTTCCGAGTTCAAATCACGCAATGAACAAATCACGAAAAGCATGCAATTTTTTACCAATTAAAAGGCACTGGTGGTAAGCGGATGGTCGTAACTAATAGTTACGACCATCTGAATATGGGAGACAACTCTAGGGATAAGTTTTTCTTTTCCAATTTTCGTGTAGTAAAAGGTTCATTTTAGTCAAACCGCTTGTCTCATAAACACATATCGTGAGTGTGTTGTTATTGAAACCAAATTTGACACATAAAATCATTCCAATTTTCGTAAAATAGTCATTCAAAAATTCGAGCATGATGGTCGTAACTTTAACTTGTGATGGTCGTAATGTCAACTATAGTATTTTGGATGATGGTCGTAACCGACACAAGATGGTAGTAACTTTGAAAGATGACCGTAACTCAAGTATTTACTACGAACTTTTATCAAGCTATTTTAAAAGTACTGTGCACATGCATAACTATGTTAATAAACTCAGTTGTTATATAAAGTTTACTACAAAAAATATTATTTCATTTGTTACTCTGATAATGGTATGCAGAAATTAAGTTAAAGTACAATGTATTATCAATCATACATTTTTGATATGTTCCAAACGACCATCATTTAGGAGAAACAGGGAACAACTCGCATTAAGGATGTATTCTTCTGACTTTTCAGTCTTGTTCAGTCTCGTTGAAATATCGTTCTTGAATTATTTCCAAAACATGTGATACAAGTGGAAAATATCAATGAATTTTAAAAATATTATAATCAAACATAACTCTGTGAAAAAATTGTGTATTTACAATGACTGGTTTTTGAGTAATCCAAATTTTACGACCAATCAAGTCAGTATTCTTAGCCAAAATTTTGAGAAAATGGGTTAGGGATACACAAAAATGATTTTATAAGAATCATGTTCATCCCATACCATTTTGGTCTGCATTTTTTTCAATTATTTATAACAAAAAAGTTGAAATGATATGCATTTTGTTCTTAAAACTGAGAAAAACCACAAAAATACAAAATTTACAGCATGGTAAATTTTACACAAAAAAGCGTCTAAATATGATAAAACTTTCTTATATTAACACCTACCTATAGTTTTTTTAAGTAAATTTTATTCAGATTGGTCCACTTCATCTTTATAGAAAGTATGAAAAAAAGTTTAATTGTGGAACTTTTTTCACGATAATAGCCCAAAAATAGGTAAAAATCGATGAAAAATGGAAAAATCATCAAAATTGGGCATTTTCAAAGGGCCTTAGCAAAAAAAGAAGTGCACCACCATATGTTTTTTTCTTCAACCATTATTTTGTTAGTCTTATTAACCAAAAAATCTGGTTAAGAAAAAAAGTTTAATTCTAAAAATTTTTGGCTCCTCAGAGGTGTACATCCTTAAGCCAAATAGTATGTTAGGGTTGAGTATTAATATATTTTTACTGTACGTTAAGGCATAAAATTGTTGAATATTTGCAAACAGATTTTTTTTTATTTACGACTTTTTATTTCCTGCAATCAGTCGGCAGATAAAATTATTGAACATACAATTTTGAACAATCTTCTTTAATTTCTAATCAGCTATTGCAGTTTTTATAAACCATTGGCTTTCAAATATTCGGCTTTTGGTGAATCATGATTAATAAAAATCCACAAATGCCTGGTGTTTTCATCGTGTTGTCTTTATTTTTTATCGATTGCATGACGATCTTGCGGTATATCATTGATAATTGTTCTAAGTATTGGTTCATAATAAAAACTTAATCCATGGTGTCGCAATGAACATTGTGTTAACCTAGAAAGTATGAATAAGGTTGAGATATTTTACAATGCTACACGCTTTGAATTTGAGAGTAAGATCAAATATTAGTAGTTTATAGCCAGCCTTGTAGCTAAGATAATATTACAAGGTAGAACTAAATGTAGTGCGGCAACTATCACATACATAATCAGGTTGAAAATAATGTTTACGTTATATGTTTATAATTTGTATGAATGTACTCAGATTTAAAAGACCAGCACGCTGAGTTGAAGCATAAAGATCTATCTTTTAAATATTATCCTGGCTACAAGCTATGTATGAATACTGTTTGCTGAAGTCCTTTTGCTGAAATTCAAAAAACAATACATTATCATCAGCATACAGTAAACAATGTAAATTGCTAACCCCTTTAATATTCTTTATAAAGAAGTTTAAGGATCCATACTATGAAGGAATTTTTTTAACTCGTGGAGTAATTTTGACTCTAAATATGCCTCCTCTAGTAGTTCAAAGATGACCCCAAATTGTCAAGCCTGTGCCAGTATCTGATCATAGACTTTGCAATGACAAAATGCAGAGTTAATCTACCGAGTTAAGAAAGATTGGCAAAATGTGTTTCTCTTTTGGTAACACCAAGTAAATGTTTTCAAAATTCAATGCGTAGTCTTTCCGAAAGAATCTTAGGATAAGCCTGATCTACATTTGTAGTCATAGATTTTTTTTTTTTTGAAAGGGTTGAACTATCCCCAAATTTTAGTACTATATAAGAGAATAGGTTTTATTGTATGCTCAAAAACATGAAGGCTGTTTTTTAAACTTGGATTCAGTGACAGAAAGTCCTTGCGAAGCTTATGGTAGGCTTTTAACGCCTTATTATTCAGTTCTCTCTGAGCGAAGGAAAAAAATCCAGATGCACTAAAAGTTATTCCTTAATATTTACAATGTTGAGCACAATCAATAAGTCTGTTATTAAAAAAAAAATCATGTTTTATATGTCTGCCTGTCTTGTTAAATACAAGCACCTTGGTTTTATTGGGATTAATTTCCAAAAACCGATCTTAATCCATCAAGTTTACTTTGAAGTCCTTTTGCAAAAGTTGAAAAAATGGCAAGATCATCAGCATATTTATAGTAAAGAATAGGCTGGTCGTGGATAATCAACAGCTGGGTCAGGGGAACTTTTAACACAATCAGGAACTTCATTTAAAATTTTAAACAAATTTGGACTCAAATTGTCTCCCTGTTTTACTCCAACTTTAGTTCTAAAGAGATCTCTTACCATACTCTCTAACTATATTCAATACCTTAAGTTTTATCCCTGGGAGAATGACAGTATCAAAAGCCTTCTGGAAATCAACAAAAAAGGCAAACACTCTACCTTCTTTTGTATTACAATACTTATTTATAATAGTTTTTAGAATGAACATATGGTCAGATGGTCGTGTTTTTTTTTTTTTTTTTTTTTTTTTTTTTTTTTTTTTTTTTGGGTAAACCCAATTTTGCTCTCATCAATAATATGATATTTATCTAAGGATTTACAAAGACGTGTATCAAGTATCTATTAAAAAAAGCTTCCCCAATGAATCAGTAATTGTAATTCCTCGATAGTTAGTATATTAAGATCGGATGCATCATTCCCTTTATGAATTGGGAATAAAAAACCTGTGGTCCAGGGTTCATGGTATTTTCCATAAGAAAGACAAAGATGTATAGCGGATAGCATGGTACCAATAGGCGTATTCAGAATTTTCTAAAACCACGGGTAATAATTATACCTGAACTTCGAATTTGCAACTTATAATCAGCTTGACCATATACCAAATGACAATACGACTTCTCAAAATCCAGGCTAAGAATAAGATGTATGTTGTTTAATTCGATTACGGACCTGCGAATGCGCGGATATGGTCTTGTCTCGATAACGTTCCCCATAACATTATTTTGACTCCTTACTTATGCTCTTTCGACTTAAAGTATCAATTCAAAATTGTAGATTTTTCTTTTAAATTCCACCTAGTAGGTACATACTTGTTTTTAAAAAGTTTATCTTTTCAATGCATGCAAAATATAAAGGAAATAAATCTGGATACTGTTATTTCATGTGATGTCAAATTTGTTAAAAGCGCCTTTTCTTAATTCGTAACTAAGAATGATCATAACTAGAGCTGTGTGTTAAAATGAATTCTCCACTTATGAGAATTTATATTGTTATTAAACTTAACCAGAGCTGTGTGTTAAAATGAATTCTCCACTTATGAGAAATTTATATTGTTATTAAACTTAACAGCTTATAATTAGTTGCCTCTTGGTTGATTTTATACATTATAATTTAAGTAACAGTGACCGGTCATTTCATTTTGTATTGGTTTTTTTTTCGATTCGTTCCAATTTTCTTTCCTTTCGCACTTTACAGGTATCCCTCTTCACCTCTTTTAGTTTTTATCATTAAGTGAAATCAACTTCACAAATATATCATATAATATATTCATATAACAAAAGACACGTTTAAAACTCTTGACTTGTCTTATTAGGTCCTATTTAATAAAGAGTTACGACCATCACAATTTTAAGTTACGACCATCCTGAACTATTTTGTTTTTTTAGTTACGACCATCATGCTCGAATTATTGAATGATCATTTTACGAAAATTGAAATGATTTTATGTATCAAATTTTGTTTCAATATCAACGCACTGACGATTAGTATGTATGAGACAAGCGGTTTTACTGAAACATTTTCTTACTGCACGAAAATCGGAAAAGAAAAATTTATCCCTAGAGTTGTCTCCCATCTTCGGATGGTCGTAACTTTAAGTTACGACCATCCGCTTACCACCAGTGAAAGGGGAAAACCACTTATTAAAAATGTAATTTAACAAAAGACGCTTAAGTCCATCAAAATGAAAGAAAAGTTAACTCTAGTTTAGCATTTTAGCAGACGATACTCTCAATTTATTAAATTGATTTAATGCTTAATGATTAATCTTTACAAGGATATGGTCGATGTGTTATTCAAAGAAATTTCCAATACCTGTTTAATTGTCTTTGTAAAAGAAAATAGTTATCAGGTATTTTTATTTATAGTTATGGAATTCAAACCTTAGAAGTATCTATTTTATTTCAATATTGCTAGTATAATTATTCTTCTTTGGTTATATGATCGATAAACAGTTAAAGAGACCATTAACAGTGGTAAAGGAAAACCTGTATGAGATAGTAACTTCTGATTTATCAAAAAAGACGTTTATTATTTGCAAACAAGTTCCAGATTTTGATGAATTATGGGGAATCATAAATCTATCTATGATATATCTATTGAAGGTAATTGGAAATATTGAATTTCATAACTTTCTGGCTGCTTGTCTTATCCAAGATTTGTGTTGAACAATGCATAGACATTGAACTACTAACAATTTGATAAACAGTGAGTATCATTTTTTCAATATATATATATATTTTGTTTCAATATCTATATGATAAAAAATGCATTATATATCTGATACATCATAATTTCTCTTACAGATTTACAAAAACTTCTTTGATTGACACAACAGTGGGTATACGTCAGTTGAATTACATAGATACCTCAACAGTCACATTAATACCAGAAGTACAGTCCCCGGAATTTGTACAGTCACAGATAGGGAAATATTCGAGGGTTTATATATTTTTTGACCGCTGGCTCCCTCTACCCGGCCACTCCCTCACATTTGAAATGTAATATTATTCACAACAAAATGAAAATAACTCAAGAGGCATCGCCTTTATTTTTTCTCCTAATCGCAAAGTAACAACGAAACCATAACGTCCAATGAAGCTCTCACCATACTGCATTTTTGTTATGCTTTTAGGAAGCAGTTGCAGGGTAATAAGGGCACGTCGGAATATATTTTTGCATTGACAATTGATTAAAGTCACAAGAAACCTCAAATTAAAATTTTTTTTATAACTCAATGGATAGTTTTCATTATAAATCTTTTTAAAATTCTTTAATTTGTTCATATTTAGAAAAAGTTTACTTTATTTTTTTTGCTTCCTTCCAGGAAGCAATTCCCCGACATATTTTCCGTATGCAAAGTGACCTCAGTGTGATACATGTGATACATCTCGTAAAAGTCCGGTGATCGCAATACGCATGGATGTCCTAAAAATAAACTATTATCTGATTGTACATGTTAAACACGTGCTCAATATCCATGCTTTTTGGTAAATTGTTGACAAACACATTTGAAACAGGTGCCAATCTATAACTTCGGCTTCAAAACACAAACTTTAATTACCTGCCATATTTTCACAACAACACTGACCGATGAAAACAAAATTGACAATTACACGAAATTTAAGCGAAAAAATGATAAAATCATGCACAGAAGACTAAGTTTATGATGTTTGAATGCATTGGTTCAAGAATTGGAATAACATTTTTTTTCACCGGTCACTCGTTTATTATGACTTTAAATATAACTTTTTTTTTGTAATAAAAAAGTAGCAAAAATAATTGTCATTTTAGTAAAAATCACCGTTTTAATGTGATCGATATGCCACTAGCCGTTCAATAGGCGTATGTCGTTCTTGGAACTTGATTTTCAAAAGACAATGTTATTGTCTATCATTTTTCAGATTTGTAACGTTTATATTGGGCTATTGTGCAATTTACCGCCACAATTAACAGACCTATATCAACGTCCAATTAACCTATTTTATTTCAACCATTGTAACTAAAAACAATATTATAACATGTCACATATTGATTAATATTTTGATATTCACTATTTCTTTTTGTATATGCAGCCATATATACAAATGTATGCGTTCTAGAAATAACCCAAAAATTTCATTTTAATTTTAAAACTGATTGATAACAAATTTAAGAACATGAATATCATTCTTCAAGAACCATTACTTTAATTTCGGAAATTATATAGAATACCCTGTGGACAATTCTGATATTAATAACGTTTTTTCCGCCATCTTGAAAATGGCAGCCATATTGGATTTTTCTGAATTGGTCCATAGCAGAAATCAAAGGGTATAAAACCAAGAACTACTGTGCAAAGTTTCATGAATTCCTCATCAAGTGAGCAATTCTGCTCTATATCTGCACCAATCGGCCGGACAAAAATAATGTTTTAAAGAGTTATTTTTAATTAGTACCTACAAGAAAAATTATTCCAAAGCAAGTTAAAAAATCCTTTACGTATGCGAAATCAAATTAGGTTGTTCAATGTTTGTGTTGTAATAGACAAAGCCACACTCATATATAAACACAAATATGAAATGTAAAAACTTGATGGAAAACATTTCATTAGCGGTTAAAAATTGTCATGATTAAAAAGGCCAAATTAAGTGAAATTTGCGAAATATTAAGAAACAATATAAACATGCAATGGATAAACATGTTGCATTGAGAATGTCTAACAAATACCTGCACTTAAAAAAAATAAGAATACCACAGGCCTTGGGTAATAGGTCAATATTTGTGTAATATAGATCTCTGACAGGGTATATACTCTAACTCGACAATGTCACAGTATATACCTTGTATTAGTCCTGAATACCATATATTTTACTGGGCATCAAAGGAATATTTAAAATGACATACCATAATGATGAGATTACGAATGATAAATATATCGTTGAATAAACACGTAACTTTTACATGCAGTTTGCGTAGGAAACATTACATCCGAGTTAATTTTTTTACCGTGTTTCTAACTGATATTTTTAAACGAACGATTATTCCTAGCGCAATTGATCAATACAATTATTGGCAATGTTCTGTTTACTACGTGTTACGGATCTGATTATAAAACATGGTTGTTAAGAAAACATAAACAAAGTATAGGTATTACATATCAATGGCAAGTAATTCAATCACTGATTTTAAACCAAGATAAATCTTTATAAACTGAAAAAAAACAGATCATGAAATTCTTTTTAATCTTTCTATTAATTTTTTCATAAAGTTAGTCTTTATTTGTGAGATATTGACTAAATTATACGGATTGCTTTAATGGTGTGTGTTAAAATTTGCGTCAAAACAAGGTTAAAACAAGAATTTTCCTGGTTTAACTGATTTAACAAGAAGTGAATATTCCTATTACATCGGGACATTCAATGATTTGAATAATGGTCAGCTATATATCTCGAAATCTAAAAAGGAAGAGTAAATATCGAATCAGAATATATCAACTGTCTACATGGACATACAAAGAAAACCCCAAAAAACTACTCGATATTGCTTTATATATTTGTTTCCCTCGAAACAAAAATGAGTTGGCGACTTGAACCTATATTCCAACTTTTCACATTTTGTTTAATTTGCTATCAGGATTCGTTTTCACAAAAGAAAATAGAACTAAGACTGATCGTAAGTCATGAACAATTCAGTATACCTACAATCATACTAAATCCTACAACCATATCATCTGCTCTATTGATTGATGTTTACATATGGCAAGACATACGTTACTTGCATGTTCTCACTAAAGCGACTTCATTAACATATCTGTGTTAGAGACAACAAATCTGATACATAAAAAAAAATCAAGAAAGAACTACGAAAATCGCCACTCCATGAGCTTGATTGTCACTATTGCGAGAGGAAAGCCTGATTACTAAATGTACTTGTATTTAACAATATGATAATGCTTACGTGTAATAACAGGGGGAATATTCGGTGGCCGAAAAATAACGTAATCCTGCCATAATCTGTATGTGCCTATTTCAGATCATCAGCTTGTAGTTCAGTAGGAATTGTTTGTTGATGCGTATTATATTTGTATGTCGTTCATTATTTAGAATTTTCAACTAATCATTGAAATGACACAAAAACTAACAACTATATGTCACCATAAGGTCTTCAGCAATGAACAGTCTATAACGGTTAGTCAGCTATAAAAGGTTCGAAGTGACAAATGCTAAAAGGCCTAATTATTGTTAAAATACAGAACAAAAACATTGCACAGCATAAATGATGACCAATAAAACAACGAGCTCCTGATTTGAATTAGATGCATTCAGAATATGGCTGAGGTGTTGACATCGACTCGTGTACTTCTCCAAATGATTCGTTTGTTTAATAGTGCGGTGACTGAAGGCAGATTTTTTTAGATTTAATCTCCCCACCGAACACACACCTATATAATATATCATTGGAAAGAGGAAATCGTGTACTATAATAATATGCCTGTCGTCAGGACTTGATATAGTTACATTTTTTTTAATTGAGGTCAAAGGTCATATGTAAAAATTTGTGAAAATTAGGGAAGGTTTCAATTTTGACATGTTTTACTAGTTCTAAACTCTTCCTAAATACAGATGATACTGTTTTGGCTTAAGTAATGTTTGTTATTATACATAAACCTTAATCATTTAGGTTTTTTTTTATCAAAAAAATTCCTAAAACAACGTTTTGTAAACAAAACTTCAAAAATCAAGTTTTCAACCTATAAAATGTTTAAAGCACCTTAACCTTATGAAAAATTTCAATTTCAGGTAAAAATCAAGTGTCATGCAGGACAATACTTTAAAATTATTTTTTAAACTATCATATTGAGTGAGGTATCAAACCAAAGCAATAGAACACTACAGTCAAATATGAGCTCAAATTGTTGCTTTTGTTTTTTTTTCTCACAATTATTACTGCTTCCATAGTATTATCTGTTGTTGTGTATTGTACTCTGGTTAATATCTATCACATTAAAGATAGGTTGTATATTCCCCCTTTTTTTCCTTGCAACGTACCACAAACTTCAAAATTATTCCATATAAAAAAAGAAGATGTGATATGAATGCAAAGGAGGCAACTCTCCATTTGAGACCAACTGTGACATAAATTAACAATTAAAGGTCCCGTATGGGCTTTAACAATGAGTAAAATTCATACTGAATAGTCTTCAATTCCCGAAATGAATAATGTAAAACAAACGAAAAATCTAACGTCCTGATTAATGTACAAAATAAGTAAGAAAGAAACAAATATAGTATATAGAAACAAACGACAAACACTGCATTACCGTCTCGTGAATTGAAACAGACACATACATAATGTGGCGGGATTTAACTTTTTTAAGGGCGCGCCAACACTCCCCTAACATGGGGAATGGAACCGTGTGTACCAGTGCAACACGCTTTATATCAAATCAACTGTTACAGTGTTATCTTCATCATCTTCATTTTCATCAACCGTCACAGGACATCTTTAAATATTTCCACACATTTCACTCATGGCCACAGGTCTGCACATGAAAGGTTCTTCTCAAAGCAAACACGTTATTTTGAGTTTTTTTTTACAAGTACAGACAAGGTATTGTAGGAATTCCGAAGACATTTGCTCCTAAAATAAATACCAGCTTCAAACCATCCCTATCAATTCATCCAATATTTAACAAAGATCTAAAAGGTGGTTTAGGAAGGTGTAATGATGTCCATATGCTTGTATGCAAAGATGCTTGGGAAACATTATACGAGACGTACACACTATCTTGACATGAATTCGCTCAATGTCATGGTTCGCAACACATTATATAGTGTCGCACTTTACTTTAAGAAGCATAAAATCCATTGGCATTCAATATTTCAACAAAGTGTTTTGAACCAAACTCATGGTACATTTGTAAAGCCAATCCTAAATGAAGAGGAGTAAAAATAATTGATAATTAATATTCATTCTTAATAAGTCTATGTTAAGGTTATAGTTTGCTTCTGAGGGTAATACTGACATTTTTGTGATTTGTGAAGAAAATTACCATAAACGATTGGATGTGAAATACCTAAACGTATACGAAGTCTGCATGTTGAGTTATATTTACGAATGATGTCCTTGTGCCGATGATAAAATTTAGTCAGTGATTTGACTAGTTTGTGATACATAACTTTCTCTCGTTAAAATCTAAATTGTTGTTACATACATGATCAAATCGTACAAGTTGAGATATATAAACACCGTAAGATGGTGACAAGGAAACGTCATCATCTGAAAATGAATAATTAACGATAGGAAATGAAAAATCATCTCTTTTATCATACATTTTTGTATTAAGCTTTTGTCATTAATGCTATATATAAATCAAGATCGAGGAAAGGGCAATGATCATTGTTAGTATTAGCTTTATTCAAAGTAAGTTCAACAGGATAAATTTCTTTAGTATACATAATGAAGTCGTCATTTTTGAAAGCCAAAATATCATCCAAATATCTAAAAGTATTATTAGATTTTTGTATCAGATGTTGTTTCGATGGGTCTTTGTTGATTTATAAATACAGTGTTTATAATTAAACGAATGAAGATGTTGTACGATTGGCACTGATATATGCATACTATAACAATTCTTTTTTGTATATTGACAGTGACGACAAGATGGTGTTCTCTGATACATTTAAATCTGAAATGATTCCAACGTTTGTGAGAAACTAGTAAATAAACTGCATAATGAATTGGAGATACATCGAAAATATGTATGCATTAGATGTTAACATTCACACATTTTACAATTACATTTTTTTATTTCAGATAAAGTCATTGTCTCAAATACAGCACGTCAAAGAATCGTCAACTATAATAAAACCCGAGGTCGATGTTTGATAGTGTGTGATACCAAATTAGACGATGTGTTATTGTAGTTCAGAACGTAAAATGTTTCATGCCTGTTCGCTACAATATTAATCCCGCCCACCTCCCACGCACTTCTCCAACATTTGACATACATAATTATAATCATTACCGCGTTTGTACTAGCATGAGCAACATAATACGTGCACATTTTCAAGCAGGGTCAGCTCTGATGTTAAGTTGACCTACTTTGAGTTTGAATACTGTTTTAGCTTCTGTTTTTTTTTATTCTTATATGCTAGCCACAAACAAACACGATATCCATATTTCATCGAATATATTTATGTCATTCTTCTACAGTATTGTTTAAGCTTTGTATTTTATAAAACAAAAACATACACAATGTATAAAAATCACACAATCTTAAAGACGATAACAGATAACTTATAATTGTCCTTATTGCACGGACTGTTAGATGTTTTTGTCAAAACCTTGATTCAAATAGTTAGTATCGCGTATGACCCCCCTTAAACCTATCGCGTATGACCCCCCTTAAACCCTCCACCATTGGATAGATAACAGCAGTAAATCAACGACGCATTGATTCAATAAAACATTGACTACATGCTTATAGGATGCTACCTTAAGCAAGGCGGTTAGTAGCTGGTTGAATAACTCTGATGGCTAATGATCTCTGAGTTCACGTTTGTCAAGTTTACCACATAAATGTTCAATGGGTCATTGATCTCGAAATCACGCTGGCCATATAGACACAAGTCCATTTTGTTCTATCATATACAGTGTGTGGATACACGAGCATGTGGCAACTATAAGTGTCCTGTTTAAACTTATATCAATGTACTTGCCTTGAAAAGAACGGTTGGCCGTTTGGAGCAAACATTTTGTCACGATAACGAACTCAAGCGAGCGTATTTATACTAAATAACCGAAATATGTACGTATCCCTTTGTATGTTCAATGCCGTTCTTCTTCGTCTGGTTAAAACTAACCTTTACCGTTATTGACCTGCCGACCGACGCTTTAGCTATTGGAAAATAACCTTAATATGAATTATTTTTTTGCGGAATTAATTTTCGAAAATTTCTTTTATTGGCCAAAATAAGCAAACCAAACAAACCGTGAAAAAAACCCGCTATACGGTATGTAGTTTCTTTGTTTGGCCTCTATATATATATTCATGGCTTTCAAATATTCGGCTCAAAGCGTTACTAATAAAGATAAATGTATATTCACCCGACGCATTCAACTGCGGTTTTTCTACTTGTGTAAGCATTTCCAAACAAATAAGTCGTCTTTAAAAACATATATAGTTTAAGGCTTTCTTTTTGCCAGTAAATTCATTATAATATTAAGTTTCAAAACTTTAGCAATTCTATAATAAAATATTCTGGCAGTATAAATAAAAATATATTCCAGACATTTATGCTCCATATCCGAAGTGACGTAAGGAATCAGATCATTCTAATTGCCATGACTGTTTATTATCAATTTATGAAATTTGGAAAATTGCAAATCAACTGCAAATGCGGACAACTAGGGAATCATCTTGTGTAGAATTGATTATAAACTGCCATGTTTAAAAATTATCCATTTTTCAGATATTTGTACACTCGGTAAATGATATCACTTACCCATTGGAAAGAACTATTCAAGATATAATATTCCAGTCATTTTGTGAAGGTTTGTTATTCATCTTGTATACTTTTTTTATGCCAAACACTTGAATAAGTCGACTCTGCATTAAACATATCGAAAACACCGGATGGTTGGTCACGCGTATATTTATATTGGTATGTTTATATAATTATTCAAAACGTTACTCATCAACTGAACAATGTATACTTATTGACTGGGCAAGACTGGAATAGAAATGTTATTCTCCCTAAGATGCAACTATTGACCTGTGGCAAATCCGAGGGCATAACCATTATAATATTTAAAGAAGATAAACATTAAACAACGAGGCCTTCTACTTACGACTTTCCTTACTCAAGATAGAATATTGCATTGACTGCATATTTGTATCGGTCTTTGTTTGATTTGATTTATTCAGTAAAGTAAGTCTTTCGTCAAGGTAATCAATTATTAAATACTATTTCTATCTATATACATATGATATATATATATTGTGCGTACATGAGATGCGAAGTCTGTATGAAACTGCATCAAATTAATGTATTAGCAAAACTTAAGAAATAATAAGAGAAAATAAAAACAAATTACATTCAAAGAACACAATAGTTTTTTTGTGTTAAATATTACAAATGTTGTGGGAACCATTATTGATTGTAATGCAGTTCTTGCGGCAACTGTTACTCAATTAATTACACAAGCATACACTTCTGTTAAACTCTTTTCTTTATTTTCACCAAATTATTAGCTTTGATATACATGTACTACTACTTCTCATTCATTGTCAAATAACAATTTATTATACATTTTGTTTTGATGTCTTTATCTCGGTTTTAGTTAGTTGCCCGGTTTTGTTTTCTCTCAATCTATTCATGATTCTTGAACAGCCGTATAGAATTATAGTCATTTCGTACCCTAATCATTTCGTACCCTGGAAAAAAAAACATTTCGTACCCTGACCATTTCGTACCTTGACCATTTTGTACCTCATGGAATATTAACATGTAATACCATTTCGTACCTCATGGAATATTAACATTTAATGCCATTTCGTACCCGATGGAGGATTAATATGTATGTCATTTCGTACCTCAGGGGAGGTTTATATGTAATACCATTTGGTACTCCATGGAAGATTAATATTTATGCTATTTTGTACCTCACGGAAGATTACTATGTAATACCATTTCGTACCACCTGATAGATTAATATGTATGCCATTTCGTACCTCACGGAAGATTCATATGTATTAGCATTACGTACCTCATGGAAGATTAATATATATGGCATTTCGTACCTCATTGAAGATATATATGTAATACCATTTCGTACCTCATGGAATATTACTATGTATGTTTTGTATGTGGTGGCTGCTCCGTCATAACGTTCTTGTGCAAGTTCAACTTAGTTTTATATTCTTCCATTTTATCTTTTTTTCATTTTATAAAGCTGGCTACTTTTGGCAAATTTTCCAAAGTTTCCAAGTGCTGCTTAATGAAACCAATCATCGGTCTTTATAATATTGTTGCGTCTAGATGCATTTAAGAATGTACTTAGGTAAGGTTTTGGAATAAGTGCCAAATGTTCGGACTCCTTGGTGTTTGTTCTTACAATACATGGTAAAATATTTGCCCCACAACACCTATTTATCTTATAACATACGACTTACTAGCTCATACAAGGTCATTTGACAAAGTTTGAGCAGATTCTTGATTATCTTTCTTTTCATTTGAGACTAAAATAACACCAATGCAAATATAAGGTAAACGTCCAAGTCTGCGTTTTGCCGCCATATTTTACAAATTTTATATCTCGAACAGGAATTCCATGACCTATCAATATTTTTGGCTTATTTTGATCCTTAACTAATACTCTTCTTTAACATTTATTTAATATTACCTTATATCGCCTAAGTACATCCTTGATGTTATATTAAAAAAAAAACATTACAATCATAGAAGACTAATAGTATACAAAAATATGATACGTAATAGCTTACATGTATTAAGTCCATGAGGTACGAAAGGGTACATGCATTTTGACCATTGGGTACGAAATGGATATTATCGTGGGTACAAAATGGTCAATGCTGGGTAAGAAATGACAGATTTTGGTACGAAATTCAGAGGTACGAAATGGTCAGGGTACGAAATGACTTGCTTCCACTGTATACTACAGCTGTCTTTATTTATAAACATTGGAACAATATGCAAGTGTATTAATAGAAAAAAGTAGATGTATGACAAATATGTTTTCTCATGATTAAGGTGAAAATTAAAATTTAGAACTATAATCTTAGATCACAGAAGAAAACATTACTTCCAGGAATCAAAACTACCAGGTATGTTTTAATAATGCTAAGTTTCAAATTATTCACAACTATGGAATATGCTTTCTTCCAATTGTCAGATGGATACATGCTTTTGGTCAATTGAAAAAAATGGAACGAAGGTGGGTACCAATATATCAGCTGTTGTCCTTGCATATCATGTACGTTTTACTTTTTCATTTCATTTGACTTCTTGATATGTGCATACATGTTTTTTTAGTGCTGTGTTTTTAAGCGACTGACACACAAGTTAGAGATTAAGTCAGCTACATTTAAAACAAAACAGGTTTAATTCATCATGTTCCTTCTTAAGAAAATGTTTAATGTGTTTGACATTACTGCTTTTGCCATTTGTTGAGGGACGTTCAGTTTTAAATTTCGCTCGGAATTTGGTATTTTCCTATTGTTTTTACCCTTTACAAAAATGAACTGATAATAAATAACGGTTATGTTTTTGTTTAATTTTTTAAACATACTTGAACCTGGCGTATGATTCATTGTTTCAGACCCGACAGTTGACGTGAAACTAACAACAAAATTACTACATTTTGTGAATTTATGGGACAGACTTGACATTGCAGAGAAAGAAGTATTTAAGTTAGAAAACAGAGAAGTGTTAAATATTTTAGAGGTATTCATTTTCAATAAAGCAAACAAAGAGTGCAGCTGCTAATTTTCCGATCACGCAAGTTTTTGGATAGTCTTTTTAACTCAGTCTTTACGTGTTAATGTATGCTTTTAGACTAACGTGGTAATCTGGTTTTTTAATCCTTTTTTCGTCGAATAATCCGATTTGTCTTTCCTCTCAATATATCCTACTCGATATGTAGAATTCGGTTGAAGTTGTTTAATGATAAAACAATTACACTGACTTTTTACTTGAGATTTCATTCGTCGAACTAAATAGTTCAAATTGATTATTTTTTAACTAGTGAAAACAAGATGATGTTGATTGAGTACCCATGAGACAACTGCTCAAGCTAGTCATACTAAATAAAAATGAAAAAAGGTAACACATATACATCTTGTTCGGGGCCGTTTATAGCTGACTACGCTGTATGGGCATTGCTTCTTGCTAAAGGCCAAACGATGAATATCGTTGTTTATTTCAGTGTCATTTTGTCTCTTGTGGAGAGTTGTTTCATGGGAACTAGCCACGTCTCCTTTTAAATGGATATGGTTCGGTTATTCTATTCTTCCGTCCTCTTGTTAATTAAATACATGCTTATCACATCTGCGAAATTTGGGGCATTTAGAGCTTGGTTGACAGTATTTAAACTGTTGTAGAGGGATTTTTATGTAAAATATCTTGTGTCTTGAGAATTTCAGAAAAAGCAACAAAATTCAGAGGTACTTGGAGGCTTTTGAGCCATATCCATTTTCCCCCACATTTTTTTTCTGTTTAATTCCATTGTTTTTGCATGTCTATATATACTTTGAACATACGTATACTATAAATAAAGTGTATTTGCTTTTTACTATTAATTTCAAGGTTCCTCTGCATGGCGATCACTGCTATATAATATAGAGAGACTCAGTCTTTATCAACGCAAAAATATTGTCCTGTTCCCGTGTACTCTTATGAAAATTATTTGCAAGGTTAAAACCGGAAGTCTTGTATGACTTGAACGTGTGTCTGATGACGGAAACAATATCCGAACGTCTTTAATTTCGTTTTTCTCCCAAAATAACATTAACTTAATAGTCGTAAGAATAGATGAAAAATGCGACTAGGCATGGTACCTATAGAACACAGTGTCATAATGATTAATTCATTTTTGAAGGGAGAAAAGCGATACACACAATGATTTCTTTTTATTTAATAGCATAGATACAATTAGGCTACGTCGATAAAAACAACAGTATGAACACAAACCTGTCTTCTTCTTTTAAAGTTATAAAAGAGATTTAAAAAAGGACAAAATCAAACAATTTGAAACTACGAAGAATATAATACTTGTACCAAGTCAGGAATATACCAGTTTTTATCCATTCGTTTGATATGTCTTGCCATTTGATTACTTTTCGTTTTGACTTGTAATCGGAGTTCAGTATATTTTTGTTCCTTTTTAATTAAATGATCAAATTAATGTTTATGTAAAAAGCAAAGACTTAAGTTATCTTAACTGATAAAATCACTATGTCAATAACAATTAAATTTAAGTATTAATACGCATTATCACAAGATTAAAGATATAGATATGTCACTAAAACTCAAACATGTTTATTTTGAGCATGGACCTTCTGACTTTATTATTGCCTGTACAATTAAAGTTACTTGGAAAGCTTGGATTAGACGTTTGTGAATCAAAGTTGTATATTGGGTGAAAGATGACAGCCTCAATACTGTGTTGCATCCATAATTCCTGCTTTAATATCTGTAGTTCTTCGTTATACAATGATAATTGCAACTGACAAATGACTATGTAAATTATGTAAATTATATATACGATATTCGACTGCACGAATACGATGGTATAATTTTACCGATCATGCTCTATCTGATTGACGTTCGTGATCATTGATGGACAATGTATGCAGATGGTAATGGTCCATCAACGATGCGATCTGGCGTTGTCCTACATTAACACCAAGAGGAGAAACAAACGAAGTAATGTTAAATATTAATCCGCTATCAGATGTTGTATTGTGGTTACTTAGTCAAACTTGCAATATCGAGAGATGCATCTCTATGTCATTACAGAACCTCAACTGTAACAGTTACAGAACAGTTATTGGATGTGCTTAGTGGGATGTGCTGTTTTCTGTCTCCAAAGTTTCAATTGTCGATCCTTTACATGCAAAAGTAACTGGCTATCATTTAACTTATTTTACCTGCGACAAACCTCAAATTGCAAAAAGTTTGGCTTAACACAATGCCAAACGCGATAATTGTTGTCTATCACATTACCATTTGGTTGTGCGTAGCTTTTTGTGCATGTACCTGATTGTATTTTCTAACGAAATATACGATCCCACGAGTTCTTTAACGGAATTACTCAGGAATTCATTGGTGTATAGCAGAATAGATTGTGTTCGTCTAGTGCTTGAACACATCCAGGATGAAACTCTATATAAAGTTTTTTTGAATCATCATTTAAAAAACATGTATACGGTAAGTATAGATAATTATACATCACTATATTACATAATCTGATTTTAAAAGAGGGACGAAAGATACCAAAGGGACAGTCAAACTCATAAATCTAAAACAAACTGACAACGCCATGGCTAAAAATGAAAAAGACAAACAGAAAAACATTAGTACACACGACACAACATAGAAAACTAAAGAATAAACAACACGAACCCCACCAAAAACTAGGGGTGATCTCAGGTGCTCCGGAAGGGTAAGCAGATCTTGCTCCACATGTGGCACCCGTCGTGTTGCTTATGTGATTACAAATCCGGTAAATAGTCTAATTCGGTAGGTCATATTCATGAAAGGGAAGGGGATTGTAGTTACGACGTAAGGAACATATCCGATATCGTTTGTGAAACGGTTATTCCATAACGGTCAACCAACTCGTGATGGCGTCCGTAAAATTTACGAAGGGATGATTTTAACTTCACCATTTGAAACTCTTGGTTTAATAGCTTCCTTGTGAGCAGCAAACCTCTATCAAGAAAATCATGATAGGAAATGCACGCACGGGAATATCGTATCAATTGGGAGATATATACCCCGTATGCAGGTGCTGCTGGAATGTTGCTACTTAGAAATGGAAAGTTCACAATTGGAAAGCTGAAATCATCCCTTTTGTCGTAAAGTTTTGTTTTCAACCGACCCTCTTTGTCAATTTCTAGATGTAAGTCAAGATATGAAGCCGACTTAATAGTGTACTTTACAATTTTTATAATAACATTCATTTTTAAAAAAGTTCAGTTCTCGTTATTTTCCGTTTCAATATCGCATCCCAAATTTTATGCATTTTAATGCATTTTTATTTGTATGTATAATATTTTTTTATTTTCTCTGTAACCCTGTACCTGGATGTTTTGATTAGAGTAAACTACCTACCTATCTAAAAGAAATAAGTTTGCCCATTCATTTTATAAATCCGTTGATTATTAAATGTGAATATTTTATTAATTATTATGCAACCAAAGATGAAGAACTGGATCTTCCATCACTATATTGAATACAAAAACTACATAAGTGTCCTTACAAACAACGATATATTGCTGGGTCTTCCAAGTGCTCCACGAAACTTCTTTCTAAATTATACATCTAATTTATCATCAATCAAAGACGGGTTTAAAACTTATTTTGAAACTGCCTATGCTAGTGGTGGCGTGAATCAGATGTGTATACTAAAAAAATCTTAAGGTCTTTTAGAGTACATACAATCTAACTCTCTTTCATCTTGTAATAGTATTAAAACATTTGACTTTTCTACACTGTACACAAGTATTTCACATTCCAAACTAAAGGACAAATTAGGAGAGTTGGTATTGCTTTTTTTTCAACAAAAAAAAAGAATGGCCAACGGAGATACAAGTATCTTGTCTTAGGGATGGATAAATCCTACTTTGCAAATGACCACTCTGATACTTACAAAAATTTCTCTGAAAATGACAGTATCAAGATGCTTGATTTCTTGATTGACAACATATTTGTTACGTTCGGAGGACATGTTTTTAACAGACTGTCGGCATTCCAATAGGAAGAAATTGTGCCCCTCTTCTTGTCGACTTGTTTCTGTATTATAATGAAGCTGATTACATACAGGAACTTCTTATGAAGAATGATAAGAAGTTAGCAATATCCTTTAACTCTACTTTCTGTTATATAGATGATGTTCTTTCACTTAAAATTTCAAAATTTTGTGACTATGCTGAACGCATCTATCCCGTCGAACCAGAGATAAAGGATACTACAGACACAGTTTAGTCGGCCTCATATCTTGACTTGCATCTAGAAATTGACAATGAGGGTCGGTTGAAAACAAAACTTTACGACAAAAGAGATGATTTCAGCTTTCCAATTGTAAACTTTCCATTTTCAAGTAGCAACATTTCAGCAGCACCTGCATACGGTGTATGTATCTCCCAATTGGAACGATATTTTCTTGCTTGCATTTCCTACCATGACTTTCTGGATAGAGGGCTGCTGCTCACAAGGAAGCTATTAAACCAAGAATTCCAAACGGTGCAGTTGAATGCATACCTTCGTTAATTTTACGGGCGCCATCACGAGTTGGTTGACCGTTATGGAATAGCGGTTCACACATGACATCGGATATGTTCTTTCGTCGTAACTACAATCCCTTCCCTTTCATGAATGGGACTTACCGAATTATATAAAAAAAGAAGATGTGGTATGATTGCCAATGAGACAACTATCCACAAAAGACCAGAATGACACAGACGTTCACAACTATAGGTAACCGTAAGGCCTTCAACAATGAGCAAAGCCCATTCCGCATAGTCAGCTATAAAAGGCCCCGATAAGACAATGTAAAACAATTCAAACGAGAAAACTAATGGCCTCATTTATCTATAATACTGCAATAACGAGGTCCAATTTGTCAGCCGTCATCACGTTAAAACGACGAATCAAAGAATTCAACTTTATATATAACTAATATAGAACAAAGGTGTAGATTAAAAATTACACCACTCCAGGCCCTTTTGTTTTCCACGTAAGTAATATTGCCAATAATTAAGAAGTTCCGGGTCGCGAGTCCGATACCGATACCAATAATATATATATTCACCTATTACCTATTACCTTATCTGTACGTTCTGAATCTGACAGGTGCACCACCAAACGGTGTATTCAGGATTAATATGCTATATACACGGGTCATAATCACAGGGATTGTACTTGATATTTGTAATAAAAATCTCAAATTGAATTTGAACACAAGAGACATTGGCCGGTCCCATCCAATTGGTGAAACTAAAGATGGCAAAATTGCAATCATTGTACGCTTCCTGTCATACCGTCAGAGACAATTAGTCTTCAACAGCAAGCGTTATTTAAAAGGAAACAAAAGCAAAATTTTCATTGCAGAAAATCTCACCAAACACAGGTATGATCTGCTACATAGATGAAACACTTTGCGTGAAAAAGATATCATACACTCCTTTTGGACACATGACGGGTCCATAATAGTAAAAACAACAGAAAATGCTCGTCCTAAAAAGATTAACTCAAGGCAAGACATTTACAGACTTGGTGGGGAAGTCCTTGAAGGTGATGACCAGAATGAGGATTGACATTCCGTTACCATCATATTCTTGTTTGTTTTGTCTGAATAAAGTTTACAAATTCACAAATTTACTCGGAACTGTATGATCTACTTTAAAACTATGTATAATATGTAATATGTCAATATGCTGTTTCAAGAAAGTGTCTAAACTAGTAAGCACTATCCGTATTTACTTAATTTTTAACAGTAACTGTTGTATAATACACGTGTTTAGAAACACGTGGTAGTGTTTACATACACTAAAATGATACATCTATGGCAATGTCAATAGGTTTAAATTCTACTCTATATCACATGAGTGATAATCAACGAAGTGTGTTTAAAAAAAAAAACATTGTATCACGTGACAATCGTTACGGTTATTATGTCCAAGCTAAATTTATAGTATACCTTACCTTATTTGACAACAATATTTAAATCAGTTCATTTCCACTTTCTATATAATTCAGAGAGGCGCATAAAAATTGGTCACTTAATTTGGATTATTTCATCAAAGTATCATTAACACAAAATCTTTGTTAAAAATTCAGCTCTCTGATATTTGCAATACCAACATCAAATATTTACGATGTTGAAATATTGCTTTTTGTACATGTACATATTTTTCTTTTTTTCTTTACTTTTTATTTTTCTGAAATTCATGAAGGGTCATTCGAATTATAATTGTCCATGCTATGTATCATGTTTTACAATGCAGTCCTATATTGTTATCCTTTTCTATTGTATTGTATTTGACAATGGGTAATGATATTGTATCGTACAGGATAACAGTAGGACTGTTTTATCACAAGACTAGTTTGGGTTGTTTGAGAAAAACAGTTTATCGGTATTGTTTTTCCTTAAATGATATGCTGGCAGAATTAATAAAGATAATTTCAAGATTTAAACTAAGTATACGCAACTTATATAGAACTTGTAGTAATTTGATTGCTTTTTATTTAGTGCTTTTATGTTTATTATTAATATGTGGTGACATTGAACCGAACCCGGGTCCTGAACGCACACACGAGTATTCCGAGAAAACATTGTCAATTTTCTATTGCAACATTAGAAGCCTTAGAAATAAACTGAACTATATTGCTGATATTATTGAGGATTATGATGTAGTATTTTTCACAGAAACACATTTAGACTCTAATATTGCTGATTACGATATATCTATTATGGGGTTTGAAACACCAGTTAGAAAAGACAGAAATTCACATGGTGGTGGTATTATCATGTATTTTAAAAATTATGTTCACATAATCCGTCGACAAGATTTAGAGCATGATGAAATTGAGAGTATGTTGTTTGAGTTAAAGACCAAACTTCGATCTATTTTGATTAATATAAATTATAGGTCGGAAAGGCAATCTACAGTTTATTTCTGGCAATACTTTGATCAAATGTTGAAAAACGCCCTTGATGAAAATAATTGTATAATTTGCTTAGGTGATCTGAATAAAAATTTTATGTCTGATCTACCGTCAAATATTAGAGATATTATTTTTATTAATGGCCTGATTAACATAATTGACAAAGCCACGCACTTTGACACACGAACAAGTAGCTCGTCACTACTTGACCCTATTTTAGTTACAGACTCTATACCAGTTTTAGATAAAGACACAATACCTATTGATAGAGGTATAAGTGATTATGATGGAACATATGTCACAATTGATTGTGGTTTTAGTAAAAGTCGAACATATATTAGATCTATATGGGATTATAAAAGAGGGGATTATGACTTGATGAAACAAAAAGTACTTAATACTAATTGGGAAAATTTGAGTTCTGATGCAAGTGATGTTCATGTTGCTGCTACGAATTTCACTAACACTTTTATTAATATAGAATCTGCGTGTATCCCTACAAGGGACGTAACTATAAGATGTGACGATAAAGTTTGGTTTGATTCAAATTTGAGACGGGAAACGAGAAAACGGGACAGATTTCGAAAATATTTTATGCGTTCACAAAGTACATCTGCTGAACATAAATATAAGCAACAAAGGAACAAAGTTAATAATTTAAAAAAGCAAGCTAAAAAGCATTTTTACGCGACTATAAACGAGAATTTGGATGAACTTAAAGTTGCAAACTGTAAACAGTATTGGAAGACCATCAATATGCTAATTAAAAGCGACAGACCAACTCATGATATTCCTCCGCTAAGAGACCCGGATCATAACTTTAACCTTGCGTATGAAGGAACAGAAAAGTCTGAGATTTTAAATAAATATTTTTGTTCTATTTCTAATATAGATGATTCGAATAAAGATTTACCGGAATTTGATGATCGCTGTCATGATTTTCTTTCGCAGATAATTGTTAGTGAACAAGATGTACTTGATATTATTTCCACGCTTGATCCAAATAAAGCGGTAGGACCAGATATTGTTAGCAACAGAATGTTACTTGCTGTTAGAAATGAAATTTCAAAACCATTATGTTTACTTTTTAATAAATCACTTCATGAGAGAGTATTTCCCGATCAATGGAAAATTGCATATGTTATTCCATTATTCAAAAGTGGTGACAAATCACTACCTTCTAACTACAGGCCTGTCTCCTTATTGTCATGTGTGAGTAAATTATTAGAAAAAATTGTTTTCAAAAATATTTTTAACCATTTACATGAAAATAAACTGTTGTATAAGTATCAATCTGGATTTATTCCAGGATATTCCACTACGCACCAATTAATTGAACTTTACAACAAAATTTTATTGGCGCTTAATGATAAGCTAGTTACTAGCATTACATTTGCTGATATAAGTAAAGCTTTTGATACGGTTTGTGTTAAGACCAAAGTTGGTTGGTTAACTTATTTTTATTTGAAATCAACACTTTATTGTAAACACGCATTTTTAGCATGTTTCAGTCCCCTAATTGAGAGAGTACTTATTTTTGTGAATCGAATGTGATGAAGCTAATTTTGAAGTTAAACGTTTTTGAAGCTATATTAGAATACCATGGTCAACCAATACGGTATGTTTGTTATATATGAGTCAAAGAATATGTGTATTTAATAGAAGTTTTTTGGTAAACTATTATAAGAGTATTTTGACCATTTTATCGTAACTTTTGAGACGCCGTAAATTGTAAAAGAGAAAACATAGAAATGTTTAATATAGAAAAAAGATAGACCTGGTATAAGACATATATTTTGTTGTCAGCATTATATAATGCATATAAAATCACATATAAACTATAAGAAAGTATTATTAAAAGTATGATTTTAGATATTTTATGATCACGTGTTCTTGCTGTATTTTGTTATGGTAAAGTGTTCATTTTGCTGTTTCAATTCTTTATTCTATTTTTGTGTATTTTTTGTATTTCAGTTAATCCTTTCATGTGTATTAAGAGAATTGAAATAATAAAGAACATGTGAACTGATTCGTAACTAATTACTGATGGTATATTTGGGCCCACAACCCTACATTACATTAACGTATTGACTCTAAGTTATGGATATAGAAGCTAGTGAACTTGGTGAAGAACAGACAGACACGGAGGAAGATTTAGACTCAGCGTCTGCAGAAATGGAAAATACTGCAAGAAAAAGAACCTTTACAGAAAAGGGTAAATTATATGAAAAGAAAACAATCGATGACATGTTTGAGGTTATAAAGAGACTATGTGAAAACATTTTGTCATTCGTAGAAAAAAATGCACCATTTGAAGTCATAAGAAGTAAATTTTCACTATGGATGGATAAATATGAACATTATTTGGAGCAACATCAGAACTTTATGGCAAGAATAAGGGAACAAGAGAAGGAAGAGAACATTTATATATATGAAGACAGAGAAGCATTTTTATGTGATTTCAAAAGAACAATTGAAAAGTACTTTTCTGATTCTCAGAGCCAGACAAGTTCTAGTCATAGAGGTGACCGTTATACTAGCCGTCAAGGTCCTGCGTCGCATCATAGTGACCAAAGAAGCACACATAGCAGTCGTTCCTCTATATTAAGTAACATATCATCAAAGAAGCTAGCCGAAGAACAACAAAGAGTCGAATTAGAATTAAAGAAGGAAGCTTTGAAAAAGAAGAGATTGTTAGAATTGGCAAAAATCAATATTCAGATGGATGAAGAAGAATTAGATTTATCAACAGGAATTGCTGTATCAGATGCTAAGACAAATATATTAAACAAGTATGAACTGTTAGAAAATGTAAAATCAGAAACACAAAGCATACGTAGTAAGATATCGTTTAAAGAACAAAAACAAGATAAAGTTGCTAAAGTTAAGTTAAATCCGCATGCACCACATTTTGAACCGAAAGTTGAGAAAATGGAAAGGTCAACAAATAAAGGCACTACAAATATCGGTACAGCCACTTTAAGTTCTACTTATTACAAAAGTCCAATAACCGAAAAGAAAGAATATATCACAACTACAACTAATAGACAAGATTCTGGACCTACAGATCAGAACAATAATTCAGAAGCCATTACTGCAATTGTAAAAAATCTGAGAAAACCTATGCCAGAAATTAAAAGGTTCTCAGGTGACCCATTAGAATTTAGAAAGTTTGTGAGACAATTCACAGTTAAAATAGTACAAAACAGTGATACAGAAGATGAAAAGATGAACTATCTAGAACAATTTACTTTTGGAGAAGCACACAAAGTAGTGTCCGGCTTCAGTCATTTAAGCGGTGAATATGCTTATCAAGCCGCAATGGAACAGCTTGAAGAAAGATATGGCAACAGTGAGGTTATAGCTAATGCCTTCATTAAGAAAGCCCTTGAATGGACAACACTGAAAGCAGGTGATTCGAAAGGTTTGGATGAGTTTTCACTTTTTCTAATAGAGTGTGAAAATGCAGCACATAGTATTAACGCTTTACGTATCCTAGAGTACTCAGAAAATATAAAGCGACTCATGTGTAAATTGCCGTTTCATCTTCATGATAGGTGGAGAAGTGTTGTTCTTAGAATAAAAACAAACAAAGAGACAGTTCAATTTGGTAATTTTGTTAAATTTGTGAAGGACGAAGCTAAGAAGGTAAACGACTTAACATATGGTAGTACAGCAGTAGGGACAAAAGGAAAAACTGAACCTGTGAAGAATGAAAACTCGAGACGCAACTTTCGAACCGGAAACAATGCATTTGCAACCGATTTAAATCGAGAAGTAAAAAAACCACAGTACACTAGTGAATGTTCATACTGCAAATCTAAGTCACATAAGTTGGAACAGTGTAACGTATTTAAAAGGTTACCTACACCTGACAAATACAATCATATGAAAAGTCAAGCACTATGTTTCGGATGTTTGAAAAAAGGACACGTGACTAGAGATTGTAAGTACAGATTAACATGCTCTATCTGTCGTAAAAGACACCCGTCAATATTACATGATGAATCGAAAAGTAGCAATAAAGAGAACACCGAGAAACATTCTGTCGATGAAGAAAACCCAAGTGCTTGTCATATACCAGAAATTGAAATAGTTAATCAATTAGGGGCCGGTAACAAGTCACACTCTTCATGCGCAATGGCCATAATTCCGGTTAAAGTTAAACTAAAAAACAGATCACATGCTATTGAAACATATGCATTTTTCGACACCGGAAGTAGTATTTCTTTTTGCACTGAAGAGATTATGCATCAGTTAGGCGGAAATGGAAAAAAGATGGAAATTTCATTGAACGCTATGGGCACCCCGCATAGAATGTCTACCTATGCATTAAATGGACTACAAGTATGTGATATAGACACTAACTCTGTTATAGACTTACCTACTGTGTATACTAAGGATAAAATGCCGGTTGCCAAAACACACATTCCTACAAATGAAGAAATTGTAAAGTGGCCTCATCTGAACAACATAGTACTTCCTGATATAGATGGTACTATCGGCCTGATGATTGGTAATAATGTACCCGATGCATATACTCCATATGACATTGCTACTGGTCCAGCAGGTTCTCCTCATGCTACAAGGAGTAGATTAGGTTGGATAGTATGGAACTTGATTCGTAAGGACTCAATTACAGAAACGAATGATGTGGTGAATCGGGCACAGCTCACAGCAATCCACGAAAATAATAAATTGGATAGTCTTGTGAGAAAATCAATAAATTTGGACTTCCCAGAACTGCTTATTGACGATAAAAAAGAGAACTCCATTGAAGACAACTACTTTTTGAAACAAGTGAATGAGTCTATTGAATTTGAGGATGGACACTACCAAGTTGCCTTACCTTTTCGAAACAAAGAGGTGAAATTTCCGAATAATGTGTCTCAAGGATTAAATCGTCTTAAAGGACTAAGAAACAAGATGACAAAGAATCAGAAGTTTAAGGACGACTACGTTTCCTTTATGAACAATCTTTTCTTGAAAGGGTTTGCTGAAAAGGTACCAATAACTGAGTTAAACCAAGATGATGGAAGAGTATGGTACCTTCCTCACCACGGAATTTATCACAATAAAAAACCGAACAAGATTGTTCTGCATTGTACATGGGAGTCTCGTTGAATGCATTGTTATTGCAAGGACCAGACCTTGCTAATAATTTGATAGGAGTACTTTTACGATTCCGTACTGAAAAAGTTGCGTTACAAGGGGACATAGAAAGTATGTTCTACCAAGTAAAAGTTCCACTCAAAGATAGAAACTTATTGCGATTTTTATGGTGGCCAAATGGAGACATGAACAGCGAACCAGAAGTATACAGGATGACCGTTCATATTTTTGGAGCTACATCTTCTCCAAGTGTTTGTAATTTTGCGTTGAGACAAACTGCACAGAACTATGGAAACCAATTCGAGCCACAAGTTGCAGAAACAATTTTGAACAATATATATGTAGACGATTGTTTAGTATCGACCGAATCAGACGAAAAGGCAATATCGTTAGTAGATGGTGTTAGATCTCTTTGCACAAAAGGAGGCTTTAATATGACAAAGTGGACAAGCACGAGTTCAACTGTAGTAAAATCAATACCGGACAAGAGTCGCACAAAAAACACTAATCAGCTTGATTTTGAGAACGAATCGTCTATTGAACGAGCGCTAGGAGTATCTTGGTACATCGATAGAGACGTATTTGGATTTCAAATAAATACCAATGATCATCCTCATACTAAGCGAGGAATATTATCAGTTGTAAGTTCTGTGTACGATCCGTTAGGAATCGCATCTCCTTTTGTACTCATAGGAAGGTCAATTCTTCAAAATTTATGCAAACAACAAGTTGATTGGGATGAAGAAATTAATGAGACAGATGAGAAAAAATGGATCAGTTGGTTGAATCAGTTGAACGAGTTGCATAATGTTAAGATTGACAGATGTTACAAGCCGCCAAATTTTGAAAATGTAATGTCAACACAGATTCATTGTTTCTCGGATGCCAGTGATATCGGTTATGGCATGGTTTTCTATCTTCGTTTAATTGATAAAACTGGGAGGATTCATTGCTCATTTGTTCTTGGGAAATCACGAGTTGCGCCTCTGAAAACAATTACCGTGCCTAGAATGGAATTAACTGCTGCAGCAAGAGCAGTTCGATTGAGCAAAGTTATTTTGCAAGAGTTGAATTACAACATCGATAAAGTGTTCTTTTGGACAGATAGTATGACAGTGCTGCGATACATTTTCAACAGAAATTCAAGATATCATACGTTTGTTGCAAATCGTCTTGCTTTAATACATGAAGCTACCGACAATTCACAGTGGAATTATGTAAATACGAAGCAAAATCCAGCTGACTTTGCTTCGCGTGGAATGACTATTTCGAAATTTGAACAAAATCCTCAATGGATCAGGGGACCAGATTATTTGTGGTTACCAGAATGTGAATGGCCACAAGTATGTGTGGACTTGAAATTTCCAGATAATGACTCAGAAGTCAAACGAAAATCAGTGGTTAATGCATCAATTGTGGACGATGATTATGATGAATTTAACAGTTTTGAAACCTTGATTTCTCGATGTTCTGACTTTGACAAGTTGAAAAGAATTGTAGCTTGGTTGTTGAAGGCCGTAAACAACTTTAAGCAAACCTACCGAAGAAAAAACGACTTAGCAAATGAGAATGAAGATAAGTTACCTACACAAGCAAAATCCAAGCGACTAAATGAATCGAAGGAACTAGTCAAAACTCTGAATCTAAAAGTACAGGATGTACACAACGCAGAAATGACTATTATTCGTTTTGTTCAAAACCAACATTTTGATGATGAAGTACAGCGATTAAAAGATAAGTTGAATGTTAAGCGAACATCAAGACTGTTTAAACTTGACTCATATATTGATGAAAAAGGAATATTACGAGTTGGTGGGAGATTAGCAAGATCAAATCTAACCGAAACATCGAAGCATCCAATCATACTGCCAAAACAATCTACATTATCATATTCAATTATACAAGGAATTCATAGATCGATCGGACATTTAGGAAAAAATGCTATTTTGACCGAACTCAGACAAAAGTATTGGATCATAGGTGCTAACGGTATAATCAAGAATATTGTCTCTAAATGTGTCATATGTAGAAAATATCAAGCACCCATCATGCAACAGAAAATGGCGAATTTGCCCAGCGAAAGGGTGACTCAAGATACTGCACCGTTTACAATCGTTGGTATGGATTACTTTGGACCTTTTGCAATTAAACAGAGAAGGTGTACTGTTAAACGTTACGGTGTGATATTTACATGTCTCAAAATAAGAGCAGTACATTTGGAAGTAGCCGATTCCCTAGACACAAGTTCTTGCATTAATGCAATCCGGCGATTCATTGCACGCAGAGGAGTACCCAAAATTATTCGATCGGACAATGGAACTAATCTCGTAGGTGCGCAAAGAGAACTTAAAGATGAAATTGTTAAATGGAATCTGAATCAGATTGACAATTTTATGCTTCAAAAGGGCATCGACTGGAAATTTAATCCTCCAGCAGCATCTAATTTTGGTGGAGTATGGGAAAGACTCATTCGATCTGTAAGAAAGGTTTTGTATTCTATTTTGCAGGAGCAAAAGTTGCGTTTGGATGATGAAAACTTGCAAACATTATTTTGTGAAGTTGAAGCTATACTAAATGGTCGTCCTATCACAGAAGTACCTAACAGTGTGAATGACTTGAATGTGTTAACGCCAAATGATCTTCTGCTTCTTCGTTCAGGAGAAAGCGCTCCCCCAGGGACATTTGTTAAATCCGACAATTGTGTTCGTAGAAGGTGGCGACAAGTACAATATTTGTCAGACTTGTTCTGGAATCGATGGACAAAAGAATATCTTCCTTTATTAAATCAGAGAGCTAAATGGAACAAGAAGGAAAGAAATCTTAAAATCAATGATCTTGTTCTTATTGTTGAAAACACTCCGAGAAATTCATGGACAATGGGACGCGTCTTGGAAGTCATTACGGACAAATTTGGAACAGTGCGTGTAGCGAAGGTCAAAACTGCTTCTACTGTATTGACCAGATCAATTGGAAAACTGTGTTTGGTTCTGGAAGCTGATATGGACAATGTTAAATGATTGTTTTTTAATTTTGATAAGACAGTATTGTTATTAGTTAGATATATTTTGACATTTTGAAACCACTTGGGTCTACTGTGGTTAGTTTATAAGATAATTGTGTTCTTGCATGAACACAATTAAGGGGCCGGTATGTTAAGACCAAAGTTGGTTGGTTAACTTATTTTTATTTGAAATCAACACTTTATTGTAAACACGAATTTTTAGCATGTTTCAGTCCCCTAATTGAGAGAGTACTTATTTTTGTGAATCGAATGTGATGAAGCTAATTTTGAAGTTAAACGTTTTTGAAGCTATATTAGAATACCATGGTCAACCAATACGGTATGTTTGTTATATATGAGTCAAAGAATATGTGTATTTAATAGAAGTTTTTTGGTAAACTATTATAAGAGTATTTTGACCATTTTATCGTAACTTTTGAGACGCCGTAAATTGTAAAAGAGAAAACATAGAAATGTTTAATATAGAAAAAAGATAGACCTGGTATAAGACATATATTTTGTTGTCAGCATTATATAATGCATATAAAATCACATATAAACTATAAGAAAGTATTATTAAAAGTATGATTTTAGATATTTTATGATCACGTGTTCTTGCTGTATTTTGTTATGGTAAAGTGTTCATTTTGCTGTTTCAATTCTTTATTCTATTTTTGTGTATTTTTTGTATTTCAGTTAATCCTTTCATGTGTATTAAGAGAATTGAAATAATAAAGAACATGTGAACTGATTCGTAACTAATTACTGATGGTATATTTGGGCCCACAACCCTACAGTTTGGATTAAGGCTTTACTATATAAACTTGAAAAATATGGTATAAAAGGAGACTTGCTGTGTTGGTTAAAAAGCTACTTATGTATGACATACATGGCACTACATTAGAGCCAGTTCATACGCATAAACATCTTGGTGTCATATTTAGTAGTGATTGTAAATGGAGTAAGCATGTTGATAAGCTGATAGAAAAAACTTCCAAGCAGCTTAATGTTTTACGAAAACTAAAATTTAGACTTAAAAGGGAATATTTGGAAAAAAATTATATGACTTTTATTCGGCCAATTTTGGAGTATTCGTCAGAAGTATGGGATAACTGTGGACAAACAAATTCTGATCGGTTGGAAAATATCCAAATCGAGGCTGCTCCAATAGTTACGGGATTAACACGTTACGCTAGCCAGAACAGTATCTATTTAGAGACGGGATGGGAAAAATTAAGCGTCAGAAGGGAGGTTAAAAAATTATCTATGTTTTATAAGATTATAAATAACCAAGCGCCAGATTATTTACACGATTTGGTTCCGGATTTTGTATCAGATATTTGTAATTATAATTTGCGTAACAGTCAAAATATTACTATTCCCGTAAATCGTTTATCAGCTTATCAACAGTCTTATTTTCCGTCATCTATTGCACTGTGGAACTCTTTAGACTTAAGTATAAGACACATTCCTACGTTTTCCTTTTTTAAATTAACCTTGCACAAACTATACTATAGAAATAATAAATCTCCGAGATTTGGTTCTTTAGGAGATCGTTTGTATTCTGTTTTACACAAAAGGCTGCGTAACAAATGTAGCGCACTGCGTGCTGACTTGTTCAAAGCAAATTTAATACAAAATGCAAATTGCTCATGTGGTTTTATTACTGAAAATGTTGAACACTATCTAGTATTATATTGTATTAATTTTTCAGCTCAGAGAAATCTGATGTTTAACGAAATTAATGTCTTTAATGTAAATATTACTATCGATTTATTATTATTTGGCGATGATGCTTTACGTACTGAAGAAAATGATATTATTTGTTTATCTGTTCAAAGGTATATAAAAAATACCAAACGTTTTTCTCTGCATTGACAACCTTAATTCTGCTTACAACACATGAAATTAAAGATATTTCTATTTACATGTAATGACAATAATCGAATGATCTTGATGAATATTTACTGTTAAGTTTTGTTATCAATAACGATTCAATGGATTTAACGAAAAAATATAAGAATAAGTTTCAAATCTATACTTACCAGTGTGCAGCTGACATCCTTTTCGAAAACTTGGATAATATATTAAGATCCCACGCTTTATTATGAGAAAAACACACACACTTATTTAAGTTATGTCCACAAGAACAAAATTTGCGCATAGGTAATTCCACTAACTATTCGGTGTGTTTGTGTCGTATTTATACTGTAAAAGGATGCACTCGATTAAAATCCATTGATTCGCTTCAAAAAGTTTCCTTTTGTTTTCATGTCTGCTGACTTGGGACAGGCACATACATAAATAATGTGGCGGGGTTAAACATGTTAGCGGGATCACAACCCTCCCCCTAACCTGGGACAGTGGTATAACAGCACAACATAAGAACGAACTATAAAAATCAGTTGAAAAAGGCTTAACTCATCAGATGGACAAAAATACAAGTAGACTATTTGCCCGATTAGTTATCACATAAGCAACACGACGGGTGCCATATTTGGAGGAGAATCTGCTTACCCTTCCGGAGCACCTGTGATCACCCCTAGTTTTTGGTGAGGTTCGTGTTGCTAATTCTTTAGTTTTTCTATGTTGTGTCACGAATGGAAGTGTACCCTGGACATTTCTATATAGTTTAAGGTTATTAAAAGTCCTTCTCTGTTAAAAAAACCCCGCTTGATTTAAAACTCAAATATATCGAGAATGTTGAAATGGTTGACGCGCGGTCGACATTTATACCAAACCGAAAAGTTTACAAAGCTCTTTAGTTCATTTGCACTTTTTTACCTATTACACAAGTATTCCACACTCCATAATAAAGACAAATTGAAATAGTTGGTATTACTTTGTTTTATGAAAAAATAATGGCCAATGTAGATAATTTCTTAGGAAGGGATAAATTCTTCTTTGTAAAGTATCACTTTGATTCACACAGAAAACTCCCTAAAACTGACATTATTAAGATGATTTAATACGTTTCGGGGACGTGTTTTTTTTCAACAGACTGTCGGCATTCCAACGAAACCAATTGTGATTCTTTTCTTACCAATTTGTTTCTTTATCATCATGAGGGTCGCTTACATTTAGAAATTGACATGAGGGTCGATTTCAGGTAGGTTTAGGTAGCAATAAAACTAGTTTTACCCAACATATTTCTTCATAGGTAAATACCTGTACTAAGTCAGAACTTTAACTATTGTGTATTCTATTAATGTGTTTGAGATTTTGATTTTCAGTTTTGAATTTTCCTCGGAGTTCAATATTTTCGTGATTTTAAACTTTTCATACATGTTCTTAATATAGCTTGTCCAAGTCAGGAGCCTCTGGCCTTTGTTAATCTCATATGATTTTTAGTTTCTTGTGAATAATTTGGAGTATAATATGACGTCCATTATATCAGAACTAGCATACATATTTGTTTAGGGACGGGAGTTGGTGTTCTTCGCTACAGTGAAGAACAATTGGTGGCCTTTAGCTGTTGTCTACTCTATGGTCGGGTTGTTGGCGCTTTGACACATTCCCTACTTCCATTCTTAGTTTCAAAATTTGTTAATCTTGATTGTGAATTAAAAAGAATACGCAGAATTGTCGGTAAAAGAGTTATGGGAAAGGACTACTTCATTTGTATTATTATAATGAACTCAGTGATCAAACACCGTATCTTGTCTAGCTTTACATGTTTAGTTATTTTATTGCATTTAGAGAAGATCACATATATTGGGCATGAAACATCCAACTCTTTATTCTTATTATGATTTTTAAATTTCTTTTCTGAAAAATTTTCACCAAAACATGCACAACTTTATATTAAATAACATGAATAATGTTCTTTGTATAGTTTCACCTCTTACCAATTCTGTTTAATAATAATCGGCAAGAAAAATCACTTGATTTCATTGATTACATCATTTTATCAGTCAACAACTCACAGAACAGATATTTAAGCTAAACAGTAGTCATCATCACAATTTATAAGCATTGCTCGGATACTTGGGACACACACCAAAGCAAACCACATGCATTAGGAAATGAAAGGAAGTTCATGTTCCATGCAATCAGTGTGTCATCCGTTAGAAGTGAAAGTTATTAGAAGTAATGTTATAATCGAGAAAAAAAATACGAAATTTTGGTTAGGAATAGAATATATGTGTGTCATCTTTGATTTAGATGTTCCCTAACGTTCAACCAAAATCATTAAGACGTCAAGGTGTATCAAAAAGAAAACAACTGCTGGTTGTCATGCCAGGTTCTTTATACCTAAATATGCGGAGGGAATTGGATAAGTGTTGTACTGTGTTTGTGTTTGATCTCAAGATGTGTATCTACGCAATGGAAGGTTGATATTAAACATAACTAAATAAAAACATTGGCTTAGCAAAGAAAAAAAGCGATTTGATTCTAACAATATGTGCATACAGCATAGGTAAGGGGTGATCTGTATAAAAACTTGTTTTATTTTGGTCTTTTGAGTGTTTAGATAACCATGTTTGTAGTCGGTGAATGAACATGCATTGTATTCTTTCAGGACACGGGTTGCATAGCAGGAAACTTGATTTATAAGGTAAATATCATAACATTAAAGTTCTATAAAATATCAAACAAACACGTGTTTGAATTGTATGATTGTTTTGTAAAAGAGCAAAGCACATTTAATTTCCTGATTAAAACACAAATATTCTCTAAACTTGTTACACTGAAACGATGACAACGAGGTATTACATAGTACGTTTTACAATGAAACAGCAAGTGCATGCAATACACATCATCCAGAATTTATCAGCGATATATCTACCCCTTGTCAATTAAGCGTCGTAATGTGCTAAAAGGAATTCTTTCCCATTCTTTAATTAAAGCTGCTCGTATATCCTGTACATTCTGACTAGCTTTAAACCTGTTGATTTTTCGACCAATATTATCCCATACGTGAAAATAAAGATCCATTGTGCAGTCGAATGAAAAATATCCCCTCGCCAAACCAATGGACTTGAAGCCATTGTCTCAAAGTCAAATTGCGTTGACCACGTGACCAAGTTTGTGGAGCTTGACGATTCCTTCAAGTCAGCAAGTGTCTATTGACAGGTCTCGGGCACGTAAATTGGCATAATTTAGTCTGCGGTTAACAGTTACATTTTATTGCACGATACTTGCAAAGAAAAAAACTTGTATGTAGCATTAGAAAAAATATGTTTTTAGGAATACAAATGTTACCCGAATTCTTACCTGTCGATTAACAATAGATTAACGAAATATATTAAAACAAAGCAGTATCAAATTTAATTTAAAAAAAAAGCAAACACATGTAGGACTTTCCGGATTTTGGCGAGGTGTATATTAATAATAGAACAAAAACAGATGACAATATAATACGTTGTTAAGATGATAAACAACGACAGCACTCAGAATATGTGCAATAAACAATATGTTTATGCTTTTTGCTTAATTGGTATTTAAGCTAGACGAATCATCCAGTAACAGGAACATTATCGAAATGATAAATAAAGCAGTGATAGAGATACTCGGAAGCCGGGAAATGAAGCCCTTTACAGCAGGTGAATTGTGTCTGTTAAGAAGAAAACACTGAATGTAGAGACATGTTAGTGAGACTAATAGCATCTACATGTACGGCAGGTGTCGGCAAACACTCTGAGTTTAGGAACAATGCACTGCTTAATGTAAAATACCGGGAAAGAGCTAGGTTTTACCGAGTAGTACAGAGCGATACTTGGATTACATAGAACAGACAACAGCAGAAGGTCACCATATGGTCTTCAATGCAGCGAGAAATTCCCGCACCCGAAGGCATCCTTCAGCTGGCCTCTTAACAAATATATATACTAGTTCAGTAAAAATGAATGCCATACTACACTACAAATTGTACACAAGAAACTAAAATAGAAATAATACACGACTAACAAAGGCTAGAGGCTCCTGACTTGGGAAAGGCGCAAACATGCGGCGGGGTTAAACATATTCATGAGATCTTAACTCTCCCTCTTTACCTTTAGCCAATGTAGAAAAGTAAACGCATAACAATACGTACATCAAAATTCAGTTGAAGAGAAGTCCGAGTCTGATGTCAAAAGATGTAACCAAAGAAAATAAACAAAATGACAATAATACATAAATAACAACAGACTACTCGCAGTTAACTGACATGCCAGCTTCAGACTTCAATTAAACTGATTGAAAGATTATGTCTTCATCATATGAATATCAGGCACACTATTCAGAGTATTCATTGATAAAACTCAAATGCATTACATTTACGATATTGCATGTAAGTATAGTTTATTTTGGAAGATTTATAAGTATGTGTTATATGGTCGGGTTGTTGTCTCTGTGACACAATCCCCAATTCAATTCTCAATTTTATTGTTTGAGAGTTTTATAATACAAGTATAAAATTGGCCATGTAAATGTGTCAAAGAGACAACAACTCGACTAAAGAGCAGAAAACAGTCGAGGGCCGCCAATAAGTCTTCAACATAGCGAGAAAATTCCTTACCTGGAATCGTGCTTTAGCTTGCCCATAAACAACAATTTGTGATAGTGTTATCAATAGTGGTTGACATACTTAATTGCAATAAATACAACATGTTTAAATATATTTTTAGCAAAATATCTTACAAAAGTAACCATTGAAAACATCCAAGAAAGCTTTAGTCTAGCAAATCTGAGAGAAGTGAAGACACAGTAGAAAAATCTTGATAAACAAATCCTTTCTCAATATTTCTATTAAAAAATTATTAGATCACCCTTCTGTTTAGATTGTTCAAACTGTTAGGATAAAGCCTAGATACCGTTTTTGAAATTTAATCAATGTGTCAAAGTAGAATTTAAGATACTTATAAATATAAACGACTCGTCTTAAATCTGAGCAGTGAACTTTATATTTTGCCTAACAATGACATTTACAATGATTTATGGTTTAAATTTCTGACCTGATAATAAGGTCTTTCATTTATTATTGCCAGATCTATTGTATTTGTTCTAATTATTATCAATACTATAATTATTTTTATTTCCTCTGTTAAATTTTGTTCTTGAGATATGTGTTTCGCAATTTTTCGCTTATAGATATTTCTTTCATTGTATCGTACAGTCTTTTCTCTTTTAGATGTTACTCTGCTAAGCCAAACAATTATCTTTTTGAGAGTCATCTCATTATTTAATGTTTATCAAGTGTTAAATCTCTTTTGTAACAAAAAAAAAGATATTGATTAAATCAATTTTTCTAAATTGTTCTTCACATTCTCGGGATTTTTGGCATATTTGGATCGAAGCGATTTGACGAAATTTTATAGGAGTTTATTACTTTTACCAAATAAATGTGTCTGTATGTTTTTGTAACTCATAAACTGTTAAACGTATTACCCTGTATTTTTATTTGAGGCCCCTAGGTCCTAGCTAAGAAAATGAGGTCAAAGATCAAGGTCAAGTTCTCAATTTTGACTTTTCCTTGTTTTTGCATTTTCTCTAACACAAGATATATATAAAAGAACAAATGCAAAAAGTTTGCCTAATTGTAAAGAAGATATGTAACTTTTTGTCTGAAACAATCTAATGACATCTTATAGGAGTAAATGCCCCTGAATTGTCTTAATATGAGGTAAACTGATTTTTACTTCAGTTTGGTTTAGTATCATCCACATGACCTTTTTAAAAATTAAAAATGGTTGGTTGACATATAACCTTGGTAAATGCCAACCGGAAGTGACTTTGATAAAACAGAAAGTAGTGATGATTGCACTTTTTTATTCAAAAATACTCAGAACCAATATATTTTGTTAATACACATACGTAAACTAAAGACCAGAATTGCCGTTCGATAAACCGGAAATGGCCAAGTATCAAAGTTTTAAATTTAAAAGTATGTAGTAACTGTATATGTTTGGAACCTATTTGAAAGAAGCTATCATTTGAGACCGGAATTGATATCATTCAGCTGTAATAGCCAAGTATCTCCCTTATTTCACTTAAAAGTATTAGGAAACCGTTTATTAATCGCAGCAGTATAATTAAACGTGAATGACTGAAATTCCAATTTTAACTTTGAGTTAACTGGAACTAGCTTCTTTTCAATATCGAAATTTGATTCGGAAAGACCTTTAATTGTTCTCTGAACAATTGGTTTTAAATTATACATTGGTTTTGGTTTATAATTCACTGTGTATTAGCCAAACTTCATTTCGGAATACGATTATTTCTAATGTTGACTAAAAGTCCAAACCACGTACCTTCTGTTGTGACTGAAATTTATTTTTTTCTAATTTAGAAAAACAATAATTGTAAAAACAATTTGAATAGCAATGTGGGAGAAATACCATCAAACGTACAATGGTTATTTTATCAGATGCGCATGTCGACAATGTATGTCTCAGCAATTGTTTTGGATGCTGAAATTATTCATCATGTACACGATTATTTTCTAAATATAATCTAAGTATAGATTCAGTTAAATCATTCATATGACTCAAATATGGATGTCATTGAATACATTAGATTCATAATTCATATTTTGTTGGAACCTATACATGCTATAGTAATTATTTATCTTTTTAATTAAGTTTTATCTGTTGAATAAAGATTCTCTTGTAAAAAAAACTCTTGTTGACACCTTTAATGTTTTTACATTTAAGAGTGTGTTCATGGACTTTACAAGATGGTACAGGACATTCTATGACAAAGCGGTGGGTTGCACCTGGTTAAATGGCTTGCCAAACACCCCGCTGCATGACAATATTAAATAATTTAACACTTAAAAGATACCATTTAATAGAAACACACGCAAGAACATTCTTGAAAGAGCAATGCAGAGTAAAGCACAAACAAGTTATGAAGTAGTCGACGTCTTGCAACAGTTCCGACCATGCAATTTGTAGAAGGTCAACAACGGTTTCTAGAGTGTTTGGTGTTACTTAGATGTTGAAATCAATTTTGTATACAGCGTTTGTCAAATGTTTGTATAACCTTTGTTTTGGGGTTTTCTTCCTTTTTTTCTATTTCTGAGTTTTAATGTCTTTTTTGAAAATTTAGCTCCTTTTCTAACACTGTATATAGTTAACGTTGCTGTTGTTCTTTTTATATGACATCCAATGACACTTAGTGTAACAACCTCCGCTCGAAACCACGATTAGAAAACGGTCTTTATTTAAGTTGTTTAACTTTAGAGCAGTTTTCTTTGTTCTACGCTTGACCTTTTTCAGAAAGTTTTATCCTTCAACTTGTCTAAACACTCCTATAATTATTTTAATGTAGAACTGTTTAGAGTAGTTCTAGGTTAGACTTTTCTAAAAATTATGTACATTGGTTTGAACTGATGCAATGATGATGATGACGATATTGCAAATTCTGAAAAAGAAGAGATTCAGGAAAAAGATATTTTCAAGCACCTGTTCATCTGGGCAGTACTTATGGACCGAAGAGAATTGGCAATGTTATTTTGGAAGAAAGAAGACAAGGACTTTTTATGTAGGTTTGCATAGTCATCCAAAGATATGTTTATTAAGAATGCAGATTTACACTAAAATGATCAAATGCAAACGTGCATGTGTCGATAATAATATATCTTTACTCTCATGTTTTACCATCAAAGCTTCAAGCATGAAATTCATATTTTTTTTTATTTTGCTACCTTTATTGTTTAGGTTCACTTCAAATTAATACAAATTTAGTATAATAAAACACTCTTAATAGTTGACGATGTTTGAGAACTAATAATAACTATCTGAAAATAAAACATAAAACCTTTTCAAAAAGGGTTGCATACACGAAGGTCTTTAACATTGAAATAATCATCACAAAAAAATAATATATTTCAGTAAGTTCGTTTTTTGCTTCTCCCTTGAATACAATCATGATTGATATATTGCATGTAAACGTATATTTCTATATTATATATTTTAAGAAGGTACATTTTTTTTAATTGATGATGTGTGATACAGATATATTTTAATATATTTCAATCTCTCATTCAGGTTCTGCATTATATGCAAGTGCACTCGCTAAAAGGCTTTCGGAAAATCCCATCGCCGGAGAACACACGGATCAGCTAGAAGTTTTATGGGCAAGCCATCGGTAAGTAGAAACTCACGTGACAGTAAACTATATTACAGTTTTTATTGATGTGTACATGGACATGTTGAGTATACTACATTGAGACAGCTATCCAAAACAACACTTACTACCAAACGACAAAAAATGTTATATAATTCTGGAAACAACCCATATTTACTTGCCAGAAGATATTCTAGATTTTACCCAAGTAGACTACAATTTTAAATATAGCTTAACATGGGAGTAGCTTGTGGTGAAGACAATATGACATTAATTACCTTATTCATTTCCAATGACAAACACAATCTCGTTCGAATATTATAGCATTATTGGCCGTGATATCTTTTTTTCATTGCTAAGCGCGAATATCTGAAACCCTAAAGTTTAAAGGACAAATATTTTTTTCATCAAACTAATATTTCGCTTTTATAAGACTCTGGGACCATATACTTTTTGCTTGTTGCATAATTTCGTGTATTTTCAAAGTATCAGAAGGTTTCTGTAAAATCAAAGAGGTATAAAACGAATTTGTTTATTATAGTGACATTGTGTATATATACAGTATAATAATAATATGTGTCAATACAATGTTTGTACACCCGGCCCATTGGACCTATAAGTCACTTAAAAAATATAAATCCTTAAATCATTTCATAGTAGAGTCATGTAGTTCAATTATTTACATAAATGAATTGTCTGCGTTTTGTAAATGCTTGTAAAATATATTTAGCTGTTCTTCTTGGAAAATAAATATAAAATTGTATTAATTGTTCACAGTGTGGCAGTGATAAAAATGTTTCTTTGCTTGGTACTGTTGAGTAAAGTTCATTTCGAAATTCAATTTATAAATCACAGTTAATAAGGAAATAAATTTCACTTTCAATTTCATTTTTGCCACAAATTTTACAAAGTCTGCTGTCCTCAGGTTTGCCACTAAACCGTCCTGTTTCAATTCTTAGAGGTAGAATGCCGCATCTAAATTATCTAAATTGAGCCAACATCGACCGTTCATTGTGTTGTAGGTTAAGGTTCACGTATGCTTCAGCAGAGAAATTATTTTTGAAAGTTTTGAATGTTCGCAGTTTTGGATATTTATCTAAGTTTTTTAACCAATCAAGACTATGCTGTTCAGGTAGTGCTGATTTTGCGTTATTTTTATCGCAACTCTTCTTATTCTGAAAGTTTCCATAACTCCAATGTTTGTCATTATAGTTTTTATTTCTGCCGACCATTGTTTGATCATATGCTATAGTCCCATTGAAAGATACGTTTGCAAACCCTTGAATTATCCATTTTTAACAGTCAATTCCAGTAACTTATCATGTTGAGCCATTGTCGTTCTTTAGAAGGTAGCCATCCGATATCCCCCTATATCTCTAGTTTTGGTGCAAATTTGTGTACCCAAAGAAAATATCTAATTGCTTTGTTTTGTACATTATCGATTCCGAAGAAGTCTTTGTATCCCCAAACTGAGAAGTTGTAGTCTAATACTGGTACCACACAAGAATAATACAGCTTCTTAAATGTCTTAAATACAAATTACTTCAGATTGTGAAGTTTTGAGAAAATTGCTCCTAGAGCACGTCCACCACCTTTTCCTAGATTTTCTGCGTTTGATGCAAAGTCTTTTTCTCGTTGAAAAGTACTGCCAAATATTTGTACTGACTTGTAACCTCTAATTCATTGTCTCCAATCTTGAATTGGAAAGATGTACGCTGCCGTCTGCCAGATCTGAAATGCACTACTTTGGATTTATCTGTATTTATCAGAAATCGCCAGCGTTTACACCAGTCATGTAGTTTATCCAACACCTTTTGCATATCCGTCTAGTAGTACAATGTAATCTGCGTACAACAACAAATTGTTCACTTCTTGCACAAGGTCATTACTGAATATTGAAAACAAAGTTGGCGAACAATTGTCTCCCTGTTTCACACCAGAGTTACAAACAAAACAATCCGACATCTTCTGATTGACACGAATACTAGCTGTTGTGTAGGGATAAATGTTTTTGATAGATTTGTACATTTTCCCGTCGATATTGTTTAGTAAAATGCTTATAAAGTAACATATCTCGGTCCACAAAGTCAAAAGCTTTCTTTAGGTCCACAAATGTTGCAATTACATTAGCATTGTTCCGAATCACACTACTGAGAGAAAAAAACGTGATCTTCGCTGGAACGATGTCTCCTGAATCCATTTTGCTCATCAGCAAGAACCTCATTCTCGTCTAGATAGGTCGATAGTTGGTTATTTATGAAGGCACTGTACAGCTTCGATATACAAGACAATAAGCCTTTTCCTCGATAATTAAGCGGAATACGATGGTCAGATAAGAGATCCTTCAATATCGGAAAAATACTGGTGTCAAAAATCACTTGAAAGAGAGAGCGAATCACTTGAAAGACATTTGGAAATTTTAAGACTTCGTACGGTATTTAAATAATTCCTGTTGATTTTCCATTTTTCGCACTTTTGATTACAGTTTGTATTTCCTCAAGTGTTATGTTACCATTTAATTCTTCGTTGTCATTGTATAATGGATCCGAAATTATATCCTCTAATATTGTTTTATGAGATAATGTATACCTAAAAAATTCACTGTTTAAATCCTCTTCCTATTTATCATTATTATACAAATGTTCAAAGTCGGATTTCAATTTATCAAGAACTCTAGTTTCATCAATCAAGATTTCACCTTCAGTATTATATACTTCCATTGGATTCAAACTGTTTTTTCGTGGTCCTAGCCTTTTAATTTTTTCCCAGAATTCATTTCGGTTTTTAGTAGTCATGATTTCGATATCAATACAAAACGATTGTCGATGTTGTCTTTCACATTTTGGTAGTTTACGATCGAATATAGTTTGTGTAGCTTTTCATTTGAATTTTAAAATTTGATTTTCCTTGGTTCGCAAAATGTCATTCCATAATAATCTAAGTTCGTCGTTACAATTCGGTTTATTCATTTTAAGGCGTTTTCTTTGTATTTGTGCTTGTACTAAAACGTGGAATTTTATCACACATCTCATCGATTATGACATCGCAAAGTTTTGAATATATTTCGTCTATGTTTGTTTGTCTATAAATTTTCTTCCTCGTTAAAAGGAACATTCTTGATAGTTACCGTTACATCATTGTTATTTAATGGGTCTAACACACTACATTAGCAGGTGGAAGATAGGTCCGCTGCTGTATGCCCTGAGGTATTCGGTGCCCTCAGGTAACCGGGGGAATTGGTCATCGATTATTTCGCACAAAAATATAGTTCCCTATGTAGATCAATCTTAATACCACATTGTAATGTGACTTCATACCAAAACCAATGTAATTAAATAATGTCTTCATTCTCATTATAGAACTTCATGGACATTGTATTGTTTATGTTATGAATGTGTTCATGTGAACTGAGTTCATTGGAGATGAATTGGTTGAATTTTAAGATGGTTTTTTTTGGGGGTGACCTCAGGTAACCCCGTAATTAAGGAATAGTAAATACTATGCTATGATATATATATATATATTTTATGCTGCAATAAACTATGTTTTTTCATTCTGAATGTAGAACTTCATGGACACTGCATAGCTTATGTCATATATTTGTTAAGATAAGAATTGAGTTAGATTGGTAATATTTCTTGGTTGTTTTTTTTTTTGTTTGTTTTTTATTTGGGGGTGGGGGGGGGGGGGGGTGGTTACCTTAGTTATCCATGTAATAAAAAAGTAATAGATACAGTGCTAAGGTATATTATTATTCTGTAATAAATTAATTTCTTCATTTTAAAATGTAGGACTTCATAGACGTTGTATTGTTTGTGTAATGTATTCTTTAAGGGGAACTGAGTTAATTTGGAGTTACATGGATTATACTCGGGTTTATTTTTGGGGTACCCCCTGTAATGAAAGAATAATAGATACAATGCTAGCGTATATTATTATGCTGTAATAAACTAATTTCTTCATTTTAAATGTAGGACTTCATGGACATGATGAACATTGCATGGTTTATGTCATATGTTTGTTAAGATAACTTGAGCTTAATTGGTAATATTTATGGGTTTTTTTTTCGGAGGGTTACCATATGTACCACTTGTAATGAATAAATAATAGATACAATGCTAGGATTTACAATTCTGTTATAAACCTTTTTTTTTCACTTTAAAATGTAGGACTTCATGGACGTTGTATTGTTTGTGTAATGTTTTTCTTCAGATGAACTTAGTTAATTTAATTAAAATGGGTTATATTTGTCTTTTAGTGAGAAGGTGACCTCATGTACCCCCTGTAATAAAAGATATATGGATACCATTCTAGAGTATATAATTATGCTGTAATATCTTACAACAGATTACATAAGTGCTTTATTAAACCAGTCTGCATACAATACATATTACCTAATTTCACCTTCATTCAACCAGTCTTTATATACTACACTGCATTAAGATTTGTTTTAAAAAGGTGACCTCAGTACAGGTAATCTGTCTATACAGACAGGTTAAATAAAGGTGACCTCAGGTAAACTGTTATGTATGAAGACTGGCTTAAGGGAGTTCGCTTCTCAGTTTCAAAGTAATTAACTTTTCAAAACACTAGTTTATATAGATATCGGATTATTAAAGGAATCCAAAGAGCAAAAAAAATATATAGTTCGCCGTGCTTGTTTTTGAGATATATGCCATTGAAATTTTATAAATAAAGTCCTCAAGTAATCTGTAGTGTCTTCAGATTTGTTTTATAAAGGTGACCTCAGGTAATCTGTATATGCAGATACAATAAATAAAGGTGACCTCAGGTAATCTGTATATGCAGATTCAATAAATAAAGGTGATCTCGGGTAATCTGTATATGCAGATTCAATAAATAAAGGTGACCTCAGGTAATCTGTTGTGTACGAAGATTGGTAATATTTAGGGGACCTCATGTAATCTGTAGTGTATGAAGACTGGTTGAAAGAAGATAAAATCAGATCATCTGAAGTATATGAGGACTGATTTGATAAACCCCTGATGTTATCTGTTGTGATGAAAACTGGTAAAATAAAGTCCTCAAGTAAACTGTAGTCTATTTAGATTTGTTTTATAAAGGTGACCTCGGGTTATCTGTATATGCACATTTAATAAATAAAGGTGAAATCAGGTAATCTGTTGTGTATGAAGACTTGTTTTATTAAGGGGACCTCAGGTAATCTGTAGTGTATGAAGACTGGTTGAAAGAAGGTGAAATCAATATGAATACTGGTTTGATATACCCCTGATGTTATCTGTTGTGAATGAAAACTGGTTAAGTAAAGTCCTCAAGTAAACTGTAGTGTATTCAGATTTGTTACATCAAGGTGACCTCAGGTAATCTGTTGTGTATGACGACTGGTTGTATTAAGAGGACCTGAGGTAATCTGTAGTATATGAAGACTGGTTTGATAAACCCCTGATGTTTTCCGTTGTGAATAAAAACTGGTAAAATAAAGTCCTCAAGTAAACTGTAGTGTATTTAGATTTGTTTTATGAAGGTGACCTCGGGTAATCTGTATATGCAGATTTAATAAATAAAGGTGACCTCAGGTAATCGGTTGTGTATGAAGACTGGTTTTATAAGGGGACCTCAGATAATCTGTTGTGTATGAAGACTGGTTTTATTAGGGGACCTCAGGTAATCTGTAGTGTATCAAGACTGGTTAAAAGAAGATGAAATCAGATAATCTGAAGCATATAAAGACTGGTTTGACAAACCCTGATGTTATCTGTTGTGAATGAAAACTGGTAAAATAAAGTCCTCAAGTAAACTGTAGTGTATTTAGATTCGTTTTATAAAGGTGACCTCAGGTAATCTGTATATGCAGATTCAATAATTAAAGGTGACCTCAGGTAATCTGTATATGCAGATTCAATAATTAAAGGTGACCTCAGGTAATCTGTATATGCAGATTCAATAAATAAAGGTGACCTCAGGTAATCTGTATTTACAGATTCAATAAATAAAGGTGACCTCAGGTAATCTCTTGTGTACGAATACTGGTAATATTTAGGGGACCTCAGGTAATCTGTAGTGTATGAAGACTGGTTGAAAGAAGTTGAAATCAGATTATCTGAAGTATATGAGGACTGGTTGAAAGAAGTTGAAATCAGATTATCTGAAGTATATGAGGACAGGTTTGATAAACCCCTGATGTTATCTGTTGTGAATGAATACTGGTAAAATATTTTTTTTTATAAAGGTGACCTCGGGTAATCTGTATATGCAGATTTAATACATAAAGGTGACCTCAGGTAATCTGTTGTGTATGACGACTTGTTTTATTAAGGGGACCTGAGGTAATCTGTTGTATATGAAGACTGGTTTGATAAACCCCTAATGTTATCCGTTGTGAATGAAAACTAGTTAAATAAAGTCCTCGAGTAAACTGTAGTGTATTCAGATTTGTTTTATAAAGGTGACTTCGGGTAATCTGTATATGTAGAATTAATAAATAAAGGTGACCTCAGGTAATCGATTGTGTATGCAGAGTGGTATTATAAGGGGACCTCAGGTAATCTGTTGTGTATGAAGACAGGTTTTATTAGGGGACCTCAAGTAATCTGTAGTGCATGAAGACTGGTTAAAATAAGGTGAAATGAGATAATCTGAAGTATATGAAGACTGGTTTGATAAACCCCTGAAGTTATTCGTTGTGATTGTAAACTGGTAAAATAAAGTCCTCAAGTAAACTGTATATTTGTTTCATGAAGGTGACCTCAGGTAATCTATATATGCAGATTTAAAAAATAAAGGTGACCTCAGGTAATCTGTAGTGCATTGAGATTTGATTTATAAAGGTGACTTCAGGTAATCTATCTATGAAGACTAATTGAATAAAGGTGACCTTAGGTAATCTCTGTATGCAGCCTGGTTAAATAAAGGTGACCTCAGGTAATGTATTGTGAATATTGGCTGGTTTCATAAAGGTGACCTTAGGTAATGTGTTGTGAATGTAAGCTGGTTTAATAAAGGTGACCTTAGGTAATCTGTGTACGCAGACTGGCTTAACAAAGATGACCTCAGGTAATCTGTTCTGTATGAAGACTAGTTAAATTAAGGTGACCTCAGGTAATCTGTAATGTATGAAAACTCGCTGAATACAAATAAGATCAAGTTATCTGTCACATTTATTTAACAAGTTGCCATGCACACAGATTATCTGAGGTCACCTTTATCAAACTAATCTCCATGCACAACCGATTACCTAAGGTTACCTTTATTAAACCATTCTTCTTATTTAAAAGAGGGACGAAAAATACCAGAGAGACAGTCAATTTCATCAATCGAAAATAACCATGGCTAAAAATGAAAAAGACAAAGAGACAAACAATAGTACACATGACACAACATACAAAACTTAAGAATAAGCAACACCCCAAAAACTAGGGGTGATGTCAGGTGCTCCGGTAGGATAAGCAGATCCTGCTCCACATGTTGCACCCGTTGTTATGCTTGAGTGATAACAAATCCGATAAATAGTCTTGTAGGGCACATTCATGAAAGGGAAGGGATTGTAGTTACGACGTAAGATACATATCCGATATCATTTGTGAAACGGTTATTCCATAACGGTCAACCAACTGGTGATGGCGTCCGTAAAATTTACGAAGGAATGATTTCAACTTCACCATTTGGAACTCTTGGTTCAATAGCTTCCTTGTGAGCAGCAACCCTCTATCAAGAAAGTCATGATAGGAAATGCAAGCACGTGAATATTGTATCAAATGGGAGATATGTACCCCGTATGCAGGTGCTGCTGGAATATTGCTACTTAAAAATGGAAAGTTCGCAATAAGAAAGCTGAAATCATCTCTTTTGTCGTAAAGTTTCTTTTTCAACCGACCCTCATTGTCAATTTGTAGAAGTAAATCAAGATATGAGGCCGACTTAACTGTATCTATAGTATCCTTTATCTCTAGTTCGATGGGATAAATGCGTTCCACATAGTCACCAAATTTTGAAATATTTAGTGAAAGAACATCATCTATATAGCGGAAAGTAGAGTTAAAGGATATAGCTAACTTCTAATTAAATGTGCCAGGATTATAATTTAATTCGCAAGACCCGCGTTTCGTCTACATAAAACTCATCAGTGACGCTCAGATCAAAATAGTTATAAAGCCAAACAAGTACAAAATTGAAGAGCATTGAGGACCCAAAGTTCCGAAAAGTTGTGACAAATACGGCTATGGTAATCTATTCCTGGGATAAGAAAATCCATAGTTTTTTGTAAATTTCAAAGTTTAGTTAACAGGAAATTTATGAAAATGACCATAGAATTGATATTCATGTCGACACCGAAGTACTGACTACTGGGCTAGTGATACCCTCGGGGACGAAACGTCCACCAGCAGTGGCATCGACCCATTGGTGTAAATAGTTATCAAATGTACCAGGATTATAATTTAATACGGTTTCAGTGTCCTTTATCTCTAGTTCAATTGGATAGATGCGTTCATCATAGTCTTATGAATTATTTAGTGAAAGACCATCATCTATAGAGTGGAAAGTAGAGTTAAAGGATATTGCTAACTTCTAATCTTTCTTCCTAAGAAGTACCTGTATGAAGTCAGCCTCATAATGATAAAGAAACAAGTCGACAAGAATAGGGGCTGTATAATTTTTCCCATTTGAATGCCGACAGTCTGTTAAAAAACACTTCCTCCGAAAGTAACAAATATGTTGTCAATCAAGAAATCAAGCATCTTGATAATGTCAGATTCAGAGAACTTACATTTTTGTTTGAATCAGAGTGATCCTTTACAAAGTAGGATTTATCCCTTCTTAAGACAAGATACTTTTATCTACGTCGGCCATTCTTTTTGATGAAACCAAGCAATACCAACTCTTTCAATTTGTCTTTTAGTTTGGAATGTGGAATACTTGTGTAAAGTGTAGAAAAGTCAAATGTTTTCATACTATTACAAGATGAAAGAGAGTAAGATTGTATGTACTCTAACACATCTTTGGAATTTTTAAGTATCACATCTGCTTCACGCCACCTCTAGAGTAGGCAGTTTCACAATAACTTTGAAGCCCGTTTTTGATTGCTGATAAAATAAATGTAAATAATTTAGAAAGAGATTTTGTTGAGCACTTGTAAGACCCAGCAATATACCGTTGTTTGTAAGGACACCTATGTAGTATAAGTATCAAATACAGTGGTGGAAGATCCAGTTCTTCATCTTTGGTTCCAAATGATCATAGAATAGACCTATGGTTATCCAGGATTTCCACTTTGGTAAGAGTCGTCAGGTATATGTTGAGTTTCCAAGTGAATTGTCAATACCTAATTCGTTTATCAAGCAGTTAATGTAATGAGTTTTACTAAATAACAAAACTTGGGGCTTTAGCTGCGGGGACAACAACATATTTGTCATGGAGGTAGGATGAGTGTTTTGTATCATTTGGGTTTTTAAAGATTGACGTAGCATGGGCATAAACAAACCCATTCAGCTTCTTAATTCTGATTTGTATCAACGACTTCACTGCCCCTTAATCCATTCTGAAAGAGTGTCTACGTATTCCTTCTCGCACTTAGCCCATTGCCTGTCATAATCCTCGACTGAATCCATCAAAATTTTAAAGTTGTATTTCCAATTGATGGATTTAGGCTCACGATATTTCGGAACTTTTCATAGCACATTTCGTTACTTAGGTTGCGTGAGGACTTTAATAAACCAGTTTTCGTACACAACAGATTGCCTGAGGTAACCTTTATTTATCTATTATTTATAGACAGATTACTTGAGATCACCTTTATAAAAAAAATCTGAATATACTACAGATTACCTAAGGACATTATTAAAACAGTTGTCATTCACAGGAGATTACATAAGGGGTTAACTAAACCAGTCTTCATACACTTCACATCTTAATTCAACGAGTCGTCATACACTACAGGTTACCTACGGTCACCTTTAATAAATCAGGTTTCATTCACGACAAATTACCTGAGGTCATCCTTGTTTAACCAGTCTGCATACAAAGATTACCTGAGGTCACCTTTATTTAACCAGTCTGCATATACAGATTACCTGGGGTCGACTTTATTAATCCAGTCTGTATAGACAGATTACCTGAGGTCACCTTTAATTAACAAATCGCAATACAGGGATTACTTGAAGTCACCTTTATTACACCAGTCTACATACACTAAGAACATACTCACCCCTTCTCGTCCAATGAAAAGTCGGTTTTTTGCCCTCATATTTTCATAGTTCATCGTTTTCCATGCACTATAAAATGCACATGAATACATGAATGACTTTTCATTGTCAGTTAATTATGAAAGTGAACTCTAAATAGCTGCACTAACGTTACATCCCGGCTCCTTTGTTCTAATAGGGGTGATCTGATCCGGATCAGCCCTACCAGATCACCCCAGTCAACATATACACATTACCTGAGGTGACCTTTATGAAATCAGTCTGCATACACAGGTTACCTTAAGTCCCCTTTGTTAATTACGTCTTCATAATCAGATTACATAAGGTTACTCTTATACAACCGGTCTACATTCTCCATCATTAAAAAAATCTCAAAACACTACAGATTTACTAAGGTAACCTTTATTAAATCAGTCTTCATGCACAACAGATTACGTGGGTTAACCTTTATCAAGAAAGTCTGCATACGTAGATAACCTTTATTAATCTGTACAAAACAGATAACCAAAGATCACACAATTAAACCAGTCTGCATACACAGATTCCCTGAGGTCCACTTGAATAATACAGTCTTTATTCACTGATTACCTGAGGTCACATGTATTAAACTAATCTCAAAATACTACAGATTACCTGAGGTCACCTTTATAACAAATATGAATACACTACAGACTTATTGAGGACTTGATTTAACCTTTTTTTATTCACAACAGATAACATCAGGGGTTTATCAAACCAGTGTTCATATACTTCAGATTATTTGAGGTCAACTTTATTATAGTGGGAGATATTATGGACAAAATTGTGCAAATCGTGATACAAGCATGAAATTTGGTATAAAGGTTGACTAAATGATACCAAAAAAAAATCCGCTGCTGGCCAGAAAAAAAAATCATTTTTTCAAGATGGCCACCACACATTTCGTAAATGGCGTCATTACAAATTGACAATAATTCGTAAATCCTTTAAAAGGTGTGTTATATGTAAAATCCAATGCTAGATTTGATAAAAAGTAAATTACAGTTCCTAAATTATGACTAGACAATACATTAATGAAACTAAAGGTGACTTCCGGTTTCAAAATGCCGGCAAAAATTCCAAAATTTCAATTTTTATCCTTTCAAGCAACTTCACAAGGATGTTTAATCCAATGTAAGTTATGTTAAACGTTATGAAAAGTTCCTAAGTTCGACGAAACAACACATAAATGAAGAAAAATAGTGACTTCCGGTTCCAAAATGGCGGCAAATACGTAGAAAATATTTTTTATAATTTCCATCAACTTAAAGTTTAAATACCTAATTTGATTAGAAAGATAGGTTGCTTATTTTATAATTATCTGATAGTTGCCTATACAACAACCCGTACAAGGAAGGCCAGAACGGTATCATCTACAGTTACCAACACAGCTCGGTTTTCGGCTCCGCATTTCATAATTTTCTGAGGATGCAACGGCAGTCAAAGAAGTCCATTTCGGTTTCCAACTGTCATTGATTCTTTCTTTCATCCAACCACAGTGTTCATGACTTGGAACACGTACCTGTCGAATACATGAATCAGGCTGAGCCCAAGCAACTCCTCCTTGATATACTTCTCTTTTGATGTGCTCGGGAAAAGAACCTCTTATAGGCGGCATTGAATCACAATGCCGCTGCTTCCTGGCAAACAATTCACATCGTGCTTCGCTCCATACTTAAGCCTAAAAAATCATCCTTTGCATCTGGAAAACCTTCCATTGTTAGCCAAGCTGACCTTTTGCCTTTCTCATGACAATTCGACAAAGTGCCACATCCACTAAATGCATGGAGGAAAGGAAAAGCAGCAACACAAGGACCAAACGCATTTGATATGTCACGTGCAGGAAACAATCAAAAGTCGTTATTCCTTCCATAACCTATCCGCAATTTGGTCTACCTAGTTTTGCAATTGCTTCAATTCTTGATACTATTACATCTGTGTCAGTACTACCTAAATTTACATTTTACAACACTTTTCATAATCATGCCGAACATGGACAAACATTCATGTATCTGCTTCTTCGTGATTACAAGGGGATAGATAGCAAGTATCTTTATTGAAATTGCAAAGAATATTTTCACCATGAGTAACATGTATACACATTTGTATTAGACTCTTAAGAAGCAGTTTTGTCAGCAAGAAACTTGAACAATTTCGTTTTGTTGTTATCTTCACAGAGAAAACTACTCCATACCCTTGTTGTTCTACCAGAACCAACACCTTTCCATCTGGCACAAGAACCTTGCCTTTGTTTTGTCAGAGCCTTTAAAATATTCATTTAGTAAACATCAAATACAATGTCTACTTTTGAATACATCATTAGCATAATCATCAAATATTTTTGCCCAACTTTGTGACCTGGAATTAACCATTGCTGCCCCACCAACGATAAATGCGTCCGAATTCGGATCAGCAAATCGCAGAATGTTTCAAGTAAACCCATTTGCAGCGATTTAATACCACTATTTTAAGTGACATCCTGAGATGAAGACGGATGAGCAGTTTGGTTTATATGGATAAAGAAATATTCCAAGTAAAATTGTCTACTGTGACAAGAAATGAAAAGTCTAGAAAAGATATCGCAATCACTTTTAAGGTTCTCTAGCTTTGTTTTTGACAAAGAAGTTTTCAGTTTCATTTTGCGGCCAAAATAGGAAGTTTTTTTTTATTTGGTTATAAAAAACAGGGTTTCCTTCGTTTTGTATTTGCTTAAAAAGACCTTCGTATTGTTTGGACCAATATCTTGGAGTTTATTTACATATCTTACCTGTTTCCGAATCAACAATTCCCTAAATGAAGTATTCTTTTTACAAATCTGACGACTCTTCTATAAATGAATTTCCAAACTCGTTCATACTTGCAAAGCCTTTAAAGCTGTTTAAAGAAATCTTTTTGTGTTTTCGTAGAATCTTCATTATGTCGTTCGGCTGTTTTAGAATGACCCAAACCAATAGATCTTTCAAATTAATCTTCTAGTATACTGACTCCTGGTCCAGCTACTATCCATTTGTCTAAATGGGATCATCGGTTAATCCTATTGCACCAATATCGCCCTTCACAATTGCATTATTCTGTTTTTGTGCCTGATCAATTGTGTTACAAGAAAGAAATTTACTGGTCTTACGTACAGTGAAATTATCATTTTCAAATTCCATTGCCACCTGTGGGTGATGTTCGGGAAGGGAAGTCATATCTCGGAGATGAGTCGGTAACGATCGAGCATAATTTACACGATCAAGACCTAAAACAATACGCTATCATGCTTTATATGGACTGTCTAACTCATTAAATGAGCATAATACCAAAAATCAGAAGAAGTTCTTAATTTATAATTGAACGCCAGGAGTTAAACTGTGGTCGAGATGACTCTATTTCCTTACAACAGTCTTGTAAATCATTGAACGTCACAGAGTCATGAAATAATTATATATTCTGAGTTTAGATTTCATAATCTGAAATTAACAATTTTTAAGCAAAATACATGCAGTTGTCTGATGCGCCTGTCTAGTCCTAGGTACATTTGAACATATATAAAAAGAATCTGCCGTTCTTGGTGTTGCAATATTGGCTTCAGTAAGACAACATATCTGTCCCCTATCACGCAATATATCACCCAGGGTTTTATAACAAGTCATTTCAATGTGCAATCCACCAAACATGACGATACACTTATATTTTTCTTACAAATCAGGCCATTCCCACTGAATTGGCTTAGGCATTTCCAAAAGTGGCTGATCTGCAGTTACATTGGATGTTTCTCCAGATTAACTACATTTTCGCCTTAACCATCGAATACCTGAGAATTGCCTGGTAGGGCATACAAATCGCTCTTGATGTCTATAAATAGTTTGCACATGCGCAAAAGTGTGAAACACATGTGTATCATAACCTTGAAAAATGTTATTAAACCAATTCATAATATCATTAGAAATCCAAAAACACTAAATATATAGTAAATAGTTCAAATGTTTTTGAAAGAATTTTGTTACATTTTCGCGCATGCGCAAATACTGGATATGTCAATTATTCATTTTTAATAAATATGTGATGTAAGGAAGGTAGCCACCAAACCTGGTAATTGGTTTTTACTAAAAGAAGTTCAAAGAAATGTTTTCCAGAAAAATCAGTATTTTCAAACTAAAGAAAACAGCCATTTTAGAAAATGGCCGTGGCCATCTTGAAACAAATATTTTTTTTAATGGCCAGCAGTTATTTCTTACAAAGTATATAATAATGATGCTTTGTGGTAATTTTCATGCTTGTATCATCATTTGCACAATTCCCTCGATTTTGCGTGCTAATATCTTCCACTATTAAACCATGCTTTATAGACAGATTACCTGAGGTCACCTTTATAAAACAAATCTTAATACACTACAGTTTACTTGAGGACTTTATCTAACCAGTTTTAATTCGTAACAGATAACATCAGGGTTTTATCAAACCAGTCTTCATATTGATTTCACCTTGATAAAACCAGCCTTCTTACACAACAGATTACCTGAGGTCACCTTTATTATTGAATCTGCATATACGGATTACCTGAGGTCATCTTTATAAAACAAATCTGAAAACACTAGAGATTACCTGATGACTTTATCTAACCAGTTTTCATTCACAACAGATTACATCCGGGGTTTATCAAACCAGTCTTCATATTGATTTCACCTTCTTTCAACCAGTCTTCATACACTACAGATTCCATGAGGTCCCCTTAACAAAACCAGCCTTCTTACACAACAGATTACCTGATGTCACCTTCTTTTATTGAATCTGCATATACGGATTACTTGAGGTCACCTTTATAAAACAAATCTGAAAACACTAGAGATTACATGAGGACTTTATTTAACCAGTTTTCATTCACAACAGATAACATCAGGGGTTTATCAAACCTGTCTTCATATTGATTTCACCTTTTTTCAACCAGTCTTCATACAGTACAGATTACCTGAGGTCCCCTTAATAAAACCAGTCTTCTTACGTAACAGATTACCTGAGGTCACCTTTATTTATTAAATCTGCATATATAGATTACCTGAGGTCACCTTTGATGAAACAAATCTGAATATACTACCGATACTGAGGACTTGATTTAACCATTTTTAATTCACAGCAGAAAACATCAGGGGTTTATCAAAACCAGTCTTCATATACTTCAGATTATCTGAGGTCAACTTTATTTAACCATGCTTTATAGACAGATTACCTGAGGTCACCTTTATAAAACAAATCTTAATACGCTACAGTTTACTTGAGGACTTTATCACTTTTATCTAACCAGTTTTAATTCATCACAGATAACATCAGGGGTTTATCAAACCAGTCTTCATATTGATTTCACCTTCTTTCAACCAGTCTTCTTACACAACAGATTACCAGAGGTCACCTTTTTTTATTAAATCTGCATATATAGATTACATGAGGTCACCTTTATGAAACAGATCTGAATACACTAAAGTTTACTTGAGACTTTATTTAACCAGTTTTCATTCACAACAGATAACATCAGGGGTTTATCAAACCAGTCTTCATATTGATTTCACTTTCTTTCAACCAATCTTCATACACTACAGATTACCGGAGGTCCCCTTAATAAAACCAGTCTTCTTACACAACAGATTACCTGATGTCCCCTTTATTTATTGAATCTGCATATACGGACTACCATAGGTCACCTTTATAAAACAAATTTGAATACACTACAGATTACCAGAGGACTTTTAAACCAGTTTTAATTCAAACAGATTACATTAGGAATTTATTAAACCAGTCTTCATACACTACAGATTACCTGATTTCTCCTTCAATATGAGGTCACATCTATTAAACCACTTTCCCAACATTACAGGTTTGTTGAGGTCACCTTTTTTTAATTAAACATTCTCCATACACTACAAATTACCTGTGGTCACCTTTATTGCACCAGTCTTCATGCATAGCAGACTACTGGAGTTTACTATTATTAAAATAATCTCAATACAATACAGATTACCTGAGGTCACCATAATTAATCAGTCTTCAAATACAACAGATTTCCAGAGATCGCTTTGATTAAACCAGTCTTCATACACAACAGACTTCCTGAGGTCACCATTATTAAACAAATCTCAAACCACTACCGATTATACGATGTCAACTTTATTAAACCAGTCTTCGTATACAAATTACCTTAGGTTACCTATATTAATCCGGTCTTTATAGACAGATTACCTGAGGTCATCTTTATTAAACCGGTCTTTATAGACAGATTACCTGAGGTCACCTTTATCAAACCAGTCTTCAAACACAACAGATCACATGATGTCACCTTTATTATTTATATAAATGATAAAATGAAGGACATTGCTAATAATATTAGACTTTTTGCAGATGACACCTCTTTTTTTTTTGTATAGCAGATGACGATGATGCTATAGCAGCTGCTTCTTTGACTGATGACTTGGATGTTATCTCAAATTGGGCAAAACAATAGGCTGTTCGATTTAACTCAAAGAAAACAAAATATAGTTCATTCACTAGAAAGGAAAGGGAGCATCCACCTGTATTTTCTTTTTTTTTGGGGGGGGGGGGGGACAAATGGCGAAGAGGTTGAGAAAATAGATATTCAATGTAAACTAGGGACAACATTTCAGTCATGAGGTTAATAGAACACACATATCGATATTATTTATAAAAAAAAAAGCATGCTCTCGTCTATCTGTGCTTCGTTAAGAATATATTACCTTAGGTGTATTTGACAAAACGTTTAGGAATTTAGGTCCTAAATGCTATTTAATTTCGTACTGTATTAGGCCTATTTAACTTTTTTGGATTCGAGCGTAACTGATGTCTGACAAAACGCACGTCTGGCGTGAATACAAAATTAATCCTACTTTTTATGATGAGTTTATTGTCAGGTTAAACATTTATGAGATAGGAGTTCATTTATATGTATTTATTATGCTTTTATTAGTCCCATATAAGAGAATGATGATGTTTTGGGGGGTAATTGATCCCTGCAGCATTAGTCTGAGCGTCTTCAAAATATTCAAATAGAAACTGCTAGAACTATTACAGAATAACGATGTAATTCCTGAAGACAAAAACTCTATATTGAATAAGGCAACAGTAGTAAACCGCTGTTCGAAATTCATAAATCGATAGAGAAAAAACAAATCCAGGTTACAAACTAAAACTGGGGTAAACGCATCAAATATAAGAAAACTACAACACAACAGAAACACGACTTTAAAATGTAACACACACAGACACGAACTATAATATAACAATGGCCATTTTCCTGACTTGGTACAGGGAATTTTAAGAACAGAAATGGTGGGTTGAACCTAGTTTGTGGCATGCCAAACCTCCCACTTTAATGGCCATGTTAATTATAACATTAAAATGACAACGTAACATGACATGACTACAATACAAATAAATGGGAGAAAATATAGGACAGAGAAACACACGGATAATAGCCAAAAAAAGGTACCAGGTTAAAAAATCAATACGCCAGACGTGCGTTTGGTTTATAAACCTTGAATAATAGACGTAATAAACATAAGCTTATACTATTTCTATAACATATTAAATGGGATGCCACCTGTATATTTATATCAGTTAGTCAAGTCATATCTTCCGAGACAAACTCCTAATACTATGAGGAATAAAAAGTACGCTTTTCACCCGCATCTTGCTAGAACTAGCTCTTTTTAATAGTTGCATTCCTTCCACTATAAGACTTTAGAAAAGTCTTTCTTTGAGTTAACAACCCCCCCCCCCCCCCACCAGTTTGGGTATTTTAAGAAGTGGATTGGAAATGTTGTATTAGACTGATGATACATCTTAACCTTTCAACCATAGGATAAGGATACTAAATAAAAGTCATTGTCAACTCACAAACAATGCTACCAACCTTAAATCTCATTTGTGTTGTTAGTTCTTATCCGACAATACTTTTTGTACAAATTGTAATCACCCTGTTGAAGACAACCACCATGTCTTATATTTTTGCCCGAAGTACAATGGTGTAATACAGATCCTATTTTATTCCATTTACTCTATTGCTGATAATGTTGACATAAATATTGAATTAGTACTTTTTGGAAACAGATTATTAACATATGATATGAATATTGCTATTTTCAAATTTGTTCAGAAATTCATCAGAGACACTCAACGTTTTGTTTGAAATTTACTTATTTTTTTTAATCATTTTTTTCTCTCCTCCACTTCAAAATTAATTCATAATGACCTTTAAAGGCTATTAGCATGTTTCAACGTACTTGAATAAATGATGAGTAATTGCCTATATATTTAAATATACTTTACGTTTAGTAAGTAACACTGTAAACACATCATATTTGCTCGTCTGTGCTCATAATTAGCATGCAGGTTTCATTATATTACATTATTTTAAAAACAGTTGTTGATAAATGAATTATATCTTGTACATGTAATATGAAGAGAGCGCTTTTATATAATGTGATTGTTGCTCAATCCTTTTCTTGTCTTAATGAAAAGTCACTTTTATTAAACCATTCTTCATACATAAGTTTCGTGTGGACTATTGAACCAGATTCCATAACTAAACAGATTACCTGAGGTAACCTTTCTTAAACCAGTCTTGTCAGTCTAAATAGAAAGTAGAATAATGTATTTTTAGTTTATTCTATTTTAAGATCATGTTATTACTACGCATATGGGCACTATTACCACGATTACCTGAGGGCACCGATTACCTCAGGGCATACAGCAGCGGACCTATCTTCCACCTGCGATATATATGTAACATAGCTGCATAGTTTTGATTTGAAAAAGTGATTAAAAAAATTAAAGTGTACTATCTCTATTTTGTCCGAATTGCAAATCCTAGCTTTTTATACCAAGATTACTTTAATTCTTAAATTTTACAGCAATACAACAAAAAACTAAATGAAATGGGATTCAGTAAGCTTGATATATATCTAAGATATCTGCATAGTTTGATGAAAATCCAAGTTGATTTGAAAAAGTTATAAAAAAAATTAAAGATGCCTATCTGAATTTTTATATAATAATTTTTTTTTTACACATTGTAAAATTAAATTCTTTCATTTCACAGCAATAAATCAAACTACCTAATAAGCTTGAATTTTGTAAGATCAATATCTAATTTAGTTAGATGGCTGATTTACACCAGTCAAAACTAAATTTGAAGGTCAAGACAAGTCGAGACAGGTCGAGACTGGTTGAGACTGGTTGAGACTGAGTCGAGACTAGCCGAGACAGGTCGAGACTAGTCAAGACAGGTCAAGACAGGTCGAGCCTTGGTCAAGACCATTTCAGACTTCACAAAGATCATCAAGTACTGAATCAGACTAATTAAGTTAAGTCGAGACCTAGTCGAGTACACTGAAGTACAGTTAAGTACAGTCGAGACAATGTCGAGACTAGTCGAGTAAAATGTGTGCTCGATTTTACTGGTCGAGCACAAAAACTGGTCAATTCAGACTCTGAGGAGTTTGTAGTGATATGAATTAATAATACATAATTAATACGAAATTACATCAACTTATATCATGTCAATTGAATAAATGACAAAGAATAGCAAAGGTGGGGAGAAAAATCTGCCACAAATCCACTCTTAGGCTGAAAGAGTGGATCTGAAATCCACTCTAAGGCTGAAAGAGCGGATCTATAATCTAAATTAGGTATGTGTCATTAATGTCAGTGAAACAGCAACCCATCAATATTCGTATGTTTGTATTATCGGACTTATGGCATACCGCTGACAAATGAAAGTATATGTAAGTTGTTGATATCACGCTTTTTTGCACATGTCCTTCAATGGGGAAAGTTCTTTCGTAGGTGAATACCATTTTTAGCGATCGTCAAAAAGTCGTCCATAGTTAAGGCAAGAAATAAATAAAAAAAAAGAATATAAAATAATGGATGAAATTAAATTCTTATTAAAAAACAAACTTGGTCTTACTCAAGGACCACAAACATAACGAATGTTAAGGAATAATATGCGATAATTAAATTATCATAGTTTCTCTTCTTTAATAATCAACCATTAAACAGAAAAGATGTTTTTATCATGTATTAAATGAAGAGTATGAACTTTAAAAAATCATCAGTATATACATGTATATATATATAAGTCTTGTCCAATGTTATTTTTATTAATAAATCTAGTATATAGAAAAAAGCAAACGACCTTACAGTGCATAAGTATCGGCATAAAAATTATCAATTACGTTCATCGCATCCCAAACTATATCATGTAAAATTGAGAATGGAAATGGGGAATGTGTCAAAGAAACAACAACCCGACCAAAATAAAAAAACACAACAGCAGAAGGTCACCAACAGGTCTTCAATGTAGCGAGAAATTCCCGCACCCGGAGGCGTCCTTCAGCTGGCCCCTAAACAAATATATACTAGTTCAGTGATAATGAACGCCATACTAATTTCCAAATTGTACACAAGAAACTAAAATTTAAATAATACAAGACTAACAAAGGCCAGAGGCTCCTGACTTGGTACAGGCGCAAAAAATGCGGCGGGGTTAAACATGTTTGTGAGATCTCAACCCTCCCCCTATACCTCTAACCAGTGTAGAAAAGTAAAAGCATAACAATATGCACATTAAAATTCAGTTCAAGAGAAGTCCGAGTCTGATGTCAGAAGATGTAACCAAAGAAAATAAACAAAATGACAGTAATACATAAATAACAACAGACTACTAGCAGTTAACTGACATGCCAGCTCCAGACTTCAATTAAACTGACTGAAAGATTATGATTTCATCATATGAACATCAGGCACAATCCTTCCCGTAAGGGGTTTAGTATCATATCATCATAACATATATGAGAAGAACATAACCCGTGTCATGCCAACAACTGTTTTTAGAATAAATGTGTTTAGTTCCGACGCAAAGACCTTATCAGTGACTCAATATTAACGCCAAAATATGCAATCTTTAATGACTTGACAACAGTATCGTATTTATATCCCTTCTTAATAAGTCTATTCAAAGGTTTTGTAAGTTTATGAGGTGAATACTGACACCTTTGTGCTTTATAAAGAATATTTCCATAAAAAATTGGATGTGAAATACCTGAACGTATAAAAAGTCTGCATGTTGAGCTATATTTACGAATGATGTCTTTATACCGATGATAAAATTTAGTAAATGTTTTGACTAGTTTGTGATATCGAAAACCCTGGTGTAATAATTTTTCAGTAATACATAAATTTCTCTCGTTAAAATCTAAAACATTGTTACATACACGAGCGAATCGTACAAGTTAAGATATATAAACACCGTAAGATGGTGACAATGGAACGTCACCATCTAAAAACGGATAATTAACGATAGGAAATGAAAAATCATCCCTTTTATCATAAATTTTAGTATTCAGCTTTCCGTTAGTGATATAGATATCAAGATCGAGGACAGGGCAGTGGTCATTGTTAGTATTAGCTTTATTTAAAGTAAGTTCACCAGGATAAATTTCATTAATATACATACTGAAGTCGTCATTATTGAGAGCCAAAAAATCATCCAAATATCTAAAAGTATTATTAAATTTGTTTATCAGATGTTGTTTCGATGGGTCTTTGCTTATTTTTGTCATAAATTGTAACTCGTAACAATACAAAAAGAGGTCCGCAATAAGAGGTGCATAGTTAGTCCCCATTGGAATTCCGATAATCTGACGATATACGGAATCCCCAAAGCGAACAAAAATGTTATCTAGTAAAAATTCAAGGGCATGTATAGTATCAAAGCATGTCCAATTAACATAGTTTTTTTGTTTATTGCTACTAAAAAATTACCTAAAAGAGTTTGAACATATATATTCACATTCTGATTTTTTGAATGCCCATTTAATTAGGTGTGTGAATTTTTTCTTAATGGGAATGTGAGGCAATGTGGTATACAGGGTAGAAAAATCAAAACTTTGAACAGATTCAAAATCACCAATATAAGCATGCAATTTATCAAGTACTTCCAACGAGTTCTTGACACTCCAAAAGTAATTTATTCCACTATTTTCGAAGGCCTTATTTGAACAATTTATTATAAGGTTTTTAATTGTACCAAGTGTGCTGGTAAGAATAATAGACAATTTAGTAGTTGAACAATGGCTTGAAGACGAAATAAATCTATATTTGTAAGGGGTTTTGTGTAGCTTCGGAAGCCAATACATAGTTGGGACTTTCATTGTATTTGGCTCTGCTTGTAAAGCGGTGGCTAAAAGTTTATGTTTGTTACTGAATTATACTAGTAAAGATAAATAAAATAATACATTAAAACATGTATTACAAACTGACAAACATGTAAATCTGGCTACATGTCTCAAAATACTGGCAATTTTGTATGTAGCTAAAGAATTGATTACAAAATTAATTTATTCCAAACCAATCACCATGACGAAATAATAATTAAAAGTAGTTTAGCATGAGTTTCATGACGAAGCATAAAACAATACAGAGATCATAGACCAAGCTACTACGACCTCTGCAAAAATATAACATGCGTTTCATGACGAAGCATAAAACAAAACCCACTACATTTTAACTTTACAAAAGCAAATACACAGAGGTCATAGACCAAGCTACTACGACCTCTGAAAGAGTAGCATGAGTTTCATGACGAAGCATAAAACAATACAGAGATCATAGACCAAGCTACTACGACCTCTGTAAAACCAAAGCAGCATGAGTTTCATGACGAAGCATAAAACAATACCCACTACATACTACAATATTTGCAAAAGTAAATACACAGAGGTCATAGACCAAGCTACCACAACCTCTGAGAAAATAATACACAGAGGAAATAAATACAAGCAACCACGCCCTCTGCGAAAATTTAAATATCGTCCACATTACCCAAACAGGCAAAGACAGGTAAATTGGTTCGTAATAAATAAGCATTGGGTTGCGATATAGGTAAGAGACATATCCTTTTTATACCGATTACATAAAGCAAACAAGGTACACTTGCTTAAATTAAAAAACTTACAATTATAGCGATTAGGCTAACTTGCAAAATTATAATAAGCTCAAACCAAACTGCCATGACGAGATTTACGAAAGTAGCACAAGTTTCGTGACATAACATAAAACAATGAACTCTGCCTAAAACGTAATTGAAAAAGCACATACACAGAGGTCATACGTACAAACAGTCAAGTTCACTGCACCAATTGAAATATCGTCAACCTTACCTAAACAAGTAAGGCAAATGGGTTTGTAACACAATAGCTTAGCATTAAAACTTAAACTGTCTTGCTCTTTCAAATAAGAGTACTTAAAATGTATAGAACCGTTAATAACATCGTATAAATTATAAGTGTATAACTTTGCATTCTATGATGTATGGTATTAGTATCGTTATGCAATAATCCAATTTTTAATTGTAGTTAAATTTAAACGAATCATGTATCTTACAAATACATAAGGCGGATATACGTTCTGCAAACATAATGATGCTGTAAAGGATTCGGTAACTTGTAAAATTACAGCATCAGGTTAATCATCAGATAAATGATAAATTATTACATTTTGATCGCAAACGCACAGTGTCGCCACCCACATTAAAATCAATTTGACCCACCATGTCTTTGACAAAGAAATGAATTTGACTAACTGCTCATGTTTGGCATAAATCTAAATCGTGAGTTTAATCCGAATGGAAGAATGGTTAAAAAAAATTAACTGTACGTTTGTTCAAAATGTAAGCATAGAATAGCTTAAAAATAAAAGTATAGTTCGATTTTACCTGAAATAGCTAAAATGAAATCACTCCAGTCCAAAATTATCCATAAAACAAAAAACAAAATCACATAAAATTTTGAAAAAATTGTTTGAAAAGAATCACAAGTTAACACATCAAATGCTGATGATAAAAGGAAGTGACCACAATACACTTACACGTGAACTCGTACTGAACCGCAAGAACATTGACCAATAAGAAAGATGCATTGGTTATAAGTGAAAGGACAAGGTATGATAAGGGCCGTTTCTGGCCCCCCTTTTTCGAGAATTTTTAAACTTTGAAGTTGAAACCCATCACGCCTGTGTAATGAACTGCAGTATCTGATCGTCCATGTAGAATCTTATTTTAAGGTGTTATGTACTCAAATATGTTCAACCTGAGACCTTGAAAAGCCCTAAACGACGAAAAGTGTAAAAAAATCTACAATTTCGTCATGTTCGGAGACAAAATTTTACATCAGCGCCAACGTAGACCATCTTGAAATTTTCAACCATCAACTGTACTCTTATGTATCTTTCACATAATTAAATATCATGGTGGTCTACGTTGGCGCTCATGTCTAAAAATTTGAAAAATAATCCGATTGTTTACATGAGACAATATCTGAAAAAGTCTATTTTTTGGAAGTAAGAAAAAACAACAAATTTTTTTTTAGACCCAGTATTTTAATAGCACAAATCGAAGAACACACATTGGGGATCTAAGAACTGTTGTCTGTAATTCAAACAATTGTTTAATAAGGAAACAATGGCTATTTTAAAAATGGTACAAAAAAAATCCAGTTCTTTCCTGTTACCAAAGTGAATCAATTTTAAAAAGTTTCTAATGGGAATAAGGAATAAGTTTAAGACACTATTTGTGGTTTACTAGTATATCCTGCAATAGTTTATCAAATGCCAATTATTGATTTTAGCATTTGCAATACAAAAGGTTTAGAAATATACGTAAATATAGTCAGATATGTCGGTAACATGAAAGAATCTTGAGTAACAGCACAACGGTAACAGGACAGAGTTGGTAACAGAAATGATTTTTCTGCTTTACTTTAATGTTTAAGAAAAATACACCATTTTAAATTGGTCACAATTGGAAGATAACAGCAAACAATGTCATTTATCCTTTGAAACTGTATTTGCAAGATGAAAAATCTGCCTAGGTAATGAAAAATTCTAAAATAAATTCCTTTCTGTTACTATCTACTATACTAGAATTGCACAATGTTCTCTGCTGTTATCAAAAGCAAAAAACCTATTTTTTTATTCAATATACTGTATATTATTTTGAAATTTATTTAATATGGTGGTGCAGTATCTGATCGTCCATGTAATCTTGATTTATGACAAATTGATGTTATGTGTTCGTATGAAACGCCTTCTGAGAAATGATCTTTAAGATAAACAACGCAAAGCTATAGCGATTTTTAGGGTTTTTGTTAAATTGTAGTTGGTTTTCGGAATAGACAATACTTCAGGCCAACTAAAACTAATTTGGCAACCAATTTATTAACGCCAATTTTATAATATATGTATGATTTGGAGTTAAGTATGGCGTTCATTATCACTGAACTAGTATATATTATATATTTATTTAGGGGCCAGCTGAAGGACGCCTCCGGGTGCGAGAATTTCTCGCTGCATTGAAGACCTATTGGTGGCTTTCTGCTGTTGTCTACTCTATGGTCTGGTTGTTGTCTCTTTGACACAGTCCCCATTTCCATTTTTAATTTTATCATAATATTACCAAACAAATTATCCTGGTCTTTCTCTAAAGAAGCTGGTTTCTTTTCCACACTTTTAAAAATAATTCTTGAAGACGAATTGTTGTGTGACACCTTCACCTTAATGTTAGTCTTGGCAGCTAAGTATTCTACATGTAATAATTTAACTATGTTGTTTGCAAATTCCAACAATTTTCGATTTTTTTTTCTTTAAAAAGACTCATCAGTGATACTCGAATGTAAAAGGTAGAAATGCAAAATATTGAACGAACTTGAAGAGCACAATTCCGAAATACAGCTAAAGTTATGCATTCATGGAATATAAAATTTGAAGTGTTTCGAAATTGCAATGTTTTGTTATTAAACAGTGAATGTATAATTACGAAGATGTCAGTGATAATATATGCCAACAGTGTTGATTACCTGGCAGTTGATAGCTTCGGGAGGCAACCCCCACTAGCAGTGTCATCTACCTGGCTAGTCAATGGTTGTAAATAAATTCACTATAGACATGATAGATCACAGGTTTAAAATTTGACAGCAGACTCTCTTTTTGTGTGCAATACACTTTACTGACTCTCGAATAAAATATGTTTAAATGTTAAAAAAAGAAGAAAACGTGGTTTAAGAGCTGGATCCACCGTTCTGACTTTTTTTTTGCAAAATACATCATGCAACTTTTCTATTTCAATTTTGTGTACAAGAGATTTACATAGTTTGATAGGATTTCTACTTTGAAAAGGCACACATTACTTTTTCAGTGCCTAGAAGATCATAGTTTTCTTTTCTTTCGAAGACAATGCACGATGTAGTCGAAGAAACCAAGCAAACATATTTGACCAACTGTTTAAAGATCGGTACATGCATATTTTTAAATTCATCTTTTCAGTAATCACATCGTTAATTATAAATATTTTAAACATGGTATACATATGCATATTATTAATTTTGTGGATGGACTAGCTTAATAATCATGTATAAAGTCCTTTACTTTTTTTCAAATAATGATAATGAAATTGCAAACAAAAATAACAAGTTCAGACTTAACAGAATTTTTAACAGGCTGTAATAAAACTTCATAATAGAATATTTAAGTTAAGATCAATAAATTTCATTTAAAAGCATGAATCTTTTTTTGTCATTTTTTAAATGTGTTCTAAAATTGATTACATACAACTTTGTTTAAGGAACGACAGCTAGGACGATATATTTTTGTAGGTGGTGCTTTTGAGCAACTTTAAGGGTTGTTTTCATGGCTACCAACTTGTAATATTAGAAATCATCCGTATTTGATCTATCATCGTTTTTTACCAGAAATTGCACCGTATGACCAAAAACCAAATCAAATAAACACAACATTGTCTTTAATTGGCCTTTTTTAAATCGTTTAAAAATTACATTTATCTTAAACAGTTCAATCTATTTTATTAAAAACCTGCATATGTATGTCAATAATGACTGTTGGTGTTTTATACCATTTTATTTCAAATAATTTCCACAAATACTAGTTTATACTAAAGTCATATGTTCTAGGGTAATGGAGCTATCAAACTAATCCATCACAAGCCTAGCTTGTCAAATATTTTGCATAGAGTTATAACTATCGGTATATAGGGTAACCCTTGTTATATCGATTATAATGACTGCCTTAAATGAATTAGTTTTCTTATAATAAAAGAGAAAAAAATCTGTTTGATTAATGTGCTTTACAATGCTTTAGATCAAGGTACACATTTGCTGTTTCTGGTATTGATTACGTTATTTATAATCCTAAAGAGAATACATCAGTTTATTGGAAGAAAGAAGGCTTTAGTTTTGGGAGTTGTTTCTTTTGCACCTGATGGAATTATTTAATGTTTACGAGTGACGTTGATTATTTTGACGTTGAATACTGTGACATCAATCTCGTATCAATAGACAAATATTGATTCAAAAGATATTCGAAAGATAAAAAATATTGAATTTTGTTTCTTTGACTTAGTATATTAAATCAATGTCTTTCAAATATCGAGATTTTATTGCCAAGGTTTGGAATGTTTGGAAGGTAGAAATTATACATGGTCTTGATCCAGTAGTTAGTCTTTATGATTTTATATATAACCAATTTTATTTGCTAATTGAAAATTAAGCGGAATAAAATAATTTAAGACAGCAGAGAAGATAATTATGTTTTAATTGGTTATTACTAACCGACTTAAATAAAAGAGTGAGCTATTAATACTGTAAATGTATGATGTCTCTAGACTGGTCAAAGGGTCAGAGTGTCCTACTTAATTAAACGATAAATTGTTGAAATTAGATAACATGTTTTCACGTTCAGATATTGTCTCATGTGAACAATCGGATTATTTTTCAAATTTTTAGACATGAGCGCCAACGTAGACCACCATGATATTTAATTATTTGAAAGATACATAAGAGTACAGTTGATGGTTGAAAATTTCAAGATGGTCTACGTTGGCGCTGATGTCAAATTTTGTTCCGAACATGACGAAATTGTAGATTTTTTTACACTTTTCGTCGTTTAGGGCTTTTCAAGGTCTCAGTTTGAACATATTTGAGTACATAACACCTTAAAATAAGATTCTACATGGACGATCAGATACTGCAGTTCATTGCACAGGCGTGATTGGTTTCAACTTCAAAGTTTAAAAATTCTCGAAAAAGGGGCGCCAGAAACGGCCCTTATCATACCTTGTCCTTTCACTTATAACCAATGCATCTTTCTTATTGGTCAATGTTCTTGCGGTTCAGTACGAGTTCACGTGTAAGTGTATTGTGGTCACTTCCTTTTATCATCAGCATTTGATGTGTTAACTTGTGATTCTTATCAAACAATTTTTTCAAAATTTTATGTGATTTTGTTTTTTGTTTTATGGATAATTTTAGACTGGAGTGATTTCATTTTAGCTATTTCAGGTAAAATCGAACTATACTTTTATTTTTAAGCTATTCTATGCTTACATTTTGAACAAACGTACAGTTAATTTTTTTTAACCATTCTTCCATTCGGATAGAACTCACGATTTAGATTTATGCCAAACATGAGCAGTTGGTCAAATTCATTTCTTTGTCAAAGACATGGTGGGTCAAATTGATTTTAATGTGGGTGGCGACACTGTGCGTTTGCGATCAAAATGTAATAATTTATCATTTATCTGATGATTAACCTGATGCTGTAATTTTACAAGTTACCGAATCCTTTACAGCATCATTATGTTTGCAGAACGTATATCCGCCTTATGTATTTGTAAGATACATGATTCGTTTAAATTTAACTACAATTAAAAATTGGATTATTGCATAACGATACTAATACCATACATCATAGAATGCAAAGTTATACACTTATAATTTATACGATGTTATTAACGGTTCCATACATTTTAAGTACTCTTATTTGAAAGAGCAAGACAGTTTAAGTTTTAATGCTAAGCTATTGTGTTACAAACCCATTTGCCTTACTTGTTTAGGTAAGGTTGACGATATTTCAATTGGTGCAGTGAACTTGACTGCTTGTACGTATGACCTCTATGTATGTGCTTTTTCAATTACGTTTTAGGCAGAGTTCGTTGTTTTATGCTATGTCACGAAACTTGTGCTACTTTCGTAAATCTCGTCACGGCAGTTTGGTTTGAGCTTATTATAATTTTGCAAGTTAGCCTAATCGCTATAATTGTTAGTATTTTAATTTAAGCAAGTGTACCTTGTTTGCTTTATGTAATCAGTATAAAAAGGATATGTCTCTTACCTATATCGCAACCCAATGCTTATTTATTACGAACCAATTTACCTGTCTTTGCCTGTTTGGGTAATGTGGACGATATTTAAATTTTCGAAGAGGGCGTGGTTGCTTGTACTTATGTCCTCTGTTTATTATTTTCTCAGAGGTTGTGGTAGCTTGGTCTATGACCTCTGTGTATTTACTTTTGCAAATATTGTAGTATGTAGTGGGTATTGTTTTATGCTTCGTCATGAAACTCATGCTGCTTTGGTTTTACAGAGGTCGTAGTAGCTTGGTCTATGATCTCTGTATTGTTTTATGCTTCGTCATGAAACTCATGCTACTCTTTCAGAGGTCGTAGTAACTTTGATGTATTTGCTTTTGTAAAGTTAAAATGTAGTGGGTTTTGTTTTATGCTTCGTCATGAAACGCATGTTATATTTTTGCAGAGGTCGTAGTAGCTTGGTCTATGATCTCTGTATTGTTTTATGCTTCGTCATGAAACTCATGCTAAACTACTTTTAATTATTATTTCGTCATGGTGATTGGTTTGGAATAAATTAATTTGGTAATCAATTCTTTAGCTACATACAAAATTGCCAGTATTTTGAGACAGATTTAGCCAGATTTACATGTTTGTCAGTTTGTAATACATGTTTTAATGTATTATTTTATTTTTTTGTTCCTTTATTAATTCCCTATCAATATATACTAGTGTTATAGAAAGCTATTTATTTTGGAACTGAGTAGCGAAATTTTCGTGTTTTATATTATTTTTTTAAATATTGAATGAATACACAAATCCTTCTGTATTTATATATTTTTTACAGAAATTACGGGCAAGGCTGCAGAAAATGAAAAATTAGCTATTCTAGAAAAAGATGCAGTATACAGTCATTTGAATTCGTCAACTCGATTACGAAGACGTCGGGCCAAAAATATTGATGCTGAAAAGGACGGGTATGTTATGTTCTCAAATTTCAGATTTTTTTTTAACGACATTACTTTCGTATTCATATTTTTGCTAAATCTATTCGTAAAAATCATTTCAAGTTATGTTCAGAATTATATTAGGAATATTTAAAATATAAAATCTATATATTTTAGCATGTCTCTCCAGACTTCGGGCTTTAGCAATCAGATAAACCATGAAGGAATTGATGAACATAGAATTCAAATTCAGATTTCTTTTCGTTCATGCTACCAATTATGAATATAGTGGAAGATATTAGCAAGCAAAATCGAGGAAATTGTGCAAATGATGATACAAGCATGAACATTAGCGCGAAGCATCATTATTATATGCTTTTAAAGAAAAAACTGCTGCAATGAAAAAAAAACAACATTTTTTTCAAGATGGCCACGGCCTTTTTCAAAAATGGCTATTTTCGAGTTCAAAAATTCTAATTTTTCTGCAAAACTTGTTTCTTGACCTTCTTTTTGTAAAACATATTCAACTATTTACTATTTACTTGGTGCTTTTGGATTTTTTAATGATATTATGAATTGGTTTGATAAATTTTTTTAAGGTTATGAAACAAATCGTTTATCAATTTTGCGCATGCGCAAACTGTTATAGACATACAAAGCGATTTGAACCAACTACCAGGGCACACTGATGTAAATCATAGTTCATGTAACAGGGGGGGATTTGAATTTCGTAAACATATGTTGGTCGTCATTACATTCCTCTTAAAAAATATACTCTTCTATTCAAGTAACTGTAACTTCTATGATGCCACTGTTTAAAAACACGCCCATTCAGTTGAATCGATCACTCATACGATGGATAGGTAAAAAAAGTGGTTAAACTTTCAAAATCCCGGCCAAACATCAATTATAGCTGCAGATCAACCACTTTTTGTATTGGGTAAGTAAGTTCAGTATGAATGGCCAGATTTGTACGGAGAAGATATGTTTATCGTTATGTTTGGTGGAAAGTACATTAAATGGCTTGTTTTAAAATTCACGGGGATATATTTCCTGAAAGTGGATGGACTTTTGCCCTCACAAAAGCCGACATTGCAACATCTAGAACGTCATATTATTTTCATATATATTCAAATGAACCTAGGTCTAACCATGCGAATCAGATAACTGCGTGTGTTTTGCTTGAACCATTAATGTCTAAACGCAGAAAAAATATCTCATGACTCTGTGTAGTTCGATTATTTGATAGACTAGTGCAAGGAAAGAGAGTCATCTCGACCACAGTTTAATATCTGTTGTTCAATTATTAATTAAGATTTTTTTGTTCTTTCGGTGTACGCCCATTTTATGAGTCAGCTATCGTACATCACAAACAGTCCATATCAAGCATGATACCGTATTTTATTTGGCCAGATCATGAAAATTATTTTCGACGGTTACGGATCCATCTCTGAGATATGACTTCCCTTCACGAGCATCACCAACAATGTTCCAATGGTAATTTCACTGTCAGTAAGACCAACAAGTTTTTTTTCTAATATCACAATTGATCAGACACAAACACAGAATAATGCAATTGTGAAGGTCGATTTTGGTGCCTTCGAAGAATAACTTGAGACGATGGATGGATGGATGGATTTCAGTAGACTGGTAGATGAATTTGAACGAAATAGTGACTTTAGTATCCAAAACAGATGGACGACATCATGAAGACTCTACGAAAACACAAAAAGATTTTTCTGAAAAGAGTCAAAGGCTTTCTTAAGTGATGAAATCCATCTTCTGATTTTACTTTTTTCTAGAACAGTCGTAAGATTTGTTCAAAATTGATTTTTTTAAGGAAATTATTGACTCGGGGCAGGTGAGATATGTGTATAAACTCCATGATATTAGATCCGAACAATTCGGAGATCTTTTAAAGTAAATGCAACAATAAGGAAAATCTGCTTTTTATAACCAGATAAAAAAGAACAATTTCCAATTGTAGCCGAATGAAATTGGAAATGGCTATGTCAAAAGCCAAAAGCTGAAGAACATGAAAAGTGATTGCGATCTCTTTCCTAGACTTTTCATTTCCTGTCAAAGTAGACAGTTTGACTTGGAAGGTTTTTTATCCATGAAAACCAAATTACTTCTCTGTTTTTGTCTACGGATGTCATGTTAAACAGTGTTATTAAATCGCAGCAAATGGGTATACTTGAAACATTTTGCGATTTGCCATCAACTGATCCAAATTCTGACGCATTTACCGTTTGCATGGGGGGGGGGGGGGGGGGGGGGAGTTCAGCAATGGTTCCAAGCCATCACGTGCAAAACTTTTTGATGATTATGCAATCGATATCATACTGCCTCACATACAATATTGCACCGATAAGTACTAGTATTGAAGAATAAACATTGTATTTGCAATTGAAGTTTACTAAATGAATAATTTAAAGGCTCGACCGAGAAAAAAAGGCAAGGTGCTGGTGCTAAATTGTTGGTTCTGATAGAACGTCAAGGATTTGGAGTCGTTTTCTTTGTGAAAATGACACCAAAACGGAATGATTCAAGTTTGTTACCAACATAATTGCTTCTTTACAGACTTATAAAAATGTTTATGTTATGCAAGGTGAAACATTCTTTGCAATTGCAATACGGATACTTCCAAGCTATCCCTTTATAACCAAGAACAAGCAGATACTCGTATGTTTGTCCATGATAAGCTTGCTGATGAAAATGGTTGATAAAAGCAATTTTTAGTAGTACTGATACAGATGTAGTAGTTTTAGGATTGCAGCTTTTGCAGTATTAGGTATGGACAAAGTGTGGATAGGTTTTTGAGGGAATAAAGAATTTTGATGGCTTCATGTATATGACATATCAAATGTGCTGGGTCCTCGTGCAGCTGCTATTAATTCCTTCCATGCATTCTGTGAATGTGACACTTTGTCAGCATTTGGTGGGAAAGTGGATAGGTCAGCTTTGCAGACATTGGAATTTTTTCCAGATGTAATGGATGTTGTTGTTTCTCGCTTTAGTTTTGTATGAAGACAGAGACATGGACATCATAGAAGCATTAGCTTGCATATTGTACGGCAACATCAACATTTGCTGTAAACAAGGCACGATTTGAATCATTTGTCGGGAAGCAGCGCCCATATGATGCTGTCCCCCTACAAGAGGTTCTCTTCCGGAGCACATCGAAAAAGAAGCATATCAAGTCTTGAACACTGGGTTTAGATGAAAAAAAAAAAACAAAAACTGACAGTTGGAAACCAAAATGGACTTTTTTGGCTGCATTTGCACTCTCGTATCAGAAACTTTTAAAAAGCGGATACAAAAAAAAGCAGCGTTGTTGATAACTGTAAACGATTCCGTTCTGGCCTACCTCGTACGCGATTGTGTATTAGCAACTGTCAGATAATTATACGGAATGCTAACTGCCTTTTCTAACCAAACTAGGTATTTAAACTTAACAAATCAACAAATTAAGTGATATCTCTTTTAAATTAAAAAAATATGAAAAAAATAATAATGAAACGTTTTTGTCGCCATTTTGGAAGCGAAAGTTAGTTTAGGATCGGTAATTTACGTTTTATTAAAGCATTGGATTACACCTACAACACAGCTTTCAAGGGACTTACGAAATGTCATTTTTAACGTTTTTGCCACCATTTTGGAACCAGAAGTAACTTTTTTTTTATGTTTTAAATATTGTTTCATCGTACTTAAGAAACTGTTATTTTCGTTTTATCAAACCTTACTTTGGATTATACATGTACCAAAAACACAGCTTTTAAGGGATTTACGACATGTAGCCATTTTTAACGTAATTGCCGCCATTTCTGAACCGGAAGTTACTTTTTCACCATTTATGTATTGTTTTATCGTACTTTAGGAACTGTTATTTTCGTTTTATCAAAATTGTCTTTGGATTATACCTGAAACACAGCGTTCAAAGCTTTATGAAACGTAGCGAACTGGATATGACGCCGTTTTTAAAATGAGCGTCGGCCATTTTGAAAAAATGAAAAAAAACTTTATGACCAGCAGCTGATTTTTTTTAATTATCGTTTAGTCAAACTCTATACCAAATTTCATACTTGTATCACGATTTGCACAATTACCCCACAATATCTCCCACTAATAGGAAAGACTAGATAAAGCCTGTTTTATTAACGTTATATGTTTGTAGAACTTTAGAAATAGTATTTCAGATTCCTATTATCAAACTTTCAGGTTTGAAGCTATGTATGAAAAAGATACAGAACTCAGCTTGCAAGAACAAATTCACGTTTTGTCGTCTGACGTAGATTTAATGCAGAAGGATTTGGAAGAGACGTTGAAGACTGTTAAACAGATAATGACAACAAAACAGAATGTATTGATAGTAGAGGTGCCTAGGGGTCTACACAGTTAACATGTGAACCAATGGAAGTATGTGCCGGGCCCGGTGCTTTGCTTTTTCGCCAATTGGCATTTCATTTTCGCCAAAAAAATCTTTCAATTGCGCCATAAACCATATTTCATTTGCGCCAAAAATAAAACCTTTCATTTGCGCCAAAAATACAGGTAAATAAAGGTAAATAATATTATTATATTTTTTCTTTCTTTCAGGAAACACTTTAAAAAATAAATACAGATTTGTTGGTTTTTTTTTTGAATTATAAAACATATTCCTCAGAATTCAGTCATCTTAAAATCATACATAAGGTATGTTAAAACTTCGTTGAAACACAGTTCTGTTATTTTGAACATATTTAAAAAGTAGTCAAATTGCAAAACAGTTGTATGCATTATACACTAAAGTAAAGTTATAATTCTGTCCATATCAGTTGTTATTATGGCTTTGCAAGTTTTATGGAACACTTAAACGATTTTTAATATGATGCATATGCTAAGCTATATACCGTATGTGTGATCATAAAAAAAAATACAAACGTGTTTCCTCTTTTGGGCTCTGAACTGAAAATGTCCATCTATACACCTCAAGCATATTAATATTTTATAATTTTAAACCTCAGTATTGTATTAGAAATTAGTATGAACAGTCATCCAGGAGAAATACTGTAAAAACAATACAGCAAAGAATATTCAACTGTTCGGTTCTATTTTATTTGAACTACCTGTAAAATGTCGCAAATGGGTTTTTTTTTGTTTGGCGCAAATGAAATATAACAATGTGGCGCAAATGAAATATTGATTTTCTTCTAAAAATGGCGTAAATGCAATACGCCCGTCAAACCATATGAACATGCCATAATCAGTTGAAAACCAGCAAATCTAGCTGAAGTCACACCATGACAAATTTGAGACTCTTCAATCCATTTATTTTGGACTCGGTATTGTTCTAATATGATTGTTATTCTCAGTTATTGTTTTATATAAGAGTCATTGTCGGCAGATTGGCATCTAATCATTTCGTTTGTAATGTTTTCATAAATCCTAGGCAGAAAGGGACTTCGATTTTTATTTTATTCTATAACTAATTTTAGCTTTTATTTAGGTTGAAGTATAAAATATATATATACATTGAATAGGAATGATAAGATATTTAGCTATCAATGCATTATAAGTATACATATTGGAAAAGAGCAATTTTCAATTTTCAAATGGTTTTATGTAGGTATAAATTTTAGAGCAATCTTCCATATGCAAAAGAGGGACGAAAGATACCAAAGGGACAGTCAAACTCATAAATCTAAAACAAACTGACAACGCCATGGCTAAAAATGAAAAAGACAAACAAACCACAGCACACACGACACATAGAAAACTAAAGAATAAACAACACGAACTCCACTAAAAACTAAGGGTGATCTCAGGTGGTCCGGAAGGGTACGCAGATCCTGCTCCACATGCGGCAAACGACTAATCAAAACTTTAATGATAGAAAAGATGTAAATAAAATTGAGAATGGAAATGGGGAATGTGTCAAAGAGACAACAACCCGACCAAATAAAAAACATGAGCAGAGGGTCACCAACAGGTCTTCAATGTAGCGAGAAATTCCCGCACCCGGAGGCGTCCTTCAGCTGGCCCCTAAACAAATATATACTAGTCCAGTGATAATGAACGCCATACTAATTTCCAAATTGTACACAAGAAACTAAAATTAAAATAATACAAGACTAACAAAGGCCAGAGGCTCCTGACTTGGGACAGGCGCAAAAATGCGGCGGGGTTAAACATGTTTGTGAGATCTCAACCCTCCCCCTATACCTCTAACCAATGTAGTAAAGTAAACGCATAACAATACGCACATTAAAATTTAGTTCAAGAGAAATTCGAGTCTGATGTCAGAAGATGTAACCAAAGAAAATAAACAAAATGACAATAATACATAAATAACAACAGACTACTAGCAGTTAACTGACATGCCAGCTCCAGACTTCAATTAAACTGACTGAAAGATTATGATTTCATCATATGAACATCAGGCACAATCCTTCCCGTTAGGGGTTTAGTATCATACCATCATAACATATATGAGAAGAACATAACCCGTGTCATGCCAACAACTGTTTTTAAAAATAATGTGTTTAGTTCCGATGCAAAGACCTTATCAGTGAATCAATATTAACGCCAAAATATGCAATCTTTAATGACTTGACAACAGTATCGTATTTATATCCCTTCTTAATAAGTCTATTCAAAGGTTTTGTAAGTTTCTGAGGTGAATACTGACACCTTTGTGCTTTATAAAGAATATTACCATTAAACATTGGATGTGAAATACCTGAACGTATTAGAAGTCTGCATGTTGAGCTATATTTACGAATGATGTCTTTATACCGATGATAAAATTTAGTAAATGTTTTGACTAGTTTGTGATATCTAAAACCCTGGTGTAATAATTTTTCAGTAATACATAAATTTCTCTCGTTAAAATCTAAAACATTGTTACATACACGAGCGAATCGTACAAGTTGAGATATATAAACACCGTAAGATGGCGACAAGGGAACGTCACCATTTAAAAAACGGATAATAAACGATAGGAAATGAAAAATCATCCCTTTTATCATAAATTTTAGTATTCAGCTTTCCATTAGTGATATAGATATCTAGATCGAGAAAAGGGCAGTGGTCATTGTTAGTATTAGCTTTATTTAAAGTAAGTTCAACAGGATAAATTTCATTAATATACATACTGAAGTCGTCATTATTGAGAGCCAAAATATCATCCAAATATCTAAAAGTATTATTAAATTTGTTTATCAGATGTTGTTTCGATGGGTCTTTGCTTATTTTTGTCATAAATTGTAACTCATAACAATACAAAAACAGGTCCGCAATAAGTGGTGCACAGTTAGTCTCCATTGGAATTCCGATAATCTGACGATATACGGAATCCCAAAAGCGAACAAAAGTGTTATCTAGTAAAAATTCAAGGGCATATATAGTATCAAAGCATGTCCAATTAACATAGTTTTTTTGTTTATTGCTACTAAAAAATGACCTAAAAGAGTTTGAACATATATATTCACATTCTGATTTTTTGAATGCCCATTTAATTAGGTGTGTGAATTTTTTCTTAATGAGAATGTGAGGCAATGTGGTATACAGGGTAGAAAAATCTAAACTTTGAACAGATTCAAAATCACCAATATAAGCATGCAATTTATCAAGTACTTCCAACAAGTTCTTGACACTCCAAAAGTAATTTATTCCACTATTTTCGAAGGCCTTATTTGAACAATTTATTATCAGGTTTTTAATTGTACCAAGTATGCTGGTAAGAAGAATAGACAATTTAGTAGTTGAACAATGGCTTGAACACGAAATAAATCTATATTTGTAAGGGGTTTTGTATAGCTTCGGAAGCCAATACATAGTTGGGACTTTCATTGTATTTGGCTCTGCTTGTAAAGCGGTGGCTAAAAGTTTATGTTTGTTACAGATTTTGTTTTCTGAAAATGGAGTCAGTTGGAATGTTGGTGAATTGGTGATTTCCTTTTTCAGAACCTCAATGTAAAATTTACGTCAAACATTAATAATATTATTAGCAGCTTTATCTGCCGGGACAAAAACAAATTCCTTGGCTAGTTCTTTTAGTTTATGTTTGATACGAGAAATAGGTTTATTATGGTTATTGTTTGTAGTAAAATGTTCTTTAAAATGTTGAATACGTATATCAACTATCTTCATTACTGAATTAAAAAAAGAGTCCAAAGATTTTTTGTCAGCTTTTTCCCGTTTTATCCATTTCATACAGTAAGTATGGAGTGAGTCGTGGATGATATTACGACACTCATTCCAATTAATAATTGACGGGGGACGATATTTAGGTCCTTTACTGAGGAATGATTTTAACTCTCGGTCTTGAACGATGTTAAGATCTCCTGTTATAACATGGGAAATGGGTCCATAAATATATTCGGAATTACTGCAATTACATGAAGTAGGTGTATTTTCACTGATATTAACATCTTTACACAATTGACTATAATTAAACACAAATTTCCGGGTAGATTTCTTGTAAATATAACAAATAAGAGGTAGCTCAGTATTGTCAAAATATCCAGGAATTTGTTCTTTAACAGAATGGTCGTTAAATATACCGGCAATATTTACAAAATCAAAGCCTTTATTGACATACTTAATTTTAATAAAATGTTTTTTATGATCTTCAGGGCGATCAATTTTGGGAAATAATTTAGAATAACAATATGCCATAATAATTTGAACAATTTCATACTTAGAACTGCTATATGAAATTGTGTTGCAATCCTCCAAAATTTTATTTAACTTATTAACCGGTAACGAACAGAGTTTTGCTAACAGATAATGTCTGCCGTTGTTTTTTGAAATAGAAATTAGGTCCGAAATATAGGTATGATTGGCCCGAAATTTTCTTTGATTGCGATTTGTTCTACGACCGTGAGAACGTTTTTACGAACAGTTTTAGAAACTATATCCAAAATGTTAACGGAATTGGTTCTAGATATATTACCAATTCCCATGATATTATCATTTAGACCGTGATCGTACAAACTTTGAATGCGATTCACCAGGCTGCTTATTTACTACTTCTAACGGTTGAACTGCTAAATATTTAAAAGGATGGTTGTGCTTCTTAAGGTGTTGGTAAATGATACTTTTGAATTTATTGGGTCTTTTAAAACGATACAGATGTTCTTGAGTGCGTTTAGATAAATATCGTCCAGTTTCTCCTACGTACTGAATACCACACCCCGGTTTGTTTCATGTGAGTAAATAAATGATACTATTTGTTTTTCAAGTTATATCAGTTTCAAAATTTAAAGAAAATGTGCGACCATTAAACGTGGACCTTACCGTATTGTTGGTGGAAAGACGGGGACATGTAAGTCATTTTTTGGCATGACACTTATCGATAGAAGGGTAACCACGATTTTTATTGTTAAAAATGTTAGCGATGGTAGTATTTTTAGATAACCGATTTTGAAGATTGAGACGTGTGGATACCCTTTGAACAAGTTTAGTATTTAGTAATTTTCCATTTCTAAGCTTCATAATTGTGTTATTAGTGAATTATATAATAAAGGAGCAAAGATTGGCGTCCAGAATATGAACCAGCATACAATAATTGAAGTTATATAAAATGGATAAATTTGTTCGGCTAAAAATGTCAAACGCTATCAGTATTAAGGTTTATGTACCCTTCTGTAGCCATTTTTGTACGAACTTTTCAAACCTCAATTGTATCAAAACTAAAGATAAAATGAATAATAGAGATAGGCCATTTTGTACATATTCCAAGGAGAAACTTGATGCAAAGCATTATTTTTTATTGTTTCATTGCATTTAATAGAAAAAGAGGACTTTGTGGCAAATAAATCAAGATTTTTATAGAAAATCCACAGCCTTTATCCTTGTACTCTCATATTTGGCAATTTGATGACTGATAGATATAGGATTATTGCATGCAGTGCTAGCATTGATTTCCTTAAAACAAGTTTATAAATGTAGTTATTGGTTAAGACAAGTATAAATATGGCAAAAATCAAGTACACCTTTTAGGGTGCGCTCGACTTTAGTGACTCAGCACGAGGTGTTTTGGAATTTACAGGTTACTTAGAACTTTTTGTAAAAAATAAACACTAGCACATCATAGAAAATCAAGTGAGTAATTTATGTTTCAAATTTTATAACAAAAATCTCTGTATTAAAGGCTGTGGATTTTCTATAAAAATCTTGATTTATTTGCCACAAAGTCCTCTTTTTCTATCAAATGCAATGAAACAGTAAAAAATAATGCTTTGCATCAAGTTTCCCCTAGGAAAATGTACTAAATGGCCTATCTCTATTATTAATTATATCTTTAGTTTTGATACAATTGAGGTTTGAAAAATTCGTACAAAAATGGCTACAGAAGGGTACATAAACCTTAAATAGTAGAATGGGGCTGAATATTGAAATACTACTTTTTGATAAATATTCCTAAAGTAATGCATTAGAGCAGTTCTCGCTCGGACACACACTCCATAATCTATAGTATAGTATATTATAAGAGCATAAACCTGAAGCACGGGGAGGCACTCTACTGCCTCCACACGGCACTAAAGACAAACTCTGTAAAAAATAAAATTGAGAATGGAAATGGGGAATGTGTCAAAGAGACAACAACCCGACCAAATAAAAAACAATAGCAGAGTGCATTTCGAAACATTTTTTTATTAATTTTATCATATTATGTTTTTCATTAACAGTAATTTTAAATGTGCTTTTTTTTCAGAAAATATATTCTATCTCATTTTTGTATGTACTTTTTTGTATTTATTAACGATGGGATGATTGCTGGCATTTTTTGTCATCACAATAATTTTGAAAATCAATTGTTGTGAAAAAAAACTTTTATTTTATGAATTAAAACAGACTTTTATAAGATTAAACAGTTAAAAGTTTGACTCCCTATATATAGGTATTTATCAACATGTTTTAACTTAATCCCTTAGAAGATCAAATGAAGCCATCAATTCCTTCTTTTCAATCAAAATCTCCAAATAAAAGCAGTAAATACGCATGTTTTTAATGAGTCAACAGAAAATTTCTTCTCGAAAGGGTATGACTGCAAATGTAATTGCACAATTTTCCAAATTGTGTTTTTTCTGACTTAATTTTTTCTATGTGTTTTTATAAAAAGAAATTGTTTACTTTCACAATTTTACAAATTATAAATCATTAAGTTTAATTAATATCAAATTTAACATTTTGAAGAAGTAAATGTTTGTTTCGGTAACCAATAAAATGAAAATGAGAATGGAAATGAGGAATATGTCAAAGAGAATATTTAGTTGGGCATATATATATTGTAAAAAAAATAAAAGTTTAGTAGTACGGTGATATTTGCATTTTTATCACATATCTGTAATTTACTTTGTCATAATGTAATTTTACCTTAACAATGTATTATTTCACCTGTCGATGTAGTTTTGTTTTTTAAATGACTATAAATGAACATATTCAGCTGTTTATAATTCAAGATTAAGTATATGCATTATATGGAATGATATCAAATTTAACGGCATTCTTTCTGACACCAATAAACTAGCATTATTCATATCATTTAAATGTCATGTTTGTCTTTAATAAAGCGTGTAATTATGCTCAAACTACACTGAGGTTTCACTCACGCATCTAACGTATACTCTTTACTGCGATTATTTTTGTCTAAGTGTCCTGTCAATGATAGTATTGATGTTTCAGGGAAACTGTCTAAGAGCATTTGCGTTCCTTCGGTGTCATCGCAAATTCTAGTAACAAAATAGTCAAAGCATCATTGCTCCAGATAAATTGTCCAATCAAAATGACTTTGCGATCTACTGAAGTTCACAGCATGGTATACGCTTCTATCAAACGGTGTCAGAGGAGTGAGGTTAAGAGATGATGTTCAAAGCATTGGAAACAAAATTAGAATATAAATATATTCTTCTTAAAATTATTATAAGCTATAATTTAGACAACTGCATGTCCTAATAATGACAACATTGATTCTTGAACCCTTACAGAAAAAGGAGTTGTATTCAAAAGATGTCTTTATGTCAACATTCTCAGGAAAGAGCAAAGCATACATTTATATCATGTGAAATATTGTCAGTACGGGTTGGTTTTGAAAACTGCTCTTATATTGACCGTCATGGTAAGAGTTTGCTTTGAGGAAGCAGAATTTTAAAATATGATACATGTTTCAAAATGCAAACACAATTCAAAAAAACATACAAATTATTTTTTATATCAAAGGATATATGTACATTTAACATGCTTAATGCTACATTAATTGTACAATTGAGGATAGATAGAGAGGTAGGTGATTGATACTTGTAGACACTCAGATCAGTACTTTGTGTATCTTCATTGTTGGGAACAAAAGCACAGAGTTGACGTGGCCAGGTACATGTACCTGGCCACGTCAACTCTGTGCTTTTGTTAGATGTACTTCTATCCATCTGTTGAGTTGAGCCTTTTTCAACTGAGTTTTATAGTTCGTTCTTATGTTGTATTGTTACACCACTGTCCCAGGTTATGGGGAGGGACGGGATCCGGCTAACTTGGTTTCCCTCGTCAAATTATGTATGTATGTGCCTGTCCCAAGACATGGTTCTGTAATTCAGCGGCTGTCATTTGTTGATGTGATACATGTTTGTTTTTTGTTTATTTTTTGTACATAAACTAGGCCGTTAGTTTTCTTGTTTGAATTTTTTTACACTTGTCATTTCGGAGTCTTTTATAGCGGAATATGTGGTATAAGCTTTGCGCATTGTTGAGGGCCGTACGGTGACCTATAGTTGTTAATTTCTGTGTCATTTTGGTCTCTAGTAAAGAGTTATCTCATTGGCAATCATATCACATCTTTTTTTATACTTTTAACAAATATTCCCTATTCGAAGTTTTAACACAGTAAAAGAATGTGTTTTCGTTTTATAAAAAAAAATGCTAACGTAGAAACATAAATCTATATTAGCGAGGTAAAAACAATTCTTCTCTGATTCAAACAAAATATAATCTTAAACTGACATTTTCAAGATATTTCATATCTGCTTTTACAACGCATTATTTAACGTTTGGATGACCCGTTTTGTAACAAACAATAGGCAAAGGAACAAACTGTGTTCCTCTACTTGTTCGACTTGTCCCATGGTTGATGTACGGCTGATTTCAAATACGACCTGCTATGTGTTCTCAGAAGAAAAATAGATGCTAGCTAATTTTTTCATTTCTTTTTTGTATCTTTCGCTTCTATTTTTAGCATTACTAATATATTAAAATGTTCTGTTTCGTTATATGCGCAATGAATTTTCACTTAAGCGTTCAAAGTTTGGTGCATTTATTAAACGGAACTATCCCATCAAGCTGGGCACGAAGGATAAAATAATAGACAAAACTTCGTTTAACCCTTATGGTATATATGTTTAGTCATGACAGTCATCTTGGTCGGCAGGTGGTTTGATCGGACATATTTTTAACCTACACTACAGCGCGAGTGGATTTTGCTTTGTCTACTCGTTCACACTGGGAGTGGGCTAAATTTCTAGCTTGTCCACTCTGCCCACCCAATGGAGTGGGCATTTAATTTCTTTTGTTTAATCAAAAGACTAGCAAGTACAATCAATTGAAAAATTAAGCAGATAAGCATTTGTAATCAATATTTTTTTCGAAAAAAAGATTATAGCTAGAGTGGGCACGGGTGGGCCGGTGGAAAAGCAAAATCCACACGAGCTGTTGTGTATTTACTCCAATGATGATTGTGAGCAAGTGGGATTAATTTTAGTCCTGGAGGTTCAAGAGGAGATTTTTGTAAAAGTTATCGGATGACGGAACCAAAATGATGAGAAAACCCCACTTGGCCCTTTTGACAAGTTAAGTTAGAAAGAGACCTCTTCATAGATATCATAGCTCTTGTTTCTAAAGAAAAATTAAATTTTGCTAGATGATAAAACGTTAAAGGGTTCAACAACTTCATTGTTCGTATATTAATCATTTACCAACATCATTCATGCCATAAAGTATAGAAATCCGCAAAATTATACTTTACTGTTTATAACACCTATAATATCACGCTTGCTAATTTCGTTATTTTAGGGTACTGTTCACCACCATGCCAAGAAATCCTCGCTAAAAATTCCGGTCGACCCCCTACGGCAGTCATTAGTAGCTAAAGATTTGGTTTCATTCAAGAAATTAATGTATGACATTCATGTACGTGTCGCTTAGAACACGGCCATATACCAAATGGTCAAAATTAATCATCCATGTAATTTGCTCTATGGGGTGTTTGCGGAATTTCAACGGAGGCAATTTCTTGGCATGGGAGAAAGGAAGAAAGACCATTCACAATTTGTCTTATATTTGTTTTTCTCTTTTTTAATTAAATAAAAAAAATAAGTAACCTTTCAAATGTACAGTTCATAAGATAAAAAATATTCCCTGTTGAACACCTCCCCCTTTTTTTTTGTGCTTTCTATGTTTAACCCTCGAATTAAGCTTTCCAATCTAATTAAAATTTAAACCTTGCTTTCTAACCAATCTATTCATGTACCGGACCGGCAACTTTCTTTATTTAATACGAAAATCTACAGTGCCGTACCGTTATACACATGCATGTTGTTTGCTTGGAGTCCCTTCCCGAAAAGAAAGAAACTCCAAGATATACTATATTCCTGCATCACGTGATTTTTACCACGTGGAGCTTAGATTTGAATAAATACCGAATATGGAAAGTGAAACTATAATTCAAAACATAAAGTCCGAAGGCACAAATAATAAAAAAGAAAGGGTTTTTTTTGTTTGGCATAGGGTGCCGGGGTAATTCTCTCGGTGTTCAAAATATACATGAAATATTTACCACTGCCCCTTTTCTGTTCTATAAATTTTGACCCTGAGTTTTCTATCTGTTACATGCCAAGAAATCCTCGCTAAAAATTCCGGTCGACCCCCTACGGCAGTCATTAGTAGCTAAAGATTTGATTTCATTCAAGAAATTAATGTATGACCTTCATGTACGTGTTGCTTAGAACACGGCCATATACCAAATGGTCAAAATTAATCATCCATGTAATTTGCTCTATATTTAACACCTTTAAAGTACAGTTTATCTGACATTATCATTTCAACGTTAAAGAAAATATATGAACCAAGTTCTAACCCAGCAGCAGCAATAGCAGCAGCAGCAAAAGCAGCAGCAGCAATAGCAGCAGTAGCAAAAGCAGCAGCAGCAATAGCAGCAGCAACAAAAGCAGCAGCAGCAATAGCAGCAGCAGCAAAAGCAGCAGCCGCTGCTGCTGCTGGGTTAGAACTTGGTGATATAGTTGCTCATCTGAAGAATGCTTACTTCTCATATGTTTTTGAAGATTGTGCGGCCACACATACACTTTCCGGCAAAGATTGCAATTAAACATATTGATCCCACATACATAGCCAGTATCATCTAATTTCAACCGGTTCTTGTTTCTCTGCACAGAAATAACTCCTTCACGTGCACAACAATTTAAAAAACGGAGGATAAGAAAAAGAGAAATCTTACTGCAATTAAATATAGTCATATTTATTTGTATTCCTTTTTTTTTTATAGTTTCACAGCCCATAGTTCTCTATTCCTTATAGTTTAGCAGCCGTATATTTCTCTATTCTTTATATTCTAGCAGCCCATATTTCACTTTTCTTATATTTTTTGTTATATTTCTTTATTCTTTGTTTTTTCTCCCCTATCTTTCTCTATTCTTTCTTTATTTATTTTTTTGCTCATTATTCTCTAGTCCGTAAACCCCATCCAAACTCCTTGTATATAAATATAGATTGATTAAATACATTTTCCGTGTATTTTTGAAGATAAAAATGACGACAGTGGATCAACTATATAGATAAGATATGTTAAATGAGAAACAATTTGTATTAACAAGATGTGGTTTTGGTTTAATTATTCGGGGTAACATTTTAATCATATGATATTAATTATAAGTGGTTCAAAGAAGTAGAAAAGCAATACTACTGAATATTTACGGCTTATAAGATAAGAAATCTAAAAACGAAAGATAAGTATTTCATGTCACAGACGCTATTTTTATAGTTGCTGTCCGTTAATTAGGAGCAGATAAAATAGTGTACACCTGTAAGCATGTTATTGAAAGAAAGTGTATAAAGATACTTATTTTTAATCACCAGATGTGCTTTATCTCTTCATCTAATTATTTGAGGTGTCATTTTAATCAGCACCATATGATATTAATTAAGTGGTTGAAAGAAATCGCAAAGCAATACTACTGAATGTTTCACGATTGTCATGTTAATAAGATAAGCAATCCAAAAAATAAAAAGTAAAAGATAAATATTTTATGTATTGATTTCAAACATTTTAATCCAATTATCTTTACACGTGCATCTATTTATAGTACCGCCTACTGGATTGATTGACAGTTTATCTGATTTATATAAATAGTATATCTTGGGGAATTCTTACAGTTGTTATAAGCATGTCTTAGTAGTAACTATTTTAAGAGGTAGAATTTTTTCTTCTTCAGAATTATCACAGACTTATAATTAAGGGGTTTGGTAAGCGTTTAGCAAAGAAAAATTTGCGTCCGTTTTGGAGGGTATACCGTCCACTTTTAAGGGTGTGAAGGTAACGTCCACCTTAAAGGGTATACCGTCCACTTTCTAGGGTGTGACGTAACGTCCACATTAGAGGATAGCTTGGTCCAACATATAGGTATAGCGCCCGCGCCTAAGCCCAACTATAGCCTCTGCACCCAACTAAGGTGTTCGTGTGAGTCATATCCTTAGGTATGCATCCCCATGTCGAGTCCAACTCTGATGTCCGTGCTGAGGCCCAAATATAGCGTGAGTGTACGCGCGCATGTCTAACTATAACGTCTCGCGTCCCGATTTCAGGTCCAAATATGGAGTTGGTGTCCCGATGTCCGCGTGAAGGCCCAAATATAGTGTTCGCGTCCGCGCTCAGGTCCAACTATAGCGCTCGCGTCCGCCCGAAGGCCCAAATATGGTGTCGGCCTGTGAGTCATACCCTTAGATTTCAGAGTCAACTACGGCGTCCACGCTAAGGCCCAAATATAGTGTTCGCGCATGCGCGCAGCTCGCGTCCCGTGTCCGAGGTTTAAGGGTCATACGACGCATACTATACTACTGATAACTATAAATGAAAATATCAAACTTGGTCTAGAAAATATATTTTTTTCTTCTAAAGTTTGTAGCTCTATATAACGCTGCTGATCATATCTAGAAGACAAACTGCTTGACGTGCTAAAAAGCTTGTGATAAATTTGGAATAATTGATGTAAAGTTATGTTAAACACCTACAATTAAATGCTTTAAACTGCATTGTTCATATCTGTTAGATACCGAAGCATGTAAAAATGCAAAATTCTGAAAATCGATGCCAAATAATGACTCTATAATGACATGTACAATAGCGTAATATGGGACTTAGGTCTTATAGAAAGCTGATTATTTTATTTAAAATGTATTTACGCTTTTATAAACTGAGAACTGACTATATAGTGGCACATTGCTAAAGTACTTCATTAGGAAATGAATTCGAGGCATATATCATACAAAGTTCCCTTCGATATTTCATTAACGTTTTTCATTATCTAACTTACTTAACTAAAATATGCCAAACATTTTTCTTACGACGAACAGTATACATTTATTTCCTGTTCCTGAGGGAGATATGAAGATTTGTTCACCCAAGAATATTCATATTTCACGAGGACTGTGCCCGAGGGAAATGTGATTTTTTTTAGGGTGAACAAATCTTCATATCTCTCGAAGCTAAGAGAAATGAATGTGGTATTCCACTGCCTATGCTTCGTTTACTTACTGAACATACTATATTGATTTGTGTACGTTTTTTTCCTTATCTGCTTGTTTAAATAGTAAACACGTCATAAACAGTACGGTTCAAAGGTAGATTAATAGTCTTTAACACGGTAATGACTTATTTAACGCGTTTTTAATTAAACGACATTCAAAACGGTATGCACATTAACCGTGTGTAACATCGTACATGTACTACGAGGTCCCGATCTGAAGAGGGGAATATGATGTTCAGAGAGGAATATGATACTCAGAGGGGAATATAAAGTTTTGTTTGACGTCACGTGTGATTGTTTCAACCAATCAAATGTTGATTTCACCATCAAAATCAACATGCAGAGGGATAAAACTATTTGATTCCTTTAACTCAAGATTGAACGTTCCATAAATTTGTAAAATCATGTCTATCCAATTTTGCAAACAATAGTATAGCAGGCGGGTTTTTTTCTGATAAAGTTTTCAATCGAATTGCCTTGATAACATGACTTCCTCAGCTATTTCAAGTTGTTTGCGCGGATTATCAATTATGACTGTATTCGGTAATTTCCGATAAAAACTCCAAAGTTTACCGAATCTAAACCACCAACATCACATACACCAATCATCATTATCCACATAACTGATAATCACCTTCATCGACAATAAAAAAAACTCCCTTTTTTTTTCTTTCCCAACTACACCCCCTTTTTCAAGAATTTTTGGGAAGAAAAACACATAAATGACTATTGAGAATGAATCCCACGGCAACATTTTTTTTTTAATGTTAGACGTGACTTTATCGGACAAACAAATCCAATTGACATTTGCTGCATGTGTTAGTTTATCTGGAAATCAAATAGTGTAACTATTGATTGACATATTGAAAAGTGCAGTTGGGTTTTATTGGTCAGCGTTTAACCTTTGGCATGTGTCGTGGCCCATTAATGTTACAAATCATATATTGACACGCCTTACTCATTAAAAAAAAATAATCCAATCAAAGCTACGATTTTTGTGATTTAGATATTAAGTTAATTCGTAAAAGGCGTGGTATATATATATATAACGTTATGTATTGCTTCCCGAAAAAAATCTAAAAAATCATTGAATATATTAAAAGGAGACTCGATCTAGTGGGGTATATCTATATGTCATACATTTTCTTATTTATGTGGAATTTTCTAAAGACATAACCTGGAGATGTCGTAAATGTATAATTGACTACTATCCACTTAAGACTAAACGATAAAGATGCTATCAACTAAAGCTCCCTGAACAGCATTTAAAATATAGAAAACCAATTCCATAAAGTAAGATATAAACGTCATGTTACACAAAATATTTAAAATAAACAGCTAACTGTCACATTCTTAATTCAAACAACAAAAGCCACTTTTCTGCTTACTATGGACAGGCACAGTAACAACATGGTGTGGTTATTCTTTTTTGTGAGCGCTGAACCCTTTCATCATGATCTTTATCTCAGAAAAAACTGCATGCTCATGCTTTCCAAAACATACCTTTTTTTCAAAGTGTTTTTCTATTAAATGATCATACATGTAACACAGACCTTACAGTTCATTTGACGTACTAATATGTTTATGCTGTAGTGCCTCAATACAAGAATATCTGTATAAAATCTCATTTATCGAATATTTCAGCCTTTTTTCTCAGTAACGTGCACGTGGTCCTTCTGTAAAAAGATCGCCACATCATACCTAAAAGCACATTTGGTAAACAAGAATTGAATCATATATTTGGAGATAATTTTACTTAAATCATACGTCTAGTCTCGTGTTTACAGTCACATGTACATTCTATGACGTGATCGTTATATCATCACCCTTACAGCATCGTGATGTAAACTGTTGATTTTGTTGGTCTTTTGAATAACAATTTTATTATATATCTTGATAAAATCACATTAATTAATCAAATGTTGTGGTCAATGTTACAGTTACTTGCACGTGTTCTTTACATGCATGATACATAATAGTACATGTATTGCCTTACAAAAGAAATATTAATATGTATATTTGGAGAAAATCTTATTAATCAAATAATGTTGATCATTGTTTAACAGTCTATAACGTGATCGTATGTATCGTATCTCACAGCACCTTGGTGTTAAATTTTGATTTTGTTGGTCCCTCAAAAAAGGAATTTAATTATATTTCTGGAAAATCTAATTAATCACATATTTTGGCCATTGTTCACAGCCATGTAAACATGCTATAACTCAAAGAAATTTTTATGCAGCATAAACATTTTCATCCTGCTTACGCGTTTGTTAAGCGTTTGTCAAGCGTATACATTTTACCTGTACGCTTCTCGCACATACCACATACGATACAAGCGCGTTGAAAACGCTACAGATAAGTTTGTGACACGTTTTAGGCACATTGTATACGCTTCAAGATCGTTCGACTATAACTAAAACGTATGCGGGTAAGTTTGTAACAAACACCCATAATTAAACGTCCCAGATACGTCGAAAGCACGGATTATCGTCCCAGATACGTCTGGGACGCATCTCAAAAACCTTCAAGAGACTTTTTATCTTTCGTAGAGTGCAGTCCATCTACGTTAAACTTAGAAAAACACCAGACATACGCAAATATGCGTTACTTGGACACCGGATAAACGCTTAGGTACTCTTCTCGTTCGTCCAATACACGCCTAAAACTTGTTGTGCACACGATACAGTTATGATTGACAGGTTGGATGCCTCCAAAATTACTAGCATATTGGCAGCGTACATGATTTTTTACCACACCCGGCGTACGTCGGAGCTATACGCTGATGTGTGACGCCAGTATTAAACGTATGCAGATGTGTTTGTAACAAACATCCCATTATCAAACCTCCCACACACTCCGAAAGCATGGATTGTCTCAAATACGTTCAAAAGACTTTTTTCCTTCGTAGCGTGCATTCCATCTACGTTATAATAACGCCTATCATACGCTTACTTACGTTACTTGAACACCCGATAAACGCTGGGGTACGCTTCTCGTACGCCAAATTCACGCTGAAAGCTCGTTGTGCACACGATACAGATATGACAGCTGGTTGAATTCATCCAAAGTTACTAGCGTATTAAAAGCGTACACGATGTTTTACCACGCTCGGCGAACGTCGAAGCTATACGCTGATGTGTAACGCCGGTATAATATTAATTGACTAGGATTGAAAGTGTGCCTATAGGAGGTCGTTGGTTTTCTCCTGGCACTCCGGCTTCCTCCATCAATAAAAACTTGAAGTCACGACATAGTCTAAATGAGGTGCTTAAAAATGGTGTTAAAATACAAAAAATATTAAATATAGAAACGAAGAACAAGAATTTGAATACATATCTGGGAGGGGGGGGGATGATATTATAATTGTTAACAGTCACGTGTACTTTCTATGATGTGTTCGGTATATATCACCCTTGTAACAGCATAATGGTGTAACATTTTAATTATGTTGTTCCCTTAACATAACAATTGATTTATTTATCTTGATAAATTCTCATAGTAAATTTTTGTGCCTTATATATAAGAATTATATTAGAAAATCTTTTAAATTTAATACTTTTGGTAATTTTTTTTCGGTCACGTGTACTTTTTATCAAACGATCGTCATATCATACCTAACAATACCATCGTATACACTCGTTCATTTTGCCGTGCAGGATGTTTCAAGTTCGCAGTCACGTCCGGTCAGAATGGGGACGTTAAATCCGATGCTTCATTTAAAGAAAGTGACACGCTCTTTGCACGTTAAGAACACTTGCAATATGTCTTTGAGGGCCTGTTGTAAGGCAATATTTCTGTCCCTATCCAATATAAATGTACCTTCATTTTCCAGTGGCAGTCAAAATTTCCCCAACCATCATCCTGAATTGCCTCTATTATGACAAGACCTACCTATTGTATTTATTGTTACATGTAACGTGTTCTCGTCCTGAAAATGCATGAAATATTTGCCACTGGACGTTAATCAACCAACAATCAAGTATTCAATATATCTGGAAAGAACCTTGTTTTTCAAATATTTTCACCATAAGTGGTTGTTTTTTTCTGAGCCACGTGTACTTTTACATAACGTTCATAATATCAAACCTACCAATACCTTTGTGTAAAATGTGTGTGTTTGTTCCGATTAGTAAGAATTTAATAATGAACCTGGAGAAAATCTAATTAATCAAAACAAAAATGATTTTTCACTAATTAATTATTTGTTACACGAATTGTTACTATGGTAATGCGATATTTATCTGTATTTATTCTGCATCATTTTCAACATTTATCATCAAATTATCAACTATTTGAAAGACTATTACGGATTTACCTAACAAAGGATATTATTTGCAGCATCCTTTTAAATCATCAAACAACACGACGATTCAATTGTAAGTAAACAATATAAATATTACAATAATGATGTCCTTTGTTTTTTCTTTAATTTTATATTTACATTACAATAAAGGGAATGTGATTCACATTGTTACAAGAATGTGTATGCTTTGTTTTCTGTTATTATCTTTTGTCGGTTTTAAACGCTCGTCAGAACTTATGGCTTTGTAATTGTATTGATTATACTGTATCTAAATAAGACTGTACATGTATGTCTTATATCTAACAAACATTCAGACGATACAAACGTGAGTACAATTTATTAAACTATTTTCATATTACCGTCTTTTGACTCCGGATTATAAAACTTTACGATATGTAACTTTATATTTAGAAATACATGATAGTACCCGGTAAAAAAAGAGCAACCAATAAAGGTTAAATCAAACATATTATCGGTGTTACTAGTATTCGAGGACAAATTTACGGTATTCCGAGAATTTTTTTGCGTGTTTAAAACACATAGAACTGTGAACTTTCACTAAAAAAATGAACTTTTGTAAGCTTGGGTTTACTGCTTTAATATGCCCTCTTTACACGTAAGGACTTTTTACGAGTACTTAATGATTACACTAACTCGCGAACCATTACGATCTTACGTATGTACCTATATGTAAAGGGTACACGCATTAATTTCAATTATGTATGCGTTTATTATATTAGCTAGAACACACCCGCGAAATCGCGGGCATATACAGCTGTTGTAAGATGATTTTTGGTAAAAGATATTGTGTACGGAGGATTACTTAAAAGGTATGAAAAGCCCTCTCCTTTTTCCAAAGTCCGATATTTGTTTTCTTTCTGTTAAATTCAATTATATTCGTGTTTCTGGCCTAAGACAACAATCATTCTTCTCCTTTGCTACAATGTTTCTTTTTGGTAAAAGTCGGATCAAATTAAAAATTTGCACCGTTTCAAACATAAAATAAATATAACTGCTTATATATAAACCATTATTAGTCTAAAAAAATATGCTTCTATGACAATTCATCAGTGCTTTTTTGAGAGCCTTATTAATATGCCAATGGTAGGATTTGAATCATGTATAAATGACTAATGCCGACTAAGGCTAATTTGAGGGGTTGTCGGAGGGGTCTTGATCCCGAAATCCCGGACTTAAAACCATGAAATCCCGAGATGCAGAATTTAAAGAAATTCATATCCCGAAATCGAAAAATATATTCCAGGATCCCGTAAGGATCAATCCCCAAATCCCGAGCTTAAAAAACACCCGATCGCGATGCCCCGAAAAAGGTCCTGCTTCCCTCTAATCTCTACCTTAGTACTTTCATTTTTGCCAAATCACTATTTTCCCTTTAAACAATAATTTTGTATGCCCTAATTATGGGCATTATGTTTTCTAGTCTGTGCACCCGTGTGTTCGTTTGTTTGGTCGTCCGTCCGCCCGTTTCGTCCGTCTGTCCAACTTCATTTAAAAGTTTTGGTCGAGGTAGTTTAAGATGAAGTTGAGCATGTTTTACTTATTTTAATATATATGGAAGTGGTATAACCCCTTAAATAGTAAACATTTCAAAGAAAGCAGTAAACAGAATCACGGACTTTCTATACTAACATAGAAATTCCCTAACAGAATACAGAGAGTCTCTATATATTAAAGTAGTATAATCTTATTTTACATGTAGATAAACGCGAAAAATATTTGTCCTCTCTAAGGAGGTATAATAGTTGTGATTATTGCGATCTAAACACCATGATATAGAGAACGCTCTACGATTGTTGTACTTGTGTCACATGTTTTACTTATTTTAATATATATTCAACTGGTATGACCCCTTAGTAAATAGTAAACATTTAAAAACAACAGTAGACAGAATACAGAGAGTCTCTATATATTAAAGTAGTATAATCCTACTTTACAGGCAGATAAACGCGAAAAATAATTGTCCTCTCTATTATTATTAAAGGAGGTATAATAGTTGTGGTTCTTGTGATCTAAACACCATGATATGGAGAACACTGATTGGCTTATCTATTTTTATTTTTGTTATCTATCATACGATTGGTTGTATTTGTGGATGTTTCAAACCGGAAGTCGTATCTATGACTAAAAGACAGTCTGATGACGGAATCATATCCGGACTCCTTTTTTGTCGTTGTTCTCCCAAAATAACTCAATCTGAATAATAAGAATGGATGAAAAATGCGACTATGCATGTTACCTATAGGAAACAGAGGCATGATGACTGATTTATTGTGGAAGGAAGAGAAGCGACACACAAAATGAGGTCTTCTCGTTTAATAGTATAGATTATTTACGTTCTTAATATACATGGAGCTACACTCATTTATTAAATAAAATACAAATGTATAGGTAAAAGGTAACAAAAAAGGAACATGTTTTAATCTATACACATCCGTACGACGAGAAATTAAAACACTTATATCATTTAAAAACGGATTAAACTCATTCATAACAGCTTGGTAATATTATCTGCGGTCACAATTTCGACTTTTTGAAATATATTAAGGCAACAGTAGTATACCGCTGTTCAAAAGTCATACTATTGGACATTCGTTGATTTTCATGGTCTGGATCAATTGGTAGGGTTCTTTTTATATCGCGTGGGAAATCTCATGTTTCAGTACTTCAAAATTAGAAATCAGAAAGCATAAATTTTAATTTTCTAAGTATGAGTTTTGCAAAGTTTTAAAATACAAGATTAAACCTTAACAAGTCAACAAGGTTTTAAAATTAGAAGTAACCTATTATATGAATATCAGAGACATACATGGAGCTCTAAACAATTACATTTATATACAACATAAGTAGCATAATAAAGGCAACAGTAGTATACCGTTGTTCAAAACTCGTAAATCGATGGACAAAAAACAAAATCGGGAAACAAACCAAAACTGAGGGAAACGCATTAAATATAAGAGAACAACGACACAACATTAAATTTAACACACACAGAAACGGACTAAGCATCAGACAAAATCCGATGAGAATAACAAATATAACATCAAAACCAAATACATGAATATAGGATAGAAAAGTACAGTGACACGTCTTATAGTAATGTGAATTCACACTAAAATATAAGAGAACACAAACAACACAACGGAAACACAACGTAAAAATGTTACACACACAGAAACAAACTGTGATATAACAATGACCATTTTCCTGACTTGTGGCATGCCAAACCTCGCACTTTAATGGCAATGTTAAATATAACATTAAAATAACAACATAATATTACAGGACAACAATACAAATAAATAGGAGAACGTATTAGGCAAAGAAACACATGAATAACAGATAACAAAAGGCATCAGGTTTAAAATTCAAAACGCCAAAAACGCGCCTCGTCCACACAAGACTTACCAGTGACGCCCAGATATAAAAGTTCGAAAGTCAATTATAACATACTTATTGTCCAATACAAAAGATAAAAATATGATAAAACATTAGTAGTTGTCGTTTCTTAAGGTTGCACTTTGTAAATACAGCTGTTTCTGACAACACGCCTCTTTTGGGGAGAAATAGAATATTCATAGAAAATTAATTTTGTTTACATTCTGGTTCCCAGTTATGCTCTCTGTGTTCCATATCGCAGAGACAGAACTGGGGAATGTTACCAGTAAATAAACACGTGCATATTGTTTACATTGAAATCTGTGGTAACCTTTCATTCGAGGTTGGAGTAGTTAAGAAAATTAGTGTAAATTTCAACTCTGAGAAGTTCGGGGAATATAAACGTTGAAAATATGCCGCACAGCCCTATATTTTGACCTTTGAAAACAATTGTGGTGCAAATGAACTTTCAATTCTAGGATAAGATTTTTTTCAAAACTTCATAGTAAAAGTGGTACAGTTTTAGCCGTAAAAGGAGTTCCTACGGGAAATTGCATTGTCAATATTTACAGAAATGCAACCTTAAGACTGATAGCCAAATAGCTATTGCCTGCATGCGTGACTTTTTATTTTAGTCCAATAGTGTAAGCTTTCTTTGTCATCAGTTTAATTTACACAGAAGCGCAGCTCTCTTTATATGCAATGAATAGGCCCAGTCTTTGTATATTTTTACAACAACAACAAAGTGGGATATTGGTACAGATGTTCCTGTAGTTGCGTAGTAACGAGAGGTGTGCGATACTCACGGATGTGCACAACATTTACACACTACTTACGAAACATAAGATTCATGGACAATCGTTTTGTTATTTCACGGATATTTCGGAGTGTTTGCGTAGCTCAAAATTGTACGAGTCTAAATGATGATGGACGTCTATAATATTAATACAGATATTGTCTCCATGTTTCATTTTAACAAGCACACTGTAAAATGAAATAATAGTTGTCCTCGCCTTTTTATTTAAACTACAGATTTTTTGCTGATATATAAATGGGTGATGAGTACAAATATAGACCTTTATAGAAATAATGGCGCCTTTCTGTTCTTTCTATTATTTCTTTTACAATATACAAATTGTTTTGCTTATATTTGTTGATACAATATTATTGAAACAACACATACTCAGACAATTTAAGCAGGAGTATTATAATTGATGTAGTGTATGGCCCTTTTTAAATTTTTCCTTTACAGTAAAATGAAGTCAAAACATTTACTTAAATATAGCATAACCAAAAACACCAAAAAAAAAATAAGATTTTGTCTTTTTTAGCTCCTTCTTTCTTTCTGTTTTTTTTTGTTCTATTTTGTTTTGTTGTTCCTTTACAACAACAAACTTTTAGACGATTCTAACATTGAGGGCATACATTGGTGTAAAAAAGTTTTTCTTTATTTGTTTACAGAACGGAGAATGGACGATCATGCTGCTATGAATGTAAGTTAAAATATTTAAGATGTGAATAGATTTATTTTATTGTGTTGTACCGTTTAATAAACCCGACCTCCTTTTAAAAGATAATTGCACTTTGTCTTTTTTTTGGAGCATTTAGTTGTATAAGAGGTAGTCCTTAAATGAACTTAAACCTATGTGCTCCCATGCTCAACTTTGAGCATTTTAAGATAAAACTTTGTATCTGCAGGTTGCATCATTTGTGTCTTCAAGACATCATTATATCTAAAAAAAAGTATCACTGACTTTGTTATTATACAGTTGTATCAGAGGGGAATGGGAAAAAAGTGGTTGCTTTGTCTAGTTTATTAATTTGCTTCTGATTCTTCTGTCTTTTGTTTCTTATTGTAATCTTTGAGTATCATTCTTTCAATTAGCCTAGCCTCGAAACGTTGGGAAACCGTTTCTTTGTCCGAAAAAGGTCTTGGTTTTGTTGTCGAGCATTTTATCGTGAGAAAAAAGTAAGGATATACATGGAAATGAAAAAAAAAATGGGATACCCCCACACTACAAATGACAAACACATATGTGTTAACGTAATGATAACGCTCACAGTAGCTCGCAAATGTTATTTGACGAATGACAATAAAGACTTATTTGACGTTTTTCAAAGATTTGTAGAAAGTTGTGTACGGTATACATATTACGTCATCAGGCAGGATCGCATTTTTACAGGACGTCACATTAGGAAATTTAAAGAAAGTCAGAATTAAATTTTGACTTATCATTTGCTTAGAACAGATATTTCACTTGCGAGGAGAAATATGTTTTCCACACCGCTCAAGAAATGTGCAAAGCACAAAGTTTAGAGAAACGGGCATATACTCCGTATAAATGCCGATCAACATAATCAATAGTCTTTATTAAACTTGATTGCCTTTTCGTTGTATTTCTTAGTAAGCTAAATTATCTCGGCTTACGAGTTCAAAAAGATATAATATAGTAAGCATACTGCATCTTCTTATATGTATTGCAGCCTGATATTTCTTTTATTTACACACATATGTCGTTAAAAGGAATTGGATACCCTGCTTTTATCATGCTTTTCGGTCATACGTGATTATAATTATAAATAATTAAATTATAATTGTGCAATGACAACGATAATTATATTGGTGTAAATTGTAAACACCGTTTTGCACTTCATTTCTGTGTAGTTTTGATTATTTTTTTTGAGGGGTGACTATTTCTAAGTTTTCATTATGAAACACAATAACATGTTATAGAAATTGAACATGCTTGTAAAGCTAGTTTAGTTAATATAAAATATATTTAACGAGAGTCTAAAGAATATACAAAAAATTAAACAAAAATTAAAGACTTAATTATAATTGGATGTTAGTAAATAAGGAATACAAAATACTGGGGAGTAAAAATATACGTAATAGAATAACATAGTCAAATGATAAAGAAAACTTGACCGTTATACAAATACCGGAAAAAAGCATAATGAAGGACCTCCGGTTTGGCCCTCATACAGAATAAACACGTGCTTTAATGTCTTAGGTAAAAAAACTGTATATCAACCTTCTCAAATAAACAAATAAGAGTTGATTGTCAATGACAGCTATCTAATAAAGATAAAATGAAGCAATTCAAAGCAAATGTAAGCTATTCAAAGTACATGTGTTGTACTTCATTTCAAATATATATCACATATCACGCATACGTTAATCCATTAAACTACTAAGTTTACGGGTATAGGAAAATCATATAGCATATACTAAGAATAAAAAAACTCATCATAGATACCAGGACTAAATTTAGTATATACATCAGACGCGTGTTTCGTCTAAAAAAAAAAAGACTCACCAGTGACGCTCGAAACCAAAAAAGTTTAAAATGCCAAATAAAGTACGAAGTTGAAGAGCATTGAGATCCAAAACTCCTTAAAGTTTTGCCAAATACAGCTGAGGTAATCTATGCCTGAGGTAGAAACGCCTTAGTATTTAAAAAAAATGTAACTATCGTTTTTACAGAATGATAGAAGCATGAAATTCACATAAATTCTATATTTTCCTAAATGGTCATTAGCGGGATGATATGAACAATTATCACATTCTTCCGACTGTTATCGGATGGAAAATCGACGTTTTTCGGCAAACTCCGGATAATACACCACAATGGTACGTTTTCTGTAAAAAAAAAACACATCACAAAGTAGGGTACACAACAATTATCAAGACACAAGAAATGTTATGTAAAATGCAAAAGAAACAACAAATGATACAAGATTAAATGCATTTTACAAAGTTTCCAGCATGCTTTAGAAAGTTCAAAGTTATAAAATTTTGACTTTTCAAATAGTTTGAATTATGTTTTGTTGGGTTTTTTTTTTTTTTGTCGTCGTAGGTTTTTCTGTTTTTGAACTTCAACTTCAGAATCACTAAAAAGTATCAAATTTACATAAGAAGAGGTATGAGTGTTAATGAGACAACTTTCCAGTTTATTAACATTTTCTCTATCATTGAGGCTTAAACGATGATAACACGACATTCATCATATAAGATGTATGACGAGCCCTCGGTTAATATGATCTCTCGAGCCTTCGGCTCTTACGCTGATATTAAAACTTGGACTGATAAAACATCTGATACGAAAGATGACATGTTATAATCTGATAATATCAACTAGGCGAAACCACGGTGACCCATACGCCGTTTAAAATCTGTTTGATCTGGCCTTACACTGTAGTATACAAGGCTTTATGAAAACTACTATTATTCAAAAATACTTAGTCACATTTTACTTGTAATTCTCTACCCTTTAGTAAATCTTTACTGAACGACTACTAATTATATCGGTACAGTTATTTTGTAGTATCCTCATGTCTTGTTTTAGTACTAATGGCCTTTGGAAACTTATATTAAAACTAGATCTTAAAATCCTTCCTTTTTTAAAGTTAAAATTAACGATATAATAAGTAAAGGACGTTCTTTAATAACATATTCATTAAGACAAAGTAAGCATTTGATGTCAAGACGATCTCGATTAAAAAAATTATTTACGAAATGGTGTCTTCATTGAAAATTATAGTATTTTAGACAAGCTGATTTATATAACAGTGTATGTTTTTTAAGGGACGTGAAATGAAATGGGTATTTGTTTTAAAAGTGTACCAAAAAGCAGAAAATAGTCTTCATTTTTGCATAATTTGTCATTTTCTTTCTAACACAAAACTATCTGAAAAGTTATTGGTGATTTTTATATCATTTAATGTTCTACTAAACATTTTAAAATTTGAAGTCTTACTAAGCTCATATTCTTCAAATTTATTCTATGAAGTTGAATTCATAGTAATACAGGTTTTACTTTTCGATTTATATTCCAGTTATTTTTATTTTTATGCAAAATTGGTATACAGTAACTATACATATTATGATTATTCCAATAGGAGAGACTAAATTTTTCAATGTCACACGAAGGTGTGAATATGTTCTAAAATTATCCTAAGCTACGCCTCGGGCAATACAGCTTCCTAAAACATGACCAAGTAGTATTTAACCCTTACCTTTTTGTATCTGAATCTTAAACAAATCAATTCTACGTATTATCAAATAATTACTTGTCTTGGTTCATCAGTTTAATCGATATTAGATAAAACCTAATTTTAATATATTAAATTTTATGTATTATTACATAATTAAGCAATAAATCCCGTGTTCATAATGCCATTTTTGCCGTGTAAGACGTAACAACAATAATTAACCATAAAAATATAAACGAAAAAAAAATCAAAAACTACTGAATGGATTACGATGAAATTCAAACAGGTGGGAAATAATATCATCATGTGCATGGTTTGAAACGGTTACGATAAATATCATGTCAGTTCGCATCCAAGTGGCCATTTTCGAAATTCCATACAGCTGTAAAATTTGAAAATTCGAGTATACAAAAATGAAAGCAAGCACATCAATATTACAATATTTTCAAGTCATAGAAAAGGTTCTCCACCTTTACATTCAAATGTAATTTTATTGCAATTTAGGAACACATATTTATTTCTATCATAGCTTCTCTCATTTTATTTTTTTCAGTGTTTTCCGTGTCCCCTTTAAATGTTACCATAGAGCCATTGTTTTAGATTTTTCAGTACCATGCTAATTTAGAGTATTTTAAATGTGTGACAAACAAATGAACTATGAAAACAAATGTTACTACTGAAATGTGATTTTTTTAAAGATTTGTTTAAGCCTTCAATGTTAAGGAAACGCTAATTTTTTTTTGTCCATGTCTCCCCAAAATGTTACCACGTCCAAATTGAACATTTTTAGCAAGGAACGTCAATGTAACGTATTATATATATATAATTTTCCATAGACTAAAAGTTTAGCATTTTTGTGATTTAAGCATTTGAAACGTTCTTTTTAATAATATATATTTGGAGAGAGTTTTCAAAAACCTATTCTAAAATATAGTAAATCAACAAGAAATTTGACTTCCATCAAAGTGTTGTAAAACTATGTGCTGATCTTAAAGGCGTCGAAGTTTTTGATAAATGATAAATTTTCTATAATACCGAACCTTTAGACTTTGGGACCTATCGTAAAAGATATGTTCCCGCTAGTACGAATATTTGTTGCATACACTAACAGTTATTTCCACGCATGTGAAAAATACTCATTCTATTTCAAGCACTGTAGATCACTTTCTAATCTTAATAAAATGAGCAATTTCAAACTACCGTTTTCTTTCAAAAAAGCTGAGGATGAAATTGAAATTATAGATCAAGCAAAAAGAGGATACATATAGTAGCTGTTGCTGTTATTGACCCAAACGAAAATTGTTTTTCATTATAATCTTCTCGAAAGACACATATTTGGGATGTTGGTAGTACGGATAGAAAAACCCTAAAATTATTCGCTAATTGTAGTTCGAAAACTATAGTCAAAGGCGGGTTGATAACATTTATGCTCTTTCAGCACTAAACATCTGTGGTACTGGCTGTTTTCACGGGATATCATTATATATGTCTATGTTCAGATACTTATGATGACGGAGTTCTGAGCATCATCGAGGATATATGCATTTTGCAACAATTGACATGCTTGGGCAATGACAAATATCTTAAATATTATCTTTCAATAAGTTAAGATTATGAGGAAATAAATAAAATCGAGAATGGAAAGATTATTTGTCAAAAATATATAATCAGTCATGTTCACAGTCTATAATGTTTTTTAAATAAGAAGTCAAACATCAAAAAGCCATATATATTAAAAATAGTGCAAAGCTTTAACGTTTTGTACAGAAGTCGGTTGAAATAAATAAAATTACGTCGATTAACGTTACCATTACTAAACCGAACAATGTGCGTAACGTCATTGTAAATGACTTTTAAAAACCATGTTATCATGTTAACGATGCACTAATAAATCAAGTTTCACAACTAGTCGTTTAAATATAATAATATACAAATAAAACATAGCAAGTGTTTCTCACTTAATATCAATCTGATCATTATCCATAATTTACAAAATTAGACGTATTCGAATTTATTTCCTTAATTTATCTATGTCTGCCGTCATGGGGTAAAATCGACAAATCAACGAATTCAATTTTATATATAGCCAATATAGGACAAAGGTGTTGATTAAAAATTACACGACTACAGACCCTTTTGTTTCCACATAATTAAGGTTGCCAATAACAGTTCCTGGTCGAATCCGATACCAATACCAATAGTATATTCGCCTGTTACATATTACCTTATCTGTGCGTTCCGCATCTGACAGGCGCACCACCAAACGGTGTATTTCGGATTATGCTATATACACGGGTTATTATCACAGGGTTGACACTACTAAATTCAATCATTGTCAAATTTTTTCCTATTGTATTATTCTAATCCGTAAGACTTTCTAATATGACAATACGACTACTAAAATTATGGACTTAAAACAAGGCGTTTAAGTACAGTTTTCAATTTGTTAGCGGGCATGACGTAAAATAGCGAATCAAAGAATTCAACTTTATTTATAATTAATATAGGACAGTGCTGTTGATTAAACGATACTCAATTTCAGGGCCTGCTGTTTTTCAAATAATTAATATTACCAATAATTGATAAGTTCCAGGTTCCAGAAAGATTTTGAAAGCAGAGGAAATTGTCCGTCTTATAATCTGCATGACTCTATCATTACTTTAATTCAGTCACGAACCCGCGATATCACGGGTGTGTTCTAGTATTATATGTATGTGACCGACATGTATATCAAAATTAAACCTTATTCTGGGTACATAACTGTATCAAATATAGAGAAGTCGAGATCAATCAATATCTGTTGTTCAAATGTAGACAAAACATGTATTTTCTTTTTTCAGATTTCGTCTGGCAATTTCTCAGTGCATGGTACCGAAACACCACCAGCTGCAAGCGTCGCCATCTCTATTTTAATGGCATTTTCTATTACAATCAACGCTGCATGTGCCATAGCATGCTTTAGAAAGATGAGGAGGGATTTTTACTGGCTTTCCGTTCTTTTACTTCTATTAAGTGATGCCTTTATGGCATTTTCGTATATGTGGTTTGGTCTCTCTGAATTATTTCAACCTTTAAATCAACTAGTCAGCATGTGTTTGTTTCAGATGTTTGCATTCTCCTTCGGATCTTTGACGCAGTACATCATACTATTTTTTATTAGTTTACAAAGGTTATTCACAATTAAATCATACAATTTCGGGACCAATAAGATCTTTAAAGAGTATAGATATCTACTCCTGGTAGGCACTGTATGTTTTTTGTTTTTGTATTCTCTTGCAGTAACTCTATTCACGCCATTTAAAAAATCAATAACTATGTGTTCATCAAATGAGCTGTATGGACATAACTTTGTAATCTACTTCTCCTTTATTTTCGGACCAGGAACACTTTTGATGTTTACTGTTATTTCGATAACAGTTATCACGGGAATTCGTATCTGGAAAATATTCTTTTCAAGTCATGTGCATCCAGTTAATATCAGAAGAAAACAGACATGTAGCAGTCATGATAAAGAGGCCGAATTCTCAAGCGAGATCATGCCCAATCAAGGAACAAGATGCCCGCAAGATAATTATGTAGGAAATGACGTCATTCAAAACATAACCAACATGCAAACGAACGACTATAAAGAGAATATTGGTGTAGTTATGAGTTCTAAACGCAAACGCAAAGTGTATTCAATATCGTACGCGTCTGAACCACTAACACGATTTAAAAGAATGTCTTTAGCCTGGAAATCTGACCAACATCTCGATAGAAAGGCATGGGAAATCCGGGCATTTTCAACATGTGTTATACTAGTTATGACGTCAATTATTTTCACTGGTCCGTTTGTTGCCACCTTTTGGGTAGAAATATTGACAAGTACAGTTGTAAAAAGGAAAATACAAGTAGTTTTGTTTATCTTACATATGTTAAACGTTGTTGTAGATCCCTTTATTTATGCATGGAGAATACCTGAAATCAAAGCCCAATTAAAGAAATGTTTAAAAAGAAGGAAAAGGAATTCGAAGAAAGTTCTTGAAAGTTAAGTCCCGAAGAATGAAAAAAGAAATTCTACAGGCTTAACAAATAATTCAAAGTCTTGTTCATTACTGACAAAGTAATAGATTGTTATAGCATAATTAAGCTTCCTTGCATGTCAGTAATTGCATCATTTGTTTTCATAATGAGAAATAGATTTCAATCATATTTAACAAAACTTAAATCTAATTTCAATCATTTGCTATTATGTTTGTGTAATGCTGTATCATCATTGTATGTGTACAATGTTGTGTTGAAAGAATTTGTGCTATAATGTATCAATATGGTTTGTACAATAAACTTTTCATATATATACCAGTATTGCAGTTCGCACGTTTGGTCTACAATTATACTCATCAGTTACGCTCGAACAAATAAGGTTTAAAAGCCAAATAAATTACAAAGTAGAAGGATATTTTAAGAACATAACATACCTAAAGGTTTTATTCAAATCTGCTACGACAACCAGTTCCTTGTTTAACAAATGCTTCGTTTCTTGGCTCGAGTATACGTTACTTGGGTTTATTTCATCATTGTTATATTGTCAATTTTGTGAACGTTGACGATGTTTTATACATTTACCAATATTATATTTTTGAAGATACTTTCTTTTAAGCGAGCAATCAAAGTTCCGATGGGTATTTGCAAAATGAATCAATATGAAGAGGAACGAAAGAATCCAGAGAGACAGTCAAACTCATCAATCGACTAAAAACTGACATCAACATGGCTACAAATGAAAAAGACAAACAGAAAAACTTTAGTTCACATGACAGAACATAGAAAAAGCAGCACGAACCCCATCAAAATCTAGGGGTGATCTAAGGTGCTCCAGAAGGGTAAGCAGATCCTGCTCCAGATGTGGCACCTTAAAACCACAGAATTTTTATTTCTTCATTAATTTTTTTAGGCTCGGACCGCTTTTAAGAGTGAGATACTGTATTAACATATATATCGCTTGTAAAAATAAGAAACACATATCAGGTAATATTGCGAATACGACCACTTTACACCAGCGACCAAATAACCATATGGTACAAATGTTGGTCAGCCTTCAATAAGGAGCAAAATTCATTTGCAAATCAAGCTTTAAAAGGCATTAAAATGACAAATGCAAGTCAGCTAAGCAATGCAATATATTTATGTAAAAAGAAGCAATAAAAGAGAAGATAGAAAAACATGTTGAAGAAAGCATGTTACAATGTAAGCTTTAAAATTAAAAAAGGAAAAACGCTGAACTCCAAAGAAAATTCAAAACAGAAAGTTCTTTAACAGTTTGGTCTATGTATCTTTGAGTTGCTGATGTATTGACGTATATCCAACATAGTAATAGCATGTTAACTAGGTTTTGTTTAAGTGGCCAGCTGAAGGACTCCTCCGGGTGCGGGAGTTTATTGTTGAATTGGAGACCCTTTGTTGCTTTTGGCTGGTGTCTGCTCTATGGTCGGGTTGTTGTCTCTTTGACACAATCCCCATGTCCATTTTCAATTTAAACATAATTGTCAGACATACTGGTATATTCTCTGGCTTTATATTGGTGATAATATTTTTGTGTTTTCCCCTTATGATCCACATCAACAAATTAAAACAACAACCACTGAAAATTAGGATTCTAACTTAGGACAGATGCCTAAATGTATAAGAAAAAAACATGAAAATAAAGACGCTGCTGATTGACAGTATAATTTCCTGTGAAAAAAATAACCCTGTTATTTTCACAGATTTAATTTCTAATTTTCGAAATTAGGTTACTAAACGAGTGGTCTTGCCATACTTCTTCCTTTAGATTTAAGGAAGGAAATACCTACCTTCATAAAAAATACAATTTTAAAACACATACTCAAGTTTATTTTGATAAGTTCATCACACACATCACAAAGTAACATGTTTCTTTTTATCATATTCCGTGATGCATATGTAATGTAAAATCAAACAAATACTGTTTCTAATCAAATGGCAAATTAACTAGCTATAAAACCAGGTTTACTTCACAATTTTCTACAAAAGAAAATGTATGCACCAAGTCAGGAATATGACAGTTGTTATAAATTTGTTTGATGTGTTTGATCTTTTGTTTTTTTCATTTGATCAGGGACTTTCCTGTTCGAATATATCGTTAAGTATTATTGTGATTTTACTTCTTCGTACCTTCCGATGCACTTTTTTTTAAAAAGGACGATAGTGCTTTGACTAAACCCTGGTTCATCAACATTCTGATCAGACACAAATTACGTTTTACAAAGTTTTACCAGATGGAAATTTAAAATTTCACAATTAAAATCGTATCGTTTGTCATAGGTTCTGGTACTGAGATGACACTGCATATTACCATGTACTATATATTACGATGCTATTGTATATTATATATATATATATATATATATATATATATATATATATATATATATATATATATATATATATATATATAAGAAAATTATCAAAAGATAATAAAAGAGGGACGAAAGATACCAAAGGGACAGTCAAACTCATAAATCTAAAACAAACTGACAACGCCATGGCTAAAAATGAAAAAGACAAACAGAAAAACAACAGCACACATGACACAACATAGAAAACTAAAGAATAAACAACACGAACCCCACCAAAAACTAGGGGTGATCTCAGGTGCTCCGGAAGGGTAAGCAGATCCTGCTCCACATGTGGCACCCGTCGTGTTGCTTATGTGATTACAAATCCGGTAAATAGTCTAATTCGGTAGGTCACATTCATGAAAGGGAAGGGGATTGTAGTTACGACGTAAGGAACATATCCGATATCATTTGTGAAACGGTTATTCCATAACGGTCAACCAACTCGTGATGGCGTCCGTAAAATTTACGAAGGGATAACAGTTTCAATGCATCACTTTTTTACTAGTACTTTCACTGCTTCCGCAGATCTTCAGGTAAAGTCACAGTACCTGGAGATCTGCGGAAGCAGTGAAAGTACTAGTAAAAAAGTGATGCATTGAAACCTTTATTATCTTTTAATAATTTTCTTATATGTTACCAGCATACGGACTTTACTTTACTTTTTCTTATATATATATATATATTATATATATACTATTTTTTCATTCATCCGAACCTTACAAGTGTTTGGTGTGTAATATATTTATCTATTACAACGACTTATATCCATTACTTATTCTCAGACGACCGTCTGATATTGCTATACACATTTTCACGTGGAACATATCCTCAGAATTGTACAGAGCATCACAATTGAAAAATCATATTCTACAAACAACCTAAAACCAATTATCTTTCGAGGCAGTTTGAAGATTGTCTTTTTGAATGTTTTCCTTCAGTATAACAATGACATTGATTTACGACCCTCTCTGGAAGCATACACTCTTGCCATTTGTATTTCATATATTCTCCAGATACTTTCAAGAAAATTCTTATATATGAAAGAGACAAAACCCCAACATAACACTACAAACACCTCAAAAACACAAAATAGGTCTTATATCATGAAGAGGAATTCGCAAAAAAGAGGCATGATTTATCCGACCCTTCACAAAACTGTATTCATTACATTTTGGAAAGACAGCAAATTCCATGAGAGGGATGGGATACTATCTTTTTTACCTGTCCAAATATATATGAAAATATGCTGACATGTCTTCTTGTGTTTACAAATTAATAGACGCAAGACTAAACCTAGAAAAAAATCTTTGGATGCTTTAATCAGTGTTACTGTTTTGGCTTACTATATATCAATACTCCTCTTAAGTCCTCATATATACAGATTTCCTAAAGAAAACAATTGATCTTTAATAGTTTGTATGATAGTTAAGAAAATAGCATTATTTCTGGTTTTTACAAGTGTAGACGCCTTGTCGAGGGTAATTAATTTGATTCGGAGAAAGAAATGATGTATTGCAAAAAAATAATAATACTGGTCACTTAGTTGAACAAACGGATACAAATTTGTTTGCAATTTAGTCATCACTAAGAGAGAGAAAAGTACTCTTGAATCAGGTTATATTTTAAATAATGTTTTAATATAGCTAGCATGTCTCAACAGAAAAAAAACCCTGATTGATGCATCAAATGTTAGTATCCAAGCTATATCTACCAGTTATCCTGGTACCTTTGATAACTAAATAAACTATTTACAAATTAATTGACTTATTTTAACAAGTATTTTATAAAATTCCTAGAGGAATTGAAAAGCACTTTACAAGTGCTTCATGCGATTTCATTTTCACAATACCATATCCTATTAAAATTAAAAACGACAAAGCAGTTTATAATTTGATTATAATTTTCATGCTTAGTTCAAGTTTTAGATTTGAAAATTGGTTGTATTAAACTATTAATGATTCAAACAAACATTGACAATTTCTATTTGATTGACGAGATCTTAATATGTCTTATGTTCTTTTGCAAATCATCGTGTTAAGGTAGCACTACAGTCTAACAATGATTTTTTGAAGATATTTTTTTTATCACATAATTTTGAAGTAAGAATTATTCTGCACAGTTTGTAAAAATCCCAAAGTCATTATCACATCTCAACAGGGAGTAAATTGATAATGAACTTATGCAAAAAAAAAGCACATGGTAATTAATCTAAATATATAGGCATTTGGGAGGGGCTAATATGTCAATCATCTGTTGATACTAGTGTCCAGCTGTTCATCCCTGACCACAAGATAAATATTGTAGTCTTATCTTATTGTTTTGCAACAAAAATAATATATATAACATGGAAGTGAACAAAGAGAAAGAAAAAATCTAAAAGGAAAAAATCTACAACATGGAAGTGAACAAAGAGAAAGAAAAAATCTAAAAGGAAAAAAAACTACAAAAAATGAAATAAAATTAATATGGTAAAGAGTGGGAAAGTATTTTTGAAAGCCTCTGACTGTCTGTATAAATATCTACTCTTTGGTCTTATTCATTTAAATACAGTTTTATGCATTTTAACTAATTTTCAGTTGATGTGTAATTTGTCAGTTCCATTTAATTAAAAAAAAAACATGTGGAAAGTGGATTTTCAAGAAGAGTGTTGTCTAACTCTTGATCTTTTGATGAACATGTTTTTTGATGCACACTTTTAATGTTCTAGCTTATTTCAGACAGTTTATTTCTTTTTTTTAAATTCAAATGAAAGTTATTCTTTATTTATAGAGAATAATGATGTTAAACATTGATTATATGCAGCTGGTCAATCTTGTTATTCTCTTATCTTAGACTGTCTGGAAAGAGGCGGAGCTTTGTCTATATTTAATTACTACATCACAGATGTTGGTCAAATCTCTGACGTCAAACTCCCGCCAAATGCCAAGTTAGTGTTGGACAGTTCACATATAATGCAAAATTTACAGCTTTAGAGCATCAAAGACACGAAGTGTGTGGTTCTATTGATATAGTAATGGTATCAGAACACTCCTGGGGTGTTCCCAGTGGAATTTTTGTATTTATATTGTCTTTATAGGGGTTCTAAGGGGGAAATTCAGTTTTTAGGTCATTTCTCAGAACAATTTTTCATGAGAATTGTAAGGAAAAAATGAAAAATAGAAACTTAATGATTACCCCCTTTGACCTGACTTTGATATATATGATTAAAGGGTGTATTTTCTACAATACTGTGTCCCAGTTTTTAGATAATTTGTTTCTAAATGAATTTATAGGTCTTCAAAGATGAAAGGTGAAATGAGGTTTGGAACCCAGCAGTTAAATTAATATATCTTCTTACTGGAGGAATATATCAAAAATCTAAGACATTTTCATCCAAGTTGGAAGACCACTTTTTGGGCAATGAATGAGCTATATTTTGAAATTAATCAAACAAAAAAATAAATTTATATATAGATTAAGAAAGAGTTATATTTCAGCTTTAGAATGAGTTAAAGATTTTAAAAATCCATTGAGTAGTTTTGTAGAAATTAATCTTTAAAGACTGTTGATTGGAGTCAGAAAATTTTGACTGTAGTGCTACCTTTAATGATCTGATATTCCCAAAAGCACTGCAACTCATTTACTCATGAACTATTTTGTTTTTTAAAATTATTCACAAATTTATGAAAAGTTATGTTAGCTACATTTGTAACAAGTTGATCTGAAAGAGACTTTTTGCCTAATTAAAAATTAATATATTCCTCCGTGAATAGATCATTTATTTTTGTACAGGGAATTATTACAAAAAGATCAAAATTAGTTGTCATGGTGTACTAAATACATGTCGGTTGAAATATAAAACGTTACGTCATAATATATTATATACAAGCTATTTTATCAACTGTAACAACTTCAAACGACAACATACATGTATGAATCTCGTCATTACTAGGTTCTCATCATAGATTTCAACATTTTATCAGTTCAATTAAATATGCCAATTTACTTTTATCTTTAAAATACATCGAATAACAAATTAAAAAAATCAAAATTCATTCAGTGCAAACCAAAGATGTAAAAGAAAGAGCCATTGTGTCAGAAGTATAACCGACTACATATACCATTTAAGTATTATAGAACATTCGCCTATTATCAAACGTAACTTTTTATATAATTACAGTGTTTTCTACTATTATCTACAATGGCACAAATCACCATCTAAGTCACAACGTTTTGAGGTCAACAGCTATCTGTGAATAAACTCATAATAGATACCAGGTTTGATATTTCGTTTTCGCGCCAGATGCACGTTTCGTCCTCAAATGACTTAGCAGTGACGGTCGAATAAATCACTATTTTTTTGTTTATTTCATAGACATACAATCGCTATCAAATGTTGCTTTGTTAGAGGGGGCGACTCAGTTTATTCCTCTATCAATAAACTTTAATGTGGTGTATAAGTTTTGCCTTGATTAGGGACTGAAGGGTTCCAGCAGTCCATTCCATTATTCAAATAAGCTATAATGTTCACACGTATTTCGATATTTAAATCCTTCGTTACTCCTCTAATATTCGTTGCGGAACATATTGACTATAAACATGTTGTTCCTCTTGTAATAACCGTTCGAAGAAGGTATAAGGTATACCTATAATTAGGGACTAAAGGGTGGCAGCAGTCCATTTCATTATTCAAAATATCCATTTCATTATTCAAAATTGGCTGTTTCTTAATTTTCACACGTATTTTGGCATTTAGGTCCTCCGTAACCCCTCTAATGGTCATTCCGGTACATATCGTTTATACTCAGTTTATTCCTCAATCAATAAGCTTTAATTAAGTGTATAGATTTTGTCTTTATTAGGGACTGAAGGGTTGCAGCAGTCCATTCCATTATTCAAAAAAGCTATTTCTTAATGTTCAAGCGTATTTCGATATTTAGGTCCTTCGTTACTCCTCTAGTAGGCGTTGCGAAACATGTTGACTATATACCTTTAGTTCCTCATGTTATAAGCTTTGGAATGAGGTACATCTATAATTAGGGGCTAAAGGGTCGCAGCAGTCCATTCCATTATTCAAAATATCCATTTCATTATACAAAATTGGCTATTTCTTAATTTTCACGCGTAGTTTGGCATTTAGATCCTCCGTAACCCTTGTAATGGTCATTGCGGCACATATCGTTTATACTCAGTTTATTTTTCTATCAATAAGCTTTAATTTGGTGTATTAAGTGTGCCTTGATAAGGGATTGAAAGGTTCCAGCAGTTCATTCCTTTATTAAAAATAAGCTATTTCTCAATGTTCACGCGTATTTCGATATTTTAATCCTTCGTTACTCATCTAATATACGTTGCGGAACATATTGACTATATACATTTCGTTCCTCTAGTAATAAGCTTTCGAATGAGGTATAAGGTATATCTATACTTAGGGGTTAAGGGATAGCAGCAGTCCATTCCATTATTCAAAATATCCATGTCATTATTCAAAATTGGCTATTTCTTAATTTTCAGGCGTATTTTGGCATTTAGGTAATTTAGTGTATAGATTTTGCATTGATTAGGGACTGAAGGGTTGCAGCAGTCCATAATCCATTATTCAAAATAAGCTATTTCTTAATGTTCAAGCGTATTTCGATATTTAAATCCTTCGTTACGCCTCTATCATTTGTTGCGGAACATATTGACTATATACATTTTGTTCCTCTCGTAATAAGCTTTCAAAGTAGGTATAAGGTATACCTATAATAAGGGACAAAAGGGTCACAGCAGTCCATTCCATTTTTCAAAATATCCTTTCATTATTCAAAATAAGCTATTTTTCAATGTTCACGCGTATTTCGATATTTTAATCCTGCGTTACTCATCTAATATACGTTACAGAACATATTGACTATATACATTTTGTTCCTCTCATAATAAGCTTTCGAATGATGTATAAGGTATATCTATACTAAGGGGTTAAGGGGTCTCAGCAGTCCACTCCATTATTCAAAATATCCATTTCATTATTCAAAATTGGCTATTTCTTAATTTTCACGCGTAATTTGGCATTTAGGTCCGTTGTTACCCCTCTAATGGTCATTGCGGCACATTTCGTTTCTACTCAGTTTATTCCTCTATTAATAAGCTTTAATTTGTTGTATAAGTTTTCCCTTGATTAGGGACTGAAGAGTTCCAGCAGTTCATTCCATTATTCAAATAAGCTATAATATTCACGCGTATTTCGATATTTAAATCCTTCGTTACTCCTCTAATACTCGTTGCGGAACACATTGACTATATACATTTTGTTCCTCTCGTATTAAGCTTTCGAAGTAAATATAAGGTATACCTATAATTAGGGACTAAAGGGTCGCAGCAGTGCATTCCATTATTCAAAATATCCATTTCATTATTCAAAATTGACTATTTCTTAATTTTCACGGGTATTTTGGCATTTAGGTCCTCCGTAACCCCTCTAATGGTCATTGTGGTACAGATCGTTTATATTCATTTTATTCCACAATCAATAAGCTTAAATTTGGTGTATAGATTTTGTCTTGATTAGGGACTGAAGGGTTGCAGCAGTCCATTCCATTATTCAAAATAAGCTATTTCTTAATGTTCAGGCGTATTTCGATATTTAGGTCCTTCGTTACTCCTCTTATATGCGTTGCGAAACATGGTGACTATATACCTTTTGTTCCTCGTGTAATAAGCTTTGGTATATCTATAATTGGGGGCTAAAGGGTCGCAGCAGTCCATTCCATTATTCAAAATATCTATTTCATTATTCAAAATTGGCTATTTCTTAATTTTCACGCGTATTTTTGCATTTAGGTCCTCCGTAGCCCTCTAATGGTCATTGAGGCACAATTCACTTGTTTTGTCTATTATTTATTAAAGGATGAAGAATGGGCAAAGGTCTAGTGAAAATTAAAAAAGAAAGACCACGTAGAGTATTCCAATTTTGAAAAAAAATATGTTTTGGTATTCAGGTCGTCCATACATTTAACCAAGGAATTATTTCTGTTAAAAATAGTTAGGAAATCCCACTAGTATCTCCGAAACTAGGAACTAGATAAATATATCAAATTAAAGTTTACACAGTGTTTTTATTAATTTTTTTCTGATATTAATTTGAATATTTATTAGATAACACCAAAAAGACGAATTAAGATATACAGAATATAGCTAAAGTCATTTTTTTAATTTTGTATTTCATTATTCACCGCTTCAAGTTGAATAATGAAACATAAACTATTTCATTATTCATTTTTTAAACATTGAATAGTGAATAATGAATTTGAATAATGAAATAATTCATTAATTTAAATATTGAATTTTGAATAATGAACATTGAAAAATGGACGTACTTCAGCCCGGTATATAACTGCTGGTTCATAGAAAACAGTTTACATAGATCGGCTCATAATTTAATGATTGATTCTTTGCTTCCTAAATTTTGTTTATTTCCTTATCATTTTTCTTATTGAACATCTTATCTATCAATATCAATTTTTAACTATTACATTACAAAATAAACCTGATTTGCTATCAACTGATTCGGACTTTCGATTTAAGAATTATGGGCAATGATTGTCCGCGTGATAAATGATATGTGTGATAGCTAAGGTAGCACTCCACAGTTAGAAAATAAAATTAAAAATGAGCCACAAAATGTTTTATCATCTCCTATTCCTGGATTTCTAATACATTAACCTAACTGTTTGTGTTGTACATGTGCATATGTATGTAATCAGTATATTCCATAGATTTGATTTTCAAAAGTTAAAAGATAAAATTAATTCCTTTTATGTGTATCCATGGCAACATTCTGTATTTATTTACCATAAAATATTGCAAAAAGGGGGGTAGACATGTCAAATATCCCCCCAAAATTTGGATCTAACTAGAATTTCAATGACTTTGAGTGATACCATTTTAGAAACTGTTTTCATAAATCTTACTAATGATCAAATAAAAAATGGGTGTCTTTGGCCTCATTTTTTCAAAAAATCCAATCACAAAGTTCGTGCGATAAAAAGTTGGAAAAAAACATTACAATAATTGCCGGACCAATGTATGGTAGGGACATGCAAATACGGGCTGTCATACAGTAAACAGCCTATATTACATACATAACATAATCTTGATGTTCATATAAACCCAATACAAAGGCTATTTTGATGCTCAGCTATCCAAAAATGAATTTTGTTGCACACTAGCGCTCATATTTGAAAAATCCACAGGGGCCAAAATGCGAAACTACACACCTAACTGTGGAGTGCTACCTAATCTGACCAAAAAAATGTGATTGTATGGGGAGCCTCAGCTGTCATATATTAGAGATCTACATAACGTTATGCTGAAGGTTCTATTATAAAGTATGGAAAGCCTCAGCTGTCATATATTAGAGATTTTATGCTATATTACTATAATGTCACGATAAGCTAACCATACAATATGCTCACTGAAAACAACACGACGTAAAGTTGAAAGTACGTGTTGTTGAGCTAGGATTGCACGATGTATTATCATTACAATGTCACGATAAGCTAACCATACAATATGTTCACTAGAAATTACACGACGTAAAATTGAAAGAACTTGTTGTGGAGCTAGGATTGCACAATGTTATATCCCTAAAATGTCACGATAGGCTTACCATACAAAATGCTCACTAGAAATAAAACGATGTACAGTTGAAAGAACTTGGTGTTGAGCTATGATTGCACAATGTTATATCATTATTATGTCATGATAAGCTTATTATACAATATGCTAACTAGAAATTACACGACGTAAAGTTGAAAGAACTTGGTGTTGAGCTTCGATTGCACAATGTTATATCACTATAATGTAACGATAGGCTTACCACACAATATGCTCACTAGAAATTATACGACGTACAGTTAAAAGCACATGTTGTTGAGCTAGGATTGCACAATGTTATGTCACTATAATGTCACGATAGGCTTACCACACAATATGCTCACTAGAAATTACACGACGTAAAGTTGAAAGTACGTGTTGTTGAGCTAGGATTGCACAATGTTATATCATTATTATGTCATGATAAGCTAACCATACAATATGCTCACTAGAAATTACACGACGTAAAGTTGAAAGTACGTGTTGTTGAGCTAGGATTGCACAATGTTATATCACTATAATGTCACGATAGGCTTTCCACACAATATGCTCACTAGAAATTACACGACGTACAGTTGAAAGTACGTGTTGTTGAGCTAGGAATGCTATGGCATGGTATTGGTTGCAAAAATTCGATATTTTTCATTTCAATGCAATATTTTAAATTTAATTGATATATTTCTTCATTTAAATGCAATATTTTTACATTTGAATGGTATATTTTTTCATTTAGATGCAATATTTTTCATTTAAATAGTAAAATTTTTCATTTAAATGGTAAAATTTTTCATTTAAATGGTATCTTTTTATTTAGATGCAATATTTTTTATTCAAATGGTATAATTTTCATTCTAATGAAATATTTTTCATTCAATTGGTATAAAAAATCATTTGCATGCAATATTTTTTATTCAATTGGTTTAATAGTTTTTTTTATTTATATGCAATAGTTGCATCATGGGAAATTCTTTGACGCCTATTAAAGGTCAAACTTGCAACAACGTTTGTGATTGGTCGGTATTTATTTGGATTTTCTCCCCTTTCTTTCTAAACTTGAGTGACCAAGAATTAAAAGACGCGTCAGTCTCAGAATATCGCCCATCGAACTAAAATTTGGAGTTCGTGCAATTAATCCCAATAATGGCCAGGCAGAGCAAAAAATGCGAGTGACAAGTAATAATAATTAATTTGACACACAACTTGCTCATGGATAGAAACAGATGCCTGCGTGCATTGCAAAAACATCTCCAATAAAAACCCTTTCTGAAGAAACTCCCCTACAGTCTTCACATTGAAATAAAAAAAAATATATATACATAGCTAGTCCCCCCTCCCCCTCTAAGTCCAGATATATGTTATCATGACGTTCTTTTGTGCTACATGTATATTATTTTTTTTACGTTTCTTGATCCTCAGAGACGTTGCAGGTGGACAAACATGAAAAAAGAATAAAAAGTCTTCCAGGGCCTTATAATTATTTGAACTAAGCCACCTCTTTCTTGCTACATGAAGAAACAAAATAACCTAATTACAACAGCAGAACCAGAGACCCCTTGACAAGGAGAGCCATAAGCTGTTATACTCCGGAACTAGTTCTTTAATAAAGACAATTCAGGATAAATTTGAACCAGTTGCTAACCCATGTTACAACAATAGTCCTATGACATAGGACTTCACTGTATGAAGCGTGAACTTCATATTTAGTACTATCTATAATATGTAGTCATGTAGTATGTCGCAAATCATTTTACATTTAGGATTTGTTGCTGAGCTTTTTTTACTGTTCTCATCTCCGAATCCCTTAAATAGACTTTTTTCAAGCTCCACTGTAGTTCAATAATAACTATATGTCATTGCTTAAATAAGTATGCAGGCGGCATATTTCAAAACATATTTTATCTTCAGGACTTTTAAATGATTTACTTTCCAATACTGCATTTGGAAAGGAAGGGGTATACAAGTTTATTTTGTGATACAGTATATAATATAATTAGGTATCCAACAAATTATATGATTGTACGTTTAGCTATTATCTAGACCCGTACAAAATGTATATATTAAGACACACATAGCAGGGGCGGATAAAAAACCTCGGTGTCTTAGGGGGGAGGGTGGGTTAAAATTAAGATATTTGTATAGAGATGTATATATGCGAGTATTTGCAGCAATGGTTATGGTGTGTGTGTGTGTGTAGGGAGGGTTTCAGATCAAAGATCGTTTCTATAATTCTATATTTTTAGTTTTTACCATTTCACTCTATTCTTTATCCTTTGATCTCTATTATATTTGTCCTAAACATGCGTGACATATTTGCCACTGGACATAATGCAACCAAAAATCAATCAACTTATTCTGTATATTTCATCATTTCTTTGTTATGTTATCTATAGGTTTGATCCCGCCCCTTATCTATTTTTTGTTTATATATTTGATAATGCCATTTTTTTTTGGAAAAAAAGGTAGGGGCAAGGGGTTTTTAAAAACATATTAATGTTTTGTTTTTTTTTTTTTTTTTTTCCGAAGTGAGCCATGAGAAGTCTATTTCTGTTTGTTTTGCATTTGGATAATCTTCTGGCTATCTTTTACCTCTTCTTTTTTGGTAGGTTATTAAGACGGTAGAGGCACATAACAAACATGACGTCGTTTAGTCTAAATGAAATTATTAATTTATGAATGCAGATATATAAGAATGTGGGCTGTTTATAAACGTTTTTAGTGGAAGAAGACGTCAAGTCTTCTGAAGACTTAAGGGGCTGACCATTGGCATTGAGTCTCCGTATGCCGCATTCATTTCGTGTATTACAATTTCAAAACAACTTAGATTCCTGACACCGATTTTTACACATGATTAGGCATCTGAATCATTTAATTTGTAAATTATGATTGTAAAACAATCACTATCGTAAATATGACCCTTTTATTTATGTAAATTATTAGATTTCATCTCATCCACATGAACGTTATTTGTTTACTTGTAACAGGATGTTGTAACTGTAGATATTTGTATTACGCATGCGTGAATTTGGTATCGGGACAACTCGCCCTGTTTACAAGTTCGCCCTTGAAGTTACGAATTTGCAATCCTGCAGACAAGAAGATTTTGTTTTTATATAAATAAAAAGGATATATAAAGTGTTGTCTTTATTCATGGTTTTCCTTTGTCATGTGAATTAGATGCCCTTCGTAACATACATGTGAACCTCCCGTTTAGGAGAAAAAACTCCCTTGTATGAAATTTTTCAGACGCCATATTTGATCATTTCTTACTACTGTACGGGTGTAATTGACACCTGTGGTAAATTTTACCTGAACATCAAAGAAGATGTATAATTATATGGCTTCACTTGACAGCTTGGGTGTCAAACATACTGATACAGTACTTGCAACCTTAGGCGTTACTGTTTGACGTGAACTTGACTGATCGGTGAATGATCGGTGACGGATGTTTGACTGATCGATGAGTGATCGGTGATCGGTGACCCATAGGATCCGTCAGATAAGTCAAATAACCTATGTGAGAGTTACCCTGACAACTGTCACCGATCGATCAGTAAATTAAATTTATGCACGGATCGGACTGATACGTATATATTTAAAATTCTTATGTAAACCGAACTCGACAGTGTTAACAAACGATGAACGCGGACCTCTACGAAGACACCTTAATTTACACGTTAATTTGTAATAAAATTAGTTGCAATAAAAAAGTGAAAATAGTATAACAGAATAAGATGCTTAGAGCGTTAAATTGTTTGTGTTGATTAATAGTATTGTATTAAATATTGTTAACATCAGAGAGTTAACTGAATAACATAAAATTATTCCTACGAAAATGGTTATTAATAATATTAAAGTTTTGTTCGCATTGTTAAGAATTACCAAAATTATTCTTCTTTTTATAAAAAATGATACTATTTTATTTAAAATCAGTTAATTTTACCATCTTGAGACAAGTCTCCTAATCAAACTTGATATATAATGTGAATTAAAATACTTAAAAACTTTTATTTGTGTGGAATAAGAATGCAGTTATTGATTTATTTTGATAAAAATTATTAACCGTCATATGATTTGAGTTCTTTTTGTACATCAAGATTGGCTGTTCTTCATAAAATGTGCTTACTGTAAGGAAAAAGATACTAAATTTTTGTACGCGTTTCTAAAATGCAAGTATTTCTTCATTTTACTGAAAATTATTGACCGCCATTAAATTTTTGTACTTTTTATAGTTTAGAATAGTTTTTTTTCATAAAATTAAAAGAATATCAGAAAAATCATACTAAAATTTGGTTCGCATTGTTTAAAATAACCAAAATTATTCTTCTTTTTATCAAAAATGATACTATTTTATTTCAAATCAGTTATTTTGACCATCTTGAGACAAGTCTTTTAATTAGACTTGAGATATAATGAGACTTAAAATACTTAAACTTTTATTTTTGTGGAATAAGAATGCAGTTATTGATTTATTTTGATACAAATTATTAATTCTCATATGATTTCAGTACTTTTTGTACATCAAGATAGGCTGTTCTTCATAAAATATGCTTACTTTAAGGAAAAAGATACTAAATTTTTGTACGCGTTGCTTAAAATGCAAATATTTCTTCATTTTACTGAAAATTATTGACCGCCATTAAATTTTTGTACTTTTTATAGTTTAGAATAGTTTTTTTCATAAAATTAAAAGGATATCAGAAAAATCATACTGAAATTTTATTCGCATTGTATAACATAACCAAAATTATTCTTCTTTTTATCAAAAATGATACTATTTTATTTCAAATCAGTTATTTTTACCATCTTGAGACAAGTCTTCTAATTAAAATTAAGATATAATGAGAATTAAAATACTTAAACTTTTATTTTTGTGGAATAAGAATGCAGTTATTGATTTATTTTGATACAAATTATTAATTGTCATATGATTTCAGTACTTTTTGTACATCAAGACTAGCTGTTCTTCATAAAATATACTTACTTTAAGGAAAAAGATACTAAATTTTTGTACACGTTGCTAAAAATGCAAATATTTCTTCATTTTACTGAAAATTATTGACCGCCAAAAAATTTTTGTACTTTTTATAGTTTAGAATAGTTTTTTTCATAAAATTAAAAGGATATCAGAAAAAGCATACTGAAATTTTATTCGCATTGTTTAATATAACCAAAATTCTTCTTCTTTTTATCAAAAATGATACTATTCTATTTGAAATCAGTTATTTTGACCATCTTGAGACAAGTCTTTTAATTAGACTTGAGATATAATGAGACTTAAAATACTAAAACTTTTATTTTTGTGGAATAAGAATGCAGTTATTGATTTATTTTGATAAAAATTATTAACCGTCATATGATTTGAGTTCTTTTTGTACATCAAGATTGGCTGTTCTTCATAAAATATGCTTACTTTAAGGAAAAAGATACTAAATTTTTGTACGCGTTGCTTAAAATGCAAATATTTCTTCATTTTACTGAAAATTATTGACCGCCATTAAATTTTTGTACTTTTTATAGTTTAGAATAGTTTTTTTCATAAAATTAAAAGGATATCAGAAAAAGCATACTGAAATTTTATTCGCATTGTTTAAAATAACCAAAATTATTCTTCTTTTTATCAAAAATGATACTATTTTATTTCAAATCAGTTATTTTGACCATCTTGAGACAAGTCTTTTAATTAGACTTGAGATATAATGAGACTTAAAATATTTAAACTTTTATTTTTGTGGAATAAGAATGCAGTTATTGATTTATTTTGATACAAATTATTAATTGTCATATGATTTCAGTACTTTTTGTACATCAAGACTAGCTGTTCTTCATAAAATATACTTACTTTAAGGAAAAAGATACTAAATTTTTGTACACGTTGCTTAAAATGCAAATATTTCTTCATTTTACTGAAAATTATTGACCGCCAAAAATTTTTTGTACTTTTTATAGTTTAGAATAGTTTTTTTCATAAAATTAAAAGGATATCAGAAAAAGCATACTGAAATTTTATTCGCATTGTTTAAAATAACCAAAATTCTTCTTTTTATCAAAAATGATACTATTTTATTTGAAATCAGTTATTTTGACCATCTTGAGACAAGTCTTCTAATTAAAATTAAGATATAATGAGAATTAAAATACTTAAACTTTTATTTTTGTGGAATAAGAATGCAGTTATTGATTTATTTTGATACAAATTATTAATTGTCATATGATTTCAGTACTTTTTGTACATCAAGACTAGCTGTTCTTCATAAAATATACTTACTTTAAGGAAAAAGATACTAAATTTTTGTACACGTTGCTAAAAATGCAAATATTTCTTCATTTTACTGAAAATTATTGACCGCCAAAAAATTTTTGTACTTTTTATAGTTTAGAATAGTTTTTTTCATAAAATTAAAAGGATATCAGAAAAAGCATACTGAAATTTTATTCGCATTGTTTAATATAACCAAAATTCTTCTTCTTTTTATCAAAAATGATACTATTCTATTTGAAATCAGTTATTTTGACCATCTTGAGACAAGTCTTTTAATTAGACTTGAGATATAATGAGACTTAAAATACTAAAACTTTTATTTTTGTGGAATAAGAATGCAGTTATTGATTTATTTTGATAAAAATTATTAACCGTCATATGATTTGAGTTCTTTTTGTACATCAAGATTGGCTGTTCTTCATAAAATATGCTTACTTTAAGGAAAAAGATACTAAATTTTTGTACGCGTTGCTTAAAATGCAAATATTTCTTCATTTTACTGAAAATTATTGACCGCCATTAAATTTTTGTACTTTTTATAGTTTAGAATAGTTTTTTTCATAAAATTAAAAGGATATCAGAAAAAGCATACTGAAATTTTATTCGCATTGTTTAAAATAACCAAAATTATTCTTCTTTTTATCAAAAATGATACTATTTTATTTCAAATCAGTTATTTTGACCATCTTGAGACAAGTCTTTTAATTAGACTTGAGATATAATGAGACTTAAAATATTTAAACTTTTATTTTTGTGGAATAAGAATGCAGTTATTGATTTATTTTGATACAAATTATTAATTGTCATATGATTTCAGTACTTTTTGTACATCAAGACTAGCTGTTCTTCATAAAATATACTTACTTTAAGGAAAAAGATACTAAATTTTTGTACACGTTGCTTAAAATGCAAATATTTCTTCATTTTACTGAAAATTATTGACCGCCAAAAATTTTTTGTACTTTTTATAGTTTAGAATAGTTTTTTTCATAAAATTAAAAGGATATCAGAAAAAGCATACTGAAATTTTATTCGCATTGTTTAAAATAACCAAAATTCTTCTTTTTATCAAAAATGATACTATTCTATTTGAAATCAGTTATTTTGACCATCTTGAGACAAGTCTTTTAATTAGACTTGAGATATAATGAGACTTAAAATACTAAAACTTTTATTTTTGTGGAATAAGAATGCAGTTATTGATTTATTTTGATAAAAATTATTAACCGTCATATGATTTGAGTTCTTTTTGTACATCAAGATTGGCTGTTCTTCATAAAATATGCTTACTTTAAGGAAAAAGATACTAAATTTTTGTACGCGTTTCTAAAATGCAAATATTTCTTCATTTTACTGAAAATTATTGACCGCCATTAAATTTTTGTACTTTTTATAGTTTAGAATAGTTTTTTTTTATAAAATTAAAAGAATATCAGAAAAATCATACTAAAATTTGGTTCGCATTGTTTAAAATAACCAAAATTATTCTTCTTTTTATCAAAAATTATACTATTTTATTTCAAATCAGTTATTTTTACCATCTTGAGAAAAGTATTCTAATCAGAATTGAGATATAATGAGAATTAAAATACTTAAACTTTTATTTTTGTGGAATAAGAATGCAGTTATTGATTTATTTTGATACAAATTATTAATTGTCATATGATTTCAGTACTTTTTGTACATCAAGACTAGCTGTTCTTCATAAAATATACTTACTTTAAGGAAAAAGATACTAAATTTTTGTACGCGTTGCTTAAAATAATTAAAATGCAAATATTTCTTCATTTTACTGAAAATTATTGACCGCCATTAAATTTTTGTACTTTTTATAGTTTAGAATAGTTTTTTTCATAAAATTAAAAGGATATCAGAAAAATCATACTGAAATTTTATTCGCATTGTTTAACATAACCAAAATTATTATTCTTTTTATCAAAAATGATACTATTTTATTTCAAATCAGTTATTTTTACCATCTTGAGACAAGTCTTCTAATTAAAATTAAGATATAATGAGAATTAAAATACTTAAACTTTTATTTTTGTGGAATAAGAATGCAGTTATTGATTTATTTTGATACAAATTATTAATTGTCATATGATTTCAGTACTTTTTGTACATCAAGACTAGCTGTTCTTCATAAAATATACTTACTTTAAGGAAAAAGATACTAAATTTTTGTACACGTTGCTTAAAATGCAAATATTTCTTCATTTTACTGAAAATTATTGACCGCCAAAAAATTTTTGTACTTTTTATAGTTTAGAATAGTTTTTTCCATAAAATTAAAAGGATATCAGAAAAAGCATACTGAAATTTTATTCGCATTGTTTAAAATAACCAAAATTCTTCTTCTTTTTATCAAAAATGATACTATTCTATTTGAAATCAGTTATTTTGACCATCTTGAGACAAGTCTTTTAATTAGACTTGAGATATAATGAGACTTAAAATACTTAAACTTTTATTTTTGTGGAATAAGAATGCAGTTATTGATTTATTTTGATAAAAATTATTAACCGTCATATGATTTGAGTTCTTTTTGTACATCAAGATTGGCTGTTCTTCATAAAATATGCTTACTTTAAGGAAAAAGATACTAAATTTTTGTACGCGTTTCTAAAATGCAAATATTTCTTCATTTTACTGAAAATTATTGACCGCCATTAAATTTTTGTACTTTTATAGTTTAGAATAGTTTTTTTTTATAAAATTAAAAGAATATGAGAAAAATCATACTAAAATTTGGTTCGCATTGTTTAAAATAACCAAAATTATTCTTCTTTTTATCAAAAATTATACTATTTTATTTCAAATCAGTTATTTTTACCATCTTGAGAAAAGTATTCTAATCAGAATTGAGATATAATGAGAATTAAAATACTTAAACTTTTATTTTTGTGGAATAAGAATGCAGTTATTGATTTATTTTGATACAAATTATTAATCCTCATATGATTTCAGTACTTTTTGTACATCAATATAGGCTGTTCTTCATAAAATATGCTTACTTTAAGGAAAAAGATACTAAATTTTTGTACACGTTGCTTAAAATGCAAATATTTCTTCATTTTACTGAAAATTATTGACCCCCAAAAAATTTTTGTACTTTTTATAGTTTAGAATAGTTTTTTTCATAAAATTAAAAGGATATCAGAAAAAGCATACTGAAATTTTATTCGCATTGTTTAAAATAACCAAAATTCTTCTTTTTATCAAAAATGATACTATTCTATTTGAAATCAGTTATTTTGACCATCTTGAGACAAGTCTTTTAATTAGACTTGAGATATAATGAGACTTAAAATACTAAAACTTTTATTTTTGTGGAATAAGAATGCAGTTATTGATTTATTTTGATAAAAATTATTAACCGTCATATGATTTGAGTTCTTTTTGTACATCAAGATTGGCTGTTCTTCATAAAATATGCTTACTTTAAGGAAAAAGATACTAAATTTTTGTACGCGTTTCTAAAATGCAAATATTTCTTCATTTTACTGAAAATTATTGACCGCCATTAAATTTTTGTACTTTTTATAGTTTAGAATAGTTTTTTTTTATAAAATTAAAAGAATATCAGAAAAATCATACTAAAATTTGGTTCGCATTGTTTAAAATAACCAAAATTATTCTTCTTTTTATCAAAAATTATACTATTTTATTTCAAATCAGTTATTTTTACCATCTTGAGAAAAGTATTCTAATAAGAATTGAGATATAATGAGAATTAAAATACTTAAACTTTTATTTTTGTGGAATAAGAATGCAGTTATTGATTTATTTTGATACAAATTATTAATTCTCATATGATTTCAGTACTTTTTGTACATCAAGATAGGCTGTTCTTCATAAAATATGCTTACTTTAAGGAAAAAGATACTAAATTTTTGTACGCGTTGCTTAAAATGCAAATATTTCTTCATTTTACTGAAAATTATTGACCGCCATTAAATTTTTGTACTTTTTATAGTTTAGAATAGTTTTTTTCATAAAATTAAAAGGATATCAGAAAAATCATACTGAAATTTTATTCGCATTGTATAACATAACCAAAATTATTCTTCTTTTTATCAAAAATGATACTATTTTATTTCAAATCAGTTATTTTTACCATCTTGAGACAAGTCTTCTAATTAAAATTAAGATATAATGAGAATTAAAATACTTAAACTTTTATTTTTGTGGAATAAGAATGCAGTTATTGATTTATTTTGATACAAATTATTAATTGTCATATGATTTCAGTACTTTTTGTACATCAAGACTAGCTGTTCTTCATAAAATATACTTACTTTAAGGAAAAAGATACTAAATTTTTGTACACGTTGCTAAAAATGCAAATATTTCTTCATTTTACTGAAAATTATTGACCGCCAAAAAATTTTTGTACTTTTTATAGTTTAGAATAGTTTTTTTCATAAAATTAAAAGGATATCAGAAAAAGCATACTGAAATTTTATTCGCATTGTTTAATATAACCAAAATTCTTCTTCTTTTTATCAAAAATGATACTATTCTATTTGAAATCAGTTATTTTGACCATCTTGAGACAAGTCTTTTAATTAGACTTGAGATATAATGAGACTTAAAATACTAAAACTTTTATTTTTGTGGAATAAGAATGCAGTTATTGATTTATTTTGATAAAAATTATTAACCGTCATATGATTTGAGTTCTTTTTGTACATCAAGATTGGCTGTTCTTCATAAAATATGCTTACTTTAAGGAAAAAGATACTAAATTTTTGTACGCGTTGCTTAAAATGCAAATATTTCTTCATTTTACTGAAAATTATTGACCGCCATTAAATTTTTGTACTTTTTATAGTTTAGAATAGTTTTTTTCATAAAATTAAAAGGATACATGTATCAGAAAAATCATACTGAAATTTTATTCGCATTGTTTAACATAACCAAAATTATTCTTCTTTTTATCAAAAATGATACTATTTTATTTCAAATCAGTTATTTTTACCATCTTGAGACAAGTCTTCTAATTAAAATTAAAATATAATGAGAATTAAAATATTTAAACTTTTATTTTTGTGGAATAAGAATGCAGTTATTGATTTATTTTGATACAAATTATTAATTGTCATATGATTTCAGTACTTTTTGTACATCAAGACTAGCTGTTCTTCATAAAATATACTTACTTTAAGGAAAAAGATACTAAATTTTTGTACACGTTGCTTAAAATGCAAATATTTCTTCATTTTACTGAAAATTATTGACCGCCAAAAATTTTTTGTACTTTTTATAGTTTAGAATAGTTTTTTTCATAAAATTAAAAGGATATCAGAAAAAGCATACTGAAATTTTATTCGCATTGTTTAAAATAACCAAAATTCTTCTTTTTATCAAAAATGATACTATTCTATTTGAAATCAGTTATTTTGACCATCTTGAGACAAGTCTTTTAATTAGACTTGAGATATAATGAGACTTAAAATACTAAAACTTTTATTTTTGTGGAATAAGAATGCAGTTATTGATTTATTTTGATAAAAATTATTAACCGTCATATGATTTGAGTTCTTTTTGTACATCAAGATTGGCTGTTCTTCATAAAATATGCTTACTTTAAGGAAAAAGATACTAAATTTTTGTACGCGTTTCTAAAATGCAAATATTTCTTCATTTTACTGAAAATTATTGACCGCCATTAAATTTTTGTACTTTTTATACTTTAGAATAGTTTTTTTTTATAAAATTAAAAGAATATCAGAAAAATCATACTAAAATTTGGTTCGCATTGTTTAAAATAACCAAAATTATTCTTCTTTTTATCAAAAATTATACTATTTTATTTCAAATCAGTTATTTTTACCATCTTGAGAAAAGTATTCTAATCAGAATTGAGATATAATGAGAATTAAAATACTTAAACTTTTATTTTTGTGGAATAAGAATGCAGTTATTGATTTATTTTGATACAAATTATTAATTGTCATATGATTTCAGTACTTTTTGTACATCAAGACTAGCTGTTCTTCATAAAATATACTTACTTTAAGGAAAAAGATACTAAATTTTTGTACGCGTTGCTTAAAATAATTAAAATGCAAATATTTCTTCATTTTACTGAAAATTATTGACCGCCATTAAATTTTTGTACTTTTTATAGTTTAGAATAGTTTTTTTCATAAAATTAAAAGGATATCAGAAAAATCATACTGAAATTTTATTCGCATTGTTTAACATAACCAAAATTATTATTCTTTTTATCAAAAATGATACTATTTTATTTCAAATCAGTTATTTTTACCATCTTGAGACAAGTCTTCTAATTAAAATTAAGATATAATGAGAATTAAAATACTTAAACTTTTATTTTTGTGGAATAAGAATGCAGTTATTGATTTATTTTGATACAAATTATTAATTGTCATATGATTTCAGTACTTTTTGTACATCAAGACTAGCTGTTCTTCATAAAATATACTTACTTTAAGGAAAAAGATACTAAATTTTTGTACACGTTGCTTAAAATGCAAATATTTCTTCATTTTACTGAAAATTATTGACCGCCAAAAAATTTTTGTACTTTTTATAGTTTAGAATAGTTTTTTCCATAAAATTAAAAGGATATCAGAAAAAGCATACTGAAATTTTATTCGCATTGTTTAAAATAACCAAAATTCTTCTTCTTTTTATCAAAAATGATACTATTCTATTTGAAATCAGTTATTTTGACCATCTTGAGACAAGTCTTTTAATTAGACTTGAGATATAATGAGACTTAAAATACTTAAACTTTTATTTTTGTGGAATAAGAATGCAGTTATTGATTTATTTTGATAAAAATTATTAACCGTCATATGATTTGAGTTCTTTTTGTACATCAAGATTGGCTGTTCTTCATAAAATATGCTTACTTTAAGGAAAAAGATACTAAATTTTTGTACGCGTTTCTAAAATGCAAATATTTCTTCATTTTACTGAAAATTATTGACCGCCATTAAATTTTTGTACTTTTATAGTTTAGAATAGTTTTTTTTTATAAAATTAAAAGAATATGAGAAAAATCATACTAAAATTTTGTTCGCATTGTTTAAAATAACCAAAATTATTCTTCTTTTTATCAAAAATTATACTATTTTATTTCAAATCAGTTATTTTTACCATCTTGAGAAAAGTATTCTAATCAGAATTGAGATATAATGAGAATTAAAATACTTAAACTTTTATTTTTGTGGAATAAGAATGCAGTTATTGATTTATTTTGATACAAATTATTAATCCTCATATGATTTCAGTACTTTTTGTACATCAATATAGGCTGTTCTTCATAAAATATGCTTACTTTAAGGAAAAAGATACTAAATTTTTGTACACGTTGCTTAAAATGCAAATATTTCTTCATTTTACTGAAAATTATTGACCCCCAAAAAATTTTTGTACTTTTTATAGTTTAGAATAGTTTTTTTCATAAAATTAAAAGGATATCAGAAAAAGCATACTGAAATTTTATTCGCATTGTTTAAAATAACCAAAATTATTCTTCTTTTTATCAAAAATGATACTATTTTATTTCAAATCAGTTATTTTTACCATCTTGAGACAAGTCTTCTAATTAAAATTAAGATATAATGAGAATTAAAATACTTAAACTTTTATTTTTGTGGAATAAGAATGCAGTTATTGATTTATTTTGATACAAATTATTAATTGTCATATGATTTCAGTACTTTTTGTACATCAAGATTAGCTGTTCTTCATAAAATATTCTTACTTTAAGGAAAAAGATACTAAATTTTTGTACACGTTGCTTAAAATGCAAATATTTCTTCATTTTACTGAAAATTATTGACCGCCAAAAAATTTTTGTACTTTTTATAGTTTAGAATAGTTTTTTTCATAAAATTAAAAGGATATCAGAAAAAGCATACTGAAATTTTATTCTCATTGTTTAAAATAACCAAAATTCTTCTTCTTTTTATCAAAAATGATACTATTCTATTTGAAATCAGTTATTTTGACTATCTTGAGACAAGTCTTTTAATTAGACTTGAGATATAATGAGACTTAAAATACTTAAACTTTTATTTTTGTGGAATAAGAATGCAGTTATTGATTTATTTTGATACAAATTATTAATTGTCATATGATTTCAGTACTTTTTGTACATCAAGACTAGCTGTTCTTCATAAAATATACTTACTTTAAGGAAAAAGATACTAAATTTTTGTACACGTTGCTTAAAATGCAAATATTTCTTCATTTTACTGAAAATTATTGACCGCCAAAAAATTTTTGTACTTTTTATAGTTTAGAATAGTTTTTTCCATAAAATTAAAAGGATATCAGAAAAAGCATACTGAAATTTTATTCGCATTGTTTAAAATAACCAAAATTCTTCTTCTTTTTATCAAAAATGATACTATTCTATTTGAAATCAGTTATTTTGACCATCTTGAGACAAGTCTTTTAATTAGACTTGAGATATAATGAGACTTAAAATACTTAAACTTTTATTTTTGTGGAATAAGAATGCAGTTATTGATTTATTTTGATAAAAATTATTAACCGTCATATGATTTGAGTTCTTTTTGTACATCAAGATTGGCTGTTCTTCATAAAATATGCTTACTTTAAGGAAAAAGATACTAAATTTTTGTACGCGTTTCTAAAATGCAAATATTTCTTCATTTTACTGAAAATTATTGACCGCCATTAAATTTTTGTACTTTTTATAGTTTAGAATAGTTTTTTTTTATAAAATTAAAAGAATATGAGAAAAATCATACTAAAATTTGGTTCGCATTGTTTAAAATAACCAAAATTATTCTTCTTTTTATCAAAAATTATACTATTTTATTTCAAATCAGTTATTTTTACCATCTTGAGAAAAGTATTCTAATCAGAATTGAGATATAATGAGAATTAAAATACTTAAACTTTTATTTTTGTGGAATAAGAATGCAGTTATTGATTTATTTTGATACAAATTATTAATCCTCATATGATTTCAGTACTTTTTGTACATCAATATAGGCTGTTCTTCATAAAATATGCTTACTTTAAGGAAAAAGATACTAAATTTTTGTACACGTTGCTTAAAATGCAAATATTTCTTCATTTTACTGAAAATTATTGACCCCCAAAAAATTTTTGTACTTTTTATAGTTTAGAATAGTTTTTTTCATAAAATTAAAAGGATATCAGAAAAAGCATACTGAAATTTTATTCGCATTGTTTAAAATAACCAAAATTATTCTTCTTTTTATCAAAAATGATACTATTTTATTTCAAATCAGTTATTTTTACCATCTTGAGACAAGTCTTCTAATTAAAATTAAGATATAATGAGAATTAAAATACTTAAACTTTTATTTTTGTGGAATAAGAATGCAGTTATTGATTTATTTTGATACAAATTATTAATTGTCATATGATTTCAGTACTTTTTGTACATCAAGATTAGCTGTTCTTCATAAAATATTCTTACTTTAAGGAAAAAGATACTAAATTTTTGTACACGTTGCTTAAAATGCAAATATTTCTTCATTTTACTGAAAATTATTGACCGCCAAAAAATTTTTGTACTTTTTATAGTTTAGAATAGTTTTTTTCATAAAATTAAAAGGATATCAGAAAAAGCATACTGAAATTTTATTCGCATTGTTTAAAATAACCAAAATTCTTCTTCTTTTTATCAAAAATGATACTATTCTATTTGAAATCAGTTATTTTGACCATCTTGAGACAAGTCTTTTAATTAGACTTGAGATATAATGAGACTTAAAATACTTAAACTTTTATTTTTGTGGAATAAGAATGCAGTTATTGATTTATTTTGATAAAAATTATTAACCGTCATATGATTTGAGTTCTTTTTGTACATCAAGATTGGCTGTTCTTCATAAAATATGCTTACTTTAAGGAAAAAGATACTAAATTTTTGTACGCGTTTCTAAAATGCAAATATTTCTTCATTTTACTGAAAATTATTGACCGCCATTAAATTTTTGTACTTTTTATAGTTTAGAATAGTTTTTTTTTATAAAATTAAAAGAATATCAGAAAAATCATACTAAAATTTTGTTCGCATTGTTTAAAATAACCAAAATTATTCTTCTTTTTATCAAAAATTATACTATTTTATTTCAAATCAGTTATTTTTACCATCTTGAGAAAAGTATTCTAATCAGAATTGAGATATAATGAGAATTAAAATACTTAAACTTTTATTTTTGTGGAATAAGAATGCAGTTATTGATTTATTTTGATACAAATTATTAATCCTCATATGATTTCAGTACTTTTTGTACATCAAGATAGGCTGTTCTTCATAAAATATGCTTACTTTAAGGAAAAAGATACTAAATTTTTGTACACGTTGCTTAAAATGCAAATATTTCTTCATTTTACTGAAAATTATTGACCGCCAAAAAATTTTTGTACTTTTTATAGTTTAGAATAGTTTTTTTCATAAAATTAAAAGGATATCAGAAAAAGCATACTGAAATTTTATTCGCATTGTTTAAAATAACCAAAATTATTCTTCTTTTTATCAAAAATGATACTATTCTATTTGAAATCAGTTATTTTGACCATCTTGAGACAAGTCTTTTAATTAGACTTGAGATATAATGAGACTTAAAATACTTAAACTTTTATTTTTGTGGAATAAGAATGCAGTTATTGCTTTATTAGGATACAAATTATTAATCGTCATATGATTTCAGTACTTTTTGTACATCAAGATTGGCTGTTCTTCATAAAATATTCTTATTTTAAGGAAAAAGATACTAAATTTTTGTACACGTTGCTTAAAATGCAAATATTTCTTCATTTTACTGAAAATTATTGACCGCCATGAAATTTTTGTACTTTTTTTAGTTTAGAATAGTTTTTTTTTATAAAATTAAAAGAATATCAGAAAAATCATACTAAAATTTTGTTCGCATTGTTTAAAATAACCAAAATTATTCTTCTTTTTATCAAAAATTATACTATTATATTTCAAATCAGTTATTTTACCATCTTGAGAAAAGTATTCTAATCAGAATTGAGATATAATGAGAATTAAAATACTTAAACTTTTATTTTTGTGGAATAAGAATGCAGTTATTGATTTATTTTGATACAAATTATTAATTCTCATATGATTTCAGTACTTTTTGTACATCAAGATAGGCTGTTCTTCATAAAATATGCTTACTTTAAGGAAAAAGATACTAAATTTTTGTACGCGTTGCTTAAAATGCAAATATTTCTTCATTTTACTGAAAATTATTGACCGCCATTAAATTTTTGTACTTTTTATAGTTTAGAATAGTTTTTTTCATAAAATTAAAAGGATATCAGAAAAATCATACTGAAATTTTATTCGCATTGTTTAAAATAACCAAAATTATTCTTCTTTTTATCAAAAATGATACTATTTTATTTGAAATCAGTTATTTTGACCATCTTAAGACAAGTCTTCTAATTAAAATTAAGATATAATGAGAATTAAAATACTTAAACTTTTATTTTTGTGGAATAAGAAATCAGTTATTGATTTATTTTGATACAAATTATTAATCGTCATATGATTTCAGTACTTTTTGTACATCAAGATTGGCTGTTCTTCATAAAATATACTTACTTTAAGGAAAAAGATACTAAATTTTTGTACGCGTTGCTTAAAATGCAAATATTTCTTCATTTTACTGATAATTATTGACCGCCATTAAATTTTTGTACTTTTATAGTTTAGAATAGTTTTTTTCATAAAATTAAAAGGATATCAGAAAAATCATACTGAAATTTTATTCGCATTGTTTAACATAACCAAAATTATTCTTCTTTTTATCAAAAATGATACTATTTTATTTGAAATCAGTTATTTTTACCATCTTGAGACAAGTCTTCTAATTAAAATTAAGATACAATGAGACTTAAAATACTTAAACTTTTATTTTTGTGGAATAAGAATGCAGTTATTGATTTATTATGATATAAATTATTAACCGCCATATGATTTCATTACTTTTTGTTCATCAGGATTGGTTGTTCTTCATAAGTTATGTTTACTTTAAGGAAAAAGATATTATTTTTTTGTACGCGTTGCTAAAATGCAAATATTTCTTCATTTTACTGAAAATTATTGACCGCCATTAAATTTTTGTACTTTTTATAGTTTAGAATAGTTTTTTTCATAAAATTAAAAGAATGTCAGAGAAATCATACTAAAATTTTATTCGCATTGTTTAAAATAACCAAAATTATTCTTCTTTTTATTAAAAATGATACTATTTTTTTTGAAATCAGTTATTTTACCATCTTGAGACAAGTCTTCTAATTAGACTTTAGATATAATGAGACTTAAAATACTTAAACTTTTATTTTATTATTGCTTTATTATGATATAAATTATTAACCGCCATAAGATTTCATTACTTTTTGTTCATTTGGATTGGTTGTTCTTCATAAATTATGTTTACTTTAAGGAAAAAGATATTATTTTTTTGTACCTGTTGCCAAAAATGCAAATATTTCTTCTCATATTGGAAAATATTGTAATTTCAATTGCAATCAGTTGTTGTAAATGATTTTCATATGTTTTTTGTAGAAAATGTGAATTATTCAAGAATAAATCTGCTTAAAATTATTTCTTTCTTTTTAATATATTTATGTTTACCACCATTGGTGATTTTTGTACTTTTTATTGTTTAGGAGTGGTTATTTTTTTTATTAAGGTAAAAAAAGACTATCAGAAAAATATAATGTAATGTTTTGTTGCATTGTTTAAAAGAATGTAGGACAGAAAGTCACAGGACAAAAAGTCACAGACAAAAAGTCACGGACAAAAAGTCGCAGGACAAAAAGTCACAGTTCATTTTTTCTGATTATTTTCTTTTAATAAAAACTGCTTATTGCTAGAAAAATATTTTTGTATTTTTCTTGAACTATTGTAAATAAACCAACTTTGTTAACAAAATTTATCCAAAAAATATCAAAGATGATCAAATAATTGTTAAAAAAAACAAAATGTCAAAATGGCTTTGCCCTTAATTGGCTTCATGGTGCCAAGAAATACATCTTTTGCATGATTAAAATTAAATAAATCTTGATTTTTCAAGTATAATGACACATTTCCGAAACTTTAATATGCATTTATGTGTTAAAAAGTAAATATTTCAAGATATTTCTCTTATATATTCAAACAATTGTCAACAAATAATTTGTGACTTTTTGTCCTGTGACTTTTTGTCCTACCAAATTTGTGACTTTATGTCCTGTGACTTTTTGTCCTGTGACTTTCTGTCCGTTTACCGTTTAAAATTATTCATATTTCTTGTTAAAAAAACAGGATTTATTTTTGTAATTTGTTATTTTAAAGGCTTCGATTGTGACGAGAATATAGAAAGTCCATGATTATGATAAGTTTTTTTTAAAGAATTTTATGATGATAAGGATACAAAAATTTAAAATATTGAAAATAAATAGACTGTATCTGTATCTGTATCTGTATACGAATTTCTGCCAATCAAGGCACACCTCCGTAAAGAGGAAAATAGTTCCGTCAATGAAATTCCTCCACCAATATATGTACACAGGTAAATTCACAGTTCACAATAGTCATACACAAGGTTATCTTATTTAACATACATGTTTACGCCACGACAGTGTTAAAAATATTTCAAATGCAATTAAAATGGTAAAAACTAATTTTAAAATAAGTTAAAAATAAGTTACAATAGAGATAATAAGTACAATTATATATTAAAAAAAAGTTGTTTTTTTAACACTGTTAAAAGGAAAAAAAAAATAGGAAAGTTTATAAGTGCAATCCGTAAAAAATTTAATAGACTTTAAAACTTCTAAAAGAGGGAGATCCATGTGTACCCCAACATGTATATATTACAGCTAAAATGAATTCACAGTTCTTCATTTTCTGTTTGCTTTTGTATCAGCTTTTGTCAACACATCATATCGCTTGGAATGAAGTGTATATAACAGTTGGCGACATAGCGGTACCAAGTGGTTACCGACTCTATCTTCAACATCCTTGCACATCTTCTTTGGTAGGTAATGATAAGGATTAATGATTAATGTTATTAAATCAATAGGAGTTTGCAGGCTCTCTCTTGCTAAGACCAGACTACCTTCGTGTAGAATTTTGACGATAAGGGATGACCTTATTTGTGAAGTTGTTTCACACAATAAGATAAAATGTTCAATGGTTTCGTCAGCTTTATTACAGAGTCTACACATCGGATTTGTTGCATAGTTTGAATACTCCGCTTTATTAGATTGTAGTATGTAGGTACCCGTAACAAATTTAGTGCAGATTGACAGTTTCTTGATCTCCGTTATATTTGCACTTGTTGTTTTAAGTAAAGGATGAATTCTGCCAATGTCATATTCACAATTAAGATATTTTAGAGTTGAGTACCCCTTCATTTTGGTCTTTATGTCATCCTCCCAGTACTTGTGAATCTTTTTGGTTATAAATCTCTTCCATTCAATTTTTGTTAATGGCTTATCAAGATACTGTTCTATCTCTATGATGTCATATTTGCCACATATCTTTTTTAGATCAATAAACCAGCTATTGCTCGAGTAGGTTTTAATTTGAAGTTGTCGTTCAGCTATTCTCCATTCTAAGGACGATCTTTCAGATCTGGTTATATTCCCAAATAGTGTAATAATTTTAATATGGATCTCTGCTTCAAGTGGGAGCAAACCTGATAACATATAGACAGCCGGGTCAGCCACATTTAGTTTGAGAGATAAAATCTGTTTAATCCACCTTTTATGTTGCTGTTGTATAAAATCTAAATTTTTGCCTGTTGGTATCAAGACTTCTAGGCCGTAGGTCAAAACTGGCAAGATATATGTTCTAAATAAGGAGACTATTGTTTCCGGGTCTAATCCATTTTCCCCATGTAATCCAGCACCCATAAGACTGTACATAGATCTTCTGGCCTTTTTTATATTTTCAGTGATGGTTACATTAGTAGAATCTTTTTGAGATTTTTTTATTCCAATATGAGAGGAGTCTTGGACAATGGGCATATCTATATTTTTAAGTTTCCAAAAACCTTGTTCAACATCTAGCATTTTATTACACGTTTTGATTGGCAAGACTACGCTTTTTTGAGGCTGTAGTAGATATCCCTCTCTTTGGCTGAAATCAACTGCTAAATTTATCATGTTTTGGAGTTCAAACGGATTGTTAGATATCAAGGCAATATCGTCAGCACAAGTTGGCGCACAACAGTTTATATTTCCTATTTTGGCTCCCAGTCCAGAGTTTCTGAGAATTTGTAGTAGGGGGTTGATATAAACTTTGTAGAGGTCAGCGCTAATGGCTCCACCCTGTCTTACACCTTGTTCAATATTAAACAATCGATTTGACATTGTATTACCCCATTTTACACAGGATGTTGCATTTTCATATAAATTGCTGATCAGTAAAATAGATTGCTGTGAGAATCCAATTTGGAAAAGACGTCGTATCAGGTTTTTATGAACTACAACATCAAAAGCAGATTTTCCATCCAGTAATGCAACATAGGTTGGTAACTTGAGATCTTTATTTTCTCTTTCAAATTCCTCAATGAACAATTCACAAAGCAATGGAGTGGATTTTGCCGTAAAACCTTTTTGTAAAGGGTTTTGATGTTCCAAAATCTTATTATTTTCCCTTCCTTTAATTATAATCTCTATTATCTTTGAGTAAGTTGGCGTTATAGTGATCCCACGGTAATTTTTAGCATTCTTAATGTCACCTTTGTTTTTGAAAACAGGAAAAAGGGTTCCAATTTTTAGTAAATTTGGTATGTAGCAGTGTTCAAAACTTGTGTTAATTAAAAGTTGAAGATACTCTAAAAGTGTTTCGCTGGCATAAATGAAATTTTCAGCAGTGATTCCATAAAAGTCCATAGCTTTATTTGTATTTAATTTTTTTACAGCATTTTTCAGTTCTTGGATTGAGACTTTTTCATGTAAATAATTTTCCTTACATATTTTTAATATTATTTCTGTTTCAACCTCAACTGCTTCTAAATGATTCTGATCAAAGTTTTGATAATTAGATTTTTTGGCAAGATCTCCGAAATGTTTTGTCCATCCTTCCAATACACTGTCAGATGTTTGATATGTTTCATTTTCAACTATAAGTTCTTCAATAAATCTACCCATTTTCCCCCTCTGTTTTCTAATTAGCTTATAAAATAATGTTGTATCACTGGATTTAGCATCCAAGATTTGTTGTCTAGTATTAATCCTTTCTAGTGCTTGCTCTTTTCTACATAGTGTCCTGAGATCATATGTGGTGATTGTTTTTTCCTTAAGATAGAAGTTACCAGGTTCTTTTGGTCGACCTTGTTGTTTCCAAATATAGAAGGCAGTTTTCTTTCTTTTCACAGCGTGTAAGATTTCGTCATTCATCACTGGAAGTTTCTTCTTTTTCTTACCCTTTTGTTTTCTTGGAGCAATTTTTGAAGTTGTATCTGATAGAATTTTGTTTAGTTCATCAAATGCTTGATCTAAATTTAATTTTTCTGAGATAGGTTTGATTTTCTCTAATTTATCATCAATCAAGGTTTTATATTCATTCTTGTCCACCTTATTCCAATTAACTTTGAGGTTTTTTGTATTAGTGAGTTCTTTCATCTTCTTAAAGGATATGTCACATTTCAATGACAACATCAGTGGAGTATGGTCAGAGACGTTGCTATTTATTTCTTGTTTTTCAATCTTGATAACATTTTCCTTATAGTGATCTTGAAATAGAATGTAGTCTATTGCGGACATGGCTTGACCACTTGGGTGTATGAAAGTAATTCCACATTCAACTGTTGAAAGTTTATGTTCTGACATAAAATTGGATATGGCTGTTTTTCGTTGAGAATTTGTTGAACTGTATATGTTTTCATTGAGGTCTCCACCTATTATCATTTGATGAGAGTTTTTAAAGGTTTCGAAAATTTCATGAAGGTGGTCCAGACATTCATTGAGTTCAGTAAAATGGTTATTAGAGCCCCTACATGGCAGGTAGACAGATATTAATATAGTATTGGGATTACCTCTAATTTCCACACATTGTATTCTTTCATTCCCTAGCTGCATTGGAGTAATTATATCGTCTAATTCACGTTTCCAAAGGATAGCCACTCCTCCGTAACCTCGAGGCATATGACTTGGTGGAATGGGATCATTCATATCGACCGCTTTACCAGTTCCATTGAAGCTTTTATGCAGTTCTTGTAAAAGATGTATTTGACAATCAAAAAGCCAATGTTCCTGTATAAGCATTATATCAATCTTATTCTCAATCTCATGTATAAGAGGCACAGTAGTTAATATATTTTTACAGTTAAAATCTAAAACACTCAATATATCCTTCTCTTTTGTAGACTCACAATTATTACTGTTATCAATTGCAGATTTTGTATTAAAATCTAAAACATGGTACATATTATTTACATTGCTGTGTTTATTTACAGTTGAACATTCATCAGATGAAGCATTAACTTGCTTTTCTTTTAAGCAGACAGTTATACAATTTTGTGCCTCTCTGGAATGAGGCTTTTCTGTACTAAAAAATGTTGCTGCTGCTCTTTTTGTGTATAAAATAAGGGTTGTCCTTGCCGATCGTCATGATACTGTTCTAGGTATTGATATACGTCATCATTATACACAGGTTTGATTCTTTTCTCAGAGACACATTTGTTTCTTATATCAGCACTTTGATTGGAAGAGGGGTAGCAAAGGTGATTATTTGGATCTTGTGCTGGAATAATCTCAATAAGATTTGAGAGAACTGCGCATTTTCTTGATGCATACATTGAATAGTTGGTCTGATGGTAACCATGTTGTACATCATTCTGTCTATTATGACTGTTACTCATAGAACAATCAGGAGAGACGTTGTGGTTGGACCCACCATCGCTCCCCTGATGTCTATAAGCATTTTGATTCGATGGACCTGCACAGTTTCTTGGTTCCTGTGGAGTTGAATACTGATCATAAGTATGTGGTTGATATGTATAAATTTGTTCATCTTGGGAGCTATGACATTTGTCACTTGTAGGACAATCAGGAAAGACGTTGTGGTAAGGCCCACCATCGCTTCCCTGATGTCTATATACACTTTGATTAATATAGTCATTACGGTGGTATGGTTGGTTTGTTCCAAAGTCTTGATAATGAGAACTATAATTATAATTCCTTGTGGGATGATCAGGAGAGACGTTGTGGTAAGGCCCACCATCGCTTCCCTGATGTCTATACATATATTGATTATAATAGTCATTTTGATAGTATGGTTGGTGTAATTGTGTTCCTAAATCCTGATAATGAGAATTATAAGAAAAATTACTCGTAGGACGAACAGAAGAGACGTTGTGGTAAAGCCCACCATCGCTCCCCTGACGACCATGAGTATCTTGTGTTGAGTCATCAATATGGTGATATGTTTGATTCATATAAGGCCTGTGATTCTGGGAATTATAACTGTTATCACCTGAGGAACGATCGTGAGATAAATGGTGATTGCCATATGATTGTTGTATATTTGGTCCGTTACCCAATGGATTATAATCAGCTGCTGAAGAGGTAAGCTTCTTATTTTTGTCCATGCCCAGAAGTTGCGACAGTTCTTGATCCACTTTTGTCAAAACATATTTTGTGACCCTGTCTCTTATTCCTACCACAATGTCATCACTGCTGTTTTCCTCTTTCATCTTAATTTTACTATCAATAGCTTGATTTAATGTTCTAATTGTATGTTCCAATTCAATATTCTTACTTTCAGCCTTTAGTATTCTATCTAGAAGAGTGGTCTTTTCTGTTGCATTTTCATTTAAAATTGCCTCTTTTATTTTCAATTGCTCTTCCTTTTTCTTTAGTTTTTGTTCTATCTGTCTTATCTCTTTGGGAATGACAGTCTCCTGTTTGTTGCTGTCAGGTTCATTAGCTGTTTGGTTGTTCTTATTTGCTTTTGATGAGGATATAGAGGATTTAAGATTGGTAGGGTTGTTATAGAGATGTTCTTTACTTTTGTCATCTACATTAGTGAGGGTCTCTGTGGTATTGTCATGGCTCTTTTCAGGTTTTTCTTTCAAGATATTTAATGAAAGTTGATGATTGGCACCTATACATCCATAACAGGTTTCTGTGTTTTTGTCAATACATTTACTATGGAAAGCATCATTACATACCATACATGTACACTCATCATCGAGAATGAAGTTACAAGAAGGGCAATTTTTGCCTGTTTCTTCACGGAGGAGAGATTCAGCAATAGAGATATGGTCATTAGAGATCACATTGTCTTCAAGAACATGTTGTTCTATGGCAAGAACATTATTCCTTATATGTAGCTGTTTAGATATGGTACTTAGATCTGTATTTTGGATATCAAGTTTTTGGACTGTTTGGGGTGATGCATTGCATTCTAAAGTGTGTACCTCATTTTCCTTGTTACATGAACGGCAGGAATATGGATAATCCCCCTTTTCCAGTTTTGAGATATCCTCCTCTGATAGTCTTTCACATCTGTAATGAACCCAGTGCCCATTAATACATTGAACTGCTCTTGTTTTGCAGTTGCGCTTACATACATAGCATTTCTCTTCTGTACCTACAGTGGTACTCAAATTGCTTGGAGTTTCTCTATCATTAGTCACATGATTTGGTACTGGCCAAGTTTGTAGAGCTTGTTTGAGTGTATGAGCAAGTTTTTTATTTAATATATGAATGTCAATACAGGAGTTATTAATTTTTGTATTATCCATAATATGTTGTAACTGTTGTAAATCTCTTTCTAATAGCATTTTGGTATTGCCACCATTGATAAGTAGGCTACATTTGGTTAAATATGCATTAATGGTATATCCTAACGATGGACTATCAAACACACGAAATATGTGTTGAGTTTCGTTACCAATTCTGTCTTTCATTGTTGTTTTATTGAAACTATCCAATTTAGTAACTGGGTTTTTGTAATACTGATCACAGGCATGTATAAATAGTTCGAATGAAATGGGGTCAAGCTGTATAGTTATACCTCCTTTTGTAAAGTTGTACGTGATTTCATTTCTATTTGTGCAATCAAGTTTCTTCTTTAGAGATTTCTTTAAATTCAAGACATAGCTTTGGTTGTATGCAGTAGCATCAGAATTTTTTGACGAGTTGTTTTGGTCATCATTGTGATGTTGCGGAACTGTTATACACAAATCCATGATTTGATAATATTGTTTAATTTAATAAAGAATCAAGCAACTTTATGTAGAATAATGAGCTGTTCCACGTATATATATTTATATATCAAATTCAACAGATGCTAAGTTACGTCCATACAGAGTCTGATATTAGAAATAAGACTTCTAATTGTCAAACAATTTATAATAAATCAATACAAATAGGACGTTGTGGTAGGACCCACCATCGCCTATAAGTATAGATTCAGTAAATAATAATAGATTTATATTGTAGAATAAATATGAATACTGAATTATATTACACTACCTATTGCCAGCAATCAGTTCTAATCCTGTTTGAAATTTTTCGCAGCCAGACTTTTGAAAGGTTGATTTTCGGATGAATACCATCAATATATAAATTAAAGTTGTATAAATCTCTTGGTCGTTTGCGACTGTTTTTTGATTTACAGGCTACAGAATGATATATGTCAAGGGAGAAAGCTGGTGATCCTACATGAACTAAGTTGTTAAGCTGTCGAATTTGCTGATTAATTTCAATTATGTTGACAATTAATGAGTCGTCCTGATTTTTAAATTGGTTTGGACTTGGGTGATCGTGAGATTTGTTCCACTCGAAAATTGAAAATATAGGAATTTCCAAAAATGTTAATTTACATATAGGATAAGCTGATAATAATTCTTTTATGTCTCTGAAATTATTTATGACAGTTTGTACCTCTTCTTCAGGGTTTGGTCTTAGAGAGACAAGTTTTGAGCTGCGATCATAAGAGGTAAGGTCACACGTTCCCAACCAAACATAAAGAGAAATGTTATCCAAGTGTCCAATTTTAGATGCTAAGTTGTTTTTTAGCCAGGCAAGACCCTGTGATGAAGTTTGGCCTGATTTATACCACCACTTAATGTTTTTTTCAAAAGCTGTAGTGCATTGATTTTCAAGATATCTTCCCTTGCTATCTGAAATAATCACAGGAGTCAATGATGCTGGACTTGTTGGGGGAATAAATTCCTTTTTCAAATATTTTTCTAGTTTATGTTCTGTCATGAGTATATACTATCAGTGAAAACAGAAGTTATACAATATAAGGGGTACACATGGACATTTATTCAAAAATTTAAAAAGTGCGCCATTTGCAAATGGCGGTCACCACAAAAAATAGTCCCGACTTCAACAGTCAAATTCTATAATTTTATTGATAAAATCTAAAAAGAAATGATGATTAATCACTAAGAATTATATTATATTGAATAATTAAAGGTTTGGATTATAACAGGTGGGGCTTTAACTACTTTTTAAAGAACAAGAAGGATTGCCTTCGCGGGGGGTAAATTACACGAGGTAAATTTGAAAAGGTATAAACTCGTCTAATATTTTTTAAATGACAAATTTAAATCTGCGCCAATGATAAATGCGTGTAAATGTCACCAGATAATAACACATAAAGTTCTTTGAAGCTCTGAAATATGACTATAAACAGAATATTTCTCTCACGAGACAAAAACACATCCACCACCTTCAATTACAATTAGAAGTCTATTTTTCAATAACTGATCCTTTCATTTTGTTTTTCCCGATATGTCTGGAAAATAATACAATCAATTTCGCGATGTAGACACTCGCCGGGTTTGAAAATATATAACCTAAATAAAACGAAAAAGACCATTCTTTAATGATGATATTTCAATTTAGATTGTATCTGTACATTTCTTTTCATTTCAATTCATAAAACTTTGCTAAAAAATTAATAAACAAAATGTATCATTGAACGTTCTATTTTCACGAGTCGCCATTTTAATTAAATTAAACGAAACTAAGATTCCGTAATTTGTATTAGTTTATCATGTGACTTATTAAAGTTCAATCCGTCTTGACAGATCAAGGTCGATCGGTACTATATCCGTCCGATCAGTCCGATCAGTCAATTACTTTTACTATCAGTCTGACGGATTGCTGACGTGAGTTTGACGCGAACTTGACTGATTGGTGACTGATAGATGACCGCTGATTGATCGCTGAAATAGTAACGCCTAAGGTTGCAAGTACTGTAATCAACGATGTTTACCTCCGGCTAACTGCCGTTGTGTTATCAAAACGATGTGTATTAGGAATATTGAAATACTTTTTTGTTACTTCCCTTTGTTTTATCCTGTTTTCAGTTATTTTGCTTTTAAAAATGTAAATTGTAAAAAGACTATAAATGATTAATATTTTAATCAAATAATCATAAAAGGATGTTGATTAAATGAATTTAAATGATTTTGGACAAATAAAAAAATTAAAATTTATAAATTAGTTTAGCAATCTAGACCTCCTTTCAAGGATTAAATTGAAGTTTATATCATAATTTTGTTTACAACAGAACAGAAACCAATCCATGCCGTACAGATAGACGTAGCGGTTGGCGTACCCGCGTTAACATGCACTCCAAAACCATTGTATCATGGGGAGTGTTATGCCGATTAACGTCCGAGGGCTGTATCCTAGGCTGTTGGGTGATACGACCTTCATTTCACTGCCTCACGGCTTTGGTCCTGATAACGCTTCCTGTCATCTTTCGAACTACGTCCGAGATCATCTACCAGTACTTCATCATCGAGGCTAGCGGGCTGCCAAGCTGACCAAACTGGCCCTGAAAGCAGCCGTTAGTGAAGAATAAACAACAAAATAGTCAAAAACCAAAAACAACTCACCAAAACCAAGATGGCGGCCTCCATATTGCGACCTCCACTACTTGTTCCAGACCCATGGCTCCAGAATATTTAAAGCTCACCAAACGCCTTCGGGCACCGAGCCGACCGTGCGAGGGCTGAAAGGCCAGTCAAGGTCGTTAAACACCACCACATATATAGAATGTCTTTTTAATTAATTTACGATGTTGCAAATATACATGTGGAGCTTATTTCTTTCTTATTTGTCTATACATTTACAAATGATAAGGAGATGAAGACATGAACAAAAATATATACAGATAAGATATATAAATATAATGATTCATTTGATAGCAGTGAACAATCATTTGTCAAAAACAAAACAAAACAAAACAAGAAACAGATTCTTCTTATTATTTTATTTTATTCAAATAGAGAGGCAATAATGGAACTATAAACATTACAATTTGATGCAAATTTGAAGAAAAAACACAATTTCTACATCATTTGGTTACATTTATGACAAAATTTATGTCGATAAAAAAACATGATGTTTTGACCATTCAGTACTTAACCCTTTCCTCAATAATGACGCTTTTTGACGCCACCCCCTTTACTCCATAATGACGCCTTTTGACGCCTGTGTAGTACCTCAGTTGAAACACTTTGACTACAAAGTGTCTGCAGTAGACTCAATAAAATTTGTATCCAATATGAAAAGGAATATCATAGGAATATTCTACTTAAATTTATTTAATGAAATATTTGTTTTTTGCAATGCATTTTAATACTTTAAAGCCTATTTTCAGCATTTTATTGAAAAATTCTATTTTGTGTTCATTTTTTACAGTGGGTTGTGATGATCTTCCAGTTAGGTTACCCTCATTTGGAGTGTTGTTCTCAACCTGTTAAAGGTCCATCTTTGTGCATAATTCAAAATTGGAAATTTCAACAAGCATCTAATATTCTTAATCTGGAAAATAAACCCTGGTCTGCTAGCTTCATGTATATTTTTTCTACCGATTTAATATATAACTAGAATCATGCAAACAGACTTAAGGAAAAGGCATGTAAGTTCATCATACAAATATGACACTTTTTCTAGACAATCCAGATCTTGCAAAATACGTCGCTAAAAATTGTAACCTTTAAAATTGTTGTGCAGTAAAAATCCATATGGGAACTTTCAAAAGTTGGCAGGTATGTAACAAATCTTACTATTTTTATGCTCCATTTATGGGCAATATGTTTTCTAGTCTGTCCGTCCGTCCTGCTTCTGGTTATAAAGTTTATGGTCGAGGTAGTTTTTGATGAAATTGAAATCCAATCAACTTGAAACTTAGTACACATGTGTTCCTCTTGATATGATCTTCTTAATTACTGCCAAATTAAAGATTTTACCTAATTTTCATAGTCAACTGAACATAGAAAATGATTGTACGGATGGGAAATTCATGTACTTATGACCTTTTCTTGTTTGAAGAAAAAAAATACATTTTAACGATAATGGAACAAAGCAGCCTGGGTAAGTGGGGCTGCTTTTATGGTAATTCAAGTTACCTTTTATTCACCTTCTTCCACTTCAGAGCTATCAGCTCTTTGATTTTTTATGGTATTACTGTAGGACGATAAGCTGGATAACTATTAGAACTACACTGACAATAACTGTTAAGGGACAATTATTTGATATTCTAGGGAAGGGTTTTTGATTGATTAGTGTTTAACACTACTGTCAACACTATTGCACTATTCTGTGGTGGTCAGTTATAATTCATAAATCAAAGATGGAGAAGGGAAGGGAGAGCATTATTACTCATTGTCTCTAAACATGCATATTTTCAGCTCTTTTAGGCAACTATATTCATATATGAAATCATTCTGTCCCCACCCGAACAAATAAATAAATATAAAATGGCTCTTATTTAACACAAGTTTAAATTGATTGATTGTATGTTGCTAATTTTAACACCCAGTGACAAATATTTCATGCTTGTTCATGAAAACACGAGTTTAGAAGTTAGGTATATAATATAAAAACGAAGAGATGGAATGTGATTGCAAATAAGGCAACTATCCACCGAAGTTCAAATATGAAGTGGATGTAAGCAATTATAGACAATCGTAAGGCCTTCAACATTGACAAAAACCTGCCATGATACTGTAAAGTCGTCTACAAAAGGCCCGACATGATAATGTAAATAATTCAAACGAAAAAACTAACAGCCTAATTATACATAACAAAACAATTTACAGAATATCAAATAAGAGTCGAGACATGAATCAACGACAAATACTAAACAACAGGCTCCTGACCTTGGTCAGGTAAATAAAGAATATGGCAGGGTTGATATAGAAACGAAGATGTGGTATGATTGCAAATGAGACAACTCTCCACAAGTGACCAAATGACACAGAAATCAACAGCTATAAGTCACTGTACGGCCTTTGACAATAAGCTAAGCATACATCGCATTGTCAGCTATTAAAGGCACCGAAATCAAAAATATAAAACAATTCAATCGAGAAATCTAGCGACCGAATTAATGTACAAAAAAATGAACGCACACAAATATGTATAACACAGCAACAAACGGCAACCATTGAATTACAGGCTCCTGACTTGGGACAAGCACATACATACAGAATGTGGCGGGGTCAAACATGCATGTTAGCGGGATCCCAAATCCTCCCCCTAATCTGGGACAGCGGTGTAACAGTACAACATGTTTGTGAGCACTCAATTCATCCCAAATATTGGACAGTGATATTGTCACAGAATATAAGTTCCAAAAGGAAAAAATATTCTGGAATATCATTTCCACAGGAATAAATATTACAATATGTGTTCCAAACGGAATAAATATTACAATATGTGTTCCAAACGGAATAAATAGTATAGAATATTTGTTCCAACGGGAATAGGTATTATGACATTGTTTTTAACAAAGTTTCCAGTGGAACTTCTGTTAGGTGGAACAAATATACGTTGACAATATAACAGTACGGGAATTTAACAACCTGTAAAATCAGTTGCAACAAGTGAAACTGCAAGCTACTGCTCACTGATGATACCCCCGCCGCAAGTGGATAATATTAATAGTGTAAAAATATGCAAGTGTTCGGTAAACAGGAAGTTGTCGAGTGATGAATCTGAAGTTCCTGAGAAAAATGTGACGAAAGTTTCATGGGACGGACTGACTGACGGACGGACGGACTGACGGACTGACGCACGGACGGACAGACAGAGGTAAAACAGTATACCCCCCTTTTTTTTAAAGTGGGGGTATAATTAGATTAACTCAAAAGATCGGAACGAGACACACCCAAAAAAAATAATTTTAAGGCAATAAATACAGAGCACCGACATAAGAGTATTTGCAATTACTGGAAATTTGCTCAAAGCTTATACATGTAACAACTAGAACTGAAATAAATCTTGTTCTTCCTGATTGAGTTATCAAAATGTAAACCATTATAAGTCAAAGTACGGTCTTCAACACGGAGCATTGGCTCAAACCGAACAGAAAGCCATAAAGGGCCCAAAAAAAATGACTAGTGTAAAACCATTTAAAGTCTAACCTATTTAAAAAAAAAAGGTATGCATTGTACTTGCATATATATATCTACAGTGTATATGCAATGGAAGTTTTTGAAAAGCGGCCCGAACGTTGTGACCATCGAAATTTTACAATAGAAATACTTAGTCTAGTCAGGACCACAAGATTTTGATAAAACAGCCAGTGCAGGACTCGCACGAACGCCAGATTTATATAGAACGGCGAATTCTGAAGCGTTTTGTTTAAGTATTAGTCACTCAAGTTTAGAAAGAAAGGGAAGAAAATCCAAATAAATACCGACCAATCACAAACGTTGTTGCAAGTTTGACCTTTAGGCGTCAAAGAATTTCCCATGATGCAGTTATTGCATATAAATATAAAACTATTATACCAAATGAATAAAAAATATTGCATGCAAAAGATTTTTTTATACCAATTGAATGAAAAATATTCCATTAGAATGAAAATTATACCATTTGAATGAAAAATTATACTATTTAAATGAAAATTATACCATTTGAATGAAAAATTATACCATTTGAATGAAAATTTATACCATTTGAATAAAAATATTGCATTTAAATGAAAAAAATATTGCATTTAAATGAAAAAATATACCATTTAAATGAAAAATTATACCATTTAAATGAAAAATTATACCATCTAAATAAAAAAATATTGCATCTAAATGAAAAAATATACCATTCAAATGAAAAAATATTGCATTTAAATGAAGAAATATACCAATTAAATATAAAATATTGCATTTAAATGAGAAATATCGAATTTTTGCAACCAATACCATGCCATAGAATGCACAATGTTATATTCTTATTATGTCACGATATGCTTATCAAACATTATTTTGACATGAAACGACACGAAGGTGGAAAAAGTACCACTGATGTAGGACCTGAGGTATCTTGCAAATAGTGCCGCATATGCGTAGTAATTTTATGATATAAAAAGAGAACAAATTTAAAATACATTATTCTATTTTCTTTTTACATTGTAACAGTACGGTCCATGTAATATTATCATTTCAAAATTTAAAAAAAAAATTCACCAAATAATTAAAATTCTAAATATCGTTTTTAGATTTGATTATAGATATTTGATCAAAAGTACTCTTAACGTGCAGTTTTTTTTATTATTTCGTTTTTTTAAAGTTTTGATGAAGATATCAAAATACTTAGTAAGAAAATGGGCGAAAAGTGGGGTATCTGTAAACTGCGAAATGAAATAAAAGCGGAACGAAACGAAACAAAATAAAATGCACAGCTACGGTTACTTTAAAGTTAATCAATGAAATAAGTCAAAAGGAATGCAACTGTAAGCGGTGAAAAAATTGATAACAAAATAGATATTTCTTAAAAGCGGATAATTCGTGTGAAAACAAGAAGCACAGCTTTCATTATGATCATTCTTCATTAGGAATAAAACGCACAAAATATATCCAAAATAAATGTCTTTTCAAAACAAATTGAACATTAACATGAGATAACAGTATCCTGAAATGTGTTAAGGTTTTGCATCATTGAATTTTTTTTATTTAAACCGATTCACTTTTAAAAAAAAATCTCTTATATAAGATGATCGTTTAAAATAATAGTTCAGACCTATTTTGTTTCCCCAGCGCCCAACATTTAGGAGTAACAGTGAAAACTTGCTGTAGGTTAAACAGATATATACAAGGTTGATTATGTTTATATTTCTTCTGCACTTAAGACATTTAAATAAAAGTCCCTCAAATTTGATTTGATTTTTTTTTTTGCTCTACGACTTCTTCAACTGTGGTCGCTTTTCCGGATATCACGAACAGACGCCTAACGGATGGAAAAAGTTTTACGTTGACAAAACTGTTATCCGTTGGGAGCCCAAACTCCGGACAGTGATCGTTTCCGTTCCGGAACTGTTTTCCTTTACTCCATCAATATCACTGCCACCGGCTATTTTGAAATTGTCTGAATTCCCTTACTCCTAGTTTTTCTTAGAACTAAACAAAAAGTGATCAGCCTTCTTTGAATACAATATATCATTTGGTAAATTTACATTTTAAGAGCATATATAAATATATTTAAACTATTAATAAAGATACTTCCTTCATTCACAAATTTAGAAGGACAGAATAAACTTAAAGCCATAAAGGGTATATATGGGACCAGATAAATTTTAACTAACAGGCTTGTGGTGCATTCCCTGTTTAGTTTGCACACCTCTTAGCAGATTTCTACTTCATTATGTCTTAGTTTTCAAGTAGACTGTTTAAACCTTAAATATTTTTTAATACTGATAAGTTTTGCAGTCACATTTGTAAGGCCACACTTAAAAGATATTTAAGGTAGAGTCAGTGGGTAGGTTGGTAGGTACAAATGTATTTTCTTTTTTCTCACAGCAAAGGGAAATTCAGGTCAGATGTATATCAGTCTTCATGTCTATCAGATTAAAAGAAAAGAAAATCACATCAGAACAATAAAAGTATTTGAGTAGGCAGCTATACATGTATATGTATATACATATGGATTCTTACATACAAAAAATAAATGTAAAATAGATGTACATGTATATGTCTGGTTTACAACAGGCAGATGTCTGTACCAAAACATTTAACTCTGCACAAGATGAAACAAACACTGTAGCCCCCATCCCCTTTATTATATGTTTATGATTGGATCATTAGTAGCAGTAGCCTTTCTAGACATCATAATTATTAGTCTAATTAGTTACTGAGTTAGGCTAAGGTTTAGTCCAAATAATTATGACGTCTGGCAAGGCTATTTTAATTTTTTGCTGGGACTGGTCCCAGAAAAAAATTAAAAATAGCCTTGCCAGACGTCATAATTATTTGGACTAGCTCTAAGGTTTAGTTCTAAATTAGTTTATTCTGAGATAAAGATACAAGTGTAAAAATTATGTGTCTCTGCATTGGTTACCCCTCTAGTGGGGAAAATTTGGTGGTCTATAATGAGAATCAACCAAACATGACTGGAGCAAATGGACTGCACTACAGATCAGACAAATAGCCAATAAATCGTCTGCACTAGTGCCAGAGGCAAACGTTTTTTTAAATGGATGTAGACGATTGACATGGACTGGAGCTACTCCCTCCGCCCCCCCCCCCCCCCCCCCCCCCCCATTATGAAAATTTCTGCATGTTACTGTCGCTCATTTAATATAGCTCATCTGTATGTTTTCATGTGTAACAAAATGAATAGCCCTCAAATGCATGTACATCCCCCCCCCCCCTTTTTTTATAATCGCCATTTGAGTGCCTATATGCCGTCTCTGTACAGGCTAATTCAGTATTCAAAGTACTGAATTTCTAATTTTTGTATTGTCTCTGTTCCAGTGATATATGTCCTACATCTTGGGTATTATTTAAGAACTTCTGATATTCGTTTGTTTTCCGCTATCTGCAAGTTCTGTGAGATAATCGCGCCAATGACATGATCTCGTATCTCGCGTTGCTTTATAAAACTCATGAATATTCATACTACCCTAGGCTAGTGCTACGTAGAGCTAACCTTTCAAAATTCGTTCCAAATTTTGGAACGATTATCTACGCAATAAATTTCCTCAGAACCATTAGTTACCGGCTTGAAAAACTTCAATTTGATAATTTCTTCCCAAAATTTAAACAACTTTTCCTAGATTTAAAAAATGAGCATTAAATTTACGTCCCACACAGGACCTTTATTATGTGTGCATTCTTATCTAAGTTATCTCCCCGAACCCTTTGGAAAGTAAACATGGATGGAAACGTGAATCAGATATATAATTGAAATGTATGCTAGGCGCATAGTCCCTCCTAAGTCCAAAGCGAAAACAAGCCCAAATGCTGCAACATAAACATGGACAGGTACAAATGATGATTTGAATGAATATGCGGTTGTCAACGGAGGAAGTTTGGTCTACCAAATTATGCAAGCCTTTCCATGTTTCCTTTTCTCATTATGAACATAAAGGGACATCTTTTATCCATTTATAGTCGGATCCAGGGTGGCCCAGCCCCCCTTTTTTCCCTGGAAAATGTTGGTTTATTATATAGGGAATCACTGAAGCATGACTGGAAACAACTACCCCCCCCCTTTTTTTTAGGTCAGTCAGTGCCCCTTCCCATGTAATATAAGACTGTAGGTTCATATCATTTCTGTTCAAAGTTTAACATTGTAAGTAAAAAATGCCAGATAGAAGTAAGATTCTCTGGGAAAAGTTATTGCAAATAACATAAACATAAAAATGTGCCATTTTCATTCTTTTCACTTTTGTACTTTCACTATGACAAGACATTCTCATTATGAAGTAAAGAGGTTGTCAGTTAGACTTCAACTCTACATATATATACTTTAAAGTTTGCATCATTGACATATAGTGAACACATTTGTGACTAATTAACAAATGATAAAATTGAGAATGGAAATGGGGAATGTGTCAAAGAGACAACAACCCGACCAAATAAAAAACAACAGCAGAGGGTCACCAACAGGTCTTCAATGTAGCGAGAAATTCCCGCAACCGGAGGCGTGTTAACTTGCCCTTCAATATGTTCACTAACTTGAGTAGCAAATAATATATTGGCCATTTGATATTTATACAATGATTGGAACTGGCCCAAACAGAAACTCTTAACACATTATGTGCTGTAATATACATAATGATTAAAATATGGAGTTCAGGTATGATTGCTAATGTGACTATCCACCAAAGTTCAAATGATATTGATTTAAGCAACTATAGGTCATAAGGTATAACCTGCATGTGCCACAGTCTGCAATGACTAAAACTTATTTGTAATCTCAGTCATTTTGTCATGTCAAACCTTACAAAATGTGACATATTTTAACATGTGTTCCAGATTTTCTTACCTACAATAGCAATTATAATGTTTATTCAGTTTTATTTTATTTGTGAACAACCACACATCCAAGAGTTATTGCAGGCTTGATACTGCTTGAACTTTTTTATGACATCATCAACTCGAGTATGAATATGGTCAGTCTTTCTTTTCATCAATCATGACAGAGGTGTAATGAAACAAGAAATTCCATGAAATCAGCATTTATTTACGTTGTATCTATAATAATTGTTTTCAAAAGTGAATTGTTAAAATAAGTTTGTTCCTTCCAAAATATAATGCTCTGTTGGCATGGTTGGGTGCCGCTAGATACTACCCAGAGGTGGAACCCTGAACAATAATGGACACAACATTCAAGCTTGATACAGCTCTCAATTTGGATTGTGATTATATATATATTTGACATAGCTTGATTTCTGGCACAGATTGAATGTGGACTAAGAACTTTAAATTTTAAAACTGGATATTTCCCTTATAATATGTACATGTAATATGGTATAATATTCAAAATATAAATACATGTTGAGATTCAGCATATCAAAGAATCAGAAGAATTGAACTTTTAATGAAAACTAATTAAGTTTAGTTTTGGACCCTTAGGACTTCAATGTGGACTAATTTAATAATGGGGCTCAAAATCTAAATTCATGGTTAGATTCAGCATAACAAAAAAACCTTAATATTTATCTTTTATAAAAATCAAACAAAAACTTTAATTTTGGACCAGTTGGACTATCTTGTACAGATCCCTTCTCTTATACTTTAGTTATTGTCTAAAAACTAAATGTCTCCCAATGATGACATCACCATACCATTACACAGCCACAAATTTCTAGCAGTTGTATAAAACAAATTGATCAATGCAGTTTAAATTTATGTTACTTCCGAGAGAGCAAACAAACCTGCCCCCTTTTAATAGATGAATGGTATATGTAGGTCATGTAGGTGTAATCATGGTAATGGTCCTAATAAATATGAATCCTATTCTTGTTCAAACATTTTACCTAGACACCTATGAAATAATTCTTTGAAATACTGAACCTTGCTGCATTAATTTTTATTGTATTTTTATTACTGCTCATCAAAACATTATCTTGACCCCTTCTCTCTTACATTATTGTACATATACAAAAACAAATGTACTCTTTACTTTTACTGCACATTAACCAATTTCAATTATTTAATATACATGATTGGGGACTGGGTTTTAAGCTAACAGATACCTTGGTAGCTGTTACACCCAAATTATGTCCTGATACTCTTGGCATTCACAATAATTGTTATTGTAGTTGTGTGCATTAAACCAGTGATGAATATATGTACTGTAAATCAATTGCTTATATTTCAAAAACTTTGAAAAGGAATCTGGTCCAATTGCCTGTTTGTCACTAATCATTGATATTGTGTTGATAGTCCTAAATATAAAGCTTTATTTCAACTGTCACATAAACATAACATTAACCAACTTTGTAACATGAAGCATCTATATCTATAATACTAAAATTACGAGGTCCAATTTGTCAGCCGTCATCACGTAAAAACGACGAATCAAAGAATTCAGCTTTATATATAACCAATATAGTACAAAGGTGTAGATTAAAAATTACACCACTCCAGGCCCATTTGTTTTCCACGTAATTAATATTGTCAATAATTAAGAAGTTCCGGGTCAGGTCCGATACCAATACCAAAAGTATATTCACCTGTTACCTATTACATTATCTGTACGTTCCGCATCTAACAGGTGCACCACCAAACGGTGTATTTAGGATTATGCTATATACACGGATCATAATCACAGGGTTGACACTACTAAATTCAATCATTGTCAAATTGGTACCTATTGTTACAGTAGTATTTTAATCAGTAAGACTTTCTAAGATAACAATACGAATACTAAAAATCTGGACTAAAAATAAGGTGTATATAGGAACCGTTTTCAATTTGTTAGCGGGCTTGACATAAAACAGTGAATCAAGGAATTCAACTTTATTTATAACTAACATAGGACAATGCTGTTGATTCAAAAATACTCCATTCCAGGACCTTTTGTTATCCAAATAATTAATATTACCAATAATTGATAAGTTCCAGTTCGACGGGTTCAAACAGAAAGATTTGAAAGCAGAGAAAACTGTGTATCTTATAATCGGCATGACTTTATCAGATAAAAAGTTATACTAAAATAAGGCTTGCGCATAGTTATATAATACTTTAATTCAGTCACGGACCCGCTATATCACGGGTGTGTTCTAGTATATACAAAGTATGAAGCATCCAGGTCTTCCACCTTCTAAAATACAAAGCTTTTAAGAAGTTAGCATACACAGCCGCCGCCAGATCACTCTCCCTATGTCAAGCTTTCTGCGACAAAAGTCGCACGCTCGACAAAAAACTGAAAGCTACATGGAGCTTGAATATCTCATATGGTAATATATGCCATAATTAATGACAAAAATGAATTTCATTGTAGTAAAAGCAGTTGTAATACTGCATTTTTTTTTATGCATAAAATCTACTATTTAATCGAAAGTGTTTATAATGTATCCATTTTGAGATCGGGTTAACCCTGTTTGCACAATAATAATTCATTTGCGAGATAATTTTATTACTGTTTTCTTTTTGTTGATAGCAGATCTTTATTTGTTGGGCTATAAATTTGAATATCTTCACACTTTTTGATGAATGGCCAATTGAAAGTTTTAAACTATTATGTTTTGGAAAATTGTATTCAACTTTAGTCTTGTGTTTTGTGTTGTTGGGATGCTGTCCAATGAACCTATACCCAAAATCTCCTTGTATTCATATGTTTATATATTTGGAAAAAAGTTAAATCAGATTTAACTGTATTATTTGGCTAAAACTGAGATAAAAATATTCTTTATATCTATTTTAATTATTAACAACAATACATGTATGTTCATGATTAATTTATGAAGACATACAATTTTTTGAAAACAACATTTAATAAAACGAAAATAAATATATTTAAAAATTGCACACAAATTTTCATGCGCAGCTAGTATGCACTTAAATTCACTCATTGAAACTGAGAGTGCATTAGTCTTGTCTAAAAGTTATTTTTAAGTGTGAGTCTATTCCATTTATGTATACATGTAGAATCTCTGCAGGCTTTCAATGCTTCTCATGTAACTTGATAAACTTCCAATGATTAGGTTGACATAATTGTGATCTGAAAATATATAAACGTATTTTTTATAACTTTGTAACTTCTGGTAGGTAAGGGATGTATAGGGTATGCCATTGTTTGTCCATCCATCCTTTAAAATCAAAGTAGTAGGGGCTAACTAAAAAAGGTATATTACTGCTAATTTAACAGTTAACCTAAATATTTCAAAATTTGTCCAAACTAGACTAAGGTACCCCATATTCAGAAAATAATGGGTTTTTTTTACAACTAAAGAGTTACCATGGCAATAAACTTAGACCAAATTTGTAAAATTTCTTAATTTTCCTTGTTTTTTGTCAAATAAAATTATATTTTAGACTATATATGCCCATCAAAGAAAAAAAATTATATTAAGTGAGATTATGTTAATAGTTATAATAAAGGTTTTCTTAAATTATTTTGTTGTTTTGGAAACTGCATCAATTCTATATTTTTCCTCGTTTTCATGATGTAATTGTGACATTATCAGACAAAAACATATTATGTTTTTAATTCATGTTTCTTAAATTTATGCATTTCCAAACATAACGGGGCTTTTTGGAATAGTTTATATTCTTGGACAAAAAATAATCCTTTAATGCCCCTTATCCTTTGCTTTGAACAATTTCTCATGAAATTTTAACACAAAATTTAGATTGAGTTCCCTTTTAATTTTTTGGAGTCTCTTTCAAAAGTTGCAGGACCTATCAGATTTAGGGTGTTTTCACATCTCCTATTAAGCTTGAATTTGCTTAGAGTAAATAATCTAGATCTGTATTAAGTCTCTTTCAGTTGTTTGGATGTAATAGTACCTGACCATGCCCCCTTTTTCTTGGTTTTATTTATTTCTACTTGTATCCATCTCATGATGAGTTAAGATTTAAGACATTTCAACTGAATTTTATAGTTTGTTTTTATTTTGTACTCTTACACCACTGTCCCAGGTAAGGGGAGGGTTGGGCCCCAGCTAACATGTTTAACCCGATACATTATGTATGGCTGTGTCCGTCCCAATTCAGGAGCCTTTAATTCAGTGGTTGTTGTTTGATGTGTCACATATTTGTTTTTCGTTCATTATTTTGTACATACATGTATGATAAATTAAACCAAATTTCTAGTTTTAATTGTTTCACATTTGTCATTTCAGTGTATTTTATAGCTCTCTGAGTGGTATGGGCTTTACTCATTGTTTAAGACTGTACTATGACCTACTATAGGCTACAGTTGTTAACTTCTGTCATTTGGTCTCTTGTTGAAAGAGTTTTCTCATTGGCAATCATACAACATACTCTTTTTTTATATTCACAGTTTATAGTATAAACCATGTAGTTGTATCCACAATTTGATCATATAATTTATATCACCATAGGAAATATTAGTATTTAAAAAAAACAATGTTGGTGAGTATTTGTTTTAATATATAATTTGGTCCTGTATTTACTCAAATATATCTAGTAAAAACTAAATTTTGTAAACAAACCAATTTATAACTTTCATATATAGAAGACATACTTACGGTGTATCAGTTGATTTATATTGAAGCTACACGTTCAAAGTTCTTCTGGTTGAGGGAGCTGAAAGAAATAAGAAATAATAAAATGAGTACAACTAAAAATAAATTGTTGAAATGCAAGGACCTGCATTATTTAACATATAAAAAGTTTGAAAAATAGGGGGAGGGAAGTATTATTGACAATAAAAAACTAAATACAACCTTTTTTATAATTCTTTCACAGGCATCAATCTGTATCATCCTACTATACTAATTAAAGAAAGATATTGAGTGTTTAAGTGTCACCTACATTTGTAACTATAAAAAAGATTTGTCTACATTAATCAATTTCATAAAATATGGCTTCAAATCAAAATCAGTTTTCATGTTAACATTTTAAACATTGTTTTTGAGCATTAATTTTACTCATTATTTTCAAACATTTTTTTTTTTTAGAACAATGTAAGTAGTCATTTTATTCCATGCAAGGCAGGATAATTAAATAGTATTTATTGTATAAATTGATAAAGTAATTAATCCATGCAAATAAAAATATTTAAAAATAAACCAATACATGTACCTATTATAATCTTGTTGTTTTATTCATTCTGATTCAATCTTAACACTGTGCTGTAATCTTTTGTCACCATCTGTAAGATAAAAATAAAAACATTAGAATTATAGTCAAAAGTGTTTTTTATTGCAGGAATAAAAGGTTTATTAAGAGTACATGTACATTGTATATATAAGGGCTAAGGCCAAATAAAATACTGTGTGTGTTTCCTATTACATCTTTGAAAATAAATGGTAGGTAGGTAGGGAATTTATTTAATTCAACATTTTTCTTTTACATTGAGTCTAAGGGAGAGATATTCTGACGAAAAATTACAAAAAAAAACTTTAAGGTAGGCAGCTATTTCCAAGCTTGAAACATATAGGGTTTAATAAAGAAGGAAATAGGAAACACACATATTTATTTATTTTACCTAAATGTGGTTCTTAAAGGGTAAATAGTATACACCTATTGACTGGGTGTGAGGGTAATAGCAAGTTTGTTGTCCCTGAGGTACCAACTATTGCTCGAGGCAAAGCCGAGAGCAATAGTTGGTATGCGAAGGGACAACAAACTTGCTATTACCCGCACACCCAGTCATTAGGTGTTTTATTATACTGAACAACACAGCCATTAAGTATTTTATATATATACCAAATAACTAATTTTCTAAAAGTGTATATATATCATTTGCAAGAAAACAAAAATATCACATAACTTTATATGCACATGATGAACTATACTTTTTTATAATTCGTTTTGTATTAATAAATATTTCATTAATTTCAATCAAGACTAGAAATACTTGCTTGTGTTAAACTTTCTGTGCTTATAACAAATTCTAGCTAAAATACACCAAACGCAAATTCACTTTTAATATACGGAGAGCGAACCCATATTAAGGATAAGGTACTACATTTTAGATCTTTAAAAAAATCCCCATGAAGATTTTTTCTTCTTTTTTATGATTGCTTCTTATAAGTGAAATTACAATCAACACAAACAGATCCCACCGTTTACAATATTAGCGGGAGTTTGACGTTGCAAAGCATACGTAACCAAGCAGAGTAGTCAATGACATCATTGTCGTCCAATGAAAAATAAGCATGAAAAAGTACGGGAAAGATGATTATGAAACTATTCACCGGGGCAATAGTCTTTGAAACTATTGAATGGCAAATGGTTCTGTGGAATGAAATAGCACAACTATTTCATTACTTTTGATATAGAAAAAACACACTGAAGTATAATAAAATACAGAATAATTGGACCAAAATTATAAAGATTTTACTTCGGGTGGGGGGGGGGGGGGGGGGATTATTATTACATAGCTGCGAAACCGTAGCTCTTAGGTCCTTATGTTATTTTTTGACTATTTGCGGACATTGTTATTTTTTGACCATGTCCGCAAATAGTCAAAAAATAATATAAGGACCGATGACACCTATGGTCCGCAAATGGTAAAAAAATAACATAAGGACCTAATAGCTACGGTTCCGCAGCTTATTATTACATAGCATAGACTATAAATTGACTGGATAATAATTCAATAAAATATAGTAATACCGAAATGGAAATGCTCCCATCCAGAATATTGTAAATTAATACATACATGACCATATGGTGACATATATAATAAAAGCAAATTGCACAACAAATTTAGTATGTGTGTGTTACCCTATATTATTTTTCAATTATAATAATTTATGATTGTTTTATTTTTTTTATCCATGAAATCTGAATTGAGTTTTGAGAAATTCAGAGATTGTTAAAGTAAACAGAGTCTTAATATAATATAATATAAAGCCCTTACTGAAGTTCGTTTAAATAATGTATTTGAAGCCATGTGTCAATTTGGCATTATTTGGATGCCTTCCCCAGGAAATCCAAAATTTATCCCTATAGAGTCCAAATTTGTCTTTTGTAAAATATCTTTAATTCCACATGGAGCAGCTTCTCGGGTAAAATTTAGCCACTCTCCCAACATTTTATTCTGTTCTTCAAACGAGTTTATTAGCTGATGATTGGGTGCCAGTTCATTAAAAGTATGTCCAATTTAATATCAAAAGCTATATAGCGTTAAGTGTTCTTTCAACTTCACAGACGAGAAGATCATATTTTATGTTTCTTCATTGACGAAGTTTTTTTTTATATGGTAATAAACTATAATATGCAACAAAGTCGATCGAGTTTTCATGCCAGAATTGAATTCTTCGACCTAACGATACAGAAATTTGCAAATTTTTTATTTTGTAAAATTATTTGGATTGAGTGCATTTTACTTACGGTTAGTGTTTTTATTCATATATACTGGTAAAGTTGATAACAAATATCCTCATTCATCAGTGTTCAGCCATATTTGCTTCAGTAGCAACAAAAGGTCAATCCGGGTCAAACCGCTTGAAGAGCGCGTAACGAAAAAAGCCGAAGGCAGTGATTAGTGTAGAGTAGTATTCGGGCCCGTATGCGGATCGGAACTGGAACTGCCGGGGAGTTTGTTGGGAGCCCGTTCATGTACTGACAAAATAAAACGGACGCGTAACAAAGGCACAACGGACACACACAGAATATGCAACGTACGAGAAACGGAAACGTACAGGATAGAACGGAAGTCAAACATACATTCAACGGACTAGTACCGCATACAACGTACACCAAACGGAAGCATATCAGATAAAACGGAAGATCACGCTATGCGAAAAAAATGAAAGGCGGTAATAATAATCCTTATAAATCGCATAAATATTCAAAAAGTTTCCGTTTAAATGGTCTTGGTTTGTTTTTCAAAATGCCGCCAAAGGGTAGTGTCTTGCCTGAATAAGAGATGCTTGATAGTGAAGACGTGCTCTTACTCTAAGATCATTTATGATTAATGAGCATTCATGACACACGAGAAATCTAACACACCAATAATTGCCATTTCTGACGCGAAATATTCAATGGCATTTAAGCGATTCAGATCCGTTCATCATCCGTTTTCTCATGCGTTTAACGTAAAAATGGGGATGGGTGTAATTTTTTTCATATTATATTTTCTTAAAATTTTCTATTTTCTATTGATTCATACATGTATTTCGTATTTGTATATTAAAGCAAAAAATACTGATATGTCAGGAGATACACACCGGATATTGTGTAAATTATTAAATAAAGTATTTTTTTTTTCTTCTTGTTCTTCTTTCACCTTTTTCATATTCATATATTTATTACAGAGCATGCCAATATTTATATTTATGTATTGTTCAATAAGTGTATTATTTTTGTAAAAAGAGACAGATTTGTAAAAGCAAATTGGTTGTTTCTGAATCCTGAATATATAATTTCATTTGTATAATATCGTTTCATGATGTATTATCTGAATAAATATTGTTTATACTAAAGTATTGTGCAATGGCAGGAAATATTCAATTGCATAGTATTTCGCTATAGTATAGTATTGCGCTATAGCATAGTATTGCGCATTAGCATTTACAGGGGCGGATCCAATCTAATTAAAAACCGATCTCTCGTCGCTCCCGTTTTCTGATATGTCGCACACGACATATCAGAAACAGGAGCGATGAGAGATCGGTTTTTAATTAGATTGTGGCGGATCCAGCCGGTTCATAACCCATGACAAAGGGGAGAGGGGGGGTAACTATATGTCCCCATTTAAATGCATTGATCGTCCAAAAAAAAACGATCCGCCACAGCCAAGACATCTTCATTTTCAAACTATTGTGCAACTGTTCAATATTGGACCAGGGAGAAATCTTCGATTGCACATTATTGCGCAATAGCAAAAAAAATTCGATTGGAAATGAAAACAAATATTTCAACACATTTCAAATTTAAAAGATCTTTCACCACATTTATTATGTGTCAGAAACCTATATTTATCAAAAGTTTGATCACAATCCAATTTCAGACTGTATCAAGTTTAAATAATTTGTCGAAACTTGCACCAACAGTTCAGGGTTTGACCACTGCGGTCGAATCAGGCTGCGCTCAGCGAAGCATTTTATTTAGTTATTGTTACACAATCAACCTTGAGCAAAGAACAAGAACGCATCTATGTCCAGTCAGAATTGGGCGTGTAAAGAGAGTCAGTGCCACGATCTCTGCACAATCATGAATTTTGCCATTTTGGCCACACACCAATGCTGCTCTCATGCTCTCGAAAAACAAGGACAATGTAAAACGCTTAATTTTAGGTAAAGCATTTACCTACGGAACGCCAAAAATATTCGAATATTTGAAAGCCAAGTAAATATAAGAACCATAACAATTTAAGAGGTGTTTGACCAAATGGAAAGTTGAAATATCAAATTCCAACTAAGTAGATATAAGAAAATGTGGTATGAGTCTCAATGTGAAACTCTCCATCACAATCACAATTTGTAAATGTAAACCATCAAAGGTCAAAGTACGTACGTCAACGTTAACGCGGAGCCTTTTCTCAGACAGAATAGGACCACTTTGTCCAAGGGAGTTGAAACCATTTTTTTTTTTGTAAAACGACCTATTCTAAATTATTGATTGTTGGTTGCCAGTGGCAAATATCACATGTATATTCAAGATGATAACAAATTAACATGATATACCACAGGTAGAATAGGTAAGAGTCGTATTTGCCACTGGAAAAATGAGGATATATTGAATAGGGACATAAATCGTTCCTTGCAACGAGTCACTGCAGGGGTTCTTAACGTGAGGAGTACTTGGCCTGAAATTTGATTGTTGTGCGATAACTTAAAAATGCACAAATAACAAACACGGAACTATCACTTAATGCAAAAAACATCTGGTTTCTTTTCTTGGCTTATCAGTGACAGTCCATCGGAAGGGGACCATAAATGGCTGCCCCGTGTTAAGAGAGAGCCATATCTCTTGCACGTAAAAGACACCCTTGTAAATCTCGAAAAAGAGCATGGCAATGCCGCTACAAGGCAGCACTCACATCCGCAAAGTGGAAAGGAATTAAATATAAACTTTTTTAAAATTACAAATAAATAGATGGGAGCTTAATGTACAGCGGCAATTATTACATAAATTTGCAAGCTGAAAAATATTTATGGTATACGTTTATATGATATGAATGTAATTGAGCTTTTTTGGTCTTTTTAACTTTATTCGTTTCGAGCGTGACTGCTAAGTTTTCTGTAGACGAAACGCGAGGCTGGTGCTAATACAAAATTTCCAACCTGGCGTCTATCGATGATAAGTTTATTTACATATATTATAACAGTTTCCTGCCTGGCTCCAAGCTACTAATATTTGATCTTTAAGTCACTCTAAGCGGCTAGCTTTGTAAAACAGATATTAACAACCTCCAACATTCGCGGCTAGCACAACGTTCATAGCGACACTATAAATTAAAAATTTCTTCCGTATCAATACTTCGAACTGAAATCAATGAATCAAGTCAATATATTATCAATATGCAATCGATAAAAAATTGAAAAACAAAATGTTGAAAATTACATGAGACCAAAGCGCTTTTTCTTGATCTACCCTTTCATGAACGTCCAAAGCCGAATATTTGAACGCGAACAGTTTAGTTAGATCCAAAATAGTCGATTAAAGGTAATCGTTCAAAATTATGTACTTGTATTTCGATAATTTCATTTGCCGACATGATTGTATATATAGTAAAAAGTCATAAAACAAAAAAAAAGAAATCAAGTATAAAGCAATTTTATTGGTTACAGTTCAATTGAAAATGTATATACATGCTCAACCCTACCAAACTACTCGGCCTATTGAGAGTTGTCCAGTTTTCACTGTTTTTCCCTCAATGATGAGAGAATAGTTCTGAGTAATATATCTGAAACACTAAGCTTATAGAGATTTTTTTTAAACGCAAATTCACTTTTTCGATGCCGGTTTAATAAGTTTACAACTGCCTGCCTCTGGTCTCATTCTATACATAAACTTTTAAGTAACAGTAACTGTTCATTTCATTTTGTTTCGTTTTGTTCCGTAGCTAACAGGTGCCCCGCTTTTGCGGCTCCTTTTTAATTTTGATATCTTCATCAATAACTTTAAAAAAATCAAATTTTCAAAAAGGCGAAATAATCAAAACTTCACGTTAAGTTTAGTACTTTTAAAGATTAATCAAAAATTTAAACTATAAAATTTAAAAACGATATTAATAATGTTAAAATTTCAATTATTTGTTGAAAATTTAACTTGAAAAATTCAAAATTTTTTGAATTCCAAAATTCTACAATTGTAAAACTTTTCACTATTTTAAAATGATGTACGGACCGTACTGTAACAGTGTAAATAGAAAGTAGAATACTGTATTCTAAATTCATTCTCTTTTTATATCATATAACTACTACGCAAATGCGGCACTATTTGCAAAATACACCAGTTGTCCTTTTTTCCACCTTCGTGTCGTTTCGTGTCAAAATAATATTTAATAAGCATATCGTGACATAATAATGATATAAAATTGTGCAATCCTAGCTCAACAACGCGTACTTTCAACTATACGTCGTGTAATTTCTAGTGAGCATATTTGTATGGTAAGCTTATCATGACATGATAATGATATAACATTGTGCAATCCTAGCTCAACAACACGTACTTTCAACTGTACGTCGTGTAATTTCTAGTGAGCATATTGTTTTGTAAGCTTATCATGACATGATAATGATATGAAATTGTGCAATCCTAGCTCAACAACACGTACTTTCAACTCTACGTCGTGTAATTTCTAATACGCATATTGTATAATAAGCTTATCATGACATAATAATGATATAACATTGTGCAATCCTAGCTCAACAACGCGTACTTTCAACTATACGTCGTGTAATTTCTAGTGAGCATATTGTATGGTAAGCTTATCATGACATGATAATGATATAACATTGTGCAATCCTAGCTCAACAACACGTACTTTCAACTGTACGTCGTGTAATTTCTAGTGAGCATATTGTATAATAAACTTATCATGAAATAATAATGATATAACATTGTGCAATATCAGCTCAACAACACGTACTTTCAACTTAACGTCGTGAGATTTCTAGTGAGCATATTGTATGGTTAGCTTATCATGACATTAAAATGATATAACATTTTACAATCCTAGCTAAATAACACGTACTTTCAACTTTACGTTGTGTTATTTCTAGTTAGCATATTGTATAAATAGCTTATCATGACATTATAGTAATATAACAGTATGCTAGTTTAGCTTTAAATCGTATAGTTTAAAGTCTACATACATTATGAAAAACCTATCATAACATTATAATGATATAACGTTGTGATATATAAGCTTTACATTTATTAACAATAAGTCAACATCCTGAAGTTCAACTATCCGTTTCATTTGTTATCCTAGCAATCGAAGAGTACGTCTAAACATTATCCAGTATCAAGTTAACATCGTGTAATGTCAACTTAACAACATGTAATTTCAACTTAACGTTATAAGCATATCATCATAACGCCGTGGCTTACCAATATGCTTTCACAACATCAACACTTGAAGTTGCAAGTCAATACAACGCAGATTCAACTTAGCATTTTATTATTTAAAGTTTTCATTTTGAAGATTTAATTCATCATTACGCTGTATTAACCTTACATTGTAAGCTTCAGCATAACGTTATGCAAATCTCTAATATATGACAGCTGAGGCTTTCCATATGATTGGACTATAGGAAAAGTATGTTGTGGTATTTAGGGATTTCAATAAGATAAATATGAAAAATTAATTTGCTGGATTGCCGTGTTTACATGATTATATTGTTTTGTTTAAATCAACGTTGCTCCGCTAATACTTTCTTCGTTCATACATATTTAGGTTTGCATTTGGCCAATCACAATGAAGGTCGGTGTGGTGTCTTCCTGTATCTTGGATTTGAAGAAACAAATAACTTTGGTCTAGATATTTGATGAAATGTGCAAATTTTGAGTGTTGTATGTAATCTATGTAAAAACTTTTGATATCAATATAGAAAATTGTGTGTTTTATCATAATTATAGCTGTATCTTCTAAAAAACACCTTGTTTGTGTTTGATTAGATTTCACTTTTGCCCAATAAGGGGAGATAACTCAGATACTGTAATTTTTATAATAGAAAGTGTTATGGATTTACCTATTTTTATACGTAGCAAAAAAACAAGTTCGGTGACTCCATTTTTTTCTTTTTCTTATCTGAAAGCATGTTATAACAGCAATCTTCTCACATTTTATCTTAAAGTTATGATAGTACGTTTTCTTTTTATCACACATAATTTGATTTTTCCACGCATAATCTATTCAAACTCTGACAATTTTTGCACAATTTAGTGTGAAAAAAAAAGTCCGGTGAACCATATTTTTAAATATATTTTTGAAAAAAAGCATGATGAAAACTTGATTTTGACATGTTATCAAAAACTTCTATCAATTCTAATTAAGACTTCTAGCCACCTTAAGTTTTACTAAAAATGTCTCATAAAATTCATATTTGATTTTTATTTTTGTCTACGTCCTTATGAATCTGAATTATTTGCCGCAAACTTGCAGCAGACTTGCTGCAAGCTGGCGGCAAACAAAAAGTTTGCAGGAACACAGAAAATAGTGTTTGCAGATGTTTGCCGCTAGCTGCAAACTTCCGGCAAACACTTGCCGCAAGCTTGCGGCAAGTTTGCAGAAACATCAAGAAGAATGTTTGCCGCAAGATTTCAGAAAACTTTGACCATTCAATATGTTTGCCGCAAGATTGCAGACAACTTTGACCATTCTATATGTTTGCAAGAACATTGCAGGAATTACACAATATTGACTGGGCATGCCTAGTTGGCACTTCCTGGATGCTAACAATTTGAAATTGTGGCTAGGTCATGTTGGTTGTGTTTGGAAATGCATTTCACATATAAGAGATCAAGGAGGCATTTTGGTTCAATAATATGGGATAATCAGTATGTAATTGTATAAGTACAAATGATTCATAGAACTGCATGTTATAATAAAATGATTAATGTTATCATCATACATAATTAAGTAAGCAACTATCTATACATGTATGTGTGATTAAAAAACTTAAGCTATTATAAGTTTGAATTTGTAACTGATGTACTGTACCATCGTGATCATGTTTTTAAGATCAAGTTAAATTCTGTTATGCAATTATTACCTAGCTTTATACATGTTATACTCAATACACATTTGAGATTTTACCTTTTTCATTTTTAATACAGGTATATTATGTTATTTTAGAATGACTCCTGTCACTTTTTCAAAACTCAAATGCATACATATGCATTTCTTTAAATCTAACGAGTTTGCAAGATTTTTTTCAATGACTGTTTGTATAAGGACAGGAATTGACTTTTTAAAAATGTTGCTGTGTAATATGAAATAAATAAATTGAATGTGTACACACATGACATTGGTATATGTGTAGTTCCTGCAAGTTTGCCGCAAGTTTGCAATAAACAATTGCCGCAAGCTTGCAGCAAATCTAATTTGCATAATTATGTTTGCCGCAAGCTTGCCGCAAACTTCACTTGCATGGTAAAATGGTTGCGGCAATGTTTGATGCAAACATGCGGCAAATGTTTGCTGCAAGGCTTTTTTTTAGGTAAGGGCGCTGTTATTTTCTTTGATCTTTTTTTCTGAAAAAAAAAATGCTCTTCATTTTCAGCCTCGTCGTTACTTCAATGTTGACTATATTGAAACATCATTTCGGAAGTCATTAGCTTAATCATTTTTCAAATTAATTATACTTTGTTGGCTTAGAGTAATGTAGACATGTATCCAACAATGTAAAACATAAACATATAACCCATTTTTAAAAGATTCATTTGTGTTTGGTCTTGAAGGCATAAAACTTTGCTCAGTGCTCGGAGCACACAAATCATGCTCGAAACATGAAATCCAGCAATTTGATTGGTTGATTTTCGAGTCTCAGTTCAAAAATCATGCTCGAAAGTTTTATGACCGTGAGGCCTGGTCTGTTATTTAGTTTTTAAATATCTGCCTGGTGTCGAAAATTGTATATCCGTACTTTGTTTTGTGTAAAGTTCAAAATCAATCAAAACCCATACCGTGTATGCTGTTTTATATTTTTTTAAATAGCAATCTAGATACATGCACATATGTTGTTGATTTGTTGTATATAAACCTATGACCACCACCTATAAAATTAAATGCTGTCCTAGTAACTAAATGTAATATCTTTCAATTGATAACTCAAATTGCAAAGACGTTACGCGCGATGTTCGTACATGTAAGCGTAACATAACGTAGCGAATATTTCGTAACGTTCAAACCAAAACTTCGATTGAAACGTTGGTTTTAAGCATGTGCGACATTCTTGTAAGACTCCGCAAAATCGACGGTGCGTTTTAACTACTTATCGAAAATTGATGTACTTTAGATTTTTGAAAAATTAAGAAAAATAACATTTTAAAAAATAATAAAATTCGACCATTATAAGAGCTCAGATAAGCAAACAATTGACGTAAATTTGAGTTGAGATCGTTTTTACGTCAAAAAATGGCGGTGCGACAACCTTGTAAGCCTTTGAAAAATCGCTCATAAATTACCATATATCACTTTTCAGGATATTTGTCTTTAAATTCATAAAATTAAGCAAAATAACATTGATTTAGTAAATACAAATACTAACCTTTTTCCTTTTAGATAAATGTTTTTGATTCTCAAATCTGGAATACCATTTTTTTTTCTCCCGCGGGACAGATTTGCACTTTAAGTATTGAACACTTTATTTTTTCTATGACGTCATCAAAACGTCATAGAAAATGCATAAAAAATGAAGGAACCTTTTTGTTAAATAATGGAAAAAACCGTTTTTCAAAATATTAAATAGTTTAGACGAAAATCACAGTTTAGTGGTTACAATAAATGAAATTTGTTACGCGGGACAGCCTAAAAATAGCCGTTTTTCAAAACTGAAGCTTGTCGCATGCAGCATAAAACATAGTTTCAACAAATATTTTTCTTTTTTATTTAAAAAGAAACATTTTTGTTCAAATTGCGTACAATAGCAATGAATATGATATCACAAAATATAATATTTGGACTTGCATCATGTCAACTACACCGATTTTCCAATGTGGTACGAACATCGCGCGTAACGTCAAACAATTTTTGATCAAAACAGGTATTTTCAAACCTCTGCGTGTTTGTTAAGGGAAGTATCTTTACCATGTGTTTACTTCCACGACTTGTAAATAAAACTAGAGACTCTAATGAGCCTGTGTCGCTCACCTTGGTATATGTGAATATTAATCAAAGGACACATGACAAAATTGTGTTTTGGTGATGTTGACGTATTTGTAGGTCTTACTTTACTAAACATTCTTGCTGCTTTCAATTATCTCTATCTATAATGAACTTGGCCCAGTAGATTCAGTGGAAAATGTTAGTGAAAATTTACAAATTTTATGAAAATTGTTAAAATTGACTATAAAGGGCAATAACTGCTTAGGGGGTCAATTGACCATTTTGGTCATATTGACTTATTTTTAGGTCTTACTTTACTGTACATTATTGCTGTTTATCCTGCAATTGGGTGTCCTACTATACAGATACAGCCCTACAGATATCGCTATGCTGTATCTGTATACTATACAGATATCATTTTAAAGCTCCGCTCACTGCCGGACTGAGTACTGTTTGAACCTATGTGACCTCAGAATGTGTATTCCAGTTGCATTCCAATGACGATGACAATTGTTGATTTCAAAACTTGAATGTGTCAACCATGTCAATTTCAGCATGCATGTTAAGTGAATTTCAAGTCTGAAGCGTAGGACAACTCGTACACTTCTGTTTCAAATTTGACACTGTTTTGTTATTTGTTTTTACTGTTGAAATTAGTTGTTATGTTAAAATATATAATTATTCACCTTGAGCGATGTATTGTTGTTGACCATTCGAGATTCTTTTTTTGCGAATCCGTCTTCAGCGTAATGTGTGATTTTGATAATACTACGCGGGCCTTAAGGGATTACAAATCGAAAATAAATACTAAATATGTAAGTTTTTTGTGTCTTTCAAAACACAAACAATATACAGAATTAATTGCAGGATAAAGACAATAACTGTTTAGTGTCTTTAAACAGGTCAAGAACTCTAGATTTCTTTACGTCAGAATATATTTGCATAGTAATTTCCCAAACACAAGGCCAATACGGCCTTGAAAAACTGACCAATCGACTCAATGAGCTACAATGCATTGTGGGCTACTACGAGTTTACTACAACCGAAAAACACGTGGAATTAGTGGAAGAACTGTCAACTAATATAGTGTCTGGGATTCTCAAAATGTATGTTTTTGTTCTGCGAATGTGATTATTGTAAAATATATAACATAATCTTTAATTTGCATGGTCAGAATAAAAAAGTATTGTTTACGGGCTTCACTATTCGACTTTTTTTTCGCCTTGTTGAAGTTGTTGAACAGGTTTTGTCCATTGTTATTCATTGTACCTGTTCAATAGTTTTACGACCTGAAACATTGAAATTTCAGATGAAATGACCACTGTCCACTATGAAATTTTTTGAGCTCTTTTAAACCTGTATAATGTCATTCCAAAATCAATTCTGCCTAGAAAAACACGAAAACTTTCATTGAAACACTTCTTTCTGTACTGGATGTGTAAAATTTATCAGGACCTGAACTGAAAGTAAGAACAGCATAATATGCATTATGCTGAAAATAAGTGCTATGAAAGCGGCAGGGCGGATCCAGCCAGTTCAAAAAGGGGGATCCTAACCCAGGACAACCCCCCCCCCCCCTGTTGGATCCGCCACTGAGCGGGTACGGTATATAGCTTAATACATTTTATATAGCTTCATCCATCGATAAAGTTCGTTCGTTGCTAATTTTATTACAAAATATACCTTAGAGATTTTTTATCGTTCGGCTGCTGTCATGTTAACGTATGTGAAATATCTCTAATATTTAAAGCCTCTGGATCACATTTTGTGCCATATTACCTATTATTCTTATTCAAAAACGTGCTTTGTATATAAAATAAGATGAGGTATGAATGCCAAATGAGACATCTTTTATGGCTGACTATGCGATATTGGCTTTGCTTATTGTTGAAGGCCGTATGGTGAACTATAAATGTTAATTTCTGTGTCATTTTGGTCTCTTGTGGACAGTTGTCCCATTGGCAATCATATCACATCTTCTTTTTTATATTATATTCAACGCTGCAATTTTCACAAAACATATCAAATTTTCCACCTCGTCGCACATACAATGGAGATCACTTCTAACCTCTCATTAGAACTGCCAGAATATTCTGTCATAGAACTGTTCTAACCTGTCTTAGAACAGTTCTACCTAGAACAGTTCTACCCTAGAACTTTCTAAGTAGAACTGTCAGAATCAGTTCTAGGTAGAACTGACTAAATCAGTTCTAGGTAGAACTGTCAGGATCAGTTCTAGGGTAGAACTGTCAGGATCAGTTCTAGGGTAGAGCTGTCAGGATCAGTTCTAGGTAGAACTGTCCAAATCACTTCTAACCGTAGAACTGTCAGCAGAACTGACTTAACCATTCAGGACTTTAGAACAGTTCTAAATGACGTCACTGCAGTAAGGGCACTTCCAATTACTTTGCTATATATTAAATAGCAGATTCTATATTTTTTACTGATCAAACGACTTTTATTACGTTACATGTACAAATATCGAAGTGAATAGAAGGTTATCCAACTCATCGGAGATATTTTTATAAGATTGCATACGGAAACATCATTGTTTACGTTTCTTCGTTCCCCGTTTTTAACAGTCTCTTCCTAAATACTCTACATTTAATTCATGGAATTTTAATCGTAATTTACCTTGTTTGCCTTGGATTTACATTCATTTATAATTCTGTTTTGACAAATGTTCAAACGAAAATTGTACAGTGGATGAATTATGGGATATTAATGAAAAAATGTTGTGTAACGTAAAAAAACTATATATACATTTTCACCATCTCGTCTTAGCCAAACTTATCCATAACGATTATATAAATAAATGATATCTGGGAGTCTAAAACTCAGAAAAATATACTGGATCTGAACATGAATGAAACATTTGCCCCTGGACGTTCGGCTACAAACAAAATCATGCATTTTTCTTTGCCTTCTTCAAATTATATTAACAGTATACTATTCCAAGAAGAGAACTTTCCATACATGTACTTTTTATTTTATTTTTAAAATAAAGTACACGAATCAGTCATGTGAGTGTTGGATGATGCCTTTAAATAGTTTTGTTTAAAAAAAACCCACCATCACAAACTACTGACTTAAACATGTATGTTAAAAAGTCACTTTAGCATGTTTAATGACGGTTCATTATTATGGATTCAGAGAGGAAATAACGGCGCGCTAAATTCTTAGATATGGTATAAATACACCTTGTCGCAATTTGTCTGCCATTACTGGATATCACACAGGTTCCCGTAAAATTTTGACGTCATAAAACAAAATATCTGTCGCCACAATGGAAAAGTCATTGTTGTATGCTTCAAAAGTTCAAGAGGCCGGGTCAGCCAGGATTAGTAATAAGGTGTATTGTGTTTCAAAGTTGGTGTCATTTTTATCATACGATCCGTCCTCACATAGAAATAACATTGGTTTACCATGTTTACAATGAGGCCATATACATGTATATTTACATGATAAAGTGTAAATAAGTTCAGTTTTGGTTGATGCGGTCAAATAATTTTGTTAAAACAACTCTCACTCAGTCTGATATATCGAAACCACTGAAATTTGTTTACAATTCAATACTTTGAATAAAAAGAGGACTTGCTGATATTCTAAATTGATGTGGAAATTTTTTTGTAGCCAATGTGTTCCAATATTCATTGATATTGCTGTCATTTGAATTATACAATCCATCGTTACCGGTATATGTATTACTATAAGTCATTTAGTATGCGGCTATATACAGTGGAGATCACTTCTAACCTCTCATTAGAACTGTCAGAATATTCTGTCATAGAACTGTTCTAACCTGTACTAGAATAGTTCTAGCTAGAACAGTTCTACCCTAGAACTGTTCTAGGTAGAACTGTCAGGATCAGTTCTAGGTAGAACTGACTAAATCAGTTCTAGGTAGAACTGTCAGGATCAGTTCTAGGGTAGAACTGTCTAAAACTGTTCTAGGTAGAACTGACCAAATCAGTTCTAACCGTAGAACTGTCAGCAGAACTGACTAAATCAGTCAGGACTGTAGAACAGTTCTAAATGACGTCACTGCAGAAAGGGCAATTTAGAATTTTAACAGAAGAAAAAATCAGTTCCAATTACTTTACTATATGGGTCATTTTCAAAAAATGTCGAATTTTCAGTACACCCATGCTAAAATTTTCATTTCTAATGGAAATTTCAGTTGTAATGGTTTAAATGAAAGCTTGTCGGATTTGTGATTCAGAACATTAATAATAAACACACCTTAGATCTATTTTGATAAGATTAAACTGCATTTAAGGGCGATTTTGGGGGTATTTGTGTGCGTACATTGTCAGAAAAACACATTTCAAATGATTTTTTTCCGATTTTCTGATCGCCTTGATATCTTCAAATGGGACTTTTTAAGAACGTTAATTATAATTCTAACGAAAAATCGTAGCTTCTTTGTCATTGTATGTAACAGATTATCTACAAACTAAATTCAATCAGCGTACAGGAGGTTCATGTCTATCCTGTTACCGCTACTTAAATCAGTCGTTAAATTATTCTCCCTATGAATATTGAATCAGTCAGTGTTGATTTCAAAAATGCAAAGTAATCTTTACATTTAAAAAGCCTCGTTTCTTAAACGACAGTGTAGAGAAAAGAAATTTCAAGACATTTAGTGAAAAAAATAGAGCGTACTTTTTTTCATGTCTATGCTGTTACCAACCATTTTGATTAATTACACTAACAGTATGGTTGTAAAAAGTGCAATAACGTGTTGGAAACCAAATTCACAATAGAAAACCATAATCACTTCACCAAAGGGAGTAGTTATTTCACAACAGCAATCAAAAACGAAGAAATTTGTCTATCCTGTTATGTCTATCCTGTTACTATGGTTGCTATGGTTACAGTAACAGGATAGACAATTATAGACAAAAACGTCGTTAAATTTTTTATCTTAACATGTAGGTGGAAAACGAATGAAACATTTCATTGTTTGAACTCATCTTAAGGTTATAACGTCTTAATCTTCCCAATTAAGCATTTGCAGGTGCAATACTGATATTGGTAACAGGATAGACAAAAAGGTAACAGGATAGACTTTTATATAGTGATATATCAGAAACGTACGTTCCTGTTACCAACAAAATAAAGAGAAAAGTAAATTAACTTATGAGGGATTTACTTGATGTTGGGTTTATTTGAAAGGGTGAAAAAAGACCGAACAATATAAATTGCTATCTTAGACTTGCATTACTGGTGGTAATTTTTACAACGTTTGAAAACCAATTTTAAGAGCCATTTTTCAGTACAACCTAGAAAATTGACAAATAATCTATTATTTTACAGAATGAATTTATATAGAAGTTTATTCTCTTGAAAACCATCTAATTAGTAACGTAAAACAAGCTTAACATTTTATCTAAACCTTTTCTTAATAACCCAAAACTTCTTTTGAAAATGGTAACAGGATAGACAAAATATTGTACCACCGATCAAAAAATGTTTCAAGATATTCTTGTATGACATCATTAAGATTGCATCTTTTAATATGTTGTTCTTAAAGTACTGTTTGTTTTGATTTGCTTATGTAGAGGGTTGTTTGAATAAGTAACTTTTAATAATTTTTTCAATTTCAAAATTCGACATTTTTTGAAAATGACCCATATATAATAGCAGATGTTTCTATATTTTTTACTGATCAAAAGTTACATGTACAAATATCGAAGTAGAAAGGAGGTTATCCAACTCATCGGAGAAATATTTTTATGAGATTGCAAATGAAACATCATTGTTTACGTTTCTTCGTTCCCCGTTTTTCACAGTCTCTTCGTAAATATAACTCTGCATTTAATGCAAGTAAATTTGATCTTAATTTACCTTGTTTGCCTTGGATTTACATTCATGATTTGAGATTCTGTTTTGACAAATGTTCAAACGAAAATTGTACAGTGGATGAATTATGGGATATTATAGTAATGAACACAGTGTTGTTAAACGCAAGAAAACTATGTACATTTGCACTGAGGTCTCAGATTTGCATTATCTCGTTGCCAAACTTATCCATAACTTTAATGGATAATATCTGGGAGTCTGGAACGTCAGAAAAATATACTCGCTCTGAACATGAATGAAATATTTGCCACTGGACGTAAGGCTACAAACAAAACCAATCATTTTCCTTCTTCAAATTGTATTAACAGTATAGTCAGTATACCTTTCCAAGAAGAGAACTTCTCACACATGTACTTTTCATTTTAAAATAAAGTATATGAATCAGTGATGTGAGTGTTAGATGATGCCGTTAAATAGTTTTGTTTAAAAAAAAAACCATCATGAACTACTGACTTAAAAAGTCACTTTTAATAATTTGAGTTTGGATGTAACGGGTCTTCTGTCGTTATTGTGTTATCAGCGCCCATAGACATAAGTAAGTCATGTGACCGTAATGTCATCAACGTTTTTTCATGGTTTGGCAAGGTTTAAAATGGAATTTAGAATTAAATTATAAGAAATGACTTATCATTTTTTTCTGTCTATTCGAAATAACATAAAAAAATGTGGTGCACACTATAAAAAAAACCCGCTTCGCACATTTTTACATTAAAAAAAGCAAAATGATCAGTTTTGGCTGATGCAGTCATATATATGGTCAGATTTGGTTGATACTGTCAAATATGGTTAGTTTTGATTGATGTAGACACGTATTTTTGTTACATGAGTCAGTCTGAGGTATGAAAACTACTGATGATTGTTCAATTTCCAATATTGCAGTTATTTATATATACAATGTACTACAGTAAAAAAAAAATATAACTGAAGTACTGTGCAACTATATAGACTCACATAAAATAAAGCAAATATGGTCAGTTTTGGTTGATGCGGTCAAAAGATTTTATTATACAACTCAGTCTGAAGTATAAAAACTACTGATATTTGTTTACAATTCAATACTTTGAATAAAAAGAGGATATACTGGCACTATAAATTCACGCTATTTTGCCGAAGCCTTTATATTTAGACAAAGAGTTCTTAAATCTAAATCAAATCAATTCTAGCCGTAGAATTTATAAATCAATTTTAGCTGTAGGATTTATAAATCAATTCTAGCCGTAGAATTTATAACTCAATTCTAGCCGTAGAATTTATAAATCAATTCTGGCCGTAAAATTTGTAATCAATTCTAACCGCAGACCTGTTCTAGAAGTAGAACTGACTTGGTCAGTTCTAGCTAGAACTGTCTAAAACTGTTCTAGGGTAGAACTGTCAGGATCAGTTCTAGCTAGAACTGTCCAAATCAGTTCTAGGTAGAACTGACCAAATCAGTTCTAGCTAGAACAGTTCTAACCTAGAACTGACTAAAAGGTGTCAGGCTGACAGTTCTACGTACTGTCCTAGAACAGTTCTCCTGACAGATTCTGACAGATTTAATGAGAGGTTACAGTCGGGGCACTTAGCGAACTCCATAATATTATGGAATTCCGTAATTTTTGTGGAAAATTAAAGTTGTCTCCCTTTGACTAACAAGCTAAATTTAAGATGGGAGATAACTATATTTTGAACTGATTCTCTAAAAAAAAAAAGGGAGACAAATAAAATCTATTTATGGTTTTTTTAAATACAACGGGAAAAAATATATAATAAAATGAAGGGATGTTACCTCGGTGAAGAGTACTCGCTCGGTAAAACATTTACAAAATGGAAACACAAAATTTTATCCATTTTATGTATTGTGGGTCGTTGTCTTTTTCATTGTTTTATATATGTAGACTGTATATTATGTATAATGTTTTAAGCCATTGGCTCATATGGGCGTAAAGTGCTTTTCAATTTAGAATTTAAGGACTTATAAACGTAAAGGTCTCAACATTATAACAATGGACTAGATAATATGAATTATATACCATATAAATCATAATTAAAAGCTTATTTAATACATGACATGCATGTTCTTATTTTATTATGTAAACTGACAATTATCTAATCCAGTAATTAAGTGATATCTATAGAAAAATTATTACTCAAACAACGGTATTAAGGGACCGTAAAAAACACATTTTTAAAATAATCAACAAAGGGGTGATGTTTGAACTAATTGATGATCACTGATGACTTTAATAATTTTCTGAGGATCGACATAAGGTGCATTGAATTTGTCTGATCTAAAAGTAATATCTTGACAACTGTGCCTGGGATGAGGCTAATTCTCAACTTTATTTGTAACTAACAGTCCTGCTGATGAAAATATATGCTCTGACGGTATAAATGGTGAGGGAATGACTTAGATTAGCTTAAAGTGTAAGATTTTGAAAAGTGATCTTGTTCATGGCATACCTCTATTTGGGAGAATTTTAAATGAGACCTAAGCGGAAATATTCGATTCGTATTTTACTTATCGAAAAATATTAGATAGTATAATTGCAGGACATAAATACAAATATTGACAAATTGTTGATGCAATCACATTGACGTATGCGTATCTGTTTCCATATGTGTGCTATAAATACATTATAATCTGCAGAGATATATAAACTGTGTAATTATAAATCGTCTAAGCTACAAAATATTGTGTTTTATCAATGAAGTGAAATACGATACTAATACATCTGTGTACTGTAAGCTACAGTAACAAGGTATTTGATTTTTAATGGCTCAAGTGCATCAGGAAATCTCATTATAACTGATGATAGTTCAACGATTAGACATTTCTCTTAAGCTAGAAACAGAGGTCACATTGGTACGCTGATCCCTCAAATTGCACTTGCCACTTTAATATATAATATTTTGTGATAAAAGTTTAGAGATTTAAAATCGCCAACTTTGAAAACAGACAACGCATTATAATACACAAGCCGTAGATATTAGTTATAAATTATTTTTGTTTTAACTTTAATTGTTAATATGCTTCTGAAGGAAAACAAACTAATCGACGACACAAAATAAAATAAAACTAAATTAATCATTTGAAAAAGTCTATATAATAGAAAAACACTCACAACAAATTTATGAGTTTGTTTGAATGTTAAATTCGATTGATTTTTTTTTCCCGTATGTTCTTACTTTCACGGACTTCAACGTGAAAGGTTGCTGGAATTTAAATTAAATTTATAATAAATGCTAAAAGCTTGTGAAATACTAGAACTCTTTTCTTCTCGCGTTTGTTTGAATTATATGACTAATGTTATGGCATATTCAACTAAACTGGGAAGCAGCGCTGTATTTTGTTTACGTGCTAATGCCATGGCGGTCGAGTTACATCAAACTTTCTGGTCAGGCCGGGTATTATAAAATCACAGAAAATTCAAGAACAAAATAATCCAATAATCTGTAGTCTTGTTGTCAAAGAAATATACAAGTAAATTCACTAATCTATTTATTAAAACTCCATTCCAGGACACAATTTACATTATATATACAGTTTACAAAATGTATAGTTCAAACATTCATTAGCACATTACTTTCACACATCACAAATGGATTTCATTTCAACTCCGCATCAAAATCGGCAACAGTGTCCAATACTGTGCACCCCAAAGAAAAACGCCACAGGCATAGTGTTCTAAACCACGCAACAGTCTGAGCGGACAAAATATCAAAAATGCATACAGTTGAATAGTAATGACACAACTTTCTAAGAATCTATAAATTCTCCCAAAATCGGCTAAAAACTGACCACAATAATAAAATATTTTTAACGTTTCATAATGTATATATAGTTCCTTTCTCAACTTCAATTTCCTTTTTAAATAACTTTTCACATTGTATTGTTCTTAAATGTCTTGCCTTCAATCCTCCCTAAACACTAAAACAGAGAGCTCTTATATACCAATAATCTCCAAATATTCTCCAAATATTCTCCAACTGACCTAAATTATCTCCAAATATTCTCCAACTCTTTGTTTACAAAAATAAAACATATAAATCAAATAAAAGTATTTACTACGTGACCTTGGAGAACATGCTATGTCAATCTCTTATAGCAGGATAGCCATTTGACTTAATGACTTTAACAGACGATAACCAAAACTTTCATATGACAAAATTAATTACAGTGGACATAAAATTACACTTGTACATTCCTTCCCCTCTAAATGATGACTGACCTCAGTCATCGAACTCTTACTTCTATATTAAAACTTAATGAATAAAACAGATTAATTGTTCAAATAAAATCCAGCATAAACACGGCATTATAAATTGTCTGAACTTGTAAATCTTTTGTCTTAATTTTTTGAATGTTCATTGACCTCACTGATAATATTTGCTGCCAATGCGGAAAAGTCTATTTCCTCTGGATCCATTCCATTGGAGTATTGGATACGGCTTTCACGTACTGTTTCTGTCATCCCATTGGTATAGGAAAAGTCTCTTCTGGTTAACGCGATGATAATTGTTGTAGTTGTTTCATCTACAATATCATGACAAGAACTATTCATATCACCAAATGTCAAAGTATCTGATATAGAAATAATGTCATCACCAGTGTCGTCTTCTTTGTCTTCAGATTTATTGGCACTGTTCTCAGCAAGCTGGAAGTCATTTGAGATATCACAAAACGTTTTGTCCAAATTATCTAAATGTTTTTCTCCATCTATTAAAATTTCATTGTCCGAAACATCACTATGTAGAATTAGCGAAAATGTTGTATAAGGGTCTTCTGGTAGTGGTTCCTCATCAGAAAGCTCATCCATTTCCTCAAATGTACCAATGTTTGTATCCTTGAATAGTTTAACGGTTTTGAAGTTTGATTCAACACTTAAAACACAACATCTTTGTCACAAACCAAACTTTTGCTAAAACTTTTGCCAGTATAACACTGTATTTTGAAGTTGATTGACACTTTGGTTCAACGATTCCAATCATTCCATTTACATCTTCCTTTATTCTTCGAATTAAATTCATCCTGAACAAAGCACTTGATTCGACACTATTTTGATCACCACTTCCTATGAACACTACATACATATTATTCCAGTTAGCAACTTCATCTTTCATATCAATCACTATTCGAATTTATTTCATAATATCAGTTCCAATGATAGCATCATGAAGCAAATCCATGACTACATATATATATATATATATATATATATATATATATATATATATATATATATATATATATATATATATATATATTGTGCACAGACACTAAACACTAATTTCACATTCAATAATTCCAGTAATATATAGAGGCTGTCCGGTTGCCGAAACAATGAATTCTTGCTCAAAGCTCTGTGGGTCGCTCATCATAACAAATTGTCTTAAACTAGGGTAAAGTCCTTGCAAAAGTGTTCCATAGCTAACCTGTCATGCTCGTCAAAAGACACGCCACTATGTGCCCATCTTGCTAGTTTTAAGATTGCATTTCCGTAGTCTTCAACACTTTCACCAGAAATCTGTTTCCTCTGAAATAACTCACTATAGTACATACGTTCAGGTTCTTTTGGGCAAAATCTTTGCTTTAACTTTTGCACAGCTGTATCAAAATCATTTTGAATTTCACTATCCAAATCCTCGAAATAGGCAGCAGCTCTTCCCCTCAGGTATGCCGGCAACATTTCTCCCTTCCTGCCATCACTCCAACGATTGGCTCGGCTGATCCTATCAAATATTTTAATCCAGCTTTCAAAATCTTCCCCAACGTCTCCAAAAAATTTCGACGGTGTTACTTGTGATTTCACTTCAGGCAAATCTCTGCGCTCATGAGGTGTAGATGAAATTGGTGTTCGCACTACAGGCACAGATGGAGCAGGTGAAAGACTTCTATTTCTGGTTTTCCTTGTACGGCCCATAATTACATATTAAAAAAAATCACAAAAATCAAAATAATATGATGAAACACTTACAGTTCAGAAATATATTAACGTACATCCAAAAGTTATATCTGGTAGTCCATATGTTGAATATTAAAACCCACTAGTTGTTCTTGTTGGATCCCACTTCTGACACCAAAAATGCCATGGCGGTCGCGTTACATCAAACTTTCTGGTCAGGCCGGGTATTATAAAATCACAGAAAATTCAAGAACAAAATAATCCAATAATCTGTAGTCTTGTTGTCAAAGAAATATACAAGTAAATTCACTAATCTATTTATTAAAACTCCATTCCAGGACACAATTTACATTATATATACAGTTTACAAAATGTATAGTTCAAACATTCATTAGCACATTACTTTCACACATCACAAATGGATTTCATTTCAACTCCGCATCAAAATCGGCAACAGTGTCCAATACTGTGCACCCCAAAGAAAAACGCCACAGGCATAGTGTTCTAAACCACGCAACAGTCTGAGCGGACAAAATATCAAAAATGCATACAGTTGAATAGAAATGACACAACTTTCTAAGAATCTATAAATTCTCCCAAAATCGGCTAAAAACTGACCACAATAATAAAATATTTTTAACGTTTCATAATGTATATATAGTTCCTTTCTCAACTTCAATTTCCTTTTTAAATATGTATGTGAAGTTAGCAGCCGGTTCGTTATTCGTTATTCGATATTCAATATCCAACCGGCTGCTAGCAGCCAGTTTGATATTCAAAATTTAGTGAAAAATCATAAGAAATTAAATACTTGAAATTATAAAAAGCACGATTTTCATAGTCAAAAGGACTGAGAAGATACGTAGGAATCATTAAATGACCTTTTCAAGCTGTCACAATTTCTCGTTGTCCTCGAATATAAACCCTTTCCGTGCGACTTATTTGTCTGTATGTAATATAGAGTTTTGTCATAAAAACGACTTCAAAGATGTACTTTTGTGTATAATGTTTCTTACGACAAAAAGAAAAACCAATAACTCTAGAAATATTTTTAACTATAAATAAAAATATATATGGAAAGCCAAAAAAAAAAAATTTCAGTCAAAAAATGTCCAAATTTTAGGACAAAGGGCACAGGGTGATGGTGAGAGCCCCCTGATCTCTCAATCTTTCTAATATTTAACAGACATTTAGTCAATAGGTAGATACAAACGTGACTAAAAGGACTTTGGGTACACTTCCTGTCTTCTATGTTTACGGAGCGCCCAAACTGCCAGTTGGATATTCAAAATATATAGCGAAAACCTACCCGAGACCGCTTAAATGAGGTTGAGACCCCCCCTGGTCTTTCAATGTCCCTCAAATTCAACCAAATCATTGACTCTGTATATATAAAGATTGTATTAGATGGAGTTTCCAGAAAAACGTCATCTTCAATATCTACGGAGGGCTAAGATTGTCACTTTTCAGTCAAAAAATGTCCAAATTTTAGGACAAAGGGCACAGGGTGATGGTGAGAGCCCCCTGATCTCTCGATCTTTCTAATATTTAACAGACATTTAGTCAATAGGTAGATACAAACGTGACTAAAAGGACTTTGGGTACACTTCCTGTCTTCTATGTTTACGGAGCGCCCAAACTGCCAGTTGGATATTCAAAATATATAGCGAAAACCTACCCGAGACCGCTTAAATTAGGTTGAGACCCCCCCCCCCCCCCTGGTCTTTCAATGTCCCTAAAATTCAACCAAATCATTGACTCTGTATATATGAAGATTGTATTAGATGGAGTTTCCAGAAAAACGTCATCTTCAATATCTACGGAGGGCTAAGATTGTCACTTTTCAGTCAAAAAATGTCCAAATTTTAGGACAAAGGGCACAGGGTGATGGTGAGAGCCCCCTGATCTCTCAATCTTTCTAATATTTAACAGACATTTAGTCAATAGGTAGATACAAACGTGACTAAAAGGACTTTGGGTACACTTCCTGTCTTCTATGTTTACGGAGCGCCCAAACTGCCAGTTGGATATTCAAAATATATAGCGAAAACCTACCCGAGACCGCTTAAATGAGGTTGAGACCCCCCCTGGTCTTTCAATGTCCCTCAAATTCAACCAAATCATTGACTCTGTATATATAAAGATTGTATTAGATGGAGTTTCCAGAAAAACGTCATCTTCAATATCTACGGAGGGCTAAGATTGTCACTTTTCAGTCAAAAAATGTCCAAATTTTAGGACAAAGGGCACAGGGTGATGGTGAGAGCCCCCTGATCTCTCGATCTTTCTAATATTTAACAGACATTTAGTCAATAGGTAGATACAAACGTGACTAAAAGGACTTTGGGTACACTTCCTGTCTTCTATGTTTACGGAGCGCCCAAACTGCCAGTTGGATATTCAAAATATATAGCGAAAACCTACCCGAGACCGCTTAAATTAGGTTGAGACCCCCCCCCCCCCCCCTGGTCTTTCAATGTCCCTAAAATTCAACCAAATCATTGACTCTGTATATATGAAGATTGTATTAGATGGAGTTTCCAGAAAAACGTCATCTTCAATATCTACGGAGGGCTAAGATTGTCACTTTTCAGTCAAAAAATGTCCAAATTTTAGGACAAAGGGCACAGGGTGATGGTGAGAGCCCCCTGATCTCTCAATCTTTCTAATATTTAACAGACATTTAGTCAATAGGTAGATACAAACGTGACTAAAAGGACTTTGGGTACACTTCCTGTCTTCTATGTTTACGGAGCGCCCAAACTGCCAGTTGGATATTCAAAATATATAGCGAAAACCTACCCGAGACCGCTTAAATGAGGTTGAGACCCCCCCTGGTCTTTCAATGTCCCTCAAATTCAACCAAATCATTGACTCTGTATATATAAAGATTGTATTAGATGGAGTTTCCAGAAAAACGTCATCTTCAATATCTACGGAGGGCTAAGATTGTCACTTTTCAGTCAAAAAATGTCCAAATTTTAGGACAAAGGGCACAGGGTGATGGTGAGAGCCCCCTGATCTCTCGATCTTTCTAATATTTAACAGACATTTAGTCAATAGGTAGATACAAACGTGACTAAAAGGACTTTGGGTACACTTCCTGTCTTCTATGTTTACGGAGCGCCCAAACTGCCAGTTGGATATTCAAAATATATAGCGAAAACCTACCCGAGACCGCTTAAATGAGGTTGAGACCCCCCTGGTCTTTCAATGTCTTTAAAATTTAATTAAATCATAGACTCTGTATATATGAAGGTTGTATTAGAAAGATTTCCCAGAATATTGTCATATTCGATATATATATGGAGGGCTTATATTGTCACTTTTCTGCTAATCATTATCAGAATTTTAGGACAAAGGGCACAGGGCAATGGTGATAGCCATCTAATCTCTCAATCTTTGTATTACTAAGCAGACATTTAGTTAATAGGTAGGCAGAAATTATAACCTTATGTTGGAAAGGGCCAACCATATCCCCACTTGGGGTTGTGAGAGATTAAACAAGCAGCTGACCACCGTCTTGACAAAGAGAGAGACCGATTGAGCTCGGCAAATTGTGAGCTATGGGATGAAAAAAAAACAGGCGCACCGGGTATGATTACCACGAATTTTATATTTTTTGATATGGACGATAGGATCGAAAGATCAAAAGCTGGGTCTAAAAACCGTTTAATCGTGGATATTGGTTTTGGGTGAAACAAATTGATTTTATTTTGGATTGTTATAAAGATTAAGACATCGATCCAATAACTATTAATAGCTGGAATTAGTTGTTGAAAACGTCAAAGCCCTGAGTGGTATTGCCAAAATGAACCACCGCCGATGGTACTCCCGGATGAGGAAGGATCAGTTGGATCAGTTGATCGGAACGAAGACTAACATTTTTAGCGTTGTTCCAACCCTATACTAGGAAGGATATTATCACCCAAGCCAAACAGCATGAGTTGATAGAGGTTAGCAGGATGTCGAAAGATCGACTACTGGATAAGTTACAGGAACAGATCAGAGAAGATAGGAAATCATTGGGGATAAAATTGAGGTACATCCACTGAAGAAAGCCTTTAACGATGTATTTACTACCTGAAAGATGACCACTATTATTGACATGGAGGTGCAGACTCCCTTGAGGTCTCTCAGATGTCAAGAGTGGAACTTATAGACGATTGGGCATTGAAAGGATAACAAGTCAATGTGATGCTGCACTGTGAAGATTAATCCAACAGGGAAGATGGATGATGAGAACGTGGGATACTTTCACTCGGGAAACCCTATCTGAAGTCTACATCCTCCTTGAACACTATGGCAACCTTGTTTTCTGGAAAAAACCGGCATTAAAGTCGACGGCTGAGTAGCGTTCAGCTTTGAGGGTGACATGGATATTTTGCAATCGACAGCGATTGAACACGGAAGCATTATTGGTTTTGTCATTATCTCTGTCGGTTTGAAAGGCAACGATAATATATCTTGGCTTTTCGCGACCACTATTGGCAGCTAGGCGGCAGTTAAACTGTGAGGCTTGGAGAACGACTATGAAATCACACTGTCTCATGCGAAATCCACAGAGGATCGTGGATTTTTTCTGGATGATTTTGTACAGTTGCATCTTGTTTTCGTCTGTAGGAGTGACGCTCCAGAGTTGGTAAGTTGGGCGCCGGCTTAAGGTTCGAATTCGTGAACCTAGTATTAATATTTTTGAAGACTTTCATCGAAGGTCAACCTTTCTGTGATTGTAAGGATGTCAGACATTATGTATTTATTAATAGCATTGGAGGAAGTTGGGATGGTACCGATGCCACGACCAGAGATGAAATTGTTTAACTGGGTTTGGTTGTTGGGCTTTCTGCGTTTAACACTGAGCTGTTGATTGGGCTTGCTGCGTTGGTCAATGGGTTTTCGAGTGCGGGTCACTTTGTCAACGACATGGTTGACGACTACCATCTACCACTCCTATCATGGCTGCATTGGTGGCAGTGCTCATAGGCCTACTTTTCAATGTCTTGGCAGCAGAGGAGGTTAGCGGAAAGGGCAATGCGAGCCTTTCCTATGTTGGCGAACACAATTCATGTCAGCATGAGGTGTTGGAGCCCTAAGTTGTCTGTTTGAAATAGCGATCAACAATGCATTTGGACCTGGATTTTACATCAAAAGGGGTGGTTGTGTGAGCTGTGTGAAGGTGTGTGATAAAGGTCTGTATATTTTCCCTTCAACCTATAGTGACGGTTTGTATTTTAAACTAGGTCATCGATTCTACTAGGCCTAGGGTTCTGGTCTGATCTGATCTGCAGCAAACAGTCCGTTCAAGAACATTCCACTTTTGATACAATCTTTATATATATAAAATCTATGATTTGGTTGAATTTAATGGAAATTGAAAGACCAGGGGGGTCTCATCCTCATTTAAGCGGTCTCAGGTAGCTTTTCACTAAATATTTTGAATATCCAGTTGGCACTTTGGGCGCTCCGTAAACATAAAAGACAGGAATTCTACTCAAGTTCCTTTTATTAATGTGTGCATCTACCTATTGACTAAATGTCTGCATAATATTAGAAAGATTGAGCAATAAGGGGGCTCTCACCATTGCCCTGTGCCCTTTGTCCTATAATTTTGATAATTTTTAGCTGAAAAGTGACAATACAAGCCCTCCATAGATATCGAATATGACATTATTCTGGGCAATCCTTCTGATACAACCTTTATATATACAGAGTCTATGATTTACTAAAATTTTGTGGACATTGAAAAACCAGGGGGGTCTCACCCTCATTTAAGCGGTCTCAGGTAGCTTTTCACTATCTATTTTGAATATCCAACTGGCACTTTGAGCGCTCCGTAAACATTAAAGACAGGAAGTCTAACCCAAATTCCTTTTAGTCACGTGTGTATCTACCTATTGACTAAATGTCTGCATAATATTAGAAAGATTGAGCCATTAGGGGGCTCTCACCATTGCCCTGTGCCCTTTGTCCTAAAATTTTGATAATTTTTAGCTGAAAAGTGACAATACAAGCCCTCCATAGATATCGAATATGACATTATTCTGGGCAATCCTTCTGATACAACCTTTATATAATCAGAGTCTATGATTTATTTAAATTTTGTGGACATTGAAAGACCAGGGGGTCTCACCCTCATTTAAGCGGTCTCAGGTAGCTTTTCACTATCTATTTTGAATATCCAACTGGCACTTTGGGCGCTCCGTTAACATAGAGACAGGAAGTCTACCCAAATTCCATTTAGTCACGTGTGTATCTACCTATTGACTAAATGTCTGCATAATATTAGAAAGGTTGAACAATTAGGGGGCTCTCACCATTGCCCTGTGCCCTTTGTCCTAAAATTTTGATAACTTTTAGCTGAAAAGTGACAATACAAGCCCTCCATAGATATCGAATATGACATTATTCTGGGCAATCCTTCTAATGCAACCTTTATATATACAGAATCTATGATTTACTTAAATTTTGTGGACATTGAAAGACCAGGGGGGTCTCACCCTCATTTAAGCGGTCTCAGGTAGCTTTTCACTAAATATTTTGAATATCCAACTGGCACTTTGGGCGCTCCGTTAACACAGAGAAAGGAAGTCTACCCAAATTCCTTTTAGTCACGTGTGTATCTACCTATTGACTAAATGTCTGCATAATATTAGAAAGGTTGAACAATTAGGGGGCTCTCACCATTGCCCTGTGCCCTTTGTCCTAAAATTTTGATAATTTTTAGCTGAAAAGTGACAATACAAGCCCTCCATAGATATCGAATATGACATTATTCTGGACAATCCTTCTGATGCAACCTTTATATATACAGAATCTATGATTTACTTAAATTTTGAGGACATTGAAAGACCAGGGGGGGTCTCACCCTCATTTAAGCGGTCTCAGGTCGCTTTTCACTATCTATTTTGAATATCCAACTGGCACTTTGGGTGCTCCGTATACATTAAAGACAGGAAGTATACCCAAATTCCTTTTAGTCACGTGTGTATCTACCAATTGACTAAATGTCTGCATAATATTAGAAAGATTAAGCAATTAGGGGGCTCCCACCATTGCCCTGTGCCCTTTGTCCTAAAATTTTGATAATTTTTAGCTGAAAAGTGACAATACAAGCCCTCCATAGATATCGAATATGACATTATTCTGGGCAATCCTTCTGATACAACCTTTATATATACAGAGTCCATGATTTACTTAAATTTTGTGGACATTGAAAGACCGGGGGGTCTCATCCTTATTTAAGCGGTCTCAGGTAGCTTTTCACTATCTATTTTGAATATTCAACTGGCACTTTGGGCGCTCCGTAAACATTAAAGACAGGAAGTCTACCCAAATTCCTTTTAGTCACGTGTGTATCGACCTATTGACTAAATGTCTGCATAATATAAGAAAGATTGAGCAATTAGGGGGCTCTCACCATTGCCCTGTGCCCTTTGTCCTATAATTTTGATAATTTTTAGCTGAAAAGTGACAATACAAGCCCTCCATAGATATCGAATATGACATTATTCTGGGCAATCCTTCTGATAAAACCATTATATATACAGACTCTATGATTTACTTAAATTTTGTGGACATTAAAAGACCAGGGGGGTCTCACCCTCAATTAACGGTCTCAGGTAGCTTTTCACTATCTATTTTGAATATCCAACTGGCACTTTGGGCGCTCCGTAAAGATTAAAGACAGGAAGTCTATCCAAATTCCTTTTAGTCACGTGTGTATCTACCTATTGACTAAATGTCTGCAAAATATAAGAAAGAGTGAGAAATTAGGGGGCTTTCACCATTGCCCTGTGCCCTTTGTCCTAAAATTTTGATAATTTTTAGCTGAAAAGTGAAAATACAAGCCCTCCATAGATATCGAACATGACATTATTCTGCTCAATCCTTCTGATACAACCTTTATATATATAGAGTCTATGATTTATTTAAATTTTGTGGACATTGAAAGACCAGGGGGGTCTCACCCTCATTTAACCGGTCTCAGGTCGCTTTTCACTATCTATTTTGAATATCCAACTGCCAATTTGGGCGCTCCGTAAACATTAAAGACAGGAAGTCTACCAAAATTCCTTTTAGTCACGTGTGTATCTACAAATTGACTAAATGTCTGCATAATATTAGAAAGATTGAGCAGTTAGGGGGCTCTCACCATTGCCCTGTGCCCTTTGTCCTAAAATTTTGATTATTTTTAGCTGAAAAGGGACAATACAAGCCCTCCATAGATATCGAATATGACATTATTCTGGGCAATCCTTCTGATACAACCTTTATATTTACAGAGTCTATGATTTACTTAAATTTTGTGGACATTGAAAGACCAGGGGGGTCTCACCCTCAATTAAGCGGTCTCAGGTAGCTTTTCACTATCTATTTTGAATATCCAACTGGCACTTTGGGCGCTCCGTAAACATTAAAGACAGGAAGTCTATCCAAATTCCTTTTAGTCACGTGTGTATCTACAAATTGACTAAATGTCTGCATAATATTAGAAAGATTAAGCAATTAGGGGGCTCCCACCATTGCCCTGTGCCCTTTGTCCTAAAATTTTGATAATTTTTAGCTGAAAAGTGACAATACAAGCCCTCCATAGATATCGAATATGACATTATTCTGGGCAATCCTTCTGATACAACCTTTATATATACAGAGTCTATGATTTACTTAAATTTTGTGGACATTGAAAGACCGGGGGGTCTCACCCTTATTTAAGCGGTCTCAGGTAGCTTTTCACTATCTATTTTGAATATCCAACTGGCACTTTGGGCGCTCCGTTAACACAGAGAAAGGAAGTCTACCCAAATTCCTTTTAGTCACGTGTGTATCTACCTATTGACTAAATGTCTGCATAATATTACAAAGGTTGAACAATTAGGGGGCTCTCACCATTGCCCTGTGCCCTTTGTCCTAAAATTTTGATAATTTTTAGCTGAAAAGTGACAATACAAGCCCTCCATAGATATCGAATATGACATTATTCTGGACAATCCTTCTGATGCAACCTTTATATATACAGAATCTATGATTTACTTAAATTTTGAGGACATTGAAAGACCAGGGGGGTCTCACCCTCATTTAAGCGGTCTCAGGTCGCTTTTCACTATCTATTTTGAATATCCAACTGGCACTTTGGGTGCTCCGTATACATTAAAGACAGGAAGTATACCCAAATTCCTTTTAGTCACGTGTGTATCTACCTATTGACTAAATGTCTGCATAATATTAGAAAGATTAAGCAATTAGGGGGCTCCCACCATTGCCCTGTGCCCTTTGTCCTAAAATTTTGATAATTTTTAGCTGAAAAGTGACAATACAAGCCCTCCATAGATATCGAATATGACATTATTCTGGGCAATCCTTCTGATACAACCTTTATATATACAGAGTCTATGATTTACTTAAATTTTGTGGACATTGAAAGACCGGGGGGTCTCACCCTTATTTAAGCGGTCTCAGGTAGCTTTTCACTATCTATTTTGAATATTCAACTGGCACTTTGGGCGCTCCGTAAACATTAAAGACAGGAAGTCTACCCAAATTCCTTTTAGTCACGTGTGTATCGACCTATTGACTAAATGTCTGCATAATATAAGAAAGATTGAGCAATTAGGGGGCTCTCACCATTGTCCTGTGCCCTTTGTCCTATAATTTTGATAATTTTTAGCTGAAAAGTGACAATACAAGCCCTCCATAGATATCAAATATGACATTATTCTGGGCAATCCTTCTGATACAACCATTATATATACAGACTCTATGATTTACTTAAATTTTGTGGACATTAAAAGACCAGGGGGGTCTCACCCTCAATTAACGGTCTCAGGTAGCTTTTCACTATCTATTTTGAATATCCAACTGGCACTTTGGGCGCTCCGTAAACATTAAAGACAGGAAGTCTATCCAAATTCCTTTTAGTCACGTGTGTATCTACCTATTGACTAAATGTCTGCAAAATATAAGAAAGAGTGAGAAATTAGGGGGCTTTCACCATTGCCCTGTGCCCTTTGTCCTAAAATTTTGATAATTTTTAGCTGAAAATTGAAAATACAAGCCCTCCATAGATATCGAACATGACATTATTCTGCTCAATCCTTCTGATACAACCTTTATATATATAGAGTCTATGATTTATTTAAATTTTGTGGACATTGAAAGACCAGTGGGGTCTCACCCTCATTTAACCGGTCTCAGGTCGCTTTTCACTATCTATTTTGAATATCCAACTGCCAATTTGGGCGCTCCGTAAACATTAAAGACAGGAAGTCTATCCAAATTCCTTTTAGTCACGTGTGTATCTACAAATTGACTAAATGTCTGCATAATATTAGAAAGATTGAGCAGTTAGGGGGCTCTCACCATTGCCCTGTGTCCTTTGTCCTAAAATTTTGATTATTTTTAGCTGAAAAGTGACAATACAAGCCCTCCATAGATATCGAATATGACATTATTCTGGGCAATCCTTCTGATACAACCTTTATATTTACAGAGTCTATGATTTACTTAAATTTTGTGGACATTGAAAGACCAGGGGGGTCTCACCCTCAATTAAGCGGTCTCAGGTAGCTTTTCACTATCTATTTTGAATATCCAACTGGCACTTTGGGCGCTCCGTAAACATTAAAGACAGGAAGTCTATCCAAATTCCTTTTAGTCACGTGTGTATCTACCTATTGACTAAATGTCTGCAAAATATTAGAAAGAGTGAGAAATTAGGGGGCTCTCACCATTGCCCTGTGTTCTTTGTCCTAAAATGTTGATAATTTTTAGCTGAAAAGTGACAATACAAGCCCTCCATAGATATCGAATATGACATTATTCTGGACAATCCTTCTGATATAACCTTTATATATACAGAGTCTATGATTTACTTAAATTTTGTGGACATTGAAAGACCAGGGGGGTCTCACCCTCATTTAACCGTTCTCAGGTCGCTTTTCACTATCTATTTTGAATATCCAACAGCCAATTTGGGCGCCCCGTAAACATTAAAGACAGGAAGTCTACCCAAATTCCTTTTTTTCACGTGTGTATCTACCTTTTGACTAAATGTCTGCATAATATTAGAAAGATTGAGCAATTAGGGGGCTCTCACCATAGCCCTGTGCCCTTTGTCCTAAAATTTTGATAATTTTTAGCTGAAAAGTGACAATACAAGCCCTCCATAGATATCGAATATGACATTATTTTGGGCAATCCTTCTGATATAACCTTTATATATACAGAGTCTATGATTTACTTAAATTTTGTGGACATTGAAAGACCAGGGGGGTCTCACCCTCAATTAAGCGGTCTCAGGTAGCTTTTCACTATCTATTTTGAATATCCAACTGGCACTTTGGGCGCTCCGTAAACATTAAAGACAGGAAGTCTATCCAAATTCCTTTTAGTCACGTGTGTATCTACCTATTGACTAAATGTCTGCAAAATATTAGAAAGAGTGAGAAATTAGGGGGCTCTCACCATTGCCCTGTGTTCTTTGTCCTAAAATGTTGATAATTTTTAGCTGAAAAGTGACAATACAAGCCCTCCATAGATATCGAATATGACATTATTCTGGACAATCCTTCTGATATAACCTTTATATATACAGAGTCTATGACTTACTTAAATTTTGTGGACATTGAAAGACCAGGGGGGTCTCACCCTCAATTAACCGTTCTCAGGTCGCTTTTCACTATCTATTTTGAATATCCAACAGCCAATTTGGGCGCCCCGTAAACATTAAAGACAGGAAGTCTACCAAAATTCCTTTTAGTCACGTGTGTATCTACAAATTGACTAAATGTCTGCATAATATTAGAAAGATTGAGCAGTTAGGGGGCTCTCACCATTGCCCTGTGCCCTTTGTCCTAAAATTTTGATTATTTTTAGCTGAAAAGGGACAATACAAGCCCTCCATAGATATCGAATATGACATTATTCTGGGCAATCCTTCTGATACAACCTTTATATTTACAGAGTCTATGATTTACTTAAATTTTGTGGACATTGAAAGACCAGGGGGGTCTCACCCTCAATTAAGCGGTCTCAGGTAGCTTTTCACTATCTATTTTGAATATCCAACTGGCACTTTGGGCGCTCCGTAAACATTAAAGACAGGAAGTCTATCCAAATTCCTTTTAGTCACGTGTGTATCTACAAATTGACTAAATGTCTGCATAATATTAGAAAGATTAAGCAATTAGGGGGCTCCCACCATTGCCCTGTGCCCTTTGTCCTAAAATTTTGATAATTTTTAGCTGAAAAGTGACAATACAAGCCCTCCATAGATATCGAATATGACATTATTCTGGGTTACCTTCTGATACAACCTTTATATATACAGAGTCTATGATTTACTTAAATTTTGTGGACATTGAAAGACCGGGGGGTCTCACCCTTATTTAAGCGGTCTCAGGTAGCTTTTCACTATCTATTTTGAATATCCAACTGGCACTTTGGGCGCTCCGTTAACACAGAGAAAGGAAGTCTACCCAAATTCCTTTTAGTCACGTGTGTATCTACCTATTGACTAAATGTCTGCATAATATTACAAAGGTTGAACAATTAGGGGGCTCTCACCATTGCCCTGTGCCCTTTGTCCTAAAATTTTGATAATTTTTAGCTGAAAAGTGACAATACAAGCCCTCCATAGATATCGAATATGACATTATTCTGGACAATCCTTCTGATGCAACCTTTATATATACAGAATCTATGATTTACTTAAATTTTGAGGACATTGAAAGACCAGGGGGGTCTCACCCTCATTTAAGCGGTCTCAGGTCGCTTTTCACTATCTATTTTGAATATCCAACTGGCACTTTGGGTGCTCCGTATACATTAAAGACAGGAAGTATACCCAAATTCCTTTTAGTCACGTGTGTATCTACCTATTGACTAAATGTCTGCATAATATTAGAAAGATTAAGCAATTAGGGGGCTCCCACCATTGCCCTGTGCCCTTTGTCCTAAAATTTTGATAATTTTTAGCTGAAAAGTGACAATACAAGCCCTCCATAGATATCGAATATGACATTATTCTGAGCAATCCTTCTGATACAACCTTTATATATACAGAGTCTATGATTTACTTAAATTTTGTGGACATTGAAAGACCGGGGGGTCTCACCCTTATTTAAGCGGTCTCAGGTAGCTTTTCACTATCTATTTTGAATATTCAACTGGCACTTTGGGCGCTCCGTAAACATTAAAGACAGGAAGTCTACCCAAATTCCTTTTAGTCACGTGTGTATCGACCTATTGACTAAATGTCTGCATAATATAAGAAAGATTGAGCAATTAGGGGGCTCTCACCATTGTCCTGTGCCCTTTGTCCTATAATTTTGATAATTTTTAGCTGAAAAGTGACAATACAAGCCCTCCATAGATATCAAATATGACATTATTCTGGGCAATCCTTCTGATACAACCATTATATATACAGACTCTATGATTTACTTAAATTTTGTGGACATTAAAAGACCAGGGGGGTCTCACCCTCAATTAACGGTCTCAGGTAGCTTTTCACTATCTATTTTGAATATCCAACTGGCACTTTGGGCGCTCCGTAAACATTAAAGACAGGAAGTCTATCCAAATTCCTTTTAGTCACGTGTGTATCTACCTATTGACTAAATGTCTGCAAAATATAAGAAAGAGTGAGAAATTAGGGGGCTTTCACCATTGCCCTGTGCCCTTTGTCCTAAAATTTTGATAATTTTTAGCTGAAAATTGAAAATACAAGCCCTCCATAGATATCGAACATGACATTATTCTGCTCAATCCTTCTGATACAACCTTTATATATATAGAGTCTATGATTTATTTAAATTTTGTGGACATTGAAAGACCAGTGGGGTCTCACCCTCATTTAACCGGTCTCAGGTCGCTTTTCACTATCTATTTTGAATATCCAACTGCCAATTTGGGCGCTCCGTAAACATTAAAGACAGGAAGTCTATCCAAATTCCTTTTAGTCACGTGTGTATCTACAAATTGACTAAATGTCTGCATAATATTAGAAAGATTGAGCAGTTAGGGGGCTCTCACCATTGCCCTGTGTCCTTTGTCCTAAAATTTTGATTATTTTTAGCTGAAAAGTGACAATACAAGCCCTCCATAGATATCGAATATGACATTATTCTGGGCAATCCTTCTGATACAACCTTTATATTTACAGAGTCTATGATTTACTTAAAATTTGTGGACATTGAAAGACCAGGGGGGTCTCACCCTCAATTAAGCGGTCTCAGGTAGCTTTTCACTATCTATTTTGAATATCCAACTGGCACTTTGGGCGCTCCGTAAACATTAAAGACAGGAAGTCTATCCAAATTCCTTTTAGTCACGTGTGTATCTACCTATTGACTAAATGTCTGCAAAATATTAGAAAGAGTGAGAAATTAGGGGGCTCTCACCATTGCCCTGTGTTCTTTGTCCTAAAATGTTGATAATTTTTAGCTGAAAAGTGACAATACAAGCCCTCCATAGATATCGAATATGACATTATTCTGGACAATCCTTCTGATATAACCTTTATATATACAGAGTCTATGATTTACTTAAATTTTGTGGACATTGAAAGACCTGGGGGGTCTCACCCTCATTTAACCGTTCTCAGGTCGCTTTTCACTATCTATTTTGAATATCCAACAGCCAATTTGGGCGCCCCGTAAACATTAAAGACAGGAAGTCTACCCAAATTCCTTTTTTTCACGTGTGTATCTACCTTTTGACTAAATGTCTGCATAATATTAGAAAGATTGAGCAATTAGGGGGCTCTCACCATAGCCCTGTGCCCTTTGTCCTAAAATTTTGATAATTTTTAGCTGAAAAGTGACAATACAAGCCCTCCATAGATATCGAATATGACATTATTTTGGGCAATCCTTCTGATATAACCTTTATATATACAGAGTCTATGATTTACTTAAATTTTGTGGACATTGAAAGACCAGGGGGGTCTCACCCTCAATTAAGCGGTCTCAGGTAGCTTTTCACTATCTATTTTGAATATCCAACTGGCACTTTGGGCGCTCCGTAAACATTAAAGACAGGAAGTCTATCCAAATTCCTTTTAGTCACGTGTGTATCTACCTATTGACTAAATGTCTGCAAAATATTAGAAAGAGTGAGAAATTAGGGGGCTCTCACCATTGCCCTGTGTTCTTTGTCCTAAAATGTTGATAATTTTTAGCTGAAAAGTGACAATACAAGCCCTCCATAGATATCGAATATGACATTATTCTGGACAATCCTTCTGATATAACCTTTATATATACAGAGTCTATGATTTACTTAAATTTTGTGGACATTGAAAGACCAGGGGGGTCTCACCCTCAATTAACCGTTCTCAGGTCGCTTTTCACTATCTATTTTGAATATCCAACAGCCAATTTGGGCGCCCCGTAAACATTAAAGACAGGAAGTCTACCCAAATTCCTTTTTTTCACGTGTGTATCTACCTTTTGACTAAATGTCTGCATAATATTAGAAAGATTGAGCAATTAGGGGGCTCTCACCATAGCCCTGTGCCCTTTGTCCTAAAATTTTGATAATTTTTAGCTGAAAAGTGACAATACAAGCCCTCCATAGATATCGAATATGACATTATTTTGGGCAATCCTTCTGATACAACCTTTATATTTACAGAGTCTATGATTTACTTAAATTTTGTGGACATTGAAAGACCAGGGGGGTCTCACCCTCATTTAAGCGGTCTCAGGTAGCTTTTTCCTATCTATTTTGAATATCCAACTGGCACTTTGGGCGCTCCGTAAACATTAAAGACAGGAAGTCTATCCAAATTCCTTTTAGTCACGTGTGTATCTACCTATTGACTAAATGTCTGCATAATATTAGAAAGATTGAGCAATTAGGGGGCTCTCACCATTGCCCTGTGCCCTTTGTCCTAAAATTTTGATAATTTTTAGCTGAAAAGTGACAATACAAGCCCTCCATAGATATCGAATATGACATTATTCTGGGCAATCCTTCTGATACAACCATTATATATACAGAGTCTATGATTTACTTAAATTTTGTGAACATTGAAAGACTAGGGGGTCTCACCCTCATTTAAGCGGTCTCAGGTAGCTTTTCACTATATATTTCTTTTATGGGCTTTCCATAAATATTTCTATTTATAATCCTAATTGTTTTCTAGAGTAATCGGTTTTTGTGTTTGTTTTTAAGAAAAATCCTGTATTAAAGTACTGTACCTCTTTGATTTTTTGTTTATTGACATTAATCTATATTACATTTAGACAAATATGCAAATTAGAAAAGGGTTTATATTCGAGAACAACGAGAATTTGCGACAGCTTGAAGAGGTCATGAAACTATCTCCTACGTATCTTATCAGTTCTTTTAACTATAAAAATCATGCTTTTAATGTTATTAAGTATTATTCTTTTTTTATTTTCAACTTAATTTTGAATATCCAACCGACTGCTAGCAGCCGGTTGGATATTGAATATCGAATATCGAATAACGAACCGGCTGCTAACTTCACACACATTTTTTAAATAACTTTTCACATTGTATTGTTCTTAAATGTCTTGCCTTCAATCCTCCCTAAACACTAAAACAGAGAGCTCTTATATACCAATAATCTCCAAATATTCTCCAAATATTCTCCAACTGACATAAATTATCTCCAAATATTCTCCAACTCTTTGTTTACAAAAATAAAACATATAAATCAAATAAAAGTATTTACTACGTGACCTTGGAGAACATGCTATGTCAATCTCTTATAGCAGGATAGCCATTTGACTTAATGACTTTAACAGACGATAACCAAAACTTTCATATGACAAAATTAATTACAGTGGACATAAAATTACACTTGTACACTAATGTACATGTAGATTTAAATAGTCAACAAAACTTAATATGACTCCGCGAGCACCACAGTCTTTCCTCTGACATATAATACAGGGGCGGATCTAGCCATATTAAAAGGGGGGGGGGGGGTCCCAACTCAGGACAAAAGGGGGGAGGGTCCAACTATATGTTCCCATTCAAATGCATTGATCGGCCAAAAAGAGGAGGGTTCAAACACCCGGACCCCCTCCCCCTGGATCCGCTAATGTAATAGTTCTTATTAATTGCCTCGAAAAATATCACTCATACGAAAGATGTCTATGCCAGCACGAAACTGACGGGTCGGTTTGAACATTACATGACACAGTTAATTGTATTGCAATACATTTATTGTAATCTTTCTTTTAACATAAGCAGTATTGTTCATATGTTCAATTAATTTATTAAACTTTTCTAGGAGTTTTTGCTTAATTTTATTCTAATAATTCGGTAGAGAATTAATATTTCCTGCAGGAAAAAAAATGAGTAACAAGTCGACCTTCAATATTATTGCGTTCATCACACAAAAGAACTGCAAACAAGCTGTCCCAAGTCAGGATCATATAATTCAGTGGTTGTCGTTTGTTGATGTATTACATATTTGTTTTTCGTTCATTTTTGTACGCAATTTAGGTTTGCATTGTTTCATATTTGTCATTTCGGAACCTATTATAGCTGACTATGTTGTTTGGGTTTTGCTCATTGTTGTAGACCGTACGGTGACCTATAATTGTTAGTGTCTATGTCATTTGGTCTCTTGTGGAGAGTTGTGTCATTGGCAATCATACAACATATTTTTTATAAGATAAAGTTTAGTTCATGATTTCTGAAATCTTTCAACATCAAGAATCACTTACACAGTGAAAATTGTTTTTCTTGAACTTGAGGTGAGTGATATTTTCCCCATATCGAAGTCCTAGCTAATATTTCATGTCGAGTTTTTAGCATTGCATACTGAAAGAGGAAAACAGGAATATTGCAGCTAGACAAAGTCTTTCAATTTTATTTATTCATTCATTGTCTGCACTGTAATGAAAGATTCGAATTATCTCTATTTTCACTACTGTCCCGGAATATTGTGCGAGTTAAAACAACACAAAAAAAAACGCCAGTTTAATAATAACTGGAGGCTCAAAATAATATTTTGGGTCCTTTATAACGTGCTGATTGATGTGAGCCAAGGCTCCGTGTAGAAAGCCGTACCTTGGCCTATAATGGGTTACTTTTATAAATTGTAACTTGGATGGAGAGTTGTTTCATTGGCACTCATACCACATTTTCCTTTTGGTGGCATGACTGTATTGTTTCCGAGAAATCTACGATTTAATCAGAAATAGAAGGAATTGAACTGTATTGATATGGAACACGATGTTGACGTTAAATTGCTGAGAACGTAGTAAGATCGGGCTATGAACGTAGTATAATCGTGGTAAGAACGTGTTATAATCGCAGTAAGATCGTGTTGCAATCGGATAACTCGTGGTATGGTCGTTGTGAGAACGTGAAGAGCGTAGAAAGATCTTGATAAGCGTAGTGAGGTCGCAGAATAAGCGCGGTGAGAACGTGGTATAATCGTAGCGGGATCTTTGTAGAAGCGTAGAGAGGACGTAGTAGCATCGTGAAAGAAACCAAAATTTTCATTTTCATGCCGCTCATACCGCGACCTCACCACGATCTAAATCTATTTTAGATCGCGGTGAGCGTGGTGCGATCGTGGTCTAGTGGGACTGGGGCTTAAGCAAAAACTGCAACCAATTTGAAGATGAAATTCATTTCTTTTCTATTTTGTAATAGTAACAGTAATAATAGAAAAGTGTTTTTTTATTTAATACCTAATCCAAGATCACACATTCAGGTAAATATAACAGGTGTTTTCGTCTTTCCTGTTATTTTTAGATTTCGGAGATAAAGCCACTGGCTAAAGTCAAAACAGCTAGAAGTTAAGCTTTACGATGTTTTATATTATATAACTTCCTCAATAGTGCAAAAGAATCTATAATACTAAAATTACGAGGTCCAATTTGTCAGCCGTCATCACGTAAAAACGACGAATCAAAGAATTCAACTTTATATACAACTAATATAGTACAAAGGTGTAGATTAAAAATTACACCACTCCAGGCCCTTTTGTTTTCCACGTAATTAATATTGCCAATAATTAGGAAGTTCCGGGTCGAGTCCGATACCGATACCAATAGTATAATCACCTGTTACCTATTACCTTATCTGTACGTTCCGCATCTGACAGGCGCACCACCAAACGGTGTATTCAGGATTAATATGCTATATACACGGGTCATAATCACAGGGTTGAAACTACTAAATTGTCAAATTGTTACCTATTGTAGTATTTTAATCCGTAAGACTTTCTAAGATAACAATACGAATACTAAAAATCTGGACTAAAAATAAGTTTTAATTTGTTAGCGGGCATGACGTAAAACAGCGAATCAAAAAATTCAACTTTATTTATAACTAATATAGGACAATGCTGTTGATTAAAACATACTCCATTCCAGGACCTTTTGCTTTCCAAATAATTAATATTACCAATAATTGATAAGTTCCAGTTCGACGGGTTCAAACAGAAAGATTTGAAAGCAGAGAAAATTGTGTATCTTATAATCGGCATGACTTTATCAGATGACAGTACTAAATTACTAAGATAAGGCTTTCGCATAGTTATATACTTTAATTCAGTCACGGACCCGCGATATCACGGGTGTGTTCTAGTTACAATGAAAGTTGAATGGTAATGTTCCAAAAAGACAGAATAGATAGTTATTTCAGTAAATGGTCAATACTAAATATACAATGTATGCATGTATCAATGTAAATGCACGGCATCTCTTCAGCTTGCCCGCTGTTATCTTATGAACAAGTCACACTAGACCACGATCGCACCACGCTCAGCACGATCTAAAAGTATTCAGATCGTGTTGAGGTCGCGGTATGGGCGGCATGAAAATGTAAAATTTGGATGTGTTCACGATGCTACTACGACCTCATTACTTTTCTAAAACGATTTCGCCAAGAGTATACCCCGTTTTCACCACGTTTTATATTATAGAATGAAATTCAAAACAGTGTGGCTGTGGCCATTGATTGACACATTAAAGTCATCCATTGACTGGGACAAGTTACGTGAACGTTTGTCTGTAACGACCACTGTTCACGACGTACCTACGATAGACATTTAAACTGTTGGGTCACCAAAGGTTTCTTAACGCCTTTAATTATAAAATAATTCAAAAAATTAATCAGGAATTGCCTTTATGTTTTGATTTACATAATTGATATAAATCAAACCATCGTGTAATTTCTGATTAGTTTTTCGAATTACTTTATTAAGGTGTTGAGAACCTTTGGTGACCCCATAGTTTAGGTGTCTTTAAAAAGTACATAGTGAGCAGTAGTTGTTACATACAAACGTTCACGTAACTTGTCCCAGTCAATGAATGAATTTAATGTGTCAATCAATGGCCACAGCCACACTGTTTTGAATTTCATTCTATAACTTCCTCAATAGTGCAAAAGAATTACAATGAAAGTTGAATGGTAATGTTCCAAACAGACAGAATAGATAGTTATTTCAGTAAATGGTCAATACTAAATATACAATGTATACATGTATCAATGTAAATGCACGGCATCTCTTCAGCTTGCCCGCTGTTATCTTATGAACAAGTCACACTAGACCACGATCGCACCACGCTCAGCACGATCTAAAAGTATTCAGATCGTGTTGAGGTCGCGGTATGGGCGGCATGAAAATGTAAATTTTGGATGTGTTCACGATGCTACTACGACCTCATTACTTTTCTAAAACGATTCCGCCAAGAGTATATCCCGTTTTCACCACGCTTGTTCTGCGACCTCACTACGATAATCACGATCTTGCTACGCCCATCACGTTCTTATTACGATTATACCACACTTTATCCGATTAAAAAACTGTCTTAGCACGTTTCTTCTGCAATTAAAGAACGATTTTATCACGATCATTCTACGAGCTTACCATGTTCATATGGCGATTTTACTACGCTCTCGGTAATATAATAACGTCAATATCATGTTGTCGGAGTCAATATAAATACTGTTCCATTCCTCCTTATTTTCATTTATACGTAGAATTCTCGATAACAACAGAGACAGGCCACCAAAATCTACAATATTTTGTATTTGTGCATGATATTGATAGAGGTAGAGTCAGTGGGGCCTCTGATACGAATCCTGATCCAGATGAGATGTCGGATTAACCTATCACAACGTATATTGTTGATCTATCAAGATCAAATGAAGATATTTTATTGAACAATTAATAGTGGGATGATACAAATGTGTCAAACATGGCTGAGCTGTTGGAGACTAGCGACATTAGGTCCAAATTATATACAGACGAATAAAACCTGGAGAGCTTTTACATGCCTTATTTGACAATGAGAATGAGCCCGAGCATGGCTATAAGTAAAAATGGTCGTAGTATAAACGTAGTAAGGTCGTAAGACGTGCGTGATTAGGACGGCATGAGCGTGCTAGAATCGTTCTATGATCTTTAAAGCGGGGTTTACACAGTGTCGATTATTGCTCCCGTTTGAGATCAGACTGCGCTAAGACTCGAAAAGTTAAAAAGTCGGATTACTATCCTCAATGATATGGAATGTCCTGTTATTGCCTGAACGCTGTAGTATACGTTCGTAACACTCACCTCCTACGGATCGGAGAGTTTGGACAAGCACCCCGACAGTTAGGTGCGTCCCTTAACATTCGGGTAGTCTCAATCAATTTTGTCTAGTCGAATTACAATCGTTATTATGTGGTGACAAAATCTCTAGTATCGCGATGATCAAAATCGTAACAATGATCTGTGACTAAGAATTTCATTATCCCAGGAATTGATCACCTTAGCCGTATTTGGCACAACTTTTTTGGAATTGTTGGTCCTCAATGTTCTTCTTCTTTGTACTTGTTTGGCTTTACAACTATTTGGAACTCAACGTCACTGATCAGTCTTATGTTGACGAAACGCGCGTCTGCCTTAAAAAAACTATAATCCTTGTGTCTTTGATAACTATTTTCTGGACAGTGTCATTTGGAACGGGCATGATCTAGAAAGATTAACCATTGCTGTTTTTTTGCCGATTGAGTCCAGATTGCATCCCGAATGCGAACAGTCCAAGATACGACTGAGTCCAGCATGCCGTCTTTTATGACGGAAATTGATATATGAGATTTGAAAATTTTCAAACCTTTGTACTACAATGACGCACTGGGTCAGTTTATTAAGCGTGCTAGTTCACAAGGCAAATATAGAAAAAAGAAGAAATGGTATGATTGCCAATGCATCAACTCTTCACAAACGACCAAAATGGCACAGAAATTAACAACTATAGGTCAACATACCGCAAAGTCAGCTATAAAAGACCCCAAAATGATAATGTAAAACAATTTAAACGAGAAAAATAACGGCCTAATTTATGTACCAAAAAATTAACGAAAAACAAATATGTAACAGAAACAAACGACAGCCACTGAATTACAGGCTCCTAATTTGGGAGAGACACATACATACTGAATGCGGCTGGGTCAAACATGTTTGCGTGATCGCAACCCACTCCCTTACATAAGACAGTGGTGTAACAGTACAACATAAGAACGATCTATAAAAATCAGTTGAAAGTCTTAACTCGACAGATGATTAAAGATAAAAATACTACATGAAAATACACGTGGACGCCCAGCTAACACATAATATTTTCATGATATTATTGACTGGTTATATATATGTTTTTCAAAAATATTTACCAAAAAATATTTTAAAGACATTTTGTTTACGCGTGTCCGGGTACTTGTACATCCCAAACAAAACCAAATAGACACTAAGTACAAATAAGAAAGTACTCACAGTAAGCCTAATAAACTCATCGTAGATACAAGGATTTAAATTTTGTATTTGAGCCAGATGCGCGTTTCGTCTACAAAAGGCTCATCAGTGACGATCGAATAAAGTTCGAAATTGAAGAGTTTCTACTCGAATACATTATTCTGACTCCTGGCAGACAAGATTTCCTTTTACACCTGTCAAGCGGAAAAGCAGCAAATACTGATTTTCAATTTACATGTATCTGTTTGATCAGGCACAAGTCTTAAATCCACGATCTTTTTTCCCCAAAAAAATCTATAACTTTCAGAATAAATCTTGGTAGAGCTAAACAATTAATTTTTTGTGAGAGATGCATTCATCTGTTTACTTTTCTGTTTTTTTTTTTTTTTTTGTAGGTGTTTTGTTACTCAGTATTTAATGTTGATTTGTCTTTTTGTAGTTTTAATACATTTCAGTACTAGGGTTTATTTCCGTTGTCATGGGCAGCCTCTTCGTGGATGTGTTGAATGTGTCCCTGTCGAGCTGAAACAATCACAATAGCCGCCTTTCGAACGTGTCTTAAAATATTCTTGTGTTACCTATTCTAAGATCGGTGCCGGACTTCTTTTTACTTTGCATATTGCTGTGTGTTTGTTAATTCCACATAGGATAGATGTATACATGGGGGGGGGGGGGGGGGGTCAGATTTCAATAAACAGTATACATTGAGGTCTAGCAGGACGGCAACAGTGCGGGCGATTTGGTGTACCGGCGAGGGAAGAACAAAAAAATTGCGAAAGCAAGTTTACAGATCTAACATTGTTGGGTTGATGTTTAGACGAGTTGTATATATATATATATTTATACGAGTCTAAATTGAAAACTACGTTCAAACCTATGATTGCGTTGGATAAAAACCGCAATTTTTATACTCGTGCATGTAAACCAAATTTCGTTGTAGAAGGGTCTAAAAATAGCACAAACAACATTTTCCAAAAGACTAAAACAGTGAAAAAGTATATTTAAACAAAACGTTTGACTAACAGGTCGAACAACTGATGTTCTTTAACCCTGCTGACTGCCATTATATATATACATGCCGCATTTGTGCGGCTATTCTAAGTCGGGATTCTCTGGCATATGTTAGTTTAGTATGGGTTTTTTTTTACTACTTATTTTGGTTCCTTTATATGTTTCGGAGATTTTTTTTTTATTAAATTTCATATTTGCTGAATTTGGATACAAACATACTGTTTAGATGCAAGCAAAATCTCACTTGTGGGATTTCATCACTGTGTTGAAGACCAATTGGTGGCCCTGTGCTGTTTTCTGCTCTTTGGACGGGTTATTGTCTCTTTGACACATTCCCAATTTTCATTCTCAATTTTAAGTTCTAAAGTTTCCAATGAGAATAATGTCATGCTTTATACTATTCTAATATTGATAGACATTATATTTGTCAATATCTAAATGGTCAGAGTCAGAATTAATTCACAACAATTAAAATCATGCGTGATGTTTCAACTCCATACAGTTGCATAAAGGACCTACATGTTGTACTTATGATTTATCTGTTCTTGTCTTGAACATGTTCGAAATATTTGTGACTGGACGTAAAAAAAATAACAATCAATTACAGCGAATCAGTTAAAAGTAATATGTAGTAATATAATAATGTTTTAGAAAAAAAAATGTATAAAGCTAGTATACTAAAATGAAACTCGCATTTTATAACGTCCAACACATGCATTTCTTCTTTAGTATAGCGGATAATTATTTCGACAGGAAATCTCAATTGTTGACAGTCTAGTTGGAGCGTTTGTGATAAATATAACATGAGTAGATATAGAACCAGCAATCATAGACTGCAAATTGAATTGGGTAGATATACAATACCAAAAACACCTGTTAATGACAGAACATGTAAGAACTGTTCCTCTTGTGAAGTAGAAGATGAAAAACACATTTTATTAGATTGCCAAAAATATTTTACTATTAGGCAAACCTATATAGACATTTGCTATAATAAGAATAGTTCAAAACTGAACACAGATAACAAATTTATTTGGCTTATGAGTAATGAACATGCCAATGTATGTAGAAATATATCTAGATTTCTAAGTTTGAGTATATTTTACAAAACTGATAGCAAAGCAACAGAAAAATTATCATCTTAGTGTTCTGTCATATATATATATATATTTATTTGTTGTATGGATATGGTAACTTAATAGAGTATTTACATAAGAACAGGGTTGTCTCCCTTGATATTTATCATACCATATATAATATAATATTTCCTTTTTTATGTGTGTATTAGATCTCTTTGTCAGCTATAACTCTTTCTCAATATTTATGTACATATGCATTTATATTGTTCATTTTATGCTCTTTGTGAGTTTTCTTGAATAAATAATTTGAATTTGAATTTGTCTGAGATTCATTATCGGAACTCCCAGCCTGTTTATTCTAATTAGCAACAAGTCTAACTTTAACATTCCTATCTTGTTTGATAATCACATTTGATTGTTTCAACAACGCGCCTTTTTTCTATCTGCGGTAAATATTGGTGAACTTTGACATATATTTTCAAGGTTGTATAAAATATGTTGTTTTAAAATGCTACACAATAAATTTGCAATGAAACCTAACATAACGTATACTTGAGAGGCGGATCCAGCCATTTAAAAAAGGGGGGTCTATAACCATATGTCCCAATTCAAATGCAATAATAGTTAAAAAAAAAAAAAAAAAAAAAAAGTGGGGGGGGGGGGGGGGTTTCAACCCCTAGAACCTCACCAAATTCCACTCCGGAATCCCCCAAACTGTAGTAAAATTTTAATTTGAAATCTACAAAAGTTACTTGCATGAAAATTGTTTTCCATTTTGTTTATAAAACTTGAAAAAGTCATAAAATTGAGAAAGGAAATGGGGAATTTGTCAAAGAGACAACTACCCGACCATAGAGAAGACAACAGCAGAAGGTCACCTACATGTCTTCAACGTAGCGAGAAATTCCCGCACCTGGTCCTGGTCCCTATTAAACAAATATATACTAGTTCAGTGATAATGAACGACAAACTAAACTCCAAATTGTACACAAGAAACTAAAATTTAAAATAATACAAGACTAACAAAGGCCAGAGGCTGCTGACTTGGGACAGGCGCAAAAATGTGGCGGGGGTAAACATGTTTATGTTTATAACATACATGTATGTACATGTTTATATAAAATCTGCTATTTTCGGTCGTTAAATTATTTATAACGTTTTGCGTTACAGAAAAGAGGGATGATTCCTACTTTCAATTTTCTTAACCCCTATTCGAAAATCCGTCAAATCTTTTTCACCAGAATATCTCATCTTTTACCTCTTCTCTTCATCCAGTTCCTAATCCCTTGACCCCAACTGCCCGCCCGCTAACCCCCGCTTCCCTTCCCATATTCCTTTACCTCTGTCCGTCTCTCAGGAAATAACGGGTTATGTGGGATCGCTTCATTTTTAAGTGATACATGTATGTGTTTACCATAAATATGTGTCTTTTAAAAGGTGTGTGGGTTCCCTAGATAATTATTTACCAAACTGTAACTTGTACAATGTAAATGTGTTCTTAGTGTAATATTTGTATGTTCCCCTAACAGAACACTTCAATGGTGAAAATTGGCACATTTCACTTGAAGACCATTTAATATAAAATCCTCAAAGAAACATTGTATTCAATGTTAAGTTGATGTGTTTTCCTATATGCAAATTAATATATGTTCCTCCCAATATTGTTTCGCTAAATAATAATTCACATGGAATATTTCACTAAATGATGTATTTATAATTCTTGTTTGATATTTTTTATTCATCTGGTTTTGGTAATCAGTTTTTCTATTTAAATAGTATACATATATATAGGAAGATGTGGCATGTGCTAGTTCCAATGAGACAACTCTCTATCCAAGTATCAATTTATAAAAGTAAACCATTATAGGTCAAGGTACGACCTTCAACACGGAGCCTTAGCTAACACCGGACAACAAGCTATAAAGTGTCCTAAAAATTACTAGTGTTAAACCTTACAAACAGGAACGGTCTTGGGTTTTTTTTTGGGGGGGGGGATTGACAGTCAAATGATAAAATCTGAGTCAAAACGTAGCGGAACTTTAGCCTTGTTTTTATTTACTTGATGTATATTCAACCCATTGTCCTTTAAACTAGGATAATCGATTTTCTAGACGAAAAGGTAAAAAAAGTGTCACTCTCTCGGCCATGTGAATGAGTAAATTAACACCCTCGTATCAGCCATCAAAATATTGCATTTTCATACGAAGTATAATTCATTTTTTGTCGTTCACCAATTAAACCATAAGTCAGGCTGTTTGTTAACTTGTTTGAATTGTTTTACCTATCATTTCGAGGCTTTGTAATTGATTTTGCAGTTTGGTATTTTTTTATTAGGTGACCTAAAGTTGTTAATTTTTGTGTCACTTGGTCTGTTGTGAAAAATTGACTCATTGATTACAATGTCACATCTTTTTTTAAATTATGTTAATTACGCGAGCAAAAATTTAATGCATTACACGACGGTTCCCCAATGAATAGCCTTCATCTATAGATAAATATATGGTTAGGAATCTGATATGCTACTGTGTAACAGTAATTGTTATATTTTCAAAAGTACTTAAAGTCATCATGGTGACATGCAGTTGTGATAATACTAATTTGATTGAAAACCTTATACATATTTTTCTTAAAAAATTACAAGTTTAGAAAATTTAAATAAAAGATGATCTAGTCTTAAGGTGGTGTAAGTGTCTTCCTCCATCTTGGATTGTAAAAAACAGAGAACCAAAGATCCAGATTTTCCATCAAGATAGCAAAATTTGATGCAGGAATGCAGATATTTAATGTGAATTTTCATTTAAAAGAGCCAATTTATAAGAATAGAACTTATAAATATTAATATCTTTGCAAATGTTAACTATTTTGGCTTGTTTTTAGGTTTTTTTAATTGCCATTTTAGGGGGAGGTATCTCTAGAACAGTGCATTTTCTGAAGGATTCATGGAATTTTCCTATTTTGTATTTTAGCCGGAAAAAAGTACGGTGACCCTATCTTTTCTTTTGATATTCTCAAAGCAGTGTCTGAAAACTATATTTTCCTGAAGTATTTAATAATTCTGTCATTTTGTTTAGTTTCTAATCACAAAATGGTGTTTTTTCCTGTATAATCCTTACAAAATGTGTCATTTTGTCCCGTCCTGCAGCTTGAGAAAATGCGCGTTCCTTATCATTTTTATTATATTTTTCGACATGTATCAATAGATACTACGTTTTGGCAAAGTAACGAACAAATTCTATCATTTTTATTTAGACTCTCATACCACCTTAAGTATTTTCTAGACTGATTTAACTCATTTCTGTACAATAGTTAGTACAATCAGGGAGAATCCATGAAATGTGAAAAGGGAGTGTAAATCCCAAAAAGGCAATTCATACTGGCGAGAGGAGCTAGGTGAAGGACTACTTTATCCTTTAGATACATATAACTGTGAGAACCATACTATTTTCTGTCTATTTCGATGAAAGGAAGGGGGGGGGGGGGTGAACATCTTGCACACGCCCTATCATAGATCGCCACTGGCAATGACAAGACTCGATTCTTTTATCATTAAGTGGTAAAAGATATGACATGGGTATAATCTGTTCTAATCTTCATAAGTAGAGTTTGATCATGAATATTGATTATATTTTTTAGTAAGACTAGACATCGTGGTTTCGTCCTTGAATCAAAGTACCTAGTATGCTTATTTTTAGACTGGACTTTAAGTACACGTATTGACGACTAATAAACCCATGCTGATCTTAAGGTGCACAGTTATCTTTGATTTCAAAACCTTTCTGTTTGAACCCGTCTTTGTTTTCTTGATACATTACACTTACAATAAACGCAATCTAATTAAAATATAGATCTCCGATTTCGTTATACTACGTTACTACATATGAGCTCATATGTAGTAACGTAGTATAACGAAATCGGAGATCTATATTTTAATTAGATTGCAATAAACGAAATTTAACTTTTCAACATATTAACCAAAATCGAGTGGTGTTATGTTGGGAGAGGACTGACATGTAAGAATGGTGTACCAAAGATTAACATAGATATAAAATAACTACTGGAAGAAGTCCATAATTAATTATAAATTACGTCTTGTGTGCATAGAAGAGCTTTGATACTACAGTTTATAAAAAAAATATTACATGTAATTAGTCGCTTGATATAAACAAGCTTCAATCGATTTATATATACTAGTCAACAAAGGAAACGATTTGATTGGACTCCAGTGGCAAATAGTTCACGAATGGTTCCGGACGAACACAAGAAACAATACAAGGCAATGTATATCATTAAATTGGATACCCTGTAATAAGGAAAATAATAGGCCAATTGGTCCTATATTTACAAAGTGTTATGTTCTTATTAAAACTATTGAAGACAAATACGCGATTTATGTTGTTGCAATAATTGATATTTCAAAAATCTTATTTTCACCAAAAAATTCATGAATCGATTTTGAACTGAAAACTTCCAACTTAATCAAAGTACTGAAGTACTGAACATCGGATGACTCAAGTTCTTGTGGATGGTCAAAAGCAGATGTCACAGAAAAAGTCACACCTCTGTACATTTGCTATACCTGAAACTGAGTTTAATGTACAGAGTATATTTTTTTCTGAGACAAGTTCTTGCGCGGATGATGAATAAATGACAGGAAATTCAACCGCACCGTAATAACTATGATATTGTTGAGATACAAATCAGTATACCTGGGACTATTATACTAATATAATAAACGTCACAGAGTATGCACTGGTTTGTTGTTATTTTATTATTAATATAACAGTTACATGTACAGTCCTTGGATGGTGTAAACTTCCCACTAACACCATACACCATTACACCATACACCATACAGCATTACACCATACACCTTGTACCATTACACCATACACGTTACACCTTTGCACCATACACCTTACACATTACACCATGCACCATTCCCCATTCTATCTACACGATCCGAAATTACCCATAATGCAATTAAATTTCAAATATTAAGATTATTATTATTGTTTATGTTTACAATTCGAAAAAAATAAAATAAAAAGAAATTCGTTTCAACCAATTAGATGTCGTACACCATCATTCACACCATTCCCGATCGCACGTTACACAATCACACCATTCCTCAAACACCATTACACCATTCCCCTTACACCATACACCATCGGGGCCTTTTATAGCTGACTACGCGGTATGGGTTTTGCTCATTGTTGAAGGCCTTACTGTGACCTATAGTTGTTAATGTTTGTGTCATTTTGGTCTTTTGTGGATAGTTGTCTCATTGGCAATCATACCATGCACATCTTTTTTTTTATATTTCATCCATTTGTATATCAATATATTCTACTATGCTTTTAATGGTGCAGTGTAAGTGCATGGTGAACACTCTTTTGTAAGAAATCGATTTTTCTGAAAGATTAGATATGAGAAGCCATTCATATTTTCCCGCAAAAAATACAGAGTTACCGGTCCTTACCGGGAGTGCCGTAAAACGTTTTTGAGATATTCTTCCGCAAGCTTTAACACAATTTACAACTTCAAACGTTTAATGTTTTGCATGTTATTTTCTGTAATAAAGCACTAGCATGGAATTTTATTAAATGGCGTGCATATATATTTCAAATTTCCTTACTATCTCCTATACCTTTCCTAAGATTATAAATATAAGGCGATGTTGATGATTGCCAATGAGACAACTTTCCACCAAAGTTCATGTTAAGTAGATGTTAGCAATAAGGCAACAACCATTTTCTTATCTGGGGGGGGGGGGGGGGGGGGGGGGCTGGGATTTTTTTGAAAAAAATATTTTGATGGCTGACAGAAAAAAAAATTATGTTTTGCACTGTAGCTGGAAAAAAATTATGCTGTCACCTGCTTGAAAAAAAAAATTTGCACAGCTGAATTTGAGAATAGTGAAAATAACAACAGTTGAGACAGTGAAACAGCAGATTATAAACATCTGTCCAGTCTACAGATTACGCTAAGATTTATATTTATACCTTATTACTTTTTGTATTTTCCTGTAATAGTGTTTGATCCAGAAATATTTAAAAGCATTCCAAATCTCCCGCATGTATGCTACTACATTAAGACATACTTAAAACTGCAACTGTTATAAACATGAAATGGTCATTTTATAACAGGGATAGATATGGTATCATAAACAGTCTTTTAAAGAAGCCCTGATTGTGTATGACACAGACTTGTATACTGGTAGTATTTCCTTTGTATCATTCTGTATCATTCTTTATACCTCTTTTTTCAATGGAATGCCAATTATCATAGTTGGAAACAGTGGATGTTTATAACTTGGAGCTACTCACTCTTTGCCATTACATATGGCAATGGTGGCCACTTCAATTGCAGTATTAAAATTCAAGGACTGTGGTACCTGTATGACGGACTCAGAGAATATCATAATGTAGAAAGTGGGCTAAAAAAAACACCAGAGACAACAGCCAATGCCAGGATATAGACAGAGCCATGCACTTTACATTTTACATCAATTAAAAAATTAAAATGAATTTTATGTAAATTTTATGGTTTTGAGAAGAAAAAATGTATTTCTGTTCCACATTATAGGAAAAAAAAAATTTTGCTTTCCTTTTCATAAGAAAAAAATATTTTATCGAAGGAAGGTTCGGAAAAAAAAATTATGAACACAATAAAAATCCCAGACCCCCCCCCCCCCCCCCCCGATAAGAAAATGGTTGTTGCCTAAGTGGTAACGGTACGACCTTTAACAATGACAAAAGCCGATACCTAAAAGTCGATTATGAAAGGCCACGACATATATAAAAAATGAAACAATTAAATTAAGAAAAATAACGGCATAATTTACAAATCAATTGGGAAAAACAAAAATTAATGACATGAACCATTACAACCACTAAATTGCAGGTTCTATACAAAAGACAGGCGCATACATAATGTGGCGGGTTTAAACATGTTTGTGAGCGCTCAACCTTCTAACATATGAACAAACTATAGAAGCCAGTTGAAAATGGCCTATCTCATGAGATCGTTACAAACAGAAAAAAAACTAACTAAAACATAGACCGGACGTGACAGAGTATTTATACATCTCTTACAACAAAATATAAAAAGTAGAGATCTAAGACTATATATATTGATGTTTCAACTCATGATGGGGTTCAACTTGATTTCTTAGACTTAGCCTTCTAGGCTACAACAGTGAACTAATGGAACAAATAAATGTCTAAAAAAACGAATGATATAAACATACAACAAAAGTGCCTAACTATATAAGTTTAACATAGAAAAGTATACGACGTATAATTGATTTTTTCCAGTTAATAATAGATTATTCTTGAAAATAATGCAATGTTGGTACCGTATTATACAACAATTAAATTGTTGTTGTTGTATAATACGGTACCAACATTGCATTATTTTCAAGAATAATCTATTAGCTATCCAGAAATACCACTTAATCAAGCATTATAAAGAAAGAAGCAGCATTTTAAAACCGGGGAATTTGAGGTATACAACCTTTGTATTGTGCTACCTCAAGTGATTAACTAATATGTATGCCCCATCTACAATATTAGAGGGGCATTATGTTTTCTGGTATGTACTTCCTTCCGTCTGTACGTCTGTCCGTTCGTTCGTCCGTCTGTCAGTCCATTCGTTCCACTTCAGGTCGCGGCCGACACTCGGCTAACCGAGAGATTGGTCGGTTAATCTATATTGAGTATGCGGCTATATGGGCGATTGGTCTGTTAATCAGGTTGGTTATACGTCTGTTTAGAGTAAAACGCACAATTTAATGTCAAACTCTGTTAAATATACAGATGTTTGGCATATTATAAGAACCAAATGAAAAAAAGAAAAGTGTCTGACAAAATGATATCTATCATAGAACATTTTCCACCTATAAAAAAATTTATAGTCTGTGCAGTTTTCAGCAAAACTAAAAGGCGTCTCGCAGGTATGTAGTATAATATTTTTTACTTATACGCACAGCAATTTTTTTAATAAAAGGCGAAACAAACAATTTTAGATATCATTTAAAGGACACAAAAAAGTACTTTTGTTCCAAAAAAATAGATTGAAATTAGTAAATATTTCATTAATGTTATATAACGTGAATAAAACCACGTTCTAGTGAAAATTATGGGAATAAAGTCTGTTAATGGGTTGGACATTTAAAATTGTGTCAGTTAAGAGTTATTTAGCCACGACAATAGTTTTGCTACCTTTATATTTTCCCATTGAAAAAGTTAAGAATGAGATGTTAATTGCTTGCGTAAATAAAATGACATTACAGTGCAACAGTATCCTTCTAATAAGAACATTTTTATCTTGACTTTCTTTGCACTTTATTGAAGGGTGTGTCACTTCAATATAGCGTGATATGGATTGGCCGCTGGAATATGCATGCATTTATTATTAACATTTTCAATCAGCCTTAATTTTTGTGTCTGTTCAAATTAAAGTAGCACGTTCTAAAATCCGAAGGTATCTTTCTGATACAGAACTGGGTACAGAAGACATTTTTTTTATTTCCTGTTATGGGTACCAAAGGGCATAAACATTACAACATCAATAATTTTCATAATAAAATACAAACAATGATATAAAAAAAGATTAATGAGAACTATTTAAGTTCTAAAAGAATATGTAGGTAAAGAATCTATAATATGTGGTTTTTTTTTAAATACTAATGCATTTTAATACAAGTGTGCTTGAAATAGGTAACAAACAAGCAACCCAAAAAGAAAAAAAAGAAAAATATAGAAAAGAAGATGTGGTATGATTGCCAATGAAACAACTGTCCACAAGAGAACAAAATGACACAAAAATTAACAAATATAGGTCACCGTACGGCTTTCAACAATGAGCAAAGCCCATACCACATAGTCAGCTATAAAAGGCCCCGATATGACAATGTAAAACAATTCAAACGAGAAAACTAACAACCTTAATTATATAAAAAATAATAAACGAAAAACAAATATGTAACACATAAACAAACGACAACCACTGAATTACATACATAAATAATGTGGCTGGGGTTGAACATGTTAACGGTATCCCAACCCTCCCCTAACCTGGGACAGTGGTATAACAATACAACATAAGAATATATGTATAGTACACAATAAGTTGGAGCAATTGTTCAATATATACAAATAACATGTTGTCGATCTCATATGCACATGATATTTGTCACTGGACGTTAAACCCTAATTCGTCAGCATCATCCAATTGTTTCTTTTCTTCTATTACTTGATCATATGTTGTTTACAAATCATTCTAAAGAAGTAAATGGAAAGGAGCGAATGTAGCTACATTTGGTTATCTTAAGTTTTAATTCATTTTATTCCATTTAGTTCCTTTCTACATAAGTGTAGAGGAGAACTGCAGTCGTCCGCATGTAAACATTTAGCATTTGTCACCAATTTGAGTACATCGCAATCCGTTACTATTTCAACACCCAGGGGTGTTTCATGTCTGTATTCTAAAACAAATATTTTTTTTTCTCTCTTTTTTAGCAATGCACCACTATCTACTGTCCTTATGTATTATTCTATATTCTGCGTCTCCATCCAGATTCTCGTGTATACCATGAGGGTCCGGATTGGGGGTGTTGTTTATTTCTGTATTCTTTAAATTGTTATGCCACTTTTCTCTACATTTTATTTATCTTACTCATTATTCTTTCTCTATTCTTTATATTCTAGCATCCCAATATATCTTACTTACTGATGTTTAGTTACATTACGACGTTTATCTTTGATTTATATACTTGTTACAAATGTAGATGACTTTTGAACAGAATCCACAAGATAAATGCGACCATTCTTGGATGAAATTTATATTACTTTAATATTACACTTTTTGAAACCATTTTTATCAATTTTCATTTTCTATTGTCTAAATTGTTCATTGTTCATGTGTTGTTTCCGTATATTTTATGTTTCATTGTTCATGTGTTGTTTCCGTATATTTTATGTTTCATTGTTCAGGTATTGTTTCCGTATATTTTAGCCGCTCGTCTTGAGCCTACCCATGATCCGACAACACCCTATATAGTAGCAATAAAATTATACTTTTATTGCCATTCATAACTCTTAACAGACCAATTAACAGACCGAGTTTTATACATCCGACCTATTAACAGACCAGGTTTTAAATTAAAATTGATTAATGTCACCAAAATACAGATTTTCGTGAAGATTTTTCACACAATGATATTATTATGGTTAACAAACATAATGCCTGTCTTTTTTCGATGTTCAAAATTTTGCATTCAAGTAAATTCGACCAATGTACCATTTTGTGTGAGTATAAATTTATTGATGAGTAATCCACCTTTTCATTTTATAGAACGTTTATCGAAGCTAGAAAAAAAAATTATTACACCACTGGATTCAGTACATTGAATTGTTTTGTCAGACATGAATATTTTTTATGATAAAAATATTTTTAAAAAGCTATACAATGAAACATACTGCACTTGCAATGATTTTCTCGATAACACATGATTAACAGACTTTAACCAACTCATTTAACAGACCAACCGCCGATATAGCCGCATGCTCAATATAGATTAACCGACCAATCTCTCGGTTAGCCGAGTGTCGGCCGTACAGGTCAAATTTTTTGGTCAAGGTAGTTTTGATGAAGCTAAAGTCCAATCAACTTGAAACTTAGTACACATGTTCCTTATGATATGATCATTCTTATTTAAAAATAAGACTTTTGACCCCATTCTCGTGGTCCAATGAACATAGAAATTAAAAGTGTGAGTTTCAGGTTAAAGTTTTTGATCAAGGTAGTTTTTGATGAAGCTGAAGTCAAATCAACTTGAAACTTATGTTCCTTATAATATGATCTTTCTTATTTTAAAAAAAAAATGACTTTTGATCCCATTTTCATGGTCCACTGAGCATAAAATTAAAAGAGTGAGTTTCAGGTTAAAGTTTTTGGTCAAGGTAGTTTTTGATGAAGTTAAAGTCCGAACAACTTGAAACTTGGTACACGTTGGTTGATATTTTTACTTTTAAGGCCAAATTAGATTTTTTACCCAATTTCACGGTCCATTGAACATGGAAAATGATAATGCGAGTGGGGCATCCGTGTACTTTGGGCACAATCTTGTTCTCTTTATCTCAGAGTGAGGTTGTCTGAGTTCTCGATACCAATATTATGTTACATTGTGTAGATATACTTTTAATTATTATCTGATATCGTCTAGCAAATATTTTATTCCCCATCCGTGTACGATAGACACATTCTTGTGGGTTTTTTTTTTCAAGCCACTTTAAGAGGGAGGTATTTCATCCAAAAGTGTCAAGCTAAAATGTTGGTTTCTTTTTGTTATGCATAAAACTTTGCTTTAAGTATAAAATTGCATGGTATGATTGCAAATAAGATACACATACATGTACTTTAGAGACAAAAGGAAGATGGTGTAAACATGTATGCATTACTAAACGACCTTCAACAATGAGTGAACACTTATACCAATAGTGAGATATAACAGGTTCTGGCATTTTAGAATGGGAACTGCTTCAAGCAAAAAATCAACATAATCCTGTCTTATAGTTGAAAAAAAGATCGGCTTGCATACACACGTAGATGATGGAAGTTTTTAGCGTCCTTGACTGGCTACGCAGGCCTTGCACGGTCGGTGACACGCGAAGATGACATACAACGAAATCATAAAATCATATTTTCGTACCACAGCTGGAAAACATAAAATATGTAAGAGGGTCTGTATAAGTTCACAGAATACAGAATAACGACAAGCTACGTGTACTAAGTACAAAGCACGATGTTTTTCTGTCCATCGCTTATAGTCGGAACTAATACGGGGACGAAGTCCTCAATTACGGTAGAAAAATCAATAAAAAATAAAAAAAAAAAAATCGGGAAAATTTCCCGAATTTTTCATTCTACTAATGAACTCAAAATCGTTAACTTTTTTTTTCAGATCTACTTCCTGTTCCGCTTTTCTCCGCTTTTGCGCAGATATCTGTCTTGTTTGCATGAGACTTTGAAAAAATTTGTATTTATCAGTCTAGTAAAATATAAGATTGAATCTCAATACAAATTCAATTTTAATAATTGTTTGATATGAAAAAACGTTACCTGATGAAAGCGTTTCTTTTGTTTACATCAAATATGACGTCATAACTTAAAGAACGTCGATCACAGCTAATTCCCTAACAACATAATCAAAATCGGGACCGTTACGTACGGTATTTCGGTTTCTTTAATCAACGTGATTAAATTTAAAAAATAATACATACAGACTTCGTCCCCATTCACAGGTTATGCCTGCCTCATATTAGTACAACATAAATGTCTAAAGAATTCTCTAATTTGTTATTAAAGGACGAGACGAACATGGATGTTTCCTTTGATAAGTTCAATTACTAAAAAGACCCGGTTCTTCTTGCTGAGAACATGACATGTACTTCCGTTGCTCAGACTAAAGGTCTTATTTATTTCTTGAATTGAGATCTTAGTTAAATGTAATTTTGTTAATAATGATTGAATAAAAGGAAGATTGGAGAGAGCACGTGGCGTCTTGGTTTATAATTTAACCTTTTTATGTTAATTAGAACTGACATTGTCCTGTCATCTATGTTTATAAATTGGACAGCTACTCAAAAGTCTTGTTAAACTTTTGTTTTCATGTCACTGTGTACTGTCAATTAAGAAAGTAAAACAAAATCAATGAAAAATAAGCAGATGTAGTATAATTGCAAATGAGACGAAGACAGTTTAACCACCAAAATTCAAATGCAGTGGGTGTAAGCAATTTTAGGTACCATACGGCCTTCAACAATGAGAAAAAAAACTCTTATGGTTGGCTATAAAAGGCCCAGATTTGAAAATATGATACAATTAAATTTAGAAAAATAACAGCCCAATTTATAACAAAACAAACATGACAGACATGACCCAGACAACCACTGAACTACAGGCTCCTGAGTCGGGACAGGCCCACATAGAATACGGCGGTGTTAAACATAAAAATGGACAGGTGTGTGATATTAAGAATAAAAACTTAACTAACTATAATTGTTCTATTACTTTCGATATCCTGTTTCTTTTAAAAACAGATATATATACATGTACTTATATGTGTACGTTTGAGCCTGTGACAACTCTACAACAGATTAATCCATCGGATCACCAGCAGTGATGGTGATACATGGCTGTGTACATTATGTATATACAACTCGTCTAAACATCAACCCAACAATGTTAGATCTGTAAATTTGCTTTCGAAAAATATATATACAACTCGTCTAAACATCAAACCAACAATGTTAGATCTGTAAATTTGCTCTCGCAATTTTTTTTGTTCTTCCCTCGTCGGGATTCGAACCCATGCTACTGAGATATCGTGACACCAAATTGCCTGCACTGTAGCCGTCCCGCTAGACCACACGACCAGCTTTCGGTGGCCGGGTGTTACCTTTCCACGTCAGTTTTAATCTAGCGTCGTACTACAGTACATGATATATAAGGCATGGAGATGTTATTGTTACAGATCAGCTCAATTATCTATAGTAAAGGATCCTACAAATTAATGCAAGATACAGTCACACAAAATTATTATATATATATATATACATTGTATAGAATAAATTGTGACACGGTTGCGTAATGGACCACATTATTTTTGTTTACCTGTATTTCTTTATATATACAAATGTAGGAGGACTTATCATAATAACAGTTTTTATATTGGGAAAAAAACTAAAATTAAAATATTTAAGTGGACTTATGATTCAGTTTTAGTTTAAACATTACACTTAAACATATTATGGATGTAAAATGCTTTTAAACAATAATTTACAAATTTTTCATTCAATTTATTTTGCCGTTGCTGCCACGATATTTTATAGAAAGTCTTTTCAGCTGAAATGGATGTGGACCATACTAGGTTTCATATTGGCAGGATACTTGACTTCTTTATGTCTGCCGTCTTTAGCGGTCGGATTAATAATCTGTTTGTATAGCTGGCCAATTTTAAAAACATGCAATATATGGACATTTCTGACGTTTGTTGTTGCTATTGTTGATCCATCTACAGTATTGTATACTAACAAGACAATTTTTACTATCACCATAGCAATGATTGCTGCTATTCCACAGTTCATCCGATGCCAGCCATGTAAGAGCAAGCTGAGAGAAGTACGCGCCAATTTGGGACCAGTGTATATACTGTATGTTCTAAAAACTGCTTTGCTGATATACAATGTTGACAAAAGAAGTGGACAGATGCTTGTTATTTCATTTTTATCTGCCACCATAGCCGGTGTTTTCTTTAGACCAGACAATGGTGCTTTACTTTCGTTATTGAGTATACGGATACATACAAACAGACGCAAATTTTGCCACAGAATTCTGATGATTTTTTCATTTATGTGGTATGCTGTTGTCGTTATCATAAAAATGACATAGCAATTAAAATCTGATTGAGACGTATATGATTTGTTCTGGATTTTGGAAACACACTGTATAACTTTTCAAAGACCTTCGAAATTTGCCGTAATGTTACATACATGTACCCTTATCAATTTCCAGGCGCACTAGCATTGGTTGAGGCAAGACTAGTACAATGTATACTTATCAATCAAAAAGAAACGGTAAAATGTTTGAAAGCAGCAAGCAAAACAAGAACACGGGACCTGTTTAAACAGACTGAATCGAATAGGCCGCGAACTATAAGTACATGATAAAATTATATAACATCGTTGTTCTACTTAAAAGGTAACAGCAGAGACATTTGTTCATCAGCCCTGTCCACATATATATATACGAATTTCCTAAAAATGATTCACTATAAAGAAGTAAGCAATATCCGTTAACTTTACTTTCCACTACTTATATAGATGATGTTCTCTCAATGAATAATTTAAAATTTGGCGACTATGTTAAATATACATCTATCCCATCGAACTAGAGATAAAGGATACTACAGATACAGTTAAGTCTGTCGCATATCATGTGGCTTACATCTAGAAATTAACAATGAGGATCGGTTGAAAACAAATCTTTACGACAAAAGAGATGATATCAGCTTCCCAATAGTGAACTTTCCATTTATATATATGTAGCGATATTCCCGGGCTTGTATTTTCTATCAAGATTTCTTTAAAATAGCATTACTGCTTACAAGGAAACTGTTAAACCAAGAGTTCCAAATAGTGATGATGAAATCATCCCCTCGTAAATTTTACGGACGCCATCACACGAGTCTATTAACCGTTATGGAATATCCGTTTCACAGATGATATCGGATATGTTCATTATGTCGTCACTACAATCCTGTTCCCTTTTCACGAATGTGACCTGCCGAACTTGACTTTTTACTGGGTGTTTAAAAACACGAGCAACACGATTAGTGCCACACGTGGAGCAGGATCTGCTTACCCTTCCGATGCACCTTAGATCACTACCATTTTGCTTATAGTTTTTTATGTATGTTTTATCTTGTATAAATTTGTTAATACGATTCAATGTTTGTATATAACGCTAGATTCGTGATAGCGTTTTTATTGAAGTTTTTAATTTTGGTGACCGTAATCTATGTATAAATAATTTATTTTAGACATATCTTATTGCTCAAAGTACAAATAAACAAGGCACATTGGCAAGTTATCCAGTATAGTATGTTTCTCCAAAGTATAAAGCACATTGTAAAACAACCAAATTTATGCAGGTTATTTTTTTTTTTGTAAATACTTTTCTTTTATCATGCTAATCAAACCAGATTTAAGTTAAAAACAACATACAACTGTATTTAAAAATGCGTTGGCGAATTTAACAGATAATATGCTTTTGTAAGGAAAGTTTAACGTCAAAAGTGCATCATTATTATATTTTTTTTTTATTGAATTTAGATAAATTAATATCCGTGTAGTTTAAAATATATATGCACTCAAGCAGATGGGATGAAAGTATATAATGTTGTTTATGATAAATTTTATTTTAATATTTATATTATATATTTGTAATGAAATATCTTATTTTTAGTCGTTTGAATAACAGTTTGTTTTGAATTTCAATTGGGTTCATAGCCACTCGTGTAAAGTATCTTTCTGAGTGGGTAGACATTTACAAACGAAACAGGTTTGATCTATTATATATTTTGAAATATTAAAGTAAAAACTTTTAAAAGTAATCATTTATTGATAGGTAGAAAATAGTTCTCTTTGATTTTTTTCAACCTGAACAAAAATAACTTTTTAAACGTCATGATCATACACACACACACTGGTGTCTGAAGATACAGTCCAAGTGACACTGATGTGGAATATATCGGAAAAGGACAGGATGGAATTTGAAAAAAATAGGCAGGACAGGAGTTTTGAGTAAAAAAAAAAAGGCAGGATGAGACAATTGCCAAAAAAAAAAGTCGGGACGACAATTAAGGTAAAAAAAAGTCAGGATAAACTAAAAAAAAAAAGCAGGACCAAACAGAGTGATAAATAATAAGGCAGGACAGAGATTACAGCTAGAACAAAAAGCAGGACAAAATTTTTCATCCTATCCTCTCATAAAAATCAAATGGTAGCTCCCTAAACAATGATGTATCTGAAGAGCCTTTATTTTTTGTATACCCTCAATTCATCCGAGTTATTTTCTCAATAGGCTGTATTGGTATATTAAAAAAGAAGATGTAGTACATGTGTGATTCTAAATGAGACAACACTCCTCAAGAGACAAAATGGCACATAAATTAACAACTATAGGTCACCGTACGGACTTCAACTATGAACAAAGCCTATACCGCATACTCAGCTATAAAAGGCCCCGAAATGACCATGTAAAAGAATTCAAACGAGAAAACTAACAGACTTTTACATCAGTATAAGTTAACACATGACACGGGTAAAATCTCTTTGTTCTTACTGTGCTATAATCTGGATAATGCACAGCAAAGGTGTGCATTAACTACCTCAGATATTCTGCACAAATTCAAATCTATTTTTACCTTTTAGGGGCGTTATTCTATAAAATTAAAAAAAATATCACCGAGTGTAGCGAGACTAAAAACAATATTGACGACTTTATGCTAAAACACAATACTTTGTCCAATCCATGGGTGAACGACTTATTCACCCTACCCCAGAATCCGCCATCTGCCTTTCATCTTAAATTCAAAATAGGAAAAAAAGAAAAGTTTCATATTTAAGTGTTTCAAAACAGGAGGGAATAGCTGGATATCAATCAGACTTCATTTAGATGGACGTGTCTTAAAAATTAATACAGTAGAAGCAGAAATTTGTGGTGTTGGGGAGTAAAAGATTTGAAAGAGAAATTTTCTGTTTACCTTACATTTTATATTTAGTGAATCTAACATCTTCCTCTGTTTATCTTTCTCTAAGCATATTATTGAGGGAAAGAAAATTCAAAAGCAATTAATCCAAACTCAATAACATCGGCCTTTCATTATGATTTTTTTCATTCATCGATTTGAAAGTACACAATTTGTCAGTCTTAATCGTCAATAATTAAATAAAAATTTGGAATAAATTTAACAGAAACGATAAAAAATTCTACCATTAAATCGCAATTTTAGAATCAGTCTATAATAAAAAAGTTATTTTAAAACTTACCAAAGACATATTTCCCCCTTTCTTAAACCTACAAGAAACTTTCCTATGATCCGTGGATTGCGGAAATCGTCCACATTTCTACAACGTTCGCGTAAATTGATGACGTCATGTGTTAAAACAGTTATTGGCCATTAAAATCGGTATATTCGATTTAATTTGCACGGCTCTTGTGACCCTTTAACCCGAACTCCTACGTCGTTCGGGTTGATAAGGGTCACCCAAGCCGTTCAAATTAAATCGTATATACCGACTTGCTTGGTCAATAACTATAACTAATGTATAATCGTGGTCCAGGTCTTGTCATAACGGTCCGACTCATTTAAAAAAAAAAAACAGAAAAAATTACAAACAAGATTGAATAAAAAATATCTTGGTAATGATATTAAAAATAACAAAACAATAAATAACAAAATAAAAAAAAAACATCTATATTAACTAAAAAGTATGGTCACTTTTTTTAAGATTTTGATTAGAACACGCATAGAGATAGTTTTGGTCTGAATTAATTCTTTCGTGATTTTCCAAATTCTGTTTTATATGTTTCTGCTTAAATTTGGTTTATAATAGAATAGCAGTGTACCACCTTTGTATTGATGCTATACATTGTTGACCTATTACTAGACAAACATCGACTTTAATCTATTTAGAATTTATACACCTCGTGCTTACCTGCAGCTTATATATATTCCTTCCGCGTATCTGTGAAACAAAGTGTTCGAATAATCTAACATTATAACAAAACTTGGATTTTTTCCTTTGGTGTTTTAATGAAATAATTTGCTTAAAAAGTGTGTTGAGGGAAAACCATGGTATATTATCTGAAATTTGATGTTATACCATACTTTTCTAATTAAATATGCAACTCAAACAGAATCCAAAGGAAAGAAGGCGGAGCTTAGCTACATGTATGGTATTTCATGTTTATGTTATTTCATGGGTAATGCTTCACCTTTTTTTTTTAAAGGTATCCGCCTCTGAAATATTTAAGAAACTGAAAAACGTAAAAAGTTAAGATCTTTATTTGATTTCATTTTATAACAAAAAAGCAATAAATCATGTGTACCACATCTAAAGAAACCTTTTTCAAACCAGGTCCGTGTATATCTGCGTCCATTCGTTTTTCGTTTTGAAATATCAAAAACAAAAAACAAAAAACGAAAGTGTTTTTATTTTTCGTATTTGATTTCTTAAAAACCAAAATGTAAAACGAAAGTGTTTTCATTTTTTGTTTTTGATTTCTTAAAAACCAAAATGAAAAACAAAAGATTTCGTTTTTCGTTTTTGATTTCACAAAACGAAAAACGAAAAACAAAAGTATTTTCATTTTTCATTTTTGATTTCTCAACTAACTAAAATCGAAAAATGAAAGTGTTTTCATTTTTCATTTTTGATTTCACAAAAACAAAAAACGAAAAACGAAAAACGAAAGTGTGTTCAATTTATCTTTCCCACACTGTTTTTAATTGTCATTCAAAAAATGACAATGTTGTCATTGAAAGGTGCTTCAGACAATGAAATTATAACAATGTTGTCGATTTTTGTTATATGCCAAAAGGGTGAACATAAAGTTTTGTACTATATAATTTTAATTATTTCTCGATTTATAATGTAAAATGTTTCCTTAATTGTTGTACAGTCATTGATAGAAAATGTTGCTATTGTAAATGTAGGATTTAATAATGTCCTCCATGAAAAAATGTCCACCGGACACATTTTGACAATATTTACCTATTTAATACCCTAGTCCCACTAGGCCACGATCGCACTACGATCTGTGAAAAAAATGCAAATATTGATGATCGTGGTACGATCGTGTAGGTCGCAGGAGACTCAGGTCGCAGTAAGGTCGTACCACGGTCGTGGTGAGGTCTTCAAGATCGTGAAGAGCGTGGACAACTTTGAACATGTTCAAAACAATCGTGGTGCGGTCGTGGCGAAATCAGGTCGTAGTAGAAGCGTAGTGAGAGCGCACTAAGATCGTAGTAAGATCGCAAAGGTCGCTGTACAATCGTAGCGAGAGCGTAGCGAAAGCGTGATTCTATTCGGAGAGACGGCGCTACGATCTCACAGCGACGTTATGACGACCTTACTACGACCATCACGTTCTCACCGCGACCCAACTACGCTTCCACTACGACTATACCACGTTTACACCACGCTGTTCAAGACCATAGTACGATTCTAGCACGCCCTTGCCGTCCTCATCACGCTCTTCTTACGACCTTACTACGTTCACACTACGACCATCATTTCTATTGTCATTTTCACATAAAATATATAAAAAAAACTCCCTAGATTTTGTTTGTCTGAATGTATTTATCCATTTGCTCTAACGGCTCAACGATGCTTCTCGTTTTTATATAGATTAGACCGTTGGTTTTTCCCGTTTAAATGGTTTAACATTAGTATTTTTTGGAGCCCTTTATAGCGTGCTGTTCGGTGTGAACCAAGGCTCCGTATTGAAGGCCGTACCTTGGCCTATAATGGTTTACTTTTATAGATTATTACGTTGATGGAGAGTTGTCTCATTGACACTCATACCACATCTTCCTATATATATTGACACATCTGTGTCATCTCTGCTATCGTTCACTAAAATATCGTCATTTGAGCTTTATGGACCAGCAATAGGTTGTAATTTAGGTTTGATTGGTCATCTCTTGATGACAAGTATTATACTACTTATGTGTATAGTATCAGTTTAATTGGAGTCTGGAGCTGGCATGTCAGTTAACTGCTAGTAGTCTGTTGTTATTTATGTATTATTGTCATTTTGTTTAATATTTTCTTTAGTCACATCTTCTGACATCAGACTCGGACTTCTCTTGAACTGAACTTTAATGTGCGTATTGTCATTGATTGGCTAGAGGTATAGGGGAGGGTTGAGATCTCACAAACATGTTTAACCCCACAAATGTTGCGCCTGTCCCAAGTCAGGAGTCTTGTACTATTTTTAATTTTAGTTTCTTGGAGTTTAGTATGGCGTTCATACTTTGCTCCCTCTGCCTCTACATCAACCCCTACCACCACGCCCACGTGTTCTAGTAGATTTTGCTGGCATGACTGTATTGTTTCCGAGAAATCTCCGTTTTAATCAGAAATAGAAGGAATGGAACTATATTGATATGAAACACGATATTGACGGTATTGCTGATAACGTAGTAAGATCGCGGTATGAACGTAGTATAATCGTGGTAAGAACGTGCTATAATCGCAGTAAGATCGTGTTGCAATCGGATAACTCGTGGTATGGTCGTAGTGAGAGCGTGAAGAGCGTAGAAAGATCTTTATAAGCGTAGTGAGGTCGCAGAATAAGCGCGATGAGAACGTGGTTTAATCGTAGCGGGATCGTTGTAGAAGCGTAATTAGGACGTAGTAGCATCGTGAAAGCAACGAAAATTAACATTTTCATGCCGTTCATACCGCGATCTCACCACGATCTAAATTTATTTTAGATCGCGGTGAGCGTGGTGCGATCGTGGTCTAGTGGGACTGGGGCTTAAATGTGTCCTAGACACAATTTCCTATGAAAACATGTCCTCAGGTATGAAAAAGTGTCCATGAAAATGGACATTATTCACTACCATAATATTGTCCAGGTGGACATTTTTTTCACAGGACATTGTGTCCGCCAGGGCATTTTTTGATATTTTGATATGATTAAAGTATTAAATGATATCCATTGCCTAATTTGTTATTACTCGACGCATTTTAACTTTAATTGAGAACTTGAATTAATTGTTACTTTGACATAAAAATTGTCTCATTGGCACTCATACCATCCTTATCTTCATATCTATATTTTTAATATAATTATATACGGATCATATACATGTTAGATGCTGTTCCATTTTATTTTCCTTCGAGGCCACAATTAAATAACATTCACTACGAAAATTTGTTCTGCAGATGGACCATATTTCAAAACTGTTGCTGTAAAATGCTGTCCACTTAGGAGACAATATTTTATGGCAATGGACATTATTTATTTTCTATTGCCTTCTTATCTGACATAATAAATATAGTAAAGTCCTTCAGATTTAATTTTACACTTCCTTCTTATTGTTATTCTTTCATTGTCATTGCCATTTGCTGGGTATTTCTTAGAACTTAAATTTCTCTATATTCACTTCCATCCATTATTTATTTGTTTACATTTGAATATTGATCAATTTCTCATCAATCCTTCATATTTTAATTAAAATTAAAGTATAATAAAACTTTGTAATGACCTTTGTATTACTTCCCTTGGAGGACACAATTTAATAGCAACTACTATGAAAATTTGTCCTGTGAGTGGACACTATTTCATATTGTTAGCAGTAAAAATCTGTCCTTTTGAGGGACACCATTCCATGGCAATGGACATTATTAATAAATACCAAATTTCAATGAAAAAGTGTCCATATGGACACTTTTCCATAGGACACTATTATGTCTAACATAAACACCCCTGTATTCATTCAACATAATGTAGACAAAATAGACCGCATGACAGTGGCGGATCCAGAGGGGGGTTCCGGGGGTCCGCACCCCCCCCTTTATTTTGGCCGATCAATGCATTTGAATCGGGACATATGTTTGCACCCCCCCCCTGCACCCCCCCTTTGTCCTGGGCTAGCACCCCCCCTTTCGAAAATTCCTGCATCCGCCACTGCATGACTTCTGAATTGAACTACGGTGGTAAAGTAATCAAAGACTTTCAAATTACCTTGTTTATATCTTTGATAAAGAATTAATTATCATATTTAAATATTAAACGAATCACAAATTTAAATTGTACAATATAATATTATATAAAGGTGGTACAAATAAATAGATTGATGACAACATCACACTAACAAGGGAGGTAACTACTTTTAAAACAGACACGAAAACTAGCCCGGTCGTTAAAATATACATGCACAGTGGTTGTGAGATCAATATTATTTTAATCGAAGAAAATGTCGACGGATGCAAAAGTCTTTATCTATCTGAACAATATGGGTGGGTGAACTTTACTTTTAAGTTTAGAAAGGTCGATCCAAGATTATTAGAATTCATTACCAAGTATGGAAAGCCTCAGCTGTCATATATTAGAGATTTACATAACGTTATGCTGAAGCTTCCATTGTAAAGTTAATACAGCGTGATGATGAATTAAATCATCAAAATGAAAACTTTAAATAATAAGATGCTAAGTTGAATCTGCGTTGTGTTGACTTGCAACTTCAAGTGTTGATGTTGTGATATCATCGTGGTAAGCCACGGCGTTATGGTGATATGATTATAACACGTAACGTTGAGTCGAAACTACATATTGTTAAGGTATTCGGCCCATAATTAGCCAATATACAACAAGCAAAATAATTTACATTTTTATCAAGGATTGTAAGTTGGGGGGTCTAAGAGTTCTTACTATGAAATAAAAATCCGCAAAATATTTGAGGTTAACAGCAGAGCTGAGTTACAGTGCCCCCCCTTTTTTGTCCTCAAATGCCAAATAAGGGGTTCAAATAGTATGTAATTTTAAGAAATCTATATAGTATAATTTACTAATCTATCTTTTAAAAGGAACCTTACATGTAACCTTGTAAAATTAAACATAAAAAATAAATTGTTTTTTTGCTATTCTATTTTTAGAACTGTGTTATTGTTACTAATAATAGAAAAAGGAGAAAAGTATAAAATTTGTCAATTTTATATCTTCACTAGTTCAAAAATGAATGTTTTAGCAGAGCATTAAAAAATGACATTTAAATTAACACATTGTTCCATCCTAAAAAAAAATTTTAGAAACTTTTACCGTACCAATTTCGAGAAATTTTGATCTAGAATGTCAAGGTCACAGTTCGTAAATGGAGACTTGGTATCCCTGTTCTGATGTTTTTTGGTATAATTTATGTAAATCTTTAGCAAAATTTACCATACTTCATATAATCTTATAATAAGAATAAACTATGATATTTATGACATGTAAAGTTCAAAAGGTCAAAGGTCAAGGTCATTTTTGGAGCTAAAATCAACAAAAATCTCCTTTTTTGCTAAATTTTCAAAAGTGTATCTACCTATTGGTCCAATAATCTTCACAACCTTTGTAAATAAAGACCATTTGATGATATTCAAAAGATCATGGTTTGGTTTCAACCTGTAGGGGTCAACAGGTCAAAAGGTCAAGTAATCTTAGGAGCTAAAATTAGACAATGACCTCCTTTTTTGTTCAATTTTCTACAGTAAACTTACCTTTATGTACTATAATCTTTCATTACATTTGTTAATTATGATAACTTTATGATATGCATTAGATAAAGGATTAGCTTCAACCTTGAGGTCAAAAGTTCAAAGGTCAAGGTAATGTTAGGACCTGAAATATCAAAATTCTCTCCTTTTTGTTCATATTTCAAAAGTATATAATAAAAAAGATGTGGTATGATTGCCAATGAGACAACTCTCTACAAGAGACCAAAATGACACAGAAATTAACAGTTATAGGTAACTGTACGGCCTTCAACAATGAGCAAAGCCTATACCGCATAGTCAGCTATAAAAGGCCCTAAATGACAATGTAAAACAATTCAAACGAGAAAACTCACGGCCTTATTTTAAAAAAAAATGATCAAAAAACAAATATTTTACACACAAACAAACCACAACCACTGAATATCAGGCTCCTGACTTGGGACAGACACATACATACATAATGTGGCTGGGTTAAACATGTTGGACAATATTTATAGTTTTGCTACATGTTTTCGATTTTGTCCAATGTGCAACACCAGACATCACATGACAGCATTAGGGCTCAGACTGAGGATGCATTTTCTTATATTTCACACCAGCATTAACTAGAGCTCATTAAAAAATACCCCATCATTCCTGTTCAACATTGAACTCAGTTAGGTTAATTATCTCCCATGAAATATTTCAGAAAGTGTTTATCCTACTTCATGCACATAATAAATAATAGAAATAATCTTCTTCAATGATATTAATAAACTCTATCACATTTCAATATTTATTTGTACATTATCATGAAAGTATAACATGGTCATGATGGTTCAAAGGATACAAATAAATATTATCATATCTATATACACAATGGACAATCAATATTAAATCTTTTGAATATTAACATTGATCAATAAACCATGACAATGAGATCAGGATCAATCATACAGTATACCAAATTAAGCAGACCTATTGCTTTTTGAATCTGATACATGGACCTGACCATGGGTACATTTTTTCACCGATCCATGAAATGTGGTCAATGTCAAGGGAAAACAGTTTTACAGACATGAGGAACTTTCAATTCATGCTCATTGCAAGTATAGATATCATATTATTCATAAGAGAGAGAATTAACATTAAAAACATAAATAAAAATTGCTGAGTTCAAAATATCTGTTATGCAGCAACAACTTTTCTCTTTAGTCTAAGGTTGGTCAAATCCCACAAAATTCCTGTTATGTCTTCAGCCCCTGATGGCATTGGAGCTTTTAGAACCACATTATATCAATACTGGCTGCCAGTTTCATATTCTATCTCTTTGATATGAGAGATAACATCTTGCCTAACTGGAAGTAAAAAAGAAAATTCATCACAAATTAATTAAAACTTTTAAATTTAGCATTCTGAAGAAGAAAAATATCACTATAGTATATGGTTGAAAGCAATCTGACTACCAAATGTGTATATGTGTTACAACACTGAGGGATGTTCCAGAAATAAATGTAGGGGGAGAGGGGGTCAGAAGACACTTTTTATTTCACCCCCACCATGCATAATCTTTCATTTGTCATTTCAGTGCCTTTTATAGCTGAATATGCGGTATGGGCTTTGCTCATTGTTGAAGGCCTTACAATGACCTGTAGCTGCTAATTTCTGTGTCACTTGGTTTCTTGTGGAGAGTTGTATCTTTGGCAATCATATGACATCTTCTTTTGTTTATAAATAGGGGTATTAAAAAAAAGATTGTAAAGTTCTAGATTTCTTTTTTCTTTTTTTTAATAGAAGTCATTGACTTTCAAAATATACACTACAGCTCAGGTGGATTTTGCTTTGTCCGACCGTTCACAGTGGGAGTGGGCAAACTTTCTAGCTTGTCAACTCTGCCCACCCATAGGAATGGGCATGCAATTTCTTTTGTTTAATTAAAAGACTTTCAAGTACAATCAATGGAAAAAAGCAGATAAGCATTAGATATCAATATTTTAACAAAAAAGAGATTATAGCTGGAGTGGGCTGGTGGAAAAAGCAAAATCCACCCATGCTGTTGTGTAGCACTGTTCAAACATAATTGATTAAATGTTAGCTAACATACTCAATCAGTTCAAAGTCCATTACAATGAAGGATGTAGATGTATTCATAGGTCCCTCAACATTTGAAAATGTCTGCTTTGGTGTGGCATTTGGTATCTGGTGGATATATCTGCATCTTGATCTCACATGCTAATTTCTACAAGAAGCAAATTATAGTTTAACAAATATGTAAACAGCAGAATAATCTGAGTTCACTTAGTAATAGGCATTTTTAGTTTGATAATGGGTAATTTTTTAATAAGATTACATCTAAATGTAGTTTATCCCTGCTACATTCTGTATGTGCCTGTCCCAAGTCAGGAACCAGTAATTCAGTAGTTGTATTTTAATGCTGTATAACCAATAATTCAGTAGTTGTATTTTAATGCTATATAACCAATAATTCAGTAGTTGTATTTAGTCTTCTCCTTTGAATTATTTAAATTTATAGCTGATTATGTAGTATGGGTTTGTCTTATTGTGTAAGGTTGTATGGTGACTTAAAGTGGTTCTTTTATATGTCATGTGAAGTACGTGTATTGGGGAAAGTTTTCATATTGGCAATCATACCACATCTTCTTATTTTCAAAATGGCTTTGTACCTATGCAAGCATTATGAATATTTCATCCAACTTTATAGATTTAATTTTCAAACTCTATCCATTATAAGATAAATCATGGACAAACAGAGAAACAAATAGACTAAAATTCTGATAGTACTAAGTAGTTATCAGCTTTTAAACAGTTTAGATAACTCTCTAATACATGTAAACATGGAACATGTACATATGTGTTCATGTTTCATATCTATCTTTTTAAAGACAAGGCATATAATATACATGATACATGTATAACATGTTAACACGAACATGTATCTTAGAAAACTGCTCTATTTATTACCTATTCCTGGCATCTGTGTTTGTCTGTGTATTAGGTAAATGTAGCATAAGTTCTCCACAGTCATTAACAAGGTTAATTAGCATCTCTGAAATTTAAAAAGTTCCTTGTCATCATTGATACATTGATCATGTACATATAAATATACAAATGTAAATAAAAATTGGTTATACAATGTTAATTGTATCTACATATAAGTTAAGTTCAGACATGTTTCAAATAATTTTAGGTACAAATGTACAACCATTTATTCCATTCATTTATCAATGACACTACAACAATTGACAACAAAATTGCTATCAATCTGAACACAAAAAAAAACCTGTGTATTAGTTAATGAAAATACACACGATTAGTCTTTATACATGTATCATGTTTTGATTATTTACTGACCCCTAATGTACATTTAAATTAACAGTGACAGATGGCAGAAATACATATAGAACTGTACAAATTACATTCAAGGTACATGTATCTTCATGATAATATAAATGAAAGAAGAGTTATACATGTATTCTACATTTCTTGGGATGATAATCAAAAATATCTCAGATAATCTGCAACTTACCTAATCAATTGTGTTTTGTAGGTTTGGAGGGATTAATGTCACATCTTTAACAGGAATGGTTTCTCTAAAAAATGAAATATAAATTTCTGTTAGAAAAATGTTCTTCATTTAGATAGCACATAGATAAGGAATGTATATATGTAGCAGTACAATGTACATGTACATGTACATCATTTGTACATGTATGTATGTACAAATGATGTTTGTTAGTTTGTAATACAAATTTTCTTACCAAATATAATAAAGTGAAAACTGGACATATATTAAAAAACACATACATTTTATAATAAAATAATATTTGTTGTAAAAATGTTATTTGCCAATGTACATGTACATGATGTAATAAAAAGAATAAATAATCAAAGAATTCAAATATTGAAAAGCTTTACAACTTGTGACCTTACAACGCTGAACAGGGACAATGCACCTTGGTGAACTTGTGTCTTATTGGCTCAGTCGTTGAATATTTGTCTGTATTTAAATTTTTCGACTAGTTACATGTATTGTATAAAAAAAAATAAGTATAGTATGTATACATGTATCACATTAAAATGGGAAGTACATGTACATTGTTTTGTACATGTAAAGTATCAACTTCTTCTTACATTCATAGAAATGAAACAGAAAAAACTCCCAGATATATACATGTATGGACGGTCAATTGTTTGTTTGCTCTTCATTTATGTTTTTTTGTATCCTACATGTACATCATGTACATGAGCATTTGACTTTTAATCAAATACTGATTAAATTATTAGATGATTTTTAGATGGATATTATCAAATATATTAATATAGTCATACTACTAAGTATATACATGTATCAATTAATTAGTGTTGTGGCAGTGTCTGTGTCAATGTCACGTGACAAGTTTAACAGCCATTGATGGTTCATGTTACATGATGATCATACATGTACATTGTATGTGTACCATGTCAATTCAACTTTTGATCATGTTGAAGGGTAGCCTTGGCTTGAATCCCTCAATTATCTGATAGCATGCATGTTTTCCTATTTAATTCTACTGCACTTTTGTTTAATGCATTCTTGCAATTGTTATCAATATGTTTGTATTTGTTTTTTGCCTTGACTTGGGTGTTTGTTCCTAAATTATTACAAACATATAAACTGACCGACCTGGATTATTTTTTAAATAATCATTTTTTTCATACATGTATCTAGTTTAGAACACTATGGCATCTAACGGCTGTTTTGTCAGACTAGCTGGTGTCGTTTGGCATAATTAACATGACAATGTTGTCCAACTCAAGTTTGGTTTGTAAATGCAAATTACCTGGCACCTGCTCAAAGTTTTACACTGAAGCTTGGCATCAGCTTGGCCTTTGGTTTACTAGTTTCTTCATGTTAGAAACCATAAGAAAGTCGGTTCAATTCCATCCAGATATACACTTAACATATGAATACAGAACTTTAAAACATAAAAATGAACGATCCATTCAAATCGTCTCCCAGGGCAGATCGCCAGATAAAAAGGACAAGTGCGTGATGTGTTTACATTCCTTCTATCAACGAATCTTCCTATGCCGGTACAACATATTTGACAACCAGTTGCATCCAAACTGCACACATTATTTCCGCATCACGATAAGACGAAGAGACTTAAATCGGCGTACTTTTTTTGGTAAAACGCCTTCGTCTGTCTTGGCAGCCGACCGAGTCGTCCATATTTGTTCACCATAACTGGACAATTTATAGAAAAAATGAGCGTTTACTCTATAGTTAATGAAAATATACTTCAATTAAACCTTTCTGATATTTTAATCGTCATTTTAAAAATAATAACTATACTTTCGCTTACTAGGCGGAAAATACCGAGGTCTTGAAAAATTTACACCTCGGTAAACTCCGGAAAATTTTCCGTACATCTTTATTATGGGTCGGATACCTTAAGTTGACATTGCACGATGTAAACTTAATACTCGATAAAGCTTAGACGTACTCTTAGATTGCTAGGATAACAAATAAAACGAAAAGTTGAACTTTATGATGTTGACTTATTATTGATGAATGTAAAGTTTAGATATCACAACGTTATATCATTATAATGTCACGATAGGCTTATCATAATGTATGTAGACTTTAAACTACACGATTTAAAGCTAAACTAGCATACTGTTATGTTACTTTAATGTCACGATAAGCTAACCATACAATATGCTCACTAAAAATTACACGACGTAAAGTTGAAAGTACGTGTTGTTGAGCAAGGATTGCACAAGGTTAAATCAGTATTATGTCATGATAAGCTACCAATTCAATATGCTCACTAGAAATTACACGACGTACAGTTGAAAGTACGTGTTGTTGAGCTAGGATTGCACAATGTTAAATCAGTATTATGTCACGATAAGTTAACCATACAATATGCTCACTAGAAATTACACGACGTACAGTTGAAAGTACGTGTTGTTGAGCTAGCTATAGGATTGCACAATGTTAAATCAATATTATGTCACGATAAGCTAACCATACAATATGCTCACTAGAAATTACACGACGTAAAGTTGAAAGTACGTGTTGTTGAGCTAGGATTGCACATTGTTAAATCAGTATTATGTCATGATAAGCTACCAATGCAATATGCTCACTAGAAATTACACGACGTACAGTTGAAAGTACGTGTTGTTGAGCTAGGATTGCACAATGTTAAATCAGTATTATGTCATGATAAGCTACAGTGGAGATCAGTTCTAACCTCTCATTAGAACTGTCAGACTAATCTGTCATAGAACTGTTCTAACCTGTCCTAGAACAGTTCTAGCTAGAACAGTTCTACCCTAGAACTGTTCTAAGTAGAACTGTCAGAATCAGTTCTAGGTAGAACTGACCAAATCAGTTCTAGGTAGAACTGTCAGGATCAGTTCTAGGGTAGAACTGTCAGGATCAGTTCTAGGGTAGAACTGTCAGGATCAGTTCTAGGTAGAACTGACCAAATCAGTTCTAACCGTAGAACTGTCAGCAGAACTGACTAAATCAGTTCTAACCGTAGAACTGACCAAACCTGTCAGGATTGTAGAACAGTTCTAAATGACGTCACTGCAGTTAGGGCATCTCTCGAGTCGCCATTCAGTGTTATTATTATCGTTGATAAAGCCACACGCAAAATGCCTCCCGTCATAGTTAACCGAATTTCAATGTATATGAGACAGCGAATAGTTAATATGCGCCAAAGTGGAAAATCGTATGTGAAGATTTCCAGTATTTTATCCGACACTGAGGGAGTTTCTATTTCAAGAGAGGGCATCGGGAAATTTTAAACCCGTTTCCGTGCAAATGGCACTCTTAGTGATCCACCAAAGGCAGCTGGTCGGAGGAAAACCCTGCAAGAAAGACACTTCGTCTTTATAGACGAAAAAATCCATGCCGACAGGGAGATTTCGGCACAGGAACTGACAAGAGAAATTAATACTCGTTTTCACATAAACATAAGTGTGGCAACAATCAAAAGAGCCAGGAAGAGTCTTGGGTGGACACGTTCGGCGACACAATACTGTCAGATGGTTAGACATCAGAACAAACCAAAGAGACTGGACCATGCATTGAGATGCCTCGCAGACAATGAACAATTTGATGATGTTATTTTCACTGACGAGACCACAGTTAAAATTCAAACCACAACAGGAAGATCATTTAGGAAGGAAGGGGAGCCAGTCATAAAGACAGCTAAACCAAAGCATCCATATCAGGTAAGCATAAATGTACACTTTCCGTATTGTATTCTTGACTTATCCAACTCGATTTTATATTTACACATTTTAGTAGATACGACAGTGTCAGTAACTAGGACGAGGCCATAAAAGCTTTTTAAAAAAACGTACAAATCAACCATGGCAAAATAAAACAAAAGGTAAACATAAAGTCATGTGTTGTTCAATCATAAAAAACACTGGTAAAGGTATTAAGGTTTACAAAAGGAGAATGCAGGCAGCAAGAGGCGGAATTAGACATTTTAATAGGGGGCTCCACCAACCAACATGACCAAGGAGAAGGGAGGTGATTCCAAATATATGTCCCCATTCAAATGGCTTGATCGTCAACCCCTATTATAATCAGAGTCTATCATCATACCTGCCAACTGTCACTATTGGCGGGGGATTTCCCCAATGGAGGCTCCCAAATCGAAATTTGTAAAGAGCAATTGTGTCCACAATTTTAACAAAACAATTAATTTTACAATGAATTGAGGCATATAAAAGTATGAAGAAGCCAAAAAACAACATGACACTGAATTTGAAGGCCCCCTTGAAGGTTTTTTAGGAGTATGGCAGCCATCTTGCACGCAAAACCCCCATGGGCATTTTGAAAACTTGGCAGGTATGTATCATGTCCATAAACTGTTCTTTGGCAAGTCAGCAAAATCCCTCAAGTATTATCATGATTATGGGGCAGTCTGGTGGGCAAGATTCAATAATATCTTCAAACTATTACATGCGAGGGGGTGGGATCTACTTCATTATCGGACCACAGATGAGTTATAACGTTGTGATTGGTTAAACGCCCTCACATGGTGACCCCCTATGAGACCGTATGGGGTTAGTAAGTTTCATATGGAGTTCATGACACGTTAATGAAGACGTCATCTATTAATGTTGTTGTGTTTCATTGTTTATTTTCAACAAAACGCCGCAGAAAAAGTCCAGCGTCCGATGAATTAGTTATACGGTTAACTACTGACCCCTACGGATCCATAGAGGGTGAATAAAATTCATAGGGGATTCGGCCTCAGGCCTCACCCCTTATGGATTTTACTAACCCTCTATGGATCCGTAGGGGGTCAGTGGCGAACCATATAACTTATAATATGTTTTTGGTAGGAGTGTTTGAGTATAGCTGAGACATCACACATCCCAACCTTTTCATATATTTTGTATATCTGACATGTATATCAAAATATATATACCCTGTCGTATATTTATGAACAACAAATAGACCTATACATACATTGTATAAATGGATAAAAGATATATTGCCGTTCCCTTTCAAAACTTGCTGACACTTTTGAGATTCCTATTTATAATTGTAATCTTATTTCCTGTTTACATTTCTGAATTTTAGTTTGCACAGTTAGGTGCAAAAGTTAAAAATGTGATTAACAGCATCAACACTAGTGGAATAGTTCAACCCATGAAAATATTTCATACATGTGAAGATTAATAGAGAGATAAACTGATATGGCAACTGTCTGATACATTCACAACTGTGGTTTTAACCACACCCAAAAGATTCGGACTTCTTTAATTTTTCCGACACTTATGATATCATACAATCCTCCAAGGCAAGTTGAAAACCCTGTCAAATTGATATATTAATTTAAATTTTGCACCCTTTTCATATATATATATATATATACATATATATAATGAAGCTTGTAAAAGTCACCTATTCCAGAGGCTCATCTCTACCACTGATTACATAACAAGTAGCCTTCCCCTGGATTATACATGTAGTCTTGCAATATTTTTATGTTTTTATTCAGCAATAAAGTTCTTAGTAATGCATTTTATCTACTATTTGATTTTGCTATTACTCTGCAGTCAGTGTAGTGAACAATTATAAATTGATCATGTTTAAAAAAAAATGTTACATGTATAACATTCTATTTAAAAAAAAGATATATGACTTAAAGTGTTTAATTAATTTTAGGTACATGTTTGGGGAGGCATTTCTAGGAGGGGAGCAACTGGCCTGTATATATTTACATCAATAATAGACAGTATTGTGTACCAGGGCATTTTAACACAGAAACTGGTTCCATTCATACAGCAACAGTATCCAAATGGCCATCGCTTTATGCAGGACAATGACCCGAAACATGTTAGCAGATCTACAAAGGCTTTCATGCAGAATAATGGCATTAACCATTGGGTAACTCCACCAGAAAGCCCAGACATGAATCCTATAGAACATCTTTGGGGATCACTGAAATATCACATAAGGTTAGTATTCTTTAGTATAAAAAAGAAGATGTGGTATGATTTCCAATGAGACAACTCTCCACAAGAGACCAAAATGTCACAGAAATTAACAACTTTTGGTCATCTTACAAGCTTCAACAATGAGCAAAGCCCATACCGCATAGTCAGCTATTTAAGGCCCCTAAATGACTCCTTAGAAAATGAGAAGCCATTTAACTTATATGTCTAAAAATTAATGCAGTAATAAATGAAATCCGAGTTTCCAACAGTAACAATTATGACAATAGACTATAAAGTAAAGAAAATATAAAAAAAAGAAGATGTGGTATGATTTCTAAGAGACCAAAAGAGACAGACACAGAAATAATCAACTATAGGTCAACGTACCTGCAACAATGAGCAAAGCCTATACCGCATAGTTAACTATAGAAGGCCTCAAATTAAAGTGTAAAACAATTCGAACGAGAAAACTGAATGCCTGATTTATTTTGGAATTTTGGATCCTCAATGCTCTTCAACTTTGTACTTGTTTGGCTTTATAAATATTTTGATATGAGCATCACTGATGAGTCTTGTGTAGACGAAACGTGCGTCTGGCGTACAAAATTATAATCCTGGTACCTTTGATAACTATTATGTAAAAAAAATAAAACAAAAAACAAATATGTAACACTAAACAAAATAATGTTTTACAGGAGGAGAAAGAAACCTACCAACCAACAAGAGTTACTTGATGGAATTCAAGAGTTTTGGGATACCGTAACGCCCGCTGTATGTTGCAGATACATAGACCATCTTTTCAAGGTTGTACCAAAAGTTGTGGATGTAAATGGTGAAGCAAGTGGATATTGAACATTGTAAACAGCTTGTTATGATTTATGTAATGATGCATTAGATAGACTTTCCCAGGGACTAGAACCCATATTTCTATACTGTATTGGTATTTTATACCTTTTTTTATAAACCAAAAGGAAGTTTTCCAGAACTGTGCTGTTGTTTACATTTTCTTAACTTAGTATAAATCCAGTGAAAATATTTTATAAGTTATTTTCTATAGTTTCTATCGATTATTGCAGTTTTTCTCATAACTTCCTTTTTTTCTTTTACTGGTGAGAGAATTTTTCCTGTCAGCTAGATTATGAGGTTTGAACTCTAGTCTAATTTTTCATACACCCAAACTGCCTCAATGGAAAGAAATTCTGTGATGAAAAGGGGAACAGTTTTTATGTGATCTTTATAACATAACAATATATTGAAATTGTATATATTGTAGATTTTCTTTTTAAGTTGTACTTGTATTGTGTTTTTACCTTTTAATGTTATCTTATTGTATACTAGATTCAAGATGATAATGTAATTTTTGGAGGTTTTATATGTTTAAATGTTATTTTTAAAAGTAGATTTATCATGTTCATAAGGTTATTTGAAAACAACAAAATCAAGTACATAAGTATCAACAAAAATGCATGTTTGCCTTAATCTATGAAATTTGTATCCTTGTAAATAATTCAATCTACAGTAATTGTTTATATCTGTTTAATGGTAATTTCACACCATTTTATTTTTTTATATGTCTGCTAAAAATGTGTTAGTATGTTGCTATCACATCGTGGATGTCTGCAGACTCTGCTGTATCAGACCCCACCTGTTTAGGGTTAAACATCTGCTGTCGTATCAACCTGCCCTCATTAAATCATTTTATTTAAATTTTTACATTGCATTTTCATCATAATATAACCAACAAATTGTCATTACTTTACATACAAGAAACCTGCGTAGTAGAGCTTGCAGATTTAGTGTTTCTTCAGATGGTTTATGCAATACATGTACATATCTTGGTTCCTATTTTTTTATGATGTTGCAAACTTCAAGCACCTGATAAGAACTTACTTGAGTCTTGGGATCTCGAGAAATATTATCTAAAGTCATAAACCATGCATTTATGTATGTTTCCAATCTACAGAACAGAATTGATTTAATAAACTTATTTGAAAGTGTACTTCTGTTTTCAGTTTTATTCATTCTTTCTCAAACTTGCCTTTTCATTACATCCGTCCATTGTTTAGGAATCATTACATTTAATTAAGTTCTAGAAATTTGTTGAATGTCTTCATTGATTGATTGATTGTTGGTGTTTTAATGTTTTTTAAGCACCACTTTCAGGGTTATTTCGTGGCGGTCAGTTTTTTTTTTTGGTGGAGGAAGTGGTAGTGCCTTGCGAAAACCATGACCGTCAATAGGAAAACTGACAATTCTAGCCAATTAAGATTGAGTGGAGTGCACCCACACAAGCTAGATTCTAACTCACCTACTCAGTCTGGCTAGTGATGACAGTAGTAAATACTTAGAACATTTTGCCATAAAGGCCCTTGAGAGTCGATTCATCAGCCTGAAAACTGTTGACTGTTAAGATATTTAAAAATAGTTTGATTTCTTTGACTAAGCTACATGTTGTGAAAACTTATGAAAGATCAAAATCAGTATTTCAACATGTCAATGGGAAAATAACATCATTAAAGTTTAAACAGTGGAAAGAATCGAAACACAATTCATGTCAAAGAACAACAACATGACCAAAGACAAAAAGGAGAATATAGCCTAAGACCAAAAATGAGCCCTCAACATAACCAGAAATCTTTAACCCAGAGGCTTTCAGACCATCAGTCTGTTTGAAAATAAACTAAGCTTTGGTCTGTTTGTTAGATTCTAGATCTCTAGGTTATATAAATTTGGAGTTTGAATTGCTCCTCAGACGCTTAATGTCTGTTTCAATTGAAACTAGTGTACATGAAGAATTGAGAACAACCGTTTTATGCTCTTTGTTTGTCACTTCCAACATAATTTATCACATAACTGTATGTGCCTGTTCATAGTACGAGGAATCATAATTTTGGTGCTATGCAGAATTGATTTTGCTAATTTGCTTATTGTTGAAGGCTGTAATGTGTGACTGATAGATGCTGATATCTATGCTTTTTTGGTCATTTAGTGATGGCTGTTTTATTAAGTCTATCAGGAGCCTGTAATTCAGTGGTTGTCGGTTGTTTATGTGTTACTTATTTGTTTTTCGTTTATTTTTTTTACATAAATAAGGCCGTTAGTTTTCTCGTTTGAATTGTTTTACATCGTCTTATCGAGGCCTTTTATAGCTGACTATGCGGTATGGGCTTTGCTCATTGTTGAAGGCCGAACTGTTACCTATAGTTGTTAATATTTGTGTTATCTTGGTCTTTTGTGGATAGTTGTCTCATTGGCAATCATACCACATCTTCTTTTTTATATTGTAATTTCTCCATCTTTTTTAAAGTTTGAACCTTCCAATTGAATCTTATTCTATTTAAGGTTTATTGTGTTGTTCATGTAATACTTTTTAAGTTCACTTTTTCACAGCCTGTTTTCCAAGAGTTGCTTTTATTCTATATTCCTTTGAATACTTTAGTATCGTCTGACTTCATACAATGTTACCAGATAAATGAGAAGAATAATCATATTTTTACTCTCTGCATTTCAATGTAAATGACTGGTACTTTTAAACTAAATAGGTTACAAAACATATAATTTGTTTTAAAAGATTTATTGGTTTCAGATACACTATAAAATATACTTTCAAACAATTCAACATTTTAAAATAAATTAATCACATGAAGATTTAATAGTAGCAACATTAAATTAGCAACTTTTTTATACAGTTATACAATTTCTTCTTAGTTTTGTTATGTACATCCTTAATCTTTTCAATATCTTGAAAATTTACAGAATCTTTTTTAAACAAAAATGAAAATTTTCTCCAAAAATCTTTTAATCGTTTAATGCACCCAAAAAATAACAAGTCTGTTCAGCTAAAACTTTTTAAATTGGCTGTTTTTAAACATACGTTTTACCATATAATGAAGTTTCTTTTGACAAATGTGTTGTATATGCATGACATAAAAAATATAAAAGAAAACTCTTTTTCTTCATTTGAATTAGAACCAATTATAAGCATATATATTCATGAAACTAAAAATTTGTTATAACATAAAGAGTTTGTGATTATGTAACAACACATAACTGAGTCTCAATGTCTAAGTTACAATGATGACAGTTCAAACTCTTTTTCCAGGTGCTTGTGAAATTGCCAGTTTGCCTTGTCGATCGCTCGCGCAACATCATTCCAACTACCTGTCTTGTCTGATGGTGCTACGGGAAAATAGTTCAGGCATGTAGTTCTGATGGCCGATATCTTTTCTGGATTGATCTGTTCTTTAACTAACGACTTGTTGCTGGATTTACCACTGACATGTTTTTGGTACACATCTTGCAGTGAACAAATTTCTCTAAACAAGTCAACACCAAACTTTCTTCTGTCACTACCTGCTTTTAGTTTGGACTTGTGTATTATATTATCTGGAATTCCTAGATCTGTTGTATTAATCGCAATTGGAATAGTACATATGTTTAAATTTAAAGCGGATGGCGTAGTTGTTAAAATAGTGGCTACAGAGAGTTGACAAAATTTGGCATCTGCAACTAAAGGTTTGGCTGGGTTTTCTTTGTTCAATTCTATTTCTGACAGTACAAGTCTTGTAGTGTTGTTGTCAAGGCTGATGAGGTCATTATTTGAGTCGCATAAGGTTGTTGGCGCTATGCTGATAGAGGATGTAGAAACTGGAGCTGACGGAACAAATGCAGTGAAATTGTCTATATCTGTATTGTTTATTTTGAGTGACGGTTCCTGACTTGTTGGAGGCATTGGAGAAGCTGTTTCAGTGAAACATGTCAAAGGTACATCTTCTGTAATTGTAGCTGGAATTTTGCTGACGTCTGGCAAGGTACTTATTGAAGATGGATGCACAGATTGTTGTTGTGACTTAACTTCAGTGGTACATGCAGAAAGTTGTATTGGTTTGACAGACTGCCATCCAAGCAATATAGTGTGCATATCTTTTACTGTGTTCTCTATGGATAATAATCTACCTGAGTCTATCTGCTGATTTACTATACTGTCCAGGTCTGGGAATGTTAGACTTAAACGGTTCTCTTAGTGTTGGTATACTGAAGAATTGCTTGGTGACTGCTTGGCAGGTGACAAGTGATCTGGTGAAGAAGAAGTTGAAGTGTGATCTGACTGCTTGGCAGGTGACAAGTGATCTGGTGAAGAAGAAGTTGAAGTGTGATCTGACTGCTTGGCAGGTGACAGGTGATCTGGTGAAGAAGAAGTTGAAGCGTATTCCAAGGGTTTGGCAGGTGACAAGTGATCTCGGGAAGAAGTTGATGAGAGATCTGGTGATGAAAATCCTGATGATTTAGGATGTACTTCTGATGGTTGAATGTTGATAGTAGCAATATCTGACTTTGGTGATACGGGTGGAATGTCAATATGTTTGATTGCTGATCTGCTCAATGTGATAACTTTAGTCTGGGTGGCTATAGATCTTTTCATCTGGATGAAGTCATTTACTTTACTTTGTGTTTCCACATTTAAATTGTAAGTTGGTCGTGGAGCTGGTGGGGTCAAAATGCTACTTGCTTTCGGTGGAGAAATTGATGCTATGCATTTGTGCTTTAATGCAGCTTTGGAAGGTTTAGTTGAGCTGACAATAGGCTGTACTGCTTCACTCTCTGTAACTGCAATCTAAAAATTAAACAAAAATGTCATATTCGTTTACTTTTTATACTTTTGTATATATATGAAGTGGGCCAGTGTTTTTTTTTTTCTTTAACATTAACATTAATCTAACCATTATATTATGCTTCATAAATATTTGGTTTCAAAATCCATTACAATTATTGAGCATTTTATAAATCTGGTTTTTTTTATTATATTTGTCTATTTTAGTCTAAATAATGTTTACTGTGTGACATTCATTCTTCTTTTGTTCACCATGTTTAACTAAATTTTTACAAAGTTGTAAACATTGCCACATTGCCCATTCTTCAAATGTTTAAAATTTTGATTAAAACCTTTCAATTGGCAAACAATGAACATGTGTACCCTTGTGTACTGTAAATCTAGAAATTATTAGGATTTTTTTTATTATTGCGAAAAATGTGACAGGTTTATATTTGCAGTAATTTTAACTCACATTTTGATTTTTTTTTCTATTCATTAAAAAGGATTCTTTTCTCAATATAAAAATATTATTGCAAACATTTAAATTAAGTTTTTGTCTAAAGTGACAAAATTGAAGTAATAAATGCACCAATACTTTCTGAACATAGTATTCCTTAATATGACTACAACTTCAATAAATAAACTACCTGGACCAAAAGTCAGTTGTTGTTTTATGCTGTAGTTCATTTAATTTATGTTCTATATTAATTTATGAAGGCTGCTGGTTGTGTTTTAATCTGTTTAAACTGGTTATTTTGAGGCTCTTTATTGCATTTTATTTTATTATATAGCTTATGGAAATTGCTCTGGGTTTAAACAATACTGTAATCAATAATTACTTATATTAACAACATTGTGTCTCATAGACAGGCCTGGAGCCCCCTTTTGTAAGAACAAGAGTGCACACACTGAAATGTCTCGCCTTCTTTACTAATCATTGATATTATGTTGATAGTCCTAAATATAAAGCTTTATAACAACTGTCACATAAACTCAACATTAACCAAGAAAACAACATTGATCAATGAACCATGAAAATGAAGTCAAGGTCAGATGAACCATGCCAGGCAGACATGTTCAGCTAACAGTTCTTCAATACAACAAATATTATTGACTTATTGCTTATAAATTAAGAAAAAGAGACCAAAACACAAACACTTAACCCTTAGCAATGGACCGTGAAAATGAGGTCAAGGTCAAATAAAACCTGTGTAACAGACATATAGATCATAAAATACACCAAATATAGTTGACCTAATGCATAAAGTATTAGAAAAATAGACCAAAACTCAAAAACTTAACTTTGACCACTAAACCATGAAAATGAGGTCAAGGTCAGTTGACGCCTGTCAGCTACACATGAACACCTTACAATCGTTCCATACACCAAATATAGTAGACCTATTGCATATAGTATAAGCAGCCCCCCTCCCCCTTAATCATGTGTTAATGAAAAGTTCTGGATTTTCTACTGTGTCTAATATAATTGATGTCTCATTGACACTCATACCACATCTTTTATAATTTTCTTAGGTAAATGAATTGGACTTACTGTAGACTGCTTTGATTTTCTTTTCTCTGCACGATAACTTGACCTGGCTTTCTCTAATTCATCTTGGTTAGCTAAAAAAAAGAAAGAAATTATAAATACATGTTTTCTATATACATGATATAAAGGATATATAAGTGATCAAACATGAACTTAAAACCTTAAAACCTGTCATTTTACTTAAGTTTGTGAGAAGTTAAGAATACAACTACATGTATCCAGTGAAATTCATCTAAACTATTCTTGAATCTAAAGTGATTTTGTTACTATATATATATATGCAGGCGATTTGGTGTCACGATATCTCTGTAGCATGGGTTTGAATCCAGGGAGGAACAAAAAATTTGCAAAAGCAAATTTACAGATCTAACATTGTTGGGTTGATGTTTAGACGAGTTGTATATACATATAAATAAATCATTATATTTTATATTGAAGTACACAATGACAAAGATTCTGAAGAACAATTAGTTATAAGTTTTGGATACACTGTTTTTCAGGAGAAGATTTTTAAATGTTAGCAACATTATATGTATGTGCCTGTCCAAAGTCAGGAGCCTGTTTACAATTCAGTGGTTGTCCTTTGTTTATGTATTTTTGATTTTCGTTCATTTTTTTTTATAAATAAGGCGTTTAGTTTTCTTGTTTGAATTGTTTTACATTGTCATATTGGGCCTTTTATAGCTGACTGTGAGGTATGAGCTATGCTCATGGTTGACGGCTGTACATTGACCTATAGTTGTTAACGTCTGTGTCATTTTGGTCTATTGTGGACAGTTGTCTCATTGGCAATCATACCACATCTTTTTTATATTGAAGAACAAATTGGGAACAATTGTCTTTAAAGGGCAAAAACTTCTAAAGGGATCAATTTACAATTTTGGTCATGTTAACTTTTTTGTAGATCTTACTTTGCTGAACATTAGTTAACAGTTAAACTCTTTCTATAATAAGAATCAAAATAAAAACAAAAAACAGCAAAATTGGAAAAAAACAAAAACAAATTTCACAAGAAAAAAACTATCTTAGAAGGACTCATTTCAATATAACTTTTAAAATGATTATGGAGAAGTTGGAGGGGGCTTTCAAGTCATCATTTTGGGATAATAGCACTTGTTCTAAAATAAACAATATCTGAAAAAATACCCTGTTCTTGACATCCTCAGAAAATGTATGCTTGACTGTTATTTTAATAAATCCTGTTCTTTTCTTAACGGCTATGTTAAAAAGTGAGCTTGTTTTAACCAGCAGGGCATGAAAAGGTGACCCTGTTTTGAGGCATACTCGTACCTATCAAAAAATGGAATGAACCCCCTCCCCTATTTTACTAAGAGAATAAAAAAAGGTGTACTTACTAGATATCTTCAATATTGTTGACTGGTATGATGTTCCTTCCCAGTCAATTGTAACGGTAGCTTCCTCTGTCTTCTCCCCTTCAGTGATCTAAGACACTGGACACACCCCAGTACTTCCGTCATTGATGAAAACAACAGCTATAAACTCTTCACTTGGGGAGACGTGCTGCTGGATATAACTAAGTTCAGCTTCTACTAAAACTGCACGATCATCTGTAAGAAAAAAAAACAATCTTAAGTTTAAACCCTTTAAAGTTAAAAACAATACTGTCATTTAAAAAATTCTGTAATACATGTTGGAGTATATTTTTACTGTTTAAATTTGGAAATTATTTTATTGTTTTCATTGTCTGATTATTATGAAAAATGTGGTTGTAAAAGCAGTAATAACCTGCATTTGAAATGTTCTCAAATATCAGAGATGACACAAGCTTTAGCAACCATAGCATTCTTATAATTGACATCAATAATTGACCTTGACTTTTGACCTGGATATTTGCATGAAAAAAATAATGCCTAAGTTTCATGGACAAATGGAGGAAAAGACCGACTGTAAAACTGATCACTATGGGTTAACTGAAACAAGTTGCACAAATAGGCAGTCCTTACCAATATGCGTCTTTAATTATGGAGTTAGTTGATGTGATTTGAATTCATAATAAATGACCTTGACCAAAAACTCATTTGGTTGAACTGTACCAGAGGTGGGAGTCTGAAAAGAAGTTTATGAGAGCACCTGGGAATTTCCAACACCCTACCCCATCATCTCAAATAACAAAAAACTGCCAAATTTTGTTAAAACTACAAATTCCGTAGCAGCAACCCAACAATGAGTTGTTCAGTTTGTCTGATAATTTGTGGGCCGATAAATCTGGACTAATTGAACAATTTCACCCCATGCCTGATTAACTCTAAAAGCTTTAGTTTTTGAGATAGAACATTTGTAGAAGCCAAAAACAGCATTAGACAATATGTTTTATTTTTAGCCATGGTGACCATGTTTGTCCCTGGATTGAAACTTTGGATAGAATTTATAAAGAGCATACCGGTACCCTAAGGAACACTCAAGTCAAACTGAACTGTTATTATTAGCTGTTTTTTAGCTGTTATTTTCCAGTTCTTCATATTTTTAGCAGTTCTTTAGCTGTTCTAAGCATTCAATCTAATAGCAGTTTGAAAAACTGCCACAATTCACCATTTCTTAGCATTCGGCTTAGCATTCGTCTTAGCATTCATCTGAGCATTCGACTTAGCATTCGTCTTAGCATTCATCTTAGCATTCCTCTTAGCAGTCAGGACAACAGTTATGACAGCAGTTCGATAGCAGTTGACCTATTAATCTTTGTTATAAAAATGCTTGGATCTGGCTATGTTTTCAGCTTGAAGTTAAACATTTATTTGAAGATCTTTTGATCATTTTCAAATGTGCATTTTGGCTCCATGTTGTGTGGAAATACTTGCTAGTGAAAAACTGTATTTTTGTCATTTATAAGCTTAATTTTGGATGAATTGAATACTTTTACACACCTGCAGTACAGTAAGTTGAAAGTTACAGTTAATGCTTGTGTATATTCTGACATAACTTTGTTGGGGAAACAGAAATCATACAGAAAGCCCACAAAAAGGGGGAATAGTTGTTTACTTAAATAGAATATCTGATGTTGACAGGATTGTATTAGAATACTAGCATATATATATATACTTACAGTTCAAGATGTTATTTGAAAAAAATAGATATGATTATTTTAATCTATTATTTTGTTAAAAAAACAAATCTAATCATATTCGAGAGTTGAAAAAAGGGGGAGGGAATTCATAGGTAAACCTAGACTGCAAATAGCTGATTGGTTAAAATTGTCCAACCATCAATTTAATGAAATTAATTCATAATATGTAATTTTACTTTAGTTTGTTTCAGAAAAAAGAAACATAATAATATATTACATGTATCAAGAATTTATTTCTTTAAAATTCCAAAAGAGAAAGAGGATATAACTGTTGTCTTTTGGTCCACATGTAATAGAATAAAAACAGTACATTTGGCATGTTTGGTAATAATGATAACAATGAAATAACTTCTTATTTGAAAATCACATAGTCAAGGTAGTGATAAGCCTCTTAGCAGTAATAGCTCTTAAATAAGTTGCTTTTTTTTTTTAAAGTTTTGATAATTAAAGTGCATTTTTAATTGTTCCTATATCATTACGGCCACTTATATAATTAATAAAGGGTCTAAGACCAGCTAAAGTAAGTGCTACTCTTTTTTTTTTAACATTCCCTTAAAATTAAGTCTGTTATTAGATTGTATAGTTACTGCTCTAATTACAAATATAAGTACAACTTTTTGAAATTTCACACAAGACTTACAGTAAAATATTAAAATTTTAATAATTTTTGCTTTCATATCTTTTACACTGTATATTGATTACCAGTATTCATGTGTCGCCTTTGTATTGCAACTCTTGGCAGATCTGATAGCATTCCACAGCAGTTATTAGCAGTTTATAAAACCATATTAGGATGTAAAACTTCCCTACTGAAAATTTAATTGGGATTCCATTGAGATTTCCGAGGAATTCTGTGGAATTCCACTGGTGCCATTGGAATTCCACTGGCATTCATTGGAATCATGAATTACAATGGAATTCCACTGTAAAAAAATATGCATCTTCTGGAATCTCAACAGAATTCCAATGAAATTCCAATGGAAGAACAAGTAAATTTCTGCATGATCATGCATAATTTTATTTTTCTAGTGGAATTTCCACAAAATAATTGCAACTAAACAAAAATCATTCTGGTTATAAATTCAAATGTGCCGGTAGTAACAAACTACCTACTGGCTACAATTTTTTATCAAAAAACTGCTGCAAAATTGTCCTTTACATGTAATTTCATTGGTTGGTTTGCTGTTAGGTTTCTGTCTTATTGATGTTAACCCATTTCCTACTTTCCTATTTTTTTACACATAAAAACAAATGCATTTGGTTTGTTTGTGATGCACAACAGTGCTAAGTAAGAATCATATATTAGGCTAGCTAACAAGAAATACTTCAATATTTATTGGGCAAGTAAATTATTTTCCGGACAAGTAAAATTTTAGGTTTCACTTGCCCGGGGACAAGTGCTCACAACAATTATTTCCACACCCCTGTTACTTCAATACACGTGATACACGATGTGTTTACAAATGTAGTGTAATCTTAAGTAATAAAGCAAAATTATGTCCATGAAAAAATATTTCCTTTTCATTTAACAACAGAAATTAGCTCAGATCCTTTTTCATTTTTTCATACTACGCCAGAAGAGTGTTACATTTTGAGAGTCATACAAAATTTGGGACTAACTTTGAAGTTTTGTAACTTACTTTGAGCTGGAGATGTTTCTCAAGTTTCGTTTTTACAATCATGACAATGGTAAACTTAATTTCTTTCTTCTAAAGATGTAATTTCTGATTGTCTCTCCGAGTTCAAACATGTGCCTTTCTTAACCATCATACGACACATAGAGGAACTTGGAAAAAAGCACAGATTTTAATGACAATTCATTCATTCCCAAACATTGCAGACCGGTGTCAATAATTATCATCATTAATGAAATACGTTTACCTATTGTAAAACGCTTCAATGACTTTGACAAAAGATTGCAATGCAGACAAATGATAACAAGTGACTGGAAATAGAAAAAACGTCATAATTACGTCAGCAAAATGGTGTTTTTGACGCTAATAATACAAATGAAGATGGTTGATATGAAGTAAAATAGCTGTCAAATAAAGCAGATTTGTTATCAGATAAGTAAATTATATATATTTTGATTATTTTTTTTTGCTGAATAACTATTTGTTGAAGCATTATAATAATTATTGATAATTATAATAAATATGAAACACCAGAAAGTAGCCTTTACATTTTACAGCGTTAGTTTAATGGTGGTTTAATGATTTCCATTCAGGAATAACTGATAGATTTGTACAATATATTTTATTTCAAGGTTAACATAATTCATGCTTCAGCCATTCTTATGATTGTGTGTGGGTAAATTAAAAGGGGGAAAAGGAAAGAGTGGGGTACATTATTTGAAATGTCATGAAAAGGCTGAATTAATATTCATGTTATTAATCTTTATACTCTATTCATTGTATTGATATTTTAATAAAAACGACATTTATCAAATTAAATTATTACATTGTATTATACCTGTTAGAAACTGTTTAATCTTGAGTGTTTATTTAAAACAAATATCAAGGACTTTTGATTCTTTGTGGTGTGATTTTTGATTTTGCAGGGGGAAGCTCAGATGCATTTATTGATTAAAAGATCTGTTTAACTGTGAAGAATTTCAAGCAGAACAACTTCACCAAGATGTTATTTAGCATTTCTAGTTGGAAGTCCTGATACAGCAATTTTAATTACAGACAGGAAGAGAAGTTTACTTATGATAATAACACAAAAATAAAAAATGAAAATTCAAGAAAATCCTTCTTAATAATTTCATGAGCTTTAGATGAACAGTTCATGAACTTCAAGTGGACAAACAATGTTCATGAATTAAATTACTGATGAACAGTTCATGAACACATTAGTTCATGTGTTCATGAATGATTCATGAACTGGTATGGTTCATGGACAAATTCATGAACTAAACATGAACAGGACATGAACTACAAATGGACAGGCATGTTTTTGTTCATGAACTTTAATGAAATTTGGTCGGGATTTTCTTTGGACTTTCTTAGGATTTCATTGGGATACCAATGGATTTCCACTGGAATCTTGGTGTAAAACCACAGCAGATTCCACTGAAAAAACAGTGGAATCTGCTGTGGTTTTACACCGAGATTCCAGTGGAAATCCATTGGTATCCCAATGAAATCTGCTGTGGTTTTACACCAAAATTCTAGTGGAAATCCATTGGTATCCCAATGAAATCCTAAGAAAGTCCAAAAAAAATCCCGACCAAATTTCCCAATGTGAATCCAGTGGAAATTGCAGTGGATTTCCACTGGAACTTCCACTGGAAATCCCAATTAAATTTTCAGTAGGGTTAGCAAGTTGGCATGAATATTCATTATTGACAGCTGTTATTATAGCAGTTCTCATGAATATTCATTATTTGATAGCTGTTCAGATCTCATTTAAATTTTTGTTAAAAATAACTGCCAAAGAACTGTGAAGGCTAAATAAACTGCTAAGAAACAGCTATGGAATGCTATTGGAATGCCTTTATGCAAATTAATTATTGCCTTATATTTGGTAACTGTGAATGCTAATAAACTGCCAAAGAACTGCTGTCAAGTGGGAACTGTGAATGCTAATAAACTGCCAAATAACTGCTGTCAAGTGGGAACTGTGAATGCTAATTAACTGCTAAAGAACTGCAGTTCACTTTGACTTGGGCATTTATTTAATAAATTTGCAGGTAATTGGTCCAGAAGTTTCAGAGGAAAAGTTTTTTAAATGACAGGCTATGGACAATGACAGACGATATAGTGATGGCATAAGCTCACATCGGCCCTTGAATTAATGTCAGACATGTAGACAATGGATGGTCAATGGTATGTACCATAATATGTCATGTAAACAGGTGTATAAAAAGGGAGGGGGTCATAAAATATTTTAAACATGGTTATCTTTTTATTAATATTTAATACTATTATTACCTGACAACTTAATAACTTTAGCTGTACATTCAGTACCATCCCAGACAACTGTTACAGTCTGTTGGTCATTTAAGTCACCATCACCAAGCTTACAACTTGGTATAATGCTGGTCTGTTGTTCTTCTGGGAAGTAAACAGCTGCATAGCGTGGTCTTTTCACTAAAAATAATAATAAAATATCATATCAAAAGACGTCACCTCATCCTTACAACATATAACAATAAATTGGTGCGCCATGAGCGCATGATACGACAGTCGTCTTGTGTGTAAGTTTTATGCAATCATCATGATCATCATAAATAGTTATTAAATATTAAATTAAAGAAGTGTTTAAAGTTTTGAGCAATAATCATAAATCATTTTTGAGAAACCGGCGCGATATGTGAAAAACCCACACCCCTGTTTTAGTTACAAAGGCCTGTAACAGAAAATTTTTTAATCTTATTTTCACCAAAAAGTATACAGATCAATTGACCATCATCATGATGATCATAAGAAACAACTATATTAAGGTTCATGAAATTTGAATAGGTCATTCTCAAGTAACAGTGCGACATGTTTACGCTGTACAGACAGACACCGGACATTTGTATACCATAATATAATAATAATAATAGTAGTAATAATAATAATAATAATAATAAGTCCTGTTGGAATTTTGACAGGCTTTTAAAAAGTAAGTCTCTTTTTGAAAGTATTTGGATACATAGTTTCAAAGAGTATTGAAATTGTTTAGTACGATGGACCACATAGATTGATGGACAATTGATGCTAGTGACAAATATTTCATGCATTTTCAGAAAAACACGAGATTAAAGTTAAAACATCAAACATATAATTTAAAAGTGAAGAGATGTGATAAGATTGCTTAATATGAGATGTACTTTTTGATCAGTCATATTCCTGACAAACATTGAAACATTCTTGTGCAGTTAATGATTATTCTTCAAAATCAAATAATGGGGACTTAAGCCTGGTTTGTTTATTAAATGAAAGCACAAAGAAAATAGTCAAAACAAGAATGTGTGCTCAGTACACGAAAGCCCCACTCGCACTATCATTTTCCATGTTCAGTGGACCGTGAAATTGGTGTAAAAACTCTAATTCGGCATTAAAATTAGAAAGATCATATCATAGGGAACATGTGTACTAAGTTTGAAGTCGATTGGACTTCAACTTCATCAAAAACTACCTTGACCAAAACTTTAAACTGGAGCGGGACAGACGGACGAACGGACGCACAGACCAGAAAACATAATGCCCCTCTACTATCGTAGGTGGGGCATAAAAATACTATGTTTCCTTCCAAGATATTTGTCCTACTTGTTTAAACAAAATCGTATTGCCTCAGCTTGATTTTTTATACTGGTTAATGATTATTTTATAACTTTCATGACTTTTTTTGTCGTTAAACAGATCCCTCCCCCAAAAAAACAAATTTTAAAATTTCTTAAATATTAAATTTACTAGTATCAGGGAATTTTAGGCAAAATATATTATTAAGAATATGAGAAGGAATTTGCTGAATGTCACAAGCACTAAAGACCACTAAAGCATTGTCGTTTACTTCAATTTCTATTTCACATATGTTGTTCCTTCTTTAAAATTTGAACTTTCTTAGCTACTATTATTTTTATTTCACTTCTTTTAAATTCTGTGTTTTCTTGTTATCTCTTTGCCTTTCCAATTTCTAATTCATACTTTCCCAAACTTTCAGCGTAATTTTCCTGGAGAACTGAAGCTACATTTACCTAAAGTTTAATTTATTTATTTGTAATGAAAAGGTGTAATATATAATATGATAGTGCAAAATTAATCAAATCATGCATTAAAACATCAATTTAAAAAGATTAGATACCTGACTAACAAAGGCACTCATTAAGCATTTAACATCATAACGTAATATATGGCCAGGTTTTGGAAGTGATTGCAATAATTAGGTCGTATGATGGGTATGCAATTTTATATTGCTTCTGCATATGGTGTACATCCTTTTTAGTGTTTTTTTTTAATGTACAATGGCAATTTGGAATGAAATATAAGTGACGATATAGGGAGCATTTTAGTGTCCAATACAAATGCAAATTCAAGGTATATATTTAATAGCTGTGACCTTGACCATTTACAGTACACACAGAGAGGATGTAATCTCATACTCCCTACACTGTAAAAACTTGGTTTTACACCAAGAAACTCCAGCAACTCTCTCTAAATTTTGGGAGGAAATTGGGAGAAAGTTGGAGTAATTCCTTCCTGAAACTCCTTATTTGTTTATTACCTTGGTGTGGTTTCTCTCTACACCATGATTTGTATTGCTATGGTTACCTTTAAAGTGTGGCAGTAGTTGTTGACTACAATAAACATTTCTTCTGTTTCCTGTCATTAAATGACAGTCACAATAATGATGAAAAGTGTGAGATTTGTTTAATATATATAATGTGATTTTATTAAAGAATCCTGCACAACTTTCTTTATTAAAATTATATTAATCATTTGTTCTAACAGTGTTGGTTTTGATACCTAAGAAACATAATTAAAACAAATGAAACATCACCTGTAAGTAGAGTTTAATTAATAGAGAATAAAGACATTTATTCAATATTTTTCTTCTAAATTTAAATTAAATAATAAGAGATAAAGAAAAGTTATATAAATATAATACATATATAATTATCTACATTATTTTATTTTATTCATTTAATTTTTTTTTGTATCATTACTTTTATTTCATTCATTATTATTCTTTTGTATCAATACTTTTATTTCATTCATTATTTCTTTTTGTATCATTACTATTATTTTGTAAACCATGTATATATTAATATCTATATGTATAAACTGACTTTAAATACAACTTATTGTAAATATCAAGTTGCCATTCTTGACAATGAGATTATGAAAGAATGCAAATAATTTCCCCATCTAAAAATACATATTTGTACAATAATTTTAAAAATCATTTCATTAACCTTTTTTTTTTATAGCTTTCAGAAAATAAAACTAAATAGGAAATGATTGAAATAGGAAGAAGTGAGAGAATAGTTGACCTGTAATTATATGTCACTGTCAGATCATGCTGTCATGCTTTGTTGATTTTTATGACTTTTACCTGCAATCAACAGGTCATAAAACCCTCCTAGATGGGGGTAATTACTTGGTGTCTTTTTGGGAAAGAAATCTGTATTTCACAGTGTGACACTGTGTTACACCAGAATCAGTGTTGGGAGTATGAGATTACATCCTCTTTGTACCTTAATAAATTCACTCACATTTGGGAATATATTTTCTATTGATAAAGTAAAAGCCTAATTCTTTTAATTTACCTGTATTTCTTTCATAGTTCCAACCAGTACCAAACATTTGCCATTCTTCAACAAAACTGGCTTCAACCTAATGAAAAGAAAGTAGTACCAAATGTACAAATGAAAGTACATGCAGTGTTCAAATACTATAGCTAAGACATATTACATTTAAAATTACCTGGAAACTCATGCTGTTAACAATGAAATTTGTAATAATAATGTATAAAGGCTTTCAAAACCAAATTGGTTTCATTAAATTTGTTGAAATTATCCATAAATATAGATTTCATTTTATAAATAGAAATGGAACTATTTCTAGTTCAATATTTTTGTTGAAACAAATCCTGTCATGTTCTTTACATGAAAGTCTTCAAGTATATAGGACAATGCTTTACCACAAAACTAATTTGAAATATTGACCCTAAACTTGAAATTATCACCAAGACCTCTTAATTCATTTTTATGACTGCTAGGGCAAATATGAATATAATTATGGTCCTCATGATACTTTATATCTACTTTGGAAAATTATCAAAAATATACTTTGAAATTATTTAACTAAAGATTTAATTACCTTCCTTTTACTCATTGAATTAACCATGTTTAAAACAGTTTCTTCTCCTGAATTAATTTACATGATTCTTTTGCAACTCCAAATATTTTCTTTCCAGTTTAATTCTCCTTTTTCTTTATATACATGTATGGTTGATGAATTCACAGAAAGTACATTCAATCCATTAAGAAAATTGTTAAAATGTGTGACAACAGTGCATGCATGTATCATTCCTGAAAAATATGATATGAAATGTCAGTCTGCACATGTATTGGTTAATTAGATAAACTATAAACTACTTAGACTTGAGTTCATAATTTTATTTGGAATATACAATTGATTTTTTCAATTTATAGATTATATATATTTATATAAAATGATTGTTAATTCATTTTTACCTTTATTCTTTAATATAGATCACAGACTCATATTAATAATTTCAAGTAATGTGGAGCGACCCCATTGTGATTGTTGGTGTGTTTTTGAATTAATAAATCTGTAAGGTATCAGACCACTTGGTCTCTGATCACATGCAAAAGATGACTTAATATGAACATTCTCATTATAAAACATTAATTCTGTGAATGAATCATTGTGACTGTATTTGTTTACTTTTTCAATTCTAATTTCATTTATTATTAATTGCTACCAAATAATTATTTATTAAATAATCCTCCCCTTTAGGATGCAAAACTAAAAAGCCCCTTAAGCATATATACATGTATGACTTTCTGTTCATTGCAAAAATGATAAATTCCAGGGGCAAAACTCCCCCAGAATTTACCATGTTTACTAAGTCCAGCTTCATACACCGTCAAAATAATGCTTTTTACCCTCAAACCACATAAACCCCAGACCATAATAGAGGGGATCTGAAGAAAGAAAAAGAGAGGTGTGGGGCAGGTTCATTTATAAAAGACATGAAACCATACACCTTCTCCACCCAGTAAAATGTGTAAAGAGAATCTAAAGAGAACATCCAACTCTCTTACCATGTGCACCTTTTGAATTGATAACAAATTCACCAGTCCCATTTCTTTTCCTCGTTTCTACGCTGTAACACATGTATGATATGCAGGTTGCATGTGCAGCTACTACGATATGGTATGGACAAAATGCTCTGGACACGGCCTCCATCTCCTGGTCTAAGCCAAAGGTCGTGTCTCTGTTCGCAGACAGTATTCACAGGGGACAGCCATACATCTTAACGAACAGATTCTGCGCTAGGTGGTGAGCCAGAGCTAGCCGTCGACCTTCTTTCCAGGTTTCGTCAAACGAAAGGTCACTCACTGTCTGTGATTTGACGCCGAATTTCTCTCACAAAAACTTATATCATATGATCTTATTATAAGTTAGGAATCATTTAAAACTGTGTGAACTTTCAGGCTGAAGCAATTCATATTCTTTATTTTAAAAAGAACGCATGAATTTATCCTTTATGATAAACATTTCTTTCTTCCGTGCGATGAGCTGTAACTTGGGAAGTTGTTTACACACGTTATCAACAAAAAACGACGGAAATTTTACCGTGACCTAGTTATACAGGCGATATATCAAATTTTTTTAAAAGGGAACCAGTTTTACATGAGAAAAACGTTGTTATCTCCCTTAGTGTCGGAAGTCACCTTAAAGGGGCATTTCAAACTAATTGTTTAAAACATTTGATCTTGCAAATATTATTTTTTTTTAGAATAAACTGCTGCTTATACTGCTAACTTCATGATAATTAAACTCCTCCAACGAGGCCAGTCAGACATTCAGTGATTAAGTCCACACCGAACTTGAAAGATAAATAATATACATGTACCCGAGGTGTTAAACCCCTGTCATCTTCTTTTTCAGACTCTGAATCATTTCCAGACTCTGAAATTGACTAATTTCGAAATAGTTTTAAAAATTTAGTCGTTTCTGATAATCAGTCATTTTTTAACATCTTCAGTTTGTATTATGCCCTACATTTAATAATTCTTCAATCTTTAACGTATATATATTCCCCCCCCACTTCCCCCCAAATATGCAAGTTTTTTCTAAAATGAAATTGCAATAATTAGGTGTTTAGATTTACCTCGATCAATAGCCACCAAGGGACGATAGTGCACGGCACTGTGGTAGATAAACTCGCATAGTATACATGAATGTTATGAATGAATGAATAGATAAGGTTTTTTAGAAAATAAATTAATATATGCCTGTGCCAGGAAAGCCTTACATGAAGATGTATTATTTCCCAGCAATTTTTTATTTTTGATGTTTTTTAGTTATAAGTAATCCTCACAAAGGCACTGAAAATAGAAAGAAAAATTACAAATAGCATACCATATAAGTATAACAGGGTGTACAGCTAATTAAGTAAGTAGCACATATACCTTTTTTCTTCTCCATTTTGTCCCCCTTATTGTACTGAGCAATTCTTAACAGTTGTTTTAGTTAATTATAACAGAGACATATAATACAATTGTATTATATGTCTCTGATTATAATGAAGTTTAGTATATATATATGGATACATCTGTTGTAGAGTTGCACTGACTCAGACGTACTTATAAATATAATTATTTTCTGTGACTGTATATTACATTAATTTGTAGGATCCTTTACTATAGATAATTTAGCTGATCTGTAACAATAACATCTTCATGCCTTATATATCATGTACTGTAGTACGCCGCTAGATTAAAACTGACGAGGAAAGGTAACAAGATGATATGATTCTGTACACTACAAAATATAATATATTACAAGTCAAAAAAGGTACAACATCACCATTAACATGATTAAATAACTATAAAATGAACAAATATTTTTGACTTGTTATATATTATATTTTGTAGTGTACAGAATCATATTACATGGTCCATCGCCCTGTAAGATTGAAATAAAATTGAAAATGCATGATGGAATAAGCAGTAAGAAAATCGGATCGGGTGAATACACTCGATGAGGACTACCAAAAAGGTAAAAATATAAAATGACTGAATAAAAAGTCAACGATCAATCTTACAGGGCGATGGACCATGTAATATGATTCTGTACACTACAAAATATTATTAGTTACATAGTGTGCTAGTGACCTAATACGGTATATATACCGTATTACGTCACTAGCACACTATGTAACGAATTTATCTTACCGACTATCTTAACGTGTGAAATTAAGACTAGTGATTCTCAAAACGAGCAAGTCTTCAATACTGTTAGCGCTAAGAAATTACTTCTATTAATCCTACAAAAACAGATGCCAACAATAACGACTTGTAAGGTTTAAATGTGTTTTATGAATTTGTTTCAATCTGAATCATCAATTTCTTCGTCTGTTGGAACTTTTAAGATTTTTTCTCAGTACCGTTTTGTTTTTACAAAGGGACATAACACCATTACTAACCGTGTATTAAATAAGCCCCGCCCCCTTCTTACCTAATAAGGAATATAAAGGGACGTAACTCCACTACTAACCGTGTATGAGATAAACCCCGCCTCCCTACTAACCTAATATCAAATATACACGGTTTGCACGCGGACGCTTTTTACCAATCATATTCCTGGAAATGTATAGGAGGTAAGATAAAATATATTACAAGTCAAAAAAGGTACAACATCACCATTAACATGATTAAATAACTATAAAATGAACAAATATTTTTGACTTGTTATATATTATATTTTGTAGTGAACAGAATCATATTACATGGTCCATCGCCCTGTAAGATTGATCGTTGACTATTTATTCAGTCATTTTATATTTTTACCTTTTTGGTAGTCTGCATCGAGTGTGTTCACCCGATCCGATTTTCTTACTGCATATTCCATCATGCATTTTCAATTTTATTTTAAGAAATTAAGATCTTATACTATCAAAATTATCAAAACAGAACATCACATTTCAAATTTAGAAACCTGCATTGATCAAGGAATTATTCCGAAAGGATTAGTTTTAAAAGCCTCTCCACTTACAACAGGAGAAAAGTCAAACAGATTTTTCCACAGATGAAATAACATTTTATACAACAGTTCTTTTAGTCTGATGGATCTTTTTCGCCAAGAATCAATTGATCAAGTAAATTATTTATATAAACTACGTGATAATTTGCACTGCCAATCTCGTGAACAATTGTCTGATCCTGAACTTGACGAAATTCAAGTACGTCTTGGTGATATCAACCATATCGAATCACATAAGCTCCACGTCAAACAGATTAACAAATTTAAACGTGATGGTGTGCAAATTAACCACCCTTTAATCAGACCCTCTAAAAAATCAAATAAAAAGCCTCGAAATCGTAGATGTAAAAGAAAAATTCGAGTTCCGACCAATCCCAACAACACGGTTGTCATTTTATCCTTAGTCTCTTTATCTGAGGACGAAACTAAAGTCTTGTCTAAGGGTTTGAATGTTTGCCCTACTCCCAATAACATAGATAATATGAAACTGGGAGATGACCTTGATAACTTTGCCAGAACCCTCAGAATCATAGAAAATTTTGGTAACAAGGATAAAGAGGTGGATAATGAGGAAGACTCAGACACGTCCGACTCGGAGGAAGAAATCATAATTCCGCATTTTAAAAAGAAGAGTTCATGGATTCCAAAACCTAGTAAATCTGCTACACTGGAAGATGTTATCGACAAAATCAAATCGGATGTTGTTCATCTAGCTAGCAACAAGTACTCGTCATTTTATAGCACCTCTCCCGACGAGAAAAAAGCCATACAATCGCTGAGAAACCGAGATGATATTGTGATAAAACCAGCAGACAAGGGCAGTGCCGTTGTGATAATGGACAAAGCTAACTACATCGCGGAAGCAGTGCGTCAGCTCTCTGATGAGAGATTTTATAAGAAGCTAGACTATGACCCTACTTCCGAGTTTAGCTCCAAAATTATCACTGCGTTACAAACCATGTACAAAGATGGTCACATAGATGAGGATACAATTGGTTATTTAAAACCAGAGAATGCCAAGCCTGGTCGATTCTATCTTCTTCCCAAAATACACAAGGTTAACAACCCTGGTAGACCCATTGTATCCGTAAACGGCCATTCGACTGAGAAAATCTCGGAATTCGTCGATTTTCATTTAAGATCTCATGTAGAAAATCTTCCTTCCCACATTCAAGACACATTTATCTTCGTAAAATGGAATCCATGAACCCTCTTCCTCCTGAAACCCTCCTTGTCACTTTAAATGTCACCTCATTGTATACCAACATACCTCATGATGACGGCATACAATCTTGTAGGGAAATATGGGACTCGCGCAACATTTTAGAACCACCTACTGAATGTTTAGTCCAGCTGCTTACTCTGGTCCTGAAATGCAACAATTTCACCTTTTATGGTGATCATTACCTTCAAATAAACGGGACAGCGATGGGGACGAAAATGACACCGTCTTACGCCAATATTTTCATGACAAATTAGAAAAACAAATTACTGCAGTATCTTTATCCAAACCTTTGTCTTGGTTCCGTTTCATTGATGATGTCGACATGAAATGGTTTGAATCTCAACAAAAAATGGATGATTTCATCAGACATGCAAACAAAGCCCACCATTCAATTAAATTTACGTATGAAATTTCCGACTCTAAGATATCTTTCTTAGACACAACCACATCTATAAAGGACGGTGTCATATCAACAGACCTCTACTGTAAACCCACAGATAAACATCAGTACCTTTCTTCCCAAAGCTGTCACCCCAAACACTGTACAAAAAGTATCCCGTACAGTCAAGCTCTCAGAGTCAAGCGGATTTGCTCTTCTGAGGAGGCTGTCACGAAACGGTTACAGGAACTTCGCGGATTTTTGACAAAACGAGGTTATAAGAAATTGGACATAGATAAGGGGTTTGCGCGCGCTAAAAATAACAGCCGCAATGACCTCTTACAGTACAAACGGAAGAGGCGCAGCAAAATAGTCCCGTTTGTTCTTACATACAATCCAGCCTTTACTAACCTTTCACGATTGATCCGTGCCAATTGGCAAACTATTGCCAAACACCCTAAATTATCCAAGATCTTTCTCCATCTTCCTGTCTTAGCTTTTCGGAGACCAGCAAGTCTGAAAGACTTATTTGTTAGAGCTGACGTCTCCTCAAATAAAAGCTGTTTAATTGCAGGATGGTGCAAGTCATGTGGTAACAGACGTTGTCTGACTAGTCAACAAATACTGAATACTCAAACATTTACTTGCCACTCGACTGGGTCTGTGTACACTATATATTGCAATGTAACTTGCAAAACCCAGAATGTTGTATACCTCCTTCAGTGTCGATGTGGCATGCAGTATGTTGGCGCGACAGAGCAGCCATTCAACAAACGCATGAATGGTCATCGAAGTGACTACACTTGCAAGCCCGACCTACCCGTTAGTCGTTATTTGAGATCACCTGGGCACACACAAGCTGATCTCAACAACCTTACCATCACAATCATAGACCACAACGAGGGTTGATCGAAGGTCGACAGAGTCGCTCGGGAAAGATTTTGGATAAGAAAGTTACGAACAGTTTCCCCAGAGGGCATAAATGAAAAAACATAGAATGAGTCCCTCATTTTCCTGTCATCACCTGTTTCCAATAACTCCGGCTTTAGTACTGGCTTTACAGTTCGAAATTACGTTTAAAATTATAGGTTTAAATTGCAGGGCTCCATTCATTCGGGATGGATGTATAAGTACGTAGCCACGTTCAATTATTTTACCTCATTATATAAAACATTGTTTTTCTTATCATTATTAGACTGCTATTCATTTGGGAGGCTTAAATATGTAGTTTCTGTTGCAATTGCCCTACCGTTGTCAAATTTGAAACATTATACCAACTTGGATCGGTTAGGGCATTTTTGATTTTTTCGTTTGAGGACTGCCCTCAATGCAGTTATAACATCAAATTTAGAGTTGTGCCAGTTCACATCGCTAATAACTATTTTCATTTGGCATATCTTTGTAATCTTTGCGCCGTGTTTGGAAATTTTAAATTTGTATCAGCGTCTGGTGTTTGCTTAAATTGTATAAATTCAAGATTTTGAAAAAGTTTCTCAGTTAGAATATATTGACATGATTCATTTAACATCGTGCTATTATAGAGGAAGGATATCTGTTATCCGAAATATTTAATATTTGTTCATTTTATAGTTATTTAATGGTGATGTTGTACCCTTTTTGACTTGTTATATATTATATTTTGTAGTGTACAGAATCATAATACATGATCCATCGCCTTGTAAGATTGATCGTTGACTATTCAGTCATTTTATATATATATATATATATATATATATATATACTAACTAATTGCTACCAAAGTCCCGATGCGTTAAAACAGCTACTAAAGTAAGCATGATTCAGCATTTTCAAAGAATTTAAGAAATCGGTTATTATCGAAAATCTTGATGTTATATTAATATTGTTTGGACGTACAATATGTTTTTTATAACAATTTAAGATAAATATGTTACTTTAAACTCAATAAAAAATCGGGAAATGTGTAAACTCGGCCTCCAAAATGTATACGTGCCTACTTTAAATTTTGTGCCTTCTTATACAATTTTAAAAAAAAAATATTGTTAAATTACTACTTAAGTCGCAATCACCGGAACATCTCTTGATTTTGTATTTAAACAAGTATAAGGTCGTTAAAGTCAGCGTATATATTAAGGATAAGAATAACATTTCTTTTCGGAAGTCTTTGTTAATAAACAAACAAAACGGCAGTTCTGTTGGCAAGGAAGTTATATTAAAATTTTGTAGAAAAAAATGAAATGTAATTAAAAACTTTCAAGAAATTACGAGTAGTTTGTCTGAAATTGAATTAATACATAAGGAATATCAAAATAATATGTTAAATTCGAATTGATACGTGCTGCCAAAAAAAGTGCACTGGTATATAAAAGAAAAACTTGATCCAACTTTTTGTTTTGTCTTATTAGCATAGAAATATAGTTTTAAGAAATGAATGCTTCTTTATGTATATTTTTTTGACGGGAAAAGAGAAGGGGGATTTTATATTGTTGATCGTGTGAATATTTTTCGAACGAACCGCTTCGTACAAGTTATGCTCCAGTCAACACTTTTACAACTCAATCAAATTATTAAAATAAGCATTAATTTCTTAATCATACAATCTTGTTCTACATATGATACGCGTTTTAAAAACCTAGACGGCTATATTATAAAAATATTTGCATTGTAACAAACGTTATACATAATGTACATTTATATATTATAACTGACTAAGCGGTATGGGCTTTGCTCATTGTTAAATGCTGCTCGGGGTGACCTTTAGTTGTTTATTTCTAGGTCATCTGGTCTCTTGTGGAGAATTGTCTCATTTCTACATAATGTAGATGTAATTTAAACCCGTCCCCTTACATCTATAGTCTTCTATTTTCTAAAGCATGCATATATTCTGGGTTTCTTTTATACAATTGAATGTTATTAATTGACAGGTAGTGTTGAAGAGTTTTAAATTCTTCCCCACATGTGATCATATCAATGTTTTCGTACTTTATATATGCATGCTTGCGTGCGTGCAACTCTTAAGTTATATGTTTGAAGCAAGCGCATAGGTCATCATATATATATATACATCTTCAAATTTCGAAGTGTCGGCATTTCACTAAAATAAACGCAATTGAGCTAATTTTGGTGCATCTGAAAGATAATGTAAAAGCCTTTTAGAATAATACCATAATTTAATGAACAAATAAGTTTTTCATAGAAAAATACATCGTTAAAGTTTATGTATGCAGGGAAATGCACACTTAAACCCCGTGCCTACTTTGGTGAAATGCTGACTTGTACGGAATTTATAAGTGCTCTTCTGTGTATTGGTTGTTCTAAAAATAGAATAATCTAAAAATACGCAACTCTACTTTCTATTTACAATAGAGTAACTGCGTAAGACGATGATAATATGAAACTTTAGTTTAATTAAGTCAATCAAAAACTATGTGTTTATTATAAAAAAAAATCATATATTTATAAATTAACTGCTTACAAAATCACTGAACCAAACATGTCAAAAATAATAAATATTTTGCAGTCTTTCTTGGCCTAACACCCTTTAAAACTAATATGATATGTTATATGCCTCATTTCTTTCTTTTTTTTAAATACTCCTAAAATTTAAAATTGCTGGAAAATACTTTATCTTTATGTAAGACACCCTTTTATTGGAAAACCTTAATTTTAAACCACAGGCTCATATAAATTTGACTTTTGAATAATTGTGCTACCTCTGATTACTCAAATGAGTCCTTTTTTGCTTTTGATATTTGATATATTATATATTAAGCATTTAAGAAGTATTTTTTTTGGCAACATTTTAATTTTTAAACTCCCAAATGTTGATAGTTGAAATTTTCCAATTTAACGTCTAAATTTAACACGCAAATTGAATTTAAAATTTAACATATTGTATGTAATATATATCCTATTGTCATGAAATTTGTAAGCAGTCTCATAAGTAACTAAGCTTTGGTCATAACTAGTTTTATAAAGATTGGTCATTTTTTTCTTTTTAAGAGGTGAAATCAGTAAATATAGAATCTGTACTTTGGCAACTTCCCTGACTGATTTGACGGTGTCAATTTGTCAAATAGAAAGAAACTAAAGGATTTAAACTTTCACTTATTAGAAATTCTGCACAAATTACCAATTTTGGAATTATATGGTCAAAATAAGCATTACAGACCTTTTTTTCAATTTTGATGACTAAGTGGCATTCTGACTTTCTATCTGACAGGTTTTCATGTGGACATATTACTGTTTCTATGTGTTAATCCAGTTGTTTGACTCTTATGTAAACCAATTTTAATATCAAGACGCCAATATTGACCATACTTACCCTGGATCTTTTCACCCTAAGGACAAAACTGAGCATATTTTTGGTCTATACAATGTTTCATTTTCATTGTAAAGGCCTTGGCTAACTTTAACATGTGTTTTTCAATATAAATAGGTGCTTCATTAAGCGGATAACACGATAAACCGTCATAAAAGCCTGTAAAACCAAAATAAAGGCAACTACCCATAAGAGTGAAAATCTTCCCCCAGCACCGCCTAGGCATTCCATTGGGCTATATTCTAGCTCAACTAATGCTTAGGGTGTCTACTTCATGCCTGCATCTTTATATATACTAAAATATGTGGCCGTAGGCCAACAAAATCTTTAATCGACCCTTACCCCCAAATTCGATAGCCTGACGCCATTATTGATCATACTTACCCTGGATCTTTTCACCCTAGGGACGAAACTGAGCATATTATTGGAATATACAAGGTGTCATTTTCATCGTAAAGGCCTTGACTAACTTTAACATGTGTTTTTCAATAAAAATAGGTGCTTCATTAAGCGGAAAACACGATAAACCATCAAAAAAAGCCTAGAAAACCAAAAGAAAGGCAACTACACATAAGAATTCAAATCTTCCCCCAGCACCGCCCAGGCATGCCATTGGGGTATTTTCTAGCTCAAACTAATGCTTAGGGTGTCTACTACATGCCTGAATCTTTATTTATACTAAAATGTGTGGACGTAGGCCAACAAAATGTTTATTCGACCCTTACCCCCAATTTGGATAGCCTGGCGCAATTATTGACCATACCAACCCCGGATCTTTTCACCCTAGGGACCAAACTGATCATATTATTGGTCTATACAAGGTGTTATTTTCATCGTAAAGGCCTTGGCTAACTTTAACATGTGTTTTTCAATAAAAATAGGTGCTTCATTAAGCGGAAAACACGATAAACCATCCAAAAAGCCTAGAAAACCGAAAGAAAGGCAACTACACATAAGAATTCAAATCTTCCCCCAGCACCGCCCAGGCATGCCATTGGGGTATATTCTAGCTCAAACTAATATTTAGGGTGTCTACTACATGCCTGAGTCTTTATTTTTACTAAAATATGTGGACGTAGGCCAACAAAATGTTTATTCGACCCTTACCCCCAATTTGGATAGCCTGACGCCATTATTGACCATACCAACCCCGGATCTTTTCACCCTAGGGACCAAACTGATCATATTATTGGTCTGTACAAGATGTCATTTTCATCGTAAAGGCCTTCGCCAACTCTAAGATGTGTTTCCAACATAAATAGGTGCTTCATTAAGCGGAAAACACATTAAACCATCATAAAAGCCTGGAAAACCAACATAAAGGCAACTACCCATAGAGTGAAAACTTTCCCCTAGCACCGCCCAGGCATGCCATTTGGGATTATTTTAGCGTAAAACTAAGGTTTAGGGTGTCCACTACATGTCTGAATCTGTATTTATACTAAAATATGTGAACGTAAGCCAACAAAATGTTTATTCGACCCTTACCCCCAATTTGAATAGCCTGACACCAATATTGACCATACGAAACCTGGATTTTTTCACCCTAGGGACCAAACTGAGAATATAATTGGTCTATACAAGGTGTCATTTTCATCGTAAAGGCCTTGACTAACTTTAACATGTGTTTTTCAATAAAAATAGGTGCTTCATTAAGCGGAAAACACGATAAACCATCAAAAAAAGCCTAGAAAACCAAAAGAAAGGCAACTACACATAAGAATTCAAATCTTCCCCCAGCACCGCCCAGGCATGCCATTGGGGTATTTTCTAGCTCAAACTAATGCTTAGGGTGTCTACTACATGCCTGAATCTTTATTTATACTAAAATGTGTGGACGTAGGCCAACAAAATGTTTATTCGACCCTTACCCCCAATTTGGATAGCCTGGCGCAATTATTGACCATACCAACCCCGGATCTTTTCACCCTAGGGACCAAACTGATCATATTATTGGTCTATACAAGGTGTTATTTTCATCGTAAAGGCCTTGGCTAACTTTAACATGTGTTTTTCAATAAAAATAGGTGCTTCATTAAGCGGAAAACACGATAAACCATCCAAAAAGCCTAGAAAACCGAAAGAAAGGCAACTACACATAAGAATTCAAATCTTCCCCCAGCACCGCCCAGGCATGCCATTGGGGTATATTCTAGCTCAAACTAATATTTAGGGTGTCTACTACATGCCTGAGTCTTTATTTTTACTAAAATATGTGGACGTAGGCCAACAAAATGTTTATTCGACCCTTACCCCCAATTTGGATAGCCTGACGCCATTATTGACCATACCAACCCCGGATCTTTTCACCCTAGGGACCAAACTGATCATATTATTGGTCTGTACAAGATGTCATTTTCATCGTAAAGGCCTTCGCCAACTCTAAGATGTGTTTCCAACATAAATAGGTGCTTCATTAAGCGGAAAACACATTAAACCATCATAAAAGCCTGGAAAACCAACATAAAGGCAACTACCCATAGAGTGAAAACTTTCCCCTAGCACCGCCCAGGCATGCCATTTGGGATTATTTTAGCGTAAAACTAAGGTTTAGGGTGTCCACTACATGTCTGAATCTGTATTTATACTAAAATATGTGAACGTAAGCCAACAAAATGTTTATTCGACCCTTACCCCCAATTTGAATAGCCTGACACCAATATTGACCATACGAAACCTGGATTTTTTCACCCTAGGGACCAAACTGAGAATATAATTGGTCTATACAAGGTGTCATTTTCATCGTAAAGGCCTTGGCTGATTTTAACAGGTGTTTATCAATTTAAATAGGTGCTTCATTTAGCGGAAAACACGATAAACCATCAAAAAAAGCCTAGAAAACCAAAAGAAAGGCAACTACACATAAGAATTCAAATCTTCCCCCAGCACCGCCCAGGCATGCCATTGGGGTATTTTCTAGCTCAAACTAATGCTTAGGGTGTCTACTACATGCCTGAATCTTTATTTATACTAAAATGTGTGGACGTAGGCCAACACAATGTTTATTCGACCCTTACCCCAAATTTGGATTGCCTGGCGCAATTATTGACCATACCAACCCCGGATCTTTTCACCCTAGGGACCAAACTGAACATATTATTGGTCTATACAAAGTGTTATTTTCATCGTAAAGGCCTTGGCTAACTTTAACATGTGTTTTTCAATAAAAATAGGTGCTTCATTAAGCGGAAAACACGATAAACCATCCAAAAAGCCTAGAAAACCGAAAGAAAGGCAACTACACATAAGAATTCAAATCTTCCCCCAGCACCGCCCAGGCATGCCATTGGGGTATATTCTAGCTCAAACTAATATTTAGGGTGTCTACTACATGCCTGAGTCTTTATTTTTACTAAAATATGTGGACGTAGGCCAACAAAATGTTTATTCGACCCTTACCCCCAATTTGGATAGCCTGACGCCATTATTGACCATACCAACCCCGGATCTTTTCACCCTAGGGACCAAACTGATCATATTATTGGTCTGTACAAGATGTCATTTTCATCGTAAAGGCCTTCGCCAACTCTAAGATGTGTTTCCAACATAAATAGGTGCTTCATTTAGCGGAAAACACATTAAACCATCATAAAAGCCTGGAAAACCAACATAAAGGCAACTACCCATAGAGTGAAAACTTTCCCCTAGCACCGCCCAGGCATGCCATTTGGGATTATTTCAGCGTAAAACTAAGGTTTAGGGTGTCTACTACATGCCTGAATCTGTATTTATACGAAAATATGTGAACGTAAGCCAACAAAATGTTTATTCGGCCCTTAACCCCAATTTGAATAGCCTGACACCAATATTGACCATACGAAACCTGGATTTTTTCACCCTAGGGACCAAACTGAGAATATAATTGGTCTATACAAGGTGTCATTTTCATCGTAAAGGCCTTGGCTGATTTTAACATGTGTTTTTCAATTTAAATAGGTGCTTCATTTAGCGGAAAACACGATAAACCATCAAAAAAAGCCTAGAAAACCAAAAGAAAGGCAACTACACATAAGAATTCAAATCTTCCCCCAGCACCGCCCAGGCATGCCATTGGGGTATTTTCTAGCTCAAACTAATGCTTAGGGTGTCTACTACATGCCTGAATCTTTATTTATACTAAAATGTGTGGACGTAGGCAAACACAATGTTTATTCGACCCTTACCCCAAATTTGGATAGCCTGGCGCAATTATTGACCATACCAACCCCGGATCTTTTCACCCTAGGGACCAAACTGAACATATTATTGGTCTATACAAAGTGTTATTTTCATCGTAAAGGCCTTGGCTAACTTTAACATGTGTTTTTCAATAAAAATAGGTGCTTCATTAAGCGGAAAACACGATAAACCATCCAAAAAGCCTAGAAAACCGAAAGAAAGGCAACTACACATAAGAATTCAAATCTTCCCCCAGCACCGCCCAGGCATGCCATTGGGGTATATTCTAGCTCAAACTAATATTTAGGGTGTCTACTACATGCCTGAGTCTTTATTTTTACTAAAATATGTGGACGTAGGCCAACAAAATGTTTATTCGACCCTTACCCCCAATTTGGATAGCCTGACGCCATTATTGACCATACCAACCCCGGATCTTTTCACCCTAGGGACCAAACTGATCATATTATTGGTCTGTACAAGATGTCATTTTCATCGTAAAGGCCTTCGCCAACTCTAAGATGTGTTTCCAACATAAATAGGTGCTTCATTTAGCGGAAAACACATTAAACCATCATAAAAGCCTGGAAAACCAACATTAAGGCAACTACCCATAGAGTGAAAACTTTCCCCTAGCACCGCCCAGGCATGCCATTTGGGATTATTTCAGCGTAAAACTAAGGTTTAGGGTGTCTACTACATGCCTGAATCTGTATTTATACGAAAATATGTGAACGTAAGCCAACAAAATGTTTATTCGGCCCTTAACCCCAATTTGAATAACCTGACACCAATATTGACTATACGAAACCTGGATTTTTTCACCCTAGGGACCAAACTGAGAATATAATTGGTCTATACAAGGTGTCATTTTCATCGTAAAGGCCTTGGCTGATTTTAACATGTGTTTTTCAATATAAATAGGTGCTTCATTTAGCGGAAAACACGATAAACCATCATAAAAGCCTGGAAAACCAACATAAAGGCAACTACCCATAAGAGTGAAAATTATCCCCCAGCACCGCCCAGGCATGCCATTTTGGTATATTCTTGCTCAAACTACTGCTCAGGGTGTCTACTTCATGCCTGAATCTTTATATATACTAAGATATGTGGCCGTAGGCTAAACAAATGTTAAATCGACCCTTACCCCCAATTTGGACAGCCTGATGCCATTATTGACAATATTGACCCTGGATCTTTTCACCCTAGGAACCAAACTGAGCATATCATTGGTATATACAAGGTGTCATTTTCATCGTAAAGGTCCTGGGTAACTTTGACATGTGTTTTTTTTATTTAAATAGGTGCTTCATTAAGCCAAAAAGACGATAAACCATTGTAAAAGCCTAGAAAACCAAGAGAAAGGCAACTACCCATAAGAGTGAAAATCTCCCCCCAGCACCGCCCAGGCATGCCATTTGGGTATATTATAGCTCAAACTAATGCTAAGGGTGTCTACTACATGCTCGAATCTTTACTTATAACAAAATATGTGAACGTAAGCCAAAAAATTATTTAATCGACCCCTACCCCAAATTTGGATAGCCAGACGCCAATATTGACTATATCAATCCCGGATCGTTTCACCCTAGGGACCAAACTGAGGATATTATTGGTCTATACAAGGTGTTGTTTTCATTGCGAAGGCCTTGGCTAACTTTAACATGTGTATTTCAATATAAATAGGTGCTTCATTAAGCGGAAATCACGATAAAGCATCATAAAAGTCTAGAAAACCAACATAAAGGCAACTATCCATAAGAGTGAAAATCTTCCCCAGCGCCGCCCAGGCATGCCATAGGGTTATATTCTAGCTCAAACTAATGCTTAGGGTGTCTACTTCATGCCTGAATCTGTATTTATACTAAAATATCGGAACATAGGCCAAACAAATATTTAATCGACCCCTTACCCCCAATTTGGATAGCCAGACGCCAATATTGACCATATCAACCCCGGAACTTTTCACCCTAGGGACCAAACTGATCATATTATTGGTTTATACAAGGTGTCATTTTCATCATAAAGGCCTTGGCTAACTTTAAGATGTGTTTCCCAACATAAATAGGTGCTTCATTAAGCAAAAAACACGATAAATCATCATAAAAGCCAAGAAAACCAACATAAAGGCAACTACCCATCAGAGTAAAAATCTCTCCCCCCAGGCACCACACAGGCATGCCATTGGGGTATATTATAGCTCAAACGAATGCTAAGAGTGTCTACTACATGCCTGAACCTTTACTTATAATAAAATATCACTACAAACTGCTCAGAGTCTGAATTGACCAGTTTTTGTGCTCGACCAGTAAAATCGAGCACACATTTTACTTGACTAGTCTCGACATCGTCTCGACTGTACTTAACTGTACTTAAGTGTACGCGACTAGGTCTCGACTTTACTTAATTAGTCTGATTCAGTACTTGATGATCTTTGTGTAGTCTGAAATGGTCTTGACCAAGGCTCAACCTGTCTCGACAAGTCTTGACCTTCAAATTTAGTTTTGACTGGTGTAAATCAGCCCATCTAACTAAATTAAATATTGATCTTACAAAATTCAAGCTTATAAGGTAGCTTGATTTATTGCTGTCAAATGAAAGAATTTAATTTTACAATAGGTAAAAATAAAAATTATTATATAAATTCAGATAGGCATCTTTAATTTTTTTTATAACTTTTTCAAATCATCTTGGATTTTCATCAAACTATGCAGCTATTTCAGATATATATCAAGCTTACTGAATCCCATGTAATTTAGTTTTTTGTTGTATTGCTATAAAATTTAAAAATTAAATTAATCCAGGTAAAAAAAATAGAACACTTTAATTTTTTTCACAACTTTTTCAATTCAACTTGGATGTTCATCAAACTCTACAACTATCTTTGCCATATATTGATCTTACTGATTCATAGGTTTTTATCTAGTTTTGTGTACTTCTGTCAAATTTAAGAATTTAATTGATCTAGGTCAAAAAGCTACGGTATTAGAAATATATCTTTCCTGATATATTAAATGATATTAAATTTTTGTTTTAACAACAACAAAAAAGTGTCTTTTTTAAGACTTCATAATTTTTTTCAAATCAGCTTAAACCAAATAAACACCTTTTTTTGTTAAAACAAAAATTTAATATCATGAACTTTCATAACAATCCTTGATAAACTTTTAAAAAAAGAAATGTGTTTCAAAGTTACAGTAAAACTTTATTTAAATCAAATCTTAAAATATTATTTTGGTCAAATTTAATGACATGGCACTATACATGGTTTAATTACATCAGTACATGTGAGTTTTACAGGTAAAAAGAAAGCCCTTCTTTTCTTAAACTCGTGTATTACTTATCTAGTAAATTAAAAAAGCCTTGCGATTTAGATTTAACAGGATGTTGCAACTTTGATTAATGTTATTTAGAATTTAAAACACTGGTAGATGTGATCTTTTTAATAAGTTTGCCCCAAGCAAAAGGTATTGCTTTTTAAATCACCACCAATCAGAAAAACTATTTTAATAATTTCTTTAATGTTTCATCACTATTTGATATATTCATATAATATATATTAAAAGGAATAAATTATTAAATAATTATATATACTTTTTCCCAAATAATGAGGAAAGATGTATTTCTAATATCGCAGCTTTTTTACCTAGATTAATTAAATTTGACAGAAATACACAAAACTGAATAACAACCTATGATTCAGTAAGATCAATATATTGCAAAGATAGTTGTAGAGTTTGATGAAAATCCAAGTTGATTTGAAAAAGTTATTAAAAAAATTAAAGTGTACTATCTCTATTTTGACCGAATTGCAAATCCTAGCTTTTTTTTTTACCAAGATAACTTTAATTCTTAAATTTTACAGCAATACAACCAATAACTAATTGATACAGGATTCAGTAAGCTTAATATATATGTAAGATAGCTGCATAGTTTGATGAACATCCAAGTTGATTTGAAAAAGTTATTAAAAAAATTAAAGTGTATTATCTCTATTTTGTCCGAACTGCAAATTCTATTTTTTTTTACCTAGATTAATATAATTCTTGATTTTGACAGCAAGACAAAAACAAAATGACCAGGGATTTAGTAAGCTTAATATATATCTAAGATAGCTACATAATTTGATGAAAATCCAAGTTGATTTGAAAAAGTTATTAAAAAAATTAAAGTGTACTATCTCTATTTTGACCGAATTGCAAATCCTAGCTTTTTTTTTACCAAGATAACTTTAATTCTTGAATTTGACAGCAATACAACAAAAAATAAAATGACCTGGGAATCAGTAAGCTTAATATATATCTAAATTAGCTACATGGTTTGATGAAAATCCAAGTTGATTTGAAAAAGTTATTAAAAAAATTAAAGTGTATTATCTCTATTATGTCCGAACTGCAAATTCTATTTTTTTTTACCTAGATTAATTTAATTCTTGATTTTGACAGCAATACAAAAAAAAATGACCAGGGATTTAGTAAGCTTAATATATATCTAAGATAGTTACATAATTTGATGAAAATCCAAGTTGATTTGAAAAAGTTATTAAAAAAATTAAAGTGTACTATCTCTATTTTGACCGAATTGCAAATCCTAGCTTTTTTTTACCAAGATAACTTTAATTGTTAAAATTTACAGCAATACAACAAATAACTAATTGATACAGGATTCAGTAAGCTTAATATATATGTAAGACAGCTGTATAGTTTGATGAACATCCAAGTTGATTTGAAAAAGTTATTAAAAAAATTAAAGTGTACTATCTCTATTTCATCCGAACTGCAAATTCTAGCTATTTTTACCTAGATTAATTTAATTCTTGAATTTGACAGCAATACAACAAAAAATAAAATGACCTGGGATTCAGTAAGCTTAATATATATGTAAGATAGCTACATAGTTTGATGGAAATCCAAGTTGATTTGAAAAAGTTATTAAAAAAATTAAAGTGTACTATCTCTATCTGACCGAACTGAAAATTCTATTTTTTTTTACCTAGATTAATTTAATTCTTGATTTTGACAGCAATACAAAAAAAAAAAAAAAATGACCAGGGATTTAGTAAGCTTAATATATATCTAAGATAGCTACATAGTTTGATAAAAATCCAAGTTGATTTGAAAAAGTTATTAAAAAACTAAAGTGTATTATCTCTATTTTGTCCGAAATGCAAATTCTATTTTTTTTTACCTAGATTAATATAATTCTTGATTTTGACAGCAATACAAAAAAAAATGACCAGGGATTTAGTAAGCTTAATATATATCTAAGATAGTTACATAATTTGATGAAAATCCAAGTTGATTTGAAAAAGTTATTAAAAAAATTAAAGTGTACTATCTCTATTTTGACCGAATTGCAAATCCTAGCTTTTTTTTACCAAGATAACTTTAATTGTTAAAATTTACAGCAATACAACAAATAACTAATTGATACAGGATTCAGTAAGCTTAATATATATGTAAGACAGCTGTATAGTTTGATGAACATCCAAGTTGATTTGAAAAAGTTATTAAAAAAATTAAAGTGTACTATCTCTATTTCATCCGAACTGCAAATTCTAGCTATTTTTACCTAGATTAATTTAATTCTTGAATTTGACAGCAATACAACAAAAAATAAAATGACCTGGGATTCAGTAAGCTTAATATATATGTAAGATAGCTACATAGTTTGATGGAAATCCAAGTTGATTTGAAAAAGTTATTAAAAAAATTAAAGTGTACTATCTCTATCTGACCGAACTGAAAATTCTATTTTTTTTTACCTAGATTAATTTAATTCTTGATTTTGACAGCAATACAAAAAAAAAAAAAAAATGACCAGGGATTTAGTAAGCTTAATATATATCTAAGATAGCTACATAGTTTGATAAAAATCCAAGTTGATTTGAAAAAGTTATTAAAAAACTAAAGTGTATTATCTCTATTTTGTCCGAAATGCAAATTCTATTTTTTTTTACCTAGATTAATATAATTCTTGATTTTGACAGCAAGACAAAAACAAAATGACCAGGGATTTAGTAAGCTTAATATATATCTAAGATAGCTACATAATTTGATGAAAATCCAAGGTGATTTGAAAAAGTTATTAAAAAAATTAAAGTGTACTATCTCTATTTTGACCGAATTGCAAATCCTAGCTTTTTTTTTACCAAGATAACTTTAATTCTTGAATTTGACAGCAATACAACAAAAAATAAAATGACCTGGGATTCAGTAAGCTTAATATATATCTAAATTAGCTACATGGTTTGATGAAAATCCAAGTTGATTTGAAAAAGTTATTAAAAAAATTAAAGTGTATTATCTCTATTTTGTCCGAACTGCAAATTCTATTTTTTTTTACCTAGATTAATTTAATTCTTGATTTTGACAGCAATACAAAAAAAAATGACCAGGGATTTAGTTAGCTTAATATATATCTAAGATAGTTACATAATTTGATGAAAATCCAAGTTGATTTGAAAAAGTTATTAAAAAAATTAAAGTGTACTATCTCTATTTTGACCGAATTGCAAATCCTAGCTTTTTTTTACCAAGATAACTTTAATTGTTAAATTTTACAGCAATACAACAAATAACTAATTGATACAGGATTCAGTAAGCTTAATATATATGTAAGACAGCTGTATAGTTTGATGAACATCCAAGTTGATTTGAAAAAGTTATTAAAAAAATTAAAGTGTACTATCTCTATTTCATCCGAACTGCAAATTCTAGCTATTTTTACCTAGATTAATTTAATTCTTGAATTTGACAGCAATACAACAAAAAATAAAATGACCTAAGATTCAGTAAGCTTAATATATATGTAAGATAGCTACATAGTTTGATGGAAATCCAAGTTGATTTGAAAAAGTTATTAAAAAAATTAAAGTGTATTATCTCTATTTTGTCCGAACTGAAAATTCTATTTTTTTTTACCTAGATTAATTTAATTCATGATTTTGACAGCAATACAAAAAAAAAAAAAAAAAGGGATTAAGTAAGCTTAATATATATCTAAGATAGCTACATAGTTTGATAAAAATCCAAGTTGATTTGAAAAAGTTATTAAAAAAATTAAAGTGTATTATCTCTATTTTGTCCGAACTGCAAATTCTATTTTTTTTTACCTAGATTAATATAATTCTTGTTTTTGACAGCAAGACAAAAACAAAATGACCAGGGATTTAGTAAGCTTAATATATATCTAAGATAGCTACATAATTTGATGAAAATCCAAGTTGATTTGAAAAAGTTATTAAAAAAATTAAAGTGTACTATCTCTATTTTGACCGAATTGCAAATCCTAGCTTTTTTTTTACCAAGATAACTTTAATTCTTGAATTTGACAGCAATACAACAAAAAATAAAATGACCTGGGAATCAGTAAGCTTAATATATATCTAGATTAGCTACATGGTTGATGAAAATCCAAGTTGATTTGAAAAAGTTATTAAAAAAATTAAAGTGTATTATCTCTATTTTGTCCGAACTGCAAATTCTATTTTTTTTTACCTAGATTAATTTAATTCTTGATTTTGACAGCAATACAAAAAAAGAAAATGACCAGGGATTTAGTAAGCTTAATATATATCTAAGATAGTTACATAATTTGATGAAAATCCAAGTTGATTTGAAAAAGTTATTAAAAAAATTAAAGTGTACTATCTCTATTTTGACCGATTTGCAAATCCTAGCTTTTTTTCACCAAGATAACTTTAATTGTTAAATTTTACAGCAATACAACAAATAACTAATTGATACAGGATTCAGTAAGCTTAATATATATGTAAGACAGTTGTATAGTTTGATGAACATCCAAGTTGATTTGAAAAAGTTATTAAAAAAATTAAAGTGTACGATCTCTATTTCATCCGAACTGCAAATTCTAGCTATTTTTACCTAGATTAATTTAATTCTTGAATTTGACAGCAATACAACAAAAAATAAAATGACCTGGGATTCAGTAAGCTTAATATATATGTAAGATAGCTACATAGTTTGATGGAAATCCAAGGTGATTTGAAAAAGTTATTAAAAAAATTAAAGTGTACTATCTCTATTTTGTCCAAACTGAAAATTCTATTTTTTTTTTACCTAGATTAATTTAATTCTTGATTTTGACAGCAATACAAAAAAAAAAAAAAAAATGACCAGGGATTTAGTAAGCTTAATATATATCTAAGATAGCTACATAGTTTGATGAAAATCCAAGTTGATTTGAAAAAAGTTATTAAAAAAATTAAAGTGTACTATCTCTATTTTGTCCGAATTGCAAATCCTAGCTTTTTTTTTACCAAGATTACTTTAATTCTTAAATTTTACAGCAATACAACAAAAAAGTAAATGACATGGGATTCAGTAAGCTTAATATATCTCTGAAATAGCTGCATAGTTTGATGAAAATCCAAGATGATTTGAAAAAGCTAAAAAAAAAAATAAAGATGCCTATCTGAATTTATATAATAATTTTTATTTTTACCTATTGTAAAATTAAATTCTTTCATTTGACAGCAATAAATCAAACTACCTAATAAGCCTGAATTTTGTAAGATCAATATTTAATTTAGTTAGATGGGCTGATTTTCACCAGTCAAAACTAAATTTGAAGGTCAAGACTAGTCGAGACAGGTCGAGACTAGTCAAGACAGGTCGAGACCGGTCGAGCCTTGGTCAAGACCATTTCAGACTACACAAAGATCATCAAGTACTGAATCAGACTAATTAAGTAAAGTCGAGACCTAGTCGAGTACACTTAAGTACAGTTAAGTACAGTCGAGACAATGTCGAGACTAGTCAAGTAAAATGTGTTCTCGATTTTACTGGTCGAGCACAAAAACTGGTCAATTCAGACTCTGAGCAGTGTGTAGTGTATGTCAATGTAAGCCAACAAAAATATTTAATCGAACCCTACCAACCAATTTTAATATTAAGACGCCAATATTGACCATACTTACCGCGGATCGTTTCACCCTAGGGACCAAACTGAGCATATTATTGGTCTATACAAGGTGTTGTTTTCATTGCAAAGGCCTTGGCTAACCTTAACATGTGTTTTTCAATATAAATCGGTGCTTCATTAAGCGGAAATCACGATAAAGCATCATAAAAGCCTAGAAAACCAAAATAAAGGCAACTACCCATAAGAGTGAAAATCTTCCCCCAGCACCGCCCAGGCATTCCATTGGAGTATATTCTAGCTCAAACTAATGCTTAGGGTGTCTACTACATGCCAGAATCTGTATTTATACTAAGATATGTGGACAGAGGCCAACAAAATGTTTAATCGACCCTTACCCCCAATTTGGACAGCCTGACGCCATTATTGGCAATATTTACCCGGGATCTTTTCACCCTAGGGACCAAACTGAGCATATTTTTGATCTATTCAAGGTGTCATTTTCATTTTAAAAGCCTTTGCTAACTTTAACATGTGTTTTTCAATATAAGTAGGTGCTTCATTAAGCGGAAAACACGATAAACCATCATAAAAGCTTAGAAAACCAACAAAAAGGCAACTACCCATAAGAGTGAAAATCTTCCACAAGTACCGCCCAGGCATGCTGTTGGGTATATATTATAGCTCAAACTAATGCTAAGGGAGTCTTCTACATGCCCGAATCTTTATTTACATAAAATATGTTGACGGAGGCCAACAAAATGTTTAATCGACCCTTGCCCTTATTTGGAAGGCCAGACGCCATTATTGACCATACTAACCCGGATCTTTTAACCCTAGGGACCAAACTGATCATATTATTGGTTTATACAAGGTGTCATTTTCATCAAAAAGTTCTTGGCTAACTTTAAGATGTGTTTTCCAACATAAATAGGTGCTTCATTAAGCGAAAAACACGATAAATCATCATAAAAGCCAAGAAAAGCAACATAAAGGCAACTACCCATCAGAGTAAAAATCTCCCCCAGCACCGCACAGGCATGCCATTGGGGTATATTATAGCTCAAACGAATGCTAAGAGTGTTTACTAAATTCCTGAACCTTTACTTATAAGAAAATATGTCAATGTAAGCCAACAAAAATATTTAATCGAACCCTACCAACCAATTTTAATATTAAGACGCCAATATTGACCATACTTACCGCGGATCGTTTCACCCTAGGGACCAAACTGAGCATATTATTGGTCTATACAAGGTGTTGTTTTCATTGCAAAGGCCTTGGCTAACCTTAACATGTGTTTTTCAATATAAATCGGTGCTTCATTAAGCGGAAATCACGATAAAGCATCATAAAAGCCTAGAAAACCAAAATAAAGGCAACTACCCATAAGAGTGAAAATCTTCCCCCAGCACCGCCCAGGCATTCCATTGGAGTATATTCTAGCTCAAACTAATGCTTAGGGTGTCTACTACATGCCAGAATCTGTATTTATACTAAGATATGTGGACAGAGGCCAACAAAATGTTTAATCGACCCTTACCCCCAATTTGGACAGCCTGACGCCATTATTGGCAATATTTACCCGGGATCTTTTCACCCTAGGGACCAAACTGAGCATATTTTTGATCTATTCAAGGTGTCATTTTCATTTTAAAAGCCTTTGCTAACTTTAACATGTGTTTTTCAATATAAGTAGGTGCTTCATTAAGCGGAAAACACGATAAACCATCATAAAAGCTTAGAAAACCAACATAAAGGCAACTACCCATAAGAGTGAAAATCTTCCACAAGTACCGCCCAGGCATGCTGTTGGGTATATATTATAGCTCAAACTAATGCTAAGGGAGTCTTCTACATGCCAGAATCTTTATTTACACTAAAATATGTGGACGGAGGCCAACAAAATGTTTAATCGACCCTTGCCCTTATTTGGAAGGCCAGACGCCATTATTGACCATACTAACCCGGATCTTTTAACCCTAGGGACCAAACTGATCATATTATTGGTTTATACAAGGTGTCATTTTCATCAAAAAGTTCTTGGCTAACTTTAAGATGTGTTTTCCAACATAAATAGGTGCTTCATTAAGCGAAAAACACGATAAATCATCATAAAAGCCAAGAAAAGCAACATAAAGGCAACTACCCATCAGAGTAAAAATCTCCCCCAGCACCGCACAGGCATGCCATTGGGGTATATTATAGCTCAAACGAATGCTAAGAGTGTTTACTAAATTCCTGAACCTTTACTTATAAGAAAATATGTCAATGTAAGCCAACAAAAATATTTAATCGAACCCTACCAACCAATTTTAATATTAAGACGCCAATATTGACCATGCTTACCGCGGATCGTTTCACCCTAGGGACCAAATTGAGCATATTATTGGTCGTTTCAAAGTGTCATTTCCATCGTAAAGGCCTTGGCTAACTTTCACATGTGTTTTCCAACATAAATAGGTGTTTCATTAAGCGGAAATCACGATAAAGCATCATAAAAGTCTAGAAAACCAACATAAAGGCAACTATCCATCAGAGTGAAAATCTCCCCCCAGCGCCGCCCAGGCATGCCATAGGGTTATATTCTAGCTCAAACTAATGCTTAGGGTGTCTACTACATGCCTGAATCTGTATTTATACTAAAATATTGGAACATAGGCCAACAAAATATTTAATCGACCCGTACCCCCAGTTTGAATATCCAGACGCCAGTATTGACCATACCAACCCCATATCTTTTCGCCCTAGGGACCAAACTGAACATATTATTGGTCTATTATAGGTGTCATTTTCATCGTCAAGGCCTTGGCTAACTTTAAGATGTGTTTCCAACAGAAATAGGTGCTTCCTTCACCGAGATACACATGAAACCATCATAAAAGCCTGGAAAAACCGACAAAAAGGCAACTACACATAGAGTGTAAACCTTCCCTTAGCACCGCCCAGGCATGCCATTTGGGAATATTTTAGCTCAAACTAATGCTTAGGGTGTCTACTACATGCCCGAATCTGTATTTATACTAAAATATGTGGACATAGGCCAAAAAAATATTTAATCGGCCCCTACCACCAATTTTAATATCCAGACGCCAATATTGACAATACAAACCAAGGATTTTTCACCCTAGGGACTAAACTGAGCATATGATTGGTCTATACAAGGTGTCATTTTTATCGTTAAAGCCTTTGCTAATTATAACATGTGTTTCCAACATAAATAGGTGCTTCGTTTAGCCAAAAACACATTAAACCATCATAAAAGCCTAAAAAACAACATAAAGGCAACTACCCACAAGAGTTAAAATCTCCCCAGCACCGCTTAGGCAAGGCATAGGGGTATAGTATAGCTCAGACTAAAGCTTAGGGTGTCTACTACATACTCGAATCTTTACCTATACTCAAATATGTGACCGTAAGCCAAAAAAATATTTAATCGACCCTTACGCCAATTTTTGATAGCCAGACGCAAATATTGACCGTACCAACCCCGGAACTTTTCACCCTAGGGACCAAACTGAGCATATTATTGGTCTATTCAAGGTGTCATTTTCATCGTAAAGGCCTTGGCTAGCTTCATCATGTTTTTTTCAATATAAATAGGTGCTTCATTAAGCGGAAAACCCGATAAACCATCATAAAATCCTAGAAAACCAACATAGAGGCAACCACCCATAAGAGTTAAAATTTTCCTCCAGCACCGCCCAGGTGTGCCATTGGGGTATATTCTAGTTCAAACTAATGTTCAGGGTGTCTACTACATGCCCGAATCTATCTTTCTTTATACTAAAAAATGTGGACATAGGCCAACAAAATGTTTAATCGACCCTTACCCCCAATTTTAAAATCCAGACGCAAATATTGACCATACCAACCCCGGATCTTTTCACCCTAGGGACCAAAGTGAGCATATTATTGGTCTATACAAGGTGTCATTTCCATCGTAAAGGCCTTGGCTAAATTTAACATGTGTTTTTCAATATTAATACGTGCTTCATTAAGCGGAAAAAACGATAAACCATCATAAAAGCCTAGAAGACCAACGTAAAGGCAACTACCCATAAGAGAGAAAATCTTCCCCCAGCACCGCCCAGGCATGCCATTGGGGTATATTATAGCTCAAACTAATGCTAAGGGTGTCTACTACATGCCTAAATCTCTATTTATACTAAAATATGTGGACGTAGGCCAACAAAATATTTATTCGACCTTTACCCCCAATTTGGATAGCTTGACGCCAATATTGATCATACCAACCCAGGAATTTTTCACCCTAGGGACCAAACTGAGCATATTATTGGTCTATACAAGGTATCATTTTCATCGTAAAGGCCTTGACTATCTATAACATGTGTTTCCAAAATAAACAGGTGCTTCATTTAGCCGAAAACACATTAAACCATCATTAAAGCTTAGAAAACCAACATAAAGGCAACTACCGACAAGAGTTAAAATCTCCCTCCAGCACCGCTTAGGTAAGGCATAGGGGAATAGTATAGTTCAGACTAAAGCTTAGTGTGTCTACTACATGGTTGAATCTTTACCTATACTCAAATATGTGACCGTAAGCCAAAAAAATATTTAATCGACCCTTACCCCCAATTTTGATAGCCAGACGCCAATATTGACCGTACCAACCCCGGATCTTTTCACCCTAGGGACCAAACAGAACATATTATTGGTCTATTCAAGGTGTCATTTTCATCGCAAAGGCCTTGGCTAACTTTCACATGTTTTTTTTTTAATATAAATAGGTGCTTCATTAAGCGGAAAACACGGTAAACCATCATAAAGGTCTAGAAAACCAACATAAAGGCAACTACCCATAAGAGTGAAAATCTTCCCCCAGCGCCGCCCAGGCATGCCATTGGAGTATATTCTAGCTCAAACTAATGCTTAGGGTGTCTACTACATGCCTGAATCTGTATTTATACTAAAATATGGGAACATAGGCCAACCAAATGTTTAATCGACCCGTATCCCCAATTTTAAAATCCAGACTCCAGTATTGACCATACCAACCCCAGATCTTTTCACCCTAGGGACCAAACTGACTATATTATTGGTCTTTACAAGGTGTCATTTCCATCGTAAAGGCCTTGGCTAACTTTAACATGTGTTTTTCAATATAAATACGTGCTTTATTAAGCGGAAAACACGATAAACCATCATAAAAGCCTAGAAGACCAACATAAAGGCAACTACCCATAAAGTTAGCCAAGGCCTTTACGATGAAAATGAGACCAATTATATGCTCAGTTTGGTGCCTAGGGCGAAAAGATGTTGGATTATCATCGTCTTACACAGATACTATATTGTAAGTAGAAAGTAGAATTGCATATTTTTAGATTATTCTTTTTTTAGAACAACCGATACATTTCTTAATTACGTATAAGTCAGCATTTCACCAAAGTAGGCACGGGGTTTAAGTATGTATTCCCCTGCATACATAAACTTTAATGATATATTTTTCTATGAAAAAAACTTATTTGTTCATTGAATTATGATATTATCCTTAAAGGCTTTTACGTTATCTTTCAGATGCACCAAAAATTAGCTCAATTGCGTTAATTTTTGTGAAATGCCGACACTTTGAAATTTTAAGACGTATATATGATGACCTATGCTTGCTTCAAACATCTAGATTAAGAGTGCACGGTCTTTAATCATTTATATTATATCTCAATTAAACTTTTTTTTTAAATCTGGCATCAAGAGGGTTAACATTATAGTAAAGTTCCATCATAATTGGTCCATACAATTACGAGAAATAGTCTGGACAAAAACGTGTTCAATAATAAAAATTAAAAAACGAATCGTACAATAACAATTTTTTCCGTCAGGGTGACATAAAAAAATAAAAAGAAACGTTGAACAACAATACGTCACCTGTTGGGGTGCATCTTTATTTAATTTCAATTTTTAAAACAATTAAATCGGCAAAGGGTTTGCAAATATGTCCCAATTAATGTGGATTTACATGGGAAGTATATTGTTACAGCCATTATTATGTATATCATAAGTATAGATTTTTTGTATACAAAGTGAAAGAAACACGTCATATTAGAATTAGTAATATTTTTTTGTACATATCGATTTTAGTAAAATGGTAGAACAGTTTTGGAATGAGAACTCACTTTTGTCCTATGAGTGTACAAAATTAAAAATCATTTTACAGCGTAATAAGCGAGAAAAAGGGACACGCTTTTTGAGAAAAGCTATTACTTGTACCGAAATTTTGCAGTTTTTAGCTATTATCTTAGATATTATTATATCTAATACTATAAACTATGATTTTAACCTTATTTTACATGATTTCCAAAGCATCAGTCAATACAGGTGAGAGACACAGGCTCTTTAGAGCTTCTAGCTGTTTATGTTGTACAAAACTAAGCTTATACTGTTATTGACCAACCGACAGACACTATAACTATTAAATGAAAATAAATATAATAACTTAAATGATATAGATAAATTAAAACATATCCTCAATCCTGAAACAAAACAGGACACTTGCAAATTAGGCTCCTTCTTAAAAAAGTCACTAAGACCGAGGACAGGGAGTCCTTGATATAATTTGAATCTCTTATATATATATATATATATTGATTTAAAGAAAGACAAGGTGTATAGTTCAAAGTGTCTACATTGTTTATTTTCATTGTTTTATATATGTAAATTGTATATTATGTATCATGTTTTAAGCCATTGGCCCATATGGGTGTAAAGTGCTTTTCAATAAAGAATTAAAAAAATAACAAAAGTATGCTCTCCAAAAAAAGCGAAAATAACCCCCACCCCAAAAAAATAAAATAAACAGCTATAGGGTATCTTTTGATTGTAAGAAGTTTGGTAAAAATTCAGGATAGATTTTGAATCAAATAAATGTTTTAAAAACTTTTAACTGAAGACTGTATGTAATGCTAACTGGAAGAAAAACTAAGTCAATTTATAAGTAAAATACAGCAAACCAGGAACAAAAATGTTCTGCTAGGTAATAGCTACGGATCATAAACAAGCTTTTGGCCAAGTCCGGTATAATTACAAGATAGTTTTAGAAAATTATTGAAAGTTTAAAGACTTTAAACGCAGAGTGAATGTTATGTTTCCTAGGAGAAAAACTAAGTCGATTTATAAGGAAAAAAATACGGAAAAAATGAAAAAATTTTACAAAATTTTATTCTTGATATTTTTATGATCCTAAACAGGTGAGTGAATGAAATGCTTCGTGGCAGAAAAATATATGTTCACTTTAGTTAAATATGAAAAAAAAACAGGATATTTTTTTTTCAAATTTACTCCTAGATACTATCTTATGGTCATTAACAAGTTTCTGTCCCAGTTTGGCAGAAATTCAGGACAGTTTAAGAAAGTCATTATAATTAAAAAAACCTTAACCACATGGTCAGTAGTTGTGGATGACAACGTCAGAATGTAGGATCCCTATGTCTCTTTTTTAGCTCACCTAAAGGGCCAAGTAAGCTTTTCCCATCACTTGGCGTCCGTCGTCTGTCGTTGTCGTCGTCCGTCGTCGTTAACTTTTACAAAAATATTCTCCTCTGAAACTACTGGGCCGAATTAAACCAAACTTGACTACAATCATCATTTGGGTATCTAGTTTAAAATATGATAAAACACCCTAGTCTGGCATTTGTGACATCCTAGTCATACAAAATCAACTTGATAATCCATAAAGACATCATATCTTTGTAATAACTGTTCTATTGTATCTATCACACCTTCATTTATAATGTCTTCATCTAACACCCCAGTCATGCCCTCATAGCACCCTAGTAAGGCATTTGGGACATCCCAGTCATATACAATCAACCATTTAATACATACAGACATCATATCTTTGTAATAATTGTTCTATTGTATCTATCACACCTTCATTTATGATGTCTTCATCTAACACCCCAGTCATGCCCTTGTAACACCCTAATCAGGCATTTGGACATCCCAGTCATACACAATCAACTATATAATACATTCAGACATCATATCTTTGTAATAATTGTTCTATTGTATCTATCACACATTCATTTATAATGTCTTCATCTAACACCCCAGTCATGCCCTCATAGCACCCTAGTCAGGCATATTGGACATCACAGTCATACACAATCAACTATATATTACATACAGACATCTAATCTTTGTAATCTTTGTTCTATTGTATCGATCACACCTTCATTTATAATGTCTTCATCTAACACCCCAGTCATGCCATCATAGCACCCTAGTCAGGCATTTTGGACATCACAGTCATACACAATCAACTATATCTTACATATAGACATCTAATCTTTGTAATCATTGTTCTATTGTATCTATCACACCTTCATTTATAATGTTTTCATCTAACACCCCAGTCATGCCCTAATAGCACCCTAGTCAGGCATTTGGGACATCCCAGTCATTCACAATCAACTATATATTACAAACAGACATCTAATCTTTGTAATCTTTGTTCTATTGTATCGATCACACCTTCATTTATAATGTCTTCATCTAACACCCCAGTCATGCCATCATAGCACCCTAGTCAGGCATTTTGGACATCACAGTCATACACAATCAACTATATATTACATATAGACATCTAATCTTTGTAATCATTGTTCTATTGTATCGATCACACCTTCATTTATAATGTTTTCATCTAACACCCCAGTCATGCCCTAATAGCACCCTAGTCAGGCATTTGGGACATCCCAGTCATTCACAATCAACTATATAATACATACAGACATCATATCTTTGTCATTCATACAAAAGCCGTTAGGTATTCATCACATTCGCACGAAACTTTATTCATTACCCCTTACAAAATTTCATTCTCTGTTCAATTTATGTTTGGAATCCACTGTTACAAACCGTCATTCAAACCAATACAAACTTCAAGCTATAATTTCGGATATTGCAAGTCACAGACTTTTCAAGCCAGTTCGCATTGGAAAAGATGAAAAAGAGAAAAGATCTTTTCTAAATCTTTCCTTTGCCAACAAAGGTCTCGATGGCGTCAACCTAGGCAATATCCTTCATCATAAATTAGTTCAATCGAAAATACCTCCTTATTGCAAAGACCAGTCTGTACCAATAATTTCGTATACCTATACCAAACCTATTGCAACTAAAATTTTCAATTACAAACGCGTTTTGCAGAATCTCGATATTGACGACTTCAAGTCTAAACCTCCTGATTGCACTTGTGCTAGTTCCCAATTCATATATAATCCTGCTGGCCACGTTATTACCGGTGACCTTAACATTGTTAATAACACTTCTCTACGAAATGTGTTATCGAAAGGTCCTAAATATCGTGAGCCTAAATCCATCAATTGGAAATACAACTTTAAAATTTTGATGGACTCAGTCGAGGATTATGCCAGGCAATGGGCTTAACGTGAAAAGGAAGACGTAGACACTCTATCCGAATGGATTAAGGCAGTGAGGTCGTTAATACAAATCAGAATCAAGAAACTGAATGGGTCCATCAATGCCCATGCTACGTCAATCTTTAAAGACCCAAATGTTGCTAAACACTTATCCGACCTCCATGATAAATATGTTGTTGTCCCCGCAGACAAAGCCCCAAATAACATCGTTTTTGTCTGTAAAAGTCACTACTTTAATTGCTTGATAAACGAATTAGGTATAGACAATTCACTTGGAAACTCAACATATACCATCACGACACTTACCAAAGAGGAAATCCTGGATAATCATAGGTCTATTCTTTGTTCCTTTGGTATTTCAACCAAAGATGAAGAACTGGATCTTCCATCACTGTATTGGATACCTAAACTACATAAGTGTCCTTACAAACAACGGTATATTGCTGGGTCTTCCAAATGCTCCACGAAACCTCTTTCTAAATTATTAACATCTATTTTATCAGCAATCAAAGACGGGCTTCAAAGTTATTGTGAAACTGCCTATTCTAGAGGTGGCGTGAATCAGATGTGGATACTTAAAAATTCCAAAAATCTTTTAGAGTACATACAATCTAACTCTCTTTCATCTTGTAACAGTATTAAAACATTTGACTTTTCTACTCTTTATACAAGTATTCCACATTCCAAACTAAAAGACAAATTGAAAGAGTTGGTATTACTTTGCTTCATAAAAAAGAATGGCCAACGTAGATACAAGTATCTTGTCTTGGGGAGGGATAAATCATACTTTGTAAAGAATCACTCTGATTCAAACAAAAAATTCTCTGAAACCGATATTATCAAGATGCTTGATTTCTTGATTGACAACATATTTGTAACGTTCGGAGGACGTGTTTTTCAACAGACTGCCGGCATCCCAATGGGAACAAACTGTGCCCCTCTACTTGCCGACTTGTTTCTTTATTATTATGAGGCTGACTTCATGCAGGAACTTCTTAGGAAGAAAGATAAGAAGTTAGCAATATCCTTTAACTCTACTTTCCGCTATATAGATGACGTTCTTTCACTAAACAATTCAAAATTTGGTGACTATGTGGAACGCATCTATCCCATCGAATTGGAGATAAAGGATACTACAGATACAGTTAAGTCGGCTTCATATCTTGACTTACATCTAGAAATTGACAATGAGGGTCGGTTGAAAACAAAACTTTACGACAAAAGAGATGATTTCAGCTTTCCAATTGTGAACTTTCCATTTCTAAGTAGCAACATTCCAGCAGCTCCTGCATACGGGGTATATATCTCCCAATTGATACGATATTCCCGTGCTTGCGTTTCCTATCATGATTTTCTTGATAGAGGGTTACTGCTCACAAGGAAGCTATTAAACCAAGAGTTCCAAATGGTGAAGTTGAAATCATCCCTTCGTAAATTTTACGGACGCCATCACGAGTTGGTTGACCGTTATGGAATAACCGTTTCACAAATGATATCGGATATGTTCCTTACGTCGTAACTACAATCCCCTTCCCTTTCATGAATGTGACCTACCGAATTAGACTATTTACCGGATTTGTAATCACATAAGCAACACGACGGGTGCCACATGTGGAGCAGGATCTGCTTACCCTTCCGGAGCACCTGAGATCACCCCTAGTTTTTGGTGGGGTTCGTGTTGTTTATTCTTTAGTTTTCTATGTTGTGTCATGTGTACTATTGTTTTTCTGTTTGTCTTTTTCATTTTTAGCCATGGCGTTGTCAGTTTGTTTTAGATTTATGAGTTTGACTGTCCCTTTGGTATCTTTCGTCCCTCTTTTGTAATAATTGTTCTATTGTATCTATCCCACATTCTTTTATAATGTCTTCATATAACACCCCAGTCATGCCCTCATAACACCCTAGTCAGGAATTTGTGACATCCTAGTCGTACACAATCAACTATATAATACATTCAGACATCATATCTTTGTAATAATTGTTCTATTGTACCGCTCACCCCTTCATTTATAATATCTTCATCTAACAACCCAGTCATGCCCTCATAGCACCCTAGTCAGGCATTTGGGACATCCCAGTCATACACAATCAACTATATAATACATACAGACATCATATCTTTGTAATAATTGTTCTATTGTATCTATCAAACATACTTTTATAATGTCTTCATATAACACCCCAGTCATGCCCTTGTAACACCCTAATCTGTCATTTGGGACATCCCAGTCATACACAATCAACTATATAATACATACAGACATCATATATTTGTAATAATTGTTCTATTGTATCTATCCCACATTCTTTTATAATGTCTTCATCTAACACCCCAGTCATGCCCTTGTAACACCCTATTCAGGAATTTGTGACATCCTAGTCGTACACAATCAACTATATAATACATACAGACATCATATCCTTGTAATAATTGTTCTATTGTATCTATCACACCTTCATTTATAATGTGTTCATCTAACATCCCAGTCATGCCCTTGTAACACCCTAATCAGGCATTTGGGACATCCTAGTCGTACACAATCAACTATTTAATACATTCAGACATCATATCTTTGTAATAATTGTTCTATTGTATCGATCACACCTGCATTGATAATGTCTTCAACTAACACCCCAGTCATGCCCTCATAGCACCCTAGTCAGGCATTTGCGACATTCCAGTCATACACAATCAACTATATAATACATACAGACATCATATCTTTGTAATAATTGTTCTATTGTATCTATCACACATTTTTTTTATAATGTCCTATCTAACACCCCACTCATGCCCTTTTAACACCCTAGTCAGGCATTTGTGTCTCCTAGTCGTACACATTCAACTATATAATACATACAGACATCATATCTTTGTATTAATTGTTCTATTGTATCGATCACACCTTCATTTATAATGTCTTCAGCTAACACCCCAGTCATCCCCTCATAGCACCCTAGTCAGGCATTTGGGACATCCCAGTCATACACAATCAACTATATAATACATACAGACATCATATCTTTGTAATAATTGTTCTATTGTATCTATCCCACATTCTTTTATAATGTCTTCATATAACACCGCAGTCATGCCCTTGTAACACCCTATTCAGGAATTTGTGACATCCTAGTCGTACACAATCAACTATATAATACATACAGACATCATATCCTTGTAATAATTGTTCTATTGTATCTATCACACCTTCATTTATAATGTGTTCATCTAACATCCCAGACATGACCTTGTAACACCCTAGTCGGGCATTTTGGACATCCTAGTCGTACACAATCAACTATTTAATACATTCAGACATCATATCTTAGTAATAATTGTTCTATTGTATCTATCACACCTTCAATGATAATGTCTTCATCTAACATCCCAGTCATGCCCTTGTAACACCCTAGTCAGGCATTTGTGACATCCTAGTCGAACACAATCAACTATATGATACATAGAGACATCATATCCTTGTAATAATTGTTCTATTGGACCTATCACATGTTTTTTTATAATGTCCTATCTAACACCCCACTCATGCCCTTTTAACACCCTAGTCAGGCATTTGTGACATCCCAGTCATACACAATCAACTATATAATATATTCAGACATCATATCTTTTTAATAATTGTTCTATTGTATCAATCACACCTTCATTTATAATGTCTTCATCTAACATCCCAGTCATGCCCTTGTAACACCCTAATCAGGCATTTGGGACATCCTAGTCGTACACAATCAACTATTTAATACATTCAGACATCATATCTTTGTAATAATTGTTCTATTGTATCGATCACACCTGCATTGATAATGTCTTCAACTAACACCCCAGTCATGCCCTCATAGCACCCTAGTCAGGCATTTGCGACATTCCAGTCATACACAATCAACTATATAATACATACAGACATCATATCTTTGTAATAATTGTTCTATTGTATCTATCACACATTTTTTTTATAATGTCCTATCTAACACCCCACTCATGCCCTTTTAACACCCTAGTCAGGCATTTGTGTCTCCTAGTCGTACACATTCAACTATATAATACATACAGACATCATATCTTTGTATTAATTGTTCTATTGTATCGATCACACCTTCATTTATAATGTCTTCAGCTAACACCCCAGTCATCCCCTCATAGCACCCTAGTCAGGCATTTGGGACATCCCAGTCATACACAATCAACTATATAATACATACAGACATCATATCTTTGTAATAATTGTTCTATTGTATCTATCCCACATTCTTTTATAATGTCTTCATATAACACCGCAGTCATGCCCTTGTAACACCCTATTCAGGAATTTGTGACATCCTAGTCGTACACAATCAACTATATAATACATTCAGACATCATATCTTTGTAATAATTGTTCTATTGTATCTATCACACCTTCATTTATAATGTCTTCATCTAACACCCCAGTCATGCCCTTGTAACACCCTAATCAGGCATTTGGGACATCCCATTCATACACAATCAACTATATAATACATTCAGACATCATATCTTTGTAATAATTGTTCTATTGTATCTATCACACATTCATTTATAATGTCTTCATCTAACACCCCAGTCATGCCCTCATAGCACCCTAGTCAGGCATATTGGACATCACAGTCATACACAATCAACTATATATTACATACAGACATCTAATCTTTGTAATCTTTGTTCTATTGTATCGATCACACCTTCATTTATAATGTCTTCATCTAACACCCCACTCATGCCATCATAGCACCCTAGGCAGGCATTTGGGACATCCCAGTCATACACAATCAACTATATAATACATACAGACATCACATCTTTGTAATAATTGTTCTATTGTATCTATCACACATACTTTTATAATGTCTTCATATAACACCCCAGTCATGCCCTTGTAACACCCTAATCTGTCATTTGGGACATCCCAGTCATACACAATCAACTATATAATACATACAGACATCATATATTTGTAATAATTGTTCTATTGTATCTATCACACATTCATTTATAATGTCTTCATCTAACACCCCAGTCATGCCCTCATAGCACCCTAGTCAGGCATTTGGGACATCCCAATCATACACAATCAACTATATAATACATACAGACATCATATCTTTGTAATCATTGTTCTATTGTATCAATCACACCTTCATTTATAATGTCTTCATCTAACACCCCAGTCATGCCTTCATAGCACCCTAGTCAGGCATTTGGGACATCCCAGTCATACACAATCAACTATATAATACATACAGACATCATATCTTTGTAATAATTGTTCTATTGTATCTATCCCACATTCTTTTATTATGTCTTCATATAACACCCTAGTCATGCCCTTGTAACACCCTAATCAGGCATTTGGGACATCCCAGTCATACACAATCAACTATATAATACATTCAGACATCATATCTTTGTAATAATTGTTCTATTGTATCTATCACACATTCATTTATAATGTCTTCATCTAACAACCCAGTCATGCCCTTGTAGCACCCTAGTCAGGCATTTGGGACATCCCAGTCATACACAATCAACTATATAATACATACAGACATCATATCTTTGTAATCATTGTTCTATTGTATCAATCACACCCTCATTTATAATGTCTTCATCTAACACCCCAGTCATGCCTTCATAGCACCCTAGTCAGGCATTTGGGACATCCCAGTCATACACAATCAACTATATAATACATACAGACATCATATCTTTGTAATAATTGTTCTATTGTATCTATCCCACATTCTTTTATAATGTCTTCATATAACACCCTAGTCATGCCCTTGTAACACCCTAGTCAGGAATTTGTGACATCCTAGTCGTACACAATCAACTATATAATACATTCAGACATCATATCTTTGTAATAATTGTTCTATTGTATCTATCACACCTTCATTTATAATGTCTTCATCTAACACCCCAGTCATGCCCTTGTAACACCCTAATCAGGCATTTGGGACATCCCAGTCATACACAATCAACTATATAATACATTCAGACATCATATCTTTGTAATAATTGTTCTATTGTATCTATCACACATTCATTTATAATGTCTTCATATAACACCCCAGTCATGCCCTCATAGCACCCTAGTCAGGCATTTTGGACATCACAGTCATACACAATCAACTATATATTACATACAGACATCTAATCTTTGTAATCTTTGTTCTATTGTATCGATCACACCTTCATTTATAATGTCTTCATCTAACACCCCAGTCATGCCCTAATAGTCAGGCATTTGGGACATCCCAGTCATACACAATCAACTATATAATACATACAGACATCATATCTTTGTAATAATTGTTCTATTGTATCTATCCCACATTCTTTTATAATGTCTTCATATTGTCACGGCCAGGAACCATGTACCATACGCCGAATATCTATGAAAAATTATTGTACGCACAAGACCCTGTAGAGGTCTTAAAGAAAAACAAACAGTCAGGCTGTTTACAGTTTTTATATTTATTTTCCTTACACAAAGAGTCGTAATGCTCATAGTTGATAAAGAATATGTATTCTTATACATAAATATTGTTGTAGTTATAGAAGTTCATAGTAACATCGGTTTTGTTACAAACGTTATAACGGTTAGAGATTTGTATTGTAATTTTATACACATCTATGACATTGTCATTCTTTGGAATGTGACGTAAACAAACACTGTCTAGAACAAGGTAGATAATCGTCGTTCTCGGCGTACACAAGTCTTACCAGCTTAAATGAATAGTCCATAGAACACACATAATCCTAGGAATAACTTCATAACAATTTTAATAGAAGGTGACAGCTGAACATACAAATAGACGGTCTAGAGTTGATAACAAACTGACGTTGTTCCAATCGAAATCTAGACGGCACAATATTCATGGCTGTTTCATGCGGCTGATCACTTAGAAAACTCGTATCATAATAAACGAGACATGCTTAAATTCCTCTCCATGTCTAGAATATAATGATACAAATTTCCCGAATATGTTAATACGGAATAAAGAGATATTGACAAAAGTCTGTTCAGGTAGGAAACGGAAGTATGACGTTTCCCGTAGAAATCAGTTTCTGATTGGCTGATTGGTTGTTGAGGTAACCATAGGGGACCTCGTGAGAAGCACGAGGATATTGCACGTAAATATTATTATAAAACATCATGCACAGACGGTGTTAGGCAGTCTGGCTTCAAGACTCAAGGCGGAAGCTAAAAAATAAAAAGAACTGCTAGGCGGAAGGCAAGAGCAGTTTTAATTATTTGTCTAAAAGAGAAACAAGGAAAGGTTTCTATAGACGGAATATTTCTGAAAGAGAAATTAATTTAATATACAAAGAGGGTGTCTTTCACTTACACTTAGTTACGTAATAAATTGTGAACGGTGTTCGTACATAACAATTAAGGTTCAGAAGTACAAAAGTTGAATTTAAATATAAATTCAGCTAAAAGCAAATAAAAGTATTATTTAAGGAAAAATATATGTATATTTATTTCCTATAGAAAATTCCTGAATATAAAGGAATTTAGTTACTTGTCCGAATTAAGGCAACAGTATAAATTATTATCGTACAAATAAATAACGTATCGAGTTAGATACTTTATAAATTGTATAGAGTAATAATATAGAATATTACTACGTCATAGCAACCGTCAGTTAAAGAAAGAAGACTGTCCGTTATTTCAATATCTATATAAAGGTTCCGAGTATTTTTCCACAGAAAAATACATTGTGCAAGAAGATCAGGCAGCTACCCAGAAATATATTGACAATAATAAAACATTTTTATTCATAATATATTATAAATATTTCATATACGTAATTAATAAATTATATATTGTATATCCAACTTTCTCATTCATATTCACCAAAAGCCAGAGACTCAACGATCCCTTATAGATAACATAATGTTGTGGCTATATTAAAGGTTCTTCTTGTATTTAGTGGTCTTGTCTGGATATTACAGTCCTTTCTTGTATATTGGTGTAACTTTGACCGGTAAAACTATCAACAGTCAAAGTCCCACTATTGTACGAATCGTTTTATCACACGGTTTAAGGTACACAAGAACTAAGCATAGCCCTACGGCGTTACAATATAATACATACAGACATCATATCTTTGTAATAAATGTTCTATAGTATCTATCCCACATTCTTTTATAATGTCTTCATATAACACCCCAGTCATGCCCTCATAGCACCCTAGTCAGGCATCTGGGACATCCTAGTCGTACACAATCAACCATATAATACATTCAGACATCATATCTTTGTAATAATTGTTCTATTGTATCGATCACACCTGCATTGATAATGTCTTCAACTAACACCCCAGTCATGCCCTCATAGCACCCTAGTCAGGCATTTGCAACATCCCAGTCATACACAATCAACTATATAATAATACAGACATCATATCTTTGTAATAATTGTTCTATTGTATCGATCACACCTGCATTGATAATGTCTTCAACTAACACCCCAGTCATGCCCTCATAGCACCCTAGTCAGGCATTTGCGACATTCCAGTCATACACAATCAACTATATAATACATACAGACATCATATCTTTGTAATAATTGTTCTATTGTATCTATCACACATTTTTTTTATAATGTCCTATCTAACACCCCACTCATGCCCTTTTAACACCCTAGTCAGGCATTTGTGTCTCCTAGTCGTACACATTCAACTATATAATACATACAGACATCATATCTTTGTATTAATTGTTCTATTGTATCGATCACACCTTCATTTATAATGTCTTCAGCTAACACCCCAGTCATCCCCTCATAGCACCCTAGTCAGGCATTTGGGACATCCCAGTCATACACAATCAACTATAAAATACATACAGACATCATATCTTTGTAATAACTGTTCTATTGTATCTATTACACCTTCTTTTATAATGTCTTCATATAACACCCCAGTCATGCCCTTGTAACACCCTAGTCAGGCATTTGTGACATCCTAGTCGTACACAATCAACTATATAATACATTCAGACATCATACCTTTGTAATAATTGTTCTATTGTATCTATCACACCTTCATTTATAATGTCTTCATCTAACACCCCAGTCATGCTCTTGTAACACCCTAATCAGGCATTTGGGACATCCCGGTCATACACAATCAACTGTATAATACATTCAGACATCATATCGTTGTAATAATTGTTCTATTGTATCTATCACACCTTCATTTATAATGTCTTCAATTAACACCCCAGTCATGCCCTTGTAACACCCTAGTCAGGCATTTGGGACATCCCAGTCATACAAAATCAACTATATAATACATACAGACATCATATCCTTGTAATAATTGTTCTATTGTATCTATCACACCTTCATTTATAATGTGTTCATCTAACATCCCAGACATGACCTTGTAACACCCTAGTCGGGCATTTTGGACATCCTAGTCGTACACAATCAACTATTTAATACATTCAGACATCATATCTTAGTAATAATTGTTCTATTGTATCTATCACACCTTCATTGATAATGTCTTCATCTAACATCCCAGTCATGCCCTTGTAACACCCTAGTCAGGCATTTGTGACATCCTAGTCGAACACAATCAACTATATGATACATAGAGACATCATATCCTTGTAATAATTGTTCTATTGGACCTATCACATGTTTTTTTATAATGTCCTATCTAACACCCCACTCATGCCCTTTTAACACCCTAGTCAGGCATTTGTGACATCCCAGTCATACACAATCAACTATATAATATATTCAGACATCATATCTTTTTAATAATTGTTCTATTGTATCAATCACACCTTCATTTATAATGTCTTCATCTAACATCCCAGTCATGCCCTTGTAACACCCTAATCAGGCATTTGGGACATCCTAGTCGTACACAATCAACTATTTAATACATTCAGACATCATATCTTTGTAATAATTGTTCTATTGTATCGATCACACCTGCATTGATAATGTCTTCAACTAACACCCCAGGCATGCCCTCATAGCACCCTAGTCAGGCATTTGCGACATTCCAGTCATACACAATCAACTATATAATACATACAGACATCATATCTTTGTAATAATTGTTCTATTGTATCTATCACACATTTTTTTTATAATGTCCTATCTAACACCCCACTCATGCCCTTTTAACACCCTAGTCAGGCATTTGTGTCTCTTAGTCGTACACATTCAACTATATAATACATACAGACATCATATCTTTGTATTAATTGTTCTATTGTATCGATCACACCTTCATTTATAATGTCTTCAGCTAACACCCCAGTCATCCCCTCATAGCACCCTAGTCAGGCATTTGGGACATCCCAGTCATACACAATCAACTATATAATACATACAGACATCATATCTTTGTAATAACTGTTCTATTGTATCTATTACACCTTCTTTTATAATGTCTTCATCTAACACCCCAGTCATGCTCTTGTAACACCCTAATCAGGCATTTGGGACATCCCGGTCATACACAATCAACTGTATAATACATTCAGACATCATATCGTTGTAATAATTGTTCTATTGTATCTATCACACCTTCATTTATAATGTCTTCAATTAACACCCCAGTCATGCCCTTGTAACACCCTAGTCAGGCATTTGGGACATCCCAGTCATACAAAATCAACTATATAATACATACAGACATCATATCCTTGTAATAATTGTTCTATTGTATCTATCACACCTTCATTTATAATGTGTTCATCTAACATCCCAGACATGACCTTGTAACACCCTAGTCGGGCATTTTGGACATCCTAGTCGTACACAATCAACTATTTAATACATTCAGACATCATATCTTAGTAATAATTGTTCTATTGTATCTATCACACCTTCATTGATAATGTCTTCATCTAACATCCCAGTCATGCCCTTGTAACACCCTAGTCAGGCATTTGTGACATCCTAGTCGAACACAATCAACTATATGATACATAGAGACATCATATCCTTGTAATAATTGTTCTATTGGACCTATCACATGTTTTTTTATAATGTCCTATCTAACACCCCACTCATGCCCTTTTAACACCCTAGTCAGGCATTTGTGACATCCCAGTCATACACAATCAACTATATAATATATTCAGACATCATATCTTTTTAATAATTGTTCTATTGTATCAATCACACCTTCATTTATAATGTCTTCATCTAACATCCCAGTCATGCCCTTGTAACACCCTAATCAGGCATTTGGGACATCCTAGTCGTACACAATCAACTATTTAATACATTCAGACATCATATCTTTGTAATAATTGTTCTATTGTATCGATCACACCTGCATTGATAATGTCTTCAACTAACACCCCAGGCATGCCCTCATAGCACCCTAGTCAGGCATTTGCGACATTCCAGTCATACACAATCAACTATATAATACATACAGACATCATATCTTTGTAATAATTGTTCTATTGTATCTATCACACATTTTTTTTATAATGTCCTATCTAACACCCCACTCATGCCCTTTTAACACCCTAGTCAGGCATTTGTGTCTCTTAGTCGTACACATTCAACTATATAATACATACAGACATCATATCTTTGTATTAATTGTTCTATTGTATCGATCACACCTTCATTTATAATGTCTTCAGCTAACACCCCAGTCATCCCCTCATAGCACCCTAGTCAGGCATTTGGGACATCCCAGTCATACACAATCAACTATATAATACATACAGACATCATATCTTTGTAATAACTGTTCTATTGTATCTATTACACCTTCTTTTATAATGTCTTCATATAACACCCCAGTCATGCCCTGGTAACACCCTAGTCAGGCATTTGTGACATCCTAGTCGTACACAATCAACTATATAATACATTCAGACATCATACCTTTGTAATAATTGTTCTATTGTATCTATCACACCTTCATTTATAATGTCTTCATCTAACACCCCAGTCATGCTCTTGTAACACCCTAATCAGGCATTTGGGACATCCCGGTCATACACAATCAACTGTATAATACATTCAGACATCATATCGTTGTAATAATTGTTCTATTGTATCTATCACACCTTCATTTATAATGTCTTCAATTAACACCCCAGTTATGCCCTTGTAACACCCTAGTCAGGCATTTGGGACATCCCAGTCATACAAAATCAACTATATAATACATACAGACATCATATCCTTGTAATAATTGTTCTATTGTATCTATCACACCTTCATTTATAATGTGTTCATCTAACATCCCAGACATGACCTTGTAACACCCTAGTCGGGCATTTTGGACATCCTAGTCGTACACAATCAACTATTTAATACATTCAGACATCATATCTTAGTAATAATTGTTCTATTGTATCTATCACACCTTCATTGATAATGTCTTCATCTAACATCCCAGTCATGCCCTTGTAACACCCTAGTCAGGCATTTGTGACATCCTAGTCGAACACAATCAACTATATGATACATAGAGACATCATATCCTTGTAATAATTGTTCTATTGGACCTATCACATGTTTTTTTATAATGTCCTATCTAACACCCCACTCATGCCCTTTTAACACCCTAGTCAGGCATTTGTGACATCCCAGTCATACACAATCAACTATATAATATATTCAGACATCATATCTTTTTAATAATTGTTCTATTGTATCAATCACACCTTCATTTATAATGTCTTCATCTAACATCCCAGTCATGCCCTTGTAACACCCTAATCAGGCATTTGGGACATCCTAGTCGTACACAATCAACTATTTAATACATTCAGACATCATATCTTTGTAATAATTGTTCTATTGTATCGACCACACCTTCATTTATAATGTCTTCATCTAACATCCAAGTCATGCCCTTGTAACACCCTAGTCACGCATTTGTGACGTCCTAGTCGAACACAATCAACTATATGATATATACAGACATCATATCCTTGTAATAATTGTTCTATTGGATCTATCACATATTTTTTTTATAATGTCCTATCTAACATCCCACTCATGCCCTTTTAACACCCTAGTCAGGCATTTGTGACATCCCAGTCATACACAATCAACTATATAATACATACAGACATCATATCTTTTTAATAATTGTTCTATTGTATCAATCACACCTTCATTTATAATGTCTTCATCTATCACCCCAGTCATGCCCTCATAGCACCTTAGTCAGGCATTTGGGACATCCCAGTCATACACAATCAACTATATAATACATATAGACATCCTATCTTTGTAATAATTGTTCTATTGTATCTATCACAACTTTTTTTATAATGTCTTCATATAACACCCCAGTCATGCCCTTGTAAAACCCTATTCAGGAAATTGTGACATCCTAGTCGAACACAATCAACTATTTATTGTGTATTAACATAGCACTATGATGTTCGACTGTGTATCTATAGATGCATGCTTGATATAATTGGTTTTATGGTGTAGTAAGATAGTATTACGATGTTATATTGTCTATCTATTGTAAAATGTTTGGTATAATTGGTTTTTAATGCGAAGTAAGATAGTTCTATGATTTTAGATGGTCTATCTTTTGAAACATGCTTGGTATAATTGGTTTGTATTGTCTAATAAGAAAGTACTATGATGTTATATTGTTTATCTATTGAAACATGCTTGGTATAATTTGTTTTTATTGTGTAGTAAGATAGGGCTATGATGTTAGATGGTCTACGTATTGAAATAGCCTTGGTATAATTGGTTTTCATGATGTAGTAAGATAGTACTATAATGTTAGATGGTCTATCTATTGAAACATGCTTGATATAATTGATTTTTCTGGTGTAGTAAGATAGTACTATGATGTTAGATGGTCTATCTATTGAATCATGCTTGGTATAATTGATTTTTATTGTGTAGTAAGATAGTACTATGATGTAAGATGGTCTATCTATTCAAACATGCTTGATATAATTGGTTTTATTGCATAGTAAGATGATTTATCCTGTAACAAAAATGGCACTGTGGCCTATAGACGTGGTGTCAGAGTCAATCTATCACAGTCAAGTGATTTATTCTGTAGCAATAATGGTACTGTGGCCTATAGACATAGTGTCAGAGTCAATTTATCACAGTGAGATGATTTATCCCGTAATAATAATGATACTGTCACCTATAGACATGGTGTAAGAGTCAATCTATCACAGTCAGATGATTTATCCCGTAACAATAATGATACTGTCACCTAAAGACATGATGTCAGAGACAATCTATCACAGTCAGATGGTTTATTCTATAAGAATAATGATACTGTGACCTGTAGACATAGTGTCAGAATCAATCTATCACAGTCCGATGATTTATCCTGTAACAATAATGTTACTGTGACCTATAGACATGGTGTCAGAGTCAATCTATCACAGTCAGATTATTTATCCCGTAACAATAATGATACTATGACCTATAGACATGGTGTCAGAGTCAATCTATCACAGTCAGATGATTTAGCCTGTAACAATAATGATACCTTGACCAATAGAAATGGTGTCAGAGTCAATCTATCACAGTCAGATTATATATCCCGTAACAATAATGATACTGTGACCTATAGACATGGTGTCAGAGTCAATTTATCATAGTCAGATGATTTATCCTGTAACAATGATGATACTGTGACCTATAGACATAGTGTCAGAATCAATCTATCACAGTCAGATGATTTATCATGTAACAATGATGATACTGTGAGTTATAGACATAGTGAAAGAATCAGTCTATCACAGTCAGATGATTTATCCTGTAACAATAATGATACTTTGACCTATAGACATATTGTCAGAGTCAATCTATCACAGTCAGATGATTTATCCTTTATAAAAAATGGTACTGTGGCCTATAGACATGGCATCATAGTCAATCGATCACAGTCAGGTGATTTATTCTGTAGCAATAATGGTACTGTGGCCTATAGACATAGTGTCAGAGTCAATTTATCACAGTCAGATGATTTATCCCGTAATAATAATGATACTGTGACCTAAACACATGGTGTAAGAGTCAATCTATCACAGTCAGATGATTTATCCCGGCAAAATAATGATACTGTGACCTATAGACATGGTGTCAGAGTCAATCTATCACAGTCCGATGATTTATCCTGTAACAATAATGATGCCTTGACCAAAAAAAAATGGCGTCAGAGTAAACCTATTACAGTCAGATGATTTATCCTGTACCACCAGTGGTACTGTGGTCAATAGACATAGTGTCAGAGTCAATCTATTACAGTCAGATGATTTATCCTGTAACAATGATGATACTGTGAGTTATAGACATATTGTAAGAATCAGTCTATCACAGTCAGATGATTTATCCTGTAACAATAATGATACTTTGACCTATAGACATATTGTCAGAGTCAATCTATCACAGTCAGATGATTTATCCTTTATAAAAAATGGTACTGTGGCCTATAGACATGGTGTCATAGTCAATCTATCACAGTCAAGTGATTTATTCTGTAGCAATAATGGTACTGTGGCCTATAGACATAGTGTCAGAGTCAATTTATCACAGTGAGATGATTTATCCCGTAATAATAATGATACTGTCACCTATAGACATGGTGTAAGAGTCAATCTATCACAGTCAGATGATTTATCCCGTAACAATAATGATACTGTCACCTATAGACATGATGTCAGAGACAATCTATCACAGTCAGATGGTTTATTCTATTAGAATAATGATACTGTGACCTGTAGACATAGTGTCAGAATCAATCTATCACAGTCCGATGATTTATCCTGTAACAATAATGTTACTGTGACCTATAGACATGGTGTCAGAGTCAATCTATCACAGTCAGATTATTTATCCCGTAACAATAATGATACTATGACCTATAGACATGGTGTCAGAGTCAATCTATCACAGTCAGATGATTTAGCCTGTAACAATAATGATACCTTGACCAATAGAAATGGTGTCAGAGTCAATCTATCACAGTCAGATTATATATCCCGTAACAATAATGATACTGTGACCTATAGACATGGTGTCAGAGTCAATTTATCATAGTCAGATGATTTATCCTGTAACAATGATGATACTGTGACCTATAGACATAGTGTCAGAATCAATCTATCACAGTCAGATGATTTATCCTGTAACAATGATGATACTGTGAGTTATAGACATAGTGTAAGAATCAGTCTATCACAGTCAGATGATTTATCCTGTAACAATAATGATACTTTGACCTATAGACATATTGTCAGAGTCAATCTATCACAGTCAGATGATTTATCCTTTATAAAAAATGGTACTGTGGCCTATAGACATGGCATCATAGTCAATCGATCACAGTCAGGTGATTTATTCTGTGGCAATAATGGTACTGTGGCCTATAGACATAGTGTCAGAGTCAATTTATCACAGTCAGATGATTTATCCCGTAATAATAATGATACTGTGACCTAAACACATGGTGTAAGAGTCAATCTATCACAGTCAGATGATTTATCCCGGCAAAATAATTATACTGTGACCTATAGACATGGTGTCAGAGTCAATCTATCACAGTCCGATAATTTATCCTGTAACAATAATGATGCCTTGACCAAAAGAAATGGCGTCAGAGTAAACCTATTACAGTCAGATGATTTATCCTGTACCACCAGTGGTACTGTGGTCAATAGACATAGTGTCAGAGTCAATCTATTACAGTCAGATGATTTATCCTGTAACAATGATGATACTGTGAGTTATAGACATATTGTAAGAATCAGTCTATCACAGTCAGATGATTTATCCTGTAACAATAATGATACTTTGACCTATGGACATATTGTCAGAGTCAATCTATCACAGTCAGATGATTTATCCTTTATAAAAAATGGTACTGTGGCCTATAGACATGGTGTCATAGTCAATCGATCACAGTCAGGTGATTTAATCTGTAGCAATAATGGTACTGTGGCCTATAGACATAGTGTCAGAGTCAATTTATCACAGTCAGATGATTTATCCCGTAATAATAATGATACTGTGACCTATAGACATGGTGTAAGAGTCAATCTATCACAGTCAGATGATTTATCCCGGAAAAATAATGATACTGTGACCTATAGACATGGTGTCAGAGTCAATCTATCACAGTCCGGTGATTTATCCTGTAACAATAATGATGCCTTGACCAAAAGAAATGTCGTCAGAGTAAACCTATTACAGTCAAATGATTTATCCTTTACCACCAGTGGTACTGTGGTCAATAGACATAGTGTCAGAGTCAATCTATTACAGTCAGATGATATCGCCTGTAACAATATTGATAATGTGACCTATAGACATGATGTCAGAGTTAATCTATCACAGTCATATGATTTATCCTGTAACAATAATGATACTGTGACCTATAGACATGGCGTCAGAGTAAATCTGTCACAGTCAGATGATTTATCCTGTACCACTAGTGGTACTGTGGCCAATAGACATAGTGTCAGAGTCAATCAATTACAGTCAGATGATTTATCCTGTAACGGTAATGATACTGTCACATATAGACATGATATCAGAGTCAATCTATCACAGTCAGACGATTTATCCTGTAACAATGATTATAATGTGACCCATAAACATAGTTGTCAGAATCAATATATCACAGTCAGATGATTTATCCTGTAACAATAATGATACTTTGACCTATAGACATAGTGTCAGAGTCAATCTATCGCAGTCAGATGATTCATCCTGTAACAAAAATGGTACTGTGGCCTATAGATATGGTGTCATAGTCAATCCATCACAATCAGATGCTTTATCCTGTAACAAAAATGGCACTGTGGCCTATAGACGTGGTGTCAGAGTCAATTTATCACAGTCAGGTGATTTATCCTGTAGCAATAATGGTACTGTGGCCTATAGACATAGTGTCAGAGTCAATTTATCACATTCAGATGATTTATCCCGTAATAATAATGAAACTGTGACCTATAGACATGGTGTAAGAGTCAATTTATCACAGTCAGATGATTTATCCCGTATCAATAATGACACTGTGACCTATAGACATGGTGTCAGAGTCAATCTATCACAGTCAGATGATTTATCCTGTAACAATAATGATACCTTGAACAAAAGAAAAGGCGTCAGAGTAAATATATCACAGTCAGATGATTTATCCTGTACCACTAGTGGTACTGTGGCCAATAGACATGGTGTCAGAGTCAATCTATCACAGTCAGATGATATATCATGTAACAATAATGATACTGTGACCTATAGACATGGCGTCAGAGTCAATCTATCACAGTGATATGATTTATCATGTAAATATAATGATACTGTCACCTATAGACATGATGTCAGAGACAATCTATCACAGTCATATGATTTATCCTGTAACAATAATGATACTGTGACCTATAGACATAGTGTCAGAATCAATCTATCACAGTCCGATGATTTATCCTGTAACAGATAATGATACCTTGACCAATAGAAATGGTGTCAGAGTTAATCTATCACAGTCAGGTGATTTATCTTGTAACAAAAATGTCACTGTGGCCTATAGACGTGGTATCAGAGTCAATATATCACAGTCAGATGATTTATCCTGTACCAATAATGGTACTTTGGCCAATATACATAGTGTGAGAGTCAATCTATCACAGTCAGATGATTTATCCTGTAACAATAATGATACTGTGACCTATAGACATACTGTCAGAGTCAATATATCACAGTCAGATGATTTATCCTGTAACAATAAGGATACTGTGACCTATAGACATAGTGTCAGAGTCAATCTATCACAGTCATATGATTTATCCTGTAACAAAAATGGTACTGTGGCCCATAGACTTGGTGTCAGAGTCAATCTATCACAGTCAGATGATTTATCCCGTAATAATAATGGTACTGTGACCTATAGACATGGTGTCAGAGTCAATCTATCACAGTCAGATGATTTATCCTGTAACAATAATGATACTGTGACCTATAGACATAGTGTCAGAATCAATCTATCACAGTCAGATGATTTATCTTGTACCAATAATGGTACTTTGGCCAATATACATAGTGTGAGAGTCAATCTATCACAGTCAGAAGATTTATCCTGTAACAATAATGATATTGTGACCTATATACATACTGTCAGAGTCAATATACCACAGTCAGATGATTTATCCTGTAACAATAGGGATACCGTGACCTATAGACATAGTGTCAGAGTCAATCTATCACTGTCAGATGATTTATCCTGTAACAAAAATGGTACTGTGGCCTAAAGACGTGGTGTCAGAGTCAATCTATCACAGTCAGATGATTTATCCCGTATTAAAAATGATACTGTGACCTATAGACATGGTGTCAGAGTCAATCTATCACAGTCAGATGATTTATCCCGTAACAATAATGATACTGTGACCTATAGACATGGTGTCACAGTTAATCTATCACAGTCAGATGATTTATCTTCTAACAATAATGATACTGTCACCTATAGACATGATGTCAGAGACAATCTATCACAGTCAGATGATTTACCCTGTAACAATAATGATACTATGACCAATAGAAATGGTGTCAGAGTAAATCTATCACAGTCAGATGATTTATCTTGTACCAATAATGGTACTTTGGCCAATATACATAGTGTCAGAGTCAATCTATCACTGTCAGATGATTTATCCTGTAACACTAATGATACTGTGACCTATAGACATACTGTCAGAGTCAATCTATCACAGTCAGATGATTTATCCTGTAACGGTAATAATACTGTCACCTATAGACATAGTGTCAGAATCAATCTATCACAGTCAGATGATTTTTCCTGTAATAATAAGGATACTATGGCCTAAAGACATAGTGTCAGAGTCAATCTATAACAGTCAGATGATTTATCCTGTAACAATAAGGATACTGTGACATATAGACATAGTGTCAGAGTCAATCTATCACAGTCCGATGATTTATCCTGTAACGGTAATGATACTGTCACCTATAGACATAGTGTCAGAATCAATCTATCACAGGAAGATGATTTATCCTGTAACAATAATGCTACCTTGAACAAAAGAAAAAGCGTCAGAATAAATATATCACAGTCAGATGATTTATCATATAACACTAATGATACCTTGACCAATAGAAATGGTGTCAGAGTCAATATATCCCAGTCCGATGATTTATCCTGTAACAATAAGGATACTGTGACCTATAGACATAGTGTCAGAGTCAATCTTTCACAGTCAGATGATTTATCCTGTAACAAAAATGGTACTGTGGCCTATAGACTTGGTGTCAGAGTCAATCTATCACAGTCAGATGATTTATCCCGTAATAATAATGATACTGTGACCTATAGACATGGCGTCAGAGTCAATCTATAACAGTCAGATGATTTATCCTGTAACAATAATGATACTGTGACCTATAGACATAGTGTCAGAATCAATCTATCACAGTCAGATGATTGATCCTGTAACAATAATGATACCTTGACCAATAGAAATGGTGTCAGAGTAAATCTATCACAGTCAGATGATTTATCTTGTACCAATAATGGTACTTTGGCCAATATACATAGTGTGAGAGTCAATCTATCACAGTCAGATGATTTATCCTGTAATAATAATGATACTGTGACCTATAGACATGGTGTCTGAGTCAATATATCACAGTCAGATGATTTATCCCGTATCAATAATGGTACTGTGACCTATAGACATGGTGTCAGAGTCAATCTATCACAGGAAGATGATTTATCCTGTAACAATAATGCTACCTTGAACAAAAGAAAAAGCGTCAGAGTAAATATATCACAGTCAGATGATTTATCATATAACACTAATGATACTGTGACCTATAGACATAGTGTCAGAATCAATCTATCACAGTCCGATGATTTATCCTGTAACAATAATGATACCTTGACCAATAGAAATGGTGTCAGAGTCAATCTATCACAGTCAGATGATTTATCCCGTAATAATAATGATACTGTGACCTATAGACATGGTGTTAGACTCAATCCATCACAGTCAGATTATTAATCCCGTAACAATAATGATACTGTGACCTATATACATGGTGTCAGAGTCAATCTATCACAGTCAGATGATTCATCCTATAACAGTAATGATACCTTGACAAATAGAAATGTCGTCAGAGTAAATCTGTCAGAGTCAGATGATTTATCCTGTACCACTAGTGGTACTGTGGCAAATAGACATAGTGTCAGAGTCAATCAATCACAGTCAGATGATTTATCCTGTAACGATAATGATACTGTCACCTATAGACTTGATGTCAGAGTAAATCTATCACAGTCAGACGATTTATCCTGTAACACTGATGATGATGTGACCCATAGACATAGTTGTCAGAATCAATCTATCACAGTCAGATGATTTATCCTGTAACAATAATGATACTTGGACCTATAGACATAGTGTCAGAGTCAATCTATCGCAGTCAGATGATTTATCCTGTAACAAAAAAGGCACTGTGGCCTATAGACGTGGTGTCAGAGTCAATCTATCAGAGTCAGGTGATTTATCCTGTAGTAATAATGGTACTGTGACCTATAGACATAGAGTCAGAGTCAATTTATCACAGTCAGATGATTTATCATGTTATAATAATGAAACTGTGACCTATAGACATGGTGGTAGAGTCAATCTATCACAGTCAGATGATTTATCCCATATCAATAATGATACTGTGACCTATAGACATGGTGTCAGAGTCAATCTATCACAGTCAGATGATTTATCCTGTAATAATAATGATACCTTGAACAAAGGAAAAGGCGTCAGAGTAAAGATATCACAGTCAGATGATTTATCCTGTACCACTAGTGGTACTGTGGCCAATAGACATAGTGTCAGAGTCAATCTATCACAGTCAGATGATATATCATGTAACAATAATGATACTGTGACATATAGACATGGTGTAAGAGTCAATCTCTCACAGTCATATGATTTATCATGTAACAATAATCATACTGTCACCTATAGACATGATGTCAGAGACAATCTATCACAGTCATACGATCTATCCTGTAACAATAATGATACTGTGACCTATAGACATAGTGTCAGAATCAATCTATCACAGTTCGATGATTTATCCTGTAACAATAATGATACCTTGACCAATAGAAATGGTGTCAGAGTAAATCTATCACAGTCAGATGATTTATCTTGTACCAATAATGGTACTTTGGCCAATATACATAGTGTGAGAGTCAATCTATCACAGTCAGATGATTTATCCTGTAACAATAATGATACTGTGACCTAAAGACATACTGTCAGAGTCAATATATCACAGTCAGATGATTTATCCTGTAACAATAAGGATACTGTGACCTATAGACATAGTGTCAGAGTCATTCTTTCACAGTCAGATGATTTATCCTGTAACAAAAATGGTACTGTGGCCTATAGACTTGGTGTCAGAGTCAATCTATCACAGTCAGATGATTTATCCCGTAATAATAATGATACTGTGACCTATGAACATGGTGTCAGAGTCAATCTATAACAGTCAGATGATTTATCCTGTAACAATAATGATACTGTGACCTATAGACATAGTGTCAGAATCAATCTATCACAGTCCGATGATTGATCCTGTAACAATAATGATACCTTGACCAATAGAAATGGTGTCAGAGTAAATCTATCACAGTCGGATGATTTATCTTGTACCAATAATGGTACTTTGGCCAATATACATAGTGTGAGAGTCAATCTATCACAGTCAGATGATTTATCCTGTAATAATAATGATACTGTGACCTATAGACATGGTGTCTGAGTCAATCTATCAAAGTCAGATGATTTATCCCGTATCAATAATGATACTGTGACCTATAGACATAGTGTCAGAATCAATCTATCACAGTCCGATGATTTATCCTGTAACAATAATGAAACCTTGACCAATAGAAATGGTGTCAGAGTAAATCTATCACAGTCAGATGATTTATCTTGTACCAATAATGGTACTTTGGCCAATATACATAGTGTGAGAGTCAATCTATCACAGTCAGATGATTTATCCTGTAACAATAATGATACTGTGACCTAAAGACATACTGTCAGAGTCAATATATCACAGTCAGATGATTTATCCTGTAACAATAAGGATACTGTGACCTATAGACATAGTGTCAGAGTCATTCTTTCACAGTCAGATGATTTATCCTGTAACAAAAATGGTACTGTGGCCTATAGACTTGGTGTCAGAGTCAATCTATCACAGTCAGATGATTTATCCCGTAATAATAATGATACTGTGACCTATAGACATGGCGTCAGAGTCAATCTATAACAGTCAGATGATTTATCCTGTAACAATAATGATACTGTGACCTATAGACATAGTGTCAGAATCAATCTATCACAGTCAGATGATTGATCCTGTAACAATAATGATACCTTGACCAATAGAAATGGTGTCAGAGTAAATCTATCACAGTCAGATGATTTATCTTGTACCAATAATGGTACTTTGGCCAATATACATAGTGTGAGAGTCAATCTATCACAGTCAGATGATTTATCCTGTACCACTAGTGGTACTGTGGCAAATAGACATAGTGTCAGAGTCAATCAATCACAGTCAGATGATTTATCCTGTAACGATAATGATACTGTCACCTATAGACTTGATGTCAGAGTAAATCTATCACAGTCAGACGATTTATCCTGTAACACTGATGATGATGTGACCCATAGACATAGTTGTCAGAATCAATCTATCACAGTCAGATGATTTATCCTGTAACAATAATGATACTTGGACCTATAGACATAGTGTCAGAGTCAATCTATCGCAGTCAGATGATTTATCCTGTAACAAAAAAGGCACTGTGGCCTATAGACGTGGTGTCAGAGTCAATCTATCAGAGTCAGGTGATTTATCCTGTAGTAATAATGGTACTGTGACCTATAGACATAGAGTCAGAGTCAATTTATCACAGTCAGATGATTTATCATGTTATAATAATGAAACTGTGACCTATAGACATGGTGGTAGAGTCAATCTATCACAGTCAGATGATTTATCCCATATCAATAATGATACTGTGACCTATAGACATGGTGTCAGAGTCAATCTATCACAGTCAGATGATTTATCCTGTAATAATAATGATACCTTGAACAAAGGAAAAGGCGTCAGAGTAAAGATATCACAGTCAGATGATTTATCCTGTACCACTAGTGGTACTGTGGCCAATAGACATAGTGTCAGAGTCAATCTATCACAGTCAGATGATATATCATGTAACAATAATGATACTGTGACATATAGACATGGTGTAAGAGTCAATCTCTCACAGTCATATGATTTATCATGTAACAATAATCATACTGTCACCTATAGACATGATGTCAGAGACAATCTATCACAGTCATACGATCTATCCTGTAACAATAATGATACTGTGACCTATAGACATAGTGTCAGAATCAATCTATCACAGTTCGATGATTTATCCTGTAACAATAATGATACCTTGACCAATAGAAATGGTGTCAGAGTAAATCTATCACAGTCAGATGATTTATCTTGTACCAATAATGGTACTTTGGCCAATATACATAGTGTGAGAGTCAATCTATCACAGTCAGATGATTTATCCTGTAACAATAATGATACTGTGACCTAAAGACATACTGTCAGAGTCAATATATCACAGTCAGATGATTTATCCTGTAACAATAAGGATACTGTGACCTATAGACATAGTGTCAGAGTCATTCTTTCACAGTCAGATGATTTATCCTGTAACAAAAATGGTACTGTGGCCTATAGACTTGGTGTCAGAGTCAATCTATCACAGTCAGATGATTTATCCCGTAATAATAATGATACTGTGACCTATGAACATGGTGTCAGAGTCAATCTATAACAGTCAGATGATTTATCCTGTAACAATAATGATACTGTGACCTATAGACATAGTGTCAGAATCAATCTATCACAGTCCGATGATTGATCCTGTAACAATAATGATACCTTGACCAATAGAAATGGTGTCAGAGTAAATCTATCACAGTCAGATGATTTATCTTGTACCAATAATGGTACTTTGGCCAATATACATAGTGTGAGAGTCAATCTATCACAGTCAGATGATTTATCCTGTAATAATAATGATACTGTGACCTATAGACATGGTGTCTGAGTCAATCTATCAAAGTCAGATGATTTATCCCGTATCAATAATGATACTGTGACCTATAGACATAGTGTCAGAATCAATCTATCACAGTCCGATGATTTATCCTGTAACAATAATGAAACCTTGACCAATAGAAATGGTGTCAGAGTAAATCTATCACAGTCAGATGATTTATCTTGTACCAATAATGGTACTTTGGCCAATATACATAGTGTGAGAGTCAATCTATCACAGTCAGATGATTTATCCTGTAACAATAATGATACTGTGACCTAAAGACATACTGTCAGAGTCAATATATCACAGTCAGATGATTTATCCTGTAACAATAAGGATACTGTGACCTATAGACATAGTGTCAGAGTCATTCTTTCACAGTCAGATGATTTATCCTGTAACAAAAATGGTACTGTGGCCTATAGACTTGGTGTCAGAGTCAATCTATCACAGTCAGATGATTTATCCCGTAATAATAATGATACTGTGACCTATGAACATGGTGTCAGAGTCAATCTATAACAGTCAGATGATTTATCCTGTAACAATAATGATACTGTGACCTATAGACATAGTGTCAGAATCAATCTATCACAGTCCGATGATTGATCCTGTAACAATAATGATACCTTGACCAATAGAAATGGTGTCAGAGTAAATCTATCACAGTCAGATGATTTATCTTGTACCAATAATGGTACTTTGGCCAATATACATAGTGTGAGAGTCAATCTATCACAGTCAGATGATTTATCCTGTAATAATAATGATACTGTGACCTATAGACATGGTGTCTGAGTCAATCTATCAAAGTCAGATGATTTATCCCGTATCAATAATGATACTGTGACCTATAGACATAGTGTCAGAATCAATCTATCACAGTCCGATGATTTATCCTGTAACAATAATGAAACCTTGACCAATAGAAATGGTGTCAGAGTAAATCTATCACAGTCAGATGATTTATCTTGTACCAATAATGGTACTTTGGCCAATATACATAGTGTGAGAGTCAATCTATCACAGTCAGATGATTTATCCTGTAACAATAATGATACTGTGACCTAAAGACATACTGTCAGAGTCAATATATCACAGTCAGATGATTTATCCTGTAACAATAAGGATACTGTGACCTATAGACATAGTGTCAGAGTCATTCTTTCACAGTCAGATGATTTATCCTGTAACAAAAATGGTACTGTGGCCTATAGACTTGGTGTCAGAGTCAATCTATCACAGTCAGATGATTTATCCCGTAATAATAATGATACTGTGACCTATGAACATGGTGTCAGAGTCAATCTATAACAGTCAGATGATTTATCCTGTAACAATAATGATACTGTGACCTATAGACATAGTGTCAGAATCAATCTATCACAGTCCGATGATTGATCCTGTAACAATAATGATACCTTGACCAATAGAAATGGTGTCAGAGTAAATCTATCACAGTCAGATGATTTATCTTGTACCAATAATGGTACTTTGGCCAATATACATAGTGTGAGAGTCAATCTATCACAGTCAGATGATTTATCCTGTAATAATAATGATACTGTGACCTATAGACATGGTGTCTGAGTCAATCTATCAAAGTCAGATGATTTATCCCGTATCAATAATGGTACTGTGACCTATAGACATGGTGTCAGAGTCAATCTATCACAGGCAGATGATTTATCCTGTAACAATAATGATACCTTGATCAAAAGAAAAAGCGTCAGAATAAATATATCACAGTCAGATGATTTATCCTGTACCACTAGTGGTACTGTGGCTAATAAACATAGTGTCAGAGTCAATCTATCACAGTCAGATGATATATCATGTAACAATAATGATACTGTGACCTATAGACATGGCGTCAGAATCAATCTATCACAGTCATATGATTTATCATGTAACAATAATAATACTGTCACCTATAGACATGATGTCAGAGACAATCTATCACAGTCATATGATTTATCCTGTAACAATAATGATACTGTGACCTATAGACATAGTGTCAGAATCAATCTATCACAGTCCGATGATTTATCCTGTAACAATAATGAAACCTTGACCAATAGAAATGGTGTCAGAGTAAATCTATCACAGTCAGATGATTTATCTTGTACCAATAATGGTACTTTGGCCAATATACATAGTGTGAGAATCAATCTATCACAGTCAGATGAGATATCCTGTAACAATAATGATACTGTGACCTATAGACATACTGTCAGAGTCAAAATATCACAGTCAGATGATATATACTGTAACAATAAGGATACCGTGACCTATAGACATAGTGTCAGAGTCAATCTATCACTGTCAGATGATTTATCCTGTAACAAAAATGGTACTCTGGCCTATAGACGTTGTGTCAGAGTCAATCTATCACAGTCAGATGATTTATCCCGTAATAATAATAATAATGTGACCTATAGACATGGTGTCAGAGTCAATCTATCACAGTCAGATGATTTATCCCGTAACAATAATGATGCCTTAATCAAAAGAAATGGCGTCAGAGAAAACCTATTACAGTCAGATGATTTATCCTGTACCACCAGTGGTACTGTGGCCAATAGACATAGTGTCAGAGTCAATCTATTACAGTCAGATGATATCTCCTGTAACAATAATGATACTGTGACCTATAGACATGATGTCAGAGTTAATCTATCACAGTCAGATGATTTATCCTGTAACAATAATGATTCCATGACCAATAGAAATGGTGTCAGAGTAAATCTATCACAGTCAGATGATTTATCTTGTACCAATAATGGTACTTTGGCCAATATACATAGTGTCAGAGTCAATCTATCACTGTCAGATGATTTATCCTGTAACAATAATGATACTGTGACCTATAGACATACTGTCAGAGTCAATCTATCACAGTCAGATGATTTATCCTGTAGCAATAATGATACTTTGACCTAAAGACATAGTGTCAGAATCAATCTATCACAGTCAGATGATTTTTCCTGTAACAATAAGGATACTGTGGCCTATAGACATAGTGTCAGAGTCAATCTATAACAGTCAGATGATTTATCCTGTAACAATAAGGATACTGTGACCTATAGACATAGTGTCAGAGTCAATCTATCACAGTCAGATGATTTATCCTGTAACAAAAATGGTACTGTGGCCTATAGACGTGGTGTCAGAGTCAATCTATCACAGTCAGATGATTTACCCCGTAATAATAATGATACTTTGACCTAAAGACATAGTGTCAGAGTCAATCTATCACAGTCAGATGATTTTTCCTGTAACAATAAGGATACTGTGGCCTATAGACATAGTGTCAGAGTCAATCTATCACAGTGAGATTATTTATCCCGTAACAATAATGATACTGTTACCTATAGGCATGGTATCAGAGTCAATCTATCACAGTCAGATGATTTATCCTGTAACAATAATGATACCTTGACCAATAGAAATGGCGTCAGAGTAAATCTATCACAGTCAGATGATTTATCCTGTACTACTAGTGGTATTGTGGCCAACAGACATAGTGTCAGAGTCAATCTATAACAGTCAGATGATTTATCCTGTAACAATAAGGATACGATGACCTATAGACATAGTGTCAGAGTCAATCTATCACAGTCAGATGATTTATCCTGTAACAAAAATGGTACTGTGGCCTATAGACGTGGTGTCATTGTCAATCTATCACAGTCAGATGATTTTTCCTGTAACAATAAGGATGCTGTGGCCTATAGACATAGTGTCAGAGTCAATCTATAACAGTCAGATGATTTATCCTTTAACAATAAGGATACTGTGACCTATAGACATAGTGTCAGAGTCAATCTATCACAGTCAGATGATTTATCCTGTAACAAAAATGGTACTGTGGCCTATAGACGTGGTGTCAGAGTCAATCTATCACAGTCAGATGATATATCCTGTAACAATAATGATACTGTGACCTATAAACATGGTGTCAGAGTTAATCTATCACAGTCAGATGATTTATCCTGTAACAAAAATGGTACTGTGGCCTATAGACGTGGTGTCAGAGTCAATCTATCACAGTCAGATGATTTACCCCGTAATAATAATGATACTTTGACCTAAAGACATAGTGTCAGAGTCAATCTATCACAGTCAGATGATTTTTCCTGTAACAATAAGGATACTGTGGCCTATAGACATAGTGTCAGAGTCAATCTATCACAGTGAGATTATTTATCCCGTAACAATATTGATACTGTTACCTATAGGCATGGTATCAGAGTCAATCTATCACAGTCAGATGATTTATCCTGTAACAATAATGATACCTTGACCAATAGAAATGGCGTCAGAGTAAATCTATCACAGTCAGATGATTTATCCTGTACTACTAGTGGTACTGTGGCCAACATACATAGTGTCAGAGTCAATCTATCACAGTCAGATGATATATCCTGTAACAATAATGATACTGTGACCTATAAACATGGTGTCAGAGTTAATCTATCACAGTCAGATGATTTATCCTGTAACAATAATGATACTGTCACCTACACACATCATGTCAGAGACAATCTATCACAGTCAGATGATGTATCATATAACACTAATGATACTGTGACCTATAGACATAGTGTCAGAATCAATCTATCACAGTCCGATGATTTATCCTGTAACAATAATGATACTTTGACCAATAGAAATGGTGTCAGAGTCAATCTATCACAGTCAAATGATTTATCCCGTAATAATAATGATACTGTGACCTATAGACATGGTGTGAGACTGACTCCATCACAGTCAAATTATTTATCCCGTAACAATAATGATACTGTGACCTATATACATGGTGTCAGAGTCAATCTATCACAGTCAGATGATTTATCATATAACAGTAATGATACCTTGACCAATAGAAATGGCGTCAGAGTAAATCTGTCACAGTCATATAATTTATCCTGTACCACTAGTGGTACTGTGGCCAATGGACATAGTGTCAGAGTCAATTCATCACAGTCAGATGATTTATCCTGTAACTGTAATCATACTGTCACCTATAGATATGATGTCAGTGTCAATCTATCACGGTCAGACGATTTATCCTGTAACAATGATGATAATGTGACCCATAGACATAGTTGTCAGAATCAATTTATCACAGTCAGATGATTTATCCTGTAACAATAATGATTCTTTGACCTATAGACATAGTGTCAGAATCAATCTATCGCAGTCAGATGATTTATCCTGTAACAAAAATGGCACTGTGGCCTATAGACGTGGTGTCAGAGACAATCTGTCACTGTCAGATGATTTATCATATAACACTAAAGATACTGTTACCTATAGACATAGTGTCAGAATCAATCTATCACAGTCCGATGATTTATCCTGTTTCAATAATGTTACCTTGACCAATAGAAATGGTGTCAGAGTCAACCTATCACAGTCAGATGATTTATCCCGTAATAATAATGATACTGTGACCTATAGACATGGTGTCAGACTCAATCCATCACAGTCAGATTATTTATCCCGTAACAGTAATGATACTGTGACCTATATACATGGTGTCAGTCAATCTATCACAGTCAGATGATTTATCATATAACAGTAATGATACCTTGACCAATAGAAATGGCGTCAGAGTAAATCTATCACAGTCAGATGATTTATCCTGTACTACTAGTGGTATTGTGGCCAACAGACATAGTGTCAGAGTCAATCTATAACAGTCAGATGATTTATCCTGTAACAATAAGGATACGATGACCTATAGACATAGTGTCAGAGTCAATCTATCACAGTCAGATGATTTATCCTGTAACAAAAATGGTACTGTGGCCTATAGACGTGGTGTCATTGTCAATCTATCACAGTCAGATGATTTTTCCTGTAACAATAAGGATGCTGTGGCCTATAGACATAGTGTCAGAGTCAATCTATAACAGTCAGATGATTTATCCTTTAACAATAAGGATACTGTGACCTATAGACATAGTGTCAGAGTCAATCTATCACAGTCAGATGATTTATCCTGTAACAAAAATGGTAATGTGGCCTATAGACGTGGTGTCAGAGTCAATCTATCACAGTCAGATGATTTACCCCGTAATAATAATGATACTTTGACCTAAAGACATAGTGTCAGAGTCAATCTATCACAGTCAGATGATTTTTCCTGTAACAATAAGGATACTGTGGCCTATAGACATAGTGTCAGAATCAATCTATCACAGTGAGATTATTTATCCCGTAACAATATTGATACTGTTACCTATAGGCATGGTATCAGAGTCAATCTATCACAGTCAGATGATTTATCCTGTAACAATAATGATACCTTGACCAATAGAAATGGCGTCAGAGTAAATCTATCACAGTCAGATGATTTATCCTGTACTACTAGTGGTACTGTGGCCAACATACATAGTGTCAGAGTCAATCTATCACAGTCAGATGATATATCCTGTAACAATAATGATACTGTGACCTATAAACATGGTGTCAGAGTTAATCTATCACAGTCAGATGATTTATCCTGTAACAATAATGATACTGTCACCTACACACATCATGTCAGAGACAATCTATCACAGTCAGATGATGTATCATATAACACTAATGATACTGTGACCTATAGACATAGTGTCAGAATCAATCTATCACAGTCCGATGATTTATCCTGTAACAATAATGATACTTTGACCAATAGAAATGGTGTCAGAGTCAATCTATCACAGTCAAATGATTTATCCCGTAATAATAATGATACTGTGACCTATAGACATGGTGTGAGACTGACTCCATCACAGTCAAATTATTTATCCCGTAACAATAATGATACTGTGACCTATATACATGGTGTCAGAGTCAATCTATCACAGTCAGATGATTTATCATATAACAGTAATGATACCTTGACCAATAGAAATGGCGTCAGAGTAAATCTGTCACAGTCATATAATTTATCCTGTACCACTAGTGGTACTGTGGCCAATGGACATAGTGTCAGAGTCAATTCATCACAGTCAGATGATTTATCCTGTAACTGTAATCATACTGTCACCTATAGATATGATGTCAGTGTCAATCTATCACGGTCAGACGATTTATCCTGTAACAATGATGATAATGTGACCCATAGACATAGTTGTCAGAATCAATTTATCACAGTCAGATGATTTATCCTGTAACAATAATGATTCTTTGACCTATAGACATAGTGTCAGAATCAATCTATCGCAGTCAGATGATTTATCCTGTAACAAAAATGGCACTGTGGCCTATAGACGTGGTGTCAGAGACAATCTGTCACAGTCAGATGATTTATCATATAACACTAAAGATACTGTTACCTATAGACATAGTGTCAGAATCAATCTATCACAGTCCGATGATTTATCCTGTTTCAATAATGTTACCTTGACCAATAGAAATGGTGTCAGAGTCAACCTATCACAGTCAGATGATTTATCCCGTAATAATAATGATACTGTGACCTATAGACATGGTGTCAGACTCAATCCATCACAGTCAGATTATTTATCCCGTAACAGTAATGATACTGTGACCTATATACATGGTGTCAGTCAATCTATCACAGTCAGATGATTTATCATATAACAGTAATGATACCTTGACCAATAGAAATGGCGTCAGAGTAAATCTGTCACAGTCATATAATTTATCCTGTACCACTAGTGGTACTGTGGCCAATGGACATAGTGTCAGAGTCAATTCATCACAGTCAGATGATTTATCCTGTAACCGTAATCATACTGTCACCTATAGACATGATGTCAGAGTCAATCTATCACGGTCAGACGATTTATCCTGTAACAATGATGATAATGTGACCCATAGACATAGTTGTCAGAATCAATTTATCACAGTCAGATGATTTATCCTGTAACAATAATGATTCTTTGACCTATAGACATAGTGTCAGAATCAATCTATCGCAGTCAGATGATTTATCCTGTAACAAAAATGGCACTGTGGCCTATAGACGTGGTGTCAGAGACAATCTGTCACAGTCAGATGATTTATCATATAACACTAAAGATACTGTTACCTATAGACATAGTGTCAGAATCAATCTATCACAGTCCGATGATTTATCCTGTTTCAATAATGTTACCTTGACCAATAGAAATGGTGTCAGAGTCAACCTATCACAGTCAGATGATTTATCCCGTAATAATAATGATACTGTGACCTATAGACATGGTGTCAGACTCAATCCATCACAGTCAGATTATTTATCCCGTAACAGTAATGATACTGTGACCTATATACATGGTGTCAGTCAATCTATCACAGTCAGATGATTTATCCTATATTAGTAATGATACCTTGACCAATAAAAATGGCGTCAGAGTAAATCTGTCACAGTCAGATGATTTATCCTGTACCACTAGTGGTACTGTGGCCAATAGACATAGTGTCAGAGTCAATCAATCACAGTCAGATAATTTATCCTGTAACGGTAATGATACCTTGACCAATAGAAATGGTATCAGAGTAAATCTGACACAGTCAGATGATTTATCCAGTACCACTAGTGGTACTGTGGCCAATAGACATAGTGTCAGAGTCAATCAATCACAGTCTGATGATTTATCCTGTAACGGTAATGATACTGTCACCTATAGACATGATGTCAGAGTCAATCTATCACAGTCAGACGATTTATCCTGTAACAATGATGATAATGTGACCCATAGACATAGTTGTCAGAATCAATCTATCACAGTCAGATGATTTATCCTGTAACAATAATGATACTTTGACCTATAGACATAGTGTCAGAGTCAATCTATCGCAGTCAGATGATTTATCCTGTAACAAAAATGGCACTGTGGCCTATAGACGTGGTGTCAGAGTCAATCTATCACAGTCAGGTGATTTATCCTGTAGCAATAATGGTACGGTGGCCTATAGACATAGTGTCAGAGTCAATTTATCGGTCAGATGATTTATCCCGTAATACGTAATAATAATGAAACTGTGACCTATAGACATGGTGTAAGAGTCAATCTATCACAGTCAGATGATTTATCCCGTATGAATAATGATACTGTGACCTATAGACATGGTGTCAGAGTCAATCTATCACAGTCAGATGATTTATCCTGTAACAATAATGATACTTTGACCAATAGAAATGGTGTCAGAGTCAATCTATCACAGTCAAATGATTTATCCCGTAATAATAATGATACTGTGACCTATAGACATGGTGTGAGACTCAATCCATCACAGTCAAATTATTTATCCCGTAACAATAATGATACTGTGACCTATATACATGGTGTCAGAGTCAATCTATCACAGTCAGATGATTTATCATATAACAGTAATGATACCTTGACCAATAGAAATGGCGTCAGAGTAAATCTGTCACAGTCATATAATTTATCCTGTACCACTAGTGGTACTGTGGCCAATGGACATAGTGTCAGAGTCAATTCATCACAGTCAGATGATTTATCCTGTAACTGTAATCATACTGTCACCTATAGACATGATGTCAGAGTCAATCTATCACGGTCAGACGATTTATCCTGTAACAATGATGATAATGTGACCCATAGACATAGTTGTCAGAATCAATTTATCACAGTCAGATGATTTATCCTGTAACAATAATGATTCTTTGACCTATAGACATAGTGTCAGAATCAATCTATCGCAGTCAGATGATTTATCCTGTAACAAAAATGGCACTGTGGCCTATAGACGTGTGTCAGAGACAATCTATCACAGTCAGATGATTTATCTTATAACACTAAAGATACTGTTACCTATAGACATAGTGTCAGAATCAATCTATCACAGTCCGATGATTTATGTTTCAATTATGTTACCTTGACCAATAGAAATGGTGTCAGAGTCAACCTATCACAGTCAGATGATTTATCCCGTAATAATAATGATACTGTGACCTATAGACATGGTGTCAGACTCAATCCATCACAGTCAGATTATTTATCCCGTAACAGTAATGATACTGTGACCTATATACATGGTGTCAGTCAATCTATCACAGTCAGATGATTTATCCTATATTAGTAATGATACCTTGACCAATAAAAATGGCGTCAGAGTAAATCTGTCACAGTCAGATGATTTATCCTGTACCACTAGTGGTACTGTGGCCAATAGACATAGTGTCAGAGTCAATCAATCACAGTCACATAATTTATCCTGTAACGGTAATGATACCTTGACCAATAGAAATGGCGTCAGAGTAAATCTGACACAGTCAGATGATTTATCCTGTACCACTAGTGGTACTGTGGCCAATAGACATAGTGTCAGAGTCAATCAATCACAGTCAGATGATTTATCCTGTAACGGTAATGATACTGTCACCTATAGACATGATGTCAGAGTCAATCTATCACAGTCAGACGATTTATCCTGTAACAATGATTATAATGTGACCCATAGACATAGTTGTCAGAATCAATCTATCACAGTCAGATGATTTATCCTGTAACAATAATGATACTTTGACCTATAGACATGTTGTCATTGTCAATCCATCACAATCAGATGATTTATCCTGTAACAAAAATGGCACTGTGGCCTATAGACGTGGTGTCAGAGTCAATCTATCACAGTCAGGTGATTTATCCTGTAGCAATAATGGTACTGTGGCCTATAGACATAGTGTCAGAGTCAATTTATCGGTCAGATGATTTATCCCGTAATACGTAATAATAATGAAACTGTGACCTATAGACATGGTGTAAGAGTCAATCTATCACAGTCAGATGATTTATCCCGTATGAATAATGATACTGTGACCTATAGACATGGTGTCAGAGTCAATCTATCACAGTCAGATGATTTATTCTGTTAACAATAATGATACCTTGACCAATAGAAATGGTGTCAGAGTCAATCTATCAAAGTCAGATGATTTATCCCTAAATAATAATGATACTGTGACCTATAGACATGGTGTCAGACTCAATCCATCACAGTCAGATTATTTATCCTGTAACAGTAATAATACTGTGACCTATATACATGGTGTCAGAGTCAATCTATCACAGTCAGATGATTTATCCTATAACAGTCATGATACCTTGACCAATAGAAATGGCGTCAGAGTAAATCTGTCACAGTCAGATGATTTATCCTGTACCACTAGTGGTACTGTGGCCAATAGACATAGTGTCAGAGTCAATCAATCACAGTCAGATGATTTATCCTGTAACGGTAATGATACTGTCACCTATAGACATGATGTCAGAGTCAATCTATCACAGTCAGACGATTTATCCTGTAACAATGATGATAATGTGACCCATAGACATAGTTGTCAGAATCAATCTATCACAGTCAGATGATTTATCCTGTAACAATAATGATACTTTGACCTATAAACACAGTGTCAGAGTCAATCTATCGCAGTCAGATGATTTATCCTGTAACAAAAATGGTACTGTGGCCTATAGACATAGTGTCATAGTCAATCCATCACAATCAGATGATTTATCCTGTAACAAAAATGGCACTGTGGCCTATAGACGTGGTGTCAGAGTCAATCTATCACAGTCAGGTGATTTATCCTGTAGCAATAATGGTACTGTGGCCTATAGACATAGTGTCAGAGTCAATTTATCACAGTCAGATGATTTATCCCGTAATAATAATGAAACTGTGACCTATAGACATGGTGTAAGAGTCAATCGATCACAGTCATATGATTTATCCCGTATGAATAATGATACTGTGACTTATAGACATGGTGTCAGAGTCAATCTATCACAGTCAGATGATTTATTCTGTTAACAATAGTGATACCTTGAACAAAAGAAAAGGCGTCAGAGTAAATATATCACAGCCAGATGATTTATCCTGTACCACTAGTGGTGCTGTGGCTAATAGACATAGTGTCAGAGTCAATCTATCACAGTCAGATGAGATATCATGTAACAATAATGATACTGTGACCTATAGACATGGCGTCAGAGTCAATCTATCACAGTCATATGATTTATCCCGTATGAATAATGATACTGTGACCTATAGACATGGTGTCAGAGTCAATCTATCACAGTCAGATGATTTATTCTGTTAACAATAGTGATACCTTGAACAAAAGAAAAGGCGTCAGAGTAAATATATCACAGCCAGATGATTTATCCTGTACCACTAGTGGTACTGTGGCTAATAGACATAGTGTCAGAGTCAATCTATCACAGTCAGATGAGATATCATGTAACAATAATGATACTGTGACCTATAGACATGGCGTCAGAGTCAATCTATCACAGTCATATTATTTATCATGTAACAATAATGATATTGTCACCTAAAGACATGATGTCAGAGACAATCTATCACAGTCATATGATTTATCCTGTAACAATAATGATACTGTGACCTATAGACATAGTGTCAGAATCAATCTATCACAGTCCGATGATTTATCCTGTAACAATAATGACACCTTGACCAATAGAAATGCTGTCAGAGTAAATCTATCGCAGTCAGATGATTTGGCTGTGATACTGTGACCTATAGACATGATGTCAGAGTTAATCTATCACAGTCATGTGATTTATCCTGTAACAATAATAATACTTTCACCTATAGACATGATGCCAGAGACAATCTATCACAGTCAGATGATTTATCCTGTAACAATAATGATACTATGACCAATAGAAATGGTGTCAGAGTAAATCTATCACAGTCAGATGATTTATCTTGTACCAATAATGGTACTTTGGCCAATAAACATAGTGTCAGAGTCAATCTATCACTGTCAGATGATTTATCCTGTAATAATAATGATACTGTGACCTATAGACATACCGTCAGAGTCAATCTATCACAGTCAGATGATTAATCCTATAACAATAATGATACTTTGACCTAAAGACATAGTGTCAGAAGCAATCTATCACAGTCAGATGATTTTACCTGTAATAATAATGATACTGTGGCCTAAAGACATAGTGTCAGAGTCAATCTATAACAGTCAGATAATTTATCCTGTAACAATAAGGATACTGTGATCTATAGACATAGTGTCAGAGTCAATCTATCACAGTCAGATGATTTATCCAGTAAGAAAAATGGTACTGTGGCCTATAGACGTGGTGTCAGTGTCAATCTATCACAGTCAGATGATTTATCCCGTAATAATAATGATACTTTGACCTATAGACATAGTTTCAGAATCAATCTATCACAGTGAGATGATTTATCTTGTAACATTAATGATACTGTGACCTATAGACATAGTGTCAGAGTCAATCTATCACAGTCCGATGATTTATCCTATAACAATAATGATACTGTGACCTATAGACATAGTGTCAGAATCAATCTATCACAGTCAGATGATTTATCTTGTAACAATAATGATACTGTGACCTATAGACATAGTGTCAGAGTCAATCTATCACAGTCCGATGATTTATCCAGTAACAATAAGGATACTGTGACCTAAAGACATAGTGTCAGAGTCAATTTATCACAGTCAGATGATTTATCCAGTAACAAAAATGGTACTGTGGCCAATAGACGTAGTGTCAGAGTCAATCTATCACAGTCAGATGATTTATCCTGTAACAAAAATGGTACTGTGGCCTATAGACGTGGTGTCAGTGTCAATCTATGACAGTCAGATGATTTATCCCGTAATAATAAGTACTTTGACCTATTGACATAGTGTCAGAATCAATCTATCACAGTCAGATGATTTATCCTGTACCACTAGTGGTACTGTGGCCAATAGACATTGTGTCAGAGTCAATCTATCACAGTCAGATGATTTATCCTGTAACAATAATGATACTGTCACCTATAGACATGGTGTCAGAGTCAATCTATTACAGTCAGATGATTTATCCTGTAACAATAATGATACTGTGACCTATAGACATAGTGTCAGAATCAATCTATCACAGTCAGATGATTTATCTTGTAACAATAATGATACTGTGACCTATAGACATGGTGTCAGAGTCAATCTATCACAGTCCGATGATTTATCCTATAACAATAATGATACTGTGACCTATAGCCATGGTGTCGGAGTCCATCTATCACAGTCAGAGGATTTATCCTGTAACAATAATGATACCTTGACCAAAAGAAATGGCGTCAGAGTAAATATATCACAGTCAGATGATTTATCCTGCACCACTAGTGGTACTGTGGCTAATAGACATAGTGTCAGAGTCAATATATCACAGTCAGATGATATATCCTGTAACAATAATGATACTGTGACTTATAAACATGGTATCAGAGTTAATCTATCACAGTCAGATGATTTATCATGTAACAATAATGATACTGTCACCTACACACATGATGTCAGAGACAATCTATCACAGTCAGATGATTTATCATATAACATTAATGATACTGTGATCTATAGACATAGCGTCAGAATCAATCTATCACAGTCCGATGATTTATCCTGTAACAATAATGATACCTTGACCAATAGAAATGATGTCAGAGTCAATCTATCACAGTCAGATGATTTATCCCGTAATAATAATGATACTGTGACCTATAGACATGGTGTCAGAGTCAATCTATCACAGTCAGATGATTTATCCTATAAAAATAATGATACCTTGACCAAAAGAAATGGCGTCAGAGTAAATCTGTCACAGTCAGATGATTTATCCTGTACCACTAGTGGTACTGTGGCCTATAGACATAGTGTCAGAGTCAATCTATCACAGTCAGATGATTTATTCTGTAGCAAAAATGGTACTGTGGCCTATAGACTTGGTGTCAGAGTCAATCTATCACAGTCAGATGATTTATCCCGTAATAATAATGATACTGTGACCAATAGACATGGGGTCAGAGTCAATCTATAACAGTCAGATGATTTATCCTGTAACAATAATGATACTGTGACCTATAGACATAGTGTCAGAATCAATCTATCACAGTCCGATGATTGATCCTGTAACAATAATGATACCTTGACCAATAGAAATGGTGTCAGAGTAAATCTATCACAGTCAGATGATTTATCTTGTACCAATAATGGTACTTTGGCCAATATACATAGTGTGAGAGTCAATCTATCACAGTCAGATGAGATATCCTGTAACAATAATGATACTGTGACCTATAGACATACTGTCAGAGTCAATATATCACAGTCAGATGATATATCCTGTAACAATAAGGATACCGTGACCTATAGACATAGTGTCAGAGTCAATCTATCACTGTCAGATGATTTATCCTGTAACAAAAATGGTACTGTGGCCTATAGACGTGGTGTCAGAGTCAATCTATCACAGTCAGATGATTTATCACGTAATAATAATGATACTGTGACCTATAGACATGGTGTCAGAGTCAATCTATCACAGTCAGATGATTTATCCGGTAACAATAATGATGCCTTGATCAAAAGAAATGGCGTCCGAGTAAACCTATTATAGTCAGATGATTCATCCTGTACCACCAGTGGTACTGTGGCCAATAGACATAGTGTCAGAGTCAATCTATTACAGTCAGATGATATCTCCTGTAACAATAATGATACTGTGACCTATAGACATGATGTCAGAGTTAATCTATCACAGTCAGATGATTTATCCTGTAACAATAATGATACTAAGACCAATAGAAATGGTGTCAGAGTAAATCTATCACAGTCAGATGATTCATCTTGTACAAATAATGGTACTTTGGCCAATATACATAGTGTCAGAGTCAATCTATCACTGTCAGATGATTTGTCCTGTAACAATAATGATACTGTGACCTATAGACATACTGTCAGAGTCAATCTATCACAGTCAGATGATTTATCCTGTAACAAAAATGGTACTGTGGCCTATAGACGTGGTGTCAGAGTCAATCTATCACAGTCAGATGATTTACCCCGTAATAATAATGATACTTTGACCTAAAGACATATTGTCAGAGTCAATCTATCACAGTCAGATGATTTATCCCGTAATAATAATGATACTGTGACCTATAGACATGGTGTCAGAGTCAATCTATCACAGTCAGATGATTTATCCCGTAACAATAATGATGCTTTGATCAAAAGAAATGGCGTCAGAGTAAACCTATTACAGTCAGATGATTTATCCTGTACCACCAGTGGTACTGTGGCCAATAGACATAGTGTCAGAGTCAATCTATTACAGTCAGATGATATCTCCTGTAACAATAATGATACTGTGACCTATAGACATGATGTCAGAGTTAATCTATCACAGTCAGATGATTTATCCTGTAACAATAATGATAGTATGACCAATAGAAATGGTGTCAGAGTAAATCTATCACAGTCAGATGATTTATCTTGTACAAATAATGGTACTTTGGCCAATATACATAGTGTCAGAGTCAATCTATCACTGTTACATGATTTATCCTGTAAAAATAATGATACTGTGACCTATAGACATACTGTCAGAGTCAATCTATCACAGTCAGATGATTTATCCTGTAGCAATAATGATACTTTGACCTAAAGACATAGTGTCAGAATCAATCTATCACAGTCAGATGATTTATCCTGTAACAATAAGGATACTGTGACCTATAGACATAGTGTCAGAGTCAATCTATCACAGTCAGATGATTTATCCTGTAACAAAAATGGTACTGTGGCCTATAGACGTGGTCTCAGAGTCAATCTATCACAGTCAGATGATTTACCCTGTAATAATAATGATACTTTGACCTAAAGACATAGTGTCAGAGTAAATCTATCACAGTCAGATGATTTTTCCTGTAACAATAAGGATACTGTGGCCTATAGACATAGTGTCAGAGTCAATCTATCACAGTGAGATTATTTATCCCGTAACAATAATGATACTGTTACCTATAGGCATGGTATCAGAGTCAATCTATCACAGTCAGATGATTTATCCTGTAACAATAATGATACCTTGACCAATAGAAATGGCGTCAGAGTAAATCTATCACAGTCAGATGATTTATCCTGTACTACTAGTGGTACTGTGGCCAACAGACATAGTGTCAGAGTCAATCTATCACAGTCAGATGATATATCCTGTAACAATAATGATACTGTGACCTATAAACATGGTGTCAGAGTTAATCTATCACAGTCAGATGATTTATCCTGTAACAATAATGATACTGTCACCTACACACATGATGTCAGAGACAATCTATCACAGTCAGATGATGTATCATATAACACTAATGATACTGTGACCTATAGACATAGTGTCAGAATCAATCTATCACAGTCCGATGATTTATCCTGTAACAATAATGATACTTTGACCAATAGAAATGGTGTCAGAGTCAATCTATCACAGTCAAATGATTTATCCCGTAATAATAATGATACTGTGACCTATAGACATGGTGTCAGACTCAATCCATCACAGTCAAATTATTTATCCCGTAACAATAATGATACTGTGACCTATATACATGGTGTCAGAGTCAATCTATCACAGTCAGATGATTTATCATATAGCAGTAATGATACCTTGACCATTAGAAATGGAGTCAGAGTAAATCTGTCACAGTCACTAGTGGTACTGTGGCCAATGGCCATAGTGTCAGAGTCAATACATCACAGTCAGATGATTTATCCTGTAACGGTAATCATACTGTCACCTATAGACATGATGTCAGAGTCAATCTATCACGGTCAGACGATTTATCCTGTAACAATGATGATAATGTGACCCATAGACATAGTTGTCAGAATCAATTTATCACAGTCAGATGATTTATCCTGTAACAATAATGATTCTTTGACCTATAGACATAGTGTCAGAATCAATCTATCGCAGTCAGATGATTTATCCTGTAACAAAAATGGCACTGTGGCCTATAGACGTGGTGTCAGAGACAATCTATCACAGTCAGATGATTTATCATATAACACTAAAGATACTGTTACCTATAGACATAGTGTCAGAATCAATCTATCACAGTCCGATGATTTATCCTGTTTCAATAATGATACCTTGACCAATAGAAATGGTGTCAGAGTCAATCTATCACAGTCAGATGATTTATCCCGTAATAATAATGATACTGTGACCTATAGACATGGTGTCAGACTCAATCCATCACAGTCAGATTATTTATCCCGTAACAGTAATGATACTGTGACCTATATACATGGTGTCAGAGTCAATCTATCACAGTCAGATGATTTATCCTATATTAGTAATGATACCTTGACCAATAGAAATGGCGTCAGAGTAAATCTGTCACAGTCAGATGATTTATCCTGTACCACTAGTGGTACTGTGGCCAATAGACATAATTTCAGAGTCAATCAATCACAGTCAGATGATTTATCCTGTAACGGTAATGATACTGTCACCTATAGACATGATGTCAGAGTCAATCTATCACAGTCAGACGATTTATCCTGTAACAATGATGATAATGTGACCCGTAGACATAGTTGTCAGAATCAATCTATCACAGTCAGATGATTTATCCTGTAACAATAATGATACTTTGACCTATAGTCATAGTGTTAGAGTCAATCTATCGCAGTCAGATGATTTATCCTGTAACAAAAATGGTATGGTGGCCTATAGACATGTTGTCATAGTCAATTCATCACAATCAGATGATTTATCCTGTAACAAAAATGGCACTGTGGCCTATAGACGTGGTGTCAGAGTCAATCTATCACAGTAAGGTGATTTATCCTGTAGCAATAATGGTACTGTGGCCTATAGACATAGTGTCAGAGTCAATTTATCAGTCAGATGATTTATCCCGTAATATGTAATAATAATGAAACTGTGACCTATAGACATGGTGTAAGAGTCAATCTATCACAGTCAGATGATTTATCCCGTATGAATAATGATACTGTGACCTATAGACATAGTGTCAGAGTCAATCTATCACAGTCAGATGATTTATTCTGTTAACAATAATGATACCTTGACCAATAGAAATGGTGTCAGAGTCAATCTATCACAGTCAGATGATTTATCCCGTAATAATAATGATACTGTGACCTATAGACATGGTGTCAGACTCAATCCATCACAGTCAGATTATTTATCCCGTAACAGTAATAATACTGTGACCTATATACATGGTGTCAGAGTCAATCTATCACAGTCAGATGATTTATCCTATAACAGTAATGATACCTTGACCAATAGAAATGGCGTCAGAGTAAATCTGTCACAGTCAGATGATTTATCCTGTACCACTAGTGGTACTGTGGCCAATAGACATAGTGTCAGAGTCAATCAATCACAGTCAGATGATTTATCCTGTAACGGTAATGATACTGTCACCTATAGACATGATGTCAGAGTCAATCTATCACAGTCAGACGATTTATCCTGTAACAATGATGATAATGTGACCCATAGACATAGTTGTCAGAATCAATCTATCACAGTCAGATGATTTATCCTGTAACAATAATGATACTTTGACCTATAGACATAGTGTCAGAGTCAATCTATCGCAGTCAGATGATTTATCCTGTAACAAAAATGGTACTGTGGCCTATAGACATAGTGTCAGAGTCAATCTATCACAGTCAGGTGATTTATCCTGTAGCAATAATGGTACTGTGGCCTATAGACATAGTGTCAGAGTCAATTTATCACAGTCAGATGATTCATCCACGTAATAATAATGAAACTGTGACCTATAGACATGGTGTAAGAGTCAATCTATCACAGTCATATGATTTATCCCGTATGAATAATGATACTGTGACCTATAAACATGGTGTCAGAGTCAATCTATCACAGTCAGATGATTTATTCTGTTAACAATAATGATACCTTGAACAAAAGAAAAGGCGTCAGAGTAAATATATCACAGCCAGATGATTTATCCTGTACCACTAGTGGTACTGTGACCTATAGACATAGTGTCAGAGTCAATCTATCACAGTCAGCTGAGATATCATGTAACAATAATGATACTGTGACCTATAGACATACTGTCAGAGTCAATATATCACAGTCAGATGATTTATCCCGTAACAATAAGGATACTGTGACCTATAGACATACTGTCAGAGTCAATCTATCACAGTCAGATGATTTATCCTGTAACTAAAATGGTACTGTGGCCTATAGACTTGGTGTCAGAGTCAATCTATCACAGTCAGATGATTTATCCCGTAATAATAATGATACTGTGACCTAAAGAAATGGTGTCAGAGTCAATCTATCACAGTCAGATGATTTATCCTGTAACAATAATGATACTGTGACCTATAGACATAGTGTCAGAATCAATCTATCAGAGTCCGATGATTTATCCTGTAACAATAATGATACCTTGACCAATAGAAATGGTGTCAGAGTAAATCTATCACAGTCAGATGATTTATCTTGTACCAATAATGGTACTTTGGCCAATATACATAGTGTGAGAGCCAATCTATCACAGTCAGATGATTTATCTTGTAACACTTATGCTACTGTGACCTATAGACATACTGTCAGAGTCAATATATCACAGTCAGATGATTTATCCTGTAACAATAAGGATACCGTGACCTATAGACATAGTGTCAGAGTCAATCTATCACAGTCAGATGATTTATCCTGTAACAATAATGATACCTTGAACAAAAGAAAAGGCGTCAGAGTAAATATATCACAGTCAGATGATTTATCCTGTAACACCAGTGGTACTGTGGCCAATAGACATAGTGTCAGAGTCAATCTATTACAGTCAGATGATATCTCCTGTAACAATAATGATACTGTGACCTATAGACATGATGTCAGAGTTAATCTATCACAGTCATGTGATTTATCCTGTAACAATAATGATACTCTCACCTATAGACATGATGTCAGAGACAATCTATCACAGTCAGATGATTTATCCTGTAACAATAATGATACTATGACCAATAGAAATGGTGTCAGAGTAAATCTATCACAGTCAGATGATTTATCTTGTACCAATAATGGTACTTTGGCCAATATACATAGTGTCAGAGTCAATCTATCACTGTCAGATGATTTATCCTGTAATAATAATGATACTGTGACCTATAGACATACCGTCAGAGTCAATCTATCACAGTCAGATGATTTATCCTATAACAATAATTATACTTTGACCTAAAGACATAGTGTCAGAAGCAATCTATCACAGTCAGATGATTTTTCCTGTAATAATAATGATACTGTGGCCTTAAGACATAGTGTCAGAGTCAATCTATAACAGTCAGATGATTTATCCTGTAACAATAAGGATACTGTGACCTATAGACATAGTGTCAGAGTCAATCTATCACAGTCAGATGATTTATCCTGTAACAAAAATGGTACTGTGGCCTATAGACGTGGTGTCAGTGTCAATCTATCACAGTCAGATGATTTATCCCGTAATAATAATGATACTTTGACCTATAGACATAGTTTCAGAATCAATCTATCACAGTGAGATGATTTATCTTGTAACAATAATGATACTGTGACCTATAGACATAGTGTAAGAGTCAATCTATCACAGTCCGATGATTTATCCTATAACGATAATGATACTGTGACCTATAGACATAGTGTCAGAATCAATCTATCACAGTCAGATGATTTATCTTGTAACAATAATGATACTGTGACCTATAGACATAGTGTCAGAGTCAATCTATCACAGTCCGATGATTTATCCTGTAACAATAAGGATACTGTGACCTATAGACATAGTGTCAGAGTCAATCTATCACAGTCAGATGATTTATCCAGTAACAAAAATGGTACTGTGGCCAATAGACGTAGTGTCAGAGTCAATCTATCACAGTCATATGATTTATCCTGTAACAAAAATGGTACTGTGGCCTATAGACGTGGTGTCAGTGTCAATCTATGACAGTCAGATGATTTATCCCGTAATAATAAGTACTTTGACCTATTGACATAGTGTCAGAATCAATCTATCACAGTCAGATGATTTATCCTGTACCACTAGTGGTACTGTGGCCAATAGACATTGTGTCAGAGTCAATCTATCATAGTCAGATGATTTATCCTGTAACAATAATGATACTGTCACCTATAGACATGGTGTCAGAGTCAATCTAGTACAGTCAGATGATTTATCCTGTAACAATAATGATACTGTGACCTATAGACATAGTGTCAGAATCAATCTATCACAGTCAGATGATTTATCTTGTAACAATAATGATACTGTGACCTATAGACATGGTGTCAGAGTTAATCTATCACAGTCAGATGATATATCCTGTAACAATAATGATACTGTGACCTATAAACATGGTGTCAGAGTTAATCTATCACAGTCAGATGATTTATCCTGTACTACTAGTGGTACTGTGGCCAACATACATAGTGTCAGAGTCAATCTATCACAGTCACATGATATATCCTGTAACAATAACGATACTGTGACCTATAAACATGGTGTCAGAATTAATCTATCACAGTCAGATGATTTATCCTGTAACAATAATGATACTGTCACCTACACACATGATGTCAGAGACAATCTATCACAGTCAGATGATGTATCATATAACACTAATGATACTGTGACCTATAGACATAATGTCAGAATCAATCTATCACAGTCCGATGATTTATCCTGTAACAATAATGATACTTTGACCAATAGAAATGGTGTCAGAGTCAATCTATCACAGTCAAATGATTTATCCCGTAATAATAATGATACTGTGACCTAAAGACATGGTGTCAGACTCAATCCATCACAGTCAAATTATTTATCCCGTAATAATTTTGATACTGTGACCTATATACATGGTGTCAGAGTCAATCTATCACAGTCAGATGATTTATCATATAACAGTAATGATACCTTAACCAATAGAAATGGCGTCAGAGTAAATCTGTCACAGTCATATGATTTATCCTGTACCACTAGTGGTACTGTGGCCAATGGACATAGTGTCAGAGTCAATTCATCACAGTCAGATGATTTATCCTGTAACTGTAATCATACTGTCACCTATAGACATGATGTCAGAGTCAATCTATCACGGTCAGACGATTTATCCTGTAACAATGATGATAATGTGACCCATAGACATAGTTGTCAGAATCAATTTATCACAGTCAGATGATTTATCCTGTAACAATAATGATTCTTTGACCTATAGACATAGTGTCAGAATCAATCTATCGCAGTCAGATGATTTATCCTGTAACAAAAATGGCACTGTGGCCTATAGACGTGGTGTCAGAGACAATCTATCACAGTCAGATGATTTATCATATAACACTAAAGATACTGTTACCTATAGACATAGTGTCAGAATCAATCTATCACAGTCCGATGATTTATCCTGTTTCAATAATGATACCTTGACCAATAGAAATGGTGTCAGAGTCGGTCTACCACAGTCAGTTATTTATCCCGTAATAATAATGATACTGTGACCTATAGACATGGTGTCAGACTCAATCCATCACAGTCAGATTATTTATCCCGTAACAGTAATGATACTGTGACCTATATACATGGTGTTAGAGTCAATCTATCACAGTCAGATGATTTATCCTATATTAGTAATGATACCTTGACCAATAGAAATGGCGTCAGAGTAAATCTGTCACAGTCAGATGATTTATCCTGTACCACTAGTGGTACTGTGGCCAATAGACATAGTGTCAGAGTCAATCAATCACAGTCAGATGATTTATCCTGTAACGGTAATCATACTGTCACCTATAGACATGATGTCAGAGTCAATCTATCACAGTCAGACGATTTATCCTGTAACAATGATGATAATGTGACCCGTAGACATAGTTGTCAGAATCAATCTATGACAGTCAGATGATTTATCATGTAACAATAATGATACTTTGACCTATAGACATAGTGTCAGAGTCAATCTATCGCAGTCAGATGATTTATCCTGTAACAAAAATGGTATGTTGGCCTATAGACATGTTGTCATAGTCAATCCATCACAGTCAGGTTATTTATCCTGTAGCAATAATGGTACTGTGGCCTATAGACATAGTGTCAGAGTCAATTTATCAGTCAGATGATTTATCCCGTAATATGTAATAATAATGAAACTGTGACCTATAGACATGGTGTAAGAGTCAATCTATCACAGTCAGATGATTTATCCCGTATGAATAATGATACTGTGACCTATAGACATGGTGTCAGAGTCAATCTATCACAGTCAGATGATTTATCCTGTAGCAATAATGGTACTGTGGCCTATAGACATAGTGTCAGAGTCAATTTATCAGTCAGATGATTTATCCCGTAATATGTAATAATAATGAAACTGTGACCTATAGACATGGTGTAAGAGTCAATCTATCACAGTCAGATGATTTATCCCGTATGAATAATGATACTGTGACCTATAGACATAGTGTCAGAATCAATCTATCACAGTCAGATGATTTATCTTGTAACAATAATGATACTGTGACCTATAGACATGGTGTCAGAGTTAATCTATCACAGTCAGATGATATATCCTGTAACAATAATGATACTGTGACCTATAAACATGGTGTCAGAGTTAATCTATCACAGTCAGATGATTTATCCTGTACTACTAGTGGTACTGTGGCCAACAGACATAGTGTCAGAGTCAATCTATCACAGTCACATGATATATCCTGTAACAATAATGATACTGTGACCTATAAACATGGTGTCAGAGTTAATCTATCACAGTCAGATGATTTATCCTGTAACAATAATGATACTGTCACCTACACAGATGATGTCAGAGACCATCTATCACAGTCAGATGATGTATCATATAACACTAATGATACTGTGACCTATAGACATAGTGTCAGAATCAATCTATCACAGTCCGATGATTTATCCTGTAACAATAATGATACTTTGACCAATAGAAATGGTGTCAGAGTCAATCTATCACAGTCAAATGATTTATCCCGTAATAATAATGATACTGTGACCTAAAGACATGGTGTCAGACTCAATCCATCACAGTCAAATTATTTATCCCGTAACAATTTTGATACTGTGACCTATATACATGGTGTCAGAGTTAATCTATCACAGTCAGATGATTTATCATATAACAGTAATGATACCTTGACCAATAGAAATGGCGTCAGAGTAAATCTGTCACAGTCATATGATTTATCCTGTACCACTAGTGGTACTGTGGCCAATGGACATAGTGTCAGAGTCAATTCATCACAGTCAGATGATTTATCCTGTAACTGTAATCATACTGTCACCTATAGACATGATGTCAGAGTCAATCTATCACGGTCAGACGATTTATCCTGTAACAATGATGATAATGTGACCCATAGACATAGTTGTCAGAATCAATTTATCACAGTCAGATGATTTATCCTGTAACAATAATGATTCTTTGACCTATAGACATAGCGTCAGAATCAATCTATCGCAGTCAGATGATTTATCCTGTAACAAAAATGGCACTGTGGCCTATAGACGTGGTGTCAGAGACAATCTATCACAGTCAGATGATTTATCATATAACACTAAAGATACTGTTACCTATAGACATAGTGTCAGAATCAATCTATCACAGTCCGATGATTTATCCTGTTTCAATAATGATACCTTGACCAATAGAAATGGTGTCAGAGTCAGTCTACCACAGTCAGTTATTTATCCCGTAATAATAATGATACTGTGACCTATAGACATGGTGTCAGACTCAATCCATCACAGTCAGATTATTTATCCCGTAACAGTAATGATACTGTGACCTATATACATGGTGTTAGAGTCAATCTATCACAGTCAGATGATTTATCCTATATTAGTAATGATACCTTGACCAATAGAAATGGCGTCAGAGTAAATCTGTCACAGTCAGATGATTTATCCTGTACCACTAGTGGTACTGTGGCCAATAGACATAGTGTCAGAGTCAATCAATCACAGTCAGATGATTTATCCTGTAACGGTAATCATACTGTCACCTATAGACATGATGTCAGAGTCAATCTATCACAGTCAGACGATTTATCCTGTAACAATGATGATAATGTGACCCGTAGACATAGTTGTCAGAATCAATCTATGACAGTCAGATGATTTATCCTGTAACAATAATGATACTTTGACCTATAGACATAGTGTCAGAGTCAATCTATCGCAGTCAGATGATTTATCCTGTAACAAAAATGGTATGTTGGCCTATAGACATGTTGTCATAGTCAATCCATCACAATCAGATGATTTATCCTGTAACAAAAATGGCACTGTGGCCTATAGACGTGGTGTCAGAGTCAATCTATCACAGTCAGGTGATTTATCCTGTAGCAATAATGGTACTGTGGCCTATAGACATAGTGTCAGAGTCAATTTATCAGTCAGATGATTTATCCCGTAATATGTAATAATAATGAAACTGTGACCTATAGACATGGTGTAAGAGTCAATCTATCACAGTCAGATGATTTATCCCGTATGAATAATGATACTGTGACCTATAGACATGGTGTCAGAGTCAATCTATCACAGTCAGATGATTTATTCTGTTAACAATGATGATACCTTGACCAATAGAAATGGTGTCAGAGTCAATCTATCACAGTCAGATGATTTATCCCGTAATAATAATGATACTGTGACCTATAGATATGGTGTCAGACTCAATCCATCACAGTCAGATTATTTATCCCGTAACAGTAATAATACTGTGACCTATATACATGGTGTCAGAGTCAATCTATCACAGTCAGATGATTTATCCTATAACAGTAATGATACCTTGACCAATAGAAATGGCGTCAGAGTAAATCTGTCACAGTCAGATGATTTATCCTGTACCACTAGTGGTACTGTGGCCAATAGACATAGTGTCAGAGTCAATCAATCACAGTCAGATGATTTATCCTGTAACAGTAATGATACTGTCACCTATAGACATGATGTCAGAGTCAATCTATCACAGTCAGACGATTTATCCTGTAACAATGATGATAATGTGACCCATAGACATAGTTGTCAGAATCAATCTATCACAGTCAGATGATTTATCCTGTAACAATAATGATACTTTTACCTATAGACACAGTGTCAGAGTCAATCTATCGCAGTCAGATGATTTATCCTGTAACAAAAATGGTACTGTGGCCTATAGACATAGTGTCATAGTCAATCCATCACAATCAGATGATTTATCCTGTAACAAAAATGGCACTGTGGCCTATAGACGTGGTGTCAGAGTCAATCTATCACAGTCAGGTGATTTATCCTGTAGCAATAATGGTACTGTGGCCTATAGACATAGTGTCAGAGTCAATCTCTCACAGTCAGATGAGATATCATGTAACAATAATGATACTGTGACCTATAGACATGGCGTCAGAGTCAATCTATCACAGTCATATGATTTATCCTGTAACAATAATGATACTGTCACCTAAAGACATGATGTCAGAGACAATCTATCACAGTCATATGATTAATCCTGTAACAATAATGATACTGTGACCTATAGACATAGTGTCAGAATCAATCTATCACAGTCCGATGATTTATCCTGTAACAATAATGATACCTTGACCAATAGAAATGGTGTCAGAGTAAATCTATCGCAGTCAGATGATTTATCTTGTACCAATAATGGTACTTTGGCCAATATACATAGTGTGAGAGTCAATCTATCACAGTCAGATGATTTATCCAGTAACAATAATGATACTGTGACCTATAGACATACTGTCAGAGTCAATATATCACAGTCAGATGATTTATCCCGTAACAATAAGGATACTGTGACCTATAGACATACTGTCAGAGTCAATCTATCACAGTCAGATGATTTATCCTGTAACAAAAATGGTACTGTGGCCTATAGACTTGGTGTCAGAGTCAATCTATCACAGTCAGATGATTTATCCCGTAATAATAATGATACTGTGACCTAAAGAAATGGTGTCAGAGTCAATCTATCACAGTCAGATGATTTATCCTGTAACAATAATGATACTGTGACCTATGAACATGGTGTCAGAGTCAATCTATAACAGTCAGATGATTTATCCTGTAACAATAATGATACTGTGACCTATAGACATAGTGTCAGAATCAATCTATCAGAGTCCGATGATTTATCCTGTAACAATAATGATACCTTGACCAATAGAAATGGTGTCAGAGTAAATCTATCACAGTCAGATGATTTATCTTGTACCAATAATGGTACTTTGGCCAATATACATAGTGTGAGAGCCAATCTATCACAGTCAGATGATTTATCCTGTAACAATAATGATACTGTGACCTATAGACATACTGTCAGAGTCAATATATCACAGTCAGATGATTTATCCTGTAACAATAAGGATACCGTGACCTATAGACATAGTGTCAGAGTCAATCTATCACAGTCAGATGATTTATCCTGTAACAATAATGATACCTTGAACAAAAGAAAAGGCGTCAGAGTAAATATATCACAGTCAGATGATTTATCCTGTAACACCAGTGGTACTGTGGCCAATAGACATAGTGTCAGAGTCAATTTATTACAGTCAGATGATATCTTCTGTAACAATAATGATACTGTGACCTATAGACATGATGTCAGAGTTAATCTATCACAGTCATGTGATTTATCCTGTAACAATAATGATACTCTCACCTATAGACATGATGTCAGAGACAATCTATCACAGTCAGATGATTTATCCTGTAACAATAATGATACTATGACCAATAGAAATGGTGTCAGAGTAAATCTATCACAGTCAGATGATTTATCTTGTACCAATAATGGTACTTTGGCCAATATACATAGTGTCAGAGTCAATCTATCACTGTCAGATGATTTATCCTGTAATAATAATGATACTGTGACCTATAGACATACCGTCAGAAGCAATCTATCACAGTCAGATGATTTTTCCTGTAATAATAATGATACTGTGGCCTAAAGACATAGTGTCAGAGTCAATCTATAACAGTCAGATGATTTATCCTGTAACAATAAGGATACTGTGACCTATAGACATAGTGTCAGAGTCAATCTATCACAGTCAGATGATTTATCCTGTAACAAAAATGGTACTGTGGCCAATAGACGTGGTGTCAGTGTCAATCTATCACAGTCAGATGATTTATCCCGTAATAATAATGATACTTTGACCTATGGACATAGTTTCAGAATCAATCTATCACAGTGAGATGATTTATGTTGTAACAATAATGATACTGTGACCTATAGACATAGTGTCAGAGTCAATCTATCACAGTCCGATGATTTATCCTATAACGATAATGATACTGTGACCTATAGACATAGTGTCAGAATCAATCTATCACAGTCCGATGATTTATCCTGTAACAATAATGATACTTTGACCAATAGAAATGGTGTCAGAGTCAATCTATCACAGTCCGATGATTTATCCTGTAACAATAAGGATACTGTGACCTATAGACATAGTGTCAGAGTCAATCTATCACAGTCAGATGATTTATCCAGTAACAAAAATGGTACTGTGGCCAATAGACGTAGTGTCAGAGTCAATCTATCACAGTCAGATGATTAATCCTGTAACAAAAATGGTACTGTGGCCTATAGACGTGGTGTCAGTGTCAATCTATGACAGTCAGATGATTTATCCCGTAATAATAAGTACTTTGACCTATTGACATAGTGTCAGAATCAATCTATCACAGTCAGATGATTTATCCTGTACCACTAGTGGTACTGTGGCCAATAGACATTGTGTCAGAGTCAATCTATCACAGTCAGATGATTTATCCTGTAACAATAATGAAACTGTCACCTATAGACATGGTGTCAGAGTCAATCTAGTACAGTCAGATGATTTATCCTGTAACAATAATGATACTGTGACCTATAGACATAGTGTCAGAATCAATCTATCACAGTCAGATGATTTATCTTGTAACAATAATGATACGGTGACCTATAGACATGGTGTCAGAGTCAATCTATCACAGTCCGATGATTTATCCTATAACAATAATGATACTGTGACCTATAGACATGGTGTCAGAGTCAATCTATCACAGTCAGAGGATTTATCCTGTAACAATAATGATACCTTGACCAAAAGAAATGGCGTCAGAGTAAATATATCACAGTCAGATGATTTATCCTGTACCACTAGTGGTACTGTGGCTAATAGACATAGTGTCAGAGTCAATATATCACAGTCAGATGATATATCCTGTAACAATAATGATACTGTGACTTATAAACATGGTATCATAGTTAATCTATCACAGTCAGATGATTTATCATGTAACAATAATGATGCTGTCACCTACACACATGATGTCAGAGACAATCTATCACAGTCAGATGATTTATCATATAACATTAATGATACTGTGATCTATAGACATAGCGTCAGAATCAATCTATCACAGTCCGATGATTTATCCTGTAACAATAATGATACCTTGACCAATAGAAATGATGTCAGAGTCAATCTATCACAGTCAGATGATTTATCCCGTAATAATAATGATACTGTGACCTATAGACATGGTGTCAGAGTCAATCTATCACAGTCAGATGATTTATCCTATAAAAATAATGATACCTTGACCAAAAGAAATGGCGTCAGAGTAAATCTGTCACAGTCAGATGATTTATCCTGTACCACTAGTGGTACTGTGGCCAATAGACATAGCGTCAGAGTCAATCTATCACAGTCAGATGATTTATCCTGTAACGGTAATAATACTGTCACATATAGACATGACGTCAGAGTCAATCTATCACAGTCAGACGATTTATCCTGTAACAATGATGATATGTGACCCATAGACATAGTGTCAGAATCAATCTATCACAGTCAGATGATTTATCCTGTAGCAATAATGGTACTGTGGCCTATAGACATAGTGTCAGAGTCAATTTATCACAGTCAGTTGATTTATCCCGTAATAATAATGAAACTGTGACCTATAGACATGGTGTCAGAGTCAATCTATCACAGTCAGGTGATTTATCCTGTAGCAATAATGGTACTGTGGCCTAGAGACATAGTGTCAGAGTCAATTTATCACAGTCAGTTGATTTATCCCGTTATAATAATGAAACTGTGACCTATAGACATGGTGTCAGAAGCAATCTATCACAGTCAGATGATTTTTCCTGTAATAATAATGATACTGTGGCCTAAAGACATAGTGTCAGAGTCAATCTATAACAGTCAGATGATTTATCCTGTAACAATAAGGATACTGTGACCTATAGACATAGTGTCAGAATCAATCTATCACAGTCAGATCATTTATCCTGTAACAAAAATGGTACTGTGGCCTATAGACGTGGTGTCAGTGTCAATCTATCACAGTCAGATACATTTATCCCGTAATAATAATGATACTTTGACCTATAGACATAGTTTCAGAATCAATCTATCACAGTGAGATGATTTATCTTGTAACAATAATGATACTGTGACCTATAGACATAGTGTCAGAATCAATCTATCACAGTCCGATGATTTATCCTGTAACAATAATGATACTTTGACCAATAGAAATGGTGTCAGAGTCAATCTATCACAGTCCGATGATTTATCCTGTAACAATAAGGATACTGTGACCTATAGACATAGTGTCAGAGTCAATCTATCACAGTCAGATGATTTATCCAGTAACAAAAATGGTACTGTGGCCAATAGACGTAGTGTCAGAGTCAATCTATCACAGTCAGATGATTTATCCTGTAACAAAAATGGTACTGTGGCCTAAAGACGTGGTGTCAGTGTCAATCTATGACAGTCTGATGATTTATCCCGTAATAATAAGTACTTTGACCTATTGACATAGTGTCAGAATCAATCTATCACAGTCAGATGATTTATCCTGTACCACTAGTGGTACTGTGGCCAGTAGACATTGTGTCAGAGTCAATCTATCACAGTCAGATGATTTATCCTGTAACAATAATGAAACTGTCACCTATAGACATGGTGTCAGAGTCAATATAGTACAGTCAGATGATTTATCCTGTAACAATAATGATACTGTGACCTATAGACATAGTGTCAGAATCAATCTATCACAGTCAGATGATTTATCTTGTAACAATGATGATACTGTGACCTATAGACATGGTGTCAGAGTCAATCTATCACAGTCCGATGATTTATCCTATAACAATAATGATACTGTGACCTATAGACATGGTGTCAGAGTCAATCTATCACAGTCAGAGGATTTATCCTGTAACAATAATGATACCTTGACCAAAAGAAATGGCGTCAGAGTAAATATATCACAGTCAGATGATTTATCCTGTACCACTAGTGGTACTGTGGCTAATAGACATAGTGTCAGAGTCAATATATCACAGTCAGATGATATATCCTGTAACAATAATGATACTGTGACTTATAAACATGGTATCAGAGTTAATCTATCACAGTCAGATGATTTATCATGTAACAATAATGATACTGTCACCTACACACATGATGTCAGAGACAATCTATCACAGTCAGATGATTTATCATATAACATTAATGATACTGTGATCTATAGACATAGCGTCAGAATCAATCTATCACAGTCCGATGATTTATCCTGTAACAATAATGATACCTTGACCAATAGAAATGATGTCAGAGTCAATCTATCACAGTCAGATGATTTATCCCGTAATAATAATGATACTGTGACCTATAGACATGGTGTCAGAGTCAATCTATCACAGTCAGATGATTTATCCTATAAAAATAATGATACCTTGACCAAAAGAAATGGCGTCAGAGTAAATCTGTCACAGTCAGATGATTTATCCTGTACCACTAGTGGCACTGTGGCCAATAGACATAGCGTCAGAGTCAATCTATCACTGTCAGATGATATATCCTGTAACGGTAATAATACTGTCACCTATAGATATGATGTCAGAGTCAATCTATCACAGTCAGACGATTTATCCTGTAACAATGATGATAATGTGACCCATAGACATAGTGTCAGAATCAATCTATCACAGTCAGATGATTTATCCTGTAGCAATAATGGTACTGTGGCCTATAGAAATAGTGTCAGAGTCAATTTATCACAGTCAGTTGATTTATCCCGTAATAATAATGAAACTGTGACCTATAGACATGGTGTAAGAGTCAATCTATCACAGTCAGGTGATTTATCCTGTAGCAATAATGGTACTGTGGCCTAGAGACATAGTGTCAGAGTCAATTTATCACAGTCAGTTGATTTATCCCGTTATAATAATGAAACTGTGACCTATAGACATGGTGTAAGAGTCAATCTATCACAGTCCGATGATTTATTCCGTAACAATAAGGATACTGTGACCTATAGACATGGTGTCAGAGTCAATCTATCACAGTCTGATGATTTATCCTGTAACAATAATGATACCTTGAACAAAAGAAAAGGCGTCAGAGTAAATATATCACAGTCAGATGATTTATCCTGTACCACTAGTGGTACTGTGGCCACAAGACATAGTGTCAGAGTCAATCTAGCACAGTCAGATGATATATCATGTAACAATAATGATACTGTGACCTATAGACATGGCGTCAGAGTCAATCTATCACACTCATATGATTTATCCTGTAACAAAAATGATACTGTGACCTATAGACATAGTGTCAGAATCAATCTATCACAGTCAGTTGATTTATCCCGTAATAATAATGAAACTGTGACCTATAGACATGGTGTAAGAGTCAATCTATCACAGTCAGGTGATTTATCCTGTAGCAATAATGGTACTGTGGCCTAGAGACATAGTGTCAGAGTCAATTTATCACAGTCAGTTGATTTATCCCGTTATAATAATGATACTGTGACCTATAGACATGGTGTCAGAGTCAATCTATCACAGTCAGATGATTTATCCTATAAAAATAATGATACCTTGACCAAAAGAAATGGCGTCAGAGTAAATCTGTCACAGTCAGATGATTTATCCTGTACCACTAGTGGCACTGTGGCCAATAGACATAGCGTCAGAGTCAATCTATCACTGTCAGATGATATATCCTGTAACGGTAATAATACTGTCACCTATAGATATGATGTCAGAGTCAATCTATCACAGTCAGACGATTTATCCTGTAACAATGATGATAATGTGACCCATAGACATAGTGTCAGAATCAATCTATCACAGTCAGATGATTTATCCTGTAGCAATAATGGTACTGTGGCCTATAGAAATAGTGTCAGAGTCAATTTATCACAGTCAGTTGATTTATCCCGTAATAATAATGAAACTGTGACCTATAGACATGGTGTAAGAGTCAATCTATCACAGTCAGGTGATTTATCCTGTAGCAATAATGGTACTGTGGCCTAGAGACATAGTGTCAGAGTCAATTTATCACAGTCAGTTGATTTATCCCGTTATAATAATGAAACTGTGACCTATAGACATGGTGTAAGAGTCAATCTATCACAGTCCGATGATTTATTCCGTAACAATAAGGATACTGTGACCTATAGACATGGTGTCAGAGTCAATCTATCACAGTCTGATGATTTATCCTGTAACAATAATGATACCTTGAACAAAAGAAAAGGCGTCAGAGTAAATATATCACAGTCAGATGATTTATCCTGTACCACTAGTGGTACTGTGGCCACAAGACATAGTGTCAGAGTCAATCTAGCACAGTCAGATGATATATCATGTAACAATAATGATACTGTGACCTATAGACATGGCGTCAGAGTCAATCTATCACACTCATATGATTTATCCTGTAACAAAAATGATACTGTGACCTATAGACATAGTGTCAGAATCAATCTATCACAGTCAGTTGATTTATCCCGTAATAATAATGAAACTGTGACCTATAGACATGGTGTAAGAGTCAATCTATCACAGTCAGGTGATTTATCCTGTAGCAATAATGGTACTGTGGCCTAGAGACATAGTGTCAGAGTCAATTTATCACAGTCAGTTGATTTATCCCGTTATAATAATGATACTGTGACCTATAGACATGGTGTCAGAGTCAATCTATCACAGTCAGATGATTTATCCTATAAAAATAATGATACCTTGACCAAAAGAAATGGCGTCAGAGTAAATCTGTCACAGTCAGATGATTTATCCTGTACCACTAGTGGCACTGTGGCCAATAGACATAGCGTCAGAGTCAATCTATCACTGTCAGATGATATATCCTGTAACGGTAATAATACTGTCACCTATAGATATGATGTCAGAGTCAATCTATCACAGTCAGACGATTTATCCTGTAACAATGATGATAATGTGACCCATAGACATAGTGTCAGAATCAATCTATCACAGTCAGATGATTTATCCTGTAGCAATAATGGTACTGTGGCCTATAGAAATAGTGTCAGAGTCAATTTATCACAGTCAGTTGATTTATCCCGTAATAATAATGAAACTGTGACCTATAGACATGGTGTAAGAGTCAATCTATCACAGTCAGGTGATTTATCCTGTAGCAATAATGGTACTGTGGCCTAGAGACATAGTGTCAGAGTCAATTTATCACAGTCAGTTGATTTATCCCGTTATAATAATGAAACTGTGACCTATAGACATGGTGTAAGAGTCAATCTATCACAGTCCGATGATTTATTCCGTAACAATAAGGATACTGTGACCTATAGACATGGTGTCAGAGTCAATCTATCACAGTCTGATGATTTATCCTGTAACAATAATGATACCTTGAACAAAAGAAAAGGCGTCAGAGTAAATATATCACAGTCAGATGATTTATCCTGTACCACTAGTGGTACTGTGGCCAAAAGACATATGTCAGAGTCAATCTAGCACAGTCAGATGATATATCATGTAACAATAATGATACTGTGCCCTATAGACATACTGTCAGAGTAAATCTGTCACAGTCAGATGATTTATCCTGTAACAATAAGGATACTGTGACCTATAGACATAGTGTCAGAGTCAATCTATCAAAGTCAGATAACAAAAATGGTACTGTGGCCTTTAGACGTGGTGTCAGAGTCAATCTATCACAGTCAGATGATTTATCCCGTAATAATAATGATACTGTGACCTATAGACATGGTGTCAGAATCAATCTATCACAGTCCGATGATTTATCCTGTAACAATAATGATACCTTGACCAATAGAAATGGTGTCAGAGTAAATCTATCACAGTCAGATGATTTATACTGTAACAATAATGATACTGTGACCTATAGACATGCTGTCATAGTCAATCTATCACAGTCAGATAATTTGTCCTGTAACAATAATGATACTGTGACCTATAGACATAGGGTCAGAATCAATTTATCACAGTTAGATGATTTATCTTGTAACAATAATGATACTGTGATCTATAGACATAGTGTCAGAGTCAATCTATCACAGTCCGATGATTTATCCTATAACAATAATGATACTGTGACTATAGACATGGTGTCAGAGTCAATCTATCACAGTCAGATGTTTTATCCTGTAACAATAATGATACCTTGACCAAAAGAAATGGCGTCAGAGTAAATATATCACAGTCAGATGATTTATCCTGTAACAATAATGATACTGTCACCTACACACATGATGTCAGAGACAATCTATCACAGTCAGATGATTTATCCTATAACACTAATGATACTGTGACCTATAGACATAGTGTCAGAAACAATCTATCACAGTCCGATGATTTATATTATTTCTTATTTTATTCAAAAATCTTGAATTTGTCGTCTGTTTATTTATCATTCTACATTAAAAATTCATAACGGATACAGTAAAAATGGTATTTCAGGATTCGCACATTATATACACTGAATCTCTAGTTATACTACATGTACTAAGTAGTTGTGATAATGTGTTTTGAGACAGTGAGGCAATTTTGTAAAATGTATTTAAAATTTTAATTTTCAATTTTATTATTAGATTGTTGGTTCCGAGTATGACCTGCCAATTTAGAAGGAAGGTGACAGGTATGGTCACAGAGAGAAGAAACAGAGAAATAAGCTGTACACATGGGTGAAAAACCTTTGTGTGCAGCATAAGCATGGGAATGCTTATAAAGCAGGTACATGTATGTATAACTACATGAAATTAATAACACAGATTGATATACTGGGTTGTTGGTGGTCAAGTGGTTTAAGTAGTTTATCTACAGGGATAAATAGCTTGTCAACACTAACAATGACTGAGATTGTGAGATTATGAGGTGCATTTGACGGATATCTTTAAAATTGACAAGGATTACCATTTTTGCTGTTGAAGGTCAATACTCATTGATGGTTCTCTCCAGATAGTATGGCTTCTTCCACCAATAAAAAATGGCTACCGAAATATAGCTGAGAGTGCTTAAAGTTGAGTTCATCACCAACAAAGAAACAGATTGATTTGTGTATGATATCTAAAAACCAGTTTCTTTGCTGTATTCTTTGTTATTTGATGCAAAGTAAATACATGTATAATCTGCTTATCATGATCTATTATGTTAATATGAGGCAGGAGTTACCTGTAAAAGGAGATGAAGTGTGTATAAATTATTTTTGAACTTGATTAAGCATATTTTAACTTTTGTCTTTAGTGATTTTGTTAGTTATTTTTACCTGCATCACCAATGTTAAAAGAGGTCTAGTAACCCTTGACTTTGCACATCATTCAGTTTGTCTGTACGTATGTACATCTGAATAACCTTCTGTAGAAAACTTTCTAACTTGTTTTGGCTTCTATAAAAGGAGGCAATTCTATATTTGGTCTGGAAATTGATAATGTTGATTTGTAGCATGTAAACAATTTTTAGAAGCTTTATGTGAACATGCTCAAGTGTGTGATACAATATTTCAGATTCTTCATTCATCTTAACTGCCTTTTTCAGAATGTATAATAATAATAAGAGAGGAGACCTGTTTTCATGGTTTTTGTGTGTCTCTTTGGTTCCTTTTCTTCTAGATAAAATCAAGCAACTTGGCTCACTACTGTTAAAGGGGCATTTTGTGTGTATTTCAGTATAGACACCATCTGATTAACTATTGAGGTAACCTCCAAAGTCTGCCGACGGTCATATAACTTGATATAAATATAGATATAAATAGATAGCAAACCTGTGCAGTTTGATTTTTCTAGGTTTGTTTGATTTCATATTATAGATTAAAAATATATGTTAATCATCATTTTTGTCGAGCCTGCAACTTTTGTTGCAGAAAGCTCGACATAGGGATGGTGATCCGGCGGCGGCAGCGTTAGCTAACTTTTTAAAAGCTTTATATTTTAGAAGGTGGAAGACCTGGATGCTTCATACTTTGAATATAGATGCCTCATGTTACGAAGTTTCCGTCAGTTACATGTCAAATGTCCTTGACCTCATTTTCATGGTTCAGTGACCACTTGAAAAAAAAGTTCAGATATTTTGTAATGTTGAATTCTCTCTTATTATAAGTAATAGGATAATTATATTTGGTATGTGCGTACCTTGCAATGTCCTAATGCCTGTCAGACAGTTTTCACCTGACCTCCACCTCATTTCATGGATCAGTGAACAAGGTTAAATTTTGGTGGTCAAGTCCATATTTCAGATACTATAAGCAATAGGGCTAGTATATTTTTCGGTGTATGGAAGGACTGTAAGGTGTACTTGTCCAACTGGCAGATGTCATCTGACCTTGACCTCATTTTCATGGATCAGTGGTTATAGTTAAGTTTTTGTGTTTTGGTCTGTTTTTCTCATACTTTATGCAATAGATCTACTATATTTGTTGTATGGAATGATTGTAAGGTGTACATGTCCAACTGGCAGATGTCATCTGACCTTGACCTCATTTTCATGGTTGAATGGTCAAAGTTAAGTTTTCGAGTTTTGGTCTTTTTATCTTTAGAATACTATATGCTATAGGTCAACTATATTTGGTGTATGTAAATATTTTATGATCTATATGTCAGTTGCGCAGGTTTTATTTGACCTCGACCTCATTTTCACGGTTCATTGCTTAGTGATAAGCTTTTGTGTTTTGGTCTACCGGTATTTTTCTTAAACTATAAGTAATAGGTCAACTACATTTGTTTTACTAAAGCATTGTTAGCTGTACATGTCTGCTTGGCATGGTTCATCTGACCTTGACCGCATTTTCATGGTTCATTGGCCTTTGATTAGTTATCTTGGTTAATGTTAAGTTTATGTGACAGTTTTTAATAAAGCTTTATACTTAGGACTATAAACATAATATCAATGATAAGTAAAGAAGGCGAGACATTTCAGTGTATGCACTCTTGTTACCTGTATAAGAATGAGATTTTGTGGATCGAATCAGTCAATCAAATGATTTATCCTTGTTTCACATTTAATGTTGACATTCTTTTCCTTTTAATAACAAAACACACCTCATTCTTGCTTAACCAATCTCTAGATAAGGGGTTAAATTGAAGGTCACATGAATATGGATTAAATAAAGTAAAATTATTCACTTGCAAGTTAATAATTCATCAGCAATCTTTCTTACCATATTCTGACAAAATTGAACCAAACTGGCTGCTAAAAGCGAATTATGATTGTAAGGTGTACATGTCTGATTGGAATGTGTCATCTGATATTGACCTCATTTTCACAGATCATTGGTCAATGTTAAGTTTTCCTGGTTATGTTTGTTTCTTAGATAGTATATGCCATAGGGCAACTACTAGTATATTTGATCCATTGAATGATTGTAAGGTGACATGTCTGTATGGCAGGGTTCATCTGACCTTGACCTTGTTTCATTGGTCAATATGAAGTTTTCAAGGTTTGGTCTGTTTCTTGTATATTTACTGTAAGTAATAGGTCAAATATGATTGATATGTATGGAATGATTGTAAGGTGTAATGTATTTCTGGCTTGATTTATCTGAGTATGCCCTCATTTTCTTGGATCAAATTAAGTTTATATATGTGATACACGAAGTAAAACTTCATATTTAGGACTATCAACATAAAATCAATGCTCAGTAAAAACAGGTGAGACATTTTAGCATGTGCACTCTTGGTAGTCTTAGGGGGAGGATTGGCACCTTTAAACTAATTTAACATCCAACATTCTGTTTGTACCTGTCCCTAGTCAGGAGCCTGTAATTCAGTGGTCGTCATTTGTTCCTGTGTAACATATTGTTGAAGGCCATACAGTGACCTATAGTTGTTAATTTCTGTGTTATTTGGTCTCTTGAGGAGAAATGTCTCATTGTCAATCATACCACATCTTCTCATTTTTATATTGACTACAGTGATCTATCTTGCTTTTTCATTTGTAGACCATCTAACATCATAGTACTATCTTTCTACACAATAAAAACCAATTATACCATGCATGTTTCATTAGATAGACCATCTAACATCATAATACTATCCTTCTACACAACAAAAACCAATTATACCAAGCATGTTTCATTAGATAGACCATCTAACATCATAGTACTATCTTTCTACACAATAAAAACCAATTATACCAATCATGTTTCATTAGATAGACCATCTAACATCATAGTACTATCTTTCTACACAATAAAAACCAATTATACCAAGCATGTTTCATTAGATAGACAATCTAACAGCATACTACTATCTTATGTCGCAATAAAAACCAATAATACCAAGCATGTTTCATTAGATAGACCATCTAACATCATAGTACTATCTTATGTCGCAGTAAAAACCAATTATACCAAGCATGTTTCATTAGATAGACCATCTAACATCATAGTACTATCTTTCTACACCATAAAAACAAATTTTACCAAGCATGTTTCATTAAATAGACCGTCTAACAATATAGTACTATCTTTCTACACAATAAAAACCAATTATACCAAGCATGTTTCATTAGATAGACCATCTAACATCATAGTACTATCTTTCTACGCAATAAAAACCAATTATACCAAGGATGTTTCATTAGATAGACCATCTAACATCATAGTACGTTCTTTCTACACAATAAAAACCAATTATACTAAGCATGTTTCATTAGATAGACCATCTAACATCATAGTACTATCTTTCTACACAATAAAAACCAATTATACCAAGCATGTTTCATTAGATAGACCATCTTACATCATAGTACTATCTTTCTACACAATAAAAACCAATTATACCATGCATGTTTCATTAGATAGACCATCTAACATCATAGTACTATCCTTCTACACAACAAAAACCAATTATACCAAGCATGTTTCATTAGATAGACCATCTAACATCATAGTACTATTTTACTACACAATAAAAACCAATTATACCAAGCATGTTTCATTAGATAGACCATCTAACATCATAGTACTATCTTTCTACACAATAAAAACCAATTATACCAAGCATGTTTCATTAGATAGACCATCTTACATCATAGTACTATCTTATGTCGCAATAAAAACCAATTATACCAAGCATGTTTCATTAGGTATACCATCTAACATCATAGTACTATCTTTCTACACAATAAAAACTAATTATACCAAGCATGTTTCATTAGCTAGACCATCTAACATCATAGTACGTTCTTTCTACACAATAAAAACCAATTATACTAAGCATGTTTCATTAGATAGACCATCTAACATCATAGTACTATCTTTCTACACAATAAAAACCAATTATACCAAGCATGTTTCATTAGATAGACCATCTTACATCCTAGTACTATCTTTCTACACAATAAAAACCAATTATACCAAGCATGTTTCATTAGATAGACCATCTAACATCATAGTACTATCTTTCTACACAATAAAAACCAATTATACCATGCATGTTTCATTAGATAGACCATCTAACATCATAGTACTATCCTTCTACACAACAAAAACCAATTATACCAAGCATGTTTCATTAGATAGACCATCTAACATCATAGTACTATCTTTCTACACAATAAAAACCAATTATACCAAGCATGTTTCATAAGATAGACCATCTAACATCATAGTACTATCTTTCTACACAATAAAAACCAATTATACCAAGCATGTTTCAATAGATAGACAATCTAACATCATACTACTATCTTATGTCGCAATAAAAACCAATTATACCAAGTATGTTTCATTAGATAGACCATCTAACATCATAGTACTATCTTACTACACAATAAAAACCAATTATACCAAGCATGTTTCATTAGATAGACCATCTAACATCATAGTACTATCTTTCTACACAATAAAAACCAATTATACCAAGCATGTTTCATTAGATAGACCATCTAACATCATTGTACTATCTTTCTACACAAAAAAAAACCAATTATACCAAGCATGTTTCATTAGATAGACCATCTAACATCATAGTACTATCTTATGTCGCAGTAAAAAACCAATTATACCAAGCATGTTTCATTAGAGAGACCATCTAACATCATAGTACTATCTTTCTACACAATAAAAACAAATTATACCAAGCATGTTTCATTAAATAGACCATCTAACATCATAGTACTATCTTTCTACACAATAAAAACCAATTATACCAAACATGTTTCATTAGATAGACCATCTAACATCATAGTACTATCTTTCTACACAATAAAAACCAATTATACCAAGCATGTTTCATTAAATAGACCATCTAACATCATAGTACTATCTTTCTACACAATAAAAACCAATTATACCAAGCATGTTTTATTAGATAGACCATCTAACATGATAGTAGTATCTTTCTACACAATAAAAACCAATTATACCAATCATGTTTTATTAGATAGACCATCTAACATCATAGTACTATCTTTCTACACAATAAAAACCAATTATACCAATCATGTTTCATTAGATAGACCATATAACATCATAGTACTATCTTTCTACACAATAAAAACCAATTATACCAAGCATGTTTCATTAGATAGACCATCTAACATCATAGTACTATCTTTCTACACAATAAAAACCAATTATACCAATCAGCTTTCATTAGATAGACTATCTAACATCATAGTACTATCTTTCTACACAATAAAAACCAATTATACCAAGCATGTTTCATTGGATAGACTATCTAACATCATAGTACTATCTTATGTCCCAATAAAAACCAATTATACCAAGCATGTTTCATTAGATAGACCATCTAACATCATAGTACTATCTAACTACACAATAAAAACCAATTATACTAAGCATGTTTCATTGGATACACCATCTAACATCATAGTACTATCTTTCTACACAATAAAAACCAATTATACCAAGCATGTTTCATTAGATAGACCATCTAACATCATAGTACTATCTTTCTACACAATAAAAACCAATTATACCAAGCATGTTTCATTAGATAGACCATCTAACATCATAGTACTATCTTTCTACACAATAAAAACCAATTATACTAATCAAGTTTCATTAGATAGACCATCTAACATCATAGTACTATCTTTCTACACAATAAAAACCAATTATACAAAGGATGTTTCAATAGATAGACCATCTAACATCATAATACTATCTTTCTACACAATAAAAACCAATTATACCAAGCATGTTTCATTAGATAGACCATCTAACATCATAGTACAATCTTTCTACACAATGAAAACAAATTATACCAAGCATGTTTGATTAGATAGACCATATAACATCATAGTATTATCTTTCTACACAATAAAAACCAATTAAACCAAGCATTTTTAAAAAAAATAGACCATCTAACATCATAGTATTATCTTTCTACACAATAAAAACCAATTATACCAAGTATGTTTCATTAGATAGACCATCCAACATCATAGTACTATCTTTTTACACAATAAAAACAAATTATACAAAGCATGTTTCATTAGATAGACCATCTAACATCATAGTACTATCTTTCTACACAATAAAAACCAATTATACCAAGCATGTTTCAAAAGATAGACCATCTAACATCATAGTACTATCTTTCTACACAATAAAAGCAAATTATACCAAGCATGTTTAATTGGATAGACCATCTAACATCATAGTACTATCTTTTTATAAAATAAAAACCAATTATACCAAGCATGTTTCATTAGATAGATCATCTAACATCATAGTACTATCTTTCTACAAAATAAAAACCAATTATACCAAGCATGTTTCATTAGATAGACCATCTAACATCATATTACTATCTTTCTACAAAATAAAAACCAATTATACAAAGCATGTTTCATTAGATAGACCATCTAACATCATAGTACTATCTTTCTTCACAATAAAAACCAATTATACCAAGCATGTTTCATTAAATAGACCATCTACCATCATAGTACTATCTTTCTACACAATAAAAACCAATTATACTAAGCATGATTCATTAGATAGACAATCTAACATCATAGTACTATCTTATGTCGCAATAAAAACCAATTATACCAAGCATGTTTCATTAGATAGACCATCTAACATCATAGTACTATCTTTCTACAAAATAAAAACCAATTATACCAAGCATGTTTCATTAGATAGACCATCTAACATCATAGTACTATCTTTCTACACAATAAAAACCAATTATACCAAGCATGTTTCATTAGATAGACCATTTAACATCATATTACTATCTTTCTACACAATAAAAACCAATTATACCAAGCATGTTTCATTAGTGAGACCATCTAACATCATAGTACTATCTTTCTACACAAAAAAACCCAATTACACCAAGCATGTTTCATTAGATAGACCATCTAACATCACAGTACTATCTTTCTACACAATAATAACCAATTATACCAAGAATGTTTCATTAGATAGACCATCTAACATTATAGTACTATCTTTCTACACAATAAAAACAAATTATACCAAGCATGTTTCATTAGATAGACCATCTAACATCATAGTACTATCTTTCTACACAATAAAAAATATTTATACCAAGCATTTTAAAAAAAATAGACCATCTAACATCACAGTACTATCTTTCTACACAATAATAACCAATTATACCAAGAATGTTTCATTAGATAGACCATCTAACATTATAGTACTATCTTTCTACACAATAAAAACAAATTATACCAAGTATGTTTCATTAGATAGACCATTTAACATCATAGTACTATCTTTTTACACAATAAAAACAAATTATACAAAGCATGTTTAATTAGATAGACCATCTAACATCATAGTACTATCTTTCTACACAATAAAAACAAATTATACCAAGCATGTTTCAAACGATAGACCATCTAACATCATAGTACTATCTTTCTACACAATAAAAACAAATTATACCAAGCATGTTTGATTAGATAGACCATCTAACATCATAGTACTATCTTTCTACACAATAAAACCAATTATACCAAGCATGTTTCATAAGATAGACCATCTAACATCATAGTACTATCTTTCTACACAATAAAAACCAATTATACCAAGCATATTTCATTAGATAGACCATCTAACATCATAGTACTATCTTTCTACACAATAAAAACCAATTATACCAAGCATTGTTTCATTAGATAGACCATCTAACATCATAGTACTATCTTTTTACAAAATTAAAACCAATTATACCAAGCATGTTTCATTAGATAGACCATCTAACATCATAGTAGTATCTTATGTCGCAATAAAAACCAATTATACCAAGCATGTTTCATTAGATAGACCATCTAACATCATAGTACTATCTTTCTACAAAATAAAAACCAATTATACCAAGCATGTTTCATTAGATAGACCATTTAACATCATATTACTATCTTTCTACACAATAAAAACCAATTATACCAAGCATGTTTCATTAGTGAGACCATCTAACATCATAGTACTATCTTTCTACACAATAAAAACCAATTATACCAAGCATGTTTCATTAGATAGACCATCTAACATCATACTACTATCTTTCTACACAATAATAACCAATTATACCAAGCATGTTTCATTAGATACACCATCTAACATCATAGTACTATCTTTCTACAAAATAAAAACCAATTATACCAAGCATGTTTCATTAAATAGACCATCTAACATCATAGTACTATCTTTCTACACAATAAAAACCAATTATACCAAGTATGTTTAATTAGATAGACCATCTAACATAATAGTACTATCTTTCTACACAATAAAAACCAATTATACCAAGCATGTTTCATTAGATAGACCATCTAACATCATAGTACTATCTTTCTACACAATAATAACCAATTATATCAAGCATGTTACATGAGATAGGCCATCTAACATCATAGTACTATCTTTCTACACAATAAAAACCAATTATACCAATCATGTTTCATTAGATAGACCATCTAACATCATAGTACTATCTTTCTACACAATAAAAACCAATTATACCAAGCATGTTTCATTAGATAGACCATCTAACATCATAGTACTATCTTTTTACACAATAAAAACCAATTATACCAAGCATGTTTCATTAAATAGACCATCTAACATCATAGTACTATCTTTCTACACAATAAAAACCAATTATACAAAGGATGTTTCAATAGATAGACCATCTAACATCATAGTACTATCTTTCTACACAATAAAAACAAATTATACCAAGCATGTTTCATTAGATAGACCATCTAACATCATAGTACTATCTTTCTACACAATAAAAAATAATTATACCAAGCATTTTAAAAAAAATAGACCATATAACATCATAGTACTATCTTTCTACACAATAAAAACCAATTACACCAAGCATGTTTCATTAGATAGACCATCTAACATCATAGTACTATCTTTCTACACAATAAAAACCAATTATACCAAGCATGTTTCATTAGATAGACCATCTAACATCATAGTACTATCTTTCTACACAATAAAAACCAATTATACCAAGCATGTTTCATTAGATAGACCATCTAACATTATAGTACTATCTTGCTACACAATAAAAACCAATTATACCAAGCATGTTTCATTAGATAGACCATCTTACATCATAGTACTATCTTATGTCGCAATAAAAACCAATTATACCAAGCATGTTTCATTAGATAGACCATATAACATCATAGTACTATCTTTCTACACAATAAAAACAAATTATACCAATCATGTTTCATTAGATAGACCATCTAACATCATAGTACTATCTTTCTACACAATAAAAAACAATTATACCAAGCATTTTAAAAAAAATAGACCATATAACATCATAGTATTATCTTTCTACACAATAAAAACCAATTATACCAAGTATGTTTCATTAGATAGACCATCTAACATCATAGTACTATCTTTTTACACAATAAAAACAAATTATACAAAGCATGTTTCAAACGATAGACCATCTAACATCATAGTACTATCTTTCTACACAATGAAAACAAATTATACCAAGCATGTTTGATTAGATAGACCATCTAACATCATAGTACTATCTTTCTACACAATAAAAACCAATTATACCAAGCATGTTTCATAAGATAGACCATCTAACATCATAGTACTATCTTTCTACACAATAAAAACCAATTATACCAAGCATATTTCATTAGATAGACCATCTAACATCATAGTACTATCTTTCTACACAATAAAAACCAATTATACCAAGCATGTTTCATTAGATAGACCATCTAACATCATAGTACTATCTTTTTACAAAATAAAAACCAATTATACCAAGCATGTTTCATTAGATAGACCATCTAACATCATAGTAGTATCTTATGTCGCAATAAAAACCAATTATACCAAGCATGTTTCATTAGATAGACCATCTAACATCATAGTACTATCTTTCTACAAAATAAAAACCAATTATACCAAGCATGTTTCATTAGATAGACCATTTAACATCATATTACTATCTTTCTACACAATAAAAAACAATTATACCAAGCATGTTACATGAGATAGGCCATCTAACATCATAGTACTATCTTTCTACACAATAAAAACCAATTATACCAAGCATGTTTCATTAGATAGACCATCTAACATCATAGTACTATCTTTCTACACAATAATAACCAATTATACCAAGCATGTTTCATTAGATACACCATCTAACATCATAGTACTATCTTTCTACAAAATAAAAACCAATTATACCAAGCATGTTTCATTAAATAGACCATCTAACATCATAGTACTATATTTCTACACAATAAAAACCAATTATACCAAGCATGTTTCATTAGATAGACCATCTAACATAATAGTACTATCTTTCTACACAATAAAACCCAATTATACCAAGCATGTTTCATTAGATAGACCATCTAACATCATAGTACTATCTTTCTACACAATAATAACCAATTATATCAAGCATGTTACATGAGATAGGCCATCTAACATCATAGTACTATCTTTCTACACAATAAAAACCAATTATACCAATCATGTTTCATTAGATAGACCATCTAACATCATAGTACTATCTTTCTACACAATACAAACCAATTATACCAAGCATGTTTCATTAGATAGACCATCTAACATCATAGTACTATCTTTTTACACAATAAAAACCAATTATACCAAGCATGTTTCATTAAATAGACCATCTAACATCATAGTACTATCTTTCTACAAAAAAAAAACCAATTATACCAAGCATGTTTCATTAGATAGACCATCTAACATCATAGTACTATCTTTCTACACAATAAAAACCAATTATACCAAGCATGTTTCATTAGAAAAACCATCTAACATCATAGTACTATCTTTCTACACAATAAAAACCAATAATACCAAACATGTTTCATTAGATAGACCATCTAACATCATAGTACTATCTTATGTCGCAATAAAAACCAATTATACCAAGCATGTTTCATTAAATAGACCATCTAACATCATAGTACTATCTTTCTACAAACTAAAAACCAATTATACCAAGCATGTTTCATTAGATAGACCATCTAACATCATAGTACGTTCTTTCTACACAATGAAAACCAATTATTCAAATCATGTTTTATTAGATAGACCATCTAACATCATAGTACTATCTTTCTACACAATAAAAACCAATTATACCAAGCATGTTTCATTAGATACACCATCTAACATCATAGTACTATCTTTCTACAAAATAAAAACCAATTATACCAAGCATGTTTCATTAAATAGACCATCTAACATCATAGTGCTATCTTTCTACACAATAAAAACCAATTATACCAAGCATGTTTAATTAGATAGACCATCTAACATAATAGTACTATCTTTCTACACACTAAAAACCAATTATACCAAGCATGTTTCATTAGATAGACCATCTAACATCATAGTACTATCTTTCTACACAATAATAACCAATTATACCAAGCATGTTACATGAGAAAGGCCATCTAACATCATAGTACTATCTTTCTACACAATAAAAACCAATTATACCAAGCATGTTTCAAAAGATAGACCAACTAATATCATAGTACTATCTTTCTACACAATAAAAACCAATTATACCAAGCATGTTTCATTAGATAGACCATCTAACATAATAGAACTATCTTTCTACACAATAAAAACCAATTATACCAAGCATGTTTCAAAAGATAGACCAACTAATATCATAGTACTATCTTTCTACACAATAAAAACCAATTATACCAAGCATGTTTCATTAGATAGACCATCTAACATCATAGCACTATCTTTTTACACAATAAAAACCAATTATACCAAGCATGTTTCATTAGATAGACCATCTAACATCATAGTACTATCTTTTTACACAATTAAAACCAATTATACCAAGCATGTTTCATTAGATAGACCATCTAACATCATAGTACTATCTTTCTACACAATAAAAACAAATTATACCAAGCATATTTCATTAGATAGACCATCTAACATCATAGTACTATCTTTCTACACAATAAAAACCAATTATACCAAGCATGTTTCAAAAGATAGACCATCTAACATCATAGTACTATCTTTCTACACAATAAAAACCAATTATACCAAGCATGTTTCATTAGATAGACCATCTAACATAATAGTACTATCTTTCTACACAATAAAACCCAATTATACCAAGCATGTTTCATTAGATAGACCATCTAACATCATAGTACTATCTTTCTACACAATAATAACCAATTATATCAAGCATGTTACATGAGATAGGCCATCTAACATCATAGTACTATCTTTCTATACAATAAAAACCAATTATACCAATCATGTTTCATTAGATAGACCATCTAACATCATAGTACTATCTTTCTACACAATAAAAACCAATTATACCAAGCATGTTTCATTAGATAGACCATCTAACATCATAGTAGTGTCTTATGTCGCAATAAAAACCAATTATACCAAGCATGTTTAATTAGATAGACCATCTAACATCATAGTACTATCTTTCTACAAAATAAAAACCAATTATACCAAGCATGTTTCATTAGATAGACCATCTAACATCATATTACTATCTTTCTACACAATAAAAACCAATTATACCAAACATGTTTCATTAGATAGACCATCTAACATCATAGTACTATCTTATGTCGCAATAAAAACCAATTATACCAAGCATGTTTCATTAAATAGACCATCTAACATCATAGTACTATCTTTCTACAAACTAAAAACCAATTATACCAAGCATGTTTCATTAGATAGACCATCTAACATCATAGTACGTTCTTTCTACACAATGAAAACCAATTATACAAATCATGTTTTATTAGATAGACCATCTAACATCATAGTACTATCTTTCTACACAATAAAAACCAATTATACCAAGCATGTTTCATTAGATACACCATCTAACATCATAGTACTATCTTTCTACAAAATAAAAACCAATTATACCAAGCATGTTTCATTAAATAGACCATCTAACATCATATTACTATCTTTCTACACAATAAAAACCAATTATACCAAGCATGTTTCATTAGTGAGACCATCTAACATCATAGTAATATCTTTCTACACAATAAAAACCAATTATACCAAGCATGTTTCATTAGATAGACCATCTAACATCATGATAGTACTATCTTTCTTCACAATAAAAACCAATTATACCAAGCATGTTTCATTAGATAGACCATCTACCATCATAGTACTATCTTTCTACACAATAAAAACCAATTATACTAAGCATGTTTCATTAGATAGACAATCTAACATCATAGTACTATCTTATGTCGCAATAAAAACCAATTATACCAAGCATGTTTCATTAGATAGACCATCTAACATCATAGTACTATCTTTCTACAAAATAAAAACCAATTATACCAAGCATGTTTCATTAGATAGACCATCTAACATCATAGTACTATCTTTCTACACAATAAAAACCAATTATACCAAGCATGTTTCATTAAATAGACCATCTAACATCATAGTACTATCTTTCTACACAATAAAAACCAATTATACCAAGCATGTTTAATTAGATAGACCATCTTACATAATAGTACTATCTTTCTACACAATAAAAACCAATTATACCAAGCATGTTTCATTAGATAGACCATCTAACATCATAGTACTATCTTTCTACACAATAATAACCAATTATATCAAGCATGTTACATGAGATAGGCCATCTAACATCATAGTACTATCTTTCTACACAATAAAAACCAATTATACCAAGCATGTTTCATTAGATAGACCATCTAACATCATGATAGTACTATCTTTCTTCACAATAAAAACCAATTATACCAAGCATGTTTCATTAAATAGACCATCTACCATCATAGTACTATCTTTCTACACAATAAAAACCAATTATACTAAGCATGTTTCATTAGATAGACAATCTAACATCATAGTACTATCTTATGTCGCAATAAAAACCAATTATACCAAGCATGTTTCATTAGATAGACCATCTAACATCATAGTACTATCTTTCTACACAATAAAAACCAATTATACCAAGCATGTTTCATTAGATAGACCATCTAACATCATAGTACTATCTTTCTACTCAATAAAAACCAATTATACCAAGCATGTTTCATTAGATAGACCATCTAACATCATAGTACTATCTTTCTACACAATAAAAACCAATTATACCAAGCATGTTTCATTAGATAGACCATCTAACATCATAGTACTATCTTTCTACACAATAAAAACCAATTATACCAAGCATGTTTCATTAGAGAGACCATCTAACATTATAGTACTATCTTGCTACACAATAAAAACCAATTATACCAAGCATGTTTCATTAGATAGACCATCTTACATCATAGTACTATCTTTTTACACAATAAAAACCAATTATACCAAGCATGTTTCATTAGATAGACCATCTAACATCATAGTACTATCTTTCTACACAATAAAAACCAATTATACCAATCATGTTTCATTAGATAGACCATCTAACATCATAGTACTATCGTTCTACACAATAAAAACCAATTATACCAAGCATGTTTCATTAGATAGACCATCTAACATCATAGTACTATCTTTTTACACAATAAAAACAAATTATACCAAGCATGTTTCATAAGATAGACCATCTAACATCATAGTACTATCTTTCTACACAATAAAAAACAATTATACCAAACATTTTTAAAAAAAATAGACCATATAACATCATAGTACTATCTTTCTACACAATAAAAACCAATTATACCAAGCATGTTTCATTAGATAGACCATCTAACATCATAGTACTATCTTTCTACACAATAAAAACCAATTATACCAAGCATGTTTCAATAGATAGACCATCTAACATCATAGTACTATCTTTCTACACAATAAAAACCAATTATACCAAGCATGTTTCATTAGATAGACCATCTAACATTATAGTACTATCTTGCTACACAATAAAAACCAATTATACCAAGCATGTTTCATTAGATAGATCATTGTAGACCATCTTACATCATAGTACTATCTTATGTCGCAATAAAAACCAATTATACCAAGCATGTTTCATTAGATAGACCATATAACATCATAGTACTATCTTTCTACACAATAAAAACAAATTATACCAAGCATGTTTCATTAGATAGACCATCTAACATCATAGTACTATCTTTCTACACAATAAAAAACAATTATACCAAGCATTTTTAAAAAAATAGACCATCTAACATCATAGTACTATCTTTCTACACAATAAAAACCAATTATACCAAGCATGTTTCAAACGATAGACCATCTAACATCATAGTACTATCTTTCTACACAATAAAAACCAATTATACCAAGCATGTTTCATAAGATAGACCATCTAACATCATAGTACTATCTTTCTACACAATCAAAAAAAAACAATTATACCAAGCATATTTCATTAGATAGACCATCTTACATCATAGTACTATCTTTCTACACAATAAAAACCAATTATACCAAGCATGTTTCATTAGATAGACCATCTAACATCATAGTAGTATCTTATGTCGCAATAAAAACCAATTATACCAAGCATGTTTCATTAGATAGACCATCTAACATCATAGTACTATCTTTCTACAAAATAAAAACCAATTATACCAAGCATGTTTCATTAGATAGACCATTTAACATCATATTACTATCTTTCTACACAATAAAAACCAATTATACAAAGCATGTTTCATTAGTGAGACCATCTAACATCATAGTACTATCTTTCTACACAATAAAAACCAATTGTACCAAGCATGTTTCATTAGATAGACCATCTAACATCATAGTACTATCTTTCTACACAATAAAAACCAATTATACCAAGCATGTTTCATTAGATAGACCATCTAACATCATAGTACTATCTTTCTACACAATAAAAACCAATTATACCAAGCATGTTTCATTAGATAAACCATCTAACATCATAGTACTATCTTTCTACACAATAAAAACCAATTATACCAAGCATGTTTCATTAGATAGACCATCTAACATCATAGTACTATCTTATGTCGCAATAAAAACCAATTATACCAAGCATGTTTCATTAGATAGACCATCTAACATCATAGTACTATCTTTCTACAAACTAAAAACCAATTATACCAAGCATGTTTCATTAGATAGACCATCTAACATCATAGTACGTTCTTTCTACACAATGAAAACCAATTATACCAATCATGTTTTATTAGATAGACCATCTAACATCATAGTACTATCTTTCTACACAATAAAAACCAATTATACCAAGCATGTTTCATTAGATACACCATCTAACATCATAGTACTATCTTTCTACAAAATAAAAACCAATTATACCAAGCATGTTTCATTAAATAGACCATCTAACATCATAGTACTATCTTTCTTCACAATAAAAACCAATTATACGAAGCATGTTTAATTAGATAGACCATCTAACATAATAGTACTATCTTTCTACACAATAAAAACCAATTATACCAAGCATGTTTCGTTAGATAGACCATCTAACATCATAGTACTATCTTTCTACACAATAATAACCAATTATACCAAGCATGTTACATGAGATAGGCCATCTAACATCATAGTACTATCTTTCTACACAATAAAAACCAATTATACCAAGCATGTTTCAAAAGATAGACCAACTAATATCATAGTACTATCTTTCTACACAATAAAAACCAATTATACCAAGCATGTTTCATTAGATAGACCATCTAACATAATAGTACTATCTTTCTACACAATAAAAACCAATTATACCAAGCATGTTTCAAAAGATAGACCAACTAATATCATAGTACTATCTTTCTACACAATAAAAACCAATTATACCAAGCATGTTTCATTAGATAGACCATCTAACATCATAGTACTATCTTTTTACACAATTAAAACCAATTATACCAAGCATGTTTCAAAAGATAGACCATCTAACATAATAGTACTATCTTTCTACACAATAAAAACCAATTATACCAAGCATGTTTCAAAAGATAGACTAACTAACAAATTCAGTAATTTTTTCATTTGTAAAGGGGCATAACTCTAGAAAAGTAATAGTAACACCATCAAAATTTGAATTTCATCTGTATTTTGTTGCAATAAGAATTGTGTATAAGTTTTATAACATTAGGTTGAGGGAAACTTAAGTTTGAGAAAGAAAACGACGAAAAATTCAGCAATTTTTCAATATGTTAACAAGCATACATTTATTTTTGGCATTGCACAAGTCATGTCTTCTTTGACTGTTCATGACGTTGAAATACTAAATCTCTGGGATCTGTTTAAGTTGATTTTAGTCTCTGATGCATGATTTTTTTTTAATTAATTGTTTTTGGCTTTTCAGTAACTAAGAGTACTCTCAAATCGTACTTTCTTGTTTATTTGACCTGTTGATACTATTTGTAATGCTCTTTAGTTATTTAATGTTTACTTATTCAGGGATGTAACTGGTCTATATACCAGCTTTGATAAGTGTTTGATAGTACTATACATTTTCTCTAGAAAGGTTAAAGTTATGCCACTAAAATTCAAACTTGATCCGTGTTTTGCGTAATAAGCATTGTGTATAAGTTTCAAACATTTGGTCGAGTCAAACTATAACATCCATAGCTAAGGCTGCGGCATAAAAATGTTGGTTATCCCCATTATTATTCAATCTATTGATAACTTACGTTACTATCTTTATAAATCTATCTATAATCAGCTTGCATGTTAAATAGTCTAGAGCTGTTCCATTGAATTCGTCTTCTTTTTCTGTTTCTTGAGGAAGTTAAATCAACCTGTTCAGTCACTATAAAGTGTTACAATTCATATTTAGACGCAACACATAAATAGTGACCAAAAAGGTACCGCAATCTCAGGATGAACGCTTAAATAAAAAAAAAAATATGAACACACCTCTTATGTCTCACCTCGCAACATTCTGTATGTATGTTTCTATCCCTAGTCAGGAGTCGGTCATTCAGTGGTTGTCCTTTGTTTATGTGTTACATATTTGTTTTTGATAGATTGGACTGTTAGATCTCTCGTTTGAATTGTTTTACAATGTCATTTCGGGGCCTTTTATAGCTGACTATACGGTATGGGCTTTGCTAATTGTTGATGGCCATACTGTGCCCTATAGTTGTTAACTTCTGTGTCATTTGATCTCTTGTGGAGAGTAGTCTCATTGGCAATCATACCACATCTTCTCTTTGACATAAAATATTTTAACCTTCGTTCTAAAAAACACATGTCCAAAACTGGAATATGATTTGATTGCGTTAAAGATCTGAACACAGACAGAAACACTAACATGACTAAATCCATATATTTTTGTTCAAGCATAATTGATTTGAAGTCATACTTTCCTCGTACATACTTGAATTTAACACGAGATGGATTGTATGAATAAATGATATCATTATTTTGAAACTTTCGGATGCACAATTAAATTTCCTAATGGTGCACATGCGCAGAAGCGTAACCAATTTGATTAAGATTAACCCGAATAATCCAGTTGTTTCATTCGGATTATTCCAATTATTAATGTATCAAAGGCAATTATAACAACAATCAGTGAGAATTATTATTATGACCTATTAATGCTCCAAAACAAGCCATTAACTTTTAATTATTTTCATGTGTTTTCGTGAATTTCGAGAATTTATACCATTTAAATATCTGAAAAGGTTTATTTAACTTAAATACCCATAATATTAATATTTTAGTATTATGCGTCCTTGATAAAAGTAAGGAGAACGAACCCAGGGCCTTACTGCTGATTAATGTTGATGTTTGAGTTCTTTTATATACGTTATAATATGAATATACCCAATAATCTAGAAAACTTGCAATAAAAACATAATCAACCTAGTTGTTTTATACTCATCTAAAATAGATATTTTTCAAAGGTCTTTTTTATTTTTTTACCGTACACCTTTTACATTTATTGACATTATAATAAAAATCATAAAAATTTATGAATTACAATTAATATATATCTTTATTTTTATTTCTTATATACATGATAAATATATTTTTTATTGGGGCCGGATCGATTTTACATATGGGATGGATCGACGTTGGGCCGGATCGACTTGGGCCGGATCTACGTGGGGCCAGATCGACCCAAAAGCTTATTCTTGCTGTGACACTTTCCTGTCGCAGAAAGGGATCAAGGCAAGAAATAAAATAGCCTTTCATGACTTCACAAAAATAACATATTTTATATTTTTCCAGCACCAGCAATAATTTTATCCCTCTATACAGGTATAAACACCATATAGAGGGTTTGTTCCCAACCGGATAAATAAAACTTAGATATGATGTCTTCTCCTTGTACATTTTTTGTACTTAGCTACAAAAGGACAGCAGGAGTCTACATGCCAGTTTGTAGAATTTGAAGCGTTTTACGTTTTTGTGGTTTTATCATAGAGTATTGACCCTTTGACTGCCATGGCATTGAAAAACGTTTTACCTTTGACTGCTAAGAATCGGCCTGGCTTCGAACTTTATCAAACAGCGCCATGGCAACCCTGACAACAATTGATAACGTCACGCTATTCTGCATGGTACCTGTATATGATTGCTCGTGTGATGACACCACAGTATGTCTGCTTCGTTCATTTATCACTCTCAAGTGTCGAATGTTTTTACTGTATTTGTGTTTTTTTTTATATTTGATCAGTCTTTTAATTGGTGTTAATTGCAATTTATTAGTATTTGTAAAAACTGATAGCCTCATTGACTTTAATGGTATTCAGAAAATCTGTGCCACATGGCCAATATTTTGGCCTTAAAGTTATTTCTCAAAAATGCCACGGCCCATTTTAAATCGTTTGTGTTGTATGAAATAAACCATAATTAGTTATGGTGACAACACCAGTGTTTAGTTTAAAATATTTAACGGTTTTACTTCGATTGACATCAGAAGAAGTGTGACGTCTTTTGCATCACTTTTAAATTCACGACAGGCTCCCGTTTTAGAACAAACTCTATGTGTAATATGCTTTATCAAACTCAAATGTTCGGATTTGTGTATCAAATTCCATTGTCAAACTTTTGAAGAAGAAAATAAAAACAATAAAAAAACTTCGGGCTTTGGAAAAGTTTTCTGATTTTGTTCTACATGCCTTTAGTTTGTATAATATCAAACATCGTCACAGCAAATAGGTATTTCGTCAATTTCGGTAAATGATAGAGCGAGAATATAAATTTATTTGTGAAAATTGCCACTGTGTGAAATTAAGTTCCTACAATTACAGACAGGCAAATTTTCTTTGTCTTGTTTTACTTTTTAGTTGATGATAAAATTGAAAATGGAAATGGGGAATATGTCAAAGAGACAAGAACCCGACCAAATATGTTAAAGGATGGCTTCTTAAAGTCAAGTGGCAAATAAATATGCATATATTAAGGACGTGAACATGCCACTTCTTCATTTACCAAGACCTAATTCTGATTTTTTGAAAAGAACATTTAAATATTCTGGTCTTATTACCTGGAATAATTTACCAAATAATATTAAAGAAATAGATAATTTAGATACATTTATGACCAACTGTTCAAACTATTTTCTAACTGAACAGAATAAAGATGCATGAAACTAATGTATTTCTTTTTCTTCTTCTACTGAATGCATATGTGCTTATTTAACTGTATTATGTATTTTATATTGTATGTATTTTTGTACGTTTTTTATTTGTATTGATAGTTTTTGAAGATTAACATGTAATTGTTAAATGTTTTACCTTCGTTAAATAAAGAATTTTATTATTATTATGTAAACAATCGCCATATTGCTTTGTGACGTATTGGAATTTCCACAACAATATATATATTTTCGAATAACAGCCACTTTAACTCGCTTTGTAACTACGATGTACACCTTATCTACTAATATATATAAATAACGTCACATAATCTGTATATCTGTGTGGACCTAATCTACCATGTACCTATCTGATCATGTGACATGAATATTAATACACAAATTCTTGTTCAAATGTATAATTCCGTAATATTTAAATAAACACAATTTCTTTTATGGTTGTGAAAATATTGAAGTTTCAAATATTAAACTCATGCAACACACATTATTTACATTTACCACAATTGATATTCTTTATAAAACAAAATCGAATAATACTGCATTCTTTTATACTAAATAAAATATCTGATATATAGATTCACTTACGTTTGCATGCAGTTTATTCACATTCGAGAGATATTTTCCTTTTCGTGTTTCAACACATCATCTCATTGTCAACTCATTGTCAACATTGATGTAAACAATCGCCATATTGCTTTGTGACGTATTGGAATTTCCACAATAATATATATATATATTTCGATTCACAGCCACTTTAACTTGCTTTGTAACTAGGATGTACACCTTATCTGCCAATATATTTAAATGACGTCACATAATCTGTATATCTGTGTGCACCTTATCTACTATCGTGCCTATCTTATCACGTGACATGAATATTAATACACAAATTCTTGTTCAGATGTTAGATTCCATAGTATTTAAATAAACACAATTTCTTTTATGGTTGTGAAAATATTGAAATTTCAAATATTAAATTCATGCAACACACATTATTTATATTTACCACAATTGATATTCTTTATAAAACAAAATCGAATAATACTGCATTCTTTTATACTAAATAAAATATCTGATATATAGATTCACTTACGTTTGCATGCATTTTATTCACATTCGAGAGATATTTTCCTTTTCGTGTTTCAACACATCATCTCATTGTCAACATTGATGTAAACAATCGCCATATTGCTTTGTGACGTATTGGAATTTCCACAATAATATATATACATGATATATATATTTCGATTCACAACCACTTTAACTCGCTTTGTAACTACGATGTACACCTTATCTACCAATATATTTAAATGACGTCACATAATCTGTATATCTGTGTGCATCTTATCTACTATATGTATGATAACTTTTTAATTTACAGTAATTTTTGGGCCGAATAAGGGCCTTATTGCTCCTACTCCTTTGATTGGTTAAGTTCCAATGATGGTTATTTTCTTGTATGCAATCAAATGTTATGTTAAATTTTTTCTATAGTACTGGACAGGATAAAACTTTACTCATGCCAAGTATATCTTTATTTGTAACAAAGATAAATTCTGCACATTTTTTCTAAAAGTGCAAATTTAACAAAGACTATGGGCGAGTTGTTGTCGCTTTGACACATTCCCCATTTCCTTTTTCAATTTTAATAGGGAAAAATCAATGGTGGTATTACACCTAGAGCAAATCTGACATGTGTGGGTAATCTTCTTTCTATGAAACTACTGAGACACATTTAACCATACTTGACCATAATAATTAATATGTTTTTTCTTTAAAAAATGTATCAGATGACCCCACCTTCCAACCCTCATGGCCCACATGAATAAAAATGGAACATAGGGGTAAAATGCAGATTTTTGTATATATCTCTGAAACTAAACTATTTGGAGCAAATCAGACAGGGGGCAGTTGATGGTTTTCTCAGAGCATGGGTCCTGTGTAATTTCGAGGAGAAGATTTTTTAAAAGTTAACGGACATTTAATATGGACGACAGACAACAAGTGCTGCCCATTGGACCAAGATCGTTTTTAACCCTTAAAGTACACCACTTACCATTTTGTGTACAACATCCCAGGAAATTAATAATATTTTCATGGCATCCTATTAATTTCATCACTTCCATTTCTTGCATTAAATCTGTCAATTCTCTATCGGTTGCATCCTCTAAAATATTTAAATAATATTGACAATTATTAATGGATAAAACCATTGGTCACATTCAAAGAATACTGTGGATTCATTCATTTTCATGGATTGCTTAAAACTTGCATAATCGTGGATATTTGATTTTGTAATTTTTCCAATCTCTGTATTCAAAGCCTATTCAAAATATGTTATTCAATGAACATTTGAATTCAATGTTCACCTGTACCCACGAAAATTGGTATCAAACTAATGTTAATGAATCAAAAGTAATTTGTCCCAACCCAGGACTTTATGTCCCCATTCAAAAACATTGATCAGGAACCCTCCCCTTGCAGTGGCATAGCTTGCATGTATGCTCAGATGCTCAAGCATCCACATCATTTTGACAAAACAAAAATAAAAAAACAGCAGTTTAACTCGGAAGTATCAAAATGTAACAAGGCTGAGGATATGAGGATAACATCCAGTCATTTTCGAAGCAGTATGCCTGGTCTTTCATTTAGGATAATTTAGTTTGATACATGAATCGCAGAATAGTGTTTCAAGTTAACTTTTCTTCGTATAAATAGTCTATGTCATCAGCTAAGGCAAGCGGAGAGGACTGATACGCAGACCCGTGGACATGTTTCATCTGAAATTGAACCTAGTGGAGGGATGGCTTCTCATTTGACTATAGTAACTAACAACTAAAACACCATATCCTGATATCGTTTCTTGTGACATTGTAAACGACGTGATAAAACAAATCAATTTGTAATAGATCGTGATAAGTCCTAGGCTTATGAATTCCCGTTTCTATTTAGGTTCAAATACTAATTTTATTTTTATTCAGTAAAGAACAAAGATCCAATATTCCTTTTTCTTTTTCTTTTTTATTTTTAATATCTAAAAAGAAATAAAAGCTTTACAGCAAATGAAATGGGATTTCCATTACAATTTATATTTCAAAGGGACATTACTAGTTAAAAATATTTGATTACGAATTATTTTCAAAATTGTCAAAGACATTGCTTATGATATGAGTTTCACTTAATCTGACATGAATTGTACACATGAGAGTGCTAACAATACCGGACGATCGGACGCCCGGTATTTTTATGTCTCCTGCATGCGTTTAGCTCAGTAATAAAAAATCAAAGGTTGTAGACTCAAATTCCTGGAAAGAGAAGTCACTTCAGTTCCTATACTCAGAAGTTCGTAAATTATACAGAAGTGCCGCTGTAATGGAGTCCGTTTAAACGGTTTTTGATATGTCAAATAGAAGATTGGGGGGGAAACTTTACATCAAATATTTATGAATTGAATGATGGTAGTTTCAAGAAAACAATAAAATTTGGTTAAAAATATAAATATATGAATTGGTGGGTATTTTGAATTTAAACAAAAATCTAACTAGTGTCGGATTCTGGGGGAGTACATGTGCTTAAATAAAAAATATTTTCTGCACAAAAAGGTCCAAAACATTTTTCGGCTCGCTCGACTCGGCAAAACATCCACATCATTTCAACCCTGGCTACGCCACTGCCTTGGATCCCCAATAGAACAAGCAGAGCTTGCATTGCTCACAAGTTTGTTTTTTTGCTTAAATCTTTCATCAATGACTGTTTTTGCTTTTCAATTTATATTTAATAATAAGAGGCTTACAAATGCCAATACAATGTTCATTGTATCTGTCATATTTTCATTAAAAGCAAATAAATGCATTTTACCCATTTGTTCCATTTTAACCATAGTGTCTTTGTTTCTTGAAGTACAAGGAAATAAAATACAAATTTATACTAAATTCATTTGCGAAGATTTATATAGTTAAAAAAAAAATAAAACAACTTGTGTAATTTTCCTTAAAGGTCAATAACTCCGTAACGGGTCAATTGACAATTTTTGTCATAAAAAACATTTTTGAAGATGTTACTTTGCTGAACATTTTTTGCTGTTTACAGTTTATCTTTATCTTTAATTAATTTCATACAAAAACTAAAAAAAAATCCTTAAAATAACCAATTTAGTGGCAGGAACCCAACAATGGCAGCCCTGTTTGTCGATGGATCAAAACTTCGGATACAATTTATAAGCAAGATACCAGATAATTAAGGAAATTTTTTTTTGTTAAAGTTTGAAATCTTTGGCCCAGTAGTTTCAGAGAAGGTTTTTTGAAATAGTTAACAACAGATGATGATGGACGCCAAGTCATTAGTGATAACATAAGCTCAAATGGTTATAGCTAACAAGACTGGTCCCCAGTACATGAATAGCCCATCCACACTATCATTTTCTATGTTCAGTGGACCTTGAAAATGGGGGAAAATTTCTAGTTTGGCATAAAAATTACAAAGATTATAAAATAGAAAACATGAGCCCTAAGTTTCAAGTTGATTGGACTTCAACTTCATCAAAAACTACCTCTACCAAAAACTTTAACCAATCCTTTAACCTGAAGCGGGACAGACAGACGGAAGGACAAACGGATGGAAGAACGAACCAATGGATGGACAGATGAACAAATGGACAGACAAAAGAACGAATGAATGGACGCACAGAACAGAAAACATAATGCACCAAAATGGGGCATAATAAATGGGACATTAAAATGGGTTTTAATCGATCCTACAAACTATCCATGTTTATGTAATAAGGAGTACTGTCTTTTGGTATGTATAACGAACACATTTACATTTATACCCTGTGTGTTATACATGACTACAAATATTTTCTTAGTTTTTTTTCAGGTCCAAAATTGGACCAAGAAATTTCCAATTGAAGTGAAAAGTAAGGATTTTTTTTGCTCAAACCTTGATTGTTTTTTATGTGTTATAATATTAATATTCTTGATTTGTCATGTTTTATTCAAATAAAATACATTTTATATCTTTGTTGTTACGTTTTTCGTGTAAATTTGTCAATATGTTTTACAATCCGGAAATTTGCCAATTGTCTTAATATTGAAGACACAATAAAGCTTTTGTTATTGGTTAAATCAGCCTAGAGTTGTGTTCCTTGTTGTCATAACTTATTGTTTTGTATGTGAAGAGTTGAAGAAAAGTGTATGAAAATTGAATAAACAACACTCATTTTGAAAAGATAAACCATATAATATATCAGGTGATCACAAGTCATGTTGGTCAGTCATGTGACATAATATTGTAAAGTGATGATTTATTCTATGAGAAGTTTATTTTTATAAATACGTTTTTACTTTGTAACTTTTCAACTTTTAAACAACTGTTTAAAACCTTTCAAGAAATTATGATTGAAAACATGATTATCACATAATTGTAACCTGAACAAATTTAATTAGGAACAAGGTCAACCTGTCACTGATTTGTTTTGACATTCATTAGACCTGGGGTTGAAGTCATAAAACTTTGCTCAGTGCTCGGAGCACAAAAATCTTGCTCAAAACATAAAATCCAGCATTTTGATTGGTTTTTATTTGTTTAAGTACAAAAAACTGACTCAAATATTTATTACTTTAAGGCCTGTTGATTGAGGTGGGATAATCCAGATTAACAGCTAGAATCATCAAACAAAAAATAAAAGTATTGAGATTTTAACAATTCATTACAGCACTAATGACATTAATTGATTTGTAATTATTTTATTGTTTGAATCAGAACATTAATTGGATATTTATAATCTTGTCCTTTATACTCAAACAATTCATCCTTTTAACTGTGATTTTCAAAAAATTATCAAAGTTCAAAGCCCATAATTATAGCAAAAATGAGCCAAGCGGAACAAAACTGAAACTTAACAATTCCTAGTTGTGGAATTAGGGAATGACAGAATGATGGAATGACGGAATGACCGAATTACGGACATGGATAAAACTATATGGCACCGACATCTTTGTTGTGGGCCATATTCGTTGCAGGGCCATAACAATGCAAATTTTTCAATAAAGATAAAAAAGATGGAAAAAATTCAATTCTTATTTCCCAAAATTTTATGCTTGTCTAATAAAAAAAGAAAACCTAAGCATAAATCCAGTTTTCATTAATACTATTTGATTTTTGATCTAAAATATATAAGTAGATTTTACCCTTCAACATCTTGACTGCTATGGCAGTTGTTGGAGCTTTATTTAAACCAACAGTTTCTGCTTTAAAAACTTTACCAAATGCTCCTTCCCCAAGAGGTTCACCAAGTGATAACCTATAACAATAAATAAATTATTTCATCTCATATTCATTTAGATATTGAGATACTGATTGATGTAACCATATATATATAACTAAATAAAATTCTAATAGTTGTACACATTTTCTTAGATATAAGAAGATATGGTATGAGTGCCAATGAGACAACTCTCCATCCAAATGACAATTTATAAAAGTAAACCATTATATGTCAATGTACGGCCTTAACACAGAGCCTTGGCTCACACTGAACAACAAGCTATAAAGGGCCCCAAAATTACTAGAGTAAAACCATTCAAACGGGAAAACCAACGTTCTAATCTATATAAAACCAGAGGCTCTAAAGAGCCTGTGTCGCTCACTTTTGTCTATGTGAATATTCAAGGACATGACAAAATTGTGTTTTGGTGATAACTAAGATTTATGAAAAATGGTTAAATATTGACTATAAAGGGCAATAACTCCTAAAGGGGTCAACTGACCATTTCGGTTATGTTGACTTATTTGTAAAACTTACTTTGCTGAACATTATTGCTGTTTAGTTTATCTCTATCTATTATAATCATGATAATATTCAAGATAATAACCAAAAACAGCAAAATTCAGGGGTAGCAACCCAACAAAAGGTTGTCCGATTCATCTAAAATTTTTAGGGCAGATAGATCTTGACCTGATAAACAATTTCACTCTATGTCAGATTTGTTCTAAATGCTTTGGTTTTTGAGTTATAAGCCAAAAGCTGCATTTTACCCCTATGTTCTATATTTAGCCCTGGTGGCCATCTTGGTTGGTTGGCCGGGTCACTGGACACAATTTTTAAACTAGATACCCTAATAATGTTTTGGCCATGTTTGGTTAAATTTGGCCCAGTAGTTTCAGAGGAGAAGATTTTTATAAAAGTTAACGACGATGGATGACGGACGCCAAGTGATGAGAAAAGCTCACTTGGACCTTCGGGCCAGGTGAGCTAAAAACAAGAAACGAGAAACACATATAAATTATATAAACAAACTACAACTACTGTACATCAGATTCCTGACTTAGGACAGGTGCAAACATTTGCAGTGATGGATTAAATGTTTTAATGGGTTAAACCCTTTATTACTAATGATTTACAATTTTCAGTGTTTTTGAACAATTTTGTACCGAGACACATGTTTTTTTTTATCTAGGTAATGTCAGTCAGGGGTACTACTTGTACAAGTGTATTTTATTTACTTGAAGAAGTAAAAAAAAATATACACATATAAGTAAATTTGTAGGATACTTATACAAATGAATTTTATTTACTTGTATAGGTAAAAATAAAATTGGCTTAGTTATGTCCCTTAGACATTAAGAATTTTTTACTTGTATAAGTAAAAAAATCATCCTTTCTTCTTTTCTTGAATTCTTAAGATTTCTTTGCTCTAATAGAATTTTAAATTGTGTACCCATTGCAGATGTCTTTACTAATCATTTAAGTGTAATTTCATGGACAATGAAAGTCCCATTTGTCTGTTATCTTCTTAACACTGCTCATTTACAAGCCCCAAAGGAGCAATTTTTGAATGCCTTGCGCAAATATACAAGATCTTTGCTCAATCAGTTTCTTTGATGAATTAATGAGATGAAACATTGAACTTTAATGAAAAAAATTTGAGCAAACCTGGGAAAAATCATTAAAGGCATGATTTTACATCTCAAAACTTGAGGATTTTTGTGGGATTGTAAGAAAAATTTACTTATACAAGTAAATTTTTCAGAAAATTAAGGGGAGGTTATTCAAACATTATTTATTTACTTATATGTGTATATTTTTTTTCACTTCTTCAAGTAAATAAAATACACTTGTACAAGTAGTACCCCTGACTGAATGTGAGAATGTTATATTTGCTCTTTTAAAAAATTACCAGAAAATCAAGTTTCTCACATTGTATTGCATGATCAGACCTCTACAATAACATTTTTTTCAACTTGTTTAGGAGGACTTTGCATTATAAGTTGATTCAAGGAACAAAAGAAATTTAAAACAATAGAACAGAAGTTAGTTTTATATCTTTTGAAATATTTTTCAAAAATTATGAGTCAAGAAAAACTGAAACTAGTCATGTCACAGAACTTAGGATCTACTTTTTAACAATGCCAAGTCAAATCAGACTTGCATATGAGGCACCGTCTGATAGGCATGTCAATGTAAATTCATTGGATTTGTATCTTGTTTTTATTTTAAAGTCGAATTTTTTGTCAGCTTTTTCCAGTTTTATCCATTTCATACAGTAAGTACAGAGTGAGTCATGGATGATATTACGACACTCATTCCAATTTATAATTGACTGGGGAAGATAATTAGGTCCTTTACTGAGGAATTATTTTAACTCTCCGTCTTGAAATATGTTAAGATCTCCTGTTATAACATGGGAAATTGGTCCATAAATGTATTTGGAATTACTGCAATTACATGAAGTAGGTGTATTTTCACTGATATTAAAATCTTTACACAATTGGCTATAATTTAACACAAATTTCCATGTAGATTTCTTGTAAATATAACAAATAAGAGGGAGCTCAGTATTATCAAAATATCCAGGAATTTGTTCTTTAACAGAATGGTTGTTAAAAATACCAGCAATATTTACAAAATCAAAACCTTTATTGACATACTTTATTTTAATAAAATGTTTTTTATGATCTTCAGGACGATCAATTTTAGGAAACAGTTTAGAATAACAATATGCCATTATAATTTGAACAATTTCGTACTTAGGACTGCTATATGAAATTGTGTTGCAATCCTCTAAAATTTTATTTAACTTATTAATCGGTAATGAACAGAGCTTTGTTAACAGATAATGTCTGCTGTTGTTTTTTGAAATAGAAATTAGGTCCGAAATATTGGTGTGATTGGTCCGAAATTTTCTTTGATTGTGATTTTTTCTACGACCATGAGAATGTTTTTTTTTCGAACAGTTTTAGAAACAATATCCAAAATGTTAACAGTATCGGTTCTTGATATTTTTTAATCTAATTTAATTCAATTATTTTTCGTGATTGTACAAACTTTGAATGAGATTCACCAGGCTGCTTATTTACTTCTTCCAAAGGTTGAACTGCTAAATATTTGATAAGATGACTGTGCTTCTTAAGGTGTTGATAAATGATACTTTTGAATTTATTGGGTTATTTTCTTGAGTGGGTTTAGATAAATATCGACCAGTTTAACCTACGTACTGAACACCGCATCCTGGTTTGTTTCATGTGTGTAAATAAATAAGACTGTTTGTTTTTCAAGTTATATCAGTTTCAAATTTTAAAGAAAATGAGCGACCATTAAGTGTGGACCTTACCGTATTGTTGGTGGAAAGACAGGGACATGTTACTCATTTTTTGGCATGACACTTATCGATAGAAGGGTAACCACGATTTTTATTTTTAAAAATGTTAGCGATGGTAGTATTTTTAGATAGGCGATTTTGAAGATTGAGACGTGTAATTACCCTTTGAACGAGTTAAGTATTTAATATTTTTCCATTTCTAAGCTTCCTATTTGTTTTTTGTTTGTGAATTATATTAGAAAGGAGCAAAGACTGGTGTCCAGAATATGAACCAGCATACAATGAATTAAGTTATGAAAAAATGATAAATCTGTTCAGCTAAAGATGTCAAACGCTATCTGTATTAATTACCCAAAAAAGATAGGGTATATCAGGGTAGCGACTGACGTCTGACTAAATATTCTCGCTCGGACACACACTCCATAATCTAGTATATTATAAGAGCATATAAACCTGTTAAATTAAATTAATATTGATATAGCTTTTACTTGTCTGACCTTTTTATCCTCCAGTACAAGACAATCAGACAAGTGTTATTGTTGAGCCCTAATGATTCCAGTATATATATGAGAAAATGTTAAACCTTGGAAAAAAAGAGTTTTTGGAAAACTTCTTGTTATATTTCATACTACAGTGGTTACAATATCTATTGAATTCATCTGAAAATTGATACAACCAATCAAATATCAGGTCATTATACAGCTTTTAACCAAAGAAACAATCTGGATGTCAGAAACAGTGAGCAATGCTATTTGTGGGTCGACAGATATAAGTTAAAATGTTGTCATGAGTCAATATATATGTCTTTACAGTATGATAACTTTCATGGAATGGTCAATGTTATGCTTTAACTTACTGTTCCCGTCTAAATTCCCAGTGTTTGTCCAGAGGGAGATCATACTCTGACATCATGGTCAAATCAGATGACAAGCGTCTTCTTGGACCAGGTTCAATTCTGATTGTGGGTAAAACAAATGGTTGTGTACCATCATAAGATTTGTATGGATGGTAATTCTCATTCTGGAATTGATGCAAAACATTCTGATATGAAATTAAAATGTATACCTGTTTCAAATTTGTGTGCAAATCCATGTCATTTTTTTAATTATCATGATTTTGTAATAGAAATAAACATCATAAAAGTTTGAAGAGCACACAGACTATCGCTAATAATAAATGAAGCAAGTCCAGATGCAAAGCTGTTATAAATATTCAAATCTAAAATTGACAAAAACTTCCTTAAAACTAAATTAGATTCTGTCTAGATTGAATATCTCTATTTTCATAATCTAAACATTACTGATGAACATTTAATGAATCTCAATAATCTTCCTTTCTTAAGACTTACTTTGTAACTTTTACACCATATAAAGACAACTTCCTCATAAAACTTCATTTCCTAATTATAACCGAATAAGTCAAACATATTCTTTTTTGTGCACTTGTATTTGAACTTATCAGTTGAATATTGAAACTAGCCTGTGTCATGACAATTACTCTCTTGACATTTCTATATTTGCTGGACTGAACCCTCTTGTAACGTCTATAACATATAAATATCAGGAGTAACAGGAAGAGAACAACTACTGATGCGACACCACCGATAATGTAGATTACTATTTGCTCTTTATCGTTTGTTCCTCCTGACCTAATGTCTACTGCTTCTGCTTGTTCATCTGCAATTAAAGTATTTGTAATTAAAAAGTTTTCAAAAGATGAAATAATATGTTTGAAAGGAAATGGTAAATATGTGTCAGCTCAATAGCTGGCTTATCTACAATATTTATAACCAATTCAATCCTTTTTTCCTCCTCATCAAACTTTTAATTGTTAAAAGTCTTTATTTTAGGAATAATTGTAATATTTTTTTCTGTCTATGAAGGAATAATATCATTAAAAAAAATGTGGTGCACACTGAATAACCCACTACATAAGTTACTCTAAAGTGTGTATCAAATTCAACATTTTTAACGATGAACGCCATGATTATTTTTGGTGTTAAAACTGCTTATTCTCCTTTTTTGTAAGTGTTCTATACTTTAAGCACCTGCATAGCCATTTTTACTTGATAGAAATATAAGATAAGGGGGTTTCAAATATTTATTTATTACATATATAAAGTTAAGATAAAGTGATCAGCCATCATATATAGTTGGTAAAAAGTATCTCTGCTTAAGCTACATAATGTCAACTTTGGTAACACTATTGAGCAGTGGCTTTCTGGTAGGTAGCTGTCTCAATATGTTTAATAAAGTCATTAGGGTCACCATAGTCAGCTTGGCAAGAAGTGTAGTAAGCATGATCTTGACCCAATGGCACTGGACTTGTACAATTTAAAATCAGATCTCCAGGCAGAGAAAATATGGCTAGATAATTGGTTGTTTTTAATTTGCTGCTAGGGTATTTGGTAATAACAGAGACATACATGTATAATACATTATATGTCTATGGGATAACATAGTTTGCATTTCATCAAATTATAAAAATTTAGAATTTTCAAAGACAAACATACTTATACTTAGGTATTCCATTGGTTTAGATAGAAAACAAGCCATAAATATCATATTTGATTTCATTAAGACATTTGTCTTTGAGGTTCAGTACTATAACTGTTCAATGTTTTCAACAGCATCAAATTAAAGTCTTTTTTTTTACATCTTAATCCATTGTCAGTATTTCACTTTTAATCATCCAGACGTGTGTCTTAAACTAGCTAGTTGATGACCAGGTAATTGCCAATAATTTGTTATTGCTGTATATATAGTCTAATAATAAACACCTTCATTGATTACTCGAAGCTATTTACCTTACGACACAAAAACAAGAAAAAGAAATGGTGACCTTCTGTTTTTACAGACTTTTCCGATATCAATTTCGAGTTTCTCAAGAGTTTTACCCTGTCAGTTTTAATTCTGTAAACAAAAATGTTTACTGAAACTTTTTCGATGTTGACATTTTCAAAAGTTGTAGATTTCAAATTTTAATGGGAGGGATGGAAGAGGGTCTGAAAAACAAGAGATTTCGACTCCCATCGGAAGAATCACATGTATGACATACAAAATTTAATTATTACACAATACAAACTAGACTAAGTGAAATCCCTGGCCACACTTCACTCTGAAACTGTTTTATAGCAAAGTCAATGTTGGATTTCTTTGACAGACACAAATGATGCCCCTGCAGATGCAAAGTCTTATTTAAAAATAACTGTCTAACACTTTACCTTAAATATGACAAAGGTAAATTATATTATCACCCAAAAGAGCAAATATAAATAAGAATCAAAATCCTGACCCCATGCACAAAAAATGGAAAAACCACCAACTAAGTGAACACTTCCTAGCATAAAACTGTAGGACAATTATCTGTATGCGAGCTCCCCTTATGCAAGTAACTACTACAAAAAATGATTAAGAGCAAATATTAAACAAAATCAAAACCCTGACCACATGCACACCTTCAATACATGTACAAAGACTACAAACAGACATCAGAGTGAAAACTTCCTAGAATTCAAACTGTAGGAGGAGTTAAGTGGAATAACTGTAAACCCATAATGGGAATGACATACAGAGAGACACTGACAGGGGTAAAATAATATGACGTTTCAGTTGTGGCGGCATTAAAAGAATTAATTTTTTAAGAAAAAACTGTACATTTCCAATTTTCATGATGCCAAACCTCCTATTTTTATGACAGTCTATAAAAAATTTATTGATAATGATGTAATCGAAAATTGATAATTAAATTCTCCAAACGATTAAATCATTTTTATGTGAATATTTTGCTCTAAGACGTATTATTTCTTGGTGAAAAACAAACATTTCTCATTCTTATCTAAGCCTTTACCTAAAACTGTTAGCCAGGCAGTCTGGTAATATCTACCAAGTGGAATAGAAATCAAGCAACCATACCATCCAGCATTATCTTTTGTTACATTCTTTATTGTCAGTATTTCTGGGTGACTTAAATTCACCATGGATTGCTAAAATATCAAATAAAATAGCATTAGAGGATGAGTATATAAAACATTGAAAAGCAAAATTTTCAAAAAAGTGAACTAAGACAATAAATTATAAAAAAAGTGAAAAAAGAAGAAAATATTTCAATAAACTAGACAATTAGAATCACATTATTTTCTTAAGTCACTTGAGATTTGTCATGCAGTCAGTTTTTTAAATATACACATGTATATATACTATTGTATAACACTTTTTAACAGCAAGATAAACTTATCAACAGACAATAAGAAATTAAATTTAAAGAAACATTCACATCAAGATCATTCAGACACACCATATCTGTAAACATTTCATGACTCAGTGAGACATTTTTCAAGCGACATACATTTTGGTGTGAAAATCCCAATGCAACCTTCTACTTGAGGTATTAATAAGTTGAAGTTATGAAATAACTGTTTCACAAATGATATCGGATATGTTCCTTATGTTGTTACTACAATCCCCTTCCCTTTCATGAATGTGACCTACCAAATTAGACTATTTACCGGACTTGTTATTACATAAGCAACATGACGGGTGCCACATGTGGAGCAGAATCTGCTTACCATTCCGGAGCACCTGAGATGACCCCCAATTTTTGATGGGATTCGTGTTGCTTATTCTTTATTTTCCCATGTTGTGTCATGTGTTCTATTGTTTGTCTTTTTTATTTTTAGCCAGGTGCATGTTGTCAATTTATTTTAGTTGATTTATAAGTTTGACTGTTCCTCTGGTATCTTTCGTCACTCTTTTTTTGAAGTCTAGATTGACTATATAGATAAAGATAGAAAAATACTGGTCTTGGCCCGTAATTCCTAAACAGTTTGGACCATCACCACCAAAAAAAAATCTGAATCTTCCTTTTGTGGTTTTAATATAACTAAAAAGTGTGTGAAGATTTATGGAATAATCATAAATAGTTTCTGATATACGGCACAACATGTATTTTTAATAAACATGATCACTCTAAAATAAAGATAAAGAATCATCACAAAAAAGTAAACAGATCTTCAGATTAATATAACTTACCACTGAACCATGAAAATGAGGTCAAGTTCAGATGACACCTGCCAGTTGGACATGTACACCTTACAGTCCTTCCATACACCGAATATACTAGCCATATTGCTTGTAGTATCTGATATATGGACTTGACCACCAAAACTTAACCTTGTTCACTGATCCATGAAATGAGGTCGAGGTCAAGTGAAAACTGTCTGACAGACATGAGGACCTTTCAAGGTACGCACATATCAAATATAGTTATCCTATTACTTATAATAAGAGAGAATTCAACATTACAAAAAATCTGAACTTTTTTTTCAAGTGGTCACTGAACCATGAAAATGAGGTCAAGGACATTGGACATGTGACTGACAGAAACTTCGTAACATGAGGCATCTATATACAAAGTATGAAGCATCCAGGTCTTCCACCTTCTAAAATATAAAGCTTTTAAGAAGTTAGCTAACACCGCCGCCGCCGCCGTAGCCGCCGCTGCCGTAGCCGCCCCCGCCGCCGGATCACTATCCCTATGTCGAGCTTTCTGCAACAAAAGTTGCAAGCTCGACAATTAGCATCCACAGATTTTATCAAAACATTATATGATTAGGCGTTGTTAATTAAAGTCTATTTTTGCTAATGAGAGTAATATTAACATGTCGGGATAAATTGAGTTATTTTGTGTTTTAGTATAAATATCGTTGCAAAATTTTGGAAGAGCAGTCACCCTTCGGAAACCCAAACTTGCACTGCTAAAGTCTATTATACTGGACCTGTAGGACTGACGATCAGTCTTCCAGTTGACTTTGTAGTGTTTGGACAAAAATGTATTTTTTGACTCCCCTTTTATTTTTGAGAATATTTTAAGATAGCAGTCAGTGTTCTGGAAGCGTAACCTCACACTACTCGTCATGCTCATGTCATTATACTAGACCTAAAAGATTGTTTTACCAGTCTACTAGTTGACTGTGCAGTGTTGAGACAAAATTTATCTCTGAATCATAATTTAATTTTAGAAAATACTTTTAAGACTTTTATATTTTGATTTTGAGATTAAGTTCATTTTATGATTTAGTAAATTTGGCATTTATTTTATATTTTACATTGTAAGGAGAAAATAGTTTTACTTTGGATTTTTTATTTTGAATTGATACTATGTACTTTAATTGGATTATTATTATTATTTGGAATTGTTTAATAATTAATTTATTATCATCATACGTCTAAATTATTATAGTAATTAAAGTATGAAAACCTAGTGATTTTTAGCCTTATGTTACAGTTCTATGTAATATAGGCATTTTCTAGTAATATTACTGTTTTATGTAATATGGAGACTATATTACACATTTCAGTAATATAACAATATTACAGGTTTTAGTAATATAAGAATTATATTACTATTTTTTGTAATATTACTTTTACTTGTAATATTATATAAAAAAGTAATATTACAGTTTTCAGTAATTGCCTGGACTGTGATAACAGCAAAATAAAATTTCATGTAGACAAGAAAAGATACCAAAGAAGACATCATAAGTCTTAGCTTGTGTCTCATTCCCTTTGATGATTACAAATAAAATATGTTTATATTAAGGGGGCTCTCCAGTATAAATCTTTTTTTTCTTTCTAATATATGATTTCTTTATATTTTTCTATAAACATGATAAATGAACTTTATTATATACTTAATAGAACAAGAGGCTCTCAAGAGCCTGAATCGCTCACCTGGTAAATAATGCCTTATTGAACATATTGAACCATGCCAGGCAAACATGTACAGCTAACAATTCTTCAATATTAGAAATACAAGTTCTACCATGTTTACACGTTTCCTTCTAATATAATATGCATACAAGAAGAGCGGCAGGACGTTATTTTTATTATATTATAGTTACAATAAAAGAATTTTAACAATAAAATTGTTATTGTTACATTATTAAATTGTTATTCTTTCGAATTTCTTCATTCATGATTTGAATTTATTCCACTGCTGAGAAGGGGCAAGGGGCTCCAATAACAGCAAAACAGTTAAATGATTTCATTAATAACAGTTAGGCATGGACCATTTAACTTGTAGGGGGACATGGGTTTTTTTCTGGTCAGAATATTTTCTATTTTTTGTAAGTAGCACAACAAATTATTTTTTTTGAAAATTTCAGGACAGGTAGACCTTGACCTAATAAATATTTTAACTTCTAGTCTTATTTGCTCTAAATGCTGGAGTTTTTTAGATATAAGCCAAAAACTGCATTTTACCCTGTGTTCTATTTTTAGCCATGACGGCCATGTTTTTAGACAAAATAGAAAATAAAACACAAACTTTATTTTATACACCCTACTGATCATTCAGTTGAAGTTTGGTTGAATTTGGTTGAGTAGTTTTAGAGGAGAAGATTTTTTAAAGTTAGCAAATATGATGAACAAATTGTGAAAAAATTGTCATTAAAGGACAATAACCCCTTAAGCATGTTAAGGGGTCAATTGACAATTTTGGTCATATTTAACTTATTTGTAGATCTTACTTTGCTGATCATTTTTGCTGTTTACCTTTATCTATAATGATATTCAAGATAATGACCAAAAACTGCAAAATTTCCTTAAAATTACCAATTAAGTGGCAGCAACCCAAAAATGGTTTGTTTGATTCGTCTGAAAATTTCAGGGCTGATAGATCTTGACCTAATGAACATTTTTACTCCATGTCAGATTTGCTCTAAATGCTTTCGTTTTTGAGATATAAGCCAAAAACTGCATTTGACCCCTATGTTCTATTTAAAGTAAGGGCGGCCATGTTTTTTGACGGATCAAAAATCGAAGCACACATTTTGTGCAGGATAATCTAAGGAACTATCATGCTAAGTTTCATCCAAATCCATTCAGTAGTTTCAGAGGAAAAGATGTTTGAAAAATTGTTAACGACGACAGACGACGACGACGGACGCCAAGTGATGAGAAAAGCTCACATGGCCTTTTAGGCCAGGTGAGCTAAAAATGAAATAAAAAAATTGAGTCACCATTCATTTACGCTAACAATCTGCCTCTGAAAGAAGCATAATTTTTTGTTAATGTCCTTATTTACTGTTGAACTAATAGGAGAAAAAGAAGTAATATCGAAATAAAAAAAGAACTAAATTACAGAAATCGCTTAAATTTTACAAGTATTTAGTTCATGTACAGCTTTTTGAAAACAATAATAAAAAATATAGGTCATCGATGATTTAAAAAAGATATTTCAACTCTAATGCCAAAAAAATGTATTTTTGCATCAAAGGGAGATAATTTGGAGCTTTTTCAATGCTATAAACATATTAAAAGTCACCTGGGGGCAAACTAAATTGATTTTTTTAGTTGATTTTTGTACCATATCATAAAGCAATAACTAATAGTGTGATGAATAAAATTTGTAATGAAAAAATTCGTAAGGGTTCCTACTTTTGCTGTAAATCGCAGGCTGAACAAAAAAAAGGAAAACAAGAGGCTGTCACAACGACAACAAACCGGATTTATTAACATTTATTTGTGTCCTAGCAATATCACAAGAACCATTACTGATGAATGGTGAAAGGGAAAATCGTCAATATTGAACATGTTGAACTTGACCTCTATTTTGTCATCAGTAACAACATATAAAAATTTCAAAAGCTTTGGTTGAATGGTTCATGAGAAAATGCACGGACATGACTGGAAACACCATTTTTCAATCTTTCAAGAACCATAACTCCTGAACGGTAAAATTCAAAATCGTCATTTTGAACTTGACCTCCATTTTGTCATCAGTAACAACATATTAAAATTTGGGAAGCTTTGGTAGAACAGTTCATGTGTAAATACACGGACACGACTGGAAACTCCATTTTTCAGTCTTTCAAGAACCATAACTCCTGAACAGTAAAAGTCAAAATCGTCATTATTGAACTTGACCTCCATTTTGTCATCAGTAACAACATATCAAAATTTGGGAAGCTTTGGTAGAACAGTTCATGCGTAAATGCACGGACACGACTGGAAAAACCATTTTTCAATCTTTCAAGAACCATAACTCCTGAACGGTAAAAGTCAAAATCGCCATTATTGAACTTGACCTCCATTTAGTTGTCGGTAACAACATATTAAAATTAGAAAAGCTTAGATTGAATGGTTCATGAGTAAATGCAATAAAGTGAATGGAAACGCCATTTTACGATCTTTCAAGAACCATAACTCCTGAACGGTAAAAGTCAAAATCGTCATTATTGAACATGTTGAACTTGACCTCTATTTTGTCATCAGTAACAACATATAAAAATTTCAAAAGCTTTGGTTGAATGGTTCATGAGAAAATGCACGGACATGACTGGAAACACCATTTTTCAATCTTTCAAGAACTATAACTCCTGAACGGTAAAAGTCAAAATCGTCATTTTGAACTTGACCTCCATTTTGTCATCAGTAACAACATATTAAAATTTGGAAGCTTTGGTAGAACAGTTCATGTGTAAATACACGGACACGACTGGAAACTCCATTTTTCAGTCTTTCAAGAACCATAACTTGAACGGTAAAAGTCAAAATCGTCATTATTGAACTTGACCTCCATTTTGTCATCAGTAACAACATATTAAAATTTGGGAAGCTTTGGTAGAACAGTTCATAGGCGAGTGATATGAGAGCCAAATTTACATTTTTAATGCACCTACCTAACACACGGCTAAATTATATATCACTGGAAAGCTAAGAATGTGTACTTTCTAAATATCACGGTCGTCAAAAGAAATTATGGTGCATTTTTTTTTAAATCGAGGTCAAAGGTCATGGGTGCAATTTCAATTCACGATTACTTCCAGTAGAAAAATTGAGTCAAAACAAATGCAAAAACGAAACATTTTTATAGGAATACTGTATTATTGTTGGGAAAATATATTTCAATCACAGTATTAATTAATTTTGGTTGATTTTAATGGTAACGCATGTTACGTAATGTTTTTTCTCAGAGTCTTTGAAAATCAACCATTAAGTCACACAAATGTATCTGTAGTCGCCCTTGCATTATCTAAATCTTATAATACCTCCAGATCATTTGATGCACGTATTTACAAACATAACTGCAAATTTGATATAAATAATTCGAAACAAAATATTTGAAGCATGGGGAAAATATAACATATGACGTATTTTTAATTGTTCAGAAAAGTCCCATGATGAGCTGTACATTAAAATTGAGGAAGCGTATGGTCTCCTGTTAGTTTGAAAGCCTGCCAACCGCTTCAAGATCAGACAACCATAGGCAGATTTTTATATTATTGTAGTGCAATATGTTGAGTCTGGATCATACCGCAATTTCATTTACGTCACTAAATCAGATATGATAAGAGTACTAACTAACATTACTAAAATGAGTAAAGTGCTACTAGTATATTTATATCAACAAATTGACAATTTTAATATAAAACATCACAAGGAAAATATGATCACTCGTTGTACGTCAAACTGTGTTTGATTTTACTTTAGTCGGCCGCCGTGTATCTTGAGATATCTAATTAATCAAACAATACTTGACAAAGTAGTTTGTACTTTTTTTCTAGTGATGACGTTCGGCTACTATGGCACTAAGTATTACTTTTTTTTTATATCTTGTTTCACCGCTTCAAACGGAGGATAAGGTTATCTTAATATTGAACCTTTTATTTGGCTTTCTTATGTTTAAATACCGTTAGCGTATAACCTAAATGATCAAAACCTCGGACCAATGGGATGTTGGACCATTTAGGTGTCGGAATATTGCGATATCGGAATATTATAGTTTCATTTTAACTTGTAATCTCATCATTCTTATCGGTCAACATATCCATACAAAGACAACTTCCTTGGCATGGGCATATATCAGTACAGCAGAGGTTTTGCTCAAAGCGGACACAAGATCTACTATATACAGATTGAATTAAAAATTGGTAATGGACATGAAGGATTTGTCAAAGAGACACCAACCCGTTTAAAAAGCAAGCAACGGCCGAAGACCACCAATGGGTCATCAATGCAGCAAGAAGCTCCCAAACCCGGAGGCGTTCTTCCGCTGGCCCCCTAAACAAAAATGTACTAGTTTGAAATGATAATGGACGTCATACTAAGCTTCGAAATATACTCAAGAAATTAAAATAAAAAATCATACAAAACTAAGAAAGGCCAGAGGCTCCTGACTTAGGACAGGCGCAAAATTTTGACGGGGTTTAACATGTTTTTTGGAAATCTCAACCCTTCCCCTATACCTAAACCAATGCGTAAACAGATCAAATCTTGTAGAAAGTTGGATGACATCATACCGGTCCGATGTTGCCTTTTAGCCAACCAAAGTCATACGGAGAACTTTTATTGTTTCTGTAGTTAGATCGACATTATCTTGGATAAAATTTTGACCCCCAAAAGAAAAATAATGCCATGTAGAATGTATGCCCCATTTTCAATTTTTCTTATCTCCTGATCAGTCAAACTTGTTAATAATTATCAAAGATGTCCATAAATTCGGTGCATTTGTAATGATAAGCCTAAATGAAAAAGAGTAAAATATTTATAGATAATATACAGTCTACTAAAGCCATACATCTAAGAACTTTGTCAATAGGAATATCGTATGCTTTATTAACTGCCGCAGATGCGCCATCATCCAAAAGACAATACAGAAATGTTTTTAAAGCAGGTGGCATAATTTCAATTGAATAATCCAGTGAAATGTTTTTAGATAATGGATATTCATCTGATTGGATTACAACTTTACCCTATATCTTCTTCTGTAAAATACTAGTAGCTGCATAAAGTGCTTGCAACCAGTTTCGCAGTCACTGCTCAGATCTTTAAATTTGACAGACTGTATATCACAGTCATTTTAAACGGGTAATTTTCCGCCATTACGGCATAAGACAAAATTATAGAGCTACTGTATACAATATTGGATGTACCTTGGCCTTGTTGAGGCTGTATACATGTATCTATAAATTGACCATATATTTTTAGTTTTTGTTGAAGCTGATAATATGCTGTGTAGTTTTCTCGGCGGAGATCCTCGGGCAGAAATTAAGCCCGGTTAACTGATCAAGTAATTAAAGTTGTCAACCAGAATACCTCTTTGTGTACAGGCACGTCATCTTTAATCGTCGAAATGTTAGTAAAAGCTGTTTTGTGTTCAGAATTAAATAGCTCTTTACTTTCTGATTTCAAATTTTGTAGCAAATATTTAGCGATGCAAGCTCGATACCAGTATAAATATTTAATAGTATAATTATCATGAGTTATTTTGCAAATCAGATCATTGTAGGGGATATATGTAGTAACACTCAATACAGCTTGAGTTTGCTCCTCAGAGGATACCTTATGAAGATTTTCTACAATTTTCCGATACGATTCCTTATTTAGAAAGGGGTGAATTCTACAGAACTCAAAAACTATGTTTTACTTTGATTTGATCTTAATTTCGGACGATTTTATATCTATTTAAGCTACACTGAAGTTAAAGATAGAAAAAGAACCGTTTAAATATGATTTATCGTACTCTAATAGCACTATTAAGTACACGGAAATCGACTAATATATTCAGTAAAAAAACGATAACGAAATAGATAAGGGATTCCGGAAACTATAGTGATTTTACCCAACATCATAAAATTACAGAAATTTGTGATTTTAAGAAATGTAGAGATAAAGTCTTGACTTTGAATGAAAAAACGATAACTGGTGAGTAATTGGTGTGTTCTAAAACGGATAGAGTGCAAAAGCATTTAATAAAAATTTAATTGTAGATCCGAAAAGGTCAGGATTATGAAAAATTTTCGTACAAAATGTCAAATATTTAGAAGGAATGCAAATGCATGCGGACTTACAGTTGTAAATATTGTTTTTCATTATTTTAAGAATCTATTTCACTTAATTATTCTGTCTAAGAGAAGAGATACGACTAATTTCCTTTGCTTGAAAAACATGTCGTAATTTTATAATTTTCAACTTATTTCTGAAATAAACGTTTATTTTACAAAAACTGCACCGTACGATTTTGTGACGACCGGGCAAAAATCAAAGTTAAATCATTATTCTTTCATTTAAAAAAGAAATTAGCCGTGTGTTAGGTGGGTGCATTAAAGTCCTTAACTAGACGTCTTTTTCAAATATTACACTCGCCTATCATGCGTAAATGCACGGACACGACTGGAAAAACCATTTTTCAATCTTTCAATAACCATAACTCCTGAACGGTAAAAGTCAAAATCGCCATTATTGAACTTGACCTTCATTTAGTTGTCAGTAACAACATATTAAAATTTTAAAAGCTTTGGTTGAACGGTTCATGAGTTAATGCACGGACAACATTTGATTGACGCCCGAAAAATACCGAAAAAATGAATTTAATTTTTTACAAAATTAAGTTCTGGATACTATCTTATGATCATAAACAAGCTTCTGTCCAAGTTTGGTACAAACCCAGGATAGTTTAAGAAAGTTAAAGTTAAAAAACTACCTTGATCAAAAACTTTAACCTGAACTTTGCTCTATCATTTTCTATGTTCAGTGGACCATGAAACTTGGGTCAAAACTATAATTTGGCATTAAAATTAGAAAGATCATATCATGGGGAACATGTGTACTAAGCTGAATGGACTTCAAATTCTTCAAAAACTACCTTGACCAAAAACTTAAACCTGAAGCGAACGGACACACAGATGGACGAACTAACGAACGAACGAACAGAGGCACAGACCAGAAAACATAATGCCTCTCTACTATCGTAGGTGGGGCAATTGTAGGTGGGGCATAAAAATGAAATCACATTTAAACTTTTTTTTTACACCAGAAATCAGGGACGTTCTCTGAAAGCAGGAAATATATTTCCTGACTTGTGCTCAACCTGTTCAGACGTCTCAGACTATTTTTACTCAAAAGATTTTATCCTTTAAACAGGAACAGAGGTTAAAGACAAATCCAATCAAGGTGCACTCAGTGGGTTGAAAGATGCTTCAGATTTAAGATCACCCTTGCACACAACACAAATCATGTGGCAAGGCATTATGTTTGTTTTTCTTGATTCCAAATCATATAGAAGCTTCAAAGCAAAAAAGCTTTGATTTAAAACGTTTGATGACTGCAGCATCAGAAAGGTATAAAAAAAAAACCAACACATCGGAAAGATATCACTAAAAACCAACATAGAAAAAAAAATTTGGACAAGAATGGCCAATAAAATTTTTCGTGTTGCAGTGATTTTACAGGGTTAGTCGTGGAAAGGGAAACAAACAATAATTAATTTTTGGCCTACATAGCTAGTTGACACACAATGAATGTTGTGTTAGAACTTAAAAAAATTAAATTGGACATTTACCTGCTATGGTCCAATATACAAAATCTAAATCATGATTTGATTCAGCATATTTTAAAAAGAACCCCTGCCAACAATTCAATTTTTGATGAAATCAAAGAAAGTTCAATTTTGGAACCTCTAGAACTCAATGTGGACCAATTTGATAAAGGGGCCCAGACATCACAAATCTAAATAAACGATTAGAATCGGCATATCAAAGAACCCCAATAATTCAATTTTTGATGAAATCAAACAAAGTTTAATTTTGGACCCTTTTGGCCCCTCATTCCTAAACTGTTGGAACCAAAACTCTAAAAACCAATCCCAATCTTCCTTTTGTGGTCATAGATTTCTATTTACTTATACATACTAAAGTTATTATCCTGAAATCATTGGTCTTGGATGACGCTCAACAAGGCAGATGACAACAACGTATAACAAATATCAACTAAATTTTTTTTAATTATTTTTGCGGTTGTATCAAACGGACATATAAACCCATAACGTTAAAAGTGAATGTACCCAATTCATGCTTCATTAAAAATTTGTGTGAATAAGCATTGTGTATACATTTTTTATATTATTTGGTTGATGCAAACTTCAGTTAGAGAATGGAAACAGAAAATTCAGCATTGTTTCCATAATTGTAAAGAAATATTTAACTTAAATGGAAATTAAGACCTCATTTAACACAAAATTAAAAATAAAAGGTTGAAAAATAAAAGGCAAAGCTACAATATTTACAAACCTTTCGGCTCACTAATGCCATGAATTGATAGCCATACCACAGTGGTAACATCCTGTGTTATCTGATCTAGAAAAGAAAAAAAATACAAAAATAAATATGTAGTAAATATATATACTGTCTTAAGTGTTGAGGTACAATATCCAATAAAGAAAAATAAATCTAACATTAAGACGAAGTTGCAAGTGTTGAATTAATATTTCTGAATGCAGCTGTTTGCCAGCCCAGAATTGCATCAATTGAGGGCAGTATGTTTATTATACTAAGTGCTTGCAGAAATTAATCCTAACTACATAAGCCAAGGTTGTTTATAATTATTAGGATTTTAAATAGCATGAAACATAACCAGTGCTTAACAATTGTAAAGTATTGTGTAACTTATATTCAGAGCTGTTAACGTTGGATTATCATGATTATGTTGCTTGATGAATTTGGTGATTAGATTTTGTCAGTTGTCATGGTTGTTGTAGGATTTTTCTTGGATTTCAGTATTTCTGTTATTCTACTATTTTTGTTATGTATAACAGCACTTACAAAAAGATTTTAATCATTTTAATTAGCCAAACATCATGTAGTCGCCAGAAATATGGTCATTGTATCGAAGCACATGTGAATGGTTCCAGTATGAAAAGAAGATAATTACACTTTTGCGAGATATGAACAAAGAAATGTTTAGCAACATTTTGAAAGCATATATTTCATGCTATTATCATTGCATGAAGTTTTAGAAGAACAATAATGTATACAAAATCATACATGTACATGTATTATTGGGGAAAAAAATGAAAAGCAAAGGAAGGGTGCTTTGGCTGTTGTCTTTCATCCTAAGGTCATGGTCAAATGGTGAGTACCCTGATTTAACATAAGTGAATTTCTTTGTTAGTGTGAGTAACCCTGCAAAGACGCCATTGGCATTGCAACAATTAATAAAAGTATATTTCAGGTGTAAGTAGGATGACAAAAGTATCTCTTATATTTGGAACTTGTAGCTTAACAGTGGAAAAGGTGTTTTCTAGAATTGATGCCACAGTAAACCAATCTTATTTCTCGGATTTAAACAAATGAGTAAAGGTTCTGTGCTACAAGAAAAAAAAGTATCATAAGTATAATGTGTACATACATTTTGAAGTTATTTTGCATTTTTTACAAAAAATATTTACATGGTAATAATGAGAAGTTCTGTTAATATTCACATGCAAATTTCAAAAACGCACACATGACATAGAGGGAATAAAAAGCCATATCTAGTTGTTACAATGGTCAGCAAATATGGTCATAATTTAACTTAGGACTCAATAAAAACCAACGCATCCCAGCTGGAGAAAACTCTGCAAATTTTGTTTGTTTTTGGATTTGCAAATTTTAAATTCTTCTTCTTGTCTTTATCATGTTTATGTGTTTACAGATTTTTTTACATCATTTATTAATCTCCCACATTCATGACATTTGAATCAAATGATTGATGATTTGAAACAATCACATGGTCACAGTGTGCTCACATATAACGCATCCAAAGACGATTGTGTAAGATTTATTTTAATTCATTCAGAAGTTATATTATAACTTGCCTATTTATAAAAATCTGACATTTTTTTTTTTAATATTGCAATGTATTGTAATGAAAGAAAAAACAGTGTATCGTAATTTTCTGTCGATAAACACATCTACATATTTTGTTCTTGTTATCTACAGAGTTTTATAAAATTCTGTTGAGTGGTTTCAGAGGAGTTGGGATGACTAGAACAGGACTGATGGACAAAGTCAAAAACATTATACCCTACAGAACTTTGATCCATGGGTTATAATTAATGTACATGAAATAAAAATCTCAGACATAAGAGATTTTATTTTACTTACACACAATTTTCCATTAGGATCCCCCATGATGCAAACTGTCACATGTCAGTTCTTACCATGCTGACCAAACCAATCACTCTGTTTTTCTCGATACTGTAACAAAAAAGAAAGATACATGTATAACAAAGGTATATGTTCCATACTCCAAGGTATATCTAAAAGTAAATGTCCATAAAAACTGTCAATACAAAATCCCACTATCATATCACTATTAGGTAAAAATACCATTTTTTTTTTAATCATTGTTAATGTTCCATTTTCTATTCATCGTTCCAGAGTTTTATTTTTTTTACACTATCTACATGTATAGTATATAAATACAAATGGTGTTGTGATGTAAACAAATGACACCATAATGACATTTATGTGGTGAAAACAGATACTTTTGCAGTATAAGCTATTTATTTGTCTAGCAAATATGAATAATTGCATACAATTCACATTTTGTATCATAATCCTTCATGCTTAACAAATAAATTATATACATGTACATGTAATCTGGCATATTTGACTGTAAACACTGAATTTGACTGAGAATGTGTATGTATGCATTGAAAGAAGTGAGCTCCTTCTTTATACGACCGCAGAGGTTGAACCCTGAACAGTTGGGGCAAGTATGGACACAACATTCAAGCTGGATTCAGCTCTAAATTTAGATTGTGATTAAATAGTTGACACATCATAGGTTTCTGACACAGAATGAATGTGTTCTAATGAACTTAAAATTTTTGTTTTCTCTTAGAGCAATTCACTATGCTGTTGAATATTAAACCTCTCAAAAAAATGTTTGAAGAAATTTTCTTTTTTATTTATGAAATTTCAAATGAGAAAAATTGAACCCAATTTTTTTAATCACATCCCCCTTTCCCTTATTCCAAAACTAATCTCAATTAAAATTTCTAATGGAGTTTGCAACAATAACTACTCATTTAAATACATCATAAAATATTAAGATGTAAAAAAACTGCTTGTTATCACTGAATGGTAAAGATTATTTTAATTTATCAGTTGGTAGTAAAAAGTGAATATACATTGTATATTGTATATAACAAAGATTTAAGTTGATTCTGGACAAAGAAAGATAACTCCAATTAAAAAAAAATCTTGCTATTGCACAATATTTTGCAATTAGATATTTCTTGCTTACTATTCTGGACAAAGAAAGATAACTCTAATTAAAAAAAAATTTGCTATTTCACAATATTGTGCAATTAGATATTTCTTGCCATTGCGCAATACTGTGCAATTGAAAAGACTTGCTATTGCACAATACTTAATATAATAATTTTAGATCCTGATTTGGACCAATTTGAAAACTGGGCCCATAATAAAAAATCTAAGTACATTTTTGGATGCAGCATATCAAAGAACCCCAAGATTTCAATTTTTGTTAAAATCAGACTAAGTTTAATTTTGGACCCTTTGGACTTTAGTGCAGACCAATTTGAAAACAGGACCAAAAATGAAGAATCTACATACACAGTTAGATTTGGTATATCAAAGAACCCCATTTATTCAATTTTTGATGAAATCAAACAAAGTTTAATTTTGGACCCCGATTTGGACCAACTTGAAAACTGGGCCAATAATCAAGAATCTAAGTACATTTTTAGATTCAGCATATCAAAGAACCTAACTGATTAATTTTTTGTCAAAATCAAACTAAGTTTAATTTTGGACCCTTTGGACCTTAATGTAGACCAATTTGAAAACGGGACCAAAAGTTAAGAATCTACATACACAGTCATGACAGTTAGATTCGGCATATCAAAGAACCCCAATTATTCAATTTTGATGAAATCAAACAGTTTAATTTTGGACCCTTTGGGCCCCTTATTCTGTTGGGACCAAAACTCCCAAAATCAATACCAACTTCCTTTTATGGTCATAAACCTTGTGTTTAAATTTCATAGATTTCTATTTACTTATACTAACGTTATGGTGCGAAAACCAAGAAAAATGCTTATTTGGGTCCCTTTTTGGCCCCTAATTCCTAAACTGTTGGGACCTAAACTCCCAAAATCAATACCAACCTTCCTTTTGTAGTCATTAACATTGTGTTTAAATTTCATTGATTTCTATTTACTTAAACTAAAGTTATTGTGCGAAAACCAAGAATAATGCTTATTTGGGCCCTTTTTTGGCCCCTAATTCCTAAACTGTTGAAACCAAAACTCCCAAAATCAATCCCAACCGTTTTTTTGTGGTCATAAATCTTGTGTCAAAATTTCATAGATTTCTATTAACTTAAACTAAAGTTATAGTGCGAAAACCAAGAAAATGCTTATTTGGGCCCTTTTTGGCCCCTAATTCCTAAAATGTTGGGACCAAAACTCCCAAAATCAATACCAACCTTCCTTTTGTGGTCATAAACCTTGTGTTAAAATTTCATAGATTTCCATTCACTTTTACTAAAGTTAGAGTGCGAAAACTAAAAGTATTTGGACGACAACGACGACGACGCCAACGTGATAGCAATATATGACGAAAAAATTTTCAAATTTTGCGGTCGTATAAAAATCTAAATTTTATGCATTTGAATAGTTATATACCTTTTATGGCAGGAATTTCATTGCAAACTCCATGATTATTAAAATCTGCTGAGGCTTGAGGTCCTTTAGGATATCCAGTTGTGATTGGTCTTAGTTGATTGTTCAGACTATATGTCTCTTCCAGACATGCATCTGATCCATGGTTTGATACAGTTAATTTTCTCTCCTGAATCTTCACAGAACTGAGCACACTGTAACATTTTCAACATCTCGAATCAGCTGACACTGCTCATGATCACATGCTCAGTATAATTCTAGCCTTTTTGGGTAACTGAGAAGTCAAGTAATGCAATGGTCTGCACGTCTACTCTGAGATGCACAATGTACATGACGTAGTTTAAAATCAATTTTAAGGCACTGCTTTGCTGCAGAAAGCTTATTCTTACAAAACTTGGGCTGTTCATTTGACATACATGTGGATCCCTTATTATGAAGCTCTTCAATCATCTCTTCAAGTCGTGTAAATGTGTCATTTTCATCTGCTGCAATATTGTCTAGACCTTGTAAACTTGTTCTTTTTGAAGCTGCATATGTTTGTAAGATTCTATACAAGGATGATTTTCTTAATGGAGTAAATCAGTATTTTCACAATAAGAAAGATATATATCATATATATATTAACCATCTGTGAAAGACATACTGTTCTGACTACATCTGGAATACTTAGACTTTTGCCACAGAGTCCAATTTCATATCTGGTGTTTCATACATTTAACTAACTGATTGAACAAAACAGGAGTCAGTTAAGAATGCCATAGAATGTTTTAATTTGACAGTGTTCATCCTTTTTCTGGGGTATTTTTCTTTGACCATGTCAACTAATCCTGTGGTTTCAATATCTAATATTTAGACTGATAATACATGTAGCTTGAAATGTTAGGTATGTATCTGTTTATATCTGACTTTGTGTATTTTTTGGACAGAACAGCCAGCAGTTGCTACTTTAATACATTGTTTTCAGTCTGTATGTTCATCTTAAATAATGTTAATATAAATCCTTCAGGTAATGAAGTTGTAATTCCAGAAGATAGTTTTGCTTTCTTTTAAATTCATCAGACTGGCCAGGTGCAATTCAAATATGTGTGATACAACTTCCTCAGTTTTTTTCGTGTATAGTATCTTTTGGTGCAGTCTGATGTACTATTCCAAGTTGTTTTAGTTGCAATTTTAAGGAACTCACAGTATTATTTGAGATCAGTGTCAAACAGTTATTAACATTACCAAGTTGATGATCAGTACATGTACTTCCCTGTGCCACAAAAATTCTGACGTCTGACTCCAATTTGATATCTGTGAATCTGTAATAGATCCCTGAAATAAAAGAATACAATTAACAGATATCTATGAACATGATACATTAATAATTCTTATAATAATATGATTTGCATATATCAATAAATACTTGTACGGGATTGGTCAATTTCATTATTCCCCCTTGGTTTACACTTCAATAAATATAAAAAAGAAGATATGGTATGAATGCCAATGAGACAACTATCCACAAAAGACCAAAATGATACAGACATTAACAACTATAGGTCACTGTACGGCCTTCAACAATGATCAAAGCCTATACCGCATAGTCAGCTATAATAGGCCCCGATAAGACAATGTAAAACAATTCAAACGAGAAAATGATACATTAATAATTCTTATAATAATATGATTTGCATATATCAATAAATACTTGAACAGGATTGGTCAATTTCATTATTCCCCCTTGGTTTACACTCCAATAAATATAAAAAAGAAGATGTGGTATGATTGCCAATGAGACAACTATCCACAAAAGACCAAAATGACACAGACATTAACAACTATAGGTCACTGTACGGCCTTCAACAATGATCAAAGCCCATACCCCATAGTCAGCTATAATAGGCCCTGATAAGACAATGTAAAACAATTCAAACGAGAAAACTAACGGTCTATTTATGTAAAACAAGAGGCTGTCACAACAACAGCAAACCAAATTTATTAACATTTATTTGTATCCTGCCAATATCACAAGAACCATAACTGATGAACGGTGAAAATGAAAATCGTCAATATCAAATTTGACCTCCATTTTGTCATCAGTATCAACATATTAAAATTTGAAAAGCTTAGGTTGAATGGTTCATGAGTAAATGCACGGACACAACTGGAAACGCCATTTTTCAATCTTTCAAGAACCATAACTCCTGAACGGTAAAATTCAAAATCGTCATTATTGAACTTGACCTCCATTTTGTCATCAGTAACAACATATTAAAATTTGAGGAGCTTTGGTTGAACAGTTCATGTGTAAATGCACGGACACAACTGGAAATGCCATTTTTCAGTCTTTCAAGAACCATGACTCCTGAACGGCAAAAGTCAAAATCGTCATTATTGAACTTGACCTCCATTTTGTCATCAGTAACAACATATTAAAATTTGAAAAGCTTTGGTTGAACAGTTCATGGGTAAATGCACGGACACGACTGGAAAAGCCATTTTTCAATCTTTCAAGAACCATAACTCCTGAACGGTAAAAGTCAAAATTGTCATAATTAAACTTGACCTCCATTTTGTCATCAGTTACAACATAATAAAATTTGGGAAGCTTTGGTTGATAAGTTCATGCGTAAATGCAGAGACACGACTGGAAAAGCCATTTTTCAATCTTTCAAGAACCATAACTCCTGAACGTTAAAGTCAAAATCATCATTATTGGACTTGACCTTCATTTTGTTGTCTGTAACAACATATTAAAATTTGAAAAGCTTTGGTTGAACGGTTCATGAGTAAATGCACGGACAATATTTAGTTGCTGCCCGGCCGCCCGCCCGCCCGGTTGCCCGCTGTGCATCCCCAAATCAATAACCGACATTTTTGTCACAAAAATCCGGTTAAAAATGAACGAACAACAAATATGTAACACATAAACAAACGTAAAACCACTGAATTACAGGCTCCTGATTTCATGTTTCTGAAACCACTTTCATAAACTTCAGTGATCTATTCATGCGCAATACACATGCATAAAAGGATCCCAGGATTTTCATCAAATTGAGATTGAAAAACAAATAAACATAACAGTAGACTTTTTTCTATTTAATGCACATATAACAGAAAAAAAACAAGAATGTGTCCATATATAGTACACAGATGCCCCACTCGCACTATCATTTTACATGTTCACTGGACAGTGAAATTGGGGTCAATACTTTAATTTGGCATTAAAATTGGAAAGATCATATCATAGTTAATATGTGTACTAGGTTTCAAGTTGATTGGACTTCAACTTCATCAAAAACTACCTTGACCAAAAACTTTTCTTTATTCATTTATAGTTACAGAATTAATTTTTTTCCTAGTGTGCCAAATAAAAATAGATATGTGCTTTCAGTTACCCAACAATAAGTCAAATGAATGAATGGTTCATTAAAGTGCAACCTGTATATATACAAAACTAAATATCTAGTACAAAAAATTAACTATTTTTTTATATTATATTAAGTAAAGATAAAGTACTAGTAGTAAAAGTAGCAAAAAAAATATCAATTTAAAAACTTGTTTCATGGCACTGAATGAATTAGTCCCTGTTATTTCTTATCTTTACATCAAAATGATACGTATTTTTAACAAAGTTATCTAACAAATAGTCTATTAATGCGTAGTTTTCTCTAGGTATATTTTTTCTGTCTACCGTCCGTCTGTTGTCATTATCGTGAAAATGCGAATTTTTGTCATATCTGGTCCGGTTCCAATCCGTAGTTTACACAAAAATGTGCAATGGCGGCCGTAGAAAAATTTACGAAAATGAGTTCGAGAATAAACATTGTTTGACAAGAGATTGTGAATGAATAAGACGCTTTTAATGCATTAAATGAATTAAACATAAACTTAAGCCAATTAGGATCACTTTTTAAAGAAGTATCAAACTTATTTTAGCTCAAAACCAAAATTCTCGCTCTCGTATTACCGGAAGAGAAAGAAAGTATTTTTTGGAGACTCGAGTTGCACAAATAAACGACCTTTTAAAAAATAAAAAAATCGTCTTAATCTTTGAAATTTCGTAATACAAAACATAGATTTCGAATTGTTTTTGTAATTGAATTTTTCCATGTCGAAATTGGTGATTGCAGACACGTGGCAAGTGTCAGCTTGGGATATTCGCATCCAAACAGTTATCACCCTGAGGGCAATTAACACCTGGCTATTCAATCTCTTAATTGCCTTTAGTGTCCGACTTAAAGGGATTACAATTAAAGGTGATTTAATTTTTATGATTATAATCGATAATAGATGAAAGTTCAAAATTGAGGACAAGTAAAATAGCATCTTCAAAATAATTATAGCGTAGCGGGAATTATTATAGCATCACGGTGAAAAAATATAGTGTCGTGGTACCGCGACGCTAAAACGGCCTGGGGAGAACACTGTCACCCTGCTAAGCCGAACCATTTTCTTTGTAAAAGTTATCTCCCTATTCACTGTTTTTCATCTGTGTGCATCTCCTTCGTAACAAAAAAAGATATCGACAAAATTCTTTTTACAAATTGTTCGTTACATCCTCAGTAATTTTTGGCTTATTTGGATCGAAGCGATTTGATGAAATTTTTATGGAGTTATCTCCCTTAACAAAATAAATTTGTCGGTATGTTCATTTAACTCATAAACAGTTAACCGTATAACCCTGGAATGTTTTTATTTGAGTCCCCTAGGTCCTAACTTAGAAAATGAGGTCAAGGTCAAAGGTCAAGGTCAAGTTCTCAATTGTGACTTTTGCTTGTTTTTGCATTTTCTCCGACACTTTGAAAGATACATACTAAAGAACAAGTGCAAAATGTAAGCTTTATTGTAATGAAGATATGCTACATTTAGTCTTATACAATTTAATGGCATCTTATAGGAGTTGTTGCCCCTCAAATGTCTTGATATGAGGTTATTTGATTATGACTTCAACTAAGTTCATTATAAAGGCATTTGACCTTGTACAAAAGATTAGGTGACAAATGACCTTGAAAAATGACTACCGGAAGTAGCCTTTTTTGCAATTTTTTCATCTCAAAGTACCCAGAATCAATATATTTTGTCATATAGATACATAAACTGATTACTGGAGACTAAACATGACTTCCAACAAACCGGAAGTGGCCAATTATTTCCCCTTCTACATACAATAGTATATAGAAACTATATATTTTTGGAATCAGTGTGAAATAAGCTATCATATGAGACCGGAAGGGACATTTATTTCACCGGAAGTAGCATATTATCTCCCTTTTATCACTCAAAAACATAATTAAACCATTATTTATCTCATCAGTATGAAGAAACTATCTTCTTATCAAAATTTCTTTGGTGTGGAAAGACTTTCAATTGTTCTCTGAACAATTTGTTTTTAATTGTATTTGTTCTGATTATTATTATTTTTTTTTTTTCCGCAACATTCTAAAATTTTTATTTCACAATATGTCGCTTAGATATTTTGTATATTGTATCGTATAGTTTATACGGCTTTAAATCTCACCCTGCTAAGACGAACAATTTTCTTTGTAAGAGTTATCTCCCTATTCACTGTTTATCATTTGTGTGCATCTCCTTCGTAACAAAAAAGATATCTACAAAATTCTTTTTCTTAATTGTTCGTTACATCCTTAGGAATATTTGGCTAATTTGGATCAAAGCAATTTGATGAAATTTTATAGGAGTTATCTACCTTTACAAAATAAATTTGTCGGAATGTATTTTTAACTTATAAACCATTAACCGTACGGAATGTTTTTATATGAGTCCCCTAGGTACTAACTTAGAAATTGAGGTCAAGGTCAAAGGTCAAGGTCAAGTTCTCATTTGTGACTTTTGCTTGTTTTTGCATTTTCTCTGACACTTTGAAAGATACATATAAAAGAACAAGTGCAAAATGTCTGCTTTATTGTAATGAAGATATGCTACATTTAGACTTATACAATTGAATGGCATCTTATAGGAGTTGGTGCCCCTGAAATGTCATTTCATTATAACTTCATTTAAGTTCATTATAAAGGCATTTGACCTTGTACAAAAGGTTAAATGACAAATGACCTTTAAAAATGACTACCGGAAGTGACCTTGGGAAAACCGGAAGTAGCTTTTTTTGCAATTTTTACATATAAAAGTACTGAGAATCCATATATTTCGTCATATAGATACATAAACTGATTACTGACGACTAAAAATGACTTCCAACAAACCGGAAGTGGCTAATTATCTCCCATTCTACATACAATAGTATATAGAAACTATATATTTTTGGAATCAGTGTGAAAAAAGCTCTCATATGAGACCGGAAGTGACATTCATTTCACCGGAAGTAGCATATTATCTCCCTTATATCTCTCAAAAATATAATTAAACCATTATTAATTGCATCAGTATGAAGAAATTATCTTCTTATCAAAATTTCTTTGTTGTGGAAACTTTCAATTGTTTTAATTTTCTTTGGTTTTTCTTCTGACATCAGACTCAGACTTCTCTTGAACTGAATTTTAATGTGTGTATTGTTATGCGTTTACTTTTCTATATTGGCTAGAGGTATAGGGGGTGGGTTGAGAAAATTAAAATAATACAAGACTAACAAAAGCCAGAGGCTCCTGACTTGGGACAGGCGCAAAAACGCCTGCATTTTTGCGCCTGTCCCAAGTCAGGAGCCTCTGGCCTTTGTTAGTCTTGTATTATTTAATTTTAGTTTCTTGTGTACAATTTGGAAATTAGTATGGCGTTCATTATCACTGCACTAGTATATATTTGTTTAGGGGCACTCTGAACGACGCCTCCGGGTGTGGGAATTTCTCGCTACATTGAAGACCTGTTGGTGACCTTCTGCTGTTGTTTTTACTTGTTGTGGTCTCTTTGACACATATCCCATTTCCATTCTCAATTTTATTTAAAAATGTATAACTGTATAAAATTAAGATTCATACACAATTCCGGGAAATTTCATGAATGATTTGGTGAATTTACGTCATGGCAATTTAGGCAAAACACAATGTCATACGATAGAAAACTTTCAAAGGGAAGATTATTTCGTTACTTGTACACTTCAAATTCAGTTTATATCTAGTTAAAATGAAGTTTTTGAGGTAAGTGCTATTTCTTTTTAAATCCTGTTGCATTTATCGGACATTTATGGTTTTTAGAAAGTAAAGATGGTGGCATACTCCTTAGTTACAATATTCCATTGTGCTTTTGGTGGTAAATATAGTAGTCATCAATTAAATGATGTTAATTAATAATCGCTTATGATTGCCTGAAGAATTATAAGGATTAAACACATTTTTTCTAGAGGTTATTGATGTGTAAACTGGGTCTCTTACTCACAAACAGGGTTTACACTGGCAGTTGCCATTTTCATATTTTGAAAAAATAATAATTGTGGTGAATAAATTCCATCATTTGCAAAAGAATTTAATCTTGTTTATTTGGTTTGTTTTGAGTTTCTGATCAGACAATACTCTGAATTGACCTTAAGCTTGTTAAAATTTTGACAAAAAATCAATAATCAGGTTGCATTTAAGATGGTACCTAACACAACAGGGAGATAACTCTGTAAAGTCATCTAAATGTTTTAATTACGTTGTGTTGTAAAAGGAATATTTAGCTTCTCAATGATCAAAATTGGTGTTTGTCAAACTGCTATATAACCAGTGTAATTCTTCTGACAAAACAGTTGGTTCAAAATTTTTGAAATTTTTATATTTTTGTTAAAGGGTCAAAGTACATACTTGACAAAATTTTATGAAAATTAAACGAGCCAAATTAATTTTAGTGAAAGTGTTGGGTACCACCTTTTAAAATAGCTATAAGCAACAAAGAACTAATTGATGAAGGTGTTAATTGTATTGTTTGACAAAATGATATGATTAAATGACATATATGTCACATGTCACATAAAGGATTTTACCACTTTGCGTCGCACGTGTTTAAAGCCAACTTTTGGCTTTGATATAGATAATTGATTTGAAATGGTCTTTTTTCATTAAAGTCGTTTTGGCGATGCATGTGTTTCAAGGATAGTTTTTACATCTCAACTTTTTCATATTTTTACGTCAACTTTTTCATATCATTGGTTTGGAATAGAAAACTGTCCGGATGAAGGAATATATTCAACAGGTTGAGATCAACAACTCAAATGCATGTTAACCCTTCAATGTATTTTTTTTTTTTTACTACAAATGTAATGAGGGATCCATTTAAAGTGATACAAAATTTGTTTTGTTTTAAAAAAATAAGAAACCTTTCCTAAAGAGCTTTACATCTATCTGCAATTATAAGGTCAGACATGTCCAGGAATTTATTTTCTTTCTGAACTTGTATCTCTTCTTTAAAAGTGAAAGTAAGTGGACCCCTCTTTAAGGTAAGTTGTTCCAAATATAATGGATCCCCCCCTTCCCTATAAGCTAAAAAAGCAAAGAGCTTATTTTAAACCAGATGCTCTGCATGGCGCAGCTTTATATGACCGCAGAGGTTGAACCCTGAACGGTTGGGGCAAGTATGGACACAACATTCAAGCTGGATTCAGCTCTAAATTTGGATTGTGATTAAATAGTTGACACAGCATAGGTTTCTGACACAGAATGAATGTGGTCTAATAAACTTAAAATTTGTTTTTTGCCTTTGAGCAATTCACTATGCTGTTGAATATAAATCCTCTCAAAAATATGTTTGAAGAAATTTTCTTTTTATTCATGAAATCTGAAATGAGAAAAATTGATCCCCCCCCCTTCCCCCCCCAATTTTTTTTTCACATCTCCCTTTCCCTTATTCCAAAACTGATCTCAATCCAAATTTCTAATGGAGTTTGCAACAATAACTACTCATTTAAATACATCATAAAATATTAAAATGTAACAAAAGTGCTTGTTATCACTGAATGGTAAAGATTGTTTTAATTTATCAGTTGGTAGTAAAAGTAAATATACATTGTATATTGTATAAAACAATGATTTAAGTTGATTCAACTACTATTCTGGACAAAGAAAGGTAACTCCAATTGAAAATTTCTTGCTATTGCGCAATATTGTGCAATTAGATATTTCTTGCTATTGCGCAATACTGTGCAATTGAAAATACTTGCTATTGCACAATACTGTGCAATTGAAGATTTCTTGCTATTGCTGAATACTGTACGTGCAATTGAAAATTTCTTGCTATTGCACAATACTTAATATAATAATTTTGGATCCTGATTTGGACCAACTAGAAAACTGGGCCCATAATAAAAAATCTAAGTACATGTTTAGATTCAGCATATCAAAGAAGCCCAAGAATTCAATTTTTGTTAAAATCAAACAAAGTTTAATTTTGGACCCTGATTTGGACCAACTTGAAAACAGGGCCAATAATCAAAAATCTAAGTACATTTTTAGATTCAGCATATCAAGGTGTAATACCACCATTGATTTTTCCCTATTAGTCTTTGTTAAATTTGCACTTTTCAAAAAAATGTGCAGAATTTATCTTTGTTTCAAATAAAGAAATACTTGGCATGAGTAAAGTTTTATCCTGTCCAGTACTATAGAAAAAAATTCACATAACATTTAATTACATATAAGAAAATAACCATCATTGGAAGTTAATCAATCAAATGTCTCCCCTTATTTTATCTGTGTACAAGGTTTAGTCACCATGTAACCTCAAGATTACAAAATTTTCTATAGAAATCCAAAATAAAAAATAATGGTGTTTTGAAATACCCAACACATATGTTTATGACACAGAAATGTTTTTACTGTAATAAAATGTAGGATTAATTACCTACAACTGTCAAATTCAAGGGAATATTTTTTTAGACCTACTTTCGTATACAACCGGATGTGACGTACCATGATTTGGTGGTATTACACCTAGAACCCCAAGGATTCAATTTTTGTTAAAATCAAACTAAGTTTAATTTTTGACCCTTTGGACCTTAATGTAGACCAATTTGAACACGGGACCAAAAATTAAGAATCTACATACACAGTAACATTTTTTGTAGATTCGGCATATCAAAGAACCCCAATTATTCAATTTTTGATGAAATCAAACAAAGTTTAATTTTGGACCCTTTGGACCCCTTATTCCTGAACTGTTGGGACCAAAACTCAATCCCAACCTTCCTTTCATGGTCATAAACCTTGTGTTTAAATTTCATAAATTTCTATTAACTTATACTAAAGTGATGGTACGAAAACCAAGAAAAATGCTTATTTGGGCCCCTTTTTGGCCCCTTATTCCTAAACTGTTGGGATCTCAACTCCCAAAATCAATCCCAACCTTCCTTTTGTGTTGATAAACCGTGTGTTTAAATTTCAATGATTTCTATTTACTTATACTAAAGTTATTGTGCAAAAACCAAGAATAATGCTTATTTGGGCCCCTTTTTTACCCTAATTCCTTACAGTTGGAACCAAAACACCCAAAATCAATCCCAACCTTCCTTTTGTGGTCATAAACTTTGTGTCAAAATATCATTGATTTCTATTCACTTAAACTAAAGTTATAGTGCGAAAACCTAGAAAATGCTTATTTGGGCCCTTTTTGGCCCCTAATTCCTAAACTGATGGGACCAAAACTTTCAAAATCAATCCCACCTTCCTTTTATGGTCATAAACCTTGTGTTTGAATTTCAAAGATTTCTATTTACTTAAACTGAAGTTTTAGTGCGAAAACCAAAAGTATTCGGACGACGACAACGACGTTGACCCCAACGTGATACCAATAAACGACCAAAAAATTTTCAATTTTTGCCATCGTATAAAAAGTAGTGTTTAGTGTTTCTTCATTACAATTTACAATGTAAACTAAAAGATGAGTTTGAGAATAATCATAGACAACAATAGGGCAAACTCATTTTGGTTGGGGGAGGGGGGGGGAAGATAGAAAGAAGGGAAATTTCAAACAAACAGTATATTTATGATACTTGGCGAATAAAATAATAAAGTGGCGAAAAATACATTGTTCTGGCGAGAGGTGGCAAAATTAATGATTGACCCAGGGGAAACCCTGCTCACAAACTTGACATATATATACAAATCTGAATACTGTAAATTCAGAAATTATTGCGAGGTTTTTATTATTGCGAATAATGCGACTGAGTTGTAAACGCAATAATTAAAACTCGCATTCTGTAATATTTCAACTGAATTAAGCATGACTTTTCTCAAAATCGTAAAAATTAAAATCGCATTCAAGTGTAAAATGACAAAATCGCAATAATAAATGCACGCAATAATTTCTGAATTTACAGTATTTAGTTTGTGAGTTAATCGCCCCGGTTTACACAGCCATTACAGCAATAACCTCTAGAAAAATGTGTTTAATCCTATAATGTTCATGATGTTTGCAAGTATTGAAGGTATATAAAACTCTATGTTTTAAATTTCTCAAATAAACCAATATTAAGGTATTATCTTAGGCTACATGAACATGCTAATTGTCATCATATTCATGATATTGGATGGCTGTGAGACTTACTGTATCTATCCTAAATTTCTAATCAACAATAATTTTATAAAAATTTAAATTATATAAAATTATATTAAAATTGGATTGTGATTAAATATTTGACACATCAAAAGTTCCTGACTTAAAGAATTTGATCAAAGAACTTAATATATGACATGTATGACATTACATTACCTTCTGTATTACCCAATATTCTAAATCTAAATACACATGGTTAGAATCAGCATATCAGAAACCCCAAGAATTCAATTTTTGATAAAATCAAACAAAGCTTAATTTGAACATAAATTTGGACCAATTTGATACAAAGGCTCAAAATCAAAATCTAAATATAGCCAATATGATTAATTTTTTTTGAAATCGAACGAAATTTAATTGGTCTCTGAAATTTAAGAAAATTTGAAAACTGGACACAAACACTAAAATATGGATACAAATTTCATTTTTTCTTCTTATTAAAATCAAACTAAGTTTAATTTTGGACCCTTTGGATCTAAATGTGAACTAATCTAAAGGCAATTATTATTAATTTCTTTGTCGTCATTGCTTGTGGAGAGTTGTCTCATTGGCAATCATACCACATCTTCTTTTTTTTTATAATATTGGACTTTTTGGACTTTAATATGGATTAATTTAAATTGGTTCAAAAATAAACAAGAGTGCACACGCTGAAATGTCTCGCCTTCTATACTAATCATTGATATTATGTTGATAGTCCTAAGTATAAAGTTAAGCATTATAACAACTGTCACATAAACCTAACATTAACCAAGATAACTAAACAAAGACCAATGAACCTTGAAAATGAGGTCAAGGTCAGATGAACTATGCCAGGCAGACATGTACAGCTAACAATGCTTCTATACAACATATATAGTTGACCTATTACTAATAGTTTAAGAAAAATAGACCAAAACACAAAAACTTAACATTGTGCAATGAACTGTGAAAATGAGGTCATGGTCAAATAAAACCTGCGCGACTGACATAAAGATCATAAAATATTTCCATACACCAAATATAGTTGACCTATAGCATAGAGTATTAGATAAAAAGACCAAAACTCAAAAACTTAACATTGACCACTGAACCATGAAAATGAGGTCAAGGTCACATGACATCTGCCCGCTAGACATGTACACCTTACAATCATTCCATACAACAAATATAGTAGACCTATTGTATATAGTATGAGAAAAACAGACCAAAACACAAAAATTTAACTATAACCACTGAACCATGAAAATGAGGTCAAGGTCAGATGACACCTACCAGTTGGACATGTACACCTTACAGTCCTTCCATACACCGAATATACTAGCCCTATTGCTTATAGTATCTGGGATATGGACTTGACCACCAAAACTTAACCTTGTTCACTGATCCATGAAATGAGGTCCAGGTCAAGTGAAAACTGTCTGACAGACATGAGGACCTTGCAAGGTACGCACATATGAAATATAGTTATCCTATTACTTATAATAAGAGAGAATTCAACATTACAAAAAATTTGAACTTTGAAAATGAGGTCAAGGACATTGGACATGTGACTGACGGAAACTTCGTAACATGAGGCATCTATATACAAAGTATGAAGCATCCAGGTCTTCCACCTTCTAAAGTATAAAGCTTTTAAGAAGTTAGCTAACACCGCCGCCGCCGCCGCCGCCGGATCACTATCCCTATGTCGAGCTTTCTGCAACAAAAGTTGCAGGCTCGACAAAAATCTTAATGCAGTTAGTATAAGCATATCGTAGTACCAGAATAATTAGTTTGTGGTGTAATCACACAGATTAATTTGGGATCCTTTGGACCTCAACATGCGCAATGTGGACCAATTTAAAAGTAAGGCCAAATTTTCAAAATTCAAATACATTACAGGAATCCAAATGGTCACCTCATGTACATTAGTTTTCAAAGAGGATCATCTATGGACCATTTCACAAGTGTTGTCCTGATTGGCTCAGAAATTCAGAGGATAAAGTTTTAAAGATTTTTTTTTATCATGAATTACTTGTACTTCAATATATATGTACTTCTTATTGGCTATTCAGTTTGAGAGGAGAAGATTGAAAGATGTAATTTGAAGAACAGCAGATGTAAAAATGCCAGCTACTACTCATCCAACAAGAGCTCACAAAGCAGTTGAAGTTATTATCCATCATTGTCCATAATTACCTTATCACTGGTTTGAGATGCATAAACATATTTTCTTTTCCTAGTATTGTAATGACTCTCTGGATCAAATTGATTTTCCTGCAAAAATTATGAAATTTTAACAAGAAGGCATGCAATGTCATATTACAAATACCAATTATCCCCCTTGTAGTTCCAATTTTCTGCTTACAGGCAGTACATGTACATTGTGTAGGTGTTTGATAGATCTGAAAAGTGCTCAAATATTACAAGTTATCACTGTGAAGTTCATACATAAAATAGTCAGTATAAGAAGTAGTTTCAGAGAAACATGTGACTGAAATTGAGTCACTGAATTTTTTAGGACCAACTGGCCAAGGACAAATGGAGTGACACAATATAGCTCCTACTTTTAGAGTTAACACAGTTCTATTTACAGATCATTACATAAAAAAAAATTTTTTAAAATCATTTGAAGTCCTTTTCATGCTTTTCGGGCAGATCATTACATATTATTTTTTTTTCAATTTCATTTTAAGTCCTTTTCGGCCAAGTTTTCATTTATGCCAATCAAGGTTACTTTTTTTTTTTAATTTTTGATCATTTCCAGATCATTGACAAATTAAAACATGAATATTTAATCAAAGCATGCAAAGTATTAACAAGAATGTGTCCATAGTACACGAATGCCCCACTCGCATTATCATTTTCTATGTTCAGTAGACCATGAAATTGGGGTCAAAACTCTAATTTGGCAATTAAATTAGAAAGATCATATCATAGGGAACATGTGTACTAAGTTTGAAGTTGATTGGACTTCAACTTCATCAAAAACTACCTTGACCAAAAACTTTAACCTGAACGAACAGACAGACAGACGGAAGGACGGACGGTCGGAAGGACAGACGCACAGACCAGAAAACATTATGCCCCTCTACTATCGTAGGTAGTAGACCATAAAAATGTAAGAACTTTACATTTTTGATATATTAGATTTTTTTCATGACTTACATGTACTGGACTAGACAATCATAATGAACTACATGTACATGTATAAAGTATACATTACATGTACATGTTTATAGCTACATGAACTAAGAACATTTTTTTTAAAAGTTTTGTTTGTACATGTACATACATCTATTAATGGCTCCGGTGGTACTTGTACAATGTAGCTGAGCTGGTAAATTCTCTTCCTCAGTCATACATGTAGCATTCTTTTGACTGCATCTCTTGTATATGTTGTAGCAGACTATACATAATCCTGTGCAAATTGAAGAAAAAAATCATATGTCATAAGCTGTCCATGTTATGCAAACATTTGAAAATCATAATAAACAATGATTAACTGCAGCTAATATTTTCCACCTGAAGTAGAAATTAAAAAAAAATATATCTATCATGTTCAGTTCATCAAAAAATGTTTTACCCATGTGCATATATACTACATACATGAACATGTATGTCTATGTGTATACATGTATATTGTCATGATTGTGTTCAATACTATAAAATTGTGATAGGAGTAAATCGGTAAAAAGATTGTGAACAGCTGGATTCATATTTATGATTAAAACAACATTAATAATAGTTTTTTTTTTCACTATTATAGGTTGCACTTGTGTAAAACCAGCAATGCAGTTTTCCATAGGAACTGCCTAAATTGCATATGCAGTCACTCTTCATTCAGGAAGTTTTGAGGAGAATGTTATATTTCCCTGGAAAGGAGACATGCACTACTTTTTTTTGCACTAATAAAAACATATAGCTGTGCCGCATATTTTCAAGTTTTACTGCCCTCCATTTATAAACATTGCAGGTTCGCACTGAATTTTTCCATTAAATTTGACTCAACACCCAAATGTCTTCCAGTCCTCCTGAAAAATAAGTTAAATAAATAGACATTTTTATTTATATCCATTTAATTCTCCAATCAAGTCTTAATTAAAAAAAAATTACTTTGCATCCATGGCAACAACTATGTAAACAGTAGCAGTATTTTATGCACATTCAATTTCTCCCCAAAAGAGGCGTGACTTGCAAATCACACGTGATTTACAAAGTGCAACCTATACTGTACTTTCAAACCCCTTTTAGTATCAAAATATTCTTATATTCTTGTTGTTATTTATGTAAGTAATAGAAAATAATAAGTTACAATGGTAGTTTTTTCATTATTGTATTTTTATAGTACTTCTAGTAACTATACCCTGTTTGCGGCAAGATGTGTTTTTTTCCTGTTCACTATTTTTTTTTTTTTTATTCAAATTATTATTTTTTTTGTCTACTTAATAAACTCATTATATATTTGTGTTTTTCTTGTGCCTTTGTGTAATAGCTATTTGAATCATGGTTAGTTTTACTACAATCTGTTTATTTTGTTGAATTTTTGTCTTCTTTATGTACTATACCATAAAATGCATAAAAAGTTGTCATACAAGCTTCAAAAAACTATCCCTATAACAAAAACATACACCTTATCTTTACTTTCTGTTTATGTTATAGCACACAAGCCTGTCAGCACTGATAAAAAAATTAAATGAAGAGAGGTCAAATTATATGAACTTGTCAAATTACAAAATAATGAGATTAGCCATCATGATGATTTTTATATGATTTATATAAAAAATCTTACATCTGGGGTCACCTTCAGTTCCATCAGATATAAACAAAAAACTTAGTCATTCATGATTGTTTAGTTGTAAGGTCCTATATTTGATGTTTAAATATTAAAATACTGGAATAAAGTGCATTTCAAACAATTCTTACAATAACAATGGGTCTAATCCCATGGCGTCTAAGGAAATACACATTTCAGAAAGGAAACAAGCCATATAATAAGGGGAAAAAATACAGAAATAAGACTTTACCTGCTGAAAAAGGCAAATTTGTGAGACTACCAAAAGACTTGTATGACTTAGTGACTAAATCTGTTCATAAAAAGAATGTTCAACTAATTCCTGCCTCTACAAAGTCAGCTCGCTTTCTAAGGCCGAAGCCTCCGACAAAAACAGAAGTTGAAAAATGTGCTGAAAATGAAACAAAAACAGGGTAAGAATACTTTTTTTGTTATTAAGCTTTCAAAAATAATTAAACTTGCTTAAAAAAGCCATTTATAAACAACTATGAAGAAAAAGGCATGTGTCTTATATGCCAATTCTTTAAATGTGACATCTGAAGAAAATGCAAGCTAGGATTATACTTATTTTAAAATTTCTAGTCCTATATATATTTTCAAGAGCTAAATAGTGCATGGTTTTTATATATAATATATATAAAAACACAGGCAAAGAAAAAAATATGCACTTTTGAGAGTACATTTGATCAAAAAGCTTATTTAAAGAAAACACTATTGTAAGGGAGGTAATTCAAAATAAAATTATTTTCACATTTTCCAAACTTAGTTTAACAAATAAAAAAACTAATTCACTTCAATTTTGGCAACATTTTTCAACTTCAGGTCAAAGAAAAATAGTTTTCGACTCCTTCGGATCAATGAACTTGAACAGATGTGGAATGAGGTTTTCCTAGAACACAGACAAATATCCCCTATGTGTACAGGGTTCATATCATGGGATTTAAGTGCAGAGCAGCAAAGAGGGGCTGCCTGGAGGGAAAAGGCAAGCTGCAATGAGTGTTCTTACCATTCAAAAATGTTCAACCTTTACAATGAGGTGATCGCTAAGAAACGTGGTCGTCGAACAGCAGCTATTAATCTATCCATACAAGTCGCACTTAATCATATAGCTATCAGCACAACTGGTCTACAGAAATTATTTCTTGGTTCTAATATACCAGCTCCTTCCACTTCAAGTATGCAACACAGTGCTAATGTTGTTTCTGAAATTATAGAAGAGTACAATCAAAAGGATTTGGTTCAGAAAAGAAAATTAATTAAGGAAATAAACATATTAAGAGGTGATAATCCTAATATTATTAACATTCAGGCCTACGGAATGTATAATAACCCTATTTATTCCGGAATGGGTAAAACACCATTTCAACCAGCTACCCAATGTACATATAACATGTTAGAAAATAATACTTATAAGCACAGTATTGTAAGCACAAGACAAGTGTCTAAGCTTTGCTCAAATAAGAGTGAACATAAAACAAAAACAAAAGTTAAATCTCACAAAGGTCACTGTTCCGCAAACATTGAAATGCATGACAGCATAGGCAGTGAGGAGCGATGGGCTAAAGACTGCTTGTTAGACCTGAAAAATGATGGTCTGGAAGTTCAAGAAATTACCACTGACCCTGACAGCAGTGCATTTAGAGCTGCAGAGTCTCTTTTTAAAGCTGGTACAACCAATACTCAGCCAATTCATTTTCTAGATACAAGACATGTGTCCGCAAATCATAGAAATTTTATTAAAAAAATTTCAGGTCTGAAGGAAATAATGCCGGCACGATTAGTTTCAGAGAAAGATAAAATGCTAAAAAGGTTTGCATTAGAAATGGCAGCACGTTGTCAGGCAGAGTACAATGCTGCCTTTGATAAATTCAATATGGACTCTGTACGGGTAAAAGTTCACCTATCATATGCATGTCATGTTGGATTTTAAGAAAGCTTTTGATGTAGTAGATCATGATATCCTCTGTAAAAAACTTGAAATTTATGGATTTGATAATACTGCTGTTTCTTTTTTTCAATCGTATTTGAATGAAAGAACTCAACAAGTACAAATTGGTAATGCTCATTCTGAAAAACTTCATATCAAGTATGGTGTTCCCCAAGGCTCCATATTAGGCCCCCTTCTGTTTATATTATACATCAACGACCTTCCTATTTATATGAAAAATTGTTGCACTGATTTATATGCCGATGATTCAACCTTACATCTTTCTGGTAATTGTTATCAAACTCTTCAGTCAAAGGTACAAGAAGATTTACATGGTGTAGAGGCATGGTGCAATGATAACAATATGTTCATCAATAAAAATAAAACAAAATATATGATTATTGGAACGAAGCAAAGAGCAATGCCACATTACAATGAGAGTTGTTTAACTATTAACAATCAAGTGATACAATCTTCCACATGCGAAAGTCTTTTAGGCATTAAAATTGACCCTTCCCTCACATGGACAACCCAAATTGACTTGATCTGCTCAAAAATATCATCTAGACTATATCTACTATTAAAGATTAAAAAATTTCTAAATCTAGACTGCAGAAAATTATTCTATAATGGTTATATCTTGCCACTTATTGATTATTGTTGTATAGTGTGGAGTAGTTGTAGCAGTGAGGGTTTAAAAAGGATATTAAAATTACAAAAGAGGGCTGCTAGATTAATACTAGAAACAGACCCATTCGCTCCTTCTGCACCCTTATTCAAACACTTAAACTGGATGACAGTTGAACAGAGAATAAAATATCATAAGTTAGTGATGACATTTAAGTGTATTAATAATGATGCCCCATCATATCTTACTAACAAGTTTCATTATGTTTCAGACAGAAATCCATACCCCTTGAGAAATGCTGTTCAAGGAAACCTCATACTCCCTAAACCAAAAACAGAATTATTCAAAAAATCTTTTATGTATTCTGGACCATTCTTGTGGAATAATTTGCCAATACCGTTAAGAAATATTACAAATATTAATTCTTTCAAATACAAAATAACAGATCATTTATTGAAATCAACCTAGCTGTATAAATAATATAAAAAACTGATCATGTCATCATGTTTATTTTTTCATCACATTTTATCAAGTTGTATTGAACATTATTATCACACTTGACTTTTTATGCTAATGTATGTATGCAATGTACTAGTATATGTTTGTGTTTTGTTTGATTTTTCATTACGAGGGCCTCAGGGAAGATTAGTTATATAGCTAACTGTGTAACCCTCTTAAAATAAAGTATTGTTGTTGTTGTTGTTGTTATAGTTTCTTGCTATAAGGGTGATCATAACGGGTGTACAAAATATTCCCTTGTTTGTTCAAATAGGAACAGTTTGAAGACATGGACTGAAAAATCAGCTTATCTGAAAAATAACTTTAAATTAAATAAATCAGAGAACACAGCAGCATTGTTACGTGAATGCGTAAAATATCGCCTTGGACCTACCATGCTAAACCGTACATGCAAAAACACTAACACACAAAAAGCTGAAGCAACTAACCGTGCAATACGTGAAATTGTACCTAGCAATGTAACATTTACCAGAAACTATAAAGGAAGGGTACATACAGCTATACACAATGTAAATAATGGCCCTGGAGAATCCATCGTTAAACTCTGTAAAGCGGCTGGGGTTCCCATCGAACCAGGAAGTCGTGCTGCCAGAGGTCTGAAAAATATTCAACAACACAATGAAAAACATAAATTATATAAGCAGTCAAAGCAGTACACAGATCAGAGATGCTCAAAAAAGCATGAACTATATAAAATATATGATGAGTATCAAGAGGAAAAAGACTATGAGAAAAACAAACTTTTACCGACAAAACGGCTGGCCGCAAAACAGCCTCAAGAGTATTCGTTTGCCAAAAAACTCCGATCAAGACATGTTAAAAATAAATAAATTACCTGCATCAGATAAGACAACACGGTAAATGATTATTTGTACACTGTTTTGTCCGTCTACAGAAAATTCTCTCTATGTTTATACTGTGCGACTCTAAAATCAGGTGCTCCGGTTTAATACATTTGGGGTTATGGCAAAGGTGTGAAATATCTAAAGGATCGCCGTTTGGAGAGAAACGGGGAAGATTTTCTTTTAATATTCTTTTATCTAGCATATAAGATAATCTGTGAGCTCTTTCAAGAGTTCTAGTGCCATCAGGCCAATTCATAACTTTTTTCCCATAGACCCCATGCTCCAAACCTCCAACCCACACTGTACAGTCATAATTTCCATAATTTTTTTCACTTTTCTTAGACAAAGCTAAAGCCAATGCATTCCAAAATGATTCCATGTTGTTTCTGTAAAATGAAAACCCAAAAGGGGTCCGAAATTGGGATCCCAGGGAGGCTGAGGGGTGAATTCCCATTATTTACCTTATAGGTTGCACTTGTGTAAAACCAGCAATGCAGTTTTCCATAGGAACTGCCTAAATTGCATATGCAGTCACTCTTCATTCAGGAAGTTTTGAGGAGAATGTTATATTTCCCTGGAAAGGAGACATGCACTACTTTTTTTTGCACTAATAAAAACATATAGCTGTGCGGCATATTTTCAAGTTTTACTGCCCTCCATTTATAAACATTGCAGGTTCGCACTGAATTTTTCCATTAAATTTGACTCAACACCCAAATGTCTTCCAGTCCTCCTGAAAAATAAGTTAAATAAATAGACATTTTTATTTATATCCATTTAATTCTCCAATCAAGTCTTAATTAAAAAAAAATTACTTTGCATCCATGGCAACAACTATGTAAACAGTAGCAGTATTCTATGCACATTCAATTTCTCCCCAAAAGAGGCGTGACTTGCAAATCACACGTGATTTACAAAGTGCAACCTATATTATGAAGAAATAGCTACATTTGTAGTACAATTATTTATGGATCTCAGAAAGGCTGATCCTGAAGTCCCTTTCTTACAAGTGCAGTGTTATCCCCAGAAGATAGCATCCCATTTGGCGTAAAAAAAAATTAACTGTGTCATTTGTCGCGTCTCAGCGATGCTCTATTTCCATTGATTTCCTTTATGTTATACATGTATATGTTTATATTGTTCAATTCATTACTGAGAATACAATTAGACTAATCACTAATACCATGAATACAGTTGTTTCAGTTTTTTTTATTTATTCATTTATAGTTACAGAATTATTTTTTGCCTCTTGTGCCAAATAAAAATATATACAGGGATCTCCATGGATGAAAATTGAACGATGGAGGAACTTTACATTACAAACCGTGTCTACGCTGTACAGTGTAGCGCGGTCGGAAGTATTTTATCCCTCCATACAAGGAATGGTGAACATGCTAATTCATTGCTTATTTAAATTATATTTATTTGAATTTTCATTATAGAATTAGAAGTATCAATATTTTCATTTATTGCAGTTTTTTACCATTCAAATACCAAGTCTTCATGGTCCCCCCTTAGTCGAGAATGACCAAAAGCTGTCATGAAGGTCCCCATGTAGATTTCTTGTATTTTTGGTAATTGTTATGGGGGTTAAAAATCATGATGTGGAGCTTATTTTTCATGGACACTGTCAAATTCAGAACCCATTACCGGTATGGCTGATTTGCAGCAACAACAAAACGGTTCGTACGGGTTATGTAAAAGGTTAAAGAGATTTGTAAAGCAAACGTTGACAAATGAAAAGGTTTTTAATGACTTTATCTGGCAAAGTGATGCTGTACAACATGCATCTTTCGAGTCTGAATAGAAACCGGAAACGCGGATGTATCAATTTGATTGTAATATACGAAATGAATTCGGAATTACGATACGATATTTCTTTACAGGAAATATTTAAGTTTTTACTTTTAAACTTTTAAAGTAATTCTAAATTATCGTTACAGCAGTACTCGAGTTATTGGCGATGAAATAATATTTACTGTTTTGCGTCTTATTTTGTACTTCTTAAGAAAAGGGGGATGCTGATTGCGTAAGTCAAAATAAAGCACGTGTTCGACTTGTTAAACTGTTTTCTTTGTAACTGGATTATTAATTTATTTATTTAAACTGAATCATCATAATCATTTGCTGAAACTTAGTTGATTAATTCGACAAATGGATCGTCTATCCTCAGATAGTATTCTCCTGTCTGGTTTGTTGATCTACCTGTATACAAGCACAGGTACAAGTGATTAGCGATCTTAATCCGGATATCCCTCAGGCGTTAGAACTGTATTGGATTATAACATAAAAAGCCTAAGGGTTATGCAATTACATGCATTTGATTATAATTGATAAAAAATGGCGTCGGGCTACAAAAAACGATGAAGTTTTAAACGATGGCGCAAGACAATTTAACGATGGCGCAAGACAATTTAACGATGGCGCAAGTCATTTGACGATGGCGCAAGACATTTGAACGATGGCGGGGCGCCATCGTTAAACAGGCCATGGAGATCCCTGATATATATGTGGTTTCAGTTACTATAAGTCATGAACATGATGAAAGTAAAATGAATGAATGATTTATCATAGTGCAACTTGTATATATATACAATGATAAACATATAAATATCTAGTACAAAAAAGGAACCTTTTTTTTTATATCAAAAGAGTAAAGAAAGTGTTATAAATAGCAAAAAAATCTCAATTTAAAACTTTTTTCTTCATCATGTCTATGAAATTCATTGTTTCAAGGTACCCAATTGGGCCAATGATTTAGTTCCAGTTGTTTCTAATCTTTACATCTGTACATCAAAATGATATATATATTTTTGACAAAGTTTTCAGAAAAATAGTCTTTTTATGCGTAGTTCTCTATCGTGAAAATGCGGATTTTTGTCATATCTGGTCCGGTTCCGAACCGTAGTGTGCAATGGCAGCCAAATTTTTTTTTAACAAAAATGAGTCCAACAATAAACAAGAGATTGGGAATGAGTGACGCTTTTAATGGATTAAATGGATTAAACGTAAACTAAAGCCAATTATGATCACTTTATGAAGAAGCATAAAATGTATTAAGCTCAAAATCAAATTGTTCGCTCTCAATAGAAAAGTAGTACCGGAAGAGACAGAAAGTATATTTTGGAAAGTTGTAAAAATAAACCAACAAACCTTTTTTTAAGAGAAAAATGGTTTCAATCTAAGATTTTCGTAATACAAAACGTAGATTTCAATAAATGCGACGAAAATATTCATGGGACTGACGGAAGGACAGACAGAGGTAAAACAGTATACCCCCCTTTTTTTAAAGCGGGGGTATAATAAGGAATGGGTTGTCCAGAAATTTTTCAGTATTTACGCAAGAAGAGTTAATTAAGGAAGAGGTTGTCTAGAGATATTCACTTAATTTTATTCACATTTTTTGGGGGTTGATGTAAATATTTTTTTCTCTCATGTAAACTAAATGTGTATTTTTAATTATTTATAAGAGGTAATGGATATTTTTTATACATTTTTTAACCAGTTGAACATTTTGCAGGATTGTTGGTTTAAAGGGAAACTTCGCAAAAAAATCAAAAATTGATATTATGTCCATTCTGTATAAAAATGCTCAAATTTATAGATATTAAAGTTTTATTCCGATAGATAAGAGATCACCATTGATTTTAAATTTTGAGTATCAATTGTCTGCATTCCGCTATTTTGTCATCTTCTCCGATAAAAAAATCATGATATGTCTATAAACCACAAAGATTTGAAGAAAGTAGAAATCTATTTACATATTTTTTCCAAGGGTTTATTTGGAAAAATGTAATATATACTCGTTGTCAATAGTAAAGGACAGATTGGAACATACCAGATATTGATTTAAAAAATGTACGCACTTGTTGTCGATTCGTTTATACGCCTGGATAGAAAGTTACGGAACTATAGCGTAATTTAAAATATATACATGTATACATTGAACATAAGAAAGGAACATACATTTTGTGTAAATTTGGGTAAAAGTTTTGTAAATAGACTAGTCAACGTATGCCAACGGTATGTAATCAACGAATTCGATAGACTTTTGTATACCAAAAGAAGAAGAAGAAGAAGAGAACCAATTTGATTTAAATACAGGTCGATATATAACTTGCTTTGGTTCATCAAAGTTATGAACATAGTAAAATCACAGATTTATATATCAAATAGATTGTTCTCGAATAAAGGAAGAAATTCGTCATCATCACAATTGTTCCGACATTCATGTAATATATATATGCAACTGGAGGTACACTGATAATCCCCAAGGGATGTGAATATTTTCTAGGAAAACTATTAAGTATTACGTACAGTTTCAAATCAATTTCGGGATTTATTTTCTTTCTTGATATTCAATGACAGCAACTTAAAGAATAAACTGCTTGTCCGCTTTAGGGATATTCTTGCCAGTTGAACAGACTTATAATTACATTCAAAAATAGGGAAAGATGACATTAAATTCGTTGTCTGTTGTTTTTAAGTAAAAGTTAATTGAATCATCAAAGTTAATATCCTTTGGTCTTGAATGTATGTTAACTAATTAATGTGTTTTTATAGGCTAGCTCAAATCCTCATCCAAATAATATAATCTATATGTAATAATCCCTTCCTTCCACACAGAGATGTAATGCCAAGCAGTAGACATATAGGTACTAATTAAGTAATTAAATGAACAATAGATAACAATAATTAATCATAAATGTGAAAAGATGTGAAAACAAAAGTATTCGTACATATTATATTCGGCTTCGGTAGAGTTATCTTCAGATAGTTTCAGATATTAATTAATACATGGCTTTCAAAAGTCTAACTCGTACATTTTTTTGCCTAATTAAGACAATCAAAATGCTCTGGTTAACAGGGCTCACACTACTTCAGAATTATAGGGAGAAGTGACTTCTCTTTTTGAAACTGATAGGGAGAAGTGGTGAGATTTGAAAGAGAAGTGCTCATTCGCGCGGGTGCGCTACAATGTTTGGATTTTACAATAGTATAAAGGGCCATATGTAAATAATGTTCTTTTTATGTTGTTCAATTCATATGAGTAAAAAATTACAATTAAAGTAACATTTGAAATTAAAAGTTGTTTAAGTTTTACTAAGGTTCTTGTGAGAAACTACTAACTAAATATCTAGCACTAAAAAAAAAAATTTATTTTAAAAAATGTAAAGAAATTATATCAATTACAATTAATTAAAAATTATTTTGTGTATGAAATTCAGTGTTTCTCATAAAAAAAATATAAAAGTTATTAAGCTGGGCCATAATATATTGATATTAGTATAATAGTCTCAGAGTTAAGCAACTTTAATCAATAGTTTGAAACATTCATAAAAAATATAGGGAATTATATACACCAATCAATTAGATGTAACCAAAAGTCTCTTAATGCGTGTGGGATGCGTAATTTTTCCCTTTGGGATCAATATTCTTCTGTCAGCTGTTCCATCCGTGCGTCCGTAGTAATTATTGTAAAAGTACGGATTTCGGTCATAGCTGGTCCGGTTCAGATCCGTAGTTTAGAAATCGGTCAATGGGGGACGAATGCAAGAAAATTTACAAAAATAAACGATGTTTGACAAGTTATTTGGAAAGGAACATGACGGTTTTAATGCAATAAATGGATTAAACATTTACTGGAGGCAACTTTTATCACGTTTAAATGAAGTAACAAACTTATTTTGCCGCCGAAATTTAGGTTGATGTACGTTTTCGAGTAACAAGCACCGGAACTTGCGAAAATGCACGAAGTGATAAAAAGTTGTTTTTTTATCAAATAACCTGATACACACTGCGAAGACAATGCTTCAACCTCTTTTCTAAAGATAATGAATAGTTTATGTCTGAATTTCTTTAATTATCAGTAAAAAATTGATGTTTCATCAACTTGGTAAAAATTGAAAATGTCCGATGACGGAAGCGACTGAAAGCGACTTTCGTCAAGAACAGGGCGACTTGTTTTCGCTTTTGGGGGTCGGGGAAAGCGAAGTGACGGTCGGGAGGGCGACTTCTTCGCCCAAGTTGCCTGGTAGCGTGAGCCCTGGGTTAAGCTATTTCTAATTTCTAAGTTCCCCTTTTTTATGAGACATAAATCAAGGACAAGCGGTGTATATCATTTCATTCTGACACATGAATTAGGTTTCCACGGCGATCTATTTCTATTCGTCACCAACTTGAGTATGTACTTTAAATGTGTGTATTAAATGCTCCCTTGTTTTATAATCGACTGATCCGAAAAGACAGTCACACCTGGCAAGGTGTGCCCTAGAGGCGTGGTTAAATACTGAAGTGCAAATAACAATTTACCTTTCAACAAGCCATCTACGAGTATTGCCACAGAACCGTGAATACACACACAGTCATAGCAGAGGTAGTAAAAGGTCAATCAATAAGAGTACACCAACATATTGTCTTAACAGATTATTGTACGTTAATTTATTCACTTAATTAGTCCGAAAATGCATTAATTAAAAATAAATTTATAACTTTTTGTGTTGTCTACAAAAATAATTCAAATATATACGTTTTACATAGAAAATTTATCTCATGAATGTGTACAATTGCACGTCTGTGTGTTTTATCTTCTTATTATCAGATGGTTATTAGATAAAGCATAAGTCATTGGTGAGCTTACAATTACGTTAAAATATGATTAAAAGTCAAGACTTTTAATGATTGTATTTTAAATCCCAGCATGCAAAAACCAGGCGAAAACGTCACGACCTACAGGAAGTAGTTAATATTTTTTCATTAATTATTGCAGGGCTTCGTTGTTTCTTATGAAGTTTTTGAAGTAACTATGTTATTAATTACCTGAAAAGAAAAATAATCAAAACGTCAGTCATAGAATGTTGGGAAAACTTTAGATAATAAACTTTTGCATTCTAGCTGCTTGATGCGTTTTAATGCATGCTAAAATCTAGTCCAAATAATTATGACGTCTGGCAAGGCTATTTTATTTTTTTTCTGGGACAACTTCCTAAAATTAGGTGTCAAAGTTCCCCCCAAAATTTGCTCTCAAACTCCAGATGTAAAAAATGGCTTCGGCGTTATGACCTCGTAGGAAGGCGTCCCAGAAAAAAATTAAAATAGCCTTGCCAGACGTCATAATACACCTTATCGCTATTTGTCCGCCATTGCTGGAAATCACACAGGTTCCCGTAAAATTTTGACGTCATAAAACAAAATGTCTGACGCCACAATGGAAAAGTGATTGTTGTTGACGTCAAAAGTTCAAGCGGACGGGTCAGCCGGGAATAGCGATAAGGTGTATTATTTGGACTAGCTAAAATCCAACCCCCATAATAGATCATGAATTTATACATTTTTAGAATTATTTATATTTATTTTATCAAATATTATAGGATGCCGAATTGACTTTAAATAGGTGCTGATTTGACTAGTTCCGATTTAACAAGGTGCCGATTTGACCAGGTGCCGATTTGACTTGAAGTTGTACCCATTATAAATTGCCTTCCGACAGAATTTCGGCTGTAAAATCTCGTCTCTGTCCACATTTCAGTCCTAACCTTTTGAAATGTGATGTAACATCCCCCTGGCAATCAAACAACTTTACTAAATGTGTGCCATGAAGATGTAAACATAAAACATAAATTGATAATGTTACAGCATGTTGTATACAGCGCCATCTTTAAATAGTTCTAAAGGGAGATAAGGTAAACTTCTTCTTCTTCCAAATTTTCACATCCTTTGTAGGACAACCACACCGTTACGGCGTGTAGAACAAAACCCACCACCATGAATGTAGGAATATAATATGTACACTATATATTGAATAATCGGATATCCTCCACTAATATATACAGGATCACTTTCTAGTTGCACAGAACGGGCAGATTTAATACTGCTGTTCCTCAATCCCAATCTTAACCAGCGCATACCAAATTGTTGATAAATCCAATAAAGACTGTGATGACAGTAACTAAAATCACATAATAGCTCATGTCGTGGTTTTATTAATATTTTCAAAACAGTAAATAATTATTTCCATGTATGTTTGAGTATATGCAGGGTCTATCTTGATAGTAATAATAAACAAATAAACATTTCTTGAAGTGTGCCCGACCCTTGCATGCATGATTTCTTGGAAGTTTTAAATATTTTCATAAAATACACTGAATCAAACATTTTCACGGACTACTTTAAAAGGTTTGATACCTTTCCAAAGTGGCTTAAATTGGGCTTCATTATGTCAAGAAATATTATGATGATAATTCAATAAATCTGAATTTATCTATAGTTTAATGAACTGATATATTATATAAAATGATTATATGTAATAACATATAAATATTTCAAGATCTCTTTCTTAAATATAGTGATAATTCGTGTCTTTTTGACCTGTGACTCTCTGCCAACATACGTTAAGTAGCTAGGTCAAGATTTTTAACCACCATAGAATATATTTTCCTGTATTTATAAGATATAATCTTACTAATTATGGATCAGAACTGAACAATTTCATTAGAATAAGAAAGAAATTTTGATTTTTTTCATTGGCCAGATCATCAGTAGCCGATGTTGGTCAGGTCACACAACCGCAAGCTTTCAATACGGTTTTTTTTTATATATATTTTTCTAATATGATGTGCAAAATGGTATAAATTGTCATTATTTTAAATTTGAGAGGAATATTCTGAAAAATGTTATGCATAATTAGCATTTTTATTTGGTCCTGTCATTAATTGTCGAGGATTGTCCTGTTATTGACAACGTTAACCAGGTCACATTTCAGCAAGCTTTTTTATACCTTTTTCTTATATTTGTGTATGTTATGGTAATTTAAAATTTCAGAGAAATATTCTGCGAAAAAAAAGAATAATTAGCAATTTCATTTGGTCCGGTCATTGTCGAGGTTAGTCATGTCAGTCAGCGATGGTCATGTCACGTTTTTGAAAGTTTTTGAAAATAAATCTAGATTTTTTATAACATAAATGTTTCAAAATGTGACATATCATTTTATGTTTCAAATATTTTGTCCTGTCATTGTCGATGTTGGTCATGTCATTATCAGAGTTGGTCATGTCACGTTTTCTAAAGTTTCTTACAATTTTTTTTAATTTTTTTTCTTAAATCTATGTATAAAATGGTGAAATCTTATTATATTTCAAATTTCAGAAAAATATTTTGAGAAATAAAAGAGAAATTAGCAATTTCATCTGGTCCGGTCATTGTCGAGATTGGTCCTGGCAGTCAGCGATGGTCATGTCATGTTTTCGAAAGTTTTTGAAAATAAATTTATATTTTTTATAACATTTTAGTTTCAAAATATGGCATAACATATTTCAAATCTGAGATAATTCCTTTGAAAAATAAAGAAGTTATTAGCATTTTTATTTGGTCCTATCATTCTCGATGTTGGTCCTGTCATTATCAGAGTTGGTCATGTCACGTTTTCTAAAGTTTCTAACAATTTTTTTTAATTTTTTTTCTTAAATCTATTTATCAAATGATGAAATCTTATTTTATTTCAAATTTGAGTTCAATCCTTTGAGAAATGAAAAAGTAATTAGCATTTTTCATTTGGTCCTGTCATTCGGTCCTGTCATTCGGTCCAGTCATTAGTGTAACCCAAATTTAAAACACAGAGAACTTGAGAAAATACGTCGAGGAAAACGCACCAGAGAGGAAAACTGCACATTGGGACAATTCGTGCCAACAGGCCATAAGATTGAGGATTGAGGACGTATAGAAGAGGGACGAAAGATACCAAAGGGACAGTCAAACTCATAAATCTAAAACAAACTGACAACGCCATGGCTAAAAATGAAAAATACTAACAGACAAACAAAAGTATACATGACACAACATAGAAAACTAAAGAAAAAACAACACGAACCCCACCAAAAACTAGGGGTGATCTCAGGTGCTCCGGAAGGGTAAGCAGATCCTGCTCCACATTTGGCACCCGTCGTGTTGCGTATGAGATAACAAATCCAGTAAATAGTCTAATTCGGTAGGTCACATAGCTTGTAGTATGCATTCTTAGTTGCGTTAAAAATTGTTAGGCTAGTTACCGGACATATATACAGGGAGGATTACAGTGGCGGATCCAGAACTTTTCATAAGGGGGCCCGTTGACTGACCTAAGGGGGGCTCCAGTCATGCGTCAGTGATTCCTTATATAAGCAACCAATTTTTGACACACAAAAGGCGGGCGGGCCCCCAGGCCCCCCTGGATCCGCCTATGGGTTATATATGTTTACGTAGTAAAATAGTAAAAGATAAATGTTGTAAAATAAATTACTTCACTCACATTCACACGGGTAAAAAGAATAACAAGCTTGCAGCATTTAAATCTAAAAATAGTTCGCTTTTCACAATATAGACTAAGGATCTAAAAGCTAAAACACTTTGTCTTCTTTTCATCAGAGACTCTGTTTTCATTAACTAAAATCGAATAAAACGTTCATAGTGTCTACATACTTAATCCACGCATAGAATTTGTCGTTTTACATCATAACATCTAATAAAAAGGTTTTTAAGATTTCATCGTATCTAAATATTAGCACTTTGTGTGACGTTTACGATCTAGGCACGCACTGTATATGTAAAGCCAATTGTCATGTTTTTATTTACTTAGATCTAAAACTTAAAAACTTGTCTTCGTCTCAACTGGGCCGATTCCGTACCCTGATTCCGTACCCTCATCTAGGAAGGAGCTAGAGTATCGGATTCTACCGAGGATTGTCGAATGCAAACCACCCTTCAGCTAATCAGAAAATGTTTCACGACTATTTTTCTGACTTACAGTGTTGTTTTTTTTTTTGGTTTTTTTTATAACCTTCTTCAGTTCAAATAATGATAACCTAGAATTTATTGTCGTTCTTTGCAAATCAAAGAACTGTGTTTTGTTTTTTTACAATTTTGGTATGGATACATACAGGATCATAAAGGAGGGGGAATAGGACCTTTATCGGGACTCCGGGATCGGGTGTTTTTAAACTCGGGATTTCGGGATTGACCCTTTCGGGATCCGGGAATCCTTTTTTTCGGATTTCGGGATGTCGGGATTTGCTTTATTTAAATTCGGGACCTCGGGATTTTTTTCAAGTCCGGGATTTCGGGATCAAGACCCCTCCTATCCCCCCTCATAAAGGGAAACTGATAATTTTTTGTATGATATGTGCTCATGTTTTTCAGCGATGATCCTTTTGTGCTGGGTTTTATACTGAATAAAATTAGTTAGTTAGTTTCTATACTTTTTTTATTAAATGGCTATCCGCAATATGTTTAATAAGATCATTTAGTCTGAGTTGTTTGATTGAGTATCGAGAAAGAAAAAAAAAATCTGATGTATGCAGCATCAACACGAAAATTTTGATAACTACATGGCAGAGGGAGGGGCAGGACTTTTTCGGGACGTCGGGATTGGGTGTTTTTAAGCTCGGGCCTGATTTCGGGATTGACCCTTTCGGGATCCAAGATTTATTTTTTCTAATTTCGGGATGTCGGGAATTAAATTTCGTTAAATTCGGGACCTCGATTATTTAGATAATTTTATAGAGGTTGTTTTTTTTTTTTTTTTTATTAAAGACAGTTTTTGTACTAGTGTAAATTGATATCATTTACCTGAATGGTCTCAAATATTAGATAGTATCAGATAGTAGAGAAACAACAGTCATATCACATCCCATATATATGATAATAAGAGATGTTTCTGGAATTACGTATATCAAAATATTTAAGTTTAGTGCTTTTCGGTAAAATCCTATTTATTACAGAAATGCAATCTAAAACAAAGACCAAAGGCATCTTTTTAAATAACAAGATACCCAAGTCGGAAGAATTAATATTTTAATTAATGATTAAAAAAAGGAAGCTGAAAGTATCTATTAAAGGTCTTTCATAACAGCGGTATTTGTTAAAGGGACTGAAACGATTAGACGCGTGCTCAAAATCAGCATGCATGATGAGTTGGTTACCGTTATGTGGTTAAAAGCTTGATAAGTGAAATGACAACTTTATTGCACCTACGCCTACGCAGGTCAATTCAGTTCAATGATGCACCGTCTAATAGTTCTCGCACTTATATCATTAGCAACGCCAAAGTAAATACATCAATTGAGTGAAACATTTATATGCAACAGTTTTATCAAAAGGCGCGAAAAGATGTAATTTAGTATTATGATTTGTATTTTTTTAAAACTTTACATCAGTAGGATACAGTCCTGCATGATCTAAGCCGTGGAGATTTTTTTCTCAGTTATAAAAAGGCAAAATAAAGCTATTAATCTGTTATGGCATGCAGATAATAACATGTTAAAACAACAAGTTCTAAGGTTTTGGGATTTTCTAATAACCACTCAAAGATAGAAAAATATAGTACATGTTCTAGAAATGGGACAACTTTGACAGATTATCTATACACATACATTTAATGCATTAAAAAGAATGAAGGAAATTGAAAAGAAACTTCAGTTTTACATATAATATTAGGTTTACATGCATTTAATAATCTAACCATACTCATTTTTTTCTAATAACCTACAATGAGACCTAATTAATTAATTAACTTAATTAATTTTTGTTGTTTTGTTTTTTTCAATGTAATAATGTCAAACTGTAACCAACACAAGAATGACGTTAAGATTTATACCGAAAACATGAATTTGGATGGTTTCGTTTTCCTGCGTTATGATATAATAGACCAAACATCAAAAACAATGTATGGATATAAGTTGTTTGCTTCACGTCCAATGGACAGTATTTCATGATATTCAGGACGATACTAATTAACAAAAACACTCAGTTGTATTAGCATTAGCAAAACTCATATCCGTGATTCAAGATTCAAGATTCAAAGTTTTATTTAGAGTCGATATTAAATAAACTACATAACACAAGCTCTAGTGAGCTTTTCAAATCGACTTAATAACAAAATACAATACACACATACAAAAGTCATGAAAAACAACACAATTTTAAACATATAATGCATAGTAAGATACCATAAATGACATATATAAGTTAAAAGCATATAGTACACTTAAAACATAGCACAAGTTAATAATAAGATTTCACAAATCATATAGTCACACAAAAAATAAAAGCAAAATAAAACAGGCATAAACACTATATGCATGCACTCCACTGGCATGAGCTATATTATGAATATTATATGAATGCATGGTCGACTTTGAAACTTTTGCTTATATATTATATATACTTTCTATGTTGAAGTTTGTGATGGAATGTCTGTCAATCAAAGATGGACCCATATAAAGCTGCTCAGTCTTAATATTTGGTATGCAGGTGTAATAATATTAGAACATCTCATTTCTTTGCCGCATAGTACATGGCCCAGCAGGGGCGGATCCAACCATTTTAAAAAGGGGGGTTCCTAACCCAGGACAAAGGGGGGGGGTCCTAACCCAGGACAAAAGGGGGGGGGGGTTCCAATTAAATGTCCCCATTCAAATGCATTGATCGTCCAAAAAAAGGGGGGTTCCAACCCCCGGAACCCCCCTCTGGATCAGCGCCTGCCCAGTCGCCACAGTCCGCATAATGGACTGTTCACCGACTGGAACTTTTCTTCTATGGTACTGGCACGATTTAATTTATGATTATCATGATTATAGGTCCCTTATATTAATGATATATGGTACGCAATTGGATTAACATCGACATATCTCAATTCACTGAGATAATTTTACTCTACAATCAATGAATTTTTTCACCAGTTATTTAATCGTGTAATCTTTCGGGGTTTCCCTTACAAAAAATGCTTAACTAGTATATTTATATATATAAATATAGGAAGATTTGGTATGATTGCCAATGAGACAAATCTCCACATGGTCAGAGAACAAATGCACAAGAATTATACAACTATTAGTTAACGTACGGTCTTCAAAAATGAGCAAAACCCAAACCACATATAGCAAGCTATGAAAGGCCTCAAATGACAAATATAAAACAACTAACGGCCTGACTTATGTACAACAACAGCGGAAAAATATTATGATATATAGCAATAAATGCAAGCATACAGATTTATACAGGCTACTAACTTGCTACATGCACATTTAGAATGACGCGGATTTAAACTAGTTTGCTGCCTCAAGAACTCCCTGATAACCTGGGACAGTGCATGGTGAACTAGTACATAGAACATAAGAACAAACTATAAAAAAAATCATTGAAAAGGGCTTAACTCATCAGATTGATCGAAAGTACAAAACAACTAACAGAACACATCCTGGACGTGCCAGGGATTTATTCAACCCACAACAACAACAGACACATAACGTTACTCGCAGTTACTAACAGTTAGTTCAAAGTCAATAACAAATAATTAAAAAAATATCTAATACAGATCTTATCAAAACGGGAAGCTCCCTTTCTTAATTGTATTGAAAATAGGTTAAAGGTTCCCCATATTAAGTTTTTTCTGGTGCAATTGAATACCTATAAACTGGTATCAATATAAAAATGAATACATGGTATGATTGCCAATGAGACAACTCTCTACAGATATACATTAGGTCGCCACGTGCGCACGGGCTTCAAGAATGAGTAAAACCCATATCGTATAGTCAACTATAAAAGGCTTCAAAATGACAAATGAAAAAAATGAAATATGTACTAAAACAATGAACGGAAAACAAATATGATATACAGCAATAAATGACAACCTCTGGTTTACAGGCTCCTAAGTAGGAACAGGCATATATATTTATATATATATATACATAATGTGACAGGGTTAAATCATGTTAAAGGCGCCAAGCATTCATGACCTTGGAAAATGGTGTAACGATTGGAATATTCGATTAAAAAACATAAAATAATTAAAAATGAGCTTTCCAAAATTTTCTGTACTTGTAAAACGAAGATGTGGTACGATTACCGATGAGACAACTCTCCACAAGAGACAAAATGACACAGAAATTAACAGAACAGTATAATCAATGATCGAGATCTTCATTTGTACTTGTGAGAGAACGAAACGGATGCAATCAACTGAAAACCAAGATATCTTATCCTAATCAATTAATAAATCAATATGTCTACGCCATCTTTAGAATTTCACTCATTTCAAGTGTTTATTTCATCGCATGTTATTTAAAGCAAATGTCTAAACTTCTTGAGATAGCGGATAACTGCAAGCTATTTTCTTCTAACTAGAGTATTAATATAGAAAAACATGTATGAGAAATCTGACAAGGACAGAACAGCCCATCTCCGAACCGTAACCACCAACAGAAGTTTCATCTTTAAAGACATTTATGAAGCAACATAATAATGAGAAAATGTAGTAAAATTGCCAATGAAACAATTAGTACAGACGAGAGTCAGATTTTGAACTTTTGTTTAATTTTGTAGACTGGGTATCTCAAATCTTTTTATCTAAAAAAAAAACGAAATGCCTTTAGTGGGAACTCTCGAGCTGAAACCTACACTATTCAGGCTAGCTGGGACAATATACTTTGTTATTTAGTTTTGTCATTTTTGTGCATGGGATCGTTAAAGAGACTGTCAGTGGTTTAAAGCATTGCTTGTCAAAGACATAAAATTGAGAATGGAAATGGAGAATGTGTCAAAGCGACAACAACCCGACCATAGAGCGGACAACAGTCGAAGGCCACCAATGGGTCTTCAATGTAGCGAGAAACTTCCACACACGGAGGTGTCATTTAGCCGGTCCCTTAACAAGATGTATACTAGTTCAGTGATAATGGACGTCATACTAAAATCCGAATTATACACAAGAAACTAATACTAAAAATCATAAAAGACTAACAGAGGCCAGAGGTCCCTGACTTGGGACAGGGGCAAATTGCGGCGGGGTTAAACATGTTTTTAGAGATCTCAACCCTCCAAACATGCTCCTTTTGAATAGCGACTGCTCTCTTTATTCTCAGAATTACTCTTTTCTATTGGAAATAGATATTCTACATTATTAGGTGTCGACTTTAAGTAAGGAATGTAACCTTATCCTTGGAAATGTTATATATCTTCTCATTACTTATTGTTTTCCCTTAAGGTAGCTGACACAATATTAAGATAGTTTTGCTTTAAAATTATCTATTCCACTAGTTGTTCAAAATTATTAGAGTTTGAGCTTTTTCATATCCAGCGGCACATATTACAGTGTAATCCGGATTCACTATTAAACGATTCGGGGAAATTTCTATTGTCAAATTCAATTTCAAATAATAATATTTATGTTTAACAAAACTATGATCTGTTTGTGAAACGTGAAGGATACATAATGATTGGTGTGTTCATTGTTGGTCTTTAACGCCACTTTTATCATTATTCGCTATTTCATGGCATGTTGAGAAAAACTGGGACGCCTGGAGAGAGACACTGACCTTCGACATGGAATCTGTCCATCCTTGTCAACTACGAATGAAGTGAAACTAAGCACCAAGTGTTCAAACTCTGAAATAAGTAATGAAGCAGTATTTTTCGAATTCACTAATGAAAGAAAATTCAGTTTTTATTTGAATTTTTCAAATTGGAGAGGTTTTAAAAACGAACTGAAGAATAAAAAGGTAGCAAAATGCTAAGTTCTTTCAAAAATATTCTTTTATCGCTAAGAGGCTGGCTTGTCATGCCAAGAAATTGCCTCCGTTGAAATTTCAAACATCCAATAGAGCAAATTACATCGATGATTAATATTGACCTTATGGTATGGGCACAGGACGTTTGCGCTTTTTTACCTGTAAAACGATAGGACATTTGCGCTTCAAATACTATGGACATTTGCGCTTTATGTTTTGATTCACCTGTATTAAATTGATTGGACATTTGCGCTTTTTACCTTTGTATAAGTGAACTTGGATGTTCCAAATTTGCAGACTATCTGCAAAAATTATGTGACAATTGAATCACGATTTACTTAACTCATCCTGCTATGTTTATCTTGTTGAAGAGTATCATTGAACAACACTCAGTGAATTACATTTAGATTCATTATATTGATGATCAGGCATTCCAGTCAAGAACTGAGAAAGAAAAACTTGATTTTTGTATTTGAAATGTGGACAAAATACCAGTCAGAATAGATAACAAGAGCTACTTATTTTGACTCTTTAGGCTTCAGATATTAAGCGAAACATGAACTGTGATGACTGTTCGTGTTTTATGTGTTTTAAAATGTTAACTTTTAGCTGTATATAAACTTTTAAACATTTAAAAAAAATATGACTTGTCGGTCCCAAGCCAGTATAAAAGAGGAAGGAAGTCATAAAAACAAATATTGCAAAAGCGCAAATGTCCTATGTAAAAAGCACAAATGTACATTTTTAAAAAGCGCACAAATTTCCTATGATTTGAAGCGCAAGTGTCCAAAATTAAAAGCGCAAATGTCCTATGAAAAAGCGCAAACGTCCCGCGCCGTATGGTATATGGCCGTTTTCTAAGCGATACGTACATGCAGATCATACATTAAATTAATTTGTTTAGTAAAAACAAATCTTTAACTACTAATAGGTGCCGTAGGAGGTCCACAGAATTTTTAGCAAGGAATTCTTGGCTAGATCAGACAATTTAAGAACAGAAAGCATTGCACTGATGTATGTCCATTATTAATTTTTCAGTAGTCAAAATTCAATGTTAAGTGATGTATATTGAATAATGATATATAGTTTGTATTTCTGTTTTCAAGATAAAAAGTGAAGGTTCAATGTATGGACAACCTGAAAACCAAGACATATATATGATTCGGCGCGGGACGTTTGGGCTTTTTCATAGGACATTTGCGCTTATTTTTTTGGACACTTGCGCTTCAAATCATAGAACATTTGCGCTTTTTAAAAAAGGACATTTGCGCTGTTAACATAGGACATTTGCCCTTTTGCAATATTTGATTTTTATGACTATCATATCTTCCTCTTTAATACTGGCAGAATAATATTTTTTCTTTATGGTTAAAGGTTTAAAAAAATCATTTAATAGCACATTTCATAGCACATTCATTTCATAGCACATTGATATGTGTTTAAAAGTCTATATACACTGAGCTAAAGGTAAACATTCTAAAGACCTAAAAACACGTACAGTCATCACAGGTCAGTTTTCGCTTGATATATGAAGACCAAGGATTGGACAAATTTAGCTCTGTTTATCTGTTCAGACTGGCATTTCGCACACATTTCAAATATATATTCAATATTCTCTTTCCCAATTCTTGACAGGGGTGCCTGTTCATCAATATAACGAATCTAATGTGATTCACATACTGTTGTTCAATGATGCTCTTTAAAAAGATAAAAATATCAGGATGAGTCGAGTAGAACTGTTCATTATAATGTACAGGGAATGATTCTGGACCATGTGTCGTACTAATGCCAAATATAAGTTAAATTTATTTACGCAATAATTACTTCTCTTTAAAATTACAGATAGACGACAATAGGTGCAAAAGCGCAAATGTCCGGTCAATTTAATACTGGTGAATCAAAATTTAAAGCGCAAATGTCCATAGTATTTGAAGCGCAAATGTCGTATCGTTTTACAGGTGAAAAAGCGCAAACGTCCTGTGCCCATATGATTAAGGTTATTTTTATTTATGTATTTGCTGTTATTTATCCCCTGATTATAAAACATGTCGATTGAGCCACAATGATTACTACATTGGTTACGGAGGACCTAAATACCAAAAACACGCAAGACAAGGAAGAAATGCCCAATTTTGATTATAATGGAATGGATATTTTAAGTAATGGAATGGATATTTCAAGTAATGGAATGGATATTTTAAGTAATGGAATGGACTACAACGACCCTTCAGTCACTAATTACAGATATACTTTATACCTTATTCGAAAGTTATTTATTGAGGAACAAAAGGTACATAGTTAATGTGTTCCACAACGCATATTAGAGGAGTAACAATACCTACATATCGAAATACGCGTGAACATTAAGATATAGCTTATTTTAAATGATGAAATGAACTGCTGCGACATTTCATCCCTTAATTCAGGAAAACTTTATGTACCATTTGAGAGTTCATTGCTGTCGCAATGACCATTAGAAGGATTACGGAGGATCTAAATGACAAAAATACGCGTGAAAAGAAAGAATTTTGAATGATAGCATGGATATTTTTAATAATGACATGATCTGTTGTGACCCTTCATCCCCTAATTTCAGAAATACCTTTAACCTCATTCGAAAGCTTATTTATAGAGGAACTAAAAGTATATAGCTAAAATGTAATGCGGGGAGTAACGAAAGACAAAAAATCGAAATACATGTGAGCATTAAGAAATACAATTGTAGCTTATTTTAAATAATGAAATGGATGAATGCGCCCCATCAGCCCATAATTAAGGAAAACGTTGTAATCATTTGAAAGTTCATTGATAGAGAAACAAAAATGGTTTAGATTATAAATAATATGTGCAGCAACGACCATTAAAGAGGTTGAGGACATAAATGCCAAGATAACAGTGAAGATTTAAAAATAGCCAATTTTGAATGATGGAATGGATTGCTGTGACCCTTCAACCCCTAATTACAGATATACATAATACCTCATTAGAAAGCCTATTAATAGCAGAACAAAATGTATGTAGTTAATATGTTCCGCAACGCATATTATAGGAGTAACGAAGGATCTTAATGTCAAAATATGCATAAACATTATGAAATATAGCTTTTTTAATAATATAATGGACTGCTGCAACTCGTCAGTAACAATATCGTTATTTAGAGGCAGTAACTCAGGCCCTAATTAGCGAAAACTTTATAGACAAAGTGAAAGCTTATTGATAGAGAAACCACAATGACGTTTAATAGGGTTACAGGGGACCAAAATGCCAAAATACGCGTGAAAATAAAATAAAAATAGCCAATTTTAGATAATGGAATTGATTGCTTCGATAATTCAGATCCTAATTACAATTAAACATTTCACCTCATTCGAAAGCCTATTAAAAGAGGAACAAAAGGTATATAGTTAATATGTTTCACAACGCATATTGGAGGAGAAATGAAGTACCAAAAAATCGAAATACGGGTGAACATTATAAAATAGCTTATTTTGAATCATGAAATGAACTTCTGCAACCCATAAGCCCTATAATTAAGGAAAACTTTATACACCATTTGCAAGGTTATGAATAGAGGAACAAAATTTTTATTGATAATATGTGCCCCAATGACAATTAGAAGGGTTACGGAGGACCTAAATACCAAAATACGCGTGAAAATTAAGAAATAGACAATTTTGAAAATTGGAATGGATATTTTGAATAATGCAATGGCCTGCTGTGAACCTTCAGCCCCTAATTACATATGAACCTTATATCTCATTCGAAAGCCTATTAATAGAGGAACAAAAGATATATAGTCAATATGTTCTACAATGCAAATCTGAGGAGTAACGAAGGACTTAAAAATCGAAATGGGGGTGGACATTATGGAAAAGCTTACTTTGAATAATGGAATGGACTGATGCGACCTGTCAGCCCCTTATGAAGGACAACTTTATACACCACGTGAAAGCTCATTGATAGAGAAACAAAATGTATCAATAATACGTCCCTCAATGACCATAAAAGAGGTAACGGAGGACTTAAATGCGTGAAAAGAAAGAAATTGCCAATTTTGAATAATTGAATGAATATTTTGAAATAATGACATGAACTACTGTGACCCTTCAGCCCTATAATTACAGAAATAACTTCAAGCTCATTCGAAAGCTAAATCATAGAGGAACAAAAGGTATATAATATGTATATTGCTAATATGTTCCGCAACGCGGATGAGTAACGAAGTACCTAAAAATCGAAATACATGTGAACATTAAGAAGTACAAATGTAGCTTATTTTAAATAATGAAATGGACTGCTGAGACTGTCGGCCCCTAATTAAGGAAAACGTTATAACCATTTGAAAGTTCATTGATCGAGAAACAAAAATGGTTTAGGTTATAAATAATATGTGCCGCAATGTCCATCAGAGAGATCGAGATTACGGAGGACATAAATGCCAAAATAACCGTGAAGATTAAGAAATAGCCAATTTTGAATGATGCAAGGGATTGCTGCGACCCTTCAACCCATACTTATATATTTACATGATACCTCATTCGAAAGCCTATCAATAGAAGAACAAAATATATGTAGTTAGTATGTTCCGCAACGCATATTAGAGGAGAAACGGAGGATCTAACATGTCGAAAAATACATAATGCATATTATGTGTCATTTAAAACTATTATGGACCGTTGTCTCATTAGAAATCATACCACATCTTCTATTTTATATAAAAATTAAGACATAGTTCTTTTTAAGAAAAGAATGAATTGCTGTGACTCGTCAGTAATAAAACTTTATTTAGAGGCAGTAACTCAGTCCCTAAATAAGAAAAACTTTAAATACACCATGTGAAAGCTATTGATAGAAAACCCACAATTACGTTCAAGACGGTTACATAGGACCAAAATGCCAAAATACGCGTGAAAATTAAGAAATAGCCAATTTTGAACAATGGAATGGATATTTTGAATAATGGATTAGATTGCTGCAACACTTCAGCCCCCAAATACAAATATACCTTTTACCTCATTCGAAAGCCTATTAAAAGATGATCAATAAATATGTTCCGCAACGCATATTAGAGGAGTAATGAAGTACCTAAAAATCGAAATACGGGTAAAAATTATAAAATAGCTTATTTTGAATCATGAAATGAACTTCATAATTATTTTTTTTTTCTAAATGAAAACCAAATATTTGTTTAGCCCCAACATTCATTTTTTCAAGGGGGTATAGTTATGTTTGCTCGGAACAAACATTTGTTTTCCAAATCGAAGGATAAAACGCCCTGGAACAAACTAACATATTCCCTTTTTTCAATATACATGGTTCCTTTTATAAATGAAAAGATGGTCGATGTTTAAAAATAGTTAAAAAAAGACTGTTGCAATTTAAAGTATCATATTAATAATTTTTTGATTCTTTTTTATATCTAATCCTTTATCGGTGAAGCAAAATACTTTAGAATGATGTCGAGCACTGTCAGATTAATTATAAATTGCAGCGGAAACTAGAGGATGGAATGTGTACTTGTGGTAGAGATGATAAAACAACGACCTTCCCTGTATCAAATATCCGTGAGAAATGCGTAATCAGCATGTTATGTATAATAGCTTACAGTTATATTTCCCGCTTCATTCGCCCTATCATCATTTAACAATTTTGGACACTATCTAAATAAACATGTTAGTTGGGTTAACACATGCTGATTTATAATGTATAGCTTACAGTTACATTTCCCGCTCCTTCTTAATCTCAAAACAAACCAAAGTGTTTGTACATGTATCTGAGTATTAATTTGGAGAACAATTTCGTTTTGGTGTTAAATATATGGTTTTAATAAAAGACTTTGAACTGGGAAATATCATTATATAGAAAGATCTTCTGATCTGCACAATTATAATATAATTAAAACAAATAGATGCATGCATTTCTTATTTCTTTTAATATTTAGACATTTGTTTTAAGGTGACTTCTCACACACATGACCTTTTAGCATATTTATATCTCTTAGAGATCTGAATAATAGGTGGTGTGAGTATACATCGACGAGACAGCAATCTAACAACACAAAACTTTTGGGTTTTAACTATTTGTTTATTAACAAATGGTGTGATGAGTGAAAATGGTTTAAACTTGGACTATGGATTTTATATAACTACTTACTGTAGATTCAGAAATCATTGCGTGCATTTATTATTGCGATTTTGTCATTTTAGACTTAAATGCGATTTTTAACTTTTACGAATCTTATTATTGCGTTTACAACTCTGTCGCAATTTTCGCAATAATTAAAAACCTCGCAATAATTTAAGAATTTACAGTAATATACCTGGCAGTCTTTAAAGAAATAAAGTAAAATACCACATATATAAGATCTTTAAACTTCATTATTTGCATTTGAAAAACTCAACTCTGTGTGTGTTTACGGCGCTTCACCATATATATATATCTCGATAAGAGTGGGGGCACGGGCCTGAAAAACCCTTCAAATCCGTGAAAATTAAGAAATAGCCAATTTTGAATAATGAAATGGATATTTTGAATAATAAAATGGACTGTTGTGACCCTTAAGTCTCTAATTATTAATATACCTTATACCTCATTCGAAAGCTTATTAAGAGAGGAACTAAAGTTATCAAGTCAATTTGATCCGCAACGCATATTAAGGGATGACATAGGAACTAAACATCGAAATACGCTTGAACATTAAGAAATAGTTATTTTGAATAAAGGAATGGACTGCTGCAAGCCTTTAGTCCCTAATCAAGGCAAAATTAATACACGACGTTAAAGCTTATTGATAGAGGAATAAATTCATAAAATTTAGAAAGGAAATGGGGAACGTGTCAAAGCGACAACAACCCGACCATAGAGCAGACAACAGCCGAAGTCCACCAATGAATCTTCAATGTAGCGAGAAACTCCCGTACCCGTAGGCGTCCTTCAGCTGGCCCCTTAAAATATGTATACTAGTACAGTGATAATGGACGTCAAACTAAACTCCGAATTATACACAAGAAACTAAAATTAAAAAGCATATACAAGACTAATAAAGGCCAGAGGCTCCTGACTTGAGACAGGCGCAAAATTGATGCGGGATTAAACATGTTTGTGAGATCTCAACCCTCCCCCTATACCTCTAGCCAATGTAAAAAAGTTAACGCATAACAATACGCACATCAAAATTCAGTTCAAGAGAAGTCCGAGTCCAATGTCAGAACATGAAACAAAAGAAAATAGATAAAATGACAATTATGATACATAAATAACAGCAGACTACTAGCAGTTAACTGACATGCCAGCTCCGGACCTCAATCAAACTGATTAAAAGATTATGTTTTCATCATATGAATATCAGGCATTAATGATATGTGCCGTAATGACCATTAGAGGGGTTACGGAGGACCTAATGTCCAAAATACGCGTGAAAATTAAGAAATAGCCAATCTTGAATAATGAAATGGATATTTTGAAAAATGGAATGGACTGGTGCGACCCTTTAATCCCTAATTATAGATATACATTATACTTCATTCGAAAGCTTATGAAGAGATGAACAAAAGGTATATAGTCGATATTTTCAGCAACGCATATTAGAGGAGTAACGAAGGGACAAAACATCGGAATACGCTTGAACATTAAGAAATAGCTTATTTTGAATAACGGAATGGACTGCTGAAAGCCGTTAGCCCCTTTTCAAGGAAAAATTAATACAACAAATTAAAGCTTATTGATAGAGGAATAAAATGAGTATTAATGATATGTGCCGTAATGACCATTAGAGGAGTTACGGAGGACCTAATGTCCAAAATACGCGTGCAAATTAGGATATAGCCAATCTTGAATTATGAAATGGATATTTTGAATAATGGAATGGACTTTACGAGACTTTAGTCCCTAATCATAAATATACATTATACTACATTCGAAAGCTTATTTAGAGATGAACAAAAGGTATATAGTCGATATGTTCAGCAACGCATATAAGAGGAGTAACGAAGGAATTAAACATCAAAATACGCTTGAACATTAAGAAATAGCTTATTTTGAATAACGGAATGGACTGCTGTAAGCCGTTAGCACCTTATTTTGGCAAAATTAATACACGGAATTGAAGCCTTTAGATAGAGGAATAAATTTAGTTTAAACGATATGTGCCGTACTGACAATTAGAGTGGTACGGAGTACCTAAATGCCAAAATACGCGTGAAAATGTAGAAATCGCCAATTTTGAATAATGAAATGGATATTTTGAATAATGGAATGGACTGTTGCGAGACTTTAGCCCCTATTTATAGAAATACCTTCAACCACAATTGAAAGCTTATTAAGAGAGAAACAAAATATATATAGTTGATAAGTTCCGCAACGCATATTAGAAGAGTAACGAAGGACCTAAACATCGAAATACGCTTGAACATAAAAAAATAGTTTATTTTGAATAATGGAAAGGACTGGTGCAAGTCATTAGCCCTTAATCAAGGCAAAATCAATACACGAAATTAAAGCTTATTGATAGAGGAATCAATTGATAAAATTTAGAAGGGAAATGGGAAATGTGTCAAAGCGACAACAACCCGACCATAGAGCAGACAACAGCCGAAATCCACCAATGGGTCTTCATTGGAGTGGGAAACTCCCTTACCCGTAGGCGTCCTCCAGCTGTCCCCTTTAAACATATGTATACTAGTACAGTGATAATGGACGTCATACAAAACTCCGAATTATACACAAGAAACTAAAATAAAAAATCATACAAGACTAACAAAGGCAAGAGGCTCCTGACTTGAGACGGGCGCAAAATTGCGGCGGGGTTAAACATGTTTATGAGATCTCAACCCTCCCCCTATACCTCTAGCCAATGTAGAAAAGTTAACGCATAAAAATACGCACATTAAAATTCAGTTCAAGAGAAGTCCGAGTCCGATGTCAGAAGATGAAACAAAAGAAAATAAATAAAATGACAATAATACATAAATAACAGCAGACTACTAGCAGTTAACTTACATGCCAGCTCCGCACCTCAATTAAACTGATAAAAAGATTATGTTTTCATCATATAAATATCAGGCATTAATGATATGTGTCGTAATGACCATTAGAGGGGTTACGGAGGACCTAATGTCCAAAATACTCGTGAAAATTAAAAAATAGCCAATCTTGAATAATGAAATGGATATTTTGAATAATGGAATGGACTGGTGCGACCATTTAGTCCCTTCTTATAGATATACATTATACTTCATTCGAAAGCTTATTAAGAGATGAACAAAAGGTATATAGTCGATATTTTCAGCAACGCATATTAGAGGAGTAACGAAGGAACTAAACATCGGAATACGCTTGAACATTAAGAAATAGCTTATTTTGAATAACGGTATGGACTGCTGAAAGCCGTTAGCCCCTAATCTTGGCAAAATTAATACACGGAATTAAAACTTATTGATAGAGGAATTAATTTAGTTTAAACTATATGTTCCGTACTGACAATTAGAGTGGTTTCGGAGTACCTAAATGCCAAAATACGCGTGAAAATGTAGAAATCGCCAATTTTGAAAAATGAAATGGATTTTTTGAATAACGAAATGGACTGTTGCGAGACTTTAGCCCCTAATTATAGAAATACCTTCAACCACAATCGAAAGCGTATTAAGAGAGAAACAAAATATATATAGTTGATAAGTTCCGCAACGCATATTAGAAGAGTAACGAAGGACCTAAACATCGAAATACGCTTGAACATGAAAAAATAGTTTATTTTGAAAAATGGAAAGGACTGGTGCAAGCCATTAGCCCTTAATCAAGTCAAAATGTATACACCAAATTAAAGCTTATTGGTAGAGGAATAAGCGGAGTATAAACGATATGTGCGACAATGGCCATAAAAAAATCAAGAAATAGCCAATTTTGAATACGGAATGGATATTGATTTATGCAATGGACTGCTGCCACCCTTTAGCTCTTAATTATAGATATACCTTATACCTCATTCGAAAGCTTATTAAGAGAGGAAAGAAAAATATATAGTCGATATGTTTTGCAACACATATTAGAGGAGTAACGAAGGATCTCAACATCGAAATACGCTTGAACATTAAGAAATAGCTTATTTTGAATAATGAAATGGATTGCTGCAAGCCTTCAGTCTGTAATCAATGCAACAAGTATACACCAAATTAAAGCTTACTGATAGAATAATTAACTGAGTATAAACGATATGTTCTGCAACGCATATTAGAGGAGTAACGAAGGAACTAAACATCGAAATACGTTTGAACATTAAGAAATAGCTTATTTTAGATAAAGGAATTGACTGCTGCAAGCCTTTAGCCCCTTATCAAGGCAAAATTAATACACGAAATTAAAGCTTATTGATAGAGGAATCAATTGATAAAATTAAGAAAGGAAATGGGGAATGTGTCAAAGCGACAACAACCCGACCATAGAGCAGACAACAGCCGATATCCACCAATGGGTCTTCATTGGAGCGAGAAACTCCCGTACCCGTAGGCGTCCTTCAGCTGGCCCCTTAAAACATATATATACTGGTACAGTGATAATGGGCGTCATACTGAACTCCGAATTATACACAAGAAACTAAAATAAAAAATCATACAAGACTAACAAAGGCAAGAGGCTCCTGACTTGAGACAGGCGCAAAATTGCAGCGGGGTTAAACATGTTTATGAGATCTCAACCCTCCCCCTATACCTCTAGCCAATGTAGAAAAGTAAACGCATAAAAATGCGCACATTAAAATTCAGTTCAAGAGAAGTCCGAGTCCGATGTCAGAAGATGAAACAAAAGAAAATAAATAAAATGACAATAATACATAAATAACAGCAGACTACTAGCAGTTAACTGACATGCCAGCTCCGGATCTCAATTAAACTGATAAAAAGATTATGTTTTCATCATATAAATATCAGGCATTAATGATATGTGTCGTAATGACCATTAGAGGGGTTACGGAGGACCTAATGTCCAAAATACGCGTGAAAATTAAGAAATAGCCAATCTTGAATAATGAAATGGATATTTTGAATAATGGAATGGACTGGTGCGACCATTTAGTCCCTACTTATAGATATACATTATACTTCATTCGAAAGCTTATTAAGAGATGAACAAAAGGTATATAGTCGATATTATCAGCAACGCATATTAGAGGAGTAACGAAGGAACTAAACATCGGAATACGCTTGAACATGAAGAAATAGCTTATTTTGAATAACGGTATGGACTGCTGAAAACCGTTAGCCCCTAATCTTGGTAAAATTAATACACGGAATTAAAACTTATTGATAGAGGAATTAATTTAGTTTAAACTGTATGTTCCGTACTGACAATTAGAGTGGTTTCGGAGTACCTAAATGCCAAAATACGCGTGAAAATGTAGAAATCGCCAATTTTGAAAAATGAAATGGATTTTTTGAATAACGAAATGGACTGTTGCGAGACTTTAGCCCCTAATTATAGAAATACCTTCAACCACAATCGAAAGCGTATTAAGAGAGAAACAAAATATATATAGTTGATAAGTTCCGCAACGCATATTAGAAGAGTAACGAAGGACCTAAACATCGAAATACGCTTGAACATGAAAAAATAGTTTATTTTGAAAAATGGAAAGGACTGGTGCAAGCCATTAGCCCTTAATCAAGTCAAAATTTATACACCAAATTAAAGCTTATTGGTAGAGGAATAAGCGAAGTATAAACGATATGTGCGACAATGGCCATAAAAAAATCAAGAAATAGCCAATTTTGAATACGGAATGGATATTGATTTATGCAATGGACTGCTGCCACCCTTTAGCCCTTAATTATAGATATACCTTATACCTCATTCGAAAGCTAATTAAGAGAGGAAAGAAAAATATATAGTCGATATGTTTTGCAACACATATTAGAGGAGTAACGAAGGATCTCAACATCGAAATACGCTTGAACATTAAGAAATAGCTTATTTTGAATAATGAAATGGATTGCTGCAAGCCCTCAGTCTGTAATCAATGCAACAAGTATACACCAAATTAAAGCTTACTGATAGAATAATTAACTGAGTATAAACGATATGTTCTGCAACGCATATTAGAGGAGTAACGAAGGAACTAAACATCGAAATACGTTTGAACATTAAGAAATAGCTTATTTTAGATAAAGGAATTGACTGCTGCAAGCCTTTAGCCCCTTATCAAGGCAAAATTAATACACGAAATTAAAGCTTATTGATAGAGGAATCAATTGATAAAATTAAGAAAGGAAATGGGGAATGTGTCAAAGCGACAACAACCCGACCATAGAGCAGACAACAGCCGAAATCCACCAATGGGTCTTCATTGGAGCGAGAAACTCCCGTACCCGTAGGCGTCCTTCAGCTGGCCCCTTAAAACATATGTATACTGGTACAGTGATAATGGGCGTCATACTGAACTCCGAATTATACACAAGAAACTAAAATAAAAAATCATACAAGACTAACAAAGGCAAGAGGCTCCTGACTTGAGACAGGCGCAAAATTGCAGCGGGGTTAAACATGTTTATGAGATCTCAACCCTCCCCCTATACCTCTAGCCAATGTAGAAAAGTAAACGCATAAAAATGCGCACATTAAAATTCAGTTCAAGAGAAGTCCGAGTCCGATGTCAGAAGATGAAACAAAAGAAAATAAATAAAATGACAATAATACATAAATAACAGCAGACTACTAGCAGTTAACTGACATGCCAGCTCCGGATCTCAATTAAACTGATAAAAAGATTATGTTTTCATCATATGAATATCAGGCATTAATGATATGTGTCGTAATGACCATTAGAGGGGTTACAGAGGACCTAATGTCCAAAATACGCGTGAAAATTAAGAAATAGCTAATCTTGAATAAGGAAATGGATATTTTGAATAATGGAATGGACTGGTGCGACCGTTTAGTCCCTACTTATAGATATACATTATACTTCATTCGAAAGTTTATTAAGAGATGAACAAAAGGTATATAGTCGATGTTTTCAGCAACGCGTATTAGAGGAGTAACGAAGGAACTAAACATCGGAATACGCTTGAACATTAAGAAATAGCTTATTTTGAATAACGGAATGGAATGTTTCAAGCCGTTAGCCCCTTATCAAGGAATAATTAATACAACAAATTAAAGCTTATTGATAGAGGAATAAAATGAGTAATAATGATATGTGCCGTAATGACCATTAGAGGAGTTACGGAGGACCTAATGTCAAAAATACGCGTGCAAATTAGGAAATGGCCAATCTTGAATTATGAAATGGATATTTTGAATAATGGAATGGACTTTACGAGACTTTAGTCCCTAATCATAAATATACATTATAATATATTCGAAAGCTTATTTAGAGATGAACAAAAGGTATATAGTCGATATGTTCAGCAACGCATATTAGAGGAGTAACGAAGGAATTAAACATCAAAATACGTTTGAACATTAAGAAATAGCTTATTTTGAATAACGGAATGGACTGCTGTAAGCCGTTAGCCCCTTATTTTGGCAAAATTAATACACGGAATTAAAGCCTATTGATAGAGGAATAAATTTAGTTTAAATAATATGTGCCGTACTGACCATTAGAGTGGTTACGGAGTACCTAAATGCCAAAATAGTCGTGAAAATGTAGAAATCGCCAATTTTGAATAATGAAATGGATATTTTGAATAATGGAATGGACTGTTGCAAGACTTTAGCCCCTAATTATAGAAATACCTTCAACCACAATCGAAAGCGTATTAAGAGAGAAACAAAATATATATAGTTGATAAGTTCCGCAACGCATATTAGAAGAGTAACGAAGGACCTAAACATCGAAATACGCTTGAACATAAAAAAATAGTTTATTTTGATATAATGGAAAGGACTGCTGAAAGTCATTAGCCCTTAATCATTGCAAAATTTATACACCAAATTAAAGCTTATTGGTAGAGGAATAAGCGGAGTATAAACGATATGTGCGACAATGGCCATAAGAAAATCAAGAAATAGCCAATCTTGAATATGAAATGGATATTGATTTATGGGATGGACTGCTGCCACCAATTAGCCTGAAGTATAGATATACCTTATACCTCATTCGAAAGCTTATTAAGAGAGGAAAGAAAGATATATAGTCGATATGTTCTGCAACACATATTAGAGGTGTAACGAAGGATCTCAACATCGAAATACACTTGAACATTAAGAAATAGATTATTTTGAATAATGAAATGGATTGCTGCAAGCCCTCAGACTGTAATCAATGCAGCAAGTATACACCAAATTAAAGCTTATTGATAAAACAATTAACTGATTATAAACGATATGTTCTGCAACGCATATTAGAGGAGTAACGAAGGAACTAAACATCGGAATACGCTTGAACATGAAGAAATAGCTTATTTTGAATAACGGAATGGACTGCTGCAAGCCGTTAGCCCCTTATCAAGGAAAAATTAATGCAACAAATTAAAGCTTTTTGATAGAGGAATAACATGAGTATCAATGATATGTGCCGTAATGACCATTAGAGGGGTTACGGAGGAACTAATGTCCAAAATACGCGTGAAAATTAAGAAATAGCCAATCTTGAATTATGATATGGATATTTTGAATAATGGAATGGACTGTTGCGAGACTTTGGTCCCTAATCATAGATATACATTATACTCCATTCGAAAACCTATTAAGAGATGAACAAAAGGTATATAGTCGATATTTTCAGCAACGCATATTAGAGGAGTAACGAAGGAACTAAACATCGAAATACGTTTGAACATTAAGAAATAGCTTATTTTAGATAAAGGAATTGACTGCTGCAAGCCTTTAGCCCCTTATCAAGGCAAAATTAATACACGAAATTAAAGCTTATTGATAGAGGAATCAATTGATAAAATTAAGAAAGGAAATGGGGAATGTGTCAAAGCGACAACAACCCGACCATAGAGCAGACAACAGCCGAAATCCACCAATGGGTCTTCATTGGAGCGAGAAACTCCCGTACCCGTAGGCGTCCTTCAGCTGGCCCCTTAAAACATATGTATACTGGTACAGTGATAATGGGCGTCATACTAAACTCCGAATTATACACAAGAAACTAAAATAAAAAATCATACAAGACTAACAAAGGCAAGAGGCTCCTGACTTGAGACAGGCGCAAAATTGCAGCGGGGTTAAACATGTTTATGAGATCTCAACCTTCCCCCTATACCTCTAGCCAATGTAGAAAAGTAAACGCATAAAAATGCGCACATTAAAATTCAGTTCAAGAGAAGTCCGAGTCCGATGTCAGAAGATGAAACAAAAGAAAATAAATAAAATGACAATAATACATAAATAACAGCAGACTACTAGCAGTTAACTGACATGCCAGCTCCGGATCTCAATCAAACTGATAAAAAGATTATGTTTTCATCATATAAATATCAGGCATTACTGATATGTGTCGTAATGACCATTAGAGGGGTTACGGAGGACCTAATGTCCAAAATACGCGTGAAAATTAAGAAATAGCCAATCTTGAATAATGAAATGGATATTTTGAATAATGGAATGGACTGGTGCGACCATTTAGTCCCTACTTATAGATATACATTATACTTCATTCGAAAGCTTATTAAGAGATGAACACAAGGTATATAGTCGATATTTTCAGCAACGCATATTAGAGGAGTAACGAAGGAATTAAACAGCGAAATACGCTTGAACATTAAAAAATAGCTTATTTTGAATAACGGAATGGACTGCTGAAAGCCGTTTGCCCCTAATTTCGGCAAAATTGATACACGGAATTAAAGCTTATTGATAGAGGAATTAATTTAGTTTAAACTGTATGTGCCGAACTGACAATTAGAGTGGTTACGGAGTACCTAAATGACAAAATACGCGTGAAAATGTAGAAATCGCCAATTTGAATAATGAAATGGATATTTTGAATTATGGAATGGACTGTTGCAAGACTTTAGTCCCTAATTATAGAAATACCTTCAACCACATTCGAAAGTTTATAAAGAGAGAAACAAAATATATACAGTTGATGAGTTCCGCAACGCATATTAGAAGAGTAACGAAGGACCTAAACATCGAAATACGCTTGAACATAAAAAAAAATAGCTTTTTTTGAATAACGGAATGGACTGTTGCAAGCCGTTAGCCTATAATCAAGGCAAAATAAATACACCAAATGAGAACTTATTGGTAATGGAATAAACTGAGTATAAACGATATGTGCAGCATTGACTATTAAAGGGGTTGTGGGGGACCTAAATGCTAAAATACGTCTGAAAATTAAGACAAATAAGAAATTTTAAATAACAAAATGAATGATTGCAATAATGGAACGGACTGGTGCGATCTTTTAGCTCTAATTATAGATATACATTATATCTCATTCGAAAGCTTTTTAGCAGAGAAACAAAAGGTATACAGTCGATATATTCCGTATCGCATATTCGAGGAATAAAGAAGGAACTTTACCTCGAAATACGCTTGAACATTGAGAAATAGCTTATTTAGAATAACGGAATAGATTGCTATAAGCCGTCAGAGCCTATTCAAGGCAAAAAAAAAATACCCCAAATTAAAGATAATTGATAATTGAATAAACTGAGGATAAACGATATGTGCAGCAATGACCATTACAGGGGTTATGGAGGACCTAAATGCCAAAATATGCTTGAAAACCAAAAATTAGCGAATTTTGTATAATGAATGGATATTTTAAATAATGAAATACACTGCTGCGACCATTTAGTACCTTATGATTGATATACCTTATTTCTCATTCGAAAGCTTATTAAGAGAGGAAAAAAAATATATAGTGGATATGTTCTGCAACGTATATAAGAGGAATAACGAAGAACCTTAAAACGGCAAAATACGTTTGAACATTAAGAAATAGCTTATTTTGAATAATGGAATGGACTGCTGCAAGCCGTTAGCCCCTTATCAAGGCAAAGTTAATACACCAAATTAAAGCTTATTGATAGAGGAATAAATTTAGTTTAAACAATATGTGCTGTAATAACCATTAGAGAGGTTACGGAGGACCTAATTTAAAAAATACGCGTGAAAATTAAGAAATAGCCAATCTTGATTAACGAAATGGATATTTTGAATAATGGAATGGACTGGTGCAACCCTTTAGTCCCTTATTATAGATATACATTATACTTCATTCAAAAGCTTATGAATAGATGAAAAAAATATATAGTAGATATATTCAGTAACGCATATTAGAGGAGTAACGAAGGCATTAAACATCGAAATACGCTTGAACATTAAGAAATAGCTTATTTTGAATAACGGAATGAACTGCTGCAAGCCGTTAGTCCCTAATGTAGGCAAAACTAATACACTAAATTAAAGCTTATTGATAGATGAATAATTTTAGTTGAAACGATATGTGCCGTACTGACCATAAGGGGTTACGGAGTACCTAAATGCCAAAATACGCGTGAAAATTTAGAAATAGCCAATTTTGAATAATAAAATGAATATTTTGAATAATGGAATGGACTGTTGCGAGACTTTAGCCCCTAATTATAGATATACCTTCAACCTCATTCGAAAGCTTATTAAGAGAGAAACAAAATATATATAGTTGATAAGTTCCGCAACGCATTTTAGAAGAGTAACGAAGGACCTAAACATCGAAATACACTTGATTTATGGAATGGACTGCTGCCACCATTTAGCCCCTAATTATTGATATACCTTATACCTCATTTGAAAGCTTATTAAGAGAGGAAAACAAGATAAATAGTCGATATGTTCAGCAACACATATTAGAGGAGTAATGAAGGATCTAAACATCGAAATACGCTCGAACATTAAGAAATAGCTTATTTTAAATAATGAAATGGACTGATGCAAGGCCTAGGCCTTTAATCAAGGCAAACTGTATACAAATTAAAGCTTATTGATAGAGGAATAAACTGAGGATAAACGATATGTTCTGCAACGCATATTAGAGGAGTACAGAAGGAACAAAATATCGAAATACGTTTGAACATTAAGAAATAGCTTATTTTGAATAACGGAATGGATTGTTGCAAGCCGTTTGCCCCTAATCAAGACAAAATTAATACACCAAATGAGAGCTTATTGGTAATGGAATAAACTGAGTATAAACGATATGTGCAGCATTGACTATTAGAGGGGTTACGGAGGACCTAAATGCCAAAATACGCGTGAAAATTAAGAAAAATAAGAAATTTTGAATAATGAAATGAATAATTTGAAAAATGGAATGAACTGCTGCGACCTTTTAGCTCTAATTATAGATATACCCTATATCTCATTCGAAAGCTTTTTAACAGAGGAACAAAAGGTATACAGTCGATATATTCCGCAACGCATATAAGAGGAATCCTGAAATTACTCCCAACACTTGAAACTTTAGTTATAAAATCAAAATCATTGTCTCTAATTTCACAAAATCGACATCGTTGAAACACGGACCGCGAAGAGGACCCCAAAATGAACTGGTTTGGAAACAGAAATGTTCATATTACTGCTTGCTCAACGTGGAATTGGGGTAACAGGACAAGTACAAAAAAGCAAACATTTATTTGTATGTACCTGTTATTTGTACAATAGTTGGCTAATTGCAGGATTCATTTGTATACCCCACGCAACGAAGTTGCGGAGGGTATAATGTTTTTGACCCGTCCGTCCGTCAGTCCATCAGTCCGTCCGTCAGTCCTGTTTCTTGTCATCGCAACTCCTCTCAAACCAAACAACAGAATGTCATGAAACCTTTTTAGATGAAAAGGACATATTATGTAGTTGTGCATATCGTCAGGAAATTACGATTCAATTTTTTTCTAGGAGTTACGCCCCTTTGAACTTATTTGCTTCAATGTACTACTGCAACAGTTTGTCATCGCAACTCCTCTAAAACTACATTACAGAATTTCATGAAACCTTTTTAGATAATAAGGACATACTATTAGATGTGCATATCGTCAGGAAATTACGATTCAATTTTTTTTCTAGGAGTTACGCCCCTTTGAACTTATTTACTTAAATGTACTACTGCAACAGTTTGTCATCGCAATTCCTCTGAAACTACACAACAAAATTTCATGAAACCTTTTTAGATAATAAGTACATACTATGTAGATGTGCATATCGACAGGAAATTGTGATTCAATTTTTTTTATAGGAGTTAGGCCTCTTTGAATTTTTTTGCTTTAAGGTACTACTTCAACAATTTGTCATCTCAACTCCTCTGAAACCACACAACAAAATTTCATGAAACTTTGTAGATAATAAGGACATACTACGTAGATGTGCATATTGACAGGAAATTACGATTCATTTTTTTTCTAGGAGTTAGGCCCCTTTGAACTTATTTGTTTCAATGTACTTCTGCAACAGTTTGTCATCTCAACTCCTCTGAAACCACACAACAGTATTTCATGAAATTTTGTAGATAATAAGGACATACTACATTGTGACACAACAGCCGACAGTTTATTTTTGTGTTGATTTAGATGTAAATGTGAAAATAAAAGAAGATAAAAGATAGACGTTTTGCTATATAATATTTTGATATGAGCGTCACTGATGAGTCTTATGTAGACGAAACGCGCGTCTGGCGTACAAAATTATAATCCTGGTACCTTTGATAACTATTGCTACATTTTTGTTGATAAACAAACGCCACTCCGTCAATCACGCTCGTCGTTGGGAGATGTCCGACGTGGAGCGATTTTGCTTTTTATAATTATTTTCTCATCCGTTAATTCACTGACCAATTCAGATTCACAGTCACTGTCATATGACGATTCCGTAGTTGAATCGGGAATGTCATTGTACACACGAGTTGTCGGACTAAACTGGTCACCCGCTGATTGATACATCGGCACACGATAACAGTGAAACAACAGCAGGGGTCCAGTTTATTCTCGGACTTTATCGTTGCTAAATAACTAACGGAAGTCTTCGGGAGCATTCGAATCAAATATATAGGGCCTCTAATGGGAATCCAGCAATCGAAATCCATTGACCTTGTTGTGTTGCACGACTTCTTAATCCGGTAAAAGGCTTTCAAACTATTATTTAATTAAACAGTTTAGCTACAGAATGGCAGTTTCGATTTTGTGGCCGTAATTATTTGAGTAAGGTTCATTTAATTGATCTGAGGGAAAGTTCCTTTCTTGTCATTATCGGCGATGGGGGTAACTAACCAGTTTAACGTTTCTTTACGAAAAAATCACTTTATACATACACACAGACATGCTAATTAGTTTGTAATAACAACTCACAAGTTCATTAAACCTCAAATACCTTCGGGATACTCTGCCACCCTGTGTTTGTTTAATTAAATCATGCAAATAATTAATTATATTTTATTGTTTTGATTGGTATTGATCGATTTTGACAGGTAATTTTTAGATACAAATTAACTAACGAGCCTTCAAAAAGCGTTCGGAATTCGGTGTTGACAGGGTTCGGTTTTTTTAGGTTAGATTAACGTTAATTAATAGGGAAATTGTGTGGGACTTTGAAAATTGTTCGGTTTAAACTGAAATTCGGTTTTATCAGGGTTCGGTTTACCCAGGTTTCACTGTATGTAGATGTGCACATTGACAGGAAATTATTAGTCATTATTTTTTCTTATACAATTTTTTTTTCTTACACTTATTCAATTTCTCCAGTGACAATGTGGGGACGTGGGGTATGTGAGCGTGCTCACTAAGGTTCTTTAATTTTATATGCTAAGACTTCATAAAGTTATCCTTAAAGTGAAAATGTCCTTAAGACCTTAGTAGTACTCCTAAAGTTGGGACCACCATTAGGACATCTCTTAAAATAAGATCGTTTCAATAACATGGCTAAGAGCAAAAAAATCTCCTACGATGGTCTTGGGACATGTCTTAGTCCTAAGACACCTTCGATGACACGACCCCAGGTCACTACAATTTAATTTATTTATCTACAATGTACGCTTGCGTTAAACAATGGAAATTAACACTGTATATTATAATTCTGTTGACTGGTAAAGAAGAATTTTACAAGCCTGTCGAAAGAAATTGTACAAGCCAATTCCGTAGAAATTATTGTATAGCGTGAAGATTGTATGTTTTTCTTGTATATGTTTCGACATTTTACAGATCGTTTTCAAAACTCCATTTCATTACTCTGTAATATTTTCCACTGAACATACACAAAACACTTTTAAGGATAATTATATAAAAACCGCGCCCAATAGTCAATAGTGTCCTGGTTTTGATTCCAAAATATGTAGTCATACTTGAATGCAAATGTTTTAGCTCACCTGACACCAGGGCTAGGTGAATAATTCTCATCATTTGTCGTGCGTTAACTTTTACAAACATAAAAAAGAAAATGTGGTATGATTGCCATGCAATGAGACAACTCTCCACAAGAAACCAAAATGACACTGAAATTAACAACTTTAGGTCACCTTACGGCCTTCAACAATTAGCAACGCCCATAACGCATAGTCAGCTAAGAAAGGCACCAAAATGACAATGTAAAAAAATGAAACACTTAAACAAAAGACACCGGTACGTCTAAACACCGCTCAGGACGTCCTGAGTGCACGCATGACATACAAACTGCACTCAGGACATGAAATATATGTTTTAGTGTGTTGTGAAGGTATGCATTCGATAGATAATATAACTCTTCATCTAATAATTTTTGTTTTGATAAAATCATTTTAACATTTTAACATTTAAGGAGTTATCGAAGTTTTCATCGGCCGTTTTTGTGAAATATGTCAGGCATGCCCTAGGATTATATATATTGAATACCAATTATCAGGTTTATTTTGCCTAGCCAGTCAAGGTCGTTAAAAACTTCCATTTGTTGTTTTTTATTAGGTCATTTGGTCTTTGATAGTTAGGAGTTATTAGTGATGGTACTAACCGCATACAAGTAAACTTGGCAAACAAACAAAATAAGATGTCTTTTGAAATATCAAAAAACAATGAAGATATATTGTTTTAGAAAAAACCCGCTAAATAAACATTTTTCTTTTTGTTTGTAATAATTGAAGACAGTCGAGAAATATGAGAAATCTACATATATAGTTTGGAAATTTTAATTCAATAGACCACTTTCGAGTTCATCCGTCACCGGAAAAAAACTCGTCAATTATACGCGCCTTTATGACGTCATTTACCAGATAGAGGGGATCGCCTGTATCCCTGCACTATTAACGTTCATCAAGCGTCTTAGTGATCGTCATTATGCAGGATAAACTAGAAATAATGCTTGTTATATAGGTACTTAATAACAATTCCGAATGACAGTAGTGCTGATTGTCAATTTTGAGAATTCAATTTGCCGAATAATTCGTACAACATAGAGGTATAGTTTTCCAACCACTCGTTCAATATTGGAATGGAAGTGACGACGCCCCTTAACGCACAAATGACGTTCACTAAAACTAGAGTTTTTGACGGAAATGCATCGAACTCGAAAGTTGTCTATTCATTTAATTTCATTAACTTAATAGAAACAAAACATATCGTTATTTAATATTTTATTTGTATGGATTTTCGTACACTATATTTTATTTCAATTTCGTGCGATGAAAATTTTAGTTTTATTCTTGCTTCAAAAATTAGGAATTTTTATTATTAGATGTATTAACGACTAACTTCTTTCGATGACAGAAACCAACCCGCGTCAGCATACACTCCAAAATTCATTTTTGATGGGGGAGTGTTATGACGACAAACGCTCGAGAGCTGTAACCGAGGTGTTGAATAATGGACATTCATTTAACTGTCTCACGACTTTGGTACTGATTATGCTACCTGTCATCGTTATTACTACGTCAGAAACTCGTAGACTAGTACGCCATCATCGTTGTTAGCGGGCTATCAAGCTAACCAACCTGGGCCTGAAAGTAGCCGTTGTGAAGTTCAAAAGAAACATCAAAAGAGTAAACAAACCAAAAATAACTCAGCATAACCAAGATGGCCGCGCACCAAAATAGCGGCCTTCAACCTGTTGCTGATTACCAAGGATTTGTATAGTAAGTCTTACTATACAAATCCTTGTGATACCAACTGCAGAAAATATCTAAAGCTCACCAATTGCCCGCGGGATGTATATCCAGTCAATGTCGTTAAACACTTCCATCATCATCATGTTAAACCACGTACAACAAGATCAAAGCCACAAACATGATAAGCAGAAAAAAAGCATTATTATAGTCCATTTGCCAATTCCCGACCCTGTAATTAGATACCTTTTTTTAGTTGTCTCCATTATGAGGGACATTCATTTTTTTTTATTACAATGGAGAGCTAGCAGGAACAGCAAATTTACCTGTGCGTAATCTTAGATTTTGAAATCTTTTAATTACATTAATTTGTTGTTTAGATACATACTTACGACATCAGAAATTATTGTTAAAAACTTCCAAGTGCTCCACGAAACCTCTTTCTAAATTATTAACATCTATTTTATCAGCAATCAAAGATGGGCTTTAAAGTTATTGTGAAACTGCCTATTCTAGAGGTGGCGTGAATCAGATGTGGATACTTAAAAATTCCAAAGATCTTTTAGAGTACATACAATCTAACTCTCTTTCATCTTGTAACAGTGTTAAAACATTTGACTTTTCTACTCTTTACACAAGTATTCCACATTCCAAACTAAAAGACGAAAGAGTTGGTATTACTTTGCTTCATAAAAAAGAATGGCCAACGTAGATACAAGTATCTTGTCTTAGGGAGGGATAAATCATACTTTGTAAAGAATCACTCTGATTCAGACAAAAAATTCTCTGAAACCGATATTATCAAGATGCTTGATTTCTTGATTGACAACATATTTGTAACGTTTGGAGGACGTGTTTTTCAACAGACTGTCGGCATCCCAATGGGAACAAACTGTGTCCCTCTACTTGCCGACTTGTTTCTTTATTATTATGAAGCTGACTTCATGCAGAAACTTCTTAGGAAGAAAGATAAGAAGTTAGCAATATCCTTTAACTCTACTTTCCGCTATATAGATGACGTTCTTTCACTAAACAATTCAAAATTTGGTGACTATGTGGAACGCATCTATCCCCTCGAATTGGATATAAAGGATACTACAGATACAGTTAAGTCGGCTTCATATCTTGACTTACATCTAGACATTGACAATGAGGGTCGGTTGAAAACAAAACTTTACGACAAAAGAGATGAGTTCAGCTTTCCAATTGTGAACTTTCCATTTCTAAGTAGCAACATTCCAGCAGCACCTGCATACGGGGTATATATCTCCCAATTGAAACGATATTCCCGTGCTTGCATTTCCTATCATGATTTTCTTGATAGAGGGTTACTGCTCACAAGGAAGCTATTAAACCAAGAGTTCCAAATGGTGAAGTTGAAATCATCCCTACGTAAATTTTACGGACGCCATCACGAGTTGGTTGACCGTCATGGAATAACCCTTTCATGAATGTGACCTACCGAATTAGACTATTTACCGGATTTGTAATCACATAAGTAACACAACGGGTGCCACATGTGGAGCAGGATCTGCTTACCCTTCCGGAGCACCTGAGATCACCCCTAGTTTTTGGTGGGGTTCGTGTTGTTTATTCTTTAGTTTTCTATGTTGTGTCATGTGTACTATTGTTTTTCTGTTTGTCTTTTTTCATTTTTAGCCATGGCGTTGTCAGTTTGTTTTAGATTTATGAGTTTGACTGTCCCTTTGGTATCTTTCGTCCCTCTTGTTGTTTAGATAAATATTTACGACATCAGAAATTATTTTTCATACAAAATTAGTTTAACCGCCGATACATCATTTTCAATCCATCATACTTTGCATTGGCAAAAGCCAAATTGTCCGGTATGGAACCAGTCTCAGATTAACAAAGGGAAGTAATTTGTTTAAAAAGTTTGTAATAACAGAATCAAATCTGACCAAACATTTTGCCTTATTTTGCATTAGAAATGCACAGAAGACTAAGTTGATGATATACATGCATTGGTTTAAGAATGGGATAAACATTACTTTTAACGAGTGACTCACTTTAAATATTGGTTTTATCGTGCAAAAAACCAAAAAAGAAGACAATTTTCATTCCAAATGTAATTAAGATTAATTGTATCGATGTATACCACCAGGACCAGTACATCTATCCATTTTCAATGATTTTAATCTGAGGAATCTGCTCTAATTTCTGCATGATGACATTTTCAACCTTTCAAGCAACTGTGAAGTGCTGCAATATATTTTTAAGCAGCACATAAACAGTTATTAGAGAGGTACTTTCAGCTGAAACGAGAAAATATATTAGTTTTGTAAAAACACTTTATACACTAAATAAAACATTTCAGTATCTCTTTTTATAATTTTTTTTTAGTGTTATAATATTTTTTTTGAATTTTACATTCGTTAGAGATACATGAAGTACCGGTACCTTATCCCGGCCTCGTGTTTCTTGTTTGTACACCTGATTTCTCTCACAGTCTATTAAAAAATAAACAGGGACTAAATTTAAAGTCAGTCCGGAGATTTAAAAAAAAAATATGTGTTCCAGGGTTCACGTTCCCCTTTTCTTGCCCACTCTTCATGTTCTTTGTATGTACTTCATGTCCAGGTAAATGAAATGTGAGGTGAATATCAACTAAGGTGTGATCAAGTATAAAAAATCAAATGACACTCTCTCTAAAAGAACAGATATTATGAAACCATATAACATTTTAGTTCCAGGAAAATATCTTAAGAAGGTGGAAATAAAATTATGTTATGTTTGTTCCAAAGAACTTATTACCATTCAAAGACTTGTTCCAGGGGGAACAAGTATTATGGGAACAACAACCATGTTCACACCACTATGAGAATAAAAAGTTTTCTGGCTTTTGGCTTCAGTTGGAAAAGTTTTAAGATCTGTCATACACTAGATGTGTAAAAGTTAAATGCATTTTGTGTTTCAGAAAGATAATTTCTACAGGGGCGGATTCAGCCATATACATTATTAGATAAAGAACTTGTGTTATGATGAATCTTGAAAAATAAGTGATGAAAACTGCATTAATATGACCTCAATTGGAGATATAACCCAGAGCCCAGAGGTGGATTTAAGGGGGAGCAGGGTGTTATTTCTGAACAATTGGTGGAATATAAAGGGAACACAGACGGATCAAGCCATTTTAAAAAGGGGTTCCTAACCCAGGACAAAAAGGGGGGATTATATAGGGAACACAAAATCTTACCGCTTTTGAATCCGCCACTGTGGAATCACTGACGAATGACTAGAGAGGGCCCCTACTTTATGAAAATTTCTAGATCCGCCAGGGTCTGTGATAAATTTAAATCTAAATAAGCTATTGTTATTTATTACATTAAGTAGCTCAACAGCTCATCTAGCTAATAAATATATTGTTGTGCCTTTTTATGTATATGGCTCGTTGTAGATTAACATCTAAGAAATAGTTAAATTCATGTTTATGATTTGTGTCATTATTGTTTCATTATTGTAACAATTATAAAAATCATTGTAATAACGTATTTAAGCACGTGAGATTCATTGCTATAAAAAAATAAACAGCTTACGCCCGACGTCTTGTGTGGACGTTTTATGCAATAATCATAAATAGTTTCTGAGGAAGTTTTAAGCAATAACCATTTATTGTTTTTGAGACACGGCGGGACATGTGAACCCCCCCCCTTTCCCACCCTGTTTTATTTTACAAATATCACTAAAATAAAATTTTGAATCAAACCAAAAAGTATACAGATCTTTAAATTAGTATAACAAAGAAGTGTGTACAGTTTCAAGCAATAATCATAAATTGTTTTTGAGCTACGGCGCGACATGTAAAAAAAAACCTCCCCTTTTTAACAAAATACTCAATAACTCAAAAATAAAATTTTGAGTCATCACCAAAAAGTATACAGATCTTTAGATTAATATAACAAAGAAGTGTGTAAAGTTTTAAGCAATAATCATAAATTGTTTTTGAGATACGGCGCGACATGTAAAAAAACCCTCCCCCTTTTAACAAAATACTAAAAACTCAAAAAAGAAATTTTGAATCATCACCAAAAAGTATACAGATATTAAGATTAATATAACTAAGAAGTGTGTAAAGTTTTAAGCAATAATCAAGAAACGTTTTTGAGATACGGTGCGACATGTGAAAAAAAGCACACCCCTGTTTTAGTTACAAAGTGCCGTAACTCAAAAAGTTTAAATCTTATTTTCACCAAAAAGTATACAGATCATTTGACCATCATAAGAAACAACTATATTAAGTTTCATGAAATTTGGATAAGTCGTTCTCAAGTTACGGTGCGACATGTTTACGCCGGACAGACGGACAGACGGACGGACAGACGGACGGACACCAGACATTTGTATACCATAATACGTCCCGTCAAAATTTTGACGGTAGTATAAAAAAACCTTTTTATCGAGGCGTATATCGGTTTATTAAATATATCTTTTTAAACTAAGAAAGTTGGTTTTACTTAATTTAAACAAAACATTAAGGTATCTTACACTTTATCTATTTCATAAATAAAAAGCAATATATATATAATTATATATCGTTACAGTTTATGTATAGAGGGGAAATGCATACTTAAACCCCGTGCCTACTTTGGTGTTTGTACACCTGATTTCTCTAATATGACCTCAATTGGAGATATAACCCAGAGCCCAGAGGTAGATTTAAGGGGTGCAGGGAACTATTTCTGAAAAATTGGTTGATTATAAAGGAAACACAGGCGGATCAAGCCATTTTAAAAAGGGGTTCCTAACCCAGGACAAAAAAGGGGGGATTATATAGGGAACACACAATCTTACCGCTTTTGAATCCGCCACTGTGGAATCACTGAATAATGACTAGAGAGGGCCCCTACTTTATGAAAATTTCTAGATCCGCCAGGGTCTGTGATAAATTTAAATCTAAATAAGCTATTGTTATTTATTACGTTAAGTAGGTCAACAGCTCATCTAGCTAATAAATATATTGTTGTGCCTTTTTATGTATATGGCTCGTTGTAGATTAACATCTAAGAAATAGTTAAATTCATGTTTATGATTTGTGTCATTATTGTTTCATTATTGTAACAATTATAAAAATCATTGTAATAACGTATTTAAGCACGTGAGATTCATTGCTATAAAAAAATAAACAGCTTACGCCCGACGTCTTGTGTGGACGTTTTATGCAATAATCATAAATAGTTTCTGAGGAAGTTTTAAGCAATAACCATTTATTGTTTTTGAGACACGGCAGGACATGTGAACCCCCCCCCCCCTTCCCACCCTGTTTTATTTTACAAATATCACTAAAATAAAATTTTGAATCAAACCAAAAAGTATACAGATCTTTAAATTAGTATAACAAAGAAGTGTGTACAGTTTCAAGCAATAATCATAAATTGTTTTTGAGCTACGGCGCGACATGTAAAAAAAACCCTCCCCTTTTTAACAAAATACTCAATAACTCAAAAATAAAATTTTGAGTCATCACCAAAAAGTATACAGATCTTTAGATTAATATAACAAAAAAGTGTGTAAAGTTTTAAGCAATAATCATAAATTGTTTTTGAGATACGGCGCGACATGTAAAAAAAACCCTCCCCCTTTTAACAAAATACTAAAAACTCAAAAAAGAAATTTTGAATCATCACCAAAAAGTATACAGATATTAAGATTAATATAACTAAGAAGTGTGTAAAGTTTTAAGAAATAATCAAGAAACGTTTTTGAGATACGGTGCGACATGTGAAAAAAAGCACACCCCTGTTTTAGTTACAAAGTGCCGTAACTCAAAAAGTTTAAATCTTATTTTCACCAAAAAGTATACAGATCATTTGACCATCATAAGAAACAACTATATTAAGTTTCATGAAATTTGGATAAGTCGTTCTCAAGTTACGGTGCGACATGTTTACGCCGGACAGACGGACAGACGGACGGACAGACGGACGGACACTAGACATTTGTATACCATAATACGTCCCGTCAAAATTTTGACGGTAGTATAAAAAAACCTTTTTATCGAGGCGTATATCGGTTTATTAAATATATCTTTTTAAACTAAGAAAGTTGGTTTTACTTAATTTAAACAAAACATTAAGGTATCTTACACTTTATCTATTTCATAAATAAAAAGCAATATATAATATAATTATATATCGTTACAGTTTATGTATAGAGGGGAAATGCATACTTAAACCCCGTGCCTACTTTGGTGTTTGTACACCTGATTTCTCTAATATGACCTCAATTGGAGATATAACCCAGAGCCCAGAGGTAGATTTAATGGGTGCAGGGAACTATTTCTGAAAAATTGGTTGATTATAAAGGAAACACAGGCGGATCAAGCCATTTTAAAAAGGGGTTCCTAACCCAGGACAAAAAAGGGGGGATTATATAGGGAACACAAAATCTTACCGCTTTTGAATCCGCCACTGTGGAATCACTGAATAATGACTAGAGAGGACCCCTACTTTATGAAAATTTCTAGATCCGCCAGGGTCTGTGATAAATTTAAATCTAAATAAGCTATTGTTATTTATTACGTTAAGTAGGTCAACAGCTCATCTAGCTAATAAATATGTTGTTGTGCCTTTTTATGTATATGGCTCTGATCTGGTTGTAGATTAACATCTAAGAAATAGTTAAATTCATGTTTATGATTTGTGTCATTATTGTTTCAGTATTGTAACAACTATAAAAATCATTGTAATAACGTATTTAATCACGTGAGATTCATTGCTATAAAAAAAAACTTTTAACGAGGCGTATATCGGTTTATTAAATATATCGTTTTAAACTAAGAAAGTTGGTTTTACTTAATTTAAACAAAAAATTAGGGTATCTTACACTTTATCTATTTCATAAATAAAAAGCAATACATATATAAAAATATATCGTTACAGTTTATGTATAGAGGGAAATGCATACTTAAACCCCGTGCCTACTTTGGTGTTTGTACACCTGATTTCTCTAATATGACCTCAATTGGAGATATAACCCAGAGCCCAGAGGTAGATTTAAGAGGGCGCAGGGTTCTATTTCTGAAAAGTGGTTAAATATTAAGGAAACACAGGCGGATCAAACCATTTTAAAAAGGGGTTCCCAATCCAGGACAAAAAAGGGGGGATTATATAGGGAACACAAAATCTTACCGCTTTTGAATCCGCCACTGTGGAATCATTGAAAGTTGACTAGAGAGGGCCCCTACTTTATGAAAATTTCTAGATCCGCCAGGGTCTGTGATAAATTTAAATGTAAATAAGCTATTGTTATTTATTACGTTAAGTAGGCCAAGAGCTCATCTAGCCAAAAATAAAAACTAAATGCATTTAATACCTATCTATTATATCTATTATACTGACAATAAACAAATAATACAAATAAAATCCTATTTGGAATTTTCATACCTTGATAAACTCGTAATATAGTGTAAATCTCAAAATATATAACTTCCATTTTCTACAGACTGTACATGATATCAAATGTCCTTCACATTACATGTGACGTATTTAATCACGTGAGATTCATTGCTAGAAAAGAAAACCCTTTTAACGAGGCGTATATATCGGTTTATTAAATATATCTTTTTAACTAAGAAAGTTGGCTTTATATAATTTAATCAAAAATTAAGGTATTTTACACTTTATCTATTTCATAAATAAAAAGCAATATATATATCAGTTTAAATGAGAAATATATGATTAAAGACCGTGCACTCTTAAGTTATATGTTTGAAGCAAGCGCATAAGTCATCATATATACGTCTTGAAATTTCGAAGTGTCGGCATTTCACGAAAATAAACGCAATTGAGCTAATTTTTGGTGCATGTGGAAGATAATGTAAAAGCCTTTAAGACTAATACCGTAATTCAATGAACAAATAAGTTTTTCATAGAGAAATATATCGCTACAGTTTAAGTATGCAGGGAAATGCATAGTTAAACCCCGTGCCTACTTTGGTGGTCATTTTTACGCACGAAATGCTGACTTTTACGCCAATAATTGATATATATATATATATATATATATATATATATATATATATATATATATATATATATATATATATATATATATATATATATATATATATATATATATATATATATATATATATATATATATATATATATATATATTAACACTACTATATTGCCCTGTTCTTTATAAAGTAAAAATATTGAGATATAATTAAGAGCAATACAAAATGCATAGTGCAGAAAAAAGGACGAAATATACCAAAGGGACAGTCAAACTAAAAAATCTAAAACAAACTGACAACGCCATGGCTAAAAATGAAAAAGACAAACAAACAACAGCACACATGACACAACATAGAAAACTAAAAAATAAACAAAACGAACCCCACCAAAAAACTAGGGGTGATCTCAGGTGCTCCGGAAGGATAAGCAGATCCTGCTCCACATGTGGCATCCGTCGTGAATATTACGCCTTATGTGTATTCACAGCAGTATAAGTGAAATAGTCATATTGTATTATTTTCAGGACATTATTGAACAAATAATTGCCAACATTGATATAATGTTTCATTAAGGGTAATATTCAAAAATATTTGTGCAAAAGAATTTTTTAAACTGAAAAATATAGGTTTAACATGTATATACGGTGAACATCTGATGTTAACTATTTTAAAAATTTAAATGTATATGACGCGAAAAAGAGTAAACCTTTCTTCTTTTTGTAGCGTCTGTTTTAAGAAAGTTATTAAAGAAGAGGGACGAAAGATACCAAAGGGACGGTCAAACTCATCAATATAAAATAAACTGACAACGCCATGGCTGAAAATAAAAAAAGACAAACAGACAAACAATAGTACACATGACATGAATCCCAATATTAAGCTATTGTCAGTATGAAGAAGGATACACACTCATTTTCTAAAAAAAAATCAAAAAGTTTACTTTTGACAATACTCCATGGAGCAACTAAATTATTTTGATATTTTGTTTAGCACTTTCAACACATATGAAATATTCATCTACTAAAATGCTTCAGTTTTCTTTAAAACATTTTTACATAATTAAGCACATATGGATTTTGATCCTAATATATTTTAGCCAAATATTTTCTTGAAATATTGACACATTATATTTCAAGTTATATTTATTCAGATGATTTCTCGCAGTGTATTCACCTCTTATCCAAATACTGAGATCTTGTTGAAAATGTACATGACACTTAATGCTGCGCCTAAAAAACACTTGCATATTATTATCAATTACATATCACGAGCAAAATATCATCGCTTTTGATAAAAGATACAAGAGTTGTCAACGTATTTTTACATGAAATGAGTAACATAGTTTCTTGGTGGAGTAGACAGTCCTTACCTTTGCGAGCCACTTCAGATCACGCTGCTTTGGGTGGCGTTTTTTTTGCTAAATCTGTTTTTTCTTTGTATTGTTTTAATGTTGTTGTTCATATTTTCGTTGTTTCTGTTTTGACCATTTGGCCTGCATCGCATTGACTTGTGATTGATAATATAAACCAATTGGTACCTTATAACTGGCACACCTTTAATTAAAAAAATGTTAAGAAATATTTGAATATCATAGCTATGGAAATATATTGATTTGTTAAAGAAATCAGTCATGTTCTTTTTTAAAAACCATACTAAATAATTTAAATGTTAACCAATGAACTGTGGTGTTTCTTATATAATGGTAGTGATTGACAAATACGTTTATTTTAATGGATTACAGAAACAAAGAATACGTATAAATCGTCTTGTTTTTTGGAGCTATACTAATTGGGGAAAGATGATTTCAGCAATGGTGTTTAAGTTGGCTGTATTGGTGACAGTTGGATATGGTAAAGTAGCATAAGTTTTATGAATGTTATTATCATATATATAATTTAAATGATGTATAAATGAAATTGACATCGTTTATTAGTTTTGTTCGAAAAATAAAGAATAAGTTATGAAAATGGGAACGGAATATGATTATCTGGTGCTATTTTTTCTAGTTTAGGAATTTGTACTTTCGGTTTAGCAGAGGCCTGTATTCAATACATGTTTTTTTTTAATTTATATATTAGTTAAAGCAGTGATGATCAGTGGTTGTGATATAAGATTGTCATTTTCACTGATAATGATATGAGCAAATCAGCCCCAATGCCGAAAAATCAGATTTTCAGGCAGGTCCAATTAGGAAAAAAACGTGTTTGTCCATGGGCTAATATATGGAACAATAAGGGACTTTCCGTATGGCACTTTTCTCGAAGCTTGGTATTTTTGTGAATTTACTTTTTGGTAATATTGATTTGACATGGTCCGGTTCTTGTCAATCACGTTATTTTGTTATTGTAAGTTATTGAAATATTCTATTTTTATTTTTTCTAATGTGCGTTTTTCTGTGTGGGTTGCTTTGTTGGCTTGTTTGTTTTATAGTGATTAAGATTTTAACACGATTTTTACTGCTATACCTCTATTGTTTTACCTTTTTACTTTTTAGGTCTGTTTGTTTTGTTCGGACATTGTTTTCAGTATATTGAAATTGTTTGTGACCGTCGAACCATTGAGAGGCTTGGGTAGCTATGAAACCAGGTTTATTCCAATATTTTCTACAATTATATCTATTTATTGTTCTAGATCTATTGTTGGTATTTTTCAGCTTCCTAAAACAGTGTTAACGCAACATGAACGCAAGCTTGACAGGGTGTCCTCACACGTTTTGACGTGGCTGAAAAATTTTGGTTGACATATGTATCCTCTTCTCATCAGTTATCGTGCTATTATGAATTCATTCTGGCATGAAAACTTCCATTTAAAAAGCATGCATATAGTACAAATTCATATAACGTACCTAAACATATGATCTGAACATATACATTTACATGTGCAATGTATGAGGGTAGTAATGGGGGTACCTTTTTGATGAATAAGGGTAAATCTTGCCAAATGACGTTAACGGTAATTTCTAGTGCATGACGATAAAATGTAAAAAAAAAAATTCAGACGATAAAAAAATCAGCTGAATTTGATGAATCATGCTATATGTTTTCCAAAAACAACGGTAAGGATAATTATTTGAGACATCTAACGAATCACGATAAGGATATTTTGAAGAATCACGGTACAATTTAACCAATTTGATGCTAACGGTAGCCGAAAAAAAACATTTGACGCCTGACTGTAAAGGTCATTACCACCCTCGTGTATGTTTAGGTTATCAGCTTTTCTACACACATTAGCCAGCGAGTCACAATGAACCTTAAATGGCGAGCGAGTGCAGCCTATGAGCTAAAATGGACCATTTTAAGTACATATGGGGGGGGGGGGGGGGGGGGTCTGCTGACTGACCCAAGTGTTGCTCACACCAGTCATGCTTCAATGATTTCCTATATACTCAACTAATTTCTCCCACCCCCTGGATCCGACTATATGCATCTGTTTATAGTTTGCACAATAGTACTAATACTGGCTTTTTTTTTTACCTCCCTTACCTAGCCCTAGACAGTTGCTTATCTAATTATTGCTCTATCACTGTCAAACTCATGTACAATAGAAGAAGAGACAAATAATTTCACATAAAATCCTATAACATTACATCTAAAGATAATCATAATCCAACGTAAATAATATTACGATGTCAATGGACGAATTCCCACGCAAATGTCATCACTGGGATATACCAAAACGAATTTAAGGTCTATATGTATCATTCAAAAATTTATCAAAACCTAAAGAGAAGTTATCTAACTTGGGATTCATTTATTTTTCATGGATGTCAATTTTCTCGAATTCTTGAAAACTTGCATATTCTTTTATGCCCTTTTTACGTATATGGCTCTGATCTGATTGTAGATTAACATCTAAGAAATAGTTAAATTCATACTTATGATTTGTGTCAACATATTTCATCAGCAATCAAAGACGGGCTTCAAAGTTATTGTGAAACTGCCTATTCTAGAGGTGGCGTGAATCAGATGTGAATACTTAAAAATTCCAAAGATCTTTTAGAGTACATACAATCTAACTCTCTTCCATCTTGTAACAGTATTAAAACATTTGACTTTTCTACTCTTTACACAAGTATTCCACATTCCAAACTAAAAGACAAATTAAAAGAGTTGGTAGTACTTTGCTTCATAAAAAAGAATGGCCAACGTAGATACAAGTATCTTGTCTTAGGGAGGGATAAATCATACTTTGTAAAAAATCACTCAGATTCAAACAAAAAATTCTCTGAAACCGATATTATCAAGATGCTTGATTTCTTGATTGACAACATATTTGTAACGTTCGGAGGCCGTGTTTTTCAACAGACTGTCGGCATCCCAATGGGAACAAACTGTGCCCCTCTACTTGCCGACTTGTTTCTTTATTATTATGAGGCTGACTTCATGCAGGAACTTCTTAGGAAGAAAGATAAGAAGTTAGAAATATCCTTTAACTCTACTTTCCGCTATATAGATGACGTTCTTTCACTAAACAATTCAAAATTTGGTGACTATGTGGAACGCATCTATCCCATCGAATTGGAGATAAAGGATACTACAGATACAGTTAAGTCGGCTTCATATCTTGACTTACATCTAGAAATTGACAATGAGGGTCGGTTGAAAACAAAACTTTACGACAAAAGAGATGATTTCAGCTTTCCAATTGTGAACTTTCCATTTCTAAGTAGCAACATTCCAGCAGCACCTGCATACGGGGTATATATCTCCCAATTGATACGATATTCCCGTGCTTGCATTTCCTATCATGGTTTTCTTGATAGAAGGTTACTGCTCACAAGGAAGCTATTAACCCAAGAGTTCCAAATGGTGAAGTTGAAATCATCCCTTCGTAAATTTTACGGACGCCATCACGAGTTGGTTGATCGTTACGGAATAACCGTTTCACAAATGATATCGGATATGTTCCTTACGTCGTAACTACAATCCCCTTCCCTTTCATGAATGTGACCTACCGAATTAGACTATTTACCGGATTTGTAATCACATAAACAACACGACGGGTGCCACATGTGGAGCTCCTGAGCACCTGAGATGACCCCTAGTTTTTGGTGGGGTTCGTGTTGGTTTTTTTTAGTTTTCTATGTTGTGTCATGTGTACTATTGTTTTTCTGCTTGTCTTTTCATTTTTAGCCATGTCGTTGTCAGTTTGTTTTAGATTTATGAGTTTGACTGTCCCTTTGGTATCTTTCGTCCCTCTTTTATTGTAACAATTATGATAAACAGCTGCACCATGAGCGCATGATACGCCCGACGTCTTGTGTGGAAGTTTTATGCAATAATCATCAATAGTTTCTGCGAAAGTTTTAACCATATATTGTTTTTGAGACACGGCGGAACATGTGAAACCCCCCACCCTATTTTTTTTTTACAAAAAACTAAATATCACTAAAATAAAATTTTGAATCAAAACCAAAAAGTATACAGATCTTAAGATTAATATAACAAAGAAGTTTGTAAAGTTTTAAGCAATAATCATAAATTATTTTTGAGATACGGCGCGACATGTAAAAAAAAAACCCTCCCCTGTTAAACAAAATACTCAATAACTCCAAAATAAAATTTTGAATCGTCACCAAAACGAATACAGATCTTCAGATTAATATAACAAAGAAGTGTGTAAAGTTTTAAGCAATAATCATAAATTATTTTTCAGATACGGCACAACATGTAAAAAAAAAACCTCCCCCCTTTTTTTTTTACAAAATACTCAATAACTCAAAAATGAAATTTTGAATGATCACCAAAAAGTATACAGATCTTTAGATTAATGTAACAAAGACATGTGTAAATTTTTTAGCAATAATCATAAATTGTTTTTGAGATATGGCGCGACATTTAAAAAAAACCTCCTCCTTTTTAAAAAAAATACTCAATAACTCAAAAATGAAATTTTGAATCATCACCAAAAAGTATACAGATATTAAGATTAATATATCTAAGAAGTGTTTAAAGTTTTAAGCCATAATCAATAATTGTTTTTGAGATACGGTGCGACATGTGAAAAAACACACCACTGTTTTAGTTACAAAGTGCCGTAACTCAAAAAATTTTAATCTTATTTTCACCAAAAAGTATTCAGATCATTTGACCATCATAAGAAACAACTATATTAAGTTTCATGACATTTGAATTAGTCGTTCTCAAGTTACGGTGCGACATGTTCACGCCGGACAGACGGACAGACGGACGGACGGACACCGGACATTTGTATACCATAATACGTCCCGTCAAAATTTTGACGGGCGTATAACAATCATTGTAATAAATTGCTTTGCTCTTCATGGGCCCTTTTATAATTGAAATAAAAATATCTTATCTTATCTTATCTTATTCGTGGATATTTGATTTTGGGATTTAAACAACCCAGACAGACAAATAGCAATAAGGTGTTTAGGAAAATATGACCTAAAACCTCCGTCATATAAGACACAAATAGAGTATGACTTTTGAGCAAATTTGGAGGGAAATGACGGTTTATAATTAGAAATCTTTTCGGCCTTTAGTTTATTGCAAAAACAGGACGTTTTGACTTACCCGAACATCCGAAACCTCAATCGTAACAACAAAAACAAAATTATAGTACATGTAAGAAAATACTTGAAGGAAGATACACAAATATGCACCAAAGAGAACAGTTGTGCCATAAGATTGAGGATTGAGAGTATGGGGCCAAATATTGTTCAAGGGGAGCAAATGCTCATTAAATTAGTATGCGGGTTTCAAATATAGAGAAAAAGTTAGAGGGAAAGTTAAATCATCTTTTTAGACTTAAGTTAAATAATGACTTATGTAGACTTACCTTCTAATTCTTTTTGTTCATATAAGACACAAATACATAAAGTATGACTTTTGAGCAAATTTATGAGGGAAATGACGGGGAAGTTGGAAATCATTTCGGCCTTTATTGCAAAAACAGGACGTTTTGACTTACCCAAACATCCGTAACCTCAATCGTAACAGCAAAAACAAACTTAAAGTACATGGAGGAAAATACATGGAGGAAGATACACATAGGGCGTAATATGCACCAACGATAACAGTTGTGCCATAAGGCCATAAGATTGAGGGGAATGGGACTAAATAGTGTTCAAGAGGAGCAAATGCTCTTTAAATTAGTATGCGGGTTTCAAATATAGAGGAAAAGCTAGAGGGAAAGTTGATTCATCTTTTCTACTTAAGTTAAATAATGGCTTAAGTAGACTTACCATCTTATTCTGAAAATCAATTCTATATAAAAATTCACAACACAGAAAAATATATGTCTAATTTGCTTCGGCTACTGATATGCTAACCTCATAAAATAGTGATTGAAAGATTCATAACACTTTGAAAGGATAATCCAGACACGTGTTACACGAAGAGCCGGTTTACAATAATAATGTCACGTGATCGCGCACTGACGTTACAATTTGCATCGCCCTTACAATACACTGTTACACAATTCACTAATACATAACCCATTAGCATGCAAACATGCAACGTGAATGTGATTGGTTATCAAATAATACAGAAATAATGCATGTACAGTTTATGAAGAAATTAGTTCATCAAATAGATTAGATTTTCACTTATGACACCAATAGTTTGGGTTGACATTTCTGTCATCGGGGATAATATTGAGATAAATGGGATAAAACTGACCGTCAAAAAGATCTAGGGGAGGACATCTAGAGAACCTTATCATTAATAAGTAATACTTACCAAAATTTCTCTATATTAATAAACTATTTACTAAATTTCACAAAGATAATGATAAATGATTTTGATGATGGCGATGATGCTGGTTAAATTGGCAGTAAAAATATTCTTACTCCTATGGCTTTACGTAATAAAATTTGTATAGAATTAAATTTGACTAAAGTTCAGCATAAAAAAACGTGAATATGCAGAAGCCTGACAATATATTAATGATAAAGTGTGTATATATTACTGTAAACGAAGTTGTCTGTATACTTCACCTAAGTATTACATTTGAGCGCAAGGAGATCTGTATTTGTGAATCGGTTTATTAACTCCGGTCGAACTCAGGGTTAAAGTTCAACATGTTTATATAAATGGAAATTTTTTGCATTGCTTTTACATCATTGAGGCTATCTATTTTTATTGCGGGGTTTCACATATTTAAATCGGAATTATAGAAAAATAGAATGTTGTTAGCAGAATCAAAGCAGAAAATGATGAACACTTCAACATTTTCAGCAATAGATAAATAGGAAGGAGGGTCTGTGTATTCACATTATTTGCAAAATTTTTCCTTGTTCATGTTATTCCTGTGAAGCGAGTACTTTACATCGAATCTTGCTATGCTTATCATCGACGCCACAGTAATTCAACCATTCCGACAATGTTTTTTTGGGGCATTCGACCTATTTTAACTCAGATTTTGGAATATTTTAATCGAAAGTTTAGAAAAGTAGAATGTTGTTAGTACATATAAAATAAAAAAAAAAAGATGAATACTTTTAGCTAAAGATGATTTGGATGGGGGTTCTGTGTATTCACATTATTTGTACAACTCGCCGTACTGATGCCATATTTTGGAATTTCCATGACCTAAATGGTTCGCGAAAATTAATATTTTTATATATAGTATTGTAACAAACAAAGAAACTTGGATAGAAAGTTGTCTCATTGTTACTCATACTACATCTTCTTATTTATAGTAGTGCTACTTACATGAAAAGCCCTAGTTTGTTTTTATTCTACTTTAGGAAATGGTGTGTATGAAATATGGATAAAAACTTTAAGCAGTGGGAATGTAGATGCATCAGATACCCCAGATGTTTTTAATTATTACAACAGTCTATCAAACTACCATTTGTTTCCTTCTCAAACCAAAAACTTCCGGTTTTCGATAAAAGCCTGTCATGATGCATTTATTCTCTTATCCCCTGCTGTAGACCTGCAGTCTCAAGACTTCTATGAAATTTGTTTGGGTGGATATAGTAACAGTGAGGTATATTTACGTCGGAAATACAATAACCGGAAATACAATAACGCAGACACACTTATCATATCTACGCCTGACCTATTAAACTGCACAGGGACAATAACGATGGAAGTAAGATGGACACTTGACGGAAGTATATTCCTATACATGGAAACTGCAGCTGGACCTGAAACAATACTGAACTGGAGAGATCCAATCCCATTACCTATTCAAGGTGTAGGAATCATGACTGGATGGGGCGCAGACGGAATATGGATTATAGAACATACGTGTAAGTCAAACAAAAATGAACCTGCATCCTATTTATATATGTTTAATTGAGAGTTGTATCATTGGCATTCATAACTCATCTTCTTATATTTAGGTAAACTTGTCCCAGTTATATCTAACTGATCAAGCTTAGCATTCAAATGAACCAACTAACAAAATTAAACACAAACTACAAGACTAAAAAAGGTTGCAGGCGCAAAAACTGCGGCGGGTATGAAAATTTTTTTAGGTCTCAATCTTCCGCTTAAATTTCAGGTTAATGTGAAATATATAAGCACGCACAGTTTAACTAAATTTAAAAAGAAGACAAAGGTTAGGAAACAAAATGACAATGATCAACATTTAAAGGAGAAGGGGCTATAAGGGGCAAAATTGGCCCCACTTCAGAATCTATTGATATTTCTCTCAATTGATCTCTATGATATGGAGCTTATAAAACACCAAAAATTTTATAGTTATCGCTTTCGGTTTTCTTGTTATGACGTCGTAAAAATGGTTGGCCGACTAAGCTTAAATATCAGATTTTTACGTATTTTATCCTTTTTTATGTACTGTGTACATTTTACAATAGATTACACCTTAAATAATCAACGTGAATACATTATTACTAGTGAACCATTGTATTAATACAATGAAGAACAAAATTGATATAAAGTTTAACTATTTAATATCAGTAAAATGGTTGCTATGGTAACAACAAGTTAACATTCGTTCTATGTATGACAAATTATAAAAAATTTTCACCAGAGAAAGTCTACAGTTATTGTTTGTATAAAAAAGAAGATGTGGTATGATCGCCGTTGAGACAACTGTCCACGAGACCAAAATAACACAGACACTAACAACTATAGGTCACCAAATGGCCTTCAACAATGAGCAAAGCCCATACCGCATAGTCAGCTATAAAAGGCCCCGATATGACAATGTAAAATAATTCAAACGAGAAAACTAACGGCCTTATTTATTTTCCTTTTAACTTGAATAACAAAAAATGAGTTTGTGTGTATTTTTATGTACTCGGCTGATAAAAACACAAGAAAGTGGGACATATTACGTACTAGTATACATATAATATATGAATAAAGATCGCAATTTCATAAACTATGCATTTCAACAATTACCGGCTCAACCTTAATAAAACTTAAATATTGTTAGCACATTTTTTTATTTTTTGTTGTTAAGGTGTCTTTACAATATCATGATAATGTGATTTTAAACGACAAATGTAAAAATTTACGAAATGATGAAAAAACAATTGGATTTGATGAGACTCAAACGTACACCATCATGCCCATTGCGCAGCGTGTAGGCGATTTGAACCACATTGACACAGCAACTATTTAAGTTAATAACTCATATTGATCATTTTGATTCATAAACTGTAGGAACAATTTTTTTTTTTTTTTTTCATTTCTTTACTTCTTATTCAACTAAATTGTTTATATCAATGATATGGCCATTGATTATGTCATGGTCTAAATTATGATTGTTTAACCAAACAGACGTTAATAGTGCAAAATGGAAACTGAAGTTTTCGTCTGGGGCGTGTTTTATTGGTCTCTTCTGCACATCTTCAGAATGTCTTCTGGTGAAGAGTAAAATAAAAATTAATTTTGACGTCGAATATAGCAGATTTTTGTTATGTTGGATGACATAAATTAAGTTTTCGATGACTTTATTTTTTTAGAAAAATAAGATACGTCCCGTAGACATGCATGACTGTAAAAGTGTGCTCGGTTCGTTACAATTTTCTTTGTGCTTTCCTATATCTCAATTTTTCTAAACAAACCAGGCTTAATCTCCCGCTATTTGATTTTTTTTTATAAGAATAATCTTAAAAGAGGAACGAAAGATATCAAAGGGACAGTCAAACTCATAAATCCAAAACAACTGACAACGCCATAGCTAAAAACGAAAAAGACAAACAAACAACAGCACACAACATAGAAAACAAAAGAATAAACAACACGAACCCCACCAAAAAACTAGGGGTGATCTCAGGTGCTCCAGAAGGGTAAGCAGATCCTGCTCCACATGTGGCACCCGTCGTGTTGTTTATGTGATAAACTGCCCGAAAAATCGTCAATGTTTGTCTGGAATATGACTGATCAAAAAGTACTTCTCAGTCTATGCATTTTTTTTAAAGTATTAAACCGAACTGGATTTTTTTTGTATAAAGCTAAGATATCTGGAAGTTCTAAAAATCGGTTAGCATCTTCTGGTCCTAACTAATTTCTAATGCACAATTTTGATGGTCAAAACCTTTGGACTACCATTTTTCTACAACCTTCATTGTATATGGATCTATATGTAAGTATATAAGGTACTAGTATACCAGACGTTTCTTAATAAATAAATCAGTTGGTTGTGTACTGCTTGATACTTCATTCTGGGAGAACAAGATTTATCTCAGTACTAGTTGCAACTAGTTTTGAACACACTTCCAGTAATTTCAAATACTCTTAGTTCAATACTCTATTGTCTTAATTCTAGTTTGCTGTTTTTTTGTGTTTGTCTCGTACCGATATTTTGAGTTAATCTAATTGCATCTGATTTGTGCAGGTTGTTTTTATATTGTACTGCTTCGCTACTGTTTCATCCTCGGGGAGGGTTGAGCGCTCACAAACATGCTATTGTGCTGTTAAACCACTGTACTAGGTTAGTGGATGGTTGGGATCCGCGGCTTACATGCTTATCCTCGCCAAATTATGTAAGTAAAAAACTATATGCTTGTCCCAAGTTAGGAGCCTGTAAGTCAGTGGTGGTTGTTTGTTGGTGTGTTACTACTTGTTTTTCGTTCATTATTTTGTACATTAATTAGGCTGCTAGTTTTCTTCTAGTGATTTCGGGGCCTTTTATAGCTGAGTATGTGAAATGTTGTCTCTTTGACACATTCCCCATGTCCTTTCTCAATTTTATACGCTTATTGTTGAAGAGTATATGGTGATCTATGGTCGTTCATTTCTGCGTCATTTGGTCTCTTGTGAGAAACTGTCTCATTGGCAATCATACCACATCTTCGTTTTAATATTAATCCCCGCCATATTCTTTATGAACCTGTCCCAAGTCAGGAGCCTGCAGTTTAGTGGTTGTCGTTGGTTCATGTCTCAACTCATTTTTGATAATTTTTAAAACTGTTATGCATAATTAAACAGTTAGTTTATTCGTTTAAATTGTTTCACACTTTTCATGGACTTTTATAAACTTGCAGCTTAACAGTATCGGATTTTGTGATTATTGAAGGCCTTACGGTTGCCTGTAATTGCTTACATCCACTTCATATTTGAACTCCGGTGGATAGTTGCCATATAATCAATAATCACACATCTCTTCGTTTTTATATTATATATCTCTGACGTTTAATCTAGTGTTTCATGAATATGTATGAAATATGTGTCACTGTGCGTTAAAAATTAACATCAATTTAAAGTTGTGTTAAATAAGAGAAAATCATCTGATATATAATAACTTCGGTTGGGGTGGGGACAGGAGTATCTCGTATATGAATATGGTTGCCTAAGAGTTGAAAAATTGGCATGTTTAGTGACATATTAAAATGATCAATAATGCTCTCTTTCCTTCTTCATTCCTCATCTAATGATTTAAACTGACCACTACCCAAATCATGAGTGTTGAAAGTAGAGTTTAACACCAATAAATCAAAATCCCTTCCCAAATAGTTGGCCCTTAACTGTTATTGTCCGTGAAGTTCTTGTATTCATCTAGCTTATCATCCTCCAGAGATGTCCTACCAGAGACATATATATATGTCCTACTAAAGCTGCCGTACCATAAAAACATGTATAACACAGCTCGCATTCTAATATATCTACATTCATAATAACATTGAGAAAAGAAATGGGGCTTGAATTTGTCAAAGCAACAGCAACCCTACCATAGAGCAGACAACAGTCGAAGGCTCATAATCTATGTTTTTTTTGTGCCTCTGCCGTCTAAACCACCTATTTTAAAGGAAGAGGTAGAAGAGAGCCAGAAGATCTTCCCAATGCAAAAAAAAAAAAAAAGCCAACAGAAATGAACCTCTTCTGGTTCACTACCAAAGAACCAAAGAACACGCCCCTGCTGTGCTGTGGAATTTTTTACGTGTTAAGTTATATATTAAAAGTTCTTTTAATTCTGTCTGTTAATATCAAGTATTTAATGAATGATACACCGATTTCTATTCCGCTATAAAAAGCTTCTTAACAACAGAAACCAGTAAAATTATGTGTGTCAGTTCCGTAATCACTTACAATAAATATAGACGAAAAGGGCTAGACTGTACTTGAGAGGCTATGTTATACTTTAATATGAAGAAAAACACTTTATAATTTACTTTCTTTAATGAAACTTTATTATAACCAACCATTGACAAAAAAAATATATCAAAAAAATACAACTGTTCTTGATCAACCTTAGTCCGATAACGGTATATATGAAAAACGGACGAAAAATTTTGGAACTTTGATGCCGGTTTTGAGCAAGTTTTTAATTAAAATTCAGTATGAGCGCAGCTTTGCCCCACTGAAATATTTCAACATAAGATGCTTTTTGTTGGTATTATTGCTCTGACAAAATATTTCGTTGGGGCAAGAATGCGCTGGTACTTTTTTCGTAAAAAAAGTTAGTGAAAAAGAGTAAAAAATTGTGGAATGTCAACAAATATGCACGTGAAGTGTTGTCAAAACACGGCATTATGACGTCATAACTACAAAAAAAACATTTTTTTCATAAAATGAATATGTCCAACGGAAAAAGAAAGCCATACACATACGAATAAGTAGAATTTGAAAAATTCTTGAAATTGAGGCCAATTTTGCCCCTTATAGCCCCTTCTCCTTTGATGACATTATTTTTCCCTTTAGATATCTCCTGAACGTTTTGGAGATGATGTCTCATTGCCGTATGTCCACATCTCACACGTCACATTATCAAATCAGTTTGTCGTTCATTGTGACCACTATGCAGCCCTCGGTCCTGTCTTATAATCTAAAATATAGATATACATATGAATAAAACTTTATTAATAAACAAACTTTGACCTTTTATATGGTTCAATGTTCTCATTTTACTAGTTCCACCATGCATTGAAAAGACAAATGTCAAATATTAAGATATAAAACATGTAATTGTTTCGATGACGAAGTTGTCATATATTGAAACTGTGGAAAATACTTACTCATGGATAAATCAAATGTAACGAGGTCTGTCTGAAAATAGGTATATCTTATATAGTTATCAAAGCTACCAGGATTATAATTTAGTACGCCAGACGCGGCGCGTTTCGTCTATATAAGACTCATCAGTGACGCTCATATCAAAATATTTATAAAGCCAAACAATCACAAAGTTGAAGAGCATTGAGAATCGAAAATTCCAAAAAGTGATACCAAATACGGCTAAGGTAAACTGTGCCTGGTATAAGAAAATCCTTAGTTTTTCGAAAAATTCAAAGTTTTTTAACATGTTTAAACAGATAATTTAGAAAAATGACCACATTATTGATATTCATGTCAACACAAAAGTGTTGACTACTGGGCTGGTGATACCCTCGGGGACGAAACGTCCTCCAGCATTGGCATCGACCCAGTGGTGTAAATAGTTATCAAAGCTACCAGGATAATAATTTAGTACGCCAGACGCGCGTTATATAATTTTTATTTGAAAATTAAAAAAATAGTAATAATTATTATGCAAACTACTTTAAAACACACTTCCAGACTGTTGTTCTATTTTTTTCTTTTCCTTTAGCTTTCTTTATTGGACGATATTGTGGTATTCCTTCAACATACGGCGACATGAAGATACTTTCATCCTCAGCACAAAATAGTAGAATAAGCTGTATGTCTATATGTTCACCGATTAGTGCTTGTCTTGGAGTTAACTTCAATCTACGAAGAAGGGAGTGTGAGCTGGTGTCTGGAGGACAACTAATCATCAAATTAAGTCGTCCGGACTGGTCATTCCATACAAAATGTTTAAACAGAACAGTCACGTGTTTGGCTTGCCTTGTTTAACATTGACAGTCACTTAAATAGATATAGACATACAATGGGGAATAACTGTGCGCCACTTATTTATATTATTACAGACTATAACACTTTTTGATATCTCGATGATATATTGGCTCCCAAAAATGACTACCTTAGTATGTACACTGAAGAGATTTAATTGTAAATACAATTAATAACGGGTCGTTTTCATTTTTTTAACAGCACTAAGTCGATTCGTTCTTTATATTTTGTCATCTGATTTTGCCATGTGATTAGGGACTTTCCGATTAGAGTTTCCTCTGAGTTCAGTATTTTTACGATTTTACTTTTTTTCGATACCTCTGATGGCAAATTAACAGATCCCGAGGGTATCATCATCTCAGTAGTCTCATACTTCAATACTAACATGATTTATTCATGTCTTTTTTTTTAGGTTAAACAAAGTTACATGAAGGTATGCATTCTCGTTACAGATTAATCCTGCGAGAAATCGGGCAAAAGGATTAAATCTTATCTTACATTTTTTTTTTTTTTTTTTTTATACTCTTTTTTTCTAATATATCTATACATATAAGACTTTAAACAGGTCGACGATTCTTAAATTACGTTAATCATAACGCCATATTTCGTTTACAAACGTTAATCGGTATATCCAAATTTTAAAAGAAAGTCTCTAAATGAACAATTTACGATGCATTAACTGTATCGCTGCATTTATTTGTAACTGTACTAGGGAACCTGATGTTAAGTGGTTGTCGTTTGTTGATCTGGTTTTATAAGTGTTTCTCGTTTTTCGTTTAAATAGCGATGAGTTTGAATTGTTAAACGCTAGCCATTGTTGGGCCCTTGATAACTTGATGTTCGGTGTGAGCCAAGGCTCTGTGCTGAAGCTCGTACTTTGACTTATAATGGTTGGTTTTTTTACAAATTGTGACTTGTATTGAAAATTGTCTCATTGTCACTCATGCCACATCTGATTATATCTATCAGCATTTCGTGGGTTTTTTAATCTAGACACCCTCTAGTTATTCATCAAAGTGACCTTTCGTTGAATACCGACGGTCATATAACCCGATATAAACAGGAACATAGATAAACATAGATAGCGAACTCATGCAATTGGATTTTTTTCTAGTTTTCTAGGTAGGTATGCTTAGATTAAAATTACAAATTCAAATAATATGTAAAAAAAATCGCTGTTACCTGTATAAGAATGAGTTTTTGTAGATCGAATTGGTCAACATACATATTCTGTTAAGCATCATTATTATAGATAAATAAACACTGTAAATAACAAAAATGTTCAGCAAGGCAAGATCTATTAATAAGTCAAATAAAGTAAACAGACTTAAAGATCAGTAATACAAGATCAACGAAATAGAGATTTTTGTCATGATCTATTTTCGTCTACAATGTTGAGGAGTGTCCTTTGTTTGGTATGTTCATAGACCAAGATGGGCGACAAAGGCTCTTGAGAGCCTCAAGTTTATATTTCACAGTTAATGCCCTCTTAATACTCAAATGTTCTGCTAACCGGAACAGTAAACGTTATAATCGAATGTCTCTTCCGGGTTTGTTTTCCTGCTTTTTGTAGCTGATTGTCTTCTACCTAGTTATATATGTTAAACATGATTGAAATATCTTGTAATTTTAATGAACACGTCTTGTTGTGAACTTCCGTCGACTATATTTATATAAAGTAGAAACCTGCAAACTAAAAGTCAATGTATCTTCAATTTATACTGTGTTTTATCTAATATGTTGTTAAATAATATTGGTTATGTAATGCAAAGCTCAATATTTTTCTTTCAAATTTGTATATGTCATCAACTTTATTTTTTTAACTGGGACAGTAACAGAACTGGGACAGTAACAACACTAAAACAGTAACAAAACTGAAACAGTAACAAAAGTGGAACAGTAACAGTTGTCTCACCGCCTCAGGAAGAATTTTCAGATTGCCATCTCTGTACTCTTGCTTCAGTTTGTCGGTGTTATTGTTTCTATACGTTTCACAAATGTTTGATATGTCATGTAAAATATTTGCAAACATATCCAAAGTTGTGCTAGCAGCCTTACCATGCATATCCCTGAGTCCTAAAAAGTAAACTTGTTTGTGCTCATCACCTAATAACAATGTCTGGTATGTTTTACCACATTTCCATGTCTCGTCCCCATACAAACATGTATTCTGCTGTGTACCAACCCCAAATTTGTTTTTTGTCCATGAATTTATGAGTTTGAACAGCGGTATACTACTGTTGCCTTTATGAATCCAAGTTGTTTTTGACCAATATCAATATTTTCAACGATGTCAACTGTTTTTCTTGTAGGTACAGCATTCGGTGTTCATTGGCAAGTTTAAGGACCTCCCAACGTTATTGGAAGACACATTGAAATTTGTTATGTTCATGATGCACTGTCTTGTATCTGGTGTATAGGACCTTTTGACAGGATCGAAAAGAATAATTTCCTCATGATCAAGTAGCAGTGAATGTAAATAATATCTCTCCTCAGTTGCAGTTTGTAACTGTACTTTAAGATTAATTATGTACCTATATAGTTATTTTTTTTCAGACCGACAGGTATTTCTTTTTCAGAATCAACCCGGGCGATACCATGTTTCAATAAAATATGCTCCAAGGCATAAAATAATGACCGGTGTGAGGTCATTATTTTCCTTGATAAAAATGCAATATATAATTTACTTCAAAATTTTATTCTTCTGATGGTTTTTTGTTGCCGATTTAGAAATTCATTTTTTAAAGTTCAATCGATGATAGGTGTAAAATAAACCGTCATTGCCCGCATGTTAATTTTACAAACAAATAACGTGAAGTTTTGTTAATTTATCGCTACAATAAAGAAACATTATCATATATGTGAGATGAATTTTAATGTTGACTTTCATAAAAGAAAGCCAGATTTAACATATTCACTACGGTCGATCTTTCATTTGATCAATCCTGTAACCCCTCGGTGTGTTCTCCGACAAGAAAAACCTTAAAATATGCATAACTATAACGTAATGGATCAGGTTGATCTAACAATTGTAATTGAATATTTAGTTCTAAGACTGTTCTTTCTTCCTTTTCTAACTGGTACAAAAGTTTTGAATTATTTTTTTTAGCACTTCAATCTCACAAGGCAATTTGAAACTTTATTCTTTTCTGAAATCAAGTTTCTTTATTTTTTTATTTTTTTTCTCGTTTTTTTTAATGATACTGCATCGTTTAAGGGCATACGATACAGTTACAGGGAAGGTAATGACGTTGCTAACGTAAAATGTTATTTTCGCGACGTCAAACTATGACATATCGGGAAAAGATGCATTTTTCGACTGATTTTTATCATTCAAACTGATTTAATTTGAAAACGAGTGCATGGACCCATATTTTTCAAAACAGCAATTTGTTTCATTTTGCAAGGAGATTATGTGACCCAAATTTTATAAAACTGTAAATAGCGCATTTTTTTTAAATTTTGATAAACATGCAGCAAAAAATGACGCTTTTTCCTCTATTCATGAACATTTGATAAATATAGAGTTATTTCGGAATAAAAATTGAATAATTTGTAATGATACTTATAAAAAACAGGAAATTACCGATTATTTAACAAAAAACAATTTGTGTTTATCTTTTAAAACAAAAAAGTTCTGTCTTTCTTTCGAAAAAGAAAATACGGACACAAATCTGAATTTTGAGCAAATATACAAAATTTCGACCTCATATTACTCAAAAAGTAGCACATGAAGGTTTATTTTTTTATTACATATTTGATTTAATCAGATGCAAAATAGGCTATATGCAAATTTTCATCAATTTGTAAATACAGGTTCAAAACTGGATCGTATGCCCTTAAGTTTTTTGCGTGCGTAGTAAGATATTTTCATAACATATAAGTTGTTTTGATTTTTTTATGACCTTCAGTTGTTCTAACAGTTTTTCATTTTCATGTATACTTTTGATGTTTTTTGCGAAACCCTTTTGGTTTCTAGTCTTAACCTCTTGGTTTATAGTCTTAACCTCTTGGTCTGTGATCGCAGTTCTTCAGATTGCATTTCTTTAAACGTTTCGTTTGTGTTTGGACTCGTTTTCTTTTATTTTTACTGCATGTTCAGATTTGATAATAACTAATTTTCAACAGATTTCTGTTGTATTTTAGACATTTCTTTAGCTAGAGTTGTGCATGTTTCTTTATATGAATAAAGTTCATCTTTAAAAAGTTTTCCTTTTGATACAGTTGAAGTACTTGTAGCCACCGGTATTGAAAAAATCACATTTTCAAACTCTTCATTCTACTAATAAACTCAAAATCGTTAATTTTTATTTTCAGATTTACTTCCTTTTCCGGTCTTCACCTGCGCACAAATGTTTTCCGATATCGTTTAGGCTCGGGATTTGAGGAAAATGTTATGGGAAATTACCTTATAACAAGTAAGAAAGCCAATAAACTACTTAAAATTTATATAAAAAATTAGAATGTTATCAAGATCATTATCGTTAACGATTTCTTATTCAACAAGTTGCATTTGCCCTTGTCCGGTTCCAACGAAGGACGCTTAGAAGCGAGTCATTTTCCGGTTCAGTAGACGGACGATGCTAAGTGAGTCATCCAATAGATACAACCACAACGACACAATAACAATTAAATGTAATCTTATTCATACCTTTTTTGTCAATTCATAGTAGAATTTGCTTAATGTTATTTTAGCTTTCCTTGACATTTGATAAAATGAAATAATGGTTTAAAGCTGTATCAAGTCATATAACAATTGTGAATATTGGTCATTGCCATGATTAATGACCATTTTACACTTGTCGGTTATGAGCCAGATTATCTCCTTAACAACTTTAAAGAAGGCCGATGTCTTCATAGCAACACGTCTTCTTGTTTACATTAAAATATCTGTGTTTTGTATCTTTTTTACCATTTAAATATACATTTTTTTTAAATATATATTCTACAAGTACACGACCGCTTAGAAACTGCCATTAAACTTAAAGGAGTGCCATTAATACTTTCTCATTCTCCCAAAAAATCGTCTGCACGTTCGTTAGCAGACGACGATCGGCTCGCTGACAGCACTTTAAATTTCAAGACCCACAAAACACGTATACCTTATTTACAAAGAACAAGTTGTGAGTGTGAAATGAATTGATAGTTGAAATAATAATCATCTACTATTTTAAGAAAGAAAACAAAAACTAAATTGCAGAAAAAGTTCCCGTGACCATTTATATGCTCGTATGAATGATGGTCATTCTCTAGATAAAAAGCAGAAAATAACTAGATCTAGTGACCATTCATATGCAAAAACGAATGATGCACTGTCTATTGTACGCCATTTTAATAGAATGCATTCAGATCATAAGTACTGCAAAAAAGATGAGGTTTCATATTTAGTTCCCCACTTATCTTTTGCTGATATTGTTAAATTTGTCCCAAAAAAAACCACAGACAAGAATGAGATTATATCTGTTAAAACTCTAACTTCTACACAAGTTTATGATGCATGGTCTCCACAAAATAGTAAGCAAACATATGCAGATATTGTCACTTCCAAAAACACAAATACTGAAGATATTTCTTTTAAATTAGTCACTGCTTTTAAATATGAACCTGAAGAGTGTAAAGAAACTATTACAGAATTTCACAACAAAAAAGACACACATACAGTGCAATTACAACCTTTGCTGAAACAATCATTTTAAAATGTGCCCCACATGGAGTAGTAGCTATTGAAAATCATATTTTTTTAATATATGATGTTCCTGAAGATGGGAACTGTTTTTTCTCATCTATCAGTTTAGCAATAAATGGAAATTTCTCCCAAAAACACTTTGATCGTTCATTAACATGCTAAGAAATTCACAACATTTTTAATATATGAGGATACAATAAGACTTACACACTATAACAATATCACTAGGGACAAATATTTACAGACAATGGTCAATGGAAAAGGTTCTTGTGAGATATCAATGGAATCAAAGATAACTCAAAGCAATATTAATATCTGGATTCAAGGGACAAACCTGGCAAATGAAACAGTTTTTACAAAAGAGCAATATATATGTCCCGGACCATATGAGTATTTGGACCATTCGCGTATGGTCATGACCATATGGGTATATACTCACATGGTCCGACCGTACGCGTATGGTCGGGGTAATTAACACTTTGTTACAGTTGACTTTTGATACTTCTTAACTCGATCATTAAAAACACGCTATCATATATTTATTAGATAATTTCATTATAATATTATAATAAAACGATTATCTAAATAAAAAATTAGAAGTTTCACACAGTTAATTTTACTTGCTTGTCACTGAAAACTATAATAAACACATTTTATACCGATGGGCATTACCGATGTGTTATTACGAGTGAATGGCAATATGTCGACTTAAAAAAATCAATTCCAAAAATTTCTTAATGAACTGTTACACAAGAAGTCATTGGAAAGTATTTGAGATCTAAAGCTTCTTAAAAAAACACCGTAGACATATCGGAATGGCACAAGACCTCGGTATCAATGTACGCATCTACAAAAAGGTTAACTCCTCACTCGCAAATAAAAGGTGCAAAATGAAAAGGATCGTGCACAACCAAGACTTGCAAATGCAAAAAAGCTATGATACCGTGTGGAAGTAAATCATCACCCCAAGGCTGAATGCAATAATGTAATTAGCGATGAAAACTAACTATGGCATCAATATTTAATTTTTACGTAAAAATAATACATTGTTATCTAACCATCATTGTTTTTTTTAGATAAAGTTTATGTATTATTGTAACTTCAATAATGTAATTTAAAACAAAATACCTATATGGTCCCAATACTCAAATGGTCCGGGCCGTTAATAACCAAACGAGTATTATTCTCATATGGTCCGACCATACGCGTACGGTCGGACCATACGAGTATGGTCGGACTATATGAGTATACGCATATGGTCATGACCATACGCGTATGGTCAAAATACTCATATGGTCCGGAACATATACACTCTCCTCAAAGTAGAGCTTTAGACCTTTTACTTAGCCATAACCATTTTCAACTACTGAGAGAAATTTCACAATTTAACCAAAATCAACCTGCAATATCAAATAAATATAATAAGAATTTGAATTTAAACATGTAAAACAGTTAACTATCCCTGAAAAAAAGCAAAAAATTGATTTCTTACCTTTTATTTGTTTAGAAAATTCACTTTTTGAACAATTCAATGAAATTCCAATTACAAAATTGAATGATAATGTGTCACTAAATAAAAATAATCAAGATCAACAACTGCAGGTTAAATGTATAAAACTAGGTATCAATATATATGAGCCTTCAATTAAAAATGAGACTGCAGAAGAATATAAAAAAAGATACAAAAATTTCAAAAGAGGATAGGATACACACTAAATAAAATTCAAAAACCTGAGACACCTCAAAAAGATATAGATCTGCATACTAAATGCAGAAAACTTGGATTAACACATTACGCACCGGTTGAAAATGAAACTCCAGGTATACATGTAAAATAAGCAAAAGTTCCGAGGTCAATAGACCATGACTGAGGGGGCAGGGCCAAATAATCTCCATGCAAATGAGGTGGCCAATTCTTATGCAACTGCATACCAAATATAATTGACCTACCACTTGCCTTTCACCATAAACTAGACTTAATCACAAACCAATACATTGTTGACGCCATCGCTGTCGCCGACACCGGAAACAGCATACCTATGTCTCGCTTTTTGAATCCGTCAAGGCGAGACAAAAATGTATATGAACGGAAGGATGCATGGTACACCATACTACATTTTGCAGCCGACTGCTTAAGAAAATAGAAATTTAAGAAAAATAGCAAAAATATTTTAAAAAATACTTTGATTTGACCCAACAACTGTCTTTTTTTTTAATAAACATTAAAAAGACAAAAAGCAATCACAAGAGCGTTTTAGTCAACGTCAAATGCGGCCCTTTAAACTGTTTCATGCATGAACACAGATTTATTATCGAAATCAACAATTGCATCGAAATTTACAAGGTCAGGATTAAACCTGATTTGACCATCATCTTTTCTGTACTATTTATTTTCTGTTACATGCATCAAATATTGATTTGCCCTCAACAATGCCCGGACAGGAATCACCTCTACGTATCTTAAATATTTGCTTTGTTCTCTATCAGTTTGAGTCTGGTCTTGGTTTTAAGGTTTCACAGCCACAATGTCTATTGTATTCTTTTTTACCTTATTTAATTAAAAGATATATTTTGTAGGGTTATCGTCTTCATGTGTGGTGCAAAAATAAAAATAGAAATAACTAATGAATTTGGAAAAAACTACGTCTCTGTCAATGCCCCCATTTATGACAATATCGGTCATGGAGCAGAGGCAGGTGAAAGTTCCATCAAACCAGTCCAAAGAAATACTGACCCCTTAGCACCAGTGGCGGGGACTCCCAAAAAGAGACCTATTTTAATAAAACAATACAGTAATACAAAAACATTCAAAATCTGCTGGGGGGAAAAAAGGGCAAAGAAATTGCCCTTGCCCCTATCATGAAAAGAATAACAAAACAAATGTAGCATATGTAAGTGCTGCAGAGGGCTTTTAAAAAGAAGAATTGAAGAAAGAAAGTCGTATTGCTGGGGTGTGATATGGATGAATGTCACTTCTGAGCACATGCAATGTGTGTCAAGGTAGATGTGCCAACTCTGAAGAAGGTAAGACCAATTAAGTTTGGTTGCCCAGATCACAAGGCACCTTCTAGTGATGACTAAATCTAAATCCTAATCCTGTCAACGAATTCTCATCCCAACAGGTGAAGGCTCATATCCACCTTCAGAAGAATAAAGAATGGCACAAGAGTCGAGATAGATAAACCACCCCTGTTGAAGGTTATCACAATTATATGGGAGGTGTAGACCGAAACAACCAGTCGCTTGCTAATACACCAGTCGGCAGACCAGCAAGGAAATTGTGGAAGTAGTTTTTTTTTATATTATTAACTTACAAATGCATTCATTGGAAAGAGTGAATCCGTCGGTTATCAGCCAAGGAAAAAGAGGTATTCCTTGTTGGATTTTCGGATTGACATTGCCAAGCAGCTAATTGGAAAGTTCATTAAAAAACCATGAAAACTGTGAACCAGCAACCAAATAATGATCATGTCAGTGTTCGTTTGAACAGAACAAAAAGATGTAAATGGTGCACCAAGCAGGGTGAAAAGAAACTGTATATGGTTGCTATAATTGCAAAATTCATTTATGTAGAGAATCCTGCTTTGAACAACATGGACTACCATTTGACTTTGATATTTAAAATATAAGATTACAAAACAATTTATATCAATATTTTTTTTGTGCTATTTCATTGCAGTCAAAGTGAATGAAGATGGTTTTTAAATGGACTTATTCAAATTTCATATTTTAAACGAATTTCATTTCCATTGGTTGCTATGGAAAAATATGATAAAACATACCTCATATTTTCTATATACAAATGTATATAATATAATAGTTAACAAACATAAGAATTTTTTTTCATCACAATTTAATTTTGTTGCTAGGGAAATCAATATGTTGCTATGGAGAAACATTGAGACATTAAGCACATAAAAAAGGTTAACATTCAGGTTATTTACAGTCAGTCAAACATATAATGGTTTCCATAAGAGTTATCTTCTGTTACAAGTGGCTATCATAATTTTAGCATATTTTCGTACTTATATCTATAAAATTGTTACCATGGCAACAAAATATATAAACAAAAATCAGAAAAAAATGCTTATTTGATATACAACTGACCAAAATTATATATGTTTAACTGCTCTATTAAAGGCAAAGTCAATATTTCATTAAAATAAGCTTATTTTCAACATTTTATTGAAAAATCATATGCGTAAAATGAAAATCTTGGAGGAAAGGATTAACAAATGAACTGGGAGATTAATTATCTTTACTTTTATATACGAATAGAAAAATGGATATAGAATCACAACTTCAAACGATAAGACACAAAACAATATCCGATCAGAATTACAAATAAAACATCGTAACTAAATACATGAACGCTGGATAAACAAATACCAAAACACGTCTTATAGCAATTTGTATTAAAACTTAGTACAGTCCTATTCGGGAATAGATCGCGTTCGGTACTTAAAAGACCAGACGACACACACGTATTGTATCGGTCAACCATTAGTATTACGACTTTTGCTTTTAACTCTGTTTTCGCTTCAGAAGCACACGACCAGAAATGGAGTCGGTATAGAGAGAAAGTGTATCAGCATATATGTATTCCATAACATGACTTTGATGCAGTTGATTTTTGGCAGTATCCTTTCTTAGTTTTCATTAGCCCAGTAGTCAATACTTCGATGTTGACATGAATATCAATAATGTGGTCATTTTTATAAATTTCCTGTTAACAAAACTTTGAATTTATCGAAAAACTAAGGATTTTCTCACTACCGGCAAAGATCACCTTTTTTTGGAATTTTGGATCCTCAGTGCTCTTCAACCATTGTACTTGTTTGGCTTTATAAATATTTTGATATGAGCGTCACTGATGAGTCTTATGTAGACGAAACGCGCGTCTGGCGTACTAAACTATAATCCTGGAACCTTTGATAACTATTTACACAACTCGGTCGATGCCACAGCTGGTGGACGTTTCGTCCCCGAGGGTATCACCAGGCCAGAAGTCAATACTTCGGTGTTGACATGAATATCAATAATGTGGTCATTTTTATAAATTTCCTGTTTACAAAACTTTGAATTTATCGAAAAACTAAGGATTTTCTTATCCTAGGCATAGATTACCTTAGCCGTATTTGGCAAAAAATAATTGAATTTTGGATCCTCAATACTCTTCAACCTATGAACTTGTTTGGCTTGATAAATATTTTGATATGAGCGTCACTGATGAATCTTATGTAGACGAAACGCGCGTCTGGCGTTCTAAACTATAATCCTGGTACCTTTGATAACTATAAGTTAACACTGGGATCTGCAATTTATATTTTTTCTTTTGATCTTACTACTTAATACTTGTTAGATTAGTATCGATTAGAAACGACGTTAGGTTTTCACGTCTATCCTCGTCAAGTTATCGATGAAATGCACGCGACTCCATTCTTTAATCCGAAATAATAACACAGCGATTTGTACGCGTGAAATAGATTTACTAATGATTTAATTTATTTCATATTCTCAACCAGAAATTCTTAAGTTGAGACATAGTGAGATTATACTATATATAGTCCCAAACATTAAAAAATTATTAAGATAGTGAATCAAACTATTGCCAAATGATACATTTGAAAATGAGTGAATATGATCAGTATGTCGTTATGCAATTTGACGTCAGTTGGAAGGCAAACGCCTGAATCTGACAGATAAAGGTCAATTTGTCGACACAAAAAGGACCCGTATGTAAAAGGTTTACGCCCACAAACAGCGCCACCTATAATTTTTTCTACGGCATCTTTGAGAACGATGTCCCGTTCTGTAGTAAATTAAAACATTAAATTAACTAAAACATAGAAAAGTATGTGTAAAAAACAAATTGAAAGATATATTTGCAGATGACTGGTTATGCATGATGCGCTGGCAATGTGCGCAATGTCCTTTAAACGAAGATTGAAAATTAGTTTGTTTCCTACGTCAAAATGGCGGATTTCAATGTTTACATTTTTTCCTCTATTTATAATCTGACACAATTTCGTATCCAATCATTTATTAGCAATTTTATTATTGATCTTTGGAGATCATCCAATTAGATTTGCCGTTAGAAAGTGGCTACACGTTACCAGCCATCGTTACAAAGTAGCCATGTGTTTTGTGGGGATACCTTGGGAATGTTGTGTATTCAAAAGTTACGGTAAAAAGCAATGCTTTCTTCATTATATATCCATGCATACACAAGTCATAACAGCAAATCCATTCTTTACAGACCTCATAAGGTAAACAGACATATTTAACTGTCTGCTTTAGCAAAAATTCGCGTAAATAAGGCCTAATGGGTCGTTTTGAATTCAAACATAGCAGACAAACACGTGGTAGATTGTTTATATTTGACAGTTAGCTTACCTTAATTGCACGTTGATGTTACTATATACTTAGCAATAACCTTTATGTGTTATACTTTCAAGAGTTATATAATACATCTTGTCTAAGAAACATGTCTAGCGAGATGCAGGCACTTCCTTTACTAGGTCTTTAAATAGTGAGGGTGTAATGATGTTTACAAATTACCATATTTACATTACAGCATTTTTTGGCATTTGATATATTTCATATACATATACATTTAAAGTACACAAAGAACCATAGAGTAAATAAACATGCATGGGTTTAAGACATTTAATTCCCACCCTAGGTATAGCTTGGAACAAATAGAGCAGATTGCAATTGGCATTGTTATGTATTAAATGTCTAAAATCCTGATTGATGGGGCCAAATCCTCGACATATGTTTTTCTATAAAGTATACATCAGCTCCTCCAAGGATTAGAAAGGGAATACTTTACATATAGTCCAATGGCTAAGTCCTGTCTTTTTTGTCTCTGATATTTCCTTATTTATATTATCATTTCTATTATTCTCTTGTACATGTAGTAAGACAAAAGCTATTGATACTCTTATTTTCCTCATTTGCCTGAAAACAATGGAATGTATTCACTGTTGATGTATGTAAAGTGACTTGTAATTTAACTGTCACTGCTAACAGGCACTTGGACTCTGGTGATAAGTTTCTAGACTGTTATCTTATTGGCAATTATACCATATTTAAATGTCAGTTTCTTCTTTATAACTTTTAAAGAAAAGAATTAAATGATAGTATAATAAGTTGTAAAAAAAATTAAATGTTAAGCACAAGTGCAAAATTTAATTGACTTTTTATTCAAGAAAATCTAGAGGTATTGAAAAGTGTTGCAATTTAAAATAAATGTTTTGAACTCAGAAAATTATCAATACAGTACATATATTGTTTTAATTAAGACTGAGAATATTTGCCTGTTTAATAATCATGATAATAGAAGATATAATTGTTATGCCCTTTTTTCTAATATTTGTGTGGCCAGACTGATCTGGCTGTGGTTTAAAATCTAAGAATGGAGTTGGTTATATTCATATTTATCTGATTTATATCAACATTATTGTGTCAATTATATAAATCATTGTAATACATTACTTTGCTCTTCATGGCCTTTTTAAATTGGAATAAAATATCTTATCTTATCTTATACCACATCTCTTTATTTTAGTACTAACAGGTTAAAAGCATTTGAAGTAAGTGAGATGTTGACAGGCTTTTATATAGTCCATGATTGTAAATATAGATAATATCATGAGGTTTTTTTTATAAAAGTAAATAATGTGATTAAATTGATTATCTCAATTAAAAGAACTGACATTCTGATGTGATACTATGAGATTATTTCTGATATCAGAATATAAATATCTTATTGTTGTCCTTTTTACAAAAAAACATGAACATACTTTATTTAAGTCAGTTTTGTCAAATTGTCTAAGAGTGACTACTATAACATGGGAAGTGACCAATCTCTATGTTATATACATTGTAGTATTCTCAGGTTTTGTTTTTCAATTGATTATGCATTTTAGAGCAGGTAAATATGAATTTGGATTAAATTTGAAGTTGATTCAGTATATTTTATGATATAATACCACTATTGTTTTTCAACAAAGCATTTTCAAACTTTATTTTCTGGTCAGCTTTATAGCTTGTTATTCAATCAATAATTTAATTGAATGTACTCAACAGTTGGTTGCAGGACTTTGGAATTCAAATATAAGAAGAAGAAAAATAAAGCAAAATTTGAAATAATACATATAATAGGAATTATGATGAGAACTGCATGATATCAGGTTGCAATACAGCTTTTGCTCAGTTATCTTTGTGTTGATTAATGTTTTAAATCCCTTTCTGGTTCTTGGGGTTCAGATATTTTTCTCTTGATTAAGGCAAGCAACATAACTTGTACATCTTATAAAGGTTCTTATCTCAGGGTGAATCCAGACAATTTTAAACATAAGTGATGGTATTCTCAACCAAGGATAAAAAGGAGGGTTCCAACTATATGATCCCATTCAAATGCATTAATCTTCCATAAAAAGAGGAGGTCACCAGAGCCCCTAGGGGGATCCACCACTGTATCTTAAAGCAGGTTCAATAAAACAAGCATTGTACATACATGTACTTCTGTCCACTGCAAATTCATATTATTTTCATTCAAAAGTATAAATGTTCACAATTTTAAAGACTATATTTTCTTTGCTTCCATATTCAGTTTTTTCATGTAATGAAAAGTTCAATTCTATTGTAACACAGGTTCTGCTGACAACTGATAAACCCCTCTTGTATCCTTCTATCTACCAAAAGGGTGTTTGAAAAAATACAATAAGTCCAAGTTCAGAATGTTCTTCTTTGGAAGTGTTCAATAACCTGTAAGTACTTGAAAAATATGTCATATTCAACCTTTCCATGACTATTCTAATGTTACAACAGTAGAGGAACATGGAATGTTGAAAATTTATTCAAGAAATCGTCGAAATATATCTGCAATCATTAATTTTACTCGAATTTACTGTTGTGAACTTGCAATATCCTACGATGCGCGTACCGAGTTATCTTCCTTTGATCTCTGCTTCGCAGCAAATAAGCTGCCACAATTGCGTTTCCGTGGATTTTGTGATCTGAAAGAGTATTATTCGAACCAAAAAATGGTTTTACTTAATATTTTATACCCCTCAACACGTTACCAAACCTATTTAAGGAATTATTAAGGATTTTCCGTGGACCTACGCAAATTTTCAGAAAAAAAGTTTCACTTAAGTCGTGATTTATAACATTTTAAAAACACTTTTTAATAATAATTATATTAAATAAGGTAGCTAATTCAATCTAGAATTGAATACTTTGTTTTTTTATTAATGTACGAGTAGAAATAAGGCAATACGAGCCCAAAAACCACGAGGTATGCACGTTTACCAAAATATCGTAAACTCTGACCTGTTATCACGTGATCAATGTCTTAACCTTAGAAGCCATTAAATCGTTTGCCGTCCAACTGTAGGCTGTTTACCATTGGTACATACCCAGATCTAACGTTTATCGGACGGCGATACAGATATTGAATCCTTTCGGGTGGATGTAAAAGTGTAGGCTGTTTGCGAACGGTACATACCCAGGTCTAACGTTTATCGGACGGCGATTAAGATATTGAATCCTTTCAGGTGGATGTCAAAGTGTAGGTTGTTTACCATTGGTACATACCCGGGTCTAACGTTTATCGAACGGCGATTAAGATATTGAATCCTTTCGGGTGGATGTCAAAGTGTAGGCTGTTTACCATCGGTATATACCCGGGTCTAACGTTTATCGAACGACGATTAAGATATTGAATCTTTCAGGTGGATGTCAAAGTGTAGGTTGTTTACCATCGGTACATACCCGGGTCTAACGTTTATCGAACGGCGATTAAGATATTGAATCCTTTCGGTTGGATGTCAAAGTGTAGGTTGTTTACCGTCGGTACATACCGGGTCTAACGTTTATCGGACGGCGATTAAGATGTTAAATCCTTTCGGGTGGATGTCAAACTGTAGGCTGTTTGCGATCGGTACATACCCTGATCTAACGTTTATCGGACTGCAGAAATTATCATTGCATCCTTCCGCATGAATGTCAACAGTTGTACCTGAAAACAATAACATTAAAAAAATCTATTGACAGGTTTGGAAACTTCTCTTTATGAGTGTCTCGATCTGGATTTCACAGGATTTACCTCAAAATAAAGAATGAAATAATATTGCATAAAATTAAAGAATGTAAACGGAAAGCGACACCAGGCCTTGCGGTCATAAAACTTTCGAGCACAATTTTTGTACTCAGACTCAAGAATCAACCAATCGAAACGCTTGATTTCATGTTTCGAGCATGATTTTTGTGCTCTGAGCACTGAGCAAAGCTTTATGCCTTCAAGGCCAGACCCCCACTAAACTCTCAATCATAAAAAAGATCTCGCATAATTCACATATTGCCAATGGTAATCGTTTCTGAAAAGTGAACCCAGAAAAGCGGATTGAAATCTCAATATCTATTGTGGTAATCTTGTTTATCAAGGATAGATTATAACAACCTCAACAATTACCGTAACCAAAAAGGATTACCAAAGAATAAAACAATCAAAATATGTTTATTAAGGAGAAACAACTAATGAATTTATCACAAAACAAAGTTATGCTGGAAAGTATCGGGCAATCAAGCACATGCCTAAGGACTTTGAAGCCATGAACTTATATCGTTAAACCGGTAAAGATCAGAATGAAATTCTAAACGTCATCAGTCTAAAGGGAAGTGACCATGTTTTGTGATGATATTGAATATAAATAAAGACTTTTTTAAACAGAGTTAAGCATGTTAAGCTATAAAACAATATAGTGTACATGTAGATAACAACCGATTTCTATTATGAGCATGGATAGAATGTATGTAAATATATATTTCAATCATACAGATTCACATAATTTTTCATCATTTAAACAACTTTATTTCTCAGACATTTTTTTTCTATTGGGCACGTAATGGGCTCCGTCTAACAATTACATCAATTTAAATGAAAAAAGTAAATAGTTACCAACATTACAGAAGGACATTAGCGATCTATAAGAAAATAAAAAGGGTGTCTAGCCTTCAAATAAGTCTTACTGAGTGTATCTTTTCTAAGTGAATGATCATTAGTAAAATAGTAACATACCAGAGAGACATTCAAAAACATATCTCGAATATAAACGTACAAGGCCAAGGCTTAAAAATAGACAAACAGACAAACAATAGTATAGAGATCAAGCAACATGAACCCCACCAAAAACTGAGGATGATCCCAGGTGATGCGGAAGGGTAAACAAATGATGCTCCACATGTGGAACCCGTCGTTTTGTTTATGTAAGCTAGATGACGTTACAATTCTCATGCGATAAAGCTGCTAATAATATTATTATTGTTTGACGTAAATTTTACATTGAGGTTCTGAAAAAAGAAATCACCAATTCACCAACATTCCAACTGACTCCATTTTCAGAAAACGACATCTGTAACAAACATAAACTTTTAGCTACCGCTTTACAAGCAGAGCCAAATACAATGAAAGTCCCAACTATGAATTCGTAAATATAGCTCAACATGCAGACTTCTTATACGTTCAGGTATTTCACATCCAATTTTTTATGGAAATATTCTTTATAAAGCACAAAGATGTCAGTATTCACCTCAAAAACTAACAAAACCTTTGAATAGACTTATTAAGAAGGGATATAGTTACGATACTGTTGTCAGGTCATTAAAGATTGCATATTTTGGCGTTAATATTGATTCACTTATAGGGTCTTTGCATCGGAACTAAACACATTTATTCAAAAACCAGTTATTGGCATGACACGGGTTATGTTATTCTCATATATGTTATGATGGTATGATACTAAACCCCTAACGGGAAGGATTGTGTCTGATGTTCATATGATGAAATCATAATCTTTCAGTCAGTTTAATTGAAGTCTGGAGCTGGCATGTCAGTTAACTGCTAGTAGTCTGTTGTTATTTATGTATTATTGTCATTTTGTTTATTTTCTTTGGTTACATCTTCTGACATCAGACTCGGACTTCTCTTGAACTGAATTTTAATGTGCTTATTGTTATGCGTTTACTTTTCTACATTGGCTAGAGGTATAGGGGGAGGGTTGAGATCTCACAAACATGTTTAACCCCGCCGCATTTTTGCGCCTGTCCCAAGTCAGGAGCCTCTGGCCTTTGTTAGTCTTGTATTATTTTAATTTTAGTTTCTTGTGTACAATTTGGAAATTAGTATGGCGTTCATTATCACTAAACTAGTATATATTTGTTTAGGGGCCAGTTGAAGGACGCCTCCGGGTGCGGGAATTTCTCGCTACATTGAAGACCTGTTGGTGACCTTCTGCTGTTGTTTTTTTCTATGGTCGGGTTGTTGTCTCTTTGGCACATTCCCCATTTCCATTCTCAATTTTAGTATAATCAAACAATACAGTCCTCCAGAAGTGAGTCGAAATATAAAGCATATCCTGCTCTCCATCTCACCCGTCGTGTCAGGTCTTTAGCTTAGCCGATTAGAATGAAGAACATCGTATCCTATTTCCGGCTAATATTACGGCAGATATAGGATCTGTGTTATAGTTTGCAGTTCAAATCAATTGTATTACTATCATTTGAAACATGATGTTGTATGTCTTTCCAATTGTCATTATAACACAATACATTTTAGAAGGTTCGCATCATTGTGTATCTGTGGAACTTATTTTATCTTTCCTTCTATACATTTCTAGGAATATGAATAAAGCTTCCGCGTTGAGAATGATTTTCTCGCTTATGCCGGTACGTCAAAAGTGAGAAAAGCAATCGAGTTGATATGACCAAAGATATTCTGTTTATCGCTATATTTCATTTTTTTTTTACCTATGACGACATTGTCAATTTCATGTCAATTTCATCAGCAACGCCACGTGCCCCCATAATTTCTATCGATAATTTTTCATAACACTTGACGTCGCTGAAAATGGAAATTATCAGTCAACAAAATCAAACGAAAATTTCGTAAAATACGAAAATTACGTCGATAATACAACAATACACCTTCATGTGGTACTTAAAGAAATTAGAAAAATGTAATAAACGACAACACAATTTCAGGGTCAAGGTTTGTACCTCCTTGCTAATACCATAATACATTGACAACAGGACGCATGAGCCAACAAAAATGTATATTCGTCGATTGCTACAAAATAAATTGAATAGAATTCACATGATTAAGAACCTGTCTCAGTCTAAACAAGGCAAATATAAAATATGGTCAAGAAGCAGAATGAATGAAATTTTATTTTCCAAGGATCAAAACATCAAGAAGATATTTTTTTTTTTATTTATTAGTTTTAGAAATAGCTAATTTGCATAATATGCACCTCGATTAAATAAAATAAATTCATTAAAATACATGCCTCCTTATGATTGTCTTTTTATACTGAACACAGTATTTAAACTAAAAAAAAACAAAATATACCATTATAAAGGGTTTTATAATGAATTTTATCGATGCAACAGAAGCCCACTTATAAAATGTGTTTTTTCCCCGTGAACATCCAGTGTTATTGAAAAGGCAAAATATGCCATTTTTCAATAAGGGTTACTGTGTCATTGAATGACAAAATTAATATTAGTGCCAATGTTAACTATATTCAAAGTTTTAATTACAACATCGGTAAAATAACCTTTAGTTATAAGTTTGTTTAAAGGTTCTATGAGTTTACACGGATCACAAAGTTATTTTTTGGGTTTTTAATACAATTTTACTGTAAAATTTAGTATGCGAAAAACCGTTTTTAAAAAGTTTACAGCCAAATTTACTAATCAAATCTTTGTATCTATGAAAGAATTCAGTAAAAGTTGTTAGTCTTACTTTGGTAACTGTTTACATGTAATTGAAGAAAATATAAATATATCACACTTATAACTTTGTGGAACAGACGCGCGTTTCGTCTATATAAAAGTCATTAGTGGACCTAGACTGTATGTAATAGTTTGGCAACTTATAAATTTTAACGGCATAAAGGACCTATAATTACACCGGTTGGTAAAATCGCTCTTCGCAATGTACATTCTAATTGTTTAGTTATATTTGTTTGAAACAACTTTTCGTTCACAAGTTTGTATAGATTTGCTTCATACCACAACCACGACTTACACCCGTAAGTGTTGTACAAGGAGTTTGAAAGGTTGACAAGATATATGGACAAGGTACAACACAACTTTTAATTTTGTTTATATCTGTCTTTGTTTTTACATCAAGAGAATCCTTTGCAACAATTGAAAATAAATCCTACCCATAACAAAACTTAAATCAATAAGAATATATGATATAATCAAATAAACCCACGGTCCGGAATTTATATAATTATTGAACACTCTACAAAATCTGCAGAAACAATACTTAATAGTATAGGAGGAACATCATACAAGTACAGGGTACCTATAAAGTACTTTAAAATGTCATTGAATTATTGGAATTTTGTCACATTGTTTCCTACAACTGGAAATAATTACATGTAATTAGTAAAACAAAATTCATGTTCTGTAACATATTTGTGAATAATAATGATAATTATTAACTTTCATTGTCTGGAAAATTTGTTGAAAAAGTACAATGTCTCATGTTTATATGAATTATTGATATGCTATAGTATACCAATGAACATTTAACTTTTATAAATGTTGGTATTTGAATGGTTTTCTATGCATGTACTCAAGATGATGACTTATTAACCTTGTCAAGTATAATTATGAGTGTTGACTTCACTTTATATTTAAGATAACTCACACTGACTGGTGATCGTGTCGGTGTCGTTTATTTTCTTACACACAAAGAACAATATCTATACTTCCAAATGCAAACAATACATGTATATAGCAGCTCAATGCTTATTTATGCATTTTGATTCTTTAGATATAGGTAGAAAAAAACCCTCATATGAACTGAACAAATGATAGGACTTCTGATATAAATCACGATCATTGCATGAATACTGGATGGTCAAATCACTTGGAAACCTACAATATAAATAAAGGGCACTCGCTGAGGCGAATATCGTTTTATAGCCATACATGTTATATGTGTTAGTTATTGAAAATATATATTAATAGAAACATTTTGCATTATACCTAATCAGTTATATACATTTATATGTGGTAAGCATAGATAATTTGACAGAAAAAAAATAGTTCATTATTTGTTTTTGAATTTGAAACGTCTTTTTGTTCTTAAATTAAAACCTTGTATAGATTTGCTTTACACCACAACCACGACTTACACCCGTACAAGGATTTTCAAAGGTTTAAAAGTTTTATGTACTAGGTATAACATAACTTTTCATTTCGTTTATATCTGTCATTGGTTTTGCATCAAGAGAGTCCTTATCAAGAATTTCAAATAAATCCTGTCCTTAAAAATATTTTAATAAATAGAGAATATCATATACTTTTTCAATATTGCATCCGTATCAACCCGAGAGCTCTGCTCGAGGGATTATATTGGTTGAGGGTTGATATGGTGTGTGATATTGAAAAATCCATATCATATACACTTTATTATATACATATACCTCAAGTAGATGTTTTTTATGTAACATGACTTCATATAGATAAGGAGGTTTGAAATGACCTCATACAGATTATAGGTTTGACATGACGTCATACAGATTAGGGATTTGATAAAGCCTTTGCAATAGTGATTGCAATCGATGACGTGACTTCATACAGATTAAAGGTGTGGTAAAGCTTTTGCAACCGTGCTGATATCGATATCATCACGGGTGGCTGATACAGCACGCTTGCCATTGATTGTATTACACATACATGTACAATTTATCTGTATTTACCACTAAGTATATAATAGATAGGAATATATGATATGATCAAATAAACCAAGGGTTCGGGATTTGAATAATTCTTAAACACTTTACAAAATCTGCAGAAACAATACTTAATAGTAAAGGAGGAACATCATACACGTACATTGTACATGTAAGATACTTTAAACTGTCATTGAATTATTGGAATTTTGTCACGTTGTTTTCTACAACTGGAAATAATTATAAACATGTAATTAGTAGAATTGTTAAATGTTCTGTAACATATTTGTGAATAATTATGATAATTATTAACTTTCTTTATATGGAAAATTTGTTGAAAAAGTACAATGTCTCATGTTTATATGAATTATGAATATGCTATAGTATACAATTGAACATTTAAGTTTTATAAATGTTGGTATTTGAATGGTTTTCTATGCATGTGTTGACTTCGCTTCGTCTTTAAGATACAATACACTGACTGGTAATCGTGTCTATGTCTCTGTTTTTCTTACACGCAATATCTACAATTCCAAATGAAAATAATACATGTATATAGCAGCTCAATGCTACTTTATACATGTTGGTTCTTTAAATTAGGCTAGCAAAAAAACCCTCATATGTACTAAAAATTAAAGGACTTTTTATTTTTAGCTCGATCATTGCATGAATACTTGTGGTATACCAAGAGAACCATGCAACAACAAATGATTGGTACTGATATTATTGATTATATTTTATGCAATCCCATGTTCAGCACATGCTTTAGGTTATCTACTTCATATTCTAAATGGACAAATCTATTTAATTCTGGACAGAAGATTTCATAACACATTAGAATGTTATTATCCGGTAAATAAATGTTGTATTTTCACCTGGATGAAATGCAACTATCAATTAAAAATCATATTTAAAACAAATGCACAAAATCTAAAGTTGTGTGTGTTTGAACTTATTGATCCATTCCCAATATCTTTATATTCGTCCGATATTTAAACGTATAAGCATTTTGAAGTCCTATTACAATGAATTGTGATATAATGATTATAAATATTTATCGTATATAATCTTCGTTTCATATAATAGGTAGATTTGTTGTACATGTAAAACAAAAACAATACATTGAATGTGCTTGTAAACTTATTAATTATTACAAAATGTTAAACAATAACAAAATGGTAACCGTAATAAGAGAGCATTCACTGTTTTCCTTTGGAGGCCGAAACTTTACATTTTTAATGCCGTAATACTATGCGACTGGTGTGGTTGAATATCCTAACTGCGCTGAAAGTGTTAACAACATGAACAAGATTTGATACCTTATTGGTCATTTCTATCCAAATCTGATCTCAAGGTTCCAGGTTAATGTCGATAGTTTTGGATGCCATATCATAATCATAATTAGTGGAAAACAACACCAAAATAGCTATATTCTTCCTCAAAGTAGTGTGAGCGGGGACAAGGCCTGACATCATGGTTACAGACACCGAGTAAACTCCTTCCATGTCTTGACTAACAGTTAATATACCTAATTCAAACCGCTGTTATAACCATGATCTGTTCAAAGTAGTATTGTTAAATCGTACCGTTTTGCCTAACCGTTTGACCGATTAACCGGTTAACCGGTAGTTCAAGTTGATGTTTGAAGGCCATATCTATAGTAGTCTACAAACGAACGTATCTATAATACAATGAGTTGAGGTTTGTCCTTTGGCATTATTAAGTTTGTCTGTGAGGGCTCCTGGCGAAGTTTGACTTTTAATAATCCAAAACACTGTATTTACTATCGCGTTTGTAATAAAACCAGATTAAAAAAAAAAAACCTTCTTGATCTCGATGAATCGTAAATGTCTGAAACCGATGATTCTTTTATTGTCTGTTTGTGTTTAATAATGTAGAGTGTTTCAATTTGAACTGATTGGGCCTGTTACTCGTACCATCTAATGTACATTAATTAAATATTCATGTTGATTTGCATTTCGTTTACAGTTTGACACAGCCTTGCACGATGAAGGATGCACATTTAGGTGTGAATCTACGCAATATTATATCAAACATAAAATAATGAAGTAGAACGTAATATTTAATAGGATTACTGATTTAAAGTTACTGTTTAATAAACATGTTGTTTATCAAAATCTTGTCCCGAGCTGATAGAAAAATTGTTTAATCCCAATTAATGTTATGATTTATGGAATAAAAAGCAATCAACATACTGGACAATTGATCTGTCAAATTAATTCCCACGATGATAATTTTTGAAAACAACAAAATTATTTGGTGAATTCAATAAATTCATTTCAAATCTATCATAGGTGACAAAAAGTGCGGTTGACCGGTTATCTTTTTTGGTATTCGACATTCGGTCTTTCTGACGATTAACGGGATTTATTGAAGGACAAAAGGGACGAAAGAATACCAGAGGAATAGTCAAACTCATATGACGTCATACTTAACTCTAAAACATCTAAATGAGATAGAAATAGAAGAAAAAAAACCATACAAGTCTCACAAAAGCTAGAGGCTCCTGACTTAAGAATGTCTTTATAAGATATAACAATATGTGGTATGGGTACCAATGAGAAATTTTTCTATCAATGTTACAATCTGTGAAAGAAAACCATTATGGTAAATGTGTGGTCTTCAATACGGAGCCTGTACTCATATCGAACAGAAAGGTACTAAGGTCTCCAAAACAATATTAGTGTGAAACCATTCAAACAGAAAACTTAACGGTCTAATCTATTTAAAATAAAATGAGAACCGAGAAAACTGTATGAACCACATTTACAAACTTGCCATAAGCAGACCGTTCCACAGGTTTGGTCATATACAGTTAAGTCTACTAGTCTACAGGTCTATACACTTGAAGTTTTGGTTCAGTCGATGTGTTTTTTAAGAATGGAATTTGGAAGACTATTCATTAGATAGAACTTGACCTCTTAAAATTTCCGGACCTGTACAGGTACATGTTAGCTTTAGACCACTCTTGTTGACGGGTCTACCCTGAACATACCTGCGATTTCAATGTAAACAATATGCACGTGTTTATTTACTGGTAACATTCCCAAGTTCTGTCTCTGCGATATGGAACACAGAGAGCATAACTGGGAACCAGTATGTAAACAAAATTAATTTTCTATGAATATTCTATTACTCCCCAAAAGAGGCGTGTTTTGAGAAACAGCTGTATTTACAAAGTGCAACCTATAGATCAGATGACGTAGTAACGGGCAAATAGTTGTTTACTATGACAACGTGTATGTGTTTACATCAAGCACATGGTGAGTATTTATGTTCAATTTGATTGATTGGCATGTACCATAATTACCGGGTTTACGGATATATTTGCTAATGACATTCGTGAAAAGCAGGAATAAGTATCACGTAAGGGGTTCGTTTGAGAACATAAAGTTATTCGAAGTTTGCCTATCATTTAACCACCCATCCACCCCTCGTATGAATTGGTTATTGTTTAATAATATGGGTATATATAAATGTTAAATTATATTAATGTGATGTTTTCCTCTTTTATAGATAGATTTTGATTGTGTTACTGTTTATTTTATTAAATGATTTTATTGGTAATTTGCTTGCCTGAATTGATAGTGAAGGATTGAAGTTTGCGGATAAGAATATAAATTCAGTTACTGATAACTAGTTAAAAGCTAAAAGAAATTAACAATAAAACAAAACATGCATCAGAGACTAAAATCAACTAAAAAGCATTCCAGAGATTTAATATTTGAGCGTTATGGACAGTCAAAGCAGACATGACTTGGACAGTGCCAAAAATAAAGGCAAAGGATAGTTATTGGTTAACACATGGGAGTGTCCTTATACATCTAGTTTGAAAAGAATACAAATTTAGTTATGTTTTAATTTGCTAATGACAAAATCGATATTAGTGCCAATGTTTACTATATTCAAAGTTGGTAAAATAACCTTTAGTAATAAGTTCGTTTAAAGGTTCTATGAGTTTACAAGGATCACAAAGTGGATTTTGGGTTTTAAATACAATTTTCCAGTAAAATTCAGTATGCGAAATACCGTTTTGAATAAGTTTTCTTGAGGTACAGCCATATTTACTAATAGAATATTTGTATCTATGAAAGAATTCAGTAAAACTTGTCAGTTTTACTTTGGTAACTGTTTACATGTAAGTGTAGAAAATATAAATATATCACACTTATGACTTTGTGAGACAGACGCGCGTTTCGTCTACATAAAAGTCATTAGTGGCGCTAGACTGTATGTGATAGTATGGCAACTTATCATTTTTAACGGCATAAAGGGCCTATAATTTCACCGCTTGGTAAAATCGCTCTTCGAAATGTACATTCTAACTGTTAAGTTATATTTGTTTAAAACAACTCTTCGTATAAATTTGCTTTATACCACAACCATGAATTACATCCGCTGTGGTTTTTTTTCAGGTGCAATAATTTAGTAAAAATAAGTACATGATATCAAACATGTTGTTTTACAAATGAGTTATTAAATTTATTATTTTAAATAGCTGACTGAAGACCATTTAATTTAATGTGAGACCTCTAAATCAATGTTGGAGTTTATTACCTAGAATATTAAAACTTTTTTCATAATTTACGTTTTCTTATTTTTCTAAGTTAACATTTGAAGCATTTTTAAAATAGTCTTACTTTTGATCTGAGTTAACTTTTTGAAACATCATTCCAGTCAGCTAAGAGGTATTTTTGAAAAATTAATTATGTTTTGTCATTATGTTTGTGTATGTGTTGCTTTGTTTGAATGTAATATATTGTACCGTGTTTTGTGGAGAGGGCTTACATAGGCTATGCATGTTGCCCATTCCAATTCAATTTATTGGAATAAAATATTGTTTAAACTAAACTAAAGGTCGTTACCAAACTTAAAAATATTCTTGATTTTCTTTCTTTTGTTTTGAGACCCGAATAATACCAATGCAAATATAAGCTAAAAGTCCGAGTCAGCCTTTTCCCATTAAATTTTAATCTCAAATATCTTGAAAAAGAGGTTCATGACCTATCAATATGTTTAGCTTATTTTTATCCTTAACACATGCTCTACCGGCGTATAGTATCATTTTTAAATTCTTGATTCATTAATTTTCACATCCTTAATAGTGAAGGAGGAACATTATGCAAGTACATTGTACCTATAAAGTACTTTAAAATGTCATTGAATTATTGGAAGTTTGTCACGTTGTTTCTTACAACTGGAAATAATTTTATGACGGTATGATACTTAACCCCTAACGGGAAAGATTGCATTTGATATTCACATAATGAAGACATAATCGTTCAGTTAGTTTAATTGGGTTCTAGAACGCCATGTCAGTTACTGATTACTTTGTTAATTTATTCATCATTGTCATTGTGTTTAGTTTCTTTTGTTACCTTTTCTGACATCGGACTCGGACTTCTTTTAAACCGATTTTCACTGTGCGCATTGTTGTGTGTTTATTTTTTCTTCATTGGCTAGAGCGATAGTGGGAGGGTTGAGACATCAAAAACATGTTTAACCCCGTCGCATTGTTACGTCTGTCCGAAGTCAGAAGACCGTGGCCTTGGTAAGTCTTGTATGAATTTGAATTTCAGGTTCTTTTGTATATTTCGGAAATTTAGTGTGACATCCACTATCACATAGCTAGTATATATTTTAGGGACCAGCTGAAACCGGGTACGGGAGTTTATCGCTGCATTGGAGGCCCATTTGTGGTCTTCGGCTGATGTCTTCACTTTGGTCGGGTTGCTGTCGCTTTTGACACTTTCCCCATTTTCATTCTCAATTTAATTGATTACAGTGGCGCATAGCTTTGTACGGTATAAACTCATTGTGCAGGAGTTATTGGAAAGTATATTTTAGTAATGCAGTCACTGTATGAGAATGTTAATAGATCCGTTCGTGTAAATAATGACCTTACCCAGTGGTTCAAAGTTGAAGCTTGAGTGAAATAAGTATTATCCTTTCACCGACATTGTTTTCTATTCATATAAATGTCTTAGGGGACCGCGTTAATGGGTAGGACTGTGAAGTGAAGGTTTATAGTTTACAGTATAAATCAAATGTAGAGCCATTTCTCGTTCATGGTAGCGGTATTTAGGGCACAAAGTCGTTCATAAGTCATAATTCAAAACAGTTCCTTTTAAGCGTCACGCGGCGATATGGGCTTTACAAAAACTCTAAAATGGTCTTCAAGGTATAGAAAAAGGGTGTACGTTTTTCGTATATTTTTTTGGTATATTAATTAGGCCGTTAATTTTCTCTTTTAACTTGTTTTACATTTGTCATTTTGGGGCATTTCAAAGCTGACTAAGCGGAATGTACTTTGCTCATTGTTGAAGGCCTATAGTTGTTAATTTCTGTGTCATTTGGTCTATTATGGAGAGCTGTTTATTTGCAATCATACCTCATCTTCTTTTTTATTTGGGCTTTTCGAGTGCATACAACTGTTGATAAGCTAAATGTGAGAGATCCTGTTTATAATTTATCTGTATGTACAAATACTGTAATCCGTACAATAAGTAAAAAAAACTAGCTGAAATAGATAACACGGAATGGCACGGGGAAGTTTATCATGATTTTACGGAACGCTCAGAACGGAAACAAATTGAGAACTTTTAGACAATACAAACAATGTGTGAAAACTAAACACTGCGTCCGGCTGGACATTTAAAAAAATTAGCGACATGTAATGTATCTGTTTCGCTCCGGTTCACTTCCACATTGGTGCGAGACAGAAAGATACTACAGGACGCCTACACCCATGGAACACAGAATATGTGTGTTGTGCGAATCAAACAGCATTAAAACAGAAAAACACTTTGTGATGGAATGCTCATTTCAAGACGAACTTCGATTCAATCGTTTAAATGAAAACTAAAATCTAATTGATACTTACAAGATGTTGAAAAAACAGAAAATTATTGAAATTATTAATTGGACCACTATCTAGTATTATTTTTGCGCATGTTAACATACCTTTATTTACGTAATGATGTACATGTAAATATCATACTGTATTTGATATTTATTAAATGTAAATATTATACTTCGTGACATATGAATAACGTAAATATTCCGGGAAAATGTTTAACTGTTGGTACGTGATTGGTATTGCGCTCAGCATATACAATGTGACGAATGCAGAAGAAAGTAAGCTTTATACAAATAAAGGCAACAGTAGTATACCGCTGTTCAAAACTCATAAATCCATGGACAAAAAACAAAATCGGGATAACAAACTAAAACCGAGGGAAACGCATTAAATATAAGAGGAGAACAACGACATAACACTAAAATGTAACACACATAGACAAAATCCCACGAGAATAACAAATATAACATATATATATAACATCAAAACCAAATACATGAATTTGGGATAGACAAGTACCGTGACACGTCTTATCGCAATGTGAATTTACACTAAAAAATAAGAGAAAACAAACGACACAACGTTATAATGTAATGCACACAGAAACGAACTATAATATAACAATGACCATATTCCTGACTTGGTACAGGGCATTTTTAAAGGAAAAAATGGTGGGTTGAACCTGGTTTTGTGGCATGCCAAACCTCGCACTTTTATGGCCATGTGAAATATAACATTAAAATGACAACACAGGACTACAATATAAATAAATTGGAGAACACAATTGACAAAGAATCACACGAATAACAGCCAACAAAAGGCAACAAGTTCAAAATTTTAATACGCCAGAAGTGTATTTTGTCCACACAAGACCTATGTGTGACGCTCAGATACAAAAGTTTAAAGGCCGAAACGAGTACAAAGTTGAACAGCATCCAGGACCAAAAGATCAAAAAGGTTGTGCCAAAAACGGCAAGGGTTTTCTGTTAAGTTACCAGAAAATCCCTATAATTTAGAGTAATTTATACTTTTGCAAACAGTAAATTTAATAAAATGAATATACAAAAGATGTACATGATAAAGCTGAAGTAATAACTAATTACAGGAAACAACTGAAATACATTTACATAACCAGACATTTAAAACACAAAAGTAGACACATCCGAATACGTTTAAACCTCTACGCCAAGTGACGTCCTATTTGAAACTGAAAAATGACGAAAAAATGACGTCATTTTAATTGGTAAAACAGAGCATCAAAAAATGAAAAATGACGTCACATAAGAATGAATAAGATAGAATTAGGATTAATTTAAGATTATATATTTGAACTAAATACTGATATTGCATTCAATAACAAAGCACATTTTAATTCTTATTAATATAAAACTGAGATAGCAATTAACTATATTATAAAACTATGTCATGTTTGTTATGAATCTAACTTCAAACGTAAAATATCGTACTGATTACTTTGAACGAAATCAAATCTGATAAATGAAGGCGGTGATTAATTTTCTTTACCATAACACATAAATATAATAGAAAAGACGTCAACACATTTGACAAAATCCGATGAGAATTACAAATATAACATTAAACATTTAAACTAAATACATGAATTTGGGATGGATAAGTACCGTACCACGTCTTATAGTAATGCGAGTTCACACTCGGCAAAACAGTCACAATCGGGAATAAGTCACGTTTGGTAATTAAAAGATTAGACGACATTATGACAAAACACAATCTACCATGTGGTAAACATGTCCTTAGCTAGTTTGGTCAACGAAACATCGTATGGATCCACCAAATCGTGATGGTGTCCATAAAATTTACGGAGTGTCAATTTTAATCTGTCCTCCTCATAACTTTGTTGGAGCAGTTTCTGCGTAAGGAGCACACTCCTGTATATGAAGTCCGTATAGTGTGAACAAGCACGAGAATAACGTATCAATTGTGATATGTAAACACCATACGAAGGGGCAGAGGGTATGTTACTGCTGAGAAATGGGAAATTGATAATTGGGAAGTTGAAATCGTCCCGTTTATCATAGATGTTCGTGTGAAGTCGTCCATCTACGTCAATATTGAGGAAAAGATCAAGGTATGAAGCAGTCCTTCTAGTATCAGTGGTATCCTTAATTTCAAGTTCACTTGGATATATGAGATGTAAGTATTGGCTGAAATATGGGTTATTCAATGATAGAACATCATCAATATATCGGAAAGTAAAATTAAAGAATTTCGCAAGGTGCTTTTTCTTTTTGTCTTTTAGAAGGTTCTGAATGAATTCTGCTTCATACGAGTACAAAAACAAATCAGCCAGCAGGGGTGCACAATTAGTACCCATTGGAATACCGACTGTCTGTTGAAATATAAATCCTCCAAACTCAACAAATATATTGTCGATCAAAAAGTCCAGTATTTTGATAATATCATCTTCTGTATATTTGTAGGACTCTAAAGTACGATGGGGACGCTAAAGTACGATGGTCACGCTAAAGTGCGATGGTCTACGCTAAAGTGCGATGCTTCCATACGCTAATGTCCGATGGTCCGCGAAAATATAGACGTTAGAAACGTACTTCGATTATGACGTTAACTGTCGTTTATACTGCAATCAGCTATTTTACTATACAGATAAAGCTATACGTATAAACGTTAGCTTTATACGTCAATGACCTCAACTCACCTATAAGCCCCGCCTACTTACAACGTCACGTCACAACCATGACAACATGTAGTAACAATGGTCAAACTTTTATGAATTTAAACCTGTTATGTCTTCAAATTGGTAATTTATATACCATGTTTATCAAATGTTATTAATTAAAGTCATTTTCCCTTTCTTATTCCTTAAATTGGCAATGCTTACCGCCTAGACTACGCTCATAGGGAAATACCCCAAAATGGTACCCCAAGGGGGAAATTCCAAACACGTTTTTTTAATAATGTTTGTTTCATATTTTTGTTATTTTTTCATTTTTTTATCGATTTCAGTATAAAAACAATATACGTATAGTGTCTTGAAATATGAAATTTATTTGTATTCGGCACGAAACGGGAAAATGCTCGGTAGAACCTCGCATTTTCCCGTTTCTAAGCCTCATACAAATAAATTTCATATTTCAAGACACTATACGTATATTGTCTAATTATACAAACTAAAAATGAACATGGCGGAAGATAGATTAGGAATATTTGATTAACAATTTTTACACCAAATGTCCTTGACTTACTAGTAATTGATTTAAACTCAACCGTTCTTTGTCGGCTGAAGCACAATGTTTATTTTTTTCGAGTGCTGGAAGAAGGACTTGTATTTTACAGTCAACCATTTTACTATATACATATAAAACAGTGTACTCAGTCATACTTATCCTCTTTCTATTTGAAGCGATCGGATGCTTTTGAATCATTGTTGATGTGGCAGTTTACTTTGTGATCCCGTTAAAATGCTGTCGATCTAACGTCGGTAAAATAGAGATACACGTTTTCATGCGTGAATTATAAATTGTCTGCTAAAACATTAGTTTGTACTGTACATTGTAGGGAAAATAAAACATGTATTGGACTCGCTACGAAAAAGGAGAAAGTTCGGCGAACATTGCCTTTCTCTTGCATTTGAATCAAAGCTTACACAAGTAAATGTTGCATTTTCCGACATTGAACAAAATTTTGTATTTATAATTTTTCAATGACGACTGTAAAGGAGGTTGTAACATTAGTGTGAACGGCAATATACACCAATTATCCAAATATTCAATACGTTCCAAATTGTTTAAAATTCATTTAACATTAAATGTTATATTTTGCGACACATAAATATCCTTTATAGCAATTATTACTTGGTCGTACTTGTTAATTTAGAAACAATCACTAAAGAGTGGGGGGAAAGGGCTAGGAGGGGTCCTGATCACGAAATCCCAGGATTAAAACATGAAATCCCGAGGTCCCGAATTTCAAAGAAATGTAAATTCCGATATCCCGAAATTCGAAAAAAAGGAAACCCGAATCCCGAAATCCCGAGCTTAGGAACATTCGACACCGAAGTCCCGATAAAGGTCTTACCTCCCCCCCCCCCCCCACACACACACACACTTAAGCCTACCGGTAAATTATAAAGCCTATCACATATGTTATACCTTAGCATACTAGCTTTTGCAAAAATACTTTTTTTAACCTTGATGTTTAAGCCCTTGAATCTTACCCTTTGGACCATCGCATTTTAGCGTAATACACCATCGTACTTTAGCGAACAAACAACCATCGCACTTTAGCGTGAGACACCATCGTACTTTAGCGTAAACCATCGCACTTTAGCGTGACCATCGCACTTTAGAGTACCATCGCACTTTAGAGTCCTACATATTTTCTGGGAGATTCAGTGTGATTTTTCACAAAATATGAATTATTGTAACCCAAAACAAGAAATTTGTATCTACGATTTCCATTTTTATAGAAAAAGCTCTGTTTAATGAGATGGTGTAGTCGATCTTTCAACTGAGCATGGGGAATAGTAGTATATAGCGTAGAAAAATCAAAAGTTTTTATGTTGCTGCAAAATTGCAAAGATTGTGATTGAAGGTTAAGCAGTAGATCTTTCGAATTTTTGAGAATCCACATCTGGTTAACACCACTGGTAGAATATATCTCCTCACAATATTTTTGAAGCCCATCTTTAACTGTCGAAAGAATAGTAGTCAGTACTTTAGAAAGATGTTTGGTTGAACATTTTGAAGACCCAGCTATGTATCGTTCTTTATATGGAGTTTTGTGTAATTTGGGTATCCAGTATAATGAAGGCAAGTTTTCTTCGTTTTCTTTGATGTTGATACCAAAAGAAAGAAGGACAGATTTATGATTTTGTAAAATTTCGTCCTTGGTAAATGATGTTAAAGAATATGTAGGATTACCAGTAGTTTTATCAATTCCAAGCTCTGTAGTGAGACATTGCAAATAATGTTTTTTACATATGAAGACAATATTATTGGAGGCTTTATCTGCTGGAACAACGACATATTTGTCATGCAAAGAGGATAAAGCATCCACAACCTCCGGATTCTTGAAAGGGTTAGAAACTTTAGTACTCATATTACATCGTAGTTCAAAGATCATGATATATATATATATATAACCAACAGATATTTAGAATTCTAATGCTGTTTTGTTAATTGTTCTAAGTATATCGCACGACCACAATACATTAGGTCTAAGTTTATTGACAAACATAAATGCAAAGAATATCATTCGAAAATGTGTCAAACTAAATTTATTAATTAAATATAATGAGTTATATCATTTTGATCTAAAAAATATAATGCATTTACATTACCGAATTTGACTGAAATAATAATCAATTTCTTCATTCCTTTTGACTGCAAAAACAATTTTAATTTTATAATCAATTGTGGAAACAATTATGTTCATCCTTTATCTTTGCATAACTTATAATTCACTGTTAGAAATTTAAAAATATTCTAAAATATAAAACCTTCATTTTTTAGAGTTAACTCATCAATGTAAAGCTTCACAGGGAAGATGCGCCCTAACAAAAGATTCCAATTGTGAAATAAGTTTTGGTTCTGGATGGACAGAAAAAAGTCGTCGTAAAATAACATTTATTTGCAGTTCATCGCGTAAATATTAGCTAGATTAGTTAGATAGAGACCTTAGCTACATTTACCAGAAGAATATGTTACTTTAATAATTCGTCGAGGGTATTGATTTTACTTATTCTACAAACGAAGATGATTTCTAATACTATATATATATATATATACATATATATTATATGATGCGTTTAATAACCTCTCACTGTTGGTGTGTTAAATAACCCTAAATTCCTCTGACTGTAGGTGTGTTTATACGTAAGAAACTATATTTGTTATTTAGATTACAGAAAGGGTATAAGTTGTGACATTCCAGGCTTAGATTTTATATACACTGTCTAAAAAAAGGCAACAGTAGTATACCGCTGTTCAAACTCATAAATCCATGGACAAAAAACTAAATCGGGGTAACAAACTAAAACTGAGGGAAACGCATTAAATATAAGAGGAGAACAACGACACTAAAACTTGAATTAAACATATCATACGGATTACCATTTTCTAATATATTGTACAATTGTATGATACTAAACTTTTAACGGAGGGATTATGCCTTATATTCATATGATGGAGACAAAATCTTTCAATGAGTTTAATTGACGTCTGGAGCCGGAATGCTAGTAACTGCTACTAGTTCTTTTGTTAATCTATGTAGCATTGTCATTTTGCGTAGTTTCTTTTGTTATTTTATTTTTATATTTTGAACTCGAAATTTTTTTTAACTGAGTTTTACTGTGCGTATTGCTGTGTGTTTGTTGTTCTACATTGGATAGAGGAATGAGTATAAGGTTGAGATTTCATAAAACATGTTTAACACAGCTGCATGTTTGCGCGTATCCCAAGTCAGGAAATGTCTTGTATATTTTTAACTTCAGTTATTTATTTAGTTCGTAGTTTAGCATGACGTCCATTATCACTGAACCAGTACACAGTTTTGTTAAGGGTCCCGCTGAAGCACGCCTCCAGGCGCGGGATTAATTGTCTAGTTGTATTTAAAACACATTGGTAGTCTTCGGCTGTTTTCTGCTCTCCAGTCGGGTTGTTGTTTCATTGAAACATTCCCAAGTTCCATTCTCAATTTTATTTTATAATCTTGAGATCTTTGTTTTTAGTTCAGTGTAAAGATATTTAATCTATCCAACGTGAAATGAATCCTGGCATCACTGTCGAAATGAAAGCAATTGCTAACACGAACCCTTCAAATGTCTGAACGAAAGAGCATTCTTTTATGCTTGATACATATTTTTTCCCATTGATCCAAACTAATTGATACGTTTGGAATAATGAACTTTCGGATAAAATTAACAAATAAGACTTTTTATTCAAATCAAATAAAATACTTGTCCTTATCTTTTTGTTTCGGAATAGTAATGATTTTCTTTTCCACTATAACAGATCACAGAGCAATGCATATGTTAAAATCTTACAAAAATAGTCTTCAACCAACAGATGTTTCTTGTAGATTTTCTTTTAATATTTGTTAAAAAAAAGGAAGAACACAGTTAAGTTGTATCGTTTTTTGTTTGTTTGTTGGTAATAACTGTAAACTGCTGATTGTTTTTTTTTCAGACTTTCAGTGTGACGATATTCCAACCGACAGTCTTTTTGGTGTTATTGTCACTGTAAAGGAAAGAAATATTGGTTCAACGGCAAATTTTTCCTGTGAGGTAGGATGGAGACTTGAGGGAAACGAATCTATAACTTGTACACCATCCGGCTGGAATGGGAATATTCCACATTGTTTCGTCGATTATTAAGGTTTCACAGAAAACAGAGAAATCAAACAATTTTCATAATATAACGTTCTTTACATATTTTCAAAAAACTAAGACTATTATTTTATATTGTTTTATGGACGCTGATCGTGCGCGCATTTGTATATCAGAAATATTTGAATTGGAGATAATGGCGCACAATAGATCATATGTTGGATAAAATACTTTCATGTCACATCACAGTTATTTGGTAGCTATTCAGAAAACGTTTTGAATTATAGTGTTCAAAGCACGTACGAAGACAAGAGTCAATATCTTTTTTAAAACGATATAAAATAACACATGTAACAAAGATGGAGCCCTTAATTTTGGTAAGGATATGTTATGTTATTACCATGAAATCAAGAGACAACATGAAGTCAACTTTTCATTTGTTTACCTATATGTTCTGTTATAAATTGTGATGAAAAGAATTCTTTTGCAGTCAATTTCTAAATGGCTTATGTTTATCGTCTCCATAACAAAATTACGAAATTATTACGGTCTGTTAAAGGGTAGTATTAACATGTAAATTTTTTGCAAGAGATTTGAATTTTTCAATTTGTGCTTAACTTGCTCTCATATCGAATATTAAACTAATAACACATTTGAAAGCTATAGGATGTTCAGCTTCCACTGATTCATTATGACATGTATAGTATTTAACAACTAGACTTTAATGTTAGTATATGACTCTGTCGTTTAAAGTTTATTTGAAGTGTAGATATCATCTAAGAAAGTTTTGGTTTGAAACAAATCTTTATTGAATTTGATTTAATGCAGACATTTATTGAGTTTATTTACAACCACTGGGTCGATGTTACTACTGGTGGAGTTTGTATTACCGAGAGTATTCCCAGCTCAGTAGTCAGCAGTTCCGCGTTGATATGGATTATTATTGATATGGTCATAGTTATAAATTAACTGTTTACAAAACTTGGATTGGTTTTAAATACTAACTACTAGTACTTCAATTGGCCTTTTCAGCATTTGTTTTATTCGAGCGTCACTGATGAGACTTTTCTAGACGAAACGTGCGTCTGTGGTAAATACAAAAAAAATCAATCCTGGTCTCTATGATTTGTTTATTTATAACAAAATAACGATAATTATTCCATATTGGTATTATTTTAGAAGGTTTCTCTATATGAATTGGATTTTGAATAAAAAAGCATATTCACCTGAGAAAGTGTTATTCACCGCGCTAAACGTCACGCTCTTTTACATGCAACGTTATGGTAAAATGTTTCATGTAAAAAAAATTGGTATATGTTTGTCATTAAATACATTTTCATCTCTCGGAATATGGAATAAAACAATTACTGTCTTTTGTTTCGGTAAATATGGGGTTTTATTGACTTTTGAAAAACTGATATTCACTTCGGTCGTCGGCCTCAGTGAATATCATTTTTCAAAAGTCAATAAAACCGCATATTTACCTCATCAAAAGACAGTAATTGTATAATATCTCATATACGGTAAAATAAACTGTTTAATATTATTTTAGTTGTCAATGGCATAGGAAAAAAAATACTCCCCAATGCTATACAATATTATAAGAACAATTGGCGTCTTCAAACGTGTTTAACGCCGTAATATTCTATACATGCCTTTCCCAAGTAATGTCCTTATAGATCAGTGGTAGTTAAATGTGATTTTCGTAAAGTGTTTTGTTATACACTAGGCCATTACTTTGTATCAATTGATTTGGTTGATATGTTTCATGTCGAGGCCCTTTATAATCTATTATACGGTATTGGATTGTTTCATTGCTGAAGTGCGATACGTTTGCCTATAATTGCTAACATCAACTGTATTTGAACCTTTGTAGATAGTTGTCTCATTGCAATTATATCAAATCTCATTTTGTATGGTGTAAATTAGATATTTATAACTTTACATTCATACCACATGCTATATTCTTGATAACATTATTTTGTAATTTTTTAAAAGAAATTGTATGCAGTTTGAAACTCTAGTCCAATTTTATTTTGCATTTCAAAAAAACCATTCTTACTTGTTATGTTGACCTCGTTTAAGCATACTTTTGGATTAACCTTACATACAATAACAATGAAATGTCATATAAGTGGTTGTCTGGTGAACCGCTTAACTACAGTGACTGGTATCAAGGTTCACCACCGCAACTTGATAATCGAAATTACTTAGACCAGCCAGGCGCACACTGTGCTTTAATAGATGAAGATTTTTTCTTTACACTGTAGTGACGAATATTGTGCTTCTGGATTATGCTCTATTTATGAAATTCGATAAGTAGCATTGCACCCCACTTATTTTGGTTAATTAATGAAAATGTAAACAGCGGAAAATAGATTGAAATTATTAAACAACAACATTCCGTAGACATGAAAGAACAAGCAAAGGAAATAAAACAAGTTCTATCTGTTGTAAAATATCGTATGGTGAAAGAAATTCAAGGTTTTTGCGGAGTCATATAGAGTAAATAAACTCATCATAGGTTCCAGGATTGTGTGCTACGTCTGTATGCCTTTTTTATATTTGTGTATAGTGGTTGGGATTGTGAGACAATGTTGGCTGATGTACCCTTATTTAAGACAGTTGTACATGTTGTGTATGTTGTTTTGTTGGCACGTCGTTGTTAATATGGTGGAATTTAGATGTCATGCTAGATATAACCAAGTTTACTCCACTTTTAAGAAAATGTCTGTACCGAGTCAGGAATATTGCAGGTGTTATCCATTCATTTGTTGTGGTTGAGCTTTTAATTTTGACATTTGATGAGGGACTCTCTGATTTGAATTTTCCGCAGAGTTCAGTATTTTTGTGATTTTATTTATTACTCTGTTGACAGATAAATTATTGCTCTCTTTGCACCTGAGTTTAGAATGTTAATCACAATATAAAGAAAAAACTGTGGTATGACTGACAATGAGACAACTCTCCGCAAGAGACCAAATGAAACAGAAATTAACAACTATAGGTCAATGTATGGTCTTCAACAAGGAACGAAGCCCCTACCGCATAGTCAGCTATAAGCCAAGAAATGACAAATGTTAAATAATTCAAATGAGAAACTTGATGGCCTAATTCATGTTAAAAAACACCCACCAAAAAACACCTTAACAAACAACGACAACTGAACTACATTCTTCTGACTTGGGACAGGCACATACATACAGAACGAGGCTGGGTTTAACATGTTTATTTTTTTTATTATGAATGTTAACATTTGTAAACTTCTTTTGCCTTTTATTTACCATGTAACGATTCTAGGAATTTTTCAGAACACAACTGGTAAACATAATTATTAAAAGAGGGACGAAAGATACCAGAGGGACAGCCAAACTGATAAATCGGAAATAAACTGACAACACCATGGCTAAAAATGAGAAAGACTAACAGACAAACAATAGTACACATGACACAACATAGAAAACTAAAGAATAAGCAACACGAACCCCACCAAAAAATTGGGGTGATCTCAGGTGCTCCGGAAGGGTTAGCATATCCTGCTCCACATGTGGCACCCGTCGTATTGCTCATGTTATTAAGTTATTCATAATTAGTAGTTATGAGAACTGATATTAGCCTTTAGCGTACTTTTAAAGAGTATATTTCATCTTAATATGGAAACCCAAAAAGAGATTTCAACTTTCGATCATAGATATATATATATAATACGTGTTAATATACTAGTTAGAAGATTATTAGTATACACAAACAACAATGTGTCTAAGAGAACCTTTTATTGATCAATTTATTCATTCATCTCTATTCAAAATCAATATTATTATTAGGTCTTTCCAACTTTCCGTGGAAAGACCTATTGGTTTTCTTCTCATTCTTCTTTTTTTTTCTTCCGCCTTATTTTTTTCTTGCGGTGTAAAAATGTTTCAAAAGATGTGGCTTAGTTTTTTTGTGTATGATATCATACAGTCTATACGCTTTTGAAACTGACCCTGTTTAACTGAACACTTTTCTTTGTAAGAGTTACCCACCAAAACACTGTTTTTTTTTGTTATGAGATCTCCTCCGCAACCGTAAAAGAAAGCGACAAATTTACTTTTCCAAATTGCTCGTTACATCCGCAGGATGTTAGGTTTTATTTTGACCGAAGCTTTCAAAGACTCCATATGAGAGTTATTTCCCCTTTTGTATTTGATATAAGTGAAATGTATTTTCAACCTAAAAAAACATAAGGCAGAGGCCTAGGGTCTTTTGATTTGAGGTCCTTGGTCCAAAACAATGAAAATGAGGTCAAGGTCAAAGGTCAAGGTCATGTTCAGATGTTATTTTCACAAATCATATAAGATATTGACAAAATGTTTTTACACAATTGTGAGTTGCGACATGTCGTAACACGTAAATTTTAGTGTAAAGGGTAAAGAGTTTTTTCCCCTTTTATATCTTATATTAGTTGTATGGTAATATAACTCATTAACAATATAAAGTAGAGGCCTAGGGTCTTTGGATTTGAGGTCTTTGGTGGTTGACCTTGAAATTGAGCTCAAGGTCATAGGCAAAATTAACGTTATAGATTTTGACCTTTGCTTTTACCTCATATGTATACATGATAAAGACATGGAACTTTTTGCAATAGGTTGCAAGCAATGTGAGCTTGTAAAAGCCAACCGGAAGTGAACTTTTGTTTACCGGAAGTAGCTATTTTGTGTTCTAAATTAATTTAAAAGTATATAGAACCATACATTTTTGGAATCAGTGTCATTTAAACTATCAAACTATACGGGAAATAACATAGTTTGAACCGGAAGTAAACAATTATCTCCCTTATCTATATCTTTTTCCATAGAAACCATACATTTTTGGAATCAGTGTTCAATAAGCTGTCATGTGACGCTACAATTGACATTTAAAACCAAAATTAATATTTTATATAAAAAAAGATCCTTACTGGTGGAAAGACCATCAATTGTTCTCTGAATAATTGGTTTTTAATATTGTTCTTACATCTCTTCTGAAATTTTTTTTTCACATGCTTGTTATCAGATATACTCTAAAACTACAAGTCCAATCGACCCCAAAATTTGCAGTCAGCAGGGCCTACATGTACTACAAGTTCATAAAACAACGTGGTGCAGATATCTCTCAAGAATTTTCCTATAGAAAAGAAATTGCAATGCCATAAAAATCGCTTGCTAGGTCCGTAAATCTCAGTCAAATCGACATACTTTTGTGCTTAAGAAAGAAAAAGGTCTGAACAAATTCCCCAACTGACTAGCAGACCTTTATTGAGGTCGATAGAGTGCACCCTTTTTAGAACGCAAAAATAGCCCTAATTTGTCAATGTTCATTGATATTTCGTTATACATTAACTTTATAAAATAATTTGTCTCACAAAACAACATAATTTTTTGTTTGTTTTCTTTTGCAAATTGATAACCTTAAAGTTCTTATGTGTGCAATCAGGTATGAATATATTGTCGACTGAATAGAAAATCATTTTTTAATATTATAAAATCATTTTTTAATATTAGAAAATCATTTTTTTATATTAGAAAATCATTATTTAATATTAGAAAACTTTTTTTAATATTAGAAAATCATTTTTTAATATTAGAAAATCATTTTTTTAATATTAGAAAATCATTTTTCAAAGCGTCTGAATGAAAAGTAATAGCGTTTTATGACGTAATTAAATATTTATCTTTCATGGAATTTAGTACGCATTTCCAAAGTTTATTTCTTTGGTGTTGTCTCCATGGGCATTGAAACAATATAGATGATACTGGTGGATATTTCATTATTTGAACAACATGATACAACCGTGTGTTCATTTTTATTAGAATGCGAAACATTAGACAGAATGAAACTAGAATCTAGAGTACTATCCAAGGATCAGTCCTAGGACCCCAGTTTCTTTGTTTTTACATATACAACCTACGCTGAAGGTCCACAATAAACAGCGAGACTGTTTGCGGATGATGCTGTTGTCTACTTAACCACTTCCTCAGACGACCTCGGACAACGACTGCCACGAACTACAAGAAGTCCTAGACAAACTACCGAAATGGAAAAATGTTTGGAAAATGGAGTTCCACCTTCAAAAATGCAGCGTCCTCACAATAACAAAAACAAATCCAATCAAGCGGTACTACAAACTCACGGACATACTATGGGACATGAAACATCTACAAAATACCTATAGGCTGCACCATTGCAAATTATCTAGAGCATATTACATTTAACAACATCACAGGAAAAGCCAGCCGATACGTCGGTTCTTTCCATCGAAACCTCCACATTAGTTAAAGCATGTAAAGAGCATGCCTATAAAATATTCGTAAGACCGCAAATGGAATACGTCACGACATGGAACCCGTACTAGCATTACCACATTGATAAAATGGAAAAAAGTACAAAGACGTGCTACACGATTTGTAACCAGCAGACATAGAAACAGATCAAGTGACAGCAATATGATTACGAAATTAGGATGGAAAAGTCTGTCAACAAGAACAAAAGAAGCTAGACTCATCATGTTTTACAAAATAACAAACGACCTTGTAGCACATGCACTTGTCTCAGAAACGTTTTCCTATATACTTTCATATAACACTGTGTTATATCAAGGTACATAGGGGAGGGGGTGAAATCTGAGACAAGTGCATGTGCGGGCTCTACCTTGTAGACATAGACAAGAGTAAACACCCACAAAAACCAAGCGGGACAGGACATCAGGATGAAATTTGTAAATAAAATAGACAGGACGGGGGGTTAAAGTTAAAAAAAAAGAAGGAAGAATGACAATTTATGTAAAAAAAAGTCAGGATAAACTAAATAACAAAAGACAGGACCGAATAGAAGGATAAATAAAAAGCCAGGACAGAGATAACAAATAGAAAGAAAAAGGGCAAACATTTGCAACCAGGTTAGTCCCCCCTCCATCCCCATCGGCCACAGTTTCGCATCCACATCTATTTAACCCTGGCTATTTTTATTTTAGAGATATTATTGAGTTTTTTGTTAAAAAGGTGTGTTTTCACATGTCATGCTGTATCTCAGAAACTATTTATGATTATAGCACACAAGACGACGGGCGTATCATGTGCTCATGTCGCAGCTGTTTATTATTTTTCATATCTCCGAAAAGTGCTTTTTACTTTTTCGTAAAAGTTTACGTCGTAGCGCGCAGTCGGCTGCGGCAAGCGCAGATGGTGATGATGCACAGCCCTGCAGAATTGTTTGGTCTAAAATTGAGCCAAGCAAAGCGATGACATAGCAAGATTACTAGTAAACAACTAAACAATCATATCCCGATATCATTTCCTGTGACATGAAAGACGACGATATAAAACTCTACTAGTATTTACTGTAATGGAGTGTGATAAATACCCATTTCTATCAATGTTCAAATATTTAATTTTATTTTCAATAAAATAACAGAGTTTCAATGTCCCCGCATTGCACATATTTTATATATCCAAGATACAAGGGCAATAACTAAAAAAGCACTTTTTTCTTTACCTTTATTTGAATATCTCAACATGCTCAAGAGAAATAAAAGCTTCATCTAGCAAACGGAATAGGATTTCCATTATCATTTTATGTTTCATGCACGGGGCATAATTTGTTAAACATATTTAATCAAGACTTATTTTAGTTAGTGTCCAAGACATTTCTGATATAAGTTTCACACAAATCTTGCAAGTATTGTACACACATTACAGCGTTAACAAGACAGGACGGACGCCCGATATTTCCATGACCCCTGTATAACGCGTTAAGACAAGTATTCAAACAACCCATGGGTTGGATCAGATTCCGCTTCCTATATTTCGAAGTTAAATAAATAAATAAGTGCCGCTGTAATGGGTCCGTTTTTGAGATGTCAAATATAAGATTCGGTGTGAATAAGTGCCGCTGTAATGGGTCTGTTTTTGAGATGTCAGATATAAGATTCGGTGTGAAACTCTTTCATCAAATATTTCTGAATTAAATGAAGGTAATTTCGAGAAAACAATAAAATCTTTTTCGAAATATATATATTGGTGGGTATTTTGAAATTAAACAAACATTTAGCCAGTGTCTGATTCTAGGTGAGTACACATGCATACAGGAAAAAATCATCCGAAAAATATCATTTTCTGCATAAAATGGGCCTTGAAATTTTTTCGCCTCGCTCCCCTCGGCCACAGTTTCGCATCCACATCTATTTAACCCTGGCTATTTTTATTTTAGAGATATTATTGAGTTTTTTGTTAAAAAGGTGTGTTTTCACATGTCATGCTGTATCTCAGAAACTATTTATGATTATAGCACACAAGACGACGGGCGTATCATGTGCTCATGTCGCAGCTGTTTATTATTTTTCATATCTCCGATATTTGTATGTGACTGAGCAGTTTTATCACTTTATTTCTGTTGGGGCAGCCCCATTATTCCGACACCCTACTAGTCTGACACCCCATTTGTCCGACATCTCATTGGTCCGACACCCCATTAGTCCGACACACCAATAGTCCGACACACCAATAGTCCGACACGGAATAATTGAGCAATATTTTAAATAAATAATATTATTTCAATAGGTTAATCCAATTACTTAAAGTTGATCTTCCTGAGAGTCCTTAAAATAATAATAACATACATGAATTCATAAAGTACTTACAATGTTTTAATTGTACTCAATTTCCGGTGGCAAATATTACATGCATATTCAGGACGAGAAAAATTTAACAATAAATACACTAGTTAGGTTCTGTAACAGTTGCCATCCGGGATGAAAAAAATCAACAAAACTTGGACTGCCGCTAGACAATGAAAGTTATTATATTGAATACAGACAATATTTTGCCTTTCAATAGGCTCAGACAAGAGGCCACAGAAGGCCCCTCAAAAAGTAGGTGGCATGTTCTTAACCTGCAGAGACGTTGGATACAACGTCACATCTCTGATATTTGTTGAAAATTATACATCCCGCACAACCAAACGGACGTCCAACTTTGGCAAGGGTTTACTGCCAGTCAGAAGAAGACCAAAATTACCAAATATCTCTTCCCACTTGAATTGTATATACTTGTATTCAAAAATCAAAAACTCACTGGACCTTCCATCGAATGACTAAGAACAGATTGATTTTGCAATTTATCAAGTTGGTTGGTGGATATGTACAATAGTAAAAATAGTTGGATTTATTATAACTCAGTTATCATTTTCTATAAAAAATAAGTACACATTATTTTGACTATTTTTCAAATTGCAAGCGTTGAACTATTTAACCTATTGAACCATTGTGAGACTATTTGTCCGCACGTGACATTACATTTCGCGGAATTTCAAATACAGCTATGGGATTGGATGATTTTGAAAATACCTTGGGAGTGCAACGTGCCGTTTTACCTTTTGTATCTAGGGTTGTGTCAGTGCAAAACATAGCCTTTTCATTTCAGAATATTAGTAAACGTGTAACAGCTGTATGGTTATGTTTCCCCTTTGTTTTTTTACAATAGTTTATTTATCTCCGGCATTTATTGTCTGTTGTCGTTATAACATAGATGAACTGAAATAAAAAAAAAAAAACCACGCAAGATCAACAAAGGCATGTTTACTAAATATACACGTTTAGCCTCCGGGTGCGAGAATTTCTCGCTACATTGAAGACCTGTTGGTGACCTTCTGCTGTTGTTTTTTATTTGGTCGGGTTGTTGTCTCTTTGACACATTCCCCATTTCCATTCTCAATTTTAATTTTACGTTTAACTTCACCGCATTTATGGCCTACCCCAAGTCGGGAGCCTCTGGCCTTTGATAGTTTCATATATATATACTCGTCTAAACATCAACCCAACAATGTTAGATCTGTAAATTAATTTGCTCACGCAAATTTTTTTTTCTTCCCTCGCCGGGATTCGAACCCATGCTACTGAGATATCGTGACACCAAATCGCCTGCACTGTAGCCGTCCCGCTAGACCACACGACCACCTGGGCTTCACTAAATATATATATAAATATACATATATGATTGTTAATTTTAGTCCAATTATAAAAATGTTTTGAAGTTAAACATGACGTCCATTTTTACTGAACTAGTACACATTTACGTTTAGGGGCAAACTGAGATGACCCATTGTGGGTCTTTGGCTGTTTTCTGCATTTTGTTGGGTTGTTGTCTCTTTGACACATTCCCCTTTTCCATTCTCAATTACATTTGTGAAGTTTTGTCAAATAACTAAAATGATGATACGCAGCTTAATTTGTATCTCACCCAAAGTAGAGAATTAAGAAAGTTCAGGCTTCAATTATGCTTTTAACTCGATTTGTATGCTTGGTTCAGTGTACAGAATTATTGTGAGAAGAACATAAGTTTGGTTTGACTTTAAGCACCTGTGTTTGTACTTAATTCAATAGTGAATTATCTAAAGTTAACACATTCAACTCTTCAGATATATATAGTGGGAAAACTGGTAAACCAAATAGAACTTTATTAAGTTTGGCGCGTTCTCCGTAAGGAACCTGTTTGAGTGTACGAGTTTACGACAACAGCAAATGTGCTAGTAAATAGAAAAAACGAATACAGGTACATTCGTGTGACAGTGTCAATGTCAAGAGGAGTCGGACCTGTTTGCTTGAGTCCTACCCATAAGTTGTGTTTAAGAGATAAAAGAACACAAATGAAAATACTTTAATACAGAAACAAATTTTGTTGTATCATGAATCTGCAATTACATATATATGATGATGACATATTATCGCTTATTTAAATAGAACATACACATGGCTATTTTTAAATGATTGGTAGTTATTTGTTTGTATTATGTCCAGTGGCAAATGTTTCATGACTTTATTAAGGTGGAAACTTCGATGCAAATGAATGAAATGTACCACCAGAATGATATCGAACTTAGAATGTTCAAGTTCATTTTTACAGCACATTTCTCCATTTTTATCGAAGTTTAAAACTTACAAAAGTCTTTTTTACTTTTTTACATAGAAAAATTATCACCGATTGAACAATTTTACTTTATATATCGATGTTATAAACTTAAACTCGCCAATCAATGTTCGAGTTTATTTAAGAAATGAATGCTTCTTTTGTAACTTCATTGGGGTGTAAAAGCGTTGAGCGAAATGCATTTTGTATGAAGCGCGGAAGCAATTTTGAGCTAAGATCCTGAAAACATGATTTTTCTCAAGTTTGTATTTAATTAAACTATGCACTTTATTGTGGGACCTCGTGTCATCATGAGTGGTTAATTTTATTGTGTCAATGAAGTTGTTTAAAGAATACCGCGAGATTGCAGTTTAGCCAATCAGAATAACGTATTATAATGAAACATACATCTATCAAATGTCTAATGTAATTACATGTATTATTAAATAATCTGATTTTGGATGTAACGCGTCTTCTGATTGGCCGACGTTATTTTGTTATCAGTCAATAGACATAATTTAGTCATGTGACCGTGACGTCATCAACGTTTTTTCATGGTTATTCACAGTTTTAAAATGGATTTTAGAATTAAATTATTATAAGAAATGACTGTAATATTTTTTCTGTCTATTCGAAATAACATAAAAAATGTGGTGCACACTGTTAAATAACCCGCTAAGCGCGTTATTCAGTGTGCACCAAATCTTTTATGTTATTTCTTCATAGACAGAAAAAATATTTCAGTCATTCCTTAATTAACAATTCGATTGCTCTCTTTTTTGTTTTTTTTGTTTTTAAGTTTTCGATCTTAAAGTTCATATGTATAGTATAGATGAATGGAAATAATAGTCTTTCTGTATGGTAAATATGACACTTTTTACAGTTTAATTTGATTGTATCCGAAACCTAATTACGTGAACATTATTCTTTATGATGAGAGACTGCCCTGCTGATGCCTATTTAGTACTGTATTATCTGTTTCTGTAATATACTCAAAAGAAAGAGTAGTTCAAATAACTCGTCAACGATTCTACAAATGAGTGCCTGAATTAGGGCGGGAGGGAAGGGGGTATAATTGCATCCATTTTTCCTATTCTTTGTACATTTTGTCCATTACTCCCTCCATAATATAAATTTACTATTTTAGCACCTCATTTTTTGGCCCATTTTTCTATTCTTTATACTTTTGCAATTATTCTCTGTTTCTGTAAACCTCCATTCACACCCTGCTGAAGTTGGACTATTGGGGTGTCGGACCAATGGGGGTCGAACTAATGGGTGCTAAAATATCGGGGCGACCCCTTTCTGTTAAGCAATTGGATAAAAAGTTGCTCTCTGCTCTCTCAAAGCCCTGTCATTTAAGGTCATCTTCCGTAACGGTAAACTGAATCTGCCTACAAAACTAGTTGGGATCAGATTCCTACCAGCGTAACTGTATAATTTTCCACTAAAATGAATTTGTTGTTTCCTTTCCTTTCAGCCAATAGTTCGAAGACTTTAATACATCCATTACATACAATTTTTTAGGTTTGAAATGTCCTTCAAAAATGGAGCCTGATTATTTGGCCCTACCCCCTCAGTCATGTCTACTGAATTTGAAACTTTTGCTTATATTACATGTATTAGCTTGTAAGATCTTGTAAATAGTTCAGTTTAGGGGGAACTATTCGGCGGAGGACATTTTAGACGAAAAAATTGACATTTAAGCGCCAAAGTAAAACCCATTTCAGGGTCAGATTTTAAACCCATTCAAGCGATCGAAAATTAAAATTGTCAATGCCAATTTTAGAGAAACATTTTTAACCCATTCTAACAAAATATATAAATCCGAATGTGTCCCCAGTACACGGTTTCCAATCCGCACTATCATTTTCTATGTTCAGTGGACCGTGAAAATGGGATAAAATCTTAATTTGGCATTAAAATTAGAAAGATCAAATCACAGGGAACATGTTTACTAAGTTTCAAGTCGATTGGACTTCAACTTCATCAAAAACTACCTCGACCAAAAACTTAGAGAACGTACGTTTAATGGTCTCTGGATATATCCCCTGTTCAATACTGTACATATAATTGCATTTATCGCACCGCGGGTAAAATATCACGTTGTGATTGGTTTAGCGCCGTCACGTGGTGACCCCCTATGAGACCGTAGGGGGTTAGTAAATTTCATAGGGGGTTCATGACGTCACGTCCTACTGTTAATGGTGACGTCGTCTATTGATGTTATTGTATTTCATTGTTTATTTTTCTACAAAACTCGTGCGATAAATTCGTTATACGGTTCACTATTGACCCCCTACGAATCGATAGAGGGTGAGTAAGATCCATAGGGGACTCGGCCTACGGCCTCACCCCCTATGGATTTTACTAACCCTCTATGGATCCGTAAGGGGTCAGTAGCAAACCATATAACTTATATAGGAACGGTTCTTTCTCTTTATCTGGTCTAGATTGTGGTGCAAATTCGTCTATTATACTTCGTATCTTTATATATGTTGCTGTTTGCAATTTGATAATTATCAAGAAAACGCGAATAGCTGGGTGACAACTATAAAATTGCTTATTAATATAATGGGCATGGAACGTTTCTTTCCCTTAATTGTTTGCTAAGAATTACACGAAATTTCTGCCCTAGGCTTAAGTAAGAACATAGAATCTTCAGTTACATAGTATTCGGTCAGATAATCGGCGAATTCGACACATCTCTTATTGTGTTTCCATGATGAACATATAAACAGCTTAAACATTAAACCAGTAAAAATTACTGTTCATGGTGATAGTGAGGCGAGTTTTATTCAACCAGGTAAGTTTTGGCTAAAATGGGCTAATAAAACAGACGAAGGAATTAATCCTGCTCTAAAATGGGTTTTAATGTCGGCACTAAAATGTCCCCTAGTAGTTCACTTGATCGGTTTAAGATGGACAGCTAATGTTAGGTCAATGATATTTGGCATTTAAATGTATTGTCATTTGTATTATTTAGCAAAATCTGTTTCAGTTCATTCGGACATTATTGTCTTAATTCCGTTTGTAAACAGTGAGGGTTTATTGAATATAAAACAAACAAGTCAAAACTTTTTGATGATGAAGATTTTAATTTTTAATATTAAAAAATGATTTTCTAATATTAGAAAATGATTTCTTAATATTAAAAAATGATTTTCTAATTTTAAAAAATGATTTTCTAATATTAAAAAATGATTTCTTAATATTAAAAAATGAATTTCTAATATTAAAAAATCATTTATTAATATTAGAAAATGAATTTCTAATATAAGAAATTACTTTAATATAAGGAATTTCTAATATTAAAAAAGGAATTTCTAATATTAAAAAAGAAATTTCTAATATTAATAAATGATTTTTTAATATTAGAAATTCATTTTTTAATATGAAGAAATCATTTTTTAATATGAAGAAATCATTTTTTAATATTAGAAAATCATTTTTTAATATTAATAAATAGTGTTTTTCTTTTTTAATATTAGAAAATGACTTTTTAATATTAGAAAATGATTTTTTAATATTAGAAAATGATTTTTTGATATTAGAAAATGATTTTTTAATATTAGAAAATAGCTCTTTTTGTCCACTTTGGCTTGCCATAGTAATGTGATGATTTCCGGTATTTCACGAGTATTTTGTTTTGAATAATTCATATTTTAGACGATATATAAATACTGCAAATAGTTAAAACATTGCATACTGATCAATTCTAAAGTTTAATTCACAAATACGGGTAATTGTATTACGAATTTCTTTATGAAATGGAAAAGTATGCCTTAATTTTTACCAATAAAGTCGGATTGTTTGTAATGTAAATAAACATTTTTTTTAAACAAAAAAATCTTCAGTGTTTCATTAGATATGATAGGTTTATATCTGTTTTGTTGGTTTATACCTATACTGTTATTTTGTTTAATCACTTTATACAAAATTGTGAATACAAAATACTTTGTCGAGATTACTAAATGAGGGGACCATTTAAAGGGACACTTTTTTTACACTTATTTTTAGTATAACACCTTGCATTTTATCAATAAGATAATAAAGTTGAATCTATCAAAACAAAAATCGCGGTACTCTGGGGTGAAACACAAGCTCTTTAACTACAGCGGTTTTGAAAACTAGCTGATGGACTGATGTATTGTTTTCACTTTTCATGAGCCGGAGAATGTCGGAAATCACGCAAAACAGAATACATTACAGTAAAGCTGTAGTTTTGTATCTTACGGCGTATACCTATGACGTTATATTGTACTTAAGTCATCAGTACGAATTCATATAGTTTAGACGTCTTATTAGTTTTTATACATGCAGTTGTAGTAAAATCACTTTATGGGAATTTCGATACAATAAGGGGTATGGTGTATGGTGTCTTTGTATATATTTGTTATTAAAACTTAATTAAGCACTGTCTAGATTTTAATTTACAAAAGTTTGTTTCTTGGTGGAAATGAGACAACTGGGATACATAATAGTTTCTGTTATGATAATGGTTCATATGCTTTATTTTTAACTTTTGCAAATATAAAACTTTTAACCGCAATGACATTTGTAAAATTTAACCAGCACCTGTCTATTATAGAAATCTGACATTACTCAGTTTCTACAGATCGGATTAGGTGTATGTTTTGTTATGTACACAATCGTTTTATTGTGTCGACATTCTTAAAATTTTGTCTATATAGTATCTGATAACTTAAAGGATTATAAAAATAAAATCTTGCTGTTAGCAAATGCTGTAAATATCAGTTTTTTTTTGTTATACATTGTTATATATATAATATACAAAACAAGCATTGCTCGGCGCTGGAATTATTATGGAATTTAAAAAAAACTTGAAAATATAATCATTCGTTTTCATCTTCATTCATCATTGACTATAAGATAATCACCATTGATAACATTCACGTTACCAATGTCATTGTGCCAGATAAATAAGTACAGTAGGTGATACCAATACTATTATATAGTACAATGGATCACAATGAACAGCAACACTCACCAACCAAAACAGTCAACATGATAGGCCAACGAGTACAAACACATATTAAGTAGACTGTTTCAGGGAAAACGGTACTATTTATTCTGCCATAGGCGACAATATTAACATTTTCTAAATTTACCACTTTTTAAGATAAAAACCTGGATAAAACTGTTATATGTTGTGTTAGTACTTTATTATTGTGTTTTAAAAATTAAAGCCAAATAGTATCATGACCAACTTCCAACGGAGCTTGTTTATGTTATCCATGCCCACCGTCATTTTGCACCAAATTTATGAAATTTTGCAAGTCTTTTCGAATAATTCTCTAGAAAATATTTCAATAGGTTTCAAAATTTATATTGTAAATATACACAATGTACTTATTCATAGATAAATAAAAAATATATTGTACCCTTACATCCAATCACAGCGCTCTTAAGTTGACTTCCTACGCCCTGTCTTGGGTACACAAAAGGCCAACCTAATGCTGGGAAAATTAAATACTACCGTTTTCCCTTCAGATACCCGTATGAAGGAAGGGAGAGAACTAGCCTTACACATAAGCTGGTCTATTAAAGAAAGTGTTACTTACGCACCTCCTTTTTGATAATTCAGCCCAAAAATCGTAGATATCAAACACTTTTAAATAAGACACAGGAGCGTTGCAGCTATAAATAGTTATCAAATGTAAACAGTGAGATCAAACACTTGAAAACAGAAAATAGAACTGCACATCAGTTGGAAAGCATTGTCATAATGTCAGGTTTCTACCGTTAACTAGCTTAGGTGTCCACAGGTCTTTGTTGAATAATTTTGCTCCTAGAATGTTACAATTATATTTTCAAACAGGTTTAAATGTTCATCATAAATCTATTGAAAAGCAGCAGTATGTGTTAGTAACCATGCCCTATTTTACACCGTCGGACTTTTGGTAGAACATTTTTACCTGAATAAGTGAGTGTATAATGTCTAAGCCATGAATTATGAAAGCTGTTAGAATTTGTCGAATCAAAAATAACTTTTTTTTCTAATTTCAAATTTAGATAAACATTTCCTTGAAAGGTAAGATGAGACAAACCAGCCAAACATGTGTGTATTGGGATTTCTAATAACGACAATCACTGCAATTGATTGTGAAACTATAAAAAATAATGTGATATGACAAACCATTCCGGCATAGTATTTGCTTCTAGTCTGATAACCTAAAGGGTAGCAGCAGACATTGTATTACATTATATGCCAAGGTTTATTATTCTTCTGAAGATAACAATACATAATTGATTATAAAAACGAAAAAAGGAATCTCAATCAACAATTTTTTTTAAATTCGTTTCTGCAACTCTGTAAATTTTCACTTTAATTGTTTTTTAAATTAGATTAATGTTGCTAAACTTTTTATACTGAAAAGTAATAAATTAATGTAAAATAAAAACTAAATTATTGTATTCCTCTCTTTATTTATTATTATTTAGATAAAGAATATTTTTTTTCATTCTGAAAAAAAAACTTGGGCATAATAAAACTATACAAAGAGGTTAACAACTCCTATATGTTCTTATTGTTTTGTATGTTCCATATGAAAGAGGACAAATGACGTATAAGTAACTATTCAAATACAGATTTTTGCAAAATTAAGAATTCAGTAAAGAGCCACCATAATACTAATTACAATTTTTTTTTCGAACTTTTTTTTAAATCATTCAAGTGAGTGTTTTGTTTTTATGTTCACTTCATGGCATTTATTAAATAATCAATTTCATTTAGAAAAAAAACTCTTTTTACCACAAACTTTCGATATACCTTTCACAGTTAATTTCATGACTGGGGCCTCACAATAAATAAGTATTTAAAATATTGCCAAAAAAAAAATTAATAAAAAAATTAAAAAAAACAAAAAATTACAATTTCTTGTGAAAAAATAAATGAAATATAGAAACGTATCCGATGTCAGTCTTATTGTTTACTTGTCTCGTTTAAAGCATGAATTAATCAAACACATGATTATTTACATCTTAACAAATAAGATAGAAAGTCAACTTTTATTGATTTGTGGGTGCCTGATTGATCTAAGGCTACTTTTCCAAAGAACTCATTTTATTTGCCATAAAATTGTATGTTGAATAAGACTAGACTCTCTGATCACATCACCAACATAATAATTTCAAAATGTTTGTCCTCATTATTCGTTTTTGTTTCAGTTTTGAGGAAAATAGTATGACTTACAAGTTGCATTTTGTAATTAAAATCAAACCACGCCTCTTGTAGTGAGATATATAATATTCATAGGTATTTCGTTTTGTAAACGTACTACTTCCCAGATATGAATTCTAAGTTTCATCTCATAGAGATGTATAACTAGAGAATGTTACCAGTATAAAAAACATATTGTTGCGGTGAAAATTGAAATCTGAAGTAGGCACAAAGTGAAGGTATAGGTTGTACATGTTGTACAGAATTTTATTTTAAGTTTCAACAATAACAAGTTCGGGGCATATAAATGTTGAAAATGTGCCACACAGCCCAAAGTTTTGACCTTTGAATAAAATAGTAGTGCATATCAACTTTCCCTTGTAGGACTTAATTTTTTTTACGAAACTTCATATTAAAAGTGGCACAGTTTTAGCAGCAAAGGGAGTTCCTATTAGTCCAGCGGACATAAGAATAATTGATCACTTTAGGGTAAAACCATGAAACTTGGCATTTATCAAATGTATTTGTTCAGTGTATTGTCACTTGTGCTAATTGGTCTTTTGATTGAGCTAAGCCATTCCAAATGATATTTTGTAGTGAGTCTTTCTATATTGTGATGTAACACTATTGTTTTAGATAAGGGTGAAGGTTGATACCTATTAAAACGTGTAAACCCACTGCACCTGTCGTAAGTCAGAAATCTGATGTTCAATAGTTGTCGTTTGTTGATGTTGTTCATACGTGTTTCTCGTTTCTCGTTAAGTATAGATTAGACTGTTGGTTTTCCCATTTGAATGGTTTTACACTAGTCATTAGTTGCATCCTTTATAGCTTGCTGTTCGGTGTGAGCGACGGATCCGCATTGAAGACCGTAATTTGTCCTATAATGGTTTACTTTTACAAATTGTGACTTGGATGGAGAGTGTCTTATTGGCACTCATACCACATCTTATATCTATATAGGGAGAGATTAAGAGAATAAAAAAAATTCAAATATAGAGCCACGAAAATAAAATAAAACAAAGATGGCCGACATAAGATACTGGTAGTAACATATCATCCATTTAATGAAGTCGACTAATATGTAAGAGTTTAGCAGATACCACAAATATTAAGAAATACATTTAAGATATGCCACTAATTATTTTTTCAACTCTATAAATACATTATTAATCAAAATGGCGTCCCAATTCAAAATGCCACCGTAAAAAATGTAAGAGTTTGACGGTATTAATATAAATACACTATCAATGTGGTATAGAGCTTTTGGTTGCCATTTGATTCCGGACCTCTGTTTCTTAATTTTGCTCGGAGTTCAGTATTTTTGTGAATTAACGTATACTTTTTATAGAAAGTTTTAACAAGTTATAATACTGGTCTTGTGATGTATATATTCATTATACCATGGGACATATACTATGTTTTCAAAATGGCGGTAGATTCAAATTGGCACGTAAAAAACGTCAAAATTTTGCCTTTTTTTTAATAATGTGGTATAAAATGATACAAAAGAATGAAGTATCTCTTTGAACATAAATGCAAACGAACATTCAATTTTGTTGTAACTTAGGTGACTAAAACTACGAAATACAAATGTCCGACAAATTCAAAATGGCCGCCAATAGTCAAGAGCCGGCTATTTCCAATGTATTGGTGTAATTGATCTTTTTATAGAAACAGACTAAACCTTTGCACAATGTTAGTAATGAGGCTTATAAACACTTTTGAATAACGAAATATATAAACAAATTCCAAAATGGCCGCCAAAAGTCAAGAGGCGAATTCCCATTGGTGTAATTGATCTTTTTCTAGTAACAGAATGAAACTTTGCACAGTGTTAGTTGTGAGGTTTTTAAACACATTTGCATATAGAGCTATCTAAACAAGTTCCAAAATGTCTGTACTCCAGCCATTGTTTTCTTTTGTCAGCATAAGTCAATATGGACGTTTGCTTCAACTTAAAATGAAGACATATCAATTGATAGTTCGCCTATCTCTAATGAGATATCTGGTTCACTGAATCAAAGATTTAAAAATAAATGAATTGTTACTATTGATGTTGTAATTGTTATAAGCACCGCCCGTGATTAAATTGAAATTGAATATCATTAAGTCTTTGACATATTCAAAGGCAAGCGAACGCATGATGCAGTATTTGATATAATAAACCTTCATTTCCAAGGCATTATTCAACATTATTGAACTTATTTGGATAGCATTTATTCAAACATTTTCAAATTAGTAATGTTTCTGTAGCCATTTTAGTACAAACTTCAATTGTATCAAAACTACAGAAATGATAAAGAATAATAGAAATTGGCCATTTTGTACATATATATATAACCAGGAAGGTCCGGACAGTACCAGACCTAAGACCTAAACTGACCACATAATAACATACAAAAGCATATATAAAAAACAGTTACTATAGAAAAGGATTAGTGTCCAACGGATTAACTTGTCATGGTCAGAGTGATTTCCATCACGACAAACATATATTTAACAATAGAATTAATTAGACACAAAGAAATGTAAAAGGTTTGATAAAAGGATTAATAAATTGTCACTATAGCACTTAAAATATATTGTCTGAACTTGATTTATATCTAAGTCCTAATTGTCCAAATCTTCCTGGTTATATTAGCACTGCATGCAATGATCCTATATCTATTCGTCATCAAATTGCCAAATATGAGAGTACAAGGATAAAGGCTGTGGATTTTCTATAAAATTTCCATATGTTTAGCATTGAATCAACACAAGGGTACATAATCTGTTTTTTTATAGCTTCGGGTTAAATCAGCAGTCCAAAAACAAGAAAATTTACATCTTTCCAAAATTGGGCATTGTCAATGTATGACCTATATACACGATATATTAAGATATCATGTCAACGGAATGTAGAACAAAGTCTTTCTAACAAAATTTTATTTTTGAAAGGTTTGGAATGTAAACACAAAATAAAAGTTAATATAATCGGACTACATTCACTGTTTGTTATACTAATTATCGACGGAAAATCATTTGTAAATTTTGTACTCAATGTAATATGAATAATGGAAATATTTCAGGGCCATGTTGAAATGTTGGTACGTGACTGTTATTGTGTTAAGAATATAGGGTTATTCAAGGGCATAAGTAAAATACAAACTAAACACGCCATGGCAAAAAGACGATAAAAAACAAAAGGCAAACAAAAGTACACAAAACAAAACATAGAAAGCTAAAGACAAAGCAACACGAACCAAACCAAACACCAGTGATGATCTGGGATGCTTTGAAAGGTGAAGCTGATCCTGCTCAAAATATTTAGGATTGTGCGTAAAATTGACCTAGTCCAATTTGTATCTGAAAGCTTTTCAGATTTTTAAATTTTAATTTTAGTTAAATTTCATTTACAATCATATGCTTATTCAGTAAGCTTCGATGTTTGGCAATAACGATGAAATTATTTCGAATATTTGTCAAACTAAAAAAGAAATCCGTTAATGGACATCGTTGAACAAACATAATAATTGTGAATGGATGTAATAAAGAAATAACGTTTTGTTACGTTATGTTTCTTAGAATATAAAGTATCCACACTATCAAATTCCCACTGAACGACTTAATAACCTTTTTTGTTTATCTTTATTGACTGCAGAAAATCAATTTCAGTTTTAATTATGCAAACAACTGTGCTTCCCCCTGTCCATGACAACTTTTATCATTCCAGAACACATAAACCAAAGTCGGAAATACCAAAGTCGCACGGTGAAGAGACATTTTAAAATATAATGCTTTAAATTTGAAGAGCTCACTAGTCAATGTATGGTCGTGAAATAAAGATTGCGCTTATGATAGAAAGTTTTGTTCAGGATTGACAGATACAGGCAAATACTGTTGAAAAAGATCGTGAAAGTATACAGCTAATGGAACACATGATGAGCTGACGGTTCACATGAGCTGACATTACACGTGAAGATCTCATAGCAAACATGAGCTGACATGACACGATGAGCTAACAAGACACGATGAGCTAACAAGACACGTGATTAGCTGACATGGCACGTTTTCTATGATCATGAATTACTACTCTTTTGTTTACCCAACTTCCATTTAAAGGAATTCAAACGTGTCAATATTCATTATTTAGATACTGTCAGAGAGATTATCATCATTGTGTACTTATCGGATGTAACATCATTAACAGAAGAAAATATATTTTATCAAAATGTTTATGCAATATATGTATCGTTAGTATGCAATATAATTTTTTTTTACCTTTTGATTAATTAGTAATTATAAATGATTACAAGTGTAAACAGGGAAACGGTTTACCTACTTTATTTATGTTCTTCCAATTTTAAGTTGAATTCTTGAAGACCAACGCATTACTACAGGTATCATATAAACTTAACATTATCAATTATTCATGGAAATGAGGCCAAGATGTCAAAATGCCTACCAAACTGACGTGCACACCATACAATCAGTTCACGCACTAAGTAAAATTTACCTAGTCCAATTTGTATCTGATAATTAGGCATTACCACACAAATGAAACATTGACCAATGAACCATGAAAATGAGGTCGTAGTTAAAGGATCCCCGACAGACAATCGTGCAAACTTTCCGTTCATACACCAAACTAAGTTGACAAATCTGGTAAATATTAGTCTGATCTGAAATTTTACCGATTATGTTCAATTTCTGTCGGTGACATTTTGATTGAATATTTTTGTATTTTCATGACTAATAATGCATGCACAGTAGAAGTCACGCTTACACGTAAAACAACGACGGTTCTCGCTTCCGTTGGAGTGCATATGATACAGTTTTTGTGTGTTACCTTGATTTGAAGCTGATTATCAATATATGCAATTTGTACTACTTGATTTTCTAATAGTATCAAGGAAACAGAACTGACAACAAAATACAACATTGGCATTAGGTACACGTTGGTTGAAACCATTCAGACAGTTATACAGATACTGTAATGGTGTTATATACATTTAGTTGTCCTATTAATCATAACTAGTGAACGAATCATGTGATAAACACTGAGAAGTTTTGTTAGCAGTCGCTGAACTATCGAAATGATTTGAAGAAGATTTGAGTTATACTAGACGGAAACTTCAGTGCATAAGGCATCTGTATACAGCATATAAAACATGTAGGTCTTGTAATATAGAATTCTTTTTTCAAAAAATTTACTCCGTCTTTGAACATATCGAACTACTATTGCCTATATTTTTCCACCGTTATGCCTCACATTCATATAAACATACTCATATAAGTAATTTAAAAAAACTGAAACATGCAAAAAATGAAAATAACAGTTAGATATTTTTAATCATCAGTATTATTTTAAAGTTTTTCAAAGATTTTCATAGTTCTACGCACTGTAGGAATCAAACTGACAACAACCTATAATTGATTCCCCTGAATTTCTAATAGAATCAGAGACATTGCTACGATCACTATGAGGCGGCGTAGTCGTATGATCGTAGCATATATTCTGTAGAAAATGCAGAAGGAGTATGTTAGTTACCTGTTTTTATTGAAATTATATTGAAAAGACCCAAAGACTTTCATTTTTTTTCCTCTTCAGAAAAAAAAACCATTTCAATTTCCATTGTCATCGTCTCCTGCACATTGTCTAATGTCTGAATTTATCTTCAATAGGATTATCGGATACTGGATCCCGTTTGGTGTAGGGCTCTGTATAAAAATGCATACACTCATATCATCTGAACATATAAGATGATATAAAGAATGCTATTTTATAGATATAGAAAACGTTTTGCTATTAGAAATCAAAGGGTCAAAATTGACGTTACATCTTCTCATACATATGACCTTCTAAATATGTCCAATCAGTCAGCTTGTTTATTTCTGTACATTCATTCTACAACCTGTAAAAAAGAAAACAAAAATAAAGTTATTAATTTATAACAAAAAAAAAATCACTAGCCACAAAAAAAAAAAAAAAAAAAAAAAAAAAAAAAAAAATTAAAGCAAGGAAATATCGAGTTGTTTCTGTTCTGAAAGTCATAAGGTTTTATAAACGTCAAGTTGGTTACCTATTCCCTATTCCCTATTCGTTACTTATTCCCTATTCCCTATTCGTTACCTATTCGTTACATATTCCCTATTCCCTATTCGTTACCTATTCGTTACCTATTCCCTATTCCCTATTCGTTACCTATTCGTTACCTATTCCCTATTCCCTATTCGTTACCTATTCGTTACTTATTCCCTATTCCCTATCGTTACATATTCGTTACTTATTCCCTATTCCTTATTCGTTACTTATTCGATTTTTAATATCCTTCCCCCTTTTTAATTAAGTCTCCCAAACAAAGTTGGAGACTTATTGTTTTTGCTCAGTTCTTATTATTTTTATTATTCTTCTTCTTCCTCTTCTTCTTCCGCCACTTTAAAAATGAACTTGTCCGCAGCATTTCTCCAAAACTACTTGTCAGATTTACTGAGGGTTTCATAAAATGTTAGACTAATATGTCTAGGTGAGCCATCAATCGTTCATTTGTGCATTGGGGTCTATTAAGGGGTATTTTGGGGGGCAGAAAGAAGGGAGGGGTTTACTATAGAACCCTATGGGATTTTATTTTCTAAAATTTTCAAATGAATATAACTTGAAAACTGTAAGTGATAGATACATGTAGTCTTCAGAAATGATTAAAGTACAATAAAACAAATCACATGAAATATAGGGGAGTCCCTGGGAGGTCATCCCTATCCCCTTCAATTCGAGAAGATGTTTTTAACTTGTAAACGGTCCAGATCCCTACCCCTAAACCATATATATTCTTGTATGGGACAATAAAACTAATCAAATGAAATTAAATTAAAGTTCCTGGGGGTCATCCCCACCCCGTTCAATTTGAGAATGGACTATTATCTTGTAAACGGTCCAGATCCCCACCCCTAAACCATATATATTCTTGTAGGGGACAATAAAACAAATGAAATGAAATAAAAGGAAAGTCCCTAGGGGGTCAGCCCACCCCCTCTTGTTTGAAAACTTGTAAACGGTCAACATCCCCACCCCTTAACTATATATATTCTTGTAAGGGACAATAAAACTAATCAAATGAAATTAAATGGAAGTTCCTTGGGGTCACCTCCACCCCGTTCAATTTGAGAATGTACTATTATCTTGTAAATGTTCCAGATCCCCACCCCTAAACCATATATGTTCTTGTAGGGGACAATAAAACAAATAAAATGAGATAAAAGGGAAGTCCTGAGGGGGTCATCCCAACCCCTCTTGTTTGAAAACTTGTAAACGGTCAACATCCCCACCCCTAAACCATATATATTCTTGTAGGGGACAATAAAACAAATAAAATGAAATGTAGGTAAAGTCTTTGGGGTCACCACCACCCCTCCTGTTTGAATACTTGTAAATGGTGGAGATCCCCACCAGTAAGCCATATATATTCTTGTATGGGACAAAAAATCAAATCAAATGAACATGGGACCATATGAATTGCGAGTTATGGGAGCTTTGTTTGGGAGACTTCGTAACAGCATCCTGTTACAATTACTTCTTGTTGTTTATACTCTTATATCTGGTAATAGTTCTAAATTTGTTGAGGTAAAATGATCTTTTTATGACCTATTTATATGTGTTTGTGCTCAACCGATCCTTTTACTTTATGTTCGATACTTATTTGTTCCTTATTTGATTTTTATACGTTCTACCTTTTAACTGCTTTATGTCCGTATGTTTGAAGATGGATCTTGGTTCGAAGGGATGAAATCACCGTGTTAGCGCTTGCATAAAAAAAACAGAAGATATGGTATGATTGCCAATGAGACAACAACCCACAATAGACCAAAATGACACAGAAACTATCAACTATAGGTCAATGTACAGCCTTCAACAATGAGCATAGCCCAAACCGTGTAGTCACCTATAAAAGGCCCAGATATGACAATTTCAAACAATTCAAACAACAAAACTAACGGCCGTTTTTCATTTACAAAAAAATAAACAGAAAACAAATATGTATCACAAAAACAAACGATAACTACTTAATTTCAGGCTCTTGTCTAGGGACAGACACATACTAACATAATGTGGCAGGGTGTACATAGTTTCGGAGCATGCTATTACGTTGTTTAATTCGTTCCATAACTCGCTTATAATTCGCTTATAAAACGTGTATCATACAATGCACCTTTTAAAACATGATTTTCAATTGTTTTGTTGTCTCTGTTGGTATATTTGGGTTCTTAGAGGTGATATAACTCTATAAGCGCATATGTACCCGTTCCAGCGCTCGGATAATACCCTGTTAAATATTCGTTACTTATTCGCTTTTAATACGTTTGTTGTACGTTGCACCTTTTAGAAAAGGATTTTCAATTGTGTTCATATCTCTGGTGGTAATAATGTGTTCTTATAGATGAAATATCCATATTAGCGCGTATGTACCCGTTCCAGCGCTCGGATAATACCCTGTTACTTATTCGTTCCTTATTCGCTTTTAATGCACGGGGTAAGTATACGTTGCACCTTGAAATAAATCGTTTTTTAATTGTGTTCATGTCTCTGGTGGTAACAATGTGTTCTTAGAGACGAAATGACCCTATTAGAGCGCATGTACCTGTTTCAGCGCTCGGTTAATACCCTGTTACCTATTCGTTACCTATTCGTTACCTATTCACTTATAATACGTTTGTTGTACGTTGCACCTTTTAGAAAAGGATTTTCACTTGTGTTCATGTCTCTGGTGGTAACAATGTGTAATTAGAGATGAAATGACCCTATTAGCGTATATGTACCCGTTCCAGCGCTCGGTTAATACCCTGTTACCTATTCGTTACCTTTTCGTTACTTATTCGCTTTTAATACGTTTGTTGTACGTTGCACCTTTAAGAAACGGATTTGCAATTGTGTTCATATCTCTTGTGGTAGTAATGTGTTCTTATAGATGAAATACCCCTATTAGCGCATATGACCCGTTCCAGCGCTCGGATAATACCCGGTTACTTATTCGTTCCTTATTCGCTTTTAATGCGCAGGGTATACGTTGCACCTTGAAATAAATCGTTTTTTAATTGTGCTCGTGTCTCTGGTGGTAACAATGTGTAATTAGAGATGAAATGACCCTCTTAACGCGCGTGTACCCGTTCCAGCGCTCGGTTAATACCCTGTTACCTATTCGTTACCTATTCGTTACCTATTCACTTATAGTACGTTTGTTGTACGTTGCACCTTTTAGAAAAGGATTTTCAATTGTGTCCATGTCTCTGGTGGTAACAATGTGTTCTTAGAGATGAAATGACCGTATTAGCGCGCATGTACCCGTTCCAGCGCTCGGTTAATACCCTGTTACCTATTCGTTACTTATTCGTTTTATATACGTTTGTTGAACGTTGCACTTTTTAGAAAAGGATTTTAACTTGTGTTCATGTCTCTGGTGGTAACAATGTGTAATTAGAGATGAAATGACCCTATTAGCGTGCATGTACCTGTTCCAGCGCTCGGTTAGTACCCTGTTACCTATTCGTTACCTATTCGTTACCTATTCACTTATAATACGTTTGTTGTACGTTGCACCTTTTAGAAAAGGATTTTCAATTGTGTCCATGTCTCTGGTGGTAACAATGTGTTCTTAGAGATGAAATGACCCTATTAGCGCATATGTACACGTCCAAGCGCTCGGTTAATACCCTGTTACCTATTCGTTACCTATTCGTTACTTATTCGCTTTAAATACGTTTGTTGTACGTTGCACTTTTAGAAAAGGATTTTCACTTGTGTTCATGTCTCTGGTGGTAACAATGTGTAATTAGAGATAAAATGACCCTATTAGCGCGCATGTACCCGTTCCAGCGCTCGGTTATTACCCTGTTACCTATTCGTTACCTATTCACTTATAATACGTTTGTTGTACGTTGCACCTTTTAGAAAAGGATTTTCAATTGTGTCCATGTCTCTGGTGGTAACAATGTGTTCTTAGAGATGAAATGACCCTATTAGCGTACATGTACCCGTTCCAGCGCTCGGTTAATACCCTGTTACCTATTCGTTACCTATTCGTTACCTATTCGTTACCTATTCACTTATAAAACGTTTGTTGTACGTTGCACCTTTTAGAAAAGGATTTTCAATTGTGTTCATGTCTCTGGTGGTAACAATGTGTTCTTAGAAATGAAATGACCCTATTAGCGCATATGTACCCGTTCCAGCGCTCGGTTAATACCCTGTTACCTATTCGTTACCTATTCGTTACTTATTCGCTTTCTATACGTTTGTTGTACGTTGTACTTTTTAGAAAAGGATTTTTACTTGTGTTCATGTCTCTGGTGGTAAAAATGTATAATTAAAGATGAAATGACCCTATTAGCGTGCATGCACCCGTTCCAGCGCTCGGTTAATACCCTGTTACCTATGCGTTACCTATTCGTTACCTATTCACTTATAATACGTTTGTTGTACGTTGCACCTTTTAGGAAAGGATTTTCAATTGTGTACATGTCTCTGGTGGTAACAATGTGTTTTTAGAGATGAAATGACCCTATTAGCGCATATGTACCCGTTCCAGCGCTCGGTTAATACCCTGTTACCTATTCGTTACCTTTTCGTTACTTATTCGCTTTCTATACGTTTGTTGTACGTTGTACTTTTTAGAAAAGATTTTTTACTTGTGTTCATGTCTCTGGTGGTAAAAATATATAATTAAAGATGAAATGACCCTATTAGCGTGCATGCACCCGTTCCAGCGCTCGGTTAATACCCTGTTACCTATGCGTTACCTATTCGTTACCTATTCACTTATAATACGTTTGTTGTACGTTGCACCTTTTAGGAAAGGATTTTCAATTGTGTACATGTCTCTGGTGGTAACAATGTGTAATTAGAGATGAAATGACCCTATTAGCGCGCATGGTTAATACCCTGTTACCTATTTGTTACCTATTTGTTACCTATTCATTTATAATACGTTTGTTGTACGTTGCACCTTTTAGAAAAGGATTTTCAATTGTGTTCATGTCTCTGGTGGTAACAATGTGTTCTTAGAGATGAAATGACCATATCAGCGCATATGTACCCGTTCCAGCGCTCGGTTAATACCCTGTTACCTATTCGTTACTTATTCGTTACTTATTCGCTTTATATACGTTTATTGTACGTTGCACTTTTTAGAAAAGGATTTTTACTTGTGTTCATGTCTCTGCTGGTAACAATGTGTAATTAGAGATGAAATGACCCTATTAGCGTGCATGTTTCCGTTCCAGCGCTCGGTTAATACCCTGTTACCTATTCGTTACCTATTCGTTACCTTTTCACTTATAATACGTTTGTTGTACGTTGCACCTTTTAGAAAAGGATTTTCAATTGTGTCCATGTCTCTGGTGGTAACAATGTGTTCTTAGAGATGAAATGACCCTATTAGCGCATATGTACACGTTCAGCGCTCGGTTAATACCCTGTTACCTATTCGTTACCTATTCGTTACTTATTCGCTTTAAATACGTTTGTTGTACGTTGCAACTTTTAGAGAAGGATTTTCACTTGTGTTCATGTCTCTGGTGGTAACAATGTGTAATTAGAGATGAAATGACCCTATTAGCGCGCATGTACCCGTTCCAGCGCTCGGCTATAACCCTGTTACCTATTCGTTACATATTCACTTATTATAAGTTTGTTGTACGTTGCACCTTTTAGAAAAGGATTTTCAATTGTGTCCATGTCTCTGGTGGTAACAATGTGTTCTTAGAGATGAAATGACCCTATTAGCGTGCATGTACCCGTTCCAGCGGTCGGTTAATACCCTGTTACCTATTCGTTACCTATTTGTTACCTATTCGTTACCTATTCACTTATAATACGTTTGTTGTACGTTGCACCTTTTAGAAAAGGATTTTCAATTGTGTTTATGTCTCTGGTGGTAACAATGTGTTCTTAGAGTTGAAATGACCCTATTGGCACATATGTACCCGTTCCAGCGCTCGGTTAATACCCTGTTACATAATTGTTACCTATTCGTTACTTATTTGCTTTCTATACGTTTGTTGTACGTTGCACTTTTTAGAAAAGGATTTTTACTTGTGTTCATGTCTCTGGTGGTAAAAATGTGTAATTAAAGATGAAATGACCCTATTAGCGTGCATGCACCCGTTCCAGCGCTCGGTTAATACCCTGTTACCTATTCGTTACCTATTCACTTATAATAAGTTTGTTGTACGTTGCACCTTTTAGGAAAGGATTTTCAATTGTGTCCATGTCTCTGGTGGTAACAATGTGTTCTTAGAGATGAAATGACCTTATTAGCGCATATGTACTCGTTCCAGCGCTCGGTTAATACCCTGTTACCTATTTGTTACCTATTTGTTACCTATTCGTTACCTATTCACTTATAATACGTTTGTTGTACGTTGCACCTTTTAAAAAAGGATTTTCAATTGTGTTCATGTCTCTGGTTGTAACAATGTGTTCTTAGAGATGAAATGACCCTATTAGCGTGCATGCACCCGTTTCAGCGCTCGGTTAATACCCTGTTACCTATTCGTTACCTATTCGTTACCTATTCACTTATAATACGTTTGTTGTACGTTGCACCTTTTAGGAAAGGATTTTCAATTGTGTCCATGTCTCTGGTGGTAACAATGTGTTCTTAGAGATGAAATGACCCTATTAGCGCATATGTGCTCGTTCCAGCGCTCTGTTAATACCCTGTTACCTATTTGTTACCTATTTGTTACCTATTCGTTACCTATTCACTTATAATACGTTTGTTGTACGTTGCACCTTTTAGGAAAGGATTTTCAATTGTGTCCATGTCTCTGGTGGTAACAATGTGTTCTTAGAGATGAAATGACCCTATTAGCGCATATGTACTCGTTCCAGCGCTCTGTTAATACCCTGTTACCTATTTGTTACCTATTTGTTACCTTTTCGTTACCTATTCACTTATAATACGTTTGTTGTACGTTGCACCTTTTAGAAAAGGATTTTCAACTGTGTTCATGTCTCTGGTGGTAACAATGTGTTCTTAGAGATGAAATGACCCTATTAGCGTGCATGCACCCGTTCCAGCGCACGGTTAATACCCTGTTACCTATTCGTTACCTATTCGTTACCTATTCACTTATAATACGTTTGTTGTACGTTGCACCTTTTAGGAAAGGATTTTCAATTGTGTCCATGTCTCTGGTGGTAACAATGTGTTCTTAGAGATGAAATGGCCCTATTAGCGCATATGTACCCGTTCCAGCGCTCGGTTAATACCCTGTTACCTATTTGTTACCTATTCGTTACCTATTCACTTATAATACGTTTGTTGTACGTTGCACCTTTTAGAAAAGGATTTTCAATTGTGTTCATGTCTCTGGTGGTAACAATGTGTTCTTAGAGATGAAATGACCCTATTAGCGCATATGTACCCGTTCCAGCGCTCGGTTAATACCCTGTTACCTATTCGTTACCTATTCGTTACTTATTCGCTTTATATACGTTTGTTGTACGTTGCACTTTTTAGAAAAGGATTTGTACTTGTGTTCATGTCTCTGCTGGTAACAATGTGTAATTAGAGATGAAATGGCCCTATTAGCGTGCATGTTTCCGTTCCAGCGCTCGGTTAATACCCTGTTAACTATTCGTTACCTATTCGTTACCTATTCACCTATAATACGTTAGTTGTACGTTGCACCTTTTAGAAAAGGATTTTCAATTGTTTCCATGTCTCTGGTGGTAACAATGTATTCTTAGAGATGAAATGACCCTATTAGCGCATATGTACCCGTTCCAGCGCTCGGTTAATACCGTGTCACCTATTTGTTACCTATTCGTTACCTATTCGTTACCTATTCACTTATAATACGTTTGTTGTACGTTGCACCTTTTAGAAAAAATTTTCAATTGTGTTTATGTCTCTGGTGGCCATTTTGTACATATACCAGGTGAAAACTTTATGGAAAGCAGTATTATTTACTGTTTCATTGCATTTAATAGAAAAAGAGTACTTTGTGGCAAATAAACACAGATTTTTATAGAAAATCCACAGCCTTTGATACCGAGATTTTTGTTATAAAATTTGAAACATAGATTACTCACTTGCTTTTTTACGTTAACCAACCTGTAAATTTCAAAATACCTCATGCTGGGTCACTAATGTCGAGTGCATCCTAAAAGGTGTACTTGATTTGGTCCATATCTTTATTTGTTTCAACCAATAACTACATTAATTAAATTTTTTGAAGGAAATTAATGTTAGCACTGCGTGCAATGATCCTATATCTATTAGTCATCAAATTGCCAGATATGAGAGTGCAAGGATAAAGGCTGTGGATTTTCTATAAAATCTTCATATGTTTAGCGTTGAATCAACACAAGGGTACATAATCCTGAAGAACTGTTTTTTTTATAACTTTGGGTTAAATCAGAAGACCAAAAACAAGAAAATTGACAACTTGACAAATTAGGCATTGTCAATGTATGACCTATATACACGGTATACTAAGATATCATGTCAACGGAATGTAGAACAAAGTCTTTCTAACAAAATTATATTTTTGAAAGGTTTTGAATGGAATCACAAAATAAAAGTTAATATAATCGGACTACATTCACTGTTTGATATACTAATTAACGAGGGAAAATCATTTGTAAATTTTGTACTCCATGTAATATGAATAATGGAAATATTTCAGGGCCATGTTGAAATGTTGGTACGTGACTGTTATTGTGTTAAGAATATAGGGTTATTCAAGCGCATAAGTAAAATACAAACGCCATGGCAAAAAACGAAAAAACAACCAAAAGGCAAACAAAAGTACACAAAACAAAACATAGAAAGCTAAAGACAAAGCAACACGAACCAAACCAAACACCGGGGATGATCTTGGATGCTTTGGAAGGTTAAGCTGATCCTGCTCCACATATTTAGGTTTGTGCGTAAACTTGACCTAGTCCAATTTGTATCTGAAAGCTTTTCAGATTTTAAAATTTTAATTTTAGTTAAATCATATGCTTATTCAGTAAGCTTCGATGTTTTGCAATAACGATGAAATTTATTCGAATATTTGTCAAACTAAAAAAAAATCTGTTAATGGACATCGTTGAACAAATATATTAATTGTAAAAGGATGTAATAAAGAAATAACGTTTTGTTACGTTATGTTTCTTAGAATATAAAGTATCCACACTATCAAATTCCCACTGAACGACTTAATAACCTTTTTTGTTTATCTTTATTGACTGCAGAAAATCAATTTCAGTTTTAATTATGCAAACAACTGTGCTTCCCCCTGTCCATGACAACTTTTATCATTCCAGAACACATAAACCAAAGTCGGAAATACCAAAGTCGCACGGTGAAGAGACATTTTAAAATATAATGCTTTAAATTTGAAGAGCTCACTAGTCAATGTATGGTCGTGAAAGGAAGATGCAGCCGAAATAAAGATTCCGCTTGTTATAGAAAGTTTTGTTCAAGATTGACAGATACAGGCAGATACTGTTACAAAAAGATTGTGATGCGTTTGAAAGTATACAGCTATGCTGGTCATCGTGGAGAAAAAACTATCGCTTTAAACGATTATGTATTTTTTTTATTTCCTTTTGAAATTTTTATTCGAACTGAATGCGTACAAATCTTTTGTCTTTAAGGTTGCGAAATTTAAACCATTCGACATGCTTTTCCTATACAAGGCATGCAAATCAAATTTTTTTTCGCTATAACCATCATATTTTTACTGAGTTCATCCTCAACTGCATACGATTTGTTAAAGGTGAGTTAAAACTTATGTTCCCGGGGCAATTTCATTACCTTTTTGAATAGCAGACATAAGAAACAGGTTGATGTGTTTGAGCTTTCGATTTTGCCATTTGTTCAGGGAATTTCAGTTTTTAATTTCCCTTTGAGTTCGTATTTTATGTTATTTTATTTTTGACATCACACGCGATAAGCTGCTAATGGAACACATGATGAGCTGACGGTACAATGAGCTGACATTACACGTGAAGATCTCATAGCAAACATGAGCTGACATGACACGATGAGCTAACAAGACACGATGAGCTAACAAGACACGTGATGAGCTGACATGGCACGTTTTCTATGATCATGAATTACTACTCTTTTGTTTACCCAACTTCCATTTAAGGGAATTCAAACGTGTCAATATTCATTATTTAGATACTGTCAGAGAGATTATCATCATTGTGTACTTATCGGATGTAACATCATTAACAGAAGAAAATATATTTTATCAAAATGTTTATGCAATATATGTATCGTTAGTATGCAATATACTTTTTTTTACCTTTTGATTAATTAGTAATTATAAATGATTACAAGTGTAAACAGGGAAACGGTTTACCTACTTTATTTATTTTCTTCCAATTTTAAGTTGAATTCTTGAAGACCAACGCATTACTACAGGTATCATATAAACTGAACATTATCAATTATTCATGGAAATGAGGCCAAGATGTCAAAATGCCTACCAAACTGACGTGCACACCATACAATCAGTTCACGCACTAAGTAAATTTTACCTAGTCCAATTTGTATCTGATAATTAGGCATTACCACACAAATGAAACATTGACCAATGAACCATGAAAATGAGGTCGTAGTTAACGGATCCCCGACAGACAACCGTGCAAACTTTCCGTTCATACACCAAACTAAGTTGACAAATCTGGTAAAAATTAGTCTGATCTGAAATTTTACCGATTATGTTCAAGTTCTGTCGGTGACATTTTGATTGAATATTTTTGTATTTTCATGACTAATAATGCATGCACAGTAGAAGTCACGCTTACACGTAAAACAACGACGGTTCTCGCTTCCGTTGGAGTGCATATGATACAGTTTTTGTGTGTTACCTTGATTTGAAGCTGATTATCCATATATGCAATTTGTACTACTTGATTTTCTAATAGTATCAAGGAAACAGAACTGACAACAAAATACAACATTGGCATTAGGTACACGTTGGTTGAAACCATTCGGACAGTTATACAGATACTGTAATGGTTTTACATACATTTAGTTGTCCTATTAATCATAACAAGTGAACGAATCATGTGTTAAACACTGAGAAGTTTTTAAAGCAGTCGCTAAACTATCGAAATAATTTGAAGAAGATTTGAGTTATACTAGACGGAAACTTCAGTGCATAAGGCATCTGTATACAACATATAAAACATGTAGGTCTTGTAATATAGAATTCTTTTTCAAAAAATTTACTCCGTCTTTGAACATATCGAACTACTATTGCCTATATTTTACCACTGTTATGCCTCACATTCATATAAACATACTCATATAAGTAATTTCAATAAACTGAAACATGCAAAAATGAAAATAACAGTTAGATATTTTTAATCATCAGTATTGTTTTAAAGTTTTTCAAAGATTTTCATAGTTCTACGCACTGTAGGAATAAAACTGACAACAACTTATAATAGTGCGGTGACAGAAGTGTAAAAAGTCGTCTAGATCGCGAGTTTAATCTCCCCAAATAACACACGGCTAAAAATGGTCTTAACTTAAAGACAAATATGTCTTCTTTAGTTTTTGCCCTGTCGTCAGAATTTCGTACGGTCACATTTTTCTAAAAAGTCGTTTTAATGACTAGTAGTATATAGGAGAGTTTCAACCCCCCTTTTTCAAAATGAAAAATTGTGTATGTTTGCTTACATTTAACTGAAATAGTTTTTCCTGACGCTATTTTCAGATATCGAAATATTCTATTTAGTATTTCATTTTCTTATAATCTATAAAATTTGCGAAGTTTAGACTGTTAAAAATTTAGGTAATTTTAATCGCAAATTCAGACACAAACTTTAGTTTCTTCTTCATCGTAGTAAAACAAATTATCCCGTAATATTTTTAGCATATAGTATTTCATAAAACTAATCAGTGATAAAAAATTCGGAACCAAAATATGAAAAAAACCTTAAGAAATCAATGGAAAAAGAATGGAATAAAAAACTTCAATTTCAACACGGAACTTAATCACTTGCCTTCCGTCACATTTTGTGTATTAGTCAATAATTTGGTCTCAACTGATATATGACATTACTACCTTTTCGCTATTATATACACATATTTGCACTGATATATGCTACAATCTTTGTGTGTATGTGTTTATATTCTATGTTTTTTTGTTATAAAACATTAAATATACTTTGTCAGAAAAGTCTAATTGTAAAATCCAAATAATTTACGGATAGTTTCAGTAAATATTCCGTGATATGTCAAGTCCATTGCAACTTGCCCCATTAAGTCCAAAGAAAAGACAAACGTTGTTAAATTTTATGCAGTGTTTAATATGCAAAGAAAAGAAAAAATGGACTGACAATTTGAGTCAATTTACCAGTATTGGAAAGTCGATTTTTGTATCTGCATTGAATAAAAGATTAGACGAGGTGAACATCAAGATGTTTCATGCGGAAGCTGTTAATTTACAGAAGTCCGTGCAGGCTGTTTATCGTTGTTCATGCTACAAAAGTTACACAAGTAAACATATTTGTTCCCCCTTTTAGAGCGAGGAAGCTTCTAATCTGATATTTAATGACGACATACAATTTTCGGACTGTTGTCCCTCTGTTTCGGTATGTGTACGCGTTCTAGAATGCAGTCGTTCAACTGGAGCGCTTGTATATTTTGTTGCAACCAAACATTTTAGAAAGATCAAGAACTATACTCAAGTTTGAATCAGATGAGCGTATTAAAAATGTTTTAACCGTGTCAGATAAAGTTAAAGTTAAAATAGTTTCCCGTCCCTCTTTTAAACTTCAAGCACTCTGTCATATTGGTTGCATTACAAATTATTTGCTAAAAACGAAAAAAAAGCAGATATCTCAGATCACGATACTGCTTTTACTAATTTTATTTTGGCTATTGACAACGATGTTATGGTCATTCCTCATGACACCGTTACTAGATAAATATATTACTTAGTAGTAGATCTTTTCTTCCAGCTGATTCTAATTTAAAATATTCTACTTGTAAAATGCAGTCTAAATTCATTGATTTCTATAGAAATTCAGTTGTCAAACAACTTCAACAAGTTCAAGGCAAATATAACAATATTTTGTAGCAAAATAACTATTTAAGATGCCATATCAGCTGCAAGTCAATGGAAAACTGAACTCAAAATTTTAATATCAAATGTAATAGACAAAAATAACGGACAGATATGTCATTCCGCTGCAAGTATACAATAGAAAAGACATATCTACAAAATGTACAGAAGTATACCCAACTTCGGAAGAATTGTCTTGTTCTTCTTCAATTCAGTCAATGCCTTCGTCTTTATTGCAACTAATTTTATGGTAACTCAATGAAACTGCATAGCCAAAACTATTCTCAGGAAATAGCATCACAGAAATTTCTTAATTGCTAAGCAGTTGTTGCGTCAACCGTTTGTGTTGCCATTTGTTTTTACTGCTTTTCATTTCATATTGGCTTTACAAATGTACAATGAGTTTGGTTCGAAACACCTTGTTGAAATATTGAATGCCAATGGATTTTATGCTTCTAAATAGAGTGCGACGCTATCTAATGTGTTGCCAACCATGAAATTGAGCGAAATGATTTAACAGAAGACAGTGTGTACGTCTCATGCATAATGTTTCCCCCATCATCTTTGCAGACAAGCATATGGATGTCATCTCCCCATTTTAGATCTCTGTTAAATCTTGGATGAATTGAAAGGGATGGTTTGAAGCTGGTATTTCTTTGGGAACAAATGTCTTCGGACTTCCTACAATACCTTGTCTGTACTTATAAGAAAATCTCAAAATAACGTGTTTGCTTTGAACAGTACCTTTCATGTGCATACCTGTGGCCATGAGTGAAATGTATAGAAATATTAAAAACATGTCTTGTGACGGTTGGTGAAAATGAAGATGATGGAGATAACGGTTGATTAGGTATATAGCTTGTTGAACTGATACACACGGTCCCACCCCCGGGTTTGGGGAGTGTTGGCGTGCCCTTGAAAAAGTCAAACCCCGCCACATTTTGTTTGTGTCTGTTTCAAGTCACGAGACGGTAATGCAGTGTTTGTCGTATGTTTCTTTATAATATATTTTTTTGTTTCTTATTCATTTTGTACATTAATCAGGTCGATAGATTTTTCGTTTGTTTTACAATATTCATTTCGTGAATTGAAGACTATGCTGTATAAATTTTACTCATTGTTGAAGCCCGTACAGGACATATTGTTAATTTATGTCTCATTTGGATGGTTGCCTCATTTGCAATCATATCACATCTTCTTTTTTTTTATATGGAATACTTTTGAAGTTTGTGGTACGTTGCAAGGATAAAAAGGGGGGATATAGGTACAAAAGTTATAATGTAATAGATATTAACCAGAGTAAAATACGCAACAACAGATAATACTATGGAAGCAGTAATAATTGTGAAAAAAACCCAAAAGCAACGAATGGTCTATAATAAAACGTAAAGTATCCGCAATTCAATTTGAGGTCATATTTGACTGTAGGGTTCTATTGCTTTGATTTGATACCTCACCCAATATGATAGTTTAAAAAATAATTTTAAAGTATTGTCCTGCATGACACTTGATTTTTACCTGAAATTAAATTTTTTCAAAAGGTTAAGGTGCTCTAAACATTTTATAGGTTGAAAACTTAATTTTTGAGGTTTTGTATATAAAACGTCGTTTTAGGATTTTTTTGATAAAATAAATCTTAATGATTAAGGTTTATGTATAATAACAAACATTAATAAAGCCAAAACAGTATCGTTTGTATTTATGTAGAGTTTAGAAATAGAAAAAAATGTCAAAATTGAAACCCTCCCAAATTTTCACAGATTTTCACGTATGACCTTTGACCTCAATTTAAAAAAATTGTGACCATACCAAATCCTGACGACAGGCATATTATTATAGTACACGATTTCCTCTTTCCAATGATATATTATATAGGTGTGTGTTCGGTGGGGAGATTAAATTCAAAAAAATCTACTTTCAGTCACCGCACTATAATTGATTCCCCTGAATTTCTAATAGAATCAGAGACATTGCTACGATCACTTTGAGGCGACGTAGTCGTATGATCGTAGCATATATTCTGTAAAAAAAGCAGAAGGAGTATGTTAGTTACCTGTTTTTATTGAATTTATATTGAAAAGACCAAAAGACTTTCATTTTTTTCCTCTTCAGAAAAAAAACCATTTCAATTTCCATTGTCATCGTCTCCTGCACATTGTCTAATGTCTGAATTTATCTTCAATAAGATTATCGGATACTGGATCCCGTTTGGTGTAGGGCTCTGCATAAAAATGCATACACTCATATCATCAAAACATATAAGATGATATAAAGAATGCTATTTTATAGATATAGAAAACGTTTTGCTATTAGAAATCAAAGGGTTTAAAGTGACGTTACATTTCTCATACATATGACCTTCTGAATATGTCCAATCAGTCAGCTTGTTTATTTCTGTAGATTCATTCTACAACCTCTAAAAAAGAAAACAAAAATAAAGTTATTAATTCATAACAAAAAAAAAATCACTAGCCACCAAATAAAAAAAAAAATAAATAAATAAAAAAAAAAAAAAAAGCAAGGAAAATGTCGAGTTGTTGCTGTTGTGAAAGTCATAAGGTCTTGGACATTGAGGAAACTTTACATTTTGTGTTTTATATTTAGTTAATATATTAACAATCACTTATACTTTCCTCGTGTGTTAGCGTAGTGACTTTAATACATTTAACCTATTTGCAGGCCAGGACTGCTTAGACTGGGAGGCACATTTTAAACTTAATTATCTTAATAATGCATGCAGCTAATGGAGAGATTTTGATTCAAATAAAATGTTGTTGAAATGTCTGTTTAAGAAGTAGATGGAATGATTTTGTGTGTACATTTTTTGTTCAGTTATAAATTCAGTGTTAAAGTAGTTAATTGTATATAAATAGAGGCGAAATATACAAAAGAGACATTCAAACATATAAATCGAAAATAAACCGACATCGTCATGGGGAAAAAAAGGAAAGAAATAAAAGACAAACAACAGTTTACATAACACAACATGGAAAACCAAAGCCTGAGCAACAAGAAACCCACCAAAACCCGGTGCTCTGAAAGGGTTTTACTTAATGATAAAGGGTTTTAGATTACGGATTATATTTGATGTTTGGAACCAGGGCATTACGAGGTCGGATTATTGTGGTTGATGAGGGTTCTTAGTTTTTCTGAGAATAAAATCTGACATTCTGATAGAATATCTCAATGAGCATTGATTGTGTACACCAAGTACATCAAACTATCATGCAATATGCAGCGTGCAGTTTCTTGAATTAATCAATTTGTGTCTTCGAATTGAAAAGACAAATATAAATATACCATGGCTATTAAAAAAGAGGACAAAAAGACAAACACACACACAGATAGTTGAATATTGTTTTCTTTTGTGGAGCAGCATGTATTCAGCTTTGAGTGAATTGCATGATGCATTCGACTTGATATTAGTTGTTTAGTTGACTGTTTTAAGTCTGTTTCTCTTCTTGCCATTTAGTTGTGTGCTTATTTTTGACTAATTATTCGTATGTTCAACAGATCAAATTTCTTCTCTAGACTAATTCCTATAATGTTTTTAAATTGTTTCTGCACGCACTAAACTCAAGTGCATATATAATAGGTCAACAGTCCCTGATCTATTTTTTACACCCTTTCTTGGCAGTCTTGTATGCATTGCACGAACTGTTTTACAGTTTAGGAATCTCATTTGTGATATTTGTGTCCAGTCGAAGTGAACAATAATTCTTTTGATTTAGGTAAGTCATTAAGGACTTGCAAAAATGCTCATTCACCATAATATCACATCTGTTCAGTAGCTTCGGGTGTTAACTATTAAAAAAAAGCTGAGGAAATCATTACCTTAAATTTTAAAAAGATTGGCAAGACTTTTTAATCAATAATATAAATGATCTATCTACAACACCATAATTTATATATTTATTATATGTAAGATGATATTTGATCGATTAAGAGTTTTGCTTTTCAATTTTAAGGAATGCAAAGTGGCATTAAAAATTCCGCCATTATTTCTTAATCTATTAAAAAAATTCAACATGTTCATTCGTACACGATTGACTATGAAGACTCGGGCATATTTAATAATTTACAGAATAGGGTAAAAATGTTATCTGTAAGTTTATACCACAAAACTAATATATACGAATAAAAAAGCTTTCGTTGTATAGCTGTTCTTCATCTTTAAGTCAATGAGTGATACGTGCCTTCGACATTGTCCAAAACTTAAGACCCGGTCTATCCCAGATAAAACCTTTTAAATACATGAAAAAAAATGTGTGGAGCAAGGGGTTGGAACTTTCCTATTTATGTTGTATAATTGGGAGGAAAGGCAAGAGAGAGGTATAGTTAATGTTGTAAGCGCTGCAAATGTTTGCACCTGTCCTAAGTCAGCAATCTGATGTACAGTAGTTGTCGTTTGTTTATGTACTTTATACGTGTTTCTGGTTTCTCGTTTTTTTTATAAAGATTAGACCGTTGGTTTTCCCGTTTAAATAGTTTTACAATAGTAATTTTGGGGCCGTTTATAGCTTGTTGTTCGGTGTGAGCCAAGCATCCGTGTTGAAGGCCGTACATTGACATATAATTGTTAACTTTTTTAAATTGTTATTTGGATGGAGAGTTGTCTCATTGGCACTCACACCACATCTTCCTATATCTATATAAGACATTATATATCAGGGTAATTAGTTTTTATTCTGTTCTATTCTAATTCGCAAATTAAAAGAAAATATGTATTTTGTTATTGTTAAGCATTTTTCTTTGTCGAATATAATTGATTAAAATTTAAACTTCTACTTACTTTCATGTGTTATCATAATGATATTTATAAATCTTTGCAATTTATAGTCATTGAAGCTAAATATATTAAAAGGTAAAATAATTAAAATCATCGAAAGCTAAATAGTTAGAGTAATCAAATGTTAAATATTTCATCATCAACATGTAAACTTTATGACGAGAACAGACATTTCTGGAGGTTCAGTGGTTACTACATATATTAATAAGATTTGTATTGATGTAGACCTGTTAATGAAATGAAATTACGTTTAACATTTAGATAACAAAAGCATGCTTACTGATAATGAACCAAGTCATAAGTTGTTGGGAAGATTATCTGGTAAAAGATTAAATCGGAAGATCTTTTGATTATACATTTGTTGTTGAATGATAAACTAAGTGTTAATGGAAATAAAATCAAATCATTAATCATAATTTTACTTCATCGATGAATTTTAGCTTCTGAGAACCTGTATCATACTCTTTTGACCTAGGGGTGCTGACATGTTTTTATCTCAGAAAACAGTGTTATTTGTTTTATAAAGATATGTCAATTTATATCAACATTTTACTTACTAAACTAAAATACGTTAAATGCAACTGCATATTCTAGTATCAAACATAACATATTTGGACATCATGGAAAAGAGAGACAAAAGATACCGAAGGGACATTCATAGTCGAAAATAAAAAGACAACGCCATGGAACTTGCAGTTTCAAAAGAAATATATAAAAAGCGGGAGTAAACGCTATTATTAGCATATATAGTATTCTCAAGTAAAATACAAACTTAAAACAACAGCTATTCTATTTTAAACTCACGAAATGATAAACATCTACTTAAAAACACTAAATATGCCAACCTGCGTCGAGCACCATCGTTGATCCTCGGTATTGAGTGAATTTTATGCTGCATTCCTTCAACTTGATATGCATTATTGTCATGACGGTAGATGTATCTTTGTCTGTTTGCCATGATGTTGTCTGTTAGTTTCTGTCTAATAAGCATGGATTTTTTTTATCCTTTGGAGAACATTGCCAATTTTCTATATTTACTAACTATGAGTTTTTGTTCAGAAAAAAAGATAGGATTAAACGCAAGTGCTTAGGAATTATTAGCTTTACTTCGTGTTACTCCTGTAACAGTTCATTGATCAAAGCAAAGTGTTATTCTAGTCGAGGAAATTTATGCGTGTTATATGTGTCTAATTGAAGTGTGAACAATATTAAATACATGTTTTGTTAAATTTAAAGCATTCATTCTGTTAATTAAATCAAAGGATTTACGTACATCATTAACAAGAAACAAATATGCTCATTCGCCATAAATATCGCATCACTTGTTTTGGGTGACGCATGTAAAAAATAGCTGATGAAAAGATTCTTATATTATAAATAGAGTGTGGAGCCCTTTTGATCAATTATACAGATGATGCATCAAGAACACAAGAAAAAGATCAAATAACTGAATAGACATTTTGATAAAGACAAAGAACATCTGTCGCATTTTGCCTACGTTGCTCTATTTCTACATTACCGTTATATGCTTTAAATCCGAGTAGTCAGACCATTTTAACAACAGTTTTCCTAGCAACAGGTCTGATTTGAGGCATTAAGGTATGTTTTGAATTGTTTTCTAAGAAAATATAAAACAGCTTATCTTTTCAAAATTATCAATATATCCTCCTCATGTAGAGAACAAAAATGTTGATAAATATAATATTCACGTTATATTTTGTGAACGATTTCAAAATATTTGAAAATGCTTGATTGATGATCTGAAAATTGTCATTTGATGATTGTTTTCCCAATGTTCATCAACATCGTACTTTATTTGACCTTTTTATATAATTTGAGTCTCACTTATGAGTCTTTTGTAGACAAAATACGCGTCTTGCGTACAACATTTACAACCGAGTTTATTTCCTTACATTTGCATTTAATGAAAATAGCACTTACTCGACAAATGTTTACAGTATTAATTCAATTGCAATGCCATATTGTTTTAATAATTAATTAACATGCTAAATCCTGTCACAATTTGTAAACTCTGCAAAGAAATAATGGACTTTTAAGAGTTTTAATATATGTATTTTGAATGGAAATTTTACAATTAGTAATAAACATATTCACCCAAAACGAAAAGGACAATCAACTGTCGAGAATTAAAGTCAATTCATCACAAAACAAGAGTTCTTACTGGAGCCATCAAAGTAAGTATCGTGTATGACCAACTCTCACAGTGAAGTCTATTACCCATCTCCTCGGCATGCTATCAATGTTCTAATGTTGTTGCGTGAAATTGCCCGCCATTCTTGTTTCAACATTTGAAACCTCTTTCTAAATTATTTACATCAATTTCATCAGCAATCAAAGACGGGCTTCAAAGTTATTGTGAAACTGCCTATTCTAGAGATGGCGTGAATCAGATGTGGATACTTAAAAATTCCAATGATCTTTTAGAGTACATACAATCTAACTCTCTTTCATCTTGAAACAGTATTAAAACATTTGACTTTTCTACTCTTTCCACAAGTATTCCACATTCCAAACTAAAAGACAAATTGATGAAAGAGTTGGTATTGCTTTGCTTCATAAAAAAGAATGGCCAACGTAGATACAAGTATCTTGTCTTAGGAAGGGATAAATCCTACTTTGTAAAGAATCACTCTGATTCAAACAAAAAATTCTCTGAAACTGGTATTATCAAGATGCTTGATTTCTTGATTAACAACATATTTGTTACATTCGGAGGACGGGTTTTTCAACAGACTGTCGGTAGTCCAATGGGAACAAACTGTGCCCCTCTACTTGCCGACTTGTTTCTTTATTATTATGAGGCTGGTTTCATTTTTCAGGAACTTCTTAGGAAGAAAGATAAGAAATTAGCTATATCCTTTAACTTTACTTTTCGCTATATAGATGATGTTCTTTCACTAAATAATTCAAAGTTTGGTGACTATGTGGAACGCATCTATCCCATCGAACTAGAGGTAAAGGATACTACAGATACAGTAAAGTCGGCCTCATATCTATTCCCGTGCTTGCATTTCCTATCATGATTTTCTTGATAGAGGGTTGCTGCTCACAAGGAAGCTATTAAACCAAGAGTTCCAGATGGTGAAGTTGAAATCATTCCTTCGTAAATTTTACGGACGCCATCACGAGTTGGTTGATCGTTATTGAATAACCGTTTCAGAAATGATATCGGATATGTTCCTAACGTCGTAACTACAATCCCCTTCCCTTTAATGAATGTTACCTACCAAATAAGACTATTTACCGGAGTTGTTATCACATAAGCAACACGACGGGTGTCACCTGTGTAGCAGGATCTGCTTACCCTTTCCGGAGCACCTGAAATCACTCCTAGTTTTTGATGGGGTTCGTGTTGTTTATTCTTTAGTTTTCTATGTTGTGTCATGTGTTCTATTGTTTGTCTGTTTGTCTTTTTCATTTTTAGCCATGCATTGTCAGTTTGTTTTAGATTTATGAGTTTGACTGTCCCTTTGGTATCTTTCGTCCCTCTTTTGCCGGAGCTGATTAGGAGTCTGAGGTGAGGATTGACGCTGGCGCACACGTTTATCCAGTTGGTCCAATAAGGCTCAATAGGATTTAAGTTCAGTGATTTGGAAGGCCAAGGTAGCACATTGATATTATTCTGCCCAACGTAGACCGTTGTTAAACGCTCTGTGTGGGACCTAGCATTGTTCTGCTGTAACAATTCCCTCTGTTTGTCAATAACATGCATTAGGTGAAGTTAGAGAATTTTGTCTCTTTAACTCTAAGACGTTAAATTATACGGAACATGTACCAATTCCGTTTTACGGTCATTAGAGATAGTCGCCCAAATCTTGACACTGCCTCCATCGAAACTTTCCACTTCTTGAATACACGAGGAAGCAAAACGTTCATGTATGCGCCGGTGGACACGAGTTTCTTATCACGTCTCTGAAGCATAATACAGGATTAATCACTGAACCAGATTCTGCGCCAGTTGTGGAATGTGTAGCCACTCATCTGACTCTATAGCGTCTTTGTAAAGGCCTCAAAATGGCCCAACAGACGGCCTTCTGGGTATAATGCCATTTTGTTGTAGTCTATTGCAGACTGTTTGTGAGCTGATTCTTTTCAATCCTGGTATCCCAACTGAAGTGGCTGTTGCGGCAACGGTATGCATCCGAAAATGAAGCTGGTATCTGTTTCAAAGTCGCGAAATTGTGCTGTGGTTGACATTTTCAGTTCTTGCTACTTCACCTTGGGACACACAGGTCTTAAGACGGCCGATAGAGACATTTCAAATAATAGGGTATAACCTTGGTATGGCAGCGTGTTAACGTTGTGACGAACTAAATCTTCTAAGTTGGTCCTTATATGCGCAAAAGTGTATCAGTTGAGTTAACCACAAAATTCTAGTGAAAACATTATCAGAATGTCGCGGCAAAAAAGGTCATGTGCACTTTTAGAGAGTCGCAAATTTCATGTGGTAGACAGTCAAATCGAAAGAACGGGCATTTAAAGTTTAAAACTTACCGGTCAAAATTCGAAGATGGAATTGACCATTTCATTTCGCCTCGTAAAACATGTATTTTGCATTTTGTTTCATCGAAGATGTCAGGACATTCAAATCACGAGGTTTTCGTTTTATTTTGTAATGTTTTTGTCTTCGTTTCCAATGGAAGAAAACAATATGATCTAAACAAAGTCATAAAGTTTTTCCACGGAAATGTGGTAAAACATAATGCTGATATTAACATACATAATGCTGATAGCACCTTTATGTTTTGATGATGCGTCTGTCTGTAACAAATCTTTGTTATAAGCATGATAAGCTATAAACTCTCACTGTTCTCATTGATCAACATTATTCTACATTTGTTCTCATTGATGTGATTTTTTTTCCTTTCAGATATTGCAGTTAAAAACGGAGTTTGATTAAATATTTAATTGTATGTTGCCTTTCTATATTTTACAGAATAAAACATAATATTTGGCCTTTTTAACTTTTTTGGATTCGAGCGTCACTGATGAGTCTTTTGTAGACGAAACGCGCGTCTGGCGTATATACAAAATTTAGTCCTGGTATCTATGATGAGTTTATTTACTACCACTGGGTCGATTCCATTAATATTGGAGATTTATTTCTCCGAAGGTATCACCAGCCCAGTAGTCAGCAATTTTTGTGCTGACATGAATTATCATTGATATGGTTATATCTATAAATTAACTGTTTACAAAATTTAGAATGTTTGAAATACTAAGGTTTTCTACCTTAGGCATAGATTACCTTAGCTGGATTTGGCAAAACTTTTAGAAATTTTGGTCCTCAATGCTGTTCAACTTCGTTCTTTTTTTGGCCTTTTTACTTTTTTGGATTCGAGCGTCACTGATGAGTCTTTTGTAGACGAAACGCGCGTCTGGCGTATATACAAAATTAAGTCCTGGTATCTATGATGAGTTTGTATATTATGCTTATATCATGATATCTCATTTTCATAATGTGCTCATAATGTATCCGAAGATAGACATTTTTCTTTTTTAAATGATAATCAATAAAATCAATTAAAGAAGTAAATTTATTGACCATGGTACTGTTTTTTTTTCATATTGAATACCAATTTTAAATGTTACTGTTTCACAGATTTCATGTATGAAAAATAATATAATATATATACATCATAAGTATTGCTGTACCTTCGTGTACTGTACATCATCGCTAACAAGCAGTTAAGACGACTAGACGACTAGACGACATTCAAATGTTTTTTTTATATACTTTAAAGTACATGACGGGTAGCAAGCGTTAGCGATAGTTATACAAACACCATTCATATCTCGTTGCTAAGTCTTTAGTTTTTAAGTAATTGAAGTAGAAGTAAACGGACGATTTTTCACTGTATGATTAAGCAATAACGTGATTGAAAAGTTATTTTTAAATATTACATAATACTTCATATAATGTGTATAATGTAAATGTTTCAGCACCATGTTGAACTTTTATCATATGATTGCTATTATCCTCAGCATATACAATGTATCGAGTGCAGGAAGTAAGTTTTATCAAATTTTACACTGTAAAATAGGGTCAAAATTCATCACAATAAACAACACGTTCTTATGTTGCTAATTGGAGACAAAGCTTACATACTAACGCATAAGTACAAAACAAACGTCATGTCGAAAAACAAAAAATGCAACATCGAAAAGTAAAAACCTAAAAAATGATGATAAACTCATGAACTTCGGAAGGATAAGCAGATCATTGCTCCACTTCCTGCTATCCTAATGAAGGTAACTACTGAAAAACTATATAATATATATTTTTTCGGATTAACACAATTGATAGGGTTTAATTTTATTTACAAACAAACGTTTTATTCAGTTTCCGTCAATATTTGGCAAAAACGACGAACTTCATCAGAATACTTGTTAATCTATATATATTTTCGATACTGGACATTGTTGAACAAATCATTTAAATGCTTGTAATGATGTGAAACAGTTTTGTTTTGTTTCTTAGATCATAATGTATTTACACTATCAAATACGAATAAAATACTTTATTACTTTGTTCATCTCTAATTACAGCACAAAATTATTTTAATTTCAATTTTACAATCGATTGTGATTTCACTAGTCCATGGAAACTTTTATTATTTCATAACAAATAAATCACCGTCAGAAATACCACATTCGCATAGTGAAGAGACATTTAAAACATAATGTCTTCAACTTTAAGGGTTCACTCGTCAATGTATGTCCTCAAATGGAAGGTGCGGCCGAAATAAAGATTCCAATTGTGAAAGCATGTTTGGTTCAGGATGGACGGTTAAAGGCAGATGCTGTAAAAAAAAGACCGTGTTGCGTTTGTAAGTATAAAACCATGCAGGTCATCGTGGACAAATATGTTCGCAGTTTATCGCGTAAATATAAGCAAGAACATTTAGAATGTGAGCTTAGTTACAATAAGTAAAAGAAGATAACTTTGATACACTGCAATGTTCCTTCCTGTGAATTAATTGTATGTATTTTATAAAGATGCAATACACATATTTAGATAAAACCACGAGTTATCCGATGGAGAATGTCGGTCACAAAGTTGTCGCATGTTTATACGTGTATAATAAAATGAAACATTTGATGTGACCAATTAGTAATTAACATTATCATCCACTACGCCTAACAACATAGCTTTTAAGGTACACTATCTACTTGATACTTGATACTTCACAGCTTGTACTGTGTTTCAACCTTAGATAAAGCCGACGAGGAAAGGCATTACATCGACCATCGAAATTGTATGTAGACTTAGTGATCGAGTGGTCTGGTGGACAAAGTGCAGGTGGCGTTGCCATGATATCACAGAAGCAAGGGTTCGAACCCCACTGATCTAACATTGTTCGACTAAATTTGCGCGGTTTAGCTAGCTATAAAACCAGGTTCAATCCACCAATTTCTACATAAGAACATGTCTGTACCAAGTCAGGAATAAGACAGTTGTTATCCATTCGTTTGATGTTATTGAGCTTTTGATTTTGCCATTTGATTAGGAAGTTTCCGTTTTGAATTTTCCTCGGAGTTCAGTGTTTTTGTGATTTTACTTTTTGAGACGAATTATAGATAAAGATATATTCATTAAGATCGATACAAATGTTATGCTTCAGACGCTTATGTTTGTTTTTTTTTATTTAATATTGAATTATGTCTTTAAACTGATTGCGAACATTTAACTTTTCTCATTTGTGTTGAACATTTCAAACCGTTTAAAATGATATACCTAAAAAAAGGTATGTTAATCAAGGGTTTTGCGAAATAACGATAACGTTGATCTGTGTAGATACTGAAACAAATAAAAAATCTTAATTGTCAGTTAAAACTTAAGTTCTGCGGAGTATTTTCTTTCACTATTTTAATAGCCGATATAAGAAAGAGGATTTTCGTCCATCGCAATATTTGATTCGTCCTTTATATGTTGATAAAATAAAATCCGACAGTCTTCCAAATGGGATGGTCAATGTTACGGAAAGAAACTTATATATATATACTCGAAGGAAAACAGTCCATAACATGCTTACAATCGGGATGGAATGGGGAAATTCCACAATGTCACTGTAAGGATAATGTTTACACTGTTTTCTCTAATTGTTTGTGACATATGAAACATTAGTATGAGGGCCAATGAGACAACTTTCCATCTAAGTCACAATTTGTAAAAGTAAACCATTATAAGTCGTAGAACGGTCTTCACCACGGAGCCTTGCTGCACACCAAAACAGCAAGCTATAAAGGGCTCCACACATGTATAGTGTTAAACCATTCCAACGTAAAAAGCAACACTCTAATCTCTTTATAAAACGAGAAACGAGAACACTTATGAACCGCATCAACAAATGACAACTACTGAACATGAAATCTCTGATTTATGATTCCTGACTTAGGACTAGCATAGATATAGAACATGTATTTATATGATCAAATAATTACTCAGGTAGCAGGGACTAAGAACATTGAAATATTTGGTGTGGTCTTTGATATATTCTGAAAATATTCAGGTATTTGTTTTCAGTTCAGTGTGCAGATATTCAATCTGACAGTCTTCCAAATGGTATGGTCACTTTAATGGAAAGAAACGTTGGTTCTACGGCAAACTTTTCCTGTAACGATGGTTATTTACTAGAGGGAAACCATTCCATAACATGCACGCAATCAGGATGGAATGGAGAGACTCCACACTGTCGTTGTAAGACAAATATTATTCCGCATACCTCTTTCTTTACTCATATTGCTGTTGAAATATGTAACAAACAAAACCCAAAAACAATATGACGTTATGAAAATTCATCAATGATACCAGGATAAGAATTGTGTACTCCGGATTTGAGGTTTGTCTTAAAAAAAACTCATCAGTGAAACTCGAAGCCTAAAATGTAAGTTGAGCTGAACAAAAATGACCTGATGCACATGATGCACATGTACATATACATGTACACGAACCCTACAAAACGCTGAATACTTCATACATCTTTTTGTACATGAATTGAAACTAAATCACGTCACGTTTGAATTTAAGGTACTTTCGGGTAATTAAGAAAAAAAACTTGTATTATAATATCTTTAAGATGGAAGATTCAGTAACATAAATCCAATACAACCCACAATACTGAATTCTTTTTCATGATAAAAAAAAAAACTCGCAGAGCAATGCATGTTAAAATCGTACAATAATGGTCATCGATCAACAGATTGAAAGGTATTTAGTTGCTTCGAAACGAAATAATATTATCTTCTGTGACACTATATACAGCTATCGAGTTGCACAAGTTAAAATGTGATGAGTAAAACCCATGGTTATTTTAAATTTGTATATGGCTTATGTCAATGTTGATATTTGTTTACTGTTCATCTAGTAGGGTGTATAATACGAATGATATAAATTGTAAGAACCGGAAGAATGCGTCTGTACGTGTAAGATCCTGCTTGTCCCAAATAAAACCAATCCTCGAAAGAAAAAAACATGACAAAAATAAAGAATTTTTGAACTTGAACAACCTTTCATAATTTATAAGGTATGCCAGTTGACAGAAACGATCATTTAAACAGTAAACATTGTTTTGGTAATTTTAGTATATATTTTATGTCCCGAGACGACAGTCGACTTCCGTGGGTCAAAGTACATATTCCACTGTGATATAGCAACTTGGTCTGATTCGGAGGTATGCAATATAATATTTTGATATAAAAATTTGATTATTTGCAACATAAACATGCTTTTATTACAATATAACTGGATTGCTCTTTGAATAAAATATTATAAATTTATGAATATATGAATTTGTATAATTAGAAAAACCAAGGAGAAAAAAAAAGCGCTTCGAACGGAAAACAATACAACGTGAAAAAATATGTAAATTAATGATTTTTTACTCTTTACCAGGGTTATATGTACAGTGATGTCTTTCTTGCAAAACTGTAATGACAAAAATACCTAAGCTGTACATGGCAAGACCTTATTGAATGTTTAATTTCGTAATGTATGTCAGCTTTATACCTAATTTTTTTCCTTTTAACGATTTCAATTTATGGACGAGTATTTTTTGGACGGATGCTAGTCTTGTGTAAACAATGATAAGCGTGGTATGGTTGATGCAATTTTAAACTGATTTTGATTCTTGTAGGAAAACTGCAATGCCAGGGGTGGACACTTGACTTCTATTGGAACTGGTGACGAAAACACTTATTTATTGGAGGTTCTCAAATTAATGAAGGACATTCAAAATGTAACTGGTAGGCAACTTAGTAATTGTTTCAATTTTATCGATGTGCTTCGCAACGATTAATAAGGTTTCACAGATAACAGAGAAATATTCTATACGTGCCTGTCCGAAGTTAGGACCTTATAGTTCAGTGGTAGTTGTATGTAATTTTTTATAAATTGTTCTGTTATACACTATGTCATTAATTTGTATCAATTGATTTGTTTCATATGCTCATGTCTAGGCCCTTGGTAACCTATTTTACAGTATTGGGGTTTCTCATTGTTGAAGTGCCATACGGTCGCTTATGATTACTAACATCAACTTCATTTGAACTTTTGTGGATACTGTGGATTCATTATTATTCGTGGGATACAAATTTTCGTGGCTTTCGTGGGTACTGGGGAACCACGAAATTAAATGTTCAACGAATAACAAATTGTCTATAGGCTTGTATGTAGACTTAGGCAAAACCACGAAATTAAATATCCACGAACTTGCAAGTTTTTCATAATCCACGAAAATTGGTACCCACGAAAATAAATGAATCCACAGTAGTTGCTTCATTGCAATCATACCAAATCTCCTTATGCATGGTGTTAATTAGATATTATGACTTTACATTTATACCACATGATATATTCTTGCTTATTATGTTGATCTCATTATTTTCAGCATACTTCTGGATTGGCCTTACAGACAACAACGATGAAATGTCATATAAGTGGTTGTCTGGTGAACCACTTAACTACAGTGACTGGTTTCAAGGACCACCACAACAACCAGATAATCTAAATTTCGCGAATCAGCAAGGCGCACACTGTGCTTTAATAAATCCAAGTTTACACTGGATTGACGAATTTTGTGCATCTTTATTATACTCTATTTGTGAAATTCGGTAAGTAGCAATGCACCCCATTTATTTTCGTTTGAAATGTAAACAGCGGAAAATAGATGGAAACTATTAAACAACATTCCGTAGACATAAAAGAGCGGAGCAAAGGAAATTAGAAAAGCTTTTTATCTTTTATAAAATATGGTATTGTGAAACATTTAAACGTTTTTGCGGAATCAAATAGAGTAAATAAACTCACCATCAGTTCCAGGATTGTGTGCTTCGTCTGTATGCCTTTTGTGTTTTTTAATTATTTTGGTTTTTTTGGGGGGGGGATTATGAAACAATGTTGGATGCTGTACCCTTATTTAAGACAGTTGTACATGTTGTGTCTATATGTTTGTTCGAACGTTGCTGTCAATATGGTGGCATTTAGATTTCATGCTAGATATAATCAGGTTTACACCACATTTACGAAAATGTCTGTACCGAGTCAGGAATATTACAGTTGGTATCCAATCATTTGTTGTGTTTGAGCTTTTAATTTTGCCATTTGATGAAGGACCTTCTGATTGAATTTTCCCCAGAGTTCAGTATTTTTGTGATTTTATTGTTTACTCTGTTGACAGATATGTCATAACGAAAAATGTGGTTTGATTGACAATGAGACAAATCTCCACAAGAGTCCAAACTGAAACAGAAATTAACAACTATAGGTCACCGTATGGTCTTCAACAAGGAGCAAAGCCCACACTTCATATTCAGCTATGAAAGGCCCAGAAATGACAAATGTTAAACATTCAAACGAGAAACTTGACTGAAATTATACCTCTTTGGATTTCAAATGTTTGGCTTTGGGCGTTCCTGATGAAAGTAAATCCAGAAAAGCGCTTCGGACCCAAACATTATTAAACGTGTTGTTTTCAATCTTTTTACTGCCTAATTTGTGTACACTAAAAAGCATGTTACACACAAACAAACGACGACCACTGAACTACAGGCTCATGACTTTGGCAGTCATGCACATAAATACAAAATGAGATTGGTTTAAACATGTTAGCGGGTTCTCAACCCTCCATTAACCAGAGACAGTAGTGTAATAGTACAACATAAGAAAGAACTATACAAATAAAAAAAAAGCTGAATGTTTATTTTCATTATGGATGTTAACATTTGTAAACTACGTTTACCTTTTATTTTCCCTGTAACGATCCTATGACGTTTTCAGAACACAACTGGTCAAACATAGCTATAAGTTATCCATAAGTAGAAGTTATGATAAATGCTATCGACATTTAGCTCACTGTTACAGCGTATACATGTACTAGTATCTCATCTAAATATGGAAACCAGAAATCAGATTCAAACTTACGATCATAAATATATAAATACATGATATAATACGTGTTCAATATACTGATTGGAAGATTATTGGTATACACAAACAACAATACGACTCACACAAGTATTGTAGTATTGATTTATTGTCGTAAGACGTCTTTCTTTAGATAAAAGCAGGTAAATAAAGGCAACAGTAGTATACCGCCGTTCAAACTCATAAATCCATGGACAAAAAACAAAATCGGGGTAACAAACTAAAACTGAGGGAAACGCATAAATATAAGAGGAAAACAACGACACAACACTACAATGTAACTAACACACACAGAAACGGACCAAGCATCAGACAAAATCCCACGAGAATAACAAATATAACATCAAAACCAAATACATGAATTTGGGATAGACAAGTACCGTGACACGTCTTATCGCAATGTCAATATACACTAAAAAATAAGAGAAAACAAACGACGCAACGTTAATTTGTAACACACACAGAAACGAACTATAATATAACAATGGCCATATTCCTGACTTGGTACATGACATTTTTAAAGGAAAAAATGGTGGGTTGAACCTGGTTTTGTGGCATGCCAAACCTCGCACTTAATGGCAATGTTAAAAATAACATAGAAATGACAACATAACAACGATACAGCTTAAGAATAATTTTTGCTACCTTAAAACAAATTATTACATCATATCTGATAATTATTATTCTCCCTTTTGTAGATTGCCATAATATATGTCAGTTTGAGAGGGCAGTATGCATTTTCTGAGGAGGACACGCTATTTGCCAATTTGGGAACCAAATATAAATCATCCGAGGAAGACGTGTTATTTGCATTTCTAATAAAAATATTGAGAGACTAAATACAAAGCGTGCTTTGTTTCATAGTTCAATATGTCATTTATATAATAACTTCCATTGAGAATGATAGAAGGTCAGGAATGAATACGTTATCACGTATGGAGAAATATTACAACAGTGAACCCAAAGAAATGAGACATAATCTTAATTTCTTATCTATTTCATCACCTTGCAATTAAACAATTAGAAATTGTTCGTTTGTCGTGCGGTTACATCATTGTCCCATGGGGCCCGCAAACATGTTTAAAACAACTGCTTTTACATGTGCAAGAACAAAGTCATGAACCTTACAAATCAGTTGTTGCCGTTTGTTGCTTCATATAATATTTGGACTTCTTTCGTTGTTTTGAAAATCTGTCAGGCCGTTTCTTTTCTTGTTTGAATTGTTGTACATAGGTTATTTCGTGCCTATAGTAAACTTCTATTCAATATATTCTCTTGTGTCATGTATGTAGTGATGTTTCATTGACAATTATTACACATCTTCTTATTTTATATTTCCCATGCCAGTACCAAACTTAGACAACTGATATGATGATACATTCGGGAACTCAAACTCCAGCAGCAGGGGAATTGACCAATTACTCATCAATGAAAATAACACCTTAACCATACTGATATCCCGTTCCATAGGGCGTTTCTATACTAACCTCCATCAGCAACATTTAAATCAAAACTTTCAAAAACTTGGGATGTATCAATTCATTTCTATGGAAGAAACTATAAAACCAATAAAGACATACAAAGATGCCAACTATGGCGAACCGCATATGTTTATATCGAGTTATGTCCGGTTGAACATGTTATCGTATTAGTCCTGCATTTTTGGAGCACAATTTGGATTTGCAATATTTTTCTGCAATTTAGAATGTCTATGAAATGGACCCATTTTTTTTAAACGGCAAGTTTTAAGAGATGCAGACGAAAAAGAGATAACAATAGACAAATTGTTTGACCTAAAGTCTAAAGTGTGGGTCTCATTGGGGTATAAGCGTGACGCGGGATTGCCTATTTTTTGTAAGCGTGACACGTGAAAGTCAAATTATTTTGTCGTGAAAACGGGAAATCAGGTCTAGCGGGACCCGGGAAATGACATAACAATGAGAATTGCTTACTTACATAGTGTAAGCGGGATATGGGAATCTGACAAAACAGTAAGCGGGATCCGGGATCGGAACCCCCCAATGACACCCCCTAAAGTGGTTGACTTAAACAGGATCTGCTTACCCTTCCGGAGCACATAAAAATACTCTCAGTTTCTATTGGGGTGGTTGTTGCACAGCCTTTAGTTTACTATGTGGTGTTTTGTCCGTCCTATTGTTTGTCTGTCATCTTTTTTTAGCCATGACGTTGTCACTTTCAATTTCGATCGATGAGTTTAAACGTCCGTCTAGTATTTTTCGCCCTTCTTTTACAACAAATATTGAGAATAGTGGTGATATGAATAGTATTTGGAGAATTTCCATTTGTTTTGTCAGTGAAGGTTCACATATTGCTCATTAAGTGAAATTCATCGATGAAGCATAATTTTCTCAATTGATTGATAATGGTGGTCTAATATTTCGACATGATTGTGTCCTATACATAATACTTCAAACTAGATCAATGTTGTTATGGCAAATGATATTGGTGTCGGAACACATGTTGATGATTTAAATCTTGATTGGAATTTATGAACTATTCTTTTTTTCGAAATGAATACTAACTCACATAGTGGTTTAGTCGGGAGTATGCCAGTTGGTATTGGTGCATATGTTTGAGCTTTTGGTTTTCCCATTCATAGAATTTTATGAAATGAGTGTTAAAGCAACGTTTTCGTTCAAGAAATAATGTTCAATGTGTTATAGATATACATATATAGGTTTTGTAATCGTGTAACACATCCGGGAGTATCACGATTTATATAACAAACAGACCGTATGGGTGTCTTCCGTTTTGACAACCCTGCACCCAACTGTGTGTTTTACTACAAGATAAACGTTTCAATATGCATTACCTAGATTATATACCTTCGACAAAATTAGAAGAATCATGTCTAGTTTTATATATCGCATCAAAGTTTAATATGGGTTAAGATTCGAATACACCCGTTGACCGTTAAAAATGTAAAATAAAACACAGTGACAAATTTGGAAATACACTCAAGAAATTATTGTCCAAAATACTGACATTTCCTGTTGAATGCATACATGAATTGTTGCAGTGTATGAAACATATAAATCACGCTGGACGTAATGGATCATATATTTTGTAAAAGGCTGATGTTAAGATAATATAATTAATTTCAAGTTTGTTGTTATTTTAAGAATAGGCCGATATGGTATGATTGCCAATGAATGTGAACAAATTTTATACAACCGTTTGACCATCAACAATGATAAAACCCCATACTATATGGTCGATTTAAAGGGCTGAGAAATGAAAAATATAAAAATTTCAAGGGCTGAGAAAACTTATGGCTTAATCATTAATAACAAAATATACGAAAATAAAATATGACAGACATGAATCACCGACAACAACTGAACTACATACTTCTGAATTTGGCAACATACTAAATATGTTTGTGAGTGCCTACCCCTCCTCTAACTGTGGACTACATAAAGTGAAAACAAGCTGTAAATATCATTTCAATAAGGCTGAATTCAGATTGATACAAAGCAGGAAAAAATAAACAAAAGCGCAGACCGGACATGGTGGGTTATTCATTCATTCTGTATCCGATGAACCTTTTTCTGGTTGAGTTGAATTGTTGTGCACTATTGTGATGATCTAAAAGACCGCTGTGTTTCAGGTTTCAGTTGTCATTCAGAACCTGGGTGTCAAAAAATTACATATGTGTGCGCAATAACACATTTTGCAGGCGATAAATAGCAATATATATACATGTAACAAGAAGATGTGGTATGATTGCCAATGAGACAACTCTCAACAAGAGACCAAAGTAACACAGAAAATAACTTAATATGTCTGTGTGTGTAATAACACTATTGTTGTTGCTCATTTTGTAGGCGATAAATAAAATGATATATCTATGACCGCCACTGCGTTTTGCAGGCCTAGCATTGACAATGCAATGAGAATCACTCGGTATGTTACGGCTAATGGAATAGAGAAAATATATCCCAGAACAATGGTTTCTTTACCAATAATGTGACACAGCGAATGAAAAAACATCAAACAAAATAGACACTATATGACCAACTTATAAGGAAGCAAGTGCCAAAAATTTAAAGGCTTTTGGTATTGACTCGGACTCTGATTCCTATAAAAATAAACACAATATCTTTTTATATTTTTGTTTAAATATTGCTATAGATATAAAAACAGACGTTCATGACATGTATTTTGAGTCTATATCCTTACTTGCAAAACGGTATCGTCTCGCTAGGTAGCATTGGCGAATCCACGAGGTCTTCCTGGAGTTGGAAGTTCCCCTTGTCTTCTGATTTGTGTTTTAAATATATGAAGGTTTAATGAGGTACCGGGTGTCGGACTTCTCATTTTGAAATGGCTGGATCTGCGTCTGTGTAGCAATATCAAAATGTTGTTATTGTAGTAAGTAAATCAAGAATTAATTCTACTCTCTTTATAGATGGTCCCTTACTTAAATTTCTGAACTATCAACTCTCGACACTCTCTATTGTCAACAATAGTTATTTATCTACTTTATCAAATATACAATGATACACACGCATGTACTATGATTTATTGGTGTAAATCGTTTAGGTTTGTTAAAAAGTCGATTGCAATGCTTTAGAAATATGATCATAAACAAATATATATCTCAATGACTGACATTTTTTTTTATAATTGTCCACATCTCTATTTTTTCCACAATGAAAGATATACTGAATAGAGTATTACTTTTTATGTTTTACTGGATTTTTAACTTCTACAATGACTTGTCACACAGACAAAAACTTGTGTTAACATTGCAGATTGGTACCGTAAATGTTTTAACATGTAGTTCAATCCACCCTTTTCTACATTTTAAAATGCCTGTACCAAGTCGGGAATATGACAGTTGCTGTCCTTTCGTTTGATGTGTTTTATTATTTGATTTTTGCCATTTGATTAGGGACTTTCCGATTTAAGTTTTCCTCGGAGTTCAGTATTTTTGTGATTTTACTTTAGATAAATAGACGTGGCATCTTGATTTCTATTAGTCATTGTTAAGAGTTTTCATATTTAAAAATACGATTTCGACCAAACTTGGTTAAGATAATATGAATTGCTTTTAATTCTTATTCCCAATGATAACATTTCAAATTGTTTCGCAATTACAATCCATATGTAGTTTGCTCACGCATCAGAAGCAGTACTATTGCATAAGAGACCCTTTGAAAACATATGTTTTAAATTTGACGAAGGCTAAATGAACCTTCCTATCAATCCTCTCAAATTTTGTAATTATTTGACATTTTTATTGATTTGCGCGTAACTAGTGTGTCTTTTGAATTCGAAGCGCGCGCCGGGCTTTCAAAATTGTAATCCTGGTATCTATGATGATGTAAAACGCTATCTGTGACAATCGTAGTATATGTTTAGAGTAGAGAATTTCTTATTTCATATTTTGCCTATAGACAATCATTTTGTCGGTAATCACGGTTAACTTCGGATACTTATGACTTTATTTTAAACTTCAGTCATCAAATTTTTTCAAAGAAAAGAGGAAAAATAAAATCTGCATGAAGTCATTTATTGAAATTACAATTACCGGTATAATTTGCGTTAAACAGTTAGCAAAATGACTTAACTCTAACAGAGCATTTTCTGCAAGAAATGTATTTGTTTATTCCCAATTATATTATTATTTAACCGTACAATTTTTTTGAACACGTATATTTAAATACAGGAAATGTATTTTTTCCAATGAGAATGACACCAATTTTTGTCTCGACAAATGATATACCTCTATTTGAAAATTCCCCTAAAGCATCAATCAACAATTAAATTTAGGATCAAGGTTTGCATAACAAGGAGAAACTTTTTTTAGATGAATCTATTTTTATGCCAGATAGTAATCATCATTTAAATAAATTTAAATGGCACTCCAATTTCAGCTGTTAATGAGATTTGAATTCTTTGCTGGCTATAATTAACAAGATTCAGCTATTCATTTATTTAGGGATTTCCCATATTTTCCCGCTAAATAGCACACTGCTCCCAACAAATGTAAACACACAAATTTTGCATGTGAGCATGATATGTTTGCAGGATAACTGCATTTATTGATTTGATTTAGGTATAGATATTGAATTTAAGGTACAGTAAAGCGTTTGCATTAACAGAATAGTTTGCATACAATATTTTTGATTTATTTAAACATGTGCTTCACTGAGCGCAGCTTGATACGACCACAGAGGTCGAACCCTGAAGAGTTGGCACAAATTTGGACACAGTATGCAAGCTTGATGCTGTCTGAATTATTGGAGTTTCTTCTTGAAACTTTTCAAAAAATTTGAAATTTGAAAAATTTTGAAAAAAAATATGATTCCCTAAAAAAAATTGAAAATAGAATCCCCTCACTTTCTTTCACTCCCAGCCTTCCCTTTGAAGTAAAATTTTAGAGAGATTCATACACATAAACACAAGTAATGGTCTGGAAACTAGAAAAATGCTATTTTTTAGTTCTTAATACCTGCATGTTTGTGGCAATTACCTCCAAACTAAATCCCAGCATTCACTTTGTGATACTGTATATTCAGAAATTATTGTTATGTTTTTATTATTGCGAAAAATGAGACAGAGTTATACATTGTAATCGCAATAGTTTAAACTGGCATTTTGAAATTACAGGATTTTTCTCAACATCGCAAAAATTAAAATCACAATTTAGTCTTAAATGACAAAATCGCAATAATTTCTGAACTTACAGAATAATGGAACCCTGTGGTACAATGTCAGAGAGATCCATACACTTACACAGTCACACTAGTTATTGTCTGAAAACTACAACTAGAGGCTCTTGATAGAGGCTCTCAAGAGCCTGTGTCGCTCACCTGTATCTACTGTGGTTTTGGAAATCATGTAAATAAGGTTAAATCATAATAAATAGTATTAAATACCCCGATAATGATTGAGACCAAGTTTGGTTTAATTTGGCCCAGTAGTTAAATCAAAAGCAGGTCATCCAAGTTTAGTCTTACAATAGTTACTGAAGACCCCTTATCATTATTTAAATTAGTGTTCAAGTTGTGACCATTTGAAATTGTTTTTTAAAGGAAAAGTCCAAAAACTTTTTACTATAATCATATCGGAAACCCTTAAAATATAAATCATACATTTTAATTTTAAAAGTTGCCCGACTGAGTACTTTCCTTTCTGAATTATTAGTTGGTTAATAGCTACACCAAAAGTTGTTGATGCACTTTAAATTCCATTATTAGTTGATTAATGAACAATACTTAAAATGAGATTAATCCACTCCCAGCATGCAAAAAGACTTAAACTACGTCACAGAAGTCAGGAAGTTCAAATAAATAAAATTAATAATTCCCAATTTTCTTCTTTATTCGTGTTCATATCCCGTTAAAACTTGGTGAATATGTTGTTTGGTATTATGAACATAATAAGATAAGTAAAAAATCGTGAATTTTCCCTTAAACAATTTTCCCGTTGACTTCCATATATAGTAAACCTCTATGTTCTATTTTTAGCCATGGCAGCTATGTCGGATAAGTTTTTCAATCAAAATACCTAACTGAAATTGTGGCTAAGTTTAATTCTTGTATGTATGGTTAAGAGAAAACAGGTTTACAAATAAATAAGATGTTTACTGTAAATATACTTTTATATGTCAGGGCTGGGCTGATAGATGTTACATGATGGTAATTTTGATACAAGAACGGTAAAAGTGACGCCACAAAAATTGAAACATGATCTGTGTTTTGTGGTAATTGGCATTGTGCATATAAGAGGGGCGAAAGATACCAGAGGGACATTCAAACTCCTAGATCAAAAATAAACTGACAACACCATGGCTACAAAAGAGAAAGACAAACAGACAAACAATAGTACACAAAACACAACATGAGATTCATAACATTTGGTTGAGGCAAACTAAAGTAAGAGAAGGGATACCAAAAAGTCAACAATTTTTCCATTTGTAGAAGGGCATAACTTTAGAACAGTAAAAGTGACCAAAATTCAAACTTGATCTGTGTTTTGTGGTAATAAGCATTGTGTATAAATTTCATAACATTTGGTTGAGGCAAACTAAAGTTAGAGAAGGGAAACCAATTTTGGGACGGACGTACAGACGGACAAGGGTAAATCCCAATACCCCCTCCGCTACGGCGGGGGCATAAAAATTGATTTGCACTGATTTTTCAAACTTGTTCTAGACATTGCTGACCTCTATAAATTCTATAAATATCTTGCAAGAATAGTACACAGGAGAGCACTTACAAGACTGGATGGATGCAGGGTATTTCTATGTCCCTTGCAATGTGCCAAACAGGGGATGATAAGTAATGGATAATAGATAAATTTCACCATTCTTGCATTTTCTAGTACATTTCCTATGTCACAATAATGTTAATATATATACATATCTATATATCTAGCTCTGAAAATAACTCTGATGCTGTATAAATAAACTTTTTGTTACTTTGTTCTTGAATTACAAAATGTTGTGGCAACAATTTCACTAAGATTTTGTACTAAAAAATAAATGTATTTTAAGAGATTCCACCTCTATATTCATTACTATGAATCAACTTTGGTATTCACTTTAGCTTTGATAGGGTGAGCAGATTCTAATTCCTAATCTTTGTCCTAATCTTTGTCCTAATCTTTGTCGGTTTCCTAAACGTAGAAAAGCTTTTATCAGCTGGCTCCTCTCCCTTGCCTTTAATATATCATAAGGTCCAATGAAATGCAGAGTAGCTTTGTCTTCTGGACCTAATTTATCTTTGATATGAGTACAATACCTGGGTGATGTAGACAGGCATGTTATCAGTATCTGAAAAGAAAAATCAGTTATACTTAATTAGTATACCACTAGAAAAGTACTTGTTACCTGCCCAAGAGATTGTATAAAAGACACTTTAAACTGATATTTGTGAATATAGCACACTGGAAAAAAAGTAGAAGTACCCAGTGATCTTGCTCCACAAAATGATACCCCTTCCCCTTGCAAAGTCCATGATTCTAAGTTCTAAGGGGCATAACTCCTAGAAAAAAAATTGAATCGTAATTTCCTGTCGATAAGCACATCTACATAGTATGTCCTTATTATCTACAAAGTGTCATGAAATTTTGTTGTGTGGTTTCAGAGAAGTTGCGATGACAAACTGTTGCAGTAGTATATTTTGGCCAAAATTCTAGGTAAAAGGGGCATAACTTCTAGAAAAAAATTGAATCGTAATTTCTTGTCGATATGCCCATCTACATAGTATGTCCTTATTATCTACAAAGTTTCATGAAATTCTGTTGTGTGGTTTCAGAGGAGTTGCGATGACAAACTGTTGCAGTAGTATATTTTGGCCAAAATTCTAAGTTAAAGGGGCATAACTCCTAAAACAAAAATTGAATCGTAATTTCCTGCCGATATGCACATCTACATAGTATGTCCTTATTATCTACAAAGTGTCATGAAATTTTGTTGTGTGGTTTCAGAGAAGTTGCGATGACAAACTGTTGCAGTAGTATATTTTGGCCAAAATTCTAGGTAAAAGGGGCATAACTTCTAGAAAAAAATTGAATCTTAATTTCTTGTCGATATGCACATCTACATAGTATGTCCTTATTATCTACAAAGTTTCATGAAAATCTGTTGTGTGGTTTCAGAGGAGTTGCGATGACAAACTGTTGGAGTAGTATATTTTGGCCAAAATTCTAAGTTAAAGGGGCATAACTCCTACAAAAAAAAAATCGTAATTTCCTGTTGATATGCACATCTACATAGTATGTCCTTATTTGGGGTATAATAAACTGCTGACACAGAGAAATGTCTTGCTGTCAGCAGAAAATTCTGAAAAAGACAATTGGAGGGACAGCAGCATTGACAATTAATACAAAGTCGCTAGACCATGACATAGGGGCAGGGCATCCAAATAATTAAACTGATTTGTACTGATAGTAATGCAATTTTATAGAAAATATCATTGATCTATCAAAAGGGATCATTAATTTTACTGGACTGAAAGTGTTGATCATTTAAGAGTTGATCGAAACATTTTAATCAATTAGCTATATATTAACATTACCTTTGTCTCATGGAGCAAAAGGCCCAGACATTCTTTTTTGAAGCAAGAATTGCCTAGTCCAATGATCAGCTGTCCAACATGTTGGCTAAATCCTCTTATCTTTGATGGATCCATAGTTTGAAGTGTCTCCTTATCAATAGCCTCTGGTTTTTGTCTAGTAACATGAATCTTTTGATCAACTAATGAATCATTGGTTGAAACTTTAACCTAAGAACAAGGTAAACCATATAGGACCCACTAATTCATAATTAATAACTACTGTACATTCAGAAATTATTGCAAGGTTTCTTTATACAAATAATTTGACTGGTTTAATATCGCAATAATAACTAGAGGCTCTTAAGAGCCGGTGTTGCTCACCTTGGTCTATGTGTTGCAGTGCATATTAAACAAAGGACACTCTACATTATTTAAGACAAGAATAGAATTCATGACAAAACTCTCTGTTTTTGTGTCAGTGACTTGTTTGTAGAACTTACTTTACTAAACATTCTTGCTTACAGTTATCTCTATCTATAATGAGCTTGGCCCAGTAGTTTCAGAGCAGAAAATTTTTGTAGAAGATTAACTCCTGAAGTGGTCAATTGACAATTTTGATCATGGTGACTTATTTGTAGAGCTTACTTTGCTGTTTAAAGTTTATCTATTTCTATTATAATATTCAAGGTTATAACCAATAAACTGCTTCGCTGAGCGCAGCTGCATACGCCCCCAGAGGTCCAACCATGAACAGTTGGGGCAAAAATGGACACAATATTCAAGCTTGATACAGGTCTGAATTTGGATTGTAATTAAATATTTGACATATTATAGGTTTCTGAATAAATGTAGCCAAAGAACTTGGAATTGGTTATATGAATAAAACCCCAAAACTCGGAAACGGTAATTCTGAAATTTATAAAAAATGAAAGGGAGCTCACGTCAATAGATATAAACAATTCACCAAAGTTTCATGCATATTGGTTAAAGCTTTTTTGAGTTAATGTCCGACATGTTGACGAAGGACGGACAGACGGTCAACGGTATACCATAATACGACCCGTAAACGGGCATATAAAAACTGCAAAATTTCCTTAAAATTAACAATTCAGGGGCAGCAACCCAACAACAGGTTGTCTGATGCATTTGAAAATTTCAGGGCAGAAAGATTTTTACCTGATGAACAATTTTACTCCTTCTCAGATTTGCTCTAAATGCTTTAGTTTCAGATATATATTAAAGCCAAAAACTGCATTTTACCACCAGGTTCTATTTTTAGCCATGGCAGCCATCTTGGTCAATGGGCGTGGTCATCGGATACCTTTTTTAAAGAAGATACCCTAAGCATAATTTAGGCCAAGTTTGGTTTAATTTGGCACAGTAGTTTCAGAGGAGATTTTTGTAAAAGACTACAATAAAATGCTCCGCTGGGCGCAGCTTGATACGACCACAGAGGTCGAACCCTGAACAGTTGGGGCAAGTATGGACACAACATTCAAGCTTGATACAGCACTGAATTTGGATTGTGATTAAATATTTGACATAGCATAGTTTCTGACACAGAATGAATGTGCTCTTAAGAACTTAAATTTTTTTAATTTACCTATTCAAACTATATCATTATTATTTGCTTTTATATATAAATCAGAAATAACCAATTTAAAATGGAAAATTTTAAAGAAAAAAAAAGGAAAAAAAAATCCCCCCCCCATATTTTGTGAACCCCCTTATGATTCATCACCCCCAAACTCAATCCCAGCCTTCCCTTTGTGGTATGGTACCTTGCAGTACAATTTCATAGAGATCCATACACCTGAACACAAGTCATTGTCTGGAAACTAGAAAAATGCTTGGTTTTTTGCCCCTTTTTGGCCCCATATTCCTAAACATTTAAAGCAATTACCCCCAAACTCAAACCCAGCTTTCCCTTTGTGATATGGAACCTTGTAGTACAATTTCATAAAGATCCATACACTTACACACAAGTTATTGTCCTGACTCTAGAAAAATGCTTGTTTTTTTACCCTTTTTGGCCCCTAATTTCTAAAATTTTGAAGCAATTACCCCCAAAATCAATCCCAGCCTTCCCTTTGTGGTATGGTACCTTGCAGTATTATTTCAGAGAGATCTATACACTTGAACACAAGTTATTGTCTGGAAACTAGGAAAATGCTTATTTTTGGCCCCCTTTTCACCCCTTATTCTTAAACGTTGTGGGCAATTACCCCCAAACTCAATTCCAGCTTTCCCTTTGTGATATGAAACCTTGTAGTACAATTTCAGAAAGATCCATAGACTTACACACAAGTTATTGTCATGAAACTAGAAAAATGCTTGTTTTTTGCCCCTTTTTTGGCCCCTAATTCCTAAAATTTAGAGGCAATTACCCCCAAAATCAATCCAAACATTCCCTTTGTGATATGGAACCTTGCAGTACAATTTCAGAAAGATACATACACTTGCACAAGTTATTGTCTGGAAGTTACAAAAATGCTTATTTTTGGTCCGTAATTCCTTAACTGTTGGTACCATAATCCCCAAAATCAATCCCAACCTTCCTTTTGTGGTATCGAACCTTATGGTAAAATTTCATAGAGATCCATTCACTTAAACAAAAGTTAGAGTGCGAAAACCAATGGGTCTTCGGACGACGACGAAGTCATACCAATATATATATATATATACGACCACAAATTTTTTTTGCAGTCGTATAAAAATTTACGAAAAATTGTGAAAAAATGACTTTAAAGGGCAATAACTCTTTTTGGGGTGAATTGACAATTTTTGTCATGTTTGACTTATTTGTAGAGCTTACTTTGCTGAACAATTTTGCTGTTTACAGTTTATCTCTATCTATTATAATATTCAACATAATAACCAAAAACTGCAAAATTTCCTTAAAATTACAAATTCAGAGGCAGCAACCCAACAACGGATTGTCTGATGCATCTGAAAATTTCAGGGCAGATAGATCTTGGCCTGATGAACATATTTACCCCCATGTCAGATTTGCTATAAATGCTTTAGTTTCAGAGATATAAGCCAAAAACTGCATTTTACACCCATGTTCTATTTTTAGCCATGGTGGCCATCTTGGTTGATGGGCGGGGTCATCGGATAGTTTTTTTATAACTAGATACCCTAAGGATGATTTAGGCAAAGTTTGCTTTAATTTGGACCAGTAGTTTCAGAGGAAATGATTTTTGTAAAAGTTAAGGGACGACGACGACGATGGACGCCAAGTGATGAGAAAAGCTCACTTGGCCCTTTGGGCCAGTTGAGCTAAAAATTGCATTCTGATATCTGATACATAGTTCTGTATGCAGATTTCTTAAGTCTAGTCTTGTAAGTGCTCTCCTGTGTACTATTCTTGCCAAATATTTAAAGAATTTATATCGAAGGTTTATATCAGATGGCTTAAAATTTCTCCACTGATTTTTTTCAAAAAACTAAAATCCATGAACATGTATTGTAGCTTTTGCTCATACCACATGTACCATGAAAATATAAGTACTTTCACAGTTTTTGAGTTATATGTTTTACAATTGGAAATGAAAATTAATTGTTGACACACAAGCCTGAAATTTTTTTACTTTATTTATATATGAAGAAGTACCTCTGCAACTGTCATTATCTGTATTTCATTGGATGAAATTCTGAAAGTTAAGTCTGGAACTGCCACAACACGAACATCCTTGATCATGGTTTCCTGGACCAATCCTATACTACAAAAAGAACCATTTTCAAAATTAACCTTTCATCATTTTCATATACAGGGTACCAGGATTTGATAATTTAAGTCGAGTCAATCGATTGCGATCTTGTTTTAATCAGTTATTTAAGGTGGTTACAATATTTCATGGATTTTAAATATGTCAAGGGCTAAATATTTTTGTGAGGTTTTTTGTTCATGCTTTTCTTGTCACTGATTTTGATCTTCCTTAATGTTTATAGGACAAGGTACAATTTGGGGTAAAATTTTCCTTAACATAAACTGTAATCCAATGAAATATTTGGCTTCTATTCTTGTATGAAATATTTGCCTTTCATTGGTTACACAACCATAAATAGAGGCTCTAAAGAGCCTGTGTCCCTCACCATGGTCTATGTGCATATTAAACAAAGGACACAGATGGATTCATGACAAAATTGTGTTTTGGTGATGGTGATGTGTTTGTAGATCTTACTTTACTGAACATTCTTCATGACAATAGCCCAGATACCATTTATGTAGGAAGCAGGCCATGCGATACCCTCCTATATTATTAAGATATTTAACGTTTGGCATCACTGGGGTATATTTGTGCAAAAAAAGTTCACTTATAATTAATAAACGATAAATTTAACTGTACAAAACTAATCAATTACAATTTTTATGTTCATTCTAAGTATGCATGACATATTTGCCACTGGACATTAAGCAACCAAGAGTTAAATTATGCGTTGCAAATTAACAAACCGCGGACACTCAAAGTGGACACGCTTTGCAAATAATAATAATTGAACAAGTTTGGATCATTTGGGATTTTGAGGACACGTTTGGGCATTGTTGGGGAGATTGACACTTTTGGAAGTGTTACATATATCATGTCCGTCTGAATTTCAAAATAATAAAGAAATAACATTTTCATTCCACTAATTAAGCTTGCTCATGTTGTTTCATTTCTTGTTGTAGCAAGATGTTGGTAAGGAATCTTACTGCTATTCTCCATTTAAAAAAAACAATATCTTACTGGTTTTACATGCAGTCAGGGGTACTACTTGTACAAGTGTATTTTATTTACTTGTAGAAGTAAAAAAATATATACACATATAAGTAAATAAATAATGTTTGAATAATCTCCCCTTAATTTTCTAAAAAATTTACTTGTATAAGTAAATTTTTCTTACAATCCCACAGAAATCCTCAAGTTTTGAGATTTAAAATCATGCCTTTAATGATTTTTCCCAGGTTTGCTCAAATTTTTTCATTAAAGTTCAATGTTTCATCTAATTAATTCATCAAAGAAACTGATTGAGCAAAGATCTTATATATTTGCACAAGGCAATCAAAAATTGCTCCTTTGGGGCTTGTAAATGAGCAGTGTTATGAAGATAACAGACAAATGGGATTTTTATTGTCCATGAAATTACACTTAAATGAATAGTAAAGACATCTGTAAAGGGTACACAATTTAAAATTCTATTAAAGCAAAGAAATCTGAAGAATTCAAGAAAAGAAGAAAGGATGATTTTTTTACTTATATACAAGTAAAAAATTCTGAATGATTAAGGGACATAACTAAGCCAATTTTTTTTTTACCTATACAAGTAAATAAAATTCACTTGTATAAGTATCCTACAAATTTACTTATATGTGTATATTTTTTTTTACTTCTTCAAGTAAATAAAATACACTTGTACAAGTAGTACCCCTGACTGACATGTATGTACATGTATTGTAACACAATAGTCCAGCAATGTGAAAAAAAACCCTGAAAAGTCAGTCCTCATTCTGCAGTATGTTAAGGTTAAGCACAAAGTGGTTAAAGAAACAGTCTTGTCAATAGTCATGATAGTAATGGTCAAAATTTATTTTCACCATATTTTTTAAAGAATTTACCTTCCCTTTAGGTTACACATTCTGCAAAACTTCTCCAGCATTGTTGTGAACCTCATTTCTCCCACTGTTCTAGAAGTCAACAACAAATCACGAAGTATTTCTTTTAGGTCATTTTGAAAGTCATGTCTTCCAGCTACAGTATGATGTATCAAAACTCTGAAAAAAAAATCCTAATTATTTATATAAGAACTGGACACTGATTAGAGGTGCATAGAATCTGCTGTCGATTTGGAAACTTGTTCTATAATCTATTATTAAGTCAGACTTGGTGTCTATTTGAGTCGTACCTGTACATATATGCAAAATCAAATAAATGGGGAATATGTCCATGGGACACAGATGATGCCCCCGCTAGCATATATATCATATAAAGTTATAAAGGGCAGGGTTTCCCAGAGTCAATTATTTTTTTCGCCAACTTACATAAATATATTTTCGTTTAAAATTTTCCTTCTTTCTAATCCCTTCCCCCCCCCCCTCCCATTTACTTTTTAAAAGATACTGTAAAAATAGCAATGTAGAAATCATAATTTTGACTTCTGGGACACAAGATTCATCTTCAAAAGTTTATCGGATATATATGTCCCTTCCAGTTGAAGGATAAAGACTAAAGGCAGAGACTTTTCTTACTTTTCAACAGGTTTGGAACAACCCTCCAAATGTGGGACTGTCCCTCAGACAAGGGATCATTTTGCTGTTGTAGAAAAGTAAAAAGAAAAATTTTGCTTTTTTTTAACTTAAAAGGGGAAAAATTCTTTATATTTGGAACAACTTTTCTTAAAGAGGGGTCCACTTATTTTTAAAAATAAAGAAGATACATGTATTATTATAAATTAAAGTCCAGGAATATTACAAAATTCTTGGACATGTTTCGACCATATAATACCAGATAGTTGTATAGTTCTTTGGGAAAAGTTTCTTCAAATGATATGAATATGTGCCCTTTTGTACTAAGAAGTGGTTTTTACAACATTTTTTTTTTTTTTATCACTTGAAATTGATCCCTGATTTAAGGGATAGTCATTACATTGAAGGGTTACTTATTTGAGGGGTTGTTCCCAACCTGTTGAATATATTTCTTCATAACGACAGTTTTCTTTTCCGGACCATCGTAAATGAAAAAGTTGAGACGTAAAAATATGCTTGAAACACGTGCGTCGCCAATACGAAAAATAAATAAGATGGATGAAATCAAATCATTACATATATATCTTTCGCCAAATTCTTTCGCAAGTGATGAATTTTAATCGCCACAATTTTTATTTTTTTGCAAAATGCGAAAATGGTGAACGCCAGCGGTAACCTTGAAAGGGACATAACTGAAGAACAGTAAAAGTGACGCTACTCAAATTTGTACTTGATCTGAGTTTTGTGGTTATATGTATTGTGTATAAGTTTTATAACATTTCGTGGAGGCAAACTGAAGGTAGAGAACGGAAACAAAAAATTCAGCAATTATTCCATTTGTAAAGGGGCATAACTCTAGAACAGTAAAAGTGACGCTACTCAAATTTGTACTTGATCTGAGTTTTGTGGTTATATGTATTGTGTATAAGTTTCATAACATTTGGTTGGGGCTAACTTTAGTTAGAGAATGGAAATGAAAACTAGTATTTTTTCCATTTGTAAAGGGGCATAACTCTAGAACAGTAAAAGTGACACCACCAAAATTCAAACTTGATCTGTATTTTGTGGTATTAAGCATTGTGTATTAGTTTCATAACATTTGGTTGAGGCTAACTTTAGTTAGAGAATGGAAATGAACACTAGTATTTTTTCCATTTGTAAAGGGGCATAACTCTAGAACAGTAAAAGTGACACTACCAAAACTCAAACTTGATCTGTGTTTTGTGGTAATAAGCATTGTGAATAAGTTTCATAACATTTGGTTGAGGCAACCTAAACTAGATTTGATTTGATTTTTGGTGTTTTAACGCCACTTTTAAGCACCGCTTTTGGGCCAATTTTTATTGGTGGAGGGAGCCGGAGTGCCAGGAGAAAACCACCGACCTGTGATAGGAAAACTGACAATCCTAGTCAATTTAGATTGGAGTCGAGTGCACCCGCACGAGCGGGGTTCGAACTCGCAACCTCAGTGTTGACTGGCTAGTGATTACAGTAGTAACTACTTACAGTACACACAGAGAGGATGTAATCTCATACTCTCTACACTGTGTAAAAACTTGGTGTCACACCAGGAAACTCCAGCAACACTCTACAAATTTTGGGAGGAAATTGGGAGAAACTTGGAGTAATTCCTCCCTAAAACTCCTTAATTGTTTATTACCTTGTTGTGGTTTCTCCCAACACCATGATTTTTATTGCTATGTTTACCTTTGAAGTGTGCCACTAGACTGACTAGTTGTTGACTACAATTAACATTTCTTATGTTTCCTCTTATTAAATGACAGTCACTAAAATGATGAAAAGTGTGAGATTTGTTAAATTTTATCAGAGATATATTATAGTTTGATTTTATTAAAGATTCCTGCACAACTTTATTTATTAAAAATATTCAGCATTTGTTCTGACAGTGTTGATTTTTCATGCCTAAGAAACATAATTAAAACAAACAAAATATCACATGTTAGTGGAGTATAATTAATAGAAAATAAAGACATATATTTTAATTGAATTTATTCAATTTTATTTTGATAAATTTAAATAATAAATGAAGATTATTTAACTATAATATGTATGAAATTAATCTACATTATTTTATTATATTCATTTTTTTGGTATCATTACTATTATTTTTAAACCATGTATTATATATTAATATCTATATGTTAAAACTGACTATAAATACAACTTATTGTTAATATCAAGTTACCATTCTTAATTATGAGATTATGAAAGAATGTAAATAAATTTCAAATCTAAAAATACTTTTTGTATATAATTTTTTTAAATCATTTCATTAACCTTTTTTATAGTAGCTTTCAGAAATAAAATTAAACTAAATAGGAAATGATTAAAATAGGAATAAGTGAGAGAATAGTTGACATGTAATAATGTGTCTCTGTCACGACCATGCAGTCATGCTTTGTTGATTTTTATTACTTTTACCTGCAATCAACAGGTCATAAAACCCTCCCAGATGGGAGTAATTACTTGGTGTTTTTTGGGAGGGGAAATCTGTGTTTCACAGTGTGACACTGTGTTACACCAGAATCAGTGTTGGGAGTATGAGATTACATCCTCTCTGTGTGTACTGTAGACCACTCGGCCACTGAGGCCCCTCCTAAACTAGAGAACGGGAATGAAAAATTCAGCAATTTTTCCATTTGTAAAGGGCCATAACTCTAGAACGGTTTAAGTGACGCCACTGAAATTTAAACTTGATCTGTGTTTTGTGGTAATAAGCCTTTTGTAGAAGTTTTATAACATTTGGTTGAGGCAAACTAAAGTTAGAGGACGGAAACCAACTTTGGGACGTAAGCCAAAATATTTATCAAATGGAATTTATTTTAATATGTTGCATTAGAATGGAGATATCTGAATTGTATTTCGTTGCTAGGTAAACTCAATTTGTGACAGTCAAATCTACTTTTCACGAAGGCCAAGCTTAAAATACAATACAGATATCTCTCAATTACAGATATTTGAATTTTAATGAGGGCCGGTAAATAATGAAAACTTATAAATGTAGATAAAATGCTCCGCTGGGTGCAGCTTGATACGACCACAGAGGTCGAACCCTGAACAGTTGGGGCAAGTATGGACACAACATTCAAGCTTGATACAGCACTGAATTTGGATTGTGATTAAATATTTGACACAGCATAGGTTTCTGACACAGAATGAATGTGGTCTAAGAACTTAAAAATATTTTTAATTTACCTATTCAAACCATATCATTAAGGTCTTTCCTCTCCGCGAGGAAAGACCTTATTGTTTTTCTAATGTTTTTTTTTCTTTTTTTTTTCCTTCCAGCATTTGTTTGGCACGCCCTCCTACCGCTTCTATTGGAATTATCAATACCAAATTTGAACCATCGATAGACCTCATCATGAACTTTTACTAGATGAACTTTTGTAGGATTTCATCATCCCCTTTAGAAGTTATCTCCCTTTTATTGATTTTTTTCAACATGGCCCCCCCTAAATGTTTTAAAAGATATCATGACCTTATTTGGACAATAGTTAGATCTTATCATGATGTATTACCATATGAGGCTGCTAAGGATTTCATCATTCCCTATGAGAGTTATGTCCCCTTGAAGCAATTTCTTTCTTTTGCATTTTTCTTCAAAATCATTCCAGATAGAATCGATTTGAAAATGGCAGCATGTACAAATACAGAAGGGAATGTTTATCAACATAAACATTTAATTTGTTACTAAGCCTTATAAGGAGTTATTCCCCTTGAAAAATTGTGTTCAATTTTAGAAACGTTGTATTTCAAGAACCGGAAGTCATAGAGACTTGGGACCTTCACCAATAATCTTTATTTCATGTGACCTTTAATATGCAGTCAAGGTCAAAGGTCACAGAGTGCAAAATAAAATTACGCCGCAATTTCAAGCTTACATATTAGGAAAACGATAAGACTTTGCTGCATACATACAGCGTATAAAATGTCCCTCTCGACGAGCTCTATATTTTATATAATAAGCCCAAAAATGTCCGACCGTCTGTTCAAAAGTTACAACGGGATGATTCTTTAAAGTATATCATTTTGTGTATATATTTTTAAAGGTAACATATATCAACCTACTATAAACTGCAAAGATGATCAGTAGTTCAAGACCTTCAATTTGAGGTCAATGTCAGGTCATGATGAAATTTCACCTTGACCTTCACATTATACTATGACCTTGACCTTGTGATATTTGAAAGGTCAAGTGGTCCTGAGTTGAATGGTGATAGTCCCATGTCTCTACGACTTCCGGTTCTTAAGTTTGGTATTGCATCATATATTTGATGATTAATTATGACCTTGGTGAACTTTAAAATTGTCCCAATTCTTTTTCTATAATGTTGTCCTTCAACTGTAGATCATTTATCATTTAACAGATTTGAGATATCTATTGTCGTTTTAGAGATAATGCAGTTTGAAATTTTGGGAGCGGGGGCATGTATTTCTGAATCAAGAAGAGCTTACCACTTAAAATGTTTTAGAAATTGAAGAGGTTAACATAGTTATATGTTTGCCCAAATACCAAAAACATTCCATGGAAAAAAAACACCAAAAAATCAATTTGAAATTTTCAAGTTTTGCATTGACTTTGTAAGTTTCATAACTTCTATTTATATAGTTGATATTGCATCATTATTTGCACTTTGTCAAATGGGGTCATCTGATATATCAAATTGAAGGACTTAATAAACTCTACTTACAAATGAAAATTTTAAACCCCCTTTTCATCCAAGGGGGACGGGTTGGGTGATTTAGTGCAAACATTTTAATTTCTCAGATGGTATGGTTGTCGCACATCAAATGAAAGAACATAAAGCGTACATTTCAAATTTCAAATTGACGTCTCCCAAAAATGGGCTCGATGGGGTCATTTAGTGCAAAAAATAAATTTTCTTTTAAGATATGGTTGTTGTATATCAAATGAAAGGTCATGATGTGTACATTTGAAATATCAAATTCCCGACCTCCAAAAATTAATTGGATAGGGTTATTAAGTGCAAAAATCAAACTTTCTAGAACATGGCGTTGTTCCATATCAAATGAAGGCTCATCTACTCTATGTTACATATATCATAATTCCAATCTCAAAAATGTAGGCGGATGAGGTCATTGAGTGTTAAAAGCGAAAAATTTCAGAAGGTATGCTTGTCGTATATCAAACGAAATGTCGTACAAAGTACATAACGAAAACATCATTTTTACAAGAAAGACCTTTCAATTGTTTTACAAACAATTGAGATACTAGTTATTATTTGCTTTTATATATAAATCAGAAATAACCAATTTAAAATGGAAAATTTTAAAGAAAAAAAATGGAAAAAAAGGAAAAAAAAATCCCTCCCCCAAATTTTTTGAACCCCCTTATGATTCATCACCCCCAAACTCATTCCCAGCCTTCCCTTTGTGGTATGGTACATTGCAGTACAATTTCAGAGAGATCCATATATACACTTGAACACAAGTTATTGTCTGGAAACTAGAAAAATGCTTGTTTTTAGGCCCCTTTTTGGCCCAAAATTCCTAAACGTTCAGGGCAATTACCCCCAAACTCAAACCAAGCTTTCCCTTTGTGATATGGAACCTTTTCATAAAGATCCATACACTTACGCACAAGTTATTGTCCTAAAACTAGAAAAATGCTTGTTTATTGCCACTTTTTGGCCCCTAATTCCTAAAATTTTGAGGCAATTACCCCCAAAATCAATCCCAGCCTTCCCTTTGTGGTATGGTACAGTACATTGCAGTACAATTTCAGAGAGATCCATACACTTGAACACTCCTATGTTCTATTTTAGCCATAGGAGCTATATGTTTCTTGACATACAAGGAAATAAAATATAACATTAATACTAGATACTCTGAAACTCATTTAGCCTTAGTTTGGCTGAAATTGATACAGCCGTTTCAATGGAGAAAAGATTTTTTTAAAGTACATGTAAGTCAACATGATGAACAAATTGTGAAAAAAGTCTTTAAAGGGCAATAACTCCTAAAGGGGTCAATTGACAATTTTGGTCAAATTGACTTATTTGTAGATCTTACTTTGCTTAACATTTTTGCTATTAACAGTTTATCTGTATCTGTAATAATATTCAAGATAATAACCCAAAAACTGCAAAATCTCTTTAAAATCATCAATTCAGGGGCATTATACCTGCAAAACCAGTTACCCGATTCGGCTGAAAATTTCAGGACAGGTAGACCTTGACCTAATACATACTTTAACTTCTTGTCTTATTTGCTCTAAATGCTAGAGTTTTTGAGATACATTTGTACATGTATAAGCCAAAAACTGCATTTTAACCTGTGTTCTATTTTTAGCCATGACGGCCATGTTTTTTGACGAAATAGAAAATAAAACCCAAACTTTATTTTATACACCATACTGATCATTCAGTTGAAGTTTGGTTGAATTTGGTTGAGTAGTTTTAGAGGAGAAGATTTTTTAAAGTTAGCAAATATGATGAACAAATTGTCAAAAATTGTCATTAAAGGACAATAACCCCTTAAGGGGTCAATTGACAATTTTGGTCATATTAACTTATTTGTAGATCTTACTTTGCTGATCATTTTTGCTGTTTACAGTTTATCTTTATCTATAATAATATTCAAGATAATGACCAAAAACTGCAAAATTTCTTTAAAATTACCAATTAAGTGGCAGCAACCCAACAATGGGTTGTTTGATTCATCTGAAAATTTCAGGGCTGATAGATCTTGACCTAATGAACATGTTTACCCCCCTCAGATTTGCCCTTAATGCTTTCATTTTTGAGATATAAGCCAAAAACTGCATTTGACCCCTATGTTCTATTTTTAGCAATGGCGACCATGTTTGTTGATAGATCAAAACTTCGGATACCCTAAGGAACATTCAGTTAAAGTTTGGAAGTATTTGGCCTAGTAGTTTCAGAGGAGAAGATTCTTGAAATAGTTTACAACGAGGACAGACGACGGACGCCAAGTGATGGCATAAGCTCACATGGCTATGCCAGGTGAGCTAAAAATGTACGTAACATTGAGTTTTCAGTGAATAGATTCAAATCAAATTTGATGCAATTTTTATATAATAAAGAAGAAATATACACGATCAAAGCCTTAGATGGGCGGAGTTACCAGACTGCATCGTATCTTCATTTTTATTCCCTATAAATATTTTTTTATATTGGGGCGGATCGACTAAGGGCCCGATTGACATGAAAGCTACAAGAAGTACCTGACTGACACTGCAGTAGTGAATGGAATGAAAAGATGCTATTTTTAATTTTACCTGGAACTACTACCCACAGTTTTCATCAACTCTTCATCTGAATCAGCATCAACTTTGGGAAGAAAGTTTTCAACAAGATATTTTCTAACTTTAACATGATTTTCCTGTTCAAGTTCTTTGACACTTGTGTCAAATGTCAAGTTAGCATTCAAATAATCCATCATCTCGATTAAATCTGCATCGAGGGGTGGCAAATCTGCATTTATATTTGAAAACATGTCGAAAAATTCATCAATGCTCTTCGTGGATGAAGGGTCGATCCAGTTCCAATTAATCTGAAGTTTTTCTAGTTCGTTCATCGTCCAATCACTTGTTTCACGCGGAATGTAACTACTCAGTGCAGTTAATTTCTTCTGCTTATCGCTTGATGCGGAATAATTATCGCCATCTGATCTATTTGTCCACAGTGGATCATCTTCTGAATTTGAGCGGTGCCGTTTGCGTTTAGGTTTCGAGGATGACGCCATGTTGTGCCGAGGGATAATTGTTCTCAACTCGGACTACCAGATATCTCGGCCCAAAACAAACTCGGCCTATTACAAAGTCGGTTTCACAAACTTGGTCTATAACAGACTCAAACTATCACAAACTCGGATTGCTAAAAAGATATAAGTATGATAAACGAAATAAGTATTATTTTATTTGAAATTAACTATCAGTACTTTATTTTAAATGAAAAAAATATTATACTATATAAAAACAAACTAGCTCATTGAAGAAAATTATTAAAAGATAATAACGGTTTCAATGCATCACTTTTTTACTAGTACTTTCACTGCTTCCGCAGATCTTCAGGTAATGTGACTTGTATATAAATAAAACAATTGATTGACGTTAACAATAGTATGACGTTAACAAATACAAGGGAGACTACTAATGTCATAATGTCATTTTAAGATTTTAAAATGTTATGTTAATATTAGAATATCATTTATCATTTAATCCCGGGTTGAGAATGTTTATGAATAATTCTTCCTTCTTCCTCCGGAGAAAATCATTTTGACGATTGACCATATACAATGGAAATATTTTAAATCGTCCATTAGAACAACGATGGAAATGGTCGTTTGCCCTGATGAGTGTTAAATCTTCATGGTTGGTTTGCTGTCTATGTAAAGTCATTCTAGTCCGCAGTTCATTTTTTGTCTCTCCAACATAGAATTCCTCACAATTTGAACATATGAGAGAATAGATGACGTTTGAACTTTTACAAGACATATTTTGCTTAACAGTAAAATGCTTTCCATTTTTGAAATAAATTGAACTTTCTTCTATTAAATTTGGACAAGTCATACATCGTTTATCGGTACATTTTTTTACAATTGGCACAGTTTCATTGAAGTCAAATTTCGAAGATGTTAAATATCGTTTCAGACTTTTTGACCGTCTTTTGCTGTTGATAATCTTCTTATTCTGTAAAACTTTGTCCATTCTTTCACTTTTGTGTAAATTTGTTTCAATTTGTCGCATGAAACTAAATATGTCATAATCTCGCGGATTATAAGTTGTGACAATCGGAATAATTTTGTTTAAATTGTTGGATGATTCCTCGGTAGTTTCGGATCGCCGTGATTCTGTAGCAATTGGTCCTTTTGTCAGTGCCTTTTGAATTCCGTAATTTATTACTTGTTCTGGGTAGTGTTGCTTCTTTAAATACGCTTTTAATTCTTCCAGTCTTTTATTGCGTAATATGTCTGTACTTGTAATAGTGATTATTCTTGACGCTAGATTAAAAGGTATATTTAATTTTACATGTTTTGGATGATTTATTGATATTTGTTTGGTTCTCCTACTGGACAAAATCTTATACATGTATTTCCACTTCAGACTCAGCACATCAAGTCTAAAGAATATGTTTTCAAGATGTTGAAGCACTTATTCAGGACGTTACCTTTATTTGTTGTTTTATTACCTAAAGTTGTCAAATTTAAGAACGTTAATAAGGATTCACTTTCGTCTTTAATCAGCCCTAAAGACATCTACAGATATTTTGAAAGGTTTAATGTTGGTTGTTATAAAGTTGATTAGACGTTGTACAGACATCTGAGGATATTTGAAGAGGTTTATTTTTGGTTGTTAAGACGTTGTTTAGACGTTGTACAGGCATTAGGGGATGTTTAAAGAGGTTTAATGTGGTTGTTAGGACGTTGATTAGACGTTGAACAGACATCTGAGGATATTCAACAAGGTTTAATGTGGTTGTTATGACGTTGATCGGACGTTGTACAGACGTTGAACATCTTTATTTAGGTCCATCCTGTTAGTTGGTCGGATGTTGTACCAACGTTGTACAGACGTTGAACGGACGTATGTTTTTGACGTTGGATAGACGTCAACTTTCGACGTCTATTTTTTTTTTATATACAACCAAAATCTAACGCAGTCGCGACGTTAGGGTCTGACGTCAAACTGATGTTAATACAACGTCAAATGTCTGCTGGGAAACTTCTGTGGTACAATATAGATTATTAAGAGCAATTTATATATCCCTCAGCTGGATAACATGCAAAACTGGTTCAAAATTGCATGTACAGTGAGATTTTGGAATTCTTATATGAGTATATATACTAATTGCCTAGATTGTAAATTAAAGGCTACCATAAGAAAACCAATAAAACTTGAAAAATCATTGGATTATTTGACCAAGAGCTATTTTTTTACAATAAACAAGTCATAATATGCATGTTTTATTGATTTAAATCCCAAATAATGCAAAAATAAGAACTTGGGGTGACAAGTCTTAACTGCATGCATGTTGTATGACCATAAAAGGCTAAAATACCTTATTGTGTCAATTTAAGAGCTAAAATTTGGCATAAACAAAATTGTTCATCCACAAAAGTTAATTAAACATGATTACTGACATCAAATATGACCAATTTTCATTGGAATAGGTAAAACTTCTAAAAATTGAATTTCTGATGATTCTCTGTAATAGGAAGTACACCACTAATTCATGGCCCCATTGCTTGCTATGTTAAATTCCTCAAGTTCAAGCAGACACAGCTCTTTTGTTTTAAGTTCAAATAAAGTGACAATCATTGCATGTCAAAGCAACACTTTATGGTGTCTTAATGTACTGAAAAAATAGATTTTACCTTTTTGTAGCTGTAATTCATAACAATGTGAAAATCGGTAATATTATCCACAACGTTTATTTTTCGCTATCATATATGCAACAATTTAATATCCTATCGGGACCTAGCGCTATTTATAGAATCGTAAACAGACATCAAAATTTTACATGCATCATCCTGAAGTTGAGAACAGTAAAATTTTGTAGGTATCATAATCCAATGTTGTCAATAAGGTGTCTAATTTTGAAGAAAATCAACAAAATTTTGAGTTTTCCCCCGAAAAGATACCCCATGTTCACATATTTTTCAAGGATCCATCGCTCCACGCAATCTACAACATATCATCTTTACAACAATGTCCAGTTTAGGTAAATGTGTTACGAATTGATGAGGCGCCAGTGCGTCAAAGGCGGCAAGGTCCAGCATTAAAAGAACCAAAAAGTGCCGTAACGTTAGATTTATTCACTGTTCACATCATCATGCAGTTAGTTAAACTTTCAATTTCTGCTAAAAAAAAAATACACTGACGAACGTAATGGTTGCGTTATTCACGATCCATTGTTGTCACTTAATCAGATTATAAATTCGAATACATATTTACTTCCATGCACAAATACGACAAAGATTCGCTCGAAAACTAACTTCATGAAATATTTTCATATAAGGGTTAATTCCCTTTGTTTATAAAAAATAGTTTGGGTTACTTTGCAGGATATTCTGTACACTTGAATTCACATAACTTAATAAAAACTGTAATGCAATAGTAAGAGTTAAGTATAAATAATTTATTTACTCAACCAGTGGCGTAGCTAGGTCAATTTTACGTGTACGCCCGAACCTCGGTGAGGGGCCTGAATGCACAAGCGGGTCCAGGCCAAATAACCTGCTGGTAGTGGATTAGCGTGGGAGAAGAATCCAGAAGTTTAAAAGTTATCGAGAATCAAATATTTTCATTAGTTATTTTTTCTTGGACTGGAATATCAATTTTTGCACAATTTCATGACAAAATATGGAGGTTTATAAACTTATCATGTAAATTAACCAGGTACCAGGTTTGAAATTGTGTACTTGCGCCAGACGCATGTTTCGTCTTACAAAAGTCACATCAATGTTGCTCGAAACAAGCGTGACAAACCTTGATTTTTTTAATATTTTTTTTTTTTCATGGCAAAGGTCGCTATTTTCGCTGCTTATTGTGCTCCCCAAAATAATATACCATTATATAACATTTAATGTCTGTAGAATTAATTTAACTCTTATGTTCTGTCTGGAATCTTGCATGAAAATTTCCCTGCCCCATCTGAAATAAAAATGTATCATGTTAAAGTGTACATGGGTCTCTTAATATCAAAGATTTGAAAGAAGTTTCAGATAATTTGGAATATATTTCTATCTTTCATATTTTGGCTGTCACGTTCCATGGCAATGACAGATATTTTGTAATTCCAAAGTCAGGTGCACAACTACACATGGTGGTTAACATTATGTTATAGTTTCATCAAAACTGGTTCATTTAAATAATTCCAAGAACTAAGCCCTCGAAAGAAGGTGTGGAATAAAAAAAATAAGAAAAAAAGAATCGTAAAAAACAACATGTCACCCTATGTCAGCTGATTTACTGATATTGTATCCCTTATATCCAATTATCACAGATAGATAGAAATATTTATATTGTTTTGTGGTTGGTTTCAATCAGATCTTAATCAAAATTGATAAATGATTTCATTTGCATAGTGCAGTGGCAAATTAAAAGGGACACCTAACTTTACGAATAAGCATATTTCTCGCCGAAGAGATAAGAATGACCAAAAGAATGACAAAACATAAAAAAAAATATGACAACCCACCCCCAAACTCCCCGTTTTCTCCCAATCCAGACCATCATATATCACTCTGACAGATAGTTTTGTTTAATATGTTTTACTGGTTTTGTCTTCAAATTTTAATTTTTATTTGTGTACATAGTGTTGTTAATACATGTGATATATGAACAATATATACCATATCCTCTCAGTCGAAGTCGTATCTATTTCAATGAAAGAAAGTATTTGAAAGCTTGCCACTCCGTGCATATGTTATTAAACAGTGGGCAGATGATCTGAATTAAATTGCGCAAAGATCAGTCCGCTTGTCGGTATAAAACTGAAAAAAAACATAAAATACGGAAAAACTCATCATATATAATTTCGTCACTGTGCTCTGGATACTTGTTTGACCATTAACAGTTTTTGTCCAGCTACCGTAAAATTATACGAATGTTTGACAAAGTTAGTGATATCTTAAAAAATTTGACCACATTAATTAAATTAAATGTAGAGTGTATATTTATAAATTATATTGGGACCGCCGATGAAATTTAGGATCGAAATGTCTCGCTTTCGCGACAAAAATTTCAAACCACATATCTTAGCTTATAATGAATTTCTAAACAAACAAAAAAGAAGGAAAGTGAGTACTATAAAATTAACGGCAGATTTAGACTTTGACAGAAAATAAACAAATATTTAATACTAATTTACGTCACTGTTATTTGCAATTACAAGCCATTGAAGAAAGACTTAGAAGTTTGATGTACTGTTAATCAATTCTTTTATTTTTATTGAGATGAAAACAATTTTTTTTACCAAATTCAAGTGTACGCCTGGGCGTTTTGACGTAAACGTAGCTACGCGCATGTCAACCAATTAATACTTTCCTTTAAAGAAAAAATATATTATTATAATTGAATTCAAACAAAATATGCAACTTACAAGCGACGTAAAATTTTTCTTTTTTAGAATGGTCCGCGTTTTGTAAAAAAATGTTGAAAAAATAAACTATTCCCCCCCTTTCCAAAAGTAAAAAAAAAAAATAAAAAAATAAAAAAATAAAAAATAAAAATAAAACAAGACGAAAAAGAAAAGTCAAAATGATTAAACGAAAAATTAAAATGAAAATAAGCAAAACAAGCAAAAAAGAATTAACAACTTCATGTTTTATTTTAAAATAATATGGATACCGGCAAAACAAAATAAAAATAAGGAGATGTGGTATGATTGCCAAAGAAAAAAAATATCCATCAAAGTTCAAATGAAGTGGATGTAGCAATTAAAGACAACCGTACGGCCTTTAACAATGAGAAAAAAAACATACCATATGGTCGGCTATAAAAGCTTGTTATTGATTGTCCTCAGTTATTACCATTCAGTATTGATTAAATTTGAAAGAAACAAGTATAATATTTATAATAAGCATTTGATTCAACATTGAATTTGTGTCACGGAACACATACTACACGAAACACGTCTTCTTTAAAATATTAGACCCCGTTTACAATTGTACGAAATTGAACTGATCTTTATTTGAATCGATCTTAAAAAGACCAGTTCGCGTTTACATTTGCACAAGCAAGATCGATCGAGATCGATCTTATTTAATCTAGTGCGTTTACACTGCATCATAAACAGAACCGGTCTGATCTGATTACTTTACATTTCGTAAACAAATAATCGTAAAAATAGAATTGAATAATAACGAGTGCATTTCGCGCGGACTATCACACACTGCAAAATTATGGAGAAAATAGTTGGATCATTGGAATTACGTATGCAGTTATCAATTATCTTTTTGGTTCACAAGTCATAAGTTATTAAACAAAGAAATGCGAGAAGACTATCACTTAAAAACAAACTGTCAATGCCTTTGAAGATAAGGATTTGCAGCAAAGAACTAGAATTTATCGGTTCAGAAGAATGATCCAAAAACGGCGGAATCATTTCCCATTCATCGTTTTTAAACACGTGTGTTTTTGCCACCGAACATGCACAGATTTATTTTCATATCCAAATAGAACATTCACTTGAAGAAAGCTCGATCACGATCGATTGCGATCGATCTTAGCGTTTACACTTGAAGAAAGATCGATTCAAATCAGATCGATCTTTTTAAAACCACCTCTGGAGGTGGACTTTTTAAGTCCGATTAAAGATCGATCTTTCCCGTTTACATTAGACTAAGAATCGGTCTTAAAAAAGATCGATCTCAAGAAAGATTGATCTCTTTTACAAAAGTAAACGGGGTATTAGAAAGTTACATAAATGCTTCCAAAAATACTAAACCGCTCACTAAATTCATTTCGAAATTGCAAAATTGCTGCACTTATTTGAACCAAGCGTATGTCAAAGTGTTACATGTATATGTTTAAAATCTAATAACATATCCCAAGTCAAAGTTAAAGGCAGTTTCTTGGCAGTTTTTTAGCCTTCCCAGTTCAGAAATTTAGCAGTTTCTGATGCTTGATAGTTGTTAACCTTTCAAAATTAACCAGTTACTTCATATACAAAAAATTAGCAGTTTTTCTAAACCTTCACAGTTATTCTGGCAGTTCAAAGCAGTTCCTTAGCTGTTTTAGGCAGTTCGTTAGCAGTTTTTTTGACGAAATATTTAAATTAGGTACAAAAAACTGCTTTCAGTTCATGAATATTCATATTTAACTGCTTCAGGTTAATTAATATTCATATAAAATTGGGAAATAACTACTAAGGAAATGTTAATATGGTCATGATCTTATGCATTATTCATACTAGTAGCTGTTAAAAAGTAACATAGTTATCTAAAACACAAATATATTTTCTGAACAAATTTATTGTTGTTATCCATGCAACTGCAACATGTACGTAATCTTTCAAGTCATCTAAAATAAGGGAAATGGAAATCGAGATTCATGCAATCTTATATACAATATGATATACTTCAAATTCATTATTTGTTATATTACCTGATTAGTAAGAAAACTCTTAAATATTAATATGATTAAGTATATTTGTAAGCTGAATCAATTTTATTCTTATATTATCTTAAATACATGACACGTAAACCAGCTGGACAGTCACAACGAGGAGCAAAAATAAGAATTAAGCTATAGATATATACGATATATATCATACTTGTCATTATGGTTTTGTTATGTTGAATAAAACATTGAAAGTACAATTTCAAAACATCATATTATAGTAGAATCCAATTTTTTCCACTTACCAGAATTAAGATGTAATCCAAAATTCACACAATTAATATGATTATAATCTTCAAAAATTGCCATTGAGACAATTAGGCCCATCTTCAGTATTCAGTGTGAAAAGAACTATTTCCAAGTATATATTATATCCCATGTAAAATTTTCATTTTGTTCATGTAAGAAGACACATCTTTTCTTGTTGTCTTCCTGTATATTCCAAATTATTTTTTTTTTATCAAATTGCAATATATGGGGATGTTTAAGGAGTTGTTTGATTCTGTGGAAGTATTCCCTTAAAGATTACTAGCAATTAATTGCCTAAATCTTTAAAATGAGATATATATATATATATATATATATACATAATATTAAGAAAAAAATATCCATTTGTTTAAATAAGATATTTTTATTAAAAGTGGTAGTAATTGCTGAACAATATATTAAGATAGGTGTTTTCCCTCATGTGTCTTCAATTTCTTTGTAGATAGTACTTCCTGTGTCCACCACAGAGAGGTCAATTGTAAACAGATGGCACATTTCTTCAAGACCAGTTTTATCTAAATCACATTAATTCTGTTTGATGCAACTGCCAAGAAATAGTTTAGAAATCAAACTGCTATATAAAAATAACTGCCAAGCTTAGCTGGGAGACAATTAGAACCTTCATCAAAGTGCTAAGAAATATTTAAACTGCTTAAATTAACAGTTATCTTTCACTTGTATAGGCAGTTATTTTAAACTGCCTAAATCAAAACTGCTTTAAACTGCTCCAAAACTGCTAAAAATTCAAGATACTGCTATATAACTGCCAATGAACTGCTTAAATAGGCAGTTCACTTTGACTTGGGTATTTATCAAGTTGAATTAAGATTTTTTACCACGATACAGTTTATATTTACATGTAACAGCGTTCATTCATAAAAACATCATTTTTAAAACTATATATCCCTGAAAATTTTAAAGTTCCTTTCAAATTATATATACTAGAACACACCCGCGAAATCGCGGGCATTTATAGCGTGGTTGAAAGTATGTAAAGTGTTGTAGGAAGAATTTTGTAAAAGATTTACTGACTTGTGAATTTCAGGAAAAGTATCAGAAGTAATAGGTACTTGAGGACAGGAAAAAGGTTTTTTTTAACCCTCCTTCTTTATTTCCTATTCCTATTTTTTTGTTTTCTATTAATTTCATTATGAACATACATGTACATGTAGTATATTATGAACATTCAAGTCAGGGGCCTGTAATTCAGTGGTTGTCGTTTGTTTATGTATTATATATTTGTTTTTCGTTCATTTTTTCATAAATAAATAAGGCTGTTATATAATTAGTACTTTATTTTAATTGTTTAACATTGTCATTTCGGGGCCTTTTATATCAGACTATGCAGTATCGGCTTTGTACATTGTTGAAGGCTGTAAGGTGACTTTTAAATGTTAATTTCGTGGTCATTTTGGTCTCTTGCGGAGTGCCGTCTCATTGACATTCATACCTCATCTTCTTTTTTTGTAAACAACTTAATGACTGGAGAATTTCAAAAAAGGTATCAAAAGTCATAGGTAATTTGGGACAGCATAATTGTTTTTCTAGCCAAGCTCCTCCTTTTTCCACAAAAGAAATCCTTTTTTTGTTAGTTCTCTATTAACTTTAATGACACATGGATAATTTTAGCGCTTATTTGTATATTATGAACATTCATAAAAGGGGGGATCGCCCCGGGAGGGGTCCTGATCCCGATATCCGGGTCTTAAGAACATGAAATCCCGAGGTTCCGAATTTAATATAAATTAAATATCTCGACATCCTGTAATTCGAAAAAAGAAATCTCAGATCCCGAAATGGTCAATCCTGAAATTTCGATCTTAAAAATTTCCTGCCCTTCATTCCGCGATCGTCTATTTTTGAAGACCATAAATAAATGAATAATTTGATTTGCTAACTTATTGAGCATATATGAAATGTTTGCCACTGGACATTAAGCAAATTTTAATTATAAACCACATATCGTGTCATGTATAAAGATCAATCTACAGATGAATAAGAGTTTCTTAGCTTGTTTGACTCCTTCGTGTGAAATAGTTGTCGTTTTCATCCACCACCACACGGATTTATTCAAATACATGCATTGTAATATTTCGATTAAATATTTAAAAAAAATAACATCTTATTATTCAACAAGTTTTTTTACTTGGCAGTTACAAATCCGAAGTATTCTAGAGTCTAAATCAATACATATTGAAGATTTTACAAAAAAATTTACACATATCTATCTATTAATTCAAAAGGTTATTCAGTGCTATATATTGTTGTAGGGGACAGTTTTAAAACAGTATGTATAAACAAAATATAAAATGATATTCAAAATTTTGATTTGAAAGACATCCTTAAAATAACTAAAATGATTTGTATCGTATCTGAAATACAAGAAGGAGCGTTACTTTAGAGTTTAGTGTGGCGTCCATTTCGATGAACTAGTATACATTATTATTGAGGGGCCAGCTGAAGCCCGCCTCCGGGTGCGAGATTTTCTAACTGTGTTAAAGACCCATTGGTAGTCTCCGGCTTTTTTCTGCTCTCTGGTCGGGATGTTGTCTCTTTGGCCATCCCGTTTCCATTCTCAATTTTATTGGTTTTGGTAAAGTATGTTATTCTTCTTCATTGTTGTGGTACAAATGTACATGTGCACACTTGTAACAATCTACCCAAGTTGCAGCTATGACCCATAATTAGATGATATGTTTTTAAAGAAATGTCATAATGTTGTGGTTAGACCTTCAAAGTATACACAAGAAGATACCATACTCTAAATATTGATAATAATGAAGACTCTTTGGAAATTGTTCGGATGTCTAATATATTCAGGGAAATTTAGCTCTATATTTTTCAGAAGAAGATACCAACATTATAATATCTGAACATGGCCACATGAAATTAGATTAATTCATAACATATAATGAAATTGTTCATATTTGAAGTCCATATTTTGAATTGAATGTATGAAAGAGTGCCTGTACATATATATGTTACGTATATACAGGCATGTGTTATTCTCATTTTCTGTACATACAAGACATGTTCAGTAGCCTGTCTTCATCCTTGAACCCCAAAGGTGACTGGTGGTATAGACATATGGTTTTCCTCCGACCACAGGTAAAACCCTATGCAAAGTGGAGCATCCGTTTGTTGTGCGGGATGTGTGAATACGCAACCACGTCCGGTTAGAAAAGGGACGATTTGAGGCCTCGTGAAGAGAAAGTACCACGCTCCCTGCACTTTAAGAATTTTTGCAACAACTCTTTTATGGGTCGGTGGGTAGCCTGATGCAAGGGAGAAAATTCATGTTCTATCCATTATACCCACATTTTCAGCTGGCGACTGTTGAAATTCCCCTCCTTTCCCCCGGTCGATCCCTATTACAGAACCAAGCTATTACATCTATTTATATTTTGTTCTCATCCTGAACGTGTTTGAAATATTTGCCACTGGACATGAAACAAACTGTCAATAAAATTGTTATCTTGGCTCATGAATGAAAGGAGATGTATAGAGTAACAAGACAGCAACGTAACCACAAAAATAATTAGAAATAAAAATTAAAAACACAAATCCAGGCACGTATCATATTTATTATGCACATAATTTGTTTCTCATATTTACTGCAAATTATAACTCAAAAGCATAAAAGAAAAAGACATGCAGCTTTGCGTCAAGTTATGATTTTGTATGCTTAATTTATTATTAGTCTGCAATCTGGAAATCTTTAAGGTTGATGTAGAGGGTTTCACATGGAAAGGTGGATTAAAACTAATTTTCTTTGATTTTATCATAATAAAAAATGGTAAAAATAGTGGGGGGGGGGGGGGGGGCAGTTCTAACCCTGGACCTTAGACAAACTGACTTGTGCATCCAACAATGGTAGCCTTATTAAACACTAGTTTTTGCATCCTTTCCGCTCATTTTGTGTATGATGTGTGCTGCGGTAGTTATATTTATTTACTAAGTTTTTAAGTGTGTTTTTATTGTAAATTGGAATGTTGGCAGACAAATGGTATGAATGTCATGAATATCAGGCAGATGCTTGGGGTCAAAGGTCAAACATAAAAATGAAAATTCTTGTCCTAGAATATTTCTACCACATATATATTTCAAAAAATAAATGCTTTTTGTGTATATTTTTCATTAAAAAGTCCCTAATATAAGAAAGAACTGGTTTCCAAAACCTTGGATGTACCAAAATAGGTACTTCTGATCTGACAAACAGGCAAAATGTACCCTCTTTTTTTAAATTTCATGCAATTTGTTTTATTATTAAAAATTGTAAGTCAAAAAGTGTTTTACAATGATCACCAGTCATTCAGCTTTCATTTGATATCAAAATTGCCTAAATATTCTACATATTTTGAAAGTTACACCCATGCGTAGGAACTATTTTGTGTTAAATATGTACTACTTTCTGGTATGTGCTTTGCGGCAGGGCCCGAATTAGTGGTGTTACACCTATAACAGAACCAAACTTGCTATATTGACTTCAGCATTTCTTAATTTCATTCTATGATCTATTCTAAGCAATAACCAGGTGCTCCGCAGGGCGCAGCTTTATACGACCGCAGAGGTCGAACCCTGAACAGTTGGGGCAAGTATGGACAAAACATTCAAGCGTGATACAGCTCTGAATTTGGATTGTGATCAAATTTTTGACATTACATGTTTTTTTTTTACACAAAACAAATGTCAAGATTTTACAAATCAATTAAAGATTTCTTCTTCAAACTTTTTAAATCTAAAATTAAATAGTTGATCATGACACAGCATAGGTTTCTGACACAGAAGGAATGTGGTCTAATGAACTTAAAAGTGTTTTTTTTGCCTTTGAGCAATTCACTATGCTGTTGAATATTAATCCTCTCAAAAAAATGTTTGAAGAAATTTTCTTTTTATTTATGAAATCTGAAATGAGAAAAATTTAACCCCCCCCCCCCTTTTTTTTCACATCCCCGTTTCCCTTTTTCCAAAACTGATATCAATTCAAATTTCTAATGGAGTTTGCAACAATAACTACTCTTTTAAATACATCATAAAATATTAAAATGTAAAATAAAGTGCTTGTTATCACTGAATGGTAAAGATTGGTTGGTAGTAAAAGTGAATATACATTGTTTATTGTATAAAACAATAAAAAAAACTTCATCAGCAACATTTTATATTGGCAAATTTCCAATGAAGTTATTTACATAAAGTTATTGGCAAATAAAAATAGAAAATGACATCATAGTCATGTCTGGCAAATTTCCAACATATATTGTCAACTACTATTCTATACAAAGAAAGATAACTCCAATTGAAAATTAATTGCTATTGCACAATATTGTGCAATTAGATATTTCTTGCTATTGTGCAATACTGTGCAATTGAAAATTTCTTGCTATTGCACAATACTTGATATGGAATCCTGATTTGGACCAACTTGAAAACTGGGCCCATAATCAAAAATCAAAATACATATTTAGATAAAGCATTTCAAATAAGCCCAAGAATTTAAGTTTTGTTAAAATCAAACTTAGTTTAATTTTGGACCCTTTGGACCTTTATGTAGACCAATTTGAAAACTGGACCAAAAATTAAGAATACATACTCAGTTAGATTTGGCATATCAAAGAACCCATTTATTCAATTTTTGATGAAATCAAACAAAGTTTAATTTTGGACCCCCATTTGAACCAACTTGAAAACTAGGCCAATAATTAAAAATCTAAGTGCATTTTTAAATTCAGCATATCAAAGAACCCCAAGGATTCAATTTTTGTTAAAATCAAACTAAGTTTAATTTTGGACCCTTTGGACCTTAATGTAGACCAATTTGAAAACGGGACCAAAAATTAAGAATCTACATACATAGTTAGATTCGGCATATCAAAGAACCCCAATTATTCAATTTTTGATGAAATCACACAAAGTTCAATTTTGGACCCTTTGGGCCCCTTATTCCTAAACTGTTGTGACCTCAACTCCAAAAATCAACCCCAACCTTCCTTTTTGTGGTCATAAACCTTGTGTTAAAATTTCATTGATTTCTATTTACTTATACTAAAGTTATTGTGCGAAAACCAAGAATAATGCTTATTTGGGCCCTGTTTTGGCCCCTAATTCCTAAAATGTTGGGACCAAAACTCCCAAAATCAATCCCAACCTTCCTTTTGTGGTCATAAACCTTGTGTTAAAATTTCATTGATTTCTATTCACTTTTACTAAAGTTAGAGTGCGAAAACTAAAAGTATTCGGACGACGACGACGACGACGCCAACGTGATAGCAATATACGACCAAAAAATTAAAATTTTTGCGGTCGTATATAAAACATATAAAGCTTTAGTCCAAACACTATTTTACTGATTTTAAGCTCAAATTGGACTGGTAGTAACATATGTGTTATGCAAAAACTAGAGGCTCTAAAGAGCCTGTGTCGCTCACCTTGGTCTATGTGAATACTTAACAAAGGACGCAGATGGATTCATGACAAAATTGTGTTTTGGTGATGGTGATGTGTTTGTACATCTTAATTTACTGAACATTATAGCTGCTTACAATCATCTCTATTAATAATTTACTTGGCCCAGTAGTTTCAAAGGAGAAGATTTTTGTAAAAGATTACTAAGATTTACGAAAAAATGGTTAAAACATGACTATAAAGGGCAATAACTCTTAAAGGGGTCAACTGACAATTTTAGTCACCCCGTTGACCTATTTGTAGATCTTACTTTGCCAACATGTATTGTTTATCTCTATCTAATAATAATATTCAAGATAATAACCAAAAACAGCAGAATTCCTTAAAATTAACAGTTCAGGGGCAGCTCCCAACAACAGGTTGTCCGATTCATCTGAAAATTTCAGGGCAGACAGATTTTGACCTGATAAATAATTTTACTTCATGAACTATTTGCTTTAAATGCTTTGGTTTTTGAGTTATAAGCCAAAAACTGAATTTTACCCCTATATTCTATTTTTAACCGTGGCGGCCCTCTTGGTTTTATTGACCGGGTCACCAGACACATTTTTAAACTAGATACCCCAATGATGATTGTGGCCAAGTTTGGTTTAATTTGGCCCCGTAGTATCAGAGAAGAAGATTTTTGTAAAAGATTACTAAGATTTACGAAAAATGGTTAAAAATTGACTATAGAGGGCAATGACTCCTAAAGGGGTCAACTGACCATTTCGGTCATGTTGACTTATTTGTAAATCTGACTTTGCTGAACATTATTGCTGTTTACAGTTTATCTCTATCTATAAAAATATACAAGATAATAACCAAAAACAGCAAAATTTCCCTAAAATTATCAATTCAGGGACAGCAACCCAACAACGGGTTGTCCAATTCATCTGAAAATTTCAGAACAGATAGATCTTGATCTGATGAACAATATTACCCCCCATGTCAGATTTGCTCTAAATGCTTTGGTTTTTGAGTTATAAGCCAAAAACTGCATTTTACCCCCATAGTCTATTTTTAGCCGTGGCGGACATCTTGATTGGTTGACCGGGTCACCGGACACATTTTTTAAACTAGATACCCCAATGATGATTGTAGCCAAGTTTGATTAACTTTGGCCCAGTAGTTTCAGAGGAGAAGATTTTTGTAAAAGATTACTAAGGTTTAAGAAAAATGGTGAAAAATTGACTATAAAGGGCAATAACTTCTAAAGGGGTCAACTGACCATTTAGGTCATGTTGACTTATTTGTAAATCTTACTTTGCTAAACATTATTGCTGTTTACAGTTTATCTCTATCTATAATAATATTCAAGATAACCAAAAACAGCAAAATTTCTTTAAAATTACCAATTCAGGGGCAGCAACCCAACAACAGGTTGTCAAATTCATCTGAAAATTTCAGGACAGATAGATCTTGATCTGATGAACAATATTACCCCATGTCAGATTTGCTCTAAATGCTTTCGTTTTTGAGTTATAAGCCAAAAACTGCATTTTACCCCCATAGTCTATTTTTAGCCGTGGCGGCCATCTTGGTTGGTTGACCGGGTCACCGGACACATTTTTTAAACTAGATACACCAAGGATGATTGTGGCCAAGTTTGGTTAAATTTGGCCCAGTAGTTTCAGAGGAGAAGATTTTTGTAAAAGTTAACGCCGGACGACGACGGACGACAGACGACGGACGCCAAGTGATGGGAAAAGCTCACTTGGCCCTTCCGGCCAGGTGAGCTAAAAACTCCATAATAATAATAATAATAATAATAAATTCTTTATTTAAAGAGGGTAACTCAATTAGAAAAGTTCTAATTTTCATTGAGGCCCTCAAACAAAATACATGCATATGTAGTTAACATTGATACATTAAATTACAATATATATTACTAGTATATACAACAATTCAATCACTAAAATATACAAAGGGTAATAAATGACAATATTTGATATAGTTTTGTTAGAGAAAAACAAATTATTTGACTTGCATATAATTTTCAAGAAAATGATTATAACTATGTTTCTTGAATAATTCCACATTAGGACATTTTTTTATTTCGAGTGGTAAATTATTCCATACTTTGGTTGCAGAGTAATGAAAAGATTTTTTTATAAAAATTTGTATTTGGCCTTGGAACAAAAAGATCATTATTAGAGACAGATCGTAGGTTGTGGCGTTGCACATCATCAATATTTAGAATTGCTAAGTAATCAGGTGTTAGCCCATTTACAATTTTATACATTAAAATTGATTGTTGGTATTTTATTCTTTTGGTAAAAGATAGCCATTTTAAAGAAGAAAACATGAAATTAGATGGAATAGAAATATCGCATTCCAGTATAATTCTTGCTACTCTTTTTTGAAGTTTTATGATTCTATCTGAATCTTTTTGTAATAAATTTCCCCAAACTGAACTACAATAGTCTATATATGGTAGAATATATGCATTATAAAATAGTTGCCTTGTGTATATTGGCAAATATACTTTAATTTTATATAAAAGTGATACTTTAGAAGAGATTATTTTACATACACGATCAACATGATCTTCCCAGCTTAAATTTTCATCAATGTCAATTCCAAGTAATTTGAAAGAATGGACATTCTCAATACATGTTTCGTTGACGGTAATGCATAATTCTGATAGTTGTTTAAGTTTTGGTTTTGAACCCAATTTCATACACTTAGTTTTTTGTGCATTGATTTTCATACTGTTATTGTTACACCAAGATTGTATAGCATTTAAATCATTTTGCAATATGCTGTTTATTTTTTCAATGTTTTTATCATGAAAATGCAATGTTGAATCATCAGCATATAAATCCATATTGGATTGTTTAACATGAAGTGGTAAATCATTTATATATATTAAAAATAACAGCGGACCTAAAATAGAACCTTGAGGCACTCCATACTTTACAAACGATTTATCAGATTTAATGTTAGCGTATTGGACTTCTTGTTGTCTGTCAGACAAATATGATTTTATCCAATCTATTATATGTTTTCCGATATGATAAAATTTTAACTTTTCTAAAAGTATGGCATGGTTAATAAGGTCAAAAGCCTTACTGAAATCTAAAAACACTGTACCAACTATTTCTCCATTATCTAAATATTTTAACCATTCGTCAATTAGTTTAGTTAGCGCTGTTTGGCAGGAATGACCTTGTCTGAAACCTGACTGGGCGATATGTAACAATTTATTATTGTTTAGGAATTCATATAACTGTGTACATACACGTCTTTCGAAAATTTTAGATATGGTATTCAAAATAGAAATTGGACGATAGTTTGAGGGAATATCTCTTGGTCCTCCTTTATGTATAGCAGTTACTCTTGCAAGTTTTAATTTTTGCGGAAAACGATTTGAAGTTATACTTTTGTTTATTAAAAAAGTTAATGATGGGGATATTATTTCTGCACTTAGCTTTAAAAATTTGGGACCAATTCCATCTAAACCTGCGGATTTATTAATATTAAGATGTTTTAATTGAGAACACACCTCTCCAACGGAAATGAGTTTTAAATGAAAATTTTCAGTTTTCTTTAATTTTTCACTAGTAAAATTTTGTAGCATAGAAAAATCCATATCTGAAGTATTATTTCCAATAAGTTTTTCAGCTACGGATGAAAAATGAACATTAAGAGTATTTACAATATCTTGGTTGTTATAAACCGTTTGATTTTCATACTGCATTTTAGATGGGAAAATATTATCTTCTTTTGGATTTAACTCTTTAATATGATTCCAAAGTTCTTTACTATTTTTGGAACTAGTTATGGCGTTTTGGTAATATTCCTTTTTTGCATTAAATATTAACGACGTTGTTTTATTACGCCACTTTTTAAAGTTTACCCAATCTTTTTTTGAATGATACATATTCCTATATTGAATGGAATTTTTAATTTCTTCATTAAACCATTTGGCTTGTTTAAATGTTTTTACTCTTTTAGTTTTCATTGGTGCATGTTTGTTAATAACTTGATTAAAAAGTTCATACCATTTGTCGACAGCAATGTCAATATCATCTTCCATTTCAACAATATCAAAAGGGGTTTGATGTAAGTCTGTACAAAAGGCATCTTCATTAAATTTTTTGAAACATATAGGGATATTACCAATGGCCAGTATGATTTTTTTTTCTCAATATCGTGGTTCTATTTGTTAAAAAGTAAAATCACAAAAATACTGAACTTAGAGGAAGATCAATTGGGAAAGTCCATAATCACATGGCAAAATCAAATAACAAAACGCATCAAAAACAAATGGACAAAAACTGTCATATTCCTGACTTGGTACAGGCATTTTCAAATGTAGAAAATGGTGGATTAAACCTAGTTCTATAGCGCTAACCCTCTCACTTTAATGACAGTTTATACTACGAAAACAATTTATACTACGAAAACAATGTGCTTACCAATAGTCATATTTTTGTCAGAGGATGTTCATTTAATAAAAATATATTAGTCCAAACCTAAGACACAATTGAGAATATTGTCCCCCCCCTTTTTTCTGCAAATTAGAAAAGGGACATTTTTGGTATAAACCAAACTTCTGTGGTACAATATAGATTATTAAGAGCAATTTATATATCCCTCAGCTGGATAACTTGCAAAACTGGTTCAAAATTGCATGATTGTACAGTGAGATTTTGGAATTCTTATATGAGTATATACTAATTGCCTAGATTGTAAATTAAAGGCTACCATGAGAAAACCAATAAAACTTGAGAAATCATTGGATTATTCGACCAAGAGCTATTTTTTTTTACAATAAACAAGTCATAATATACATGTTTTATTGATTTTAATCCCAAATAATGCAAAAATAAGAACTTGGGGTGACAATTCTTAACTGCATGCATGTTGTATGACCATAAAAGGCTAAAATACCTTATTGTGTCAATTTAAGAGCTGAAATTTGGCATAAACAGAATTGTTCATCCACAAAAGTTGATTAAACATGATTACTGACATCAAATATGACCAATTTTCATTGGATTAGGTAAAACTTCTAAAAATTGAATTTCTGGTGATTCTCTGTAATAGGAAGTACACCACTAATTCATGGCCCCATTGCTTGCTATGTTAAATTCCTCAATTTCAAGCAGACACAGCTCTTTTGTTTTTAGTTCAAATAAAGTGACAATCATTGCATGTCAAAGCAACACTTTATGGTGTCTTAATGTACTGAAAAAATCAGCATACCTTTAATGGCATATAAGAAAGAACTGGTTCCCAAAACCTCGGATGTACCAAAATAGGTACTTCAGATCTGACAAACAGGCAAAATGTACCCTCTTTTTTAAATTGATGAATCTATTTACAAATTAAGGTAACCGAGGTAATTGTGTTGAAAATATATCATTGGATATTCACATCCACTTTAACATCAACACCGTGCATCATTGTACAATGGAGATAGGTACCAACCAAGCGGGCGTGATCGATTTTGATCTTACACGGTAACGAAAAATCTTTGTTTTGATTACTAAAAGCATGTGCAAATAATTGTAAAAGAAGTTGGCCCTTGTCTCATCCGATATAATTCTATATTCATTGCAACTCTTTTTCTGATAGGTCAATGTGTGTGTGTAATAGGTATAGCTTTATCAATAACTGGCATTGAAATCTTTCATACATATTTTGATATTTTATCCCTAAAGATAAGATAAGATAATTTTATTAACCAATCATGGTGCCCAAAATTTGAGCTATACAATCAAATGAATTACAAAATAAAGCACAGAAAATGATTAGAATGATTAAAGTACAATTAAACAAAAAAAACCACATGAATACACATTTACACTAATTAACCTGATATAAACCAAGTTATTGACAAAACATAGTTGTTATGGGTGCCACTGTGACCTGGAGAAATTACATAAATCTTTAGGATAGTTCTAGGTCTATGGGAGACAACTCCTGATCAATTTTAATTATATATATATATATATATATATATATATATATATATATATATATATATATATATATATATATATATATATATATATCTAATATATATTTTTTTCTTCTATTTTTTTTTTAAACAACAATATTTTCTATAATTTTCTTTCGTTCTTCAAAAAGGGAGTGCAATAAATTAGATAAGTTTGAAGTAACAAACAAATCTTCAGATGAAAGAATCCAAACAAATTTCATTTCATCAGATAATCTTGAAAAATTTTTGAATTTAGAATTTAAATTAGATAGATGTTGAGATCTAGTATCTTTTAGAACAGGACATTTTAAAAGAAAATGTAGTTCGTCTTCAACTGCGTTCTTACATAGCTTGCACTTTCTGTCTTCAGCTTTAATTCCAATATACCTCCCTCTTTCTATTTCAAGATCATGACAGCTAGTTCTAAATCTTGTGATTATTTGCCTGTCTTTTTTTGAATTCATTTTTAAATATGGTTCAAACATAAAAATATTTTTAAATTTTCTGTAAGTTCTTAATTTATTGCCAGATTGTAAATTAGTACACTTCCCAGAATTGCTTTCTAAACTCGCTAACCAGCTTTCTTTAAATTTAATAGTTAAAGATGTTTTTACTTTTTTTAGAATATGGTTTTGTTTAAAGTTTGACTGGTTAACAAATAGATATTCTAAGTCTAGAAATTTAAATATATGTTTAATGCTTCCTATCCAAGATTCCTGGTTATGTTTGTCCATAGAATGAGATAGATTTATGGCTTCCCTTAGAATAATATTTGAAGGTTCAATATCTTTCATAAGATGGATCCAATATTTTACCATATTCATTATTACATAATACAGTGTAGGGAGTGAACCTAGTTCTCCTCTACATGCCATATTTGATGTTTTTATATTAACTCCAAGTGAAAATTTACAAAGCTTAGTATGAATTTTCTCTAGTACAAGATAATCAGTTTCTTTTGATATAAAGTTATCCAAATGTATTTGTTTCTTATGTGGTATATAACCCCAAATTTCAGATCCATACAACAAGATTGGTCGGATTGTATGGTTATAGATGTGTAATAAAGTACTAGGTTTTGGGCTTTCCACTGAAAAGGTCTTCCTTAATTTGAAATATGCTTTCATTCCTTTGTTATAAAGTTCTTTCTTTGCTATTTGGAAACTCCCAGACGATGAAAAATTTATACCTAAGTATGTGTAGTTCTGTACACATTCTAAAGTCTGGTTTCCTAATGATATTTTAATATTTTTAAGTCTTCCTGATTTGTTAAATACAAGAACCTTGGTCTTTTTTATGTTAACTGTCATTTTATAATCAACTGTAAATTTATTTAATTTGTTAACACAATTTTGAAGTCCTTGCTCTGATGATGATAAAAGAACTACATCATCAGCATACATTAAAATATTTAAAGGATGTGTATTTAATGGGATTGGGTCACATGTTTGGTCAAAATAGGTTGGCAAATCATTTAAATATATATTAAAGAGACAGGGACTGAGATTATCCCCTTGTCTTACTCCTATATTTGATTTAAAAAGGTTTGTCCTGTGTTGGTCTATTTTCACACAAGTTTCTGTGTTTTCATACATACATTTTATAATGTCATAAAATTTTGTTCCAACACCTATACATTTAAGTTTGTAAAAAAGGTGGAGATGTGAAACTGAATCAAATGCACGCTTAAAATCTACAAAGCATGCATACAGAGGCTTCGAATTATTTTTCACAAATTTTTGAATGATGGTATTTAACACATACATATGGTCTGTTGTGCGACATCCTTTAGTAAAACCAATTTGCTCACTTCTAATTATATTTCTAGTTTTTAAAAATTTTGTCAACCTGTTATTTAGAATTGAATTAAATAACTTGCCTATGTTATCTGCAATAGTAATGCCCCTGTAGTTTGATGGATCATGTTTAGATCCAGACTTGTGAAGGGGGGTGATAAAGCCTTGGCCCCATAATTTTGGATAAATACTACTGGAAAATACTAAATTAAAGAGTTTTTGTATTAGAGGGATACAAACGGTTTGGCTATATTTTATCATTTCATTCGAGATCATGCTGAATCCACTCGATTTAGAATTCTTAAGACTTTTTATTGCTTTTTCTATTTCCTCAGGTGTTATTAAGTAGTCAAGTTCATTAAAAACATTTTCATTATGGAATGATTCAAGTTTCTTCTTAATCAAATCATCACTATATTGTTCATTCTTATTTAATTTTTGAAAGTATTCTTGCCATTCAGATGGGTCGATAGTATTCTCAGATTTGTTTTGACTATTATTTGAGATATTTTTAATTTTATCTAGTAGTTGCCAATAGGCTTTGGGATTTTGATCATATAAATTATCGAGTTTATTCATGATGTCTTGTTTGAATTTTCTTATTTTTGCTCTTCTTTGTTTTCGATATGATTTCAGGCATTTAAAAAAGGACCCTCGTATATAAGGATCTGTGTTGTGATTTTGCATTAATTTGTATTTTCGATATAAGTTTTGTTTTAAATGTATTATATCTTGATCTTGCCATTCTCTATTCTTTTTAATTTTCTTCTTCTTGCTTTTTTTGGGTTTTCTAATAATTTTCTTTAGTGATAAATCTGCGGCTTTTAGAAAAATCTTATTTAAATCTTCTGCGGCATTATTAATTGAATCTTGGTCATAAATTTTATCTTTATACTGTCTAATAAAATTTTTGATTTCATTTGAATTTATGGCATCTTGAAATGCTGAGACTGAGTTATCATCCCATATATATTTATCTGGCATTAAAGCTAGATTTAAGTTTCTTTCATAAATTTTTGTGTTGCATTTTAACATGCATGAGATCTGACAATGATCTGAGAAATCAGGTAAAAAATTATGAGTGTGAAAATATGTGAAATTTGGTAAGAGTTCCTCAGATGCTAAAAAATAATCAACAACACTACTTCCTAAAGGTTGGAAGCAAGTGTGTGCACCCATTAAATCACCCATTGTTCTGCCATTAAGGATACGCAATGATGAAGATATACATAGAGATAGGAGTTGTCTGCCCCTAGTGTTAATAGAACTGTCTTTACTTTTTCTTTGAATTAGACTAGAATCACATTTGTAATTGTCAAATAATGGAATATGTTTGTCTGAATCCATTTGGATATGATCAATTTCACAAGCAGTTCTTGCATTTAAATCTCCTGCTATCATGATTTTTCCTGATTGGGAATATTTTACTATATCATTTTCAATCATTTCAAGAATATTACAATCCAATTTTCTATAGTAGGAAGAATTTTCAGGTGGATTGTATACAAAACAAATGTATAAATCTTCCTGAAACCCGAAGAATGTTCTGTCTAACTTTAACCATATAAAATCATTTGTGGCATGTTCTAAAAATTTAACACCCGGTCTTATTGTATTAAGTATATATACTGACAAGCCACCATGTCTTTTCCCACTAGGTTTGGTTCTAGGTCTTATAAGATGAACCGGTCTTTGAAAATTTGGAAGTTCTAAACAATTATCCAGATCACAGTGGGTTTCTTGCAAGCAAAAAATGTCTTGCTGTAAAAGATTGTCAACAAAAATATCATCTTCAAATTTGTTAAATCCCTTACTAATATAACCATTGATATTCCATGTTGAAATTTTCAAGTTTTTTTTTGTATAAATCATGTGTGCTTACAATGATCAATAAAATAAGCATACACTAAAACCAGTAAATATAAGTCATAAAAATATGAGTTGCATGTAACTGTGTACTACAGAGATTTGTGATGTATAAATTAAAGTACATATATATATTTCTTTATATTCATAAAATTGTACATTTTCTTAGGAAATGTATACATATATCAGTTGTTGCGTGTGTGTACATACATGTATTTCTATAATTTATAGATTCGCACAATATTTATGTCTGAAGATATTGTATACAGACTCTCTCTGTAGAGGAGAAGAGTTAATAATAAAAATTAAAAATTGTTACTTATGATATACATTTATAATATAATTCTTTTCTTTTTTTTTTTTTTCTTTAAAATCTAGTTCTCATTCATGTATCTTTTAACATGTTTTACAAAATAAAAAAAGTCAGTGTCATGATGGTCTTTTTAACTAACTTTATCTGTCCTGATTTTAATATTATTAACTTTTGTAACATATCATTTGCACTAGTGTTTTGAGTCTTTAATCTCACATTAAAAAAATTAAATAATAATCCATATACAGATCATAAAAACAGTGACCATGGTACTTAAATTCTTAACTAGAGAAGTACATGTATATGTAGGAAACTATAAGTATATAAACATCTATAATAATGCAAAAATAATAAACAATTTAAAGTCTTGTTACATTTTTTACATACATGTATGTGCCTATTCAATCATATTATCTAAAGTATGGATAATTCCAGTCATAATTGTTTTGATCTGATATCCAACTACCTTGAGTGTTTCTATTTCTCTTAATATTAAGTGCTTTATATAATGCATATTTGAGGTTTGTGACAATCACTTTGGTTCCTTCAAAGTTGAGGTGAACCTTGTCAAAATTTAGAAATCTATAGTTTGCATTGCCTCTGTACCCCAAGGAAGAATTATCACAAAGGTGTATGTACTTTTTATGCATGAATATGTGCTGCAAGATTATATTGCATTCTTGTATTTTTTGGTTCAAGATATAAGAGTCTCCTCGACATATTCCCAATGAGACTACTATAGAGGCAGATGGCCATTTTACATGTATGCTATCAACTAGGGAAGCGAATTCTCCACAGGCGTTCTCCATGTTTTCTTTGTTTCTTACATCATTTGTGAAAAGGTGCAAGGCTATACAATCAAATACCTCAGTACAAGATTTAATATATGATTTGGTTTTTTCAATTGTGTAACATAACTGTTTTCTTACTGAGTAGCCTCTAATAAACTCATTTGTTCTAATTGGTCTTAGGTGAGAGTTTCCTAACAATAAAATCTTTTTTTGTGTGTTTTGTTTGTTGATGCTACCTCTTTTATTGGTTTGTTTATCTATACTCTGCCTTGTGTGATCAGGGTTTTTTGTTGTTTGACTACTTTGGCCTGAAATTCTGTTTTGTGTGTTGCCCTTTGGTGAATTACCTACAGAATTTTTGTTTTGTGTGTTGCCCTTTGGCGAATTTACTACTGGTGTAAATGTATCATTGTGCTCATTTTTTTCATTACTATTACATATTTTATCAGATACCTTTTCAACATCAATATTTGTACATAATTTTTCGTTTTCTAACAATTCAAATTTGTTTTGAACTTTGCATGCATACATGTAGTTTGGTTTAGTTGTATTTTCTGATAACGCGTGCATGGTACCATGTATATCTTCAAGCTTGCTCTGATGTTCTTCAGATGACGTTTTGATTTGATTGCCTAATTTTTGAACTTGTTGTACGACTCCGTCCATTTTCTTCCTATCTTTTGGTAAGTCTTGTGTTGCATTCTTAATTATAGGGATCATCATACAGCTTTTCTCTACTAGCTCGTAGAGTGATGGCTCTTGAAGTGAATTAAGTACTTTAATGTCTTTTTGAATTTGATCTAGCTTCAGAGAAGTTTGTTTTACTTTTTTACCCATTTCTAATAATGAAGCATCACTTTGTGCTCTTTCTTCATTTGAGTGACTTAACATTGTTATGATTGTTGCAAGTTTTTCTTTTAGAATTTGCTCTATGTTGTTTACTTTCTCTATGGTTGCTGTCAAGTCACTTTCACGATTTGGCAAGTCTCTATTTAATGTATTGATTGATGTTACTAATGATTCTTGAAATCTGCTAGCTACACTGTCTAGATATGAACCATCCGGTTGATTGTCTATGGATGTCTGACATGAAGCGTTGGTGGTCGATGCATTTTTGTTGTTTTCCAACTTTTGAATAAAATCTTCAGGTATAACAACGCATTTTCGGCACGTGTATTTTCTTTGTGTTGAGCTTAAGGTAAAAAGAATATAAGGTGGTAAGTTTGTACATGAGTAATGAGTCCATTTGTTACAAGAATTACAGGTTATCATGCTTGAGTTGTCTTGGGTATGGCATATACAGCATGTCTTGGCAAGCTGAAATACTCGTTTAAGCTCTGTTTGCTGTGACTGAAGGTCATCATGCTGTTTTAGTGGAGCTGTGTTATTGTTATTGTCAGTGTTGATTGAGATAATGGTGTTCTCGAGGTCATCCTGACATTCCAGTTCTGATATGTTGGAATCTGTGTCAGAATCGATAAGCTCAGATGTTGAATTACTCGTTATAACAGAGTTAATATTATGGTTTCTTGAATTTTCTGATTGATCATTTACGATTTCTGTTGACAATGATGTATCACAATTACAGCATGTATGTTGGTATTCTTTGACATTTTTCCTTTTCCCAAGGTCGTCATACACTGGTGTTGTTGTGCATTTAAAGGAGTAAGGTGACAGGAAGTCAAGGGCACTATTGATGTCAGGGAAGCCTTTATATATTTGTCCCTGGAATTTATCTACACTTCTACTACACAGGCTCCAGGAGGTGAAAATGCCCGTGGTATGGCCTTTGGCAACAGCGTAAAAGTTTTTTCTCACTCGACTAGATTTTTTTATTTCTGAATTCGCCATTTTCCATTTATATTACAGTAAACAGGACCACGAATCACGATACAAAGTTTATGGTGTCGATAATGGTGATGTGGCATGTGCTTTTCTGATGCACTTCGTACGTGTTATTTCTTACAAACCCTTTACATATATGTAGCTGAATGTTTGTATGTTGATTTAGTTCATGTTTAAACCTAATTTGGCTGGTTCTTTGTGTATTTTTGGCTTATTAAATGCTCATTTTTAAAAATATTTTGTTAGAGCTAAAAATGTGCTGGGGGCCGCCATTAGCCTCGGTTTCAGCAATCGGTCTCCTAAAGTGTTGTGTACGGTATGATTATGATTGGTACCCATTACTTTTGCCCTGTACAATGTATAAGGTTTCTTTCAGATAAAACATGTTAATGTCTCAACAAATGTGTTGAAAATGAAAATAAGTGTTGACATTCACAACTATTTGCACATAAAACAAGTTAATTGTTTTTATTAGAATATCAAAGTTGTGTAATGAATAGGAAAAAATCATTGTAAATATTTTTTTGGAGCAGGAATTTCAAATGTTGATAAAAGCACATTGAATATTGATAAATAAACAAAGATTTTCATTACTGTGTAAGGTCAAAATCCATCATGCCTGCTTGGTTAGTACATGTACCTATATATGGTGTACTAATGATACACGGTGATCATACATGTGTAAAAAAAAAATCATCATAATAAGTGCAAGATGCACTAAAATGTCTTGCTTGTTAAAACATTTAATAAGATGTAATAACATGAATTGTATTACTATATTTTTTAATGTCTTAATTCATTTAGAAAATAAATAAAAATAAAAATTGGATCACATATATCTAAAACAACAACAAGAGTATAAACACTGAAACATGTCCATACTTTTCCAATTACAGTGAAAGTATTTTTATTCATTTGGTACTAATATTCATCAAGACCCATCAAGCAAATTACTATCATTTCTTGTGATAACATATGTTACAGGAGTGCACCAATTATGTTTCCTTTGCAAGTTCTTTCATTTTAAAAAATAAACATCAAAGGTTTAAAAGTAGAACAATGAAATCTGTTACAAAGTTCTAATTTGTTTATTGAAAATATGAGTTTTAAATTAAGCATACACTTATCTAAAATGTTTCAATAAGTAGAATGATTATACCTTGATGCAATCTAAATGTTGTGTTGATATGTGCAGTTTTAAAATAAGGATAATTATTTATATAACCTGTGTTTTCTGCATTTGTACATCTAGTACTGTCATGTGATTAAACAAATTGAAATTTAAGCATAAAGAAGTCAGTTTGCTTCTTCTACAAATAGAATTAAAATCAAAATTGAGAAATTGGGAAAAAAGTAAAAAGCAACAGAAAAATGCCATTTCATGAATATTATTTCTATGAGCCTAATTGAAAAGAGACATAAAACAAAATCAATCTATCTCTTACATAAAATAAATATATATATATATATAACATGTTAACTTGATGAAAACTTACAATAACATTTCATCTAGCTTTTAAATTGTTTTACTGACATGACTGATGCTGATAAATGCCTAAAATGGACAAAATGTTTAAATTTGAATAACGATGCATTAACAAACTAGAAAACAAACTTGAACATATTGAAAACATATTCAATAAGCTTTTTTTTTTACATTCTACTGTAGAAGAGCTCAAAGGTATAAAAAAGATGTCTTTTGATGTGTTGTGTAATTAATAGCTCATACAATTTTCTTTTAAGGGCAGTAACTCATGCATATAAGGAGTTGTTCGATTTTTTTTAATTGGACAGTAGGTTGATCCTTACATTCTGAATTTAGCTCTGGAAAATTTAAAGTGACACCAATTAAGTTCAATCTTGGTCTGTATTATGCGGTAATAAGCATTGTGTATAACTTTCATAGCATTAAGTTGAGGCAAACTAAAGTTGGAAATTTAGCAATTTTTCCATTTGTAAAGGAGCTGTTATATTTTTTTCTTGAAAATCTTAATTTTCACTCTTGTGCTTATATCTTATTCTTTTTATTTATGTCATACCAATATGGTGCATATTCCATCAGTTCTATTTTGTTGGTTCTGGTAAATATTTCTCAGTTTGAATTTATAAGTTTACGTTTAAAGGATGATTTTGGGGCTTTAATTTCCTTTATTTCATGATCAAGGAACTTAGTTCTCATTGTAACTTCTTTTTCAATCCTACTCAAACGTTCATGAGTCAAACTAGATGCAAATCCACATGTCAAAGAAAATTTTTCAAGTTCTAATGGGGAAAGATTTGGTTGAACACTTAAGTGATTAATTAGCATCCATAGCTGAAGAACTGCACCCATGTTTAATGTTGCATCACATGGATTGTCTAAATTGTTCCATAAGGGTATTGGATCCCCATCATTTCTTAAGAGAATATCGTTTTCAGTATCATACATGTAAACATCAAAGCATTTATCACTTATTGCAATAGTTGGTATCATTGTAACTATCTGAGGAAAAGACTTGGGTTTTCTAAGCTGAAAGCCTTTCTGATAAAAAGAAAATGTAACTGTTTGTGACACAAACTGGCTAACATTTGTATGCCCCCTTAATAAGTTTGATTCTTTTTTTACTTCAATTAGTTGTTTTTCCTCATCAATATACATCTCCTTTTTCTTTTCTTTAGGCAACACTATACTACAGCTTCCACCAAGGGGAAATACCATTATATCTGGTTTACCATACCATAATAATTCTGAACCTGAAGAAAAAAATCAATTAACTTATTTAATAAAAAAATGTCTTTATTTCATGTTTTTCAATCAGCCAACCATAGCTTACTATAAACATCATGTGTTTCTGTTAAAAGAAGTTGAAGAGACTTGGGACCTTCACCAATAATCTTTAATTCGTGTGACCTTTAATATGCAGTCAAGGTCAAAGGTCACTGAGTGCAAAAAAAAAAGTTACGCTGCAATTTCAAGCTTACATATTAGGAAAACGATCAGACTTTGCTGCATGCCCTCAATAACCCCATCCAACCCATTTTTGGGAGACGTCAATTTAACATTTGGAAAAGGAAGTTGCACATACATCAAAACACACCCTCTGGTGTTGGTTAATAAACATGTCAAGTATTAAGTATAAAATCATAACGGTTATCTAGATATGGAGCGGACACAATCTTCACCACAGGACATGGGGTTGTCAACTGAAACCAAAGTTTTTGACCTTGACCTTTGACCTAGGAAATTGTACATACATCATGACACACCCTCTGGTGTTGGTTAAAATGGATGTCAAGTATAAACTTTGAAATCATAACGGTTCTCAAGATATAGAGCGGACATGATCTTCACCACAGGACAGAGTTGTCAACTGAAACCAAAGTTTTTTACCTTGACCTTTGACCTAGGAAGTTGTACATACATCATGACACACCCTCTGGTGGTGGTTAAAATGGGTGTCAAGTATACACTTTGAAATCATAACGGTTATCTAGATATGGAGCGGACACGATCTTCACCACAGGACATGGGGTTGTCAACTGAAACCAAAGTTTTTGACCTTGACCTTTGACCTAGGAAATTGTACATACATCATGACACACCCTCTGGTGTTGGTTAAAATGGATGTCAAGTATAAACTTTGAAATCATAACGGTTCTGAAGATATAGAGCGGACATGATCTTCACCACAGGACAGAGTTGTCAACTGAAACCAAAGTTTTTTTACCTTGACCTTTGACCTAGGAAGTTGTACATACATCATGACACACCCTCTGGTGGTGGTTAAAATGGGTGTCAAGTATAAACTTTGAAATCATAACGGTTATCTAGATATGGAGCCGACACGATCTTCACCACAGGACATGGGGTTGTCAACTGAAACCAAAGTTTTTGACCTTGACCTTTGACCTAGGAAGTTGTACATACATCATGACACACCTTCTGGTGTTGGTTAAAATGGATGTCAAGTATAAACTTTGAAATCATAACAGTTCTCAAGATATAGAGAGGACATGATCTTCACCACAGGACAGAGTTGTCAACTGAAACCAAAGTTTTTTTACCTTGACCTTTGACCTAGGAAGTTGTACATACATCATGACACGCCCTCTGGTGGTGGTTAATAAACATGTAAAGTATAAAGTATGAAATCATAATGGTTCTCTAAATATGGAGCGGACACAAAGTTAAAGTGTTACGGATGGACGGACAGACAGATGGACGGACAGACAGACTGATCACTATGGGCGACCTGCCTAAAGGCGTGGCCCCAATTAAAACACATGCAAGGGATTGAGTGTTTTAACGCCATGGAGAGTCAAAGAAGACATGACTTGTGCAACGCAAAAATAAAAGTATCAACAGGTACTAGGATAGTTACAGAGGCAGATTTAGGGGGGGGGGGGGGTTGGTTGCTTATATGGGGCTTATATGACCCCTCTTAAATCAGTCAGTGGACCACCACTTATGATAATTTCTGGATCCGCCACTGAGTTAGGAGTTAACCTTATAATAATCATGTCATATATGGACCATTATTTGGTATTCGGCCTTTGGTTTCTTTTTGTATCCTTTTTTATAAGTTCTAAAATTTTAACTTTTATTTTGTGGGTTGTGTTAATTTTTTGGTGTTAGAATAGTATGAATGAAACAATTGAGTTTTTCAAGAAAAAATTAATACATTTTGATTCACCGTTTACGTGACATGAAACCAAACAGGAAACCAATCTTTTATTTTCTTTATTTTGCACAATATAATTCAAAAGGCATAAATAAACACCATTACTAGTGTTACTTGCTTCATGTTAATATTTAAAATCTATTTTCAATGTTATATTAAAGTTTTTTTTAAACCTGACAGGAAACCATAAGAAACCGAAAGCATTTTTTTAGTTTTATTTTATTGCAAAATCTGCTTAAAACATGTAAAATAATCTGAACAGTATACTTTTTCTTAAAATCCATCTTAAATGCAACAGTATTATAAAACTCCTAAATATGTGCTTGTTTTGAAAACAATTAGTACAATTTATTCAGAATTTTCCATATTTTCTTCATTGATACAGGATACCATAATCGTTGTATCTTGATGTTTAAGCCGAAAAAATGTATTTATATTTGGTTATAATTACATTAGGTGTATGTTTCATTATAATACTTTATTTTGATTGGCTAACGGCACATCACTTGTTATTCCGTAAGCAATTGCATCACTCAATAAAACTTTTCATTCATGATAGCACGTGGTCCCACAATAAAGTGCACAGGTGAATAATATACAAAATTTATAAAATTCGTGTTTTCATGATCATAGCTAAAAAATGTAATTATAAGTATTGAATGCTTCTTTTTGTAACTTTATAGTGTTGTAAAAGCGTTGACCGTGCGCACATTTTTTGTATGAAGCGTTTCCGCGCTTCATACAAAATGTACTTCGGTCAACGCTTTAACACCCCAATAAATTTACAAAAAGAAGCATTCAATTCTTAATTGATATTCCAGTTATATACAATTTATTCCAAATCATTGGCAATGTGACATTCTTTAAATCCAGTAAAGAAAAAAACTTTTAACTTGGAATTAAAATCTTTAAAATAGGCACAATGTGATACTTGTGACCTGTACACCATCTACATGGTTTCCACATTTTAACCTACTTTAGTGGGCTAAAATCAATAAAGTACTTCCTTTCAAGACATGCATGGTAAAAGTTTACTTCTCCTTTGACAAGTTTATTGCGTTTCTGATAAGTGTTTGCAGAACATGAATAAAAAATATTAATTAAAAACTGTGACAAAGATGCCAACTTTGTACATTCCAAGTGTAACGGTATATTAACATGTATTTTTTATTAAATTATATTTATTCACCTAAATATCCAGTAATATTTACTGCTGAAGTTAAATCAATCCAATGAGCATTGGTACAATGATAAGAGACGTAATTTCGATTGATTTTTCCAAGGACTCTTCACGTCATTATCGGGAAACGAAGTGTGTTCTAACGTCTGTCAAATATGAAATCGATTTTGTCAAGTCATTGGGCATTTATTTTCACACAGGATCGTATGTAACATTATGCACATAGGAAAAATAACAGACCACCGGCGCAATCTCTTTGACAATTGTATTTTCCTCTTTTAAACAAGACGAAACAAGTCTACAGATTATGTTTGCTACTTCCCGTTGGAAACACAACATGACAAACAATGTTTAGACCTAGTATTTAGTACATCTGGCCGTAATGGCGTTATCACATGTTAGTCACATGTTTCACGTATGACCGGAAATGAGGGTTGCACTAATGACAGGATGATTGCCCGGATAGTGACAGGACGGTTGACCGGACGACATATAAATAGTCATAACTGTTTTGTTATCCGATAGATTTGTTTAATATTTGTAAACCTGAAAGATATTAAACTATATTTTATGAATATAAAAAAAAAGAGGAAAAACAATTATTTTTGAGCAAAAAAAGTTGACCGGACGGTATTCACACTCGCCAATATACGCTAAATATATATTCAACTGGTTGACGACAAGTGTTAATATCTCTTTTGTTTTACAATATTTGTCCATCAAACTCAGGAATCTGTGAGATTTATAAATATATTATACGAAAATATAAACTTTAAAGTAAAAAAGAAAACAAATCTGCAAAAAAAGTTGACAGGACGGTATTCACCCTCGCCGATATACGCTATATATATATTCAACTGGTCGACGACAAGTGTTGATATCTCTTTTGTTTTACAATATTTTATCATGAAATTCAGGAATCTGTGAGAATAATAAATATTGGATACGACAATATAAACTTTATAGTGAAAAAAAAAGTTTGTCTCCAAAAAAAGTTGACCGGACGGTGTTCACATTCGCCGATGTACGCGTTAATTATATTGAACTGATACAAATAAGTGTCAATATCTTATTTGTTTTACAATATTTTTACACGAAACTAAGAAATCTACGAGATCAATAAATACTTGATATGAAAATATAAACTTTATAGTAAATAAAAATGTTTTTCTTCAAAAAAAGATGACCGGACGGAACAAACATTCGCCGTTATATGCCTTAATATAAGTTGGTAGACCCAAGTGTTTATATCTCTTTTATTTTATCAAATTTATGAAATTTATGAAATCTGAGAGATCAATAAGTACTTGATATGAAAATATAAACTTTATATCAAATATGTTAAATGTTGTTCTTTAAAAAAAAAGTTGATCTGAGGGAATTAACATTCGCCGATATTATTATTTGAATATATTGAACTGATCAACACAAGTTTTAATATCTCTTCATTTTTATAATATATCTGTCCATGAAATGAAATAATTTGTGAGATTAAATAAATATTTTACAAGAAAAATAAACTTTAAAGTAAAAACAATGAGCCCAAAATGTTTATGTGAGCGAGTTCACCAATGCATATTAGAAGTAATGATATTTAATCAAATTAATCTAATTTTGACACTTGTTGTAATCACCAATCAAGCCAAATAACATGTCATTAAAGTTTTCACACCTGAGACATCAAATACATTTAATTGAATTACCTTATAATCAGTTGGTAATTAGTATCCAATTAAAGAAGAAATTTTATGAAGTTCAGGATTTCAGATTAACATTTAACTCACCTAATAATAACTATTCAATTGTTCAGTCATTTATGCTCTGACTTTCAACCAGTTCAGATCACACAAATTATATTTCTACTATATTTTGCTTTTAGCATGTCTTTTTAAAGACAATTTTCAATATATATTCATTATTGAACTATTGATATAGATAGATTGATAATTGTGTTACTATATATATTGCTTTATTCAAAAGCATGTCTTTTTAAAGACAGTTGTCAAACATATATTTATAAATACAAAAGTAAACAGATTGATATTAGTGCTACTATATATTGCTTTATTTAAAGGCATGTCTTTTTAAAGACAGTTGTATAGCCATCATATTAGTACAACTTACCAGTAGACAAAATATCAAAATGGACAGTGGGTCTATTGTCTATATGCATACAGATGTATTACATCAAACAGAAATAGTAGATATTTTAACTAAACCTGAAACATCTTGTACGTCGAATGTTCCCCCTTATAAGCCAAAGGCAAACGAAGTTTACTTGTTTCAAACTGGTGCAGATGATTGGAAATGTGACCAATATCTGTGGATAAATAATGGTACAAAATCAGTCACCATTGGTAATGATGTTCTTTTTACAAAATCCGATTACCAAGAACAACAGACAAAACAAACGGTAGAAAAAGACCAGTTGGTTCTTTACAGTTTAAGAAAACTGCATATAGTTTGAAAAGTAACAAAAGCTTAATACTTGTGCATTATGAGGGAGATGAGACGGTATATGTACCCGTTGGCCATGGGGACAGCAAAAAGTCAGATCCCCCTGAGTATACACGCACTGCTCCTTCTGTATTAAGAAAAATAGAGCAAGACATAAGGTCAGGTGAAAAAACTGCCATGGATGTTTACAGAGAAAGCATATCAAATGGTTCAGTTTCTGGTGAACACCAAGGGGTGCTAAATGCTAGAAATGTGAAACAAGTTGAGAACCTAGTAAGGAAAGTCAATGAGGAAGAAAGACTGAGCAAAGATGATATATATATAACCTTTTGCTATTGGCATATCATATGGATGGATTCATCCATGAGGTGACAGTTTTCCCTGATTTGAGTTCAATCATTGCTTTGCCAGAAATGATTTCTATCGTTAACCAGTTACTTGATGTTAACACTGAAGATGATGTTCCGTTTGTTTGTGATAGTGCTAAATGTATTAAAAGGTTTTGTTTCCTGTATTTGCTTTGTGAATGAACCACATTTGTTTTTTGTAATAACGATGTAATTTTGAATTAAAAGGTATATCCTGCTCGAAATTCCCACTTCCACCTCCCCGTTGGTGAGCAGGGGGCAGAATTATTCTGGCAGACGGAAGGGGTCGGTTAACAATTTGTTGCCGCCAATTTTTACCATTTGAACAAATTGAAACAATTTCATTTATTCGATAGTAATATAAACTATTAACTATAAACAAGGATTTCTAACTATACAAATCCTTGCTATAAAGGTTATTATTTCATAAAATATTGCTATTAACAATATTATAACCAAAGAAGAGATATTTTAGTCTTGTGTCGATCAGTTCAATATATTTAAGGCATATATCGATTGAATGTAAAATCCGTCCGGTCAATTTTTTTTTTATTATTTAAATATATAGTTTAATTTTTTCGTATAATATATTTATTCATCTCCAATGTTCATAAATTTCAGGGACAGATATGGTAAAAAAAATAATATTAACACTTATGTCAATCAATTTATTATTATTAAGGCATATATCGTCGAATGTTAGCTGTCCGGTCAACTTTTTTTTTAAGAAAAATATTTTTTTTATCATAGAGTTTATATTTTCATATCATATATTTATTTATCTCGCACATATCTCAGTTTTATGAAAAAATATTGTTTACAAAAAAAAATATTTACCTTTTTTGTCGCTCAGTTCAATATAATCAACGCGTACATCGGCGAGGGTGAATACCGTCCGGTCAACTTTTTTTGCAGATTTTTTTTCTTTTTTACTTTAAAGTTTATATTTTCGTGTAATATACTATTCAATCTCACAGGTTCCTGATTTTCATGGACAAATATTGTAAAACAAAAGAGATATTAACACTTGTCGTCGACCATTTCAATATATATAGCGTATATCGGCGAGGGTGAATACCGTCCGGTCAACTTTTTTTTGAGAAAAACACGTTTTTTTGCAATCAAGTTTATATTTTCGTATAATATATTTATAAATCTCACAGATTCCTGAGTTTCATGGACAAATATTGTAAAACAAAACAGATATTAACACTTGTCGTCTATGACTATTTATATATGTCGTCCGGTCAACCGTCCTGTCACTATCCGGGCAATCGTCCTGTCATTAGTGGTTCCCCGGAAATGATTAGAACTTAAGGACAAAAACAATTTTAATAAATAACTGGACTTCTGTTTCGTGTGAAATGTAACGCATAACGATAACGTCATTTTCTTACTTAATTATTACGAAGATCAAAACAAGAATGTAAATCATCTCTGATTTACCTGTTTGAACATCTCGCGAGAGTTCATATTTGCATATTGTTTTTAAGAATTCTATTACAACAAAGCAGATTACATCATCTAAAATTTGTGTTACGAAATCGGACACAAAAATCACGCCACTGTTCTTACATCTGCTACATAAATACTTATAGTTCTCAGCATTTTCTTCTCACTATTCTTATTGGTCGATGTTCTTTGTTATTTGAAAGCAAAAGTTACGAATTTGCCGGTGACGATTATCTATAAATCAGTCAGCCTTATGCTCTTTGGAAGCAAAAAGTAATGTGAGAAAGGACACAAAAATACGGTTGTAGAATCTTTGAAATTCGTATGTTTCAATTTTTCATCTAGGGAAGAGTAGCATACACTTGAATGTTGATAAAAATAATGGCATCTTCAGATGTAGTTACAACTTTTCTTACAGTAATTCACATTCTATCACTTTTCTATAGTTATAGGAAACGGAGCCCAATAGCAAATTATGGTCTATATCATGTACATGTATATCATGTATATAGATAAAGCAATCTCTATATATAAAAAAAAATAAACGTGATATGTGTATTAATATTGTTCAATGACTGATGAAATTTAACAAAGTTTAACCTGAATATTTCATGTCCTTCTCGTAATCATGTAGATGATTTTGTCATCATAGAGCTTCAGAATCATTTAAAATTACTCATAAAGAAATACATGAAATACAAATGACACAAATAGTTTCTAAGTTTTGAAAAATATTTTTTACTGCTCTCAGGTTTTCTTGTCTATGTAAGGCCACACCAATTTAATTTCTTGTTCTACGGATTTTTGGACTTCAAAATTTGGGGCGAGCGAGCGATTTGAAAATTTAAATAAAAAAATATTTAATTTGCAAATTTTTGAGGCGAAGCTTGAAAAGTAGAGGCGAGCGATTATAATTTTTTTTTGTAAACATAAAATAGTAGGTTTTGACAATATTAAAGCTTGATTTATCACTTGTACTTTGACATTTCTTTAATTTCTGAAGTATTTTTTCCCTGTTCACCAAGAAATAATTAAATCTGGTCTATGTATGACATGTATGTGTGACTGACAATGAGACAATTCTCCATCCAAGTCATAATCAGTTTGGGGAGAACCCCTTAATGTTATAAATATCCCTTTTACATGTTTTATGAGGGATCAATATAAGTTATAATATATTTGTTTGTACAAAAGAGCTCATATTTTCTCAAAGAACTATATATCTATCTGGTATTAAATGGTCAAAACATGTCCAAGAATTTTGTAATATTCCTGGACTTTAACCATGTTAACACATTTACTTTAACAGTTTAATATTATTCAAAATAAGTGGACCACTCTTTTAGAAAAAGTTGTTTAAAATATGATGTAACTCTCCTCTTTTTGGGTACAAAATTCTATGTTTTCAAAGGTTTTGTATAGAAGAACTATACAAATCCTTGGTATTTCTATTTTCTTTTCTACATCAGTAAAATGACCCCTTGTCCATGTTGTCTGAGGGAGGGTTGTTCTCAACCTGATATAAATAACAAACACAGGTCAAAGTACGGCCTTTTACACAGGGCTTTGATACAGACCAAACAGCAAGCTATAAAGGACCCAAAATTATTAGCGTACACAATTCGAACAGGAAAACCAACGATCTAATTTATATATCATGTACATCCAAATGGGAAAAATTATACCAATGAACAACATTACCAAACGATAACTGCTGAACGACAGGCCCCTCAATCAATCAGGACAGGTGCATAAACATGCAGAGGCTATGGATAGTTTTGTTTCGCCAGCATACAATATAATTGCAGTTGAAGGCAAACCTTCAGAAGTTCTTTGTACTTTATTCTAACAACGACATGTTTTGATAGGGAATATAAGTAAGGGGGAAAGTAACCAATTTTTTGTTCTTTAATCCGGTATTTCCGCTGATATAGATTTACAAATCCTTGATCGGAGCACTCCCGCTTTGGATAAGTAGGTTTCATGCTGAAACAAATATTCTCACAGATATTTACAAAGTGTGCTGGGGTGCTTTTATGTTTAAAATCGTTATATACAGGTTAGACTGTGATTTTAAAAACAAATGTTGATATCTTTTTATAATGTTTACAAAAAAAAACGGTGCGGGAAATGGACATGATTACATTTCCGGATGCGGGAAGCGGGAATATAAAAAAAATAAAAAAATTTTGTTTTGAAAAAAATAGGTGCGGGCGGGTCCGTCGAACAAGGAATCAAATTGGTGTGGCCTAATGGCCCCTTACAAATAAAAATCCTACCTCCCTACCCAAACAGCAAGGCATGGGTAGGCAAAATTAAAGGTGGCCTTAGCTTAAACCCTTACTTTTCATTCACATTTCGCTTGTGAAGCTGAGACCCACTAGTACTAGTACATTTGTACTCTTATTCAATTCTGAGAAGAATATTTTGTTTATAATTAATACTATACATCATTTGTTCATGTACGCCATAAAAAATACTATTTTACCTATTCCAGAATTACCATACCATATCTTGTCACCACATTGATCTGCACAAGGACATAACTCAAATTTCTTAAAATGGTCATTAGTAATGAAGTACGTATTTCCTGGAGTGGTAGCAACAAGTCTTGAAAATAAATGGTTTGCTAATAGCACAGTAATTTTTCTCTCTTCATTGGTTTCAAGAACAGACCTAAGGCATCTCTCATGATGTTCTGTAATATAAATAATATTTACATGTATATTAACATCATGACTATTAGGTACTCTTTTTGTAAATGTACATGTATGTTAGACTATTTTCATATATATATACAGACTTTTGACTCTGTAGTTTATAATTTATTGACAGGTTGCCTACTCTGCAGTAGCCTAGGACATTTGGATAATCATTTATCATGTTCATTAGTAAATTCAACCTTTTTCTTTGATTTGTAATATTTTTCTTATCTGTATATTAAAAACTACATGTAATAGTTTCTAGTATTTGTCAATAGCACTGGAAAATCAGTTTTTTTCTTCAAAATTTAAACTTCAAAACTAAAAGTGATCTGTTTTACATTTTTTACAAGTTTGGACCCCAATTGCAACCGAATTTAAAACTGTGCCTAAAACAAAAATCTGATATATATATATAATTATATGCTAAGATTCAGCATATCAAACATTTTGTCAAATACATGAAATAACCACCAGAATTCATTTTTGTTAAAATCAAACTTAAAGTTTAATTATGTATACTTTGGACATTAACATGTTAAATGCGGACCAGTTAACGTTTGAAAAACGGGCCAACAATCAAAACTTTAAAACACAGTTAGATTGCAATCATGCACAGAAAAGACAAATGAAAGAACACCAATCAATCAAGATCAAAAAATCTGAATACATGTACAGATTCAGCATATCAAAGAACCCCAACAATTCATTTTTTTTTTAAATGGAACAAAGTTTAATTTTGGACCCTTTAATTTAGACCTCAACACTTAACATGCTGAATTGTTTTCAGAAAATGTCTTAATTTTTGTGTATTTGCAAAAATATGCAAATGAGCTTCACACTTACAGGTTATTTAAATCAAATTATTGTACAGAAAAATATTTAAGTATTACTATGCCCAGTAAATATAGAAGTGCATATATGCTAAATTTAGAGCAGGTGTTGCTCCGATTAAAATTGAAACTGGCAAATATGAAGGTATAAGATGTAAATGAAAGGTTATGTTTTAATTGTAGAAAAAATGATTTGAATATAATTGAAGATGAAAAACATGTTTTATTATAATGCCCAGAATATGGAGATCTGTGAACGATATTTTTTAACAGTGTATGTAATATATAGAAAGTAGTTTTAGTAATTTAAGTAATGAAGAAAAGTTTTTATTTATGTTTCATGATGATAGAGTTTGTTATTTTACAGCCAAAATCTGCCATGAAGTACTTTTTAAGAGAAATTGTATTTTATACTCGTAATAAGTTTTTATAATGTTGTTTGTTTTCTTTTGTATAAGTGTTTTTAATAGTATCGTGTGTTATGCTAAGATATATTGATATATATATGTAATACATGTAGATGTAATATAAATGTATTTTAATCTGTATTTTTACAGTCTCTCATAACTCTTTTTAGAGTGGGTCTTTTATAAATTGTTAATATTATATTGTGTTGTATATCAAATGTTTTAAAGAGGTGAGACTCTTATAAATTATTTGTTTGTTTGTTTGTTTGTGATTAAATAGTTGAAACAGCATAGGTTTCTGACACAGAATGAATGTGGTCTAATGAACTTAAAAAAAAAATTTGCTTTTGAGCAATTCACTATGCTGTTGAACATGTTGAACATGTTGAATATAAATCCTCTCAAACAAATGTTTGAAGAAATTTTCTTTTTATTTATGAAATCTGAAATGAAAAAAATTGACCCCACCCCATTTTTTCTTCACATCCCCCTTTCCCTTATTTCAAAACTGATCTGAATTCAAATTTCTAATAAAGTTTGCAACAATAACTACTCATTTAAATACATCATAATATATTAAAATGTAAAAAAAGTGCTTGTTATAACTGACAATGACTGAATGGTAAAGATTGTTTTAATCTATCAGTTGGTAGTAAAAGTGAATATACATTGTATATTGTATAAAACAATGATTTAAGTTGATTCAACTACTATTCTGGACAAAGAAAGATAACTCCAATTGAAATCCAATTGGAATTTCTTGCTATTGCACAATAATGTGCAATTAGATATTTCTTGCTATTGTGCAATACTGTGCAATTGAAAATATTTGCTATTGCACAATACTGTGCAATTGAAGATTTCTTGCTATAGCACAATACTGTGCAATTGAAAATTTCTTGCTATTGCTGAATTTATAACTGTGCAATTGAAAATTTCTTGCTTTTGCACAATACTTAATATAATAATTTTGGATCCTGATTTGGACCAACTTGAAAACTGGGCCCTATTCAAAAATCTAAGTACATGTTTAGATTCAGCATACCAAAGAGGCCCAAGAATTCATTTTTTGTTAAAATCAAACTTAGTTTAATTTTGGACCATTTGGCAATGTTTGGACTGTAATTTAGACCAGTTTTAAAACGGGACAAAAAAATTAAGTATCTACATACACAGTTAGATTTGGCATATCAAATTAAAGAACCCCAATTATTCAACTTTTGATGAAATCAAACAAAGTTTAATTTTGAACCCCGATTTGGGTCAACTTGAAAACTGGGCCAATAATAAAAAATTTGTAAGGGTTCCGTGGAACCCAGTGTCTCGCCTATTTTTTCTGTAAATCGCAGGCTCAACAACAATGAGGAAAAAAATCAATAAAAATATTCCTCTTGTTACTATTTTATGATTGTAAGAAAATCTAAGTCCATTTAAAAATAAAATATGGAAAAAATGGATTTATTTATTTACAAAATTTACTTCTGGATACTATCTTATGATCATAAACAAGCTTCTGTCCAAGTTTGGTACAAACCCAGGATAGTTTGAGAAAGTTATTAAAATTCTAAAAACTTTAACCACAGAGTGAATGTAATGTTTCCCCGCAGAAAAAACTAAGTCCATTTATAAGAAAAATACGGAATAAATGGAATTTTATTTTTACAAAATTTACTTCTGGATATTATCTTATGATCATAAACAAGCTTCTGTTCAAGTGTGGTACAAACCCAGGATAGTTTGAGAAAGTTATTAATATTCTAAAAACTTTAACCACAGAGTGAATGTTTTGTTTCCCAGCAGAAAAAACTAAGTCCATTTATCATGTTTATAGTAAAATACGGAAAAAATGGAATTTTATTTTTACAAAATTTACTTCTGGATACTACATGTATCTTATGATCATAAACAAGCTTCTGTCAAAGTTTGGTAGAAATCCAGTACAGTTTAAGAAAGTTCTTTAAATTTCAAAAACTTTAACCACAGAGTGAATATTTGTTGACGCCGCCGACGACGCTGACGCCGACGGAATGTAGGATCGCTTAGTCTCGCTTTTTCGACTAAAGTCGAAGGCTCGACAAAAATCTAAGTACATTTTTAGATTCAGCTTATCAAAGAACCCCAAGGATTCAATTTTTGTTAAAATCAAACTAAGTTTAATTTTGGACCCTTTGGACCTTTATGTAGACCAATTTGAAAACGGGACCAAAAATTAAGAATCTACATACACAGTTAGATTGGGCATATCAAAGAACCCCAATTATTCAATTTTTGATGAAATCAAACAAAATTTAATGTTGGACCCTTTGGGCCCTTTATTCCTAAACTGTTGGGACCAAAACTCCCAAAATCAATACAAACCTTCCTTTTATGGTCATAAACCTTATGTTTACATTTCATAGATTTCTATTTATAAATATTAAAGTTATGGTGCGAAAACCAAGAAAAATGCTTATTTGGGTCCCTTTTTGGCCCCTAATTCATAAACTGTTGGAATCAAAACTCCCAAAATCAATCCCAACCTTTCTTTTGTGGTCATAAATCTTGTGTCAACATTTCATAGATTTCAATTTACTCATTTACTTAAACTAAAGTTATAGTGCGAAAACCAAGAAAATGCTTATTTGGGCCCTTTTTGGCCCCTCATTCCTAAAATGTTGGGACCAAAACCCCCAAAATCAATCCCAACCTTCCTTTTGTAGTCATAAACCTTGTGTTAAAATTTCATAGATTTCTATTGACTTTTACTAAAGTTAGAGTGCGAAAACTAAAAGTATTCGGACGACACGACGACGCCAACGTGATAGAAATATACGACGAACATTTTTTCAAATTTTGCGGTCGTATGAAAACTGAACTGTTTAAAAAATCTTTTGCTTATTCTGGATCAGTTTTATGGAACGGACTACCTTATGAAATGCGTAAAGTGCAAAACACTTATTCTTTTAAACAAATTATAAAACAATACTTGAGACAGTCCCAATATTCAGTCTGAAATGATTGCAACTATTACTCTTAGAATGTATGATTTTAATGATTTGTATATACAATGTATATACCAGGTCTATTTACTACATGTGATCTGTAACTGTTTTACATCTTTTAATCATGGTACATGTACATTGAACTATTATGTCTTTACAATTGTGTTTATATGTTGTATGTTTGCTTTTTTCTCTTATTATTATCATTTTGTTTTTACTTGTATTGCATACATTGTACATGTATATGAGGGTCTCAGGGAAGATTAGTGATTGTAACTAACTGTGTTTACCCTCTTTAAAGAAAGAATTTATTATTATTATTATTATTGTCTGGAAACTATAAAAATGCTAGTTTTTTGCCCCTTATTCCTGAACGTTTGGGGTCTTTCCCAGCCTTCCCTTTATGATATGGAACCTTGTGGTACAATTTCAGAAAGATCCATACAATTACACACAAGTTATTGTCCATAAACTACAAAAAATGCTGGTTTTATGCCCCTAATTCCTACACTGTTGGTACCAGTACAAAAATCAATCCCAACATTCCTTTAATTTGTGGTACTGAATCTTCTGGTTAAAATTTTTAAGAGATCTTTTCACTTAAACTAAAGTTATTGTCCAAAAACTTTGACATCATATCATGGTGCATATAGCATTATACGATGCAAATTTATATTTTTTAGGGGTCGTGTAAAAACTGCAAAATTTCCTTAAAATAACCATTTTAGTGGCAGCAACCCAACAAAGAGTTGTTCCCTTTGATTTAGAGCTGATAGATCTTGACCTGTTGAACATTTTTACCCCTTGTCAGATTTGCTCTATAAATGCCTTTTTTTTTCTTTTTTTTTTAGCCAAAAACTGCATTTGACCCCTATTTTCTATTTTTTAGCCATGGTGGCCATGTTTTTCAATGGATCAAAATTTTGGATACAATTTGTAAACTACATGTAGATACCCTAAGGAACATTCACTTTAAGTTTAGAGGTACATGTATTTCATGTATTTGGCCCAGTAGTTTCAGAGAAGTGGGTACAAGTCAAATCGGCACCTGGTCAATTCGGCACCCATAGAAAAAGTCAAATCGGCACCTGGTTAAATCGGCATCTGGTCAAATCGGCACCTATTTAAAGTCAATTCAGCATCCAATATTATTTGATATAATATATGGGACTGGGACTATTATGCTAAGTTAGTAATTTAAGTATACTAGCATAATAGTTCCAGATATATAAATGATTCTAAAAATGTATAAATTTGATCATGATCTATTTTGGGGGTTGGATTTTATCATGCATTACATGTTAAAAAGCATCACGCAGTAAAAATACAAAAGTTTATAATCATTAAAAGTTTTCTCAACATTAGGTGACTGATGTTTTGATAAGTTTTCTAAAAGATTCAATTAATTAATAACTTTAATCAAGTACATTGTGAAAACACAATGAAACACCGGCTTTTGTTTCGCATATATTTGTCATATTTTCACAACTATATGATACAATCTAATAGTGAGAATTAATACAAAAACATTATTAGACCTCAAAAAGACTTTTTATGGATACATGTGGTATCAGGAGAAAATTATAATTAGAATTTAAACCATTACATGTACGTATCCTCATTTCTATTGTGAGGACAAGGATAATAGCATGAAATGTTAGGTTCTATATAAATTTGATTAAAGATTGAACTAGAACATTTTTAAAGATAAACTTGTATCACTTGGTTTAAGAAAATGTGTGTCAAAAACTTATAACTTGTACAGAAAGTTACATCTTGTACACAACATATATATTAAACAAATTTTACATGGGTGCCGAAATTAACTACATCAAGTGCCGATTTAACCAGGTGCCAATTTGACTAGGTGCAGTTTCACTATACTACATTGTACTAGATGCCGATTTGACCAAGTGCCGATTTAACCAGGTGCCGATTTGACAAGATTTCGTCAAATCGGAGAAGAGATACTGGAAATAGTTTACAATGACAACAGACTTGTAATGTACAACAGGGGACGGCAAGTATTGTCTTAAAGCTCTAACATGTCTAATGGTGCTCTAATAGCCCTTTGCATTTTGAATTAAACCCCACTTCATTGAAATACAAATTGCTTAAAAAAAAAAGACTAAAATAATTACAAGAACGATTCTATTTGTGTAACACCATGATTTATGAACTGTCACTAACATGACTAACATTGCTGATACTACGAAATCCGGTTTTGGTAATGCACTATATCACCGGCCTCAACAGTCAGGGGTACTACTTGTACAAGTGTATTTTATTTACTTGAAGAAGTAAAAAAAAATATACACATATAAGTAAATTTGTAGGATACTTATACAAGTGAATTTTATTTACTTGTATAGGTAAAAAAAAAATTGGCTTAGTTATGTCCCTTAGGCATTCAGAATTTTTTACTTGTATAAGTAAAAAAATCATCCTTTCTTCTTTTCTTTAATTCTTAAGATTTCTTTGCTCTAATAGAACTTTAAATTGTGTAACTTTTACAGATGTCTTTACTAATCATTTATGATTTAAGTGTAATTTCATGGACAATGAAAATCGCATTTGTCTGTTATCTTCATAACACTGCTCATTTACAAGCCCCAAAGGAGCAATTTTGGATTGCCTTGCACAAATATACAAGATCTTTGCTCAATCAGTTTCTTTGATGAATTAATAAGATGAAACATTGAACTTTAATGAAAAAATTTGAGCAAACCTGGGAAAAATCATTAAAGGCATGATTTTACATCTCAAAACTTGAGGATTTTTGTGGGATTGTAAGAAAAATTTACTTATACAAGTAAATTTTTTAGAAAATTAAGGGGAGATTATTCAAACATTATTTATTTACTTATATGTGTATATTTTTTTTCACTTCTTCAAGTAAATAAAATACACTTGTACAAGTAGTACCCCTGACTGCTCAAGGACACTGCTACTGGGGACTCCACTGTATTATGTTTACCTACCCTCTCTGTTCTGCCAACTTTTCATGAAGCAAATGTGTTAGATTTGGTCATTTTGAAAAGAGAAAAAAACAATATCATGAATATCTTGCCCTCAGATTAGACACAAATCTTTACTTAAACATGTTAAAGTTGCTATATGAAGACAAATACCATTCCACATGGTGATGAATATCTCATTATTTACCTTTTTGAACCAAAAAACCACGGACAAAAGACTCAATGGGAAACTGCAATATATCATCGTTGATGAATTCAAGTTTATTTTCTTCATTTTTATATTTTCTTTCCAAACTCTCGAATGCCTTATGATATAATGCACTGAATTTTAAAGAACTGGTAAAAACATTTCCATTTTCTAGCTCCATTTTAGTTACCGATGATGGGTCCCTTACACACCCGTCAACATCTTCTAAATATTGTACAATGTCTACATTAGCATTCGAAAATTTGTTTCCAAGTACATATCCTCTTATGCGATATGGAACAAAATCAATGTCATTGGATTTAGCTTGTTCTAAAGCTTCTTCGATATATCCACGGCAAGCTAAAAAACTACAATTGCGATATGTGGATTTTTTTATCCAATTGAGTTTGATATAGGATAATAGACGTGATGTAGAACCTTTCACAGGGGATGCCATGTTCTTACTTGGAACACCTCATATCTTTTCATTTACAGTGTTTGTAATTTCCGGTCTCACTAATTAGCGACAACAAGAATGTTAGCGACAAGAAGCGTCAACAAGCGACAAGAAGCGACAAGAAGAATTATTTTAGCGACAAGAAGCGACAAGAAACTATTTAGCGACAAGAAAACATATTTTTTTAATTAAAATTAATTATTGCAATAAATATTAAAAGAATATGCAAAAGAAAATAACTTTCAAATTTATGCTAGATTGACTGGACTAAACATGGAGACTTTGAGCTATTAAGGGCATACGATACAGTTTTGATCCTGTATTTACAGTTTGATGAAAATTTTCATATAGGCTAGTTTTTGCCTGCTTAAATCAAATATGTAATAAAAAATATACCTTCATGTGCTACTTTTTGAGTTAAATGAGGTCGAAATTTTGTATATTTCCTCAAAATTCGGATTTGTGGCCGTATTTTCTCTTTCGAAAGCCAGCCATAACTTTTTTGTTTTAAAAGATAAACACAAATTGTTTTTTGTTAGATAATTTTTAATTTTTGTATTTTAAAAGTATCCTAAAAAAATATGCATTTTTTATTCAGAAATAACTCATATTTATCAAATGGTCATGAATTAAGAAAAAATCGTATTTTTTTGCTGTATATTTATTAAAATTAAAAAAATTCCTCTATTTACAGTTTTATAAAATTTGGTCCACATAATCTCCCTGCAAAATGAAACAAAATGTCGTTTTAAAAAATAGGGGTCCATGCACTCGTTTTCAAATTAACATTGCCAAGAATCTGTCCGGTTTAAGGGAGATAACTCAATTTGATGACAATTATTTGTATCGACAAGGACGATAATACATCCTCGCTCCACATGGGGTTACTAGATAATTTGACAATTGCGATAAGACGCACATTTAAGGGGTTGAACACCCGCTGGTCTGTAAGATAACTTCAGTGAAAACCAATACCAGATGTTATCGCTAAAATAATTTTGATTCATGTTTTCTAATTTTTGGTTCAATTTGTAAAATTAATTGAAGGCCGGAGTTCCGATCTTTGTTGAAACCGGGGACTACTGAATTAGTTTCGTAGTCCTAGTTAAAACATTAAAACGGCGCAAGATGTTTGACCCAAATTGGTAAATGAAAAATGCATATAAATAAATTATATTTTCTTATTCAAAATGGATTGATCATCAAACTGACTGAAATGTATTTGAAATTTTAGTTCAAGTAACACAATTGGCCGAAATGTCGTTGTCTTACGAGTCTTTATTTTTTTTTATGTGTATTTATATAACAGGTACCTTGAGAATTCAGAATGTCTGTCGTTTAATTCAATTTTAAAATTCATTGACAGTTAATAATTATTAAATGTACACTCACTTTGAGCATGGAAGTAATATTACTTCTATGCTTTGAGTGAGGATAACAGCACAATTCCGCGAGTTCTGATTTGTTTTTCGTAAATTCTTTTGTTATAAATGAGGCCGTTAGTTTTCTCAATTAAATATTTCCATATTTTTTTAATGTTGGGGCCTTTTATATCAGACTATACGTACGGTATGTTTTTTTCCTCAATGTTGAAGACCGTACGGTTGTCTATAGTTGGATACGACCACCTATGCCAAGTCAGGAATATGACAGTTGTTACATGTATCCATTCGTTTGATGTGTTTTATCATTTGATATTGCCATTTGATTACGGACTTTTCGTTTTGAATTTTCCTCGGAGTTCAGTATTTTTGTGATTTTACTTTGGTGGACAGTTGTCTTATTGGCAATCGTATCACATTTTTTTTTGTTTTCATATGTATGTTCGATGTGTACTGGTAGATAACTTATCTTCAAATCGGTACTTTAGATCTTTTGTATTCTGTAGATAAGTTTCATGCCCAATGTACTGTGAGTGAGGGAAGCATTTTCCTACTAATTTTAAGAGTTTGGTCTTGAGGATGTCGTTTCTTGTTATCCACAAGAGAAAATATGACACAGACATTTTGTTATTCTTATGTGTGTGTGTGTTTTTTTTCAATTTTTTTTTATATGTTACGGAGTTTTGTGTGACGTTCTTTTCGCTAAATTATATATCGTTATAACATTATTGTATAGAATACCCCCCCCCCTTTTTTTGCGTTAAAGACCCATTGGTGACTATGGGTTGTTTTCTGCTCCTTTGTCGGGTTGTTGCCTCTTTTTATAACTCATTTCCCGTTTCCATAAGTTATTAAGCTACTATACGATATGGGTTAAGATAATTGATAAGAGCCATACAGTAACTTATACGGTTGCACGAAGATAGTGAGAAAGCGTCATTTCAAAAGCAGATTCTACATTTTGTTTGTATCTACGTTATGACAATTAACACACTTAAATCATGTCTGAAAATAAAATCTCGGAAATGTCATATTTGTTGACCCTTTCCTGTTTTAATAAAATAATACAAGATTCCAGCATCGTTTCCACCATATATCCACCTCGAGTATCCACAGGTATATAGCCTGAAGCTGACATGTTAATTGTCATACAAGTACCTGTTCAAAGCTAACAATCTTGATCGTTTTGTGAAGAAATTATTGACTTTTTATTTAATATTGTTTCGGTTCAATGAATTTTAATTCAGTTGAAGAGCTTTGGATAAAATAAAATGACAAGGCAATTCTATAAACAGCAGTTTATTTTCATTTTATACAAGAATACTGTTGTATTTAGATTTATATGTTAGTTTCGATAATTTTAGTCATCAACAAGTTTCTTTTTGACGGCGAATGTAAATTTATATCATCATATGGTAAAACGTGTCTTAAAAGGGGTTAACTTTCTAATGTATTGTGCGCACACATTATTCGTATATTTAGTTTTAAGAAATAATAACAGAAACTTGGTTTTGAAGAAAAATCTATTATCTGATTTTAATTTGCCGTATCAAGTGGTCGAATTCAGTGGTGTATTATATATGCTGTTTTATGCATGCACTGTTAAAGTGCGACGAAATGGAATTGTTCTCCTTTATGATTGTGTATTCAAATCGTGAGAAGAGGGGGGATAGGACCTTTATCGGGACTCCGGGATCGGGTGTTTTTAAGCTCGGGATTTCGGGATTGACCCTTTCGGGATCCGGGAATTCTTTCTTCGAATTTCGGGACCTCGGGATTTCGTGTTTTTTTAAGCCCGGGATTTCGGGATGTCGTGTTTTTAAGCCCGGGATTTCGGGATCAGGACCCCTCCTACCCTCCCTCTGAGAAAATAGCCTTAAAAAGGTTATACAAGTATTGTTACGAAAAAGAGTCAAAAGGACCAGTTAAAATGAAACTAGTCACTGGGGGAGTTGTCTCATTGACAATCTACCATCATACAGCTACTGCTGAACTCTTTTTTTTTTTTTACCAAATATGAATAGAAACTATTTAATCCCATTAATTACCAAAAAAATGTGATTGTGTATTGATAAAACACTCAGTTGAACGTGCATCTATTTAATACAATGCGTTAACTTTTAGATTACGATTGCATATTCTCATACTTTATTTAATATCGGTTATAAGCACGTGATAACAAACACAAACAAAAACTGTGAATATATAATTAACTTCAATAATAAAAACGTGAATTTCATAATTTATTGTTTTGTAACTCCTTCAGCCCTAAACCAAGTTAATACAAAACGTCGTTTACACTATAACATGAATTATTATATCTCAGCATGACGTACTGTATAAACAAGATTGAGTAACAGGCTACTATCTGTTTACACAAACAATGTATCCTGTTGTCAAATAGAAATTGATAGAATAAAAACTTAAAATCGCCTACTTTTAAATCAAATTTGGTGCAAGGAGACAATAACCAATTTAAAAATAAACTACACCACATTAAACTATAACTTTTCATCTTTCTCTTGGTCACAACAGCTAAGGAATGTCATCAGTAAAAGTATTTTATTTATTTTTTCAAAGCTGACCACTTTCCCTAAAAATGGCATTTTCTGTAAGAATAACGGCAAATGTAAGCCATTTGACATCACTGTATGAAAAATCTAAATTTGTTGCATGAAGTTTAAACATTATTTTAAAATAATTTATATCATCAAAAAGAAGACACATTAAGGATTCTGGTGATCACAACAGCTAAGAAAACAACCGGGAAGAAAATTGAATATCGTCTTATAAAGATTATTTTCTATATAACTTCTATATAACGATTATCTCCATGTAGGGCATGCGCAATGTCGACCGGACTGATTCTTGACAATGAATCAGTTTGAATGATAAAAAACAGTCGAAAAATGTATCTTTTCCCGATATGTCATAGTTTGACGTCGCGAAAATAACATTTTACGTTAGCAACGTCATTACCTCCCCTGTAACTGTATCGTATGCCCTTAAGCTCCCCAGTAAGCCATTTTCAATGCACACCGAGAATGCACAAAAGCTCTATGGTAGATTAAATCGGAGAAAGAAAAGGCTTTTGCATTGCAAAAATTCTTGACTCATGGGAGAAAGTTAAACGCAATCCCAGAGTCCACCACTTCAACAGATGGTGGGCTGACAAAACAAGTGCATGTGCACGTAAACCTTGCCAACGGAAACGTATTAAAAATGCTAAAACTACAACTTCAAAAAGGGCAAAAATACAATGAACCTTAGTGGTAAAAATCTACGGCTTATCAAAATGGGACCACCATGTACAAAATGAATAAATATTATGTTAGATAGGAATGTACATATTACTATAAAATGACTAAAAATAATTAAAGAGAAAACAAGTTGCTTTTTAAAAAAAAAAAAAAAAAAAAAGCAATACATGAACCTAAGACCGCTGACTGCCGGGTCACCAAAAGATTGTTGCTGAATTTGCGTTTGCTTTTGAATTGAAATAATTGACTGTGAGTAGAAGAATCCAGATGAAAGTATATATTTACAGCTTCTATTTGAATATAATTATTTTAAAGCTCGACTGTTTTATTTATCATTTGGGAATGTACATATTTTTTCCGATTATAACCCTTTGGCAAATCATGGCCTAATTTCTACTAACCGGACGATTTATGCAAATTGCACAAACCTTTCGCAATATAAATTTATGCTTATAGATCACATTTCAAAAGCACACTATTGGTTTGCGTTCTCAAAAATTCCGGATAAATTGTCAATGATTCCGGAGTCAATACATTTAATATAGGCCGTTTGACATTCGAATTCAACTATTAGATTTTCCTGAATATCAGAGATATGCTTTCTATTTACTATGTCGTGCGCTAAAATTGCATGCAATACTATTAAATTCACTCGTGAAAGCTTATGTTCGTTTTTGTTATCTAAATACAGGACACGGCAGAAAGAGCGGCTAAAATACATGTGACTTTCAAGCACTGTCATCATTAATAACGGTATTCTTACCTCGAGTTGTTTCTATTTGGTTTCTTTATTTGAGTCACTGTCCTATTATAAACTTCGAACTGTTCGAAAAGCTAAGGATTGTCTACCCAAAGAGTAGATTCCTTAACTTTGTAATGTATTAATCCTTTTAACTTTTTTCATTCGAGCGTCACTGATACTTTTCTTGAAGACTAAAACTCGTGTCTGGCGAACATCATTTTGATTCTGGTATCTTTTTATATCTACATAGAGTGGGGTGATCATTTTGCCACATCTTTTCATGTTTTGTACAGTTTATGTTCAGGTCTAAATGTTTTTGAGGTAAACTGATATTTCTATATGAAGATAACTTCAAATGCAAAATATTTTTAAGCTTGAAAACGTGTTTGTTTGAATATAATTATCTGAAACAAGTTAGACTAAAAGGTGTTTGAAATTTCCTGATTTTTGTCAATGAGGGACACATATTCGCCGTTTTTACACATCTATTAAAACCAAATAACCGCAGCTTTAAGGAGGCTCGCGGGTATAAAAAATCGAAAAAAAAAAAATATTTGTTTTTCATTACAAATTTTATTTATTTCACAATTAGCTATTACTTCATAATATGGCACAAAAATCACCAAGAAAAATCGATTTGGTTTGTCCAGATGACTTTTAAAATGTTCATATCATTGAAAAAGCTCCAAATTATCTCCCTTTGGTGCAAAAATGTCATTTTTGGACGTTAAAATTGAAATTTCTTTTTTAACTCATCGGTGACCTATATTTTTTATTACTGTTTTCAAACAAACTGTACATAAACTAAATAATTGTAAAATTTTAACGATTTCTGTAATTTAGTTCTTTTTTTATTTCGATATTACCAATATTTCTCCTATTAGTTCAACAGAAAAAAAGGACATTAACAAAAATGTATGCTTTTTTCGGAGGCAAATTGTGAGCTTAAATGAACGGTGACCCCATATTTTTATTTTATATTTCCATTAGATATAAGATAAGGTTTAATCATGGAAAAACATAGGAAAATCCTATATTAGAAAAAAAAGTTGATTTAGACCCGCGAGCCCCCTTAAACAATATTGTCATTGATCAAATCAATTTCATTATAGATGAACGGCAGACATTTCAAAGGTGTAAAGAACTGAAATTTAGGGCATTCAGTCAAAGAATTACTTAGAAATACTTCTTTGAATTCGTGTTTTTTCTTCAGGAAATTGGCCGAAAATCGTTGTCCGTTTTTCGGTCCTTTTCAGTGGGTGCTGCAATTTTGTCCAAGTTTTAAAAATAATCATATTTGTTATATAATATCATTTACCGATATATGTCTTCCATTTCAGACATCCTTTGAAGTTTATACACCTCAAAATCATAAAACGGCGAATATGGGCGCCCCACTCTACCTTTTTATATAAATTGGTTATTTTTTGAAAGTGTGTAAAGGTATTCATAAACTTCTGAATTATGAAATTCTTCGGCAAAACTAAGTTTCCCTGTATAATGTTTGAATTGATTTAAGTTAAATCAGGAAATCCTTAAAATTTGAGATGTTTATATGAGACCAAAATAAGTCATGCCACAGGTTTCATCGCATACAGCATCTGTTGCTAGAACAAAATATAAAGATATGATAGATAAAATAAATGTATCCAGAATTCTAGATTATAAAGCAAACTGAGTATAATGTGAATGAATCAAGACGTGCAGGATAGTTGGTCATCACAATGAATACAAATTTAAAATCATGCTTTATGAATTGAAAAGTATTTTAATTCACGTTTAATATTTAATAAATTTATCTTACTTTTCGTATATCCATATATTATAATACAAAAAAAGATCTCATAAAACCCAAATAACAAAATGGTATGAAATAATTCACGTAGAATCATTGTGTTAAACATTTTTTTTGTAGAATCAAAGAATTTACTAAGATTTAATTTTTATGCTTCCTGTACAAATAAATATTTTAAAATACCAAAGCATCTTATCTTGTCATATAAGATACTTATTTCTTAATTGCAACTCTGAAAACATTCTGATTTCAATCATTGTTAGTTTCTTTAGAAACATAAATATAGTATATATTTTATATTCACTTCTTTGATTCGGATTGAATTAAATAAATTTGATAAGAATATTATCTTTCTGTTTTCCGATCTTATATTATTACTTTAACCAGAATGTTCTCTCTCGTAAGTTTATGATGAAATACACAGTATCCCGTGGTTCAATCTTCAAACATTTTACAAATACAAATATTTTATTGGCACAAACACAATTACAATAATTGGCAAAGGCCCATATTACAGTGCATTACAACAATGAATACAGAATACAGTTACTAGTATTTAAATAGGTTATAATTAAGAAGCTAAAATCTCGTTTCTATACATCAGACATTTATATATTTAAGAACTAGTCACTTTCAGGACTTTTAAAGAATTACTATTAATACAACTATTAACATTCAGCTGATTTTCACTACAACATGTAGGAAGTATATTTAATATCTTATTTTTAAAGTTAAATCTATAGTTTGAAAAAATTTCACATTTCAGTAAAAAGTGATTTTCATCTTCTACCTCACATGATTTACATACATTACAAACTCGTTCGTCGGTGACTAAACCTAAATATCGCCCCTTTTCAATAGCAAGATTGTGTGCACTCAATCTAATTTTACACAGAGATGACCTTTCTAATCTATTACTTAGAACATCAACATAAGAACTACGCTGCTTTGAATTATGAAATTGTTGGTAAAATTTTAGTTTTGATGAATCATGAATTTTTGATGATTGATCCTGTGTGCACTGATCAATCACTCGTTGTTTAATACTTGGTAGATATTGTTTAATAGAAAAGTTTCCCCCAGCTAGGTTTGAAAATCCTAGATTGTTTAAAATAGAATAAAGTTTCTTTGTCCAGGGGTTATTTTTTCAGTTGCCAGAAAAACTTTGGATATAAGTGTGTTTTCAGACCTTAAAATATGATCATAAAACTTAATACAAGAAAATGATATTTTTGAGAATAACGGTAGCCTGCAAAGTTAGATGAGTCATTATCTATATTATCTTTTAATTGCTGGAAATGTTCCATTATGGTTTTATGGAAACTACTACAGTTATCATCACTTTTGTTTAACTTTTTAAAGAATTGAACAAAATTGTCATGAGGTATGTCCTGAAAGGAGTCAGCATTGTCATGCATTTTATCCAACCTATTTAACATTGTCCAAAATGATTTTGGATTCTTTTCAATATTATCATTTATATCCTTACAAATTTATACATTTTTTGTTCATGTTTACAAAGTCTTCTGAATTTTGATCTATATGTATAATATAATTTCCTATATTGTCCATTGAGTGGATTTTTATTAACTAGTTTCTCATAGCTTTCAATAACTGTATTTCTTAAGTCAGTACAGGAATGTGAAAACCATGGTTTCCTGTTTGATTTTTTCAATTTTTGTAAGGGCTTTTTATTTATGAATTTAGCTGATTGTTTAGCACAGTCTAGTAAAATTGAATTAAATGACTCGGTAATCGAGTCACTGTCATTAAAGCTTTTGGCTATAAAATATGCCAATTTATTTTTAAACATTTGACTTTGTATATTTTCTGTGTATGAAGCAATTGCTTCATCAGTCCAAAGAAATTTACCCGGCAAAGAGTCTAGTTGGTGTGAATCACACGGCACTGATAAAAAATTAGCAAACATTGCACAACTAATTGGGCGATGGTTAGAAAGGGAAGTAAAATCATGAACTACAAAGTATCCTATTGAATCAATCAATTCTTCTGAGATAAGTGTGTAATCTACAACACTACTACCATTGTATGTTATACAAGTTGGTTGACCATTTAAATCACCAATTGTTCGGCCATTTAAAATTCTGATTTTGGCTTCTTTGCACATACATGTATTTAATAATAATTTGCCACTATTCTTAGTGTGTTTGTGGTCAAGATTATTCCTTGACAATACCCTATCAGGATGATATTCTGAATCATCTAAGTTTACAAGTTCAGTTACATTATCAAATTCAATAAAATCAAGTTGGGTGTTTGTATATGCATTAAAATCACCTTGTATTATGATGTCACCCATACTACTTATATTTTTCTACACCACTGAGCAGAATAGAGTAAATTGATTCTATATCATTATTTTTATTATTATAACTTGAATACTCAGGAGATATATAAACTACAGCTACAAAAACATCTCTACTAATACTAAAAAACATATGGTCTACTTTAACATTATTCCCAACATGTTACATGTTATCGAGACAACAGACACTACTACGTTATAATTGACCTAGATACACACAGTGTACAGTAGTCGTTTTAAAACAAATATAATTGCATCGTCAAGGGCTATCAAGGGACCATATCAAAGACTTGATAAAGACCTGTTAAGACCTGTATGAATGACCGAAAAGTTTCTAGACGTTCCGAGAAATTTCTTCTGACTTCCGGCCGAGAGATATCGAGTGGCCCATAGACACATTCAAAACGCACCAATATATAAGCATGAACCCCTCAGGGGGTTCATGCAAAAATCATATTGACCCCAAGGTAGAACCACGTCCTCGTCGTGGGGTCAGGAAACACGCTTCAATCATTAAGATGGCAAAGCGTGGCTGAGAGTTCTACAAATAAAGCATCGAATTGACATAACAAGAGTACACTTAGAGCATAGTATTAAGCAAATGAATCAAAATATTATATTCCATTATCATATACTTAGATTAAATAACATATGATGTTAACCGTTTGATAATAGCATTAAATTAAAGTTTTTTCCATATTTTTCGATTTGGTGCTTAGCGGGCTGATATGAAAAGTTTATCACATGCTTCGTTTGTTATCACATGCTTCGTTTGTTATCACGTGGCTTACCGTAACGTTATTACATGACATTCCGGTTGTGCTCGGCAAATTCCGGAAAATACTCCTCAATGCTACGTTTACAGTGAAAAACATTACAAAGTAGTGTACAAAACAATTATTTAAATACTTAAAGTATATTGTGTAATATAATTAAATTAAAAAAAACCCAACTAGATAAATGCATTTTTTCTGAAACATAATTTAGAAAGTTACTTTAAAAAAATTTACTTTTCCAAACAATGTTCATTATGTATATTGTTGAATTCAGTATTTTCTTGGTCGATTCGTCCATATAAAAATGTTTTTTTTCTCTCTTTTGAGGCATATGATAGAAAGATTTCATATTGAATGTATCAAATTTTGGGTCCGACGTGCGTGAATTTTTTACTCTTTCAACTTCTTTTCGGGAACCACGTAAAATGATCAATATATAAATCTGTTATTTTTCTCTACTGTTGAAGCATATGATAAAAAGATTATTACATGGCATTTTTCATATCGCATGTATTATCAGCCCTAGGTTCAATATCAGCCCAAGAGCCGCATAATGCCCGCTCAATATATAAGTAAGTAAGTAAAACTTTATTTGGATTCGGCATATTGACAAACAATACAAACATAAGCTCCAATGAGCTTTTCACCGAATATAAAAACATATGCAATAACAAATAAAACAAGGCATGCAGCATGCAATAAATAATAAGAAGCAGCACCAAAAATTAACTCTAAGCAAATAGCATATACATGTATCTTGCAAAATACCAAAACATATATATGAATCACTAAAATTTAAAAAAAAAATCTGTTTAAAAAATTAATTTTTAAATAATTCATGATTTATAAAGTAAAAATTTCAAATTTCAAACCAATTATACCAAGCATGTTTCAATAGATAGACCATCTAACATTATAGTACTATCTTACTATGCAATAAAAACCAATTATACCAAGCAAGTTTCAATAGATAGAACATCTAATATCATAGTACTATCTTACTATGCAATAAAAACCAATTATACCAAACATGTTTCAATAGATAGACCATCTAACATTACAGTACTATCTTACTACACAATAAAAACCAATGATACCAAGCATGTTTCTATAGATAGACCATCTAACATTATAGTACTATCTTACTACACAATAAAAACCAATTATACCAAGCATGTTTCAATAGATAGACCATCTAACATTATAGTACTATCTTACTATGCAATACAAACCAATCTTACCAAGCATGTTTCAATAGATAGAACATCTAACATTATAGTACTATCTTCCTACACAATAAAAACCAATTATACCAAGCAATTTTCTATAGATAGACCATCTAACATCATAGTACTATCTAACTACACAATAAAAACCAATTACACCAAACATGTTTCAATAGATAGACCATCTAACATTATAGTACTATCTTACTACACAATAAAAACCAATTATACCAAGCATGTTTCAATAGATAGAACATCTAACATTATAGTACTATCTTACTGCACAATAAAAACCAATTATACCAAGCATGTTTCAATAGATAGACCATCTAACATTATAGTACTATCTTACTACACAATAAAAACCAATTATACCAATCATGTTTCTATAGATAGACCATCTAACATTATAGTACTATCTTACTACACAATAAAAACCAATTATACCAAGCATGTTTCAATAGATAGACCATCTAACATTATAGTTCTATATTACTACACAATAAAAACCAATTTTACAAAGCATGTTTCAATCGATAGACCATCTAACATTATAGTACTATCTTTCTACACAATAAAAACCAATTATACCAAGCATGTTTCTATAGATAGACCATCTAACATTATAGTACTATCTCACTATGCAATACAAACCATTTATACCAAGCATGTTTCAATAGATAGAACATCTAACATCATAGTACTATCTTACTACACAATAAAAACCAATTATACCAAGCATGTTTCTATAGATAGACCATCTAACATTATAGTTCTATCTTACTACACAATAAAAACCAATTATACCAAGCATGTTTCAATAGATAGAACATCTAATATCATAGAACTATCTTACTATGCAATAAAAAACAATTATACCAAGCATGTTTCAATAGATAGAACATCTAACATTATAGTACTATCTTACTACACAATAAAAAAAAACAATTATACCAAGAATGTTTCAATAGATAGAACATCTAACATCATAGTACTATCTAACTATGCAATAAAAACCAATTATACCAAGCAAGTTTCAACAGATAAATCATCTAACATTATAGTACTATCTTACTACACAATAAAAACCAATTATACCAAGCATGTTTCAATAGATAGAACATCTTACATTATAGTACTATCTTACTACACAATAAAAACCAATTATACCAAGCATGTTTCAATAGATAGAACATCTAATATCATAGTACTATCTTACTATGCAATACAAAACAATTATACCAAGAATGTTTCAATAGATAGAACATCTTACATTATAGTACTATCTTACTACACAATAAAAACCAATTATACCAAGCATGTTTCAATAGATAGAACATCTAATATCATAGTACTATCTTACTATGCAATAAAAACCAATTATACCAAGCATGTTTCAATAAATAGACCATCTAACATTATAGTAATTTCTTACTACACAATAAAAACCAATTATACCAAGCATGTTTCAATAAATAGAACATCTAACATCATAGTACTATCTTACTACACAATAAAAACCAATTATACCAAGCATGTTTCAATAGATAGACCATCTTACATTATAGTAGTATCTTACTACACTATAAAAACCAATTATAACAAGAATGTTTCAATAGATAGAACATCTTACATTATAGTACTATCTTACTACACCATAAAAACCATTGTACCAAGCATCTTTCAATAGATAGACCATCTAACATCATAGTACTACTTTACTTTTCAATAAAAACCAATTATACCAATCATGTTTCTATAGATAGACCATCTAACATTATAGTACTATCTTACTACACAATAAAAACCAATTATACCACACATGTTTCTATAGATAGACCATCTAACATTATAGTACTATCTTACTACACAATAAAAACCAATTATACCAAGCATGTTTCTATAGATAGACCATCTAACATTATAGTACTATCTTACTACACAATAAAAAACCAATTATTCCAAGCATGTTTCAATAGATAGACCATCTACATTATAGTACTATCTTACTACACAATAAAAACCAATTATAACAAGCATGTTTCTATAGATAGACCATCTAACATTATAGTACTATCTTACTACACAATAAAAACCAATTATACCAAGCATGTTTCAATAGATAGAACATCTACCATCATAGTACTATCTTACTACACAATAAAAACCAATTATACCAATCATGTTTCTATAGATAGACCATCTAACATTATAGTTCCATCTTACTACACAATAAAATCCTTTTACCAAGCATGTTTCAATAGATAGACCATCTAACATTATAGTACTATCTTCTTACACAATAAAAACCAATTATACCAAGCATGTTTCAATAGATACACCATCTAACATTATAGTACTATCTTACTATGCAATAAAAACCAATTATACCAAGCAAGTTTCAATAGATAGAACATCTAATATCATAGTACTATCTTATTATGCAATAAAAACCAATTATATCAAACATGTTTCAATAGATAGACCATCTAACATTACAGTACTATCTTACTACACAATAAAAACCAATGATACCAAGCATGTTTCAATAGATAGACCATCTAACATTATAGTACTATCTTACTACACAATAAAAACCAATTATACCAAGCATGTTTCAATAGATAGACCATCTAACATTATAGTACTATCTTACTATGCAATACAAACCAATTATACCAAGCATGTTTCAATAGATAGAACATCTAACATTATAGTACTATCTTCCTACACAATAAAAACCAATTATACCAAGCAATTTTCTATAGATAGACCATCTAACATCATAGTACTATCTAACTACACAATAAAAACCAATTACACCAAACATGTTTCAATAGATAGACCATCTAACATTATAGTACTATCTTACTACACAATAAAAACCAATTATACCAAGCATGTTTCAATAGATAGAACATCTAACATTATAGTTTTATCTTACTGCACAATAAAAACCAATTATACCAAGCATGTTTCAATAGATAGACCATCTAACATTATAGTACTATCTTACTACACCATAAAAACCAATTATACCAATCATGTTTCTATAGATAGACCATCTAACATTATAGTACTATCTTACTACACAATAAAAACCAATTATACCAAGCATGTTTCAATAGATAGACCATCTAACATTATAGTTCTATATAACTACACAATAAAAACCAATTTTACAAAGCATGTTTCAATCGATAGACCATCTAACATTATAGTACTATCTTACTACACAATAAAAACCAATTATACCAAGCATGTTTCTATAGATAGATCATCTAACATTATAGTACTATCTTACTATGCAATACAAACCATTTATACCAAGCATGTTTCAATAGATAGAACATCTAACATCATAGTACTATCTTACTACACAATAAAAACCAATTATACCAAGCATGTTTCTATAGATAGACCATCTAACATTATAGTTCTATCTTACTACACAATAAAAACCAATTATACCAAGCATGTTTCAATAGATAGAACATCTAACATTATAGTACTATCTTACTGCACAATAAAAACCAATTATACCAAGCATGTTTCAATAGATAGACCATCTAACATTATAGTACTATCTTACTACACAATAAAAACCAATTATACCAATCATGTTTCTATAGATAGACCATCTAACATTATAGTACTATCTTACTACACAATAAAAACCAATTATACCAAGCATGTTTCAATAGATAGACCATCTAACATTATAGTACTATCTTACTACACAATAAAAACCAATTATACCAATCATGTTTCTATAGATAGACCATCTAACATTATAGTACTATCTTACTACACAAAAAAAACCAATTATACCAAGCATGTTTCAATAGATAGACCATCTAACATTATAGTTCTATATTACTACACAATAAAAACCAATTTTACAAAGCATGTTTCAATCGATAGACCAACTAACATTATAGTACTATCTTACTACACAATAAAAACCAATTATACCAAGCATGTTTCTATAGATAGATCATCTAACATTATAGTACTATCTTACTATGCAATACAAACCATTTATACCAAGCATGTTTCAATAGATAGAACATCTAACATCATAGTACTATCTTACTATACAATAAAAACCAATTATACCAAGCATGTTTCTATAGATAGACCATCTAACATTATAGTTCTATCTTACTACACAATAAAAACCAATTATACCAAGCATGTTTCAATAGATAGAACATCTAATATCATAGTACTATCTTACTATGCAATAAAAAACAATTATACCAAGCATGTTTCAATAGATAGAACATCTAACATTATAGTACTATCTTACTACACAATAAAAAAACAATTATACCAAGAATGTTTCAATAGATAGAACATCTAACATCATAGTACTATCTAACTATGCAATAAGAACCAATTATACCAAGCAAGTTTCAACAGATAAATCATCTAACATTATAGTACTATCTTACTACACAATAAAAACCAATTATACCAAGCATGTTTCAATAGATAGAACATCTTACGTTATAGTACTATCTTACTACACAATAAATACCAATTATACCAAGCAAGTTTCAACAGATAAATCATCTAACATTATAGTTCTATCTTACTATGCAATAAAAAACAATTATACCAAGAATGTTTCAATAGATAGAACATCTTACATTATAGTACTATCTTACTACACAATAAAAACCAATTATACCAAGCATGTTTCTATAGATAGAACATTTAATATCATAGTACTATCTTACTTTGCAATAAAAACCAATTATACCAAGCATGTTTCAATAGATAGACCATCTAACATTATAGTACTATCTTACTACACAATAAAAACCAATTATACCAATCATGTTTCTATAGATAGACCATCTAACATTATAGTACTATCTTACTACACAATAAAAACCAATTATACCAAGCATGTTTCAATAGATAGACCATCTAACATTATAGTTCTATATAACTACACAATAAAAACCAATTTTACAAAGCATGTTTCAATCGATAGACCATCTAACATTATAGTACTATCTTACTACACAATAAAAACCAATTATACCAAGCATGTTTCTATAGATAGATCATCTAACATTATAGTACTATCTTACTATGCAATACAAACCATTTATACCAAGCATGTTTCAATAGATAGAACATCTAACATCATAGTACTATCTTACTACACAATAAAAACCAATTATACCAAGCATGTTTCTATAGATAGACCATCTAACATTATAGTTCTATCTTACTACACAATAAAAACCAATTATACCAAGCATGTTTCAATAGATAGAACATCTAACATTATAGTACTATCTTACTGCACAATAAAAACCAATTATACCAAGCATGTTTCAATAGATAGACCATCTAACATTATAGTACTATCTTACTACACAATAAAAACCAATTATACCAATCATGTTTCTATAGATAGACCATCTAACATTATAGTACTATCTTACTACACAATAAAAACCAATTATACCAAGCATGTTTCAATAGATAGACCATCTAACATTATAGTACTATCTTACTACACAATAAAAACCAATTATACCAATCATGTTTCTATAGATAGACCATCTAACATTATAGTACTATCTTACTACACAAAAAAAAACAATTATACCAAGCATGTTTCAATAGATAGACCATCTAACATTATAGTTCTATATTACTACACAATAAAAACCAATTTTACAAAGCATGTTTCAATCGATAGACCAACTAACATTATAGTACTATCTTACTACACAATAAAAACCAATTATACCAAGCATGTTTCTATAGATAGATCATCTAACATTATAGTACTATCTTACTATGCAATACAAACCATTTATACCAAGCATGTTTCAATAGATAGAACATCTAACATCATAGTACTATCTTACTATACAATAAAAACCAATTATACCAAGCATGTTTCTATAGATAGACCATCTAACATTATAGTTCTATCTTACTACACAATAAAAACCAATTATACCAAGCATGTTTCAATAGATAGAACATCTAATATCATAGTACTATCTTACTATGCAATAAAAAACAATTATACCAAGCATGTTTCAATAGATAGAACATCTAACATTATAGTACTATCTTACTACACAATAAAAAAACAATTATACCAAGAATGTTTCAATAGATAGAACATCTAACATCATAGTACTACCTAACTATGCAATAAGAACCAATTATACCAAGCAAGTTTCAACAGATAAATCATCTAACATTATAGTACTATCTTACTACACAATAAAAACCAATTATACCAAGCATGTTTCAATAGATAGAACATCTTACGTTATAGTACTATCTTACTACACAATAAATACCAATTATACCAAGCATGTTTCAATAGATAAAACATCTAATATCATAGTACTATCTTACTATGCAATAAAAAACAATTATACCAAGAATGTTTCAATAGATAGAACATCTTACATTATAGTACTATCTTACTATACAATAAAAACCAATTATACCAAGCATGTTTCTATAGATAGAACATTTAATATCATAGTACTATCTTACTTTGCAATAAAAACCAATTATACCAAGCATGTTTCAATAGATAGACAATCTAACATTATAGTACTTTCTTACTGCACAATAAAAACCAATTATACCAAGCATGTTTCAATAGATAGACCATCTAACATCATAGTACTACTTTACTACACAATAAAACCCAATTATACCAAGCATGTTTCAATAGATAGACCATCTTACATTATAGTAGTATCTTACTACACAATAAAAACCAATTATACCAAGAAGGTTTCAATAGATAGAACATCTTACATTATAGTACTATCTTACTACACCATAAAAACCATTGTACCAAGCATCTTTCAATAGATAGACCATCTAACATCATAGTACTACTTTACTATTTAATAAAAACCAATTATACCAAGCATGTGTCAATAGATAGACCATCTAACATTATAGTATTATCTTACTACACAATAAAAACCAATTATACCAAGCATGTTTCAATAGATAGACCATCTAACATTATAGTACTATCTTACTACACCATAAAAACCATTGTACCAAGCATCTTTCAATAGATAGACCATCTAACATCTTGTACTATCTTACTATTCAATAAAAACCCATTCTACCAAGCAAGTTTCAATAGATAGAACACCTAACATTATAGTACTATCTTACTACACAATAAAAACCAATTATACCAAGCATGTTTCAATAGATAGACCATCTAACATTATAGTACTATCTAACTACACAATAAAAACCAATTACACCAAGCATGTTTCTATAGATAGAACATCTAACATTATAGTACTATATTACTACACAATAAAAACCACTTATACCAAGCATGTTTCAATAGATAGAACATCTAACATTATAGTACTATCTTACTACACAATAAAAACCAATTATACCAATCATGTTTCAATAGATAGACCATCTAACATTATAGTACTATATTACTACACAATAAAAACCAATTTTACAAAGCATGTTTCAATAGATAGACCATCTTACATTATAGTACTATCTTACTACACAATAAAAACCAATTATACCAAGCATGTTTCAATAGATAGACCATCTAACATCATAGTACTATCTTACTACACAATAAAAACCACTTATACCAAGCATGTTTCTATAGATAGAACATCTAACATTATAGTACTATATTACTACACAATAAAAACCAATTTTACAAAGCATGTTTCAATAGATAGACCATCTTACATTATAGTACTATCTTACTACACAATAAAAACCAATTATACTAAGCATGTTTCTATAGATAGACCATCTAACATTATAGTACTATCTTACTATGTAATACAAACCATTTATACCAAGCATGATCAATAGATAGAACATCTAACATCATAGTACTATCTTACTACACAATAAAAACAAATTATACCAAGCATGTTTCTATAGATAGACCATCTAACATTAACTAGAACAGCACAGACTGATAGTGGACACACAAACAACGAAATATTAAGAAAGATAAAGTACCTTTACACTTAAAACGAATATGGGACGTGGGTAAAGACTGAGCAGTTGTCATTAGCATTTGTATTAACTCCAATATACTGAGACAAATATCCCGCATGGAAAAAGTAATTATAATCAAGACAGACAACCACACATATCATAAAGAACGGAGTTGGTGTTTTTAAAGAAAATTTACCAATACACATAAGAAAAACGCATTGTCGGAATAATGGGCTGTCGGAGTAATGGGTTGTCGGAATAATGGGCTGTCGGAGTAATGGGCTGTCGGAATAGTGGGCTGTCGGAGTAATGGGCTGTCGGAATAATGGTTGTCGGACTAATGGGATGTCACCGTAATACATAAGGCATAAACCCTGTACATGTCGTATACAGGGCGTTTACTTCGTGCACAATATTTGGTGTGTACATTGGACCATATATAACCGGTGATACATTGAATGTACTTGGTTTACATTTTCTATACACTTTATACATTGGGTATATTTGGTGTACCTGGCTTCGACCGCAGAGGTCGCAATTTAAACAAAATTTAATGTGATTAGTTTGGACACAATATTTAAGATTGATGCAGCTCTGATACAGAATTTCACGAAACCTTTTCAGATAATAAGGACATACTTTGTAGTTATGCATATCGACGGGAAATTGCGATTCAATTTTTTTTCTAAGAGTTACGCCCCTTTGAACTTATATACTTTAATGTACTACTGCAACAGTTTGTCATCGCAACTCCTCGCAAACCACACAACAGAATTTCACGAAACCTTTTCAGATAATAAGGACATACTATGTAGTTGTGCATATCGACAGGAAATTGCGATTCAATTTTTTTTCTAAGAGTTACGCCCCTTTGAACTTAATTACTTTAATGTACTACTGCAACAGTTTGTCATCGCAACTCCTCTCAAACCACACAACAGAATTTCACGAAACCTTTTCAGATAATAAGGACATACTATGTAGTTGTGCATATCGACAGGAAATTGCGATTCAATTTTTTTTTCTAGGAGTTACGCCCCTTTGAACTTATTTACTTTAATGTACTACTGCAACAGTTTGTCATCGCAACTCCTCTCAAACCACACAACAGAATTTCAAGAAACCTTTTCAGATAATAAGGACATACTATATAGTTGTGTATATCGACTGGAAATTGCGATTAAATTTTTTTTTCTAGGAGTTACGCCCCTTTGAACTTATTTGCTTCAATGTACTACTGCAACAGTTTGTCATTGCAACTCCTCTCAAACCACACAACAGAATTTCACGAAACCTTTTCAGATAATAAGGACATACTTTGCAGTTGTGCATATTGACGGGAAATTGCGATTCAATTTTTTTTTTGGAGTTACGCCCCTTTGAACATATTTGCTTCAATGTACTACTGCAACAGTTTGTCATCGCAACTCCTCTCAAACCACACAACAGAATTTCACGAAACCTTTTCAGATAATAAGGACATACTTTGTAGTTGTGCATATCGACGGGAAATTGCGATTCAATTTTTTTTTCTAGGAGTTACGCCCCTTTGAACTTATTTACTTTAATGTACTACTGCAACAGTTTGTCATCGCAACTCCTCTCAAACCACACAACAGAATTTCAAGAAACCTTTTCAGATAATAAGGACATACTATATAGTTGTGTATATCGACTGGAAATTGCGATTAAATTTTTTTTTCTAGGAGTTACGCCCCTTTGAACTTATTTGCTTCAATGTACTACTGCAACAGTTTGTCATTGCAACTCCTCTCAAACCACACAACAGAATTTCACGAAACCTTTTCAGATAATAAGGACATACTTTGCAGTTGTGCATATTGACGGGAAATTGCGATTCAATTTTTTTTTTGGAGTTACGCCCCTTTGAACTTATTTGCTTCAATGTACTACTGCAACAGTTTGTCATCGCAACTCCTCTCAAACCACACAACAGAATTTCACGAAACCTTTTCAGATAATAAGGACATACTTTGTAGTTGTGAATATCGACGGGAAATTGCGATTCACTTTTTTCTAGGAGTTACGCCCCTTTGAACTTATTTGCTTCAATGTACTTCTGCAACAGTTTGTCATCAAGAAGTTTTCAGTTTTGATTTTGATTTAGGTGTAATAACACCAAATCATGGTACGTCACATCTGGTTGCATACAAAAGTAGGTCTAAAAAAAAACATTCCCTTGAATTTGACCGTTGTAGGTAATTAATCTTACATTTTATTGCAGTAAAACTATTTCTGTGTCATAAACATATGTCTTGGGTATTTCAAAGCACCATTATTTTTTATTTGTGATTTCTATAGAAAATTTTGTCATCTTGAGGTTACATGGTGACTAAACCTTGTACATGGGTAGAAATAAAGAACCTTAGTGAGCACGCTCACATACCCCACGTCCCCACATGTCATTGGAGAAATTAAATAAGTGTAAGAAAAAAAAATTGTATAAGAAAAAATAATTTCCTGCCAATATGCACATCTAAATAGTATGTCCTTATTATCTACAAAATTTCATGAAATTCTGTTGTGTGGTTTCAGAGGAGTTAAGAAGACAAACTGTTGCAGAAGTACATTGAGGCAAATAAGTTCAAAGGGGAATCGCAATTTCCCGTTGATCTGCACAACTACATAGTATGTCCTTATTATCTGAACGGGTTTCGTGAAATTCTGTTGTGTGGTTTGAGAGGAGTTGCGATGACAAGAATTAGGACTGACGGACGGACTGACAGACGGACTGATGAGTCAAAAACATTATACCCTCCGCAACTCGTTGCGTGGGGTATAATACGGGGAGAAATGTGTTTGGTTAACTTCCAATGATGGTTATTTTCTTATATGCAATGAAATGTGATGTGAAACTTTTTCTATAGAACTGGACAGGATAAAACTTTACTCATGCCAAGTATTTCTTTATTTGAAACAAAGATAAATTCTGCACAATTTTTTGAAAAGTGCAAATTTAACAAAGACTAATAGGGGAAAATCAATGGTGGTATTACACCTAGAGCCTTTTTTCATAGTTTTTTCCATGAATTGTTGCTTGTGCTAAAAAATCCCAATTCCGTCCAGCAAGATTTGCAAGGATTGATGGTTTTTCTCCTCCATGTTGCTGTGGAAATTTCTCTAGATGCTGTTAACCTTGATTTGCTGGCTAAAAATCATTTCAAAATAACACTTCTTGTCAAAAAGCCTCATCTGTTGAATTTTCTTTTCTTTGTTTACATCAACCTTAAATGTGACCAAATAGTATAGCATTTATATTTAATATCCTTGTCCGTGTAGGCCTTTGTAGGGAATAATGTTAAAATACCAATTTCGCTGCACCAGATGTGCAGATCAACAAATAGTTTTCATCAGTGATGTTTGAGGCCAAATTATTACCATGCAAAAACCATATATATTTTTTCTACCATGCATGACAAACATGTACAATTACAAATGTAACTTTAATACAATGGCATGCATTATCAATAAAATACTTTTTTGGGTTCTTTTTGTAAGGTATCCCCCTTTTCATTCACATTTATAACTTCATGTACAAAAAATATAATAAAGACAAAGTATTAAAGAGACTTTAATCAGTGCGGGGCCACTAGGATATTTGCCCACTTTGCACCAGCATTATGATGATTTCCTAGGCAGGGAATCGAACCCTGGTACACTGAAAAAGTCTCATAAATATACAATGATTATTGTAGCACAAATTTTTTGGGCATTATATACAATGGTTTACTTGAATAATCTGTTTGATATTCTAGAAACTTGGATCATAATTTCAAAAATCTAAAATTTGAAAACTTTTTAATAACTTTAATTAATATTTTAATTGATTTAAATTTTATACAAACCCACCTATACACAAGTTACTGTAAATTCATTTGCATTTTTTTCCCATTTAACCATATGCTCCGCAGTGCCCAGCTTTATATGACCGCAGAGGTCCAACCATGAACAGTTGGGGCAAGTATTAACACAACAATTAAGCTTGATATAGCTCTGAATTTGGATTGTGATTAAATAGTTGACACAACATAGGTTTCTATCACAGAATGAATTTTGTCTAAGATCTTAAACTTCGAAACTTCGAAACTTCAAAATTTTAAATTATGGTCCAATACCCAAAATCTAATTACATGGTTAGATTCAGCATATCATAGAACCCCAAAATTCAATTTCTGATGAAATCAAATAACGTACAATTTTACACCCTTTAGATGTTTCGATCTCAATGTGGAGCAATTTAATTATAACCGGGCCAAAATATTAAAAATCTAAATACATGGTTAGATTCAGCATATTGAAAAACCCCATACATGTATATTCAATTTTTGTTGAAGTTAAAGTGACAGCCAGGGCATTATGAACATGATGAAGTCCAAAATCAACACTTGTATTAACTATAAAGTTCTAAAAACATCTTAAACCCTTGAAAAACACCCTATAAAATTACAAGATTTATTTTGTTCTATTGTCATTCTTTTACCCAGTTCAAACCCTACCTTTAGTAAACATCATTCTCCCATCAACTTTTTTATGCAGACACCACTGTATTGATCTGAATCATGCATCTGATGAGTTAAAACCCCTACAAAAGAGTTTTAAATGTTTTTTTTATTTTTGTGCTTTAACACCACTATCTCAGGTTAGAGAGAGGGTTTAAAATTTGGATCAATCAAATACGTTTAACCTAACTGCAGTTATACTATATGCACAATATGCCTGTCCCGAGTCAGTATCTTTAGTGGTTGTACATGTAGCTTGTTAATCTTTTTATATAAGACTGGCCATAAGTTTGTCCTACCTGAATTGTTTCACATTAGTACTCATTGGGGCCATTCGTAGCTTATATTGCAGTTTGAGACAAGGCTCTTTGTTGAATGGAACACTCTGACCTTAGTAACCTATAATTGTTTGAGTTCACTGCTTTGGGTCTTGAATGGAGAGTTGTCTTATTGGTAACGATAACACATCTTTTTATGATTATATTCATGTACAATGTTATCAGATTATAACATGGTATTTTTCATATCGCATGTATTATCAGTCCTAGGTGCAATATCAGCCCAAAAGCCGCATGGCTCAAGGGCTGATATTGACCGAGGGCTGATAATACATGCGATATGAAAAATGACATGTTATGATCTTTTTATCATATGCTTCAACAATGGAGAATAATAACGGCTAAAATCATAATTAATCATTTTACGTGGTTACCAAATAGAGTTCAAAGAGTGAAAAGATCACGGACGCCGGACTCATAATTAAGTTCATTCGATATGAATACTTTCTATCATCTGCTCATCAGAAAAGAAAAATATTTTGTTATAGACGAATCGACAAAATATATAATTAAACAATATACATAATTAACATTGTTTGGAGGTCAACTTTTTTAAGCAACTTTCTAAATTATGTTTGAAACTTTTTTAAAAATGCAATTATTTAATAATTTGTTTGTTTCTTTTTTTTTCTAATTATTTTACACAATATATTCTCAAGTATCCAAATATTGTTGTGTACACTTCTTTGTAAATTGATGTGTTTTCACTGAAAACGTTGCATTCAGGTGTATTTTTCGGAATTTTCCGAGTATCATCGGAATGCCATGCGATAATGTTACGGAAAGGCATGTGATAACAATCGAAGCATGTGATAAACTTTTCATATCAGCCCGCCAAGCACCAATTCGAAAAATATGGAATTTACGTTAATTAAATGCTACATATTTCTTCAAGGTTAACACAGGGCAAATGCTCGCGTTATCTCTGTATTTATTTATCACAATGAACGTTGAAAACTTCTCTGATCCGTTTTACTTTTCTTAATGTTAATTGTTAATTGACAATCTGACACGACCACATCCGACAATTACAGTGCCTCGGTGCTAGAATCAGATTTATTTTTTGTCGTAAATTCACTTACACGTAACATAGCGAAAAATGCCAAAACAAATGAAGATTTAAATAATAAAGATTCATAAGTAGATGAACAAATACTAGGGAGAGCGTCTGTAATCTGGCGTAATAATGGTAATGTTACCGGGGCCCTATTGTCTCTCTTTGGGTGATTTCTGTTAAACCTTCAAGCATTTTTGATACCACAAAATTCTTAGTAGTATCCTCTAAATTACGTTCCCTGTGAGAAAAAGAAATGCCACTTATATATAATCGAACTGTAGCTGGAGAAAAATGCTTCAATGATAAATAAGCGATGAATTGTACTAACTGTTCAACAGGAACTGGCCATACTTTATCCAGTGTATATAGAAATTGGAATGAATCAAGAACAGATCTCGCTCTTGAATAGCTTTTCCATGTATTTCCGGCTAACGAATCGGAAAAAAGTCTAGCTGATTCCTCTGTTATAGAATCCATACTTGGTTCGGAATTAGAGTTGGTGTCAGAGATGCATTTGATGCTAGGTTCCGGAAACAGGACCACATATGATCTTGGATTAACTACACTAGCTATAGGTTGTTCCTTCTCCTTAGGGTCGGCCATTCTTCGTCGTTTGACCCCCTGCCCTCTAGCTGGCGTCCCTTTCTTTGAATTCCCTATTGCACAAAAACTAACAATATGGACTAAGTCAAAATTATTTTTTGTTATAACAAAATGTTTGTATGAAGCTAAACAGATGCTATGTGAGAAAGTTATAACGTGCTTCACACTCTTAAGAACAAAATGCACGTGATAGTAATCATTCTTAACAAGAGGCGTTCCCAAAATGTAAGATTGTGTAAGCGGACACTTTTGATTTATAATACAAACACGTGTACATAATCCAAAAACAACATACGCCAGTAGCCTCATTAAATTCAATTATCTGATAAACAATAATTGCTACTATATTGTAAAACATGAAACATGGACGAAGTGAATAAGCTGTTTTATTAACATGAACTTTTCGTCGTTGTTGATATTTCTCAAGATGACGAATGTGCCATATACATCGTGTTTATATATTCATTAATGACTACCAAAAGTGCTTTAATGCGTAATGTGTAATGCATGTATTTACATTAATGCATAGTATTGCAATCTAAAATTTGTTGTTTAAAGTTAATTCAACATGAAGTGACTTTGTCGTGCATTCACCTCAATTATAGACATATGATATATAGACTTGATTTCATAGAGATTACTTTTTTATACAGATTTACAAATCAGATATTTTTCACCTATCAAATTCAAATATGTAATTATAGATTTTCGTTGATCATCTCAACAAGAATATCAACGAGAATAATTTTCTCCGGTACGTCGAAAGTGAGTAAAGCAATCGAGTTGATATGACCAATGATAAACTGTTTATCGCTTTATTATTTTTTTTTATCTATGACGACGTTGTCAATTTCATGTCAATTTCATCAGCAACGCCACGTGCCCCCTTAGTTTCTATCCATAATTTTTCATAACACTTGACTAAGCTGAGAATTGAAATCATCAACAAAATCAAAGGAAAATTTCGTAAAATACGAAAATTATGTCGATAATACAAAATATACCTTAATGTGGTACTTTCAGAAATAAAAAGAAAATGTAATAAACGACAACACAATTTCAGGGTCAAGGTTCGTACCTCCTACTAATACCATAATGCATTAACAACAGAACGCATGAGCCAAAAAATGTATATTCCTCGATTGCTACAAAATAAATTGAAGAATTAACATGATTAAGAACCTTTCTCAGTCTAAACAAGGCAAATATAAAATATGGTCCAGAAGCAGTATGAAAGAAATGTTATGTTCAACCCATCAAGAAGATATAATTTTTGTTCATCAGTTTTGGTTCAAATTTAGAAATAGCTAATTTGCATAATATGCACCTCGAGTAAATAAAAATTGTAAATTTATTAAAATACATGCCTCCTTATGCATGTTATGATTGTCGTGTTATACTGAACACAGTGTTTAAACTAAAAAAAAATAAAATATATCATTATAAAGGGTTTTATAATGAATGTTATCGATGCAACTCATAAAATGTGTTTCCCCCCCGTGAAAATCCAGTTTTATTGAAAAGGCAACATATGCCATTTTTCAATAAGGGGTACCGTGAAGCGAGGATATTTGCTTGTTTTAAATTCTATAACATCTAGGACAGTTCGTCAAATAAAATATATCGCTGCAAATATTTAAGTCACACAAATAATTATGTTAAAAAAGTGTGATTTTGATTAAAAAATTCAAATCTGGGTTTTCAAATCTTTAATAATTTCACTTGCCATTTTATTTTCTCTTTAGCTTTCCTTAGTTGTTAGTTTTAAATATCTTTTACCCTAGAAACAAAATCATTTTATTGTAACACACATTAATTTTTCATTTGGAAAGTATTTTCAACGGTTTTCTTGGATGTAGTTATCTGCCCCTTTCCCTATAAATCTCCAGTGTGGAGGTCTGTATATTAAGCAGCCAGAAACACATTCTGCAGCAGACTTGTAAAAATGTATGGTGAACAACTCATCTTTCAAATTTAACCTCAAAACCCGTTGTATTATGCCGTATTATCCATGATTGGCTAAATGCATGGACGATGTTAAACTGATTACTTAGAAAGACGACAGCAAACTCAAAAAGATTCTGTAACTTTCAGAAATTTTTAAGTGTGAAAAGAGTAAAGAAAGACATATGATTGGATGCGGTATTTGGTAGTATAAACTGAACGAATGCATTTGATCTATGTTACAATGTACATACTAGTTCAATGAAATAATGGACGAATAAATAAAGTAACAATATGATACCACTGTGAAATGATAAACTGATTCAGAAGAAATACAACAATCCGCCATTAACAAACAAAAAACTAGAATCCACAGGTAAATGAAATAATTTTGTTGTTAGGTATACAAACTAAATTGAGAAAGGAATTATTCTTTTTAAAATATTTTTGATTTCATAGTACGAAGAAGTGAAAATTTAAAGTTATACAAAACACTTAACAAAGCTGATATATAGACCAGATATATCTACAGATCAAATTATCAAGAAAATACGATTTGAGATTACATTTATTTATCAAAGGTATAGATTAGATGACGTAGTAACGGGCACGTGGTTGTTTACTATGAAAACGTGTACAATGTATGTGTTGACATCAAGCACACGGTCATTATTTATTGTCAATTTGATTGGATGGCATATATCCGAATTGCCGGTTTTACAGGTATATGTGCTCATGGCATTCGTGAAAAGCAGGAATAAGTATTAAGTAAGGGGTTCGTTTGAGAAAATAAAGTTATTCGAAGTTTGCCTATAGTTAACCACCCACCCACCCCTTGTATAAGTTTGTTGTTGTTGTTTAATAATGTGGATATATTCTCATTGTTAAATTATAATGATATGAAGTTTTCCTCTTTTATATATAGATTTTGATTGTGTTATTGTATATTCTATTAAATGATTGGATTGGTAGTGTGCTTGCCTGAATTTATAGTTAAGGATTGAAGTTTGAAGAAGTGTGAATGTAATTATTATTAAATGCTACTACAGCTGAAGGCACACTTATCCTATTTATGTGTTGTTTATGGGTTTTTTTTTAATAAAGAAGATATATTTGTTTGAGCTGGCGAATCAGAATATAATTACAGTTACTGATAACTATTTAAAAGATTAAAACAATTAACAATAAAAAAGCATGCATCAGAGACTAAAATCAACTAAAACACATCCCAGAGATTTAATATTTGAACGTCATGAACAGTCAAAGCAGAATGGCCAAACATAAAGGCAAAGGATAGTTATTGGTTAACCCGTGGATGTGTCCTTATACATCCAGTTTCAAAAAGAATACAAATTTAGTAATGTTTTAATTTGCTCATGACACAATCAATATTAGTGCCAATGTAAACTATATTCAAAGTTCTAATTACAACATTGGTAAAATAACCTTTAGTAATAAGTTTGTTTATAGGTTCTATGAGTTTACACTGATAACAAAGTGATTTATGGTCTTTTAATACAAATTGTATTATTAAAAACGGTATTTTGCATACTAAATTTTATAGTAAAATTGTCAATTTTACTATAAAATTTAGTATGCGAAATACCGTTTTTAATAAGTTTTCCTCAGGTACAGCCAAATTTACTAATCAAATCTTTGTATCTATGAAAGAATTTAGTAAAATTTGTCAGTCTTACTTTGGTAACTGTTTACCTGTAATTGAAGAAAATATAAATATATCATGCTTATAACTTTGTGAAACAGACGCGCATTTATTAGTGGCGCTAGACTGTATGTAATAGTTTGGCTATTTATACAACATGTTTCAAACATAATAAATACACATCAAGCGTATGATCCAAAGTTAATACCGACACAGCAGACCAAAGCCAATTAACTAATAAAACCTCAATGCGTTGACCTTAATAGACCTTTGATAAGAGAATTACAGGCGTGAACAATGATTAGAAATGTACAAATACATATAAATTAACCTTGACCGCAGATAATTGATAGCTTTTAATGACCGTCTATAAGAACGATCACAGACAATATACCATAATTACGAAAGTAGTTATTGTTGATATAAAGCCTGTAAACGTCCAGGAGGAAGTATTTCAAGATACCCAGTCTGATTGTTTGAGTACTGAAAGAATATAAAACATAATAAAATAATTATTTTTATTATACAAATATTTGGGCTTAAGGGCAACACGTTATGTTACAGAAAACTTCCTTGGCGTCAGTGAATAAAAAGCGATGAATGTAAACTAACTGACGCCAACATTATACTTAACTATCCGAGCAGTGTGCGCGGCACACTGTGTGAATGCTTGAGGATATTTTTTCTCTAGTATCATGTAATTCACTCAGTTCTGTCATATTGTAAATCAAGAACAAAACAAATTACATGCTACCTGCAGTTGACACAAAACACACAGTATGTACATAAAATGATAGTGTGTTCTCAGATAATTAAGGATAATTTGCCGCTAAAATACTGTGCCTGAGCTAGCCACATATCTTTGACAGAAATGCGTCACCATAGGGGTATTTGCATACACGTGTGTGTACGACTACCAGTCTACTTGTCTCAGAGTACTTTAGCAAGCCGTTCCCGAGCGGTATAGCCTTACTTGATTTTCCACGTGGTACCGCATAAGAGTAAATCTTTGTGGGCATAGACCGACGTGAAATAGAGCTGTTGAGCAATCAAGATGAGACTATTCCTCGTTAAGGCACGTAGGCACCCTAACTACTCAGAAATGTTTTGGGGAAACGATATTATATTTGGCCAAAATAAAATATCATAGCCCAAAACGAAATATGTAACGTTATGTTGCCTGCCCAAGTTGCATATTGAGTAACCCCAAAAGATTGAAGATGTTGTGCCTGATGAAGCCTTGTGTCTTGTTAAAATTAAAGTTGATCTAGAGAAAAATTAATGTCAATATAAAAATCCTTAACCACAATATTGAGATCAACGTGAGAAGAAAAGACACAAGGCTAGGATGGAGGACAAATTACAAAGTTATAACCGATGGTAAAAAACGTTTTCGGCATTGTATCTTGTCATTTAATCTTTTCCAGCGCGGATTTAATATCCAATTTGGAAGTTCTAATGTAACGTTTAAAACAATCTGATTTCCAACGTCCCAGTGTTTGTATCATGCTGTCCTCAATACCTTGAGAACTAGCACTTGTGGCCGCACCTGATCGAAAAGAATGTCCGCTATAATCCTTGTCACTATATCCTAATGCTATGAGTATTGTTTTCAGCTTGCTTATAAAATAGTTCCGGGAAAGTGGTTTTCCGGTTTCTTCAACGAGAAACGAATCATTCTGCTTTGCGTTTAGGTTTAATCTTACACTCATCAGCTGGGATAGCAATTTATACGAACAAACGACGCCCTCTATCTTGAACAAGGAAATTATAATACCTTGTCGGAATATATCTGTCTTTGTAGCTTTTAAATTAACAGTTACTTCGCATTCTGAAACGAAATTTATGTCAGAAACGCATAAATTTGAATCTGGATCAAACACAGTTCTACATGTAAACTCATTGCATCTCAGAAAACCATAAAATGCCAGAACACACGCTGTTTGAAATGTTAAATCCATATAATCATGATTGAAAAATCCACATTGCAAACAAGTTACTATTTCCTGTAAAATTTTAAACGTTATTGGTAACTTTTGTCGTAATGGCTTACTCTCAGATTTTTTAACTCCATTTAACACATTTTGCAAGCGTTGGTATGTATGACCAAATTTATCACAAAGTGGGTTCACATTATCAAAATTAACTCCATGAAAACGAACTCCAGCGAGATATAATTTGATTGTTGAATATTTCAGTTTTAACACTGATTGGCAATGGGCCACGAAATAGATCAATAAATCTTCCGAAACTTTAGACATATTGAAAGTCCTTGAGTTGAATCCAGTGATATGATTGCCACAAAATTGAATAAAACATTTATATCCTGTTGAATAAACATTGCGGGTATTCACGTTGATACTTTTATTCCATAAGCTGTCGACTGCTTGGTCTAACTCCACACAATTTCGGAATGAGGAGGGCAGGTGCATGGATTTGGCGAAGCTTCTGGAGCCAATTGTCGAAACCGCTTCATCTGGTAACGAGAAAGAGCATCTGCTATGTTATTTTCTTTCCCTGGTACATGTACAGCATGTACAACAAAATTAAATTTAGCCGCACACCAAGTTAAACGGCGAACAAGATTCATAATTACGTTACACTTTGAACGACCCTTATTAATAATGTACACACTAGACATATTATCACAATGAAAAAGAATGCGTTTAGTAGACCATTCATGCCCCCATAAAATAGCAGATATAACAATCGGATACAATTCTAAGTAAGCCATTGAGAAAGACTCCTCATCGGGCCGAATAAAATCGTCGGGCCAACTGCCTTGAAACCACCTTTTCCTAAAATAACCTCCGTATCCGATTGTTGATGAAGCATCCGTAAATAAATGAAAATCGGACGCATTAATAACGTTATCGCTGATAAAAAATGATATACCATTCCACTGACTTAGGAATTTAAACCACATTGCCATGTCATCTCTACATCCCTTTGTAATTGTAACGTGATGATAAAGTTCTTTAACGGAGTGTGCTAATGTCAATAAATACGACACAAACGATCTCCCTGGTATAATTACTTTACATGCATAATTGAGATGACCCAATAAACTTAACATTTCACGCTTAGTACATGAACGTCTATTAAGATAGCTGTATAAAATATCCGTAATTCTAACAAGCTTCTCATCAGGTAATTTAGCAATCATATGCATTGAATCGAGAATTATGCCGAGATATTCTAATGAAGTAGATGGACCAACTGTTTTATGAGCGCTGAGAGGAATCTTTAAACTATTAAATACATATAACATTGTGTTCATATTCCTTGTAGCATCTACGTAAGGATTGTTAATCAGGAGAAAATCGTCTAACAAATGTAACACGTGCCGCAAACCGTAATTATTTTGTAAGATCCAACATATTGCCACTGATAATGTATCGAATATCTTGGGACTTGAACGGCAACCAAATGCTAAACGAGTATAAAAATAGTACATGTCATTCCATTTTAATCCATAAAATCGCCATAAAGAATTATGTACAGGTATTAATTTGAATGCATCGGTTACGTCACACTTACATAATTGACTTTTAATTCCTAATGACTTAATTATATTTATAGCGTCGTCAATTCTTACATAGGTTAATGAATAGTCTTCCTTATTTATCAAATCGTTGATGCTGTGATGCTCATCATTGTTGTGAGGAGCCGAGAGGTCTAGAATTAATCTTTTCTTTTTTGAATATTTTCCTTCAACAATACCTATCGGACTAATTCTATAAGTATCAAACGGAGGTTTTGTAAATGGCACAATAAGGTATCCTTTACGAAGTTCGTCATCTACCAGTTTCGTAACATCATCGGGAAATTTCTTGGTAGACAATAAATTCTTACATTCCAAAGATTTACTTGGTAGTACGTTTATGCCTGTGTCAAAACCATATCGAAGTCCATTAATTAAATTAAAAACAAAATTTTTATCTGGATAATGTGTAAGTTCAAATTCAAGTTGATCGATATCAATAGGCGTAGACACTAGTCAATTCTTGGCCTGCGCTTGTTCTTGTGACGGCCTATTGTTCGGAGTAGCACCAGTAGATGATCTAGTATTAACATGGGCGAATGAACATTTTGTCCCCTTGAAACATTTTCCTGATAAGAAATTGTTACACACTTCCCGACCACGAAAGAAAAGAACAGGGCGTCCTCGTATATCTGTATTGGAATCAACACGATCGTTACTCCCAACTTGTGATTTCTGAAAATGAGTTTGATTATAAGTTGGTTTGGGTCGATTATTCGATTGACCAAAGCTTGGTAACGTTTGACAAACAGCTGTGAGATGCCCAAGACTACCGCATGTTTCACATTCTTTAATTATTTGTCCACTTGTGATGGATGAATAGAGTTTTTCGTCTCTGATGGACCAATCTACAACTTTACCATGGGTCAGTTTGATAGCAGCTACCTTATTTGCGAAAGCCTTGTGATACTCGTAGAAAACGGGACCTTTATATCTTGCAGAGATATCAATGATATCTTGAATATACATATCGAATTCGATTCGTCGGTCTTGCTTTTCACAGATAATATTTTTGTAAATATTAAAAGCTTCTAGAAACTCTTGTATAGACAAGTTTCTTTGAAGGCGGGGATCGCGATGTTTGATTAACAATACGGACCCGTCAGATTCATCAACGGTTTTGTAATCTTGTACGTTTTCTTGATTGTTAAGAAGGGTAGCCAGATTAATGTACTTGCCTTCTAAAATCTGCTTCCGAACGTTCGGTGCCACTGCTTGAACATGCGGAAACATGCCTGAGGAAACCTTGGTTGTGTGATAAGATCCTGTATCATGATGTACTCCATTATTTATATCACTCACGAATGCAGGTTGACTAATGATATTTGATTCTCTAACTAATAGCGACTGAAATAAAGTTCCTTGATTTTGAACAGTTTGCTCCATGTTGTTTAAACTGGTGGTAAGTTGAGTTAATGCTGGAATTTCGGGCATAACTGTATTATCCTGTCCTGAATTCTCATTTAATAGTTCCAATAACTGCTCTTTTGTGAAAGTTGATGGAGCCCTGATGCCTTGCTTTCTTAGTTTTCCTTTAACTTCGTCAAGTGTCAATTCTGTATTAGAATTCTGTACAACTGGTGTGTCACTTTTCTTACTTTTCTTACTAGAAACACGCTTTTACGAACTGGCGGCATTTTAAGAAGTTGTTAAAAGTTATGAAATAACCAAATAATATTGATTTGAATTGTTTGCACTTCTATACTGTTACTATCTTATCAATGCAACTGACTGAATAAACCTGACAAAGATTGAAAATTTAACACGTGCACCAAGTCATGAGACGGTTAAGAAAACATTGCCGTCTCTACCACAGACATCATAAATCTAGTAATAAAATGTTTATCGTCCACCTAAATAAATAATGATTTTAACAGAAGCCGAGTCGGACAGAACATGAAACATTAATATAAACATCAATTAAAAATTTCTAACTTATCATTTTTAACGGCATAAAGAGCCTATAATTACACCGGTTGGTAAAATCACTCTTCGCAATGTACATTTTAGTTATATTTGTTTGAAACAACTTTTCGTTCACAAGTTTGTTTAGATTTGCTTCATACCACAACCACTACGTACATACATTCGTAAGTATTGTATAAGGAGTTTGAAAGGTTGACAAGATCTATGGACTAGGTACAACACACCTTTTATTTTGTTTATATCTGTCTTTGTTTTTACATCAAGAGAGTCCTTTTCAAGAATTGAAAATAAATCCTACCCATAACAAAACTTAAATCAGTAGGAATATATGATATAATCAAATAAACTTGAACACTTTACAAAATTTGCAGAAACAATACTAAATAGTAAAGGACGAACATCATACAGGTACGGGGTACCTATAACATGTATAAAGTACTTTAAAATGTCATTAAATTATTGGATTTTGTTACGTTGTTTCCTACAACTGAAAATAATTACATGTAATTACAAGATTTTTTTTCATGTTCTGTAACATATTTGTGAATAATTATGATAATTTTTAATTTTCTTTGTCTGCAAACTTTGTTGAAACAGTACAATGTCTCATGTTTATATGAATTATGGATATGCTATAGTATACAAATGAACATTTAACTTTTATAAATGTTGGTATTTGAATGGTTTTATATGCATGTACTCAAGAAGACGGATTATTAACCTTGTTAAGTATAATTGTGAGTGTTGACTTCACTTTATCTTTAAGATTCTTCACACTGACTGTTAATCGTGTCGGTGTCGTTTATTTCCTTACACACAAATAACAATATCTTTACTTCCAAATGCAAACAATACATATACATATAGCAGCTCAAAGCTATTTTGTGCATTTTGATTCTTTAAATATAGGTAGAAAATAAAACTCATATGAACTGAAAAAATTATAGAACTTCTGAATATCAAGCATGATCATGGCATGAATACTGGATGGTCAAATCACGTGGAAACCTACAATATAAATAAACGGCACTCGCTGAGGGGAATATCGTTTTATAGCCATACCTGTTATATCATGTATATGTTTTAGTAATTTAAAATATAGATTAATAGAAACATTTCGCATTATACCTAATCAGTTATATACATTTATATGTGGTAATCATAAATAATTTGAGAGAAAAAAAAAATCGTTCATTATTTGTTTTTGAATTTGAAACTTTTTTTTGTTCATAAGTAAAATTCTTGTATAGATTTGCTTTACACCACAACCACGACTTACAACCGTAGGTGTTGTACAAGTATTTTGAAATGTTTAAAAGATATATGGATTAGGTATAACTTGACGTTTCAGTTCGTTTATATCTGTCGTTGTTTTTACATCAAAAGAGTCCATTTCAAGAATTTCCAATACCTCCTGCCAATAACAGTACTTCAATAAAACGGAATACATGATATGATCAAATAAACCAACAATCCGAGATTTGAATAATTCTTGAACAATTTAAAAAATCTGCAGAAACCATTCTTTTAATAGTAAAGGAAGAACATCATACAAGTACAGGGTACCTATAAAGTACTTTAAAATGCTACCTTATGTATTTTGTTCTTTAAATATAGGTAGAAAAATAAAACTCATATAACCTAAAAATAATATAGGACTATTGAAATTTTAACACGATCATTGCATGAATACTGAATGATCAAACCACGTTGAAACCTACGATATGAATAAACGGCGGTCGATAAGGCTCTACCTGTAGAAAACATATTGATAACGGTATTTCACATCTTAAATGCTACGGTAATATTATACTCAAAACTACAGGTAGAGCCAAATCAATCGAATATGGTTTTATAGCCATACCTGATATTTGTGTTAGTTATTAAAAATACAGATGAATAGATACAGTTTGCGTTATAATTAATCAGTTATACTCATTTATACATGTATGTCGTAATCATCAATAATTTAAGAAAAAAAGTTCGTTCATTATTTGCATTTGAATTTTAAACATATTTTTGTTCACAAGTTCAAATCTAGTAAAGATTTCTTTACACCACAACCACGACTTACATCCGTCAGTGCTGTATAAGGATTTTCAAAGGTTTGAAAGATCTATGGACTGGGTATGACATAACTGTTCATGTAATTTATATCTGTCATTGTTTTTGCATCAAGAGAGTCTTTTTAAAGAATTTTTAATACCTCCTGCCCATAACAATACTTACGTTAATAGGAATATACGATATGATCACATAAATCAACGGCCTGTGATTTGAAAAAAACCTTCACACTTTACAAAATCTGCAGAAACAATACTTAAAAGTAACAGAGAAACATCATACAAATGGATTGTACAGATAAAGTAATTTAAAATGTCATTGAATTATTGGTATTTTGTCTCGTTGTACAACTGGAAACATTTCATATAATAAGAATTTTTTTTTCATGTTCTGTAACATTTTGTGAATAATTAAGATAATTTTTCACTCCTTGTCTGTACAATTTGTGGAAAAAGTACAATGCGTATGTATATATGATTTATAAATATGTTGTAGTATACAATGAACATGTAAAGTTTATAAATTTATGTGAATATTTTTCTAAGCGTTTACCAAAGATAACGACTTATGAACCTTGTCAAATATAATTGTAAGTGTTGACCTCACTTCATATTTAGAATACCACACACTGACGGGTCAACCGTGTATATGTCTCTTTTTCTTACACGCTAAGAAAATATCTACAATTCTAAATGCAAACAATATATGTTTATAGCAGCTTAATACTACTTATTTCATTTTGATTCTTTAAATATAGTTAGAAAAGAAAACTTATATGGAATGAAAACTTAATATGACTCTGTTTTTATCACGAACATTGCACGAGTACCTGTTGTATACCAAGAGACTCATACAATAGCCACACCAAACAAATGAGTGGAACTGGTATAAATGATTATTTTTATTCAATTCCATGTTCAATGCATGATATAGGTTATATACTCCATAGTTTATAAATAGACACATGCAAACAGTATTAAGTTATTCAATACTACTATTTGCATTGTCATGTCTTAATTATACCACTAAAATAAAATATAATGCAAATATGAAATGCGATAAAGATTTATTCTCAATGCATAATTTTTTTCCAAAAAAATGAACTCGATATTCTAAGAGTAGTATTTGTTAAATCAGGGTGTGATTCTTATTTATTCATGTTGAAACCTCATTAACAGTAGTATACTGCTGTTTGACAGTCATAAATCAATTGAGAGAAAACAAATCCAGATAACAAACTACAATTGAGGAAAAACAATAAGAGTAAAACATCAAAACAACATAAACAATTATGTGCAACAACAAAAAGAAAAAAAAAGAAAAAAAAAGAAAAAAATCGACAGTGCATCACGCACATAAATAAGCTATAAGATAACCAGATCCAATTTCCTGACTTAATACAGAAATTTCTGAACATATTTGTGGGTCAAACCTAGTATTGTGGATATCCAAACCTCGTGCTTTAATGACAATGTAAGATATAACATTAAATTGACATAAAGTGATTCCCGCGCTTTGAGTATAATATTACCGTAGCATTTAGGATGTGAAATACCGTTATCAATATGTTTGCTACAGGTAGAGCCAAATTTACTAATCAAATCATTGTATCTGTTAAAGAATTTAGTGAAAGTTGTCAGTTTAACTTTGATTATTTGTTACTAATTACATGTTTGAGAAGAAAATATAAAGATATCATATCTATAACTTAATTAGACGGACGCGCGTTTCGTCTAGACAAAAGTCGTCAGTGGCGCTAGACGGTATGTCATAATATGTCAACTTACGTTGCACGTTGCAATATGCATTCTAACTGTTAAGTTTTATTTGTTTTACTCTTTTCTCTTTCAATACAAAAACAATCTCGATTACATCTAATTTTTTATGGAAATATTCTTTATAAAGCACAAAGGTGTCAGTATTCACCACAGAAACTTACAAAACCTTTGAATAGACTTATTAAGAAGGGATATAATTACGATACTGTTGTCAAGTCATAAAAGATTGCATATTTTGGCGTTAATATTGAGTCACTGATAAGGTCTTTGCATCGGAACTAAACACATTTATTCTTAAAACAGTTGTTGGCATGACACGGGTTATGTTCTTCTCATATATGTTATGATGGTATGATACTAAACCCCTAACGGGAAGGATTGTGCCTGATGTTCATATGATGAAATCATAATCTTTCAGTCAGTTTAATTGAAGTCTGGAGCTGGCATGTCAGTTAACTGGTAGTAGTCTGTTGTTATTTATGTATTATTGTCATTTTGTTTATTTTCTTTGGTTACATCTTCTGACATCAGACTTGGACTTCTCTTAAACTGAATTTTAATGTGCGTATTGTTATGCGTTTACTTTTCTACATTGGTTAGAGGTATAGGGGAGGGTTGAGATCTCACAAACATGTTTAACCCCGCCGCATTTTTGCGCCTGTCCCAAGTCAGGAGCCTCTGGCCTTTGTTAGTCTTGTATTATTTTAATTTTAGTTTCTTGTGTACAATTTGGAAATTAGTATGGCGTTCATTATCACTGGACTGGTATATGTTTGTTTAGGGGCCAGCTGAGGAACGCCTCCGGGTGCGGGAGTTTCTCGCTGCATTGAAGACCTGTTGGTGACCCTCTGCTGTTGTTTTTTATTTGGTCGGGTTGTTGTCTCTTTGACACATTCCACATTTCCATTCTCAATTTTATCGATTACAAACTAACTTACTTATTATGCAATCTCGATCGATGTCAAATGTAACTTAAAATGTTAATTAATGTTTTTTTTTCAATTGAAAGTTCTTTTTTACATAAATTTACTTTGTGGTCGTTGCAAATGTTGCTTACATATTTCTATTGATTTTATTTTTGATTTTGTGTAATAAATTGTGCGCCTACATGTACTTTTTATCTAGCCAATGGAATCACAGCGCGTTTGCATCATTTGTGTATAGCCAATGAAATCAAAGCGCTATTGCATCATTTTCCCTCAAGCTCCTATCAATCTTTGCACTTAATCTCTAAAGTATCTATATGTGAATGTGTAGAAAATTGATAACATTTGCTTTGTTTGCATCAACAAATTTTGGACAGTTTTAATTGTAAGTATAGATGTTTTTATCTTAAATAAATGCTATGTTGTGGAATTTTTTAAGTGCAATACTTACATGTTTTTTTTAATACATCGTTAGTCGTTTTTTGCAATTTATCTGTTTAAATGTATAAATGTTCGAAGTTTTTTTTTGAACGAAATGGTATGTCCAAGCTGCAATCTTTTCCAAAAGATACCATAACTGTTAAATGACCCTTCGAATGTCAGCTTTTTAAGGTTTAATCTTGCTTTTCTTTTCTGTTTCTCAAAGTGCCTCATTGTATAGGTTTGTGGAATTTGATGGTTTATAGCTGTTTATTAATGTGTCATTTGGTCTCTTGTGGAGAGTTGTCTTGATGGCAATCTTACCACATGTTCTTTTTTTATATGGGATTTCTAAATGTATGAAACTGTTGATTTGTTAAATTTGAGGAATCTTGTGTATAACTTATCTGTATCAACACAAACTATGATTCGTACAATTAACGAAAAAATAACTGTATTATCTAACATGGGGAAGTTTTACAGTAAGTTGACTGTTAGTGTTGCTCTCCACCAATTGCAACTCATTCAAAATTTTGACCAAATTGCAATTTGTTTTTTTAAACAAATTGTTCAACTGGTCAGAAATTTGAACCAACTGCTGTAGAAAACCACAGCCAAGTCATTAAAGTGCAAGGTGATTAAATAAAACATACTTACAATCCTATAAGACTTTAACTCCACTTTAAAGATGTTGTGACAAAATTAGTTTATCAGTTTGTATAGTTATATTATATTCATTTCCATGCTGAAGGGGAACTGTTTATCTTGAATTGCTATTAAATTGTCCAAACTAAGCTTTCATATAGTATTTCTTTCTAAAAGTATTCTATATTTATAAGAATCAGATATCATTTTGAATAAAACATCATATATTCAGTAAAATATGTGTGAAATAACAATATGCTATTGATAAGTTTTCAGGGGAGATAACCTAAAATATTATTCTTTTGAATTCTAAAAAAGTATTCTATATTTATAAGAATCAGACATTATGTGAATTAAAACCTTTCATATTCAGTAAAATATGTGTAAAATTGCAATAAATGTTTGTAGGAAGTTTCCATGGGGGAGATAATAACTTTTCTTTCAAAAATTCTTTATTCGAAAGAATAATATTTTAGGTATATAATATAACTATACAAACTGATAAACTAATTTTTGTCACAACATCATTAAAGTGGAGTTAAAGTCTTATAGGATTGTAAGTATATTTTATTTTATCACCTTGCACTTTGACATTTTGACTGAACAATTTGTTCAATATTCTGACCAGTTGAAAAATTTGGTTTAATAAAACAAATTGCAATTTGGTCAAAATTTTGAATGAGTTGCAATTGGTGGAGAGCAACACTAACAGTCAACTCACTGTAAATGATCGTCGTAACTCACAGAATGCACGCAAATTAAGAACTTAAAGGCAATACACATAAAGTCCGTCTGCAATGTTCAAAACTTTACGTCCTATTTCGCTCCGGTTCACTTCCACGTGCACGTGTGTGCGAGAAAAAATAGTCCAGACCATTACTACCCATTGAACACATAATATGTGTATTGTGCGATTAAAACAGCGTTCAAACAGAAAAAAAAAACCACTTTCTAATGCAATGCGCATTGCATAATGATCTTCGATACATTCGTTTGAAAGAATACTCATTTGAGGTCTATTAGGATCTGGGTCCGTGTATATCTGCGTCCATTCGTTTTTCGTTTTGAAATATCAAAAACAAAAAACAAAAAACAAAAAACGAAAGCGTTTTTATTTTTCGTTTTTGATTTATTAAAAACCAAAATGAAAAACAAAAGTGTTTTCGTTTTTCGTTTTTGATTTCACAAAACGAAAAACGAAAATCAAAAGTATTTTCATTTTTCATTTTTGATTTCTCAAAAACTAAAATCGAAAAATGAAAGTGTTTTCATTTTTTATTTTTGATTTCACAAAAACAAAAAACGAAAAACGAGAAACGAAAGTGTGTTCAATTTATCTTTCCCACACTGTTTTTAATTGTCATTCAAAAAATGACAATGTTGTCATTTGTCATTCATTTAAAGGTGCTTCAGTCAATGAAATTATAACAATGTATTCGATTTTTGTTACATACCAAAAGGGTGAACATAAAGTTTTGTATACGAATCACACATTTAAATTGTACAATATAATATCATATAAAGGTGGTACAAATAAATAGATTGATGACAACATCACACTAACAAGGGAGGTAACTACTTTTAAAACTGACACGAAAACTAGCCCGGTCGTTAAAGTATACATGCACAGTGGTTGTGAGATCAATACTACTTAATCGAAGATAATGTCGACGGATGCAAAAGTCTTTAACAATCTGAACAATATGGGTGGGTGAACTTTACTTTTAAGTTTAGAAAGGTCGATCCAAGATTTTTAGAATTGATTACCAAGGTCCATCTGCCAGTATTTTACGAACATCGAGGACGATAATGTATTTTGCTTGATCAATTGATTAAAAAACAAATTTCTGCAATTTCACAATTCAAACCGGGATATTAAAGCATTCAATTATTTTGCCATTTGGAGCCTATTCGGTATTAGTTTTGCTTATTTGTGAAGACTATAAGGTGATATTAACTAGAGGGCGTTGATGGGGGATATTGGAATTGAGAATAGTGGACAAAAATATAAATGATAGAGACAATGGACCAAGAAATAAATAAAATAGCTAGAATAATGGTGTTAAAATGTAATGTAGTTTGTCTCTGGGAGATTGTTATTGGTTATTATACGGTTTCTCTTTATTTCTATGTCTATTAATTAAGAAGCGTGCTTTCATTATTTGCCAACATATTACTTATTTTGCAAACTACCATAGATTTCAGGTAATTGTTCTGCATAAAACCACATTGGAGCTCCTACATTTTTTTTCAAGTGGACCTCAGTTACCCAACCTATCCCATCATTACATAAAAGTTAATAAACAAATTTCTACGGCAATACTTTTGTCTGCACAATGTGTAAAGGGGAGCTGGGAAGCTGGATAAAAAAAATCAAGTCCAAAGTTGGGGTCGAACACCCAACCCCACCCTTACCGAAAATGTAATAAAAATTGTCCCCACTAGGTGCAAAGGGAAGCTGGGTAGCTGAGGTCTACAGTAGAAAAAATCAGGGTGTTGTTCTGCTGAGTTCTTTTCTTCTAAAGTAGGTCTAAAATTGAGGTCCGATACCCTACCCAACCCTTACCGGACAGTTAATAAAAAAATTTGCGGCAATACTTTTTTCTGCACTAGGTGAGAACGTAAGTAAGAGATCTAGGGCCTACTTGATCAAAATTACAAGTTAATTTATAACACGGATTAATCTTTTTTAGCTCATAAATAATGTTCTTGCCCACCATACTTCGAATACAAAAAGTAAACCTTTTGTCCAATCATATTTAAGCGGAATCCACTAGTTCAGAGGTAGAGTGTTTTGTGTGGCAAAAAGTTAAAGGTTTCTTTTAATGCAGAATAATTATTATTCAGTTTCATGAACTATTTGACAGGATGCCGATAATAAGGAAAGCTATTTCACACAATAGTGCAATTTTTCCATCATTTAAAAAAAATCATTATTATTTACGATTCTATAAACACTCAAAAGTGTTGAATATTTAAAACGTAAAGCGGGCAGTACGCTGTGTAATATACCGAAAGCGATTGATTTGATAATATAGTGGTTATTTATTAATTAAAACATTTGAAGTACGTTTAAGTCTTATGCAACATTTGTGTTTATATAAATATTTGAAAACTGGCTGCTACCGACTGGCTGCTTGAGCCTGGTCTCACAAACTTCGCATTTTCATTACAGCTGATTACATTGAGTGTGTAGACAAAGGTTATATCTTTTGTTTGTTTGCTTGTTAGCTGAACCGTGAAGTCATTATTAGGTAAGGTATACTACCCTCTTGTAGAAGGATCCTAGTCCTACAGACAGATTGATTGGTTATCTGTCGAACTAGTCTACTCTGAAAGGAGGGTAGTTTACCTAATCGAATAATACAAGCAAGCTAACCAAATATGCTACCTTTGCCTACACACTCAATGCAATCGGCTGTAACTTCTTTACATAAACGGTAGCAACACCTTGCCAAATTATTGGGTTCCAATAAACGTTTGGAAAATGAATTCAATGTGCTTTCCCATAGGGTTTTATGCAGCACAATAACCGGAAATCTATTATGGAAGCTTGCAAAAACAATATCAAAATCGAAATCTAACTGAACAATGAGGTTACTCACATTAAAAAAGGGTTAGACATTGAGGCCAAATAAGTTTTCATATTTCATATTCTTGCGTGTCTTATTTTAATCAGACGGTCATTACAAAGAAATATTAAGACAAAAACTAATGTAGAGTTTCATTGGTGAAATTAACACTACGATACAAATAAAGGATTCTCAAATGATCATGACTTTGCTTGAAGTAAAATTATCAATCAATCAATCAATCAATTGATCAATCAATAAAATTGAGAATGGAAATAAAAAATGTGTAAAAGAGACAACAGCCTAGCCAAAGAGCACAGCCGAAGGCCACCAATTGGTCTTCAACACAACGAGAAAATCCCTCAACCAGAGGCGGTCTTCAGCTGGTCTCTAAATAAAAATATATTCTAGTTATGTGAAAATGGACGTCACACTTAACTTAGAAAAAAAAAACACATAAAAAACTAACAAAGACCGGATTCTCCTGACTTGGGACAGGCGCAAAAATGCGGCGGGGTTAAACATGCTTTGTGAGATATCAACCCTCCAACTATTCAACTATAGCCAGCTAATGTAAAATAAACAAACACACACAATTATGTTCAGAAAAACTCAGTTAAAAAGAAATCCGAGTCCGATGTCAGAAAAGTAAACAAAAGAAACTACGCAAAATAAATATGATTCATAAATTGACAAAGAACTACTAGCAGTTACTGACATGCCAGCCCCAGACCCCAATTAAAGATATCAAAATGACATATAGATATAAGAAGATGTGGTATGAGTGCCAATGAGACAACTCTCCATCCAAGTCACAGTTTGTAAAAGTAAACTAGTATAGGTCAAAGTACCCTCTTCAACACGAATCCTTGGCTCACACCGAATAGCAAGTTATAAAGATCCCCAAAAATGACTAGTGTACAACCATTCAAACGGGAAAACCAACGGTCTAAACTATATAAAAAAACGAGAAGCGAGAACCACATCAACAAACGACAACTATTGTTTTTGAGTGTGATCATTTGATTACTAGACCAAATATTTCATGATTTTTTATTATCTAGGACTGTATTTATGATTAATGATTGATTACCAAGTTTAATGAAAACCTAGTGTGTGTATAGCAAACATATTAACTTTGGCTTGAAAGACGTTTATTTGTTTTTGCCCCGGCCAAATGGATAAGAATAAAATCCTAAGATTGAACGCGTTCGTTTAATTATCTTATTTAAATTCATATCTATATTAATGTTCTCATACACATAAGTATAACGAAATCAGAGATATACCTTTAGATTAGTTCGTCTAATTTACAAATGTAGTATTTTTATGTGAAGTAAATTTACTAACTTCTTTGAATAAGAATATATCCATAGTACATAAATGACCCACTCGCACTATCATTTTCCATGCCTAGTGGACCGTGAAAAAGAGGGTCAGAACTCTATATTTGGGATTAAAATTAAAAAGATCATATGATAGAGAATATGTGTACTGAGTTTTGAGAGAAATATGAATAACGTCTCAAATTCAATCTATTAGAAAAATCGAGTTATTACAGAAGAGTGTCCACCATGCACTTGTACTGTACTATTATTAATATAGTAAAATAGAATGATATACAAATGGATGAAAATCATATATACAAGATGTATAGTAACTGTAATATACAATTATTAATATAACATATACAAACAAACCAGAATGTACTGATTTGTATCACTACAATATACTACAGGACATATACAAGATATTACGTTGATGTTGATTCCCTGTCATTTATTCACCATACACGCAAACACTTGTCTCAGAAAGAAAATTTTATCTGTATATTAACCTCACTTTCAGGTAAAGAGATGTGATATTTTTTTCTGAAACAAGTGCTTGTGACAATTCAAAAGAACTTGCAGTCATTCGATGTTCAGTACTTCAGTACTTTGATTGTTTGAAAACGATGTATAAATACCCTGCTACATTCGGTATGTGTTTTTGTTAGATGTTTTTTTTCATCTGTTTTGTATCGATCTCATGCGTTAAGCCCTTTTTCGATGATTTGTATAGTTTGTTCTTATGCTGTGCTGTAAAACACTGTTTTAGATTCAGGGGAGGATTGAGCGCTCACAAACATGTTAAACTCCGCCATATATTGCATGTGTCTGTTCCAACCCAGGAGCATGTAGTTCAGTGGTTGTCGTTTGTTGATGTCTTCATATTTGTTTTTCGTAATTTATGTTGTTTTAAAATAGGCCGTTATTTTTCTCAATTGAACTGTTTCATATTTTTCATTTCATGGACTATTGTAGCCGACAATACCGTATGTTTTTTTCTCATTGTTGAAGGTTATATGGTTGCTTGTTTATAACTGCTTACATCCACTACATTTGAACTTTGTGGGATAGTTGACTCATTTTGCAATAATACCATATCTCCTTATTAAAAATTTGAGGGGGGGGGGTGGTATTTCTTTGGAAAGTTTCAATAACTTTCTCCCAGGTCACCCAGTTTGAATAGAATATTTTGACATTTTGCTGTGCTCTTGGATTTTAATTAAGAGCCAACCAGAGCTCACGGCCTTTTGGTGGGTAGTTGATGACTATGGTAAGCTCTGGATGCCTTTTTAAGTATTACATACATGTACGGTGATTTGGTGATGTCTTCATGTCATGCATTGTCCCATAATTACTTTATATAGACAGCTTATCAATCAACCTGATCTATCAAAGTAGCTCTCCTAGCCTTTTGTATAGTCAGACGAGAAGCAAGATATAAACTGACTTAGCTTGGTAATACATGTATATTTAATATACTCATATAAATATTAAAGAAGATGTGGTATGATTGTCAATGAGACAACTCTCCACAAGAGACCAAAATAACACAGAAATTAAAAACTATAAGGCACCGTACGGCCTTCAACAAAGAGCAAAGCCCATGCCACATAGTAAGCTATGACAGGGCCCGAAATAAGAATGCAAAACAATTCAAACAAGAAAACTTACGGCCTAATTTATGTACAAAAATTGAATGAAAAACAAAAATGTAACACATAAACAAACGACAACCACTGAATAACGGGCTCTTGACTTGGGACAGGCACATACATTTAGAATGTGGCAGGGTTAAACATTTTAGCGGGATCCAAAATTCAAGTCAAATTGATATTTTAAAACAACATAAAAATAAAAAAGTGTAAAAAGAATTATTTTAATATTTGTTGAAAATATTATTGTGTTTGTGAGTGGAAAACTGCTTGAAATTGTAGAAATATTCAAAAGTAGCTCTCTCGTTTTGTTCTGCAGCTACGTGAAAGGAACACCAATCAAGTAATCGATCTTCATGACTATGGATTCAATATTCAATGGTATAAAATATCATGTTCTGCATGTTTGGCAATTGTACATGCCCACGACACAGATGTCCAGATATTTCACGGAAGATGTTTAGAGAAGTTACGATGCTACCGGACATGGAAAATTAAACTGTTACAGTATATAACACAAAACTGGCTATCTTTGCTGTAAACAAAAGTTAAAGCTGACAAGGGTTACATTAAAGCTAAAAATCCCAATCCCACGGCATCAAATAATTAAAAAAAACATATGACCTAGGCCTTTAGCATTGGAGGGCTAAAACTAGCATTGAGCCGTATCCAGGTCCTAAATAGAAAATAAAGAGATGTGGAGTAAATGTACACGGGACAAAATCGCACACAATATATAGAAAAAATACAAATTATTAATGAACAGGGCTTTTATTCCTGTTCTTCATCTTGAAAGTAGCGGGAGGGTCTTCAACGAGGAACCGGACCATTGATACTCATTATACAAAAGTAACGTGGGTTAGTGCATCGGACTACAAAAACAGAAGTTCCTGGTTCGATCCCCGTACCGGGGAGAACATTGCCTATCCACTATTAATAAATATGTTTAAACTAACAATAGCCACACACTTGACTATGTAGATTACATTGTTTTTTCTTCATCCTACATATGTCTTTTGATATTGCTTCTACATGTAAATACTAAAAGTCTTACACTGTATCTATATATTTTGCTCCGAGACCAAAACATAATAAAATAAATAAGTCAAAACTTGCGCTTTAGATTAAGAATTGTAAAATTTTGTCCAGTTCTTCCGGGGTCCTTGAGCCCTTCCTTCGCCAAAATATAGTTTGCTTTATTTGTAATAGAGGCTAGTTACGCTTCTATATTATCATCTTATATCAACCTCTCCAAACTTAAAAGTTAAGATCACGCATCCTTAGTGTTTAGATTGATAAATACTTTTGAATCCGTCATCATTTTCTTCGATTAAAATAACATTGATCTGACAACCGCTGTTCATGTATACTTTAACGACCGGGCTAGTTTTCTTGTTAGTTTTAAAAGTAGTTACCTCCCTTGTTAGTGTGATGTTGTCATCAATCTATTTATTTGTACCACCTTTATATAATATAATATTGTACAATTTAAATTTGTGATTTGTTTAATATTTAAATATAATAATTAATTCTTTATCAAAGATATAAACAAGGTAATTTGAAAGTCTTTGATTACTTTATCACCGTAGTTCAATTCAGAAGTCATGCGGTCTATTTTGTCTACATTATGTTGAATGAATACCGGAGTGTTTGCATTAGCAACATTTACTATCAATGACTGTACATCAAGAAAAGAAAACATTTTACATTATAAATCGAGAAATAATTAAAATTATATACAAAACTTTATGTTCACCCTTTTGGTATGTAGCAAAAATCGACAACATTTTTATAATTTCATTGTCTGAAGCCCCTTTAAATGAATGACAAATGACAACATTGTCATTTTTGAATGACAATTAAAAACAGTGTGGGAAAGATAAATTGAACACACTTTCGTTTCTCGTTTTTCGTTTTTCGTTTTTGTGAAATCAAAAATGAAAAATGAAAACACTTTCATTTTTTGATTTTAGTTTTTGAAAAATCAAAAATGAAAAATGAAAATACTTTTGTTTTTCGTTTTTCGTTTTGTGAAATCAAAAACGAAAAACAAAAACACTTTTGTTTTTCATTTTGGTTTTTAAGAAATCAAAAACGAAAAATGCAAACACTTTCGTTTTTCATTTTGGTTTTTAAGAAATCAAAAACGAAAAATAAAAACACTTTCGTAAAAGATTGATATGTTCTCAATCCGTGATAAAAAAAAAATCGGAGGTTATGCATTTTCTACATCCAACTTATATATACTATATATAAAAAAGAAGATGTGGTATTATTGCCAATGAGACAGCTATCCAGAAAAGACCAAAATGACACAAACATTGACAACTATAGGTAACCGTAAGGCCTTCAACAATGAGCAAAGCCCATACCGCATAGTCAGCTATAAAAAGCCCCGATAAGAACCATATCGTCGACTTGATATCTTATTGATTTGCATTACTATGTAATAGATACAAGAAAACTTATGCAAATGGTGTTTTTAAAATAAGAAAATTGTCGTTTTATTTGTTTCTATTAACTTTTTAAAATTTTGTTACTATATCAAACATTACAGTTAACTTTTATCGCTTTCTCGATAAACACAGAGTTTCGATTCTTTTGTTCTATTTCAAAAGTGTTTCCGCCTGCATATATCAAGACAAATTAAGATTTTAATCTGCTTCCTCTGGACCCTTACACATGGGCTCGATTACCAAATATTCGTATGTATTATTAATGTTTTAAATGCTCCATTTATTGGCATTATGTTTTTCTGGTCTGTGCGTACGTTCGTCCGTTCGTCTGTTTGTTTGTCCGTTTGTCCAGCTTCAAGTTAAATAAAATTGAAACTTAGTACACATTTTCCCTATGGAATGATCTTTTTAATTCTAATGCCAAATTACAGTTTTATCCCATTTTCATAGTCCACTAAACATAGAAAATGATAGTGTAGATGAGGCATCCGTGTACTAGGGACACATTCATGTTTCTTCAAATTTTCGTCGTATCGCTGTAAATTTGTGTTAAAATTTTAACGTCGATATCAATAAATATTTCATTGTTTACGAGAAATATGCAATTTAATATTATTGTTATAAATCCTAAATATGGCCAATTATATTATAGTTTAAAAAAAAGAAATTTATGAAACATATTTATATCCGCTAACCGAGCCCCTATTGAGATCGACAAACTCAACAAAAAAGCTTTGAATACAATACGGATATTTCTTAGAATTGATGGTCATCCTATAAAAGTTACGGTTGTCCTATATAAATTACAGTCAGTCTTTACAAATTACGGTCATCCTTTACAAGTTACGGTCATCTTTTTACCAATCACGGTCATCCTTGTTTTATGTTACGGTTATTTTGAAAATATTTTGATTATGATTTACGGTCATCTTGGCGATTTTTTCAAATCGAATTTCCCGTTAAATGCACATTTCTCAGAAGTAATTAGTGATTTCCGAGTGATTCTTTTATAAATTTACATCGTTCCAATGTATGATTTGTAAAGAAAATGATATAGAAACACTTTAACAGACAATACAGAAACTGACCTAATTTTTCATCCGACATCTTGGGATGACCGTGAATGCAGTTACGGTCATCAGCTTTACCCCAGTGACAATGTTGTCATTTGTCATTCATTTAAAGATCGTTAAAGTATACATGCACAGCGGTTGTCGGGTCAATACTACTTTAATCGAAGATAATGTCGACGGATGCAAAAGTCTTTAGAAATCGGAACAATAAGGGTGCGTGAACTTTATTACTTTTAAGTTTAGAAAGGTCGATCCAAGATTATTAGAATTGATGACCAAGATCTATCAGCCAGTATTTTAACTACGAGGACGATAATGTATTTTGCTTGATCAAATTTTCAAATTTCCGCAATTTCACAATTCAAACTGGGATATTAAAGCCTTCATTTGGGTTGCCATAAGAAGCCTATACGGTATTACTTTTGCTTATTTGTAAAGACTATAAGGTGACATTAACTAGAGGCCGTTGATGGGAGGTTATGGAATTAAGAATAGTGGACAAAAAATATAAAAAAATAGAGACAATGGACCAAGAAATAAATAAAATAGCTAGAATAATGGTATTAAAATGTAATGATAAGAGAATAATAGTCAAAAAGAATAGAGAAATATGGCCTAAAATTTCAAAGAATACAGAAATTAAGAACCCCGAATCCAGACCATCATACTAGTTGCCTTAATGAACGTTAGTTTTTGTCAGGGAGATTGTTATTGGTAATCATACGATTTCTCTTTATTTCTATTTCTATTAATTAAGAAGCGTGCATTCATTATTTGCCAACATTTTACATATCACATTATAAAAAAAGACTATTATTTTGCAAACTACCTTAGATTTCCGGTAATTGTTCTGCATAGACCACACAACATTGGAGTCCCTGTAATTTTTTTTCAAGTGGACCTCAGTTACCCATCATTACATAAAAGTTAATAAACAAATGTCTACGGAAATACTTCTGTCCGTACAAAGTGTAAAGGGGAGCTGGGTAGCTGATGTCTGCTGGAGAAAAAAATCAAGGTTGCTATTTAGCTTATTTTTTTTCAAAGATAGGTCCAAAGTTGGGGTCGAACACCCGACCCCGCCCTTACCGAAAATGATTGTAATAAAGATTGTCCTCACTTGGTGCCAAGGGAAGCTCGGTAGCTGGGGTCTACAGTAGAAAAATCAAGGGTGTTGTTCTGCTAAGTTTTTTTTTTCTAAAGTAGATCTAAAGTTGAGGTCGTATACCCTGCAAAAACCCTTACCAGACAGTTAATAAAAAAATTCTGCGGTAATACTTTTATCTGCACTAGGTGAGAACGTAAGCTAGAGATCTAGGGCCTACTTGATCAAAATTACAAGTTAATTTATAGCACGGATCAATCTTTTTTAAGCTAATAAATAATTCACTTGCCCACTAAACTTTGAATACATAAAAAAAAACCTTTTGTCCAGTCATATTTAAGCGAAATCCACTAGTTCAGAGGTTGAATGTTTTGTAAAAAGTGTTTTGTGTGGCAAAAAAAAAAGAGTTAAAGCACGAGTGCAACTTTCTTTTCTTTTAATGCAGAATTATTATTACTTTTCATGAACTATTTGACAGGATGCCGATTATAAGGAAAGCTATTTCACACAATAGAGCAATTTTGCCATCATTAAAAAAAATCATAATTATTTACGATTCTATAAACACTCAAAGTGTTGACTATTTAAAATGTAAAGCGGGCAGTACGCTGTGTAATATATCGAAAGCGATTGGTTTTGCCTTTATATAACTAATAATAACATAAGATGTATGTTTCATTATAATTCGTTATTCTGATTAGCTAACTGCACAGCTCATGTTACATTACACAACGAAAATCATTATTCATGATGACAAGAGGTCTCACAATAAAGTGCAAAGGTGATTTAAATTAATACTTGATAAAAATCGTGTTTTCATGATCCTAGCTAAAACATGTAATTATAAATATTGCATGCATCTTTTTGTAACTTCATAGGGTTGTAAAAGCGTTGACCGTGCGCACATTTTTAGAATGAAGCGCTTCCGCGTTTCATACAAAATGTATTTCGGTCAACGCTTTACACCGCAATGAAGTAACAAAAAAAAGCATTCAATTCTTAAATGAACCAGAAATGAAATTTCAAAATTCATTGAATAATGACTTTGACTGCTTAATTATCTTTTAAAAACTGATGATATAGTGGTTATATATTAATAAAAACATTCAAAGTACGTTTGAGTCTTATGCAATATGTGTGTTTATATATTTGAAAACTGACTGCTACCGACTGGCTGCTTGAGCCTGGTCTCACAAACTCCGCATTTTCATTACAGCCGATTACATTGAGTGTGTAGACAAAGGTAATATATTTTGGATCGCTTGCTTGTTTGTTAGCTGAACTATGAAGTAACTAGGTAAGGTATACAACCATCCTGTAGAAGGAGCCTAGTCCTACAGACAGATTGATTGGTTATCTGTCGAACTAGTCTTCTCTTAAAAGAGATTTTGGTAAAAGTTACGACGACGGACGACGGACGCCAAGATATGAGAAAAGCTCACTTGACACTTCGGGCCAGGTGAGCTAAAAAACGAGAAGCGAGAACGACATCAACAAACGACAACTACTATTTTTTTGTGTGATTTTTTTATTACTAGACATAATATTTCATGATTTTTTATTATCTAGGACTGTGATTATTTATTGATTACCAAGTTTAATAAAATCATATGTGTGTGTAGTAAACATATAAACTTTGGCTTGAAAGACGTCTATTAAATTGTTTTTGACTCGCTCTGCTCGGGAAAAATTGAGAAGAATAAAATCCTAAGACTGAACGCGTTCGTTCAACAATCTTATTAATTAATTTTCTCATACACATAAGTATAACAAAATCAGAGATATACCTTTTAATTATATTAGTTCGTCTAATTTACAAATGTAGTATTATCTTTAGTAAATTTACTGCCTTCTTTAATAAAGGATTTGAATAAGAATGTGTCCATACCACATAAATGCCCCACTCGCACTATCATTTTCCATGTCTAGTGGGTCAGAACTCTATATTTGGTATTAAAATTAAAAAGATCATATGATATAGAATATGTGTACTGAGTTTAAAAAAAAAAGATATATGTACATTAACTCCACTTTCAAGTATAGAGATGTGCTTTTTTTTCTGAGACAAGTGCTTGTGACAATCCAAAAAAACTTGTAGTCATTCGATGTTCAGTACTTCAGTACTTTGATTGTTTGAAAACGAGGAAAAAAAACCCTGCCTCATTCGGTATGTGTTTTTGTTAGACCTTTTTTTCTTCTGTTTTGTATCGATCTAATACGTTAAGCCCTTTTCCACTGATTTGTATAGTTTGTTCTTATGCTGTGCTGTAACAAAACTGTCCCGGCTGTTTTCGAGCATGTTAAACGCCACAATATATTGCATATACCTGCTCCAACTCAGGAGCATGTACAAATGTAGTTCAGTGGTTTTCGTTTGTTGATGTCTTTTATAAGTGTTTTTCGTAATTCATGTTGTTTTAAAATAGGCCGTTATTTTTCTCAATTAAACTGTTTCATATTTTTCAAATCATGGACTATTATAGCCGACAATACCGTATGTTTTTTCTCATTGTTGAAGATTATATGATTGCCTATATAGAATTGCTTACATCCACTACATTTGAACTTTGTGGGATAGTTGACTCATTTGCATTAATACCAAATCTCCTTATTAAAAGTTGTGGGGTGTGTGTATTTCTTTGGAAAATTTCAATGTTTTTCTCCCAGGTCACCCAGTTTGAATAGAATATTTTGACATTTTGCTGTGCTTCTTGGATTTGAGTTAAGAGCCAACCAAAGCTCACGGCCTGTTGGTTGGTAGTTGATGACTATATGGTAAGCTGTGGATGTCTTTTTTAATTTTTACATACGGTGATTTGATGATGTATTCATGCCAGGCCTTGTCCCATTACTTTATATAGACAGCTTATCAGACAACCTGATCTATCAAATTAGCTCTCCTCGCCTTTTGTATAGTCAGACGAAAAACAAGATATAAACTGACTTAGCTTGGTATATACCTTTATATTTTATATACTCATATAGATATAAAAAGAAGATGTGGTATGATTTTCAATGAGACAACTCTCCACAAGAGACCAAAATAACATAGAAATTATCAACTATAGGTCATCGTACGGCCTTCAACAATGAGCAAAGCCCATACCGCATAGTCAGATATAAAAGGCCCCGAAATGACAATGTAAAACAATTCAAACATGAAAACTAACGGCCTAATGTATGCACAAAAATTAAACGAAAATAAAAAATGTAACACATAAACAAAAAAAAACAACACTGAATTACAGGCTCCTGACTTGGAACAGGCACATACATTTTGAATGTGGCGGGGTTAAACATGTTAGCGGGATCCCAAATTCAAGTCAAATTGATATTTTAAAACTACATAAAAGTAAAAAAGTGTAAAAAAAAAATTATTTTAATAAAAGTTGAAAATATTATTGTGTTTGTGAGTGGAAAACTACTTACAATTGTGGAAATATTCAAAAGTAGCTCTCGCGTTTTTGTTCTGCGGCTACGTTAACGGAACACCAATCAAGTAATCGATCTACATGACCATGGCGTCAATATTTAATGGTATAAACTATCATGTTCTGCTTGTCGTAGACTCAAAAAGACTTCAAGTTGGAATAGATCTACGAAGACTAAAGAACGTTCATGTGTGGTTTAGCTATTGTACATGCCCACGACACCGATGTCCAGATATTTTTCGGGAGATGTTTTGAGAAGTTACGATGCGACATATAAAAAATTAAACTGTTACAGTGTATTACAGAATACAAAACTGGCTAACTTTGCTGTAAATACAAGTTAAAAACCGGACATGGTTTACATTAAAGCTAAAAAAATCCCAATCCCACGGCATCAAATAATTAAAAAAAAAAACAGTTCAGTGAAGTCTGGAGCTGGCATGTCAGTTAACTGCTAGTAGTCTGTTGTTATTTATGTATTATTGTCATTTTGTTTATTTTCTTTGGTTACATCTTCTGACATCAGACTCGGACTTCTCTAGAACTGAATTTTAATGTGCTTATTGTTATGCGTTTACTTTTCTACATTGGCTAGAGGTATAGGGGGAGGGTTGAGATCTCACAAACATGTTTAACCCCGCCGCATTTTTGCGCCTGTCCCAAGTCAGGAGCCTCTGACCTTTGTTAGTCTTGTATTATTTTAATTTTAGTTTCTTGTGTACAATTTGGAAATTAGTATGGCGTTCATTATCACTGAACTAGTATATATTTGTTAAGGGGTCAGTTGAAGGACGCCTCCGGGTGCGGGAATTTCTCGCTACATGGAAGACCTGTTGGTGACCTTCTGCTGTTGTTTTTTTCTATGGTCGGGTTGTTGTCTCTTTGGCACATTCCCCATTTCCATTCTCAATTTTATATGACCTTTAACATTGGAGGGCTAAACTAGCATTGAGCCGTGTCCAGGTCCGAAATAGAATATAAAGAGATGTGGAGTAAATGTACACGGGACAAAATCGCACACAATATATAGAAAAAATACAAATTATTAATGAACAGGGCTTTTATTCCTGTTCTTCATCTTGAAAGGAGCTGGGGGATCTCTAACGAGGAACTAGACCATTGATCCTCATTATACAAAAGTAACATAGGTTAGTGCATCGGACTATACAAACACATAGGTTCCTGGTTCGATCAACGTTTCGGGGAGAAAATTTCCAATCCACTTTCAATACATATGTTTAAACTAACAATAGCCACACACTTGACTTCGTGGATTACATTATTTTTTTCATCATCCTACATATGTCTTTTGATATTGTTCATACATGTAAATACTAAAAGTTTTACACTGTATCTATATATTTTTGCTCCGAGACCAGAACATAATAAAATAGATAAATTAAAACCTGCGCTTTAGATTAAGAAAGTGTCTGAAAGATTTATCATTTTTTCCAGTTCTTCTGGGGTCCTTGCGCCCTTCACTCGCCAACAATACATAGTTTGCTTTATTTGTAAAAGAGGCTAGTTACGCTTCAGTATTATCCTCTTAGATTAACCTCTTCAAACTTAAAAGTAAAGATCACGCATCCTTATTGTTAAGATTGCTAAAGACTTTTGCATCCGTCGACATTATCTTCGATTAAAGTAGTATTGATCTGACAACCGCTGTGCATGTATTCTTTAACGACCTTTAAATGAATGACAAATGACAACATTGTCATGTTTTGAATGACAATGAAACAGTGTTGAAAAGATAAAACAAATACACTTCCGTTTTTCGTTTTTTGTTTTTGTGAAATCAAAAATGAAAAATGAAAATACTTTTGTTTTTCGTTTTTTGTTTTGTGAAATCAAAAACGAAAAATACAAACACTTTCGTTTTTCGTTTTGGTTTTTAAGAAATCAAAAACGAAAAATGAAAACACTTTTGTTTTTCGTTTTGGTTTTTAAGAAATCAAAAACGAAAAATGAAAACACTTTCGTTTTTTGTTTTTTGTTTTTGATATTTCAAAACGGAAAACGAATGGACGCAGATATACACGGACCGATCTGCCTTCTTATAACTGATAAATGAACATGAAACATGAAAATAATCGAAAGTCGTACTCGAAAAGGCTGTGAAATCTCTCGTCTCAAGACTTCAAACTTTTTATTCTAATACTTTAATTAACAAGATATTACAAATGTTTAATGTATAACGATACGTCTAACGTTAAGAGAATTAAAGGCGTAAGAAATTTGAAACTGGAAGTGAACGTTCTGTATCAGCTAATGGGTCAATATATGTTTTTTTCTGTATTGGCCCTGTTCGAAAAGCAATATTAACTTTCGATTGATATCGACAGTAGGTCATCATCAGTATTTAACAGGCTGATTTATCCGTATTAGGGCTGATCTGCTCAATATCATTTAATAGCTCATGTCAAATGAATACTAAATGTTATATTTTATGTTAAATACATATTGTAATTATAATACATTATGAAATATGAAAAATGCAAATATTCCAGGACCATGTTGAAATTTTGGCTCGTGTTTGTTATTGTGTTCAGCATATACCATGAGACGAATGCAATTGAAAGTAAGCTTTCTTTTATACAAATGGCTAAACTGTAATAGAGGATCACAACAAATAATTATAACCGAAAGATATTTGAATGTCTAATAGTGCACTGTTCATTGTGGTTAATAAATCACACGAGTACGCTACATAAGGTGTACGTACAAACATGAATGCAAAGAATTTCATTCAAAAATTTGTCAAACTAAATGTATTTCAATTAATGTTCATCTAAATGCAATGAAGTTATATTAATTTGATCAAAAAAAATATTATGTGAAATATAATGCAATTGCTTGAAATGACAATCAATTTCTTCACCACTTTGACAGCAGAAATCAATTTCAATTTCAGAATTAATTTTGGAAACAATCGTGTTTATCTTCTATCTATGTCACCTTTTATCTTTTTATAATACATAATTTACTCTTGGGAACGTACAAATCGCATGATGTTGGGACATCTTCAAATATAATACCTTTATTTTCAAAGAGTTAACTCGTCAATGTATGGCCTCACAGGGAAAATGCGCCCAAACAAAAAAATCCAACTGTGAAAGTAGTTTTGGTTCTGGATGGACAGAAAAAGGCAGCTGTTGCAGAAGGAGACCGTGTTGCGTGTGTGAGTATACAACTATGCAGGTCGTTGTAAACTAACATATATGTGCAGTTTATTGCGTATATTAGCTAGATTATTTAGATGGTGGCCTTAACTCCATTTATTAGAAGCATATTGTGTCTTTTTTCAACATTTCGTCGATTAAATTGATTTGACTTATTCTACAAAGATGATATAATGTATAATATTATATATGGTGTGTTTAATAACCTTTTATTTCTCTGACTGTTGGTGTGTATAATAATCTTTAAATCCTAATATAAGTTGTGACATTCCCTGCTTAGACTCTATACACCCTGTCTAATAGATATAGGAATATTTGGTATGAGTGCCAATGAGACAACTCTCCATCCAAATAACAATTTATAAAAGTAAACCATTATAGGTACAGGTACGGCCTTCAACACGGAGCATTGACCCACACCGGACAACAAGTTATAAAGGGCCCCAAGATTACTAGTGTAAAACCATTCAAACGGGATAACCAACGGGCTTATGGCTTATATCTTCAAAAACTAGAATTAAGGTAGCACAATACAAAGATTTTTCATCCCCAATCAGACATATTTAAACTGATGTTATTCCACTCATCCTTCTTTAAATTTTATAAATGAGGTACCAAAAGAAAGAAGAATGATTAATCTTTCAAATTGTGATAATTTCGTTATGACATAATTATTACATAATTAATTGTTATTTAATTAGTTGCTATAGTGTGATGTCCATACTTGAATGAATTTAGCTTCTTTGTTATTCATAGCATCCCAAAATATTTTTATAGATTCTTGCACAACACAGATTGACTTCCAAAACCGTGTCTCAGATTTTTTCTATTGTATTTCTTTCTCTCATAAATCTTCAATGACGTTTGCAACATCAATTCATAAGAGATCACTCAATTCAATTGGGTATAAAATTTGTTCTATTGATGTTTTTGGAAATCCGAGACACAGTTTTGGAGGTCAAGTTGTGTTGTACAAGAATCTATAAAATATTTTGGGATGCTATGAAAAATGAAGACGCTAAGTTCAAGTCAAGTCAAGATTCTGGCCTTTGTTAGTCTCGTATGTATCTAACTTAAGGATGTACTTAGGTGAGGTTTGGGAATTTGTGTCAAATATTCAGACTCCTTGGTGTTTATCCATACAATACAATGTAAAATACTTTGCCCCATAAGACCCATTTACTTTTTCATACAAGACTTAATAGCTCATGAAAGGTCATTTACCAAAATTTTAGAAGATTCTTAATTTTCTTTCTTTTGTTTTGAGACCTAATAATGTCAATGCAAATATAAGGTAAAAGTCCGAGTCAGCCTTTTCCCGCCATATTTTGAATCTCAATTATCTCGAAAAGGAGGTCCATGACCTATCAATATTTTTAGCTTATTTTTATCCTTAATTGAAGCTCTACCAGCTTATAGTATCAATTTTAACTTCTTAATTTATTAATTTTCACCTAACCTCACCTAAGTACATCCTTAGATTATTTATATCATTCGGAGTTAAGTATAACGTTAATTATCACTGAACTAGTACACAATTTTGTTTTGGGTGCCTCCGGCTGCGTAATTGATTGTCTGCCTGTATTGAAGACACATTGGTAGTGTCCGGCTGTTTTCTGTTCTTTGGTCGGGTTGTTATCCCTTTGACACATTCCCCAGTTCTATTCTCATTTTCTTTTCATAATCTTAAGATATAATTTTAGTTCAGTGTGAAAAATATTCAGTCTCTATCTAATATTATCTTAGACACATTCTGGATTATATTCTATAATCTTTAGATCTTTGTTTTAGTTCAGCGTGGAGATATTTAATCTATTAAAAGTTAAAGGAATTCTGGCATCACTGTTAAATGAAAATAATTGCTAACAAGAACCCTATAAAACTCTGAAAGAGCTTTCGTTTTTTCTTGACACATCTTTTGGTCAATTGATAGAAAAAATTGTAACGATAAAAAAACTGTCAAGATATTAACAAATGAATATTTTAGTGTTCCATGAAAATAAGGGACTTCCTTTCCACTATAACTGTTCATAGAGCAATTTATATGTTAAAATCTTACAATAATAGTCTTCAATCAACAGACGTAGCGCATACATGTATATGTCTCTTGTAGATTTTTTTTTTTACATTTGATGAAAAAGGAACTCAACAGTTTGATTGTATTGTTTGTTCTGTTTATTGGTAATAACTTGTAAACTGCAGATATTCTTGTAGTTCAGTGTGAAGATATTCCTACCAACAGTCTAACAAATGGTGCTGTCATTGTAGCGACAAGAAATGTTGGCTCAACGGCAAATTTTACATGTGACGCAGGACTTTCATTGGTTGGAAGAAAATCTATAACGTGCACAACTTCAGGCTGGGATGGGAAAATTCCACATTGTAGTATGACTACTAAATTTTTCCTTTGATTGGTTGTTATATATGTTACAATAATATTACAATTATTAACTATCTTAACAACACATTTACGATGAACGAAAGATTATTCTGTTATGCATTATACATTTTTTGCTATATTAAACTTAATGTTACGTTTTGGGAGTCAGGTTGTTTCGGAAAATTATAAAATAAAACTTGCATTCTAATATTTCGAAAATGGTAGATTTACGTACAAAAATTCAATAAAACGCTAAAGTTGTAACACCACTAATTCAGGCCCGGCCAGAAAGCACATACCAGAAAGCAGTACATATTTAACAAAAAATAGTTCCTACGCATGAGTGTAACTTTCGAAACATGTAGAATATTTTGGTATTTTTGGTATCAAATGAAAGCTGAAGGACTGGTGATCATTGTAGAACACTCTTGGACTTTTAATTTTGAATATTAAAATAACTGCACCAATTTTTAAAAAGAGGGTACATTTTGTCTGTTTGTCAGACATGAAGTACCTGTTTTGGTACATCTGAAGTTCCAGGAACCAGTTTTTTCTTATATGCAATTAAAGGTATGTTGATTTTTTCAGTACAAGACACCATAAAGTGTTGCTTTCAAATGCAATGATTGCCAGTTTATTTGAACTTAAAACAAAAGAGGTGTGCCTGCTTGAAAAGGAGGAATTTAACATAGAAAGCAATGGGACCATGAATTAGTGGTGAACTTCCTAAACACAGTATGGAATTTTTTCCACGATTAAAAGTCACAGAGCAATGCATAATAACATTGTTTAATGATAGGCTTTGATCAATAGACTGAAAAGTATTGAGTTGCTTCGAATTGGACATACTATTAGCTCCTGGACACTAAATACAGCTATCGAGTTGCACTAGAGAACATATGATAAGTAAAACCATTGGTTATTTTAATTGGTTTATGGCTTGTGTCCATGTTGATACTTGTTTGTTTTATATCTAGTTGGGTGTATCAATAAAACTGTAAGAACCACAAGAATGTGTCTGTACATGTCAGATCTTGCTTATCCTCCAAAAAAAATCTTAAAGTTTGTAATCTTCGAAAAATAAAAATATGACAGGAAAATAATAAGCTTTAAAATCGAACAACCTTTAACAAACTGTATTGTAAGATAGTTAGGAAATGTCATTTAACCATTTATTGTTGTTTTGATATTTTTAGTCAAAATGTTGTGTCCTGAAATGGTGGCCTACTTTGGTGGGTCAAAGTACATATTCAAATGTAACTGGGAAACTTGGATCAATTCTGAGGTATGCAATATAATTTTTTGATACACATCTTTCTGTTTTGCAACGTACCATAAAATGTGTTTTAAGACTAAGGATTTTCCAATCCCAGGAATAGTTAACCTTAGCAGTATTTGGCACAACATAATGGAATTTTTGGTTCTCAATGCTCTTCAACTTTGTACCTGTTTGGTTATCTATTTTGATCCGAGCGTCACTGATGAGTATCATGTAGACGCAACTCGCGTCTGGCGTACTGGTAATTATTTCTCTACATTCCTGGATTGCTCTTTAAGTAAACTATATCTAAATTATGAAATAGTGAATCTGCATTATCCGACAAATTCAAAAACTAGAGACTTTTGAATAAGGAGAAAAATCGCGCTCCAAATTAAAAGGAGCACAGATGAACGTGAAAAATCTATTAATCCATAGGTTTTCGTTTTTTACCAGAGGAACATTAATGTCTTCCTCGCATAAAAGAAATGAGTGGAGTCTTCCCTTATCTATATAGTGTTAAAAGAACTTGTAATTTAACTATATACTGATCAATTATTTATGTTTCGTCACATCTAACATTTTAACATTTCTAAATGAAATGAGCCTTATCAACAAACGCATACTTACATGAGCAACACGATGGGTAACAGATGAAAGAGAGGAATCGCTTACCTTTCCAGGTCACCGGATATCACCTTCGGTATTTGAAAGGTCTCGTGATTCTACAAAATAAACATATGAAAGGGAGGAATCACTTACCTTACCAAATCACCGAAAATAACCATAGGTATTTGAGAGGTCTCGTGATTCTACAAAATAAACATGAAAGGAAAGAACCACTTACCTTTCCAGATCACCGGATATCACCTTCGGTATTTGAAAGGTCTCGTGATTCTACGAAATAAACATATGATAGGGAGGAACCACTTACCTTTCCAAATCACCGAAAATCACCTTCAGTATTTGAAAGGTCTCGTGATTCTACAAAATAAACATATGAAAGGGCGGGACAACTTACCTTTCCAGATCACTAGATATCACCTTCGGTTGTTGAAAGATCACCGAAAACAACCTTAGGTTGTTGAAAGGTCTCGTGATTATACAAAATAAACCTGAAAGGGAGGAACCAATTACATTTCCAGATCACCGAAATTACCTTCGGTATTTGAAAGGTCTCGTGATTTTACAAACTAAATATGAACGGGAGGAACCACTTACCTTTCAAGTTTACTGAAAAACAACCTTAGGTTGTTGAAAGGTCTCATGATGATACAAAATAAACCTAAAAGGGAGGAACCAATTACCTTAAAAGTTTCCAGATCACCGAAATTACCATCGGTATTTAAAAGGTCTCGTGATTCTACAAAATAAACATAATAGGGAGGAACCACTTACCTTTCTAGATCACCACTATCACCTATTGTTTATGGAAAGGTCTCGTGATTCTACAAAATAAACATGAACGGGAGGAACCACTTACCTTTCAAGATCACTGAAAAACGCCATCGGTATTTAAAAGGTCTCGTGATTCTACAAAATAAACATAAAAGGGAAGCACCACTTACCTTTCTAGATCACCAATATCACCTTTGGTATGAAGAAAGGTCTCGTGATTCTACAAAGATAAAAATGAAAGGGAGGAACCGCTTACCTTTCAAGATTGCCGAAAATCACATCCGGTATATCATGTATATGGAAAGATTTCGTGATTCAACAAAATAAACATGAAAAGGAGGAACCACTTACCTTTCCAGATCACCGGAAATCACCTGAAGTATTTGCAAGGTCTCGTGATTCTACAAAATAAACATGAAAGGGAGGAACGGCTTACCTTTCCAGATCAACAATATCACCTGCGGTATAAGGAAATGTCTCGTGATGTTACACAATAAACATGAAAGAGAGGAACCGCTTACCTTTCCAGATAACCGGAAATCACCTTGAGTATTTGCAAAGTCTCGTGATTCTACAAAATAAACATATGAAAGGGCGGAACCACTTAACTTTCCAGATCACCGGATATCACCTTCGGTTGTAAAAAGGTCTGGTGATTCTCAAAAATAAACATGATAGAAAAGAACCACTTACCTTTCCAAATCCCCGGATATCACCTTCGGTATTTGAAAGGTCTCGTGATTCAACAAAATTAACATGAAAGGGAGGAACCACTTACCTTTCCAGATCACCGAAATTTACCTTCGATATTTGAAAGGTCCCGTGATTCTACAAAATAAACATGAACGGGAGGAACCACTTACCTTTCAAGATCACCGAAAAACGCCATCGGTATATAAAAGGTCTCGTGATTCTACAAAAAAAACATAAAAGGGAGGAACCACTTACCTTTCTAGATCACCAATATCACCTTTGGTATATGGAAAGGTCTCGTGATTCTACAAAATAAACATGAACGGGAGGAACCACTTACCTTTCAAAATCACTGAAAAACGCCATCGGTATTTAAAAGGTCTCGTGATTCTACAAAATAAACATAACAGGGAGGAACCACTTACCTTTCTTGATCACCAATATCACCTTTGGTATAAAGAAAGGTCTCGTGATTCTACAAAGATAAACATGAAAGAGAGGAACCGCTTACCTTTCAAGATTGCCGAGAATCACATCCGGTATATCATGTATATGGAAAGATCTCCTGATTCAACAAAAATAAACATGAAAAGGAGGAACCACTTACCTTTGCAGATCACCGGAAATCACCTGCGGTATTTGCAAGGTCTCGTGATTTTACAAAATAAACATGAAAGGGAGGAACCGCCTACCTTTCCAGATCAACAATATCACTTTTGGTATATGGAAAGGTCTCGTTATTCTACAAAATACACATGTAAGGGAGGAATCACTTACCTTTTCAGATCACCGGAAATCACCTTCGGTAAATGGAAAGGTCTCGTGATTCTACAAAATATACGTACATGAAAGGGAGGAACCACTTACCTTCAGTTTCCAGATCACCGAAAATCACCTTCGGTATTTGAAAGGTCTCGTGATTCTACAAAATAAACATGAAAGAGAGGAATCATTTACCTTTCCAAATCACAGAAAAGCATATGCGGTATTTGAAAGGTCTCGTGATGCTATAAAATAAACATGAAAGGGAGGAACTATTTAACTTTCCGTATCACCGAATTCACTTTCGGTATTTGGAAAGGGTCTCGTGATGCTACAATATAAACATGAAAGGGAGAAACCACTTACTTTTCAAGATCACCGGAAATCACCTTCGTAATTTTGAAAGGTCTAGTGATGCTTAAAAAGAAATCCTCGGGTTTATATTATTACGTGAGGATGACAAATATTTACCTTGCTTGGTATCAAAAATTCTGACAGACGTAATCCGATAAATTGTACGGGTGCAATAAAGTATTTGTCCAAGCTGAAAAAATCGCAAAAAAAAGGATTCTTTATCCAAGGATTAATTGACAAAACTTATCTGAATGTTTGTTATCGAAATTCACTTTAGCTTCGTATGTCAATTTGGCTCACCTGGCCCGAAGGGCCAAGTGAGCTTTTCTCATCACTTTGCGTCCGGCGTCCGTCGTCGTCCGTCGTCGTTAACTTTTACAGAAATTTTCTCCTCTGAAACTACTGGGCCAAATTAAACCAAACTTGGCCACAATCATCATTGAAGTATTTATTTCAAAAAATGTGTCCGGTGACCCAGCCAACCAACCAATATGGCCGCCATGGCTAAAAATAAAACATAGGGTTTAAATATAGATTTTGGGTTATATCTCTGAAACCAAAGCATTTAGAGCAAATCTGACTAGGTTAAATTGTTAAATAAGTCAGTATCTATCTGCCCTGAAATTTGTAGATAAATTGGAAAACTGGTTGTTGGGTTGCTGCCCCTAAATTGGTAATTTTAAGGAAATTTCGCCATTTTTGGTTATTATCTTGCATATTATTATAGATAGAGGTAAACTGTGAACAGCAATAATGTTCAGCAAAGTAAGATCTACAAATAAGTCACATGATCAAAATGGTCAATTGACCCCTTAAGGAGTTATTGCCCTTTATAATCAATTTTAAATAATTTTTCGTAAATTTTTGTCATCTTTTACAAAAATCTTCTTTTCTAAAACTACCAAGTCAAATTTAACCAAACTTGTCCACAATCATCATTAGGGTATGTAGTTTAAAAAAATGGGTGCGTCGACCAACTAAGACGGCCATCATGGCTAAAAATAGAACATAGGGGTAAAATGTAGATTTTGGCTTATAACTCTGAAACCAAAGCATTTAGAGCAAATATGAGAGGGGGTTACATTGTTGATTAAGTCAATATCTATCTGCCCTGAAATTTTTAGATGTATTGGAAAACTGGTTGTTAAGTTGCTGCCCCCTAATTTGTAATTTTTGCAGTAATTTTGCCATTTTGGTTATTATCTTGAATACTATTATAGATACATGTAGAGATAAACTGTAAACAGCAATAATGTTAAGTAAGATCTACAAATAAGTCAGTTGACTATAGTCAATTTTTAACAATTTTCATTAATTTTGTAAATTTCTGTGAATTGTTAACAATTTTTTTCTCTGTAACGAAAGGGCCAAGTTTATTATAGATAGAGAAAATTGTAAGTAACAAGAATGTTCCGTAAAGTAAGATCTACGAACACATAACCATCACCAAAACACGATTTTGTATTGAATACATCTATGTAATTTGTTTAATATGCACATATACTGTACAAAGGCGAGCGACACAGGCTCTTAAGAGCCATTTAGTTGTTTACCCATTTGATTTGTTGTGAACGGATGCTCGTCTTGTGTACACAATGATAAGCATGGTATGGATGACGAATTTTAAAACTCATATCAATTGTTGTAGGCTAACTGCAATGCCGATGGTGGACATTTGGCTTCTATTGAAACTGCTGAAGAAAACACTTTTTTATTAGACGTTATTGTATTGATGCAGAACACACTGGGAATACATGGTAGGAAAATTCGGAATTGTTTAAATTTTTGTCGTTTTTTTCCTCATAAATAGACAGAAAATAACGAAATCAACTGATTTTTATTATGTAACGTTTTTTTAACACTTTGAAAAACTAAGACGATATCAATATTGAAAGATTGACTCTTTTTTTTTGTTATGAAATTGAAGCCGTAGTTTACCGATTGTCACATAATAGTAAACAATCAACAAAGAAGCATGGTTATTGAGCACGTGTATAGCATGAATAATGAGATAATAGTTTATTTCAGTGACAGATCCATACGTATTGCGATCACTGGGATTTTACGAGACGGGTCACACTAAGGTCCATTTGAATACGAAAAACACGTCGGCGAATTACGTCCTGGAACATGGGGAATCGAGCAATTCAAAAAAGTAAACTTCTTGTTAATGTGAACAAATAAGGGAATTTTCTTCAGAAAAAAAGTATATGTACAATGAAAACTATCCATTTAGGTATAAAAAACATATGCATAATTTTATTTTTAATGTGAGGTTTCATATAACTTTTAGTCAACTTTTCATTTGTTTACTTATGTTAAATCTGTATGAATATCAGGCGCAATCCTCCAAAATATGCAATCTTAAATGAGCTGACAACAGTATCGTTTCTATAATTATCCCTTCTGAATAAGCATGTTTAAAAGGCTTTTTGTTAGCTTTTGAGATGAATACCGACATTTTTGTGCTTTGTAAAGAACATTACCATAAACGATTTGATGTGAAATACCTGAATGTGTAAGATGTCTGCATATTGAGTTATATTTAAAAATGATTTCCTTATACCGATGATAAAATTTAGTAAATATTTTATATAAGTTTGTAATATCAAAAACCCTGGTATAACAATTTTTTAGTAATACATAAATTTCTCTCGCTAAAATCCAATACGTTGTTACATACACAAGCGAATCGCACAAGTTGAGATATATAAACACCATAGATGGGAACAAGGAAACGTCACCATCTGAAAATGGATAATTAACAATAGAAAATGAAAAAATCTACTCGTGTTTATCAAGTTCAACAAATATTGGAAGATACAAAGCAATTTGGCAATTCTTTTCCCTTTGCAGCAAGACAGATTAATATAAGGGAAACCTTGTTTCCGGATCCCTTATTATTTATGTTTCATTGTATTGATATGTATATGTCATCTACATAATTTTTTGAAACAAAATATGTTTGATGTATAAAAAATAACGAATTCATACGGTTTGTGTAAACACATTATTAATATGTTGAATTTTTGAAAAAAATATTGAATATTACATTTCCGCTTCTAATGACATGCTTAGCATTTGAGAAACCAGACTTTATTCTAGCAAGGTAATTCTTCATGTTTTTTACTCTTTCATTTTATAAGGTTCAAAATAAAGATATAATCTAAGAAATTTCTTGTTTGAAACAAATCTTTAAATTCAATTAGATGTATGTAGACATTCATAATATTAAATATATTTATCTGACTCTGTAGATATACATTGCATATTATGAATATCGTCGATGAAACAAAGACAGCACAACATCGGATTACGAACATTTTAAGGAGGCTCGAGGGTATACAAATTTCAGAAAAAAAATTAAACATTTGTTTTTCATTACAAATTTTATTTATTCCCTTTTGTAGTTGTTACTTTATCATATGGTACAAACAATATTCAATAAAATTAATTTGTGTTGGCTCCAGATGACTTTTAAAATGTAAACATCAATTAAAAAGTTCCAAAGTATCTCTTTGGTGGAAAAATGCCATTTTTTTGTTTTAAAATTGAAATATCTCTTTTAACTCATCGGTGACCTATATTTTTTAATATAATTTCGATATATGCTGTACTTAAACTAAATTATTGTGAAATTTGAGCGATTTCTGTCATAAATTACTTTTTTTTCGATATTACCTTTATTTCTCCTATTAGTTCAACAGAATAAAATAACTTTTGCAAAGATATATTCTTCTTTCGAAGCAGATTGTGAGCGCAAATGAACGGTGACCCCATTTTTTGATTTTATTTTTCTATTGACCATAAGATAAAGTTCATTTATAGAAAAATATAGAGAAATCCTATATAAATGATTTAGACCCGCGAACCCCCTTAAGATGAATCAAGTTTCCTACGATAGTTTATTTTTAATTTACCTAAATTAGGATTTGTCTATGTTTTATCCAAAAATATAGTGAAAAGCATGTGGGAACCCTATATTACCAACTATAAGGTATTGCGTCTTCTCAATTGACAAGTTTCAAATTTTTCATATGGGGACCCTTTATTATCAACTATAAGGTATTGCGTTTTCTCAATGGACTAGTTTCATATTTGTTTTTATGTGGGGACCCTTTATGACCAACTATAAGGTATTGCGTTTTCTCAATGGACTAGTTTCATATATTTTTTTTATGTGGAGACCCTTTATGACCAACTATAAGGTATTGCGTCTTCTCAATTGACTAGTTTCATATTTTTTTTTAAGTGGGGACCCTTAATGACCAACTATAAGGTATTGCGTCTTCTCAATGGACTAGTTTCATAATTTTTTTTATGTGGGGACCCTTTATGACCAACTATAAGGTATTGTGTCTTCTCAATTGACTAGTTTCATATTTTTATGTAGGGAGCCTTAAATACCTACTATAAGCTATTACGTTTTCTCATTGTTTAAGTGCCATACGGTGTCATATAGTTGCTAACATCCACTTTATTAGAATTGTATTGGATAGTTGTCTCATTAGGTTCAAGGACACAGTTATCGTCCTTTGGTTTTTGTTGTCTACGATTATAGTCTCTAGTGTGAACAGTGTATAACTTAAATTTAAAATTTGATACACTTTCCTATTCTATTTCGTGATATATAATGGATGAAATATAACTAGGGGGATAAAATTACATGTTAAAAATTTGGGTGTTGAATCTTAATGTTAAGTATTGATTTGATCCAGTTCAAAACGGTCAAATTTTATTACGTCTGAAGCTGTCAAACTGAAATTTAGACCCCCAAAACACAGAATTGTCAATATTTTGAGTTAGAGCTGGTAGAAGTTTCTATGATTTTGATATCATTTGTCTTACTAGTAGTACAGTACACTGTAACAAATCTTTTTGAGATAGAGTACGTGCGTTTTTTTTACATTTGAATTTATTGTGAAAAAGAAATGCACTACGAAATAACTGTATTATCGGGCCATCAATAATCATACCATATTTCCTGATTTATATATGTATGGTGTAAATTAGACATCTATGTCTTTACATTCATAACATATGCTATATTCTTGATGACATTATTTTGTTAATTCTTATTTTACATTTCAAGATAACGTTCTTTCTTATTATTTTGATATCATTATTTCAGCATATTTCTGGATTGGCCTTACAGACAATAACGAAGAAATGTCATACAAATGGTTGTCTGGTGAACCACTTAACTACAGTAACTGGTATCAAGGACCACCACAGCAACCAGATAACATAAATACCGGTGGTTCGACAGGTGCACACTGTGCTTTGATAGTTGAAAATTATTCTTTAAAGTGGACTGATGAATCGTGTACAGTTGAATTCTTTTGGTCCGTTTGTGAAATTCGGTAAGAAGAATTGAACCCACATTATCCATGTTTGAAAATCAAAAACATATTATACAACTACTTTCTTTAGAAAATTAAATGTGTGATTTGTCTGTATGCCTTTCGTGTTTTTTGGTTTGTTTTCATAGTTGCCTGGATGGTGAAACAATGTTGGCTGCTGTACCCTTTGTTTTGAAAGTTGTACCTGTTGTGTCTGTTTATTTTACTCGCACATTGTTTTCAATATGGTGGAATTTTGTGCGACTGCCATTCGAGTTAGAGGTTTGACTAACTATAACCAGGTTTCATCCTCTTTTTTTCTACATAAGAAAATGCCTGTACTGAGTCGGGAATATTACAGTTGTTATCCATTCGTTTGTTGTATTTGAGTTTTTGATTTTGCCATTTGACGAGGGACTTATTGATTTGATTTTTCGCAGAGTTCCGTATTTTTGTATTGTTTTAATGTTTGAATTATTGGTAAACACAAACAACATTGTGTTACGGACAGAAATCGCCTTTAAATTGTAGCCAACAAAAGACACAAATCAATAGTAAAATTTAACAACATTTAATATACAAAAGTTTACAAAAGGTATTACACAAATATTACTGTTAACCTAACTGTCAAAATATGAGTCCAATCTGTTATCTTTATCTGTATCCGGAAATCTTTCGGAATCCAATTTGAATATTACGTTCACTACTTATGTCACAATCCAGTATGATGTTGTTTGTAGAATAAAAGTGTCAATCCAAATGCTGTGAATACTAATGTCTATCAATGTCTATGTCCAAGTTTAATTATGAGAGTTTAACTTTAGTGTCTGTATATATAGTGTTGTCATGGAAAATTCTAGAACACTCTATAATGGAACATTGTGGAAAATCCTGGAAAGTTACAACGGAAGTTTCTGGAATAACGTAGAAGTTTAAATTACGCATCTTTTATAAGGATCATTCTAGAAAGTTCCAATCATTCTGTGATTGTTCCAGTGATTCCTACACTGCACAATTATAAGATTATTTGGTAAACAACTATCAGGCCATACAACGCAAATTAGGCCAACATAAATAAACATAATAATTACAATATCATAACACCTCCCCCCTTAAAAGAAGTTTTAGTGTAACAAAAACTTATCATGAATAATATGAACAAAAATACATAATATATACAAAGTGATTTAATAAGCTCTAGATAAAGCATCAGCTATTACATTATCTTTACCCTTAATATGTTTTACAATTACATCATATTCCTGTAACAATAAACTCCACCTAGTCAACCTCTGATTCTTGTTTCTCATTTTATGCATGAAGGTGAGAGGATTATGATCAGTATAAACAAGAATAGGATATACAGTGGGATTCAAATATACATCAAGATGTTGAAGTGCTGACAACATTGCAAAACACTCTTTTTCAATAGTTGAATAATTTTTCTGATGTTTATCTAATTTCTTAGAAAAATATGATATAGGTTTTTCAACATTATCATCTGTCTCTTGATATAAAACAGCTCCTATTCCTACATCGCTTGCATCAACGGCAAGTTTAAATTGTTTTTCAAAGTCTGGAGTAATCAGAACTGGACTATTAATTAAAAGTGATTTGCTATTTTCAAAAGCTTTTTGACAATTTTCACTCCAGATAAATTTAGAATCTTTTCGTAAAAGATGAGTCAATGGTTGAACAACAGTAGCAAAATTTGAACAGAATGTCCTGTAAAATCCTATCATGCCTAAATATCTCATAAGTTGTTTTCTATTTGTAGGAGGTGTAAATTTGGAAATAGCTTCCACTTTAGCCATAATAGGTTTTACTTGACCTTGGCCAACTGTATGCCCTAAATAATCAACAGTGGCCTGACAAAATTCACTTTTACCAAGATTAACAGTCAAATTTGAATGTGACAATCTATCAAAAGTATCATACAAATGTGTTAAATGCTGTTCCCAGCTATCACTACATACAATAAGATCATCAATATAAGCATAACAACAGTCTAAATCTTTTATAACATTATTGATCATTCTTTGAAATGTAGCTGGAGCACTTTTCATGCCAAATGGCATTACAGTATATTGAAATAAGCCATCTGGTGTAACAAAAGCTGATATTTCACGAGCTCTCTGTGTCAATGGAACTTGCCAATAACCTTTCAATAAATCAAATTTGCTCACAAATTTTGCTTGACCAATATTGTCAATACAATCGTCTATCCTTGGAATCGGATAGGAATCAGATTTTGAGACTGAATTTACTTTTCTGAAATCAGTCACGAAACGAAAAGTTTTATCTGGTTTTGGCACAAGGAGACAAGGAGAGCTCCATTCACTGTTACTCGGCTCAATAATATCATTGTCAAGCATATATTTAATTTCTTTTCTCATAACTTCAAGTTTGAGTGGATTGAGCCTGTAAGGATGTTGCTTAATTGGACAAGCATCTCCGACATCAACATCATGACAAACAGCAGTGGTTTTGTTTGGCACATCTGGAAAAAGATTTTTAAAAGAAAATACCAAAGTTTTTATTTCTTCTCTACGATCAAAAGACAGATGTGCAAGTTTTGAATCTAAATTTGACAAAATTTCTGAATTTTTCAATCTAACTGTCTCTTCCATAGTTTTACAACTAAAATTGGTTCAATTACATCTGGTTTGTCATGATTGTTCTCAAATTTAACCATGCCTAAAGTGGCAACTGGTTTACTATCACATAGAACATAAGTACGCTCAAAATATGGTTTTAACATATTAATATGACACACTCTATTTTGTTTGCGCCGACCTGGAGTTTTTACAATATAATTCAAATCATTAATTTGACTCTCTATTGTATAAGGACCACAATATTTAGCCTGTAAAGGATGTCCAGGGACAGGCAGAAATACAAGTACGCTATCACCAGGCTCAAAAACTCAGTCCCTGGCATCTTTATCATACCATATTTTCATCTTGTTCTGTACATTTTTTAAGTTTTTCTGAGCAATTTGACAAGCAGTATACAATTTTTCTTTAAATCTAGATACATAGTCTAAAAGATTCAAGTCAGTATGTTCAGTAAGCCACTTTTCCTTAATCAATTTTAACGGTCCCCTTACAGTATGACCAAATACCAACTCGAAGGGACTAAATCCAAGGGATTCTTGAACGCAAAAAGTAGAAAGTGAACTCCATCATCCCAGTCTCTGTCAAATTGAAGACAAAAAGTTCTAATCAATGTTTGATGAAAACGTTCTAAGGCACCTTGAGATTCTGGATGATAAGCACTTGATCTGTACTGAGCAATCCCTAACTGGTATACGACTTGCTGAAATAAACCTGACATGAAATTTGATCCCTGGTCGGACTGTATAGACTTAGGAAGTCCTACTACTAATGTGAAAAATTTGATCAAAGCTTTGACGATAGTAGGTGTCTTGATATTTCTGAGCGGAATAGCTTCAGGAAAGCGGGTAGATGTACACATGATTGTCAATAAATATGCATTTCCAGTCTTGGTCTTTGGTAAAGGTCCAACACAGTCAATTAGAACTCTGCTGAAAGGTTCGTCAAAGGCTGGAATAGGCAGAAGTGGTGCTGGTGGTATTTTCTGGTTAGGTTTACCAACAACCTGGCATATATGACATGATTTGCAGTATTCTGCAACATCATTTCTAAGTTTAGGCCAGTAAAAATGCTGCAAGATCTTAAGGCAAGTCTTCCTTATACCTAAGTGTCCAGCCAAGGGGGTGTTATGGGCAAGACCAATAATTTCTTGTCTATAAACTTTAGGCACCACCACTTGGTATAGCACTCTCCATTCCTCCTCTGGGGTAGCATCAGGAGGCCTCCACTTCCTCATTAAAATACTGTCCTGATGGTAATAGCATTCGGCCACTTTGTCTGCTTCCTCCTGTGGTTGAGCCCTCTGGCTGAGCTGAAGAACCTCAGGGTCTTTATGTTGTTCTTCGAGTAAATTATTTCGGTCTAATGAATGGCTGTTTACATCTGGCCATGGCATAATAACATTTTTGTTAACACTAGGTGGTTTTATAATAGCCTTTTCTGAGTTACCAGGATCTTCAATATCAGCTATAAAAGTGTCAGAAAGGTCCATGTAATCAAACTTGTCTTCTTGCAAATTCTCATTTTGTTGTTTTCTAGCCATCGCCCTAGTAACAACACAAGCTGGATACAATTCAGCATCATCTTCAGGTGATTTAACATCCACCACCGGTTCACTGGTAACAATTGGTTCAGCAACCACTTTGTTCCTAGCTAGATCATTTCCTAGCAATAAGGTAACACCCTCAAAAGGGAGATTAGGACGAACACCTACAACAACTGGTCCAGTTATCAAATCTGACTTTAGATAAATACGATGGAGAGGAACATCTATACAACCTAACTCTACACCTTGTAACAAAACGGAGGCACCAACAGAAGTATTCTCGGACAAAGGCAACACACCTTCTAACAATAAAGTCTGAGAAGCTCCAGTGTCCCGTAAAATCTTAATAGGCTGAAGAGTGGTATCATCAACAATGGAAACAAACCCATCAGACATAAAGGGTTTGTATTCCTCCATGTAATCACAAAAACTGGACTTGAAAGCCTGACGCGCAGGGCATTCCAATGTACTGGTAATATAAGGTGTCGTACAAGCACTGGTCTTCGACTTATTATCTCGTTCATTCTTCTTCTGGAGTCTAAAACAATCAGCGATCAGGTGACCAATCTTCTTACAATAAGCACAAGTCAGTGACTTCTTCTCAAAAGTATCAAATTTTGGACTAGACATATTATAACTGGACTGACTCTTATTCTGTGGAACAGGCTTACTATCAGTATGCTCAGTGCTTTGATTTTTGTAATTTCCACTGGAAGTATTAACATTTTGACCCTTGAAACTTTTTTTATGTGAAAGAGTATAATTATCTGAAATAACAGCTGCATCATGTATTGACTCAACAGTTTTGTCGTCTAAATGTGTTTTTAAGTCTAAATGAACACATTGTTTGAACTCTTCTAATAACAATAATTGTCTTAGGTTATCAAAATTGTTATCTGTTTTCTTTGACGTAAGCCATTTAGCAAATAGATCTTCTTTTTCCCGAGCAAATTCCACATATGTTTGTGAATCAAACTTTTTATAAGATCTAAATTTCTGTCTATATGCTTCTGGTACTAGTTCATAAGCTTTCAAAACTTCCTGTTTTACCATATCATAATCAGAACTTTTTTCTGATGAAAGTGCGGAATAAATTTCAGCGGCCTTACCCTCAAAAACACTTTGCAGCATCGTAGTCCAATATGGTTTCGGCCATTTCAAATTATTTGCAATTTTCTCAAACTGTGGAAAATATTTATCAAATGTCTTTTCACAAAATTTCGGAACCAAACGTATATTTTTTGCTGCATCAAAATAATCTGATTTCGACTGGACTTTAGTGTTATTTTCCTCTTTGCCAATTTCAATTTTCATTTTTTCCATCTCTAGCCTTTCCCTCATTTCAAGTTCTTTTAATTTTAATTCATCTTCTTTTTCCTTTTTATCCCTTTCCAATCTTTCCTTCATTTCCAGTTCTTTTAATTTAAGTTTATGTTCTAATTCAAGCTGTTTTAATTTAAAGGCGTCAACATTTTCGACCTTAAGATCAAGAGCCTCTTCACCTAAAATTTCTGATTCAACTAATTTGTCTATAACCAAATTTTTTATAATTTGTTTTCTCATAGATACTTTAAAATCTAATTTCAGTTGTTTAGCAAGCAACACTAATTCCTCTTTCTTTAAATTATCAAAACTCTCCAGGTCTGGCGTTTTCAAAAATTTACCAGCATCAAATGCCATTTTGTAGAATTTTGTTGGCTAGTTATAATACAAATACTAAACAAATTTTGAATAAAATATTTTTAAGATCCCGGACGAGCCCCCAATTTCTGTTACGGCCAGAAATCGCCTTTAAATTGTAGCCAACAAAAGACACAAATCAATAGTAAAATTTAACAACATTTAATATACAAAAGTTTACAAAAGGTATTACACAAATATTACTGTTAACTTAACTGTCAAAATATGAGTCCAATCTGTTATCTTTATCTGTATCCGGAAATCTTTCGGAATCCAATTTGAATATTACGTTCACTACTAATGTCACAATCCAGTATGATGTTGTTTGTAGAATAAAAGTGTCAATCCAAATGCTGTGAATACTAATGTCTATCAATGTCTATGTCCAAGTTTAATTATGAGAGTTTAACTTTAGTGTCTGTATATATAGTGTTGTCATGGAAAATTCTAGAACACTCTATAATGGAACATTGTGGAAAATCCTGGAAAGTTACAACGGAAGTTTCTGGAATAACGTAGAAGTTTAAATTACGCATCTTTTATAAGGATCATTCTAGAAAGTTCCAATCATTCTGTGATTGTTCCAGTGATTCCTAAACTGCACAATTATAAGATTATTTGATAAACAACTATCAGGCCATACAACACAAATTAGGCCAACATAAATAAACATAATAATTACAATATCATAACAATTGTGTGTAAAACGAACCTTTATTGAACAATTTATTCGTTCTTCTTTATTCATAAAGTATCAATATTATTAGGTCTTTCCACTTTTACTTTTCTTTGGAAAGACCTATTGTATTTGTTTAGATTATTATTGTATTATTCTTCTGATTATTACTATATTTTTGTTTTTCTTCCGCCAAATTTTGTTCTCGCGTAAATATATTTATTATATATTTCTTTTATAGTATCATACAGTTAATGCGCTTTTTATTTTCACCTATTTTAAACCAAATACTTTTCTTTGTAGGAGTTGTCTCCCCAAACACTAATGTTCGTGAGACTACATCTCCTCCGCAACCGTAAAAGAAAGCGACAAATTATTTGCTGCTATCATGATGTATACATGCATCTTATCTTAATTAATCAACCACGGTCCACCATCCTTCACACAGCCCCCCTTTTTTTTGGTTTGGAGGAACTACATATCGCCTTTAAATTCAGTCTTGTACATCTAACTGTGAAAATACAGTCCTTATAATGTACGAATTTCTTAAATAGAAATGCATCACTGCAAAAATCTGCTCCCATGCATGTATCTCTGATATCAATTGATAAACTTCTGATTTAAATAATAAAATGACAGCATTATTTTTGCCGTTAGGCGCGGTCCGCTTGATTGGGAAGTTAAATTCAATGACGTAGAAATCGCTCTCAAATTATACTTGAAATTCTACAATCAAATTTCTAAACATGGATTAAAATACAAAAATGGAAGTCTGAGATAACGAAGAAACTAGAGAAAATTCATAAACGAATGATACTATGAACAATTTTTATCAGGATATCTCAGGCGTCCGTTTGGCCGTGAGGGATGTATAAGTATGCAGTCACGTTCGGTCATAATATAAACGTTATTTAAGTTAGCTGCGTCGCATAGAGAAATTGCCTTACAATCAACCAATCAATAAATCAATCAATCGATCAATCGACCAACCGACCAACCAACCAACAATTTAACCAACCAACCAATTAATGTCTAATGAATGTGTCTGGTCCATGTGTTTAATAGAAGATGAGGGATCATCTTTTGCTTGTTAGCATGTTCCTACAGTCTAGGTCCAATGTGTAATTGTGCAAAACCAACCAACCAATCAGTCAACTAACTAACCAACCAACCAATCAACCCACCCATCCATCCATCAATCCATCAATCAATCAATCAATTGCTTTAGAGAAAAAAGACCGCCACTAACAATTGTTTACAAAACAATTGATCTATATTTATTAGGTCTTTCCACTTTTTGTGGAAAGACCTGTTGTATTTGTTCTGATTATTAATTTTTTTTCAAAAAGTTTTGACATTTTTGTTTCGCAATATGTCGCTTAGATATTTCTCATAGTGTACCGTATAGTTTATATGCTTTTAAATTTCACCCTGTTAAGACGAACCATTTTCTTTGTAAGAGTTATCTCCCTATTCACTGTTTATCAAATGTGTGCATCTCCTACGTAACTTAAAAAGTTATTGACAAAGTTCCTTAAACAAATTGTTCGATACATCCTCAGAAATTTTTGGCTAATTTGGATCAAAGCGATTCGAAGAAATTTTATAGGAGTTGTCTAACTTAACACCATTAATTTGTCGGTTTGTTTTTTAACTCATTTACCGTTAACCGTATAACCCTAGAATCTTATTATTTGAAATCACTAGGTCCCAACTTTAAAAATGAGGTCAAGGTTAAATGTCAAGGTCAAAGTCTCAATTGTGATTTTTGATTGTTTTTGCATTTTCTCCGACACTTTCAAAGATGCATATAAAAGAACAAGTGCAAAACGTTTGCTTTATTGTAATGAAGATGTGTTGCATATGGTCGGATACAATTAAATGGCAGGAGTTAAAGGAGTTAGTGCCCCTGAAATGTCTTAATATAAGGTAATTTGATTATAACTTCAACTAAGTCAACTATAAAGCCATGTGACCTTGTACCGAGGTAAGGTGGCATATGACCTTGAAAACCATATATTAACCGGCATTTACCTTGAAAAAACCGGAATTAGCTATTTTTGCACATTTTTAATATAAAAGTACTAAGAATCCATATATTTTGTAATTTAAATACATTAACTTATTACTTAAGACAAGAAATGACTTTCTGTAAACCAGAAGTGGTCAATTATATATCCGGGTTTACAAGCAAAAGTATATAGAAACTATATATTTTTGGTCTCGATATGGAAGAAGCTATCATATGAGACCGGAAATAACATTTACTTAACCGGGAGTAGTTAGTTATCTTCCTTAGTTCACTTTAAAGCATATCAAAACCATTTATTTGTCGAAACTAGCTTCTTTTAAAAATTTCTTTGGTGTGGAAAGACCTTAAATTGTTCTCTAAACAATTGGTTTTTGATTATATTATTTTTTTCTTCCGCCAGATTTTGTTCTTGCGATAAATGTTTGTTTCGCAATATGTCGCTGAGATATTTCTCATATTTTATCGTATATTTATGCGTTTTAAATTTCACACTGCTAAGCCAAACCATTTTCGTTATAATAGTTATCTCCCTATTCACTGATTATCATCAGCGTGCATCTCCTTCGTAACAAAACAAGATATCGACAAAATTCTTCTTCGTTTCATCCTCGGGAATTTTTGGCTAATTTAGATCGAAGCGATTTGATGAAACTTTATAGGATATATCTACCTTTACATAATAAACTTGTCGGTATGGGTTTTCAACTCATTAACCATTAACCGTTAAACCCTGGAATATTTTTATGAAGTTCCTAGGTCCAAACTTAGAAAATGAGGTCAAGGTCAAAGGTCAAGGTCAAGTTCAACATTTTTATTTTTGCTTATTTTAGCATTTTCTCAAACACTTTGAAAGATATATAAAAAAATGTTTAACTATAAGGTTAATTGATTATTTCTTTAACTTGGTTCATTATAAAGCCATAAGAATTGGTCACATATGACTTTGAAAAATGACCATCGGAAGTGACCTTGAGAAAAGCGGAAGTAGCCATTTTTGCAATTTTTTTCATGAAAAAGTACTTGGAATTCATATATTTTGTAATTTAAATGCATTAACCTATCACTCAAGCTTAAAAATGACTTTCGATCAACCGGAAGTGGCCAATTAAATCCTGTATTGAATGCTAAAGTACATAGACGCTATATATTTTTTGAAATTTGATTTCCCTTATATCCAAAAACTGTATAAGATATCGACAAATTATTTTTACTTGATTGTTAGTTGCGACATGTCGTAACATGTAAATTTTGATTGAAAGGGTACGTTGAACGCAAAAGGGAGTTTTCTCCCCTCTTAATTTAATAATACGCGTATGGCGATATAACTCATAAACCAAATATAATTTAGACCTATGGTCTTTTGATTTTAGGTTCTTGGTTTGTAACCTTACAATTGATCTGAAGGTGATATATTGATTTGACGTTCTAGATTTTGACCTTTGCTTTTATCTCATATGTATACAAGATAAAGCCATGGGACTTTTTGCAATAGCTTTAAAACCATTTAACCTTGAAAAAACAACCGGAAGTACCTATTTTTCATATCTTATTAAAAAAAAGGTAAATAGAATCAGATTTTTTTGGAATCAGTGTCAAGTAAAATCAAGTAAATATCGCATTAATTGGGAGATATATACGCCGTATGCAGATGCTGCTGGATTGTTGCTACTTAGATATGAAAAGTTCACAATTGGAAAGCTGAAATAATTTCTTATAAATTCATCTCTATGAAAGAAGCTATAAAGCCAATAAAGACATACAATGATACCAATTATTGCGAACCACATACGTTTATATCGGGTTATGTCCAGTTGAAAATATTATCGTATTAGTTCTGAATTTTTAGAGCACAGTTTTGGCTCTTGCAATATTTTTCTGCAATTCAGAATGTCTATAAATGGATTCAGTTTAAAAAAAAACCGCCAAGTTTTAAAAAGATGAAGACGAATACGAGATAACAATAAACAAATTGTTTGAAATAAAATCAAAAGTGATTGACTTGAACAGGATCTACTTACCTGTTGGGAGCACATGAAAATACTCCAAGTTTATGGTGAGGTGGTTGTTGCTCAGCATTTAGTTTACTATGTGGTGTCCTGTGTCCTATTATTTGTCTGTAATCTTTTTTTAGCCATGGCGTTGTCACTTATAATTTCTATCGATGAGTTTAAATTTCCCTATAATTATTTGGTGATATAAATAGTATTTGGAGAATTTCCATTTGCTTCGTAAGTGCAGGTTTTACATGTTGTTCATTAAGTGAAATTCATCTATGAAGCATATTTCAATTTTCTCAATTGAAGAATGTTCGTCAAATATTTCGACATGGTTGTTCCCTATTCATACCTCAAACTCGATCAATGTTGTTATGGCGAATGATAATGGCGTCGGGACTCATATTGATGGGAATTTATGAACTATTCTTTTTGTCGAATTGAATACTTACTCACGTAGTGGTTTAGTCAGGAATATGGCAGTTGATATCCATTCGTTTGATGCATGTGTTAGAGCTTTTGATTTTGCTTTTTGAGAAGGGAATTTTCGTTTTGAATTTTCGTCGGAGTTCAGTATTTTTATGATTTTACATTTTTACTTAATTCAAGATTTACGAAATTAAAGACAAACGCCTCAAGGACTTAACATGTTAATATATTTATATATTTATCAAAGGTTCCATGTCTAAAATTAACTTATCTCACTATTCACGGTATATTTTTTATTTCAGTACAATGCTTTAAATCTGCCCGCAGTTTAGTAAGTCTGACGCATCAGGGTCTCCTGGTACAGCACTTTATTAGCAATTGATAGAATTTTATGTAATTAGTGTTTAAGCAACTTTTTGCGAGCAAGAAATAATGTTCATTGTGTTATATATATTCATGTTTTGTAGTCATATACCACATCCGGGGGTATCAAAATTGATATACTGAAAGACAGACCGTATGGATGCATTCCATTTTGACAACCCTGCACCCAACTGAGTGTTTTACCACAAGAGAAACCTTACAATATGCATTATATAGATTATATACCGTCGGCAAAATTAGACGGATTCCTAGTTCTATATATCACATCAAAGTTTAATATGGATAAAGGTCTCAAAACACCCTTTAACCATTAAGACGGTGATATAAAACACAGTAACAAATTTGGAAATAAACTCAAGAAATTATTGTCCATAAATAATACTAAAATTTCATGATGAATGCACACATGAATTGTTGCAGTGTATGAAATATACAAATCACGTTGGAAGTAATGGACCATATATTTTTTTAAGAGGCTGATGTTATGATAATATAATTCATTTCGTTTTTGTTAATTTGTTAATAAGAATAAGCCGATGTCGTATGATTGTCAATGGATGTGAGCAAATTGTAGACAACTGTTTGACCATCAACAATGATAAAAACATACCATATGGTCAACTTAAAGGGCTGAGAAATGAAAAATATAAAATTTTTCAAGTGAAAAAAGTTATTTTTAATTCTTAACAAACAAAATTACAAAAAAGAAAGATGACAAACATGAATCATCGACAGCCACTGAACTACATGGCTTCTGAATTTGGGAAAATACTAAATAGGGATGTGAGTGCATACCCCTCCCCTAACCGTTGACTTTTGTGTAGCAGCACAAAGTGAAAATAAAATATAAAGATCAGTTCAAAAAGGCTCAATTCAAATTGATACAAAACAGAAAACACTAACCAAAAACACAAACAGGATATGGTAGAATATTCATCAATCCTGCATCTGTTGAACCTTTTTCTGGTTGAGTCGAATTGTTGTGCACTATTTTAGCCTAAAGACCGCTGTGTACAAGTCGTTTCAGGTTTCGGTTGTAATTTTTATTATAAATTTACCTATAAATTTTATGTAGTTCATGAAATACGAATGGTAGATGAATATAGGTTATGAAATGTTTTTCATAGTGTGTTCGAAATGGCAAGTGTGGGATACGAAATGACATAGGTACACTTGGCTTGCTACCGTATAAAATATGTTATTTTTGTAGTAGAATACAATGCAATAGCATTTTTAATATAATATTAACACGATTCATGGTTTATTCTGCAAGTATACACCGAATAAGAGTTTCTGTTGATATTTGTTCGGATACCTCAAAAGATAGTACGGATCTTTGATGGAGAAACAATAAAAAGCCAATGTTGAAGTTATTCATTGAATATTTATTTTGCGATTGTAACATTATCATATATTTGTGTTGTCATGGAAACATCATTGTGAGCTTATATATCATCTTCCGTCATGTTATTTTCATGTATTATATATATTATTCCTATAATATAAGACTTCATTGTCTTATCGGGTGAGTATGCGGTATGGGCTTTGCTCATTGTTGAAGGCTGTGTCATTTTGGTTTTTTGTGGATAGTTGTCTCATTGGCAATCACACCACATCTTCTTTTTTATATTCGTAAACTCATATCGTTTGCATTCAGCGTTTTTTTTTTATTGGATATCTTTTTTACCATCATTGCTGAACAACAATGCAAGCAATATATACGTTAGTGTTTTCAGTCATGTATCACTTTCACTGGTGCATGAATTTGTCATAGAATTGTGACTTGTTTAGACTTACTTTATATTAATCACCGTGCGGTCTTCACCAATCAGTAGAACTCATACCGTATCGATCTTAAGGTTTGATATAATAGTTTGAGCATCTCAAAGTACTGACAGTTACTAAAAGTAGTTCAAAACCAAAAACACTTGTCATTGGTTTTTTTTCAAAATAGAAAAGCATCTGCACTTACTGGTTACATTTCTAGTAATATTTTTTTTTATTTGTAGATCGAATTAAAAAAAAGTAATATTATTTTCACTTCCATTTATATGTCACAAGTAAAATTTGTTAACCTGCATCGGAAGTCGACTCGATTGGTCCGATTTAAATAATTTGTTTCTGGTACACCTTTGTGGAACCAGTTCTGCTGACAACTACCATCAACTTTGACGCTTTATCAAAATGAAGTGCATTGGGTTTGTCTACAATTTGTAAAATTGCTCTGCCACTTTACCCATCAGATGAGATTACAAAGACGATATTTGATTTTGATCCGGTTACAAGGGCATTTTCATCTTCGTCCACGGTTACATCACAGGGGGATTGCAAATCTGGATCTTGAAATTCCCAAGCAAGATCGCCATTTATCGTGTAGCATAAAACTGTATTATTTGAAAAATTGGAAGAAATTATACAATTATCTGTTACACAACAATGTGCTTTACAGTCTGATTCAAATGTACTTTTAATTTCACCCTCCAGAGTCTTCCTTAAAAAGGATTTACTTGTTCACAGTGTTTTAAAACATCTCGTTTTGATAACTTATACCGTAACAAGTGCGCACTCCTGTAGAGAAACTTGACAATTCTTCACCAGTTATCAGTTCAAATAATATTACCTCTTCGGAGGACTGGCAAGTCACAGCTACAGTTGACTTATTGATAAAAGTAATATATCTTGGTAAGAACAGTGTTATTATGTCTTGCTTGAAAGTGCCATCAATGTCACATATAATAAACCGAGTGTTATTGCTATCTGTAAAACCCAATAGTCTTTCATGCATTACGACACACCCTAATACGTCAATGTCACTCTCTTCAGTCGGTAACTGAAAATGTGCCTTCTCATAAAATTTAATATTCGACAATTCATTCGCAGATGGCAGTAAAAGTTGTGCTTGTTCCTTCTTTAGTACATTTAATTCTAACTCATTACTTTTTCTATACTTTGAAATCTCTCCAAACGATTCGGTGCCTTCGTATATTGCTGTTACAGTAGGTGATATATTCAGCACGATATCAACTTCATCCATTGCTTTGTTCGTTGTGAGTGATTCTAAATATGAAAGTTCGTCCTCTATTTTCATTTCTAACGGTCTCAGTCCTAAGACGACTTGTAGATAAGTAGCGATACTAATAACAGTTTCATGTTCTTCCGGCAGACCGCTAATCTGACTTTTATGAACATTTGATTCCTGTGAAAGATTATCCAAATCTAAACCAATTTCTGTCACGTCCGATTCCATCTTTCAAACTTTTTTCTATTTCATCCAAGTTATCGTTGACCAATTTACGGACACCTTGTATTTCTTCCATAAGTACTGCTTTCTGTGCATTCATTCTAATCTTGTTTTCCTGTCTGTTTTTAATTAAAGCATCAAAACTGACCATTAAACACTTTAAATCGTTTTCGATATCTTCTAACGCCGGTGATGTTTTAACATTTTTCACAAAATGTATTGTTTCCAGTTTGTTGCATTGAACATGTGATTCTATCAAAAACTCATAACAACAACATTGGCGATGACTACAACAATATAATTCACATTTCTGATCATGTTAAGAGCAAAATAAACTAGTGTCTTTAATAAATGATGATAATTTGTCGAATTCGTTTACTTTTATTATTTTATGGAATTTCGCAATTTTCCAAGCATCATGATGAACAATACATTCCGAACAAAATGCCTCATAACAATCTGGACACAATATAACTGCAGCGGTTGAAATGTGACGATGTTCACAATTATCACAAAATCTACCTGATGACGATTCCATAAAGAATTATCTCCTGAAATATGGAAAAAACAACATAATCTATATCTTTAAAAAATATATAACTTCTACAAATCAATGATTCGAAATGGTAAACATTAAAAAAAATCATAGTGTGTACGAAATGGCAAATGTGGGATACGAAATGGTAATATGGGATACGAAATGGCATAGGTACGCATTGGCCAAGTTATAAAATGGCTTGCTACCATATAGAATATGTTATTGTTTTAGTAGAATACAATGCAATAGCATTTTTAATATGATATAAACAAGAATCATGGTTTATTCTGCAAATATACGCCGAATAAAAGTTTATGTTGATATCTGTTCGGATACCTCAAAAGATAGTACGGATCTTTGATGGGGAAACAATAAAAAGCCAATGTTGAAGTTATTCATCGAATATTTTTTTTGCGATTGTAACATTATAATATATGTTTGTTGTCATGGAAACATCATTGTGAGCATAAATATCATCTTCCTTCATGTTATTTGCATGTATAATATATATTAGTCCTATAATATAAGACTTCATTGTCTTATCGGGGCCTTTTATAGCTGACTATGTTGTATGGGCTTTGTTCATTGTTGAAGGCCGTACGGTGAGCTATAGTTGTTAATGTCTGTGTCATTTTGGTCTTTTGTTGATAGTTGTCTCATTGGCAATCACACCACATCTTCTTTTTTATATTCGTAAACTCATATCGTTTGCATTCAGCGTTTTTTTTTATTGGATATCTTTTTTACCATCAAGGCTAAACCACGAATGCAAGCAATATATAAGCTAGTGTTTTCAGTCATGTGTCACTTTCACTGGTGCATGAATTTGTCATAGAAATGTGACTTGTTTAGACTTACTTGATATTAATGACCGTGCGGTCTTCACTAATCAGTAGAACTCATACCGTATCGATCTAAAGGTTTGATAAAATAGTTTGAGCATCTCAAAGTACTGACAGTGCTGTTACAGTAGGTGATATATCCAGCACGATATCAACTTCATCCATTGCTTTGTTCGTTGTGAGTGATTCTAAATATGAAAGTTCGTTAACACAATATAACTGCAGCGGTTGAAATGTGACGATGTTCACAATTATCACAAAATCTACCTGATGACGATTCCATAAAGAATTATCTCCTGAAATATGGAAAAAACAACATAATCTATATCTTTAAAAAATATATAACTTCTACAAATAAATGATTCGAAATGGTAAACATTAAAAAAAAATCATAGTGTGTACGAAATGGCAAATGTGGGATACGAAATGGTAATATGGGATACGAAATGGCATAGGTACGCATTGGCCAAGTTATAAAATGGCTTGCTACCATATACCATGGTTTTCCAAATGTATCAATTGCGCCAATATTCGGAACTCATTTGCGCCAATTTACCTGTACACATATTTATCATAAATATTGATGATTAATAAAATTGAGAATGGAAATGGGGAATATGTCAAAGAGACAACAACCCGACCAATAAGCAGAAAACTGCCGAAGGCAAACAAAAGGTCTTCAAAATACAGCGACAAAATCCCGCATACGGAGGCGTGATTCAGCGTGTTCCTTAACAAAACTGTTCCAGTTAATAATCAATACCAATAATCAAAAGTTGACAAAAAATACATCCCATCCCCACATTTTACAGTATACGTTTTTTTTACAATTAAAAATGTTTTCAATTTCAGTTTAGATATATGATTTCCTGCTTCGAAATAAGTTTGAAAATTAAAGTGACATAACCACACAGCCTCCGTTGACTTCTTCGTTAAAACTCGATAAAACTGCAATGGGACCTTTTTGTATTATCAATTTTCAGTTTAGGTATAAAACGTTTTGCTTCAAAATTTTATTGAAAAGTTCATATTTTGGCATTCGTTAGCAATATTTTCAAAATGGCTGCCACTGTTGGAAGGTTACAACGTCACGACATACCGGTATTCATTTAAGTATAAATCAAAAAGTATTATTTCAAATATTTATCGGAGTGTGTCTTTTTGTATTTAAGAAATTTCTTTTTTCACATGTTCTTTAATATATTTTTTAGAAACATTCTCTCACACTAAAAATGAAGATTTATATGCATGAACCATGCAGTTGACATTGATAGCTTGGACCGACATGTGAATTTATATTTTTGTACGATGAAAATCTAAAAAATGTTAGATGCATATCTTTTCAATAATTGTCTTACTTTAAAGCAGCATGGAATTAAACATTGTTTCTCGTTGTTAAAGTGGATACATGCTATTTATTTTGATAAAATTTCGAAGTAACATCAAACAAAATGGCGAACAAATAATTTTCAAACGTAGACGATGTTCGACACTTATTTTGTCTATGCAAATAAGAATGTAGGACAGAAAGTCACAGGACAAAAAGTCACGGACAAAAAGTCAAAGAGAAAAAGTCACAAAACAAAAAAGTCACAATTCAGTTTTGAGATTATTTTTCTTTGAACAAGAAAACACTTATTTTTAAAATATTTTTTTTGTATTTTTCTTGAAGTTTTATATATAAAGCAACTTTGTAGTTAAAATTTATTCAATAAATATCAATAATGACCAAATGATTGTCATGATTGTTAAGAAAACAAAATGTCAAAAGTGGCTTGGTACCTAAATGGCTTCATTTTGCCAATAAATGTATTCTTTGCATGGTTAGAATTTAATATAAGGGTTTATGAGCAATTTCCCTAACTTTAAAATGAATATATGCAATTAAAAGAAAATATATCAAAATATATTTAAACTATTGTGAAAAAATTATTTGTGAATTTTTGTCCTATCAAATTTGTGACTTTTTATCCTGTGACTTTCTGTCCGTTTACCTGCAAATAATCCAATATGATTTAACTGTTTATATTGAAATTAACGGCGTTTTACATTTCCGCATTTTGGCACTACGTTTCCGCATTAAAATTCCTACGTTTCCGCATTTTTATAGTACTCTTTTCCGCACAGTTTTAACATAGACTTTGTTGAAGGTTATCTACGTTTACGCATTTTGATTTTAATATATCTATACCCCTGCCCACCAAAGAGGAGGTGGAAGTAGGACTTCGAGCAGGATAAGTCTTTGTGATTGAAATAAAACTATAAACTTAAAATTATAAAAATCATGGTGATACATCAATTAAAAGTCAATGTTCAGCAACAGTAAAAGTCAGTATACTATTATACAGTACATGTAGCACAGTTTACATATTTGTCAAAGCGGAAAACTTGTAGCCAACTATCATTATGACGTCTAACCTCGTAGTTTCTTCTCTACCATAATTGACAAACTGTTCGGATACGAATTAAATTCGTTCGCGCTCATTTTTACGAACTGGTGCTATTGCTGATAAAGACTAAATTTTGATGTAAGTTATTGTTTGGATTTTCTGCAAAACGTCCATAAAAATAAATATGCTTGGGTGACATGCATAGAATTGGGAGTTAAAATGAGAATGAAACGATTCCGGCCTTTTTGTGGTTCTTTTGGCTTCTGTGTCGGAAGGAGATGCCATCTTTGGGTGGAAACTTAGAATCAGCGGCAACGTAGTTTACATTATTACCATTTTAACAGGTAAAATACAGGTAAAGATGCGGAAAGGTGGTATCAATTTATTTCGGAAGAGTAAAGCACGAAAAGGCGGAAACGTGAAACTCGATTTTTGCTAAAAATGCGGAAACGTAATACGCCCGAAATTAAATATGACACGTTATTGTAACTTGTATGATAATCAAAGATATAGCTAGATTGTTGAGATACTAATTAAGTAATCAACGGTGACCAAAGAAAACAAACATGGCAACATGGCCTAATCACGATGTTTTGACAAGACCTATATATATATTAGTATTAATTGTACGATTGTTTATTTTATCATTATTATTTTTTAAACATAAAAAAGATATGACTCGAAAATTAAAAAATCTATGATTTCAAAACACCAAAGAGTATTGGAAAATTTTGAACTAACGCGAACATTCAAAACAACCGAACATTTATTTGGAGGATTTACTCAAATTTTTCAAAGAGCTTAACTCAGGTAACTCAGATCCAATTGACTTGCCAACTAATGATTCACATTTGATGAGTGAACTGAATGATAATTTGAATAGTCCAATTACGAAAGAAGAAATATTAAAATGTATTAGGAATTTAAAAAATAACAAAGTTTGTGGTGATGATAAAAATTATGATTTTTAACGAATTTATTAAGACTTCTGGCGATTTTTTAATTGAAATTTATGCTGCATTGTTTAACTTGATTTTTAGAACTGGAATAGTACCAGTATCTTGGGTGATTGGAACGATCAAGCCATTTTATAAAAATAAAGGCAATAAGTTTGATCCTAAAAACTATAGACCCATTACTATTGTAATGGGTGTCCATTACTATTGTAATGGGTGTCCATTACTATTGTAATGGGTGTATAGTTTTTAGAGAACCCCAACACATCAATTGGAACCATAACTTCAAAATAATTATGGATTCCATTGAGGACTTCGCCAGAGCATGATCTAAGCGAGAAGAAGTTGAACTGGACACTTTGTCAGAATGGGTTAAAACTATCAGGTCTCTGATAAAACGTCGCATTCACAAGTTTAAAAAATGTGTGAACGATCGACCAAAGTCTGTTTTCAGAGACAAAGAGGCCATGAAATGTCTATCATCTCTTCATGATAATTATGTTGTTGTTCCTGCGGACAAAGCTTCAAATAATATTGTCTTTGTATGTAAATCGTATTACTACGAATGTCTTGTAAAAGAATTGGGTTTAAAGGAGCAATCAGGTAATCCCACATGCAAAGACATATCATTTGACACGGATGAGATTTTAGCAAATCATAAGTCCTTCGTGGCTTCAATAAACATTACATTGAACACCAAATCGGAGGACTTACCTTGTTTGTATTGGATACCAAAGCTTCATAAAATTCCGTACATACAACGGTATATTGCTGGCTCATCTTCATGTTCCACTAAAGAATTGTCCATTAGATTGACTAAAATTCTGTCCGCAGTGAAAGAGGGTCTTCAGAAATACTGTGAAACTGTTTACTCGCGTAGTGGTATTAACCATATATGGATTCTTAAAATTTCTAAAGAACTAGAAAATTTTAAATCTCGGTCTTTTTCTGAAATTAGTTCTATCAAAACTTTCCCCATGTGAAATTGAAAAATTGCCATAAAGAAATAATCCGCAATGCCTTTCAACATAAAAATGGTAGCATACGCTATAAATTTATTACTTTGGAATTTCATAAGGCATATTTCGTTAATAGTGACAAACAAAAAGGTAAAACATGCTACACGGAAGAAAAAGTGGTCAGCATGCTGGAGTTTCTTATCGACAACATATTTGTTGAGTTTGGAGGTAGACTTTTCCAACAAATTGTCGGCATTCCTATGGGAACAAACTGTGTTCCTCTTCTTGCCGACCTCTTCTTATTTTCTTATGAATCGGAGTTCCTCCAGACACTTGTCAAAAACAAGAGGATCAAAGAAGCCAGATTATTGAATTTCACTTTCAGATATATTGATGATGTTCTTTTCATAAACAATCCGAACTTTTCTGATTGGGTCCAATTAATATATCCCCCAGAACTTGAGATTTAAGAAACAACGTCTAGTCCTTTTTCTTAAAAAGTTCATCAGAAGGTACCAAGACCTTGTTGATAAATATTCCGTATCAACTTCACAAATTATACACGATGGTCTTGATGTATAGATTCTGCCTACTGATGTTGTTTATCATCTTAACAACGTGTTTTATAGCTCTTTCATTTGTCTTTGTTCTATTATTGATATTACTTTTACTGTTGAATGGTTTTATGTGATATCCGTTTGACGTGGCTCGGTACTGTTACATCTCCTCAATGTGTTTGTATTGTCTTTCATTTTTTGGTGGTGTGTTTTATATATGCGACTTTGTGTATGTTTTTGGTTCTTATAACGTGACTCTGTTTGTGGATTCTTATAAATTATATATATAACTTTTGGACTATTTTCAATCTCGGTCTATTTCAGAAATTTATTCTTACATGCTTTTGATTTTTTAACCCTATATGCTTATATTGCCTATGTAAATTTTAAAATTGTTTGTATGTATATTGAACGACAAATCTATGTGACGTATATAATTTTCTGACGTCAGACACACAAATCAATGAATGTATTGTAGATAGATGTTTTTGTGTTCTGTTAAATTGTTCCTTTTAAAATTGCTATACAAGGATGACTGATGTACCCATATTTTGACTATTTTATTTATTGTGTCTGTTTAGTTAACGCATCAATGTAAACATAACGGAATTTGATGAGACTGTCATCAAAGTGAGAGGGTTAGCTCTATGGAACCAGGTTTAATCCACCATTTTCTACATTTGAAAATGCCTGTACCAAGTCAGGAATATGACAGTTCTTGTCCATTCGTTTTTGATGCGTTTTGTTATTTGAATTTGCCATGTGATCATGGACTTTCCGAAATGATTTTCCTCTAAGTTCAGTATTTTTGTGATTTTACTTTTTTTTTGTATGGGTAAATTATTTACAGCTATTTTAAGTAACAGACTTGCAAAGTTCTTTGATGAAGTTTTACTACTCAATGAAAATCAGTGTGGATTTCGAAAGGATTACTCAACATGTGATTGTATCTTTACATTACACTCTTTTTTTTTAATTTTGAAATTAAAAAAGAAAAAAATGTTCTGTGCTTTTGTCGATTTTGAGAAAGCATTTGACACAGTGACTAGAGATGCTTTATAAGATGTTAGTAAATAACATTAATGGTTATATATTTAAAATTATTTATCTGATTATTTTCCAAGTAACATTGGTATACGCCAAGGGGTATACGCCAAGGGGAGAATTTATCCCCTTTTCTTTTTTTCGCATTTTTTTTTAACGATTTGGAAGATTTCTTAGGTTAAAAACTATATCAGATGCTCTCGAAGACGAACTAGGTATATATGTTAAACTGTTTGCAATTCTTTACGCAGACGATACTGTATTAATGGCTGAATCAGCCACAGAACTTAATTTGTTATTAGAAACATTCGAATCATATTGTAATGTTTGGAAAATGAAAGTCAATGTAGACAAGACTAAAATCATGATTTTTTGCATTGGTAGACAACCTGTTAATCTTAAAGTTAATTTTGGTAACTCTGATTATCGACTTCTAGGAGTCGATATTAAGAATTAAACGATGGACAGTGAGTGCGTGAATTTTTCTTGCTACCTGCTTGGAAGATATTACGAGACGTGAATAATCAAAGTTTATTGATTGGTTAGGACAATTCAAACCTAGTAAATGTCCTTCAATCCCGTAGAGTATCGGATTTGTCCTCTTTATTTTAGCAATTAGATTTTGCCTGGTCATTAATCATGCATATTCATGATATTGGTACGCAGGTAACTTTTATCTATAAATAGTCGAATCTTCTGGAGTTTCGTAGACAACGTTAAACGATATATACTACTTCATAACGTGTGACCTTACGTGTGTGGATAAATTGGTTAATCCTGTTTTACTTTACGGCTGTGAAATTTTGGGATTTGGAAATAATGATATATTAGAAAGGGTACATTTGAAATTTTGTACATTTCTTCTCCATCTTAAATCTTCAACCCCGAATTGTGTTATATATGGAGAATTAGGACGTTATCCTATTAGTTTGGATATCAAGGTTCGCATGATTTCATACTGGGCGAAATTGATTTTTAGCAAACCCAGTAAATTATCAGCAATTGCATACAAACTAATGTATAGTTTATCTCATGGAAATAATGCTAAACGTTATTGGATGAAATGTATAGAATCTATCCTTAATGAAACTGGTTTATCTTATATGTATGGTTAACTCACAATTATATAAATGAAATTTGGTTAAAGACTGTTGTAAGAAAATCTCTCCAAGAAAAATTTAAACAAACATGGTACTCAGATATTCAAACGAACTCGAAAACATTAAATTATCGCCTTTTTAAGGAACTTTTCGAATTCGAAAAGTATTTAGACATTTTGGAACCCCGTGTTACTTATACTTTATGTCAATTTAGACCCATTAACCACAGATTACCTATAGAAAGGGGAAGATTAATAAAAATTCAGAGAGATAAAAGAATATGCGAACTATGTGACTTAAAAGATCTTGGAGATGAATTCCGCTATGTAATGAAGTGTAAATCTATGGCTATAGAAAAACAAGAGTGCACACGCTGAAATGTCTCGCCTTCTATACTAATCATTGATATTATGTTGATAGTCTTAAGTATAAATCTAAGCTTTATTACAACTGTCACATAAACTTTACATTAACCAAGATAACTAAACAAAGACCAATGAACCTTGAAAAAGAGGTCCAGGTCAGATGAACCATGCCAGGCAGACAGGTACAGCTAACAATGCTTCTATACAACATATATAGTTGACACATTACTTATAGTTTAAGAAAAATAGACCAAAACACAAAAACTTAACACTGTGCAATGAACCGTGAAAATGAGGTCATGGTTAAATAAAACCTGCTCGACTGACATAAAGATCATAAAATATTTCCATACACCAAATATAGTTGACCTATGGCATATAGCATTAGATAAAAAGACCAAAACTCAAAAACTTAACTTTGACCACTGAACCATGAAAATGAGGTTAAGGTCACATGACATCTGCCCGCTAGACATGTACACTTAACAATCATTCCATACAACAAATATAATGGACCTATTGCATATGGTATGAGAAAAACAGACCAAAACACAAAAATTTAACTATAACCACTGAACCATGAAAATGAGGCCAGGGTCAGATGACACCTGCCAGTTGGACATGTACACCTTACAGTCCTTCCATACACCGAATATACTAGCCCTATTGCTTATAGTATCTGAGATATGGACTTGACCACCAAAACTTAACCTTGTTCACTGATCCATGAAATGAGGTCGAGGTCAAGTGAAAACTGTCTGACGGGCATGAGGACCTTGCAAGGTACGCACACATCAAATATAGTTATCCTATTACTTATAATAAGAGAGAATTCAACATTACAAAAAAATTGAACTTTTTTTTCAAGTGGTCACTGAACCATGAAAATGAGGTCAAGGACATTGGACATGTGACTGACGGAAACTTCGTAACATGAAGCATCTATATACAAAGTATGAAGCATCCAGGTCTTCCACCTTCTAAAATATAAAGCTTTAAAGAAGTGAGCTAACGCCGCCGCCGTAGCCGCCGCCGCCGCCGGATCACTATCCCTATGTCGAGCTTTCTGCAACAAAAGTTGCAGGCTCGACAAAAAAGTATATTGCTAAAAAGTATATTGATTATCCAAACAATTAAATTTGAGGAAGTAATGAATACGAACAAGCAATCATCTTTAAAAAAGCTATGTACATTTGTAAGACATATTAATTCATGTGTGTGTTCTCCTGGCTAAATTCAACTTATATTTGTAAATAGTGTACATATTATGTTTTCTCTAATTTTTTACTATGTTATATTACATGTAACTTCTGTATGCCATTGTATTGACGAAGGTTTGTCAGAATAAAGATATAATACATAAAACAATACCAATACGCGGCCACCATCAATAAGTTGATTAGTTTGCCACTTTTGGATGCTCATTTAAAATTTTGACAAGAATTTGTGCTATACACCATATATACAGTGAATTTACAAAACTTGGAGTTGATCTAGTTCATCTCATGTAGGTAAGTCTTGAAGCATTCAAGACTACCTGAATTGGTGGTAGTATGTGGTAGGACATTCCAGTCTCGTAGTATCGTCCTTGGGTGAAAAGATTCCTTCTGCACTTCGGTCCTACAAGATTGTACTTGGTATCCATTAGTGTTGATGTTTCTGGATAGCCAATCTGGTGATATGACAGTATAAGTAGTGCCAACTTTCACCATCCCGTTGGCAAGTTTATACATCATGGTGAGCCTTGATGTCCTCCTATGGTCTTCGAGGGGTTTCCACTCTTGTTGGTTAAGCATGTCACTAACAGATGATGTGTTATGATATCTATAAGGGACATAGCTGGCTGCTCTCCTCTGTACCATTTTCAGTCGGTTTTTGTTGTTTTGGTTGAAAAGGATCCCAGACTGTACACGCATATTCTAGAGTCGGTCTTACAAGTGATTTGTATGCAGTTTCTTTTATTGTGTTGGTTACGTTTGAGGGAGCCTATGGTCTTGTTTGCCTTAACACATATGTTTTTGATGTGTTCATTCCATTTTAAATCGGAGCTGATTATGCAACCAAGATACTTTGCAGAGTTAAGAGATTCGAGGATAGGGCCATGCAATACACATTCTTTTATAATAGGCATAAGACAGAGTTTTGTCGTCAGCATAATTATACAGGGTACCATATTCAAGAAAATAGAATATGTCATTCAAAAAATATTAAATAATAGAGGTCCAAGCTTTCGGGATTGTGCGTTTCTGGATGTCTGTCAAGTAGTTTCAGATGATGCGATCGTTCAACAAAGTTCACGACGACAGATGACGTCGCACGCAAAATGATGAAAACAATCACATGACCTTCAATTGTGCCAGGTGAGCTAAAAATCAAAAAAGAAAAGTCAATCAACTATTCGTTCGGATCAAAAACGTTGGTTTCCTATTTGCAAACCATTCAATGATTCTTGAAGCTTAATTTTCATACGTTTTAACTGGTCAGTATTTATGTTATTTATTTTTTTCTCTCAAAAAGGTCGATTTTTCTTGCATTTTCTACAAACTGAGCCACGAACATAATTTGCGTGTATATACATTGCATGGGGGTTCTCTGCAAAGTTGCATTGCATTTATTTGTTACGTCAATCATAATCATCTGTTAAAGTTTTAATTTTAACATGTTTGCTAGCCTCCTCTTGCAACTGCTTGAATAAACTGTGACGTATCAGGGACAGTTTTACTGGGTACATTTCCTAGACCCAAAGTTGTTTTTAAAAGATGAGCTAAATGAAACTGACCCCCTGAAAAAAAAGGTATACAACAAAATGCATTAATGGTCGAAGAACAAATCCAATACAATAAAGGCTCCATATTTGGGTGCGGTTTTTCTCGCAGCATTGAAGGCCCATTGGTGGCCATTTTCTACTTTTTTTATCGGATTTTAGTCTCTGCGATATCCATTCTTATTTCTACTTACTTGACTTATAAATGTTGATCAGCGATACACAAAGAACTTCCTTGTCCGTTTTAAAGGTGTGCAACAGTACACAAATAATTTTTACAAACAGTGGCGTAGCTTGCGTGTATGCTCAGATGCTCAAGCATCCACATCATTTTGACAGGGAAAAAATTACAAATAAAGATATGTTCGCAGCAGTTAAACTCGGAGGTATCCGTATGTAACAAGGGTTAGGATATGAGGATAACATCTAATTATTACCGATGAAGTATGCGTGGTCTTAATTTATTAAGGATAATTTAGTTCATGTAATAAAACTAGATGGATAAATCGCAGAAAAGTGTTCTCGATTTTTATGCCCCACCTACGATAGTAGAGGGGCATTATGTTTTCTGGTCTGTGCGTCCGTCCGTCTGTTCGTTAGTTCGTCTGTTCGTCCGTCCGTCTGTTCCGTTTCAGGTTAAAGTTTTTGGTCAAGGTAGTTTTTGATGAAGCTGAAGTCCAATCAACTTGAAACTTAGTACACATCATGTTGCTTATGAATAATCTTTTTAATGTTAACGCCAAATTAGACTTTTGGTCCCAATTTCACGGTCCACTGAACATAGAAAATGAAAGTGCAAGTTTCAGGTTAAAGTTTTTGGTCAAGGTAGTTTTTGATGAAGTTGAAGTCCAATCAACGTGACACTTAGTACACATGTTCCCTATGGTGTGATCTTTCTAATTTCAATGCCAAATGAGATTTCTTATAGAATTTCACGGTCCATTGAACATGGAAAATGATAGTGCGAGTTGGGCATCCGTGTACTTTGGACACATTCTTGTTTTTCGTAAAAAGATTACGTCGTCGGCTACGGCAAGTGCGGAGGACGATGCACAGATCCTCGGACATGTTTCATCTGAAATTGAGCCTAGCGGAGCGATGGCTTTTGCAACTGACTAACAACATAACTGACAACTAAACCACCATATCCTGATATCGTTTCCTGTGACATGAAAGACTATAAAAGAGTGTGATCATTCCTAGGCTTATCAGTAAATTCTAGTTTCTATCTAGGTCCACATATTAATTTTATTTTCAATAAAAGAAAAAAGTTCCTATGTCCCCTGTATTGCACATATGTAACCAAGGAACAAGGGCAATAACTAATAAAAAATAAAGTTTTTCCTTTTCCTTTTATTTTTAATGGAGAAATAAAAGCTTCAGAGAAAATGCAATGGGATTTCCGTTATAATTTCTATTTCAAAAGGTCAAAGCTTAGGACTTATTTTCGAAATTGTCATTGCTGACGATATAAAAATCTGGCAAGAATTGTACACATGAGAGTGCAAACAAGACCGGATGGACGGACACCAGGAATTTGGATGAATATCCCCTGCGACGCGTTAATGGAATCACTTCAGTTCCTGTATTTCGAAGTGCCGCTGTGATGGGGCCGTTTTTTGAGAAATGCTAGGAAAGGGGATCACTTCAGTTCCTTTATACAGAAGTGCCGCTGTGATGGGGCCGTTTATGAGATGTCAAATATAAGATTGATTGGAAACTTTTACATCAAATAAATAAATTATGAATTACATTCAATTTCGAGAATTTCGAGAAAACATTAAAATTTTGTTTGAAATATAATCATATGAATTGGGTGGGCATTTTGAAATTAGACAAAAATAACCAGTGTCGGATTCTAGGGGAGTACATGTGCTTACAAGAACAATGTCTGGAAAAAAAATATAATTTTCTGCATAAAATAGTCTAAAAAAAATTTCGCCTCGTTCCGCTCGGCGAAGGCATCCACATCATTTCAACCCTGGCTATGCCACTGACAAACTTTAATATTGATTTATTAGTGTATTATAAAACGCAAAATCAGGTCGGAATAAGGACGTTAGAATAGAATTATAAATAAAGTTCTTTCCTTTCCCGTTAACGACTAATTGAACGTTATTTAGATTTAAGAAGATGTGGTATGAGTGCAAATGAGGCAACTCTCCATCCAAGTCACAATTTGTAAAAGAAACCCCAATATAATAGGTCAAGAACGGTCTTCAACACGGAGCCTTGGCTCGCGCCGAACAGTAAGCTATAAAGGGCCAAACAATTGACTAATGTAAAAGCATTTAAACGGGAAAACTAACGGTCTAATCTATATAATAAAAACGAGAAACGAGAAACACTTATGAACCACATCAACAAACCATCAGACTCTATGCTTAGGGCAGGTGCAAACAAATGAAGCGGGTTTAAACGTTTACAAGCCTTTACCCTTACGATTATCTGAAACAATAGTATAACATTACAACATAGAAAGACTTTTTTTAACTCTATTTGTTTTTATTTACCTTGATAATTGCTGCATAGCGCTTAATGTGCCTTAAAGAACAAGCACTTTATTCTACTGAGACACACAAGGAAATACTAAAAGAGAGTACAGAAGATAATAGGACTTTCTTACTTTGTATTTAAGAATTGAATGCTTCTTTTTGTAACTTCATTGGGGTGTAAAAGCGTTGACCGAAGTACATTTTGAATGAAGCGCGGAAGCGCTTCATTCTAAAAATGTGCGCACGGTCAACGCTTTTACAACCCTATGAAGTTACAAAAAGAAGCATTCAATACTTATAATTACATTTTTTAGCTATGGTCACGGAAACACGAATTGTATATATTTTTTAATTTAATTCACCTGTGCACTTTATTGTGTGACCACGTGTTATCATGGATGATAAGTTTTATTTAGTGATGCAATTGCTGAAGGAATAACATGTGATGCGCAATTAGCCAATCAGAATAAAGTATTATTATGAAACACCATGCCTTTTTTTAGTTAAATACAAACCAAACTCACTTAATAAATGATTTGTACATAAAATATTCTTTTCTATTTCTAGATATATTAAGAAGATGTGGTATGAGTGCCAAAATGTTCTGAACTTATCGCTCACTTATGTTTAAAATGATTCATTGGAAAAGTTTTAGAAAATTCGTTATTGTGAGCATTTGTAATTGAGACATACAGTGACAAATGCGCAATATAATGCAAAATATAAGTATGCAAGTCCGACGACATTATCTTTTGGTATACATATTGATATTTCATTTAAATCTTTAGATTTTGGACCGTGCTGCAGTACCTTTCGGTGTTTATTTTTTTCTACTGTATGATTTTGAAGACATGCCAATGCTTAGACAAATGAATACCAAATATCATATGTGTTATTCATGATCAGGTCTCGGGCATGGTATGCACTGTGACATTCCCGGCTTAAAATATATTTATCCGGCAATTGGGTGTTCTACTATACAGATACAGCCCTACAGATATCGCTATGATGTACAAAAATGTATCTGTATACTATACAGATATCGCGTTATCTCCTGCGCCGAATGCAGTTTGCCTTTGATATGGTATTGGTCAGAAATGTGAATAAAGGAAATGTGGTTGGAAAGTGTAAAAGAAAAACCCTGATCAAAGTTGAATGAGAAAACACACGAACAAGTTATAATGCATGGTCGTCAACACAAATTGGTTTTCATACCATATAAAGCTCTAAAAATTAAACGGGTCTTCAGATGCAACTGCAACATGCTGTTCTTTTACAGGGAATTATCGCCCCTTAAAAATTTAGAAAATTTAAATCGACGACAATGAGATTATAAAGTTGAAACAGCTTGCTGTCTACAAATACTATATATCGTAATTGGTATTTGTACATTGGCAAAATTTTAGGGAACATGTCGTTTTATCAGGTTATGTTGATGACTGCAAGAAAAACAATCTATGGACCTTTGATCTATAAATATTAGGTGAAATATTTGATTATGATTTCTTATGTTCAGCGTCCTCGAGTCTAGTTTACACGGAACTTTTGAAAACTAGAGAATAAGTTTTCTCTGTTTCTTAAAATATCACATGGATGTACGTAGCATATATACAAACTGTATATGAGCGTAATTAATATCATATCTAGGTTCTTATAGAAAATATAGAATAAGTTTTTTTTCTGATACATGTATTTAAAATATCACATAAGCATACGTAGAATTTTTTTTAGCGTCATTTTCATATCTAGGTTTTTATAGTTTCAATCACATATTAGTCCTGCTTTCCGTGTGCCATGTTTAACCGTGACTGTACCGATTCATGATCTGGACTGTGTGTTGTTCGTTTTTATTGTGTTTGTTGGTATGACGCCGTTTTAGGAAGAGTTGGATCTTGGTGGTTTATGTGGTTTGTTGTACTGTGTGGTTATTATGACGATTCCTATAATCAAGTTGACGAATGAATGCATGTTTCATGAAATTAAGTCAAACCATTTATTATCACAATCTCCAAAAACAGTGGTTACAGAAATCTTTACAGAGAAGTATGACATTAACTATAATGATGTATGGAGTTTGATATTATGTTATCGCAAAAGACGCATATTTTACGACGCTATATATTTCGTAAATAAATTTTGAGCTATCTTTGTTTAATGCAGTTTAAGACGATTAGTCCATTTTCGCGCTAAAGTTCAGTTTGTACGGAAGATGTAAATATAAACTAAAGCTACATTGTATACAGAGTTGTTATGTCAATAAACATAACTGGACACGTGTGATACGATGCTTTTTGTCCGCAATTTGCTTTTTGTCCGACACTTTTGCTTTTTGACCGTTTTACTTTTTGTCCGATACGTTTGCTTTTTGTCCGACACTTTTGCTTTTTGTCCATTGTCCATTGGCATACTTTTATGGGAAGTATCCGGCTTTACTCCTGTACGATTGTAGTTGTAATAGCATAACCATATCTCATTTCTAGGGAGATTATTTGGTCCTGCACCTTCAGTCATTTTTCATTTATCAGGAAAAAAAAGACGAAAGCTACAAATGGGTCCTAAACACAGCGTGAAGCTTAAGCGGGCTTCAGCTGGTCCCTAAATACAAATCAAATGTGTACTAGTTAGGTGGAAATGGACGTTATAATAATCTTTACATACAGATTTATGTGCCATCTCCTATCCCGTGTCAACACTTTATTATTCAAGACTGATACTAACCAGATATTTTTTCTACGGAGTTGGATGCTGGAAACTACTGCGCAAATTTGGTTTAAAATCCAAAATTACTCGACACGCAGGGAATATTGCACACCGTTTCTATTTCTTTATAAGCGTACAAGTGGGTAATCACGTGTACTACACGCATACATCATAATCACGAGATTTCAGTGATAGTTTTCCTCTACCATCGAACCTGTCATGAGTAAGTGTCGATGTTTCTACTTTGTGTGGATGTATTGTGCCCTATTATCGCATTTTATTGAAAAAACGTCGCACTCATACTAAAATAAAAACAGTATACACCTACTGACTGGCTGTGAGGGTAATAGCAATTTTGTGGTCCCTGAGATACCAACTATTGCTCGAGGCAAAGCCGAGAGCAATGATCGTTTGTATGCGATTAACTACAACCCGCACAGCCAGCCATTAGGTGTTTTATTATGCTGAATAACACGGTCATTAAATTTTTATATACCAAATTAACTTATTTTCTAAAAGTGTACATATATCAAAAGAAAAGAAAAATGTCACATAATTTGACTTGCACACGATGAACTATACGTTTCTTTTTATAGTTTGTGTTGTATTTGTAAACATTTCATTAATTGCAACCACGACAAAAAATACTTGTGTTAAACATTCCGTGCATATATAATAAATACTTGCTAAAGTACACGCCACGCAAATACAGTTTTAGAATACGACAACTAACCAGTATTATAAATAAGGTACTAGTTCTATATTTAAGATCTTTGAAAATGAGCGCGAAGATTTTCTTTCTCTTTTACAATTACTTCTTGTGAGTTAAATTAAAATCGACACAAACAAATTATACCGTTTATGATATTAGAGTTTGACGTTGCCTAGCACACAAATCCAAGCAGAATACCGGTAGTCAGTGACATCATTATTGTGGAAAAGTACGGGAAAGATGATTATAAAACTAATAACCTGGGTAATAGCCTTTGAAACTAGTAACTGGCAAATAGTCTGTGGAATGGAATAGCACAACTATTTCATTGTTTTTTTTTTTATATAGAAAAAAAAAACGTACCGAGGTATAATAACAAACAATATTATGTCTCAGTATGTTTTTTCTACATTTTCATAATAATAACAAAAACTAAGTATCCTTAATTAAAAGCGAGGAATGCAATCGAATTGTTTTAAAATGTCAAATCCACTGTCTTTTGATCGTCATTGTCAAAGTATTTGGACACCTCAGAATTATAAATCGTGCAAAAATGTTTTATTTATTGCAAATTGATAATTACTCGTAAAACGACAACCTAATTATATTTGATAATATGTTATAAATACATGGCAAATTGTATAGGTCTGTCCTAAATAAAACACTTCTATGCTTTAAAAAGAATTAAAAGGTGTTTTCCAATGAATTTTCTTTTATTCCTATCAATGTAAACATTCGTCTGAGATTTCACCACAATGCATCTCATTTACAAAAAGAAATGTCACACGTCTCGTTAGAAACAAATTACTGGATTTGTTTTTTCCAAAGACTGATAATAAGCAATAGAACCAGACTATCATGTATTAAGCCCGCGTGAGTTTTTGTAATAATCTTCTCTGTTTATAAACTCAATACTTTATTTTGATATTATCAATGTATTTAAAGGAGATGATCTCCTCACCTTGTTCTAAAGCGTTTGTATGTTGACCTCTAGATGTCTTTAACTTATCCTAAGCCTACATGTGTTTATAACCTATTCGACATGAAAAAAAACAAAGGGTCTTAGGAGTATTATGTATACAAATATTACAACATTGCAATAACTCATATAACGTTTAGAAAACCATTTTGTTTTTGTTACAGTCTGTGCTTTCTACTAATAAGTGATGAATATATGAACGTGGCACTTTTTGATTTTTTGTTTTTGGATCAATTTTATACTTTAAACGAGGGAGATAACTCTCAGTGTAAACAAAATGTTTTTTTAAACAATGAAATATTTTATTCCGTGCAAGGCCTGCATGTATAGCAGTCAAGGTCGTTGAAAACTTCCATCATTTCGACTCCTGCAGCAATCTCAAAAACGTTTGATGGAAATTTGATCTCCTTAAATTATTTCACAATTTTGACACTATCCAATGAAGTGGATATAAGCGTTTATAGACAACCCTACGGCCTTCGACCTTGAAAGGTCCTTACTGTATAGTCGGCAATAAAAGTCACCGACATGAAAAGTGGTGATGTTATTCTACTCGAACAAAAATCATACTACAGTGGACCTGATTTAGTATCTTTACGTGCATTTGACCCTCAGTTTTAAGTTGCATGTCTTTCGTATTCACTGAATCTGAAATAAATGCGTTTGATATGATGCTTATTTAATTGAAACAGGAAAATTCTTCTCTCCCAATATAAATTGTTTGTTTTTTATCTTTAATCCAAAGAAACTAAATTGTATTGTATAAAGATATAGGAAGATGTGGTGTGAGTACCAATGAGACAACTCTCCATCCAAATAACAATTTATAAAAGTAAACCATTAAAGGTCAATGTACGGTCTTCAACATTTAGCCTTGACTCACACAGAACAACAAGCTATAAAGGACCCCAACTGATTACTAGTGTAAAACCGTTCAAACGGGAAAACCAACGGTCTATATGCATGTATTATTATTACTTATGTAAGATACTAACTATTTTTATCTGTAGAATTATTTATGAAAGAATACGGATGAGAAAACATGTAACGTTACAACAATTATATAACTGGAGTGTTTTTTGGTGTAATACCACCAAATCATGGTACGCCACATCCGGTTGTATACGAAAAAAGGTCGAAAAAAAAATATTCCCTTAAATTTGACAGTTGTAGGTAATTAATCCTACATTTTATTGCAGTAAAAGATTTCTGTGTCATAACATATGTCTTGGGTATTTCAAAGCACCATGATTATTTTTTATTTGGGATTTCTATAAAAATATTTTGTAATCTTGAGGTTAAAATCGTCATGGTGACTAAACCTTGTACACAGATACAATAAGGGGGAAAATTTGATTGGTTCTCGTTAATTATATCGTGATGGAAAGCAAGTGAAAAACTATAAACATTTGACTAGATCTTACAAAAGATTTATATTTTTATTAAAATAATTGTTTCTCCAATAGCTCTTTGCATCCGTGACAGCTGTTTAGCAACACCCAGTTTAGGTCTACACAAAATTGAATCCCTTTCTTACCTTGAAAGCGTACGGTTAATATTGCAACAGAGAAAAATTAATCTATTTATAGAGAGAAAATATATGCAACTTCAATATCATTTTTCTAATTTTATTTTGAAGATTACACAAAGTGTGTGTGTGTGATATTTGAAAAACATAAATGTGATAAAAAATTGTTACCAATCATGTCATATTATAGTATATTGTAGTATTTCATTATACATAAATAAAATATGTATGTAAGGAATATGTTGTTAATTTTGTTTTCCGATATTGAGTTTATTAATTAATTATGAATTATAAGTTTCAAATATTACACGTCTCCTCGGAGGTTGGAACGCAACTTGTCGAAATCAATTTTGTTTTAAACCAGTAGTCCACAGCTTCCACAATAGAGCACATTACATTTTGATGTTGATCGTTGATGGAACTATATAGTGGATAAAAGGGATGGATTACCGCGCCCATTTCAAACTGAAGGCAGGGGCGTATCCAGTCATTTTAAAAATGGGGGGTTCCCAACCTAGGACAAAGAGGGGGGGGGGTCCAACTATATGTCCCCATTCAAATGCATTGATAGGCCAAAAAAAGGGGGGTTCCAAGCGCCTCCCGTCCTCCCCCTCCCTGGATCCGCCAATATGAAGTCCTATAAACTGACTAGTATTCGAATTTGTTAATAGAAATAATTGATATCTCATATTGATTCAATACCGTAATGCCGAAATAAAGCACTTGTTTCCCCGAATTTCGAACAGGAAGAAATATATTCTCGAGTTTCAATTTGTGTAACTCGAATAATTCAAGCCCTTTCCGAGTCCGATTTTCTCCCACACGAGGGATGTAGCATTTGTAGATCGACTGAATTATTCGGATTAAAATTTGTGTAAATTAGGAATACACACAAAAGTAAAGGTCCAGCCCGACTTTCGGAAAGGACTGTTGTAGATTTCAGATTGATTTCCAGAAATAAAAATCATACAAAAATGTTTCACACAATTATTCGTCTTCAGACGTGTAAAGTTATACAACAGGTTACTAGCTGGTCTGGATTGTGATTAAGAGAGTCGCATGCAATGCATAAAATATATAATGTCGTGGGTCAGGGATGTGTTGAAATATAGGGATGCTTCTGTGGCACAAAGATAACATTAATTTACCCAAATGTATTAGAGAATTACAACAAAACTTAAATTTACTTAAATATTGATTTGTTATCCTGCGCCAGACAGATGGCTCATGTTCTGAGAAGAGACCTTGATGAAATGAAGTTTTATGGGAACAAAGATTTTGAAAACGCGTCGCAGTGTTTAGATTTTTAACAAAAATAAGGCACCAAGGTCGAAAATAGTTCTAGCTCAAGATGAAGAAAATGTCAACCGTTGTCTAGCTTGGCGATCTCCGCACGCACCCGAATATAATAGACAAAGATAAACAGTACACAAAACTTAACATAAAAAACTAAAGACCGAGCAACACGAACTCCAACAAAACGGTAAATATTTCATAGTATAGAACTATATGAAGCGTCGTTACAGTTGCGGCGACGTCAATAACGTCGTCGTTTTTTTGTTTGTTTTTTTTTTACACTAAAGATTCAACTTTAACAGGGTATAGCTTGAAATATAGCACGGTTGCTAAGGACTTTCTTGCACCAATCGATTCCTCAGACATTTTAGAATCGTCTCATAAATTAAAAAAGAATCGATTGACTAATAAAATAGAAAATCTTGGAAATGTAACAATTCCTGCCGAATTTCACGATTTTCCCTATATATCCTTTGTAATTTCGGTGTATCATGCTGTTTAATTTAACTAACTTCAACAGCTCGTATCCCAAAAACGAAAACGGTTACCCCCTTTTTTATTTTATTTTCCTATTTCTTTTTACAAGCAGAATCTACATGTTAAATTTTTAAAAAATATGGACAAAACCACACAGATTAGTAATTAGAAAATCTGAAAGTAATGTACACGTCTCGTTGTTCAGGGGTATAGAAAAAAAATGACAGAATTTTCTTATACTTTGTGAAAGGAGTAGGTCCGGTAAGGACCGATTTTGGCCTCAAATTTCAGGTTCATCTGACGAAAGATTTTTACCACTTTTTAAACACTTAATTGTCTATTTTATTTGAATTAATTAGTTTATGGGAAAGATTTTAACTGATTAAGTCATTAAAAACGATCCGATTCAAGCTCAAATATGAAAAATCTACCAAATATGCCGAAAAATGTCACTTTTCAGATGGTTTTTGGAAAAAATGGAAGTGGCCGCATCCGTGTTCATCCTCAATCTTTATATATGTTATGTATTATCATCAAATACAACTTACATTTCAATATTAAGGATGAACACGAATGCGGCCACTTTCATTTTACACGAAAACCGTCTAAAATTTAACTAAAATGCTAGAATTTTGAAGATTTCAGTAATTTAGCATGACTTAATGGTGCTAGTACCGGATATATGTGCATTGTATTGTCAAAAACAGCCCATATTTATGTAGCAGAAGCATTCTACTGTCCAATAAATAACTAAAAGTTTACATTTTAACAATTTTGTAAAACTGCTATATTTTGGGGCCAAAAAGGGGTCTTACTGAACCTACTCCTTTAACTTTGAAGTATTGTAAATAAAAAAATGCAAAAAAATTGGGGGTCACCGGCCATCTAAGAGATATTTTGACCTCTGAAAATGAGTGCAAATAGGTTATATATATGGAAATATAGGGAAAATGGACAAAAAACCAATTTGATTGAATTTTCAAAGCAAAATAAATGACAAAAGTTGCTCATTTTTTCATACTGTAAAGCTTGATGTCTCTATTTTATAAAATTGAAATAAAATTTGGGGGTCACCGGCCATCCAAGAGATTTTTTGACCTCTGAAAATTAGTGCAAATAGGCTAAATATAGGGAAAACAGACATACAATATCTTTGATTGAATTTTCAGAGCAAAATAAATGACGGAAGTTGCTCATTTTTTCATACTGTAAAGCTTGATGTCTTTATTTTATTAAAATGAAATAAAATTTGGGGGGTCACCGGCCATCCAAAAGATTTTTTGACCTCTGAAACAGTATTTTAATCATACGGGTTAAAAACATCATATATTTGAAGAGCTTTAAAATTTAACTATGTACAATGGGCAACACTCCTTTTGCGCCAATTACTGTTTTTCAGGGGTATCATTTGCGCCAATTTTTTTTCTTCAAATGTATCAATTGCGCCAGTTTTCGGAACTCATTTGCGCCAATTTACCTGAACACATATTGATCGTACATATCAAAGATTAATATATATTTAGTATCATTTTTGTCTGAGGGGAAGTCTTGCACATACACATGAGACAGACCCACAAAAGTTAGAGCGTCAAATACTACGAACAGCATGCACAAGAAAAGCTATAGAAAATATATCCGAAAGACCAGCTAAGATCATATGTTCGGAGCTATTCCATCATGAAGAGGAACATCTACAGAAAAATGACTTGAAGTGCATAAGACAGTCTATGAACAGAGAAAGAAGATAACTGTTCCCTGCCCAACCAAAAAGTTTAGTAGAATTTCAAAAAATTTAAGTGAGATATAGTGATCACAAATAAAGAAGAAGAGTTTGTTTTAGTAAATGACATTGACAGTGGCATTGTTATTCTCGGTTGTGAAGCTAACTTGAAATTTCTTTATATGCGGGGCAGAAGATGTTTTTGCATACAATACATGGATTCAGAAATGGACATTTAATTTATATTCCACTTTTAGATTGTCTTTTGCCTTCTAAATCAGGAAACTGTAATAGAAAAAAAAATCTGTGTTTAAGGAATGTTTTTCTTTAAATTGGCGCAATCGTATATTTTATTTTTGGCGCAATTGATACCATGTAATTTTTAAACAGGTGGCGCAAACGTAGCATTAGAGAAAAAAAGTTGTGGCGCAAAAGGACGCATTTTTGGCGGAAACGGATCTCTCCCGTACAATGTACGCCGTATATGATTCATAATTTAAAATATTCTCAAATTCAATCGGTCAAATTCGCAGCTAATGCAGAAAATCAATGTTGTTTAAGTACATATGCTGTTTTTGACAAGCCAAAAATCAAGTTGTTTTTCTTTTTTCGATTCAAATACAGTAACAATCAGATGTTTATTATTCGGTGATGATTATGATATTCTGAATAAACGAACACCACAAAAGGATACAAAATCACACTGTTTGGTCTCATTTTGTCTGATATACTTTTGCTAATCCAGTTCTGCTGACCACTACCAGCGACTTTGACCTTTTATCAAAATGAATTGCGTAAGGTTTGTCTAAAGATTTTAAAATTTCCCTCCCACTTTGCCGATCAGGTGAAATAACAAATATATTATTTGATTTTTCGCCTGTTACGAGGACGAAACCATCTTCTACCACGGTTACACCACCAGGATATTGTAAATTTGGATCCTGAAATTGCCAGGCAAGATCACCGTTTATCTTGTAGCATAACACTGAATTATTATGAGACTTTGACGAAATAATACAATCATCTGTTGCACAACATTGTGCTAAACAGTCTGCTTCAAATTTACTTTTTATCTGACCATCAAGAGTCGTTCTCAAAAATGATCCAGTTATTCGTATTGTTAACGTGTCATTCAGACAACTTAAACCGAAACACATGCCATCTGTACGGAAACTTGACATTTCTTTACCAGTAATCAATTCAACAAGTACTACTCTATGGGAGGATTGACTTGAAACAGCAACAGTTGAATCATTGATATAAGTAATAAAGCTTGGTGAGCACGATATATTTATTTCTCGCATGAAAGTACCAGCACTGTCATATATAATCAAACAATTGTTCTTTTCGTTAGTGAATACCAACAGTCCCCCGGGCAATACAGTACATCCTAATGTGTTGACACCGTTTTCTCCACTCGGTAACTGAAACTGCGCTTTCTCCAAAAAATTAATATTCGACAATACATTAACAGATGGCAGTAAAAGTTGTGCTTGTTCCTTCTTTCTTACATCCAATTCCAAGTCATTACGTTTTCTTGACTTTGCAATTACCCCAAACGATTCGCTACTTTTAGATATTGCTGTTATAGTAGGATCTATATCCAGTACAATATCAACTTCATCCATTGCTTTGTTCGTTTTAAGTGTTTCCAAAAATGAAAAATCTTCCTCTAGTTTGAGTTCTAAAGTTTTTAGTCCTAGGAACATTTGAAGTTCAGTTGAGAAACTAACTGCAGCTGCCAGTTCTTCCTGCAGATTGCTTATGTTCCTTTTTTGGACATCGATAATGTGTAAAAGATTATCCAAATCAGACTCAAGTTCTTTTACGTCCGATTCCAGCGTATTTTCCAAACATTTTTCCATTTCATCCAACTTGTCGTTGACTAGTTTACGGACACTTTGAATTTTTTCCATACATGCTAATTTCTGTGTATTAACTCTTGTTTTGTTTTCTTGTCTGTTTTGAATTAAAGAATCCAAATTAGTCATTATACATTTCAAATCGTTTTCAATGTCTTCTAGCACTGGAGAGGTCTTCACATTTTTTACGACATCTTGTATTGTTTCTAGTTTTTCACAATGAACATGTGATTCTATTAAACACGCAGTACAACACAACTGCCGATGACTACAACAATACAATTCACATCTCTGGTCATGGTCCGTGCAGTAGACGCTTGTGTCCTTGATAAACGACGGTAATTTGTCGAACTGAGTTAGTGATATGGTTTTGTGGAATTTCGCAATTTTTGAAGCATCGTGATGGTCCTTACATTCCGAGCAAAGAGCTTCGTCGCAATCTGGACACCACGTGACTGCAGAGGTTGAAATGTGGCGATGTTCACAATTATCACACAATCTACCTGCTGGAGATTCCATCAGGAAATATCTTCTGTAATGTGAAAAACAAAACATAATCTATATATTTTTTTTAAATATTCAATAGCCCTGTAAAGCTAGGTTCACAATGCCAAACAGATCAACTCGATCAAGCCCGATCAAGACAAATTTCGTGATCGGACGACTGGTCTGACTCAATCGACAAGATTGTTAGGGATAGTCTACCTTGCTCGTCATCAATCTGACTTTCTACCCGAGAGTTTTTGACATGTCAAAAACATTCGAGTAAGGATCGAGAAGCAAGTCACTCGAGAAGAGATCGAGAATTCGTCGAGTTGCGGTCGAATTGGTCGGGATAGAATCGTGTAGTGATCGAGTTTGGTCAGAACACAAAAATTTTACCAATCAGTACTCGATCATTTCGACCTTTGCTCGACTAATGTCCGATCATTTCCAGATTAACTCGACCAATGCCTGATCGCTTCCAGATCACGGCGACTTGTATATTTATATTATTCAGGACCAACTCCACCAATACCCGATCCCTTCGCGACCACATTCGACCACTCTTCGATCTCTACTCGGCCATACACGAGAACAAATGACTGCTACACGATTCTCTAAAAGTGTGTGCAGATCTGATTAACTCTCACAATTATATATGATTCCGCAAAAATATATTGGCAATATCATTTTTACTTTTGCAAGGAAAGGTAACATTTTAAAAGAGAGACAAAAGACACCAAAAGGAACAATCAAAATCAGAGGTCGAAAACAAACCGACACAGCCATAGCGAAAAACAGTAACCGACGAGAAGACTAACAGCAGTCCATATAACATAGTACACTAAAAACTTAGCAACACGTAACCCAACAAAACCTGGGATGATCTCAGATGTTCCGGAAGGGAAGAAAATCCTGCAATTTTTGCACCAGCGGATTTTTCAAATATTAAAGTAATTGTGCAATAATATTCGTTGTTAGACTGCTGATGACTAATTTATCTTTTAAAGTTGGTTTATAAAACATCAATATTATATTTTACCTGTTTTATGGGCTATTTTCTGTTTTGTCTGTCCGTATTTTCCGTTTGTCTAGAAATGTTTGTAGCTTAAAACTAGAGGCTCTCAAGAGCCTGTGTCGCTCACCTGTTACTGTATTTACTGATGTCGGCCATCTTGGTTGGTAGGCGGGGTCATTAGACACTTTTTAAAAATAGATACCCTAGTAATGATTGTGGCCAAGTTTGGTTAAATTTGGCCCATAGTTTAAGAAAAGAAGATGTTTGTACAAGTTACAAAAATGACGAAAATTTGTTTAATATTGACTATATAAAGGCCAAAACTCCTTAAGGTGTTCTCTGACAATTTTGATCATGTTTGACTTATTTGTAGATCTTACTTTGCTGAACATTATTGCTGTTTACAGTTTATCTCTATCTATAATAGTATTCAAGATAATAACCAAAAACTGCAAAATTTCCTTAAAATTACCAATTTTAGGGCAGCAACCCAACAACAGGTTGTGCGATTCATCTGAAATTTTTTTAGGTCACCTTACAGTAATTTGTTTTTCATTCGAACTTTTTGACGTATATAACTTCACACAAAAATGAGACAAAAGACAAATATTTTTTATTTGGTGCGAATTCTTTCTAACAGTAACGATACAAACTGTTCAGCGAGCACAAGTTTTGATTATTTGTTTCTATCAAACTTTTGCAAGTTTGCATAAACTTTGACAAATTATACACTCGCTGCAAATGCGTCTACAGTTTGTCGTTCGTCGTTTGTTAGTTCAAACAATGCACATTTGTTAGTTCAAACGATGCATTTCTTTCTAACTTTAATATTAAATCAATTATCTAAACGTGTTCTTGCTTGTCATAACTCAAAACGTTGTCTAAAGTTACTAAAAATTTCAATCCCCTCTAACCAAACGATGCATTTGTTTCTACTTCTGTAACGTTTAACAAACTATCACAAACGGCACACAACGTTTACCAAACTTTGGTTAGAAAGAAATGCACTCTTGATCTCTTGATAGATATATGCAAAGTTGTAAACTGTTTTAGAAAAATGTATCACTCCAGGGGATTAATATTCTACTTTGGGTCAAATTTTGGGGAAATATGTGACATCTTTGCCTTCTTTTTGCAATATTTTTTAGGCAAATACATACAGGTTGTTGCCATACAGCAAAAAAATATATCTTTAACCATTCAACTGCTGGATAACAAATCTATGAAAATACTGCTTACATACTTATGCACATATATTTGACAAACAGTACGCTTTTATTTGTGAGAAAGCAAAGTAGTGGGGATGGTTAAGTTTCTGTATTTTACTATCTAACATAAGTACTAATCCAATGACAAGTCTCATTTTGTGCTGTCATTTCCAAAAAAAAAAAAAGAGCATTAAAACATATCAGTGTCCACTATGAGGAAGTTTTTATAAGCACTGGGTTCCTCTTTATTGAGTTAGTGCAAGTCTCTATAACTTCCCACACAGTGGTCGCCGTGTCAGCCACTGCCTGACCTAGATTTCTAGACGCCTGTTGATGTATATGCCATCTTCTTCGTATTATATGCACTATACAAGCTCCGTCACAGCTATTAACCGGTCTCTATGAGCTCTTACCACCTTGCCCACAAATCCAACTGCTTTATTTCTATGTAGATATTTAAATGTATGAGTTTACTAGGATCTTCTACTAAATATAACCAAATAAACCAATAATGCCCCAGCTAGTATAAATAATACATATGGGTCATGTTGGGACGTACGTGCTTACGGACGGACAAGGGTAACACTAAATGCCCACTCTGAAGCCCCAGGGAATAAAAAATTCGGACGTTTTTATACTAAAAATGTGCATACCCGACCAATTCCCGACTATCACTACGACCCATATACGATAAGGTCGATCGGTCTGGTCGAGATCAGGCTGAGATCGTGAGTAGTGGATTTGGTCTAGCTAGTCGAGTACAGATCGTGTAAAGATCGTGAATTGATCGGAATAATCGAATAAGTATTTATTTTGTTGTCGGGATGGAGTCGTGATGGAGTCATTAAGGAGTCGTGAATGGTCAAGTTAATGTGGTGTACAGTCGGATGGCGGTCGAGTAGAAGTCGTAAACAGGTTCGATCAAGAATTTGGTTGAGCTTGGTCGTGGAAATTTGGACAATCGGGATAATCGAGTTGAACTGATAGGTAGTGTGAACCTACCTTAATGCGTATGTCTGATTTTTAGTCTTTGCTCTTACAAGTTATTCATCATATGAACTAGCATAGTCTGCATACATAAATCGTAAAGCCCTTACCTAATTGTTTATCCTAATTTAGTGGTATCCCTTTTGTTGCAAAAGTGGCCATACCCAAGGACAGAAAAAAGAAAAAAAATATATGTTTGGAAAATGGCCAATTTATTTAATTTAAGAAGATTACAAACAATGTATTTTAAAATATTCAGTTGTTGAGATGCAATTTGAAAAATATTTTTAATGTGGTGCTAAAAATAACTTAAATTGAGAATGGAAACGGGGAATGTGTCACAGAGACAACAACCGGACCAAAGAACAGAAAACAGCCGAATGCCAACAATTGGTCTTCAATACAGCCAGAAAATCACGTACCCGGAGGCGTGCTTCAGCTGGCCACTAAACAAAAATAATTAACTACGTTCCCTGTTGGCAGCCATCTTGGTTGATGGATTTGCTACAAAGTAACAACGCTTGTTCGGCACCTCGCAAGGAACATTTATGTTATTTTTTTCACGGTTTCTTTCCATTCAGTGATTCTCAAAAAGAAGACATTAGTTGTGTATGCATTGTTCATAAGGTCTAATGTAAAACGAAGTCCCCTCCTGGCGGCCATATTTAAAAGTGAATTGGATTCAAAGTAACATTCCTTGGTCAACACTTCATTAAACACATTCCTGCCATGTTTGGTTTCATTGCATTCAGTGGTTCTATAAAATAAGACATTTGTAATATATGATGGATCGGCTTCAAAGTAATAATGCTTAGTCAGCACCTCATAAAGAACATTTTTGGTATCATTTCATTCAGTTGTTCTCTAAAAGAAAACATTTGTATGTATTGTCCATATGGTCCTATGTTAAATAATTCCCTCTGCATGCGGACATCTTGGATGATGGATTGGCTACAAAGTATCAAAACTTGATCAGCACATCAGAAAGAACATTCATGCCATGTTTGGTCACATTGCGTTCAGTGGTTCTCTAAAAGAAGACATTTGTATTTCCCCCCATAAGGTCATATGTAAAACTAAGTACCCCGCTGGCGGTCACCCTCGGATAATCGATCGGCTTCAAAGTACCAACACTTGGTCAGCACCTCATAAGGAACATTCATGTCATGTTTGGTATTCTATAAGAAGATATTTGTATGTTTTCCTATAGTGTCCTATATTAAATTAAGTCCCCCCGCTGGCGCCCACCTTGAATGAATGATCGGCTTCAAATTAACAACACTTAATCAACTCATCAAGAACATTCATGCCATGTTTGGTTTCATTCCTTGCAGTGGTTTGCTAGAAAAAGTTCAAAATGTAATAAGGTTAACAAAGACTAAGACGACGGACGCCACGTGATTAGAAAAGCTCACTTGGCCCATTGGGCCAGATGAGCTAAAAACAGGCTTTTTAATTTCATTGGATAGTAAATTCCACACTTCTAAACCAATAAAAGAAAAACTTGATTTGTATAATTCTGTATTTGATATAGGGGCAATACAATGATACGATAAAAGTCGAGTATTGTACGATTGTTTACTTTGTAGGCCCATTAAAATTGGTTAAATATTTTGGTGCCATGCAGTTCATGTTTTGATTTATATATTGATAATGATTTGTGGTAAAGTATTGAGATTATTCTCTTAGTAACGGGAATAATTCCAGAATCCTTAAATAGTTCAAAAGATGTTTTACGAATGTTCGTTTAATATAATTCTAGCTGTCCTTTTTAGCAATTTTAGTAATCTGTCAACTGAAATCTTGTTACAGTTTCCTCATATTGAACAACAGTAATCCTAATGTGGAAGAATATACGCATTGTAAAATATAATTCGTGCATTGTGATTCAAGTATTTCTTGATTCTTTTTAATAAAGCTAATGAAGAATTAACTTTTTTGATTATACTAGAACACACCCGTGATATCGCGGGCCCGTGACTGAATTAAAGTATATAACTATGCGCAAGCATTATTTTAGTATAAGTATTGTCATCTGATAAAGTCATGCCGATTATAAGATACACAGTTTTCTCTGCTTTCAAATCTTTCTGTTTGAACCCGTCGAACTGGAACTTATCAATTATTGGTAATATTAATTATTTGGAAAACAAAAGGTCCTGAAATGGAGTATTTTTTAATCAACAGCATTGTCCTATATTAGTTATAAATAAAGTTGAATTCTTTGATTCGCTGTTTTACGTCATGACCGCTAACAAATTGAAAACTGTACCTATACGCCTAATTTTTAGTCCAGATTTTTAGTATTCGTATTGTTATCTTAGAAAGTCTTACTGATTACAATACTACAATAGGTAACAATTCGACAATTTAGTAGTGTCAACCCTGTGATTATGACCCGTGTATATAGCATATTAATCCTGAATACACCGTTTGTTGGTGCGCCTGTCAGATGCGGAACGTACAGATAAGGTGTCAGATCACCAATTAAAAATCCCTATCTGTTCAACCAAATTTTGCAATTTTCACAGCTTTCTAAATATTTTACCTTAAGTTTAACTTCAAGGAAACCAGGTATATCCTGAATTGTACATGTATCACCTTCCTACATGCCAATTTTCAACCAATGTTTAAAGTCTTGTAACAAATTTCTGATTTTGAAACAGGTACTACCAAAATAACTCCCGGTTTTTTTCTGGAAATCTTAAATTAGTGTACTATGTAGCGCATTAATCCTGAATTTTTAATGCAAACTCATAGACAAGTGAATTTTGGCTCAAAATGGTCTAAATATATTTCCCTTTCACCAAAAGTTTCATTTCTGCAAATTTGCTGATTAGTTTAAGTAAACAATGACATCAAAAGCACTATTTTGTGTCATAGTAGGACTACTTTTACATACGTTCTAAATTGGAGGGAGTAATTGGTGGTCTGACACCTAAAGAGCCAAAAAAGTTGCTCAGAAATCTTTGCTTTGCTTTATTCTTAATCCTTAGTCAATTTGAAGTCAGAAACATCCTATCTGAGCATAATGTGACTTATATTACAAATTTCACAGCTCAATTTAAACTGACTGTAATGTATGACTTCGATAGAAAATACTTGAAAATTTCATTTTGGATTACAGAAACATAAACTTTCAATATCAAGATCAGTTTTGTTGATTTTTTTCTTGTTTGTTCTACTTCTTAAAAGACCTTCCACAATTTTTACAATGGGTTAAGTAAAAAATTCAGGGTATTGAAGAGTCAAGGAATATTGACCCCCCTTTTTTACACCTGGTGTAAGTAATGGGACTATTAAATGATCAAAAGTGCAGTCATGGTCATTTAACTTTTTTTTCTCTATCAGTTGATACAACTTAAGGCATAAAACTTTCATTTGAGATAATAAATGGGATATTTGTGAGTTTTTGCAATGTTTACATCAGGCTGTGTTATCTGCCAAATACATGCTATGACGCAATGATATAAGGGATAAAAATCAAATAATTTCATTAAATCTTGTTGACAAGAACTTTTTTTGGTGGTAAAATAACCATGATTTAATGTTAATACCACAGAAACATCTTGCTGTGCATTTATAACAATTTGGGACATTTTTTTATGTGAAAGCATATTGTCAGGGTGGGAAAAGCTAAAAATAGCACAAATTCAGGTCTAAGGCTCTAAATTTGCAATATGTGACTTTTTGCCCCCAAAAAGATTGAAATGTGACTACTATCACTTCATATGATCAGTTAAGTAAAAAAAATCAATTGTTTTCTGAATTTGGGGTTTCACCGCATTTCCCTTAAAGGTGTCAGACCACCAATTAAAAATCCCTATCTGTTCAACCAAATTTTGCAATTTTCACAGCTTTCTAAATATTTTACCTTAAGTTTAACTTCAAGGAAACCAGGTATATCCTGAATTGTATATGTATCACCTTCCTACATGCCAATTTTCAACCAATGTTTAAAGTCTTGTAACAAATTTCTGATTTTGAAAAGACAGGTACTACCAAAATAACTCCCGGTTTTTTTTCTGGAAATCTTAAATTAGTGTACTATGTAGCGCATTAATCCTGAATTTTTAATGCAAACTCATAGCCAAGTGAATTTTGGCTCAAAATGGTCTAAATATATTTCCCTTTCACCAAAAGTTTCATTTCTGCAAATTTGTTGATTAGTTTAAGTAAACAATGACATCAAAAGCACTATTTTGTGTCATAGTAGGACTACTTTTACATACGTTCTAAATTGGAGGGAGTAATTGGTGGTCTGACACCTAAAGAGCCAAAAAAGTTGCTCAGAAATCTTTGCTTTGCATTATTCTTAATCCTTAGTCAATTTGAAGTCAGAAACATCCTATCTGAGCATAATGTGACTTATATTACAAATTTCACAGCTCAATTTAAACTGACTGTAATGTATGACTTCGATAGAAAATACTTGAAAATTTCATTTTGGATTACAGAAACATAAACTTTCAATATCAAGATCAGTTTTGTTGATTTTTTTCTTGTTTGTTCTACTTCTTAAAAGACCTTCCACAATTTTTACAATGGGTTAAGTAAAAAATTCAGGGTATTGAAGAGTCAAGGAATATTGACCCCCCTTTTTTACACCTGGTGTAAGTAATGGGACTATTAAATGATCAAAAGTGCAGTCATGGTCATTTTACTGGTTTTTTTTCTATCAGTTGATACAACTTAAGGCATAAAACTTTCATTTGAGATAATAAATGGGATATTTGTGAGTTTTTGCAATGTTTACATCAGGCTGTGTTATCTGCCAAATACATGCTATGACGCAATGATATAAGGGATAAAAATCAAATAATTTCATTAAATCTTGTTGACAAGAACTTTTTTTGGTGGTAAAATAACCATGATTTAATGTTAATACCACAGAAACATCTTGCTGTGCATTTATAACAATTTGGGACATTTTTTTATGTGAAAGCATATTGTCAGGGTGGGAAAAGCTAAAAATAGCACAAATTCAGGTCTAAGGCTCTAAATTTGCAATATGTGACTTTTTGCCCCCAAAAAGATTGAAATGTGACTACTATCATTTCATATGATCAGTTAAGTAAAAAAAATCAGTTGTTTTCTGAATTTGGGGTTTCACCGCATTTCCCTTAAAGAGCCAAAAAAGTTGCTCAGAAATCTTTGCTTTGCTTTATTCTTAATCCTTAGTCAATTTGAAGTCAGAAACATCCTATCTGAGCATAATGTGACTTATATTACAAATTTCACAGCTCAATTTAAACTGACTGTAATGTATGACTTTGATAGAAAATACTTGAAAATTTCATTTTGGATTACAGAAACATAAACTTTCAATATCAAGATCAGTTTTGTTGATTTTTTTCTTGTTTGTTCTACTTCTTAAAAGACCTTCCACAATTTTTACAATGGGTTAAGTAAAAAATTCAGGGTATTGAAGAGTCAAGGAATATTGACCCCCCTTTTTTACACCTGGTGTAAGTAATGGGACTATTAAATGATCAAAAGTGCAGTCATGGTCATTTAACTGTTTTTTTTTCTAACAGTTGATACAACTTAAGGCATAAAACTTTCATTTGAGATAATAAATGGGATATTTGTGAGTTTTTGCAATGTTTACATCAGGCTGTGTTATCTGCCAAATACATGCTATGACGCAATGATATAAGGGATAAAAATCAAATAATTTCATTAAATCTTGATGACAAGAACTTTTTTTGGTGGTAAAATAACCATGATTTAATGTTAATACCACAGAAACATCTTGCTGTGCATTTATAACAATTTGGGACATTTTTTTATGTGAAAGCATATTGTCAGGGTGGGAAAAGCTAAAAATAGCACAAATTCAGGTCTAAGGCTCTAAATTTGCAATATGTGACTTTTTGCCCCCAAAAAGATTAAAATGTGACTACTATCACTTCATATGATCAGTTATCTGAGACAACGTGGGGCCAAATGACATACAAATATATAAAGTAAGAAATATTTTATTTGGCAAAAGTACAAAATTGTACGGCCACGGCTTGACAAAGAATGGGACTGCCGAGAAACATAATTGGCAAGTCCCTAGTATATATAATTAAACCTTATAGTCCATTCCTTATTCCTTATTTCCACATTATTGTCCATTCCTTATTCCTTATTTCCACATTATTGTCCATTCCTTATTCCTTATTTCCACATTATTCTTATTCCTTATTTCCACCTTATTGTTATTCCTTATAATGTCATTTCCTTATATATCAATATAATATCCTTATTAACATTATTGCTTCCAAAATATATCGGATGCTGGCCCTGGGAAACAGAAGCTCAGCGGATACATAATTCCATTATAAGAAGCATAATATATTTGTAGATGTTGTGTCGCTATTTTCGCCATTAAATGGTTGGAGTCTTTTGTCTGAAGCCGTGACGAAGGATTGGGATTACAATGGTCGGAGTCTTTGTCTGAAGCCGTGACGAAGGATTGGGATTACAATCGGAATAAGCTACCAGTCATTTAGACCTGAAAAATAGAACAAAAACAGCAGAAAAACGAACAACATGATATAACATAATATAACATTTAACACATGTATATTAACTACATTTTAGGAGTATGTCTTTTATCTAAGTGGTGGGTGGGTGGGTAACTTTTGAAACAAACATTAGTTAATTCATACGGAACCCAATTTTTTGCGTCTTCCCTCTGCTGTATCGTACGTGGTAAAGAAAGAATGATGACGTCACAGTTATCAAGGTTAAAATAATTAACGTGACTCATAATACATAACAAGTTCCACCACGTGTTCAAAGCGGGACAACTCCCAAAACGTAAGCCCACTTTCCTCCGATAACCGGATTTATTCTTCATAGGAATAAATCTTATTAAGTAAAACAAGAGTGCACACACTGAAATGTCTCGCCTTCTTTACTAATCATTGATATTATGTTGATAGTCCTAAGTATAAAGCTTTATTACAACTGTCACATAAACTTAACATTAACCAAGTAGCTAAACAAAGACCAATGAACCATGAAAATGAGGTCAAGGTCAGATGAACCATGCCAGGCAGACATGTACAGCTAACAAAGCTTCCATACAACAAATATAGTTGACCTATTACTTATTATAGTTTAAGAAAAATAGACCAAAACACAAAAACTTAACACTGTGCAATGAACTGTGCAATGAACCGTGCAATTGAGGTCATGGTCAAATAAATCTGCGGGACTGACATATAGATCATAATATATTTCCATACACCAAATATAGCTGACCTTTGGCATATAAAATTACATAAAAAGACCAAAACTTAAAAACTTAACTTTGACCACTGAACCATGAAAATGAGGTCAAGGTCAGATGACATCTGCCCGCTAGACATGTACACCTTACAATCATTCCATACAACAAATATAGTAGACCTATTGCATAAAGTATGAGAAAAACAGACCAAAACACAAAAACTTAACTATAACCACTGAACCATGAAAATGAGGTCAAGGTCAGATGACACCTGCCAGTTGGACATGTACACCTTCCAGTCCTTCCATACACCAAATATACTAGCCCTATTGCTTATAGTATCTGAGATATGGACTTGACCACCAAAACTTAACCTTGTTCACTGATCCATGAAATGAGGTCGAGGTCAAGTGAAAACTGTCTGACGGGCATGAGGACCTTGCAAGGTACGCACATACCAAATATAGTTATCCTATTACTTATAATAAGAGAGAATTCAACATTACAAAAATTCTGAACTTTTTTTTCAAGTGGTCACTGAACCATGAAAATGAGGTCAAGGACATTGGACATGTGACTGACGGAAACTTCGTAACATGAGGCATCTATATACAAAGTATGAAGCATCCAGGTCTTTCACCTTCTTAAATATAAACCTTTTAAGAAGTTAGCTAACGCCGCCGCCGTAGCCGCCGCCATAGCCGCCGCCGGATCACTATCCCTATGTCGAGCTTTCTGCAACAAAAGTTGCAGGCTCGACAAAAAATCAGTTGTTTTCTGAATTTGGGGTTTCACCACATTTCCCTTAAAGGTGTCAGACCACCAATTAAAAATCCCTATCTGTTCAACCAAATTTTGCAATTTTCACAGCTTTCTAAATATTTTACCTTAAGTTTAACTTCAAGGAAACCAGGTATATCCTGAATTGTACATGTATCACCTTCCTACATGCCAATTTTCAACCAATGTTTAAAGTCTTGTAACAAATTTCTGATTTTGAAAAGACAGGTACTACCAAAATAACTCCCGGTTTTTTTCTGGAAATCTTAAATTAGTGTACTATGTAGCGCATTAATCCTGAATTTTTAATGCAAACTCATAGACAAGTGAATTTTGGCTCAAAATGGTCTAAATATATTTCCCTTTCACCAAAAGTTTCATTTCTGCAAATTTGCTGATTAGTTTAAGTAAACAATGACATCAAAAGCACTATTTTGTGTCATAGTAGGACTACTTTTAAATTGGAGGGAGTAATTGGTGGTCTGACACCTAAAGAGCCAAAAAAGTTGCTCAGAAATCTTTGCTTTGCTTTATTCTTAATCCTTAGTCAATTTGAAGTCAGAAACATCCTATCTGAGCATAATGTGACTTATATTACAAAGGAGTAAGTTCGGTAAGGGCCATATTTGGCCCCAATTATAAAGTTCATAGTTACAAGACAATAAGTGCTTTAAGTTGCTTTAAAGACATGTGAGAAAGTTAAACAGAACTGTTTTTGTCAAAGTTTAATTCTAACACGTTGATGTTTACATCACAAAAAGGTCAAGATAAGGGATTTTTGTGAAATTTGACAAAATCAGCTGGATTTCAACCAAATAAAGGACCAGGAAACATAGAGCGCAGGCTTCGACAAGCTTAATATTCAAATAAGACATGTGAAATGTCTTCACAAACATTATTTTAAAAGATCTTTGTTGTTGACGTATGCGCTCTATGTTTCCTGTCCAATAATCTATGGAAATTTACCCATTTTCATTGATTTTTTCATGAAAAATCAATATGAGTACAACTTGTGACGTCATAATGAAACGCAGAAACGTGAAATTTTCAATAAAAATGGCTTACATCCTATCTAGTCAATATATTAGCTATAATTTATCGGGATATTGGTAAATAAATCCGAATTTGAAATTTTCGCTAAAAAAGGGGGCCATTTTAGGACCTTATCGAACATACTCCTTTCACAGCTCAATTTAAACTGACTGTAATGTATGACTTTGATAGAAAATACTTGAAAATTTCATTTTGGATTACAGAAACATAAACTTTCAATATCAAGATCAGTTTTGTTGATTTTTTTCTTGTTTGTTCTACTTCTTAAAAGACCTTCCACAAATTTTTACAATGGGTTAAGTAAAAAATTCAGGGTATTGAAGAGTCAAGGAATATTGACCCCCCTTTTTTACACCTGGTGTAAGTAATGGGACTATTAAATGATCAAAAGTGCAGTCATGGTCATTTAACTGTTTTTTTTTCTAACAGTTGATACAACTTAAGGCATAAAACTTTCATTTGAGATAATAAATGTGATATTTGTGAGTTTTTGCAATGTTTACATCAGGCTGTGTTATCTGCCAAATACATGCTATGACGCAATGATATAAGGGATAAAAATCAAATAATTTCATTAAATCTTGATGACAAGAACTTTTTTTGGTGGTAAAATAACCATGATTTAATGTTAATACCACAGAAACATCTTGCTGTGCATTTATAACAATTTGGGACATTTTTTTTATGTGAAAGCATATTCACTAGTAGCACGATTTCAGTCTGAAACGGTCATTTTGGTCTGATCGTATCTTAATTGACTGGATTTACCGCTAGAGGAAAACGTCAAGATTTGTCAGTTCGTTAAGTCTCCATTCGGATCGATAGTCTCATTAGGTAAATTAGTCCCGTTAAGGCATGTCAAGATATTTAAGACTGTATCTTCTAGCGAGCTGTTTAGATCCGTTAAGACCGTGTCAGACCAAAACAGACCATGGATACAAACTGACGTCAAGATGTTGTCAGACCGTGTCCAGTCGTGTTCAGATTTTAATAATTTGGACACAAAACGAGTGAAACTTTCCCATTATTTATCAGGGGTTGCTCCCCTTTCAAGAATAAAATAAAACTGTGAAAGAAGACGATTTTTTTAACTGAAAGTCTACCACGTCCCCTTAATCATGTTATTTAAATAAAACAAATATTCAATTTGAATTCTAACTTCTTCCTATTTAATTATTTAACACTGTTTTATAATTATATAAATAAAAAAAAGTAGCTCAATTGAAGTCATACTGCTGCACAAATCGCCGCGAATTGACTAAAAAAAATCAACAGATTGCCGAAATAATATTTGATTATTGAATATAAGCACCTGAACCTTTATATTTAATGGTTTACAAGTGATTGCAATACGTTTTATATGCAATTACAGACTGCCGTATGTGGTGAAGAATTTGTCACTCATTTTTACACCCTTATTTAATAATAACGGATGTCGGCCGTGAACACTTGAAAACGTGATCTTAATATGTTGAATTAAATTTAAGATATAACTATTTTTAAATATTGTAAATGAATGCATTATCATTTATCTTTTTATGTTACCTATATAAATTGCATTTGAGTAAATTTGAGGCAGGGAAAAAAATATATAGATATAACTCTGTCTTTTATCGTTTTCCGTTTATTGTCATGACATTGTCCGTTAACTTTATTTTTGCCAGACTCATGCGTTTGACTTTCCATCTTTATTTTTTAATGTGTCTATAATTCGAGGGCCTTTTGTAAAAAAAACTACATACCAGAAGCCTTCGTTAAAAAATAAAGTTTGAATATTATAGCAGAAAAAGGCTTATAAATTCATTCAAATTAATATTTGAAATAGGATAAATAATCAAGAAAATGTTTATAAATACGTCAGACACTGTACTTAAAGTACATTTAAAGACCAGGTTACATATATATTACATGCATACAGCATAATAAAGCTGGTTTAATTTGAATGACTATCCATTAGGGACATTTTTCGACGATAATTAATCAAATCTGACAAGTTTAATTAAAAACGGAAAATAATTCTTCGCCCGTAAACGATTTAACGTTACCGTACCCTCTTTATTTTTTGTTGCATTCATGTCGCATGTGTGTCGGCAGTGTCAGCGCTTCTAATAGCTAACTTATTTTACACAAAATCGTTGACATGGTAGAAGGAAACTATAGTACAATATAAGCTGAGCTGGAAATTGCAATTGGTGAGTAGAAATGAATATTTTAATACATGTCTATCAGAATAATCATTGATCATGGATCATCACCCAAGAGTTTGAAGGAAAAATGTTCACATTTGTTAAATTTGTGCATACAGGTATGAATCGACGTTCCAATACTCCACACTCTTGGATAGTAGCCTGTTCAAAGGCAAAGTAAGAATTTGGGCTTGTTAAAAAATTGTTCCTGTGATTGGACCCCCCCCCCTTTTTTCATTTTTTTGGAAGATCAATGCATGATTTAAAAAGTTACATATAAACAAGTATGGTTTAAACCCCCTTTTAAAAATGGCTGGATCCACCCCTGTTTATTGCCTAACATGCATTGACATGTGGGGTATTCACAATGGTATGGTTGTGCGTGATGGCCTATAGGCTATACAACAGTTACAAGACCTAAACCCCTGATCGAGTAATCCTACATATTGTATGTTAATGTATTGATAACTGTCACGTCCTAAATTTGCATGAAATATTTGTCACTTTTTTTTATTAACCAATAACCAACCAATCTTTACATGTTACGATGTAGTCCGAGACAAGCTTGTCTGGCAAAACAGCCGTTTGGACATCAGAGTAATCTCGGACTAGTTACGTTTGGACGTCAGAGTAATCTCGGACTAGTTACGACGATGATATACCTATTTATATAGCCACTGGTGGGTGATGTACAATAATTATAATTTGTCACATATGTGTTATGAATACCTTCAACATGTTCAAGGCTTGGGTTTGTATATATGCAATAACCTCAAAATTGCCCGGGGCAAAAAAAAGAGTATATTGATATTGTGCCCTGACATGCCTGATTCCAAATGATGAGACAGCATTGCGTCCTTAACAACAATTTTTAACACTTTTCATCTTTTGTGATAAGAAATTTAAGATTTTACCGGGTATGATTCATTATTTTGTTATAAATGATTTGTTATGCTCTTAATTTTGTAGAACTTAAATATATGTTATAACAAGAAAAAGAAATTATGTTGAAATTTTTATTTTTATCTTTTGTATATTATTCACTGTCATGACTGTCATGACTAAATAAAAATTAGATCCCACGCATGCGCGGCATAGTTAAATAAGTGCCCGACACGTTATCATCAGTATGTTGATGGATTATAAAGAAGAAGAAGAAGAAGAATCTTATAAGGCCGAGAAAAAAAAGATCGATGTTTCCGGTAACCCGACCAACCCTGTTTTTTAGCCCCCGACCCTAACTTTTTTATTGGATCTTCAAAAAAAAAAAAAAAAAATTGTATCAACCGACCCCGTTTTTGACACAGGCTTCTGATAGATGACATAATATTTTTTCTCTATTGCTTCTACTTGCATAGAAAGCCAGTAAAACATTTTATTAATGTCAATAGGTATTCCAAATAGGTTAAAATCCAAGAAATTTGCACAGCAGGGGCTTCAAAAACATTGCAAATGGCACACTTCCGGTTTTTGAAACTAATTACGGATCCGGACTTGGAAAAACCATGATAATTTTCCGGATTTCATTTACGATGTCAAAAAAAAAAAAAAAAAAAAAAAAAAAAAAAAAAAAAAGAATTCCGACCTACCGACCCTATTTTTCAAAATGATGTTACCGGAAACACATATCTTTTTTTTCTAGGCCTAAATACTATTTGCTTTGTCACCATGTCACGTTGGTAGTAATATTCAACAAATTCTATTTTAAAATAAAAAAGTATTATAAATTGATCACAACAAGTATAGTGCTATAGCCTCTATTAGACAGTAACCCTTCAATGAAGTATACACCTAAGAAAACATTGATGTAGAAAGAGAGAACATTTTGTTTTAGAAATAGAACCTCAAAAAAGGGTTTTATTCTTCTTCTCATTTATCAATTAAATTGTATAAGTCATAAATTCATTTCTTTACATCATTAAACTTTGTTGTCAAGCAACTTATGATTGCTAGTTTTTCTTGTAGATAAATACAAGTTTATATATAATAAATACTTTATTCTTAATGTATATTTTTTTTGTAGATAAGATATCACATTGGTTTGAGCATGATTCCCAGCCAGATTATGAAGCGGCATATATCATGTATATCAATGTATATATAGGAAATATATAGTGTCACTAAGTTACTCTCATATGGTACCTCATTTGTACCTGTAGCTATAAATTGTGAAATGGTGGATTCATTCATAATTTTGTGTTACTTATTGGTTTGGAAATAACGTTGATAGAGCTAACAGCATTATGTCATGATGTACAGTTGATGGGATGATCTGATTGGACAAAAAGAGAATTGTGAATTGAACAAATAGCAAACTTACAATTCATAGAAAAAATGTAGGAAATACAATGTACTACATTCATGACATTACTTGGTGACAGAGCATACCTTTGATATATATATATATATATATTTGAAATAAGTAATATTAACAATTTGAAATAAAGAGAATTTAAAGTTTTCTAGGAATATTAGTAGTGCATCATATCTTAATTCCATGATTATCTTGGATAGTTATATCATTAAGAATAGAAAATTGGAATAATGGAAATTTCTAGTTTCAGTGAATATATATCAATCATTGTCAATACTAAAAGTGCAGCATCATGATCATACATCATCTGATTCACCTTGGATAATTATTCATTTGAAATAAGAATTTGGATATAATAAGAGTTTCTATGCTGCCATTGCTATTGTTGGCTACATGTACCACCAGGGAGTGTTAAACCTCCTTTACTTTCCATGAGGGTCTGTCACGGTCCATCACTATTGGTTAGTGTCATATATATGCATGATGATGGAAGTTTTTACCAACCTAGACAAGCTTTACAGCCCTGGCATGGTTGTTGGTTAGAGTCGAATGACAGCTTGCTGTATAGTTATAATAGTCTGAATGTATCTACATGTATTTTAATAATCTTCTAAATTACTGTTCATTCTGAAACTGGCATTTTATAATAGTAGTCAAACATATTAAACAATACATGTACTTCAAAGTATCATTTTATGTTGTCTCGCCTTACACAAAAGTCATGAAAGCTGGTTGTATACAAGAAATTTGTATTACAGTCTTGGGGTGATGATGTAAGCTATTTTATAGAGCTTTACATTTTAAAAGCTGAAAGAGCTGGATGTTTCTTGTCTTGTATTCAGATGCTAGTAGCTAATTAATATGTTATGATGTTTCAGTTTGCCATTATATGTACATTGCACCTGACCCCATTTTCATGGTTCAATGACTGCATGTAAAATATACTGTTACTTAATCAATGAAATGCTCTCTTATACTGTATATTTTATATATGTAATTGGATACATTTTATTGTATATGAGTACCTTGAAAGATCTACTTGTCTATCAGGTTGGGTTGACCTGACCTTGACCTTCATGGATAATTTAAGTGATTAATAAAATTGAGAATGGAAATGGGGAATGTGTCAAAGAGACAACAACCCGACCAAATAAAAAACAACAGCAGAGGGTCACCAACAGGTCTTCAATGTAGCGAGAAATTCCCGCACCCGGAGGCGTCCTTCAGCTGGCCCCTAAACAAATATATACTACCCGTAGTCCAGTGATAATGAACGCCATACTAATTTCCAAATTGTACACAAGAAACTAAAATTAAAATAATACAAGACCAACAAAGGCCAGAGGCTCCTGACTTGGGACAGGCGCAAAAATGCGGCGGGGTTAAACATGTTTGTGAGATCTCAACCCTTATTTCAGTTTGATACAATGTTAACATGGTTAGGTTTGTTTCTCAGTTAATACTTCCTAATAAAATTGACACTGGAAATGGGGAATGTGCCAAAAAAGACAACAACCCAACTTCAGAGCAGACAATAGCCGAAGGTCATCAATGTTTCTCATAAGCTATAAGCTACATTGTACATGTATAGGATCACTACTTTTGGCATAATTATGGAATAAATGTAAGTTGTACATGTTTGACATTTTTGAACATTGTTGAATGGCTTATTTCATCTGACAATGACACCATTTTCATGGTTTTTATGTTTAGTCTTTTTCTCTGTTTCTATGGTTACTATAAACGTTTAACCATAAATTTGGGGTATGGAAGAACTGTGAAATTCAAAAATTCATGAAATTCATGAAATTATCTGTCATATATCTGTCTGGCATGGTTATTTTGACTGGACTTCATTTTAATGGATTATTGATAATGTAAAGTTTATGTGATACTTATAGACTACCGGTAGTAAAATCTTCTTATTACAGAATTTCAATAAAAAGATCATGAATAAGGCCACATTTAAAAGAATGTCTGTTTCCCATCCCAGGGGGCTTATTTTTTACCTGGGTGTGGGGAGGGGAAACATACAATTTTTATTTTGGCCTAAGGAGATATGGTGAGACGACTATCAACCATTTAAATCATGTAGACCAAGTGATTTACTTGTTAGTCACTATATAATAGGTCACTGCACACCCTTCAACAATGACCAAAAACTAAAACTTTATAATGAGCACCCTATAAAAGGTTCAGCCTGTAATGAGGCATCTGACACAGTTAATGTAAAATATTCAGACTAGAAACCCAACAATGATGACAATTTGATTTATTATACCATACCCTCCCCCCTCCCTTGAAGTTAAATGTCTAATCCCTTGGTGTACTGATATGAATAGTATTTTACCATGTTTACTGGAAATGTTTCGGAAAATAGATATTGATGCTAACGTAAATATTTTATCCAATAAAAAGACAGGAAATAAGTCGGTGAACCAAAAAGTTCAAATCTAATTGAAAATTAAAGTGCCCATGAACTCACTGATCATACACGAGTGATTCTATTCATAAAAAGTGTCCGTGTAACAATTAAGAAGAGTCTGTGTATCATCGAAAAAGAGTCCCCCTTAATGTACTGTTTTTCTATAGCTCTGCAGGGGGGGGGGGGGTCAAAGTCGTTCAAAGGTCACTGTGCGGCCTTTAACAATGAGCAAAATCCATACAGCATTCTAGTACGGCATACGTTTTACCTCAGCGAACTCTCTGTCTTCACTCTTGGTGATGTATCAATCATTTGCTTCAGGTCGATCCATTTCGCATCTCGTCATGAATATGCGTGATATATTTGCCACTGGACATTAAGGGAGCAATCAATTTATCAGTTTCATTTAGTGATGCATGCTAATTATATATAGTTCTCAAATGATAATTGTCTAAAACTGTTTCCATTTTTGTGTATTTTATTTTTTAGCGTAAATGTTAGAATTTCTTTCCGAATCTTTCTCTTTGCATTTATTTGTTTGTAAACATTTAATAAAGTAGTCCATGTCAGGGGTTAGATTGTATACAGCCAATCTAGGACAAGGGCAGTAGAACAGAAAACAGTCTCCATTGTATACATACATATGCATTTATGTTGAAGCGTAAAACAACGACATGTAGTTGAGCTCGTTTTGGTGAATCAATTACTGTCAAATCTTTATATATATATATATATATATATATATATATATATATATATATATATATATATATATATATATATATATATATATATATATATATATATATATATCTGGTAAAGTTGTCATAAAAGCAAAAACGGACGAAAAAGTTGGCAACAATTTATAATAAGACTAAACTTATTTTGGCCGTTTCGTTTCTTCTAAAGTGTTAAATTCAACCATGCGACTGGCTTACTTGGAGATTCAGGTGACCTTTTTCGTTTTTTAGAAATTTCAATCAAAGTTCGTATATCCCTTCAACGATTTATTCAATTTTTTTTAACGTATAGATAGCGCGAAACTCTCACTACACCATGCATAGACTATTTTTTTTTTCGACCAAATGCGGCTGCTTATTTATACAACCGAACAACCAAACGTCCGCACCCAATTTTAGCAAAGATATACTGTCGAACGGGAGATGTGAATATTTCTATACCCAATCCATCATTTGGTTTTGAAAACAATTTTAAAGGTATACATTAATACGACATCAACCCAACGACACATATCAATCAAAACATTAAGAGTCAACACACAGATTTTTGTTATAGAAAGAAACCTATACAGAATAAAAAGCCTAAACCGCAACAAGACTTAATAATACGGGAGCAGTGATTTTTTTTAGACAAAAATGCAAGTGTTCCGTAGAAATATTTCACGTACCATTTTTTTTTATTTCGATCGTTGAAAATTATAGCAGGTGTGATATAAATCAGTAGATTTAGGACAAAACTATAATATGGAAATATAATATGAAAATTAAGCCTGCTTTGTACTAGACCGACACACTGAGATGGATTTTTAACGTGTAAGTTCACAAGCTAACAGTTCGAAAGAAAGAAAAAAACTCTTTGTTAGACCCGTTTGGGATTCGGACTAAAGTCCTCTCGCTGTCGAGGTGAACTTATTCTCACGAGACCAACCAGGAGAGAGGTCGCATAGTCATACCAAAAACTCGGAGCATAATAAACAATACAGTTTAACAGAATTATCACCGTTACTAATGCGATTTTAAAGTCATGATCTTATCTAAATTAGATACCGTTATGTGATGTTGGTATCTACACGTATGAATAGAGATGGCCGACATCAGAGTAGATTGAGAGGACCATCGCTCTCTGCAAATTGAAAACTCTTCCTCAATGATGTTAGTGGTCCCATTGTAGCGAGCTGTTGCAAGGCTAAATTTCTATCCTTATTAAATCTTCTCTCATTATTCAGTGGTATTTCAAGTTTACTTTTAATCTTATTGTCAAACGACTATTTGAAGTGCTTCCTATTATATTTAAAACTTGTGTTCTCGTTATGAACACGAATGAAATATTTGCCACTGGAGGTGACTGAGGCAAACAACAATGAATCACCATCACTAAAATATAAGTATTTGTTCTCACAAAATACTTTGTAATTAATTAGAAGAATGATGACAATTTCTCATCTATTCACGTTTTGATCGAGCCGCTTCAACCTCAAATCTTGCTGCAATTGTTTTACATTTAGGCTACTAGTATTAAATACTATTGTATTCATTGAAGTTTACATGCGTAGTTTTTTTTTATTCAAAAGAATAAATTAATATTTATAAATAAATTGGACTGAACAAACAACACCAATTATTTCGCATTTGCATGTAACGCAGTTTAGAAAAATAAAAGATTTGATTTTTTTTTAGATTAGCACACATGCAACGCATCCCCACTTAGGAGTCCTCCAAAAAGGTAAAATTTACCTGTAACGGAACATGTATGTCTGGTGTATGTATATCACTCGTTCCATCTACAATATACGGAAATGACACGACCGGGTATTGTAAAGCTTTGAGGGACTTTTAATGTCAAATTCATATCCCTGGGCGAAGAAATTACCAAGTTTGGAAAACACCGTGTGTACACTGACTTATAAAAGTGTTTATGTCTTTCATGCTGTCTAGTCTGAGAATAAAAGTTTGAGCAGTTTTTGAAGGTAAAAAATAAAGGTTTAATAATATTGCAAAAGTCTGTGAATAATTGAAAATAGGACGTTCCGGAAAACACAAGTCGCTATATTAAATGCTTGTAAATCTCTGTTACATGTGGTGCGCTTCTATTTAAATACCTTTCTGTTAATTAAGAAAGTGTAAAAACAGTTATTGAAATCCGGCTGAAAAAAGGGAAAACGAATAGTGACTATCTAACTTATTTTTCAAATATCGAATACACAAATAAATCTCTAACCATCCACGCTTACAATTTGTTTTTACTGACAGGTGTCTGCTGGCATTCGATTGGATATCAGTTTTATGTAGGCGTAACAATTCATCCCATTTATCCAATCAGCTGTCTTGTGTGCGATCTCATACGGTTCACACTAGGGTTCACAAAGTCGAGTTTTTTATAATGATAGCGATAAAAATTATTCGTGCAGAATATACATACACTATAAAACAAAAATATCCTGTCCAAAAATGACTTACGAGACACCATATTAACCAAATAACTATTTAAAGACTAAGACCGTACGAGTATACGTATACGGTCCGGACCGTACGCGTACGGTCCAAATACTCAAAATTGATCGGATTATCTTATTTTTGTTTATGAATTGTGTTGTTAGTACTGGTCCGGGAACACAATTATCCCCCTTCAATTTTCGTTGTCAATTTTCGTTCACAAATATAGTTCCCTTTAATTTCAGTATATTTTTTCTTAAATTTTTTTTTGCCTTTCCTTTGAATTTTCCCCCATTTTTTTGCTATAATGTGAATGTAAGGTCATCTAAGAGAATTTCTGTAAAATTTCTTTTTGATATTTTGAGCAGAAATGAGTGATTTTGTTAGGTAAACATAGGTGGGATTTCCCCTTTTCGGAAGCTCTCTGGCTTAACCCATACTGGTGTCCTTGTGTTTAGAATTAGAATTTAAAATATTTATAAGACAGATCAGTATCTAAAAAAGAATACTTTAATGAACGAATGAACTTTATTACCTTAAAACTACATTTCATAGTAACAGAGAAAATATATATTTACAATTATTAATACCATGATCGTGCACATTCATTTGGTTGAAAAAAAACCTTGATTTAACTTGCATGTAGCTTGCAGGACCGATTTACCTGTAACATTTGTAGAAATTTAGATTATTTTTTTGTAAGATGACCGATAGTGCTGTCTCAATTCAGAGTTTGAACTTTAAAAAACATGATTAAGTGTGTATTAATATAGTACATAATAGTATAGAATGTGAAAGCGATTCCTTTGATATAAAATTTGCAGCAATATTCCAGTATAAAATGTCTGTCTATCTGTAGCTACATCCAACACTTAACATGTCATGATATAATGATATTCGTCACAGATATCTCTTGAGCCGCAGAAATGACAACGTCTGTCTTGAAAGGGGTTAGTTAGTTATAACTTTATGAAGTTAATCTCTTTTCGTGCTTTTGGAGAGTTGTCTCATTGGCAATCAATACCACATCTCGATCTTTTTTTTATTTTTTTTATATATATAAAGTTAGACTTCAATGCCCCCCCCCCCCCCCATTTTTCTTGAAACTCCTCGTAGATTTATAATTATTATAGATAGCTTACATATAACATATGTTTTGATAACTAATAATAAAGATCTTATTTTAGTTTAAAAACTTTACGAATGCCCAGCAAAGATTAAGCGTGTTGCATTCGAAGTGATCAGACTACCGCTAGGCCATTTCAACTCAAAATATATAAAATATCGTTGCATCGGTAAAACTTTGAATCATTTTTGACAAAACTATTAGAATTTAAGACTGCTCTGCTTTTACAATAACTGTTTACTTGTTATCATTTCAATGAATATCGAGTAATATTTGTCGATGGACGGTTGTTGAGTTAATGCACGGTATTGTGATTTTTTTCACAACTGAATTTATAGAACCTTTTGTTAAGATTCATTGTCATATGTATCAAATCAAAATAGCTTTCTATTACCAGTTCCTTGGCGTTGCAACACCACTGCATGGTCATCCAATCAAAAAAGGAAAGTTATAATATTTATTTTATTAATAATATAATCTTTTATTCGTAAGCAATACAACTTACAGAAAATAATTATTACAAATATTCAATTACATCAGTGAAACATATTTACATTTAAACAATTAGTCAAATAATCATATAAGTAGGTATACCATTATAACAGTACAGCAGAATAGGATCAAACGGATTTTTAGCATTAATGAATGAATTTAATTTCGTACCTTCTCAGTCAGAAATAAAAACTTCCCTTTAATTGGTTAGTTCCTTTACATTATTAACAGATACTGGTGAGAACCCAACCCCTTTAAAAGGGGGTCCCAACCGAGCATAAAAAAAAGGGGCGAGTTCCAACTGTATATATATGCCCCCTTTCAAATGCATTGATCGTCTAAAAAGTTTAAGATTCGACGGTTTTCTCCAACAATATGGTTTGATAAATTTCTTTCGAAGTTCATTATACTTTTCACATACTAAAATAAAATGATATTCATCTTCAATTACTTGTTTATCACACCATATTACAAAATCTCGGATATCTCTCAATATTATAAAATCGACAAGTTTCTATATTCAAACAGTGAACAGACTGATTTATGCGGTATTTACAAATAAATGGTTTTATAAATATAATTTACAGCATGATCTAAATAAAATTGTTGGGGTCAAATACATCTATGCAACATACATTTAGGCGAGTCTTCAAAAAAATAGTTCATTTCACTATTAAGGCAGCAACCATTTGATTTTCTGGGGGGGGGGGGGCTATGGATTTTTTTCCAAACATTTTTTTGGCGACAAATTTTTTTTCTTTCAATATTAGCATTACATATAGTGTCAGCTGAGGGTAAAACAAACATTATTTTTCTCAGGGTCAAAAAACAAATTATTTTTTTTCCAAAACTCGAAACAAACTTTTTTTTCCAAAAAAAACCATAGCCCCCCCCCCCCCCCCCCCCTTTCCACCCCCAGAAAATCAAATGGTTGCCGCCTAAAGCTACCGTTTAATCTATCTTTGAATTCAATTAAAAACAAGTTCACATTTTTTTTTAACCCTAATGTAACCGTATGTTCAAGCGTTTTCGTCCGTATCAATAAATTGTTTATCAAAATTGAAGTGCATGAGTATTATTAACGTCTAAGATGAGTGTGAGATTTCTCTGTTGATGGGAATAAACAAAATTTAGCTGAATTTGTATTATTCAAATTAATGAAAAGGCAAGCTAGTGTGTGTTTAAAATGATATTGTTGGAATGGATTTATAACATTAAAAATGTGTGTAACCGATTTTAGGTTGACTTGGACTGCGAATTTGAAAATAATTTATTTGTGAAATCACATTCTTTAAGATGACATATTTTGTAAGTACGTTAACCTTTTATTCTAATTATAGTATCTTTGAAATGCATTTTATAGCTGACTATGCGGTATGTGCTTTGCTCATTGTTGACGGCCGTACGGTGACATATAGTTGTTAATGTCTGTGTAATTTTGGTCTCTTGTGGACAGTTGTCTCATTCGCAATCATACCATATCTTCTCTTGTATATTTATATAGCTGTTACTTACAACTGTCATGTGTACATGTTCCAGGCTCGTGCCGCTGAAAGGGGTCCCTTTTCAAGTTTGAAAATAGGTGAATAGGTCGGGAAAACTATCAGAAATATATATGATAAAAAAAACAGTAAAGTTCCCACTACTTTTTTGGTAAACTTTCTTGCTATTCCCGAATGTGTTTTTGTGATTTATGCAATTTTATTCATGGACTAGCTAGCATAAAGAATTACATGTACTTTAAATGTATAAAATAAATTTTTTCTACAATGATATATAATTCGGAATGGAAATTAAAAGCCTAATTCAAAAACATAAAAAGGATTTTTTTATTTGTATCTTTAAATATCCTCGAAAATAACTGCGTTTGAAAGCTTCTTTTAATATAATTTACACGTATATCGAAATGTGTTCATACCAATTGTCCCGCTTAATACCGAACCCGCGTAACCTTAAAAATTAAGACATTACACAATCAAAACATTACAATTTTGTTTATTACAGATATTTTATCATATCCACGGTTGAATGCACAATATCCCCACCAAGAGAACCGTCTACTGTAAGAGGTGGGACGACAGCCTAGATGTCGTGTGCAAAAATAATAATCACTTGGTACGGTTTCAGCTTGCGTATTGTAATTTTAAATAGTATAGATCGATTCGTGTTTTAAAATCAAACAAACGCTACTGCTTGCACTGTTGATCAAAAAATTACTTTTATATATATATATAAAAAAACAATGTATTTGTTACGTTATTGGTATTAAATTGTATATTTTGAAGATCATATTCCGTAATGTTATGCCCTGAATTCTATTCGATGTCTATAAAACAAATAAAATCTATTTGTACTCGTAACTAAAAGGAGAAAAGATTGGGCTGCCTCTCTTCAATTTTGTCCAGTTACCAAAGTAAAATCAAAATTAAATTCTCCGACAATGCACATCTTGATATATTGTATATGTCATTCCAACACTTACACTTGTTCTTTTATTTGTGTGGCAAATTTAATGACCATTTTAATTCAAAGCTTGGATTTGCATCCTTCATTCTCCAGTACGTTTGAATTTCTACATACATCACAGTCAGTAATTAAAGTTGTGTGTTAAACGTCAGTACGAAAGCAAACAATCCATAGTAAAAAAAGATATTTAGAGGGCACATATGTATCTTTCGTCTGACAGCACGTATACACCACAGTTATCGTAAATTATATAAACATATAAAAAAAAAATCGATTTTTTTTTTTTAAGACAAAAAAGAGAAAAGAACTGATAAGTGCGGGTAATCCATGCGCCTTGCCTCCTTTATGTTTCGATATCTTAAAAATTAATTATTCTTTTATCTATTATAACACGTGAAAACTACACCGGTGAGTTCCATACATGTCATAAACTTACAGCTGGTCCTGAACATGCATGAAGTATTTGCCACTGGACTTTAAACAACAATCAATCACACTACAACTTATAGTATATATAGTTGTGAAATACAAAATGTATATTATAATGATACATTTAGATGAATAAATAGAATACAAATACACACTACTTTATATATCTGACACAATTTAAAGGAATACTCTCTAAACTATATAAGTAGAGAAGCGAAACGTTTCTTTTGAATACTAAACAAACTTCCTAACAGTACATGTTTTTTTAATGGTTTTACATGCGGCGCTCAAATATTGTGCATGGTCTTTTGGTATAGTGTTTAGACATATATGATATTGTAAGAACCTTTAACGTATAATAGATTCACATTCGTTACTTTGCTCAATATAAAAAAAAACATAAGCATTAATTTATATTAAAAACTGAAGGTCAGACATCACTAATACGTGTTCATTCATTCTTTATTAAAGTTTAGACCTTTTTATCAAGAATGATGATGAGAGTAATTGTAAAATATAATAGGCATGTACTTTCTTACGTTATGGATCATTGATTTTGTTACCTGTTGACCCGGTTGATTACTAGCACGTGCCATTGAACTCGACCGTTTTAACTAAAACAGATTTTATTTTAAATCAACGCCATATATATATATATATACAAAGTATATACAAAGTACTATATACATATTATATGGATAAGAAAATAAATATTATAAGGATATATTGTTTGAATGAAAATTTTTATACGGTGATACTTTAACACCGTCCCGACAGAGACTGAATGCATTATATGATCAGGTTTCGGGATCCGGGAAGTCTTTTTTCGAATTTCCGAATGTCGGGAATATTTTTTTCCAACTTTAATAGAGTAACTCGCACGAAAAAAAATAAACATACCAAAAAAAGCAACAGCTTCAACGGTAAACTAGGACATATATCAACAGAAAACGAATTAAAGAAACTGTCATGCATAAAACAAAAATATGCATGACTGTGTTAATTTGCCTCCGCTGCATTTCTGTGGATTGTCTCATTGGCAATCATACCACATCTCCTTAACTTTTTTAGGTTACGTTTAGGATTTTCCGTTACTAATCTTCAAATACAAAAAACATTTTTACCGGTGTTCACAACATTTCAAGGTTAAATTTATGGCATACATTCTGGTGTGTATACAATTAACGTACGTCCTTGCATTTAATTATCAATATATATTTATATAAATAAACATTTATTAAAAAATAAACAACATATATATATAGACGAATAATTTATTAGTTCCTCAACAAAACAAGAAAAGAAATAAAGAATTAACACAAGATTTAATCTTTTTTTTTAATTAATCAAAATATACTTCAAATTGTAATAATAAAATACATATATACATGTATTAATCTAAAATACATTATCGAGTAGAAGGGGCGCAACTCGTGGTATCAAACCGGTATACTGAACGGATCAAAACAGGGTCTGAAAATTTTGAACGTTCTTTTGTATCCATGGTTTGTTTTGGTCTGACACGGTCTTAACGGGTCTAAACAACCCGCTAGACGATTCAGTCTTTTCCGTCTTGACACGCCTTAACGAACTGATTTACCTGATGAGGCTATCGATCTGAACGGCGACTTAACTATCTGAAATATCTTGACGATTTTTTCTAGCGGTAAATCCAGTCAATCAAGATGTGATCAGACCAAAATGACCGTTTCAGACTGAAATCGTGCTACTAGTGATTGTCAGGGTGGGAAAAGCTAAAAATAGCACAAATTCAGGTCTAAGGCTCTAAATTTGCAATATGTGACTTTTTGCCCCCAAAAAGATTAAAATGTGACTACTATCACTTCATATGATCAGTTAAGTAAAAAAAATCAGTTGTTTTCTGAATTTGGGGTTTCACCACATTTCCCTTAAAGGTGTCAGACCACCAATTAAAAATCCCTATCTGTTCAACCAAATTTTGCAATTTTCACAGCTTTCTAAATATTTTACCTTAAGTTTAACTTCAAGGAAACCAGGTATATCCTGAATTGTACATGTATCACCTTCCTACATGCCAATTTTCAACCAATGTTTAAAGTCTTGTAACAAATTTCTGATTTTGAAAAGACAGGTACTACCAAAATAACTCCCGGTTTTTTTCTGGAAATCTTAAATTAGTGTACTATGTAGCGCATTAATCCTGAATTTTTAATGCAAACTCATAGACAAGTGAATTTTGGCTCAAAATGGTCTAAATATATTTCCCTTTCACCAAAAGTTTCATTTCTGCAAATTTGCTGATTAGTTTAAGTAAACAATGACATCAAAAGCACTATTTTGTGTCATAGTAGGACTACTTTTACATATACGTTCTAAATTGGAGGGAGTAATTGGTGGTCTGACACCTAAAGAGCCAAAAAAGTTGCTCAGAAATCTTTGCTTTGCTTTATTCTTAATCCTTAGTCAATTTGAAGTCAGAAACATCCTATCTGAGCATAATGTGACTTATATTACAATTTCACAGCTCAATTTAAACTGACTGTAATGTATGACTTCGATAGAAAATACTTGAAAATTTCATTTTGGATTACAGAAACATAAACTTTCAATATCAAGATCAGTTTTGTTGATTTTTTTCTTGTTTGTTCTACTTCTTAAAAGACCTTCCACAATTTTTACAATGGGTTAAGTAAAAAATTCAGGGTATTGAAGAGTCAAGGAATATTGACCCCCTTTTTTTACACCTGGTGTAAGTAATGGGACTATTAAATGATCAAAAGTGCAGTCATAGTCATTTAACTGTTTTTTTTTCTATCAGTTGATACAACTTAAGGCATAAAACTTTCATTTGAGATAATAAATGGGATATTTGTGAGTTTTTGCAATGTTTACATCAGGCTGTGTTATCTGCCAAATACATGTTATGACGCAATGATATAAGGGATAAAAATCAAATAATTTCATTAAATCTTGTTGACAAGAACTTTTTTTGGTGGTAAAATAACCATGATTTAATGTTAATACCACAGAAACATCTTGCTGTGCATTTATAACAATTTGGGACATTTTTTTATGTGAAAGCATATTGTCAGGGTGGGAAAAGCTAAAAATAGCACAAATTCAGGTCTAAGGCTCTAAATTTGCAATATGTGAATTTTTGCCCCCAAAAAGATTGAAATGTGACTACTATCACTTCATATGATCAGTTAAGTAAAAAAAATCAATTGTTTTCTGGATTTGGGGTTTCACCGCATTTCCCTTAAAGGTGTCAGACCACCAATTAAAAATCCCTATCTGTTCAACCAAATTTTGCAATTTTCACAGCTTTCTAAATATTTTACCTTAAGTTTAACTTCAAGGAAACCAGGTATATCCTGAATTGTACATGTATCACCTTCCTACATGCCAATTTTCAACCAATGTTTAAAGTCTTGTAACAAATTTCTGATTTTGAAAAGACAGGTACTACCAAAATAACTCCCGGTTTTTTTCTGGAAATCTTAAATTAGTGTACTATGTAGCGCATTAATCCTGAATTTTTAATGCAAACTCATAGCCAAGTGAATTTTGGCTCAAAATGGTCTAAATATATTTCCCTTTCACCAAAATTTTCATTTCTGCAAATTAGTTGATTAGTTTAAGTAAACAATGACATCAAAAGCACTATTTTGTGTCATAGTAGGACTACTTTTACATACGTTCTAAATTGGAGGGAGTAATTGGTGGTCTGACACCTAAAGAGCCAAAAAAGTTGCTCAGAAATCTTTGCTTTGCATTATTCTTAATCCTTAGTCAATTTGAAGTCAGAAACATCCTATCTGAGCATAATGTGACTTATATTACAAATTTCACAGCTCAATTTAAACTGACTGTAATGTATGACTTCGATAGAAAATACTTGAAAATTTCATTTTGGATTACAGAAACATAAACTTTCAATATCAAGATCAGTTTTGTTGATTTTTTTCTTGTTTGTTCTACTTCTTAAAAGACCTTCCACAATTTTTACAATGGGTTAAGTAAAAAATTCAGGGTATTGAAGAGTCAAGGAATATTGACCCCCCTTTTTTACACCTGGTGTAAGTAATGGGACCATTAAATGATCAAAAGTGCAGTCATGGTCATTTAACTGGTTTTTTTTCTATCAGTTGATACAACTTAAGGCATAAAACTTTCATTTGAGATAATAAATGGGATATTTGTGAGTTTTTGCAATGTTTACATCAGGCTGTGTTATCTGCCAAATACATGCTATGACGCAATGATATAAGGGATAAAAATCAAATAATTTCATTAAATCTTGTTGACAAGAACTTTTTTTGGTGGTAAAATAACCATGATTTAATGTTAATACCACAGAAACATCTTGCTGTGCATTTATAACAATTTGGGACATTTTTTTATGTGAAAGCATATTGTCAGGGTGGGAAAAGCTAAAAATAGCACAAATTCAGGTCTAAGGCTCTAAATTTGCAATATGTGACTTTTTGCCCCCAAAAAGATTGAAATGTGACTACTATCACTTCATATGATCAGTTAAGTAAAAAAAATCAGTTGTTTTCTGAATTTGGGGTTTCACCGCATTTCCCTTAAAGAGCCAAAAAAGTTGCTCAGAAATCTTTGCTTTGCTTTATTCTTAATCCTTAGTCAATTTGAAGTCAGAAACATCCTATCTGAGCATAATGTGACTTATATTACAAATTTCACAGCTCAATTTAAACTGACTGTAATGTATGACTTTGATAGAAAATACTTGAAAATTTCATTTTGGATTACAGAAACATAAACTTTCAATATCAAGATCAGTTTTGTTGATTTTTTTCTTGTTTGTTCTACTTCTTAAAAGACCTTCCACAATTTTTACAATGGGTTAAGTAAAAAATTCAGGGTATTGAAGAGTCAAGGAATATTGACCCCCCTTTTTTACACCTGGTGTAAGTAATGGGACTATTAAATGATCAAAAGTGCAGTCATGGTTATTTAACTGTTTTTTTTTCTATCAGTTGATACAACTTAAGGCATAAAACTTTCATTTGAGATAATAAATGGGATATTTGTGAGTTTTTGCAATGTTTACATCAGGCTGTGTTATCTGCCAAATACATGCTATGACGCAATGATATAAGGGATAAAAATCAAATAATTTCATTAAATCTTGATGACAAGAACTTTTTTTGGTGGTAAAATAACCATGATTTAATGTTAATACCACAGAAACATCTTGCTGTGCATTTATAACAATTTGGGACATTTTTTTATGTGAAAGCATATTGTCAGGTTGGGAAAAGCTAAAAATAGCACAAATTCAGGTCTAAGGCTCTAAATTTGCAATATGTGACTTTTTGCCCCCAAAAAGATTAAAATGTGACTACTATCACTTCATATGATCAGTTAAGTAAAAAAAATCAGTTGTTTTCTGAATTTGGGGTTTCACCACATTTCCCTTAAAGGTGTCAGACCACCAATTAAAAATCCCTATCTGTTCAACCAAATTTTGCAATTTTCACAGCTTTCTAAATATTTTACCTTAAGTTTAACTTCAAGGAAACCAGGTATATCCTGAATTGTACATGTATCACCTTCCTACATGCCAATTTTCAACCAATGTTTAAAGTCTTGTAACAAATTTCTGATTTTGAAAAGACAGGTACTACCAAAATAACTCCCGGTTTTTTTCTGGAAATCTTAAATTAGTGTACTATGTAGCGCATTAATCCTGAATTTTTAATGCAAACTCATAGACAAGTGAATTTTGGCTCAAAATGGTCTAAATATATTTCCCTTTCACCAAAAGTTTCATTTCTGCAAATTTGCTGATTAGTTTAAGTAAACAATGACATCAAAAGCACTATTTTGTGTCATAGTAGGACTACTTTTACATATACGTTCTAAATTGGAGGGAGTAATTGGTGGTCTGACACCTAAAGAGCCAAAAAAGTTGCTCAGAAATCTTTGCTTTGCTTTATTCTTAATCCTTAGTCAATTTGAAGTCAGAAACATCCTATCTGAGCATAATGTGACTTATATTACAATTTCACAGCTCAATTTAAACTGACTGTAATGTATGACTTCGATAGAAAATACTTGAAAATTTCATTTTGGATTACAGAAACATAAACTTTCAATATCAAGATCAGTTTTGTTGATTTTTTTCTTGTTTGTTCTACTTCTTAAAAGACCTTCCACAATTTTTACAATGGGTTAAGTAAAAAATTCAGGGTATTGAAGAGTCAAGGAATATTGACCCCCTTTTTTTACACCTGGTGTAAGTAATGGGACTATTAAATGATCAAAAGTGCAGTCATGGTCATTTAACTGTTTTTTTTTCTATCAGTTGATACAACTTAAGGCATAAAACTTTCATTTGAGATAATAAATGGGATATTTGTGAGTTTTTGCAATGTTTACATCAGGCTGTGTTATCTGCCAAATACATGTTATGACGCAATGATATAAGGGATAAAAATCAAATAATTTCATTAAATCTTGTTGACAAGAACTTTTTTTGGTGGTAAAATAACCATGATTTAATGTTAATACCACAGAAACATCTTGCTGTGCATTTATAACAATTTGGGACATTTTTTTATGTGAAAGCATATTGTCAGGGTGGGAAAAGCTAAAAATAGCACAAATTCAGGTCTAAGGCTCTAAATTTGCAATATGTGACTTTTTGCCCCCAAAAAGATTGAAATGTGACTACTATCACTTCATATGATCAGTTAAGTAAAAAAAATCAATTGTTTTCTGAATTTGGGGTTTCACCGCATTTCCCTTAAAGGTGTCAGACCACCAATTAAAAATCCCTATCTGTTCAACCAAATTTTGCAATTTTCACAGCTTTCTAAATATTTTACCTTAAGTTTAACTTCAAGGAAACCAGGTATATCCTGAATTGTACATGTATCACCTTCCTACATGCCAATTTTCAACCAATGTTTAAAGTCTTGTAACAAATTTCTGATTTTGAAAAGACAGGTACTACCAAAATAACTCCCGGTTTTTTTCTGGAAATCTTAAATTAGTGTACTATGTAGCGCATTAATCCTGAATTTTTAATGCAAACTCATAGCCAAGTGAATTTTGGCTCAAAATGGTCTAAATATATTTCCCTTTCACCAAAAGTTTCATTTCTGCAAATTTGTTGATTAGTTTAAGTAAACAATGACATCAAAAGCACTATTTTGTGTCATAGTAGGACTACTTTTACATACGTTCTAAATTGGAGGGAGTAATTGGTGGTCTGACACCTAAAGAGCCAAAAAAGTTGCTCAGAAATCTTTGCTTTGCATTATTCTTAATCCTTAGTCAATTTGAAGTCAGAAACATCCTATCTGAGCATAATGTGACTTATATTACAAATTTCACAGCTCAATTTAAACTGACTGTAATGTATGACTTCGATAGAAAATACTTGAAAATTTCATTTTGGATTACAGAAACATAAACTTTCAATATCAAGATCAGTTTTGTTGATTTTTTTCTTGTTTGTTCTACTTCTTAAAAGACCTTCCACAATTTTTACAATGGGTTAAGTAAAAAATTCAGGGTATTGAAGAGTCAAGGAATATTGACCCCCCTTTTTTACACCTGGTGTAAGTAATGGGACTATTAAATGATCAAAAGTGCAGTCATGGTCATTTAACTGGTTTTTTTTCTATCAGTTGATACAACTTAAGGCATAAAACTTTCATTTGAGATAATAAATGGGATATTTGTGAGTTTTTGCAATGTTTACATCAGGCTGTGTTATCTGCCAAATACATGCTATGACGCAATGATATAAGGGATAAAAATCAAATAATTTCATTAAATCTTGTTGACAAGAACTTTTTTTGGTGGTAAAATAACCATGATTTAATGTTAATACCACAGAAACATCTTGCTGTGCATTTATAACAATTTGGGACATTTTTTTATGTGAAAGCATATTGTCAGGGCGGGAAAAGCTAAAAATAGCACAAATTCAGGTCTAAGGCTCTAAATTTGCAATATGTGACTTTTTGCCCCCAAAAAGATTGAAATGTGACTACTATCACTTCATATGATCAGTTAAGTAAAAAAAATCAGTTGTTTTCTGAATTTGGGGTTTCACCGCATTTCCCTTAAAGAGCCAAAAAAGTTGCTCAGAAATCTTTGCTTTGCTTTATTCTTAATCCTTAGTCAATTTGAAGTCAGAAACATCCTATCTGAGCATAATGTGACTTATATTACAAATTTCACAGCTCAATTTAAACTGACTGTAATGTATGACTTTGATAGAAAATACTTGAAAATTTCATTTTGGATTACAGAAACATAAACTTTCAATATCAAGATCAGTTTTGTTGATTTTTTTCTTGTTTGTTCTACTTCTTAAAAGACCTTCCACAATTTTTACAATGGGTTAAGTAAAAAATTCAGGGTATTGAAGAGTCAAGGAATATTGACCCCCCTTTTTTACACCTGGTGTAAGTAATGGGACTATTAAATGATCAAAAGTGCAGTCATGGTTATTTAACTGTTTTTTTTTCTATCAGTTGATACAACTTAAGGCATAAAACTTTCATTTGAGATAATAAATGGGATATTTGTGAGTTTTTGCAATGTTTACATCAGGCTGTGTTATCTGCCAAATACATGCTATGACGCAATGATATAAGGGATAAAAATCAAATAATTTCATTAAATCTTGATGACAAGAACTTTTTTTGGTGGTAAAATAACCATGATTTAATGTTAATACCACAGAAACATCTTGCTGTGCATTTATAACAATTTGGGACATTTTTTTATGTGAAAGCATATTGTCAGGTTGGGAAAAGCTAAAAATAGCACAAATTCAGGTCTAAGGCTCTAAATTTGCAATATGTGACTTTTTGCCCCCAAAAAGATTAAAATGTGACTACTATCACTTCATATGATCAGTTAAGTAAAAAAAATCAGTTGTTTTCTGAATTTGGGGTTTCACCACATTTCCCTTAAAGGTGTCAGACCACCAATTAAAAATCCCTATCTGTTCAACCAAATTTTGCAATTTTCACAGCTTTCTAAATATTTTACCTTAAGTTTAACTTCAAGGAAACCAGGTATATCCTGAATTGTACATGTATCACCTTCCTACATGCCAATTTTCAACCAATGTTTAAAGTCTTGTAACAAATTTCTGATTTTGAAAAGACAGGTACTACCAAAATAACTCCCGGTTTTTTTTCTGGAAATCTTAAATTAGTGTACTATGTAGCGCATTAATCCTGAATTTTTAATGCAAACTCATAGACAAGTGAATTTTGGCTCAAAATGGTCTAAATATATTTCCCTTTCACCAAAAGTTTCATTTCTGCAAATTTGCTGATTAGTTTAAGTAAACAATGACATCAAAAGCACTATTTTGTGTCATAGTAGGACTACTTTTACATACGTTCTAAATTGGAGGGAGTAATTGGTGGTCTGACACCATAAGGTAATAGGTAACAGGTGAATATACTATTGATATCGGTATCGGACTCGACCCAGAACTTCTTAATTATTGGCAATATTAATTACGTGGAAAACAAAAGGGCCTTGAGTGGTGTAATTTTTAATCTACACCTTAGTACTATATTAGTTATATATAAAGTTGAATTCTTTGATTCGTCGTTTTGACGTGATGACGGCTGACAAATTAGACCTCGTAATTTTAGTATTATAGATGATTAATTTGATCACACCAAGAAAAAGTGGCGTCAACCAAAATACCAAGGACTTTTTCACAGTGACTTTCATTAATTTATTGGCCATTAATGGATACATTGAATGTGTCATTGCACAAGACAGACAGTTTTTGTTTTAAACCTATACTCATTGTCTTAGTTTTTGACACATTAACTAACATTTTGTTTTCATCAACCCAATGACAAATATTTTCTAATACAACTGTTACATGTAATTTCTTTGTATATTATGGTAGAAATTGAAATCTAATGCATAAATTTCAGATTTTGTTGAAAAATAATCATAAATAAACGAGATATTCAACATTATTTAGACACGTGCCTGTTTTTCTTTGATATGCCGAAAATCAATGAACCGTTTGACACGTGTCAAATTTCATAACTGATAACATTGGAATCCTGCTATCTGTTGTGTTTAATCGACAAGTTTGGTAAAGTTGGATTGTTGAAATTTTATTAATATTCTTTTCTCAATTTTCTCAAGTGTATATTTCTTGTGAATAATAAATTAGTCACCAGAGCAATATATCTAATGTCGGGTTTTTAATGATGTTCATATTAATAAGTGACTGAGATATATATTGTTTTAAATATCTTAATTCACATTCATATATATATTTTTTGAAAGTGCGAGTTGAAGTTTGAATAACTGGCAGAGATGTTTGTTGCTTTTTCATTAAACCGAAAATTGAATCTAATATTTCGTAGCGTTCTTTGTCGTTGGAACCAATTTTATTTTTTCGGTGGTCGGAAACATTATCCATAATGTGTTTTGCACCCGTATCTCTATACTGTTTATTATTCCTTGCAAGCGTGCTTTAATGTGATGACTGGCGACGACGGACATGCGATTGAACAACAGACAGCTATGGAGCTCGAACACTTTAGTTTGTTTCTTGTGGTGCACTTTTCACAATTTATTTTCATAGTATGAAGATTATAAGCAATGTTTTACTGGACAAAACGAAACCAATAAGATAATACATTTTTACTACATGCAACCACACTTAGTTCATATATGACCTGTTTGGGCAGAGATTATCTTATGCGTTTGCTGTGGTTCATTTTCAAATTTTTTATCATATGAAGAAAACGTTTGAGCAATATATTTCAGGCCTTCAACAGTGAGTAAAGCACGTACCACATAGTCATTATTTCATAAATTATTTCATACAATATGTTGAAACAGACAATTTGATAAAAAAAAATACAAATCGAATTCCTTTTGACATACTTGTTCTTCTTTAAGAAATATAGATTAAAAGAAATTATAGTTGAAAATATTTCTGTCGGCTTTTTCATTTTTTCACGTGATATATTTAGGTTTTAATATTCAGATTATATTGTATTACAAAAATTATAAAGGAGTAGGTTCAGTAAGACCCCTTTTTGGCCCCAAAATATAGCAGTTTTACAAAATTGTTAAAATGTAAACCTTTAGTTATTTATTGGACAGTAGAATGCTTCTGCTACATAAATATGGGCTGTTTTTGACAATACAATGCACATATATTCGGTACTAGCACCATTAAGTCATACTAAATTACTGAAATCCTCATAATTCTAGCATTTTAGTTAAATTTTAGACGGTTTTCGTGTAAAACGAAAGAGGCCGCATTCGTGTTCATCCTTAATATTGAAATGTAAGTTGTATTTTATGATAATACATAACATATATAAAGGTTGAGGATGAACACGGATGCGGCCACTTTCATTTTTACCAAAAACCATCTGAAAAGTGACATTTTTCGGCATATTAGGTAGATTTTTCATATTTGAGCTTGAATCGGATCGTTTTTAATGACTAAATCTGTTAAAATCTTCCACATAAACTAATTAATTCAAATAAAATAGACACTTAAGTGTTTAAAAAGTGGTCAAAATCTTTCGTCAGATGAACCTGAAATTTGAGGCCAAAATCGGTCCTTACCGGACCTACTCCTTTACACATCATGTGGTAAAGGCATGTTTTCAAGGCATTCATACGAAGCATTCTCTTTTTCTGTCAAAATTATATCTTTAGCTCTTACTAAATTAACACATGTCGAGAAAATTTCGTGAATGCTGTACTAAAAACTGTGGAACATTTTAAAAAACATTTGTCTCTTTTATATATTTGAAAATGAAACTTAATCTGACTAAAAATCGGGAAATGATTTTTTCAACTCCTTTTACATTTAGAAAAAAAAAGTCGAACATATACAAACAAATAAGTACCGTATGAAGCCTTTGTAAACAGATATCAAACTGGTTGAAAACTATAGTGGTTTTGATAAACCCAAGGACGCCACATTATTTTTTTTCTCTCAATTCAATCGAAATATTTTAGTGAAACCATTTGTATATACACGCATCTTTATCGAAATTAAAATAAAAACAAAACACTTAATCAAAGCGCTGTAAGCACTGTAGGCAGTTAACCAAAAACCAAGGCAAATTGCAACATAATTATGAAAACTGTGGCAATGTTGCTTCAACTTTTTTTTAAAGATTTACAAGAACAGACATTAAAAACATTCATATATAATTGTACATTTATGTTCATTTAATGAATTAATCATTAAGGCAAATAATTCATATTTTATCAAGGTTTTCAATAGCAACGCACATGACCATGAATGGTCATGCCTCTTTCATGAGTCAGCAGTGGTACAAATTTGCAATGATTGCAGTTCTTCTAGTTGATCGTAATTGTTCTTATTAGTTGACTGTTAGTACATGATAGTAGTTCAAGTTGACTTTAGTACGAGCTTGTAAAAGTATGAATAGACTTGCTTCCCTGGAAAGAAACTAAGTTTGTGTTGTACAGTACAAAAGTTATGAGACACAAATCAGACAAATATTTACTACTACAGGGATCAACGGTGAGGTCTGACTGACCTGTCCATAGTAAATGTAAATGACTCCCACCTTCACCCCAAGTCCATAATGTCTAAGTTTGGAATAAAATGACAGGTGTTAGGGTTTAGCAAAGTGATATGCATATGTGTCGCCTATGAGATTGACCTTGTATGTCATTCAATCTTTTTTGAAATGACAAACAGGAATGAATATGGTTTAGGCGTTGGTATCTCAATGTTTTACAAGTTCTCAAAACACACAGAAGAGGGTGTGGGGTGATCCTAGGGACTACCCCTATTTTTCATTTGATTTTTTATATATATGGTTTATGGGTGGGGATCTCGACCGTTATCAAGTTTTCAAACAGGAGGGGTGGGGGCCCCAGTGACTTCCCCTATATTTCATTTGATTTGTTATATTGTCCAATACGTAAATATATATGGTTGAGGGGTGGGGATCTCATCTGTTTCTAAGTTATCAAACAGGAGTTGGTAGGGTGACCCTAAGGACTCTCTTTTTATTTCATTTGATTAGTTCTCATACATGAATATATATGGTTTAATTTAAAGGTGGGAGCTCGACTGTTTCCAATTTCTCAATCAGGAGGGGTAGGGTGACTGCAGGGACTCCCCCAATATTTCATTTAATTTAGAGTTGGGGATCCCATCTGTTTCAAAGTTTTTAAACATGAGGGGTAGGGTGACCACAGGGACTTCCCCTATATTTCATTTGATTTATTATATATATAGTCTTATACATGAGTATATATGGTCAAGGGGTGATGATCTGGAATTTTTCCAAGTTCTCAAACAGGAGGGTGTACAGTGACCATAGGGACCCCTTATAATTCATTTGATTTGTAATATTGTCCCATACATAAATATATATTGTTTAAGATTGTGGATCTCGACTGTTATAAATTCTCCCACGACCTCCACCTATATTTCATATGATTTGTTATATTGTCCCATACATGAATATATATGGTTTAGGTTGGGGGATCTTGACCATTACCAAGCTTTGGTCATTTTGGTCTCTTGTGGATAGTTGTCTCATTGGCAATCATACCACATCTTTTTTTTTTTGTATAAGAAACTTCCAGCTATTTTAACTGACCTATCAAAATTGAGAAGAAAAAAATACCCCTTGAAATTGCAGAAATATGTTTAACTTGAAAAGCATTTAACATGCATTACCAACATTTATCACTGATAAAGAAAATTTATACTGTTACCAGGAACATATATATTGTTAGATAAACTGTTCCCAGCTGTCACATTGGATTTTGACATTAAAATTGGTGTACAAAATATTTTCTGCTTTTTCTTTCTTTTGGTTTTCAATTCTAGTGTTTATATTTATTTACCATTCATAAATGTATTTTGTCACCTGTCTGGATTTTTTTAGTTCAAAGCCAAAACCCGAGATTACCCTTATCCGCTTCCGGAATCGGATCCGATATTGTAATGTCTTCTCGCGGCAGCCATTTTATTTTCAATGTTGTGTTTGACAGATAGTGAGATACGATAATGCTCGGTTTACACATTATTTATCGGCGATTTTCTGTATAAAGCCAGCGGTTGAACAAATTGAACATCGCTGTCATGAATAGTAATGATGAAAATAAGTTTGAGATTGTTTATTAGGAAACTGGTAAAAATGTTTGCAAAGTTATTCAGGTTTTTCTTTCAATTTCCGTCGGGCATGTCGGGCGTAGCTAGTAACCAAGTAGAAAGTCCGACTGCAAAAGTGGAAGGTCGCAGACCTCGGACCACCACTAATTTGAACCCCTGCGTCCAAATTGAAAAGATACGAAAATTTCGTCTTCTAATTCAAAATTGCCCCCAACAGCGTGATCAGTTGAACTTATACTGACGTATATATACGTAGTTGACTACGTATTGACGACAAACAATATTCCTACGACTTTTGCAATTTGGGAAATCTTAACTACTTGTCTTTAGAGATTTTCGGCGATTAAATATTGCATACATTTGTTGTTTGACATCTTACCCAAAAGCTCAGGGGATAATAAACTACATAAGGATTCCTAATGTGCTCTACTTCCTATGTGCAACTTCAAAACTTTTGGGAAAATCGACGATCATTTAAGGTTTTTCTGGTCATATTTTTTGTAATCCAGAATGAAAAGTATGAAAAAACTGTCCAATAAGTTAAAACTAATATAGTAGCCAGCTAGATGATAACAATGGCACGTATTTCAGCATTTATTGGGTAGCACATAAAACCAGGGTGCTCGCATAAGGCAGCCTAACTGCCTAAAAATATATCTATTCCTTTTGTCTTCGTATCTCTTACATAACTCTCTTATAAGAAGGACCTTCAACATGAACACTATGTTACTAACGCAATGCCACGCCACTTACGAAGTAATCTATGTAAACTTAGATGAAGAACTTTACCTCTGTCCGTCGAGACGGGTCGTTATAAGATAAGATAAGATAAGATAATTTTATTAACCAATCATGGTGCCCAAAATTTGAGCTATACAATCAAATGAATTACAAAATAAAGCACAGAAAATGATTAGAATGATTAAAGTACAATTAAACAAAAAACCACATGAATACACATTTACACTAATTAACCTGATATAAACCAAGTTATTGACAAAACATAGTTGTTATGGGTGCCACTGTGACCTGGAGAAATTACATAAATCTTTAGGATAGTTCTAGGTCTATGGGAGACAACTCCTGATCAATTTTAATTTATATATATATATATATATATATATATATCTAATATATATTTTTTCTTCTATTTTTTTTTTTTTTTTTTTTTTTAAACAACAATATTTTCTATAATTTTCTTTCGTTCTTCAAAAAGGGAGTGCAATAAATTAGATAAGTTTGAAGTAACAAACAAATCTTCAGATGAAAGAATCCAAACAAATTTCATTTCATCAGGTAATCTTGAAAAATTTTTGAATTTAGAATTTAAATTAGATAGATGTTGAGATCTAGTATCTTTTAGAACAGGACATTTTAAAAGAAAATGTAGTTCGTCTTCAACTGCGTTCTTACATAGCTTACACTTTCTGTCTTCAGCTTTAATTCCAATATACCTCCCTCTTTCTATTTCAAGATCATGACAGCTAGTTCTAAATCTTGTGATTATTTGCCTGTCTTTTTTTGAATTCATTTTTAAATATGGTTCAAACATAAAAATATTTTTAAATTTTCTGTAAGTTCTTAATTTATTGCCAGATTGTAAATTAGTACACTTCTCAGAATTGCTTTCTACGAAACCACCAATACCGTTAGAAGAAAGAATTTGTCCATTTTGTAACAATGCTGTAGAAGATGAGATACACTTTTTGATTAATTGTGATATTTACAGTGACTTAAGGTTTAATTTGTTTCACATAGCTATGGTCATGGATAAATCTTTTTGTACAAAGTCAGATTTTAATCAATTTGTATTTTTAATTCAGAATGCTGAATTACAATACGAGTTATCTATCTTGGTGCATAATTTGATAAGAAGACGTCGTGCACTGAAAAGCAATCTACACTCTTAATTGTATATTTCCGTAAAAGTCAAAGTTAATATATTTAATTTATTTATTTATTTTTAATTCATGATTGTGTATTTCCGTAAAAGTCAAAGTTACATTTAATTTTTTAATTTTTCTTTTTTTTTTAATTCATTTCAATCATGTTCTATTTATTTACTATTTTACTGAGAGGTTTTTAATAAAACAACAAGATAACTTCATTTTATCCTTCGCAATCTGTTTATATAACCTCTTTAAAAGATATTCTTTTTATCACATACCATTAATTTTTTTACGTCAGACTAAATTTTGTCATTTCTATTTTTAAAAGATATGTTTGTTGTTTTTTTTAATTACTTATTTTAATTTTTTTATTTTAAGATGTGAAATATCCGGATAATTTAAAACATTTTTAACATTTTATTATGTTTTTTTCAATTTGTATTTGTTAACTAGATATATATTTTTATATATAGTGTCTCATAAGCCTTTCTAGGCTGGGTATTTGTCTTATTTTATTATTGTGCAATGTATATTATATAATCTGTATAAAAAATCTGTAGACAAGTATGTGACACTTTAATAAAATAAATTATTATTATTATTATTATTCATAACAAGCTGATCACACTCTAACTTATTAGTTTGCGGACATCAAAGTCGTGCACCTATGGCAAATAACTTTGTCGGGAAAGATATAAAACAAAAACAAAATTATTTGTTCTTTTAATCATTTTTAATAAATACAACACATCTAATTATAAATATTAAGCATAAATCTTTTCGATGCAATTGTTTGTTACTTAAAATAAAGAGATTATGATTGTTTAATCAGTTGTTATGTCATTTGGCACGTGTCAAACGGTTCATTGATTTCCGGCATATCAAAGAAAAACGGGCACGTGCCTTAATAATGTTGAATATCTTGTTTATTTACGATTATTTTTCTATAAAATTTGAGATGTATGCACTAAGTATCAATCTCTTAGTCTAACATAATATGTAAAAATAATCCACACAACAGCACTCCTAGTCCTTATAGTGGCATTGCATAGTCCTTAGTGCACTTAGCAGTGTTTAGACGTACCGTTCAAAATAACTCTTAAAATAAAATTTTAAACACGTTGATTTTCCATTTATTTAGGTCTGAAATTCACACTTTTATTGAAAAACGCCTATCTATGGGGTCAGTAAATTCCATCTGGGGTGAGGTAAGATTATAAGGTATAAAGGAAATTTGTTTTCTGAGACAATTGCATGTGTTTCCATGTGTTTGCAAATCACAATCAAAAGTTTGCCTAATGCGTGTAAGACTACAAATATACTAGTCTTTAATATATACGAGTTGATTCTTTAACACACAGTTACTTTAAAAGTTCAAAGAAAACATTTGGTTTCTCTTTCTGCCGATACATTGCGAGATAATACTAATAAAAAAAAACTCCTGACCTCCTTTTTGAATCTTGGTGTACAGGGAGATGTTTCCCTGGATTTTCAGAAAGTGAAATTGTAAATTTGTCAAATAATCAAAATTTAATTCCTGAACATACTAGTAATTCACAGTTACAGTTTGTTTAAGTCCTGTAAAATCAATGCAGAAATTTATATTTACATACATGTATCTGAAATCAAGGAATTGTATATTTAAATATACAATCATTTTACTGAAATGTAATTGCTAGATTTCTAGAATGACTGCAAACAACAATACTATTCTCACTTTTATTAATAAGTGAAAAAATAGGTAAAACAAGAATTAACGGATGCCCCATCCGCACTATCATTTTCTATGTTCAGTGGGCCGTGAAAATGGGGTAAAATCTATAATTTGGCATAAAAATTAGAAAGATCATACCATAGAGAACATGTGTACTAAGTGTCAAGTTGATTGGAATTATAAATTCATCAAAAACTACCATGACCAAAAGCTTTAACCTGAAGCGCCGGACAGACATAAATTGGGCATAATAAATCTGTTACCCCAATGCAAGTTGAGATGTAATATGACACGTTAATCAGAAGAACTATTAAAATATGGAAATTAAGTATTTCCCTTATTTGTATATTAATGACTAGGATCTCAAACCTTATGGCAGACTATCTGAGGTGCAGAAAGGACCATTCTAGTTAACATTCGGATCTTTCAGAAGCCGTGTGCTCGTATAACAAGAGGATAGCAAAATCAAAGATCTGTATTTCAATTAGATTTAAGGCAAGACACACTATACATGTATAAATCTTGAGATGTATGTAGATACAAATTAGACAGCAACTCGATACTACAATAAAACCAGAAAACAAGGCTTCATGCTAATTTGTAAATCATTCGTAAAGTCCTAAATCTTCCATGGTATATTTATCAGTTGTAAATAAATTGGAATAGACTATAGTAGAGGTTTACAATTCACAACCTATTTTCTAAAAAAAACTCTATAAAAGCCTTACATGTATAAGTATTTTTCATGCCAGCCAATTGTTTAAGACCGTATAAATTTGACCTATACTAATTTTTTTTTTACTTTTGATCAACGTGAAGTTTACTTAATATAATATATATTCAACGATCTGTACAATCAATTTTGTCCAAACTATTTGTTTCATATTCAAATGATGAGATGTGGGTAGGAAGCAGGGTCCTCTGAATTTGAGCTCTCAATGCTTGTGATACACTCGAACGAAACCATTTTTGTTAGTGATTACCATTAATTTTGAAGTTTTATCAAAATCTAAGGAGTAGGGATTGTCTAAGTTGCTTATAATTTCTCGGCCTGTTTTTCCATCAGGAGAGATTGCAAAGCAGTTTTTTGAACTTTCACCTACTGCTAATAAAAAACCATTTTCGTCTACGACCACATCTTTTGGAGTTTGCAATTTCGAATCCTGAAAGTGCCATATAAGATCGCCATCTTTGTTAAAGCATAATACTTTATGGCTGGACGAACTTGAAGAAAATATGTTATCCTCCCCTGCACAACAATGTGTCGAGCCAATTGCCTTTAACTTGGCTTTAACTGTCCCATGAATAGTAGTCAATAAGAAAAATCCCGATATTCTAATAGCCAGTGTGTCATTTAGAAAACTTATACCGTAACATGGATCAACTGTCGAGAACGTCGACAATGTTTTACCAGTTACTAGTTCAACAACTGCGACCATACTAGACGACTGACATGTCACACCAACATTTGAATTATTAATGTACGTAACAGCCCGAGGTGAAAACGATAAATCTATTTCTCGTTGAAAATTACTGACACTGTCACATGTAATTAATCGATTGTTACGGTCATCAGCAAATACCAGCAATCCTTCTGGCAGTATGGTACATCCTAATATGTTGATACCGTTATCCCCTTGTGGTAACTGAAAACTTGCAATTTCAGAAAATTTGATATTCGATAACTCATTAACAGATGGTAGTAAAAGTTGTGCTTGTTCCTTCTTTCGCACTTCAAATTCTAAATCATTACGTTTTCTTGACTGTGAAATTTCACCTAACAATTTGCTGCTTTCTGATATGGCAGTCACAGTAGGTGGTACATCAAGGACGATATCAACTTCACATATTGCTGCGTTCGTTGTAAGTGTTTCAAAATAAGAAAGTTCTTCTTCTACTTTGAGTTCTAACGGTTTAAGTCCTAAGAAGACTTGAAGATCAGTTGCGATACTGATAGCAGTTTTCAGTTCCTCCTGCAGAGTATTAATGCGGCTTTTGTGAACTTCTAATTCCTGCACAAGAATATCCAAATCAGAATCAAGTTTTTCTACGTCCGACGCTAGTGTATCTCTTAAACTTTGTTCCATTTCGTCCAATTCGGTATTAAATAGTTCACGTAAACGTTTAATTTCATCCATAAATGCTAATTTCTGTGCATTTATTCGAGTTTTGTTTTCCTGTCTGTTTTTGATTAAAGAATCCAAATTCAGCATTAGACACTTCAAATCGTTTTCAATATCTTCTAGCGCTGGTGACGTTTTTACATTTTTTACAGCATCTTGTATTATGTCGAGCTTTTGACATTGAAAATGTGATTCCTTTAAACATACATTACAACAACACTGGCGATGTTTACAACAATACAATTCACATTTCTGGTCATGGTCCGTGCAGTAGATACTTGTGTTCTTGATATACGACGGTAATTTGTCAAATTCAGTAAGCAATATAGGTTTGTGGAATTTCGTAAGTTTTAAAGAATCGTGATAATCCACACATTCCAAACAAAATGCTTCGTCGCAATCTGGACACCAAGTGACTGCAGCAGTTGAAAGGTGACGATGTTCACAATTACCACAAAATCTACCTGATGACGATTCCATGAGGAATTTTATACTGAAATTATCAAAGCAAAAATAAAGTTTTAAAGGTCACCAAGCAACTACACGAATAATTTAGTCATTATATACCGTGAATCTACGATGGCTACATTAATATAGAAGATAATCGATTACAAAGAAACAATAGGCACCAAAGACCCCAGAATCGCTCACCTGCAAATTATTTAAGAAGAAACTGCATCAATGATTATTTTGCTGTTTAATGTATATGAATACGTGTTTTAAGCATGTCATTTAAACTTTCTCTCTGTGTATCACATTTTTACCAAAAAAGAGGTTACAATCATCTTCAAATGGCTTTAGTCTTAAAAGGGGCACTAGCTACGAGACATTTAAATTTAAAATGTTGAGAAATATTGAAGTAATAAATCGCCTTTAGCAGTTACAATTAGGTCAATATACGGTAAGAAACATTGATGAATCAGATGAATTATTCACTTGCTAGTGAATAATTCGACCTCATTGGATTAGGATTCATGTGAACTTCAATTCAACCCTTACATTAGAAATGGATAACACATGAATGGTGTGTGTTAAGTTTTTTAAAAGGAAAGAATATCAACATTAAACTAGAGGCTCTAAAGAGCCTGTGTCGCTCACCTTGGTCTATGTGCATATTAAACAAAGGACACAAATGGATTCATGACAAAATTGTATTTTGGTGATGGTGATGTGTTTGAAGTTCTTACTTTACTGAACGATTTTGCTTCTTACAATTATATCAGAGAACTATATTTGGTAAAAATTTACATATATTTACCAAATTAATGAAAATTGTTAAAAATTGACTATAAAGGGCAATAACTCCTTAAGGGGTCAATTGACCATTTAGGTCATGTTGACTTATTTGTAGATCTTACTTTGCTGAACATTATTGCTGTTTACAGTTTATCGCTATCTATAATAGTATTCAAGATAACCAAAAACGGCAAAATTTCTTTAAAAATTACCAATTGGAGGGCAGCAACCCAACAACCAGTTGTCCAATTCATCTGAAAAATTCAGGGCAGATAGATATTGACTTGATTAACAATTTAACTTCTTGTCAGATTTGCTCTAGATGCTTTGAATTCATAGTTATAAGCCAAAAACTGCATTTTACCCCTATGTTCTATTTTTAGCCGTGGCGGCCATCTTGGTTGAATGGCCAGGTCATCGGACACATTTTTCAAACTAGATACCCCAAAGATGATTGTGGCCTAGTAGTTTCAGTGGAGATTTTGTAAAAGATTACTTAGATTTATGAAAAATGGTTAAAGATTGACTATAAAGGGCAATAACTCCTAAAGGGGTCAACTGACCATTTTGGTCATGTTGACTTATTTGTAGATCTTACTTTGCTGAACATTATTGCTGTTTACAATTTATCTCTATCTATAATAATATTCAAGATAATAACCAAAAACAGCAAAATTTCCTCAAAATTACCAATTCAGGGGCAGCAACCCAACAACCGATTGACCGATTCATCTGAAAATTTCAGGGCAGATAGATCTTGACCTGATAAACATTTTTATCCCATGTCAGATTTCCTCAAAATGCTTTGGTTTTTGAGTTATAAGCCAAAAACTGCATTTTACCCCTATGTTCTATTTTTAGCGGTGGCGGCCATCTTGGTTGGTTGACCAGGTCACGCCACACATTTTTTAAACTAGATACCCCAAAGATGATTGTGGCCAAGTTTGGATTAATTTGGCCCAGTAGTTTCAGAGGAGAAGATTTTTGTAAAAGATTAATTTAATTTATGAAAAATGGTTAAAATTGACTATAAAGGGCAATAACTCCTAAACGGGTCAACTGACCATTTTGGTCATGTTGACTTATTTGTAGATCTTACTTTGCTGATCATTATTGCTGTTTACAGTTTATCTCTATCTATAATAATATTCAAGATAATAACCAAAAACAGCAAAATTTCCTCAAAATTACCAATTCAGGGGCAGCAACCCAACAACCGATTGACTGATTCATCTGAAAATTTCAGGGCAGATAGATCTTGACCTGATAAACATTTTTACCCCATGTCAGATTTGCTCTAAATGCTTTGGTTTTTGAGTTATAAGCCAAAAACTGCATTTTACCCCTATGTTCTATTTTTAGCCGTGGCGGCCATCTTGGTTGGTTGACCGGGTCACGCCACACATTTTTTAAACTAGATACCCCAATGATGATTGTGGCCAAGTTTGGTTTGATTTGGCCCAGTAGTTTCAGAGGAGAAGATTTTTGTAAAAGTTAACGACGACGGACGACGACGACGACGACGGACGACGGACGACGGACGACGGACGACGGACGCCAAGTGATGAGAAAAGCTCACTTGGCCCTTCGGGCCAGGTGAGCTAAAAATGAAACAAAGGTGAATATTATCATTTGTTTGAGCGATTTGATTCACAAAAAAAAATCATTCTTGTACAGGTAACAACCATAATAAACATATATTTCTAATCTATAAAATGAAATTAAACCATTAGTGGCAAGGTTTCGGTGCAAAATATAGTTGACATGCATTTTGTGTCCGGACACATGGACACAACGTTAAATTACAAACATTGAATATAGTAATTCAGTTTAAATGCTTGATTTAATATAAATGACCACATGACAAATGACAAAAGAAAATTCAATCAGATTCAATTTTCTTAAGTATGAATTATACCGCAAATTTCTTTTTTCATTGTGTTTAAGCACCGGACACATTAGAACACCAATGACTATACTTATATTTAATATTCAAATCATTCCTGGATATTAAAAGGTGTGCAATATTCAAGATATAGAGTGAATAAATCGTCAATATAATATTATACCCTCATATGAAGTATGTAAAAGGACAAATTAACTTGCGTTGACCAAATTCTTGCAACTTTTACTTAACTTAAAATACGCAATGCGCAGGCGCACATACAATCTATTAATCCAGGGTACAGGTAACTTTAATTTTTAATTGGTCTTTTGATAATAAAATCGCATGGCAATGCAACTAATCCAAAGTAAGAATATATATTATATTCCTAGATAATTATCAGATATTTAGGCGTATTTGATATAAAATATTTTAGTATAATACTATTTAAAACTACTAAAAATATTTTTTTTATTTTCTCCTTTCTTTCCGCTTTAATTATGAAATTGTCAGCGGCTGTTGCATATCTTTCAACTGACCTGTATCCTATGGGTGTGAACTGAGAGTTTCATAATTCTGAGGGGTCACCCGGGATATCCGCTAGGTCGTTAAATAACCCAGGAAATCCGAAAATGGTCCGTTTTCATTATGATTCCTAATCCATCAGACTGATTTCATTAAGTGATTTTCCTTTGAAATACGGCGGCAATTTCGTAATTCTAGCTTCCATGGACAGGAAGGGAAATTCAACTAGTTGTGTGTACTGTCAAATTAGCTGACACATAATTGTATGACTTCACTTGACAGCTTTGGTGTCAAACACACTAATTACCTTAGCTTTAGGTCGTAAATAATTTGTGTATTTCAAATATAAAAAGAATATGTGGTATGCGGATTGCCATTGATACAATTCTCCACAAGAGATAAAATGACAAAAAAATTAGGTTACCGTACGGTCTATAACGATGAGTACAGCCTATACCGCATAGTCAGCTAAAAAAGGCCCCGAAATGACAATTCAAAACAATACAAACGAGAAAAATAATATAACGGCCTAGTTTATGTACGAAAATTGTTTACAACAATTTGAATTACTTCCCCTTTTTTGTCACCTTTCAAAACATACTCCATACTCCTTGAAATTACGTTTATATAATTTGAAAAATATACTAAACGAATCTAAAACAAATTGAATTTCAAATACATATTACAATATCACTTTTCATTAATTTTCTACCTTAGTACAATTACACCGTGTAGAACGCCACATGCTGGATGTCGGCTATGCTTGACACGGGGTGGCGGTTTCGAGCGGAGAAAAACGATCCCGGCAAGTTCAAGTATCAAAATAACTTTTTTTTAGAGTTGTTAGTACCAAATAATATATTACACGGAAGGAACCGAACAATAATCTGTTTCCTGCAAGCAATAGTAGACGTTTCTCGTGGCCTATTTTCTCAAACACCTCCCTAGTTCTTCATATGCAAGTTTCAGGATAAAATACTACTTTTAACGATTTTTTTCCTGTATAATTTACTAAGAAAAAGTCCAATCATGGAATTTAACCAAATGCCAGCTTAAATAATAGTGCCGGACATCGATTACAATCAACGTGACATTTCGACGCTGAATGAACCCACCACACGAAAAGAGATCAGTATAGTGCAGTCGAATTCGCGAAACTACGAAAAGCTTCTGGATTTGATGAGATACCAGCAGTAGTAATTAAAACACAGCAGCCATTGAACTTTTTTATATAATCTGTAACGATTGTTTCGAACTGGGAAAGTTACCAGATAAATGGACTACTAGCATAATCAATCCAATTTCATAAACGAAGTTGCGAGGAACTGGCATAAATGGAAAATCGAGCGCGTAAATAACCTTCAAGACAAATCCTTCTATTCAGATATACCAACAATATCTCCTTTAAATTGTATTTACACTTTGGCCTATGTAAATAAACTCATCATAGATACCAGGACTAAATTTTGAATATACGCCAGACGCGCGTTTCGTGTACAAAAGACTCAAATGCTTCAAAATAAGCCCTCACAAAAATGGGTCACCGACCTCGTTTTCGATTTGAAACGACCTCTTTTTCGAAGAATTTGAAAATCGTGACTCGGCTTGCATAGTTTTTTGCAATATATAAAATTTTATAGAAAGTCCGAATCACTTAAACAATTGCTTCTTTTGTTAACCTTTTTGTTTGCAGAATCTACATTATTCGTAAACGTTATTTTCTGAAGAACAAGAGATATCGATAATTTGCTTTAACAATTTTCCCGCCTTTGCAATGTATGGTGCAATGTGGAGGTTATCTTAGTAATTTAAAAAAATGAACAATTTTTTTTTCATAAAAATTCGATACAATATTCATTTCTATCTATAAAAACAATATAATCAAAGTACTGAAGTACTGAACATCGGATGACCGCAAGTTCTTGTGGATGGTCAAAAGCACATGTCACAGAAAAACTCGCATCTCTATACATGAAACTGAGTATACTTACGGTTACAATTGAAATTCAAAGTTATTTGTGCAAACATTCTCATACAGACGGTAAACAAAAGAAAATAGTAGCATGAATTCCATGCGTTGTTCAGTATACACAACAACGAGATTGGGGAATATAACATTATTTGTATAATAAAGTACATAACCACCCTATCATGCCTATGCTATCTCTTTTTTTTCTATTATACGTGATTTGATGAAAATTACGATGATCGTTAATATTTAGCAATATACAAACGAATTGTTAGTATTTTATTACCTATATTAAAACCGCATACTTTCACCTGATTTTAAACTATTTTTGAAAACTTGAGGTAGCTCTATCGGTACCTAAGAGTTAAGTGAAATCTTAGGCGTTTTCTTAGTAAAGGGGGTTTATGCATTCCAATTAAGTGTTGTGTCGTGACTTAAAACACTTAAGATTTTACTAAGGAAATACTTTAGTTAGTTTAGGACTTTTTATGCATACCACTGAGATAAAAAGGGCGGAGTTTCCTTAACTTAAGGAAAATCTTAACTTAAATAGCTTTATACACAGACATCCGATACGATTTTTTTTTAAAAATCACTTGAACTTAATGATGACTTTGACAGAATGAATACATAGATTAGATTTATTGCTCTTATAAACTTGCAAATACATACACATGTTTTAAGCTCCTCCATTGAATAGATTTTTTCTTAGAAGAAAAAAGTTTTTTTGATAAAATTATGATTTGCAAACCATATGTATTCCCCTTCAGTATTATTTTTTTCATTTTTTTTTGTGTGCATATTTGTATTTTACATAAATGTTATTATGTTACTGTGATATTCTTTATTTAATATCAAAAGTTTAAATACGCGCCGGACGAACAGAGTTTACAACGCATGCTTAATGTCCTGACAGACTTGTGCTCATCTTGAAAGTTTTTCATAAACCCAGAAAGGATGAAAGTAGTTCTCTTTAGAACACCATCGTTTGATATTTGAGACTTTAATTTTACAAGTAGTAATAATGATTTAACAATAACGTAGTCTTATAAATACCCTTATATTTGGCTTGACGAACACTAAATACATTTAGAAAAATTACCAAGAAACTAGCAAAATCAGCAAGCCGAACCATTGGGACTGTTTTTTTATACTTTTTTTTATCCGGTGGTATCTCCTTTAAGGTTTAAATTTCGCCAAATGACGTCATGAGAGCAAAAAACTATTTGAATATTAGTCTTATAAACGGAAGACTTCATCTTTAATTTAAAAAAAAAGTCGTGTATCGTTTCTTTTGTTGACTGGTATTTGGAGTCGGATATCACGTCGACGGAAAGGTTGAAATAAGGAGGTGAACAATACAGTCAACCTGTTGGAAATTAGGAACATTGTTACTTTGTTTGTGATGTGACTGACAATGAGTACAAAAGTAGCCTTGAAAAAAGTCATACATCATAAATAACACAGAATGGCAGAGAGAACTCTTTAACGATCGCGGAAAAGACAATGGAAAGTTATAACATACAGGCAATACCAATGCAACTGCTCCGTTGAACCGTTTATTTCAAAAATTATTCCACGATCGAACCGGCGTGATACAGTCCTTTTTCGTGCAGGCTTGCTCCCGTTAGTTATTGAGACTGGAAGATACACCAAGCCTGTTAAAGATCGTTTATGTACTCATTGCTCTGACATTTTTTTATTGAACAGTTGTCTATATAATGACTTTTAAGATTTGAACTTTACTCATAATGTTCACAACATATATAACAGTTTCGATAATTTGAAAGATGATTTAAAATTTATGCACATCATGAATTTCTCAAACGGATTCGGCCATTTTTTCACTACATTTTTTGTTAAATATTTTTAATGCGACGTAAATTGTTTACATAATTTTCAACCGTTTTTTTTATGCGACATAATTTAATAACTTATTTTTTCCGTAAATAATTATTCTAATTAATTATGTTCATTTGAATTATGCATATAAGATTGTTTTTTTTTCATTACATCTTAACGTAAATATTTTCACACATTAGATACTGATATTTTTCAGTTATGTGGTCTGTTTACAAAATGATGCGTTAGAAGCATTCGTCTACTTTTGTCTATTGCCGAACATTTTAAAATGGAACTCGTCGCCAATATTACAGAATTTACACAAAGTACAAATACGATTTTCTCTCTGAATATTTCCCCATCTACCAATTTCTATATGGATTTTTGTGTTCATTTTTCTAAATCAACAAAATGAAGCAACATTTTGGAGTACGTCATGACATAAAAAAAAGTCCACTCAGGATAGAGTGAACGTAAAGGAATGCTTATAGTTTGTTGTTTTTTTTTAAATCAATTTTATCGGCACGAACCGTTATTTGGGATTAGCCATGCACGACCGATGATCATATTCAATACCGATAACCGTGTTGATTAGGTCGTCTGATCTTTAAAAATTAGGTGTCACTGTGAAGGTAATAAACACATACAAGTCGGAAAAATTTCTATTCATTTTATTTCATTTGCAAACGTTAAATTATCAACCGAATCCATTACAAAACGTGGTATCCTAAGGGATCCACTAATGTTCTAACAGCGTTTGTCTAGTTTTGCCGAATATGCAAAAACATAATGAAACTCGTCCTCAATAGGGATTACATTTAATACTAATGACATTTTCTTTCTGATTAATCTGCCGTCTACCAATTTTAAAAGTTTTTTTTCTTTTTGTTCAAAGTTCTTATCATAACTGTCTTCTATGAAAGATAGCTTTATAATTGATGTCAATGCCTTTTTTTTTTAACAATTCATCCTTATTTCAACAATTGACGATGAATAACATTTTCTTTTATAATGTAATAGGCATATACTTTAGTGATTTAAGAAACCAAAATATTCACAATGTGTTATAGAAGTTAACCATGCCAAGAAATTGCCTCCGTTGAAATTCTGCAAACACCCCATAGAGCAAATTACATGGATGATTAATATTGACCATTTGGTATATGGCTGTGTTCTAAGCGACACGTACATGAAGGTCATAAATTAATTCCTTCAATGAAATCAAATCTTTAGCTACTAATGACTACCGTAGGGGGTCGACCGGAATTTTTAGCGAGGATTTCTTGGCATGGAGTAACATATAGAAACTCAGGGTTAGAATTCATAGATTAGAAAAGGGGCAGTGGCAAATATTTCATGTATATTTTGAACACGGAAAGAATTTACCTGCACCTTTTGCCAAAAAAAAACTTTCTTTTTCTTATTTGTGCCTTCCGACTTTATGTTTTGAATTGTAGTTTCACTTTCCATATTCGGTATTTATTCAAATGTAAGCTCCACACGGTAAAAATCACGTGATGCAGGAATATAATATCTTTTCGATCATGCATGTGTATAACGGCACTGTAGATTTTCGTATTAAATAAAGAAAGTTGCCGGTCCGTTACATGAATGGATTGGTTAGAAAGCAAGGTTTTAATCCGTTATATTGTAGTTGTATTCCTAACAAATCATATAAATTTATTGTTATTCTTATGTGTATTTTGTATAGTTATAAAATTAATGTTATAAATATAATAAATTGCAACGGTCAGTAAATACGAATTTGTTGCTGAACATGTCTTTTCACGTGGAAATAATATGCCGCCGTCTATATGTCACAGTCATATGCAGATCATCTGATGGAAACATGAAACTTCGTTCCGAACACGACCCTGATTCCATACTTTACCAGAGATCAGCAAAAAATTAACTTTACAAACAAGAAAACGAAATTAAAAGGATAAAAATATCAAAAAATAAGAGTAGATAATACGCTATTACTATAGACATGATAGAAGTAAAGAATATAACAGAGACAGAAATACAAAATAAACACGATATATAGTAACAACAAAAACAGAACATTTTAAAATACCATATACATGTTTAATCAGTATACAAGTGAATTGTAAGGTTTCGATTATAGCCGGGTCAAGGTTGAGCCAGAGACATATATATGTTACAGTGAATTTGTATAATCAGTGATTATGTAAAATCCCTGAAATTTTCAGGGATTATGTAGAATCACTGGCCAGTTTAGGGATTATATATAATCACTAAAATTTTCAGGGATTATGTATAATCACTAGAAAAAAAGTCAGGGATAATTATACATAATAACTGAAATGAAGAAATAGTTTTAATTTATAAAGAAAATAAATAAAAGTCAAATAATTTATGCTATAAATGATCAAAATAAAACAGCATTACACTGTATAAACATAAACTGTAAAATGTTAAGCACAACATATCAAAATGATAACCCTATTTTTTTTTTAAATGTTAAGCACAATATATTAAAATGTTAAAAACAATATATCAAAATAAATGCCTCACATCTGTTATTACCACAATATCCACATTTTAGAAACCATTTTCATTCACATATCGAATCAGATTTTATGACCCGCTTAAGAGAAATAAAGTGTTCAGTAAAAAACATCTGTAGGTACCCCCCAAAAAGGGAATTAGCAACACCGAACTGGTTCGAGCAAGAAACCATGTTTTTTGGCCAGGCGATATCCTTTTTTCAGACTTTTGGTGAACAATTATCATTAAGTTTTTTGGTATCCCCTTTCCTTTTTTACCCTGTGAAATCATGCTAAGAGAATATTACACCAAATGCCAGTTTCCTCTAAACTTTTGTTCTAATTGTCAATCCTTAGTTTTTCTATACATTTAGATGCGTAAGTTCTCTCTGTTTAAATATCTTGTTCATTTGAACAAAAAAAACAAAAAACAACAGATGTTCCATAATCGTCTTCACCATTTGTTTTCTATGTACCACAAATAACATGCTCTGTTTAATTACAAATAGAACATGAATATCCATTGGACTCTGGCTTTTAATAAACAAAAAATACATGTAAAGTTATCGCTTTAAAGTGAATCTTGACAATATTAATTTTGAAAGTCTTCAACTTTATCTCTAAACCTTCAGTTGGTTGTATCTTTCAGATCATCCTCTGTGTTTAAAAGCAAAATTATTTCATCTACAAGGAATATGAAAGTATGATTTACTTATGTCTAATCCATTTTGCTTTAATTCAGCAAATAAAATATGTTTAAACTAAACTATGAAAGTAAAAAAAAGATGATTAGTCTATATGTATTATTCTTTTTATCAAACAAAGGATCCTTAAATTATTCATAATCCCTGAAAAAAATGTTAGGGAATTTGTAGAATAATTATTAAAATGTTCAGTGATTATGTAAAATCACTGGTCATTTTCAGGGATTATATATAATTACTAATGATTTAAGTGATTCTACATATTCCCTGAAAAATCAGGGATTCTACATAATCCCTGATTATACAAATTCATTGTAACATATACACATATGTATATAAGACATATATACACATATGTATATGTCGTGTACAAAGTTGCGATTTTGTACAGGTTATAACATGTACAAAAATATTGTACATGTTATAATTTGTATAATGCAAAAATACAAGTTATAACATGTACAAAAGTGCCTCATACATGTTATAACCTGTACAAAATATTGCTTAAAAATGGTTTTAACTTGTACAAAATTTAAAATAAATCTTAATGAAGTAAAATATACATTTAAATTCACCAATGCATAAAGAACAACAATAATTAAACCAGAACGTTTCTTTTTCTGTAGAGGACAATGATCACAAAGTTTCAGAAAAATATGTTTCATGACTTATGTTGGCAAAATGTGTTTCAGCGGCATGTTATTGTATGTTTTATGCAGTCCATCATGGCTTAAATAAGTGTGAAACTATTTACTAAAAGCTTGCATTCCTTAATGACAATTACATAAGATACTAGTAACTAAATTCTTCCAAAAAATTTAAGAACAAATCCTAATAATTTTGGGAAATACTCCTCCCTCTCGTTTTTATAGCATGCAAAGACTAAAACAATGTCTTATATGCTTACTCTGTAAAAGCAAGAGAGAGCTGAAATAGTTTTCATTGGACCACGCTTCATTATCAATATCTTTGGATCTACTTTTCAACATTTTTGGCCTTCATCATGACCTATATAAGTGTCCTAAGATATATCTTATGAAAGGTCTTAGGAAAGCTTCGTAATACCGACCCCTGCATGAACATTAACTGTATAAAAATAGGACAAAACACACTAATTATAACATGAAGGAATAATACAAAAGTTATGAAAATGTTATTGAAAATGTTATTTTCGAAAAACTAAGGATTTTCTTATCCCAGGCATAGATTACCTTAGCCGTATTTGGCACAACTTTTTGAAATTTTGGATCCTCAATGCTCTTCAACTTTGTACTTGTTTGGCTTTATAAATATTTTGATATGAGCGTCACTGATGAGTCTAATGTAGATGAAACGCGCGTCTGGCGTACTAAATTATAATCCTGATACCTTTGATAACTATTATTGAGGTCTATATCATCTGTTGCGATAATAGATTGATTGATTGATTGATTGTTGGTTGCTTAACGTCCAGTGGCAAATATTTCATGCATATTCAGGACGAGAACAAGTTAACAATAAATACAATAGGTAGGTTGTTATAATAGAGGAAGTTGGTCTGGGAAATTTGGACTGCCACTGGAAAATGAGGGTATATTGGATACAGACAGAAATTTTGCCTTGCAACAGGCCACCTACGGACCCCTCGAAGAGTTGTTGCAAGGGTTCTTAACGTGCAAAGAGCGTGGCACTCTCTTTACACGAGGCATCGGATTTAACGTCCCCTTCTGACCGGACGTGACTGCGAACTTGATACATCCCGCACAGCCAAACGGACGCCCCACTTCGATAATAGAAAAATATCCTTATTTTTCGATTTTGTACAAGTTAAAACCATTTCTAAGCAATATTTTGTACAGGTTATAACATGTATGAGGTACTTTTGTACATGTTGTAACTTGTATTTTTGCATTATACAAGTTATAACATGTACAATATTTTTGTACATGTTATAACCTGTACAAAATCGCAACTTGTACACGACATATATATATATATGTCTCTGGTTGAGCGAAGGTGAATTTCTTATCAATGACACAGGTGACAATCAACAGATTGAGGCGCGTGTCGATAAAATATTAAATAACTTTCTATTTACAAAAGATTTGAAATTATGTAATTTTACAAAGCCTACTGCTATATGCAAATATTAAATACAATACAAAGGTAACAAAGAAACAGGCCGGTAACAACCGTTGCCGGATAGTTTTTCTGCACGAGTAGTCAGGTCAAGGTCCGAGGCGGTAGCCGAGGACCTTGACCTGACTACAAGTGCAGAAAAACTATACGGCAGGTTGTTTCCGGCCTGTTTTTTTGTTACTTTTGTTTTGTATCCGACTTGTACGACGTTTAAAGGAAGTATTACATTTTGCAAGACTAAACATTTGAGAAACTTAAATGACCTCAAATTAGTAAATGTAAGTTATAGTATAAACACATTTTTTTTCATTTCCCTCTAACGGAGTTTTTTTTCTAGAAAAAAAATCAGGAATCTAATAATTTGATAAAAACAAAAGAACCATTTCAAGCATAAGATGTGTGTTAACAGGTTTGAGACTTTTTTTTAAACTGCAACATCGTTAAAAAGTAATATATTAAAGAAATATTTTAGTGGTAAGTAAGATGAGATTTAATTTTTATGGGTGAAACGGAAACCGGGAGGGGGCCAAAATTGATTTGAGATAAACAGGCTGTGATCTTCACTTTGATGAAAAATGCAGGATGTGCCATTTCATTTCCCCATCCCCCTTTAAACATTTCGTGAAAATCGCACGTTTCCTGCCAAATACATGAATTTAATATTCAATGGTGGAGGGATTGCCTGATTTTATAAGTTTTATACAAAAATAACGTTGTGTCCAGCTGTGTCCACTTGTAGCCAGCAGATTTTATAAGTTTTATATAGAAATTGCGTTGTGTCCGCCTGTATCCCCTCAATTCTAGAAGTTTTATATAGAAATAACGTTGTGTCCAGCTGTGTCCACCTGTAGCCAGCAGATTTTATAAGTTTTATATAGAAATTACGTTGTGTCCAGTTGTGTCCGCCTGTAGCCCCCCATATTCAGACATTTAATATAGGAATAGTACTGTGTCCAGTTGTGTCCACCTATAGCCAGCATATTTTATAAGTTTTATATAGAAATTGCGTTGTGTCCACTTGTGTCCGCCTGTATACCCTTATTTCTAGAAGTTTTATATAGAAATAACGTTGTGTCCAGCTGTGTCCGTCTGTAGCCAGCAGTTTTCATAAGTTTTATATAGAAATTGCGTTGTGTCCACTTGTGTCCGCCTGTATCCCCTCATTTCTAGAAGTTTTATATAGAAATAGCATTGTGTCCAGCTGTGTCCACCTGTAGCCAGCATATTTTATAAGTTTTATATAGAAATTACGTTGTGTCCACTTGTGTCTTCCTGTGTCCCCTCATTTTTAGGAGTTTTATATAGAAATAACGTTGTGTCCAGCTGTGTCCACTTGTAGCCAGCATATTTTATAAGTTTTATATAGAAATTACGTTGTGTCCGCCTGTATCCCCTCAATTCTAGAAGTTTTATATAGAAATAACGTTGTGTCCAGCTGTGTCCACCTGTAGCCAGCAGATTTTATAAGTTTTATATAGAAATTACGTTGTGTCCAGTTGTGTCCGCCTGTAGCCCCCCATATTCAGACATTTAATATAGGAATAGTACTGTGTCCAGTTGTGTCCACCTATAGCCAGCATATTTTATAAGTTTTATATAGAAATTGCGTTGTGTCATTTGTGTCCGCCTGTATCCCCTTATTTCTAGAAGTTTTATATAGAAATAACGTTGTGTCCAGCTGTGTCCGTCTGTAGCCAGCAGTTTTCATAAGTTTTATATAGAAATTGCGTTGTGTCCACTTGTGTCCCCCTGTATCCCCTCATTTCTAGAAGTTTTATATAGAAATAGCATTGTGTCCAGCTGTGTCCACCTGTAGCCAGCATATTTTATAAGTTTTATATAGAAATTACGTTGTGTCCACTTGTGTCCGCCTGTGTCCCCTCATTTTTAGAAGTTTTATATAGAAATAACGTTGTGTCCAGCTGTGTCCGTCTGTAGCCAGCAGTTTTCATAAGTTTTATATAGAAATTGCGTTGTGTCCACTGGTGTCCGCCTGTATCCCCTCATTTCTAGAAGTTTTATATAGAAATAGCATTGTGTCCAGCTGTGTCCACCTGTAGCCAGCATATTTTATAAGTTTTATATAGAAATTACGTTGTGTCCACTTGTGTCTTCCTGTGTCCCCTCATTTTTAGGAGTTTTATATAGAAATAACGTTGTGTCCAGCTGTGTCCACTTGTAGCCAGCATATTTTATAAGTTTTATATAGAAATTACGTTGTGTCCGCCTGTATCCCCTCAATTCTAGAAGTTTTATATAGAAATAACGTTGTGTCCAGCTGTGTCCACCTGTAGCCAGCAGATTTTATAAGTTTTATATAGAAATTACGTTGTGTCCAGTTGTGTCCGCCTGTAGCCCCCCATATTCAGACATTTAATATAGGAATAGTACTGTGTCCAGTTGTGTCCACCTATAGCCAGCATATTTTATAAGTTTTATATAGAAATTGCGTTGTGTCCACTTGTGTCCGCCTGTATCCCCTTATTTCTAGAAGTTTTATATAGAAATAACGTTGTGTCCAGCTGTGTCCGTCTGTAGCCAGCAGTTTTCATAAGTTTTATATAGAAATTGCGTTGTGTCCACTTGTGTCCGCCTGTATCCCCTCATTTCTAGAAGTTTTATATAGAAATAGCATTGTGTCCAGCTGTGTCTACCTGTAGCCAGCATATTTTATAAGTTTTATATAGAAATTGCGTTGTGTCCACTTGTGTCCGCCTGTGTCCCCTCATTTTTAGAAGTTTTATATAGAAATAACGTTGTGTCCACTTGTGTCCACCTGTAGCCAGCATATTTTATAAGTTTTATATAGAAATTGCGTTGTGTCCACTTGTGTCCGCCTGTATCCCCTTATTTCTAGACGTTTTATATAGAAATAACGTTGTGTCCAGTTGTGTCCGCCTGTAGCCCCCCATATTCAGACATTTAATATAGGAATAGTACTGTGTCCAGTTGTGTCCACCTATAGCCAGCATATTTTATAAGTTTTATATAGAAATTGCGTTGTGTCCACTTGTGTCCGCCTGTATCCCCTTATTTCTAGAAGTTTTATATAGAAATAACGTTGTGTCCAGCTGTGTCCGTCTGTAGCCAGCAGTTTTCATAAGTTTTATATAGAAATTGCGTTGTGTCCACTTGTGTCCGCCTGTATCCCCTCATTTCAAGAAGTTTTATATAGAAATAGCATTGTGTCCAGCTGTGTCTACCTGTAGCCAGCATATTTTATAAGTTATGTCAGTATTCTCCTCAGAAACTAACAAAACCTTTAAATAGACTTATTAAAAGGGGATATAGTTACGATACTGTTGTCAGGTCATTAAAGATTGCATATTTTGGCTTTAACATTGATTCACTGATAGGGTCTTTGCATCGGAACTAAACACATTTATTTCTAAAAAAAACAGTTGTTGGCATGACACGGGTTATGTTCTTCTCATATATTTTATGATAGTATGATACTAAACCCCTAACGGGAGGGATTGTACCTGATTTTCATATGATGAAGACATAATCTTTCAATCAGTTTAATTGAGGTCTGGAGCTGGCATGTCAGTTAACTGCTAGTAGTCTGTTGTTATTTATGTATTATTGTCATTTTATTTATTTTCTTTTGTTACATCTTTTGACATCAGACTCGGACTTCTCTTGAACTGAATTTTAATGTACGTATTGTTATTGTTTTACTTTTCTACATTGGCTAGAGGTATAGGGGGAGGGTTGAGATCTCATAAACATGTTTAACCCCGCCGCAATTTTGCGCCTGTCCCAAGTCAGGAGCCTCTGGCCTTTGTTAGTCTTGTATGATTTTAAATTTTAGTTTCTTGTGTATAATTCGGAGTTTAGTATGACGTCCATTATCACTGTACTATTATGCATATTTTAGGGGCCAGCTGAAGGACACCTACGGGTGCGGGAATTCTCGCTACATTGAAGACCCATTGGTTGCCTTCGGCTGTTGTTTGCTCTATGGTCGGGTGGTTGTCGCTTTGACATATTCATCATTTCCTTTCTCAATTTTATTAATATAGAAATTGCGTTGTGTCCACTTGTGTCCGCCTGTATCCCATCATTTCTAGAAGTTTTATATAGAAATTACGTTGTGTCCACTTGTGTCCGCCTGTGTCCCCTCATTTTAGAAGTTTTATATAGAAATAACGTTGTGTCCAGCTGTGTCCACCTGTAGCCAGCATATTTTATAAGTTTTATATAGAAATTACGTTGTGTCCACTTGTGTCCGCCTGTATCCCCTTATTTCTAGACGTTTTATATAGAAATAGCACTGTGTCTAGCTGTGTCCACCTGTAGCCAGCATATTTTATAAGTTTTATATAGAAATTACGTTGTGTCCACTTGTGTCCGCCTGTGTCCCCTCATTTTTAGAAGTTTAATATAGAAATTGCGTTGTGCCCACTTGTGTCCGCCTGTATCCCCTCATTTCTAGAAGTTTTATATAGAAATAGCATTGTGTCCAGCTGTGTCCACCTGTAGCCAGCATATTTTATAAGTTTTATATAGAAATTACATTGTGTCCACTTGTGTCCGCCTGTGTCCCCTCATTTTTAGAAGTTTTATATAGAAATAACGTTGTGTCCAGCTGTGTCCGTCTGTAGCCAGCAGTTTTCATAAGTTTTATATAGAAATTGCGTTGTGTCCACTTGTGTCCGCCTGTGTCCCCTCATTTTTAGAAGTTTTATATAGAAATTACGTTGTGTCCACTTGTGTCCGCCTGTATCCCCTCATTTCTAGAAGTTTTATATAGAAATAGCATTGTGTCCAGCTGTGTCCACCTGTAGCCAGCATATTTTATAAGTTTTATATAGAAATTACGTTGTGTCCACTTGTGTCTTCCTGTGTCCCCTCATTTTTAGGAGTTTTATATAGAAATAACGTTGTGTCCAGCTGTGTCCACTTGTAGCCAGCATATTTTATAAGTTTTATATAGAAATTACGTTGTGTCCACTTGTGTCCGCCTGTAGCACCCATATTCAGAAGTTTTATATAGAAATAACGTTGTGTCCAGTTGTGTCCGCCTGTAACCCCCATATGTAGAAGTATTATATAGAAATAGCGTTGTGTCCAGTTGTGTCCGCCTGTAGCCCCATATTCAGAAGTATTATATAGAAATAACGTTGTGTCCAGTTGTGTCCGCCTGTAGCCCCATATTCATAAGTTTTATATAGGATTAGTACTGTGTACAGCTGTGTCCACCTGTAGCTAGCAGATATTTAAGTTTTATATAGGAATACCGTTGTGTCCAGCTGTGTCCGCCTAAATTACAAGTTTTATATAACACTGGGCTACTGTAGCCACTATAATAGACATTGATTGTTTATCTGTTTATATAGTTCTATATATACGTGTCCATGTATCCCCGGACACAAAATGCATGCTAACTATATTTTGCACCGAAAATAGGACATATCTAAATTAAACAGACATTAAAAAAAATCCAATTGCACAAGTTCCTATCTATTTATATTTATGTTTATATTGCTTATATGACTATCGGATACATTCGGAAGTCAACTCAGTAGTTAACTAGATGGCGTCTAGACAAAAATACACATTTAAATAAGCTACATATTATCGATCCGATGCACAGGCACTTGGTCTCAAAAAAAATAATCCTATATAGTATATATCACTTGCATTTAAGTGAAAATGTCAGGCGGTGTCGATGTTCCGTTATATGCCGCTTTCTAAGATGTCAACCCCACTAAAAGTTGTTATATCGCAAATCAAAATGTATTTATCATTACAGTAATGTATAACATGTCTACATTTTATGGCAAGCCGTTGTGGAATTTATTCCCTATTTATTAATATTAAAAAATCATTTATTAATATTAATAAATGATTTTTTAATATTAATAAATCATTTTTTAATATTAATAAATCGAATTTTTAATATTAAATAATACGCTGATTTTTTAATATTAATAAATGAATATTTAATATTAAAAATTCATTTATTAATATTAAAAAATCATTTTTTAATATTAAATATTCAGTCTGATTTCTTAATATTAATAAATGAATTTTTAATATTAAATAATACAATGATTTTTTATTATTAAAAAATCATTTATTAATATTAAAAAATAAACATCAATGTAACCTTAGCGTTTAATATAAGGCAAATCAATCATTATCTGTCAAACGCTTTAATGATGATTATTGGACAAGTCGGTCCGTAGAAATTTTGGAGACTAGTCTATGTTAAGTTAACTCGGACCACAGGCACTAGACGTTCTGTCAATAGTATAAAAATATTGGCAATTGGAAGAAATTAGTGTCCATATATATAATATATTATATATATGGACACTATATTATATATATGGACACTATTTTCTTCCAAATGCCAATATTTTTATATTATTGACAGAACGTCTAGTATTATATATATGCATGGACACTATTTTCTTCCAATTGCCAATATTTTTATACTATTGACAGAACGTCTAGTGCCTGTGCTCGGACCATCTTATATCGACCCTGACAAGTATTTTAGGAAAGTTTGAACTATTTAATGATTATAAACCATTAAATATTAAATGTTTAATTAGATTTTCTTTTAATAGTTTCTGAACTTGCCAAAATAAAAGCGTTTTAGGGACAAAACAAATTGAGAATGACCGATATTTGGCAAACATACCACAGTACCGTGGTTAAATATTCTGCATTGCCCCTATCAGAGCTTTGAAAAGATCTATTCATATCAATATTTAAGTTCAGGAACAAATCAAAACATAATGTCACATTCAAGTGAACCACTGACTAAATTCTCGATCGATTTATTTACTTGGGTCGACATAAGCGATTTGTATGCATCTTTTTACTAGTCAAATAAGACACGGAATTTCGACCCTTCCATTTTTTACATTCAAATAATTGTAATACGATTTCCCTAACTTGGAGTCTGGACTAAGTAAACATACAAACTATTAGTCCAATGCATACAGTTGAGTTACCTTGTTTCTTCCAGGGGCGTAGCTGCCTTAGGCACGTTAGGCACGTGTCTACACATAATTTTTGTATAAAAAAATTAATAAACAACGCTATCTGCAGATGCACGATAGAGAAGTCATCAAAACTCTTTAATTATCAAATATCATGTATACACTAGTAACTATTAGTGAATGGAGTATTGGATATACTTAAATGTCATCATATCCCCCCTTTATATAGAAAATATAACTAGAACTTTCGTTCAGATCATTTCGCTTCTATCAACAAATGCTAGAATAAACCTCAACTTAGTTATAAGTAAATGAGCTGTAACGACAAATTATTCACCAAAAGAGAAGCCTTTCATGTCCCTCTCTGGAACGAGGCGTAAATTTTTGTTTTACGTAAGGACTTATTGCCACCTCAACTTACACACATGATTTTTTGTTAATTAGTTGCTGGTTTTCAACTAGCTTCCCACTTAGTCTTCATTCTACCTACATAAAACCGTGCCAAAGTTGGGCGTCCGTTTGGCTGTGCAGGATGTATACAGACGCAGTCAATTCAGGTCAGAATGGGGACGTTAAATCCGATGCATGATGTAGAGAGAATGCCACGCTCTCTGCACGTTAAGAAACTTGCAACAACTCTTTGAGGGGTTCGTAGGTGGTCTACTGAAATTCTAAATTTATGTTCCTATCCAATAAACCCTCATTTGCCAATGCATGGGATTTCCAAATTTCCAGACCTTCGTCCTCGACGACCCCTATTACAGAACCTAGCTTCCTGTTATATTTGTCATTATTTTGATTTTGTCCTGAACATGCATGAACTATTTGCCACTGGACGTTAAACAATCCATCAATCAATCAAGCTTTCAGTAACTTCGAGTAATCAAAGATCTACGTGTAATGACCATAAACATGCATTCAAATTCCTTAGCAGGTAGGGAGTATATACAGGATATAAGGAAATATGAATTTCTTGAATTTTGTCCCAAAGTATGAACAGAACTTCTGCCCGAGGCATTGACTGTGTGTATATCATTAGTATGTGTTTGTGTAGCCAGGGGCAAGATCGTCAATATATATGTACTTTCAATTGACGTATATTAATTATTCCCAATCAGAAAGAAATAGATGTGAAAATACTATATAAGTTATGCTGCTTAATTAAGGGCTTATGTTAATAAAGAAAATGTTGTATGATTACCAATGAGACAACTCTCCACAAGAGACAAAAATGACACAGAAAGTAAAAACTATAGGTCACCGTATGGCCTTCAACAATGAGCAAAGCCCATACTGCATAGTCAGCTACCCGCACTGGGCAACACATATTGTAGATATTTTTATTGCACTGGCTACATCTAAATTACAAAAACATTATTGTTACATTGGAGACTACTAATAGTTGCCGGAATAAATGGTTGGGTAGGGATCTGAATAATTACAAATGTAACATATTATTTAGGTCTACGGCTACCATGTTACATTGCGTTATTGTTACATTAATGCACTTCAATGTACGCTAGATTTATTAAACTAGTCTCTAATGTAACAATAATTTGTATACGACCGCAAAAAAATTTTGCAGTCGTATTGTGGTATCACGTCGTCGTCGTCTGCGTCGTCCGAAGACACTTAGTTTCCAGACAATAATTTTAGTTTAAGTAAATGGATCTCTATGAAACCACAAAAAGAAGGTTGGGATTGATTTTGGGGGTTATGGCCACAACAGTTTAAGAATTTTAAAAGGGTCTAAAAAGCGGTCCAAATAAGCATTTTTTGAGTTTCCAGACACTAACTTGTGTTAGTGTATAGATCTTTCTGAAATTGTACCATAAGGTTCCATACCGGAAAAGGAAGGTTGGGATGGCTTTTGGGGGTTATGGCCCTAACTGTTTAGGAATGAGGGGCCAACAAGGGTACAGAAACAATTCATTTCTAATACTTTGTATAAATTGCTTATTTCTTGACCAAATATCATAGAAGGTACTTGTTGAATGTCATCTAGTTATATCAGGTGTTTGTTGAATGTCCTATAGGTATAGCAGGTACTTGTTGAATGTCCTATTGGTATAGTAGGTTCTTGTTGAATGTCCTACAGTATGATAGGTACTTGTTGAATGTCCTACAGTATGGCAAATACTTGTTGAATGTCCTAATGGTATAGTAGGTCCTTGTTGAATATCTTACAGTATGATAGGTACTTGCTGGATATCCTACAGTATGTTAGGTACTTGTTGGATATCCTACAGTATGTTAGGTACTTGTTGGATGTCCTATTGGTAAAGTAGGTTCTTGTTGAATGTCCTACAGTATGACAGGTACTTGTTGAATGTCCTATTGGTATAGTAGGTTCTTGTTGAATGTCCAATTGGTATAGTAGGTTCTTGTTGAATGTTCTACAGTAGGACAGGTACTTGTTTAATGTCCAATTGGTATAGTAGGTTCTTGTTGAATGTCCTGTTGGTATAGTAGGTTCTTGTTGAATGTCCTACAGTATGACAGGTACTTGTTGAATGTCCTATTGGTATAGTAGGTTTTTGTTGAATGTCCTATTGGTATAGTAGGTTCTTGTTGAATCTCCTACAGTATGACAGGTACTTGTTGAATGTCCTTATAGTATAGTAGGTCCTTGTTGAATATCCTACAGTATGATAGGTACTTGTTGAATGTCCTACAGTATGTTAGGTACTTGTTGGATATCCTATTGGTATAGTAGGTTCTTGTTGAATGTCCTACAGTATAGTAGGTTCTTGTTGAATGTCCTACAGTATGATATGTACTTGTTTAATATCCTATTGGTAAAGTAGGTTCTTGTTGAATGGCCTATTGGTATAGTAGGTTCTTGTTGAATGTCCTATTGGTATAGTAGGTTCTTGTTGAATGTCCTACAGTATGTTAGGTACTTGTTGAATGTCCTAATGGTATAGTAGGTTCTTGTTGAATATCCTACAGTATGACAGGTACTTGTTGGATATCCTATTGGTATAGTAGGTTCTTGTTGAATGTCTTACAGTATGATAGATACTTGCTGGATATCCTACAGTATGTTAGGTACTTGTTGGATATCCTATTGGTATAGTAGGTTCTTGTTGAATGTCCTAAAGTATGATAGGTACTTATTGAATGTCCTACAGTATGACAGGTACTTGTTGAATGTCCTATTGGTATAGTAGGTTCTTGTTGAATGTCCAATTGGTATAGTAGGTTCTTGTTGAATGTTCTACAGTAGGACAGGTACTTGTTTAATGTCCAATTGGTATAGTAGGTTCTTGTTGAATGTCCTATTGGTATAGTAGGTTCTTGTTGAATGTCCTACAGTATGACAGGTACTTGTTGAATGTCCTATTGGTATAGTAGATTTTTGTTGAATGTCCTATTGGTATAGTAGGTTCTTGTTGAATCTCCTACAGTATGACAGGTACTTGTTGAATGTCTTAATGGTATAGTAGGTTCTTGTTGAATGTCCTACAATATGATATGTACTTGTTAAATGTCCTACAGTATGACAGGTACTTGTTGAATATCCTACTGGTATAGTAGGTTTTTGTTGAATGTCCTACAGTATGAAAGGTACTTGTTGAATGTCTTATTGGTAAAGTAGGTTCTTGTTGAATATCCTACAGTATGACAGGTACTTGTTGAATGTCCTAATGGTATAGTAGGTTTTTGTTGAATGTCCTACAGTATGATATGTACTTGTTTAATGTCCTACAGTATGACAGGTACTTGTTGAATATCCTACTGGTATAGTAGGTTTTTTGTTGAATGTCCTACAGTATGAAAGGTACTTGTTGAATGTCTTATTGGTATAGTAGGTTCTTGTTAAATGTCCTACAGTATGACAGGTACTTGTTGAATATCCTACAGTATGATAGGTACTTGTTGAATGTCCTACAGTATGTTAGGTACTTGTTGGATATCCTATTGGTATAGAAGGTTCTTGTTGAATGTCCTACAGACTGATAGATACTTGTTGAATGTCCTACAGTATGACAGGTACTTGTTGGATATCCTATTGGTATAGTAGGTTCTTGTTGAATGTCCTACAGTATGACTGGTACTTGTTGAATGTCCTATTGGTATAGTAGGTTCTTGTTGAATATGCTACAGTATGGCAGGTACTTGTTGAATGTCCTAATGGTATAGTTGGTCCATGTTGAATATCCTACAGTATGATAGGTACTTGGAATGTCCTACAGTATGTAAGGTACTTGTTGGATATCCTATTGGTATAGAAGGTTCTTGTTGAATGTCCTACAGTATGATAGGTACTTGTTGAATGTCCTACAGTATGACAGGTACTTGTTGGATATCCTATTGGTATAGAAGGTTCTTGTTGAATGTCCTACAGTATGATAGGTACTTGTTGAATGTCCTACAGTATGACAGGTACTTGTTGGATATCCTATTGGTATAGTAGGTTCTTGTTGAATGTCCTGCAGTATGACTGGTACTTGTTGAATGTCCTATTGGTATAGTAGGTTTTTGTTGAATGTCCTATTGGTATAGTAGGTTCTTGTTGAATCTCTTACAGTATGACAGGTACTTTTTGAATGTCTTAATGGTATAGTAGGTTCTTGTTGAATGTCCTACAGTATGATATGTACTTGTTAAATGTCCTACAGTATGACAGGTACTTGTTGAATATCCTATTGGTATAGTAGGTTCTTGTTGAATGTCCCACAGTATGACAGGTACTTGTTGAATGTCTTATTGGTATAGTAGGTTCTTGTTGAATAACCTACAGTATGACAGGTACTTGTTGTATGTCCTAATGGTATAGTAGGTCCTTGTTGAATGTCCTAAAGTATGACAGGTACTTGTTGGATATCCTATTGGTATAGTAGTTCTTGTTGAATGTCCTACAGTATGACATGTTCTTGTTGAATGTCCTATTGGTATTACATATCTAAATTTCGATGCTCGAATTTGAAGTTACCTATTGAGACGGGTAGATGGGCGGGGATCGCGAGGGAAAATAGAATATATACATTTTGTAATGAGGGAATAGGGGATGAGTTTCATATATTGTTTACCTGTAAAAATGCTGATGTTTCTGCTCTTAGATCAAAGTTTATACCAAATTACTATGTAATGAATCCAGGCAAGAACAAATTTACTGACTTGCTGTCTATATGTAACGTACAAGTTCAAAGGAAATTATCAATTTTCGTGAAGAAAATTATAAAATACTTAATCTAATTATACCAATTGTCTTTTATAATATACTATGTATTTGTGTTTCGTTTGTCCTGTCTCGCTATGTATTATCTTAATATGTTTGTATATATTGTCCTCTTGTACACAAGTATGTGTCTGAGGTTATGAATAAAATCTTGAAAATCTTGAAAATCTTAAATGGAATATAGCATTTTAAACCCTACAACTGTACGAGTTTATCAGCAAAGTTTAATAACCAAACTAAGAGATTTGTTACGTGTGCCTTGGAAATAGAGGGGAGTTGGCATTTCCCAAAGTAATTAAAGCAATTAAAGCTTAGACCCATACGTATATGTCAGCAAAAAATGGGAGTTTGGGTGTCTTGGTATGGCAAATATGCCAACTTTCCTATTATCCACTAAGATATTTTCCATGTTGACCAGAAGTAGAGGTAGGCATGGTCTCTAATATTACCCATAGTACCAGACTTGTAAAAGTTTTGAATATAAACAAGAAGATGTGGTATGATTGCTAATGAGACAACTCTCCACAAGAGACCAAAATGACACAGAAATTAACAACTATAGGTCACTGTATGGCCTTCAACAATGAGCTAATCCCATACCGCATAGCCAGCCAATAAAGGCCCCGAAATGACAATGTAAAACAATTCAAACGAGAAAACTAACGGTCTTATTTATATAAAAAATGAACGAAAAACAAATATGTAACACATAAACAAAAGAGGGACGAAAGATACCAAAGGGACAGTCAAACTCATAAATCTAAAACAAACTGACAACTCCATGGCTAAAAATGAAAAAGACAAACAGAAAAACAATAGTACACACGACACAACATAGAAAACTAAAGAATAAACAACACGAACCCCACCAAAAACTAGGGGTGATCTCAGGTGCTCCGGAAGGGTAAGCAGATCCTGCTCCACATGTGGCACCCGTCGTGTTGCTTATGTGATTACAAATCCGGTAAATAGTCTAATTCGGTAGGTCATATTCATGAAAGGGAAGGGGATTGTAGTTACGACGTAAGGAACATATCCGATATCATTTGTGAAACGGTTATTCCATAACGGTCAACCAACTCGTGATGGCGTCCGTAAAATTTACGAAGGGATGATTTCAACTTCACTATTTGGAACTCTTGGTTTAATAGCTTCCTTGTGAGCAGCAAACCTCTATCAAGAAAATCATGATAGGAAATGCAAGCACGGGAATATCGTATCAATTGGGAGATATATACCCCGTATGCAGGTGCTGCTGGAATGTTGCTACTTAGAAATGGAAAGTTCACAATTGGAAAGCTGAAATCATCTCTTTTGTCGTAAAGTTTTGTTTTCAACCGACCCTCATTGTCAATTTCTAGATGTAAGTCAAGATATGAAGCCGACTTAATTGTATCTGTAGTATCCTTTATCTCTAGTTCGATTGGATAGATGCATTCCACATAGTCACCAAATTTTGAATTGTTTAGTGAAAGAACATCATCTATATAGCGGAAAGTAGAGTTAAAGGATATTGCTAACTTCTTGTCTTTCTTCCTAAGAAGTTCCTGCATGAAGTCAGCCTCATAATAATAAAGAAACAAGTCGGCGAGTAGAGGGGCACAGTTTGTTCCCATTGGAATGCCGACAGTCTGTTGAAAAACACGTCCTCCGAACGTAACAAATATGTTGTCAATCAAGAAATCAAGCATCTTGATAATATCAGTTTCAGAGAATTTTTTGTTTGAATCAGAGTGATTCTTTACAAAGTAGGATTTATCCCTCCCTAAGACAAGATACTTGTATCTACGTTGGCCATTCTTTTTTATGAAGCAAAGTAATACCAACTCTTTCAATTTGTCTTTTAGTTTGGAATGTGGAATACTTGTGTACAGAGTAGAAAAGTCAAATGTTTTAATACTGTTACAAGATGAAAGAGAGTTAGATTGTATGTACTCTAAAAGATCTTTTGAATTTTTAAGTATCCACATCTGATTCACGCCACCTCTAGAATAGGCAGTTTCACAATAACTTTGAAGCCCGTCTTTGATTGCTGATAAAATAGATGTTAATAATTTAGAAAGAGGTTTCGTGGAGCACTTGGAAGACCCAGCAATATACCGTTGTTTGTAAGGACACTTATGTAGTTTAGGTATCCAATACAGTGATGGAAGATCCAGTTCTTCATCTTTGGTTGAAATTCCAAAGGATAATAGAACAGACCTATGATTATCCAGGATTTCCTCTTTGGTAAGTGTCGTGAGGGTATATGTTGAGTTTCCAAGTGAATTGTCAATACCTAATTCGTTTATCAAGCAGTTGATGTAGTGACTTTTGCACACAAAAACGATGTTATTTGGGGCTTTATCTGCGGGGACAACAACATATTTGTCATGGAGGTCGGATAGGTGTTTTGCAACATTTGGGTCTTTAAAGATTGACGTAGCATGGGCATTGATGGACCCATTCAGTTTCTTAATTCTGATTTGTATCAACGACCTCACTGCCTTAATCCATTCGGAAAGAGTTTCTACGTCTTCCTTCTCGCGCTTAGCCCATTGCCTGGCATAATCCTCGACTGAATCCATCAAAATTTTAAAGTTGTATTTCCAATTGATGGATTTAGGCTCACGATATTTGGGACCTTTCGATAACACATTTCGTAGAGAAGTGTTATTAACAATGTTAAGGTCACCGGTAATAACGTGGCCAGCAGGATTATATGTGAATTTGAAACTAGCACAAGTGCAATCAGGAGGTTTAGACTTGAAGTCGTCAATATCGAGATCCTGCAAAACGCGTTTGTAATAGAAAATTTTAGTTGCAATAGGTTTGGTATAGGTATAAGAAATTATTGGTACAGACTGGTCTTTGAAATAAGGAGGTATTTTCGATTGTACTAATTTATGATGAAGGATATTGCCTAGGTTGACGCCATCGAGACCTTTGTTGGCAAAGGAAAGATTAAGAAAAAATCTTTTCTCTTTTTCATCTTTTCCAATGCGAACTGGCTTGAAAAGTCTGTGACTTGCAATATCCGAAATTATAGCTTCAAGTTTGTATTGGTTTGAATGAGGGTTTGTAACAGTGGATTCCAAACATAAATTGAACAGAGAATGAAGTTTTGAAAGGGGTAATGAATAAAGTTTCGTGCGTTTTGAAAGGGGTAATGAATAAAGTTTCGTGCAAACGACAACCACTGACTTGCAGGCTCCTGACTTGGGACAGGCACAAACATACATAATGTGGCGGGGTTAAACGTGTTAGCGGGATCCCAACCCTCCCCTAACCCGGGACAGTGGTATAACAGTACAACATAAGAACGAACTATAAAAATTAGTTGAAAAAGGCTTAACTCATCAGATGGACAAAAATACAAGTGGATAGGGTATGAGGTGTCTGGTTTGTCGCAAAGACCACCTGAACTTTTACCTGCTGACCAAAGTAAGTGATTCGCACCATGGTCCATGGATATGGAGGTAGAGTTATACATGACCTCTAAAATGGACCAAATCATTTATACATTTAAAAATTATAAACCAAATTTCATTAAAAGAAATGGTTTTCCCGTTTTAATGGTTTTACATTTGTAATTGTGGGGCCCTTTATTATGCTTAATAGCTTGTTGTTCGGTGTGAGCCAAGGCTCCGTGTTGAAAACCGTACCTTGACCTATAATTGTTTACTTTTATAAATTGTTATTTGGATGGAGAGGTGTCTCATTGGCACCCATACCACATCTTCCTATACCTATTAACCCCATGTCCTAAATCAGGAGCCTCTGGGTTTTGTTACTGAGTCGTGTATGGTTTTTTTTAAATTTTAGTTCATTTATATGTTTTGGAGTTTAGTATGAAGTCTATTTTCACTGAACTTTCTTTTCTAAGTGTTCTTCGACTAGTTTTGAAGAGCTATTAATTATTGTAGAAAGATTATTTCCTATGACCTTTTATTGTTTACCATTTATGTCTATTAAATGGGCAGCTTTTATTAATATGTTCATGTTTAGTAATATTTTTAACAGTTATTTCATTAAATATAATAAACAAAATGTTTTATAGATTTCCGTATAAAAAAATGAGTGTCTAAAAAGATGAATGTAGGAAAAAAAGTCACAGGAAAAAAAGTCACGGAAAAAAAGTCACAGGAAAAAAAGTCACAGGAAAAAAAGTCACAATATATATTTTTTGCATGAAATAGTCATAGGGTCTGCACATACATGTATTAACAGGAAAAACATTCCCAATTTGTATTTTTTTTTATGGAAATGGTCATAAGGCCGCACATATATATGAATATATTGGAAAACATTCCCAATAGATATTTTGTTTGGAAATAGACATTTTTTTATTCATTTTATACGACTAGCTTTGGAAATTTAGATATAAATCGCAAAACATTGAAATGGAACATGTACATGCTGGTGTACTAGATTGATACATGTTTTCAAGGATTTGTTGTAACTATTTTTGTTTTATATCTCTTAGAGATGTGAGTTTAACAGCAACAATTTAGAACAAGTTAGAAGTTAAGTATATAACTTGACCACATGTTTTTTTTTTTATTTTTATAAAGATAAGTTTTGTGTAATTTAGTGTTAAACAAACAAATCAATGCCATCAATAATAGCTTAGTATTTGTAAACATATATATCTAGGGACTGTTGATATTGATGTGTGGCTTCTTGTGGCACCTCCCCCTTTGTAGACCATGATTTCCTGTCTTCGTAGGAAGCCATATCAATAAAATACAACTTAGCTCAATATTAAATAAAAGGACACAACTTCAGTTTTCCCTGTTTGTTAAAAAGTCAATTTTGAATAAAAAAAAAAAGAATATTATTTATTCCAATACACTTTTATTAGTATATATATAATTCCTTTATAGGTTTTTAAAATTAACCACTAACATAACTTTAATAAGTAATCCGATACAAACATATTATGACTTTTTTCAATGCATTCAAAAACTCCATTTTAGTTATTTATTGCATACATGTACATAGTGACCTTTCCACATGCATTCCAACATATTTCTGACAAAACAAATTGTGACTTTTTTTCCTGTGACTTTTTTTCTTGTGACTTTTTATCCTGTGACTTTTTTTCCGTTTAGAATATAAATCTTTCAAAATTTCTTTTTCGTGCATGAATTAATTTATAATTGTTTTGAACAGTCATGAAAATAACTTTTATTGCCTTTTTCCTGTTATCATGGTTATGTCAACATTTATTGGGGGCAGTTGTTATAGCAATTAAACGTCAGTCATATATCACAAATAAAGCTTTGATAATCTGGTCACCTGTAATTACATAATCATTTAGTTGTTAAAATCACTCATTTTTGTTCCGGGAAGATTTAGAAACAGAACGAAAAGCTACTCTTGCCGAGGTTTTCTTTTCTTTCTCAGCGAGTACACATACATTTAGTATTTCCGACAATGTACATCTATTGTTTATATTCTACAATTTACAACTGGGGCTCTAAAGTTTATTTTTTAAATCCAAGTCTCTGATTCTTAACATTTTTCAAAGAAATCTTCATAGTTTAAACGCAGACCGCGAAGTGGTCACGGCAGAAACAGAAATATTCTCATTACCGTTTGCTGATCTTTGCTCAATATGGAGTTGGAGTAACAAGAGACTTTATTTGTACAAGTAAAAAAAACTTTATTTTTCAACTTGTTATTTTTACAATAATTGGCTGATTGCCGGATAAAAGCAGGTGTTTCGTAGATGTTTTTGTTATTCATATTTTCCACTGATCTAGTTCAGCTACATGCTTGCAGTAAGGTATGATCATCGTAAATAAAAGCGCTCAAACAACTCTTACATATAGGTGGCGTATTTATTAATATTAAAAAATCAACCTGAATATTTAATATTAAATATTCATTTTTTAATATTAAAAAATAAGACCATTTATTGATGTTAGAAAATGATTTTTTAATATTAAAAAATGATTTATTAATATTAAAAAATGATTTTTTAATATTAATAAATAGGATCTATTTTTTAATATTAAATATTATTTTTTAATATTAATAAATCGAATATTTAATATTAAAAAATGATTTTTTAATATTAAAAAATAAAACCTATTTATTAATATTAAAAAATGACGATTTTTTAATATTAAAAAATATTTATTAATATTAAAAATTCAATTTATTAATATTAAAAAATAATATTTAATATTAATAAATGATTTATTAATATTAATAAATAGGGAATAAATTCCACAACGGCTTGCCATAACATTTGTAGCAATCCTACCCAAGTATGTCAATCATCATAATTTTGCCAACTATTATAAACAAGAGGCTGCCACAACGACAGCAAACCGGATTTATTAAAATTTATTGTGTCCTGGCAATATCACAAGAACCATAATTGATGAACGGTGAAAGTGAAAATCGTCAATATCAAATTTGACCTCCACTTTGTCATCAGTATCAAAATATTAAAATTTGAAAAGCTTAGGTTGAATGGTTCATGAGTAAATGCAACAACATGAATGGAAACGCCATTTTTCGATCTTTCAAGAACCATAATTCCTGAACGGTAAAAGTCAAAATCGGCATTATTGAACATGACCTCCATTTTGTCATCAGTAACAACAATGAACAACATATGGAAATTTGAAAAGCTTTGGTTGACCAGTTCATGAATAAATGCACGGACACGACTGAAAACGACATTTTCAATCTTTTAAGAACCATAACTCCTGAACGGTAAAAGTCAAAATCGTCATTATTGAACTCGACCTTATTTTGTTGTCAGTAACAACATATTAAAATTTTAAAAGCTTTGGGGCGTACATTTATATTTATATATTTTTTATATTTTCAAACTAAGTGTGTATAGACATATATATTCATTGTGAAGTGCTCCTTTGAAGGAGGGATTTCCTAATACAGATACAGATTTGGTAGAAGGGTTCATGAGTAAATGCACGGACAACATTTGGTTGTCGCCCGCCCGACCGTCCGCCGTACATCTCCAAATCAATAACCGACATTTTTGTCACAAAAATCCGGTAAAAAATTGTGTGAAGAGTTGTCTTATTGGAAATTACATCACATCTTTTTGTATTTAGGCCACACCAATTTAATTTCTTGTTCTACGGATTTTTGGACTCCAAAAATTGGGGCGAGTGAGCGATTTAAAAATTTTAATAAAAAAATATTTAATTTGCAAATTTTTGAGGCGAAGCTTGAAAAGTAAAGGCGAGCGTTTTTATAATTTTTTTTTGTAAACATAAAATAGTAGGATTTGACAATATTAAAACTCGATTTATCACTTGTACTTTGACATTTCTTTAATTTATGAAGTATTTTTTTCACTGTTTACCAAGAAATAATTGAATAATTAAATCTGGTCTTTGTATGTGTGACTGACAATGAGACAATTCTCCATCCAAGTCATAATCAGGTTGGGAACAACCCCTTAATGTTATAAATATCCCTTTTAATGAGGGGTCAATATAACTTTACAATATTTTTTTTTGTAAAAAACACTTTTTAGTACAAAAGGGCTCATATTTTCCCAAAGAACTATATATATCTATCTGGGAAAATATGAGCCCTTTTGTACTAAAAAGTGTTTTTTACAAAAAAAAATATTGAAAGTAAATCATGACACTTTATTGATATCATGTATATAGTAATGAATGTTCATAATATACAGATAAGCGCTAAAATTATTCATGTGAACTTTTGATACATTTTCTGAAATTTTCCAATCATTTAATGATTAATCTTTTACAATTCATTGATTACAAAAAAAAAGATGTGGTTTGATTGCTATGTTGAGACAACTCTCCACAAGAGACCAAAATGACACAGAAATTAACAACTATAGGTCACCCTACGGCCTTCAACAACAAGCAAAGCCCATACCACATACTGAGCTTTAAAAGGCCCCGAAATGACAATGTAAAAAAACAATTCAAACAAGAAAACTAGCGGCCTTATTTATGTACAAAAAATGAACGAAAAACAAGTATGTAACACATAAACAAACGACAACCACTGAATTACAGGCTCCTTACTTAAATAGTCATAATATATACTAAAAGTATGTTCACATTGAAATTGAGAGAAAACCAAAAATTCGGAATTTTGGAAATAAAGAAGGAGGGATAAAAAAAAAAACATTTTCCTGTCCCCAATAACCTATGACTTATGATACTTTTGCTGAAATTCTCCATTCATTCAATATTTTATAAAATTCTTCCAACAACACTTTACATACTTTAAACTACGCTCTTGTACGATTCGCTCGTGTATGTAACAATGTATTAGATTTTAGCGAGAGAAATTTATGTATTACTGAAAAATTATTACACCAGGGTTTTCGATATCACAAACTGGTCAAAACATTTACTAAATTTTATCACCGGTATAAGGAAATAATTCGTAAATATAACTCAACATGCAGACATCTTATACGTTCAGGTATTTCACATCCAAAATTTTATGGAAATATTCTTTATAAAGCACAAAAATGTCAGTATTCTCCTCAGAAACTAACAAAACCTTTAAATAGACTTATTAAAAGGGGATATAGTTACGATACTGTTGTCAGGTCATTAAAGATTGCATATTTTGGCTTTAACATTGATTCACTGATAGGGTCTTTGCATCGGAACTAAACACATTTATTTCTAAAAAAACAGTTGTTGGCATGACACGGGTTATGTTCTTCTCATATATTTTATGATAGTATGATACTAAACCCCTAACGGGAGGGATTGTACCTGATATTCATATGATGAAGACATAATCTTTCAATCAGTTTAATTGAGATCTGGAGCTGGCATGTCAGTTAACTGCTAGTAGTCTGTTGTTATTTATGTATTATTGTCATTTTATTTATTTTCTTTTGTTACATCTTTTGACATCAGACTCGGACTTCTCTTGAACTGAATTTTAATGTGCGTATTGTTATTCTTTTACTTTTCTACATTGGCTAGAGGTATAGGGGGAGGGTTGAGATCTCATAAACATGTTTAACCCCGCCGCAATTTTGCGCCTGTCCCAAGTCAGGAGCCTCTGGCCTTTGTTAGTCTTGTATGATTTTAATTTTTAGTTTCTTGTGTATAATTCGGAGTTTAGTATGACGTCCATTATCACTGTACTATTATGCATATTTTAGGGGCCAGCTGAAGGACACCTACGGGTGCGGGAATTCTCGCTACATTGAAGACCCATTGGTTGCCTTCGGCTGTTGTTTGCTCTATGGTCGGGTGGTTGTCGCTTTGACATATTCACCATTTCCTTTCTCAATTTTATCTGAATGCCCGCGATTTTGCGGGTGTGTTCTAGTAGTTATGTAATACTCATGTTGTGTTAGGCTCTGATTCTGTCCAAAATTTGTTATAGTATGGTATCACAGGCGCCTGGGTATATGATACATATTTTTTTTATTTGTTTTTATTAAAATATTCAATTTTCTTTATTTATAATACATATCAGTGGCGGATCCAGAACTTTTCCTAAGGGGGGGGGGGCTCCAGTCATGCTTCAATGATTCCCTATATAATCAACCAAATTTTTCCCACGAAAGGGGGGGCCTGGGCCCCCAAGGCCCCCTGGATCTGCCTATGCATATCTATCACTTCTTTGCATGTCTCACCTAGTTTCGAGGTATTTAAACGACTCAGAGAAAATATCCAATTTTACTATCCATACTAAGAAACAAAATTGGGTGTTTTCTCTGGTCGTTAAAATTAAGAAACTAGATGAGACATGCACAGAAGTGATAGATACATGTATTATAAATATAGAAAATTGAATATTTTATTTCTGTTTAGTTCTTTTTCCAATCATATTGTGCATAATATTGTTGTAAAAGGATGCCCTTCATTGGTTCTTGATTAGATTGATAATTTTTTTTTATCTATCTTCTTATCTCTTATAAGCATGATAAGCATTATAAGGGGAGCATTATGATCTTACAAAACATAATTAAACCCTGCCCCAGACACAGTTTGCCTTTGATACTATGATATTATTACGCAATACATAAGTATTTTTGTATTGGCCTGAGGCAAAGCCGAAGGCCAATACAGCTGGCCGAGGACCAATAACAAGGCCAATACAGAAATACTTACGTAATAATATCTTAATATTAATTAACTACAGTGTTACAATATTTTTTTTATTTCATTTCAATAGAGATAAATATTTTTACCTTGAAGTGGAACTATCCAAATCTCAGTTTCTTTTTATTAGATGCAATATATATAACGGAGTGGCTATTTGTCCGGCCATTGTAATGCGCATGTCATATTATGAGCATTCAGAAGTACGTGTAATCTGATCACTGATATTCAATTTTTAAGATCATGGCTGAAAACAACGATATCAAAATTTATGATAAATTTTGCAGTTTTCGGAATTTTAACAATGGAATACGATAGCATCAGGGGCGGATCCAGCCATTTTAAAAAGGGGGGGTTCTCAACCCAGAGTAAAGGGGGGGGGTTCCAGCTATATGCTCCCATTCAAATGCATTGATCGGCCAAAAAAAAGGGGGGGTTCCAACCCCCGGAACCCCCCCCTCTGGATCCGCGCCTGAGCATGAACTTCAAAGAATGATATATTCTTATGAAAGGGACTAAAAAATAATTGAAATCACAAGGAAAATAGTAAATACAAGATAATTGATCGGACAACTATAGTTTTACAAAATTATTCAACTCACTACAGCTGTATAAATGGTGGAAAAGACTTTCAAAGCAAGAGTAGTTGAGATAGGCATTTACAATGTCATGTCTAACTTAATAAAATTTTATTTTATTCCAAAAATGAATTTTGCAAGTAGGCCTCAAAATGGGATATAAAAGGGCGGTGTGGGGTTGGGGGTTGAGGTTACAAAAAGTGGGGATATTGGATAAAGGATTATAAAAGTGGGGTAATGAAATATAGGGGACAACAAAGGTGGGATCTGGAAAAAAAAGAAAAGAGGAAAAAGGAACACACCGTGTCACCCTTATCCCTTCACGTAAATAATAAAAGATCCCACCTGCAATTTCTTCATAACATTTTCATTGACAGTGTTGTTTACTTTTTTTTAGGGGGGGGGGGGTGGCATTATAGAAAAATCTCCCACCCTCATCCAAAATATGGACATCTTTGTGTGAAGGGGTCTTTAATTCTCTTTGTCAGCTACAGACATAGTAATTTTGAACCTTTTTCAGCTCTAGAGACAAAATCCGTTAACTTAAAATGCACGACAGTAAAACACGAATCGAATTTGTTTTACAAGTAATTTCTTTTCTCTTCTTACAATTGTAACCATAAATGAAGTAATACATATGGAATAAATATGATTTTTCCCCTAATTATTCGCTATCCACATTGGAATTGTATTAGTATAAAGAAAACAACAATTTCAATTACCAGTAACAAGATTACAAACATGTGCTACCCCCTGGTGCTGCTGAAGATAATACTACAGGCACACACAAATAGTAACATGCGCATTGTATTGGCCACACAAATAGTCCTGGTACTATTCGTCCGGCTAACCGGACAAATAGCAACTGCCTATATATAATGATCTGGTGCTGTTTCCAAGTGTCTTCAGCATTTCCTCATCTGATGAATTTTTCTACCCTTTTCAGTCACTATAAAGTGTTACAACTTAAATTTAGACGCAACACATAAATAGTAATTGGAAAGGTACTGCCATGCCCCCCCCCCCCCCCCCCCTTTCTGCCATATTGCATGTTTTATGCAGAAAATAATTTGTAAAATCGATTTGTACCATCGTGAAATTATGAGGTCGTCAAGAAATGAACTTTGTGATAATCTACTCGTTCCCAAAACATGAAATATTTCCATGGTCTGCTTTCAAATGGCTATGAACAATCAGTATATGTAACTGTTGATATGAGATAACTTTGTTGATATGAAAACCCTATATATCAGACCAAAATTTATCTTTGAATCGTTTTTAAATGTTCCAAAATTGAACCAAGTCTTATAAATATATAAACATACGTACACTTGCATAAGGTCGATTTCTATCCTACGCAGCTGAATATAAAGAATGAAAAAAAGAACAGCTAGAACATGTAGAAAGGTTGACAATATTGAAATCAATTGTTGTTACAGAAAAAAATGAAAAAAATCGTTTCTCTCCCCAATCTCATGTAGCCCTCGGACTTTGTTTACTTTGAAAGTTGATGACCTACAAATTAAAGTATTGCATGATATTGATGTTTGAATCATCTACAGCAAACATAATTATGTTTAAATTTAACACATACTACTTTTTAATTAGTGCACAATCTTTGAGAATAATTTAAATAACCAGTGAAGGATATCCCTGCTTCTGCGTATAGGTAGTGTGGCATTCCAACAATGACGTCACTATAAAATATAGTCCAAATAATTATGACGTCTGGCAAGGCTATTTTATTTTTTTTCTGGGACGCCTTTCAGACGTCATAATTATTTGGACTATATAAAATATAATGTAGCTTGAATATATTTAGAATATCTCGTCATACTGATTTTTCCTGATTGTAAAAGAAACGTAAATAGTGTAAAGGAGAGCTCAATATACAATAATTTCGAGAGAAACAGAAGGGAAATGTGTAAAAAAGTGTTTAGAGTCAATTTATTCATTTGTGTCTCCCCATCTCATCAATCTCAGTAAAATTTGTTGGGGGGTTTTCCACACTATAAAAACAAAATGAATGATGTGAGGGAATGTCACTCTGGTCAACCCCATAGGGGATTGACGGCTTGAAGCCGTCTTTCCCCAAAAACTGCGTCTTCAAAAGATTGCTTCAAAACAACTGTTTACTTTCAGTTTGTGTTTATCGTGACTTTCGATGTAAAAACTAGAGACGTTCCGAAATCCTGTACTTGTGTCAACTCGGCCAATACAGAAAAAAAATCTATATTGGCCGAGTTTACACCTTGTATTGCATAGGCAGTTTTCCTCATATTAAGGCAAATAACAGTGTAGTTAATTGATAAAGTGTATTAATGTGTTTCTAAATTATTCGATATATTTCCATGTTTAGTGTGCAGTCCATTTACACTGCCTGAGCCGAGTAGTACATTTACACTGCCTGAGCCGAGTAGTACACATTATTGTTTAGAGGGCAGCTAAAGCCAGTCAATATTTGTGCTGCCTTGATTGGTGCCTGTTTTCTGCTCTTTGGTCAAGTTGTCTTTTCACAAATACCGCGTTTCCATTATCAATATTCTACTTACATTTCTTCAAAACGTTTATCAGCGATACACACATAACTTCCTTGCCCGTTGTACTACAGGTGTGCAGTAGTTCAAAGTCAAGGTTATTTTTACAATCTTTAATATTGATTAAGGCAGGGGCGGATACAGAATTAGACGTCAGGGGGGGGGGGGGGGGGGGGCGCAGAATAAAATTTCGAGCGGAGCGAGGCGAAAATTTTTTGAGGTTAAAATAATCAAAGTTATTGAAATATTCTTCTAGAGTGGATGCAATGTAGATAGATATCTTGCCAAGCGAAGTGTGGCGAGAAACATTTGTGGTAAAATGAGCGAGAAATTAAAGTTTCAATCTAAAACCGCATAATTTTAATGACAATCTACATTAACCATAATGTGAAGAGTTGTCAGATAGACAGGCGGACCAACAGACGCAAAGTGAGACGAAGCAAATGACGATTTTTCATCTGACCAATATGAGATTTTGAAAACGAAAATTATTACTGGTACAATTTATTTGTCAATTCATAATACGTGTTTTTATTTTTGTTCTATTTTCGGAGGTCGTGCTAGACTTTTCAATTCTGTAAAAAAAAATGGCCGCTAACCGCTAAAATCAAAATGAGATCCTTAAAAAAATGTGCTTATTTTCTTGGGATCCCATGTAATACTGTAGTACCTACGGGTTTGGTCCTTGACCGTTTATGCATGCTTCGGCAAAATATACGATATGTTGCAAGTGAGAATCATATATTGTCACAGAGATATTAAATAATGAGTCAAATTAACAAACTAACCTCTCGCTTGAACCATATAATCTTTATCTTTCCTTCTTAAGACTGCTTTCTTGGTCGTGCCATGATGAAATAACCCAAATAGCGGGTAGGGCACTTCCACCTTCTTCGTGGGAAAGTGATGTAGGGATGTTTTTGAACTTCGATTATCGAAGAAATTGTTTATTAAAACTGCAACTACAATGTCACAATTGTTTTATTCTAACTGCTGAAAGACTATGATATTTGTCATCAAACGCAGTACTGCGTTTGACACCTTCCTTTGAAGTGTAACATGTTTATAGAACTAATAAACAATAGGTCAGTTGATTAGTAATCACGCTAAATAATTCTGTTAAATTACTGTTTTATATAGTAAGGGAGCTACCATTTGATTTTTATGGGGGGGGGGGGGGCTAGGATGAAATTTGAAAAAAATAGGCAGGACAGGAGTTCTGAGTAAAAAAAAAAGGCAGGCAGGATGACAATTTATGAAAAAAAGTCAGGACAAACTAATAAAAAAAAAAAAGGCAGAACCGAATAGAGTGAAAAATAAAAGGCAGGACAGAGATTACAACTAAAAAAAATGCAGGACAAAATTTTTCATCCTAGCCCCCCCACAAAAATCAAATGGTAGCTCCCTAATACTTGTTTGAATGTTAAAACAGATTGAATGCGACGACATTAAGCTAGCTTTCGTCGTCGTCTCTTTGGATACTTATTGCGTGCGGACGACCCCTGCTTTGCAAATTTTAGGGGGGGGGGGGCGCACGCCCGCCACGCCCCCGCCTAAATCCGCCCCTGGATTAAGGGACTTATCATTTTTTACCTGGGAGGGGGGGGGGGGGGGCTGGTCATTTTGAAATCAAACATATAAAAATTTTTGATCCCCCTTAATATTTCGCCAATTTTATTTGATCCCTCCTGTATAAACATTTTAAAAAATGTGACCCCCCCTCGAAAGTTAAGCATGCCAAAATTTTAACATCCAAATACATATCATGTTTATATTTCACGGAAATATTGAAACATGAAATATTTTCAGTTTAGTGTCCTAAAGGTATTTGAGTGATTGATTGTTTGTTGCTTAACGTCCAGGATTTTGATATTTTAAAACTTTGATCAAAATTTCAAAAATCTAAAAGTGTAACCATTTAACAAAACTTTTCAAATTTTAGATTTTTGAAATTTTGATCAAAGTTTTAAATTATCAAAATTCCAAACTGAGTAAAAGTTTTGCAATTTTGCAATTTTAAACAAATTTAATTATTTAAATATTAGAATTCTAAATATCGTTTTGAAATTTGATAGTTTAGGAATTTGATCAAACTTTTAAAATACTAAACCTTACGTGCAATTTTGATTATTTCACTTTTTGAAAGTTTGATTTTTTAAATTTTTGATTAAAATATCAAAAATAGAAAAGGGGCAAAAAAGAGGGGTACCTATAAAAAGCGAAACGAAATAAAAGCGGAACGAAACGAAACAGTATGAATTGAAAACATACTGATACTTAAAAGTTAATGTATGAAATAAAACCACAGACAGACAGTTGTAAGCGGTGAAAAATTGGATGACAAAATACATATTTCTCCAAAGAAGAGAATTCATTTCAAAACCAGACGTACGGCTCTGATACTGGCCATTTTACTTGCTGGTTTTTCTAGCACCCATATTTTAGGAGAAACAGGAGTAACAGTTAAAACTGAACAACTCGCAGTAGGTCAAATAGTATGGTTAGGTTGAGCATGTATGTATATTTTCTACTGAACTCTAAGCAATAAAAAGACTCAATACACGATGTATTATCTCTTTTGATTTCAAATTTTTCTGTTTTGCTCTACGACTTCTTACTTTCTGCAATTATGTTGGCTAAAGAATATATCATTTCGTGTACATTATGAACGATCATCTTTAACGTTTTAATCTGTTTTTTGTAAGTTGTATGCCCTAAATATTCAGTTTTGAGCGTTCCCAAAGAAGGTCGAACAATAAAAGCGCTTCGGTCTAACGTGAAATAACTCAGTGCAATCCCAATCTAAGATGCAAACACATCAAAAGAAAAACAAAATCACACCCTATCTCCACATGACACAAAACAAAAACCAGCTGCAATCAACAAAAAATCCATTCGCGGGCAACTACCGACTTATTATACTGTACGATCGAACACAAACATAGCCAAAATATGACACAAAAGAAATAAGACGCAAACTAAATTACAAGAAATTGCAAGATCAATAAATGATGTATAAAAAATAATTCCGAACGACAATTGGTTAACACAAACAAAAGGAATACAACGATATAAATATATGCAACTTCACAATGACCAACCAATACGGGTTACTGTATAACTAAGATGTAACAAAATGTGTAACAAAACTTTTTTTAAATAATACAGAAATTATGACTGTCGGTGTAAATGTAATTGTTTAAGAAAAAAAACCATGTCAAACATGCAAATATTATTTAAAAAAAATTAGTTTTAATCACTTAAAAGTCATGTGATGTTACAGTTACGTATATATATATAGGACAGGTGTGTTCGATGCGTAAATTAATTAACAAAACCCCGTCATATAACATCTAACTTTGAAATTGCGTCCAAATGTCAATTTTAGGTGTGCCACTTTGGGAATGGTCTTAAACGATTGACAATTCATTTCTCAATTTTTGTAATTTCCCCCAGATTTTTTCTATGTTGGGCAAAACAAAGTAGCAGTTTTTAAGTAGACCCCGTAAATGACGTAACAGCTTGACTTATGGTCGTTTTAAAAACGATTGTTTGCAAGTTGCATTGTAAACAATTGTGCAATATGAAAATTAAACAACGTGAATGCAAATATTTATAACGACTTTACGGAAAGTAACTTTTGTGACATCTTGCCAACCGTATACAAAGTTTATTTCACTTTTCTACCTTCTAAGGGACCGTTCAATATTTATCAGATGGATGGGCAGGTGCATTCTTAATATTGTTTCATTAAAAAAGTTATTGCCCATCCTTTTAAATTCTGAAAAAAGTCCTTGCCCATCTAAAAAAATTTATAAAAAAAGTCCTTGCCCCTCTAAAACTCTATAAAGACAATCAAAAATTATTTAGGTTCTTTTTCTATTTTTAAGTTTTTAAATTTTTATGTCTTGAAATCAAAGAATAGACTTTATACAAAATTTAAAATGTGCTAGTTAATTCTATATGTATATATCTATGTGTGTATCAGAACCGTACATTTTATTGATTTTCAAAACCAGTATGAATATACATGTACAGATTTGATTTTATATGTACAGCCTCAAATACAATATTGATTTAAAATAAAGGAAATAATTTAAATTAAGGGGCAATAACTCTTGGACTAGAAAACATATTATCATATACTGAATTACTAATTATTGTCCCAATAACAGAATATGTTTATAGTTCAAATATCAATGTCCCTTTATCTATTCTACTTTTCAAAAAAGAAATTTAATATGGTCTTTTTTAGAAAATATATTGATTTAAAATAGTTGATTAAAATGTTCAGCTGAGTTTTAAAAAAGTGATCTCCCGGTCGTGTTGTGTAAGGTTCCACCTTAAATGCAGTGTTAAATATTTGGCAGGTTCACTATAGTTGCGAGAATTTTAACTGACACTAGAAAACAAGGATATGTTGGAAAGTGGTAGATATTTTGAATTTAAATCGATGATTCAGATTATTTAACATGCAAATATTGCCCATCCGGTCTGGAAGTGAATGGAAACAAAAATACAGTCAAATGAACACCCTTAATTAGGAAAGGTTTTATTGTTATGAATGATAAGTTACTCAAAATCACTCTCATGTGAATGACTTTTATATTATCTGGAAAATACTTAACTTTTATAAATTTCTGACTTGAATGGAGAGTTGTCTCATTGACACTCATACCACATCTTCTTATATCTAGTTAAGAAAAAAAATGTATATTAGAAATAAAGAACCCACGAAATTAATATACTGATAGTATAATTTTATTACATAAAATTGTTGTAATAATGTCCAAGTGTGGAAAGTTCTGCAGAGTGTTCCTTCATCAGACTTGCTGAACCATCTACCCAAGCTCCATCATTGTGGTGCAACCATCTACTAACAAACCATGCGTAACGGAATACATACGGCGCAGACTCCAAAAGCGGAAGTACCTCTCTCATAAACCGTAGCTGGTCGTTAACTGATGTAGTATGAGGACAGGCGAATTCCGTCAGCCATATTGGTTTGTGGAATCTGTTCCAAGCATCCTTAAGGTATGTCATGAGTTGATGTGCATCGCATCTATAAGCATGGACTGCCACGTGATCAACTCTGCAATTGTGACATTGATGTAAAAAATGTTGCAACCAGTTTAGATTGGTTACTGCAGGACTTACTAAGATTTTCCCCGATGCATGTTTTTCCAATTCCCTCCACATGACGACAGCCTGTGCTACTGTCAGATTCGACTGGTCATGGTGATCTGGCTCATTAAATCCAAGTAGGTATTGCGCATTGGCAGAAATATTGATCCCTTTTTCGAAATGTCTGCCGTTAACCATCGGTACATACCCTGCTCGAGTATTTATCGGACAGTGATTAAAAAAGTGCATCCGTTCGGGTGATTGTCGCCAGTCGTACCTGAAACAAATAACGAAATAAAACATTAACTTCATTCAATTTTTATTAATGGGCTCGAGTTTACACAATAGAGTATAAAGGACCAAAAGTTTATAAGAGCAAATGGGCTTTGAAGAGGTTTAATCATATCTTCCTAGCAATATCGACAGAATATAAACATCAAAGTCAACAGGCTTGAGAAAATGAAGACTTTTGAGACGATTTCAACATTTTAAGTAAAAAGAAGTATATCCAAAGACGTTTATTTTCGTTGTTTTTCGCCCTCAAAACACACTAAGACCAAAGACGGTGTAGGGTACAGGTCGAAACCTGGTTCTTTTATATGCGTGTAAAAACTTATAATTAAATATATGATAGTTTAATCGATTAGAACCAAATATTTGTTTTACCATTTATAGAAATGAGAAGATGTGGTATGAGTGGTAATGAGACAACTCTCCATCTTAGTCACAATGTGTAAGAGGTAAACCATTACAGATCAGAGAAAGTCCGTCAATATGAAGCGTCAAATTGGCTCACACCGAACAACAAGCTATATAGAGCACCATCATGACTAGCAAAACAATTAATACAGGAAAACCAATAGCGTATATTAAACAAAAAGATGTGGTACGAACGCCAATGAGACACCTCTCCACAAGAGACCAAATGACACAGAAATGAACAACTTTAGGTCACTGTACGGCATTCAACAATGATCAAAGCCAATACCGCATAGTCATATATAACTCTATATATAAAAAAAGCGAAACACCTGTGAACCACATCAACCATTTATCAAGGTCCATGACAGTACAATTGAATGTTGCATAGGAACCCCACAGGCTCCGTAGTAAAATGACGTTGTCAGGTAAAAACCAATTACTTGTACCCATAATAACAACTGAACGTAAGCAATCAAGATAAAAATGGTGGGCGTCATTTTCACTATATCAGCACATAATTATATTATCTAATCTGCAAATAAGTCCCACTGGGTATGTTTTTTTTCTAGCTCGCAAATGAGTGTTCATTTGGATCTGTTTAATCTGTTGTTTCTGCTTTTTACGTTTGGCAACAGGATGTGAACATTATAATACAATGTCATGATCTTCAGCCTTCCTAGAGAAAAGCAGTATTATGTAAACACGTGATACTGTTAATCACGTGAAACGGTTCAATTGCCTGTTAACACGTGATACTGTTCAATTACATGTAAACACATGATACAGTTCAATTACCTGTAAACACGAGATACTGTTCAATTACTGGTTAACACGTGATACTCTTTAATTACCTGTAAACACATGACACTTTTGAATTACAATTAAACTTACCACCAATGAGTGTTAGTAAAGGTGGCTTCATCTGTACAGTGGTACTGCGGGCTCCATGCTATTCCAACTCCTTTCTTGTGAGAAGCTTCGACAAGGATGATGATGTTTAGTACCAGTATACACAATGAACCGGATACCATCAATACTGTAACATTGAAACAGGAAAAAAAAAAAACCAAAGCTTTTCAAAACAATTGAGAAAGAAAACGGGAAATGTTAAAAAAAAAACTAATCCTAACCGAAGAGCAGAAACAGCCGAAGGTCACCAATTGGTTTTTAACACAGCGAGAAAATCCTGCACCCATAGGAGGGATTCTGCTGACCTATAACAAAATATGTGTACTAGATCCGAAAAAAATTGATGTCACACTAAACTCAGATTAAAAAAAAATGGATTTGAATAAAAAAAATATCGATACAAGACTAAAGAGGCCAGAGGCACTTGATTGAGACATGCGCAAAGATACAGCGGGGTTAAAAAGTTTTGCACGATCTCAATCCCCACCAAAATATTTTATCCATGATTACGAATAATGCTTAAAATGATTTGTATCAATACATAAACACAACTTTGATCTGTTTTAGAGAACCGCAATAAAACATGTTTGCTTTATAAGTTTGATACTTTGTATTTATTATGGTGTTTAATGTAATGTTTATTCGTTGGATATCAGTTTTTCTTGGAATCGTGGGAAAATTAAAACCTTCAACGATGTACCCTTTTTTAATTCGATGAATAAAAACGTTGCCGAAATTATGAATAATTAAATCATGTATGCATGTGATGTCATCTTTTTTTAATACAGGTAAACTTTACCCATCAATAAAATAAATCTACAGTAATTAACTGATGTTGGCATTAAATTTATGGATTTCAAATAATAAGGCAAAGAAAAGTAACGTTTTGTACATACTCATGATGGAAGCACGAACCAAATCCAAAGTATTTCAACGAGACAGTACCAATAAACTTAAATTTCCTGATAAGGCAGCAATCTAGGCTATCAAATTATAGCTATATATTGACCATTCTGACCGACTGAAAAGTATTACAGTGCTCCTACACCCAAACTACATGACTTCAACCTGAAATGTACTCAATCGTATTGAAATTAAATTTTCGGTTCCTCTTTACTTTTTCAATTATTATCATATAACCTGATTATGTCTATGTTGGTTCCTCAGACATTTTATCAACAAAATGGAAATTAAAACAACCGTAACACAACATTTTGTACAAGTCTGAGGTTTCCTTGGCTATGCAACCAGGGTTAGTCCAACATCCACCAACCGCAGAGACACTTTATGCTTAAAATGTGCGGACGATAAATAGTTTCAAAACCCTTTTAAGTTACAAAAATGACAAATTCATTTCGTATCATAACATTTATATGCTATGGGTTAATACAGTGTTGTTTTCTAGAACGGTTTTAAACGATGATGAAGCGAGTGATGTTGATCTTTTGACGCTCATGGGGAAAGTGCTAAAGCTGTTTTGAAAGAACGTTGGACGTATGCTGCAACTGTTGAAATCAGTGGGGAAGGTATAAGGCCGTTAGAACAATCATATTAATATGAGTGATGAGGGTATTCTTAACGATCGTGCGGAAGTCATGAGGCTTGTTTAAATGACCGCAGGCGAGTGTTGAGGCTGTTATAAAATCATTGAGCGAATGTCGGTAGTGTAATAATTAATGACCCTATACAAAATCTTATAGATTAAATAGATGTTGTTACTAAGTAATTATCATTTCACGTTTTTATATAGATTAGCCCGTTTATATGCCTTTTTAAAATGGTGTTACACTAGTCTTTTTGGGGACCATTTATAGCTTGCTGTTCGGTGATGAAGACCGTTTACTTTTATAAATTGTGACTTTGATAGAGTTTTCTCATTGGCACTCATATTATAACATCTTCTTATATCTACATGCATATACGTATGTACGATACATTTTTTGCGATACGTTACTTGCCATCATTTACATGTGAATATTAACACAGTATTTGTGTGACAGAAACTGCATTGCATACGGCAAGGAGAATACTGAAGGATGGCGTGTTTTTTTAAAGAGTTAATTAATTCGTTTTAACTTATCTGTGGCACATCAAAAATGTTTATCGCAATAAATGCAACAGCACATGACATAACTTACAAGCAGTAAGCTGTTCAAAAACCTTCAGTTAGGATTAAGTTATTACGTTATAAAAAAGAGGGACGAAAGATACCAGAGGGACAGTCAAACTCATAAATCGAAAATAAGCTGACAACGCAATGTTGACTTATAATGGTTAACTATTACAAAATATATAATATATTGGAAAGGTAAATTAGTAAAGAAAAGCCCTTTTACACTAGGTCACTGTATGGTATTCAACTATTTACAAAGCCCATTATGTATGGTAGGCTATAAAAAGCCCCTCACGACATATTTAAAATATTTTGTAATTCGATAATTTTCTGTACTTCAACAAGCCTTAATGTTATCTGAATTATATCCTAAGAAAATAGAAATGCATATTAGTAGAACAGCAAAAAAGAACACATAAATTTAAATTGTATGTAATAATGTCCAAGTGTGGAAAGTTCTGCAGAATTCGTTCATCAGGCTTGCTGAACCATCTACCCAAGCGCCATCATGATGGTGCAACCATCTACTAGCAAACCATGCATAACGAAATACATACGTTGCAGCCTCCAAAAGCGGAAGAAGCTCTCTAATCAACCGCAGCTGCGCATCAACTGATGAAGTATGAGGACAGGCGAATTCGGTTAGCCAAATTGGTTTGTGGAATCTATCCCATGCTTGCTTAAGATATGCCATGATTTGTTAGGCATTACATCTATAAGCATGGACAGCAATGTGGACAACTGTGCAATTGTGACATTAGTGTAAAAAGTGTTGCAACCAATTTAGACTTAGTCTAGTTACTCCTGGACTTACCAATGTTTCCCCTTTCGTACATTTTTCTTTTCAAATTCCCTCCACATGACGGCAGCTTGTGATACTGAAAGATTTGACTGTTCATGGTGGTCTGTTTTGAATTTTCCTAGTAATTCTGAATATTTGTTATACTCATTTTTACAATGCTTCTTTCCGATTACTTTCGGTAGTTATTGGTTTTAAAAATAGTGAACGCAACATAAAAAATTGAGATCTAAAACGTACTCACCAAATTAATAAAGAAATGTCATCCACTACATATTATACAAGAGTAAAAATTATTTTGATATATGTTTACTGTCCTACGCTTCCGTTTCGCCTGACATTAATAAAAGGTAATAGGTTTAAAAAGTAGGCGTTTTCCCTATCGGCATCAAAACAGTTGTTTTTTTGTGTTCAAGTTATATTTTGAGATAAGATAGACTTTTTTGTTTAAATTTATGCCATTACTGATATAGCTCTGAAAATAATGAACATTCAACCAGCTGGTCAACAAGCTTGTTTTATTGTTGGTGTAAGGTATTTAAGCCGACAACAAACTGACAAATGCCATGTTTAAAGATTAAAACGACAAGAGAATACACAAACACTACACAAAATATAATATTGGAAAATTAAGACTGAGCACCACGAACCTTAAAAAATGGGTGGTGATCTACGGTGCTCCGGAAAGGTAAGCAGATCCTGCTTTACACTTGACATCCGTCATGTTATAGAATATAATTTGTTTATAAATGGCCTTTACCAATGAGAAAACTCCTACATATAGAATATTATGTAAGGCATTTAATGAATACAGTTAAATCCATAGACACGAAAATGTGACGATCTGTTTTATGAAAAACATTAAACCGATAAATAACGAAGTGATGCTAATATCGAGAATCCGAAGACAACACAAAAATGGTGAATAACGAACAATTTTACCACGTTAACAATGGATAATAGATAATAAAGAAAAGCCTTAATTCGGTATATCAAAAAATATCAAAACACCTGACACATTTAAGTTTCATGATATACCATCCATAATACCTAAATAGTTTACAGTGATCAGGACATAAACTCGCCATAGATATCAGGAAATAAATCTTCACATGAGTAACACAGGTATAATAATACCACCTCTTTATTACATAAAATTGTTGTAATAATGTCCAAGAGCTGACAGTTCTGCAGAGTCTTCCTTCATCAGACTTGCTGAACCATCTACCCAAGTATCTTCATTGTGGTGTAGATATCTACTTGTAAACCATGAGTATCGAAATACGTATGGCGCAGCCTCCAAAAGCGGCAGAGCATCTTTCATAAATCGAAGCTGTTCATTAAGGTATGACATGAGTTGATGTGCATGAAAAGTTTTTTTTTACATTTGAAACTTTGAATGCTTATCGTTTTCAGAACTTTCTATTGAATATAGTTTTAATATGATTTGATAATATCATAGTGATAATTATAAAATTCGAAATCCGATTAAGTTTCCGCATAACACATACAGACATGTTCCTCTGCTTAATTCTTCATAGAGGACTTCGTTAAAAAATCATCAAACGCTAAAAACAAACGGCTATGACGTTAGAATATAAATCTAGTAGGAAGTTGGTGAACCAAATTTTGCAGATTTTATGTGCAAAATTACAACGGTGCTTTGGAAAATGTATTTTATGTAATCTGAAATGTTTCGCCAGCCATGCAATTAATAACGTAAAAGTAAGGTTTGTGTGATCAATAAAATAAATATATGGTGCAAAAATTTAAAGAATTAACTTGAAATAAGAAAGACATGTCAAGGCCTTTCTGTAGATATATGCATGTTGCTGGATGTATTTTGTATAGGCGAATGGTTGCTGTTATTAAATCATAATATCGTAGTTTAATCCGAACGCATTACCGTGCGTAACGTCTAACAAACCCTGCATGTGAAGACTAGTAAAATCGCGACACTGTGGAGCTAGTTTTCTAGCCACCAACGAACGTTAGTAAAAGTAGCTTCATCTGTACAATGGTACGTATATGATGTATTCAATAGTACTTTGGAACGAGTATACTCACCATTAACTAGCGTTTGTAAAGGTAGCTTCATCTGTATAGTAGTACGATTGGTTCCATGGTGTTGTGGAACTAGTACCATTGAATACATCATATACGTACCATTGTACAGATGAAGCTACTTGTACTAACGTTCGTTGGTGTCTAGTTTACTCGCCATTAACTAGCGTTAGTAAAGGTCTCTTCATCTGTACAGTAGTACGATAGGTTCCATGATACTGTGGAACTAGTTTTCTCGCCATTAACTAGCGTTAGTAAAGGTCTCGTCATCTGTACAATAGTACGATAGGTTCCATGATACTGTGGAACTAGTTTACTCACCATTAACTAGCGTCAGTAAAGGTGGCTTCATCTGTACAATGTTACGTTGGGTTCAATCATATTATGGAGCTATTTTACTTACCACCAATGAACGTAAGTAAAGATGGCTTCATCTGTACAGTGGTACGTTGGGTTCCATGATATTGTTCAGCTAGTTTACTTACCACCAACGAACTTTATCAAAAGTGGCTTCATCTGTATAGTGGTACGATCGGTTTCATGATATTGTGGAGCTTATTTACTTACCACCAATGAACGTTGATAAAAGTGTCTTCATCTGTACACTGGATGTTGGGTTCCATGATATTGCCGCCCCTTTCTTGTGAGAAGCCCCGGAAAGGTCGATGATACTGAGTAGAAGTAAACACAAATCACCAGACACCACCAACACTTCAAAAGATGACAAAAAAAAAAATACGGTTGAATTAACACGATACAACTTTGTCTAAAATTGTTGATTTCTACTTCAACGTTTTTATGCTTTTGATTATATATAATATTTTCAAAAATTTCTGCAACATATGACAACAATGTGAGTTATTTTATTTCACTATTACTGATATATGAGTAAGAACGTGGGATCTATGTTGTGGTTTAATGTTATTTACGAATATGAAAAACGTTTATCGAAAAGCAAATTATCATTTAGAAATTTGACATTTGATAAAAAGATTGAATCAAACACTTAATACGAAAATAAAATTTCTTTGAATTCAAGAAAACCTTATAACAACAAAAATAGAAAATTTGACAGTATTGTTTTGATATTTTTATGAATCATATCAATATTGGATATTAATACATGTCGAATGATTTGTACATACTCATGATGAAACCACAATTCAATATATCATTGAAGTACTACACCAAGAAAGTACCAATACACTGGAATATACCGATAAGCAGTGATCTAGATTTAATTATTTGTACTGTGAATCAACTTAAAGGTGAATGGGTGAAAAGTGAAACCTTGGCAAGACATCATACATGCACGACGTCAACCTGAAATGTGTTTAATCTTACTGATATAAAAATCTGTGTTTATTTTACCACAGGACGATATTAGTCTGTATTTTGTCTGTAGATTATTTATATGTATATGCCATTTGGTTCTTGTTTCTTTGCTGTTCTTGAGATTAAGATTAGAACTCAATGTTGACTGCTGTTTTTTGTTGTACATATAATGGTTCTGAACACACTTTTTTGTCAGTATAATTGATTTCTAAACGACTGACATATAAGTGAGAAATCCAGGTTCAATCCACCATACTTTCTACACGTACATAAGGAAATATTGGTTAAGAATATGCTAATTATTTTCAATTTGTTTGATATGTTCAAGCTCTTGATGTTGCCTTTCGTTAAATAATTTTTCGTTTCGATTTTGTCCTTGGATTTTGGTTTTTTGTTAGATACTGAATTCTCTTATATGTTGAAAGACAAAATAATATTTCAATGTAGCAAAATTGAAATGTACTTAAATAGTACTCTCTTAACCATTATTATCTGTGTCAATGCATATAAGGTTGAACAATATAGATACTATTTAAATTACGATAATAATTGATTGTAGATTAATAGTATACATCACGAACAGACCCGATTACTAAATTAATTTGTCAGTACATTTCGTTAAATAATGCAAAAAGAGCGAAGAAAATAACACACCTGTTTTCTTTCGATATTTATTATGTTGGTATCTTTTGTTTCTGTAAGGGACATAAGCCGATAACAGTCCATTCTGTAAAATATTAAACAGGTCTGAGGCCGCTGTTCAATATTCTACATAATGGACTGTTAGAGGCTTATATTTTACTTAAAACATTGTTGAAAACGTCGAACAAAAGTAAAAGTAAGCAAGTTTTAAAATTGTTTTGTGAATAAACTTTCTTTACATTAAAAAATATCATACATTCTTGACCCTTTTAAGACGTAGCTCAACGTAAACAATAGACAAAAAGAAAGTACAGCTGAAGGTAAACAACATGTATTGCTACGTAAAGATTAAGACACAGCTTATGCGTATCATGATTTCTGCGTGCGCAAATAGTACTCGTATTTTAGCTCATAGTTTCCGTGAACACCATTACAAGCGTGTTGTGTTTCAAAATGGTAAAGTGATGAAACTATATTTTAACGGAAAAAAAGAAGGTGATGTCGTTATTAGTGATTGTGTTGTTTCAAACTTTGGATAAAAGAAGATGTGTATTCAGAATCTGTTCAGATACATTATTTCAGTGTGGATTACAAACTACAAAGAAGATTTAGTCAAAGCAGCTAATAATGGCAAGTTTTATATATATTATATTTCAAAATGTAGTCCTTTCCTATTATTTTCTTGTTTCTTATCAGGTTTAATTTTTACTAGGTGAATGAGAAAAAAAGAATAGCGCATGAAGGGTTCTTGTTGAATCATATCGAGTGCACCGCAATCAATTTTATGTCAAATACATAATCAATACGAACAAAAGAGATAACAAGGTGCAATGAGTTATATTCTTTTGTTGGAATTTCTAAGAGAAGACTGTTATTGTTTACCCAAACAGTACCACTTGAATACCCTTCCCCCTTTTTCCTCCTTTTCTGTTTTTTTTATTTCTGCAAGGACGTGTCGCTTTTTTTCGTTTATTTGTGTATTGAGTCCCTTGTGGTTTTTTTTTAAATGTGTCTGTAACGTACTTTTGTCTCGACTTGTTTTTGAAAAAATATATTTATAAAACGATCACTGCGAACAAAGTGTGAATAGGACACACGATTGGTTTGTTTGACAGATAAAATGAGTTGATGTCTTCCTTTATTCTGCTTCCCATATTCATATTAGAAGTGTTGCATTAAATTCACATTTAAGCAATCATATCAGACTTAAAATATAACAACTTGTAAATCAACACCGAAACATGAAAATAAAAAACCCTATTATAGTCCCCTAGTTCATGAAGGATATTCTAGATTCGCACTTTGTACACATTGCGTTATGAAGAAGAAGCACGGCTGAGTAGACATGATATACGACCTTTTTATTACATAAAGTTGTTGTAATAATGTCCAAGTACTGATAGTTCTGCAGAGTGTTCCTTCATCAGACTTGCTGACGCATCGACCCAAGTACCTTCATTGTGATGTATAAATCTGCTAGTAAACCATGAGTATCGAAACACATACGGTGCCGCCTCCAAAAGCGGCAGAGCATCTTTCATAAATCGAAGCTGTTCATTAACTGATGTCGTATGAGGACAGGCAAACTCGGTCAGCCATATTGGTTTGTGGAATCTATTCCATGCATCCTTAAGGTAAGCCATAAGTTGATGTGCATCACATCTATAAGCATGGACTGCCACGTGGTCAACTCTACAATTATGACATTGATGTAAAAATTGTTGCAACCAGTGAAGATTTGTAACTGCAGGACTAACTAAGATTTTCCCAACAGCCTTTTTCTCTACTTCTTTCCACATTCCGACAGCCTGTGCTACTGTAAGATTTGACCCTCCTTTGTGGTCAGGCTCATTAAAACCGAGAAGATATTTTGCATTGGAAGATATATTGATGTCTCTATTGAAATTTTTAGGGTTTATCATCGGTACAAACCCTGCTCTTACGTTAGCTGTCGGACAGTGATGTAGAAGATGCATTCGATCAGGTGAGTGTTTCCAGGTATACCTGAAAAAAGAGAAAACAAATGAGAGTTAAATTGGCTGATTTGGAAATTTTCTGTTTATCAGGGTATAGATGAATAGAGAATAGATTGACAAAAGAGTAAAACAAAATCGTCAAAAAAGCTAGTTTTTGTTTGCAAAAATATAAAGAATAAAGAATACATTGATGCTTTTTACGCCGTATAGTTTTATTTTGTGTGGCTCGCAATTGGCTGCATTGCATATGAAACCAAATTCAAATAAAATAAGTAAAACAAACCCAAACCACTAGAACTGGTCGTCATGTTCATTGTATCAGCAGACAGATGAGTGCGCGTTAGATGGCATTCCGATCTTTCTAAACAGTACAAGTAGTCTATGATGACTTATATCGTCCGGTAATACCTTTACAAATTATTATAAAATTGCACATATTTATTGTCTCAACTTAAGATAATGGACCAAACGCAAGTGTTTCAACTAACAAAGTCTTATCGATTTCATGCAAATAATCAATAATCGAATACAATAAAATACATGTGAATAATTTCATACACATTATAAGATCAGAGGAGGGAAATGAAGAAGAATCGAACGGCTTGGATCATCGATTAAAAAAAACCAACTAAATATACCGTGTTATTTTGTAATCAATAAGCTCTATTTGAGCAGATATTTTGTTTTTCAAGCATACGAATCATTGTTGAAAAACAAAAGAATATTATTCATATCATGTGAATGGTCCATGTCTATGAGAAAAATGAGCTACAGACTTTATCGAGACTAGTACTTTTATAAGGCAGTGCGTGTCATTCTTTGTTACAATTTGATGTGGGTTTGCGACTGACATTTAAACACTTATGTACAGCATCATTGTATCCTATAAACGTTTGGTATTACGGCGTTTACAATGTGATCTGTGTTTGCGACTGCCAATACAAATACTTGCGTACAGCAGACATGTGCCTGCTGTTCCGATAGTCATTTACATCAATGAATTTTACCAACGTGTATATTTCGTAACTTGGTGTATCTGCATGTAGGTAGGTGGTAATATGATGCAAACATTTATTTATAAAAAAACTCTATGGTCTTATAGGTGAGGACTAGTGAACGTGGTATTGTGGAGCTAGTATACTTACCACCAACGTGCAAAAGTAGAGGTGGTTTCATCTGTTCAATGGTACGATGGGTTCCATGATATTGTGGAGCTTGTATACTTACCACCAACGTACATATGTAGGGGTGGCTTCGGCTGTACAATGGTACGATAGTTTACTTACCACCAACGACCGTTAGTAAAGGTGGCGTCATCTGTACAGTGATACAATAGGTTGCATGTTATTTTGGAGCTAGTCTACTTACCATAAATGAACGTTAGTACAAGTGCTTCACCTGTACAGTAATACAATAGGTTCCATGATATTTTGAAGCTAGTCTACTTACCATCAATTAACGTTAGTACAAGTGCTTCACCTGTACAGTGATACAATAGGTTCCATGATATTTTGGAGCTAGTCTACTTACCACCAATGAACGTTAGTAAAAGTGGCTTCATCTGTACAGTGGTATGTTGGGTTCCATGATATTGCAGCACCTTTCTTTTGAGAAGCCCAGGAACGGTCCAAAATGCTGAGTAAAAGTAAACAGAAAGAACCAGCCACTGCCAACACTTAAACAGACGGAAAACAAAATTGAATTTACACGATACAACTTTGTCCAAAATTGTTGGTTTCTATTACAGCGTTGTGATGCTATTGATTATATATAATAATTTCCCTCAACTTATGACAATACTATTAGCTTTTTTTAATTGACTTTTACTAATATATGAGTTAGAACTTGGAGTGTATTTTGTGGTGGAAGGTCACCTTAGAATATAAAAAACGTTCAACGAAAAGCAAATCATCATTTGGAAATTTAAAAACTATGATAGAAACCATGAATCAACTATTAACGAACATGTAATTTATAGAAAACCTTATGACAACAAATATAGATAAATCTACAGTTTTGTTTTTCATTTTAATTATCATTTCGATATTTATACAACGACGAACGTTTTGTACATACCCATCATGGTCTCACAATTTAAAAGCTCATTAAAGTACTACACCAAGATAGTACCAATAAACTGTAATGTTCTGATAAGCAGTGATCTAGATTATAATATTTGAACTGTAATTCAACTTGTCGGTGAATTGTTGAGACCTTGACAAGGCATTATAACAAGGATATTATGAAATGCATATCTATGTTTTGACACATTCCATATTTCCATTCGCAATTTTATCATGTTTATTACTATACTACAAGTAAATATTTTTCAGTACTCTCGGATATCATATAGTGAACGGCAACATTTTTTTGTCAAAATTGAAATGTGTTCAAAATAGTTCTCTCAGCCATTTATCATCTATCTCGGCAGATTGAACAATTTTGGAACTCTTTACAATGAATTAATCATATTACAAGATTTTTTCACATATCGTTCGCATATAGACTTGATGACACATTTTATTTGCAGTGCATTTTGTTAGACAATACCAATTAAAGAAAATAGTCACTTGCATTTTTTTGATAATGTTTTACAGTTTAGTGTGTTTTTTGTGGGACAATTTATATCAAAATAGAAAAGTTTACAAAATTATCAAAATATCATCCCGATATAGACGATTCAATGTTGGTCTTTTATTCAATTTTTCATCTTAAAACGTACGTCTTCTGCTTCTAGTTTGACAGTAGTCAAAATAATTATGATGTCTTGAAAGGCTATGATATTTTTTTTTCTTTGACGCCTTACATCGACGTCATAATGCTGAACCCACCATTTTTGGTTGGACTTTGAGAGCATATTTTTCTCTCAACTTTGAGATCCAATTTAGCCATTAAAATTTCATTGAAGGCTAAACATTTTGGCATATATAAAAATGTGTTTGCTTGTGCAAAATATGTCTAATTAATCCCTACAGTAATAATAAAATAAGTTACAATTCCATTCGAGGCGGGAAAATGTCGACTGCTTTTTTTAAAACGTTTATCTGATTTCTTTTTAGGAGATTATAAAATAATTTGTGCATCAAACTCGGTCAAGTTTGACAGACTCCAATTTCGGGAACCTTTGTTTTTTATATTATTCGGAAATTCAGGTCCGTCAAATTTTACCGAGTTTGGTTCAAAAATATTTTATATTCCTAAACTGAAGCATCTTGAGAAGAAATCAGCTAAACGTTTTAATATAACAGTAAATTCCAACTGAAAATATGAGTTTGGCGTTATGACGTCGATGGAAGGTGTCAAAGAAAAAAACAATATCATATCCTTTCAAGACGTCATAATTATTTCGACTAGTTTCACAACAGTGAACACATTGCTATTGTCAAGGTCTTGTACTCTTTAGAGGGAGTTGTAAGTTAACAATGATATATTGCATAGCCCTTCGCCGATCGTTTTATGTATCCATCTTCACTTTGAGTTGTAAGAAGATCCAAACCATCCTCTTTTTTTTAAGTCTAACACAGCACAATTGACTTCCTGACTACCTGTTTCAAATGAGCCTTTTTATTTCCATTCGAATGGTTTACCGGTTTAATTGATTGACTAATTGATCGATACAGTTTTTTGTTGGAATTGTTTATGTAATAACAGGTCTGCTAATAATGTTCCCGTTTGATAATAAGAGGATATTTTCTTCAATTGTTTTATTCCCTTTTCCAAATGATAAACACAAACATGTATTCTGACATCGGACTCCAACATCCTTTGAACTGAGTTTTATTATGCGTATTTTTATGTGTTTTTTTTCTCACAATAACTGGAGGTATAGGGAAGGGTTGATATCTAAAAGCACATGAATAACCTCGCTGCAATTTTCCCATGTCCCAAGTCCCGGGTGCAGGAGATTCTCTGCATTGCAGAAACCATTGATGGCCATCGTCTGTTGTCTGCTCTATGGTCGGGTTGGTGTCTCTGTGACACTTTCCCCATTTTTATTCTCTTTTTAATTACAAGCTCAGTAATCAGCACTTTGGTGCACGTGTTGACATCAATATCAAGAAAATTATAATATAAATTTACCGTTTGCAAAAGTATGAATTATTTGAAACACTAAGGATTTTCACCCTAGCCGTATTTGGCAGAAATTTTTGGTCTATTTTGGTCTTCAACTTTGCACTAGTTTTGGATTTCGACCTGTTTTGATCTAAGCGTCACTGATGAGTCTTATGCAGACGAAACGAGCGTCTGATGTATAAAATTATAAGCCTGATACCTGTGATTACTATTTATACCACTGAGTTGATGACACTGATTGTGCACGTTTCGGCCCCTAAGGGAATCACAAGCCCAGTAGTCAGCACTTCGGTGTTGACTAGAATATCAAGTATATGGTAATGTTTATAACTTTATGTTATGTGTATGTGTTTGAGCTTTTGATATTGCATTCTGATTAGGAAATGTCCTCGGAGTTAAGTATTTTTGTGATTTTACGTTTTCTGCATAAATGAAACTGTGTCAATATCAGTTTGCCTACAATGGTTGAGTAGTGATGAGTTTAACTTTGAACTTCGTGTACTCGAAAATATTTAAACAGCTGTTGATTTGTCATAATATAAAATACTACGCATAAATGTTATCTGAAATGTATTTCAGAGAAAAGAAATAAACAGGAGAAATAGTACCGATTCAAATCATACACTTTCTAATCATTGTATTACATAAAATTGTTGTAATAATGTCCAAGTGCTGAAAGTTCTGCTGAATTTTCCTTCATCAGACTCGCTGAACCATCAACCCAGGAACCATCATTATGATGTAACCTTCTACTAACAAACCAAGCGTATCGAAAAACATACGTTGCAGACTCCAAAAGTGGGAGAAGCTCTCTCATCAACCGAAGCTGTTCATTAACTGATGTAGTTTGTGGACAAGCGAATTCAGTTAGCCATATGGGTTTGTGGAACATATCCCATAGATGCTTAAGTCTAGCCATTATTTGGTGTGTATTGCACTTATATATATGGACAGCCACGTGGTCAATTCTACATTGGTGACATTGCTGTATAAATTGTTGTAACCAGTTCAGATTTGTTACTGCAGGGCCAACCAAGGTTTTTCCTGTGGCATGCTTCTCTAATTCCTTCCACATTACGACAGCTTGTGCTACAGTAAGATTGGCATGTTTTTTGTGGTCCGGCTCATTAAACCCAAGAAGATATTGCGAGTTACCAGAAATATTAATTCCTCTTTCAAAATGCATTCCATTCACCATCGGTACATATCCTGCTCTAACGGTTGTTGGACAGTGATGTTGTAAGTGCATTTGGTCGGGTGATTGTCGCCAGTCGTACCTGAAATTAAAAACATAATTCTACAATTAACTGTATGGCCTGGTTTTGGTGTTACCAGGTCACATACATTATTGTCGTCAATGTATTCCATGTTCACACATTCGTGTTGTCCAGTTTATTTTTTCCAATCGGTATATTATTTCTAGCATGAAAATTCAACTAACTTTAAACAAAAGATAATTGTGTGCAATTGAGCGTTCATTGCAGCCAAGAATTCGATATTTTCATACAGTATTGGTAGTTTTTCTTGATATAATGTCAATTAATCTGCAGATGAAGAACATCGCACCCTCATACCAGCTAACAGTACGTCAGATGATGCTTATCATACAATCATTAGCAGGAGAAATGTGTAGCAGCTGAATTTTGTCTGTGGTTTCATGATCAATTACTTTAATTTGCCTTGAATTTTTCGATTTTGATCTGCTTTCTAGTTTAATCAGTAACCATAGCCGATAGTAGGATATGAACAGCACAAGGGAACATGGCGTTCTACACTCACCCATATAACTTGTGTGTGAAAACGTGATCCTGGTAATTTATCTTTTTACTTACCACCAATGAACGTTATTTAAGGTGGCTTCATCCGTACAGTGATACTGTGGGTTCCATGATATCCCAACTCCTTTCTTATTAGAAGCACTGGAAAGTGTGATGATGTTTAGTACAAGTACACATACAGTACCAGATACCACCAACACTGAAACATAAGTTACAGCGTGTTTAAAACGTGTTTTAATCATATGATCCATTTTCTTCAGGTGATTATTTTTATTTGTAAAGTGTGTTAAATGAGCTAAGTGTAACATGGGAAGGAACCACAATTAACTCCGTTGGTAAACCAAGTAAAATACGAAAGTATAGAGCGTGAATAGGAATATACTTAGGCTACGGCAGAATAATCTTTAAAATGTATTGAACGTAATTGCGACTTTTCGTCTTGTTTGCATTGATGCAGTTAACAATATTTACGTCGTTTACGTATGATTATGAAGATAACGTCGCTCCATCTATGAAATATATAAGGTTTGTCTGCACCAAGCATTTGGGACAACATCCCTAATGCGCCTTGAAATGAGGAACTCAAAAGTCACGTGTAAACAAAAATTCTCTGTGTAGTGATATTTGACAGTTTTCTATGATAAACAAGTGACTGAGCTTAACCATTTGAGTTAATTCAGAAAGTAGGGGAACACAGAATAAATGTGTTAAAGCTATGGAGCTATTAAATGTGTTCAAAGTATTAAATTTTCAACGAACTTATTGTGTTAAAAATGGGATTTTTTACCATGAGGAGCCGCATCACAAAAGAATACTCGGGGTTTGCTAATTTACGGAAAAAGTAATCCCACTTCGTACCCCGAAAATTTAACCACATTATGTCAAAATGTCTCAGCTTCGAAACGAGCCATCACACATCTCCAAGTTAACGATATGGACTGAGCAACAGAAGAAAACGTTACCATTACCGCCTATGGAGAAACTAATGCACATCTATACCCAATTAAGAAGCTTAATTCCAGAAGTTTTGAGACTGATTTATGGATGATTCCACCTTGTACACCACCGAAAATGATGGTTAGTAGTTTTTTTATTTATACCTAGTTACCATAAATGGTTTAAGATAAATATTATTGATAACGATCAGCAAAAACGTTCGCTTTAAAAATGCATTACTGGCACGGGACTGAACACTTTTTTTAGGCACAATCATAACTTTGTTTACTTCCGAGAGATCCGAAAGGAATTTGTTTACTATATTGAAAAAGGCAAGAAATAACTTTTAAATATTATTAAATTGTAAGTAAACAAGACACAATATACTCTTTGTTATGTAGTTATCACTCTGGTCTACAGGAATACCTGATAATCAAGGGAGATAACACACTTCATACGAGTAAAGTGAGATACATCATCGCATGTGCTTTTATCCAATGATTTGACCCCTGGTCAGTAGATATTATATGCAAAAGAACAGAAAAAAAATTTACAAGTTTTAAGAAAATCATGAATTATTATTTTAAATGCACTTGAGCAAAACAAAAGATATTATCATTTCTCAGTGAAAAAGGGGGAGGGTCAAACCTTTTTGAAAACAATATTTCTGCACCTATTCAACTATTAAGCTAGTTAGCTACTACATATTGCTTCTAATGTAAAAGGTTTAAATGAAGGTGGCTAAGCCACAAGGGAGAAGCATTTGTCTTTCTTTGTAATTAAACTTTCAAGAAATAGATTTTTCTCTCTAAATAATACTTATGTATTTAAATCAAATGATAACACAGTCTGAGTAATTTTTTTGTCTTATTTCAGTTCCAGACATATCATTACTTTTTAACCTGAGATGGCAAATTAGAGGTTTTAAAAGTCCTGAATAACTGGTAAGCATTTAGTTTTATTAGGCAAGCTCTAAATTGTTTATTTATGGTAGTTATGCAATTGAAATTACAGTCGGTATGTTAAAAATATGCTAATATGAAAACTGTTGCTATGGTCTTGGTATTAAATGAAAAGGCTTAGTTACAGATCGTTTCGACTCAATATTTCGAGTTATTTCTTGCGGCGACTGTTTCTCACGTAACACTGCAAACTATATTTAGCACTATTTGATCTGTCGTTATTTAGTGACGCCATAATACATGTGATGTCACAATGTTTCCTTTAAGACTTCATGTGGATTTCTCACTGATAAAAGGTTTTCACTGAAATACATGTAAAAATAATTTTTTCTCAAATAGAATTATGTGAAAGGACAAGTTTTAAAAATTTGCACTATATTGCACCCTCATTATATGATAAGGATGACTTTCCCAGTAGTTTAGAGTGGTTTCAACAGTACCAGATTTCCACTAGTAAGAATAATTATTTTGGTATTTTTTTTTTATAAAATCTTCATTTTTGCATACTTTCTCTGTCAAAATGCACTTTAATGTACAAGAAAATTTTATAGAATGCTTTAACAGGCTCTGTGTATTGTAATTAAAGGTTATAATCAGAAGTTTTGTCCTTGTTTTGACTAGTAGAGGTATTGTGGAAGAAATTAATTATTCATACACATTGTATTCAAAATAAATGAATATAGCGACTAAAGTGTCATTGCCTTATTGTGCTAAAACAACTTTATTTTTTTTTCAGAAATGAACAAAAATACACAGATTTATTCAGAATGTTATACCGATGAAGATCACATAAAAATATTTGGAAAAATCAGAAGTATGGATTTCAATATGGGACAACATCCCTAATGCGCCTTGAAATGAGGAACTCAAAAGTCACGTGTAAACAAAAATTCTCTGTGTAGTGATATTTGACACTTTTCTATAATAAACAAGTGACTGAGCTTAACCATTTGAGTTAATTTAGAAAGTAGGGGAACACAGAATAAATGTGTAAAAGCTATGGAGCTATTACATGTGTTCAAAATATTAAATTTTTAACGAACTTATTGTGTTAAAAATGGGATTTTTTACCACGAGGAGCCGCATCACAAAAGGATACTCGGGGTTTGCTAATTTACGGAAAAAGTAATCTCACTTCGTACCCCGAAAATTTAACCACATATGTCAAAATGTCTCAGCTTCGAAACGAGCGTTCACACATAACCAAGCTAACGATATGGACTGAGCAACAGAAGAAAACGTTACCATTACCGCCTATGGAGAAACTAATGCACATCTATACTCATTTGGTTAAGAAAATACTAGTACATAGTAGAATATAAAAAAATACAAAAGTATCAACCTGTTTAATGTTGACAATCAAACAAAGAATGCTGCTGAAATATGTGACCTTACAGTGTCCCTTAGTATATAGATTCTTTCACTGTATTGCACTGCAGCAAGTGTGTTACGATATTTATCCACTCGAGAGAAATACATTTTCAAATTTATATAGCATGAAAAGCGAGGCTCGCCAATCGTTTTAATTATAAAAATGTATATGTCGAGAGTAAATGAATATCGTATTGCATGAGATCTGGTGAATAAATTTGTTACTTTAAAGACTTTTATACGATATGCAAACAAATTCAGAACTTCTTTTCCGAATGATCTCATTATGATCTGTTCGTTCGATGTGACATACTCAGACATGGATGCCTTTATATGACGTAACAATGGGAATTTCAGAGAAAAGCAAGAACTTTTGACGCCATTAAATGAATATCACCATCGAACAACTAAGATCACACGAACCACACGTTGACTTACTTAAATAATCAAAAGGTCGGGAAAAAAATCGGGCAGGAATAAGAACACATTCTATAAACTTTTACTAGACTGAATTTGTACGTTTATTAATACAACATATTGAAAATGTTTGTCCACAGATTATTTTTAACTGATATTCAGATATGCATTACTAAAGGAGATCGCATTCTTTAGACAGTTACAACGTTATGAGATCAGGAGTATAGTAGTTTTATTTGCTAGTACAAATTAAAAAAAAACTGTTTTTGATTCATTGGTAAAATGTTATATTTTGATGATTTTTCTTTGTATAGATTTTTACTGTTGTTGAGGATGTGTTTTTACCAAATTGAATGATATATATTTTTATGAAATATATCAACTTCTGATAATAGAACATCGAATGTAACGTACATACCCATGATGGAACCACCAATCACAACTAAGTATAGTACTAAAAGATAGTACCAATAAACTTAGACGACCTGATAAGACAGTTATATTATAACTGTAAATTGACTTTTACATGAATAGCTTCATGGTTAGACCTTGACACGACCTCATTCTTGTACGTTGTCGATCTAAAATTTGCTCAATCTAATACAAATAGATATATTAGTTTGTCGTGTACTACCTAGCAAATAAAATTAAAAGTCGATAATTGTCTACTACGAATTCGTTACATCTAAGACACAAATCAGCACAATAGCAAAACAACTTAGTTAATTTCCAAAACATTTCTTACAAAAATCCACTTAAAGTATTATACTAGGGACACCTTATTACAAAACTCTATAAAAGCTCATTGGCTTTTTGTAACAAAATAGATTCAAAGTAATAAAAATGTTGCTGTGTTTCTAAAACTGACTTTTATCCTTGAATACATTGGTAAGGTATAATTTTAGACGATTAAAAAGATTGATAAAGTTATATACAAGGCTTATAAGTTCAATGAATGACATTAAGTACCTTTTATTATTGAAAAAAAATGAAATTATCCATAGTCCTGTCGATTCTGAGACGACGAATTACGGAGCCTTGATAATACAATGGTGATTAACAAATATCAATGGTACCATTTTATTCAAGCATCACCATTATATGTGTAAAAGAGTTTTGATAACGTAATATACCCATTGTATGATATGAGCTGTCACAAATGAAATTGTAATGTAGTAAAAAAGCGATCACTATCTACATCATATCACATGTCCATTTTGTAATAAATAAGTACGTATAAAACCAATCAGGTTAACAACTGGGGACTAGAGGATATGTCTATATGCTATCTGTTCTAATGTTCACCTTAACGTTACTATTTACAAGTAATCTGTTCCAATGTTTGCCTGCATCAGGTTATAACAGTTTATATTCTAAGAAATCAGTTTAATAATCTTAAATTCAAATGTATATTCTTCAAACTAATATTAACTGGTATTTTCTTTGTTTTCGAACTGGAAATGAGGATACCGGAATGGTTTTTTCCATATAGCAAATTCATAGCATGGAAAGTATTTTTTGGGTTCTTATAATGTTTTTAAATCAATGCTCAGAATTAAATTGTATTATGTAGTTGTTGAAATATGACACAAATATGCAAAACAAAAGACTATACTTTTTTTAAATATTTAATTTTTATTTACATAGAAATCTGTTATGACTGATGATTTTTGCAGACAATTTTGATTAACAATTACACAAAATGAGATTTGTATTCCATATATGTTAAACTTCTCAGGTCTTGTAATTTTGTTTCTTACATGAGACATATTTAAGTTCTATATGGACATCCTGTAAAACAAAAATTCATCACTTCATGTTTTACTCATATATTTATCCAACTGTACATTTTATCGAATTGAGCCATCTGATATTCATAACATTGATCAAATTACTTTATTTCTTCTCATTCTCCAAGTTTAATACGAAATTGTACAGACAACCTTGCCCTTGTGAATAAAGCCTTATCTTTCAGTGTCCCACCATCAGCCTTGTGATTAAGATGTAGTAATTTTTAAGTTTTGATAATGGTATCAATTTTTTCAGCATCCTCTCAAACTTTACATTCACCATGTACCACTTTGGAGCATCTTTCTTTGCATTTTGATCATAATGAGGATCTTTAGAGGCAGACTGTGTGTTATCTACATAACTTTCTTTCACTACCTTGCAAATTCCAGCTATTCCAGGCTCTTTACAATTACTGTGATAGAAAACCACCTTATGTCCTTCATCTGATCCCTCTTGAAGTTCCTGGCCTGATAATTTCTTACACTATCCCAGCAATCTGTTTGATTCTTACACTTCTTTAAATCTTCAATACCAAACTTTAAATCCACACCATTTTTATAAATCTACCTTCTGGTTCAGACATGGTTTATTCTGTCCAATAACCCTATTACAATTATTCAATGAGAGTAAGATTCTACTGCTGATTTTTTTCCTTCAACTTTTGATGTCAAATCATTTTCATTTTCTTGTTGTCTTTTACCAGTGGATGTTTTGGAACTTTAGCAATTTATTTTCGATTGCAATTTTACATTTTACATTTGTCAATCTACACACGTGCATTTGTTTATTTCTGTTCCCGCGGATTTCTCTGTATACTTGTATCATTCATTCTTGTTAAGCCTAATAACTGTACAACGAAGAAATACAAAACTGTCAAGATATTTGACCCACAAAATTTACAGGAATAATTTAATTTGATTATTTTGATTATTTAGAAGCCTAATTTCAACAGTATGTGAGATAAACGTTAAGTTGGTTCGTACGCTATGTGTTCCGACATATATAACAAAGGAGATAGCATACACACTGACGTTGACGGACGTTCTGCTTTAAGTTCATCATATACAAGTATTACTACTGATCATGTGTATAGGCTTTAATGACAAGGATCTGACAATGTTTCTACCTAATGTTTTCATAATCATTTCTTCCCTCAATATTCACAAAAAAATAGCCACATTCGATTGTTCTAAATATAATATAATTTTGACAATTTCAATGATTTTGTTTTCTGTAAAAAAGGGACGAAAGATAGCAGAGGGACAGTCAAACTCATATTTCGAAAATAAACGGACAACGCCACGGCTGAAAATGAAAAAGACAAATAGACAAACAATAGTACACATGACACAACATAGAAAATTAAAGTATAAGTAATACAAACCCCACCAAAAACAAGGGGTAATCTCAGGTGCTCCGGAAGGGTAAGTAGATCCTGCTCCACATGTGACACCCTTCATGTTGCTTATGTGATAAGAAATCCGTGTGAAACGGTTATTCTATAACGGTCAACTAATTCGTGATGGCGTACGTACTTACATGTGTTCTACTTTGTTTTTAAGAACTGCAGGACATACTGACTTATTTAACAAAACATATTCAATTGGGATAATGCTTTATTATATGTTAAGTTAAAACCACTATTCATGTCAATAATATATTTTCTTTGATGAAATTACTATTTGAGTTTTATAATGACTAAGATTATATAACTATCTTGTTGACTGATGTACCACAGCTTTTGACAATTTCACCTTTTATTTCTGTTTGTTAAAGTCACAAATATAGATATAGGAAGATGTGGTGTGAGTGCCAATGAGACAACTCTCCATCCATATAACAATTTAAAAAAAGTAAACCATTATAGGTCAATGTACTGCCTTCAATACAGAGCATTGGCTCACAGAAAACAACAAGATATAAAGGGCCCCATAATTACTAGTGTAACACCATTCTAACAACGGGAAAACCATATATTAATATAATGAACTTAATGCAATTGTCATTCAAGTTAGAAGGATTAAACTGTGTAGAAATACAAAGGAAATAAAAAATTTGCATAGATTTTCTCCATATTTTCTTGATGAATTTTATCATTAACTGCAATGTTTTTTGATGAACGAAAGATAAGTGTTTGCATACCTAGAATATTTAAAAACGTATATCAAAATATAGAAAACAACTCTTTCGAGTGTTACTGCTGCTCTAAAATAAAGCTTACATCTGCGACAAATGCATCAATTATATAAAATCAGATAACCATATTTGAAAAAATTATTTCAAACTAGTTTTTATGCAATAACATTAACGGTACCAATTTTCCTGCACCAGATTTACATTTCGACAATAAATGTCTCTTCAGTGATGCTCGTGGCCAAAATATTTGAAATCCAAAGCTATAAAAGATGAAGAGCTATAATCCAAAAGGTCCACAAAGTATAGCAAAATCTGTGAAAGGAATCAGAACTTTGCATACATTCCTTAATTTATAATAATTGACGTTGGATCATATACAATGTAAATCAAATATAGAAAACAACTGATGTGTTTTTGTTAGATATATAATATCTATAATCAACCTTATTGTATTAATTTTATCGTGATGGTATTACAAAAAAATAAGCATTCATAATATTGATAGAGCTGAATCAAAATTAGTTTCTCCAATGTTAATGCATAAAGTTATTGTAATAATGTCCAAGCGCTGAGAGTTCTACCGTGTTTTCCTTTATCAGGGTTGCTGAAATATCTACCGTATTACCACCATCTAAATGCTTCATCCATCTACTAGCAAACCATGCGTAACGATATACATACGGCGCAGACTCCAGCAGTGGAAGAATCTCTCTCATTAACCGAAGTTGATCATTTGCTGATGTAGTATGGGGACAAGCAAATTCTGTAAGCCAGATTGGTTTTTCAAACCTATCCCATGCTTGCTTAAGTATTCTCATTATTTCGTGTGCATTGCAATTAAAGACATGGACAGCCACGTGGTCAACTCTGCAATTATGACATTGCTGCATAAATTGTTGTAACCAGTCGAGACTACTAACTGCAGGACTAACTAAGATCTTTCCTACGGCATTTGCTTCCAATTCCTTCCACATGACTGCAGCCTGTGAAGCTGATAGATTTGCCTGATCACGACGGTCAGGGTCATTAAAACCTAGAAGATAATGTGCATTTGCAGAAATATTGATTCCTCTGTCGAAATGTTTTCCGTTTACCATCGGTACATACCCGGCTCTAACGTCTGCCGGACAGTGATGATGAGAGTGCATGTGATCAGGTGATTGCTGCCAGTCATACCTGAAAACAGTAAAGAAATCGATAAATTCATTCACATTTGTTGGGTATTTTCGTGGGTTTTATGGTACAAGTGCATGACGAATTTAAATATTTAACGAAGTGTAAATTTTCTAAAGGAATGTATGCCTACTTTGCTAAAATCCGAAGTTAAATATCTACGAATAGTCAATCCAGGAAAATTGATATCTATATATTGAAAATAAATGAATCCACAGTGAGAGAAATGTTAGTGACTTGTTCATGTGGTCTGAACACTTTTATTTCTTAAGATCTTGGTTAAAAGAATGAAGAATAATACGCAAATAGAGAAAAGAGAAGAGTATAAAGAGATGCTAAAATATAATATAAGATGGAGTAATGATCGACAAAATAAATGATCAAAAAAACTGCACAGAGGTAAGGGACACACACCAACCCAACCAGATCCTCATCAACAAAATGATGTCACTCAGAACATTAAACATGAGATGAGACTCATGTTTATATTTAATAACCACCATGGTTTATACGAGTATATGTGCTGGATGTGATACGTTAAAAACTCCGTTTCATAATGAAGTTAAACGATAATGAGTTGACACTTTCTTTGAAAAAAAAGTACATAGTTCTTTCAAAACTTTTATCAATATTACGCATTTATTATTCTTTTGATCTTCAAGAACCAAACTGAAGTTGACTTTCTGTCTTTTGTATTCAATATCTCCTTCTTTCCATGATTTATTCTAAATTCTATATGACATTCTTAACATAAGAATATAAACTCTTTTATAAGGCAACCAATTTAAACGAGGTTTGCAAAGTAATAATTTCAAGATTGCATGAATAACAAATCAAATATATTGCTACGTACAGTGATGTAAAGCAATATAATACAATTAAAAAGTGAATAGTTCTCAAAATTACAGCAGACCTGAAATAATACAATTAAAAAATGAATAGTTCTCAAAATTACAGCAGATCTGATCGGGAAAAATAATGGTAGTCAAATATACTTTATCATCAGATATTCCTTCTGCCTATCATTCATATTGGTCCTTGTGTGTATATATTGTCTAGCAGAAACATGGATGCTTATAAGTATGCTGGATGAAGGTACAATATTTAAATATAATACCAGCAGTGTATCATAACATTATAATATTCCTTTACTATATGAGTGAGAAACACAGTATCATATCCTCGACTATCCATTCTAAATAAGAGGATAGGTGTTTGCTATGGACATTCAAACACTTGTTGGTTTTCATCTATTGTCGATTCCTTATTATCCATTATTAACCACGAATAACATATTTTCAAAAATCAGAATGTGAATATATATGTTCAAACTCTTTTAGGTCATTTTTTTAGTAGCAATAAACAAAAAAACTATGTTAATTGGACATGCCATTGAATTTTTACTAGATAACATTTTTGTTCGCTTTGGGGATTCCGTATATCGTCAGGTTATCGGAATTCCAATGGGGACTAACTGTGCACCACTTATTGCGTACCTGTTTTTGTATTGTTATGAGTTACAATTTATTACAAAAATAAGCAAAGACCCATCGAAACAACATCTGATAAACAAATTTAATAATACTTTTAGAAATTTGGATGATATTTTGGCTCTCAATCATGACGACTTCAGTATGTATATTAATGAAATGTATCCTGTTGAACTTACTTTAAATAAAGCTAATACTAACAATGACCACTGTCCTTTTCTCGATCTTTATATCTATATCACTAATGGAAAGCTGAATACTAAAATTTATGATAAAAGGAAGGATTTTTCATTTCCTATCGTTAATTATCCGTTTTAGATGGTGACGTTCCCTTGTCACCATCTTACGGTGTTTATATATCTCAACTTGTACGATTCGCTCGTGTATGTAACAATGTTTTAGATTTTAACGAGAGAAATTTATGTATTACTGAAAAATTATTACACTAGGGTTTTCGATATCACAAACTAGTCAAAACATTTACTAAATTTTATCATCGGTATAAAGACATCATTCGTAAATATAGCTAAACATGCAGACTTCTAACACGTTCAGGTATTTCACATCCATTTTTTTATGGAAATATTCTTTATAAAGCACAAAGGTGTCAGTATTCACCTCAGAAACTTACAAAACCTTTGAATAGACTTATTAAGAAGGGATATAATTACGATACTGTTGTCAAGTCATTAAAGATTGCATATTTTGGCGTTAATATTGAGTCACTGATAAGGTCTTTGCATCGGAACTAAACACATTTATTCTAAAAACAGTTGTTGGCATGACACGGGTTATGTTCTTCTCATATATGTTATGACGGTATGATACTAAACCCCTAACGGGAAGGATTGTGCCTGATGTTCATATGATGAAATCATAATCTTTCAGTCAGTTTAATTGAAGTCTGGAGCTGGCATGTCAGTAACTGCTAGTAGTCTGTTGTTATTTATGTATTATTGTCATTTTGCTTATTTTCTTTGGTTACATCTTCTGACATCAGACTCGGACTTCTCTTGAACTGAATTCTAATGTGCGTATTGTTATGCGTTTACTTTTCTACATTGGTTAGAGGTATAGGGGAGGGTTGAGATCTCACATACATGTTTAACCCCGCCGCATTTTGCGCCTGTCCCAAGTCAGGAGCCTCTGGCCTTTGTTAGTCTTGTATTATTTTAATTTTAGTTTCTTGTGTACAATTTGGAAATTAGTATGGCGTTCATTATCACTGGACTAGTATATATTTGTTAAGGGGCCAGCTGAAGGACGCCTCCGGGTGCGGAAATTTCTCGCTACATTGAAGACCTGTTGGTGACCCTCTGCTGTTGTTTTTTGTTTTTTACTTGGTCGGGTTGTTGTCTCTTTGACACATTCCCAATTTCTATTCTCAATTTTATTTGTATACAGACATTTGGAAAAACACGAAATCAAATATCTATGAATATGCAGGTTCTCAGAAGTCTACGAAAATGGGTACCCATGAAAATAAATGAATCCAAAGTATTCTTAAACTTTGTTATACTAACAAAAAAAAAAAAACAAAAAAAAACCGCCATGCCCCACACTTCCATGCAGGTGAGGGGCGGGGTAGGTGTGGGGACACGTGATTATGCTAAGTAACCTGTATACTCACCACCAATGAACGTTATTAAAATTGCCTTCATCTGAACACTCATAATGTTTGCTTCTCACTATTCCAACACCCTTCTTGCGAGATGCACCAGCAAGGTCAGTGATGTTGAGTAAAAGTACACATAACAATCCAGATAACAACAACACTGAAACATTAGAATCTTTATTAACTTTGCTTCAAATGTTTGGTTATAACTAGTTTAGTTTAAAACATATTCATTAATAGTGGATTGGGGAACAATTATTTCAACTTATTTTAAACCGTTTCCACATTGCCATTATTACACTCTTAAAATGGTTATAATGGTGAAATGAGCTTTTAATACTTGTTCAAACATATGACAACAACAATCTCTTTATTTTATTTCATTGATAAATAGATTACAACTTGGTGTTTTGTGTACCTCATAAACTGTTGATTTGTTGTTATTTGCGCGATATTAAGTGCAAGTTTGGTTTGGTCTGCATAAAAGCTATGGCAATAGCATATAATCAAATATTTACGAAAATATCATTTTTTTTAAAATAAAAGAAAATTAATATCAGCGAAAAAATTAGATACAAAGAATTTAATTGACAGTTTCAAATACCATATTAATATCAGGTACAAATACCAAAAAAAAAAAAAACGATTTGTACATACCCATAATGGAAACACAACCTTAAAATATTAGTTAAATACCACAACAATATAGTACCAATGAACTTAAATGGACTGGTAAGAGAGCGGCCAATATAGTTGTATTATAATTGTTCATTATCTTGTCTGTGATTGGCTGAAAAGCATTACCTTGACATCACATCATATATAGCTGCACGACGTCAACCTAGAATGTGATCAATCTTATCAAAATAATATCGTAGTTTTCAGTTTATAATTCCAACTTTCAGTACCTAATTGTCAACTTGATTTTTTTATTTTATTTTAATAAAACAATTTGAAATTTTATTTTTATTTTAATAAAACTATTTGAAAATTTTATTTCAAATAGATAGGAATATGCCTAAAAAAACACTGAGAAAACAAATAAATGTCCTAGTTGTAGTGTAAACAGATTTTGATACCTTCTCAAATGTCGATTATCTTATAGGTAGAACTCTCTCACATATCATTAAACAACTGTTAAGATAGTTAGGACTTATCTTGTCGGACTTTTAACCTTTGCACAAAAGTGCAATTTCCTGCTTGTGATAACTTTAACAACATATTAAATACCAGAACAACGTAATCAAAGTTGTCTTCAGGAAACATAGTCAAAATCGACATATTTTAGCAAATACATCTTTTCCGCTTTAGAACATAAACTAAGGACAAATGGTTGGAATCGTTAAAATGATCGTTCTACACATACTATTAATACTGGACAACAACATGACAGTCTTTAAACATGAAAGTATAATGTCTTATTGTGTTTATTCTATTCAATCGGAAAAATGAAAGCTGAATAAAACTCAAAAAGACAAAATATGGTAATGCATCATCAATTTAGAATTAAAATTAAGAGACCGAAAAGTGCATTCAGAAATCACGAACAAATACCATTGAGCATAAGAAGTACATACAATACTCATCGTAACTAAATAATTAATGATTCAGGTCCTGTGATACATACATTATAAATAACCGTACATTGTTTCAACTCCCTCAAACAAAGTTGACCTTTGTTAAAATTTGGCTATTTGTTTTGGTATTTTTGTCATGTAGCGCTTCAACTCTTTCGGTACTTATACATCCCTCGGATTTTAAATGTTTGGCTTTGAGTGTTCCTGATGAAGGTAAATCTAGAAAAGCGCTTAGGACGCATGCCACTATTAAACAGGGGGTTGTTTGCAATTTTTACCAAAGAGAAACAAATAAAAAACGAAATGCCTATTCCAAGTTATACAATCCAAAAGGAGCATTTAAATGAATATGAATAATAAAATTGCAAAAACAAGATAAACAATAAATGATCATAAAAATGAAATAAAATAATCAAACCTTAAACATTCTTATTGATTAATTATGAATTAGAATTTCTTAAAACTAATACAATGTGGAGGAATAATTAGCTTTATTTATCTGAACAACAACCACTGTTTGTTTGCAATGTAACAGAATATAGTCATGAATAGTAAGTACAAACTACAGTTGAAATACTACCTAACTGCTACAGGAAGTGACAGATTTGGTTGAGTCTCTCTGAAACCATACAAAGTCTGACATATGTGTGATATGACGTCTAGTTGTAGTGATTTGAACTCCCTAAATTAAATTTTGAAACGATCTTTCTTAGATGGAAGATTTCATTTTTAGTTGTTGGTGGCTTTTCACTAGCTGTCAGTAACGTAAACTGCGATTACTCTCAGATCTATACTTGGTGTCTTTTTGTAGTTGCGATATACAAGTGCCCGGCAAAAATTGTTGTATTTGTAGTATTTGTAGTTTTATCCATCTGACGAGTTAAGCCTTACAAATGATTTTTATAGATGTTCTTATATTTTACTGTTATGCCACTGACTCTGGGTAGAGGTAGGGTTGATATCCCGCAAACACGTTTAATCTCGCCACATTCTGATGTATGCGCCTGTCCTAAGTCAGGAGCTTATAATGCTGTGGTTGTTGTGTGTCCATGTGTAACATATTTGTTCTCGTTCATTTTTGATACAAAAATTAGGTCGTTAGTTTTCTCGTTTGAATTGTTTTACACTGTCCTTTAACGGCCTTTTATAGCTGACTATACGGTATGGAATTTGTTTATTGTTGAAAACCGTATGATAACCTATAGTACAAAAACGCAAACATATACCATCAACAAAAAACACCAAAGGATATCGCAAACAATGAGTCGCTAACGCAACACACATGCAATCTTAAACTTTATAAATTCATTTTCACAATACTTGTCAAAACAATTTGAATGACAATGATGGTTTTGAAAGGCAATATTATTATTATTTGGAATTCATATGATACGAAATAACACATAATCCTAGCGCAGTATCATGTGATGCCTTCTTAGGAGCCTACACGACTAAATTCATTAACAGAAAAAACATGTTAAATCAGTAGTATTGCAATCTGCAGGTGACTTGTCATTTGTGTTAGTAGGCATTTGTTGATTAATGTTGATCGTAGTCATTTGGCGTAATTTTTTTCTGTTACCTACAGATTGTGCAGACTTTTAGTTAATATATTAGACAAATTTATTTACCATCTAGATCATACCCCGTTTTTTAAATATTTTATGCTATGCATTTTGCCAGCTTTTATGCCTAGTTTACACTTATATGCATTTAGCTTTCATACCTCGTTTTTGCTTATATTCTGCTTTTAGTGCTTCATTTGTGCTGTGAAATTTATTGCATGTGTATTATGTGTTGTATTGTTATAAATGTTGTATTGTTAAAAATGTCTCATATGTCGATAAAAAGCTCATCAGATATTATGTTTATCTATGTTTGTGACCTTGCCGACTCTAAATAAAGCTTATTTATTATTATTTTTATTATAATTATTCTAACACCGAACTCTGACTTTTTAACTGATTTTTACTGTACGTGTTTCATTGTGATGATCTCTTCAATGCTAGTTAGATGTATAAGCTGGATGGTTTGATATCTCTCACAACCATTTATCATTCCGCCGCGAAGGAAGGTGCTTAATTGTCATTTCCTGCAAACATGACCCTTCCTGATACCTCTAGTGTAGTGTTATAATACTGCCCGATAATGCAGCAAATTTTACCTTGATAAAATAATAAGTTTTTTTTACCATTATCATTTATATCAAATTATTACAAGAGATGAGACACGACGGGTACCAAATGTTGAGAACGATTTGTTTTCCCTTCCGGATGATTTGAGATAAAACTGTCTTTGCGACCGTCAAATCGACAATTGACGGTGGCAACTCTTCAATTACAGTACTATTATTCCGTTATGTTACCAGTGCAACGACTGTAATACTATATGTATCCAGTCGAGACAGTTAAATTTTCAAACTTGAAACGCTAAAATTGCCGAGCATTTTAAATATTTATATTTGAACTGTTGAGACTGAATAAATATCGTAGTACACGAGATTTAGTTGTGGAAAATGTTTGTATTATGATTTTTAAACAATATGTATTCACTCGAGACAGTTACATTTTCAAATTTGAAACGCGAAAACCGCCGAGCATTTTAAATATTTAGAATTTAACTGTCGAGAGTTAATAAATATCGTATTACACGAGATTTAGTTGGAATCTGTTTTTCTGATGATTTAAAAAAAAAAACTTGCGGGCAAACGTATTTTTTCTCTTGAAATGATTTGCAAAAAGATGTGTTCTTTTTATGTAACGTATGAAGGCATGGTCGCCTTTATAAGACGTCACACAAAGAAATTCAGAAGAAAACTTAAAAAATTGGACATCATAAACGAGTTTCGAACAACAAAGAACTGAGATAAAACAATCACACGTTGATTAAATTTAAAGAATCAACAGGTCGGGAAAATGATAAATCGAGTAAGAATTAGTGAAATGTATATTTACTGTTTGTCTACGTCGTGTATCACACTATAATAGACATGTCAGGAATTGTAAAATGAAAGACTGATTATCTTAAAATATGCATCATCTGATAAACCGTAACACTTTAAAAAAAAAATTGTTTAAGACTTCCTGGAAATTTAGACTTGTTCCGGACCATATGTGTATTTGGACCATACGCGTATGGTCGGGCCATATGAGTATGATACTCGTTTGGTTATAAAAGGGTCGGACCATATGAGTATTTGAACCATATAGGTATATTTTCTTTTAAATTACATTACTAGAATAAAAGTTTCAATAATACAAAAACTAAAAAAACAATGATGGTTACATGACAATGCATTATGTTTATAATTCAAATATTAGTACTACGTAAACATTAATTATTGATGACATAGTTAGTATTCATCGCTAATTATATTCTTACATGTAGGCTTGGTGTGAGATTTACTTCCACACGGTATCATAGCTTTTTTGTTCATTTGCAAGTCTTGTGTGTACACGCGTACGATCCTTTTCATTTACACCTTTTGCGAGTGAAAAGCTAGCCTTTTTGTAGCTGCGTACAGTGATACCGATATCTTGTACCATTCCGATATATCTACCGTAACGGTGTTTTAAGAAGCTCTAGATCTCAAATATCGTAACATGATTGCAATACACCATACTCACAAGACAACTCAAATAAATTATGTTACTTTTCAGTGACTTCTTGTGTAACAGTTCATTGAGACAGATTTTTTTTTAAGTCGACACATTGCCATTCACTCGTAAAAACAAATCGGTAAAGACCATCGGTATAAAATGTGTTTATTTTAGTTTTGACAAGTAAGTTAAATTAACTATGTGAACTTCTAATTTTTATTTAGCTAATCTTTTTATTATAATATAATTATAAAATTACCTTTATGATAGCGTCTTTTTAATGAACGGTCATACCATATGAAGAGTTTCAAAGTATTAAAAGTAAACTGTAACAGAGTGTTAATTACCCCGACCATGCGCGTACGGTCGGACCATACGCGTATGGTCGGACCATATGATTATATACCCATATGGTCATGACCATACGCGTATGGTCCAAACACTCATATGGTCCGGAACAGACCCATTTTCCTAATTGCTTGCCTCATATATTTGTAGTTTCGTCATATCGGAGCAGGCATTGCTTACTCTACCGGAAAACCTGAAATCACCCTTAGTTTTGTGTGGGGTTTGTTTTGCTCAGTCTTTACTTTTCTCTGTTGTGTTTGTCAAATTTTTTTTGTCCATAGGTCTTTTTCTTTTAACCACGGTGTCGTTTGTTTATTTTCGACATTTGAGTTTGAATGTCCGACTTGTAATTTTCGCCCCTCTTTTACTGAAATGATATTTACTTATGTGTTTTAGATTATCCACGTTTGATGTCAGATTTGTTAAGTGAACTGTCTTTATAAAAGCTTTAATTAACGCTGACAAATAACAAACTGGTTTTAGTGGAGTCGCAAAAAAAGAAAAACTATTGAATTCTTATTGAATTTTCACTTGGTAGCGTTTTATTAAATAACTTTTTAAAAGGAAATGTTATGTTTTTATTACAAGTTAAACACTTGATGTAAGACAAAAATGTATGACGCAACTGCTGCAATAAATGAAAGTTAGAGATAACTTGTTCAAAATATCACAAACTAGGTTCGGATTAGCTTTTATAAAGTTGACATTGACCAAAAGTGTTATCGATTGCTAATACATACATGTATCAAAAATATAAAACGAGTTATTAACAACTGATATATTATCTATAATAAACCGTTAACTTGAAAGTACTAAATATCAAGAAGGAAAAAACTTTATGACATAAGTAGAGCTGATAAAAAATCATTGATTTCAATTTTACCACCTTTTTAATGCATAAAGTTATTATAATAATGTCCAAGTGCTGAAAGTTCTGAAGTATTTTCCTTAATCAGAGTTGCCGATATATCTACCCAAGCGCCATCACTTGCATGTTTTAACCATCTACTAGCAAACCATGCGTAACGAAAAACATACGGCGCAGACTCCAAAAGTGGCAGAATCTCTCTCATCATTCGAAGCTGATCATTTTGTGATGTAGTATGTGGACAGGAAAATTCGGTCAGCCATATTGGTTTATGGAATCTATCCCATGCTTGCTTAAGAAATGCCATGATTTGGTGCGCATCGCATCTATAAATATGTACTGCCACGTGGTCAACTCTGCAATTGTGACAATGTTGTAAAAATTGCTGTAACCAGTTCAGATTGGTTACTGCAGGACTAACCAATGTTTTCCCTGCGGCATGCTTTTCCAATTCTTTCCACATGACGGTAGCTTGTGCTACTGTTAGATTTGACTGCTCATGATGATCAGGCTCATTAAACCCAAGAAGATAATGTGAATCGTTAGAAACATGTATTCCTCTTTCAAAGTTTTTGCCGTTTACCATCGGTACATACCCGGATCTAACATTTAATGGACAGTGGTGGCGAAGATGCATACGATCAGGTGATTGTTGCCAGTCGTACCTACAAATAGATAAAGAAACCTATAAATAGATAAAGGAACCTAAACTTAGATATTAGGAAACTAAATATTAAACTTGAAAAAAACTTTTGCGGGAATTTCTCGCTGTCTTGGAGACAAACTGGTGGCCTTTAGCTGTTGTCTGCACTTTGTATCAAATATCCAAAATAGCAGCACACCGCAGACCTGATAGACAAATAGTCGTCAATTGGACTTTATCAGAAAATGTTCGTCTTGCTTTGGCTTCCGTCTAGTCAAAGTTGGTATATTTTAATATTATTTTTTATCTGCATGCTTTATGATGGTACAATGTTTTCAAACAATACCTGTATTGTTTTTTGTATGCTGTATAATTACATCATAACTTTGTTCTATAGAAAAGAATGGCCAACGAAGATACAAGTATCTTGTTTTAGGAAGGGATACATCCTACTGTGTAAAGGATCACTCTGATTCAAACACAAAATTCTCTGAAATTGACATTATGAAGATGCTTGATTTCTTGATTGACAACATATTTGTTACGTACGAATGACGTGTTTTTCAACAGACTGTCGGCATTCCAATTGGAACAAATTGTACCCCTCTTCTTTCCGACTTGTTTCTTTATTATTATAAGGCTGACTTCATGCAGGAACTTCTTAGGAAGAAAGATAAGAAGTGAGCAATATCCTTTAACTCTACTTTCCGCTATATAGATGATGTTCTTTTACTAGATATTTCAAAATTTAGTGACTATGTCGAACGCAACTATCCCATTGAACTAGAGATAAAGGATACAACAGACACATATCTTGACTTACATCTAGAAATTGACAATGAGGGTCGATTGAAAACAAAACTTTACGACAAAAGAGATGATTTCAGTTTTCCAATTGTGAACTTTCCATTTCTAGGTCGCAACATTCCAGCAGCACCTGCATACGGTGTATATCTCCCAATTGATACGATATTTCCGTGCTTGCATTTCCTATCATGATTTTCTTGAAGGAGAGTTGTTTCTTACAAGTAAGCTATTAAATCAAGAGTTCCAAATAGTGAAGATGAAATCATCTCTTCGTAAATTTTACGGACGCCATCACGAGTTGGTTGACCGTTATGGAATAACCGTTTCACAAATGATATCGGATATGTTTCTAACGTCGTACCTAAAATCCCCTGATCTCTTTCATAGATGTGATCTATCGAATTAGACTATTTACCGGATGTGTTATCTCATAAGCGACACGACGGGTGCCACATGTGAAGCATCAGCTGCTTACCCTTCCGGAGCACCTGAGATCACACTAGTTTTTGGTGGGGTTCGTGTTGTTTATTCTTTAGTTTTCTATGTTGTCATGTGTACTATTGTTTGTCTGTTAGTCCTTTTCATTTTTAGCCATGGCGTTGTCAGTTTATTTTCGATTGATGAGTTTGACTGTTCCTTCGTCCATTTTTTTTACCTGTACAAACAATAATACCACCTACCATTACGTCAGATATGATATAATCTGTGTTTATGTTTAATGCAGAATTTTGTCTTTCGTTTTTGTTGACCATGCAGTACAGCAGAATTTACAATGGTGATCAGCAGATTTTGATCTTTGTTACCTGTATTATTAAAGTATCGATTGCCGGTACTTGAGTTTAAACATGATAAAAGAATCTGATGGTTCTTAATCCCACTACAGACTAGATAAAATATGTGAACACATAATACTGTCCAGTGTATACTTACCACCAATGAACGTTGTTGAATGTGGATTCGTCTGAACACTGGTAATTCTTGCTTCTCACTATTCCCACACCCTTCTTGTTAGATGCATCAGTAAGATCGATGATATTGAGTACAATCAGGCATAAAGCACTAGATACCACCAACACTGAAATATTAGAAACAAATTGTTTGAAGCTATCTGAACTAAACTTTATTTGTCGGCAATCTGTCCAAGGTTATGAGTGTCCATCTGTTATTGTTTTACCTCTTATTCTATTTATTTTGCATTTACATTATGTCATAGATCATATGTATTCGTTCAGTGTTTGTGTTGATTTGTCTTTTGATTGAGTAAATCCATTTCAATTGATATTTTAGAAGGGCGAAGGTAAGGACCTATTAAAATATTAAATTTTTTGCACCTGAACATCTGTACTAAGTCAGAAACCTGATGTTTAGTGGTTGTTGTTTGTTTGTTGATGTGATTCATAAGTCTTTGTCGTTTTTTATAAAGATTAGGCAGTGTTTTTTCTGTTTTAATTGTTTTAAACTAGTCATGTTTGGGTCACTTTGTAACTTTCTGTTTGTTGTGAGCCAATGGTCCGTGATTGAGACCGTATTTTGACTTGTAATGGTTTACTTTTACAAATTGTGACTTGTGCTCGTTATAATATTCGTATGAAGGTAAAGACGGTTACAACGTGGTTTAAACGCAACAAATAAAATAACCTCCTTTGTTAATGAAAAATCCTTATTGCGACTTGTGCTCGTTATAATATTCTTATGAAGGTTAAGACGGTTACAACGTGGTTTAAACGCAACAAATAGAATTGTCATTTAAGTACTTTTTATACTTCGAGCACTGTTGATTCATTTTTACAGTCTACTAAAAGAGGGACGAAAGATATCAGAGGGACAGTCAAACTCATAAATTGAAAATAAACTGACAACGCCATGGCTAAAAAATGAAAAAGACAAATAGACAAAGTGTAGTGCACATGACACAACATAGAAAACTAAAGAATAAGCAACACGAACCCCACCAAAAACTACGTTTTAACAGTTTGAAGCAAGACATAAAATAACCTCTTTATTAAATAAAAAAAATCAATTGTCATTGAAGAACTTTTTATACTTCGTACACTGTTGATTCATTACTATTTCATGTCAACCAGGAATTTCAACAATCGTTCAACCAATTAAATATTTTCTTTTTGCCTATATCACCCTATTGCAAAATGGTGAAAATCAAATATCTACGAAAACACGTTTCTACTTTTTTTTTTAAATAAGTGTTAATGATCTTTGTATTTCATTGAATTGGCAATCTAATCTAATAAATCAAATTCTGAAACAAAGAAAACAAAAGTGTTGTACATACCCATTATGGAAACACAAACACACAATCAAAATAGCAGTAAGATAATATAACAAGATAATACCAATATACTTGAATGTACTGATCAGACTGTAGTATAGATCATTATAGTATAACTGTTAAATATCTTGTTTGTGATTGGCTGACAAGTATGACCTTGAAACGGTATCATTCCTGCACGATGTCAACTTTAAATTTGCTGAATCTTATCAAAGTATGAATTTAAGTTTGGCATTTACTATTCTACTTTTCGGTACATGTCGGAAACCTATAGTATACGACATGTACGACTACATACGATTTTATTTCAAACAGACGGAAATCTGCTAAAAATGCACCGACCAAAACATATGAAAATCTAAGTTTGAAAAATAGAAATACTTATTCTAATCACACTTGTTTCTTGTGCAACATACATCTTAAACAACCGTATATTTAATTGAAATATTGAATTAATGTGTGGCTTAGAAACAAATACAAAGCGAGACATACACATATATTGTATTTCTAATTATAACATCAGCAGAGTGCACTTCATTTAGAAAACAAAATTGATAATAATCCTCATGATCCTTATGTATCAAATATATGCTTAGTATAGACATTCGTATACAGAAATATGTATCAAATATATGCTTGGTATAGACATACATATACAGAAATATGTATCAAATATATGCATAGTATAGACATACATATACAGGAATATGTATCAAATATATGCTTAGTATAGACATACATATACAGGAATATGTATCAAATATATGCTTAGTATAGACATACATATACAGGAATATGTATCAAATATATGCTTAGTATAGACATACATATACAGGTAAATGTATCAAATATATGCTTAGTATAGACATACATATACAGGAATATGTATCAAATATATGCTTAGTATAAACATACATATACAGGAATATGTATCAAATATATGCTTAGTATAGACATACATATACAGGAATTTGTATCAAATATATGCTTAGTATAGACATACATATACAGGAATATGTATCAAATATATGCTTAGTATAAACATACATATACAGGAATATGTATCAAATATATGCTTAGTATAGACATACATATACAGGAATTTGTGTGAAATATATGCTTAGTATAGACATACATATACAAGAATATGTATCAAATATATGCATAGTATAGACATACATATACAGGAATATGTATCAAATATATGCTTAGTATAGACATACATATACAGGAATATGTATCAAATATATGCTTGGTATAGACATACATATACAGGAATTTGTATCAAATATATGCTTAGTATAGACATACATATACAGGAATATGTATCAAATATATGCTTGGTATAGACATACATATACAGGAATATGTATCAAATATATGCTTGGTATAGACATACATATACAGGAATATGTATCAAATATATGCTTAGTATATACATACATATACAGGAATATGTATCAAATATATGCTTAGTATAGACATACATATACAGGAATATGTATCAAATATATGCTTAGTATAGACATACATATACAGGAATATGTATCAAATATATGCTTAGTATAGACATACATATACAGGAATATGTATCAAATATATGCTTAGTATAGACATATATATACAGGAATATGTATCAAATATATGCTTAGTATAGACATACATATACAGGAATATGTATCAAATATATGCATAGTATAGACATACATATACAGGAATATGTATCAAATATATGCTTAGTATAGACATACATATACAGGAATATGTATCAAATATATGCTTAGTATAGACATACATATACAGGAATATGTATCAAATATATGCTTAGTATAGACATACATATACAGGAATATGTATCAAATATATGCTTAGTATAGACATACATATACAGGAATATGTATCAATTATATCAATTTTGAATAAACATCAAATGTTTATAATTGAAATTTCATTTTTCAATATCTTCATCTAAAATTGTACAGTGGGAGGCTGTTTCGATCAAATAAGTTCTGTTGAACCATGTACAGATCAAACATAGTTTTAAGACGATGAATAGTTGATCAACCAGTTCTTTTAATTTCACATCGAGATATAGTAATGATTATATTTATCCTTCAGTTAACAATCGGAACTTTTCTGGTTGGTTTTCATTTATATGTCTTCCAGAACTAACTATTATAGAAACAACAGACATTGTTTTACATTGTCTAATCGGAGCCTTTTATAGCTGACAATGCGGTATGGGCTTTGCTCATTGTTGAAGGCTGTACGGTGACCTATAGTTGTTAATGTCTATGTCATTTTGGTCTTTTATGAATAGTTGTGTCATTGGCAATCATACCACATCTTCTTTTTTATACAAAATTGAGAATGGAAATGGGGAATGTGCCAAAGAGACAACAACCCGACCATAGAAAAAAACAACAGCAGAAGGTCACCAACAGGTCTTCAATGTAGCGAGAAATTCTCGCACTCGGAGGCGTCCTTCAACTGGCCACTAAACAAATATATACTAGTTCAGTGATAATGAACGCCATACTAATTTCCAAATTGTACACAAGAAACTAAAATTAAAATAATACAAGACTAACAAAGGCCAGAGGCTCCTGACTTGGGACAGGCGCAAAAATGCGGCGGGGTTAAACATGTTTGTGAGATCTCAACCCTCCCCCCTATACCTCTAGCCAATGTAGAAAAGTAAACGCATAACAATACGCACATTAAAATTCAGTTCAAGAGAAGTCCGAGTCTGATGTCAGAAGATGTAACCACAGAAAATAAACAAAATGGCTTCTTCGCTTTTTTTTTTTATAGTTTGACATTTTAATTATATCAATGTTCTCACAAAATATCTTTGTAGCAACACAGCAATTTTTCCTGCGTTTGGGGTATACATTTGCAATGTATTCAATATTCAATAACTTGCAGCTCTTTTTTCATAGAGCAGTTTTTTGATGACCCAGGGTTATGTCGAAGAACTTCTCGTTACTTTTCTAAAAATGTTCAGCGGTGGATTCAAATCCTTTATGAAAAATATTATAAATCAATTTCACAATTAATACATGCTATACATAAAAAATTACTAATAATGTATGTCCGTTTGTTTTGTTCAAACATTATTGTCAGTATGATTTAATTGTATGTGACTGTCATACAAGTGAGAGGTTAATCAAGCTAAACAATGATTAACCCACCGTTTTCTACATCGTAAAATGCCAGTTCCAAGTTAGGAATATAGGACAGTTGTTTTCAATTAGTTTGATGAGATTAGCCGTTTGATTTTTACATTTGTTAAGGGTATTCCTGATTTGTATTTTTTTTCTGTATTTTTCCGTATTTTTCCTTTTTTAATACTGCAACTGTTACAACTGTTTGTAATGGAATATTAAGAAAATGCACAGTTGTAGTATAAAAAGCGATACATAGTTAGTAGCTTTGTATCACAAATAATGTATAGGTAAAGCGGAAACTCTCTAAGCAAATGACAAAATAAAAAGCCCAAAAACATCAAACAAGTGCACAACAACTGTCATAATCCTGTCTTATGTAGAAAATGGTGAATTAAATCTAGTTGTATAGCTAGTCGAACCTCTCTCTTGTATGACAATTGCATAAATATAACAAATAATAATCCTGACATTTTGAATAAAGTTAAATCAACCTACTTTATTGTATGTTTTTGTAATCCTCGTTGTCGACTTATTGTCTTCATTGGAGGGAAGGTAGCACCACTTGATACACACTTTAATTTTACACACTACATTTATCTAATGAATATTTCGGTGATAATACGCATTGCCTGATTTCTTCATATCCATAATGTAACATAGTTGTAAACCATAAAAAAATGTACCATGTTTTTAGGTCAAAATTGATTTTTCATTTCTTTGAATGACTTGATTTGAATTCTTAGTCATTCTGAAATGATTAAATCGACTTGTATTTCGTTATTCAATATGTTTTATTAACTTACACACACAAAGCCAATAATCTCCTAATGACAATTTTATTAAATTAAATGAGCATATGATCTTTTTTTAACAAATATTGGTTTTATGAGTTTACAAATTTCCTGTGTTTAAAAGCTAATACCTAAGTATTGGATGTGCGGATACGGCGTATTTCTCTGTATGTAAGAACATGAATCTAACATGTTCGCTATTTTAACAGACTGAATTGAACTGAAATATTTCCCCAAACCAATAAAACAAAAATATAAATACTTGTTATCGTTTGCATATATTGTAAGATTAGGATGTACTCAAATGTGTTTAATATCGAAATAGAGTAGTCAGCACGGTCGTAACAAATTCTATCTTATAGTTGTCTATATTTGTCAACGAAAATATCATGAAATGAACCAACACTTCTAGACCTTACTTATATTCGTAGTAGTTCAAATTGAGGTTACTTTTAGATGCTGCGTCGTAATTGATCCGTGTCGGCAGTTGCAATCAATTAATTTTCAGTAAAGTTCGAAAGGTGAGGAGTGGAGTTAAGTCTTTCTGGCGTTAAAGTAGTTTCCACGTAAGTAACTGATTCTGTGTTTTTATAAATTGGAAACGGTCTATGCTATGAAAGCAATATATATATAACCATATAATTGATATTCATATCAACAGCAAATTGCTGATTATAGTCCTTGGATGGTGTAAACTTCCCACTAACACCATACACCATTACACCATACACCATACACCATTACACCATACACCCTGTACCATTACACCATACACGTTACACCTTTGCACCATACAGGTTACACACTACACCATACACCATTCTCCATTCTATCTACACGATCCGAAATTACCCATAACGCAATTAAATTTCAAATATTAAGATTATTATTATTTATGTTCACTCTCCGAAAATTAAAATAAAAAGAACTTTGTTTTCAACTAATGAAATGTTGTACACCGTTCATTCACACCATTCCCGATCACACGTTACACAATCACACCATTCGTCATACACCATTGCACCATTCCCCTTACACCATTCACCATAACACCATACTCCTTACACCATTGCACCATACACGGTTTTTTGGGACGTTTACACCATCCAACGGCTGTACTGGGCTATTGATTCCATCGTGAACCGAACTTCCACTAGGAGTGGCATCGACCTGTGGTGTTAATAGTTATCAAATGTTCCAAGATTATAAGTTCATAAGTCAGAAAGCAATAACTCAATCAAGTGTCCCATTCGAAAATAGTAGAAATATAACAGTGACTTAACCGTAACGCAAAGATACAGGAAACATATTTTCAACATAGATGGTTGAATGAATTCCACGTTTTCAAATTGTTCTGCAAGTTTATTGTTTATCTGAAAAGTTATCCGGTTTGTACACAGTTTGAAAATGTGCTGTACATGTAAATTTTTACAGAGGTGCAGTTTATATACAGCTTAAAAAATGTACAGTTTATATACAGTTTTACAGATGTACAGTTTATATACAGCTTTACTGGCGTACAGTTTATATACAGCCTTACAGCTGTACAATCTAAATCTGTGTATAGGATTAACATATAGAATCTACCACTGCATCTTGTGTGATATGATATTTATCCACAGTTTATATACAGTTTTAGAGATGTACAGTTGATATACAGCTTTACAGATGTACATAGATAAAGGAAGATGCGATGTGAGTACAGTTTTGTTACGGGCTCAACCATGCGACGGGGATTTTATAAAAAGTTGTTGTGTTTTTCTGTATTTTTAAACTGCGGTAATGTTCAAAAGGGACTCTGAAATGTCTGAGATATAATTACGACACATATGGTGTTATTATTGCACACAAAGCACCATAAAACACTGTGTTTGTGAGTAAATCATATAACTACAAGTGTATTATAAAAAAAAACTAGAAACTAACCCTGGGAATCACACGCACAAAAAGTAACGTTTGATAAAGATGTCCTCTATGCATATTTAAATGAACAACACAATTTCAATTTTGACCAATTGTTTATTTTTTGGCATTTATTCCCATTTAGTTACATAAAGTTATTATAATAATGTCCAAGTGTTGACAATTCTGCTGAGTTTTCTTTCATCAAACTTGTTGAACCATCTACAAATGTATGACTATGGAAGACCCATCTACTAGTAAACCATGCGTATCGAAACACATACGGTGCAGACTCCAATAGTGGAAGTAGCTCTCTCATCAATCGAAGCTGTACATTAGCTGATGTAGTATGAGGGCAGGCAAATTCAGTCAGCCATATTGGTTTGTGGAATCTATCCCATGTTTGCTTAAGGTATGCCATGATTTGGTGTGCATTGCATTTATAGATATGTATTGCCACATGGTCCACTCTGCAATTGTTACAATGCTGAAAAAATTGTTGCAACCAGTTGATATCAGTAACTGCCGGACTTACCAATGTCTTCCCTGCAGCATGTTTTTCTACTTCTTTCCACATATCGGAAGCTTGAGCTGCTGTAAGATTTGCCTGTACTTTGTGATCGGGTTCATTAAACCCAAGAAGAAATTGCGAGTTGACAGAAATATTGATTCCTCTTTCAAACTGTTTGCCGTTTACCATCGGTACATATCCTGATCTAACGGTTGTCGGACAGTGATTATATCCGTGCATCAAATTGGGTGTTTGATGCCAGTCATACCTTAAAGCAATAACAAAACGGGAAATTTAAACATAGAGAACACTATGTGTACATATCTTAAACCACGCTTTTATTATATCTGTTTTTCGTTTTGTTTTTGTTTATTGTTTTATACATACTTCAGGTATTTAGCTTTTATATATAAATTGTTATTCACTTTTTCAAATCAATGCAGGTTATAGACATTATATTATGAGATTTTACTCATTGTTAAAAAGCTTATGGTAATATGTAGGTCTATGTCTTCTCTAAGTGATTCCAGTGATTTCAATACTTGAAATAGCCAACTTTTATAGCTTACAGTGTGGTGTTTGTTTTGATCATTGTTAAAAATGATAAGATGAACTCGAGTTGCCTATTTTTACTTCATTAGGTATGGTTGTATAAAATGTTTCATTGGCAATTGTACTCCATCATCTAACTACATTGTTGTAAGATAATTGACAGGTTAGGAAAAATCAGTTTTTTTTAGTCTTGATGAGATATACAAGATAAAGAAAACTATGCCAAAAATGAAAAATACATACGAATACTTTGGAAAATTAAGAGTGGAACATAATAGGGCGATAACTTGCGCAAAACAATAGATGAGTATAATGGGACACGAATGCAAATTAAAAAGAGTGAACAAGGAGTTCAAAGTAGAAAATAAATAAAAAATGCCAATATTTAGCATGTTTAGATTAGAGAACCCACTATCTTTGTCCTAGTTCAAGAAATGATATCGCAAAGATCATCCCAGATGAATCGATGTTATAAATATATTACGTGTTTTACAAATTTTCCCTGATATCACAGAACACCGCAAAAAAAAAAAAACGAACATAAAATGAATATTATTTTAGGATAAGAAAAATTAACCGAAACTGTAACAAGTTATTTTAAATAATATCGTGCAAATCACATTACAAAATCAGTGGTATTCTAGAAATGTCATAATAATGAATAGTATGTTTGTACAAGTACCAAGACTAGTATAAAAATCGAAAATCAGCATTCCCAAGAGATCTATTGTGAACAAAGTGTTTTATAATTCAAGATTGGAAAAATTACTGAAAAGAATCATATTCAAAGACTTTATTTTAAACTTTTTTCATCAGAGGAAACCAAAAAAAGCGTTATATATTATATTTAAAGATATAACATACATCGTCCTTTAACCTGAATATGAGCAGCATGAAAGCACCACGTGACATCATCATCCAACTTCGTAGTAAAGTTAAGTCTGTCTGTCAAAATCGGTAAAAAGGGAAATAACTTGTGATGTACATGTCGCACAGGTAAACAAATAAGGTGTCGTCTGAGAAGAAAAATAAAATTTCATTGGCCTCTATGTGATCAAGTGACACTGTTCAATTACTTGTTAGCTTACCACCAGTGAACGTTATTAAAGGTAGATTCGTCTGTACACCTGTATTGTTTGCTGAACATTATTCCTACACCCTTCTTGATGGAAGCCCCAGAAAGATCAATCATTTTGAGTACAAGCAAGCTTAGTAAACCAGATACCAGTAACACTGAAACATAAGTAAAAACTGGAAAGAAACAATGTTGAGTTAAAATTATACTGCTTGAAACCGTATGCCAAAAAAAATGAAGATTACGAGCATTTTTACATTTTTTTCAATGACTGATATTAGAGATAAAAGTGTGTGTGTTATATTTCGTACATTTAATTGGCATTTCCGGCTAACATATTACTTGTTAAAGATTGAGTCAATGAACAGTTTTGTACATACCCATGGTGAAATCACAAATATAGGATGTCAGTTAAGTACTACAAGATAGTTCCAATATCTAAACTTAAATGTAATGATAAGACAGTGATCTAGACTATTTATACAAAACTATAAACCATATTTTATATAATTCAAGTTATTGGCTGAAAATAAAGTGACACGGCATTAATCATGCACGATGTCAACCAGAAATGTGCTTAACTAGCAAATAAAACAGTGAAATTGCACTGAGGCGAAAATGTTGTAACTACTTATCTACAAATCGCAAGTGACTGTTCAATTTGATGATGACTTGGGACGTTTGATATAATTATTTACATGCATTTGTAGAGTCAACTGGTAATAACATGTAAAGAGTAGGGACTTGTTCACATCATAATGGACTTCGGAATAATATATAAAGGAAACAGATAATTTTGTAATGTATTTAATTCTCTAAATCTTTAAAAAGAGTTATATTACTTGATTACTTAATATTAGACATGTTCACCATAAGTCGATACCGATACCGATACCGATACCAAAACCGATACCGAAACCAAAAATAGTAGTGAGGTAAATTGTAAATATTTATAATGTTTGATTAATCCAACCATGTTACTTCATTATATATTGAGTGACATTTGAATACACTTGATGGAGTATTACTTCAATTCAACAATTTATATGAATCTATCACCGAGTATTAGATATTGAAAACACTAACGCAAGTTGTATACAATTAAGATGTGGATTCAAATTTAATAAAATACATAAAAATGAGAGAATAAGACAGAGGAATAAAGGAGCGGTACGTATAATAAACATTTTATCGTTTTGATTTTGTTAAGATGTTACATCACTGAAGAGACATTTGTTAAGATGTTACATCACTGAAGAGACATGTCTTGTCGAAATGCGCATCTGGTGCAACAAAATTGGTACCGTTGATTTTATTACTACCTACTAACACTGGGTCGATGCCTCTGCTGGTGGACTATTAGTCCCCGAGGGTATCACCAGCCCAGTAGCCAGTACTTCGGTACTGGCATGAAAATACGGATTTTTTGTGTTATTAAAATTTGCTGTTACAAAATATTAGAAATTATTATAAATTAAGGAATGTATCTCCCTCATGCAAAGCTCTGATTCCTTTCAAGAATTTGGCTATACTTTTTGGACCTTTTGGATTATAGCTCTTCATGTTTTATATAAGCTTTGGATTTCAAATATTTTGGCCACGAGCATCACTGAAGAGACATGTCTTGTCGAAATGCGCATCTGGTGCAACAAAATTGGTACCGTTGATTTTATTGAAGTAATGGCTTTGATTTTTGATTTGAGCAAAATTAAAGAGATATTTTGATCTATTGATGGCACCTCCGGAAGAATAAATTGCCCAACTAAAAAATAGGCATCGTCTTATAGTGGACATTGGCATATACACTGTATCAATACGCAAGTCATAATAGACATAGAAAAGAAAATAAGATACATCAAATCTGGTTTCCTGGATCATATAAATGACGCAATGACTTACACGTTGATGGATTCGATCGGTCCACACGAGATATTTTCGTTTCTTCGTGATTGTTACTTAATCGGCGATATCCATCTGAAAATCATATTTCTAATCACATACTGCAAGGCAGCTACGCAATCAAAATGCAAAAAATCCAAGATAACATAAATGTTTCAATGAAAAGATTCGTGCAAGAAGAGTTAATGTAGAACATTCCATCAGACGAAGGGCAATTTATAAAATAAAAGGTTCTCTTTGTAGACATTGTCGGAACAATATTGCACCTATTGTAGACTATGTGAAGATTTCCCTACGACGATACCAATAATGGTTGAATTTAAGTTTGTTTTTTTGAAAGATGCATGTGAAACTATGAATTGAAATACATAGTAATGAAAGGTACAAGGATTATAATTTGATACGCCAGACGCGCGTTTTGTGTTCATAAGAATAATTAAAAAGACAAACAGGTATAAAGTTGAAGAGCATTGAGGACCCAAAGATCCTAAAAGTTGTGCCAAAAACGGCTTAAGTTATCTATGCCTGGGATAAGAAAATTCTTAGTATATCAAATAACTAATAGTTTTGAAGTATTACTAGTACTCAATCTAGTGTATTCAAATTTCAAACAATATAATGGAGTTCAAATGGTTGAGTTAATTAACATTATGAACATTTATCTTATACCCCACTACTATTGTTGGTTTCAGTATCGGTTTCGGTTTCGGTTTCAGTATCGCCTTATGGTCAACATGTCTATTTGTGAATACAAAAATGTATGCGAAAAGTAAAATCACAAAAGTATTGATCTCCGAGAAAAATTCCAAACCTAATCAAATGGCAAAATCAAAAGATCAACCAACATCAAACGAATGGAACACAACTGACAAATCCTGACTTCTTGAGTAGAACATGGTAGATTAAACAAACGTTATTAGCATGAACATAAATAAATCTAAACTTTAAACACAATTTCGGATGCGGGAGTTTCTCGCTACATTGAAGACCCATTGGTGGCCTTTCTATGTTCAATTCATGTTTGAAAACCAATGTTACAAACCCTCATTCAAACCAATACAAACTTACAGCTATAATGTCGGATATTGCAAGTCACAGACTTTTCAAACCAGTCCGCATTCACTACAAACCAGTCAAAGTCTGAAATGGCCTATATCTGTACTTGACTGTACTGATTTTTACTCCACCAGTCTGAATTGGTCTGCAATTTATTTGATAATACTCGACTGTAGTCTGAACCATACTTAACAGTCTGAATTTGTACTTGATCAGTTCTTAACTATTTTGTACGAGTCTGAACCATGCTCTACCTAGTCTGAACCGTACTCAACCTAGTCTGAACCATACTCGACCTAGTCTGAACCATACTCGACCAAGTCTTAACCAACCTAGACCTATTCTTTGTATCTATCAACTGAATTTTGTCAATTTAGGAAATATTTTTAATAAAAATGAAATTTGAACAACAACTTGATATTAAAAATGTAATCAAAGAGGGACGAAAGATACCAAAGGGACAGTCAAACTCATAAATCGAAAACAAACTGACAACGCCATGGTATTGAAATTAAAATTTCACAATAATCAATCATAAAATAACTTCAACACAATATTAATCAACACTTACATAATAATATATATCAACCTTAAAATACAAATAAAATAAGGTGATCAAATAATCTAAACAATGAATTGTGACTAATATTTTCAATATTATTCAAAATTTTATGAATATTTCTGAAGTATTTTATGCTAACTGGACTTTTTTCACCATTAACTTAAGCCTAGTATAGATTTATGGTGTCAGTTAGACTTTAGTTAATAATGCAGTGAATGTTTTTTTTTATTAATATTTATATAAAATAGTATATAAAACAACTAAATTATTAAAAAAAATGAGACCTCAATTGTTTTGTATTATTAAACCAAGAATTTAATATAATCATGATAATAGAATTTCCATATCGATCCTTGATAACCTTTTTAAAAAGGGAAATGTGTTCCAAAAAGAGAAAAGATCTTTCCTTAAGGTTCATGTGCACCCTATGGCTAAAATGGCCGTATTTTCACATCAAAATTTACTATGAGTACAGACAAACCTGTGCATCTAGAAACGTTTCAAGACATAGCATGCCCTAGATAAATAAATTTCAAATGCATTGTATGATTTAGAAAGTTCATAACTTAACTGGATTTTGCCGTACACTTCTTTTCGTCCCTGCAGAAGATAATAAAATTAACAAACAGTTGAGTTTACCTTGATATGGTCCACTCAGGTACACAGTTTAAATAACCAATTATTGTCATGTATCTATTGTCCGTGTAATGTCCATGTCATTCAATACTGCTCACTTCAATTATTACCTGTGGGGAAGTTCTCAAAACTGTTTCCCAACTTAGTTTATTTTGGCACCTTCTGAAGGAATAAAAAAAAATGCACGGCAAAAAGTTTTTATTTTTCTAAAACATAAAACATATTTGAAATTTATTTATCTAGGGCATGCTATGCCTGAAATTTTTTACAGATGCACAGGTTTGTCTGTACTCAGAGTAAATTGTGAGGTGAAAATACGGCCATTTTAGCCATAGGGTCCACATGAACCTTAATCTTTCCTTCGCCAACAAAGGTCTCGATGGCGTCAACTTAGGCAATATCATAAATTAATTCAATCGAAAATACCTCCTTATTTCAAAGACCAATATGTATCAATCATTTCTTATACCTATACCAAACATATTGCAACTAAAATTTTCAATTACAAACACGTCTTGCAGGATCTCAGTATGGACGACTTCAAGTCTAAACCTCCTGATTGCACTTGTGCTAGTTCCCAATTCACATATAATTCGATTGGCCATGTTATTACCGGTGACCTCAACATTGTTAATAACACTTCCCTTCAAAATGTGTTATCGAAAGGTCCATAATATTGTGAGCCAAAATCCATCAATTCGAAATACAGCTTTAAAATTTTTATGTATTCAGTCGAGGATTATGCCAGGCAATGGGTTAACGTGAGAAGGAAGACGTATCCGTTCTTTCCAAATGGATTAAGGCAGTGCGGTCGTTGATACAAATCAGTATCAAGAAACTGAATGGGTTTACCAATGCCCATGCTACGTCAATATTTAAAGACCCTAATGTTGCAAAACACTTATCCTACCTTCACGACAAATATGTTGTTGTCCTTGCAGATAAAGCCCCAAACAACATCGTTTTTGTGTGTAAAACTCATTACATTAACTGCTTGATAAACGAATTAGGTATTGACAAATCACTTGGAAACCCAACGTATACCCTAACGACACATACCAAAGAGGAAATCCTGGATAATCATAGGTCTGTTCGTGCTATATTCCTTTGGAATTTCAACCAAATATGATGAGCTGGATCTTCCATCACTGTATTGGATACCTAAACTGATATTTTTTTTTATCATTCTTGTTTAGAAGTCTAAAAGTGTACAGATTTTAGTCATTATTATATTTACACATAATTTATGTTGCAACAATATACTCTGACGTACGTATTATCTAGAAAAATGATTATTTTCAAAACATCAATAAACGAGTTAGGTTAGCAGCAACCAAATACACAAACATCATCAGAAAAGTGATACTAAATCAAATGATTAGTAATTTCATTTTTACGTAGCTATTGAAGAAGGAAGTTCAATATCCGACTTTGCAAAAGTGGAGCAGATAAATAAACGTATAGAATGTAAGTGAATTATCCTTTAGGTAGGAATATGAAAATGTGGTATGAGTGCCAATGAAACTATTCTCCATCAAAGTATTATTGAAAGTAAACTATTATAAGTCATCGACGGTATTACACACAAAGTATTGGATATGATATTTCGTTATTGTTTATGTCTTTTGTATGGGTTTGATGTTGTTGTGATTTGAGCGTCACTGACGATCTTACTTATTACAAAGAAACGATTGTCTACATTATATGCCTGGTTTCTTCCAGAATAATGTTACATGTGTGTATATGTCGTTTAGTTGTGTAGACATTATGCGAATGATATACAAAACTGACAATGATAAACAAGCTTCTAAAATCTCATAAAAAGTATTATTGAAAAGAACCAGTCGACAAGGAAATGATTAAAAAGATAAAATTAATATATTCCAGATTGTCACGGGAAATGCAATGAACAAGGTAAACGTCTTTTATTATTACGTAGCTAACGCTTCGTTTTCAGAAAACTCAATTTCAAAATTATATTTTAACATCAACAATCAAATAAATGTTATGCTTTTGTTTATTTTGATTATTCTATGACGACAACAATTTACAATTATTATCACCGTTCTAGAAAAAAAACTTGTATAAAATATACTTTACCCATCTTTTGGATAGAGAAAAAACTAACGTGTGATGCAAACATTAAAGACCACTTTCTACTTTCAATACTGCTTGTTTTGATTTTAGTCAATTTCATATTAAACTTGCAACAATATATTTGGAATAATTATCTCAAAAAAAGATAATTTTCGATGCATCAATAACCGTTTTACGTTAATAAAAAAAAAAAAAAAAACACATCATCAGAAATGTAATGATATCTCAAATGATAAATTAGCCTGTTCTTTTTTTCAGGATTTTTTGCATTGTCCTACGGAAATTATGGATTTAGCATGGGAAGATGCATTCAGCAATGTAAACATAAGTGAATTGTCCTTTAGGTAGAAAGAAAGAGAAGTGGTACGAGTGCCAATGAGACGACTCTGAGTCTCAATGACAGTAAATAGTTATAGACCAGAGTATAGGATTCAACGTACTAAGCGTTGGCTATCACATGTGTACGAACAGATATATTACCAATAATCCTTTAGATTCTGAAAAGGCGAATTGATTGATATTTGATATTATTATTTAAATTACACTTTTTATAATTCGGATATAAAAGCAAGCTAGACAATGGAACTATCTTGTTTTGATCTGTTTTGTGATGCAACAAAAGAAATGATTGTTGGTGTATTTGTACTAAATTAATATTTAATTTTGAAAAAAAAAACATATTTTCTAAAGACACATTTGTGATGAAAAAAAAAAATTGTTCGTGTTACGAGGAAAACTTGTGATATATTGACCACAAAGTAACTATAAATTAATCATATCTAAATCTTTTGTAATTTCAGAATTCTACATGACCATTCCTGGATTGAATTAAATAAATTAAAATAATCTTAACCGTTTTATACGTTTCATTGACAGATATAAATACACTTCTAAACTTCAAAGATGTGCATATGCTTATAAGTAAAATAACCTAAATACAGAGCTCCTAGGAAAATTCTAAACGAAAAGTCACTTAGCAAATGGCCAAACCCAAAGCTCAAACATATCATACGAATGGATAACAAAATTTAATGTCATATTCCTGACTTGCTACAGGCAAATATTTAAATGATGAAACTGTTGCCATGAGTAACAAAATTAAAATGTAGTACATGTATGTTTGCATTGCCCAATATTGTGTATTTCTGAACGATACTGTTGTTTAAATATAATTATGGAACTACAGAAATTTACAGATAGAAAAAATGTGTACTACTTTTTTTTATTTCCGTATGTCTCTTGAATGTCTAAATCTGATCTTAAAATTTCAAAATCTTTAACCACAGAGTGATTAATAATGGACGCTGCCACCGAGAACGCCGACACAGACGACGGAATGCACATGAAGGATCGCTCTGTCTCGCTTTTTCGACAAATATCGAGGGCTTTTAAAATAATTTAACTAAAGGTGGTACATAACACTTCAGGATGATAACTCTGTAAAAGCAGCTGAACGTTTTAATTACGTTCTCTTGTAAAGAAAATATGAAGCTTCTCAATGATCAAAATTAGTGTTTGTCAAACTGCTATATATCGAATTACTTCTTTCCAATAATGTGTTTGGTTCAATTGTTTTGAAATTTGCCTTATATTATGAAAATTAAACGAGCCAAATTAATTGTAGTCAAGGTGGTAGGTACCGCCTTAACATCAAAATATTGTAAATTTTTGTCGTAGGAACTTTTTTTGAATGACCGCGAGAGGGGAGGGAAAGGATTACAAAACCAAAACTTTGTTCATCAGTGGTAACTTTCCATCAATTGACCCACTAGAGTCTTTGAGATAAAGCATCCTTACTATATTGTCTATCCTTTGTATATTGTGCTTTACCGGAAGGACCTTTTTTACGTATAGAGGATGCAGAGTAAACATAGCCCAATTTTGTACCTGGATCGATCGTTGTTATGCTAAATTGCACATGACTTACGACCAATCTTAGTCATAATAAAAATGAGAATGGAAATGGGGAATGTGTCAAAAAGACAACAACCTGACCAAAGAGCAGACAACAGCCGAATTCCTAATGCGTATTCAATGCAGCGAGCAACTCCCGCACCTGGAGGCGTGCTTCAGCTTGTCTCTCAACAAAAATGTATACCAGTTCAGTGATAATGAACGTAACACTCAACTCTGATATATACACAAGAAACTAAAAATATGTTGTTTTTTGTTTGTTAACGGAAATCGACTCAAGAGTTCAAGCTTCATGCAACCTTATACTATTAGCTATCATTTGTATCATGAGTAGACATAAGGTTTTTGAGTCTAGACAGCCTTTGGCAGTTGCACATCTTGTAAAATGTACATGTATATCTAGTGTGGACAGAAACTTTGCGGTCGAGACTTTTTTTCTTATTGAAGTTTAGTCATAAAACCAAAACTTGTTATTTTACTTTTTTCTTTGGTATTCAAAACCAGTCCTCATAATTTATCTAAACTTGACTAACAAATTTCATAGTTCGCCAATTAATTCTTATAGTTATTCTTATTTTTGATATTTTAAATTCACTATTTTGATATAGATATTCTACCGACTTTGAATTGTACTCCATTTCATTTTGATCGAACGGTATGTTTAATGTGTGGTTTTACGCAAAAAGAAAATGTTGAAAAAGAGACAAGTGTTTTCCGAACAGGATTGGTTATTAATATCTTATCGAGGGTTTGTATATGAATAATCCTTATTTGGTCCAATATGAACGAGGAAGTAGATGTCGGTACTTTATTTCTCTTAGTAATATATCAATTTGTAAGCCGATTTTTTATGTGTGTATGTGTTGGCCGTTTTTTTCTAAACGTTTTGTCCTTTGTTCTATATTCAGTGTACATCCAAAATTGACCCCTATAAATTTTGCAGTACACATACATGTTTTAGCTATCTGTCCTTAAAAAGTTTTAAACCTAATATTTCCTATAAATTAAAGGTTTTGATATTTAGAATTATAAAAGCTCTACTTATTTAAGTCCTTGTGATTATAGTTATGTACACAGAGGAACGAGCGGGATTGATGTTAATCATTGTGTCTGGTATAATTTATCTGTTCAAAATATATCTACTACAGAAGTTATGTTAAGGGAGCAGTTTACTCCCTACGCTCCTAAAATATCATACTATACAGTATGGGTTTTACTCTTCAGTGACTGGAAATGCCAAATGATATGAATAATCTTACGATGTGCACTATAGAGATTCTTTATAGAGTGCAGCATTACTACTATTTAAAGGAAGACCAGATAATGTAATGTTGCTTCAACTCTGTAGTGAAATCATTGCTTTATTTGCTTTTTCTATAATGAATAACTAAATCCAAAGAGGTCTTTTTTTCCGAAATGTAAAAATAAATCAAATTAAAATATTTGTCAAGGGAGATTACCCTTCTATCATAAGAACATTTCTTATCTTCCTTTTTTCATTTAGGACGTTCATTTCATAAAACATCTTATCTAAAACGAAATAATTATGTAAGTTTCACGTATTTTATTTTTGGGAATCATCTTTTCTTCCTTGGGTTAAATATATATCAATAAGTCAATTGTCTTACTCTCACACGTAAACCTTGTCCATGAACTAGAAATCAAATTAAGAAATAATTCCTTCAAGTCATGCTCTATGCTCATTTTAACATGGGTTGGCATTATATTTGTCGACATTTTATACTGAGCGTTAGCATGACACGAAGGAATTATTTCGATTCTAATAGGACAAATACAGAGTTTTTATAGGTCGAAGCGTAAGAAAATACCGTAAAAATGTTTAGCTGTTCCCGTTTCCTACCCGAGGATTCTGTACATTGCATTTCATCTTTGATAAGTTTTAAAAAATACGGGAGCAGGGTAAATATATGTTGTTCGATACAACATGTATTATAAAAGTTTATGTAAGCTACTTGAATGTATATATTTTATAGGATAACGATGGAAATAACTTTAAAATAAACTGTACATTTGTGCGCATGTGTCAAACATATTTTGTGCTCATTAGAACACGGCTTTGTTTACAATTCTAATATGACGTTCTGCTTTAACTTTGGGTACAAAGACATGTTCTAATTCGAATAGAACATGGGCTGCACGTGATTGACGTCACAATTGAAAATGCAACGTCGGATGAATTTTGAACAACGCCAGAGATCAAAATGGACATTTTGTATGGTGTTGCTCACTAGGAAATTAAATTAAAAACATTCTAAAAGTAAGTTTAAATGTTTTTGTTCTTTTTTTATTGATAAACTGTTGATTTTTCTATAACGTTTTTGTTCATCAAATCAAAATGGCGACATTTCGAGCGTCTACTATAGGTCCGCTTCGAAGTACAAATGTTCAAAATATTCCTATTAGAATCGAAATAATTCTATCATGCCATGCTCTATGCTCATTTTAACATGGATAGGCATTATATTTGTAAACATTTAATACCTCGCTAATGCTCGGTATTAAGATATTAACAAATATAATGCCTACCCATGTTAAAATGAGCATAGAGCATGGCATGAAAGAATTATTTCTTAAAGCGTAGTAGGGACGTCATATTAGAATATTCGTTTAGTAAACTCGAAACTCACTTGTCCTCAATACTTCTGAAACTCGGCAAAATAGAAATCCTCCGGACAAAGAGAGGGGGAAGAAACAAAATGTTAACTTAGACTCAGAAGTCATTAACAAAAACCTCCCTTTTTATCTGTTAAATGTTGCAAGCGACTTATTAAAACAATTGTTTATCGTTTTGATAAAACAAGTGTCACCATAATTATTTTCTGATCTTACAATTAAAAAATGGGTCATACACAAAATGCCTGGAGAGAACTGTGCTAAAAGAAGAGATTATATTGGAACCTTAAAAAGCAATGATAACAGATAAACGGTCTATATTGTTATCGAATGAGAACATTAACCCCCCTTTCCTAACTTTCTATTATCAAAACGAACTCTCGCTATAATGAATATTTGACCATTATATCAGTAATTTGATTGAAAGGAGAAATTCTCATTTCCTATATCTTAAAGTTCTTTTGTGACTGAAGCTAATTACAGACGTTTAGAATACAAATTAATCATATGACTGTGTCATGTAAAGTCACGTTCCAAAATCCGACACAAGCAACAATTTTTACCGAAATTCTTGTATTAAATGTCCTTTGTTTGTCCATGATATTGAATATTCAAGTATAATTCTTGCTTTATTGGAATAGACAAACCCTTCCTTTTATGTTTTTTATGTTTTATTTAACAAATTTACCAATTTACTAGTGCTCTAACTATTTTATCGGCGTCGGAACATCTATATACACCTAAAGAACAGGAAATTATCAGTAGTAATGCACTTGTCCCAAGTCAGGAGCCTCTGGACTTTGTGAGTCTTGTATGGTTTTCAATTTTAGTTTCTTGTGTATAATTCGAAAGTATGGCGTCCATTATCACTGTACTAGTATAGATATTTGTTTGGGGCCAGCCGAAAAACACCTCCGAGTGCGGGAGTTTCTCGCTACATTGAAGACCTATTGGTGACCTTCTGTTGTTGTCTGTTCTATGGTCAGGTTGTTGTCTTTTTGACACATTTACCGTTTGAATTCTCAATTTTATCATGTTTCTTAATGAATAAGCCAGAGGACTAACTAGCGTACTGTAAATATATACCATCTGTTCTAAATATAGATTGTGTTATAATGACTAGGATCTGACAGGAGAGGCGAAAAATACCAAAAGGTATTCAAACCCACAAGTCGAAAATAAACTGACTACAACATGGCCTAAAAGAAAAGGTCAAACAAATAACAATTCATAAAACATGACATAGAAAAATTAAAGACCGAGTAACACAAACCCCACCAAAAACTAGGGATGCTCCGGAAGAGTATGTAGATCCTGCCCCTAGACCACATTTGTGGCACTCATCATATGGGGCTCAAACCTACTTTCTGTATCTAATGATAATTGTGCGCACCAATGAAAATTCTTAATTTATGTTTTGAAAGATTCATAAATATGACAATTCATACGATAAGCTACCAAGACTATTATTTCAGGCATTAGTTATAAATTAGAAACGTGTATGAAGTAAGATTTTTATTTCAAAATTTACATAGGGACATAACATTTTTATCCAAAATGAATTGAATGTATACAAGAAAGTCAAATGAATACACTATTATATTTCTACAAATAGTACATGTATTTTGGTTTTGTTTACGGAGTTTTATCTCACACGTTTTGGGATTTACAAAATCTATCAAAAGCTGCATTATAATTTGATTATATCATATTAAGCAAGTCGAAATATTGAAAAAAATCAAAGCACAAGAATGTATCTATATACCTGTGAATTTTGGTAAATAGTGAAAAGCTAATTAAAATGTTCATTAAGTTAAAGATTTATGTATTCATTTTCCCTTACTCTGTTTTTTGTGTGTGTGTTTAAAGATGTTTTAACTAACATATAGAAAGAAGATGTGGTATGATTCCAAATGAGACAACTCTCCACAAGAGACCAAATGACACAGAAATTAACAGCTCTAGGTAACCGTACAGTCCACAACAATGAGCGAAGCCCATACCGCATATTTAGCTATAAAAGGCCTCAAATGACAATGTAAAACAATTCAAACGAGAAAACTACCGACCTTTTTATTATATTTTTCAGATTTCAAAATAAAGGACACAGTTCACTACGGGGTACTGCTAAGACCTGTATATGACATTGCAGCACTTACAATTGTAATCAATGTAACAAGAGAACGAGTCACTATGTAACTTATGCTATCAGGGGAGAAAAATCATCATATTTTTTTTTTGTCTGTTAAGTGTTCAAGTCGATTCCTCGCCGCTGTTGTACATCAAGATTATTTAGTCCGTGTCAGAAATAAAAATCTGCGAATACGGTAAGAAAGTGCTTACAGATTTTAATATTTAGTTTATAAATATGAGATACAATTCTCCAAGTCAAATTCAAAAGTTTTATTTCTGTTTGTTTTGTTCACACAATTTTGTTAATTTAATGAAATTTGTATGCGACTGTCATACAAGAGAGAGGTTAAGCTAGCTATAAAACCATGTTTAATTCATTTTCTACATATAAAATGCCTGTACCAAGTCAGGAAATAACAGTTGTTATCATATACTTAGACAAAATATCATATGATTTTTACCGCATGATAATAGCATTAAATTTACGTAAATTCCATATTTTTCGAATTGGTGCTTAGCTGATATGAAAAGTTTATCATATACTTGTATACGATATTACTAAAATTTTACAGTTCAATAACATTTGAAATTATCAAAAGGCTATGAAAGGATTACTAGGTATATTGACCAGATTCCTAAGAACTTCCAAAGCGGGCTGATAAAGGTACCTTTATTGACTGCTTCCGGAATGTTATCACATGCCTTTCCGTTAATTTCCGTGACGTTTATCACATGCAACTTCGTGCATTTCCGGAAATTTGATTAAAAACGATAACAAAACGCGGAAAACGACAAGTGATACGACTTTTCACAAAATGGTTGAGGAGCAAAAATTAATTAAGTTAAACATGTTTTAAAGACATAAATGAGGTAACAATATAATTGAAGAACATATGATAATTGTTGTGACAAGATAAATAAAATGGTTGTAATATCAATAAAAACAATTAAAGTTAAGATTTTTTTTGGCTGTCTGTAAATATTATCTGAGAGTGCAAAGACAAACAAAATTAAATTTTAGTTGTTTTTGTCTGTATTTCTTCTGCTGAAGTATATGATAAAAAGATAATTACATGTCATTGTTCATATCAGACCCTTTATCGGCCCTCGTTCATGATATTAGCCCTCGAGCCTTTGGCTCTTGGGCTGATATCATAACCTTGGGCCGATAAAGGGTCTGATATGAAAAATGCCATGTAATAATCTATACTTATCACATGCTTCGATTATTATCACATGCCTTTCCGTAACGTTATCACATGGCATTCCGGTAATACTCGGCAAATTCCGGAAAATACACATCAATGGTACGTTTTCAGTGGAAAACATTACAACTTAGGATACAAAACAATTATTTGGAAACTGGAAGGTATACCTTGTAAAATGAAAAAACAACAACAAACAAACAAAAAAATAAAAAAATAAATGCATTTTTAAAAGTTTCAAACATGATTTAGAAAGTTACTTTAAAAATGTTGACTTTTCCAAAACAGTGTTCATTATGTATATTGTATATTTTTCAATTATTATTTTATCGTCCAGATTAAAATATATCATACTGCTTTTTGTCTTCTCTGTTGAGACATATGATAGACATTTCATATCGAATGTACTACATTTGGGGTCTGACGGCCGTGAACTTTTAACTTTTTGAACTTCTTTTTGAGCACCAATCAAATGAATCAATATATTAATCTGTTATTTTTCTCCATTGATGAAGCATATGATAAAAAGATCATAACATGTCATTTTTCATATCGCATGTATTATCAGCCCTCGGTCAATATCACCACCCGAGCCATGCGGCTCTTGGGCTGATATTGAACCTAGGGCTGATAATATATATGCGATATGAAAAATGCCATGTGATAATCTGATATTATTAGTTCGTTTGACGTGTTTGAGCTTTTGAGTTTGCCATTTGTCAAAGAATTTTCCTCGGAAGTCGTTAACAAAAACCTCCCTTTTTATCTGTTAAATGTTGCAAGCGACTTATTAAAACAATTGTTTATCGTTTTGATAAAACAGTTGTCACCATAATTATTTTCTGATCGTACAATTGAAAAATGGGTCAAACACAAAAAGCCTGGAGATAACTGTGCTAAAACAAAACAAAACAAACAAATAAAAGAATGAATAAATGATTGAAATCACAGAAGAGATAATATTGGGCCCTAAAAAAGCAATGATTTCAGATAAACGGTCTATAGTATATATGTTTGGGGCCAGCCAAAAAACACCTCCGGGTGCGGGAGTTTCTCGCTGCACTGCAGACCTATTGGTGACATTCTGTTGTTGTCTGTTCTATGATCAGGTTGTTGTTTCTTTGACACATTTCCCGTTTCAATTCTCAATTTTATCATTTTTCTTAATGAATAAGCCAGAGGACTAACTAGCGTACTGTAAATATATATATATACCATCTATTCTAAATATAGATTTTATTATAATGACTTGAATCCTGACAGGAGAGGCGAAATACCGCATAATCAGCTGTAAAACAATTCGAACGAGAAAACTAACGACCTAAATAAGGTTAAACAAATAAACGAAAGTCAAATATGTAACACAGCAACAATCACTGCATTACAGGCTCTCGACTATGGACAGGCGCATTCAAACATAATATGGCAGGGTTACAGTAAAGTATGTCAGCGGGATCCCAACAAATATGTGAGTGTTTCACACGCTTGCATTACTGTAAAGGAGATATTCTATTCTCCTGTTTTCAAACGTTGTCATTGGACTCTGGTAGATAGTTTCACTTAATTTAATTAAATTAAAGATTACTAATTTTCTTTAGATTTCAAAAACAAAGTTTAAGAAAGTGTAATATTACAAAATTCTAAATTGCGTTATTCATATGAATTCTGTTTATAATTATGTACAAATATCTTTTTTAAATTCAACATAGATATCACCTATTACTAATGCTACTGTTGAACTTACATACGATTATTCGATAAATCAAGAATGTTATAATTCGATAAGGGAGACTACTTATTGTGCACGAGAATGTCATTTTCCGAATGTTAAAAAAAATGGGTCAATCTTGTGAACAAAATAAATGCAAAAAGAGGACAAAAATACTAAAATTATTATACAAAGGCAATTAAAAATTTTACAATCAGTAAATAAAAATGAAAATTGGTGATGTTTATTTTTAGTATGACAAATTTTTCACACAATTACTATTATCTGCTGAATTAGATCCCTTTAATTGCTATGATACTGTGTTATTTTAGTTCGGATTAAACCTTTTTAGAAAAGCTACAATTACAAGCTGAACCCAGATTAATTTACCGACCTTTTTATTATATTTTTCAGATTTCAAAATAAAGGACACCTGTATATGACATTGCAGCACTTACAATTGGAATCAATGTAACAAGAGAACGAGTCACTATGTAACTTATGCTATCAGGGGAGAAAAATCATCATATTTTTTTTTGTCTGTTAAGTGTTCAAGTCGATTCCTCGCCGCTGTTGTACATCAAGATTATTTAGTCCGTGTCAGAAATAAAAATCTGCGAATACGGTAAGAAAGTGCTTACAGATTTTAATATTTAGTTTATAAATATAAGATACAATTCTCCAAGTCAAATTCAAAAGTTTTATTTCTGTTTGTTTTGTTCACACAATTTTGTTAATTTAATGAAATTTGTATGCGACTGTCATACAAGAGAGAGGTTAAGCTAGCTATAAAACCATGTTTAATTCATTTTCTACATATAAAATGCCTGTACCAAGTCAGGAAATAACAGTTGTTATCATATACTTAGACAAAATATCATATGATTTTTACCGCATGATAATAGCATTAAATTTACGTAAATTCCATATTTTTCGAATTGGTGCTTAGCTGATATGAAAAGTTTATCACATGCTTCGATTATTATCACATGCCTTTCCGTAACGTTATCACATGGCATTCCGGTTATACTCGGCAAATTCCGGAAAATACACATCAATGGTACGTTTTCAGTGGAAAACATTACAAGTAAGGATACAAAACAATTATTTGGAAACTGGAAGGTATACTTTGTAAAATGAAAAAACAACAACAAACAAACAAAAAAATAAAAAAATAAATGCATTTTTAAAAGTTTCAAACATGATTTAGAAAGTTACTTTAAAAATGTTGACTTTTCCAAAACAGTGTTCATTATGTATATTGTATATTGTTCAATTATTATTTTATCGTCCAGATTAAAATATATCATACTGCTTTTTGTCTTCTCTGTTGAGACATATGATAGACATTTCATATCGAATGTACTACATTTGGGGTCTGACGGCCGTGAACTTTTAACTTTTTGAACTTCTTTTTGAGCACCAATCAAATGAATCAATATATTAATCTGTTATTTTTCTCCATTGATGAAGCATATGATAAAAAGATCATAACATGTCATTTTTCATATCGCATGTATTATCAGCCCTCGGTCAATATCACCACCCGAGCCATGCGGCTCTTGGGCTGATATTGAACCTAGGGCTGATAATATATATGCGATATGAAAAATGCCATGTGATAATCTGATATTATTAGTTCGTTTGACGTGTTTGAGCTTTTGAGTTTGCCATTTGTCAAAGAATTTTCCTCGGAAGTCGTTAACAAAAACCTCCCTTTTTATCTGTTAAATGTTGCAAGCGACTTATTAAAACAATTGTTTATCGTTTTGATAAAACAGTTGTCACCATAATTATTTTCTGATCGTACAATTGAAAAATGGGTCAAACACAAAAAGCCTGGAGATAACTGTGCTAAAACAAAACAAAACAAACAAATAAAAGAATGAATAAATGATTGAAATCACAGAAGAGATAATATTGGGCCCTAAAAAAGCAATGATTTCAGATAAACGGCCTATAGTATATATGTTTGGGGCCAGCCAAAAAACACCTCCGGGTGCGGGAGTTTCTCGCTGCACTGCAGACCTATTGGTGACATTCTGTTGTTGTCTGTTCTATGATCAGGTTGTTGTCTCTTTGACACATTTCCCGTTTCAATTCTCAATTTTATAATTTTTCTTAATGAATAAGCCAGAGGACTAACTAGCGTACTGTAAATATATATATATACCATCTATTCTAAATATAGATTTTATTATAATGACTTGGATCCTGACAGGAGAGGCGAAATACCGCATAATCAGCTGTAAAACAATTCGAACGAGAAAACTAACGACCTAAATAAGGTTAAACAAATAAACGAAAGTCAAATATGTAACACAGCAACAATCACTGCATTACAGGCTCTCGACTATGGACAGGCGCATTCAAACATAATATGGCAGGGTTACAGTAAAGTATGTCAGCGGGATCCCAACAAATATGTGAGTGGTTCACACGCTTGCATTACTGTAAAGGAGATATTCTATTCTCCTGTTTTCAAACGTTGTCATTGGACTCTGGTAGATAGTTTCACTTAATTTAATTAAATTAAAAATTACTAATTTTCTTTAGATTTCAAAAACAAGGTTTAAGAAAGTGTAATATTACAAAATTCTAAATTGCGTTATTCATATGAATTCTGTTTATAATTATGTACAAATATTTTTTTTTAAATTCAACATAGATATCACCTATTACTAATGCTAGTAGCCTACTGTTAAACTTGCATACGATTTTTCGATAAATCAAGAATGTTATAATTTGATAAGGGAGACTACTTATTGTGCACGAGAATGTCATTTTCCGAAAATAATGTAAAAAAATGGGTCAATCTTATGTGAACAAAATAAATGCAAAAAGAGGACAAAAATACTTAATTATTATACAAAGGCAATTAAAAATTTTGAGTTCTGTATTTTTGGTATCTAACTTTTTTGGACAATGTTATTTGATTAGGTCGGTTTTTTTTATTTGAGGCTCTTACTTGATTTGTGTATATGGCTTCTCAAAGCGTACCTGATCAATATGAGCGTACCTGATGAAGATACAAGTGTACGTTTTTATTACAGAAACCTTATGTGTGCTTACTAAAAGATTTTTCTATAACATAACACCTACATTGTATATCATCCATCTCATGTACAGATTATGAATCAGATTATAAATTAAATAATTTCTATTCAACATAACGCTTAAATGCAGTTGAAAGCAACAACATCATATACTATAGAAGAGTAAGTAACGGAATTTAAATATAAACATAATTGACAATAATGAACAAATGTTAAAATAAGCCATCGTTTTAACATAGATTTAAAACAAATTTGTGAATCATATTCATCCAATTTATCGTCCATGCTATTGGGTAAACAAAACGTTTGTAATTGACGAATAATTTTGTAACTTTGATGTCAATATATTTCTAATTGCAGCATATATCCAGTTCGTAACAGGTAATCTATAACAATCTTGTTGCAAAAAAGTGTACCCGATGGACGCTTCACAAATGTGAATCACAACAAGTTCAGTGTAAGCCTCGGTCACACCTTAACGGATAGCTCGAACAGATAACTTTTTTTTTCAATCCGTTCATGTCCGTTAGCCGTCCGTCAATATCCGTTTCATGTCCGTTTAGCGTACGTTTTATTCGTCGAAGTCCGTTCTCACTGTCCGTTGGAAAATTTTGAGCATGTTCAAAATATTGAACGGACGTCCAACGGATGAAGTGTCCGTTGAATGTCCGGTAGGGTTCCGTTTTGTACGGTACTCGTCCGTTTCGTTTTCGTTTTATATCCGATACTTGTCCGTTATACGTCCGTTGTAGGTCTGGTAAACAAATTCACCAGCGGACTTCTACAGGACGTATAACGGATAAAACGGATGTTGAACGAATGTGAAACGGACTTCTACCGGACGGATAACGGATAAAATAGGCGATGAACGGATCTGAAACGGATAAATGCCAATTGAAAATTTCGTGTCAGGAATGCCAATTATTGGTATTAGTCAGATTTCTTGAGTGTCGTGAATTCGTATTATTTATAATCGATCTTAGAAGAGTAAGGGCAAGTCTTCGCTATCAAGCAGCTCTTATTCAGGCCAGACACTACACTTGGTCGGCATTTTGAAGAACAAACCAAAACCAGTTACAGAAACGTTTTGAATATTTATGTGATTTACATGTATTATTATTGTCGCCTTTATTTTTTCCGAATATCTTGTTTATCCGTTTTATCCGGAACGCTTCCGTTAGGTGTCCATTTTATGCGGTACTCATCCGTTGGCAACTTACAAGCAAGGACCGAAGCTCATAAACTCGCCAATCAATCCTTGTCGTCACTGGTATTTTGTATTTTCTGCGTCACTGATCGTTTATGCGGACTTGCTATTTTGTATTGTGACGTCACGATATAGAAATTGCCAGTTTCTATTGTAATCTACAAAGGGACACTACTCTTTGTGGTCGGAACTACTTTTGGAGGGCTTACACCAAAGACCCAAAAAGGAAATAGAAATGAATTGACGCTGATAATATACAATTTGAGTTATTCAAATTTCAGTTACCTTTTGTAACTTTTCGATAGGTTTTCTTCAAGTTTGCATTTTATTAAATGTAGAGTTAAATGAATTATTAAAATGAAAAGAAAAACATTTACTTTATAAAGTCGAAACTGCAAGTGGAAACGAAAAGACTGCTTGAAAAAAATCTACCATAAGACTTATTCAAATTATTTAATTGCTTTTTCCCCCAGGTTAAGATATTGGAAATTTATTATCAATATTTGCCAGAATAGAAATTGGCGTATTGTTATCGTTTACTTTTCTACACTGGCTACAGGAATAGGGGGAGGGTTGAGATCTCATAAACATGTTAAACCCCGCTGCATTTTTGCACCTGTCCGACGTCGGGAGCTTCTAGCCTTTGATAGTCTTGTATAATTTTTAATTTTAGTATTCTTGTGTATAATTTGGAGTTAATTATGGGGTTCATTTTCACTGAACTAAGATACATATAACTAGTATTATTATTTGTATGAGGGCCAGCTGAGGGACGCCTCCGGGTGTGGGAATTTCTAGCTGCATTGAAGACCTGTTGATGATCTTCTGCTGTTGTCTGTTCTATGGTCGGGTTGTTGTCTTTTTGACACATTCCCCATTTCCATTCACAATTTTACTTTTATTTCAAAGCTATACATATGAGTCATTTTCAAAAAAATGTGGAATTTTGAAATTGAAAAATTCATTAAAAGTTACTTTAAAATTCAAACAACCCTTTACATAAGCAAATCAAAACAAACAGTACTTATAGAACAACATATTAAAAGATGCAATCTTAATAATGTCATACAAGAATATCTTGAAACTGCTTATTTTTATTCAATTAACCTTTTATCATTATTATATAATAAAATGACCTTTGATACCATCTTTTATAATGACATGACAACTAAAATGTTATACCTTATGAAGATTTTAAAAGTATTTACTGTAAACTTGTTAATGATCCCGACTATATAACCATACGGTCATGACCATACTCGTATGAGTATATAACCATACGGTCATGACCATACTCGTATGAGTATATAACCATACGGTCATGACCATACTCGTATGAGTATATAACCATACGGTCATGTCCATACTCGTATGAGTTTATAACCATACGGTCATGACCATACTCGTATGGTCCGGAACATATATATATATATATATATATATTTGTTTGTGTAGTATTGTCAATTTTGATGATCCAATACCTATTAAGTTTACTGGTTGGTAGATTCTTATAGACTCTATATATATATATATAGATATATATGTGTAATATTCATCGCTGGACGTTAAACACTTAATTTCAATCAATCAAAACTAGTTCAACCAAAAAATCTCAAAGTATCTGTCTCAAATGACAGTTCTCGTCCCATATGTTTTGTTCAATGATAAAAAAAAATATATGGTTACTCAAAGTCCAACATTCAAGACGAGAACATAATAATGTGAAATGATTATTTACCTTGATTTGTACTAGACACTTATACTGAGGCTAATTATCAACGTGCTAGTACACAATCAATCTGACTCCAAGCAGAACATTCTTTGCTCTTTTCCCTTAATGCTACCTGCTTAGTTGAGAAGCCTCAAACACCTATTTTACAGTCTTTGGTTTGACCCAGACAGTCATGATTTGAACACACGATCCCTAGACAAACACGCTACCAAGTGACCACTGATACGGTGTTCCATTATCAGGAAATAAGTGTCTACATATGGTGAATTTATAGACAAGCTGCATACCTGCATTACTTGAATATGGGACAATTTACAGAGATAAATGTACATATGGCAAAGATGATTGTTCATATCTTACGGCAATATTGCTTAGTAGGAAGATGCTGTATGATTGCCACTTTGCCAATTCTTAAAGAGACCAAATGACACAGAAAGTAACAGCTATTTGTCACAGTACGGCCTTCAACAATCACCAAAACCCATACCGCATAAGTAGCTATTAAAGCACCGAAATGTCAAATTTAAACTATCCAAATATAGTTAGCCAGTTGCTTGTAGCATCTAAACTAGAGACCCTAGCGAGCCTGTGTCGCTCACCTTGGTCTATGTGCATATTAAACAAAGGACACAAATGGATTCATGACATAAATTGTGTTTTGGTGATGTGTTTGTAGATCTTACGTTACTGAATATTCTTGCTGCTTACAATTATCTCTATCTATAATAAACACTAGAACACACCCGTGATATCGCGGGTCCGTGACTGAATTAAAGTATATAACTATGCGCAAGCCTTATCTTAGTATTTAATTTAGTACTGTCATCTGATAAAGTCATGCCGATTATAAGATACACAATTTTCTCTGCTTTCAAATCTTTCTGTTTGAACCCGTCGAACTGGAACTTATCAATTATTGGTAATATTAATTATTTGGAAAACAAAAGGTCCTGGAATGGAGTATTTTTTAATCAACAGCATTGTCCTATATTAGTTATAAATAAAGTTGAATTCTTTGATTCGCTGTTTTACGTCATGCCCGCTAACAAATTGAAACTTATTTTTAGTCCAGATTTTTAGTATTCGTATTGTTATCTTAGAAAGTCTTACGGATTAAAATACTACAATAGGTAACAATTTGACAATTTAGTAGTGTCAACCCTGTGATTATGACCCGTGTATATAGCATATTAATCCTGAATACACCGTTTGGTGGTGCGCCTGTCAGATGCGGAACGTACAGATAAGGTAATAGGTAACAGGTGATTATACTATTGGTATCGGTATCGGACTCGACCCGGAACTTCCTAATTATTGGCAATATTAATTACGTGGAAAACAAAAGGGCCTGGAGTGGTGTAGATTTAATCTACACCTTTGTACTATATTAGTTGTATATAAAGTTGAATTCTTTGATTCGTCGTTTTTACGTGATGACGGCTGACAAATTGGACCTCGTAATTTTAGTATTATAGATTGCCATTAAAGCGGGTTGTTTGGTATGCCACAAAACCAGATTCAACCCACCATTTTTTTTCTTAAAATGTTCTGTACCAATTCAGGAAAATGGCCATTGCTATATTATAGTTCGTTTCTGTGTGTGTTACACAAAATGTATGTTGTGTTTCTGTTATATGTTCTCTTATATTTGATGCGTTTCCCTCAGTTTTAGTTTGTAACCAGGATTTGTTTACTTTCTCAGTCAATTTGTGAGTTTCGAACAGCGATATACTACTGTTGCCTTTATTTGGCCTAGAAGAGAAAATTGTTAAAAAATTACTATAAAGAGCAGTAACTCCTTCATAAGGGGTCAAGTTGACGTATTTGTAGTATTTGTATTATCTATAATAACATTCAAGATAATAACCGAAAGCTGCAAACATTTCTTAAAATTATCTATTCAGAGGCAGCAACCCAACAACAAATTGCCTGATTGGCCTAAAAAATTCAGGGCAAATAGATCTGGGTCTAATGAACATTTCTCCTCTACAAGACCTATATAGTCATACCCGTGACACCCCTCATTATTTTTCTCTAGGAGCCCTGGATTAGGCCAACCCCCCTCTTATTTTTTTACCAACCCCCTTTTCTTCAAATGTGTATCTATAATACTAAAATTACGAGGTCCAATTTGTCAGCCGTCATCACGTAAAACGACGAATCAAAGAATTCAACTTTATATATAACTAATATAGTACAAAGGTGTAGATTAAAATTACACCACTCCAGGCCCTTTTGTTTTCCACGTAATTAATATTGCCAATAATTAAAAAGTTCCGGGTTGAGTCCGATACCGATACCAATAGTATATTCACCTGTTACCTATTACCTTATTTGTACGTTCCGCATCTGACAGGTGCACCACCAAACGGTGTATTCAGGATTAATATGCTATATACACGGGTCATATTCACAGGGTTGACACTACTAGATTGTCAAATTGTTACCTATTGTATCATTTTAATCAGTAAAACTTTCTAAGATAACAATACGAATACTAAAAATCTGGACTAAAATAAGGCGTATAGGTACAGTTTTCAATTTGTTAGCGGGCATGACGTAAAACAGCGAATCAAAGAATTCAACTTTATAACTATATAATACTAAAATTACGAGGTCCAATTTGTCAGCCGTCATCACGTAAAAACGACGAATCAAAGAATTCAACTTTATATATAACTAATATAGTACAAAGGTGTAGATTAAAAATTACACCACTCCAGGACCTTTTGTTTTCCACGTAATTAATATTGCCAATAATTAAGAAGTTCCGGGTTGAGTCCGATACCGATATCAATAGTATATTCACCTGTTACCTATTACCTTATTTTTACGTTCCGCATCTGACAGGCGCACCACCAAACGGTGTATTCAGGATTAATATGCTAAATACACGGGTCATATTCACAGGGTTGACACTACTAGATTGTCAAATTGTTACCTATTGTATCATTTTAATCAGTAAAACTTTCTAAGATAACAATACGAATACTAAAAATCTGGACTAAAATATGGCGTATAGGTACAGTTTTCAATTTGTTAGCGGGCATGACGTAAAACAGCGAATCAAAGAATTCAACTTTATAACTATATAATACTAAAATTACGAGGTCCAATTTGTCAGCCGTCATCACGTAAAAACGACGAATCAAATTAAAGAATTCAACTTTATATATAACTAATATAGTACAAAGGTGTAGATTAAAAATTACACCACTCCAGGCCCTTTTGTTTTCCACGTAATTAATATTGCCAATAATTAAGAAGTTCCGGGTTGAGTCCGATACCGATACCAATAGTATATTCACCTGTTACCTATTACCTTATTTGTACGTTCCGCATCTGACAGGCGCACCACCAAACGGTGTATTCAGGATTAATATGCTATATACACGGGTCATATTCACAGGGTTGACACTACTAGATTGTCAAATTGTTACCTATTGTATCACTTTAATCAGTAAAACTTTCTAAGATAACAATACGAATACTAAAAATCTGGACTAAAATAAGGCGTATAGGTACAGTTTTCAATTTGTTAGCGGGCATGACGTAAAACAGCGAATCAAAGAATTCAACTTTATAACTAATATAGGACAATGCTGTTGATTAAAAAATATTCCATTCCAGGACCTTTTGTTTTCCAACTAATTAATAATACCAATAATTGATAAGTTCCAGTTCGACGGATTCAAACAGAAAGATTTGAAAGCAGAGAAAACTGCGTATCTTATAATCGGCATGACTTTATCAGATGACAATACTAATATCAAAATAAGGCTTGCGCATAGTTATATACTTTAATTCAGTCACGGACCCGCGATATCAGGGGTGTGTTCTAGTGTTAGTTTAATTAAACAAAAACATCACAGGTGCGATATTTTACAGGGTAGGACTACTTTTACATACGTTCTAAATTGAAGTGGGTGTATTGGTGAAAAACCATTTCAAGATTGAGTTGAAATTGCAATATTTGGACTGATTTTCTGCCTTTTTGAATATTTTTTTATTTAACGGCCGTTGCTGTCTTATTCATTTTTTTGGTTTCTCGATATATCGCCTTATTGTTCGCTGGCTTATTGTTCGCTAGCTATTGTTCGCTAGCTATTGTTCGCTAGTTTCTGCCTGGTATAGGAACCAGACAGGGTACTATGTTTAAAAAAGTCCCCCGATGGCGTCCACCTTGGATGATGGATCGGCTTCAAAGTAACAATAATTAGTCAGCACCTCATAAGGAACATTCATGCCTTGTTTGGTTTCATTACATTCAGTAGTTTCCTAATAGAAGACATTTGTATGTATTTCCCATAATATCCTATGTTAAACTAAGTTCCCACTGGCGGCCATCTTGGATGATGGATCGGCTTCTAAGTAACAACACTAGGTCAGCACCACATTAGGAACAGTTATGCAATGTTTGGTTCCATTTCATTCAGTGGTTTTCTAGAAGAAGTTTAAAATGTAAAAAGGCTAACGACGACGAAGGACGACGACGGACGCCAAATGATGAGAAAAGAGAAGGACAAAGTGAGCTAAAAAAAAACCAACAAATATAACAAACAAATTAACAAACTAACAAACCAACATAAACACAGCACACAAATAAAAACACAAACAAAACTCCGCAATAATGATAGACATTTACACATAAAAACTATTATTCGGCTCGATTTTTAATACTTGTAGAGATTTTCGAGCCTCATCGGTGATACGCCGTTTCGCTTTTGACGAGTCCATAAACCGAGTTGAATACAGATCCTTAACCTTACCTGGGGAATATTTCTTTCAATGTTTTATGTGCTTTCTGTCAGTATAATTTACCGTTTAATCATCAATATTCATATAGCGCAAGATAGTTCATGTGTTTTATGCACGTTCTGTGGTTAAAATGTGTATGTAAAATCAGAGCCCAAGAGCGGATTTTTGAGTGAGACGCAACCGATATCTCTCAAGTAAGAAGATAAACTAACCCTAGCCTCTTATTTTGATTAATTCTCCTTGGCTTATTATATTTACACGAAAGACTTATGATGTTTGTCCTGACATTTAGAGTATCATGCTTCATGAATGTATTTAAAGTAGTAACTGTGTTAGCATCAAACAAAATGCTTGTTTGAACAGCTCCCACGAAAATATGTGTAACAAAGACTGTAAGTGTTATCGTGGAAATGCTCTCTTTGCGTTTATTCGTACCTTTCGTCAAAATGTAATTGAGCTCCTCAGTGTCTTTTCCTTGTTTTTATTATGAACGCCTTATATATTTGTTGTGCATACGTAAAACCTCCGCATTGCAAGTGCATTTCATTGACGTACGTTTATTCACATAGTTTATTAATCAGTCTCATAAATTTTGACAATGATTCAGCATACATGTACTCATGTTTCTAGTATTTATTTGATCATGAAATTTCAATATAGTTGGTATATTTCGATAGTAAGGTTTCAAAACATTTTCTCTTTCGTCATTACATTACAAAAGGAATTAACTATTTTTTTTTATGTAAGGCGAGATAAATTGTGCATTTCCGGTTGAATTAGCGGCATTGCATGTGATGCACATCGAAAATATTGGCATCATTTGGTCGATTTATTTTTTTATAAATCAAAAGAAAACAATTATAGATGTACCTGCATCGATAGAGCCTTGTGTACTCATAAAACACCAGTAATTAGACCTACCATAACAATCTTGTAGGCTTAGATTACATAAGCCGTAGTTGCCACAATTTTATGGAAGTTTGGTCATCAATGCTCTTCATTTTTATACTTGTTTGGCTTTCTAACTATTCTATGCCGGCGTCACACATTGGCGTATACATCGGCGTGCACCAGACGTACAGAGAAAATTGACGAAGTCCGTATACGTTAGTTGCACGCCAGAGGAACGCTAAGCAATCGTTAAACCCGCGTTGCATAAATTTGAAGTACGTCGAAATTCAAAGGTATACACTTGGTGAACTCTATAACTCCCGAAAATTTTGATGCAGTTTAAAAATGTTCATCTAGCTCAAGCGTTTGTTTCAAGATCGTTCGACTTTAACTAGAACGTATGCGGGTGTGTTTGTAACAAACAACCCATAATTAAACGCCCCAGACACACCGAAAGCACGGATTATCGTCCCATATACGACCTGGACGCGTCTCAAATACGTTCAGGGGACGTTTTTTTTTCCTTCGTAGCGTGCATTCCATCTACGTTAGACAAACGCCATACATACGCCAACATACGTTACTTGAACGCCCGATACACGTCTCTTGTACGTCTAATACACGTTTAAAGTTCGTTGTACACACGATGCAGATATGATTGACAAGTTGAATGCATCCAAAATTACTAGCGTATTGTCAGCGTACATATTTTTTTTTACCACGCCGGTCGTACGTCGGAGCTATACGCTGATGTTTGACGCCGGTATTATACTGAGCGTCACTGATGAGTCTTATGAAGACGAAACGCGCGTGTGGCGTATTAAAGTATAAGTCTGGTATCTTTGATAACTATTGTTAAATTTGTTTTCTCCTGGAAAATTGAGATGTCATTTGTGTATGGCCGTTGAAGCAACGTCTGTAGCGTCTGTATTTTAAGCACTTATTCTTTGGTCGCAGCTGAACTGTTTATGAAGTTGCATGTAATGGAATGTTTTCAATGAAACAACCCTGTTAATTATTCCATGAATTGGTTGAGTCTTCATTTAAAGTACATTATGTACATGTAGCTTATGTAACTCTAGAAGCATTTATATAAACGCATGAGGATTTCGCCTGATATGGTGATCGGATAGCACCTTGTAATAAACTGGTAATATATAATTTTAAGTTTTTAATTAGGAGATCATCTCGTCTCCTTCATTCAAATGTATGTATAGAATAGAGAAAACTGGACTTTAGAATTGATGTAGAAACTAATTTGAATTTAACTGCTGTTTTAAGATAAAGTAAAAAAGGGTAATACAACATGCACGTTTTACATATATTTGGAAACCAGTGATTTGCGACAGATGATCTATTTTCAGAACAAAAAATTTGTTTCTGATAATTCATTGCCTTAAGTAATTAAACCACTACGATAATGTCGCGATTCCAATTGATTAAAATAATGAATTCACAAAGTTGTATAAGGTAAGACTACTCCTGTTGAAAGACACCATAATGGAAAAGGTCGTTGTTTACTACATCAATTCGGGACGTTTGAATTGCGTGCACGCCCATTAATAAGCACGAAACCATAAGAATAACGCCTTTCTTGATGTTCTTCATCTAAAAACCTCAATGAAAATACAAACCTCTCTTCAGAGGAAAACTACAATGTAAAAGATAAAAGAAAGATATTTTCTGCCTTCAGATGGAGGCATATTTTCAAAAACTTAAATTTGTTATGTTTATTTATATATAAACTTTACGTAAAAAGTCTGACAATTTTGTAAAATTGAGGACATGCACCTGATCCTATAAATATACAGTTAGTTCACTTGTAAAGTTATTTAGAATATTTCCTTTGAAATTATGAACAATGTATTTGTCGTGTACAAGTTGCAATTTTGTACAGGTTATAACATGTACAAAAATATTGTACATGTTATAATTTCTACAATGCCAAAATACAAGTTATAACATGTACAAAAGTACCTCGTACATGTTATAACATGTACAAAATATTCCTTAAAAATGGTTTTAACCTGTACAAAATTTAAAAATAATAATAAAGCAGAATATACATTCACGATTGAAATTTATCAAATAATAAAGAACAATAATCAAATGCAAAAGAAGGTTTATTATTTACAGCATGTATAAAATACTTCATTTTCATACATTTTAGAGACAAGTTTTTTTACTTGTTGCTACAAGACAGAGACATGTGACACCTTTGAGTGGCACAAAACTTTCATTCTTCAACATTTACACCTACCAGACTTACAACTGCCTTTCTTACACTGACAATGCACAAAACTTTGCCATCCACTTAATGATATCTTAGGCACCATCTCTCTCATACTCGTATCACTCGTTGGGACTTCAGACACATTAAAAGTTTCATTTGCAAGAAATTGAACCTAGATTTCACAAACCCTCACTAGTATTAACAGCAGAAATATCACCACCAGAAAGCGCACTCTTACAGAATAGAACCATATTTTTTATTTTCAAATTTTGTACAAGTTAAAACCATTTTTAAGCAATATTTTGTACATGTTATAACATGTATGAGGTACTTTTGTACATGTTATAACTTGCATTTTTGTATAGTACAAATTATAACATGTACAAAATTTTTGCACATGTTATAACCTGTACAAAATCGCAACTTGTACACGACATATACAATCTTGAAAAAAATAGTTAATAACAGCAAAGACATGTCAGTGTGTGCGTATTATTTATATAATGTAGTCCATTGTTTATTGTATTTCAGTTGTTCAACATGTGTCAGACTTTTGTACGGATTGATCAGTGGCGGATCCAGAACTTTTCATAAGGGGGACCCGTTGACTGACCTAAAAAAAAGGGGGGCGTTCCAGTCATGCTTCAGTGATTTCCTATATAATCAACCACATTTTTGTTATACTGTGTATCTCTTGTGTGATGCTTGAAAGTCTGGATGTATCTCGTCCAGTACAGAGAATAACTTATTACGTGCAGCATTGACTAACGGATTTCGTACTGTACAGTGTATCTCTTATTTGTATGCTGTAAAGTTTAATTGATCTTGTTTAGTACAAAGAATAATTTGTCACGTGCATTGTAGTAAATAACTTATCTCGTGCAACATTGCAGAATTGAATAATGGATCTCGTTCAACATGGAATAACGGATCTCATGAAGCATTGCACAACGGTTCTTGTAAGGCATTGAACAACGGATCTCGTGCAGCATTGAACAACGGATTTCTTGAAGCATTGAACAACGGATATCGTGCAGCAATGGACAACGGATCTTGTGTAGCATTGAATAACGGATCTCGTGCAGCATTGAACTACAGATATCGTGTAGCATGTAAAAGCGGATCTCGTGCAACAATTAAAAACGGATCTCGTGAAGCATTGAATAACGGATATCGTGCAGCTTAAACAACGGATCTTGTGTAGCATTCAATAGAGGATCTCATGTAACATTGAACAACTGATATCGTGTCTTAATGAATAACGAATCTCGTGTAGCATTGAAAAACAGATCTCGTATTTTACAGTGAATACCTGGGACCTGATTCACAAAGCATTTGTAAAGCTACCGCACCCGTAAACGTATCGGAATATACTGGTTGCGGAATTAATATTTTCGTACTAAAAAAATCAGCGGAGATTTCGAATCCATAAACGTTGTGGAATATGTTCGGAAATACCCGAGAATATTTACGGGACGTCATGACTATCCGTAAACGTTGCGGAATCGGGAACTTGTGTAAATTTTAAATAATTTTTACTTTAAAAAAAATAAGTACATTTTTTAACAAGTTTTACTTTACTCCAGTATGTTTCTTTGCAATCATTGGTATGAAAGTGGGTGCTTTGTGAGCTACTCTAGTAAGTCTGTATTACGGAAGCCCATTGAGGACCTCAGAAAAATTAAATTGAAATTACATAAATATCACGAATAAAATAGACACGAGGGGGAAATTTGACAATTAAATGTACAGACGACACACAGATGACTCTTTTAAAAAAATGGGTTATATATTTAAACATCATATTGTTGGATACATTTATTTCTCTCATGATTCTTACTCGATTTATACTTTCCTGACCTGTTGATTATTTTTATTTAATAAACGTGTGGTTCGTTTGATGTCAGTTTGCCATTGGTCAAAATACGATTATGATGTCTTATTGTCTTGCAACTGAAAATTTAACGATTTATCTTCACATTTCCAGTGTATCTATAGAACATACTTTCCTTTTATGTACAGAAAAAGGCTTTAAACGAGTTAAAGCAAATAAATTTGCAATGAGATTTTTCAAAAGACCATTTGATTAAGTATGACAAGATTGTGTTGAAGTGTGGCGTAGAGGGTAGAATAATCATTACTGTCATAACAATTAAAAAGACCACCAAAACAACGTATTGTATCTAAAACCTTTAAAGAATGTTTAACACTCCAAAAATGATCAATACCAATGTTTTTATTAACTTAATTACAAAAGTTCTTTGATAGTAGTAAGAGAGGTAGATAGAAGCACTGACAGATTATTAGTAGAACACTATAACTAGATTCGGCGATGAAACGAAATTTAAATTGTTGTTTGTGTAGTTTAGGTAACCAGTACATATATAGTCGGCATTTTCAAATTTTCGGAAGAGGCTTTAAATTGGAAAGGGTCAGAAATATGTTTGTTTACAATTTGACTCTCTGTAGAGCGTACGGACCTGAATGTAGAAGAATTGATAATACATCGTATCGCGAATAAACCGCATTTTATGTTTATATTAGACAAACTAGAAATAAAAAGAACCAGTTTGAATTATTTTTAAAATCTCAGTAACCCTTAATTTCTTTTTTCTAAAAATTACAAAAAAAATCCATAAATTAAATCAAGGACTCTTCTCCTCTTCCCCTTTAATATAAAGTACAATTATTTGGGCTTGGGGAGTTCCAAGCACTATGCAAGTAAACAGACATCTATGGGATCTTCCGAGTTAACAGCACGTCAGTGCTTTTATTAATGTCTCGTTTTCACTAAATATTTTCTCTTCCGGTGTTCATTACTAATCGAGATGAGGCCTTTTAAAGCAGCAAGACAGTTTTGTAACGTACTGCTCAGAAAGGTAAATATAATTAGTTATATGACAGCATGATAATTTTCCTTCTCTAAGATTTTTTTCTCAACTTTTAAGAAACATACTTAAAGGCCTTTCAAACCTTGGGAAAATTAGAAGTTTAAAAATGTACTATTATCAAAAGTTTTTGAAGAAGGACTCAACATAGGAATGATTATAGAACGGATGTCGAAAGCAAATACATAAATGAAATAAATATTATGATAATGATTTTCAAAATACACTTGTAACCAAAATGAAAGGACAACTGGAAGATTTCATTGACGACAATATGTCAGGAAAAGATTGAAGTCTGAAGCCTCTCCTAGAAAGTGGAAAAAAAGTTTTAAGTTTATAGTTCTGAAAATTTTAAAACCCTATCAAAAACTGGTATAGTTACATGATTGTCAAAAGATTGTTTTAGTTATCAAAATTTATTTGACTTCAATTCGTGACATACGGAAAAGAGCTACATGTAATTTACGAAAAGCGGAAACCTCTCATCATATACGTTGTAACATGTAGGAAGACAGACATTCAAAATTGAAACTTAAACTTTGAACTGTGTTATTGTTTTACATCATTAAAACGGAAATACAATGTATATGTACATGTACGTATCAACAATATATCAATTTTGAAAGAAATAAAATCTATGTTTTTGGCGATTGGAGATTTGACTATAAGTACGTTTTCGCCTATTGAATGTGGTTTCTATACACATGTGCATCTTTTTTAAAATGATAATTTTCGTTCTATTTCTAAAAATTAGACAGATAAATACATTACTTTTTTCCATTTTCAATTGTAAGCCACCGTCACACAAGACCACGATCGCACCACGTTCATCGCGATCTAAAATAAATTCAGATCGTTGTGAGGTCGCGGTATGAGCGGCATAAAAAGGTAAATTTTCGTTGTTTTCACGATGCTATTACGTTCTCATTACGCTTCTACAACGATCCCGCTTAGATTATATCACGTTATCACCGCGTTTATTTCTGCGACCTCACTACGATTATCACAATCTTACTACGCTCATCACGTTCTCACTAAGACCATACCACGATTTATCCGATTGCAACACGATCTTACCACGCTTTTAATGCGATTAAAGCACGCTCTTACCACGATCATAATACGATCATACAGGGTTCATGCCGCAATCTTACTACGATTATGCTCTCAGCAATAACGACAACATCGTGTTCCTGATAAATACTGTTCCATTCCTTCTATTCCTCATTAATACGTAGATTTTTCGGAAACAAAACAGTCATGCCACCAAAATCTACCAGAACTCGTGGGCGTAGTGGAACTTTCCATATGTAATATTTGATCCTTTGTGAATGAAATTTTCGTATAGCATTGGATAATATATTATATAATGGAACTTTTGGAACATTTTAACATGGGTAGGCATTATATTTGTAAACATTTAATACCTCGCTAACGCTCGGTATTAATATATTAACAAATATAATGCCTACCCATGTTAAAATGGGCATAGAGCATGGCATGAAAGAATTATTTCTTAATGAAATAAAACACTTTAATGATTTCAATATCCAACATGATATATGTTGATAACCTCCCTTCATAAGACAAAATTTAATGACAATCCGTCTATGAAATATTGTCTCAAAATACACAAAATATAACCTCTCTTGAACGGGACAAAATTTCATTGTATTCATCTGTGAAATATTGTCTTTATACGGACAAAATTCCACAATGAAATTTTGTCCTGAAATGTTGTCCTTCTCTGGACAGGTTTTTATAGATAAGACAATATTCCATAAGACAATATTTTGCTTTACGTTGTCTCATTGACATACAGTGGATATCACTTCTAACCTCTAATCAAATCTATCAAAATCTGTCAGGAGAACTGTTCTATAGGACAGTATGTAGAACTGTCATCCTGACACCTTTTAGACAGTTCTAGCTAGAACAGTTCTAACCTAGAACTGATTTGGTCAGTTTTACCTAGAACTGATTTAGACAGTTCTACCTAGAACTGATCCTGACAGTTCTACCCTAGAACAGTTTTAGACAGATCTAATTAGAACTGACCAAATCTTTGGTCAGTTCTACGACTAGAACAGTTCTTCGGCTAGAAAAGTTCTACGACTAGAACAGTCCTACGATTAGAACTGATTTGGTCAGTTCTACGGCTAGAATTGATTTAGTCAGTTCTATCCATAAAACAGTTTTAAGAACTCTTTGTCTGAAATATAAATAAGTCAAAAGAATATAATATAGATTAAAAAATTCTCATCACAACACTGTTTTAACTGCAGTGACGTCATTTAGAACTATAACCAGTTCTACAATCCTGACAGGTTTGGTCAGTTCTACGACTTGAACATTTTTATACAGTTCTGATTTAGTCAGTTCTTCTCACAATTCTACGGTTAGAACTGATTTTGAAAGTTCTACCTAGAACTGATTTCGAAAGTTCTACCTAGAACTGATTTGGTCAGTACTACCTAGAAATGATTCTGACAGTTCTACTTATTATTGTTCTAGGGTAGAACAGGGTTGAGTTCAATATCGTAGCAGCTATCAATATCTATGTAACAACTAGTATTTAGCTACACGGTTCAATAGTCAAAATCTACGTAGCGCTACGTAGCAGCTACGATATTGAACGCAGCCCAGTTCTATGACAGATTATTCTGACAGTTCTTATGAGAAGTTAGAAGTGATCTCCACTGTAACTCAGGCCGTTAGTTTTCTCGTTTGAATTGTTTTACATTTGTCATTTCAGGAGCCTGTAATTCAGTGTTTGTCGTTTGTTGCTGTATTTCATATTTCTTTTTCGTTCATTATTTTGTACATAAATCAGGCCGTTAGTTTTCTCGTTTGAATTGTTTCACATTTATCATTTGTGGGCCTGTTATAGCTGACTATGCGGTATGAGTTTTATCATTGTTGAAGGCCGTACGATGATTTAAAGTGGTTAACTTTTGTTTCATTCGGTCTCCTGGTGGAGAGTTCGCATTGGCAATCATACCATATCTTCTTATTTTTATATTTAATGTAAGTACTATCGTTTAATGTATTGTATAGACACATATCTCTTGTTAAAGACTATATGTTACCCTTTAGATGTCTTAATTATCTTACAAAAACAAAATGATAAGCAAGAAGACGACATCTTGAAACCGAGAAGAAAATTTTGTGATATTAGTAGAAACAAAACAATTGTGACAACACACATTATTTAAAAACATATAAATTAATTGAAATACATTTTATGACATAAATTTTTCCATAAATTTCCATAAATTTGTGTAAATAACCGATTTTTCGGATATCCATTGTTACGGGCCGGTAGAACTACCGGGTTAATAACTGTCAAGGTAATTTTTTTACTTAAGGGCAAACTCTTTTCCTTTATATTGTTTCCTAAATTTTATTGTAAAAATATAATTAAATACTGTAATACTGTAATTATTCTCTGGTAAATACAATTACAATTTAAATTTGAGTAAAGTCTGGCAGAGAACGCTGTCCCCCCTCCCCTTCCCCTTCCCAAGAAGTGAAGATAACTGGTATGTCAACAACAAAACTCAATAAATACTTACGTCAGCCAACCACTCCAATAACTGGAAAGAAGAAGCTAACACCTGTACTCTTTGTGGACAGTAAAGGCAACTACCTGGAAAAGCAAATCAAACCAGGCATTGACCACCACATTAAATTTTGGTGTGCATAGTCAAGAACAACATCTAAAGGACTTCACTGGCTACAGCAAAATTTAGTCCATAAAATTGGCCACCTGGATAATATTTCAATATATATATGGTTGGATACATGCGATTTAACAACATTCGATCCAAAAACATGATGCGTCACTCTGCATCCTAAACCTGAAGAAGCCGTCGAAACCGCCACTCAAAATTTTCGAAATATTGCAGAACTTCTACGTCCATATGCCAACTGTAAATTAACCTTCATTGAAACTCCTCCATACTAATTTAACAGTGGAATATCAAACAGAAACATCCTGATACCAACCAATTCATTAATCAAGACAGTGCCTTAAGCAGATACATCTACCAACTAAATCAAAACATTAGGACTATAAATCAGGGACTAGGCGTTGTATCACCGTCACTATCCGTTGACTTAAGCCACTACCAAAGCAAAAACTCAAAAAATAGCCACAAAACTTAAGGCTAGCAGACAAGTACAACTTTACTCTATACAAGGACGGAGTACATCCAGATCCCCTCCTAGCTCGAGTTTGGATGCGTAAAATTGGCAAACTTATGCAAACTGACTGTTTCGCCTAAATTTAAATAAAGAATACAACTCTAAAAACCAATATCAACAAGAACTTTAAAGCAATACCAACTATATTATTATCAACTTTCTGTTTCCATAACAACTTCAGGCCACGAGTAGATACATAGTGAGTTTGATTAGTAATTTGCAGTCGACAGAGGGATTATCCACAACGTACCTTATTGCTGATCAATCGTAATCTAGTGCATTGGACCCATGTATCCTAACCTGAAGAAACAAGGATAAAAAACCATAGCTTAAAGAGTTAAAAAGTGCCATCCAGAAGGAACTGAAGATCATTGTATAGCCTTCGACTGTAAAGAAGAGACATTAGAACATTTGCTTATAGAATGTGAAGCGTTGAATTACCTGTGAGAACCTATACTACAAACAATAAAAAACCTACTAACCACAAATAGGAATGTGCGTGTAGAAGATCTCACATGTGAAATGACAATTCAAGTATTAATGGACATTACAAAAATACAAAAGGTATACAGAATCACATCTGACCTGATATCTCAAATAGAATTCCAATCAAGAAGACTATTGTTCCTCAAACACAACGCACGATATCAACTGGTGACGAAAGATCAAGCAAAGAAAAAGGCTGCCTGAGAGTGGGTGCAAGAATGGGAGGACAGCAATGTAAAATTTAAACAAACATTTTAAAAATTTAGTCTACGTAATATTATTTTTAACAGTATAATCCTTTTCATTAAATCTCAAGAGCTTCAGTTCATAAATATTCTGTGAATTAACTGTAAATAGTGTAACAACATCATCTTTCTATTTGTTCTCATTATACACAGTGTATACATTAGTGTCAAATTAACTTTAAAGATATAAAGGCGAATTCCTTAAGGTCAAAGACCAAAAAACTTGTCTTTTTTCATTTTGTGAAATCTAAAAAGTGAATATGTGACCTAATCTGTAAATGTTATCATATTAAATATTGATCAGTAGACCAAAAATAAAAAATATATGAAAAATAACTGCTAAAAGTAAAAATCATTTTTTTTTCTTAATTTGCATGTAAAAAGTCTTAAAACCTGTAAACTTCCCATGCAAAAGTCAAAATAAAACATGTAAAGTAAAACCTCCTTTGTAAAAACACATAAAGACTTAAAAAATGTAAATAGTATATATAATGTTGTTGTGTTACGATTGTTAATTTATTGTTAATTTATTTTTTTTGGTGGTGGAACTGTTCGACATACGAAAGTATGGTTACCCTATAACGGGTGTAAAGATCCAGAGAAGAAGAATTACCTACATGCCATTTGGCTTGTTGATTCATTGGCAAATACCCACATCTCCTTTCACACGTTAAAGATACTTAGTCGTAAACTTTTGAGTTAATTTATCTGTTGTCTTGCCTTTTTATTTGAAGATATATGGAAAACATGGATATGTCACAACCCTAACCCACTTAGTCACATGTGTAGTTTGTCCAGCCAGTGTATAGCCCAGCGGACAGTAAAGACGGTTCTTAGTTGAGAATGGCAGAATATTGTGAAGATGAGGTCCAGTCAGTAGACGAGGCAGACAAGCATTCATCTCAAAATAATCAGACAGATTTACAGGCATTATCCAGTCCTAACAAGGGTATTTATTATTATTTTTTTTTCTCCGTGAATGCGATAAGATTAAGTTTAAGTTAATACAACAATTTTAAATATCAGCTTGAAGATATCGATAAAGTCTTTTCTCCTCTGAAACCATTAGAACATTTTAACCAAAAAGTGTCATTGTGTTCCTTATAATATATTGTTTGTTAAAAATATATTCCTTAACAACCCATCAGAATGGTTGACATGGCTAGAAATAGAAACATACGGGTAAAATAGATATATTTAAAATTATAATTGAAAAAGAATTCATATTACTTAAAATATCAAGATCAACTTACATACCATTTTATCCAAGTATAGGTTGTGTCAGTCAACTGTCATCTCTTAGCTTTAATAAAAAAAATATGTTTTTCTGAAACTAATGAGCCATTTGGAACCAAGGTTTACCACAAAGATCCTTGTGTTTAATGATGCCACTTTAAAAGTAACCACTCAACATGGCAGCATGATATAAAAAGAACATACTGTAGAGATATAGAGAGGGTCTATCAAGATCTTTCTACTGCTAATTTTTACCAAAATTGTCAAAGAGGTAATGTCCCTAAAAGCATATTTTGCTATTGCATGTGTCTTAAAAAAGCTATAATAGATCTATAAAGAGAAACTAAAAAAATGACAAAAAATTATCAACAGACTAGATTTATTAATAAATTTATGAACATAGCTGACATTTGCAATCATAGTCATTGGCTTGAATGACTAATATTACCATTTTTACCACTAAAACACTGCAAAGTCAAATTTGAAAGTATCAATTGGAAAGATAAGGTGAAAAGTCTTGTCATTTATTTTGGCCTTAACAAAAAAGAATGTGAAACACTAAATATAGATAGACAGTTTGAAAAATCAGAAAGGATACTAAATGATTGGAAGAAAAGAAAATTGAGTATGATAGGAAAAATAACTATAATTAAAACACTAGTTCTTCCCAATATAACATACGTTGCTTCATTGAAAAGCAGTGAAATTATAAGTCAATTTAAAAAAAATCTTATTTAATTTTTTATGGGAGAGTGGTAGCGAGAAAGTTAAACGCTCAGTGTTAAGAAAAGATTATATTGAAAGGGGATTACAAATGACAGATATTGATGCATACATTGAGGCTATTAAAATAAATTGGGTTAAAAGATTAACTGATGAAACTTGTGCTAACTGGAAAATCATACCTACTTTTTATTTTAGAGAGTTTGGGGAAAATAATTTAATATTTAAAATGAATCTTAATTCTCAAAGTCACTAGATAACCTTAAAAACTTACCTACATTTTACTTTGAAATTTTGAAATGTTGGATTAAAAATGGAGGAGGGAAGACAAAGGTACCGGATAATTATAGGGATATAAGAAAGCAAGTTATATGGGGAAACCAATATATAAAAACATGTGGCAAAAGTTTATATTATAGTCATTGGGTAAAGGAAAACATATTTTTTGTAAATGATGTAATTGATGATAAAGGAGAATGTCATAAAATATTAGATAAACTTAAAAAGAAACACAATTGGATCGCTGAATTATTTTCTCTTCGAAAAGCTTTACCCAAAAGTTGGATCCAAAAATTAAAGAGCAATATATCAAAACATACTAAAATCAACATAAAAACATCATCAAAACATTAAAATGTTTTGTAATGGATTGTATTACAATCTAGACAAAATTAAGTTTAAAGAAATTTATAATATTATAATCAGGTCAAATAAAGAGCTCCCAGTAGGTTTTTGCTCATGGAAAAACCAACTATCAGGCGAAAATGTTATATATTTCATTAAGAAAAATCTATCTTTTACCTTTCTTTTTTTAAAAGATAATAGATTAAAATGTTTAGATGGAAACTACTGCATACTATTTTAGCTATTAACCATTATCTGTATCGCTGGAAGGCAGTTAATAGTGAAAACTGTGAACTATGTTTCAAATCTGATAGCTATAATCATTTTTTCTTTGAATGCACATGGGTAAAAAATTATTGGAAATTACTACACCAAATATTTATGTATCTTAATATTGGTCAACATGTTTTTTGTCTGAAAAATCTTGTAATAGGGTACAAAATTGAAGATGTGGAATATTATGTACTTCATCATGTTATAACAATTGTTTGCTCTGTGATTTATAAATGCTTTTATTTATCAGAAAAGAGACCAAATATGTGAATATGATGTCAGTCCTAAAAAACGAAATTGATACACAAATTTTATATCATCCGGAAAATTCCATTCTGAGAAAATTTCAAAGAAAATTTTTAGAAATTTGATTCTCTGTCTGTCTTGTTTATATTTGATTGACCTAGATTTTTGGGAATCACAAAAATTTCATTGAAATAAAAAGAAGAAAAATTTCTAAACAAAATTGCTCTTTAATTTTTTGTTTGAATATCAGATATAGTATATTATTCAATGTTTAGTGTATTTGAATGCTAAGTTGGTCTCTTTTCTGATAAATAAAAGCATTTACAATTGTTATAACATGATGAAGTACATACATTATTTGCATTCAAAGAAAAATGATTATAGCTATCATTTCAGATAATGGTTAATAGCTAAAATAGTATGCAGTAGTTTCCATCTAAACATTTTAATCTATAAGGTAAAAGATAGATTTTTCTTAATGAAATAACGGGAGCTCTTTATTTGACCTGATTATAATATTATAAATTTCTTTAAACTTAATTTTGTCTAGATTGTAATACAATCCATTACAAAACATTTTAATGTTTTGATGATGTTTTTATGTTGATTTTAGTATGTTTTGATATATTGCTCTTTTCGAAGTGAAAAAAACAACAAAAAAAAACCAAAACATCCTTGTGTTTAATGATGCCACTTTATAAGTAACCACTCAACATGGCAGCATGATATAAAAAGAACATACTGTAGAGATATAGAGAGGGTCTATCAAGATCTTTCTACTGCTAATTTTTACCAAAGTTGCCAAAGAGGTAATGTCCTTAAAAACATATTTTGCCATTGCATGTGTCTTAAAAAAGCTATAATAGATCTATAAAGAGAAACTTAAAAATGACAAAAAATTATCAACAGACAAGATTTATTAATACATTTTATGAACATAGCTGAAATTTTCAATCAAAGTCATTGGCTTGTATGACTAATATTACCATTTTTTTGCGTTTCAGGTATAAACTATAAGGTCCGAGTACACAGTTATTTCGTAGTGCATTTCTTTTAGACAATAAATGAAAATTAAAAAAATCCAACCTGCGCTTTCTCAATAATATTTTTACAGTGTGTTGTACTACTTTTGGGATAAATTATATCAAAATTATAGAAAACTTCATCAGCTCTAACTCAAAATATGGACAATTTTATGTTAAGGGGGTCTTGAAATCTTTTTAAAGCTTCCGAAGTGCTAATTTTTGACCTTTTTCAGCTGGACCTAATCACTACTTTACATTAAAATTTATGACCCAAATTTTTTTACAGTGTCATTTCACCCCCTACTTGCTATATGAGGCATAAAACATGGAGAAATAAATTTGGAAGGGGTATAAAAAAAAATTGGCAAGTAACACACAATCCACACTAAGGACTTTTATTCGTGGACAACGAAAATCAAAGGACGATAACTGTGTACTTGGACCATAAGTAATATTTGTTTGTTTTGAGATTGTGACACAGTGGTGACTGCTGTACCCATATTTTGACTATTTTACCTTTAATGTCTGCTTTGTTCACGCGTCGTTGTAAATATAATGGAATTTGATGCGACGTTCATACAAGTGAGAGGTTTAGCGCTATAAACCCAGGTTCAATCTAATATTAGGAAATGCCTGTACCAAGTAAGGAATACGACAGTTGTTATCCATTCGTTTGATGTGTTTGAGCTTTTGATTTTGCCAATTGATTAGGACTTATATCAACAAATTGACTGTGAGGGTTGGTTGAAGACAAAACTTTACGACAAAAGAGATGCGTAAAGCTTCCCAATTGTTACCTGGTGAAGTTGTAATCGTCACTTCGTAAATATGACTGACGCCATAACGAGTTGGTTGAACGTTATGGATTATTCGTTATACAGATGATATCGGATGTTTTCCTTATATAGTTGTCTCATTGGCAATCACACCACATCTCCTTTTTTTTATTATGAAATTAATTCCTTATACATGAAGGTGTAAATGTGTCAGAAGGACATTTTTTGCATTTTACAGATACAATCATAGAGCATGTAGAGAGAAACTATAAACAACAAAACTTATCACCAGTGTAAGATCTACAGATAGGCTAAGTTGGAAACATGGCTGAAATGTTCAGTCAACTTTATATAGGAGTTATGTCTTATTGAATGACAATTTTTTACCCATTTTTGCATTTTTGTCAGAAACTAAGAAAGTAAAAGAGAGAAACTTGCAGCACCAAAATAAGATCTATCAAAAAAGCCTGCATGGTTGAAATTTGATTGTTAGTGTAAACTCTTAATGGATAAGGAGAAAAAATAAGTTAGTATGTAAACATTTTTTTGTATTCATCAGACTCCATTCTTTGTATGTACATGTACTACATGTACAGGTAAATTTCATGTGAGGTGAACATCAATTATGATGTAATCAGGTGTACAAAATCAAATGACACTCTTTCTTTAAAGGAACAAATATTACGAAACCATATGACGTTTTAATTCCAGAAAAATATGTCATGAAGGTGGAAATAATATTATGTAATATTTGTTCCCAAGAATTTTTATTCGGTCTTTCCACTTTTCTGTTGAAAGACCTATTGTATTTGTTCTGATTATTTTTTTTTTCTTCCGCATAATTTTGTTCTTGCGATAAATATTTGTTTCGCAATATGTCGCTTAGATATTTCTGATATTGTATCGTAAAGTTCATGCGCTTTTAAATTTCACACTGCTTAGACGAACAATTTTCTTTGTAAGAGTTATCTCCCCGAACACTGTTTTTCTTGTGACTACATCTCCGTAACCGTAAAAGAAAGCAACAAATTTGTTTTATACAATTGCTCGTTATATCCGTCGCATGATTTGTCCTATTTTGATCGAAGCGATATGAACACTCCATATGAGAGTTATTTCCCCTTATGCATGTGATATGAGTGATATGCATTTCTATCTTGTAAACCATAGACCTAGGATCTTTTGATCTGAGGTTTTTGATCCAAAAATGAGAAAATTAGGTCAAGGTCAGAGGTCAAGGTCATATTTTAAATTTTGAATTCGGCTTGTTTTTAATTCTTTTCAAAAACCATATAAAGTATTGACAACATATTTTTACTAAATAGTAAATTGCGACATGTCATAACACATGAATTTTGGTTGAAAGGGTACGCTAACATTAAATTGGAGTTTTCTCCCCTCTTATATTAAAAACTAGGCATATAGTGAATTAGTGATATAACTCATTAACCATATATAATTAAGACCTATGGTCTTTTGATTTAAAGCCCTTGGTGTATGACCTTGAAATTGAACTCAAGGTTTTAGGTAAAATTGACGTTCTAGATTTTGACCTTTGTTTTTACCTCATATGTATACATGATAAAGCCATTGGACTTTTTGCATTACATTGCAAGACACTTGACCATGGAAAAGCCAACTGGAAGTGACCTTGTGTAAACCGGAAGTAGCTTTTTTTTGTTCTTTATTGATATAAAAGTATATAACACGAGATATTTTTGGAATCAGTGTCAAGTAAACATTCAAATGATACCGGAAGTAACATTTTTCAAACCGGAAGTAACAAATTATCTCCCTTATTTTAAAAATATTGCATAGAAACCATATATTTTTGGAATCAGCGTTCAATAAGCTATCATTTGACGCTGGAAATTACATTTTAAACCGAGTTTTACTATTTTCATATCAAAATATGTGTTTTTTTGTTGTGGAAAGAACTTCAATTAATTATCCATGATGATAGTTTTACACGAAACAAATATATGTTTACAATAAGAGCTGAAATTGTCTGATGATCTCTCCTTATAGTTATCAAAGGTACCAGGATCATAATTTAGTACGCCAGACGCGCGTTTAGTTCATAAGACTCATCATTGACGCTCATATCAAAATATGTATAAAGCCAAACAAGTACAAAGTTGAAGAGCATTGAGGATCCAAAATTCCAAAAAGTTGTGCCAAATACGGCTAAGGTAATCTATGCCTGGGATAAGAAAATCCATAGTTTTTTCGAAAAATTCAAAGTTTTGTAAACAGGAAATATATAAAAATGACCACATTATTGATATTCATGTCAACAACGAAGTGTTGACTACTGGGCTGGTGATACCCTCGGGGACAAAACGTCCACCAGCAGTGGCATCGACCCAGTGGTGTAAATAGTTATCAAAGGTACCAAGATTATAATTTAGTACGCCAGACGCGCGTTATAAGTTATTGTCATTGAATAACAATTTTAACCGGATTTCGAAAGGAAAAATTGACTATTAATTTGGGAATATAAGGCAGGCAGCATATGGGTGGGTGGACGGTCATCCGGCGAACAGCTGCCAAATAGTGTCCTTGCATTTACTAATGAACCGTTCAACCAAAGCTTTTCAAATTTTAATATCATGTTGTTACTGATGACAAAATGGAGGTTAATTCAATATTGAAAATTTTTACTTTCATCGTTCGGGAGTTGATTTGTTGGTTTTTGAAAGATTGAGAAATGGTGTTTCCAGTCGTGTCCGTGCTTTAACTCATAAACCGTTCAACCAAAGCATTTTAAATTTTGATACGTTGTTACTGATGACAAAATGGAGGTTAAGTTTAATTTTGCCGATTATCACTTTTCCGGTTAAGGAGTTAAGGAACATTTTGTACTTGAAAGATTGAAAAGGATGTTTCCAGTTGTGCCCATTCTTTATCTCATGAACCATTTAAGCAAAGCTTTTTAAATTGTAATTTGTTGTGTCTGATTTCAAAATGGAGGTTCAGTTAAATATTGACGATTTTCACTTTCACCGTTCAGGATTACAATTTTTAAAAGATTGAAAAAGGGTGTTTCTAGTCGTGTCAGTTATTAAACTCCTTAACAGTTCAACCAAAGCTTTTTAATTTGTTATATGTTGTTACTGATGACAAAATTAAGGTCAACTTCAATATTGATGATTGTCACTTTTACCGTTCAGGAGTTATGGTTTTTGTTATTGAAAAATGCCAGGAAACAAATAAATATAAAAGAATCCGGTTTTCTGTCACTCTGACAACCTCTTGTTATATTTGTGTTTTTGACTAAGTTTTTTGTTTTTTGTGTTTTTGACTAAGCTATAATCATCGATAATATAGATAGAGATACTTTAATCATCTTATTGTTTTAATTTTTTTTTTCAAACATCAGATACTTGAGTTTTAGTTTGGCAACCTTCATTTTTTTCTACATACTTTTAGAATTTTGAAAGTATTTCCAAGCATGAGATAAATGTAGAACAAAATACAAAACAACAAAAAACATGGTTAAATGCTACAGTATACATATACAGTACCAAGTTGATTGACAATTTAAAAAAACAAAATATATATCATAGTTGAAAAACTATATTGAGATGGAATCAAAAACATGTGCAGTTTAATTATTATCTGGGAAAGAAAACTAATATCAATGGAAAAAACTGTTAGTTTTCAATATATATTTACTTGCTGCCAGGGTTGTTGCAAAAGTAAAAAAAGAAAATATGTAGAACTAAATAATTAAGTACAATTTTTTATTGCAGAATTTCAAGTGAGAAGCACACAGATTCCATTGAATAAAGCTCAACCGTAAGTTTCACTCTGCAAGTGATTTGATATATCTTTGTTAAAAACTTATCAATTAATTTAGTGTAGTGAAAACCTTTTGAAGAGACATCACAAAATCTTGTTTTCTACTTCATTCAATGTATGGTAGAATATATGACACATTGATGAACACATTACAGTACTTTATTGGATAGAACAAGTGAACATAAATATAAGAAGATGTGATATGATTGTCAATGAGATAACTCTCAACAAGAGACCAAATGACACATAAATTAACAGCTATAGGTCACCGTATGGCCTTAAACAATGAGTAAAGCCCATACCATATAGTCAACTATATAAATGGCCCCGAAATGACAAATGTAAACAATTCAAACAAGAAAACTTACAGCATAATTTATGTACAAATTATTGAAGGAAAAACAAATATATTAACACAGCAACAATCGACAATCTCTGAATTACAGGCTCCTAACTTTGGACAGGCACAAACAGAATGTGGCGGGGTTCATGTTAAAGTAAAGTTCACCTTGTAGAATAATGCTAAAAATTTCGGACAGTTTCTAAGTTCTCAAAATGACCACATTATATTAAAATATCAAATTTTAGCAGTTTTCCTAAAGCTGCTGGATCAAAAAGTATTAACCGTGTGAATTAGTCCTAACACAATTAAAGAAGATAAACCTAAAAATTCCCAAAATGTAATTGGTCTTGTATAGTATAGTAAGAGTTTTTACAGGACAAGAGTGGGACACATATATATATATATGTTTTTAGGCAAATTCTGTATTTACGGAGTTACGTAGTCAATCTCTTGACTGAAACAATAATGTATTAAATTAGGAATGGAAATGGGTAATGTGTGTCAAAGAGACCTTTGACACAACAACATATTTAGCCTTAGTACCATGATCAACTCTTGAGACTATTACATTACACAGTTACAAAGTGGCAGGACTATTTTACCATGCAGTGTCGTCATCTTTTCAGCACAGTATTGTCCATAACTTCAGCAGGGGTGATATTTGAGGGTGTTCACTCTTTTGACTGATCACATTTTTTTGTTGAGTGGAACAAAATTAAATGTAGTTTTTGTCTCGGCTTGACCTGGTCAGTTTAAGGGGAAACACTTATGGTATATCAATAATATTTGGTGTGAAGTTGTATAAGCATTGATCCACGGAGAGGATTTGACCCTGCCATCTCTGTCATGGTCTATTGACTTTGAATCTTTCGCTTAATTTTCATGTACGAGTTTGTGATTTGGTCAGTGTAAAAGGAACCAAGTATGATAAGTCAATGATATTTGGTGTGAAGTTGTATAAGCACTAGCACGTTGAAATTGTTTGGCCCTGTCCACTCGTTCATAATCTATTGACTGAAAATTATGCATAGAATTGAGAATGGAAACGGAGAATGTATCAAAGAGAAAACAACCCAACCAAAGAGACAAAAAAAAAATAAAACCCAGCCCAAGGTCAATAATAGGTCTTCAATGGAGGGAGAAAATTCTACATCCAGAGGCCTGCTTCAGCTGGTCCATAAATAATAATGTATTCATGTAATGATGCCCCACTAACCTTCAAAACATATAAATGAACCAAAATTAAAAAAAAAAAAACATGCATAATTTCGGGCCAATCATACCAATATTTCGGACCTAATTTCTATTTCAAAAAACAACGGCAGACATTATCTGTTAACAAAACTCTGTTCGTTACTGGTTAATAAGTTAAATAAAATTTTGGAGGATTGCAACACAATTTCATATAGCAGTCCTAAGTATGAAATTGTTCAAATTATTATGGCATATTGTTATTCTAAATTATTTCCCAAAATTGATCGCCCTGAAGATCATAAAAAACATTTTATTAAAATTAAGTATGTCAATAAAGGCTTTGATTTTGTAAATATTGCCGGTATATTTAACGACCATTCTGTTAAAGAACAAATTCCTGGATATTTTGACAATACTGAGCTACCTCTTATTTGTTATATTTACAAGAAATCTACCCGGAAATTTGTGTTTAATTATAGTCAATTGTGTAAAGATGTTAATATCAGTGAAAACTAGAACACACCCGCGAAATCGCGGGCATATACAGCTTGTGAACTGTTGTAGGATGATGTTTGTAAAAGATAATTATGTATCAAGGAGAATTTCAGAAAAGGTATCAAAAGCCCTCTCCCTTTTTCCAAATTTCGATATTTGTTTCCTTTCTGTTAAATTCAACTATTTTCGTGTTTCTGGCCTCAGACCACAATTATTCTCCTTTGCTACAATGCATCTTTTGGTAAAAGTCAATTAAATTAAAAATTTGCACCGCTTCAAACATGAAATAAATGTAACTAATTATATATCGACCGTTATTAGTCTAATAAAATATGCTTCTAGGACGATCGGATCCATCAGTGGTTTTTCTTCTGAGAGACTTATTAACATGCCAATGGTAGGATATGAATCTTGTATAAATGACTAAGACCGACACTAAGGCTAATTTGAGGGGTGGTCGGAGGGGTCCTGATCCCGAAATCCCGGTCTTAAAAACATGAAATCCCAAGATGCAGAATTTAAAGAAATTCATATCCCGAAATACCGAAATCGAAAAATATATTCCCGGATCCCGTATTGATTAATCCCCAGATCCCGAGCTTATAAACACCCGATCCCGAAGTCCCGAAAAAGGTCCTGCCTCCCTCAAGTTTCTCCCCTACTTTCATTGTTGCAAAATCACTACTTTCACTTTCAACAATAATTTTTTATGCTCCATTTATGTGCAATATATTTTCTAGTCTGTACATCCGTGCGTTCGTTCGTTCGCTCGTGACGTCCGTCCGTCTGTCCCGCTTCAGGTTAAAGTTTTTGGTCGAGGTACTTTTTGATGAAGTTGAAGTCCAATCAACTCGAAACTTAGTAAATATAGTGCCGAGGTGGCATCTGTGTACTATGGACACATTATTGTTTCCACATGTTTTACTTATCTTAATATATATATATATGCAACTGGTATGACCCATTGACTGACCTAAGAGGGGGCCCGCTCCAGTCACGCTTCAGTGATTCCCTATATAAGCAAACAATTTTTTTTCCCAAAAAGGGGGGCCCGGGCCCCCTGTGCCCCCCTAAATCCGCCTATGTATATATTAAAGTAGCATATCGTAGTTTACATGTAGATAAAACGAATAAAATAATTGTCCTCTCTAAGGAGGTATAATAGTTGTGGTTCTTGCGATATAAACACCATGGATATGGAGAACGCTCTGATTGGCTTATTTATTTTTCGATTTTTGTTATCTATCATACGATTGGTTGTTTTCAACCGGAAGTCTAATCTATGACTTAAAGTCAGTCTGATGACGGAATCAATATCCGGACTCCATTTTTGTCGATTTTCTCCAAAAATAACTCAATCTGAATAATCATAAGAATGGATGACAAATGCGACTATGCCTGTTACCTATAGAACACAGAGGCATGGTGATTTATTAATCGTGGAAAGAAGAGAAGCGACACACAAAATGAGGTCTTCTCGTTTAATAGTATAGATACACCTACTTCATGTAATTGCAGCAATTCCGAATATATTTATGGACCCATTTCCCATGTTATAACAGGAGATCTTAACATCGTTCAAGACCGAGAGTTAAAATCATTCCTCAGTAAAGGACCTAAATATCGTCCCCCGTCTATTATTAATTGGAATGAGTGTCGTAATATCATCCACGACTCACTCCATACTTACTGTATGAAATGGATAAAACGGGAAAAAGCTGACAAAAAATCTTTGGACTCTTTTTTTAATTCAGTAATGAAGATAGTTGATATACGTATTCAACATTTTAAAGAACATTTTACTATTAACAATAACCACAATAAACCTATTTCTCGTATCAAACATAAACTAAAAGAACTAGCCAAGGAATTTGTTTTTGTCCCGGCCGATAAAGCTGCTAATAATATTATTATTGTTTGACGTAAATTTTACATTGAGGTTCTGAAAAAGGAAATCACCAATTCACCAACATTCCAACTGACTCCATTTTCAGAAAACGAAATCTGTAACAAACCTAAACTTTTAGCCACCGCTTTACAAGCAGAGCCAAATACAATGAAAGTCCCAACTATGTATTGGCTTCCGAAGCTACACAAAACCCCTTACAAATATAGATTTATTTCGTCTTCAAGCCATTGTTCAACTACTAAATTGTCTATTCTTCTTACCAGCACACTTGGTACAATTAAAAACCTGATAATAAATTGTTCAAATAAGGCCTTCGAAAATAGTGGAATAAATTACTTTTGGAGTGTCAAGAACTCGTTGGAAGTACTTGATAAATTGCATGCTTATATTGGTGATTTTGAATCTGTTCAAAGTTTTGATTTTTCTACCCTGTATACCACATTGCCTCACATTCTCATTAAGAAAAAATTCACACACCTAATTAAATGGGCATTCAAAAAATCAGAATGTGAATATATATGTTCAAACTCTTTTAGGTCATTTTTTAGTAGCAATAAACAAAAAAACTATGTTAATTGGACATGCTTTGATACTATATATGCCCTTGAATTTTTACTAGATAACATGTTTGTTCGCTTTGGGGATTCCGTATATCGTCAGATTATCGGAATTCCAATTGGGAATAACTGTGCACCACTTATTGCGGACCTGTTTTTGTATTGTTATGAGTTACAATTTATGACAAAAATAAGCAAAGACCCATCGAAACAACATCTGATAAACAAATTTAATAATACTTTTAGATATTTGGATGATATTTTGGCTCTCAATAATGACGACTTCAGTATGTATATTAATGACATTATCCTGTTGAACTTACTTTAAATAAAGCTAATACTAACAATGACCACTGCCCTTTTCTCGATCTTGATATCTATATCACTAATGGAAAGCTGAATACTAAAATTTATGATAAAAGGGATGATTTTTCATTTCCTATCGTTAATTATCCGTTTTTAGATGGTGACGTTCCCTTGTCACCATCTTACGGTGTTTATATATCTCAACTTGTACGATTCGCTCGTGTATGTAACAATGTTTTAGATTTTAACGAGAGAAATTTATGTGTTACTGAAAAATTATTACACCAGGGTTTTCGATATCACAAACTAGTCAAAACATTTACTAAATTTTATCATCGGTATAAAGACATCATTCGTAAATATAGCTCAACATGCAGACTTCTAATACGTTCAGGTATTTCACATCCAATTTTTTATGGAAATATTCTTTATAAAGCACAAAGGTGTCAGTATTCACCTCAGAAACTTACAAAACCTTTGAATAGACTTATTAAGAAGGGATATAATTACGATACTGTTGTCAAGTCATTAAAGATTGCATATTTTGGCGTTAATATTGAGTCACTGATAAGGTCTTTGCATCGGAACTAAACACATTTATTCTAAAAACAGTTGTTGGCATGACACGGGTTATGTTCTTCTCATATATGTTATGATGGTATGATACTAAACCCCTAACGGGAAGGATTGTGCCTGATGTTCATATGATGAAATCATAATCTTTCAGTCAGTTTAATTGAAGTCTGGAGCTGGCATGTCAGTTAACTGCTAGTAGTCTGTTGTTATTTATGTACCACTAGTAGCACGATTTCAGTCTGAAACGGTCATTTTGGTCTGATCGTATCTTAATTGACTGGATTTACCGCTAGAGGAAAACGTCAAGATTTGTCAGTTCGTTAAGTCTCCATTCGGATCGATAGTCTCATTAGGTAAATTAGTCCCGTTAAGGCATGTCAAGATATTTAAGACTGTATCTTCTAGCGAGCTGTTTAGATCCGTTAAGACCGTGTCAGACCAAAACAGACCATGGATACAAACTGACGTCAAGATGTTGTCAGACCGTGTCCAGTCGTGTTCAGATTTTAATAATTTGGACACAAAACGAGTGAAACTTTCCCATTATTTATCAGGGGTTGCTCCCCTTTCAAGAATAAAATAAAACTGTGAAAGAAGACGATTTTTTTAACTGAAAGTCTACCACGTCCCCTTAATCATGTTATTTAAATAAAACAAATATTCAATTTGAATTCTAACTTCTTCCTATTTAATTATTTAACACTGTTTTATAATTATATAAATAAAAAAAAGTAGCTCAATTGAAGTCATACTGCTGCACAAATCGCCGCGAATTGACTAAAAAAAATCAACAGATTGCCGAAATAATATTTGATTATTGAATATAAGCACCTGAACCTTTATATTTAATGGTTTACAAGTGATTGCAATACGTTTTATATGCAATTACAGACTGCCGTATGTGGTGAAGAATTTGTCACTCATTTTTACACCCTTATTTAATAATAACGGATGTCGGCCGTGAACACTTGAAAACGTGATCTTAATATGTTGAATTAAATTTAAGATATAACTATTTTTAAATATTGTAAATGAATGCATTATCATTTATCTTTTTATGTTACCTATATAAATTGCATTTGAGTAAATTTGAGGCAGGGAAAAAAATATATAGATATAACTCTGTCTTTTATCGTTTTCCGTTTATTGTCATGACATTGTCCGTTAACTTTATTTTTGCCAGACTCATGCGTTTGACTTTCCATCTTTATTTTTTAATGTGTCTATAATTCGAGGGCCTTTTGTAAAAAAAACTACATACCAGAAGCCTTCGTTAAAAAATAAAGTTTGAATATTATAGCAGAAAAAGGCTTATAAATTCATTCAAATTAATATTTGAAATAGGATAAATAATCAAGAAAATGTTTATAAATACGTCAGACACTGTACTTAAAGTACATTTAAAGACCAGGTTACATATATATTACATGCATACAGCATAATAAAGCTGGTTTAATTTGAATGACTATCCATTAGGGACATTTTTCGACGATAATTAATCAAATCTGACAAGTTTAATTAAAAACGGAAAATAATTCTTCGCCCGTAAACGATTTAACGTTACCGTACCCTCTTTATTTTTTGTTGCATTCATGTCGCATGTGTGTCGGCAGTGTCAGCGCTTCTAATAGCTAACTTATTTTACACAAAATCGTTGACATGGTAGAAGGAAACTATAGTACAATATAAGCTGAGCTGGAAATTGCAATTGGTGAGTAGAAATGAATATTTTAATACATGTCTATCAGAATAATCATTGATCATGGATCATCACCCAAGAGTTTGAAGGAAAAATGTTCACATTTGTTAAATTTGTGCATACAGGTATGAATCGACGTTCCAATACTCCACACTCTTGGATAGTAGCCTGTTCAAAGGCAAAGTAAGAATTTGGGCTTGTTAAAAAATTGTTCCTGTGATTGGACCCCCCCCCCTTTTTTCATTTTTTTGGAAGATCAATGCATGATTTAAAAAGTTACATATAAACAAGTATGGTTTAAACCCCCTTTTAAAAATGGCTGGATCCACCCCTGTTTATTGCCTAACATGCATTGACATGTGGGGTATTCACAATGGTATGGTTGTGCGTGATGGCCTATAGGCTATACAACAGTTACAAGACCTAAACCCCTGATCGAGTAATCCTACATATTGTATGTTAATGTATTGATAACTGTCACGTCCTAAATTTGCATGAAATATTTGTCACTTTTTTTTATTAACCAATAACCAACCAATCTTTACATGTTACGATGTAGTCCGAGACAAGCTTGTCTGGCAAAACAGCCGTTTGGACATCAGAGTAATCTCGGACTAGTTACGTTTGGACGTCAGAGTAATCTCGGACTAGTTACGACGATGATATACCTATTTATATAGCCACTGGTGGGTGATGTACAATAATTATAATTTGTCACATATGTGTTATGAATACCTTCAACATGTTCAAGGCTTGGGTTTGTATATATGCAATAACCTCAAAATTGCCCGGGGCAAAAAAAAGAGTATATTGATATTGTGCCCTGACATGCCTGATTCCAAATGATGAGACAGCATTGCGTCCTTAACAACAATTTTTAACACTTTTCATCTTTTGTGATAAGAAATTTAAGATTTTACCGGGTATGATTCATTATTTTGTTATAAATGATTTGTTATGCTCTTAATTTTGTAGAACTTAAATATATGTTATAACAAGAAAAAGAAATTATGTTGAAATTTTTATTTTTATCTTTTGTATATTATTCACTGTCATGACTGTCATGACTAAATAAAAATTAGATCCCACGCATGCGCGGCATAGTTAAATAAGTGCCCGACACGTTATCATCAGTATGTTGATGGATTATAAAGAAGAAGAAGAAGAAGAATCTTATAAGGCCGAGAAAAAAAAGATCGATGTTTCCGGTAACCCGACCAACCCTGTTTTTTAGCCCCCGACCCTAACTTTTTTATTGGATCTTCAAAAAAAAAAAAAAAAAAATTGTATCAACCGACCCCGTTTTTGACACAGGCTTCTGATAGATGACATAATATTTTTTCTCTATTGCTTCTACTTGCATAGAAAGCCAGTAAAACATTTTATTAATGTCAATAGGTATTCCAAATAGGTTAAAATCCAAGAAATTTGCACAGCAGGGGCTTCAAAAACATTGCAAATGGCACACTTCCGGTTTTTGAAACTAATTACGGATCCGGACTTGGAAAAACCATGATAATTTTCCGGATTTCATTTACGATGTCAAAAAAAAAAAAAAAAAAAAAAAAAAAAAAAAAAAAAAGAATTCCGACCTACCGACCCTATTTTTCAAAATGATGTTACCGGAAACACATATCTTTTTTTTCTAGGCCTAAATACTATTTGCTTTGTCACCATGTCACGTTGGTAGTAATATTCAACAAATTCTATTTTAAAATAAAAAAGTATTATAAATTGATCACAACAAGTATAGTGCTATAGCCTCTATTAGACAGTAACCCTTCAATGAAGTATACACCTAAGAAAACATTGATGTAGAAAGAGAGAACATTTTGTTTTAGAAATAGAACCTCAAAAAAGGGTTTTATTCTTCTTCTCATTTATCAATTAAATTGTATAAGTCATAAATTCATTTCTTTACATCATTAAACTTTGTTGTCAAGCAACTTATGATTGCTAGTTTTTCTTGTAGATAAATACAAGTTTATATATAATAAATACTTTATTCTTAATGTATATTTTTTTTGTAGATAAGATATCACATTGGTTTGAGCATGATTCCCAGCCAGATTATGAAGCGGCATATATCATGTATATCAATGTATATATAGGAAATATATAGTGTCACTAAGTTACTCTCATATGGTACCTCATTTGTACCTGTAGCTATAAATTGTGAAATGGTGGATTCATTCATAATTTTGTGTTACTTATTGGTTTGGAAATAACGTTGATAGAGCTAACAGCATTATGTCATGATGTACAGTTGATGGGATGATCTGATTGGACAAAAAGAGAATTGTGAATTGAACAAATAGCAAACTTACAATTCATAGAAAAAATGTAGGAAATACAATGTACTACATTCATGACATTACTTGGTGACAGAGCATACCTTTGATATATATATATATATATATTTGAAATAAGTAATATTAACAATTTGAAATAAAGAGAATTTAAAGTTTTCTAGGAATATTAGTAGTGCATCATATCTTAATTCCATGATTATCTTGGATAGTTATATCATTAAGAATAGAAAATTGGAATAATGGAAATTTCTAGTTTCAGTGAATATATATCAATCATTGTCAATACTAAAAGTGCAGCATCATGATCATACATCATCTGATTCACCTTGGATAATTATTCATTTGAAATAAGAATTTGGATATAATAAGAGTTTCTATGCTGCCATTGCTATTGTTGGCTACATGTACCACCAGGGAGTGTTAAACCTCCTTTACTTTCCATGAGGGTCTGTCACGGTCCATCACTATTGGTTAGTGTCATATATATGCATGATGATGGAAGTTTTTACCAACCTAGACAAGCTTTACAGCCCTGGCATGGTTGTTGGTTAGAGTCGAATGACAGCTTGCTGTATAGTTATAATAGTCTGAATGTATCTACATGTATTTTAATAATCTTCTAAATTACTGTTCATTCTGAAACTGGCATTTTATAATAGTAGTCAAACATATTAAACAATACATGTACTTCAAAGTATCATTTTATGTTGTCTCGCCTTACACAAAAGTCATGAAAGCTGGTTGTATACAAGAAATTTGTATTACAGTCTTGGGGTGATGATGTAAGCTATTTTATAGAGCTTTACATTTTAAAAGCTGAAAGAGCTGGATGTTTCTTGTCTTGTATTCAGATGCTAGTAGCTAATTAATATGTTATGATGTTTCAGTTTGCCATTATATGTACATTGCACCTGACCCCATTTTCATGGTTCAATGACTGCATGTAAAATATACTGTTACTTAATCAATGAAATGCTCTCTTATACTGTATATTTTATATATGTAATTGGATACATTTTATTGTATATGAGTACCTTGAAAGATCTACTTGTCTATCAGGTTGGGTTGACCTGACCTTGACCTTCATGGATAATTTAAGTGATTAATAAAATTGAGAATGGAAATGGGGAATGTGTCAAAGAGACAACAACCCGACCAAATAAAAAACAACAGCAGAGGGTCACCAACAGGTCTTCAATGTAGCGAGAAATTCCCGCACCCGGAGGCGTCCTTCAGCTGGCCCCTAAACAAATATATACTACCCGTAGTCCAGTGATAATGAACGCCATACTAATTTCCAAATTGTACACAAGAAACTAAAATTAAAATAATACAAGACCAACAAAGGCCAGAGGCTCCTGACTTGGGACAGGCGCAAAAATGCGGCGGGGTTAAACATGTTTGTGAGATCTCAACCCTTATTTCAGTTTGATACAATGTTAACATGGTTAGGTTTGTTTCTCAGTTAATACTTCCTAATAAAATTGACACTGGAAATGGGGAATGTGCCAAAAAAGACAACAACCCAACTTCAGAGCAGACAATAGCCGAAGGTCATCAATGTTTCTCATAAGCTATAAGCTACATTGTACATGTATAGGATCACTACTTTTGGCATAATTATGGAATAAATGTAAGTTGTACATGTTTGACATTTTTGAACATTGTTGAATGGCTTATTTCATCTGACAATGACACCATTTTCATGGTTTTTATGTTTAGTCTTTTTCTCTGTTTCTATGGTTACTATAAACGTTTAACCATAAATTTGGGGTATGGAAGAACTGTGAAATTCAAAAATTCATGAAATTCATGAAATTATCTGTCATATATCTGTCTGGCATGGTTATTTTGACTGGACTTCATTTTAATGGATTATTGATAATGTAAAGTTTATGTGATACTTATAGACTACCGGTAGTAAAATCTTCTTATTACAGAATTTCAATAAAAAGATCATGAATAAGGCCACATTTAAAAGAATGTCTGTTTCCCATCCCAGGGGGCTTATTTTTTACCTGGGTGTGGGGAGGGGAAACATACAATTTTTATTTTGGCCTAAGGAGATATGGTGAGACGACTATCAACCATTTAAATCATGTAGACCAAGTGATTTACTTGTTAGTCACTATATAATAGGTCACTGCACACCCTTCAACAATGACCAAAAACTAAAACTTTATAATGAGCACCCTATAAAAGGTTCAGCCTGTAATGAGGCATCTGACACAGTTAATGTAAAATATTCAGACTAGAAACCCAACAATGATGACAATTTGATTTATTATACCATACCCTCCCCCCTCCCTTGAAGTTAAATGTCTAATCCCTTGGTGTACTGATATGAATAGTATTTTACCATGTTTACTGGAAATGTTTCGGAAAATAGATATTGATGCTAACGTAAATATTTTATCCAATAAAAAGACAGGAAATAAGTCGGTGAACCAAAAAGTTCAAATCTAATTGAAAATTAAAGTGCCCATGAACTCACTGATCATACACGAGTGATTCTATTCATAAAAAGTGTCCGTGTAACAATTAAGAAGAGTCTGTGTATCATCGAAAAAGAGTCCCCCTTAATGTACTGTTTTTCTATAGCTCTGCAGGGGGGGGGGGGGTCAAAGTCGTTCAAAGGTCACTGTGCGGCCTTTAACAATGAGCAAAATCCATACAGCATTCTAGTACGGCATACGTTTTACCTCAGCGAACTCTCTGTCTTCACTCTTGGTGATGTATCAATCATTTGCTTCAGGTCGATCCATTTCGCATCTCGTCATGAATATGCGTGATATATTTGCCACTGGACATTAAGGGAGCAATCAATTTATCAGTTTCATTTAGTGATGCATGCTAATTATATATAGTTCTCAAATGATAATTGTCTAAAACTGTTTCCATTTTTGTGTATTTTATTTTTTAGCGTAAATGTTAGAATTTCTTTCCGAATCTTTCTCTTTGCATTTATTTGTTTGTAAACATTTAATAAAGTAGTCCATGTCAGGGGTTAGATTGTATACAGCCAATCTAGGACAAGGGCAGTAGAACAGAAAACAGTCTCCATTGTATACATACATATGCATTTATGTTGAAGCGTAAAACAACGACATGTAGTTGAGCTCGTTTTGGTGAATCAATTACTGTCAAATCTTATATATATATATATATATATATATATATATATATATATATATATATATATATATATATATATATATATATATATATATATATATATATATATATCTGGTAAAGTTGTCATAAAAGCAAAAACGGACGAAAAAGTTGGCAACAATTTATAATAAGACTAAACTTATTTTGGCCGTTTCGTTTCTTCTAAAGTGTTAAATTCAACCATGCGACTGGCTTACTTGGAGATTCAGGTGACCTTTTTCGTTTTTTAGAAATTTCAATCAAAGTTCGTATATCCCTTCAACGATTTATTCAATTTTTTTTAACGTATAGATAGCGCGAAACTCTCACTACACCATGCATAGACTATTTTTTTTTTCGACCAAATGCGGCTGCTTATTTATACAACCGAACAACCAAACGTCCGCACCCAATTTTAGCAAAGATATACTGTCGAACGGGAGATGTGAATATTTCTATACCCAATCCATCATTTGGTTTTGAAAACAATTTTAAAGGTATACATTAATACGACATCAACCCAACGACACATATCAATCAAAACATTAAGAGTCAACACACAGATTTTTGTTATAGAAAGAAACCTATACAGAATAAAAAGCCTAAACCGCAACAAGACTTAATAATACGGGAGCAGTGATTTTTTTTAGACAAAAATGCAAGTGTTCCGTAGAAATATTTCACGTACCATTTTTTTTTATTTCGATCGTTGAAAATTATAGCAGGTGTGATATAAATCAGTAGATTTAGGACAAAACTATAATATGGAAATATAATATGAAAATTAAGCCTGCTTTGTACTAGACCGACACACTGAGATGGATTTTTAACGTGTAAGTTCACAAGCTAACAGTTCGAAAGAAAGAAAAAAACTCTTTGTTAGACCCGTTTGGGATTCGGACTAAAGTCCTCTCGCTGTCGAGGTGAACTTATTCTCACGAGACCAACCAGGAGAGAGGTCGCATAGTCATACCAAAAACTCGGAGCATAATAAACAATACAGTTTAACAGAATTATCACCGTTACTAATGCGATTTTAAAGTCATGATCTTATCTAAATTAGATACCGTTATGTGATGTTGGTATCTACACGTATGAATAGAGATGGCCGACATCAGAGTAGATTGAGAGGACCATCGCTCTCTGCAAATTGAAAACTCTTCCTCAATGATGTTAGTGGTCCCATTGTAGCGAGCTGTTGCAAGGCTAAATTTCTATCCTTATTAAATCTTCTCTCATTATTCAGTGGTATTTCAAGTTTACTTTTAATCTTATTGTCAAACGACTATTTGAAGTGCTTCCTATTATATTTAAAACTTGTGTTCTCGTTATGAACACGAATGAAATATTTGCCACTGGAGGTGACTGAGGCAAACAACAATGAATCACCATCACTAAAATATAAGTATTTGTTCTCACAAAATACTTTGTAATTAATTAGAAGAATGATGACAATTTCTCATCTATTCACGTTTTGATCGAGCCGCTTCAACCTCAAATCTTGCTGCAATTGTTTTACATTTAGGCTACTAGTATTAAATACTATTGTATTCATTGAAGTTTACATGCGTAGTTTTTTTTTATTCAAAAGAATAAATTAATATTTATAAATAAATTGGACTGAACAAACAACACCAATTATTTCGCATTTGCATGTAACGCAGTTTAGAAAAATAAAAGATTTGATTTTTTTTTAGATTAGCACACATGCAACGCATCCCCACTTAGGAGTCCTCCAAAAAGGTAAAATTTACCTGTAACGGAACATGTATGTCTGGTGTATGTATATCACTCGTTCCATCTACAATATACGGAAATGACACGACCGGGTATTGTAAAGCTTTGAGGGACTTTTAATGTCAAATTCATATCCCTGGGCGAAGAAATTACCAAGTTTGGAAAACACCGTGTGTACACTGACTTATAAAAGTGTTTATGTCTTTCATGCTGTCTAGTCTGAGAATAAAAGTTTGAGCAGTTTTTGAAGGTAAAAAATAAAGGTTTAATAATATTGCAAAAGTCTGTGAATAATTGAAAATAGGACGTTCCGGAAAACACAAGTCGCTATATTAAATGCTTGTAAATCTCTGTTACATGTGGTGCGCTTCTATTTAAATACCTTTCTGTTAATTAAGAAAGTGTAAAAACAGTTATTGAAATCCGGCTGAAAAAAGGGAAAACGAATAGTGACTATCTAACTTATTTTTCAAATATCGAATACACAAATAAATCTCTAACCATCCACGCTTACAATTTGTTTTTACTGACAGGTGTCTGCTGGCATTCGATTGGATATCAGTTTTATGTAGGCGTAACAATTCATCCCATTTATCCAATCAGCTGTCTTGTGTGCGATCTCATACGGTTCACACTAGGGTTCACAAAGTCGAGTTTTTTATAATGATAGCGATAAAAATTATTCGTGCAGAATATACATACACTATAAAACAAAAATATCCTGTCCAAAAATGACTTACGAGACACCATATTAACCAAATAACTATTTAAAGACTAAGACCGTACGAGTATACGTATACGGTCCGGACCGTACGCGTACGGTCCAAATACTCAAAATTGATCGGATTATCTTATTTTTGTTTATGAATTGTGTTGTTAGTACTGGTCCGGGAACACAATTATCCCCCTTCAATTTTCGTTGTCAATTTTCGTTCACAAATATAGTTCCCTTTAATTTCAGTATATTTTTTCTTAAATTTTTTTTTGCCTTTCCTTTGAATTTTCCCCCATTTTTTTGCTATAATGTGAATGTAAGGTCATCTAAGAGAATTTCTGTAAAATTTCTTTTTGATATTTTGAGCAGAAATGAGTGATTTTGTTAGGTAAACATAGGTGGGATTTCCCCTTTTCGGAAGCTCTCTGGCTTAACCCATACTGGTGTCCTTGTGTTTAGAATTAGAATTTAAAATATTTATAAGACAGATCAGTATCTAAAAAAGAATACTTTAATGAACGAATGAACTTTATTACCTTAAAACTACATTTCATAGTAACAGAGAAAATATATATTTACAATTATTAATACCATGATCGTGCACATTCATTTGGTTGAAAAAAAACCTTGATTTAACTTGCATGTAGCTTGCAGGACCGATTTACCTGTAACATTTGTAGAAATTTAGATTATTTTTTTGTAAGATGACCGATAGTGCTGTCTCAATTCAGAGTTTGAACTTTAAAAAACATGATTAAGTGTGTATTAATATAGTACATAATAGTATAGAATGTGAAAGCGATTCCTTTGATATAAAATTTGCAGCAATATTCCAGTATAAAATGTCTGTCTATCTGTAGCTACATCCAACACTTAACATGTCATGATATAATGATATTCGTCACAGATATCTCTTGAGCCGCAGAAATGACAACGTCTGTCTTGAAAGGGGTTAGTTAGTTATAACTTTATGAAGTTAATCTCTTTTCGTGCTTTTGGAGAGTTGTCTCATTGGCAATCAATACCACATCTCGATCTTTTTTTTATTTTTTTTATATATATAAAGTTAGACTTCAATGCCCCCCCCCCCCCCCATTTTTCTTGAAACTCCTCGTAGATTTATAATTATTATAGATAGCTTACATATAACATATGTTTTGATAACTAATAATAAAGATCTTATTTTAGTTTAAAAACTTTACGAATGCCCAGCAAAGATTAAGCGTGTTGCATTCGAAGTGATCAGACTACCGCTAGGCCATTTCAACTCAAAATATATAAAATATCGTTGCATCGGTAAAACTTTGAATCATTTTTGACAAAACTATTAGAATTTAAGACTGCTCTGCTTTTACAATAACTGTTTACTTGTTATCATTTCAATGAATATCGAGTAATATTTGTCGATGGACGGTTGTTGAGTTAATGCACGGTATTGTGATTTTTTTCACAACTGAATTTATAGAACCTTTTGTTAAGATTCATTGTCATATGTATCAAATCAAAATAGCTTTCTATTACCAGTTCCTTGGCGTTGCAACACCACTGCATGGTCATCCAATCAAAAAAGGAAAGTTATAATATTTATTTTATTAATAATATAATCTTTTATTCGTAAGCAATACAACTTACAGAAAATAATTATTACAAATATTCAATTACATCAGTGAAACATATTTACATTTAAACAATTAGTCAAATAATCATATAAGTAGGTATACCATTATAACAGTACAGCAGAATAGGATCAAACGGATTTTTAGCATTAATGAATGAATTTAATTTCGTACCTTCTCAGTCAGAAATAAAAACTTCCCTTTAATTGGTTAGTTCCTTTACATTATTAACAGATACTGGTGAGAACCCAACCCCTTTAAAAGGGGGTCCCAACCGAGCATAAAAAAAAGGGGCGAGTTCCAACTGTATATATATGCCCCCTTTCAAATGCATTGATCGTCTAAAAAGTTTAAGATTCGACGGTTTTCTCCAACAATATGGTTTGATAAATTTCTTTCGAAGTTCATTATACTTTTCACATACTAAAATAAAATGATATTCATCTTCAATTACTTGTTTATCACACCATATTACAAAATCTCGGATATCTCTCAATATTATAAAATCGACAAGTTTCTATATTCAAACAGTGAACAGACTGATTTATGCGGTATTTACAAATAAATGGTTTTATAAATATAATTTACAGCATGATCTAAATAAAATTGTTGGGGTCAAATACATCTATGCAACATACATTTAGGCGAGTCTTCAAAAAAATAGTTCATTTCACTATTAAGGCAGCAACCATTTGATTTTCTGGGGGGGGGGGGGCTATGGATTTTTTTCCAAACATTTTTTTGGCGACAAATTTTTTTTCTTTCAATATTAGCATTACATATAGTGTCAGCTGAGGGTAAAACAAACATTATTTTTCTCAGGGTCAAAAAACAAATTATTTTTTTTCCAAAACTCGAAACAAACTTTTTTTTCCAAAAAAAACCATAGCCCCCCCCCCCCCCCCCCCCTTTCCACCCCCAGAAAATCAAATGGTTGCCGCCTAAAGCTACCGTTTAATCTATCTTTGAATTCAATTAAAAACAAGTTCACATTTTTTTTTAACCCTAATGTAACCGTATGTTCAAGCGTTTTCGTCCGTATCAATAAATTGTTTATCAAAATTGAAGTGCATGAGTATTATTAACGTCTAAGATGAGTGTGAGATTTCTCTGTTGATGGGAATAAACAAAATTTAGCTGAATTTGTATTATTCAAATTAATGAAAAGGCAAGCTAGTGTGTGTTTAAAATGATATTGTTGGAATGGATTTATAACATTAAAAATGTGTGTAACCGATTTTAGGTTGACTTGGACTGCGAATTTGAAAATAATTTATTTGTGAAATCACATTCTTTAAGATGACATATTTTGTAAGTACGTTAACCTTTTATTCTAATTATAGTATCTTTGAAATGCATTTTATAGCTGACTATGCGGTATGTGCTTTGCTCATTGTTGACGGCCGTACGGTGACATATAGTTGTTAATGTCTGTGTAATTTTGGTCTCTTGTGGACAGTTGTCTCATTCGCAATCATACCATATCTTCTCTTGTATATTTATATAGCTGTTACTTACAACTGTCATGTGTACATGTTCCAGGCTCGTGCCGCTGAAAGGGGTCCCTTTTCAAGTTTGAAAATAGGTGAATAGGTCGGGAAAACTATCAGAAATATATATGATAAAAAAAACAGTAAAGTTCCCACTACTTTTTTGGTAAACTTTCTTGCTATTCCCGAATGTGTTTTTGTGATTTATGCAATTTTATTCATGGACTAGCTAGCATAAAGAATTACATGTACTTTAAATGTATAAAATAAATTTTTTCTACAATGATATATAATTCGGAATGGAAATTAAAAGCCTAATTCAAAAACATAAAAAGGATTTTTTTATTTGTATCTTTAAATATCCTCGAAAATAACTGCGTTTGAAAGCTTCTTTTAATATAATTTACACGTATATCGAAATGTGTTCATACCAATTGTCCCGCTTAATACCGAACCCGCGTAACCTTAAAAATTAAGACATTACACAATCAAAACATTACAATTTTGTTTATTACAGATATTTTATCATATCCACGGTTGAATGCACAATATCCCCACCAAGAGAACCGTCTACTGTAAGAGGTGGGACGACAGCCTAGATGTCGTGTGCAAAAATAATAATCACTTGGTACGGTTTCAGCTTGCGTATTGTAATTTTAAATAGTATAGATCGATTCGTGTTTTAAAATCAAACAAACGCTACTGCTTGCACTGTTGATCAAAAAATTACTTTTATATATATATATAAAAAAACAATGTATTTGTTACGTTATTGGTATTAAATTGTATATTTTGAAGATCATATTCCGTAATGTTATGCCCTGAATTCTATTCGATGTCTATAAAACAAATAAAATCTATTTGTACTCGTAACTAAAAGGAGAAAAGATTGGGCTGCCTCTCTTCAATTTTGTCCAGTTACCAAAGTAAAATCAAAATTAAATTCTCCGACAATGCACATCTTGATATATTGTATATGTCATTCCAACACTTACACTTGTTCTTTTATTTGTGTGGCAAATTTAATGACCATTTTAATTCAAAGCTTGGATTTGCATCCTTCATTCTCCAGTACGTTTGAATTTCTACATACATCACAGTCAGTAATTAAAGTTGTGTGTTAAACGTCAGTACGAAAGCAAACAATCCATAGTAAAAAAAGATATTTAGAGGGCACATATGTATCTTTCGTCTGACAGCACGTATACACCACAGTTATCGTAAATTATATAAACATATAAAAAAAAAATCGATTTTTTTTTTTTAAGACAAAAAAGAGAAAAGAACTGATAAGTGCGGGTAATCCATGCGCCTTGCCTCCTTTATGTTTCGATATCTTAAAAATTAATTATTCTTTTATCTATTATAACACGTGAAAACTACACCGGTGAGTTCCATACATGTCATAAACTTACAGCTGGTCCTGAACATGCATGAAGTATTTGCCACTGGACTTTAAACAACAATCAATCACACTACAACTTATAGTATATATAGTTGTGAAATACAAAATGTATATTATAATGATACATTTAGATGAATAAATAGAATACAAATACACACTACTTTATATATCTGACACAATTTAAAGGAATACTCTCTAAACTATATAAGTAGAGAAGCGAAACGTTTCTTTTGAATACTAAACAAACTTCCTAACAGTACATGTTTTTTTAATGGTTTTACATGCGGCGCTCAAATATTGTGCATGGTCTTTTGGTATAGTGTTTAGACATATATGATATTGTAAGAACCTTTAACGTATAATAGATTCACATTCGTTACTTTGCTCAATATAAAAAAAAACATAAGCATTAATTTATATTAAAAACTGAAGGTCAGACATCACTAATACGTGTTCATTCATTCTTTATTAAAGTTTAGACCTTTTTATCAAGAATGATGATGAGAGTAATTGTAAAATATAATAGGCATGTACTTTCTTACGTTATGGATCATTGATTTTGTTACCTGTTGACCCGGTTGATTACTAGCACGTGCCATTGAACTCGACCGTTTTAACTAAAACAGATTTTATTTTAAATCAACGCCATATATATATATATATACAAAGTATATACAAAGTACTATATACATATTATATGGATAAGAAAATAAATATTATAAGGATATATTGTTTGAATGAAAATTTTTATACGGTGATACTTTAACACCGTCCCGACAGAGACTGAATGCATTATATGATCAGGTTTCGGGATCCGGGAAGTCTTTTTTCGAATTTCCGAATGTCGGGAATATTTTTTTCCAACTTTAATAGAGTAACTCGCACGAAAAAAAATAAACATACCAAAAAAAGCAACAGCTTCAACGGTAAACTAGGACATATATCAACAGAAAACGAATTAAAGAAACTGTCATGCATAAAACAAAAATATGCATGACTGTGTTAATTTGCCTCCGCTGCATTTCTGTGGATTGTCTCATTGGCAATCATACCACATCTCCTTAACTTTTTTAGGTTACGTTTAGGATTTTCCGTTACTAATCTTCAAATACAAAAAACATTTTTACCGGTGTTCACAACATTTCAAGGTTAAATTTATGGCATACATTCTGGTGTGTATACAATTAACGTACGTCCTTGCATTTAATTATCAATATATATTTATATAAATAAACATTTATTAAAAAATAAACAACATATATATATAGACGAATAATTTATTAGTTCCTCAACAAAACAAGAAAAGAAATAAAGAATTAACACAAGATTTAATCTTTTTTTTTAATTAATCAAAATATACTTCAAATTGTAATAATAAAATACATATATACATGTATTAATCTAAAATACATTATCGAGTAGAAGGGGCGCAACTCGTGGTATCAAACCGGTATACTGAACGGATCAAAACAGGGTCTGAAAATTTTGAACGTTCTTTTGTATCCATGGTTTGTTTTGGTCTGACACGGTCTTAACGGGTCTAAACAACCCGCTAGACGATTCAGTCTTTTCCGTCTTGACACGCCTTAACGAACTGATTTACCTGATGAGGCTATCGATCTGAACGGCGACTTAACTATCTGAAATATCTTGACGATTTTTTCTAGCGGTAAATCCAGTCAATCAAGATGTGATCAGACCAAAATGACCGTTTCAGACTGAAATCGTGCTACTAGTGTACATGTATTATTGTCATTTTGTTTATTTTCTTTGGTTACATCTTCTGACATCAGACTCGGACTTCTCTTGAACTGAATTTTAATGTGCGTATTGTTATGCGTTTACTTTTCTACATTGGTTAGAGGTATAGGGGGAGGGTTGAGATCTCACAAACATGTTTAACCCCGCCGCATTTTTGCGCCTGTCCCAAGTCAGGAGCCTCTAGCCTTTGTTAGTCTTGTATTATTTTAATTTTAGTTTCTTGTGTACAATTTGGAAATTAGTATGGCGTTCATTATCACTGGACTAGTATATATTTGTTTAGGGGCCAGCTGAAGGACGCCTCCGGGTGCGGGAATTTCTTGCTACATTGAAGAACTGTTGGTGACCCTCTGCTGTTGTTTTTTATTTGGTCGGGTTGTTGTCTCTTTGACACATTCCCCATTTCCATTCTCAATTTTATAACTAACAACAGCCATGAGTTCTGACTTGAGACGTGCTCATAATTGTAGGATATGTTTAACATGTTTTGTGAGATCTCAACTCTCCTCCTGTAACTCTAGCCTATGTGGAATAAAGTTATTATAAACAAACACACAGTTTACATGTTAACATTAGTAAGTGATTAGGTCCGTATAAAGGAAACCACTTATGATGAGTCAATGATATTTGGTATGCAGTTGTACGTATAAGCATTGACTCATCTCATCTCATTATGGTGCTCCCCTCTACCTACCTGCCTAGTCCTTTTTATGCCCGGATAGAGCAAGCATTAGATCTTTCCACATTCATGCTGCTCCATCTTAGTTATGAATGGTCTATCAAATAATCAGTTTTACTTAAAAAATAATTCATGGAAGCCATAGATATGTTGGAAATTTACACATGGCCTGGACCGTGATATTCGAATTTTAGCCTGAGTGTTAGCGTTTACAGGCCATGTGTAAATTTACAACAAATCTATGGCTTCCATGAATTATTTCGATTCTAATAGGACAGATACTGTCATTAAAAAACCGAAGCGATAGTTGGTATGCCGCGTGTGCGGCTGTTCTATTTTACCTAGCGTAAGATAAATGTAATAAAAATTCTAAAAATCAGTAGCTTGCATGAATCATTTCTTAAAAAACCGCTAGTAAAAATGTGATTGATTATTTCAATTCTCAAACCGAATTATTGCCATTTTGAATTTGTTTTCTCGTTTTCTACCGTCAAATTCACTGGTGACATTTTGTAATCAAGGAGTCGCCGTGTTGACTTTCTGAAATCTGTAAATGTGCAAAAAATGCAATAGAATAGAAAAAAGGAACAACTACCTCAAAACTTTGTTTTAATGCAATATTCCGTCGGAAGGGGACGATAAATGGTTGACCCGTGTTAAGAGAGAGAGCCATATCTCTTGCACGTGAAAGACACCCTTGTAGATTTCGAAAAAGAGCAGGCTAATGCCGCTACAAGGCAGCACTCACACCCGCAAAGTGGAAAGGGATTAATATAAGTTGCAAAACTTGTTTCCAAATCCACTACAAATAAATATGTTTAAATTCATGCAATATTATCCGAGTTTAGAAGGTAAAAGCAATGGAACAGTTGGAAAGCAGGTCACGGTTTGATCCCAAGTTTATCAGCAACAACAGAGTCACGTGACCGTGAAAATTCAGTAAACGGAGGAGACAAACCTTATTTTTACTCACTAAATACTATTGTCGTAATAAAAACTTATTGACCCAACTAATCTTGATTATACATAGTTTATTCTCGTCAAAACTTACACATCAAATCAAAGTCCTTTATTCTTTGTTTTATCTTCAAACTTTGAGTTTGGGCGAAAATTGTCAAGTCTCCTGATCGAAAAATCTAAATATTTACGAGGAAACTAAAAATGATGGGCTGAATTTAAATTTGATAAAGCATCTCATTAAGACAAACACTCGATATAAATATCTCGGCAATAGAATGTTGGATACGCAAACGCCAAGTTATTTTCAAAACGAAGCGGTGGTTTTTATGCCGATTTGTGCAAGTGGTTATCTCCCCTTATTATCACCAGTCAAAAATAAAAACCCAGCAAAATGCATAAAAATTAAAAAAAGACTTAACTTTACAAAAATTAGAAAGAAAATAAACGAAACTCGATTTACAACTATGTCATGATAATATAAAGAAGAGATACTTTCCTATTTTTCAGAGAAGGACCTACATGTAAAACTAAATACCTAGCTATATTGAAAGAAATTAGATCTGGCTGATAAAATAAACTGTGTAATTTTTATAATTGTATATGGGATCATTCCTAGTAGAATTTTTTTAAACACTTCTGATAATATTTAATGCAATAAAACATATTTTATACAATTTAATAATCTTTCTGAAAATTGATATAATAACTAGTACTGATCATATATATATATTTTATATTCTATAAAGTGTGACCAAGAGTCACAATAACTTTCTTCAAATTAAGAGAGCCTTTAAACTCTAGCCTATATTTCTTAGTTGAACAGTAAAATAATGCCTAGAAAATATCCTACAGAAAAGGGATAAGTTTTATACCAAAGATATTGACAGAAATTCTGTAAAAAAAATTATGCTTTAAATTATAAGTGGAAGTGACACAATTTTGAATTTCAGAATCATTATTATTGTAAAATTAAACTATTAGATTAGCTTGCACAGTAGCCCTTTGTCTTATTTCTCAGGGTATTTTATAGATTATGAAAGTGAACTTTTTGGAAAAAATGGGGCTTATTCTTCTCTTGAACAGGTTGCTGTATCAGCTGCTTTACATATTTATAAACAAAATATTGTATATATATTTTACCTGAATATTGGAAATGAAATGAAATTGGTGGGACAAATCTTGTGCATTTTACTTCAATAATGATCAATGATGATTACATTTGACAAGAATTTGCCTTTGAATAAATTTAATTTTGTAAGAAGACATCTCTATGAATTAACTTCTTGTTTGGATTGATAAGCTAGTTTTAGCTTTTATTACTGTAGCTTACTAATTAAAGAGGTAATAATTAAGCAAGATTTTATTTTATAAAATATAAATATAATTATATAAACCGACCTTCATTTCCTTTTTTCATATGTTTTTTTTCCTACAGAATTTTCTTTGCAATGCATTTTCTATTGCTATTTTTGTGTTTTTGTCCATCTGACAGAATTTTCCAAGACGTTTAGCTTTAAACGCAATAAAAAAGATCTTTGTTTGTTGTTTCACTTTTCCAATGTGTAAATTTTTACTATGTACATGACCCTGACACATTTTTTGTTATAAACGTTACATGACGTATGTTGAAAAAAGAAAACAATGTCACCGTCAATTTGTGTAGGGGATCAAAAGGGGTTTTAGTTACTTTAAAATACATGTTTCGTATGGAATTGTGAAAATCCACAACTTTTAATCAAAATTTCATTCATGTCTTTAATAAAATCAGTATTTTAGAGCACTTTGAAACAGGTACAATGAAAAGAAGCTAAACTTCACTGTTTTGAAGTAGAAACGTAGCTAATAGTTATCAAAGGTACCAGGATTATAATTTAGTACGCCAGACGCGCGTTTCGTCTACACAAGACTCATCAGTGAAGCTCATATCAAAATATTTATAAAGCCAAACATGTAAAAAGTTGAAGAGCATTGAGGATCAAAAAGTTGTGGCAAATACTACAAATGCTAAACCAGATACAAATTGACATCGGGCTGGTGGTCACTAAAATTTATGTATAAAAGTAAAAAATGATGGCTTCAAAAAAGTGTATTAATTTGAAATAGGTTTCTCTGTTTCATTTAAGATTATAACCGTTCTTTTCTGTATTTGGATACGCAAACGTCAAGTTAGGAAAAATCTATTTTTTTGGCGAACAAAAAAGATGGCTATTTTTTTTAGAACGGACAGGATACATGTAAAGGAATAGCAATAACAAGCTATGTTTTGTAATGTGTGTATGTCGTAAAGAAATTATATTGGTCACAAAACCTACAAATTTTAAAATTTAATTATAATAAAAGCATGACAAGTTGCAAAAAATACTTTAAACCTCAATCTTTTAGCCGATTGATTTGGCGGACCTTTTGACGTTACGGACGACTGTAGCGCCACCTAATTAATTCCCCCTGCTATTGTTGCTGATAAAGCTTGACGACAACGGACGTTTCCAAGGACTTGCTTTCCAACTGGGGAAAACCTTCAGCTTTAGCATTTTCATTCGATTGACGTCATGTTTTGAAATGACGTTACTTCACCAAAAACATTAATGAAATTTCGCGGAATTTTGATTTTGTACATTTTTCAGATCTCTTATGCAGTTGGAAAGCAAGTCCTTGGAAACGTCCGTTGTCGTCAAGCTTTATCAGCAACAATAGCAGGGGGAATTAATTAGGTGGCGCTACAGTCGTCCGTAATGTCAAAAAGTCCGCCAAATCAATCGGCTAAAAGATTGACGTTTAAAGTATTTTTTGCAACTTGTCATGCTTTTATTACAATTAAATTTTTTAATTTGTAGGTTTTGTGACCAATATAATTTCTTTACGACATACAAACATTACAAAAAATAGCTTGTTATTTCTATTCCTTTATCCTGTCAGTTCTAAAAAAAATTAGCCATCTTTTTTGTTCGCCAAAAAAATCGATTTTTCCTAATTTGACGTTTGCGTATCCAAATACAGAAAAGAACGGTTATAATCTTAAATGAAACCGGGAAACCTATTTCAAATTTATACACTGTTTTGAAGTCATCATTTTTTACTTTTATACATCAATTTTAGTGACCACCAGCCATGTCAATTTTTATCTGGTTTTATGCTACGTTTCTACTTCAAAACAGTAAAATGTAGCTTCTTTTCATTGTACCTGTTTCAAAGTGCTCTAAAATACTGATTTTATTAAAGACATGAATGAAATTTTGATTAAAAGTTGTGGATTTTCACAATTCCATACGATACTTGTATTTTAAAGTAACTAAAACCCCTTTTGATCCCCTACACAAATTGACGGTGACATTGTTTTGTTTTTTCAACATACGTCATGTAACGTTTATAACAAAATATGTGTCAGGGTCATGTGCATAGTAAAAATTTACACATTGGAAAAGTGAAACAACAAAAAAAAAGATCTTCTTTATTGCGTTTAAAGCTAAACGTCTTGTAAAATTCTGACAGATCTGACAAACTATTGATAGCCTACTGTATGGATGGACAAAAGCACAAAAATAGCAATAGAAAATGCATTGCAAAGAAAATTCTGTAGGAAAAAAACATATGAAAAAAGAAAATGAAGGTCAGTTAATAAAATCTTGCTTATATTATTATCTCTTTACTTAGTAAGCTATATTTCCATTCTCAATTTTATAGTAATAAGAGCAAAAACTAGCTTATCAAGCCAAGTCAGCCAAACAAGAAGTTTATTCATAGAGATGTGTTCTTACAAAATTGAATTTATTCAAATGGCAAATTCTTGTCAAATTAAAGCATCTTTGATCATTATTAAAGTAAAATGCACAAAATTTGTCCCACCAGTTTCATTTCATTTCTTATTACTAGTATTCAGGAAAAGAATATATACAATACTTTGTTTATAAATATGCAATTATTTAAAGAAGCTGATAGAGCAACCTGTTCAAGAGAAGAAGCCCCATTTTTTCCAAAAAGTTTACTTTCATAATCTATAAAATACCCTGAGAAATAAGACAAAGGGCTACTGTGCAAGCTAATCTAATAGTTTAATTTTACAATAATAATGATTCTGAAATTCAAAATTGTGTCACTTTCACTTATAATTTAAAGCATATATTTTTTTTACAGAATTTCTGTCAATATTTTTGGTATAAAACTTATAAATCCCTTTTTTGTATTTTACTGTTCAACTAAGAAACATAGGCTTGAGTTTAAAGGCTCTCTTAATTTGAAGAAATTTGTTGAGATTCTTGGTCACACTTTATAGAATATAAAATATAGATCAGTACTATTTATTTAATAATTATATCAATTTTCAGAAAGATTATTGAAATTGTATAAACTATGTTTTATTGCATTAAATACAATCAGAAGTGTTTAAAAAAATTCTGCATTTAGTTTATTTCATCCGGCAGATCTAATTTCTTTAAATATAGCTAGGTTTTTAATTTTACATGTAGGTGTCATTATCCACATTTCTGAATTGGTTTTTTTTACTGCAGTAATATTTTGTCTTTTAATATTTAGTCTACATTTAATTAGTCCTTCTCTGAAAAATAAGGGGAAGTATCTCTTCTTTATATTATCATAACATAGTTATAAATCGAGTTTCGTTTATTTTCTTTCTAATTTTTGTAAAGTAAACTCCTTTTATAATTTTTATGCATTTTGCTGGGTTTTTATTTTTGACTGGTGATATTAAGGGGAGATAACCACTTGCACAAATCAGCATAAAAACCACCGCTTCGGTTTGAAATCAATTTGACGTTTGCGTATCCAACATTCTATTGCCGAGATATTCATATCGAGTGTTTGTCTAAATGAGATGCTTTATTAAATTTAAATTCAGCCCATCATTTTTAGTTTCCTCGTAAATATTTAGATTTTTCATTCAGGAGACTTGACAATTTTCACCCAAACTCCAAGTTTGCAGATAAAATAAAGAATAAAGGACTTTGATTTGATGTGTGAGCTTTGACGAGAATAAACTATGGATACTCAAGATTAGTTAGGTCAATACGTTTTTATTACGACAATAGTATTCAGTGAGTTAAAATGAGGTTTGTCTCATCCGTTTTTTTACTGAATTTTCACGGTCACGTGACTCTATTGTTGCTGATAAACTTGGGGTCAAACCGTGACCTGCTTTCCAACTGTATGCATTAATTCTTTTTATTATGCTTCAAAAAAAGAATAAAGGTTCTGTCGGGGTTTTTCAATTGTAATTTTTAACACAGCGAAATCGACATCGCGGCTACACATAGGTAACAAAACATGTGAATTTACGTGGGAGGTACAATGTATATTTTAACAGCCATATTGTGTACATCTCTGAGTCTGCGCTAAGTATGCCTGGATATATCGAGAATTTTATCATTGTGTTGTTTACAAAGCGAAAGAAGCACGTCATATTAGAATCACTTTTTTTGTCTTTATGCTTGAAGATATTGCTTTGATAAATTTTGGTATATAATTTTATCATGACAAGTTACAGATCAAGTTCGAATGTTGTTCCGGTCTGATGATTTTGTTCAGAGTTATGGTCCGTGGTCATGCTTGAATATATTGACTTGATATTTGTTATACTAGAAGATGCCTGCGAAATCACGGTACAATTAGTCAAGTGTTCAAACAAAGAGCACCCGATATGAAATTTCAAAGTACATTTTTGTATATTTCATACTGTAACTAATTATTATTACACTAAAACTTGTATAAACTGAACAAAATCTTCAGTCCCAAAGGTGTTCGGTTTAGGCAATTTCACTGTATATAATATTTATTATACTGTTGTTAGCTTGTTTGCTTGAGCATCCACATATTTCCAGTAGAACGGAACTAAAATTTACCATCCCACTTTTTCTTGTAATGGAAAGTATCCACATTATTTTACCCCTAGCGTTGCCACTGATATTCCAGATCGTCGGCTCAGAGGTAAAACGGCTAGAAAATTCAGTCTACAAATATATATAGGGGAGGCAATTTAGTCTGCGATCGTCTGCTCAGAGGCATATTTCAGCTCATAGCACACAGATGTATATGAGGGAAGTAATTTAAGGCAAGACATGTCAGCAATCTAGTGTCTGGTCTAAGTATACTGTATTTCAGTCGCAATTTATACAGGAGGGGGTAATTTATGGTCACAATATTTCTTCGTTTTACCTAATTTTATGTTGGGTACGTATTGATAAGTATCGACATTTCAGCCTGTGTTTGAGGAGGGTGCACTTATTTACAACAGATTCTGTCTTAAAATTTATGTGGGGGGAATGACATTTCAGTCTGCATTTTGATGACGTATATTTTTGTATAATATTATTGTGGTGCATGTGACAAATTGTAAGCGTTGGCCAAGACTGCCTTATCGAGATCACTTCGACATATTCAACACCCATTCCTTATTTGACAGTTGTTTAAATATGCAGGGAGTTAAAAGGGGCGAAGTGCATGCAGATGTGACAAAATTTGTAAGCGTTGGTCAGGCCACAGCCACTCGACGTCTGGACTCCCCTCTCCCCAATTACGTGTAAACCGACCCCTAGGCCTGAAAAAAAAACTGTATTTCCTGGTTACATCATTTTAAAAAATATGGTCGGTAGCTAAGACATTTTTTTTTTGTGACATCGTAAAGAAAAAATAATCTAGAAAAATTATCATAGTTTTTCCAAGTCCGTACTTAGTTTCAAATACCGGAAGTGCATATAAGACACAGATCGATAAACGGTCTCCGACAAACGTCCGAATTTGGATAATCTCTCAAAAATTGGCATTTCTGTGGAAAAGATGACAAATTTAGGACGTACAAAACACTACATTTATACGTCATATCACAAACATTTCCGACTTTGTTTGTTTTCAGTGGAGTTACGGCTAAATGAAATCCGTCTCTTCCTGTCGAAGTATAGCTAGTTTACACCATGACAAACTAGAGATCAAGTTAGCATTTTGTTCCAGTGCAATGCATTTTTAACCGGTAGGGGACTATGTATTACCAGGCAATACAAAGAGAATGCTTGTTTCCATTTAAATTGTTTGCCATGTACCTTCAGTCATGGTTCTTGACTTTTAATAACATGCATAATTTACATGTTAAAGGATTGATATTTTGATTTCAACATTCACATTTTACTGTCAAAGTTACAAACAGGCGAGACAAATCTATGTCAACATTTTATATGTATTTGGTTTTATTGCAAAAATGGAGACATAGCATTTATTTACGATTAATTTAAGGTGCTATACTGATGTTGTTATAAAAATACAGAGGTTGCTGCCACCTTTAACCCTCTTTCTGCCGACCGTTTTTCAAGGTTGCATTTCATGTGCCAGAAAATACGACAGCTCATGTGCAAGAAAATATGTGACGTAACATGCCAAACAATAACGTCATTCGATATATGACGTCACGACATAATGACCCATTGAAGAAAAACATTAAACTGTTTAATCTTCGGTCTTGAAAGAGATACAGCAATAATTAGAAGCTTGCATAAATTCAAATATGGACAAATGTGTCCCTCCGGCAGCAAAAGGGTTAACACTTCAATAAGTTTCTCAGCACACCTCTTCTTTACATAAAAAGTTACTATAGATATTCTATATTTACAGATTGCCAACAGAAGAAGACAACCGATTACAGGCAGCGTATAATATCCTCTTTACTGTACCGAGAGCTATTGAACACTTCATAGACAGAGAGTACAAAGGTGGTTTTCTTCAAGCTATAAGTGATCATAAAGGTCAACTGAAGGCCAAACTTAGAACAGAGGACTGGGAATTACTCAGCCAACTAATAGGTACAGTAATTACTGATCTAACACAGACACATTCTAAAATGATGAATTGTCATAAAGCGCAAAAAAAAAGATATATTATGGAAATTGCATCGTATTAAACATTGTATGCCAGAGGGCCGATTTTTGGCAGATCTGTACATACTACGTTCAGTGCCAGAGGGCCGATTTTAGGCCGATGTTATTTTAGCGACGTTAGCAACGCCGTTATCAATACAGAAATGTGACGTCGTTCTCCCGCCACATAAGAGCGCACTTGCCACTTCCACTTGGCGTTGCATTTCAAAAATAGCGTATGGCTAATTTTTGGTTCAGATATTATTTGTTTGTCTCGATAAGTACCTCACTGTTCAATGAAGACTTGTGAGTGGTCCCGCTGGATGGGTTTTTGTCTTTTTGACACATTCCCATTTCCATTCTATTTTCTATTCTTTAGAAACACGCCTGGTGTCTTTGCAAGAAGCAGGATCTGCTTACACTTCCGAAACTCCTGAGGTCGCCACAGTTTTTTGTGTCCGTTTTTCTCGTTTTTTTTGGAGATACACTGTTGAATGACCTTGAATGTGTGTTTCATCTGTTCCCGTGTTTGTTTTTTGTCTATCGATAGTTCATTTGTTACTTGCATGAGATTATTTACGATTCAAATGTTTTGTACAAATTTGCAATAATTTTGGTGTTTGGATTTTTTTTCTTTCGCACTTAGCGCAGACAGATTATGTTTTTATTTTGAATTTTCTTTTTGTGTATTTGCTCTGAATCCTTTATTTCTCTAAGTTTTTATAAAAATGTGAACAAATTATTTGTTTTAGTTTATTGCACTCGTACCATATGTACATGTACCTAGGATGGATAAACATATGTCCAACTGAACTCGAAGGACAATGGAACTCTTTCATGTCTGTTTTTTTATTTAAATTGGTACTTTCAAATGTTTATTTCCAGCGATATGGTTAACACATGAGCCACATTTGACAAATTACTTATATAGTTTTGGGCAGTGATATTTTCAGTAACATTGAAATGTTTGTTAACCTTTAAAATTTGAGAGAAATTTGGGAAATGACATCATAGACCACAACACAAAAATCAGTGATTTAACCAACATGAGATTAAACAAACTACTCTAAATCTGAACCAAAATTTTGTTTAAATCTACCTATGTGACATGTCTCCATGCTTACCATATACATAGACTGCGACAGATGGGTAAACTCACTGTCTGGACAGGCAGTAAACAAGCATAATTCGTTTGACATTGTAATCTCAATTCAATATAATAACATATTACATAGGAATAGAAAAACGTTAACAAAAAAATATAGTGACGTTAACAATTAAGGTAGATGGGGTGTCTAAATTATAATCCACAGAATTTTTTAATAATTTGCCAAAATGTAGTTTATACTATGCTTTTTTAAAAAAAGTAATAAAAAGAATGGGTCACCAGGCTTATTTTCATGCTACAGGGTGTTCAAAAATTGACAAATTTTGTATAGATTATGCATGGAAAACTCAATTTTCTTCAATAAAGCATAAACTACACCATAGAATTTTGAGATAACATATGAGAAGATAGCTTTAATAATATGCTTTCAGTTAAGAAAAAGAAAAAAATGGGGTCACCGGACCCGTTTTCTTGCTACATAATAAAATAGAGAAATTCCTAACACATTCTATTGTAAAAGTACCTTAATCTGAATTATCTGCCCTTGCATTTGAGTTGCCTCCCCTTATGTCGCAAAGTTGGAAAAATATTGATCAAACAAAAGTTTTCTGTTTTTTGTAAAATACAACCATAAATATGATAAAACATGTAATTTTCTATACAGAAGTGGAAGTCCTTACACATGAATTACCTACTACTCGAAAAATTTGCACGTTCTATTAAAGATCTAGACCTTGTTTTCTGGTATTTCCAAATCCAAGATGGAGGAAGACACCCTATCTACCTTAAAAAATGAAAACGACGTTAAAAGCAGCGTTAACTTTTGACGTAAGTTAAATTTTCTCTAAATCACCGACAAAGACATTCACGATGATAACTGTTCAGTGTCTTAAAATATCAGCTGTTTGTGCACGGGCTAAGCAACAGGAATAATAGCTAGCTGAAGCTAGCATTAAACCTGTTTCGTAGACTTTTACAAATGCAGCTGATATTTAAAGACACAAAACAGTTATAAAATTGAGAATGGAAATGGGGAATGTGTCAAAGAGACAACAACACGACCAAAGAGGACAAAACAGCCGAAGGCCACAAAAGGATCATCAAAACAGCTAGAAAATCATGCACCCAGAGGCGGGCTTCAGCTGGCCCCTAAACACAAATGTGTACAAGTTCAGTGAAAGACGTCATACTAAACTCCAAAACATATAAATAGGCTGTTAGTTTTCTCGTTTGAATTGTTTACATAAATTTGAGTCTTTAACTGACTATGCGGTATGGCTTTGCTCATCAAACATTGTTTATATTTGTAAACTTCCCTTCAACTACCATTTAAAAATTAATACAAACCATGGATCCAACCAACTGGGACTAAAAGTCATATTTCTTACGATATTTACCACAAATGCATGGCTCAGATGACTGGAGAAAAATGAGCAGAAAGTAAAAATACACATTCAGCACATTAAAAAAACATTTGGTTTATGTGGTTAGATCCCCTTAGTTACAAGAATATATTTTAATGCAAATTTTGCATATGTTCGATTTATTGATTTAATTTGCTTAAATTTATAAAATCATACAGTTTGTAATTAAAATCATTACCATGACAAAAAAAATGTCCTTATATAACTTTACTTGATGAATTATACTTTGTTTTCCTTTCTATTATTTTTCTGTAGATATGTAACATATGTTGTTATAGTTTTAAGCTCACCTGGCCAAGTTGGTTTTTCTTATCACTTGCCGTCCCTTGTCTGTAATCCGTCATCGTTGTTCATCTTCTTCCGTTGAAAATAAATCTTATCCTCTGATACTACTGGACCAAATTTAACCAAACTTGACCACAGTCTGCATTGGGGTATTTAGTTTAAAAAGTGTGCTTGATCACCCTGCTTGTCAACACAGATTGCAGACATGGCTTAACATAGATCATAGATAAATAGATACTTTAAATCACAAAAAAAGATCAGTATGGCAAGATCAGACTAACAATTAAATTTTGCCGATATAGTTAGTAGACTGTCACTCTTTAAAGTAGCTAAGTATATATAGGGGTTGCCTTTAAATAAAGTCTATAGTAGTATACCGCTGTTTAATAGTCATAAATCGATTTAATTGAAACAAATCAAATTCACAAACAAAAATTGAGGGAAACACATCAGCTATAAGAGGAAAACAATGGAACAACAGAAACACTGAACTGCTATAAAAAAAATAGGATTTGTTTTTTATCTCTTTTGTGTTTTGAGTAAAACCTGGAGAAGATAGAAAGAAAAAATACAGACTAAATGATCAGCAAAACAAGATCAACAAACCAGAGATTTTTGTCATGAATTCTATTCTTTTGTATATTGTTGGAGGGTGTCCTTTGAAGAAAAATGTACATAGACCATGTAGACCAAGGTGAAAGATACAGGTTCTTTAGAGCCTCTAGTTTTGGGTAGTCCGTGACAAGATGAATATTAATTGCGAATATTATATCATTAAAATGTCAATTTAGATCATCAGTTTAGACAACTGTTACTGTTGTAGTATTCTTAGACATGAAATACAATTGGATTTGAAAATAAGAACCAAACATTTAAGCCCTATTAGCAAACTAACATTTCTCTTGTATGATGGTAAAGAATTGTAAAACTTGTCAATTTTATAAATTTCATCACTATTGTCTCCTATCCTGGAAACATGATTTAATACTTTTATATAAGGATGAAAATGATTTACAAAATCATGAGATCTCTCAGTTGCTGCATCAGGGGTATCTGTGATCATTAGATCCATCTCTATTTCAATTGGATGTCCTAACTGGTTTTAGTTTCTTTAAAGAAGAAAAAAACTCATATAAAATTTATCAAATGCACCATGACTATAATTTAATACGCCAAACGCGCGTTTCGTCTACATAAGACTCATCAGTAACGCTCATATCAAAACAGTTAAAAAGCAAAACAAGTACAAAGTTGAAGAGCATTGAGGACCAAAAGTTCCAAAAAGTGTGCCAAATACGGCTAAGGTAATCTACTCCTGGGATAAGAATATCCTTAGTAAAAATGCAAAGTTTTTTAAACAGGAAATTTATAAAAATTACCATATAATTGATATTGATATTGATGTCAACACCGCAGTGCTGACTTCTGGGCTGGTGATACCCTTGGAGACGAAACGTCCACTAGCAGTGGCATCGTATAAATGATGAGATAAAAACATGCATCTACCAAATTTGTTTGTTTTTAACTGAAAACCAAAAAGACAATATGGTTCACGATTATTTTTTCGGAAAGATTGGAACTTGTTCTTAATCTTGCCTAAGGCACCGGCCTCCCTAACAACAAGTAACTAAGGACAGGTTAGCTACTTAATCTACAAAGTTATATGTATAAACACTGACATATAGTTCTCCATAATTATCATGTCTGTGCACATAAACTGTAAATTTTTTAGGTATGATTTTGGAGCAGTTCTTTCAATTTTGTATGTTTTCAAGGTGTGTTGATGTACAGGCGTGTTTTTTTTTTTTTTTATTAGGTAATTGCGCAATGATTCAAAACTAGTATAATTAACAAGTGTCATGATCACCAAGCAATCAAAGACAAGGTGTGGCTTTAGTTACAATGCCCTACCTCATTAAATGCCAATCATATTGACCACATTACTAATGAACCTCAGTCTTACATACAGACTCTTCAATGTACATCTCAATACACTCTCAATACACAAATATTTGACCTGATTATTGAATACACAAATGTATATATTAGATGATTGATACCTAGAGATGATAGATGTAGTCATTGCCAATTACTTTTGATTTGCACTATATAAAGTGATTCTGTAAATTATGTCTGAAAGATAAATGATTATGATTAAAGATTAAAAAGATATTGAAAAAAAAATTAAATATATATAATTTATATAAAAGGTATTCAAGTAACATTTAATTAGAAAAAAAAAACACATTTTTTTAGTTCTTTCCCCATCAAATGCCTGTTAACAATTTTAGTCATACGAATATAAGAAGTGTATATATATTTTTGCATTTAAGAAGGAATCCCCATTAAAATACAAATAAGTTTTTAATTTATTTATGTTGAAAAAGTACATTTGCAATTGCCCTTGCTGAAAAAAAAACCCCATTTGAATTATAAATTGAATAAAATACACTCTAAAACTTGTAATCTTTAGTGTCATATAATCATGATAATTGTTTTCAAAATCAATAAGCAATTATCAGACGAAAAAAATGGTATACCTATGGTTCAACATACAAAATGCCCCAACACAACCTTTTTATATTATTTTTTTGACACAATTAAGTTCTTAGCTTCAAGTCTATGTGTTGGCCCTATTTCTTACAAGGATAATTGGTAAACTTTATAAGAAGAATCTTTAATTTGGTTTTGTTTTTGTTTTTGTTTTTTTTTTTAAACATGTAACAAGGAACATTATTTTGTTAAGATATAAACTGCAGTTTAAATTGTTGTGCAAATTAAGAGACCCCCTATCATTCAATTTGATTGACATTTAGCTCATTTTATTTACTGGAGTAGTGCCCTTCCCTTCTAAAGACCTGCAATTAATGATATTGTCTGCAATATTGCTTTACGTATGTTCTTTGTTGTCCACACCATACCTTAACATGATTTAAAATTATTCAAACTACTCTTCCAATCTTTCCATAAGTGATTTCCATCCTGTGATTTTAAAAAGATTTTTCAGTTTTTCACAGACTGTATCATATTTTTTAGGATACCACAGTGGACTAAACTATCAAATATTTCTATCTAAATCAGCATGGTAACCACATATATTTTTCTTTCCAGCTCACCAAAGATTGTACAATTTCTATGATAAGATAATACAAGACACCGTCCTAGATAAGGACGTCCTTGATCTACTGATATCCAGATGCATCCTAAGAATAGAAGATAGAGAAGAAATAGAACAATATCCAAGGCTATCTGACCGCAACAAATGTATTTTAGACCTTTTAATTCAAAGACCAGAGGATTCCTACAGGGTATTATTAGAGGTTCTAAAAGAGACTTCTTCTTGTTCTGAAGACTTGCTAGAATGTATGGAAAGTCAACAACTCTCACATTATGAAGCTGATTCAAATTCAAGTAATGAGTTCTTAGTTTACTTCATGATTATTTGAATGAAAGGTAGTGTCTGATACATGCCAATCAGACAAACCTGGTTGTTTTAAATTTCATTTCCTCCCTATATAATCAGGGTATGTCTTTATCCTGTGGACTTACAATTAATACAAAGAAGAACAGAAAATGCAATAGGATTGATTCTGTTTGTATCAGTGCACTTAGTGTTTATTTGTCATAATAACCACCTTTGGTAGTGTGCTTGCCTTCGAGTGTGAGATGTTATGAGGTTAACTCCAAGCTGGCTCAAAAACTTGAAGTGTGGTATTGCTTTTCACTGCTTAGATGCCATATAGCTCGGATTGTGAATGAGTTGCTCACACAAGGTTACATGATTCAGTGGAATATCACCTTGTAAACTAGCACTTATTTTCCTGAAGCGCTACAACGATCCTTCTTTCTTTTGTTAGAGCCATCAGTCTGTTGTTGAATATAAAAATCATAAGATGTGGTATCATTGTCAATGAGACAACTGTTTACAAGATACCAAATGACGTAGATGTAAGTAACTATAGAATTGTATAGGTAACCCGATAGTCTGTACAATGATCAATGCATACAAAATTTAGTTGTAGATTGCCGGTAACGAAAAATGTAGTAAAAGAAAACAAACGGTATAATTTAAGTATTAAGAAAGAAACAATAAGCAAAAACGGGTCTGAATTTTAAGGCTAAAGCCATGACATAAAATGGGACATCATAGTTCTATTTTATTCTATTTTAGAATGTGACACAAGATGAAAAAAAAAAATTGATTCAGAAAGAGGATATATCAAAGCATCATAAGATAGTTTGACCATTATACAATTGATTATTGACGCCTTCTTTTACCAATCAACATTTGTAACATATGTGACATGTCAAAAATTTATTTAAAAAAAATTAAGTTATGATTTCTTAAGCTTCTTCACTTTGAAAGCAGTATCAACAAATGCATATTTATTATAATCTATTCTAACATGACGTCCTTCAAACGCTTTGAGTACACACCCGTGGTAAAATATGAATATATTGCCAGTGCTGTTCCGATTGTACTCCCACGTCATATGCTTTTTTATGAATGAGATACCCGACGTCATAGAACAATGACGTTAGAATGTAAGCATTTTACGGGAAAATACACGCTTGTGAATCCGAAAATCATCACAAGGAAACATACACAAATGATGCTAAAATGTGGCAAAAGCCCTTTATTGTACATCATATAAGACATATAAATAAATTATCATTCAAATTCATCCAAAACTGTCTAAATACATTATTTTAAATAGTTTAAGCATGTCACTAAAATAAATGCAGTTTGCTCCGTTCTTTTACGCTAGTTTATTAGTGCGTTTATTTATGGGAACGGCAAATATTTGCCTACACCTAGAGCGCTTCGATCCAAAAGAATTGCCGTATGTGTCCTATCAGAATCGAAATAATTCATTGGGGCTTGAATATATCTAGATTTTACCACGGGTTGTCCCTTTATGCCGATATTTTACCCCTCGCTATCGCTCAGGGGTAAAATATTTGTCATAAAGGGCCAACCCGTGGTAAAATCACGATATATTCAAGCCCCCATGAATTATTTATTCAGTATATAATATCACTTTGAAAGCAGTATCAACAAATGCATATTTATTATAATCTAGTATATAATATCACACTGAGACAATATTTATGATGTTCCACTTCCACTCTGCAGTATTATAAGAGTCCGTATTCTGAAATTTAATAAATTATACACAAACAGTACAAAATTGATGCAAATGAAACACAATGTACATGATATAAAAATGTGTTAATCGGATGAGCATTTTCCTGATATTAACTAATGTACTTTAAATATTGTCAAAAGTAAGAACCTAATCGAGAAAACTAATCTTGAAGCAAATGTTTTGATCAGTATATAAAGAGAAGCGGTAGATACGAAAGGAAGAGTCAAACTCATAAGCCGAAAACAAACTGACAATGACATGGCAAAAAATGAAAGAAATTCAGAAAAGCAAAACATTAAAAACTTAAGACTAAGCATCACAAATTCAGCCAAAAAACGGGGTGATCTCATGATGGTGCTTCGAAAGAGTAAGCAGATACTGCTCCACATGTGGTATTCATTGCTCATGTGAGTAGAAGCCCGGTGATAAGTGTAATTCGGTAGGTGACATTCATGAAAAAAAGGGGTCAGGATTGTGATAACGACAATTGGAACATAACCGTTGTCATCTGTGACGGTCAACCTTCTTGCTTTAATACCTTCCTTGTAAGCAGCCCTTAACCCTCTATCAAGAAAATCATGATAGAAAATGCAAGCTCTGGAGTGTCGTTAAAAACTGGTAGATATGGTCTTCAAATGCATGCACTGCTATTCATAGAAATGGAAAGTTCAGAATTTGGAAGTTAAATTCATTTAATATGACTCTGTCCCATTTGTCGTTTGTTGCTGTTTACAATTTTTTGTTTGTTTTTAGTTTTGTACATAGATCAGTTCGTTGGTTTTTACATTTGATTTTTTTTCAGAACTTATTAGTTTGGGGCCCTTTGCAGCTTGCTATGCGGTGTGGGATTTTGCTCCGTGTTGGATCCGTATGGTGAATTATAACTGTTATTAACTTAAACATGATTGGGTCTCTGGTGGAGAGTTGTCATTATTGGCAATCATTCCACATCTTATTTTTAGTTCACCTGGCCCAAAAAAAAAAAGTCCAAGTGAGCTTTTCTCATCACTTGGCGTCCATCGTCTGTCGTCGTCGTCGTCGTCGTCGTCGTCTGTTAACTTTTACAAAAATATTCTCCTCTGAAACTACACGGCCAAATTTAACCAAACTTGGCCAGAATCATTATTGGGGTATCTAGTTAAAAAAAACTGTCCGGTGACCTGGCCAGTCAATCAAGATGGCCGTCATGGCTAAAAATAGAACAAAGGGGTAACAGGTAGATTTTGGCTTATACCTCTGAAACCAAAGCATTTAGAGCAAACCTGACAGGGGTAAAATTGTTTATTTGGTCAAGATCTATCTCCCCTAAAATTTTCAGATGAATCTGATAACCCGTTGTTAGGTTGCTGCCCCTGAATTGGTAATTTTAGGAAATTTTGCCGTTTTTGGATATCATCTTGAATATTATTATAGATAGAGATAAAATGTAAACAGCAATAATGTTCAGCAAAGTAAGATCTACCAATAAGACAACATGACCAAAATGGTCAGTTGACCCCTGAAGGAGTTATTGCCCTTTATAGTCAATTTTTAACATTTTTTTGTAAATATGTGTAACCTTTTACAAAAATCTTCTCCTCTGAAGCTACTAAGACAAATTTAACCAAACTTGTCCACAATAATCTTTGGGGGATGTAGTTTAAAAATTATGTTCGATGACCCGGCCTGTGAACCAACATGGCTGACATGGCTAAAAGTAGTACATCGGGTAAAATGCAGTTATTGGCTCATATCTTTGAAACCAAAGCATGTAGAGAAAATCTGCTGTGAATAAAATTTGTTCATTAAATCAAGAAATATCTGCCCTGAAATTTTCAGACCAGTCGGGCAACTTGTTGTTGGGCTGCTGCCCCTCATTTGGTAATTTTAAGAAATTTTGCAGCTTTTGGTTATTATTTTGAATATTATTATAGATAGAGATAAACTATAAATTGCAATAATATACAGCAAAGTAAGAGCTACAAATAAGTTAACTTGACCAAAGTAGTCAATTGAAACCCTTAATGAGTTATCGTCCTTTATAGTCAATTTTTTACAATTTTCATAAATTTTGTAAATTTTTGTAAATTTTTACAAAAATTTTTCCACTGTCACTTCTGGGTCGATTTCATTATAAATACAGATAATTGTAAGCAGTAAGATTGTTCAATAAAGTAAGATCTACAAACACATCACCAACATCAAAACACAACTTTGTCATGAATCCATCTGTGTCCTTTGTTTAATATGCACATACTCCTGGCCAAGGTGAGCGACACAGGCTCTTTAGAGCCTCTAGTTATAAGGCAAAAACGGTCTGTTTAAATAATTTTAAGTACTATCGGGATATGATATTAGTTCATACATGATGTTAAAATCACCAGACCGTAGTGTATGTTCACATAAAAACAGTCCCATCATCACAAATGTAATTACTATTAAGTGATAACAATTTATATCTTCTTCTCTTTTTTCTATACAGAGTCGGGCTTTTTATTGAGTGTATAATTACTCTTGCTCGTATAATTATGAGGCCTTTCCTCCTCCATTATCAAAAAGTAAAATCACAAAAATACCGAACTCCGAGGAAATGTAGGCCATGGTAAGGTGGTCTTTGCAGCGGCATGCTTTTAAGTGGCTCCCAGCTTAGTCTCTCTATTAAAGAACTGACAAAACCTTGGGATACGTCTTGGAATTCATTGAACACGAACCTAGCTGCTCTCATCTGCACTTGCTCTAGATCTTTTTCAAGGTTGTGTTGGTAGGGGTCCCATACAGAGGAAGCATATTCAAGTGTTGGTCTACCCATGGTGATGTAGGCATTGGCTTTGACTTTGGGTTTACACCACCCAAGGTTCCTTTTCAGGAAGCCTAGTGTGCTTAGTGCTTTATCTATCGTCGGGTTGATATGTGTCTTCCACTGAAGGTGGTGATTGATGGTGACTCCTCGGTATTTCTCATGCTCAACTACATCTAAGGTGTGACCATGTAGTTGGTTGTTTCTAATCAGAGGATCTCTGTTGTTGGTAATCCGTATCACGATGCATTTCTCGGGATTCATCTTCCATTGTGACTCCCATTCTAGGAGTTTGTTTAGGTTGTCTTGTAGTGTCTGGTTGTCCTCTGTTCTTTATCTTTCTGTAAACTAGGCAGTAGTCTGCAACTAACCTTGGGTCAAAAGTTGTAAATTGTATGATAGTCGCATACACAGCTTCCCAGATTAAAATACCAATCAGTATCCATCCAACTGATTTATTTATAATTAAAGACATCCTCAAAACTGCCTGAAAAAACACAACCTTGTTGAATGCCAAGATTCAGGTATTGTACGATCGTAAGAGTTTATTACTGTATTGCAGCACATACAAATGTGAAAGCATTCTTAAGAACACCTCAAATGGTTTGTCATTCAAATTGGTTGCTTACTAATGTATTGCATTGAAACAATAACAAAGAAAACAGAATGTTTTGCTAAAAACATTAATTTATAAATCAAAGTTAAAGTCACATAATAAAGTATAACAATACCCAGATCTATTGTTTGAACATGTCATGATAATTTTGGGTACAAAATTTATTAAAGTTTTAAATATTATTTGTATCAATTTTATTTAGTCTTGTAAAAATTATTTTCAAACTGTCTGTATAGCGATAAAAAAAATATAGGGGAAAACATTTCCTTTTGGGAAATTTAGTGTACAGAAATTTCCTATGAGGAAATTTGGAAAACAATGTTTTCCTTAGAGGAAATGTGTAGTCTTGAATTTTCCCTCAAGGAAAAGTGTTTGTCAAACATTTCCTCAAATGAAATTGTAGTTGACAAAATTTCCTCACAGGAAAAAGTATTTCCTTTAAGGAAAATTTGAAGCTGCAAATTTCCTCAAGGGAAAATTTGAAGCTGCAAATTTCCTCAGAGGAAATAGAATTTCCTCAAAGGAAAATTTGCAGCCATAAATTTTCTCAGAGGAAATAGAATTTCCTCAAAGGAAATAGTATTTCCTCAAAGGAAATAGTATTTCCTCAAAGGAAATATTTAAGCAGAGAATTCCCTAAGGGAAATCTTTTTCCCTTGAGGAAAAAATAATTTCCCTTGAGGAAAAATGTTGATGAACGTCAAGTGGATACATATCGTACCATACGTGATGCAGTGGTATAATTTATATGTGCAGGCTCTATATACACCGTAAAAATAATTGATCTTGCATTGATATTAGTGTCTCGTAATTTTACTCACTTAGTTTCAACTAAAACAATGAAAAGTTATAGCTTAATTTGACCTGACTGTTAATTCCTTCTCTTTGATTTAGTTACAGGGAACCATTCAGTCAGGCTGCAAAAGAACTACTACAATCTGATTCAGAATTTATCTGATGTAAGAAATGTCATTGATTCATTAATATCAAAGGGAGTTTTAGAACCTGACGACCATGCTGATATAGCTGCCAGTGGAGTGTCGGCCGAAATGAATAGAAAACTAATAGCAAAGATTAGAACTGAACAAGATTATATGTTTCTTCTAGAGACTCTCAAGGAGGACCCTGTCTCAGCTAATGCAAAGCTGGCTTTTGACTTAGAATCAACTGATATTAACCAAGATGAATTAGAGCTTCTTCAAACAGGTTCAGTTATTTTATGAACTATTTATATGGGGGCGAAGTCCCCAATAACAGTAGAAAAATCAATAAAAAAAAATAATAAAAAAAAAAATCGGGAAAATTTTCCCGAAATTTTCATTGTACTAATGAACTCAAAATCGTTCAATTTTTTATTGTCATGTTTTGAATTTCCACATCTGCGCAGAAATCTACAATGTACTTCCTTTTTCCGGTCTCGTTTGTATGAAACTTTGAGTAAAATATAAATTTATCAGTCTAGTATAAAATAGGAAGGAACGCAATACCAATTTCATTTTTAATAATTCCTTGATATGAAAATACGTTACCTGATGATAGCGTTTCTTTGTTTACATTGTATATGACGTCATAACTTAAATAACGTCGCAACTAAAATCCCTAACAACAGAACCAAAATCGGAAACGTTATGGTATTTCCGTTTCTTTTTTTTAACAAATATTTAAATTACAAAAAAATAATTCATACAGACTTTGTCCCCATTTACAGGTAATGCCTGCCTCATATTAAACTTACACAAAATGCACAGCTGCATGCATAATTTAAATGAAATCATCTAAAACGTCCAAAAGAATAGTGAGCAATGCTCTTGTAACATGGATCAGGTTAATTTTGGGCACAAGAAGGGTTATTTTTCTGCACTTCTTGGTCTACAACTGGAGTTTTATCAAAAGTGGTTAAAACTATAAACTGGTTATTATATAACATAACAAAATGGGTTTTGTCTCTTGGTCTCAAAAGGGTAAGCTTTGTGTTTCACCAATGATAGAATTACCACTATATATAGACATGATTAACTGTTTAAAACATATAAACATATCTAAACTTCCTAAACTATTAAATAACAAAAGTATGAAGAGAATGACTGACAAACAACATTGTGTCCACTCTATATCTAAAGAACCGATATGATTTCAAAGTTTATACTTGATATGTATATTAACCAACATCAGAGGGTGTGTTATAATGTATGTTCAACATCCTAGGTCAAAGGTCAAGGTCAAAAAGTTAGGTTTTAGTTGACAACTCCATGTTCTATCGTAAAGATTGTGTCCGCTTTCTATCTTGAGAACCGTTATGATTTAAAAGTTTATACTTGATATGTATATAAACTAACATCAGAGAGTCTGTCATAATTTATGTACGACTTCCTATGTCAAAGTTCAAGGTGGAAACCTTTTGATTCAGTTGACAACCCCATGTCCTATTGTAAAGATCGTGTCCGCTCTATATATTGAGAACCGTTATCATTTCAAAGTGTATACTTGACATGTATATAAACCAACACCAACGGGTGTGTCATAAACTATGTACGACTTACTAGGTCATAGGTCAAAGGTCAAGGTCAGGAACTTTGGTTTCAGTGGAAAAACCTATGGCCTATGGTAAAGATACACATTTTGTAATGCACATTATTCACAGCAGGTCCCACAGAGATGACTCCCATCTCAATGATATCTACATTGTAGTTGATTCTGGATTTTGTACAAAGCCTTATAAAACTTGGATGTTTGTGTTCAACCCAGGAAGTTTGACTTAGGAATCTGATTGTTAGGTGCCAAAACAAAGATATTGTTTTCATGGAAATAAATGAGTTTTTTATCACCAAACTGATGACTTCGTGGAATGTTTTGTTTATTTTTTATATTAGAAACAGCAAAGTAAAATCAATTTGCAAATTTACACAATACTCACATAAGTAACATGACAGGAACCACATGTGGAGCTGGATCTACTTACCCTTCCTGAGCACACGAGACCACCCCCAGTTTATAGTGGAGTATGGGCTGCTCATTTTTTTAGTATTCGATGTTGTGTTTTTTAACTGTTGTTTTTTTTATCTTTTTTAGCCATGGCGTTGTCCGTTTATTTTCAACTAGTGAGTTTGTCCCTTAAATATATTTCGCCTCTCTTTTTATATGCCTCTTATAAATACAGTACAAGTATGTCCAAAATTGTTGGCACTAATTGATCAGTTGTACAATTAGTGTGCAATCAGTCCTAGCGTTGTCATTTGTATGATATTTTTATATAAACAGGTTCTTAATGTGCATTTGAAAAAATACATAAAAATATAAATAACGTCAATGTGGACTGTACATATAGACATCAACTCGAACAGTATATTGGACTAAATGGAATAATAATATTAACTTGAAAACGACCATACATTTCTTGTCTTAGATACCATAGAGTGAAATTATTTATAATGTTTTTTTTTTTAATTAGCCACAGTACCTACACTAACAAACAGACCAGGACTACAGACACTTGTTACATTAGTTTCTATGGTTAAAGCTGTACAGATTACAGATACAGAACCAGAGATCAATGATACCAGTTTAGCAGCAGACTTATATAGATTACAGTCTTGGTATAAAAAGATCATTAAAATTTCGTCGATGGATTTAGATAAATATCAACAATTTGTTCAAACAGTAAAAGTAGTAAGATATTTTCTGTAGAAAACTGGTAATTTTGCTATCACTTTCCATACGGTATCCATTAATTATGACATTCTTGTCAAATTTGAAATTACAAGGTCAATTTGAATCTGATTTGGAAATAATGTTTTTATGCATGTGAACAACAGGGCTGTTAGAGGCCAATCTTGATTTTGGTCTGTCCATTTTCAAATTATCTTCTTTAAGCATGCTACACTTCTAAGACAATTTGATTCTATTCAGAAAATTAAGATGTTTTTGCTCTGTTTTTCTTATAGCGTATAGATTGCATAGTCAGGTTATAGTGGGTCGATGCCACAGCTGGTGAAGTTTTAATTCCCCGAGGGTATCACCAGCCCAGTAGTCAGCACTTCTGTGCTGACATGAATTAACATTGATATGGTCATATTTGAAAATTAACTGTTTACAAAACTTTTGAATTTTTGAAATACTAAGGCTTTTCCACCTCAGGAGTAGATGACCTTAGCTGTATTTGGCAAACACTTTTAGGAATTTTGGTCCTCAATGCTCTTCAACTTCGTACTTTATTTGGCCTTTTTAACTTTTTTGGATTCGAGCGTCACTGATGAGTCTTTTGAAGACAAAACGCGCGTCTGGCCTAAATGCAAAATTTAATCCTGGTATCTTTTTATTATGGTTATGCAATAATTAAAACTTGCATTTTATAATTTGAAAGCATTTTTTGTATTCAGCATTTCTCGAAATTGTAAAAATTGCAATGCAGTGCAGGGGCATAGAAATACCAGGCGTCTGTTTAAGATAGCACTACAGTCTGAGAATGATTTTTTGAAGATATTTTTTGATCACACAATTTTGAATTAAGTATTATTCTGCACAGTATGTAAAATCCCAAAGTTATTTTCATATCACAACAGGGAGAAAATTGATAATGAACTTATATAGATGAAAACACATGGTTATTAATATAAATACATAGGCATTTGGGAGGGGCTTATATGTCAATCATCTGTTGATACCAGTGTCCAGCTGTTACTCCCTGACCACAAGATACATATTGTGATCTTATATATCTCATTGTATTGCAACTAAAGTAATTTATATAACATGGAAGTAAACAGAGAGAAAGAAAAAAGATATGAAAAGGAAAAAAATCTAAAGGAAAAAATCTACCAAAAAGAAAATAAAACTATGGATAAGAGTGTGAAAGTATCTTTTAAAGTCACTGACTGCCTGTATAAATTTCTTTTCTTTTGTCTTCTACATTTAAATGATTAGCGTGTCTGCAGTTAGGAGTTTTAGACATTTTAGTCAATTTTAAGTTTGTGAAATTTTTCAATTTCATAAAACTCAAAAATCATGTGGAACAGTCTATTTTCAAGAGGGGAAAGGTCTTGACCTTTTTATGAATACATGTATGTCTTTTAATGCACAGTTTTAATGTTCTAGCTAATTTCAGTCTTAATATATTTCTTTTTGAAATACAAATGAAAACTATTCTTTATAGTGAGAATAATGGTGTTAAATATATTATATATACAGCTGGTCAATCCTGTTGTTCTTTTATCTTAGACTGTCTGGACAGAGCCGGAGCTTTGTTTATATTTAATTGCTACATCACAGATGTTGGTCAAATCTGTGTCGTCAAACTCCTAGTGTTGGACAGAGTACCTACACATAATGCAAAATTTACAGCATTAGAGCATCAAAGACACAAAGTGTCTGGTTCTATTGATAAAGTAATGGTGTCAGAACACTCCTGGGGTGTTCTCAGTGGAATTTTTGTATTAATGTTGCATTAATTGGTGTTTTAATGGGCCGGAATTCAGTTTTTAGTTCATTTCTTAGAACAATTTTTCATGAGAATTGTTAGGAAAAATTGAAAATAGAAACTCTATGGGTACCCCCTTTGGCTTGACTTTGATATATGTGATTAAAGGGAGTATTTTCTACAATACCGTGTCCCAGTTTTTTGATAATTTGTTTATTAATGAGTTTATAGGTCTCAAAAGACAAAAGGTGAAATGAGGTTTGGAACCCAGTAGTTAAATCAATATATCTTCTTAATGGAGGCATATATAAAAAATCTTAGACACGTTTTGACGCTTGTGTAAGGTTGATTAAAGGGATGAAAACACATTTGTAATACCATTTGACATGAATGTGCTATTTTCATACAAGTTTGAAGACCACTTTTTTTGGCAATTAATGAGCTACATTTTGAGATTAATGACACCAAAACTAAATGTATCTATAGATGACGAAAGAGTAATATTTCAGCTTTTAAATATGTTAAAGATTTTTAAAATCCATTCAGTAGTTTTGGAATTATTAACATTTAAAGACTGTTGGTTGCATTCAGAAAATTCTGACTGTAGTGCTAATTAAAGGAAAGTTTGCATTTTGATACAATGAAAAACATAGGATAAGAGAAAGGGATGAGTAGTGTTTTCATATTTGGAATAGAAATTTATTCCTCATAATCATTTTAATGTTTAATTTGATTTGTGAACAGATATTGGAAAGAATCAGTGGAAAGAATAATCCTGTTGTAAAAGAAACCAGACTGAGTACTGTGATGCAAAAACAGGTTCAAAAGATTCTTCATGGTTTAAGAGGTAACCTTAGTAACATTGTTGTTCCAAATTTAATGAAACTCATACACAAGACTACGAACCACAATTGGCAGACAGAGTTCGAATTTGGACATTGAGTCATTATCTGTTCTAGAGTGATGCCCCATTTAAAAATTGGAAAATTGGGTTTTTTTTCGTTTCTCACTCTAACTTATTAAAAAGTATACCTCATCTAATTTTATAAAATTGATATACAATACTATAGCTGACGAATATTAATTGTTGTTCCAAATTTAATGAAACTCATACACAAGACTACGAACCAAAATTGGCAGACAGAGCTCGAATTTGGACATTGAGCCATTAAGTGTTCTAGAGATATGCGGCTTCATGTCCCTCATAACTTGGAAAATTGTAAAAAAAATCCAAACTCTAAATGTAAGTTTTCCTCATCTAAATTTGTTGAAACTCATACACGATGCTACATGTAAGAACCAAATAGTTATCAAAGGTAAACACATCGACAGAGTTTTAGTTTGGACATTGAGCATTTTACATTGCAAAGCTTGAGTGGGAGCATTCTTCTTTTATTTTATTGAGAATTTCAATGAAAGGAGTCCTTAGTATCTTTGACGAGGTTTTGTTTCGCCTGGGAGAAAAGTCACAGAATGTAAGACCTAGGAATTACTACCAGGCAACGGCAGCTTTAACTATTTGTAAACAGATTTATTTATCAGAGTGTAGAAGAACTGGATGCTTTATACTTTGTATGCATATAAGTTATGATACGAAGTTTCCGTCTGTCATATGTCCTTTGTCCTTGACCTCATTGTCATGGTTCAGGAACTGCTTGAGAAGAAACGTAGTTTTTTTTGTCATGTGAATTTTTCATTTATGGGTAATAGGATATCTATATTTGGTAGAAGGATTCTTGCAACATCTACACGTCCGTCAGACATGGTTCACCTGACCTTGACCTTATAACAGGAATCAGTGATAAATGTTAAAGTTACATGGTTAAGTTTGTTTCTCAGATACTATAGGCAGTAGGTCAATTATATGTGGTGTATGGAATAATTATAAGGGGTACACGCAGTCCGGCAGGTATCATCTAACCTTTACCTCAATTTCATGTTTCATTGGTCAATATTAAGTTTTTTTTGTGTGTTTTGGTCTGTTTTTCAAGTACTAGAAGCAGTAGGTCAACTATGTGTGGTGTATGGAAATATTGTAAGGAGTACCTGTCTGTCAGGTATAATCCTACATTGAACTAATTTTTATGGTTCATTGGTCAATGTTAAGTTTGTGTTCCGGTCTGTTTTTCAATTACCATAAGCAACAGGTCAATCATATTTGGTGTATGAAATAATTGTAAGGTATACTTGTCTATCCTATAGGATTTTTATGACTTTGACCTCATTGTCATGAATCTCTAAAAATGTGAAGTTTATGAGATACTTGTTATAAAACCTCGACTTTCAACATAAAATAAACTTGATAAATTGTCAGTAAAACAGGGGAGACATTTCAGTGTTTGCAATATTGGCAAAAGGTGTACGATATTAGGCGTAAGGAATGATTGTAAGATGTATATGTCTCGCTTGTAGGGTTTATCTGACCTTAATCTTATTGTCATGTGTCATTGATTTTAACAAAGCTGAAAAACATCTAACAAAAACACAGACCGGTCGTTACAGGGTGTTTATACATCCTTAACAAAAACCCAAAACAAAGACACAAAGAACAGCTCTTAGAAAAATCTTAGTTATTAATTCTACGCCAATGACAAACAATCAAAAAACAAAACAATGACATATTGAAGCCAACGTTAAATGCGTTAATAGTGGAATACAAATAGACGGAAAATACGTAAAAATCTAAAAAATAATAATTGATAAACCTAATTTTAAGCTGCTAACCCTGCCCTCCCTGTGGTCGGCAAGTGCTCCCCTAGGCCATCTTTCCTATGCATATTTTTTCACCAATTTTATTTGCACTTGCCATGCCTACTTTTCCCCTTATGCCTCTTCTTTCTATAAATACATGAAATACGACATAACTACTTTAACATCACGTAGGCAAAGTTTCGCATCCTGTGATGAAATATTCATCTGTAAAAAAGTAACCACATCACGCGTACGTAACGAAGAAGTAAGCACATCACGTAATGAGTTATCACATCATGTAATGAAGTATATATATTATTTATTATCGCACCGCGGGTAAACTATCACGTTGTGATTGGTTTAACGCCGTCACGTGGTGACCCCCTATGATCCGTAGGGGGTTAGTAAATTTTATAGGGGGTTCATGACGCGTTAATGGTGACGTCATCTATTAATGTTGTTATTTTTCATCGTTTATTTTTCAACAAAACGCAGTAGAAAAAGTCCAGCGTGCGATAATTTCGTTATTCGGTTAACAACTAACCCAGTACGGATCCATAGAGGGTGAATAAAATCCGGCCACACCCCCCTATAGATGTTACTATCCCTCTATGGATCTGAAGGGGGTCAGTAGCGAACCATATAACTTATAATAGTGTTTTGACATGATGTAAGCAACATTTGCATCATTTCATAGTAGTTTCGTCTTATGAGGCAGTGATGGCGTTCCATAAGGGTCTTTATGTAATCATGGTTAACCTAATATACAAAATAAACAAAATATCTTTTATAATTTCAGAAAAAGAAGAAAATTTAAGTCTTAAAGATAGAATAATGAAAATGGAAACTGAGCAGAAAGAAGTTATTCCAAAGAATATCAGAGGTATATTATCAGTTCATATATTTTATATCTTGACAGCAAAAATGAATGCATCCCCGCAACCTTTGGACATGATTTCCAGCTATGTATATTTGGTCAGTTCAAAGGCTTTCATGGTTTCACCTCTGAGATAATTTGTCAGTTGTGGATAAAGGCAGTTAATAATATGACATTACAGGGACAATCAAATACAAGTTTATAAACGCTAAATTCTGTTGTCAGGGTTCAGTGTCATACAATCAATATTTTTCAGAATTTGACCTGTCCCTGTGAGAAAGTCCTGATTCATTCTCTTGAAGTTAAATACTTGCAATCAGCTGTAGGTGCACTATAGATGACAAAATAAGTATAAGTGGTGTATGATAAGTGAACATGATACAATGAATTTAAAAAATAAACTGTTATCACAAAGAGATGTCGCGCCATTTTGTCATTTTGATTATGCAAATGTTGAAATCAAAATGGCAATACTGTAACATCTTACACATGTTATGCAAATATTCAAATTCATGTAAATGAGATGTGCCAATACTAATACAGCTGCATACCAAATATCATATGCATTGACTAATTATAAGTCGTTCCCAAACCTAAATACAAACATTTACTTGTAAACTATGTAAAAGTTTCAAAGTCAATGAACCATGAAGACGGGGTGGGGCTATATAATTTCCATGGAAACAATACTGCAAATGCCAATTAATTTGCATACCAAATATCATTGACTTAAGATTAGCAGTTCATCTTTAACTGATATAATCACAAACAAATACAAGTAAACTAAGATAAGTTTCAAAGTCATTAGACTGTGAATGAGGGGCGAGGCCAAATATTCTCCATGGAAATGAGATGTGCCAATGCTTATACAACTGAATACTAATTATTAATGGCCTTCCACTAATGGTTTCTCTTGAACTGACCTAATTACAAACTAATACATGATAACTTAGAAAAATTTTCAAAGTCAAAAGACCATGACTAAGGGGGCGGAGGAGATATCCCAATGCTTATACAACTGCATATCAAATATCATTGACCTACCACTTGTGGTTCCCTATTAACTGAACCAATCACAAACTAATACATGTAAAATATGCAAAAGTTTTTAAGTCAATAGACTATGATTGAGGGTTTAGGGCCAATTAATCTCCATGGAAATGAGATGTACCAATGCTTATACAACTGCATACCATTGACCTATCACTTGTGGTTTACCATAAACTAGACCTAATCGCTAACTAATACACTGTTGACGCCGCCGTCGCCGCCGCCGACGACGGAAACAGCATACCTGTGTCTCGCTTTTAGACTCCGTCAAGGCGAGACAAAAACCATAATGTTGTAGTTTTTATAAGTAAGTTTTGTATATCTGTCTTGTAAGATTCATCTGACCTTGACCTCAATTACATGATTTTTATTATAAGGTTAAGTTTTATGTGATACTTGTAAAACCTTTATCATAAAGACTTTCGGCATTAATTCAAGCATGATAAGTAAAACAAGCAAAAAATCCAGCGTTTTCACTCTTGTTCTGATATCACTTCATAATTTTCTTTGCTATACATAGTTCTTGAAGTCTAGTAAGGTATGTGTACCGTTTGTATACCTATGCAAATTGGCATGAACAATGAATCTTGATAGGTAAATGAGACAACTTTTTTTCTTTTGACATTGACTTATGATAATTGGTATAAAGGTGCTTTTCTATAGTATTGTGTTTGTATAATATTGTTATGACCTTTATGTGACCTTTATGTGACATTGCCCTTTGACCTAAGAATAAAATTCTTAAAATTTTGGGGATACTTTCTTGTCTTATTTTTCATATTAAGGCCCAAGCAATTAGATTCTTAGTGTTTTTGATTTTCCCGCTTCTGTTTAGGAAAAAAATGACTTTTTCAAAATTACAAAAATAACAGCTACCTCAAATTAGTGCCTATTTGATATTGTTTTCTGTAGCATACAATGCTCCAATTGTTTTGAAAACACACGTGATAAATCAATTTATAAATAAAAAGTATAAATAAGGATGCTAACTTGCAGTTGATAGGCAGTTATTGAATGCACAGTGATCAAATGTGCTTCTCGTTTCGCCTTTAGTCGCTTGTTCTAGGAAGCAAAAATGACAATCTTTCGTTAGATGACCACAACCACATCAATATTTGTAAGGACCAACGTTATCCCAGAATTTGGTTTCAACAGGCATGTACCTAGTAGTTTTTACACATGCAAGCAAAACTCGTCTTTTGATAAAGGGAATTTAAAGAGTACGATACTGAGTCCGTCAGTACCAACGAGACCAAGGTGATGGTATTGAAGTTGGTATATAGTCATAGTTAGGGGGGTGTAATTGGTTCCACCACTTCCAGTCAAGCTAAAGAGTTTTAGATTAATAGGAGTAAAATGAACGTGTACTTTGCTCAGTCAGAATAATGTATCTGAAAGGGGTGACAGGCATTTTAAGGGAACATTTTGATACATTTGGATCTACATGATGCAATATAACTATCTTGCTCAGCATTTTGTTTAAAAAAAAAGACTCAGCTAGCTCATTATTTTGATCCTGGATGATAAGTTCCAACTGGACGTTAAGCAGCAAATAAACAATATTTCGATTAATTTATTACCATATAACGACAACCACATTCAAATATATTTCAGGGGCATATGTTTACCTGACTGCATAATTCATCTTGTGAATCCCTTGAACGGCTCTCATAAAAACTGTATCCTTAAGAAAAGTACGATATTAACAGATATGCATGACCAAAATGTTTAATTCTATAAAACGAAGTTGTAGTGGTTGCTGAGCTTCCAATATATATATATATATTAAAAATTAAATACACAAAAAGAGTTTTAAAAGCAGCATTGTCTAGCGCTTTCATCCATCTTGGGACTTTTCAAGACTATGAACGTCGTTATGGGGAACACATTAGCATTATGACGTTACGTCATTGTTCTTATTATATTAGTAGTATGACGCAGCGTTATTGTTCATGTAACTACTAAGCATTAAGCTTGGCGTCAAATACTTTTATGAATTTTCTTTCTAGTTCTTTACGGTATTCTTCTGTTGGTTCCGTACAATTGAAGAACGGGAAAAATTTGAATTTTCCTCCCGCACAAATGTCTAAATGATCGCTCAACGGAATTTATCTGTACTCGGGTTGCCGTAATTGCTGTTTATGGATCCTGACCCGTTCACACACACTATTTCCTGTTTGACCTATGTAATTTTCTTTACAGTTGATACATGTTATACAATACAGTAAATTTTCTGATTTGCAAGTCATATTTGCGTTTACTGTAAATTTCTTACCGTTTTTTAAATATTTCGTACTGCCGATTTCTGAGTAATTATAATTGTCTCTGGAACAAACTCCACAGCGTGAATCGCCACAAGTTTGTACGGATGATATGTTTTCAACTATATCAAATCGCGCTTTTGTAAGTTGGCGTTTCAAATTTTTCGGTAGTTTTCTACTATAAATGATCGATTCTTCTTTTACCAAATTTGTCATTGTTTCACTTTGATGTAAAATCGGAAAATTCGATTTTATAAACTTGAAGGCATTTGGTAATGACGCATCATGAGTAGTCACAAACGGGAGGACATCATCATCATTTGTCTGTTCCTTCGGTGTTCTAAGTTGATTTGTAGACATTTTATTTGTCCTCTCGATACTGTCATCTATAAGTTTTAATGGATATTCCTGTTGTAAGAGATACATCTTCAGCTCTTCTAATCTTCTTTTGCGAAGAGTTTCATCCAATACAATTGAACATACTCGCCTTGCCATACAATATGGAATGTTTCTTTTTGTATGTGATGGGTGGCATGATTCAAAATGTAAATACTGGTGTGTATCTGTTTTCTTGTAATAAATATCCGTGATGATTTTATTGTTGGAGAGTTTAATCAAAATGTCTAGAAATGGGAGTTCCAAGGTCCTTCTTTTATTGACGGATGCAATGTGTTAAGAATTTTATGGAATTTTTCTAAGTCGTCTGTTGATTTATTCCATAATATAAAACAATCGTCTAGGAATCTTTTCCACTGTTCATAAACATAAGTTTTGAATTCCTGGCCATATAAATATATATGGATTTAAATGAAAATTCATCCAGTCAAAAGCAGATTTGAGGAAAGTTTCTTAAAGTAGTTAAACCATAGTGAGCCAAGCAAGTCACAGGCACCATGAAATCAAAATATATGCATTAGAGCATCTGTGGCTTCCTCTTTTTTTATAAAGCAAACCAGTTACAATGTATGATATGTACATAAATTGTAAAAAATCTAAATCACATAATTTTAATAAAATGTATCAGCTTGCTCTCTTGTAGAGCATTCCCCTGTAAAAAAACTCATTTTCAAGAAGAAAAAAAAAAAGAAAAAGAATTCGCTCATTCGCCCAATATGTTTTAGAGCAGGTGTCTAAAGAACATCAAATTTGTGTGGCCTTAGTACATGTGTTCAACACCTCAAGACAATGTGTCAAATACCATCGAAGATGACATGTGACCTTGATCGATTCACCTGGAGATCAAACAAATAATTTAAGGAATGCCAAAACAAGGAATGTTCATGTCTTTTGAATTGATTTACAATTACAGTACTTATATTTTTATCATGTTTATAGAAAAGTTCAATGGTTTACAGAGAAAATCTTTTGTTGTTTTTTGTTTTGGTTTAGTATAAAAAGTATGTATTTTAAGGGGGTATTTTCAATGAAGATTTTATGAAAACCAGCAGATGTGTTGTGATGGACAATAAGACAAGTATTCTCTACAGTATGAGCTTGTCATCAATTACAGGTCACATCAAGCCTTCAACAATAATTAAAACCTATACTATATAGTAAGGTATCAAAAGTTCCTTAGATGACAAAATATGAATATAATGGTTAAAAGTCCCTTGTTTTATTGATTTTAGTTTAAACAATATTTATTCAAAAAGTGCATGAAATATACATATACAATATAAATACAGGGATTCGGAAACAAGAAAAACTTATATAAATCCGTCTCCCTTAAGAAAAAATGACAAAATGAGGAACATAGTATATAAGAAACTCGTATAATCTAATTTTCAATTCACATTTAACATGTTTATTCTGTGGTTTGCCCGTTACTCAGAAGTCAGTTTGATCGAAAAATGTGATCAACTCTTTTTATTATAATTATGGTTCATGTATCTGAGAAATATGTAAATGTTCCGAAAAAAGGGTAACATTAAATCAAAGTTTCAACATCTAAATCGACATCGACATAAAGATAATTGTTATGGACCAAATCTCCCTGTTTCTAAAATAAATCTTTGTACAACTTTAAAAATATATTCGTTTTCCTCATCACTGATGAGTTCACTACCTGATACTAATGTTTGTACATTATATATTGGTAGTGTAGAAATGGTTTGTGCCCTGATGAGTCTATAATTATGACATTCTAGCAAATAATGTTTGCTGCTCTCAACTTGTCCACATTTACACAGGCTGGAAAGAACAATATTTTTCTGGAAAAGGTGTTCATTTAAGCCACTGCAGTTCAACCGGAGTCTGGCGTGAAGTATTTGGCCTTTTCTACAACCAGTATTATAAAATGTAGGGACTTTCTTAGTATCTCGATTTATGTAATTTTTAAGTGTAAATTTTGATGGATTACATCTAACGTCTTGTGGAAGCCTGTTCCATTCACGAATAACAGATGGTAGGAAAGAGTTTTGATAAAAGGTAGTTCTACAGTTCATATTTTGGACATTAAATGCACTTCTAGTATTATAGTTATAGACTTGATATAGTTGTTGAGGTACGAGACTACAGAGATAATTAGGAGCTTGATCATGAAACATTTCGTGAAATTTAATAATTTTATGTCTGGATCTTCTTTCACTCAGAGATACCCAACCAGTATCATTATAAAGATTAGATTTAGAGCAAAGCTTAGTGGCACCTGTGACTATACGAGCCGCTTCTATTTGAATGCTCTCAAGTTTATCCTTTAAATAAATTGGTATATTATCCTAAACAGTATCCGCATATTCAAGAATAGGCCTGATAAAACTGATATATATAACTTGTAGATTATTACGCGATAGCTTAAACTTTAAACTCCTCATAAGATTTAAGCGAGGCGTAGCTTTATCAATAATATAGTTTACATGACTTTCCCAACAACCGTTTTCTTGAAAAATTAACCCTAAATGTTTATGTTTTTCAACCTCTTGTATCAGTGTATCATTCATATATATTGGTGGATTATGGGGTTTTGCTCTTTTTCTAGATATGGTCATGGTTTCAGTTTTTCTTGGATTAAAATTAACAAGCCATTGTTGAGACCATTGGTGAATTTTTTCTATATCAGAATTCATCAATTTAGATGTAGCATACTCGTCCTCAACAACTATATATAAAGACGTATCGTCAGCAAAAAGTCTGATGTTGCATGATATGTCACATACAATATCGTTTATGAATAGTAAAAATAATACAGGTCCTAAAATTGAGCCCTGGGGGACACCTGCTTTAATGCTATACACATCAGAGGTCTGTCCTCCTATGACAACTCTTTGTCTTCTTTCAGATAAATAACTTTTAAACCATTTTAATAAGTCCCCTCTTATTCCATATTTTTCTAGTTTATGAAGGAGGCCTTCATGCCAGACCTGGTCAAACGCTTTACTGATATCACAAAACACAACTCTTATTTCCTTTCCAAAATCAAGGGCTTTAGCGATATCGTTTGTAATATAAATAAGTTGATTAACAGTACTATCTCCAGGCATAAAACCTGATTGCAAGTTTGTAATAATTTTATAACAAGAAAGGAAATTAAATAAATATTTAAAAACACATTTTTCCATCGTTTTACCAATAATAGATAACAGAGAGATTGGTCTATAGTTTGATAAAAAATTTTGAGAACCACTCTTAAAAACTGGTATCACATTTGCTATTTTCCATTCATACGGATAAGTGCATAATTGAAGTGACTTATTGAACAACAGAGCCAGGGGATAGCTTAATTCTAAAACAGCATATTTAAGAAATCTTGGACTAATGCTATCGGGGCCTGTTGCCTTAGACACATCTAACAAGAGAAGTTGGTCATAAACTTCTCTTGCGTTATAATTATATTATCTAATGTATGTATGATTTCATCTAAATTTAGTTCTGGGATATTTGCAGATGAGTCATCAACACTCGATTGATCATAAAAATAACGATTAAATGCATTTGCCTTATCCTTATTATCGTCTAAGTAGGTATCATTTAATAAAATAGGGGGTAGTCTGAGGATTTGGAAGGAAATCCAGCCAGGTTGCGCAATTTTTTCCACCAATTCTTAATGGAATCTACGTTTGAATGTAATGATTCACATTGTTTTTCAAAATAATGGGTTTTTGCTAGTTAAATCAAGTTTACGCATTCATTCCTAATTTTCTTAAAGTTTGCCCAAGACTCAGCATTATTGTATTTTTTAGCTTTTTTGTGCGAACGTTTCCGTTTACGAATTTGTCTCCTTATAAGTGACGTCATCCAAGGAGGATTTTTCGTGCGAACAACAATTAGTTTACTTGGAATATGCTTGTTAGCAGCATCTATAATTTTTTGTGTAACAATGGAGACGGCATTATTTTAATTTGTATCAAGTATTGTGTCCCAATATTGTTTATTGATTTTGCAGTGGCGGATCCAGAACATTTCATAAGGGGGGGCACTGACTGACCTAAGAGGGGGCCTGATCCGGTCATGCGTCAGTGATTCTCTATATAATCAACCAAATTTTCCTTACCAAAAGAGAGGGGACACACACCCCCTGGATTCGCCTTTGTTTTATATGTGCATTGTGTAATAGATCAAATTTATTCGTTCAGTGTATATATTCACTTTTTTATGATAAATATGTCTTTTGATTGATTTAAGCCATTTCAATTGATATTTTATAGTGTGTATTTCTATATTGTGATGTTCCACTATTGTTTCAGGTAAGGGTGAAGGTTGGTACCTATTAAAACGTTTTAACCCGCTGCATTTATTTGCATCTGTCCTAAGTCAGAAACCTGATGTTCGGGGTTGTTGTTTGTGGTTCATAAGTGTTTCTCGTTTCTCATTTTATATACAGATGTAGAACGTTGGTTTTCCCGTTTGAATGGTTTTACACGACTCATTGCTTTTTGGGCCCTTTATAACTTGCTGTTAAGTCTGAGCCAGGGCTCCGTGTTGAAGGCCGTTCTTTGACCTATAATGGTTTACTTTTAAAAATTGTGACTTTGATGGAGAGTTGTCTCATTGGCACTTATACCAAATCTTCTTATATCTATCATCGACTTAATCCGCTATTTTTGTTAGTGATAAACAATCTACTATTTATATGAATGATGCATTATTTTCAAGTTTCTTCTCATATATTGTTTCAGATCAGATACACAGACAAATAGAAGACTGGGAAAATAAAGATAAGATGTTTGTGTCTACAAGAGCCAGTGATTACGTCATGGAATGTTTACAGGACAACAGTTGTTTGACATTAACTGCCCCATCAGGAGTTGGAAAATCATGTATTGCAAGACACACAGCACTAGTTTTACAGAGGGCAGGATACAATATAATACCAGTGGAAATACCATCAGACATTAAAACTTATTATCAGCCTGGTAAACAGACAGTTTTCATTGTAGATGATATTTGTGGAAATTTCACGGCCAATCAACAACAGATTAATAACTGGAAACGACTGTTACCTGTGATTAACACAATTATTGCAGACAAATGTTGTAAGATTATTGTATCTTGTAGATTACAAGTCTATAAAGATGATAAGTTTAATATATTATTACCTTTTAAATCCTGTGAATGTAATTTGATATCAGATAAGTTAGGTCTTACATCTGTTGAGAAAACAACTATAGCAAAAACCTATATTGGTACAAGCATGAAAAGTATTGATGATTTATCTTTTAAATGTGATTTTTTCCCTCTCTTATGTTCCTTATATCATGAAAAAGAAGATGTAGATGTCAATGAATATTTCAAAAATCCTTTTGATGTCTATAAAAATGAGCTACACAGGTTAAGTGAGCATGGCGATGACGGAAACTATAAAATATGTAGTCTTGCATTATGTGTTCTCTTTAATAATCAGCTAAATGAAAAATGGTTCGAAGGTAAAGTGACAGATGAACAAGGACAGATAATAAAAGACACATGTGAGGCTTGTGAGTTCAACAGTATACCAAAGACAAAGCTAAAGAAAGCACTTGACACTCTAGATGGTACATTTATCTGTAAACAGAATGGTATTTATAAAACTGTCCATGATAAACTATTTGACTTCCTTGCTCATTACTTTGGTCAGAAAATGATTGAATGTTTGATAGACCATGGTGATAGTCATTTAGTACATGAACGTTTTATTTGGCAGAAATCAGCAGATGACAAGAACAGTGATTTAGACTTCATTATAGAAATACCAGATGCTTATTTACCATCCTATTTTGAAAGATTTATAAAGGACTGGTCAGCAGGAAAGGTGTCAGTTGTATTTGATAACAATAATTTGAAGGTATCATCATTCAGACAACAGTTAATACAGTACTTAAAACAACTAGATCAGTCACAACAAGTAACATTAGCAAATACCAAGGTTACAGTCAGACTAAAGGAGTACTATGTGTCAGGTACTTCTCCACTGATAGACACTTGTTATGATGGTTATACTGATATTGTACAGTGGATGTTACATAATGATGTGGATGTTGATCAGTGCAGAGATGATGGGGCTACTGGACTGGTCATGGCAAGTCAGGAAGGACATACTGATATAGTAAAGTTACTGTTAGAGAAGGATCCTACTGTTGATGTATGTGGATATAATGGCATTAGTCCTCTGTGCATTGCAAGTTATAAAGGACATACTACTATCGTAAAGTTACTGTTAAAGAAGAATCCTAATGTTAATCTATGTGACAATATTGGCTGTAGTCCTCTGTTCATGGCAAGTCAGGAAGGACACACTGATATAGTAAAGTTACTGTTGGGGAAGAATCCTAATGTTGATCAATGTGACAATAATGGCTATAGTCCTCTGTACATGGCAAGCCAGGAAGGACATACTGATATAGTAAAGTTACTGTTGGAGAAGAATCCTAATGTTGATCAATGTGACAATAATGGCTATAGTCCTCTGTTCATGGCAAGCCAGGAAGGACATACTGATATAGTAAAGTTACTGTTGGGGAAGAATCCTAATGTTGATCAATGTGACAATAATGGCTATGGTCCTCTGTACATGGCAAGCCAGGACGGACATACTGGTATAGTAAAGTTACTGTTGGGGAAGAATCCTAATGTTGATCAATGTGACCATAATGGCTTTAGTCCTCTGTACATGGCAAGTCAGCAAGGACACACTGGTATAGTAAAGTTACTGTTGGGGAAGAATCCTAATGTTGATCAATGTGACAATAATGGCTGTAGTCCTCTGTTCATGGCAAGCCAGGAAGGACATACAGATATAGTAAAGTTACTGTTGGGGAAGAATCCTAATGTTGATCAATGTGACAATAATGGCTGTAGTCCTCTGTTCATGGCAAGCCAGGAAGGACATACAGATATAGTAAAGTTACTGTTGGAGAAGAATCCTAATGTTGATCAATGTGACAATAATGGCTGTAGTCCTCTGTTCATGGCAAGCCAGGAAGGACATACTGATATAGTAAAGTTACTGTTTGGGAAGAATCCTAATGTTGATCAATGTGACAATAATGGCTATAGTCCTCTGTACATGGCAAGTCAGCAAGGACACTCTGGTGTAGTAAAGTTACTGTTGGATAGGAATCCTTATGTTGATCAATGTGACAATGTTTTTGGCTTTACACCACTTATCATGTCATGTAGTAGTAACCACTCCAGTATAGTCCAGATGTTAATTAAACATAAAGCAAACATTAATGCCCAGACAGATGATGGTGGTTATGCTTTATATTTAAGTGCACTAAATGGAAACCTAGAGATAACACAGTTACTATTAGAGAACAATGCTGACTGTAATATCTGTATGCATAATAAACAGTCTATAGCAAATACCTATACTGACCATCCAGAGTACACTTTAGATAAAGAAAGACAGGCATGGTTTGACTTTCTCTTAGAAAAGGCTTCATCCAATGTTAGAGATTATATCAGTAAGACGACAGCAGATTATGGGTTTGATGTAGTAGCTGGTTCTTCTCCATTACACATAGCCTGTTTTATGGGTGAGAAAGATACAGTCAGTTGTCTTCTGGACCACAGTGCTAACATCAACATGACAAAAGAAGATGGAACAACACCTTTATTTTTTGCATGTGAAGTAGGACATGAGGATATTGTACATATATTCTTAGATAAAGGAGCAGATACACAGATATGTAGACTTGATGGGAAATCCCCTTTAAATATTGCAACAGATAATGGGCATATATCTGTAGAAATGATGTTAACAAACCACATACAGAAAGAGGCCAAAGTTTCTTCTTAAATCTTGTTCTTTGGTCAGTGGTTTGTTATGACATTTAAGAAAAACAGACGAGAAAAAAAACTTTGTATTAATTATCTTGTTTCTTGGTGTTTGTTTACTATGTTTGATATATACTTCTATTCATTCCATTACTTCTGTCACCAATTTAACACATTTTTGTATTTCATCACTTGGATCTGAAGGACCTATTTGATTTATTTTTAGTATAACTATCATGTGGATGCCATTGAATAAAACTGTACAATACTTAGTTAATATTGAAATTATGTCATTACTTAGTTGTTTTCAATAACTTCTAATTCATTGGTTTTTAAAGTCACATTTCTTTCTACTTGATGAATAACTTTGTCTATCAGTTTTTGTCTTATTTGATTTTCAATCTGAAGGTTCCATATTAAACTGAATGTATGACTTAGTATTACTGTACACAAATATGAGCTTAAATCTTATGTTTATTGTATGTTGATATTATTATTTCATTTATTGTGATGTTGGATTTCTGTCTTAATGCCACATTTACTTTTTAAAGAATGATAGAAATTATAATATAGAACAGTTTTCCAATGTTTGGACGTGTGACCCTAATGGGAAAATATTTTAAATTCATCATTTTATAGAAATCTCCACATAAAAATTTAACCACGGCAGTGACACCCATTTTGGAATGATATCCCTGTAGCACAAATTTTCAGTGACAGCTTTAACATATCCCAGTAACGTTTTGGTCTGTATGAATTTTATTTTCATTTTGACAACTACCACTGTTGGAGACTCCCCCTGTAGGAAATTTATTTTCAACGTCACAGCTTTGAATGTTTTGGAGTAACTCATTATACCTACAAATATTACTTCAAATGTTTCTTTAATTCAATTAAGCCAATAATTTTATTTTCATTTCAGGATTTTCAAGTTTTACCTAATTACTATCGGTTATAACCCTTAAACAAGAAATACACTTGGCCGGGTCTTTCTAAAGATAATTTTGCTACATTATCATATGTAGACCAATTCGATAAAGGGGCATTCCTTTGCATTGATAGATTTTTCCCTGCATTCAGTCGACATTTGGCAGTATTATTAGTTACACAAAGTAAAGAGTTGTCATGTAAGCAATTCAAACTCTGGAGATTAAAGTTGGTACAGGTATCACACAATCAATCTACAACTATTGTGATCAATGAATTCTGAAAGTTTTATGTAATTAAGATACATATGTATATGGATTTAGAATTTTCAGCGAATATATATACTGCTTGTTAATATTTTATATTATTTTCAATGATATATTGTTTATACTGTAATATAAGGATATTTTGTTGATATAAATAGTATATATAAAAAATGATCTGAATAAAATCATTTAATAGTTATATGTATTTTTTTTTACTACTTACTGTTAATTTATTATCAACATATTTTTTGTTTATTATCAAAATAAAGATAATAACATGCTGAAGGATTGCCAAAGAGACAATTATCCGCCGAATGAGGTAGAAATAAGCAACTGTAGGTCAATTGGAGAGGATATACACTTTAGCCTGCAATCCAATCAGTTTAACTCAAAAATGTGCAAGGATATCTACATGTATTTGTTTCTATCAATTATCAAAATTTATGATATCAGCATTTGTGTATATTTATATGTTAATGTAGTAGTGTCATTTTTACGTCTATTAAATAATAGTAAAAATATCTTTAATGTTCTTAAATTAATTGTATTTATTGTACCGTACACATAGTAAACCAGTAAACACTATATAGTACATTATTTACACTCAAGGGTTACATTCTTGTGTAGTGTATCTCAATTAGAAATAAAAGTACACGTGACTGATTGTCTATAATATGTATTCGCTGTATAGTACCCAGTATAAAAGTGCATTGTATTGTACCATAATTATATGTGATAATGTATAACTTAGGGTACTTGAGTTTTATAATAGATATGTTATTTATAATTGTGATATTGTTATTTCAGAGTTTATTTTATACTACTGGTATAATAAATCATTCGAACCCTAAACAGAGTTTGTTATATCTTTATCCAAGAACCGACCCTGTTACATTAATAAATACAATATGACAAAGAACTTGTATTTTACAAATCAACTATAGATTACAATGAGGGCATTGCCTGGCATCTTTTTGTCTTTGCAAAATCTAATGTGCAGTTTAATCCCGATGAGACTACAATACCAATAGGCCCTAGGATTGTCAACAGACCCCTGCACAATTACTTGGCCTGTGGTAGTGGTTTGTTGCAATATCATCATTTATTTCACTTGTTTTAGATATCAAATTGGAGTGGTTAGAAACATAGATAAGTCTTTCTAAATGATCCATCTGAAAAGTTTTCAACTTCACAAAAGCTTTCAAATTTACAATTTGCATGCTTATTCTGTAGGTACTTCCTTGATATTTGAATTGAGGTGCGACTTCATTGGGTCTTGATTTGCAGAAATTCAATTACAGATTTATAGTATAGAGTCACTTAAAAATATCAGCCTTTTTTTAAATTTTAAACAAAAAAATATTTAGGGACATAGAATTATTCACTTTTTTAATTATTGGTATGGTAATTATAGCTGGCATCTAAGGTAGCGCCTTCCTCATAAACCTGACATACATCGGGTTTTCAATTTGTATGAAAGGTTTTGTTCATGTGTCAATATATTTGAATGTAAGATAACGTTATTTGAACAAGCTAAGCTTCAACGGGGTGTTAGAAAACAATGTTGATCCAGAATGGATTTAAAACGTATCAATGTCTGTTTGATTTATTCAATTTAGTCAGTGTCGTCACCACAGCCGGATTGTTAGTACCTAATAGTTCTAAGCATTCCTGCTGGATTTGCATTTAGTTTGTATGGTGTTAAGAGTTTCTGGTGATCGTTTTTCGGAAAATCAATCGACTAGTCGGCTCTCGGGCTGATATCATGACCTAGGGCTGATAAGGGGTCTGATATGAAAAATGCCATGTTATAATACATATAAATACAGCCATATATATTTTGATATGTCGGTACACGGTTACCATCGTCCTATAGGAAAAGCTTAATGTTGTTCAAAATTAATTCAAATATTGACCCCTGATTCTGTGTTTATGTGACTTTTGCAATAATATGGTATAAAAATAACAAAATGTAGAAAAATAAGAAGACGTTGTTTAATCGCCAATGAGACCACTCTCCACAAGAGACAAAACGACACAGAAATTAACCTGCCTTCAAGATTAACATGATTAAACAAAACACTTTCGTCATACTCAGCTATAATAGGCATTTAAGTGGCAAATGTAAAACAATTTAAAAGATCAAACTAACTGACTAACTAATATAAAAAAAAATAAGGAACGAATAACAAATATGATACTCAGCAACATACGACAATCACGGAATTACTATCTACTGACTTGGGATCGGCACGTACCCAACATGGCGATGTTAAAACAGTTGGAAGGCACAAACCCTTCCTCCTAATCTGTGACAGTGGTGTAACAGTACAAATTAGGAATATAGTTATATAAAAATCAGTTGTAATAGGCAGAAATCATCAGAGGGATACAAATCTAACAAAAACACAAAGTGGATGTCAACGGATACTTATACATCCTACAGAAAAAATACACTACATTTTTGTAAGTAGAGATCTTTAAGTACCTGCTGTTACTGACAGCTAGCTATTACAAAACCATTAACAACTATTTTTTTTTACATACCTGTATAAAACTAATATATTAATCAGAACAAACTTAAAGACCAAACAGCCTATTCATTTCTACCAGTGATTTTTCCTTGAAATTTTGTGTGAAGGTATTTTATGATTTGAGGAACAAAATATGATGAAAAAAATTGGGGGTCACCGACTTTGCTTTGTCACTATAGTAACCTCAATTTGGTGTTTTCCCGAATATTAACATAATATTTTGCTGATTATCCAAACTCTAAAAAAAATTACTTTATATCAAACCTACAAGCATAATTCTTGTTTCACGTTAAACAGTAGATTTGTATCTATCAAATACAGGTTCAAAAGTGTAAGACTCGTATAGTTTTGATCTTTAAAAGTATGATTTATTTCGTTCCCGCCATAAATAAACGTAAAAATGAAAAACGTTTCCAGTGTTTTAAAAAATATCTACCAGTGATTTCTTCATAAAAATTTCAAGACGGAAAGTGCCATGTGTACTCATCAAAATAAAGCAATAAAAAGTGTATGTCACCGACCTCTCAAAAAAGTTATGAGTGATTTTCATGTTTTTTTCTCGTTCGTGTTGAAGAAAAGAGTTGTCTTTCTTCAGAACATTGTATCTGACGTCATAGTACAAACTTTCCTTGCTGACGCACTATTTACAAAAAAATCGCAAATTGGACGTTTGAAACCCACATCTTAATTTCCCAGAATTATAACTATAGTGAATTATTTCAACTTCTTTATATTGTCTGGTAATACAAGAGATTAAACGCATGTACCAGTATCAGTCTCAGATCTTATGATCTTTTGCCGTACAATATTAACCTTTAGAAACACCCATCCGTCGGAATGGAAAATTGTTTGAAATAACCTTTCACGCCACTTTTGTTAGGAAAGTCTGTTTTCTGCCTCTGCCCCTCATTAGCAAAATTTTTGAAAATAATAAAAAAATAAAAGATGGCACTGGCTTAATTACAGAGTATTGGACTATATCAGACTAGATGTGTGGTTTTTTTTTCGAGTCCATTTCAGAAGTTTGCCGTAACGACGCATTCGCTGCTGTTGACAGACGGACATACAAAAGCATGGACGGACTTCTTTATATCATTATTTTACCCGACTACGACGTATAGAAATTATTCCATCTAGTTTGTGAATTCATTATTTCTGAATATTTAAGATTTAAGGAAATCAAAATTATAGGTAAAGTATTTGATTCTAAAACGTTATACATCTATCATAAAATGCAACCCCTGATATTATTAACTCATGTGTTTTGAATAAACGAGACCGTAAATAAAAAATACAAAAAGTTTTAAATTCAAAAATTAATTTAGAAATAATTTTCATTTGAAAACTACATAGTAAGATTTCTTCAACAGGATAAAATATTGTAAATCGAAGTTGCTCATTCTGGAAATTAAAACAGAGACAAGAATGTTGCCGGCATTGAAATCGGAATTTACTTTCAATCTTTCCGGTCATAGTTGTAGCTAAATCTTATGTTTGATATTATTCTTGGAGCAATTGTTTTTGACATAAGTTAAATTAACAACAATTTAGTTTTAAACATCGAAAATTTTTAATTCACATTCGCTGAGTATTAATTTTATTAATATGTTTTGCCTTACAGCTAATTTCCTAATGCACGTAGAGTAAAACTTTGGTTGGCTTCCTTGTTTTGTTTGTATAAATGTTTATTCAAGCTTTGAAATTAAAATTGACATCTTCATATATAGGTACATGTATGTACCCTGTATATGTGATATTAAAATTCAATTGGACTTTATCGAAGTATAATTATACAAAATATACAATCAAAGCAAGCAAGCTAACCAAAGTGTTGATCTATATAAATTAGGAAATTAGCTGTAAGCTTCCGTGAGAAAAGGCGAAATGTGTTTTTCATTTTTTTCACTCCTGAAGAAAGTTTGAAATGAAACAAATGACAATGACCCTTTGTCATAATTTTTAATAAGATTTTGTCAAATAAGCAGTATATTGTTTTTAACTTCATTGCAAGATCGGACATTATTTTACGAGAATCATCCAGCCATCAGTTAAAAGCATACCTTGCGGCTGCCAGTATGTCAAAAGTTCTAGGAATAATTGTTTATCGGCTTAACCTTCTGAATACTAATTTTTTTTAAATATTTGAAAAATTGACGTTAAAATTAGAAGGATCATATCATAAGGAACATGTGTACTAAGTTTTAAGTTGATAGGAAGCGGGACAGATGGACTAACGAACGGACGAACGGAGGTACAGACCAGAAAACATAATGCCCATATATTGGGCATAAAAATAACTTTCACCTATCTAATTAACATGTACACAGTTGGCACAAATGAAAGACAAAATCTACGCAAGAGAAAGAATAAGAAAAATGAAATGCAGATCGGCGAAAGTATAAGGCAAAATCTACGCATGTGAAAGAAAAAAATGAAATGCAGATTGGCGCACATGAAAAAAGTCGAGATCAAAATTCATATTTTATTATTTTTATTAGGACGATGGTTAAATATAGTGTAGTATCTTTTGTGTCCATTTTCGACAAGATATTAGCGCGACCCTTGGTTCCTCTTTTCTTGAGAGACGTATTTTTAAGCGTACACCATGTTAGAATCCGTGAAAAACGAGAAATAGGATGGTATTATTTGACGTTTTTTCATTGCTAGAAACAACGTCATAGAGCTTTTATGTCACTACCAAGTTGCGTTAGTTGATGCGCATAAACAATAGGCTGTTTGGTCTTTAACAAAAATGTGTAAAAACGTCGTCAACGTGACCTTGTGCAATACCAAAATACAGCTATAGGTAGATTTTTGTGTACAATTCGGAGTTAAGTATGACGTCCATTATCACTGAACTAGTATACATATTTTTTAAGGGGCCAGCTGAAGGACTCCTCTGGGTGCGGGAGTTTCTCGCTATATTGAAGACCCGTTGGTGGCCTTCGGCTGTTGTCTGCTCTAAGGTCGGGTTGTTGTCGCTTTGACTCAATCCCATTTCCTTTCTCAATTTTATTTAGAGCCATGCATGTGCATATGTATAGAAGAATAATAGTTAGTTAGATTTAAGTTTATTAGGACCAGTTTTCAAAGCTATCTTAGGACTAAGCGATGCCTTAAAAAGTGGTCCTAACAAGGAACATCTATATGAAAAATGGCCATAAAGTAAGGACTTCACGAGAGGTGTCTTATGATAGTCATAAGTTTCCATGGCATCAAAAAGAGTTTAAAGCTCTCGACTGGTTCTGTAATTTTTTAACTTTTTTTAATTTTTTTTTTGATCAAAAATGAATGTTCAATGCATTTAAATTTGAATTCAACTCACTTGTTCAATCATTTGTTTCCTTTTTTTCTTTTGGTATTTGTCAGATTTCTTGTATAGTAATAAAGATGTGCCGTACAAATTTGTAATTAAAAAAAATATGTGGTATGATTGACAACTAAACTGCAACACATTACTGTGCAAATGTAAAATTTCCTGTATAGTAATAATATAACTTTGTAACTAAAAAAAAAAGAAGTTGTGATATGATTGCCAACATTTGTCCACCCCCCCCCCCCCTTCCCACCCCTTAAATGTATTAAATCATTATACTTCTGCATTTATATTATGTTTTATGATTTCGGAGAACATCTTGTCTCCATCTAGCTAAACAGTAAGACTGGAATTCTTCTCCTTCTTCGTCAGACTCATCAATTTCTCTCTAATTAGGAAAAGTTAAAAAATTGATTAAACCATAAGATAAGAGTGGAACAAAACACATGTTTTACAGTTGTTGGGAAATTGATTAGAGGAAACATATTTTCTATGAAACTGAACATCTAATGTTTATTTTGTCTAATTGACTGCAGTTATACCATTTGCAGATAATGATTGGTGATGTTCCAATTGTTGCTTCTTAAAGGAAATAAACTGTTGATGTTTCATAAGGGAGATAAATAGTATGCTTCTTAAAGTATATGCATTGCATGTGGTGCTCAGTGAGAAATATTTGAATGATTTGGCCGTTTTGGTGGAAAAGTAATAGGATGTTTTCGTATTTGTTGATTATGATAGTTTAAAACTATTTTCGTTGTGTCGGGAAAAAATATATACATATAATAGCATCGATATAGAACAAATTCACTTAAAACACCATACAACTAGTCATGTAACTAGACTCGTGAATATTTTTTCTTGGAAAAGTTGCAAGGTAAGTCTGTGTATAGATAAAAATAACACCTGTGTTATCAGTTGTTGGCACTTTGCAGCTTAATCCTTTTCGGAAAATTACAGATCTGTTTTTCTTTAACCAAACTTAACACTAAATTTATTCTGCAAGGCCTTGTGTCGGTGTTAAAAGTATATTAATTAGAAGCTTTTGTTTGTAAAGCGCAGGGGATTGGCTGCAATCTAAGGTCTGTATCTTTGTTATAACTTTTATTCGGAGGCTATCTCGTCTCCGTCTCTCTAAAGAATAAATAACCGACTATTAAAGTACTAACGGATTATTAAATGCATTGAATTCTATTGAATTTGAATGTTATTGAAAGGATTCCAACAAGCAAATTTTACATTGAATCGGAACATTGTGAGTTGAAGCAAGTGGTATGTATCTAATATAATCGTTCTTGTTTATGATCAGATTGAATATTTTAGTTGCGTAGGTTAAGTCTTGATTTCATATTTCAAATAATGATTTTTCAAACGTTTTTTAGGGGAGACTACTCTTGTCGATAGACAATATGATGGATAAAAGTGTTTTGGTGTATTCAATTTGGAAAAAAATACCTACACACTCTTAGCAAAAACAAAATAACTGATCATTGCAGTGAAATGTAATACCAATCTCGTCCAGTATATTGAACTATTGTTTATCTTCTCGAACAGTATAAGGGAGCTACCATTTGATTTTTATGGGGGGGGGGGGGGGCTAGGATGAAATTTGAAAAAAATAGGCAGGACAGGAGTTCTGAGTAAAAAAAAAGGCAGGATGAGACACTTTGCAAAAAAAAAAGGCAGGATGACAATTTATCAAAAAAAAGTCAGGACAAACTAATAAAAAAAGGCAGGACCGAATAGAGTGAAAAATAAAAAGGCAGGATAGAGATTACAACTAAAAAAAAAATGCAGGACAAAATTTTTCATCCTAGCCCCCCCATAAAAATCAAATGGTAGCTCCCTAATGCATTCTTTATTTCGTGAAAAAAATTTATCTTATCATCTTGTGCAGTGAAGTGAATAACCAAAATTGCACAGTATAATAGTCGTTAACTGATATCGGCCAGTTTAGTTAACTACTTATCTCGTGCAGTATTGTGAATATATGTTCTCCTGCAGTAGTGTATTACTGTTTTCATGCAGTATAGTTTATTGCTGTCTCTTACAGTAAGTATATCGTAAAACTGTTCTCGTGCATTATTGTGTTATACTGATCTTGTGCAATATAGTGAAATTATTACATGTATATGGGGCAATAGAGTGTATAACTAATTTATGCAGTATAGTGTATTACTGATCTAGTGCAGTATAGTGAACATATTAATATGTTCTCGTGCAGCATAGTGTATTGCTATCTCGTACAATATAATGTAAAACTGAACATAACGGATGTTTATTTTACCTCAGTTATCATTTTCTATATAAAATAACACCGCTGTCAACGTGATGATCGTAACTGCAATTACGATCATCCCAATATGGCGGACACAAATTTAGGGAAATTTTAGAAGGCCGATTTCTCTACTTTAACAGCTTATTTTCAGATTTGTTTTATATCAAGAAAATTCTTAATTAGCATTGCCATTGAATGAGTTTTTCCTAAATGATAGAAAAACAACCAGAAGAACGAAAATCGAGTTTAAAAAAAACTTCGTCTATGGATGATGGTAACTTGGACTTGCTTTTTATATAAAGATGATCGTAACTCAAAATTTACAATGTGTTTTTTCTTTAAATGAACATCCAATTTATCAGTCACGATAGATTTATATTACTGAAAATAGTATGATTTTAAAAGTTAACAAAATGAGCGTTAAGGAACACCACTATAAGAAATGAAATAAGGATGAATTAGCAGGCTTATATGCAAATGTCCTCAATAATTTTTTTCTTATTAGTTATTTTGTTAACATTCAAAATGGAATTGTTTTGATGTGTTTTAATTGTTGCCTGGTCTTATATTTTCTTTATCAAACTTTGACCATTAAAGGTTGGTAGACTACAGAACCGGGTTTAGAGGAAGGGCCAGAGTGCGTGCATCCCCTTTTTTTGTGTGAAAAATATGGTTGAATAATTAGGGAATCAATGAAGCATGACTGTAGCGGGCCTACTCTTAGGTAGCCAGTTAGGATCATCACGTTGACACCGGTGAAATAAGAACAGAGAACACATTAGTTTGACTATTTTTTTCAACTTGTAAGCGGTGAACTATTAATTATTGGACCTCGATTGAACTATTTGAACGCAAGCGTCATTATATTTCGCGGAATTTTCAATGCAGCTACGCGATTGGAGGATTTTGAAAATACCGCGGGAGTAACGACGTCGTCGTTTACCTGTTGTATCCTTAGCATTTGAACATATTTAAAAGGAGGTAAACGTTCTGGTTGGGTTTCTTCTTTTTAATATTATCAGATTATTACATGGCATTTTTCATATCGCATGTATTATCAGCCCTAGGTTCAATATCAGCCCAAGAGCCGCATGGCTCGAGGGCTGATATTGACCGAGGGCTGATAATACATGCGATATGAAAAATGACATGTTATGATCTTTTTATCATATGCTTCAACAGTAGAAAAAAATAACAGATTCATTTATTGATCCTTTTACGTGGTTCCCGAAGTTTAAAGAGTAAAAAAGTTCACGGCCGTCGGACCCAAAAATTGATACCTTTCTATCGTATGCCTCAACAGAGAGAGGAAAAAAAAACCATTTTAATATGGACGAATCGACAAAAAAATAATTTAACAATATACAGAATGATCATTGTTTGGAAAAGTCAACTTTTTAAAGAAACTTTCTAAATTATGTTTCAGAAAAACTAAAAAAATGTATTTATTAAATAATTTGTTTGGTTTTTTTTTTTTTTATTATTATTATTATTTTATTATTTTAATCAATATACTTTCCAGTATTCAAGTAATTGTTTTGTACACTACTTTCTATGTTTTTCACTGAAAACGTAGCATTGAGGTGTATTTTCCGGAATTGGCCGAGTATTACCGGAATGCCATGTGATAACGTTACGGAAAGGCATGTGATAACAACCAAAGCATGTGATAAACTTTTCATATCAGCCCGCTAAGCACCAATTCGAAAAATATGGAATTTACGTCAATTTAATGCTATTATCATACGGTAAAATTTATATGTTATTTAGTCTAAGTATATGATAAAATGATTTATCACCGTCATTTATTGTCTGTTGTCTTTTCCGATATGATAAAACATTTACTGACTGGATATTTGTAGAATAGTAAGTTTATTGTCCCTCGGGTACAACTATTGCCCCCGGCTACGCCTCATGACAATAGTTGCTCCTCGGGACAATTAACTTACTATTCCACTCATACCCAGTCAATAAGTACATACAATTCAATACCGGTATGACAAGTAATAGTTATCCAATGAGGACGCGGTGTGTCAGTGTAAGATCATTCCGATGGCCGGAGGTTAGAGGGTGATCTAATCCTGACACACCAAGTCCGAATGGGGTAACTATTTTACATTCCAGCTATTTTAGATACCATCCTCGTCAGATTTGCTCTAAATAGTTTTAGAGATATGAGCCGAAAAACCGCATTCTATCTTAAGTACTAATTTTAGCCATTTTAGTTCACCGGCAGGGTCATCGGACACATTTTTTAAAAATAAATACCCTATTGATGATTGTGGACAAGGTTGGTTCAATTTGCCTCATTGTTGAAGGCCATACGGTTACCTCTTATTGTTTATTTCTGTGTCAATTTTGTCACTTGTGGATAGTTGTCTCATTGGCAATCATATCACATCTTCTTTTTTTATATATCAGTAGTTATAAAGGCGAAGATTTTTGTAAAAGTTTTAAAAATTTGACTATAAAGGGCAATAACTCATTAAGGGGTCAACTGACCGTTTTTGTCATGTTAACATATTTGTGTATCTTAACTTGCTGAACTTTATTGCTGTTAACAGATTATCTCTATCTATAATAATATTCAAGATAATAACCAACAAGAGGCTGTCACAACGACAGCAAACCGGATTTATTAACATTTATTTGTGTCCTGGCAATATCACAAGAACCATACTGATGAATGGTGGAAGTGAAAATCGTCAATATCAAATTTGACCTCCATTTTGTCATCAGTATCAACATATAAAAATTTGAAAAGCTTAGATTGAATGATTCATGAGTAAATGCAACAGCGTGAATGGAAACGCCATTTTACGATCTTTCAAGAACCATAACTCCTGAACGGTAAAAGTCAGAATCGTCATTATTGAACTTGACCTTTATTTTGTGATCAGTAACAACATATAAAAATTTCAAAAGCTTTGGTTGAATGGTTCATGAGAAAATGCACGGACACGACTGGAAACACCATTTTTCAATCTTTCAAGAACCATAACTCCTGAACGGTAAAAGTCAAAATCGTCATTATTGAACTTGACCTCCATTTTGTCATCAGTGACAACATATTAAAATTAGGGAAGCTTTGGTAGAACAGTTCATGCGTAAATGCACGGACACGACTGAAAACTCCATTTTTCAATCTTTCAAGAACCATAACTCCTGAACGGTAAAAGTCAAAATCGTCATTATTGAACTTCATTTAGTTGTCAGTAACAACATATCAACATTTTAAAAGCTTTGGTTGAACGGTTCATGAGTTAATGCACGGACAACATTTGATTGACGCCCGCCCGCCCGACCGACCGACCGCCCGACCGCCCGACCACCCGACCGGCCGCCCGACGTACATCCCCAAATCAATAACCGACATTTTTGTCACAAAAATCCGGTTAAAACGACACATTCTTTTAAACTAGATACACAAATGATGATTGTGGCCAAGTTTGGATAAATTGGCCCAGTAGTTTCAGAGGAGAAGATTTTTTGTAAAAGTTAATGGACGACAGATGACGGAAGACTAAGGACGCCAAGTGATGAGAAAAGCTAAATTGGTCCTGTGGGCCAGGTGAGCTAAAAAATGACTCAACTCTTTATCATCGTAATAATAAATGAATGGCACATCATCAAAAAAAGATTGACCATGCAATTTCATAATCTCTTCATGTTTGACCTTAACACCTAAAACTCAGTAGAGATTTCCATGTATTCTTAAAATGTATTCTGGTGCATTAACATAATTTTATGTTAGGCTTTGAACTATTTCTCATTAGTAAAGGCCATATGGATGTCGGTAATGGCTTACATCAAAATTTACTAGTCTTTGACTATGACCCTTCTCCATAGATTGATTTTTAAGATTGATTAAAAAAAAAAAAAAAAAACAAGTAAACATTATATATGTTTATTTCCTGTGGTCTGATAATTGTTTGAATTACAACATTGTCTGTGACTGTCATTCTCTATCAGCACACAAAATACTAAGTATATTTCTTTCAAGTCAGCTTCTCTGTGTTACAGTTCCATATAATATGTCCATTCTAGAAGAAAAAATCATTAATTAATAGATTTAGTATATGTACTGCATTGCATTTCATTTTAAATTTCATGTGTTGGAATTGTAGAGGAATCTTTTCTAGCATTCCGTATCTCTCAGAAGTCTTACGTAATAATGATGTTGACATTTGTGCTCTGTCTGAGCATTGGCTTCGATCATATCAATTGCATATACTTGACTCAATAGATAGTAACTTTGTGTCTATCTCGAAAGGCGTGGACGAATCAAATATTGAATCCTTACGAGTAAATGATAGATCAGGAGTAGCATTCTTAGTCTCGAAAGTCATTTATCCATATACGTCGGTGGTAGACTGTAACAACTCTAGATTCCTTGGTATTGAAGTTAATATTCCAAATTGTGAAACATTTTTTGCGTTTTCTGCGTTCTTACCTGCATCTTCTCACTCAATTGATTTCTTTCGTGAACATGTCGAATATATGTTTGAACTATATACTACTTATCAGGAAATTGGGACAGTAGTTTTATTGGGTGACTTTAATACGAAAATCAATGGACCAAGATACATGTTGTCATCAGACCAAAGAAGTGATTTTTTCCGTTCACTTATGATTGAACATAACCTAGTGTCTGTAAATATGGAGGCGATTTGCACAGGACCCGTTTGTACGTTTCAGTCGCATCATGGAGGTCCGGCTACCGGAATAGATCATATTATAATTAACGTTGACAACATTGAAAACATTCGGAAAGCGAGTGTCTTAGACAACCATACTTTTTGTATCTCTGATCACCATCCAGTACTATGTACGTTCGAATTTCGTGGAAAGGGAGCTAACTTACAACCTCCAGTGTTTGTAAATCGTCCAAAAGTGGCATAGGACCGTGCGCGAAAAAAAGGCGCAGTAACAGACTATTCTTGTGCAGTATCTCAAAAACTGTGGACATTAGAGTATCCTAGTGGTCAAATTAACTAAACAACGATTGAAAGTTATTACGATGAAATTATCAATTCTATAAAAACTGCTGAGATTGAAACTTTACCACACATCAGTTATAAAGGTTACATGAAACCATACTGGAATAACAACCCGACTTTTTTACGTAACAACATGAGATCCGCTCGAAAAGAATGGATAAATCAATGTCATTGCCATGACAGCAATTGTAATGCATTTGTGACATATAAAAATTCAAAAAGACTTTTTCGTGCTGCACTTCGAAAAGCATTTGATGAGTTTGAAAGTTCAACTGCACGCAGGTTAGAAAAAGAAATTGATATAGATCAAAAACATGCATGGACCATTTTAAACAGACGAAAGAAGAAGTCTTCCGGATGCATGTCGCTTAAGAAATATGGCATTCTCTACACTGATTCTGACGATATATGCGATATTTGGTATGAACATTTTTGCACTGTTTTTTCGCCTACAAACTACAAAGATTGTAATAGTCAAAATGAAATTTCTGAGAAGGTGAAGGCTATCAGAAATAGTGCTACTAAAGACACTTCAGCCAATTGGATTACTTTTGAATTTTCGGAAGTACATGACATATGTAATAAGCTAAAATGTAACAAAGCATGTGGTCATGATGACATTGCTTACGAACACCTGCATTTCGGTGGCAAACTGTTAATGAATCACTTATGTTATTTATTCAATCTGATTCTGCAATATGCCTACGTACCAAAAGAATGGCACAAAAGTATGATTATCCTCCTGTATAAAGGTGATAACAAAAGCCGAACTGATACAAATTCATATCGGGGATTTTCGCTAGTACCAACTATTACAAAAGTATTCGAAAAACTAACCGACATCAAGCTCTCCAGCATACGAACAGATTTTCCAAACGGACAGCAAGTAGCGTATCAAAAGCTCTTAAGCAGCCTCAATGCGTCTTTTAATCTTCAAGAAGTAACTCTTCATCATATTGAAAAGAATGGGACTATTTATATTGTTTTACATGACAGCACGAAAGCTTTTGATACTGTTCCGCATGATGGACTTCGTTTAAAACTGCACGAGTATGGAGCTCATGGTAAACTTTGGCTTTTGCTTGATAGTATGTACACTAATCTGTATGGTGCCGTGTCTTCAAATGGTAAATTGTCTAAATGGTTTGAACTAAAGCGTGGTATTCGCCAGGGAAGTTCCTTGTCAGCTAAACTATACTTGATCTTTATAAATGACCTTATAAACGAACTAGAATCTTCAAAAGAAGGTGCATTCTTTCATGATCTTAATGCTAGCTCTCCAGTTCAGGCAGACGATATTGCTATTATTGCTACAAACTGCGTTTCGACACAACGGATGGTAACAATATGTGAGAACTATAGTAACATGTGGGGTTTCACGTTTTCACCAGCAAAAAGCAAATTATTACAATTCGGTAAACGCAGAACTTCTACTCCAACATATCTATATCAAAAACCGATCAACTATGTAACTTCTGCTCGACATATTGGTATTCAACTATATACATCTTTAAAAACAATGGACAGAACTCTTAAAGCTTGTCGCACCTTGCGCTCGACAACGACATCAGTTATACGCCTTGGAATACACCCAGCCATTGTAAATCCAATTGTATGCGCAAAGATTATACGTCAGCTCTGCTATCCGAAAGCACTATACGGTTGTGAACTCTGGGGAAAACTTACCTGCACTTAAATACTGATGCTTGAAAGAACTCACCACTATATTTGTAAATTTATACAAGGTTTACCAAGAAGAACAAGAAGCGACATGTCTGTGTCATTGTTAGGATGGCTTTCAATTGAAAGTTTTATATGTGAACGAAAACTGTTGTTTTTTGAAAAAACATGTCGCCTTCCATACTCAGCTGTCTCATTCCGTATTCTTCTCCGTAGACTCGTTGATGCTAGATATAATCAATATGACACCAGAACAGGTTTCGCTTGTGACATTATTGAAATACTCACAAAATATGGTTTATCGAAATATCTAGATCAGTTTCTCAATGATGGACAATTCCCAAGTTCGGCAATTTGGAAATCGGTAGTCAAGACGTCAATTTACCAGGTTGAGGTAGTAAAGTGACATCATCGTATGGCAGTGGATCCTGATTTTGTTGTTTTTAAAGACATTCACTCGTTTTGTGTACCGCATGCGGCGTGGAGAGTAGCACTACGTCACCCAGTGATGCGCAGACAGGCCCATTTTGTAATATCAACGTGCTGTCTTATACGCGAGAACTTACAAAACAACAGAATACTGTGCGATAAATGTGGTAAACTTTTTGATGATCCTTGTACTCATGCGATACTATCATGTGTCTATACAGTTGATGCTCGAGATCAATTTTGGAGGAGTGTTATAGACATAAACCCGATTAAATTTAGTGTTCACTTAGGAAATATGACTGACAATAAATTGCTTAATTGTATTCTTGCCTGTGACATCGATTTTGATCTACAGAATAAAGAACGTGAACAGTTTAACTTCACGTGTGTGAACTTTATCTACAATTCTTGTAAATTGTTACAGAACCGTAACTGCTGCTAGAAGTACATAAACTATCTTCAAACTGTAATGAACATATGTAAATAATTGAACTTTTCGTCGTGATCTCGTCTTTATTGACTGTCTCTGTGTAAATCATAACTCGTGTTGTTTGTATATGATTAATTGTAATTGTCTTTGCTTTGTTTCATACTCTCCAATAGGAGGCAAATAAATTATATATATATATACAAAAATAAGAAAAAAAAAAACAATTCATAATGATACATGAACAATAAAAAAAAAAATACCTCTGATCAAATTCAGAACCTATCAGGAGATCGTGTGCAAAAATCTAGTAAAATATAACATATATTTTTTCATATCTTTGAAGCTATTACATATTGATCTTAACTCCCTTTGCAACTACATTGTACTACAGAATGTATTTTAAAAGCTAAAATTATATTTCACAAGGTATTTTAGAGCTTTGTTTCAAGAAAACTAGTTTGTAGAATGCATAAAAAACACCATTCTAGAAGAAATAATTCAAAATCTGATATAATATATATATATATTTATATGTTTAGTAAAATGAAACATGCGTCTGTCTATTAAGTTTTTGATAAGTGCAATTTATAGCTAGAAAAAAGCATGAGAGGAGGCCACTAAAAAGAGCATATTTTCCGCAAATATTTAATTTTGACAAATGTAGCTTTCAATAATTTTTCTTCAACCCATTCATTTTTTCTGCTTGAAAATAACTTTTGATAAAGGAAATGTGATATATATACAGTCTGCACCAAAATCTTTTCTCAACTACTAGTCCAAAGACCAATATTCTGACATTTTTCTTATTGGTTCAAACAAAGTTTTGCAAAAACCTACTAGTCCAAAAGAAATTTTACTAGTCTGGGGCTTCAGATATGCAGAGATATTTTTTATACATAAAATTAAGAAAGGAAATGGGGAATCATTATGTGTCAAAGCGACAACAACCAGACCATAGAGCAGACAACAGCTGAAGGCCACCAATGGGTCTTCAATGTAGCGAGAAACTCCCGCACCAGGAGGCGGTGTCCAGCTGGCCCCTTAAAAAACATGTATACTAGTACAGTGATATTATACATGTATGTTTATAGTGGCTCAAATCTCCAATTCTCTCAAATCAAGAAAAGAAAAAGCACAAATTTATAGATATTTGAAGAATACACATGATTAGTGACAGATTTCAATATTTACATGATGATGAAAACCTTATGAAACAGTGTATTGAACTAATTTACAATATGATCAAAATTTTGGTGAGTTGCTATAGAAACAATAAATTTGCTATAGTTTGCCATTTTTTGCCAAAATTGAATGTAATAATATGAATGAAAGAGTAAGATCAGCAAGTCTTAATAAAACTGTTAATTTTCATACTTAGAATATGTTTTTTTTGGAACTCCGAACACACTCTCTTAATATTAACTATTTTGACAAAAAAAATCAAAATTAGCTGATTTCTCATTTACAGTCATATAAAATTGCACATTAGTTTACTATCAAACCGACATTCAAGTACAAAAGTAGGGTTGATTGACCCTACCTATATTTCTAGCATATTACAGAAATAATCAGTTTTAATGAGGACTATATTTCATGGTCTAAAATTGCCATTTCACATTATTTTTCTGTTTCAAAAGATTGCAGTATTTTACATTTATATATGACCTTAGTTTTTTCATTAAATGTTATTTTTTTTAAACTAGAAGCTTAATTTACACTTTAAATATGAATTCACTTGTCCTATTTTTGAAAAATAAAATGATGTTCTATATGTATGTATGTATGAGGGTCTGGATCTCTAATCTTCAAAAAATGAACCCCTTTTTGCTCTAATTTTCATTTTTTTGCCCGTTATTCTCTAATCTTCATTTTTAAGGACATTAATCTTTAATCATTTAGCCCCATCCAAAGCCTCATGTATACATTCAAAATTCTAATTATTTTATTATATAAGACTATTCAAAACTTACCAAAAGATAAAATACTATTGAAATTAACATTTCCCGCGATAAAATTTTAAAACTGCTACTTCTCACATCTCCTGCCTGTCCTGGCACCTAATGTTATCACAGTGTTATGATAATCAGTTACTTAGTACAAGCAATGAGGTTATATCATATAACCTCCTTGGTACAAGAAACCTAAAAAAATAATTATCTATCATCAGAATCAGCACTATATATTTTAAAATATACAGCTAGTTAACAAAAGAGGGGTACTGATCATGATTTCCCCCTGCACTTTTCTGTGTCTTTACCTTCCGCCTACACATGTAAGTCTTACAGGGGAAAAAATTGAAGACAAGGACATCAAAATAGCATAAATTCAACATAAACACAAAAATTAAAAATATATAATCATATAATGTATGGTTAGTGGAATATAACAGTATTATATATGCCTGCTTTTCTGTAAACTAGTCATTAGTAGATGATAAAACCGATAAATGGAATGTTCATTTTGTGTACAATGTAAAAAAAAAATGGGTGATTATACATTGTACTTGTACATTTTTGTAAATTAAAATACATGATTCTGGCATTTGAACATAACTATTAGTATTTGCAGGCATTATCTATCTATCTTCCTTTTAAGGAGTGGACACATTATTGAGTGTTACTGATATATACTCCAGCTTATAAATGTTTTAATTGTTTAGAAATTATAGACACAGAGAAAAATATATAATTAGTTTTCAAAACCTGTGAAGTAGATTTTCTTTTTTTTATGACATGCATGTACAAATAAATAATGACACCATAATTTCATAGGTAACCTTTGATTGCTAGCTCATTTGATTCCTAATCCTGCATGCGGCTTTCAATAGCGGATACATGTATATGCTATTGATTAGAGCTAATTTTTGGTGCTGCTTTTTATAATTTATTTTGCATGTCGCATGCCTTGTTTTATTTGTTATTGCATATGTTTTTATATTAGGTGAAAAACTCATTAAAGCTTATGTTTGTTCTGTTTGTCAATATGCCGAATCCAAATAAAGTTTTACTTACTTACATACTTACTAAGGATTTGTATAGTACAAATCCTTGATCATGCTTATGCCACACAATAATGATAATGCAGTGGGTTTTTTTGGGGGGAGGGGGTGATCCTACCATCTTCAATATCCAGCAAACACTATTTTCTGTCTATGAGAATAAATTTATGCATGCCACAGTATAGTACCGCAGCTAGAATAAAGTGTGATACTTTTCTTTGAAGTACCCCTCCCCCTTTTTTAAATTTTTGTTATTTCTCTTTCCAAGAAACGGCAATTTTGATTATAATTGTCCACCAGCGATCAGACCTAAAACCTATGCAATTGAATTCTGTCATATACATTGATTTAAAATAGTTATATCGTTTAATAAAAGTAAAAATCATACCTGCATGGTTTGTACGCGCTGGCGGCCGCCAACTTAGAAACCGTAAACAAAGTAGTTCGCATGTGGGTCATTATAAAAAAAAAACATGCAAAACTATGTTATTGGGTCTTTTTAAGTCACAGACATGAAAATATATCAAAATAACACTTGCATATGTTAGATATGAATGTTTTGTGATACACAATATACAGTTTACAGTTACAGTATGAAATGTTATAAAAACATCCTTAATGTTTTCATAAACCCTTGGAGATAGCCAGAATTAACGGTTATTTTTTACTATAAATTCTTTCAGACTTGAAATAGGACTATTATTCATATGATTTGTTTTTTGATTTATCACTTTTTATTGCATTTTGATACATACAAACATTTTTTTTAATGATTTAGGAGGTGTCTGTTGGTTTTATTATAAAAAAAATCACCAAAAGGAAATGTTACATTTTTTAAGTCAATGGTGTAACCATAGGACAAATTAGTAGGATAAGAGTAATCTTTCGCAATATTTGGGCATTTACAACAGTTTCTCCCTTAGCAATATTACCTGTAAGCATGTTTTGCAAAAAAAAACAAAACAATTATGTTGAAAATTTAGTGAAAAAATCTTAAAAGTAAGTAAAAGCTATATCATAATTGAAAATAGTGTCCATGGTGTACCCTTATACAAATATGTTTTTGAAAACATTTCCTGAACTTTGAATTATGAAATATATTGATTATAGAAACATGCACCAGGAACAAAATATAGAATAGGGGAATGGAGCACTTATTTCGTAACTAAATCTTAAAAATACACCTTAAATCATTGGTGTTACTGTCAATGGTGAGACCATTTTGATAAAATAACACCATTGACCAGTTTAGTAACACCACTGAATATATCATGACAATCAGCATTGTTTTGTGTTTCTTTCATACTTAACAAGCGAAACATCATATTATTTACGAAAAACAATACTTATTTAACAATGTTTTAACAATATCATGTATTACATATACAAAGTTTTCACAAACTGATGTATACTGGCAACACCAATGACACTATTTAGTAACACTATTGACATTTTTAGTTATTGATGTTCAGTCGGAAACCAGGTTGAAATAGAACAAAAGAATCAAAGCTATTTGTTAGAGAAGCGATAAATGCTTACTGTAATGTTTACTATAGTAACAGAAAATTTAAAAGTTTATAGAAACAAATAAAATGACAATTTTCATCTCAATAACGAGGTGTTCCATTATAAAAACACCATTTGCATAAGGTTTTAATTTATCTATTACATAGTTAAGCAGAACAATTAGATATCAAGTCGACGACATGGGTATCTATCAAGTTGGATGTAGAAAATGCATAACCTCCGATTTTTTTGAAAAAAAATACCACGGACGGAGAACATATCAATCTATTAGTTCAGTAATTTTCGTGTCTGCCCTTCCATTATGTGACTCAAGAAAAAATTCTAAAAATGTGTAACAATTGTATCGAAAAGAGAAAACCGAGTGCACCTTTTTATGTTAGGGCGTGTTTGAGTTGAATATTTTGTCTTGAAAACGTACAAGGCAAGAATATTTGATACATCATCTCGCTTCAGATTCTATCATTTTTATATATCAAAGCTACAGGTTGACTTTATAGCATAAACAAATCACAGTACTAAAAGATGAAATACATGTATATGGGTCAAGTGAAATACCTATCTAATGAATCATAAAAACAGAGTTCGAATAGCTATTTTTTTTTTACTAAAAGTACTTGACGACAGTCTTTCAAGTAATGCATATCTTCGAAAAAAAAATTTTTTTTGTGTTTGATAACTAAAGAATTATAGTCTTCAACCACTAAAAAAATCTAGTCTGCCCTTCCACGAAATACTTAATTGGAATTTTTTTAATGTTTATGAATTTTCAAAAATTCCACCTGACAACCGATTAGACAATAGTTCTAAGTGGAATCAATGCAGACAAGAATTTTCTCAATATACTGCTGAAATTTACTCCAAGGAACTTACTTTAAATAAATCAAATTTATTCGGTAATAACTGTCCTTTCCTGGATTTAGATATTTCGGTTTTAAACGGGAAACTCCACACTAAAATTTACGACAAAAGAGACGATTTTTCGTTCCCTATTGTTAATTTTCCATTTTTAGATGGTGATGTTCCTTTAGCACCATCTTACGGTGTTTATATTTCACAACTTGTTCGCTATGCCCGTGTCTGTTGTGACGTTTTTGATTTTAACCAACGCAACCTATGTATTACTGGTAAATTATTAAACCAGGGATATCGTTATAATAAATTACTTAAAAAACCTTTACTAAATTTTTCCATAGATATAAAGATTTGGTTTTGAAGTTTGGTTTTACCTGTAGAAAACTTATTTCAAACGGGATAGCACATCCTCATTTTTACGGAAATGTTGTTAACCGTGCCCGGAAATTTAAAAAATGATCCATGTAAACGTGTCGCTCCTTTAAATAAACTTATTCTAAAAGGTTACCTATTCAACACTGTAGTAAGATCATTGAATATTGTTTTTATTGGTGTAAATATTGATTTTGTTATCAGTAAATTAAAAGCTAACTAAATATTACTAATATGTTATATACATATATATATTCATGGATCTACAATCTGTCGATACCTGTAACTTGGCATTGCACAAGGTCATGTTTTTCTCTGGCTGTTTATGACGTCTTTACGCTAAATCCATTGGATGTTGGATGTGTACGGATTGATTGTTTAGTCTTAGATGCATGATTTTTTATTAGTTGTTAGTGGCTTTGAACTAGCTGTCAGATAACTGCGAGTACTCTCAGATCTGTTCATTGCGTCTTTTTGTGTCGGGATGTATGAGTACCCGGCCACGTCTACTTGTAGTTTTGTCCATCTGATGAGTTAAGCCTTTTTCAACTGATTTTTATAGTTCGTTCTTATGTTGTACTGTTATACCACTGTCCCAGGTTAGGGGGAGGGTTGGGATCCCGCTTACATGTTTAACCCCGCCACATTATTTATGTATGTGCCTGTCCCAAGTCAGGAGCCTGTAATTCAGTGGTTGTCGTTTGTTTATGTGTTACATATTTGTTTTTCGTTCATTTTTTTTTTACATAAATAAGGCCGTTAGTTTTCTCGTTTGAATTGTTTTACATTGTCTTATCGGGGCCTATTATAGCTGACTATGCGGTATGGGCTTTGCTCATTGTTGAAGGCCGTACGGTGACCTATAGTTGTTAATGTCTGTGTCATTTTGGTCTTTTGTGGATAGTTGTCTCATTGGCAATAATACCACATTTTCTTTTTTATAAGATCATTAACTGATGCTCATTACCTAGTAGATTCATTTGTCTTTTAAAATGCAACTGACATTTAAGAATCGTAATGGTGCTATGCGGATAAATTTATTGGTTTTCAAGAGCAAAATTGGCAGCGTGTCATCCCTAAAATGGCTTCCATGTTTACGATTGTGAAAATTAACTGGCGTAACGGGGAGATAATGTTAACGAAGTAGAATCCTAACTGATATAATTTGAGATATTTTAGCCTAAGAATATTTTTTTTTAATCTTTTTCTTTTGCTCGGTGTTCTTGGCTCTGTGTTCAGAACTTAATAAAGGTAACATTTGAAATGTGATGTCAATGGTGATACTTTTGTGTCATTGGAGTTACTGAAGGCCAGTCTGGGTCAGTTGGTGTTACTATATAAAATTGCGACATTTTTTTAATTTTCATTCATAAATATAAGTGTTTTTAGGTCCCGTACAAAGGATTAGGTATATCATTACCATTTAATCTTACACATTCACATATATTCATTTTAAGTGCATATTTTAGTATTTACAACGGCCATGATTAGGACAGCCAACTTTTTTTACGACAATGTATTCTGAAATTATTTTTGAATAGAATGCACAGCTGTATGAATAATGTCAATAAGTCGTAATTTTAACCTAAACAACAAATTGGAACAGTTGATTGATGTTAAACAATAATATTTAGTAGCTAAATGTATGCTTTAAATTGGTAACACCATTGACACGATTCTATCAAAGCATGACCTAAAATTGTTAAAATTGATTTCATTTTTCCCATTGCATATTTCTGAATATCGTTGCTACCATAATATAGAATAGCGGAACACATTTAAATGTTTTAAACAATGACATCATTTTTCAAAATGTTACCTCGTCGAAATTTGCACTTTTTTTTATAATGACCCATGTACGCACTTTCCACAGAATGGTCAAACGGCTACAAATTGTCGTATGTTTAAAAATGACCGTTAAAGTTAATACAAAAACATGTTTTAAATATATGTTTATGCAATTAACGAAAAAATGTATGCATGCGCTGCGGATGATTAAGTTCTGCAAGATCTTGCACATGTGAGTACGGCTGAAGGCAAGGGTGTTAAACGCAGGACTTCGGGAAAGTTCGGAGAGCCGACAACCTTGCTTCGGAAGTTGGTCCGTTGGATGTACGTTCGACATCCGTTCTGTCCGGTACGTTTCCGTTTCTCGTACGTTGCATATCCGGTGCGTGCACGTTATGCATTCGTTACGCGTCCGTTGGAGTTGGTCAGTACATCAACGGATTCCCAACGGATAACAATTTTGTCAACGGACAACTTTTATTTGCATCTGTTAGGCGTCCGTTGGTGCTATCTTGTAAGGTGTGACCACAGCTTAATTATAAATAACCATGCGCCCATTTTAAGGTACCTTTTCGGAATTATAATTGTTCTTCTCAGTTTAATTCTTAAATAATCGTTGCATAGGAGATCTAAAAGTTACATATATATAGCGAGTCTTCTTCCAAATTAAGTCACATGAATGTTTTAACGTATTGTTAGAAATTGTTTAAGAGAAGCTGACACGTGTTTTTTTTTTTACTGAATTTCCAATTTAAAATTTTGATAACACATTAACTGCTATCTATAGAATTATGTCTGGGAATGATTTATATCCTAAGACTGAACAAAACCATTTAAACTGTATTGTTTTGATTTTGATATGTTATCAATGATGTTTTCAACCTACTCAAGGGAGATAAGTCTTTATTCCAATGACTCTTCAGTTAGATTTGAATATAAAGTATACAAAACTAGAATTAATAACTTAGTCTACATTGTTTCTTAATTGACTAACTCGACAATCACATGGGTGGACCCTTGATATTTTGTAAAGCGGGAAAGATTGCATATAATTTAACAAATACCTTGTTTATTGCCAAGTGGAGCGAGGCCAAAAAAAAAAAACAATTACGATTTTAAAGAGAAACATTTTTTTTTATTGAAACGAGGGCGTAAAGGGCATGCACTTGAATCATCCACTGAATCTGATTTATGAAAAAGAGAGAATAATACATGGTAAAATCCGTATCACATGATGTATCAATCCAAGTAACTAATATCATTCGATGGGCTAAAGGCAGATTATTCTACATGTCCGACGGTTAAATGGTTTTCTGAATTCAGTGGTTTTATGCATAGGCATAATAGTAATTCAATAGTTTGTTCTGTTTGTCTTATCCGTCTTATTTGTTTAGCATAAACTGATTTGTCCGAAAAACTGATTTATTGATCTTCTTATAAAGGAGATTATCTATTCTCCTAATTCCGAAAGATGTCTTTGATCTCTGGTCGATAGTCGTCAAACGATTTAATAATTGAGTTAAACATTAATAATTTTCTTTTTAGATTTTAAAAACAAGGTTAAAGAAAGTGTAATATTTCAAAATTCTAAATTTTGTCATTTCATATAAATTCTGTTTATAATTATGTACAAATATTGTTTCGTTGATTCAACATGGGTTTCGTCTATTATCAATGCTATTGTTAAATTTATATATGATTTTTGACAAATTACGAGGGTCATTATTTCACAAGGGGGACTACTCGTTGTGCACGAATATTTGATTCAACATGGGTTTCGTCTATTATCAATGCTATTGTTAAATTTATATATGATTTTTGACAAATTACGAGGGTCATTATTTCACAAGGGGGACTACTCGTTGTGCACGAATATTTCATTTTCCGAAATTAAAGTTTGCTTAATCATAATCAGAAAAATAGGCAATCAAATTAGAAAAAATATTAAACGAAAATAAAGTATAAAAATACAGACATCATTGGTCCGTGTATATTTGCGTCCATTCGTTTTTCATTTTGAAATATCAAAAACAAAAAACAAAAAACGGAAGTATTTTCATTTTTCGTTTTTGATTTCTCGAAAATCAAAATGAAAAACAAAAGTGTTTTCATTTTTCGTTTTTGATTTCTATAAAACCAAAATAAAAAACAAAAGTGATTTCGTTTTTCGTTTTTAATTTCTCTTTAACAAAAAATGGAAAACGAAAGTGTTTTCATTTTTTGTTTTTGATTTCTCTATTAAAAACCAAAATGAAAATCAAAAGTGTTCCGTTTTTCGTTTTCGATTTTACTGAAGAAGAGTTTTGTATTTAATTTTAATTATATCTCCATATGTAATGTAAAATGTTTTCCTTTCTTGTTTCACAGGTTCATAGTAAATATAAGCGGAAGAAGGGATCCCGTAGACCGCCCTACGTCACGGTCCCCTATTGTTTGTTAATCAAGTATATTCTAAAGGGCGTTCTACAGGATCCCATGGGCGGTCTTCAGGATCCCTTGTTGTCTGAACATTATATATCTACTAAAGAACGTTCTATAAGACCCCCTGTTGATTGTTTTTCATGTTTATACTATAGGGCGTTCTACAGGATCCCCTGGGCGGTCTACATGATCCCCTGTTGTCTTTACATTATATATCTACTATAGGACGTTCTAAAGTATCCCCTGTTGTTTGTTTTTCATTTATATACTATAAGGGGGTTCTACAGGATCCCCTGGGCGGTCTACAGGATCCCCTGTTTTCTCAACGTAATATATCTACTATAAGACGTTCTATAGGATCCCCTATTGTTTGTTAATCATGTATATACTAAAGGGCGTTCTACAGGATCCCTTGGGCGGTCTACAGGATACCCTGTTGTCTTTACATTATATATCTACTATAGGACGTTCTATAGGATCCCCTATATTGTTTGTTTATTATTTATATACTAAAGGGCGTTATACCGGATCCCCTGAGCGGTCTACAGGATGCCCTGTTGATTGTTTTTTTTTATCTTTATACTATAGGGCGTTCTACAGGATCCACTGGGCGGTCTACAGGATCTAAGATTGTTTAAAAATATATATCTACTATAAGACGTTCTAACGTATCCCCTGTTGTTTGTTTTTCATTTATATACTATAAGGGTGTTCTACAGGATCGCCTGGGCGGTCTAAAGGATCCCCTGTTGTCTTTACATTATATATCTACTATAGGACGTTCTATAGGATCCCCTGTATTGTTTGTTTATTATTTATATAGTAAAGGGCGTTATACCGGATCTCCTGGGCGGTCTACAGGATGCCCTGTTGATTGTTTTTTATGTTTATACTATAGGGCGTTCTACAGGATCCACTGGGCGGTCTACAGGATCTACGTTTGTTTAAAAACATATATATACTATAAGACGTTCTAACGTATCCCCCGTTGTTTGTTTTTCAAGTATATACTATAGGGCGTTCTACAGGATCCCCTGGGCGGTCTACAGGATCCCCTGTTGTCTTTACATTATATATCTACTATAGGACGTTCTAAATTATCCCCTGTTGTTTGTTTTTCATTTATATACTATAAGGGGGTTCTACAGGATCCCCTGCTTTCTCAACATAATATATCTACTATAAGACGTTCTATAGGATCCCCTGTTGTTTGTTAATCATGTATATACTAAAGGGCGTTCTACAGGATCCCTTGGGCGGTCTACAGGATACCCTGTTGTCTTTACATTATATATCTACTATAGGACGTTCTATAGGATCCCCTATATTGTTTGTTTATTATTTATATACTAAAGGGCGTTATACCGGATCCCCTGGGCGGTCTACAGGATGCCCTGTTGATTGTTTTGTTATGTTTATACTATAGGGCGTTCTACAGGATCCACTGGGCGGTCTACAGGATCTTAGATTGTTTAAAAATATATATCTACTATAAGACGTTCTAAAGTATCCCCTGTTGTTTGTTTTTCATTTTATACTATAAGGGGTTTCTACAGGATCCCCTGGGCGGTCTACAGGATCCCCTGTTTTCTCAACATAATATATCTACTATAAGACGTTCTATAGGATCCCCTATTGTTTGTTAATCATGTATATACTAAAAGGCGTTCTACAGGATCCCCTGGGCGGTCTTCAGGATCCCCTGTTGTCTTTACATTATATATGTTTTAAATGGCGTTCTATATATAAGACTGTTTGTTTTTCATGTTTATACTATAGGGCTTTCTATATGATCCCTTGGGCGGTCTGCGGGAAACTTTGGGTGGTCTGCAGGAATCTCTGTTTTTCAACATGATATATGTACTATAGGACGTTCTATAAGACCCCCCCCCCCCCCCCCCCCCTGTTGGTTGTTTTTCATGTTTATACTAACGGGCGTTCTACAGGATCCCCTGGGCGGTCTATAGAATCCCCTTTTGTTAAAAAAATATGCATCTGAGATAGGAAATTCTATAGGTTCCCCTGTTCTTTGTTTTTCATATTTATACTATAGGGCGTTCTACAGGATCCCCTGGGCGGTCTACAGAATCCCTTTTTATTAAAAAAAATATGCATCTGAGAAAGGAAATTCTATAGGTTTCCCTGTTCTTTGTTTATTATGTATATATTATAGGGCGTTTATGATCCCTTGGGCGGTCTGCAAGATCCCCTGTTTTCTCAACATTATATATCTATCATATGACGTTCTATAGTATTCCCTGTTGATTATTTTTCATGTTTATACTATAGGGCTTTCTATATGATCCCTAAGTCGATCTGCGGGAAACTATGGGTGGTCTGCAGAAATCCCTGTTTATAACATAATATATGTACTATAGGACGTTCTATAAGACCCACTGTTGATTGTTTTTCATGTTTATACTATAGGGCGTTCCAAAGGATCACCTGTTTTCTCAACATTATTCATCTACTATAAGCCGTTCTATAGGATCCCATGTTGTTTGTTTATCATGTATATTCTAAAGGGCGTTCAATAGGATCCCCTAGGCAGTCTACAGGATCCCTTTTTGTCTGAACATTATATATAAACTATAGAACGTTCTATTGGATACCCTATTGTTTGTTTTTGATGTATCTAATAGAGGACTGTTTACGGGATCCCTTGGTCGGTCTGTGTGATCCCCTGCTTTCTCAACATTATGTATCTACTACAAGACGTTCTACAGGATCCCCTGTTGTTTGTTTTTCAAGTATATACTATAGGGTGTTCTACAGAATCCCCTGGTCGGTCTACGGGATCCCCTGTTTTCTCAACATAATATATCTACCAAAAATATTCTATAGGATCCCCTATTGTTTGTTAATCAAGTATATGGTCCGAGACCACAATTGTCGTCCCTTGAAATATAGTCCCTAGTGTTGACAGTGGGTTACTTGCCAATAATTTTTATACCCCTTTCAAATTTATTTCTCCATGTTTAATGCCTCAAATTGCAAATAGGGGGGTGAAATTACACTGTTAAAAAATTTGGGTCCAGAATTTTAAAGGAAAGTAGTGATTTGGTCCAGCTGAAAAAGGTTGAAAATTAGCACTTCGGAAGCTGTCAAAAGATTTCAAGACGCCCTAAACATAAAATGGTCCATATTTTGAGTTAGAGACGATGAAGTTTTCTGTAATTTTGATATAATTTGTCCCAAAAGTAGTACAACACACTGTAAAAGTTTCTTTGAGAAAGCGCAGGTGGGATTTTTTTTATTTTCATTTATGTTCTAAAAGAAATGCACTACGAAATAATTGTGTTCTCGGACCATATACTAAAGGGCGTTCTACAGGATCTCCTGGGCGGTTTTCAGGATCCCCTGTTGTCTTTACATTATATATGTTCTAAATGGCGTTCTATATATATGTTTGTTAATCAAGTATATGGTCCGATTTCATCGTCTCTAACTCAAAATATGGACCATTTTATGTTTAGGGCGTCTTGAAATCTTTTGACAGCTTCCGAAGTGCTAATTTTCAACCTTTTTCAGCTGGACCAAATCACTACTTTCCTTTAAAATTCTGGACCCAAATTTTTTAACAGTGTAATTTCACCCCCCTATTTGCAATTTGAGGCATTAAACATGGAGAAATAAATTTGAAAGGGGTATAAAAATTATTGGCAAGTAACCCACTGTCAACACTGATTGTTTTTCATGTTTATACTAAAGGGCGTTCTACAGGATACCATGGGCGGTCTACAGGATCCCCTGTTGTCTTTACATTATATATCTACTATAGGACGCTCTATAGGATCCCTATATTGTTTGTTTATTATTTATATACTAAAGGGCGTTCTACTGGATCCCCTGGGCGGTCTACAGGATGCCCTGTTGATTGTTTTTTTATGTTTATATTATAGGGTTTTCTACAGGATCCACTGGGCGGTCTACAGGATCCCCTTTTGTCTTTACATTATAAATCTACAATAGGACGTTCTATAGGATCCTTTATATTGTTTGTTTATTATTTATATACTAAAGGGCGTTCTACCGGATCCCCTGGGCGGTCTACAGGATGCCCTGTTGATTGTTTTTTATGTTTATACTATCGGGCGTTCTACAGGATCCCCTGGGCGGTCTATAGAATCCCCTTTTGTTAAAAAAATATGCATCTGAGATAGGAAATTCTATAGGTTCCCCTGTTCTTTGTTTTTCATATTTATACTATAGGGCGTTCTACAGGATCCCCTGGGAGGTCTTCAGAATCCCTTTTTGTTAAAAAAAAATATGCATCTGAGATAGGAAATTCTATAGGTTCCCCTGTTCTTTGTTTATTATGTATATATTATAGGGCGTTTATGATCCCTTGGGCGGTCTGCAAGATCCCCTGTTTTCTCAACATTATATATCTATCATAGGACGTTCTATAGTATTCCCTGTTGATTGTTTTTCTTGTTTTTACTATAGGGCTTTCTATATGATCCCTAAGTCGGTCTGCGGGAAACTATGGATGGTCTGCAGGAATCCCTGTTTTTCAACATAATATATGTACTATAGGACGTTCTATAAGACCCACTGTTGATTGTTTTTCATGTTTATACTATAAGGCGTTCTAAAGGATCACCTGTTTTCTCATCATTATTCATCTACTATAAGACGTTCTATATGATCCCATGTTGTTTGTTTATCATTTATATACCAAAGGGCGTTCAATAGGATCCCCTAGGCAGTCTACAGGATCCCCTTTTGTCTGAACATTATATATTTACTATAGAACGTTCTACATGATCCCCTTTTGTTTGTTTATCATGTATATACTAAAGGGCGTTCAATAGGATCCCCTGGGCGGTCTACAGGATCCCCTTTTGTCTTTACATTATATATCTACTATAGGACGTTCTATAGGATCCCCTATATTGTTTGTTTATTATTTATATACTAAAGTGCGTTCTACCGGGTCCCCTGGGCGGTCTACAGGATGCCCTGTTGATTGTTTTATTTATGTTTATACTATCGGGCGTTCTACAGAATCCCCTTTTGTTAAAAAAATATGCATCTGAAATAGGAAATTCTATAGGTTCCCCTGTTCTTTGTTTTCCATATTTATACTATAGGGCGGTCTACAGAATCCCCTTTTGATTAAAAAAAATATGCATCTGAGATAGGAAATTCTATAGGTTCCCCTGTTCTTTGTTTATTATGTACATATATTATAGGGCGTTTATGATCCCTTGGGCGGTTTGCAGGATGCCCTGTTTTCTCAACATTATATATCTATCATGGGACGTTCTTTAGGATCCTCTGTTGATTGTGTTTCATGTTTATACTATAGGCCCATTTACATGATCTCCTGTTGTTTGAGCATTATATATTCTTCAGAATCCCCTGTTTGATTTGTATGCATCTAGGATAGAACCTTCTATAGGTTCCCCTGTTTTTTTAAACATGTATCTACTTTACGTATATACTAGAGGGCGTTTTATAGGATCCCCTGTTGTGTAATAGTCGTGTATCTGCATGCTGAAGGGCGTTCTATATGATCTCCGGGGCGGTCTTTAGAATAACCTGCTGTTTGTTCATTATGTTTCTAGTATACGACGTTCTTTAAGATCCTCTGTGCTGTCTATATGTTCCCCTGTTGGTTGGTATTGTTTAATAATCGTGCATCTGCTATAGGGCGTTCTTTAAGATCCCCGGGTCGGTCCATATAATCTCTAGGTCAGTCTATAGGAGCCCTGTTGTTTGTTCATAATGTATCTATTGGAGGGCGTTCTACAGGATCCCCTGGGCGGTCTATAGGATTCCCTGTGGTTTAATAATTGTGTATCTGCTATAGGGTGTTCGATAGGATCCCGTTGTTAAGTAATCATGTATTTACTAGGGAGCGTTCTATGGGATCCCCTGTTGGGTCTATAGGATCACATGTTGTGTAATATTCGTGTATCTGCTATAGGGCGTTTTATAGGATCCCCAGGGCGGTCTATAGGAACCCCTGTTCGTTGTTCATGTATCTATACATCTATACGACCCGGGGATCCCAAAGAATTCTCTATAGCAAATATGCGATTATTAAACAACACGGGGTCCTATAGAGTGCCCAGGGGATCCTATAGAACAACCTGTTATAAATTCATGATTAACAACCAAAAGAAGATCCTATAGACCTCCCCGGGGAATCTATAGAACGCCCTATAGCAGATACACGATTATAACACAACAGGTGATCCTATAGACCCAACAGGGGATCCCATAGAACGCTCTCTAGTAGATAAATCTAGTGAATACATGATAACCAAACAATGGGAGCCTATAGACCGCCCCTGGGATCCTATAGAACGCCTTATACAGATACACAACTGTTAAACCACAGGGGATCATATCGACCGCCCATGGGCGCATATATATAACGCCCTCTAATATATACATAAAAAACAAACAACAGTCTAACCTACAGAACGTCCCATAGTAGATATATAATATTCAAACAACAAGGGATCCTGTAGAGCGTCCTTTAGTATGTATATAATGTTCAGACAACAGGGAATCCTCTAGACCGCCCAGGGGATCCTGTAGAACGCCCCTTAGTATATACACGATAAAAAACAATAGGGGATCATATAGAACGTTCTATAGTAAGTATATAATGTTCAAACAACAGGGGATCCTGTAGAACGCCCTTTAGTATATACATAATAGACAAACAATATATGGGATCCTATAAAACGTTCTATAGTAGATATATAATGTTCAGACAAAAGAGGATACTGTAGAACGCCCTATAAAATAAACACGAACAACACCAACAGGGGACCCTATAGAACGTCCTTTTTTAGATATATAACGTTGAGAAAACAGGAGATCCTGAAGACCGCCCAAGGGATCATAAAAGCCTTATAGTATATACATGAAAAACAAACTACAGGGGGACCTATAGAATTTCCTTTCTCAGATGCATAATTTTTAACAAAAGAGGATCCTGTAGACCGCCCTGGGGATCCTGTAGAACGACCTTTAGTATAAACATAAAAAACAATCAATAGGGGGTCTTATAGAACGTCCTTCAGTTTATATATAATGTTCAGACAACAGGGGATCGTGTAGACCGTCCAGTGAATGAACAACAAACAACAGGACTTCCTATAGAACGTCTTATAGTAGATATATAATGTTGAGAAAACAGGGGATCCTGCAGACCACCCAGGGAATACTGTAGAACGCCCTATAGTATAAACATGAACAACAAACAACAGGGGACCCTATAGAACGTCCTATAGTAGATATATAATGTTGAGAAAACAGAGGATCCTGTAGAACGCCCTTTAGTATATACATAATAAACAAACAATATATGGGATCCTATAAAACGTTCTATAGTAGATATATAAGAGGATACTGTAGAACGCCCTATAAAATAAACACGAACAACACCAACAGGGGACCCTATAGAACGTCCTATTTTAGATATATAACGTTGAGAAAACAGGATTCCTGCAGACCGCCTAAGGGATCATAAAAGCCTTATGGTATAAACATGAAAAACAAACTACAGGGGGACCTATAGAATTTCCTTTCTCAGATGCATAATTTTTAACAAAAGAGAATCCTGTAGACCGCCCTGGGGATCCTGTAGAACGACCTATAGTATAAACATTCAAAACAATCAATAGGGGGTCTTATAGAACGTCTTTTAGTATATATAAAATGTCCAGACAACAGGGGATCGTGTAGACCGCCCAGTGAATGAACAACAAACAACAGGGGATCCTATAGAACGTCTTATAGTGGATATATAATGTTGAGAAAACAGGGGATCCTGCAGACCGCCCAGGGGATACTGTAGAACGCCCTATAGTATAAAATGAACAACAAACAACAGGGGACCGTATAGAACGTCCTATAGTTGATATATAATGTTGAGAAAAAACGGGATCCGACATACCGACCAAGGGATCCTATAGAAAATCTTATAGTATAAACATGAAAAACAATCAACAGGGGATCCTATAGAACGTCTTATAGTGGATATATAATGTTGAGAAAACAGGGGATCGTGTAGACCGCCCAGGGGATACTGTAGAACGCCCTGAAGTATAAACATGAACAACAAACAACAGGGGGGGGCCTATAGAACGTCATATAGTAGATATATAATGTTGAGATAACAGGGGATCCTGTAGACCGCCTAGGGGATCCTGTAGACCGCCTAGGGGATCCTGTAGACCGCCTAGGGGGTCCTGTAGAACGCCCTATAGTATAAACTTGAAAAACAAACATGAGGGGATCCTATAGAACGTCTAATAGTAGATATATAATGTTGAGAAAACAGGGGATCCTGTAGACCGCCTAGGGGATCCTGTAGAACGCTCTATAGTATACACTTGAAAAACAAACAACAGGGGATCCTATAGAACGTCTTATAGTAGATAGATAATGTTGAGAAAACAGGGGATCCTGCAGACCGCCCAGGGGATACTGTAGAACGCCCTATAGTATAAAATGAACAACAAACAACAGGGGACCGTATAGAACGTTCTATAGTTGATATATAATGTTGAGAAAAAACGGGATCCGATAGACCGACCAAGGGATCCTATAGAAAATCTTATAGTATAAACATGAAAAACAATCAACAGGGGGTCTTATAGAACGTCCTATAGAAGATATATAGTGTTAAGACAACAGGGGATCCCGCAGACCGCCCAAGGCATCTTAAAAGCCCTATAGTATATACATGATAAACAAATAACAAGGGAACCTATAGAATTTCCCATCTCAGATGCATAATTTTTAAACAAAAGAGGATCCTGTAGACCGCCCAGGGGATACTGTAGAACGCCCTTTAGTATAAACATGAACAACAAACAACAGGGGACCCTATATAACGTCTTATAGTAGATAAATAATGTCGAGAATAGAGAAGATCCTTTAGACCAACCAATGGATCCTATAGAAAGCCTTATAGTATAGATCCCTCAGGTATTCTGTAGAACGCCCTATAGTATATACTTGAAAAATAAACAACAGGGGAACCTTTAGAAGGTCCTATCTTAAATGCATAATTTTCATAAACAGAGGACCCTGTAGACCGTCCAGGGGATCATGTAGAACGCCCTATAATATAGACTTGAAAAATAAACAACAGGGGAACCTATAGAACGTCTTATAGTAGATAAATAATGTTGAGAAAACAGGGGATCCTGCAGACTGCCCAGGGGATACTGTAGAACGCCCTATAGTATAAACATGAACAACAAACAACAGGGGGCCCTATAGAACGTCCTATAGTAGATATATAATGTAAAGACAAAAGAGGATCCTGTAGACCGCCCAGGGGATACTGTAGAACGCCCCATTAGTATAAAAATGAACAACAAACAACAGGGGATCCTATAGAACGTCTTATAGTAGATAAGTAATGTTGAGAAAAAAGGGGATCCTGCAGACCGCCCAGGGGATACTGTAGAACGCCCTATGGTATAAACATAAACAACAAACAACAGGGGGCCCTATAGAACGTCCTATAGTAGATATATAATGTAAAGACAAAAGAGGATCCTGTAGACCGCCCAGGGGATACTGTAGAACGCCCCATTAGTATAAAAATGAACAACAAACAACAGGGGACCCTATAGAACGTCTTATAGAAGTTAAAATAATGTCGAGAAAAGAGAAGAACCTTTAGACCAACCACGGGATCCTTTAGAAAGCCTTATAGTATATACATGATAAACAAACAACAGGGGAACCTATTGAAAGTATTATCTTAAATGCATAATTTTTATAAACAGGGTATCCTGTAGATCGCTCAGGTATTATGTAGAACGCCCTATAGTATACACTTGAAAAATAAACAACAGGGGAACCTTTAGAAGGTCCTATCTTAAATGCACAATTTTCATAAATAACAGGGGACCCTGTAGACCGTCCAGGGGATCATGTAGAACGCCCTATAGTATAGACTTGAAAAATAAACAACAGGGGATCCTATAGAACGTCTTATAGTAGATAAATAATGTTGAGAAAACAGGGGATCCTGCAGACTGCCCAGTGGATACTGTAGAACGCCCTATAGTATAAACATGAACAACAAACAACAGGGGGCCCTATAGAACGTCATATAGTAGATATATAATGTTGAGAAAACAGGGGATCCTGTAGAAGCCTAGGGGATCCTTTAGAACGCTCTATAGTATACACTTGTAAAACAAACAACAGGGGATCCTATAGAACGTCTTATAGTAGATAAAAATTGTTGAGAAAACAGGGGATCCTGCAGACCAACCAAGTGTTTCTATAGAAAGCCTTATAGTATATACATGATAAATAAACAACAGGGGAACCTTTAGAAGGTCCTATCTTAAATGCATAATTTTCATAAACAACAGGAGACCCTCTAGACCGTCCAGGGGATCATGTAGAACGCCCTATAGTATAGACTTGAAAAATAAACAACAGGGGATCCTATAGAACGTCTTATAGTAGATAAGTAATGTTGAGAAAACAGGGGATCCTGCAGACCGCCCAGGGGATACTGTAGAACGCCCTATAGTATACACTTGAAAAACAAACAACAGGGGATCCTATAGAACGTCTTATAGTAGATAATAATGTTGAGAAAACAGGGGATCCTGCAGACCTCCATGGGGATACTGTTGAACGCCCTATAGTATAAACCTGAACAACAAACAACAGGGGATCATATAGAACGTCATATACATGTAGTAGATATATAATGTTGAGAAAACAAGGGATCCTGTAGACCGCCTATGGGATCCTGTAGAACGCCCTATAGTATACACTTGAAAAACAAACAACAGGGGTTCCGGTAGATCGTTCTCTTAGCCTAGTAGATACATAAAAAACAAACAATATGGTATCCTATAGAACGTTCTATAGTTTATATATAATGTTGAGAAAACAGGGGATTCCACAGACCGACCAAGGGATCCAGTAGAGAGTCCTCTAGTATAAACATGATAAACAAACAACAGGGGATTCTTTAGAACGTTCTCTTATCCTAGTAGATACATCAAAAACAAACAATAGGGTATCCTATAGAACGTTCTATAGTTTATATATAATGTTCAGACAACAGGGGATCCGGAGAACACGCCCTTTAGTATATACATTATAAACAAACAATATGGGATCCTATATATATTTTTTCCCAAAATTACAGGGCCCATAAAGGGCATAAAATCAGATACAATTGATTTACATAATTGGTAACAACAACAATTATAGAGGCATATACATATATATTTGGAATATAAGCATTGGTCAGAATCAAGCCAAAAACTACATATATATTGTGAATAAAAGAATAATAAAATTACATTATATATGTATTTATTCTCAAACTGTTTACTTGACTTAGTGTCAGTGTTCATACCTGATCTCCTTAATTCAAAACAGTCACCAATATAACAGCCCAGTTTTTCCATAGAGTAACATTTTCTTGGGTCAAGAGCCATAAAAATTTAGAAGATTTATTTAAATTTATAAAATTATAACAATTGTTAGAAATGTCTTGGAAAAAATCGTCCCTTTGAATATCATAAAGAGGGCATTCTAATAAAACATGAAGCTCATCTTCAACTGTACCGAATGAGCAATTAGAACAAAGACGCTCAGATCTTTCTATATGTTTTTTTGAATATCTGTTTGTCTCAATTTTTAAATGAGCGCTTATTCTTAATTTACAAATTGACTGTCTTTTTTGAAGTCCTGTAATTCTAAATATCTTTCTTTTTTAAAACAATTTTTTCCCTTTTTCGGAGTTAATTGTTTGATACTTCAGTTTATTCCAAAATATGAAAGAATTACATAGTTTATTTTTAACATATACTGACATAAAGAACCAATTGATTGGTCAAAATTTGATAATTCAATCTCTCTCTGAATATAATCTATACTAGAATACCATGTGTTTACATTAGAACTATGTAACTGTATGTTTACAACATATAAATGCATCAAATAATAATCCTTCTTTCAAACGTTCCAGTCTATGACAATATTTTAACATTGATAAAATTATAGTAAAATACATAGGAAATCTACCAATCTCTGACATTACAGCTATATTACTTGACTTTCTGTTTACACCAAGAATATATTTCATAAATTTGGTGTGAGCTTTTTCAGAAGAATCCTGACCAAAAACTTGTTCCTATAGAGAACGTTCTATACTATAGTAGATATAGTAATATTCAGACAACAAGGGATCCTGTAGAACGTCCTTTAGTGTATACAAAAGTCATGATAAACAAACAATATAAGGGATCCTATAGAACGTTCTGTAGTAGATATATAAGGTTCAGACAACAGGGGATCATGTAGAACGACCAGGGGATCCTGTAGAACGCCCTAACAGTAGCTTTATTGTAAACAAGTAACAATGGTTCCTATAGAACGTCCAGCTATAGTAGAATGGTCAGACAACAGGGGGTCAGATTACAGATTCGTTTCTTTAAACGCAGACCAGTTTAAACACCCTCTCACACTCCTGTAAAGCATTAGTACGTGTAACATGTTTAACATGTGTAAGCTACATCTTTTTTCAATTTGCCTACATAAAAATATTCTTTTAAACGGATAATAAAAATATTATTAACTCCATAGTATATCCAAAGCCATGGGACCACGTGCATGTGACATTTGTAGGTCTTTACAACATAATTAAGGCACTAAATACTACTGTTGATCATATCTATATGAAATGTATCATGTGTATTTTAAAATCAAATCAAATCAAATCAAATATTTTATTGGACAAAGCACATATGATACAATGCGTATTCCCAGATACAAGGAATCTGTATATATATTTGCACAATGATATGCTACTGTAATGCGGTACATTTTCCTTTTTTTTCATGTGATAAAAAAATAAATAAAGCAAATTCACCGTGTTTCATGAAAGTTAATGATTTTGAATAGGTTTTTTTTTTAATAGTTGTACATGTTGAGAATATTCTATTTTTAGAATAAGTATTTTCAGAATCGTTTATAAATAGCCTATAAATAGAATATGCATAATTCATGAATCGTGACGTAGGGCGGTCTACGGGATCCCTTCTTCCGCTTACCGTAAGCGGAAGAAGGGATCCCGTAGACCGCCCTACGTCACGAATCATGAATTATGCATATTCTATTTATAGACTATTTATAAACGATTCTGAAACTACTTATTCTAAAAATAGAATATTCTCAACATTTACAACTATAAAAAAAAACCGATTCAAAATCATTAACTTTCATGTAACACGGTGAATTTGCTTTATTTATTTTTTTTATCACATGAAAAAAGGAAAATGTACCGCATTACAGTAGCATACATCACAGTCGTTAAATATATATACAGATTCCTTTTTAAAATAAACATGATACATTTCATATAGATATGATAAACAGCTAGTAGTACTTAGTGCCTTAATTATGTTGTAAAGACCTGCAAATGTCACATGCACGTGGTCCCATGGCTTTGGATATACTGTGGAGTTAATAATATTTTTATTATCCGTTTAAAAAAGTATTTTTATGTAGGCAAAATGAAAAAGATGTAGCTTACACATGTTAAACATGTTACACGTACTAAAGGCTTTACAGGAGTGTGAGAGGGTGTTTAAACTGGTCTGCGTGTAAAGAAACGAATCTGTAATCTGACCCCTGCTGTCTGACCATTCTACTATAGCGGGACGTTCTATAGGAACCATTGTTACTTGTTTACAATAAAGCTACTGTTAGGGCGTTCTACAGGATCCCCTGGTCGTTCTACATGATCCCTAGTTGTCTGAACCTTATCTACTACAGAACGTTCTATAGAATCCCTTATATTGTTTGTTTATCATGTATACACTAAAGGACGTTCTACAGGATCCCCTGGGCAGTCTACAGGATTCCTTGTTGTCTGAATATTTTATATATACATATGTATATATATATATATCTACTATAGTATAGAACGTTCTATAGGAACAAGTTTTTGGTCAGGATTCATCATTTGGTCAGCTCATACCATATTTATGAAATATATTCTTGGTGTAAACAGAAAGTCAAGTAATATAGCTGTAATGTCAGAGATTGGTAGATTTCCTTTGTATTTTACTATAATTTTATCAATGTTAAAATATTGTCATAGACTGGAACGTTTGAAAGAAGGATTATTATTTGATGCATTTATATGTTGTAAACATACAGTTACATAGTTCTAATGTAAATACATGGTATTCTAGTATAGAATTACAGGACTTCAAAAAAAAGACAGTCAATTTATAAATTAAGAATAAGCGCTCACTCTTTAAAAATTGAGACAGACAGATATTCAAAAAAACATATAGAAAGATCTGAGCGTCTTTGTTTTAATTGCTCACTCGGTAAAGTTGAAGATGAGCTTCATTTTTTATTAGAATGCCCTCTTTATGATATTCAAAGGGACGATTTTTTCCAAGACATTTCTAACAATTGTTATAATTTTATAAATTTAAATAAATCTTTTAAATTTTTATGGCTCTTGACCCAAGAAAATGTTACTCTTATGGAAAAACTGGGCTGTTATATTGGTGACTGTTTTGAATTAAGGAGATCATGTATGAACACTGACACTAAGTCAAGTAAACAATTTGAGAATAAATACATATATAATGTAATTTTATTATTCACAATATATATGTGGTTTTTGGCTTGATTCTGACCAATGCGTATATTCCAAATATATATGTATATGCCTCTATTATTGTTGTTGTTACCAATTATGTAAATCAATTGTCTCTGATTTTATGCCCTTTAAGGGCCCTGTAATTTGGGGAAAAAATATATATAGGATCCCATATTGTTTGTTTATCTTGTATATACTAAAGGGCGTGTTCTCCAGATCCCCTGTTGTCTGAACATTATATATAAACTATATATAACGTTCTATAGGATCTCCTATTGTTTGTTTTTGATGTATCTATACTAGGATAAGAGAACTTTCTAAAGAATTCCCTGTTGTTTAATTGTTTATCATGTTTATACAAGAGGACTCTCTACGGGATCCCTTGGTCGGTCTGTGAGATCCCCTGTTTTCTCAACATTATATATAAACTATAGAACGTTCTATAGGATACCCTATTGTTTGTTTTTGATGTATCTACTAGGCTAAGAGAACATTCTACAGCCCTGTTGTTTGTTTTTCAAGTGTATACTATAGGGCGTTCTACAGGATCCCATATGCGGTCTACAGGATCCCCTGTTTTCTCAACATTATATATCTACTATAAGACGTTCTACAGGATCCCCTGTTGTTTGTTTTTCAAGTGTATACTATAGGGCGTTCTACAGGATCCCCTAGGCGGTATACAGGATCCCCTGGGCGTTCTAAAGGATCCCCTGTTTTCTCAACATCAATATCTTCTATAAGACGTTCTATAGGTTCCCCTGTTGTTTGTTTTTCAAGTGTATACTATAGGGCTTTCTACAGGATCCCCTAGGCGGTATACAGGATCCCCTGTTGTTTGTTTTTCAAGTGTATACTATAGGGCGTTCTACAGGATCCCATAGGCGGTCTACAGGATCCCCTGTTGTCTCAACATTATATATCTACTATAAGACGTTCTACAGGATCCCCTGTTGTTTGTTTTTCAAGTGTATACTATAGGGCGTTCTACAGGATCCCCTGGGCGGTCTACAGGATCCCGTTTTCTCAACATTATATATCTTCTATAAGACGTTCTATAGGTTCCCCTGTTGTTTGTTTATCAAGTATATACTATAGGGCGTTCTACAGGATCCCCTAGGCGGTATACAGGATCCCCTGTTGTTTGTTTCAAGTGTATACTATAGGGCGTTCTACAGGATCCCATAGGCGGTCTACAGGATCCCCTGTTTTCTCAACATTATATATCTACTATAAGACGTTCTACAGGATCACCTGTTGTTTGTTTTTCAAGTGTATACTATAGGGCGTTCTACAGGATCCCCTAGGCGGTATACAGGATCCCCTGGGCGGTCTACAGGATCCCCTGTTTTCTCAACATTATATATCTTCTATAAGACGTTCTATAGGTTCCCCTGTTGTTTGTTTATCAAGTATATACTATAAGACTTTCTACAGGATCCCTTGGTCAGTCTGTGGGATCCCCTGTTTTCTCAACATTATATATCTACTATAAGACGTTCTACAGGATCCCATGTTGTTTCTTTTTCAAGTATATACTATAGGGCGTTCTACAGAATCCCTGAGCGATCTACAGGATACCCTGTTTTTAAAAATTATGCATTTAAAATAGTACTTACAATAGGTTCCCCTGTTGTTTGTTTATCATGTATATACCATATATAAGGCTTTCTATAGGATCCCTTGGTTGGTCTACAGGATCTTCTCTTTTCTCAACTTTTTTTATCTACTATAAGACGTTCTATAGGGTCCCCTGTTGTTTGTTGTTCATGTTTATACTATAGGGCGTTCTACAGTATCCCCTGGGCGGTATACAGGATCCTCTTTTGTTAAAAAATTATATATCTATCATAGGACGTTCTATAGGATCCCCTGTTATTTGTTGTTCAGGTTTATACTATAGGGCGTTGTACAGTATTTTAAGATCCCTTGGGCGGTCTGCAGGATCCCCTGTTGTCTTAACATTATATATCTACTATAGGACGTTGTATAAGACCCCCTGTTGATTGTTTTTCATGTTTATACCATAAGGCTTTCTATAGGATCCCTTGGTTGGTCTGTCGGATCCCCTGTTTTCTCAACATTATATATCTACTATAAGACGTTCTATATGATCCCCTGTTGTTTGTTGTTCAGGTTTATACTATAGGGCGTTCTACAGTATCCCCTGGGCGGTCTGCAGGATCCCCTGTTTTCTCAACATTATATATCTATCATAGGACGTTCTATAGGATCCCCTGTTGATTGTTTTTCATGTCTATACTATAGGGCGTTCTACATGATCTCCTGTTGTCTGAGCATTTTATATTCTTCTGGATCCCCTATTTGATTTGTATGCATCTAGGATAGGACCTTCTATAGGTTCCCCTGTTTTTTTAAACATGTATCTACTTTACGTATATACTAGAGGGCGTTTTATAGGATCCCCTGTTGTTTAATAGTCGTGTATCTGCATGCTGTAGGGCGGTCTATAGAATCACCTGATGTTTGTTCATTATGTTTCTAGTATAAGACGTTCTTTAAGATACTCTGGGCCGTTCCCCTGTTGGTTGTTCATCATGCATCAATAACAGGGCGTTCTATAGGATCCCTTGTTGTTTAATAATTGTGCTTCTGCTATAGGGCTTTCTATAGGATCCCCGGTCGGCCAATAAGATCCCCTATTGTTTTATAATCGTGAATCTGCTATAGGGCGTTCTATAGGATCATTGGGTCGTTCTAAAGGACCCCCTGTTGTTTGTTCACCATGTATTTTCTTGAGGGTGTTCGATATAATCCAAAGGTAGATCTAAGGGAGCCCCTGTTGTTTGTTCATCATGTATCTATTAGAGGGCATTCTATAGGATCCCCGGGACTGTCTATAGGATCCCGTTGTTTGTTAATCATGTATCCACTAGAGAACGTTCTATATGATCCGCTGTTGGGTCTATAGGATCACTTCTTGTTTAATAATCGTGTAGCTGCTATACGGTGTTATATAGGATCCCGGGGTGGTCTATAGGATCCCCTGGTTATTTTTTTCATTATGTTTCCAGTATAAGGCGTTCTATAAGATCCTCTTGACCGTTTATAAGTTCCCCTGTTCGTTGTGAATCATGTATCTATAACAGGGCGTTTTATATGATCCACTGGGCGGTCTATAGGATCCCCTATTGTTTAATATTTGTGTATCTGCTAGATGTATCCACTTGAAGGTGTCCTATTTAGGATCCCCTATTGTTGAATAATCGTGTATCTGCTATAGGGCGTTCTATAGGATCCCCGGGGCGGTCTATAGGATCCCCTGTTGGTTGTTCATCATGTATCTATAATATGACGTTCTATAGGATTCCCTGGGCGGTCTATATGATCCCGTATTGTTTAATAATCGTGCATCTGCTATAGGGCGTTCTTTAAGATCCCCGGGTCGGTCCATAGAATCTCTAGGTCGGTCTATAGGAGCCCTATTGTTTGTTCATAATGTATCTATTGGAGGGCGTTCTACAGGATCCCCTGGGCGGTCTATAGGATCCCCTGTTGTTTAATAATTGTGTATCTGCTATAGGGTGTTCTATAGGATCCCGTTGTTTGGTAATCATGTATCTACTAGGGAGTGTTCTATGGGATCCCCTGTTGGGTCTATATGATCACCTGTTGTGCAATATTCGTGTATCTGCTAAAGGGCGTTCTATAGGATTCCCAGGGCGGTCTATAAGATCCCCTGTTGGTTGTTCATCATGTATCTATAATATTGTTCGTTTCTTTTTTTTTTCATTTCGTTTATAATATATCTTCTTAAGTGTATAATATATCTTATTGAATTAATAAGATATCTTATAAAGTATATAAGCTATCTTTTAAAGTTGATAAGATATCTTTTAAAGAGTAGATAATATAAAATATCTTATATATTATATGAGATATCTTGTATATTATATTAGATATCTCATATATTATATGAGAGAGAGATTTTATATATCATTTGAAATATCTGATATATTATATGAGTTATCTTGAAGTTAGAATAAATAGTAAAACGGCTTGCCATATATATACTCATTGAATCTATTATCATTAATAGACAGTACATCATCAATATATCGGAAAGGGATATTAAAAGACGGGTCAATTTCTTTTCTCCTGTCTGTACAAATCCATAAGAATACGAAAACAAATAGAATTGCCATTGCGAGCAAAGGCGGATGTCATACTGTTGTCAATTTGCCAGACGACCTTGCCATTGCTAGGTTACCGTCAGCAATTTTGAAATAAAATACAGTGGCGGATGCAGGAATTTTCGAAAGGGGGGGTGCTAGCCCAGGGCAAAGGGGGGGGTGCAGGGGGGGGGTGCAAACATATGTCCCGATTCAAAAGCATTGATCGGCCAAAATAAAGGGGGGGTGCGGACCCCCGGAACCCCCCCTCTGGATCCGCCACTGAAATATATACTAAAAAACACAACTACCTACTGCTAGGTAGTTCTGAGGATCATACAAATTGTTGACACCTACTTTGTATATTGAATATCATGGTTTTATGCTCAGGAATACTAGAATTATATACAAAAAACTTTAAAAAATACTGTTGACCAGTGTTTATAGTAATCGAGACCATCTTGGACCATCCCCTTATTAAAAAGCACAACTTTATATAATGGTTTACATTATGCCATAATGCCATAAAGATGAATGTTTCTATCCCTTTCCGAGAACTTGTCGGGACAATAAAATTATGGGGAAAAAGAACAGAAAAAGAAAAAAAACAACCAATAACAATATGCCCCTCGCCCTTTGAAAGGGATAACATAGAACGCTCTATAGCAGATGCAAGGTTATTAAACAATAGGGGATCCTATAGACAGACCCGGGGATCCTATAGAACACACTATAGAATATGCGCGATTATTAAACAAAAGGGGATCCTATAGACCGCCCAGGGGATCGTATAGAACAACCTGTTATAGATACATGATGAACAACCAACAGGGGATCCTATAGACAGCCCAGGGGATCGTATAGAACAACCTGTTATAGATACATTATGAACAAACAACAGGGGATCCTATAGACCGCCCCGGGGATCCTTCAGAACGCCCTATAGCAGATACACAATTATTAAACCACAAGGGATCCTAAAGAACGCATATGGGAGCATATATATAACGCCCTCTAATAGATACATGATGAAAAAACTACAGGGCGCCTATAGACCGACCCTGGGATTTTATGGAACACCCTCTAGAAGAAACATGTTGAACAAACAAAAGAGGATCCTATAGACCGACCCGAAGATCCCAAAGAATTCCCTATAGCAGATGCGCGATTAATAAGTAATACGGGGTACTATAGACCGCTTAGGGGATCCTATAGAACAACATGTTATAGATACATGATATACAACCAACAAGGGATCCTATAGACCGCCCCGGGGAACCTATAGAACGCCCTATAGCAGATACACGATTATAACACAACAGGTGATCCTATAGACCCAACAGGGGAGCCCATAGAACGCTCTCTGGTAGATAAATCTAGTGAATACATGATAACCAAACAATGGGATCTTATAGACCGCCCCGGGGATCCTATAGAACGCCCTATACAGATAGACAACTATTAAACCACAGGGGATCCTATAGACCACCCCGGGGATCATATACAAGCCCTCTAATAGATACATGATAAACAAACAACATGGCTCCAGAAGACCGACCCTTGGATGTTATAGAACACCCTCTCGAAGAAACATGTTGAACACACAACAGGGGATCCTATTTAACGACCCGAGGATCCCAAAGAATACCCTATAGAAGATACACAATTATTAAACAAGAGTTGATCCTATAGACCCAACAGGGGATCATATAAAACGTTCACTAGTTGATACATCTAGTACTAGATACATGATAAACAAACAACGGGATCCTGTAGACCGTTCAGGGGATCATATAGAACGCCCTGTAATATATACATGAAAAACAAACAACAGTCTAACCTATAGAACGTCCCATAGTAGATATATAATATTCAAACAACAGGGGATCCTGTAGAGCGTCCTTTAGTAGATATATAATGTTCAGACACCAGGGGATCCTGTAGACCGCCCAGCGGATCCTGTAGAACGCCCCCTAGTATATACATAATAAACAAACAATATATGGGATCCTATAAAACGTTCTATAGTAGATATATAATGTTCATACAAAAGAGGATACTGTAGAACGCTCCATAAAATAAACACGAACAACACCAACAGGGGACCCTATAGAACGTCCTATTTTAGATAATGTAACTTTGAGAAAACAGGAGATTCTGCAGACCGCCCAAGGGATAATAAAAGTCTTATAGTATATACATGAAAAACAATCTACAGGGGGGCCTATAGAATTTCCTTTCTCAGATACATTATTTTTAACAAAAGAGGATCTTGTAGACCGCCCTGGGGATCCTGTAGAACGACCTATAGTATAAACATGAAAAACAATCAATAGGGGGTCTTATAGAACGTCCTTTAGTATATGTATAATGTTCAGACAGGGGAACCTTTAGAATGTCCTATTTTAAATTCATAATTTTCATAAACAACAAGGGACCCTCCAGGGGATCCTGTAGAACGCCCTATAGTATAGACTTGAAAAATAAACAACAGGGGATCCTAAAGAATGCTTATAGTAGATAAATAATGTTGTGAAAACAGGGAATCCTGCAGACCGCCCAGGGGATACTGTAAAACGCCCTAGAGTATAAACCTGAACAACAAACAACAGGGGATCATATGGAACGTCTTATAGTAGATATATAATGTTGAGAAAACAGGGGATCCTGCAGATTAACCAAGTGATCCTATAGAAAGCCTTATAGTATATATATGATAATTAAACAACAGGGGAAATTTTAGAATGTCCTATCTTAAATGCATAATTTTCATAAACAACAGGGGACCTGTAGACCGTCCATGGGATCATGTAGAACGCCCTATAGTATAGACTTGAAAAACAATTAACAGGGGGTCTTATTAACGTCCTATAGTAGATATACGATTTTAAGACAACAGGGGATCCTTTAGAACTCCCTATAGTATATACTTGAAAAATAAACAACAGGGGATCCTATAAAACGTCTTATAGTAGATAAATAATGTTGAGAAAACAGGGGATCCTGCAGACCGCCCAGGGGATACTGTAGAAAGCCGGCCCTATAGTATAAACATGAACAACAAACAACAGGGGACCCTATAGAACGTCCTAAAGTAGATATATAATGTTGAGAAAACAAGGGATCCTGTAGACCGCCCTATAGTATACACTTGAAAAACAAACAAAAGGGGATCCTGTAGAACGTCTTATAGTAAATAAATAATGTTGAGAAAACAGGGGATCCTGCAGACCGCACAGGGGATACTTTAGAACGCCCCATAGTATAAACATGAACAACAAACAACAGGGGACCCTATAGAACGTCCTATAGTAGATATATAATGTTGAGAAAACAGGGGATCCTGCAGACCGCCCAGGGGATCCTGCAGACCGCCCAGAGGATCCTGCAGACCGCCCAGGGGATACTGTAGAACGCCCTATAGTATAAACATGAACAACAAACAACAGGGGACCCTATAGAACGTCCTATAGTAGATATGTAATGTTGAGAAAACAGGGGATCCTGTAGAACGCCCTATAGAATGCACTTGAAAAACAAACAACAGGGGATCCTGTAGAACGTCTTATAGTAAATAAATAATGTTGAGAAAACAGGGGATCCTGCAGACCGCCCATGTGATCCGGTATAACGCCCTTTAGTATATAAATAATAAACAAACACTATAGGGGATCCTATAGAACGTCTTATACTTTAGTAGTAGATGTATTATGTAAAGACAACAGGGGACCCTGTAGACCGCCCAGGGGATCCTATAGAACGTCTTATAGTAGATAAATAATGTTGAGAAAACAGGGGATCCTGCAGACCGCCCAGGGGATACTGTAGAACGCCGGTCCTATAGTATAAACATGAACAACAAACAACAGGGGACCCTATATAACGTCCTAAAGTAGATATATAATGTTGAGAAAACAGGGGATCCTGTAGACCGCCTAGGGGATCCTGTAGAACGCCCTATAGTATACACTTGAAAAACAAACAACAGGGGATCCTGTAGAACGTCTTATAGTAAATAAATAATGTTGAGAAAACAGGGGATCCTGCAGACCGCACAGGGGATACTTTAGAACGCCCTATAGTATAAACATGAACAACAAACAACAGGGGACCCTATAGAACGTCCTATAGTAGATATATAATGTTGAGAAAACAGGGGATCCTGCAGACCGCCCAGGGGATACTGTAGAACGCCCTATAGTATAAACATGAACAACAAACAACAGGGGACCCTATAGAACGTCCTATAGTAGATATGTAATGTTGAGAATACAGGGGATCCTGTAGAATGCCCTATAGTATACACTTGAAAAACAAACAACAGGGGATCCTGTAGAACGTCTTATAGTAGATAAATAATGTTGAGAAAACAGGGGATCCTGCAGACCGCCCATGTGATCCGGTATAACGCTCTTTAGTATATAAATAATAAACAAACACTATAGGGGATCCTATAGAACGTCTTATAGTAGATATATTATGTAAAGACAACAGGGGATCCTGTAGACCGCCCAGGGGATCCTGTAGAACGACCTATAGTATAAACATGAAAAACAATCAACAGGGGGTCTTATAGAACGCCATTTAGTACATATATAATGTAAAGACAACAGGGTATCCTGTAGACCGCCCAGGGGATCCTGTAGAACGCCCTATAGTATATAAATGAAAAACAAACAACAGGGGATACTTTAGAACGTCTTATAGTAGATATATATTTTAAAACAAACGGGGATCCTGTAGACCGCTCATTGGATCCTGTAGAACGCCCTATAGTATAAACATAAAAAAACAGTCAACAGGCCATCCTGTAGACCGCCCAGGGGATCCGGTATAACGCCCTTTAGTATATAAATGAAAAACAATCAACAGGGAGTCTTATAGAACGTCCTTTAGTAGATATATAAAGTTCAGACAAGGGATCCCGAAGACCGCCCAGGGGATCCTGTAGAACGCCCTTTAGTATATAAAACAAACAACATAGAACGTCTTATAGTAGATAAATAATGTTGAGAAAAAAGGTGATCCTTTAGAACGCCCTATAGTATAAACATGAAAAACAATCAACAGGGGGTCTTATAGAACGTCCTATAGTACATATATTATGTTGAAAAAACAGAGATTTCTGCAGACCACCAAAAGTTTCCCGCAGACCGCCCAAGGGATCCTGTAGAACGCCCTTTAGTATATACATGATTAACAAACAATAGGGGATCCTACATGTATAACGTCTTATAGTAGATATATTATGTTGATAAAACAGGGGATCCTGTAGAACGCCCTATAGTATATAAATGAAAAACAAACAACAGGGGATACTTTAGAACGTCTTATAGTAGATATATATTTTAAAACAAACGGGGATCCTGTAGACCGCTCAGTGGATCCTGTAGAACGCCCTATAGTATAAACATAAAAAAAAACAGTCAACAGGCCATCCTGTAGAACGTTCTATAGTAGAAATATAAGGTTCAGACAACAGGGGATCATGTAGACCGCCTAGAAGATCATGTAGAACGCCCTAATAGAACATCTAGCTTCATTATAAACAATTAACAGGGGAAACGAAGACCAGCACCCTCACCCCAACCACCACTACCACCACCCCCTCACACCCCGTAAAGAAAATGTCTCGTGTCTAAGAACGTGTAAGCTACATGGTTTTTTTTTTTCAATTTGCCTACATCAAAGTACTCTATTAAGCGAATAATAAAAATATTATTAACTCCATAGTATATTCAAAGCCATGGGATCACGTGCATGGGACATTTGCAAGTCTTCACAACATAATTAAGGCACCACAACTGTGTGTCATATATATGTGAAATATCATATATCTTAAAAAGGAATATGTATTTGCTTAATGAGGGCACAATGATATATGCTACTGTAATGCGGAACATTTTCCTATTTAAGACACCATTTCACGTTGAAAGTGAAATAATTTCTGTCATGAACGTTGCACGAAAAACAGACTTTTAGGTGAACCTTTTGTGACTGAGTCACTGTCCTCTTGTATATATGAACTCTCTGTTTTACTTAATATTCCCTATTTAGTGTGTACACATTTATGATATAAATAATTTACAGCTTTTAAAAAAGTATTTAAAGATATTCTGAACTTTTAAAATACAAATAAAGGAACAACATCATTGGCCTTACCACCTTATCATTTCTTATCACTGAAACAAAATTAAATCAGTTTCGTTCTTGACCATGGTGACGATCACTGTCTAGTGTTTGATTTTTTTTTTAAATACTGAGCACGCAAAATAAGCATTTGAATCACGAAGCACGTATAAAAATAACATAAGCAGAACATGTTGAACACCTAGCTGTTTTGCACGACTGAACGTGAAATAAAAAAGTATAAAAACACGTTGAATGTGAAATAAAAAAACGCGATCACGTTCCACGAAAATAACCCTTTATCACTCTCCATGAAAGTTAATGATTTTGCATCGTTTTTTTTTAAGATAGTTTTACATGTTAAGAAAATTCTATTTTTAGCATTTGTATTTTCCTAATCGTTTAAAAATAGCCTATAAATAGAATATGCATAATTCATGAATCGTGACGTAGGGCGGTCGATCGCTTCTTCCGCTTACCCTCAAAAGGTTTATCTTAAAAAGTTATGTTTTCCCAGAGCCGGAATTGGTATAGATAACAATTCCGGATCCGAGAAAACATAAAATTATTACTTAATAAATGTACATGTAAGGTCCGTGTAACACTTATCAAGTCATAGTTTTAAAAAGTTTTGAATTTTAGATTTTTGGAATTTCGATCAAAGTTTTAAAATATCAAAATTCCAAATTGTTAAAAGTTTTGAAATTTGAAATTTTAACCAAGTAAACAATATTAAAATTCTTAATGTCGTTTTTAAATTTGATAGTTTACAATGTAGAAGTTTGATCAAACTTTAAAAATAATAAACCTAACGTGCAATTTTGATCATTTCGATTTTTGAAAGTTTTGTTTTTTAAATATTGATTTTGATTAAGATATCAAAAAAAGAAAAGGGGCGGAAAGAGGGGTACCTGTAAACACGGCCCTGATTTATCATGGTAATCATTCCTTGTTAGGAATAAATAGCGCGAAATATATCAAATCATTTTTTAATAACAAAATAAATAATTTAAAGATGAAGTCGTTTTGTTATAAATAAGATATCATGCACGCGAGTTATCCTGAAATTTTTAAGGTTGTGCATCTACATGTATTAACAAAAACACATTTAAACCTATTTAACCAGCATCAAACAAGTTGATTTATTTAAAAAAAAAACAAAAAAAAAAACCTCTAAAATAAGCTTAGCGTTTGAGATAAATAATTCAGAGCTACAAATGTACATGTATTTGGTGTCCCCGGCGCTCATTTTTTAGGAGGAACAGTGAAAACTGACCAACTCGCAGTAGACCAAATTGTAAAATTCGACTTTTAAGCGATCCTAATGAAAGTAGATCCAGAAAAAGCGCTTCGGTTGCATTTATTTTTTAATTTTTTGTTTTCATTCTTTATCATGACGATACTATATTGCCTTTTAAGATTGATTCCAGTTCTAGGTTTTGCTACGGAAGGAATACTGAATTTAATTTTGTAGCAATGCATGTTGTGCTAGACGTGCTTCACTAAGCTGTCCCCTAGACAAAAATGTGTACTACTCTTTGATCGTGTTGTTGCCTCTTTGACACATTCCCCATTTCCATTCTCAATTTTAGTTCAGTGATTATGGACGTCATACTAAACTCCGAAATAAAAAAAATGAACTAAAATTAAAATCATACAAGACTACAAAGACAGGATGCTCATGACTTGGGACAGGCGCACACATGCGGCGGGTTTAAACATGTTTTGTGAGATCTTAACCCTCCCCCTTTTCATGTAGCCACTATAGAAAACACTCAGCAATACGCACAGTAAATCGCACTTTAATAGAAGTCCGAGCCAATGTTAGAATAGGAAACAAAATAAAAGAAACTAATCAAAATGACATGATACATAAATTAACAATGGACTACTAGCAGTTACTGACATGCCAGCTCCAGACCTCAATGCAACTATTTGAAAGATATGCAAGAACAGCAAATACAGTAATTCACATAATTGTTAAAGCAAGATTTCAGTTATTTAATGCTGCACGAGATACGTTATTTAATGCTGCACGAGATACGTTATTTAATGCTGCACGAGATACGTTATTCAATGCTGCACGAGATACGTTATTCAATGCTACATGTACACGAGAATAGTTATTCAATTCTGCACGGTTTCAATCAATCAATTCTGCACGGGATCAATAATTTAATTATGCACGAGATCAATAATTTAACTATGCACGAGATCAATAATTCAATTCTGCACGGGATCAATAATTCAATTCTGCACGGGATCAATAATTCAATTCTGCACGAGATCAATAATTCAATTATGCACGGGATCAATAATTCAATTCTGCACGAGATCAATAATTCAATTCTGTTTCGCTATAATGCTGCATAAATCTGGAATGAGCTACCGAACCATTGTCGAGTGGAAACATCTTTTGACCAATTCAAAAAAAATTGGTACAAACATGGGATCCAAGTAACAGCTCATGCCAGTGCAGTGCATGCATATAGTGTTTATGCCTGTTTTATTTTACTTTTATTTTCTGTGTGACTATATGATTTGTGCAATCTTATTATTAACTTGTGCTATATTTTAAGTGTACTATATGCTTTTAACTTATATATGTCGTTTATGGTATCTTACTATGCATTATATGTTTACAATTGTTTTGTTTTCATTACTTTTGTAGGTGTGTATTATATTGTGTGTGTGTGTGTGTGTATTGTATTTTGTATTAAGTCGAATTGAAAAACTCACTAGAGCTTGTGTTATGTAGTTTATTGAATATCGGCTCTAAATAAAACTTTGAATCTTGAATCTTGAATCTTGGATCAATTATTCAATTCTGCATGGGATCAATAATTCAATTCTGCACGGGATCAATAATTCAATTCTGCACAGGATCAATAATTTACTATACTGCGCGTGATCAGTTATTCACTATACTGGACAAGATTAGTTATTGTTATTCACAATACTGCACAAGATCGGATAAAACTTTACATCACTAGAAAAGGGAAAAGAGATACACTGTATTGAACGAAATCATGTTGCATGTAGTATACACTACTATGAACGAGATCAGTAATGCTCTGCACTGCACGAGATCAGTAATACATTTAATGAGAGTACACTAAATAATAGACATCATGTCTACAGAAAACTGACTTATAACCATATGCAGTAAACATTCTCCTAAACTAAATCAACATGAGACAGATTATCAATAGATTATATTAATTTTAATTCGGATTATAAACCATAGAGGAAAGCATACAAAAAAGATAAGAATACAAAAATTGCCCAAAGATTTTAAGTACAGTATAGGAAAATAAAGACATACGGCCCTATATTACGCAGAGATATCAGATGGGTGATGCAGTCGATTAGAAGCTACTCGATCAGTGTTGTCTTTCATTGGTCGATTTTTCAATATGATATGTTTACCAAGTAGTCTCCCTTAGGTATATTACAAATATTATTCTTTAATACGATTGTCATACATGCAACATATGAAAATAAAATATATTAAACAGATTTGATAACAAAAAATATCTATAAGCATATGTAATAAACAATCTAGTATCAAATCACTGTTTTCTAGATTTTTGTACAAAATCTGTAGGTAATAACGTTTGAGAATCATTAATGAGCAATGATCAAAATCCAAGCGTTTCCCATCACTTCAGCACGTTTCTCTCTATACTATAGATTATACATTTATAAATTGGAGATCAGAAAATCTCCTATACAATTTCAGGCTAAACACCATACAGATACAATTAAAGACGAAACTAAATAAATGTTTCTTAGCTTGCACTAGTCGTTACAACTTTAGATCATTTACGTATCAATTAAACCCTAAGAATTGTTTTTGTTTTTAAGAGAGAAAAAATCAAAACACTCAAATAATCAGTCATTATATTCATATCATTCTTGATAATGACTTTTCCTTGCACTGCAATACTTCGTTATATCACTTTAGTGCAAAAGACCACCAATACATTGTCTTTTCGTTCAAATAAAACAACGTTTGTAATTCACTGCACTGCTCAAAACTGGTTATACCAAATAGTCTAGGATATCAATAATACTATGCGAATGTATTTCATAAATTTTGTTATGAATTGCACTATACCACATTGCTAATACCAAAATACTGCACATGACTTTGTTACTCACGGTCCTGCTTTAGAGCAGCGATAATCTGTACAGTACGAGATACATTGCTCGAGGTCAGTTAGACAAAATTATTTTAATTTACCTATCACATTATTGTTTTTTGGCGTGTTTTAGTTGTGTTTGTGAATTTTTCACTCGTTCTAGTTGTAGTGAACTGTTGCTACTTTGTTAGATAATATTCCATAATTAGTTGAACTGACTTTTAAGGCTGTTCAATTTGCAATTGCATGTGCTAAATGTATCAACATTGCTAAGATACCAGATAAGTGATACAGTCGTCTCCAAACTACTCATGTTTGTCTTTCATTGGTCGATTTTTCAATATGACATGTTTAGCAAGTGGTCTCCCTTGAAGAAATTACAAATGTTTTTCTGAGTACGATTGACATACATGCACCATGAAATGATACAATCCTATGAAGTAATTTAATAGCAAACAAATTATGTATTTGCATATTTAATAAGAATGAAGTATGAAAAGTACATTTATCTAGAGTTGTAAAAAATCTGTCGGTAATAGCATTATAAAATCGCCAATCAATTAACTATATGCACACTTCATTGCTGTTGTCAGTGTTGTACTCTGTGTTATAAACTTGTAATTACTTTTGGATCTTGGAGATTAGAAAATCTCCTAAGTAAATTGAAGGTATGGGATGCTGGTGGAAGATATGATTTCATACTCATATTATACTGTTTCTTTGCTTGAACCAGTCGGATAAATCCAAATATATTAAAAGAAATCAAAACTCATGTACCACGATAAAGGTTCATTGGAACTATCCCGTCTCACATTTGTTATTTCTGCAAAATTTCATGTTGAGGTTGCCTCCCTTTGAAACTGAAAAAAAATCATCTTTACAGGTTGCAATGCAAAGTACAGAAAAACTAGTTTTCGCAAACGTAATGTTATGAGTTATTTATTTTTTGTCTGACTGCATATTGGTATTCTTCCCAATACGGCTTCTAGCTCTGTATAATTCATTGCAAGAGAATATTTTGCCTCTAGTAATATATGCTTTTGTTTAAATTTTGAGTAGTTTACAAATAGTTGGTCTCCGTCTAGGACTTTAATTATATGTCGTATATATTATCCTTTAATTACCAAGATTTTTTATTTAAATTTGTGTATAGACTGGGATAAATGTATCGCCTCCCATAGGATAAAGGTTCTATATAATATTTCATAAGATTTATTCAGTGTTTTATCATATTCACAATAACATTAAAAAATCTGTAATTTTTATATGTATCAACAAGGTAACCGGTAACTCTTTTCTTTCTTTTTTTTTCTTTATTCTAGCTCTGTTGTTTATATACTATCCAATAATTGTTTAAACGAATTTTAAATCTGTTTAACACATGGCAAGAGTAAAATCTCTTTGTTCTTACTGTGGTATAATCTGGATAACGCACAGCAAAGGTGTGCATTAACTACCTCAGTTATACTGCACAGTTCAAATCTATTTTTACCTTTAGGGGCGGTTCCTTGATTTTTGAAAGGGGCGTAATTCTATCAAATTGAAAAAAGTATATCACCGAGTGTAGCGAGACTAAAGAAAATATTGACGATTTTAAGCTAAAACACGATACTTTGTCCAATCCAAGGGTTAACGACCTTTTCGCCCCCACCCCCGAATCCGCTATCTGACTTGAAATTACGACAAAGTTAATCTTCGTACAAACATCGTAGTTTTAAAATAGGAAAAAGAAAGGTTTCTCATTCCTTTCCTTTTTTTTTAATCTAAGCTGGGACATAAACTATTTTATTATATTTTGTGTACAACGTGAATCTAAATCAGTGTTTTAAAGTTAGAAAGATATTTAAACGATTTTTGGTAATTTCTGCCAAAAAACAAATGTATCAAAGAATATCCGAATAAAAGAAATCTGATTTGGATTAGGTTCAGACTGACACTCAATGGAATTTATAACGACTTTTTGAATATCTATTCCTATGAAGGCACTATTTTTGGATCGAATTTAATGAGGACCATATTTAAGTTTGTTTTAAAACAGGGTGATTTGCTGGAGATCAATCAGACTTTATTTGATGGATGTGTCTAAAAAAGTAATACAGTAGATACAAAGAAATGGGGGGGGGGGGGGGGGTGCGGGGAGTAAAAGGTTTTGAAAAAGAAACGTATTTTCTGTTTATTTTACATTTTAAATTTAGGTTATATAACATCTTCATCGGTTCTTTTTTTTCTCTAAGCAAATCATTGAGGGAAAGAAATTTAAAAGCAATTAATCTAATTTAAACTCAATAACCCTTGCAGTTATGTTTTTTTTCATAGTTACACCGATTTGAAAGAACACAACTTGTCAAAGTCTTAATCGTCATCAATTAAATAAAAATTGGGAATAAATTTAACGGAAACGATAAAAAAAAATATACCATTTAATCGCAATTTTAGAATGAGTCTAAATAAAAAAAAAAATGTTAATTCAAAACTTACCAAAGACGTATTTTCCCCTTTCTTTACCCTACAAGAAACTTTCCTTGAATCCGTGGATTGCGGAATAACGTCAACATTTCTAAAACGTTCACGTAAATTGATTGCGTCATGTGTTAAAACAGTTATTGGCCAATCAAATCGGTATATGTAATTTAATCAGCACAGCACGAGATGACCCAATAACCCGAACTCCTACGTCGTTCGGGTTATTGGGTCATCTCGTGCTGTGCAGATTAAATAACATATACCGACTTGCTTGGTCAATAACTATAACTTAATTTCAGAGTTCATGTTTAGCAAGTATTCTCCCTTAGCAATATTGCAAATGTTTTTTTTCTTATTCGATTGCCATACATGCACCATGATAAAGTACAATTATCGAAGTAATTTAACAGCAAACAAAATATGTATTCGTAATATGAACACAAACTAAGTATAACATTTATCTTTTTTAGATTTTTTTCAAAACAGGTCAGTAACACTGTTTTCTAATCATTTTGTCAGAGATACACGCCTTAATAAGTTCTCTGAATGGGTATACTGTAACAGATTAAATATAGTATATACTTTTAAGGATTGGGCAATGATGTTTTTTTTTCAAATGAATAAAACCAGAGAATTCCCAAATTCTGACATAAATTCCCAAACATGACAAGCGAACTTCCTTAAATCACCAAATATTGGTTGTACATAGAGCTATAATATTCATGAAAACTGAACGTGAATGTTTAATGTAAAAATAATTGCTACAAATTTTACAAGTAACCGGGCAAAACATTTTAAAGTCTGTTGTGCATAAAGTTTGATCGCATGTTAAACGAATATCATCGATACAGGATTGGAAACCTTTTGTTGTTACAGCTGAAGGGACTGCAGTTGTTGTTGATGCTTAAAACATACATGGTTGATAAATATTATTAAATTCAATTTAATGAAATACATCTTATAAACAAGAAGATGTGGAATATATAGTTATCAAAGGTACCATGATTATAATTTAGTACGACAGACGCGCGTTTCGTCTACATGAGACTCATCAGTGACTCTTATATCAAAATATTTATAAAGCAAAACAAGTACAAAGTTTAAATTGCCAATGCAATAACTCTCCACAAATGACCAAATGACACAGAAATTAACAACTATAGGTCACCTCAATCTTTTATTCGAAAAGGTAGACCTACTGTGGTTAGAAAATTATCTCTGATTATGAAAAGATTATAATTTGGTGATCAAAAATTGTTTTCCAATAATGTCACCGGTCATACTAAAAAAATAATTTTGTTCAGTCATTTCAAAGATGGTACAGAGCATTTTGTGTTTTACTTTCATTTTTCAATCTTACAAGCAATTCGTCAATGAATTATTACAGTAGAAAATATTGGCCTTTAAGAGGAAGCAAATACGTTTCTAACTTCCGGTTGCAGTTGTTTCTTAAAACTTAAAACTTTAAATAATACATATTTTTTCAGAATTCACTGACAAAACTTACTGCAATATCAACATGTAAGGTGACATCCTATACCGAGGGCAACTTCAGCATTCGAACATAAGTTGACACTTTTTTGCAAATATGGACAATTTGGATCAAGGTCACTGCAGTGGGGATGGGGTTTCATTGGTAAACTGGTTGTTGATGGTTTAGGACTTTTATTATTGTACGTGTTTTGTATACCACTGGAATTAGTAGAAGTACTATTTTCGGTCGAATTAACGAGGTAATAATATAATTCGAAGTTATTGGCGTCTTCCAGCTGGAGATAGTAGTTTTCTCGCCAGAAGTGGATCCACCGGAAGTTGGCATGTCTGTTCTCGTAATGGGTGACTGTATTGTACCGGGAGTATTACAAGTAAGTGGACATACTTTTGAAATAAGCTTACTGCTACAAACGATTTTCTCATTATATCTTGATAATAGATCGTTACATGCACTACTTTCAAACGGATGAGCTGTTTGTGACGTAAGTATAGATTTTACAGTAGTCATTTCTTCGGAAGGCATGGTACATGTACTTGCTGAAAGCAGGACGTCACCACATATTTTGCAAGTTTGCGGACAAACCTGCAATGCTTTAATATCATCTGAGCAGATAGAAAACGTTTTACTTAAAGCCAGACATATTGGTTTGTCTATACACATTTTGTGTTGTTCAGTTGTAACTTCAACACCACAGCGCCTGCAAAAATGACGACACAAATGATTCGCCACTATTGGTTCGTTACAATTGTCTAATTTCAAAGCATGCGCCCAGACTGCGCAATGCTCTAAATCTTGTGACTGCAACGAACCTGTAGATACATCAGGAATAGGTGTCGGCGCTGAAATAAAAAGCACGTCATTTAATGAATTGATAATTTAGGTCAATTAAGACCATACCATACGTTTTAATTCTTTATATTAAAATATATAGACTAGAATGTTAATCTATTTAATTTATTTGATTGTGTGTATCCTTAATCAAATACTTAAACAATTAGGGTGCAAGTTATCCTGTTGCTATACCACTTTTTTATATTTCGAAAAACTCAGAGTGTTTGTAACCATTTTAACTAAAGAGTCACAGTATTTGCATGTGTCTTACTTTCTATTCGTTTCTAAGAATGCCATTCGTTTAACGCATCAAATTGGAATCGTATATGTTATATATCAAGTCATTTGGCTTGTTTATTATTTTTTAAACACGAACGGTCGGCGTGTTGATTTTACAAACACGGTTAATTACTAGGATAGTTAAGTTCCTTAAACACATGGTTCTGTTCTTAAATAATAAATACATTGGAAATATGCGGCATTATATATTTTGGCATCATTTTAAAACAAAGAAGTAGGTCCGGTAAGGACCGATTTTGGCCTCAAATTTCAGGTTAATCTGGCGAAAGATTTTGACCACTTTTTAAACACTTCAGTGTCTATTTCATTTGAATCAATTAGTTTATGTGAAAGATTTTAACTGATTTTGTCATTAAAAACGACCCGATTCAAGCTCAAATATGACAAATCTACCAATTATGCCGAAAAATGTCACTTTTCAGATGGTTTTTGTCAAAAGAGAAAGTGGCCGCATCCGTGTTCATCCTCAATCTTTATATATGTTATGTATTATCATAAAATACAACTTACATTTTAATATTAAGGATGAACACGAATGCGGCCACTTTCGTTTCACACGAAAACCGTCTAAAATTTAACTAAAATGATAGAATTGTGAAGATTTCAGTAATTTAGCATGACTTGACGGTGCTAGTAACTGGTATATGTGCACTGTCAAAAACAGCCCATATTTATGTAGCAGAAGCATTCTACTGTACAAAAAATAACTAAAAGTTTACATTTTAACAATTTTGTAAAACTGCTATATTTTGGGGCCAAAAAGGGGTCTTAGTGAACCTACTCCTTTGAAACTTTACACTTAAATCCAAACATATCGTTTTGTTGATCAGTTGTAACATCCGGGATTGGAGTTTGAGTCTCTAAAATAAAATGGAAGCATTAATAAATTAATATTTTTGGTCAATACAGACCGTACAATAAGTTTTTGTATTTTATTCATATAGTAAAGGATATATAGACAGTTATTCTCGCGACTGATGATTTGATTGACATTTACATCAAGTTTTTATGAAGTTGTTGTGATGTGTACTACGAAATAGTAATACATGTCCCAAGATAGGTATATCCCCAAGGGTTTATCTATATTAAAGTGGATTTTTATGGATTTGTCGTTGGTCACCGGATATCACTTACTTTATTTAAACTCGTGTACTTTGTCATTTCTTTAATCTTCAATATAAAAGTGAAGTTTAACCCCTGACAAAGTCAAACACAAAATACGATTCCAACACAACATGAAGTCATACAAACATAGCAAAAATTGAACTGCCAGCTTTAGATCTCACTGCTGTTGATCCGATTGATGAATCTGTTGTAGAGTTGTCACTGGCTCAGACGTTCACATATCTACATACCAAAAGACAAATGCAAACAAGTAAATCCATACAACATCAATATCAGCATATTGATAAGACAATTACAGAAAGTTCATCATATCTTGTATGTATTGTTTATTTGATCAAATAAAATTGAGAATGGAAATGGGGAATGTATCAAAGAGACAACAACCCGACCATAGAAAAAACAACAGCAGAAGGTCACCAACAGGTCTTCAATGTAACGAGAAATTCCCGCACCCGGAGGCGTCCTTCAGCTGGCCCCTAAACAAATATGTATGTTAGTGTTTATAGAAGTGTGCAATAGATGAATTATAATGAAAACTTTGCTTCAAAAAGAGGCGGAAGACACCCAACAAGATTTTTTTTATATTTTTGTGTTGTTGCAGTCGATCCAACATTTCATTGTATTCTTATTCTTACAAAAACAAAACAATTGAACAGCAAATGCAATGATTACCTTTAATCACCAGGATTGAAGTTTTGCACACAAGACACTCGTTTCGTCAACAAATGATTTATCAGCGACACTAGAATATTTTGATTTATCAAAAGGCAATCAAAAAAAGACATGAACCAATGAGGCACGTATTGTATAATTATTTTGCATTTTTCATTTTTCTAAAAGAGGGACGACTGATTCCAGAGAGAGATTCGAACTCATAATTTTTTGTTATTTTTCTTTTTTAACGTGTTGAGCAGGACGCATATGGGAAATAACAGGTCATCAAGCGTAAATCCGAATATTTCAATCAGGGCATAAAAACTTAATAAACAAAATCGAGAGTGTTTTGCAATTTAACCTGCAAAAAGTAAAATCACAAAAATACTGAACTTAGAGGAAAATCAATTCGGAAAGTCCATAATCACATGGCAAAATCAAATAACAAATACTCAGATTTTTTTGGTGCAAATGGGGGGAAAAGATTGTCGCAGATGAACAACTTTTTTTGTTCAAATGTACTTCTAATTGGCTCAAATGTCAACCTCTAATTGCTGCGGTCTATTTTTTGCTAAAAAATATATTAAATCCGTATTATTTATATAAAGAGTTACAATATACACTTTATCTTATAGTGATGATTAATACAACATCGGCAGCAGAGTATGTGCATCCCACATTAAGTACGGTCATGGATAATCAAAAACACATCACTGAATATACATTTTAGTTGTTAGTCTAATTGACTTTACTACTACTAGTAGATGCCGCGAAATTGCGGTACAATTGGACAAGTGTTAACACAACGAGTTTTTAAAATTTCGCGGGAATCTCGTTAACTAATCATGCGCAAAAGCGTATAAAAAAAGAGGGAAAAGATTGTTTCAAAGACATAGTTATGAAGGTCAAAACACAACATTTATACCTCAAATGAAAAAATACAGTTCCATTTTTGTATGGTTTCTGAGGCGTTGCGGATGAAGTTAATCGTTTTTTTCCTTTATTAGTATACATATTATTGTTTATACATTTATCATACTGAAACATTGATAATGGTTTGGATGACGTTTTGTTTATACATTTATCTAGATCAAGGTAAATGAATGTACAGCGGATGTATAGACGATGTTAACAATACCTGTGTTAGTATCAGTAATTACTTATAATGGCGACATTAAAAGAATTCATATCACTGAAAGATCACAACGGGAGTCCCACTTAAGTGTTTACTTGTTCACGTTTTTAAAAGATGACTTAAAATATTTCTACGGGTTATATTTCGTGTTCTACAATATAGGATAAGGTGATTCATAAAAGATAAATTTATAATGATTGTATCATGCTCAGTCTATAAAAATATATCCATAATTAAGTGTTTTCTCTTGTTTTTCTTCATTTTAACTAACTGAATTAAGATTTTTAAAATGAAATATCTGCACATTTCTGCAATGTTTCACCTGAAAACAAGTAGCTCATGATGTTATTTCTAAGTCTTGCAATTGAAGCTATGATTGGTCATTGAAACGACCAACCTGTTTAAAAACCCTTCATAGCATATTTAATTACCTAAGGCTATATCACATATATCTTAGATTCACATAAAAATTCACATCTGCATGACTTATGAGTGAAAATTAAAATAGTTTTCAAATACATTTTACCGAGCGATTTTAAGTACGTTTCACATGAGGTCCCTCCCGCTTGTGGAACCGTGGGGTAAATGTTGTGTTTGAATATCACAGATGATAAGAACAAAATGGAAAAAAAACAGGCAAAACGTGATTTTTACATTTTAAAAAGTATATTCCTGTTGTAAAATAATTCCTTTTTTCAAATGGAATAACTAGAGTTTAAAAAGACAACACCGAATAAGAAAAAAGCGGACGCAATTGTGAGCTCGTCGGTCCTCCTATATTCAATAGCTGCCATATTGTCGGTTTAGTTTTTAAGACACACACATCTCCATAATTTTGTAAATTGTAATTTTGACTAAATGGACTGTGATCAACATGATGATATTTAAGTTCTGTAAAGCTGGTTCTTGTGAGACTTGAATGTATTTGGTTGTGACATACCAGATCTTTAATTTTCAAACGAATTAAGAAATATGTAGAAACAAAACCAAATATACAAGTGAGAGGTCTAGCGCTACAAAAACATGTTCAATCCATCATTTGAAAATGGCTGTACCAAGTCAGGAATAATACAGTGGTTGTCCATTCGTTTGATGTGTTTTTTTTATTTAATGTGTTTTATCATTTGATTTGGCCATTTGATGAGGTACTTTCCGTTTTGAATTTTCCTCGGAGTTCAGTTTTTGTTAGTGATTTTACTTTTTATAGCACAATTGTTACTTGTGTATTTTTAGAATTTGTATTAAAATTTAAATTAATATTGAAAGTTTTTATAATGATATGAAAGGAACATTTTGCTGTTTAATATGAGACATAAATCGTTACAGTTTAGACCTTTCCTTATAATGTTATTTGATAAAGTAGAAATAAGAAAAAAACACAAAAACATATATTGACGGCCAATTCCCAAAGATGCATGCTTAGTTGTGTCATGATTATAAATAATGCATTGTTACCATATACATGTAAGTTGCATGGAATCGAAATAAAGCAGAATGATTCTCAAAATTTTGTTACTTTTCATCCTGGTGACTTTCCATTTCGCTGAGACAAAACAAAACAAAATTTATGTCATTTTAAAAATAATTATGATATTTATACATCTTTCAACTTTTGTATACAGTGTAAATCTTTTCAGTTGTTTAAAAAACATAATGTACATTTTATTTTGAAATCTTTTTTTTTTAGAGTTTGATCCAAATTTTTTTTAAAAACACTTTTCTATACTTTTATTAATTGCTTTGCCTAACCGTTATTGATGTTGTAATTCCACATTTTATAATGTTGAATTATTCATTTCAAATGTATTTACATTATAAGCAATATGTTTGAGACGTAAGATATATCAGCAGACCCAATGTCCTTGACATTAAAAGTGCATGCTCGTGTCATGTCCAGGTGTTCAATAAATTATCATCTATCCACCACGAGTTGTACAGGTATTTAACCTATCCAAATTGCTATATATTCTTGCAATAAACCTATCCAAAAGGTATATATACTTCTTGCATATAGCCTATCTTATTGATATTCATATTTTCTGCATTAAACCTAGTCTAATTTAAGTACTGAAATGGCTGGTTTACATTGTGAGTATTTTACTTGAATTATATCAATTTGTATTTAAAACGAATTGGCTTCGTCAATCAGGTTAGTAAAGTTTCGATTTGCAGTATAACATTTGTTTTATATATTTTATATGCTTGCTTGCATGGTGAGTAATTTAATTAATTAATTTAGTACAAATTGTCTTTAATAAGGTAAGTAACTTTTTGATTTACAATATAAAATTTAAACATGTTTATGAAAAAAACTATCAAGTTGCATGAAACTTTAAAAAAAAAATCGTTAGGCCACACCAATTTAATTTCTTGTTTAAAAGATTTTTGGACTCGAAAAATTGGGACGAGCCAACGATTCGACAATTTTAATAAATAAATATTTAATTTGCAAATTTGTGTGGTGTAGCTTGAAAAGTAAAGGCGAGCGATTATAATTTTTTTTGTAAACATAAAATAGTAGCTTTTGACAATATTAAAACTTGATTTATCACTTGTACTTTGACATTTCTTTAATTTCTGAAGTATTTTTTCCCTGTACACCAAGAAATAATTAAATCTGGTCTATGTATGTGTAACTGACAATGAGACAATTCTTAATCCAAGTCATAATCAGTTTGGGGGCAACCCCTTAATGTTAAAAATATCCCTTTTACATGTTTTATGAGGGATCAATATAAGTTTGGGTTTGCTTAAGGTACCATGTGAAAGACCTGTTTTTGTTTGCTTTTATTTTGTAATAAAGAGACATTGTAGGTAGGTTTTTCTAATTCAGGTTCGGGTTCCATTTAGGCACAGTGGTTTCCTACATCAGTTAAAACTAACAGCCAGGAAATGTTTGTTGATATTTAATGCATGCAATAAGATGTTTATTGTATAGTATATAAAAGGAGATGTGATATGTTTGCCAATGAGGCACAAGCGTACAAATAGAGGTCTCCGTAAGGCCTTCAACAATGATCAAAGCCCATACCGCATAGTCAGCATGTTATAGTGTATGTTAATCCGTCTCTTTAACAATTGGCATTAATTTGTGTTTTATATTCGGTATAGACATCTTCTATTTGACCGACTGCATCAAGTTGTTGATTCTTCTATTGATGGCTGGACTGTCCGAAGAACGTGGTAGGTATCTTACTGTATTATGTAGTAACCAGATAAAATAAATTTATCATATAGGAATTTTAAATTTTTCAATCAAAAATGGAATTAAAATGATGTTTGAATAATGCATTTACTTCGCGAGGCAGGCAGATTAGTCTTCAAAATTGGATTGTCGTATGTTGAGGTAGACAAGGGCTTTAGGGATACACTGATTTTACAAAATATTGACCGTAATTTCATCTTTTTTCTTATTTTAGTAGGGGGACGCTCACGGTCCCCATAATACGTGTATGAAAAGAAGGTGCTTGATGCGCAGAATCTAAAATCTGTCTATTGTATTAAATTACCTTTTACTTTCAAAAATTAGGGCTAAAAAGTTTTTTTGACATACCATTTCATTTCATTCAGACAACTAACAGTATACTGTCCGACTTATATATTTCAGGTTTGTATTGCGCTGTTTGTTTCAACGCAAGAAATCCTGCATTGTGTAAAGCAACTACTTTGTGTTCTTTGGAATCGGTAAGTGTTGATATAATCAATCGATTAAAATCAATCGATTAAAAATGTACAAATGTAATATGCTAATCTCTCTGGAGGTACATGTGTAACACGACAGGTGCCACATATGACACAGGATCTGCTATCCTCTCGTATCACCTGATAGCATCCCCAGTTTTTGGTGAGGTTCTTGTTGATTAGTGTTTAGTTTTCTATGGTGTATCTTGTGTACTATTATTTGTTTGTTTGTCTTATACATTTTTAGCAATGACGTTGTTAGTCCATTTTTGATCTATGAGTTTGACTGTCCCTCTGGTATCTTTCGTTCTACTTCTTTAATTTTTTTGGTGATACGATAACCTTAAAAATATGAATACAACTAACATAGACATTAAATCTTCTAAAAATGTAATAATACTGTTAAACTGTTAAATTACAAAAGAAAATAATAATATTCTGGAAAATCCGTTCCCACAAAAATAGCGTTCACAAAATTAAAAAAAAAAAAGTTGATAAAGCTAACAATAAAAAACTGCCACATTCTTTTTGTTACTGTTTCTGTATTGCATTGGCTTTCATTGGTTCCTGCATGTCTGTCATATTTTTTTTTTTGTAAACTTTATCGTTATACCGTATTGCCGTAAGTTTTCCAATTTTCCAAGATCAAAACCCCTCGCTTTTTAACATTCATGAGTTGTATTTACAAAAGACAATTAGGAGAATTCATCAAACTTAACAGAGGTTTACCACTGTTCAATAGTGATAAATCGACGAAACGAAAACTTAAAACCTGGGAGTCACTTCACATATAAGAGGAAAACAACTGAACCACAGTAAAAAAATAAATACTTCAGAAAAAAAAAACAAAAACAATTGAATTATACATCATATTTGTGCAGATTGTGCTTTATTGAGAATTTAAAGTATCCAAACTCGGTCCATCTAAAACGTTCTGTCTAAAACTGGTTTTTTTTATTTGACTTTGCAGAAAGATCAATTATGTGGAGGAAGAAAATATATTAACAACAGAGGACAAGTACGATATGAACTAGGCTGTGTTCCATCTCAGGTATGATGATTTTTCTAACAATTGAAAAAAGTAAAAGAAAATAAATACTGAAATCCAAGGGAAATTCAAATCGGAAAGCCCTTACCAATCTCATTTACAAAACAAAATGAAAAGCTTATCAATAGAAATAAATCATTTTATCAAGTTTAATACATTTTCTGTCAACGCAGTCTGAAATATACTTGGATTTTAAAGATTTTGTTAATATTGTGTAACCTTTGTCACGTGTTCTCTTTGATTTTGGAGTTTTAAGAAATAACTTACCACCCACTTATCCCCACTATAAATTTCAAATCAATTAGGCCATGACAAAGTTATATAGCGGTTAAAAGGCTTTTTTAAATTTTATTTTATCTATGTGTAGGCACTACACTAAACACCACATGCAGACTTAACGCGAAAATCAAACAACAAGAACGAAAAAAAATTATACACTTTAAGTTCCATATTATTAGTCCAACAGCTCTTCGATTCATATAAAAAGTCTGGATATGTCAAATTTGTTCCGTATCTTAGTAAGTAAATAGTTATCAACGGTACCAGGATTATAATTTAGTACACCAGACGCGCGTTTCGTCTACATAAGACTCATCAGTGACGCTCATTTCAAAAAATTTACCAAGTCAAACAAGTACGAAGCTGACGAGCATTGAGGATCCAAAATTCCAAAAGGTTGTGCCAAATATGGCTAAGGTAATCTATTCCTGGGATAAGAAAATACTTAGATTTTTGAAAATTCAAAGTTTTGTAATCATGAAATTTATAAAAATGACCCCATAATTGAAAAAAGAAACTGAGAATATTAAAAAGACACAAAATACTTATTTCGCAATACATTTAACCGATACAACACGATAACAGGTTTCCGTTGTGTTCTCCTTAGTTGACTTGTTTCCTTTGGTTAACGATTGTAATCCTGATGTTTTTTTCAGTTTAATCGATCGATGACTATTGAAAACGAAATTCTATTGTTGCCTTTATTTGATATTCATCGTTCTAAACTGCTATACTATAAAGCAAGCCCCTGGTTTTCAGAAAATGAAATAATATAATTGAATTGGTAATAAACTAACCATCTATAAACACATGCATTATATTTTTGTATTACTCCTGTGTTGTTAATATCACCATTCGTTATTATTTACGTTAAAACATAGGAATATACATGTAAATCCGGTCAGAGGTTAACTTTGACCAGTCCAAATGACTGGTTATCAAGTTAATTTGCTGTACAGGTTAGGACTGCACCCATCTGTATTTGCAAACACTTATATTTCATTTTCAGATATGCAAAAAAACAGAGAATACGAATTTCTCCCTATTTAATAATGCAGAACCAGTCATTTTGGACCAAATTAAATGCTGTGACTCAGATTTATGTAATCACGGACAGACATTGAATACAGGTAATTCTTTAAATGTCATAAATATTTTCGATGTGTGTTGAAGGTCATGCGTTGAACAGTTCAGTGTTTCCGTTTTTCCGTTGTTCTCGCTTGATTAATTTTGGACTATATAATAGCGTTTATTTATAGATAAACTTGAAAATAATGTTTTCTTTTCCTTTATTGTTTTATTCATTGTAATTCAGATATGTCTGTCTCAAATTTATGATATTTTATTCTGCTTTTTAGATTTGACAACGAGAATATCAAGCCCAGCAACGAAAATTGTTTCATCAAAAACATCGGACATTGCACGGACGACTAATGATTCATCGGTGAAATATTCCCTGTTTTTATCCAAATCGACAACAACTAAATCTAAAAATCTGGAAAAATTTAAATTGACAACGAAAACAATGTTTGAAACAACTGATCAAAGATTATCCGAAATTACTTTAAAAACAACAGTTGTACCGTTCACCAGAGTTATTTCAAAAACAACAGCTGTATTTATTACAAGAATGATTTCAACATCAAAAACTGTACCGAGTAAAAAAAATATTTCGAAAGCAACAATTGTTCCAATAAGTTCAACGGGATGGTTACGGATCCCAATGCATAATACTAAATGGATACATATTCCAGGATAAAGGTACACCGCTATACTAACACTGAAGTGTATTTTTAAGTATAAACGTCACTGGAAAATCACCCAACAATATTGGAATATAATGAGCGTGGTTGTGAACTTTCATATCAAGCAAATAGTAGTTGTCATGAACTGTGGCAAAACAGTTACCGGTTCTTGATTCTATCTTTTATACTATAATTGTAAACTTTGAAATGAGTTACACTTTCTCAATGTGTATTACGTGCATAAATAAACAAAACCATCATTAAATTTATCCATCTTCAAAACCCATTATTCGATTTAGAGACAGATCCACTAACCTACATACACTAACGGTATCAGATAAGACCTGTGTTATTTACTTAATGATATCTAAACATCCATGATAATGTGTCATGTAACTTACGACGGGTGCTACATGCGGAACAGGATCTGCTGACCCTTCCGAAGAATTTAAGAATACCCAAACATTTTTGTGGGGTTCGAGTCGCATATTCTTTAGTTTTCTATGTTTTGTCTTTCTTCTTATGTACTATTATTTGTGCGTTTGTCTTTTTATTTCTACCCATGGCCTTGTCAGTTTGTTTTCAATTTATGAGTTTGACTGTCCCTCTGGTATTTTTCGTTCCTTCTTTGTTTTGTTTTTAACTTTTTTTATCTGAGCGTCGCTGATGAGTCTTATGTAGACAAAATGCGCGTCTGGCGTAAAAAAATATAAGCCTGGTACCTTTGATAACTAATTATATAGTAATTCTTCCTCCATGACAGTTTTTCCCGGGGTAAACTGACATTATCTTATTTCTCCAATAAGGAAATTTTGAATAATTGCCTCCGCGGAAAATTGACATTACGAATACATAATTTATAATCAAAATTTCAATACTACTTACTGCGTATTTGTTCTATATTTTCCTTAGAAGGTATTGATCTCAAGAATCTTCAAAATAATAGTTTTTTCGTCACGAATTACAAAGAAATGTGTTGTTAAAAGTTGTTCATTTTGTCGATTCGTGTTTCACTTAAAAGGTCCGAAGTTATAGAGGAGCAGATAAAGAACATCTGTATTTTGTTGCCAGGTTGCCGTTAAAATCGACAAAATATCCTTATTCATATATTGATTCTGTCCAGAAATCTGATAACAATGGCTGAATGAAATTGTGTTCTTATTGATATCACAATGTGTAATTAAAAAAAAATTTGCGAAAAATATCTAAGGGGCATTCAAACTCACAAGTCGAAATCAAACTGAAATCGCCATCAAAACACAGCATAAAAGGTAAAAACAGTGTAATACAAACCCAACTAAAAATGGTAGTGTTTTCAGATGCTCCGAAAGGTAAATAGATTCTGCTTCACCATAATATAACAATTGCCATATTCCTGACTTGTTTCAGGACATTTTTAAAAGAAGAAAAAAAGGTGGGTTGAACCTGGTTTTGTGTCATGCCACACCTCCTTCTTTTATGGCCATGTTGAATATAACATTAAAATGACAACACAACATGACAGGACTACAATATAAATAAATAAATAGGACACAATTGACAAAGAAACACACAAAAAATAACTAACAAAAGGCAACAAGTTTAAAATTTTAATATGCCAGAAATGCATTTTGTCCAAACAAGACTTACTAGTGACGCTCAGAAACAAAAGTTTGAAAGCCGAAACAAGTACAAAGTTCAAAAGCATCGTGAACCAAAAGTTCAAAAAAGTTGTGCCTAAATCGGCCAGGGTTTTATGTTAGGTACCAGAATATCCCTAAAATAATTAGAATATTTATACTTTTGCAAGCAGTAATTTTTATAAAATGACTATACAAATGATATACATGATGAAACTAAAGTATTAACTAATTACGGGAGACATCCGAAATACAACACATAACCCGACATATGCAACAGAAAAAAAAAGACACATACGAATAAGCCAAAACCACAAAGCCAAGTGACGTCATATTTGAAATAGTAAAAAATGACAAAAAAATGACGTCACATTTAAATTTGTAAAGCAGATCATCAAAAATGAAAAATGACGTCACATTTGAATGCATAAGATATAATTAGGATTTATTTAAGATTGTATTTGAACTTAATACTGGTATTACATTTAATAACAATGCACAGTTCAATACTTATTAATAGCAAACTAAGGTAGCAATTAACTATATTATATAGCTATGTCCGTTTTTTTTAAATCTTACTCGAAACGTAAAACATCGTAGAGATTACATTGAACAACATCAAATCTAATAAATGAAGGCGGTGATTAATTTCTTTACCATAACACAGGAGTATAAAAGAAAGACGTCAACATATTCGACAAAATCCGATGCGAAATACAAATATAACATTAAACATTTAAACTAAATACATGAATTTGGGATAGATAAGTACCGTTACATGTCTTATAGTAATGCGAATTCACATTCAGTAAAACAGTCACAATCAGGAATAAGTCACGTTTGGTAATTAAAAGATTAGACGACGTAATGACAAACAACAATCGACCATGTGGTAAACATGTTTTTAGCTTGTTTGATCAAAGACACATCGTATGGATCCACCAATTTATGATGGTGTCTATTAAATTTACGGTGTGTCAATTTTAATCTGTCCTCCTCATAACTTTGTTGGAGCAGTTTCTGCGTAAGGAGCACACTCCTGTATATGAGGTCCGTATAATGTGAACAAGCATGAGAATAACGCATCAATTGTGATATGTAAACACCATACGAAAAGGCTGAAAAATAGGAAATTGATAATTGGGAAGTTGAAATCGTTCCGTTTATCATAGATTTTCGTGTGAAGTCGTCCATTTGCGTCAATATTGAGAAAACGATCAAGGTATGAATCAGTCCTTCTAGTATCAGTAGTATCCTTAATTTCAAGTTCACTGGGATATATGAAATGTAAGTATTGGCTGAAATATTGGTCATTCAATGTTAGAACATCATCAATACATCGGAAAGTAAAATTAAAGAATTTCGCAAGGTGCTTTTTGTTCTTTAGAAGGTTCTGACTGAATTCTGCTTCATACGAGTACAAAAAAAAATCGGCCAGCAGGGGTGCACAATTAGTACCAATTGGAATACCGACTGTCTGTTGAAATATAAATCCTCCAACCTCAACAAATATATTGTCGATCAAAACGTCTAGCATCCAATATCATCTTCATTATGTTTTGTAAGATTCAGTGATTCTTCGCAAACTATGAGTTATTGTAACCCAAAACAAAAAGTTTGTATCTACGATTTCAATTTTCATAGAAAAAGCTCTGTTTTATGAGATGGTGAAGTCGATCTTTCAACTGAGCATGGGGAATAGTAGTATACAGCGTAGAAAAATCAAAAGTTTTTATGTTGCTGCAAAATTGCAAAGATTGTGATCGAAGATTTAATAGTAGATCTTTTGAATTTTTGAGAATCCACTTCTGGTTAACACCACAATATTTTTGAAGCCCATCTTCAACTGTAGAAAGAATAGTAGTCCGTACTTTGGAAAGATGTTTAGTCGAACATTTTGAAGAATCAGCTTTGTATCGTTCTTTGTATGGAGTTTTGTAATTTAGGTATCCAGTATAATGAAGGTAAGTTTTTTTCGTTTTCTTTGATGTTGATACCAAAAGAAAGAAGGACAGATTTATGGTTTTGTAAAATTTTGTCCTTGGTAAATGGTGTTTAAGAATATGTAGAGTTACCAGTAGTTTTGTTTATTCCAAGCTCTGTTGTGAGACATTGCAAATTATGTTTTTACATATGAAGACAATATTATTGGAGGCTTTATCTGCTGGAACAACGACATATTTTTCATGCAATGAGGATAAAGCATCCACAACATCTAGATTCTTGAAAGGGTTAGTAAATCTTGTACTCATATTACATCGTAGTTTTTGTATGCACCTCTGAATGCAGGATCGAATAGCTTTGATCCATTCAGGCAAAGTGTCCAGTACTGGTTCGTATGGTTCGTGCGTTATATAAATCAAATCTGACTAAATGTTATTTAAAGTCGGGTGTAATCCACTAGAAAGAATCATTTTATTTGTTACTAGTATATCAGTCTACGACATAAAAAAATACGCATACATTACGGTTGTATATCCTAGATCGGACATTTACTAGAAAAAGTAATATCACAAAATACTGAACTCCTAGAAAAATCCAAAAAGGAAAGTCCCTTATTAAATGGCAAAATCAAACGCGTAAAAATATCAAACAAATGGAAAACAACTGTCATATTCCTAACTTGGTACACGAATTTTCTTATGTAGAAAACAGATTGAACCTGGTTGTATAGCTAGCTAAACCTTTCACTTGTATGACAGTCGCATCAAATTCCATTATATTGAAAACAATGCGTGATCTAGACCATCCATTATACAAATACTTTGATGCTTCTGACAATACGTTGTCCTTGCGCGTACATCCCTTGCTTTACGTATCGTTCATTGGTGTGTTATCCAAATGCTATTGCTTCTGTTTTTTTTCTCCCTCGCTGTTTCCCAATTCTTTGTAGAAACGGGAAGTTAATTATTTGAGTTGTAAGGTTGGATGAAAGTGACACAAAATCATATCTTACACAAATAAAGAACTGAATATTAAGTCGATTAAAAAAATCTAATTTAAATCCGGTTTATTCTCTATCATCTAAATTTATGTTAAGTTATCTTATTTGCAGTATACAGATATCGAGGACTTTATTACTTTGCTAACTCTTATATTTTATGTTTTATAAGGGGAGATAATTATAATGTGTCAGATGGATTTGATATTTTAAAAGATGCTTATAACTGCTCATCACGTGTCTGCTTATTAGTGGAATAGTATTAAAAAAAAATGGAAACTCACTTTACAATATCAATAGTCACTTTCTGTACTCGTTTTCCGTAAAGGTATTATCTATTGTTACTTGATATGCATTGTTTATTCGAGACTCAAGTATCCGGAACTTCAGCATGAGTTAACTTCCTCAACCAAAATCCGGGTAAGATTTCATGTGATCTACATATACTTTAGATTATATACTACAATTGTTTCATGTGGTACCACAGCGCAGATTTGTTTCTTTTATAAATTGTTTTCTCTTGTTAACCAAAGCGGCCGGTTCATTACTGGATACTTGGGACGCGTTATTCAGGTTATGACATATGTTACCGGAGGCGCTTCTTCTTGCAAATATAACAAAGGCCGGCAGTTTGTATCGTCTTGCCAGAACTTGTTTACTGTTTTTTTTTTTATTGCGGCATATCTTATTCCACATATTAGTATTTCTTGAATAATTTAAATCTTAGATCTGAAATTAGGTGATTCGGATTGATTGCATATGAGACAACTCAACCGTATAAACAGCGTGGGTGTACGCAACCTTTGGTGTCCATAGAACTTTTAAAATGAGCAAAACCAATACCACATGCGGCTGATTTTTAATTCAACATAAATTTATTAGTATTTATTGAATTATTGAAATCCTGATTTAAATGTGGACAAACAATGAGCTCTCTCCCCCTTATTGTATAAAGTTACCTTTGACTCTGTAATACAATTAAGTTTATATGATTTCGGAGAGCATCTTGTCTCCACCTAGATAAATATTGAGTCTGGAACTTCTCCTCTTCGTCAACCATGCCAGCAGATTATGAAATATCAAATAACTGATTGAAAAAATACAATTTGAGGGACACAAAAATCATCTTTAACAGTAATTTGGAAATAGATAAGAGGAAAATTCCTTCTCTGACGTTTAACATGTTGAGTTATTTTGTCCAACTATCTTAAGTTAAACCATTTCAAGATTATTAATGTTCCAATAACTGTTTCGTAAAGGAAAATAAATTTTACTGTTTGATAGGGGAGATAAAATCTGTACTTCTGGTGACATACATGTATATAAATATGCATTGTATAAGGTGCTCGGTGACAAATATTTGCATAATTAGGTCCTTTTTGGTAAAAATGTAATAGGATGGTGTCAATCTTGTTGATTATAAGATTAAATATGTCAGTTTTGTCGAGAAAAATATTTATATATATGTATATTAACCGCATTGATATAGACCTTGTGCACTTATAACACCACGCACAATTAGTTTTAAAACTTCACACTGATTTGTAACTTCTTTCTTTAAAAAAAAAAAAAAAAAGAGTCAGTCTGTGTACGTCTGTTAAAGATGAATTGTTAGTTTTATAAGATTGATTACTTAAGTTGTCTCGAAAAAATAGTCGTTACATATGATAAAAACGGTGTACAACTGTAGACCTTGCACACTTAGAACATCATACAACCATTAGTCCTGTAACTACACTCTTGTAACTTTTTTCTTTGAAAAATTGAAAGGACATTCTGTGTATTGAAAAAGATGACACCTGTATTATAAGCACTTTGAAGCCTAATCCTTTTCGGAACATTATAGATCTGTATTCTTTTAAACAAACTAAACACTAAATGTATTCTTCAAAAACTTGAGTCTGTGTGAAAAGAATTGGGATTGTCTGTGATCGAAGATGACATGTTTGCGTCTTTCTTGTATAACTTATTCGGAGAGCATCTTGTGTCCGTCTTGCTAAATAATCCCTAACCGACTCAAAGAGCAGAAAACAACTTTTAAAGTTCACATACTTAAAATAACTCTATTGAGTTTGAATGTTGATAAAAGGACGACAACTGGCAAATTTTACATTGATGTGGAACGGTGTGTGTTGAAGCAAGTGGTATACATCTTAAAAGTATATATTAATTCTTGTCGATTGTAAGATTAATTATTTAGTTGCATCGGTTAAGTCTAGATTTTTTATTATTTCAAATAATGATTTTTTTAATTTTAATATGGGAGACTACTCTTTTCGAAAGACAATATGATAGATTAAAATAATTTGTTGTACTCAATCAGGAAAACAAAATATTTACACGTTCTTAACAAGGGCAAATTAAAGCAACGAAAACGAAGCAGTTTTAATTTCAAGTTCTCATAAAAGTCTTGACAAGGTCTTCACAAGAAGCAAAATCTCTCACCACGCTGTAATGTCTTGATAGCTAATCTCGTTTGATACATGTAACTAGTGTATCACCAATCTCGCGCAGTATAGTGTATTACTGATCTCGTGCAGTTTAGTGTATTACTGATCTCGCGCAGTAAAGTGTATTACCAATCTCGCGCAGTTAAGTGGATTACTGATCTCGTGCAGTTTAGTGTATTACTGATCCCGCGCAGTAAAGTATATTACCAATCTCGCGCAGTAAAGTGTATTACTGATCTCGCGCAGTTAAGTGTATTACTGATCTCGCGCAGTAAAGTGTATCACTGCTCTCGCGCAGTATAGTGTATTACCGATCTCGCGCTGTATAGTGTATTACTGATCAGCTTGTTCATTCATTTTAAAAAGTTGTTTCAACTGATCATTTGGCGTGTTCAATTTTTGCTAACACCATTTTCACAGTTTTAAAGTCAACGTTATGTTGTTAATTTAACGTTTAATTAATATTTTGAGTTGTGTCTCTTGCTTTTTAGTTTCATTAGTTTGATTATACTGAATGTCCAGTAATTGATATTATGAACGTTCCGAATTGTTGAGTGCACATGAATTTTCCCGATATTTCATGTTAACTTTTCTGTGTTTCGAAGCGTTGTATTTGGGCCAACATCCGAGTCCCATTATTCAGATGTGTCCATGCCTGAGCATTGGGGATGTATTTTTAATTTACACGAAAAAATATACATGCTTGCAGAAGAAATCCACATACGCTAGACAGACCGACGATCACTTGTAGTAGATTTATGTAGAAATTGACATTTTTTATTTGATAAAACGTGATTTGATTACTTTTGGTAACTTCAAATTAATTAATTAATGAAATATACGGTAAACTATTTGAATGTCTTACGATAAATCATTTGTTTGTAGACATCTAGCGACAAGAAGTAAAATCTCTCACCACGCTGTAATGTCTTGATAGCTAATCTCGTTTGATAACTAGTGTATCACCAATCTCGCGCAGTATAGTGTATATTACCAATCTCGCTCAGTAAAGTGTATTACTGATCTCGTGCAGTTTAGTGTATTACTGATCTCGCGCAGTAAAGTGTATTACCAATCTCGCGCAGTAAAGTGTATTACTGATCTCGTGCAGTTTAGTGTATTACTGATCTCGCGCAGTAAAGTATATTACCAATCTCGCGCAGTAAAGTGTATTGCTGATCTCGCGCAGTTAAGTGTATTAATGGTCTCGCGCAGTAAAGTGTATCACTGCTCTCGCGCAGTATAGTGTATTACCGATCTCGCGCTGTATAGTGTATTACTGATCAGCTTGTTCATTCATTTTAAAAAGTTGTTTCAACTGATCATTTGGCGTGTTCAATTTTTGCTAACACCATTTTCACAGTTTTAAAGTAATGTTATGTTGTTAATTTAACGTTTAATTAATATTTTGAGTTGTGTCTCTTGTTTTTTAGTTTCATTAGTTTGATTACACTGAATGTCCAGTAATTGATATTATGAACGTTCCGAATTGTTGAGTGCACATGAATTTCCCCGATATTTCATGTTAACTTTTCTGTGTTTCGAAGCGTTGTCTCTGAGCCAACATCCGAGTCCCATTATTCAGATGTGTCCATGCCTGAGCATTGGGGATGTATTTTCAATTTACACGAAAAAATATACATGCTTGCAGAAGAAATCCACATACGCTAGACAGACCGACGATCACTTGTAGTAGATTTATGTAGAAATTGACATTTTTTATTTGATAAAACGTGATTTGATTACTTTTGGTAACTTCAAATTAATTAATTAATGAAATATACGGTAAAATATTTGAATGTCTTACGATAAATCATCTGTTTGTAGACATCTAGCGCAGTCATCCAATAACGTTTTTTTTTTTTATAGTTATGGTTAAACTTTTCTAAATAGCGCGTGGTCCTGGATATGGATTGAAACGCTGTTGCTAAGGACCTCAGAGACTAGCGATAAAATGTCTCATTATATATGAAATAAATAAATAAATAATCGTCTTATGCAGTGTACAACCGAAATTGTTCAGTATTAAACACTCGCGGTTCTTTAATTTTCATGCTATTTTTACATTTCCTGACCGGTGTGAGAAAAATATTTCTAATCTCTAGTGAAAAATTTGTTCTCAGCAACTGATTGCTCAAAATTTTATTAAAACGTAAAATTTTCTTTGTTTCTTCTGAATTTTCCTATTGTGACGTCATGAAAAAAGGCGACCATGCCTGATGACGTCACATAAAAAGTACACAACTTTCTCTAAATTTTTAAAAAAGAAGGATAAAAATCATTAGAGAAACAGATTCCACCACTATAACTCGTGTGTTATGATATTTCTCCACTCTCGACAGTTAAATTTTAACTATTTAAAAAGCTCGGCAAAGCCTCGCGCTTTAAATATTATAATTTAGCTGTCTCGAGTGGAGAAATATTGTAAAAACACTTGTTGCAGTAGTGGAATCTATATTTAACAGATATCGACAAGTGCAGTACAGTGTATATCTGTCTAATGCAGTATGGTGTATTTCTGTCTCATGCAGTATAGTGTATATATGTTTTGTACGGTAAAGTGTATTTCTGTCTCATACAGTATAGTGTATATATATGTGTCGTGTGGTAAAGTCAATTTCTGTCTCATGCAGTATAGTGTATATATGGGGGGGGGGGGGGGGGGGGGGTAGGAGGGGTCCTGATCCCGAAATCCCGGGCTTAAAAACAGTAAATCCCGAGGTCCCGAAATTAAATAAAGTAAATCCCGGCATCCCGAAATCCGAAAAAAAGAATTCCCGGATCCCGAAAGGGTCAATCCCGAAATCCCGGGCTTAAAAACAGCCGATCCCGGAGTCCCGATAAAGGTCCTATCCCCCCTCATATATGTCTCGTGCGGTAAAGTGTAATTCTGTCTCATGCAGTATAGTGTATATATGTCTCGTGTGGTAAAGTGTATTTCTGTCTCATGCAGTATAGTGTATTTCTGTCTCGTGCAGTGTACAAATTTAGTGTAAAACTGAACTGTACAGTAAAGTGATTACTGATCCCGAGTAGAATAGTGTATTCCTGATTCTGAGAAGTATAGTATATTCCTGATCCCGAGTAGAATAGTGTATTCCTGATTCTGAGAAGTATAGTATATTCCTGATCTCGCGCATTATAGTGTTTTCCTGATTTCTTGTAGTGCAGTGTATTACTGTCTCGTTCAGTATAGCGTTAAACTGATTTCGTGCAGTGTAGTGTATATCTGATCCCGAGTTGTATAGTGTATTGCCGTCTCGTGCAGTATAACGTAAAATTGATCTCTCGCAGTATAGTGAATTACTGTTATCCTGCAGGAAAGAAGAGTATTAATTATCTTGTCCATTATAGTGAATTACGGATAATGCTGGAAGCGTGCAGTATAGTGTTTTGTTGATATCGTGCAGTATAGTGTTTTGCTGATATCGTGCAGTATAGTGTTTTACTAATATCGTGCACTGTAGTGCTTTACTTTTCTCGTGCAGTATAGTGTTTTACTAATATCGTGCGCTGTAGTGCTTTACTTTTCTCGTGCAGTATAGTGTTCTACTTTATACTAGTTCAGTATAAGGTTCAATTTTTCTCTGGTTGTACAATGTTTAAGTTACCGATATCGTGCAGTAGGGTTTTACTATACTCGTGCAGTATAGCATTTTACTTTTCTCGGGTACATGTAGTAGAAGTTTACTGATATTATGCAGTGTAGTGTTTTACTTTTCTAGTTTAGTATCTTGTTTTATTGACTCGTGGAGTATAGTATTTTCCTGATATCGTCATCCGACACTCCCATATCAGCCCGAGACGTAAGGGAAAGGCCATGTATTAATCTCTTTCTAATTCCGTAAATAGAGAAGATTAACACCGGAAGCTGGTATGAAATTTCTGCCCGGGATGATACGGCCATACCAGCTTGCGTAATGACGTCATTTGGCTGATACGGGGTTGTAAGACAGGGTGTGAAAATACGTCTTGTTTTCTCCCGGAGGTTACACTTCCACAATGTATGCAAAATGCACTGTAGTAGGGATACAATATATGATAAAGATTAAAACATGGCCTTTTCCATATCGACCCGGGTATCAACCCGAGACCCCAATGTCAGCCCGAGACGTCGTCGAGAAGCTGATATTGGTCGACGGATTATACGCGGGCCGATATGGAAAAGGACATGTATTAAACTTTTTATCATATACGTCCGACAATTGTTTTATGTATAGGCAAATACACAAACGAAATAACTAAAACAGTCAAAAACATTTTAAAGAAGTTAAATCATGAATCCAACAAATATACTATAAAACTGTTTAACAATAGCATCGCTACTTTCGTATATATTATGGTATTAATTCCAATAGATCTTTGAAACATTGAAAATTAAAAAAGCTAGAAACATGGAGGAAGTATTTACAGTTTTATTATTATTATTACTACATGTAGTACTATATATGATGATAAATAATTGTCAATGTCATTTGTTAGCAAGTCTTAATTGTAAACAAGCATCATTTTGAAAATCTATATATAACTCATGTCTTACTTATTTTGTTTCTAATTTCAGCTTTATTAAATTCGGAGGACTTCTAGTCTCCGATTGGTTAAATATTTTGTCAGTCATTTTCCCTCTCCATCTTCGTCAATTACACCTCAGGAACGAAAATATTTTGAAATTTTAGTCAAATGTTCAATTGAGGTTGACACAAATGTCATATCTTGCATCAATATAGAATTCAATAAGTTAACACGGTTTTATTTCTATGTTTAAGTTATTTTAGTTTTTGTCTTACAAACTGATTAAAACTTTGCTCTAGTTGACTGATGACCCGCACTCACTTATGTTCACAGTTTTATATTTGATGTTTTATAAGGGGAGATAATTCATTTTACATCGTATCATGGTACTGCCCTTGCGCGATATCGGATATGCTCCTTATGTCGTAACGACTTTCCCCCTTTTCCTTTCATGAATGTGACTTACCGAAAATTCCATATCTCTTCTAAGAGAACTTCTAACAAGGTTAAAGAGAAGATATTATCTGTTTCAAAATGGAAGCATATTTTCAAAAACTAAACTTTGTTATGTCTTTCTTTTTTACATAAATTCTACGTAAAAAGTCTGACAATTGTAAAAAATTGAGGACATACACTTACTCATATACAGTTCATTCACTTTTAAAGTTATTTAAACTACATTTGTACAAAGTATTCCTTTTGAATTATCGAAAAAATCAAATGCATACTATCTTAGAAAAAGAAACGGTTGGAAAAAAGCGAAGACATGTCAGTGTATCATTTATCTAATGTAGTTCTGTGTCAAACCTGTTCAAACTGAAGTTTCAACATACACTGTCCCATGTATTATATTAGTTGAAGTTGCGTCAAATTCATTTTGTCAGTAGTCAGTTCTATAGTGATTGCTGACGACTACCATGCTATTTTTAACGTTTATTGTTTTTCAGTCGTTCCAACTTTTGTCAGGTCCTTTTTTTATTTGTCTAACCAGAAGAACACACAGTACATGCGTTTGTTCACCTACTTGTTTATTGGTCTTATTCTAAATCACTTCATTAAGTCTTTTTTCAATTCAAATTCTCTAATCATAATATCATTATCCAATAAATCTCCCTTTGTAGCACTGTTGTTATTATTGAAGGACTTTTCATATTTCCTTATCTCCCCCCCTCCCCCCCCCCCCCCCTGGTGACCTCCCAACATTAGATTACTGTACCTTATATAAATTCAGGTGTCGAAGATGACATAATCTTTAAATAACGTTTTGTGAAAATGTAAAAAAAAAAAAAATAGGCATTAGATATACAATCTATGTTCTGGCAAGTGCAACCATAAAATCGATAAAAAAAGAAATTTCTCGGTTTCATCCCTTACGATACCAGCTGGTCTGAAAAGCCGACGAATGATATCTATAGCATAAAACGACAACTATTATTTAGAGACCCAATTTTGCTCATTCTTTAAGGTCGTAACTACTGCATAGCTTTAAATTATCAGACATATCCAAATGTAAAACGATTTAAATGAACAAATAGTGGTCTGAATAATAATTGTGTTAGAAACAAAATACGATAAACAAATATGATACATATGTACAGCAGATATTGAACTAAGAACAGGAACATAGAGAATTTGTCGGGCTATAACGTGTAATTATTCTTGGTTCGAAATGACCAGACTAAGTGTAAACATTCTTTCAAGTTGGATGGGAAATACTAGTTTACTATGTCCATTTTGTTTTACAAAAGCAACTTTGCAGATCTTTGCAAGACCAAGTTAATTCAAATTTCCCCCAAAAAGTGAAGCCCAATTTTTAAAACATTTTCCCTTAAAATCTCTCTTTAGAATCTAATTATTAGAGGTTGATATTTAATACTGGACTCGGTTTAAAAACCTAGTGACTTTTTGTTTGTGGATAAACAAAAACACTGATGGGGTCAAACCTGTATAACACATAATAAGTCGACAAACACATATCAAGCACAACATTCTCCTGGAGCAATACACACATTGTCTTTACAAAAATGGGAAAAATGGGAAAATACGAAAAGATAAAAACAGTAACGCTTTCCAACATAATTGCATTGGTGTGTGACGGGATTGCTTCCCTTAGAAAAACTTAGTAGATACTTAGTCAGCCGTAAGTCATTTCTCGCACAGTAGAGTGACACATTGTTGCTAGAAACTAAGGGCACACGTTCCTGTTGTCAATGAAATTATTAACGTCGTCATAGGTAAAATAGCGATACACAGATTATCATTGGTCATATAACCTTGATTGCTTTTCTCATTTTCGCCGTATTGGCGCAAGCCATGGCCAACTATTTTCCTCAGTGTAAGCCAGTACGAATTATCGCGCATGATTTTGATTTCTTATCCGTCTGATCAGTCTTTTCTGTGTTTGATATCTTATCAAGACAACCTGCTGAGTTTGTAAAGACAATGTTGACACTGGTAAATAATTTGACAACCCTAAGTAAATAATATTAAACAAATATATGACATTCTAGCATGCTAGGTTCCGCATGAATACGAGTTGTATAAACTGACTTTATTTCCGAAAGATAAAATTCGATTTTACCGAATATCAAACCATACATACAAAATAAAAAGTGCTAAAAGGACAAATATGAGATCATGGCTTTCGACGTAAACCCGAATTTGAGACAACGTTGAATTTGAATACACATACATCAACACAACCCTCATTGCAACATTTTGATTTTTTATTAAAAGAATAAATTCAGTCTCTGCTTTTACTCTTGTTTTACCTCCCAGAATTGAATGTTTATTAATATTTTCTCTAACTTTTCAGCCATGATTTCTGAGAGACATTTCAAAATTGGCCTTCAACACTTAAATGCTTCTATAATACTTTTGCCCGCGACGATGCAGTTTGTTTATAAATCACAATGGAAAACACGCTACAGTACATAAACGTATTGTTCTTTAAATAGCTTTAATTTTGCTATGTGAAAAAAAAAGAGAAATGTCGTATTAATAATAAATAAGTATAAATGTACAACTAAATTTTCAAATTTCGTTAAAAATGTCTTCAGTTTTAAGACAAAAAGTATAACAATGTGAAAAACAGCGTCTTCTATGTGAAATAATTTTGCAGGTTTTGGCACTTCTATCACATTCGCTGGCTACCTATAGAACAATGGACAATTTCTAAAAATTATATGTGTTTTTTTAAAGTTTGGATGTTCCGAAGTGACAAAGTTTTTCTAAAAAAGGTCAGTTTGCAGGTCATCATACAATGGACTCTCTATCAATACATGTTTCTCAGTTTCAACAATATTTATACACGCTTCTCATGTTCGTTGATGGAAGGATAGGTCTCTCACTAACAATTTATTGTATAGTCTTAGATTGATTGTTTTTTTTTTATAGATATAACCAATCGAAGCACATACTAATGAATTTATGTACTGATATTCTCAAACTAATCAGCTAATTTTCCCAATTTCATTGCATGCCGCCTAAAACCTTAAAGAAAGTCCCACAGAAAAAGTGTATACAATAATGTTCCGAGTATAAAATAAAAGGGGGGAGGATACCCTGCCCGGAAAATAATATTACTGATATGTAAAGGAAAGTTTTTACCACGGATTTGACTGAACTTGACAGTGTTATCTGAAATTCACAACAGGTGATCAAATACATGATGAAATGTGTGAACTTCACGCGGATATCTTTAGAAACATGCTAATCGAAACAACAGGGGTCGCAGGCATCTGTTTTCATGTATAATTCTAAATTTTAACGATACCAATTATCTCATTCAGTCGATGAATAGAAAAATAAAAAATTCTGCAAATACATGTCCAAGATAAATGCAAGATTTGGTATGAGTGCCAATGAGACAGCTCTCCGTAAACTTTACATTAACAGAACAATAATTAAAATAAGTTTCTTTTTTTATTACAAATTTTACATAAATGTTCAAGTATAAAATTTAAATATATTTCAGGATAGAAACTTCTGAAAGGACGGAGACAAATTAAAAATAATATTGGTTTTGATCTATGCGATTTATTTTTCTAAAAGTTAAGTTGATAAAAGGAGAATGTGCATCAAACAAGCAATCGACTAGTATATATCACATGTACATGTAAGATAGTACAGCGATTCATATTGCCAATCAAAAGCAGTGAAAAGGTATCAAATTGATGAAAGAAAATTTGACGTATAAGATTTCATTCCAAATCCATCTACTACAAAAGATCTTCTGAAAGTGTTACTGCATCTGGAAAATTTAAGATAATAACACTTTTCCTGTTTCATCAAAACTAATTGGTCTTTTTAGAACATGAGAATAATATATAAAATATGTATCTATTACTTCTATGTAAATCAGATGAACATGTTTAAGTATCAAAATTGTTTAGTTACGGCCGCTTAATTATTAAAACAAAACTTTTTAAAAGATATGTAAGAAAATTGCAAAAAAGCAAATTCATTTTATCTGGGATTTCAAATTTTTTGAATACGCTTCACGAAAATCATCCAAAAGTCTGAGTTAATGTAGTAGTGAAAGATTTCATATTATCAAAAATAAAGAAAACTGACAGCTGGACAAAAATATTATTTTGAACTAGATATCATTGAGATGGGAGCCATCTCTGTGGGCCCCGCTGTGAATAATGTGCATTAAAAAATTGTATCTTTACCATAGGACATGGGTTTGTCAACTAAAATTAAAGTTTTTGACCTTGACCTTTGACCTAGGAAGTTGTAAATAAATTATGACACACCCTTTGGTGTTGGTTTATAAACATGTCAAGTATAAACTTTGAAATGATAACGGTTCTCAAGATATAGAGCGGACACGATCTTTACCATAGGACATGGGGTTGTCAACTGAAACCAAAGTTTTTGACCTTGACCTTTGACCTAGGAAGTTGCACATAAATTATGACACACCCTTTGGTGTTGGTTTATATACATGTCAAGTATAAACTTTGAAATGATAACGCTTCTCAAGATATAGAGCGGACACGATCTTTGCCATAGGACATGGGGTTGTCAACTGAAACCAAAGTTTTTGACCTGACCTTTGACCTAGGAAGTTGTACATAAATTATGACATACTCTCTGATATTGGTTTATATACATTTTAGGTATAAACTTTAAAATGATAACGGTTTTCAAGATATAGAGCGGACACAATCTTTACCATAGGACATGGGGTTGTCAACTGAAACCAAAGTTTTTGACCTTGAACTTTGCCCTAGGCAGTAGTTCATAAATTATGACACACCCTCTGGTGTTGATTCAATTACATGTCAAGTATAAACTTTGAAATCATAACGGTTCTCAAGATATAGAGCGGACAAGATCTTCACCACAGGACACAGGGTTGTCAACTGAAACCAAAGTTTTTTTACCTTGACCTTTGACCTAGGAAGTTGTACATACATCATGACACACCCTCTGGTGGTGGTTAATAAACATGTAAAGTATAAAGTATGAAATCATAATGGTTCTCTAGATATGGAGCGGACACAAAGTTAAAGTGTTACGGACGGACGGACGGACGGACGGACGGACAGACTGATCACTATAGGGCGACCCGCCTAAAGGCGGGGCTCTAATTAAAAGTTACACTTCTTTTACTTTACTGAATTTTTAAATTCATGTAAAACATTTTATTAAATGTATACATATTTTATGTACAAGTAGATTTTTTTTGTGACCTGTGAGCGATTTACTTGGTAGGACCATGGAAGTACTAAATCAATATAATACTTTCATGGACTTAGAATTTTTCTCACAATCTTCAAACAATGACAACAACTCCAGGTTTGGATAAAAAAAAGGCCCCGATTTATTAAATTTTCTAAAATACCAAATATATACCATTGGAAAGATTATAAAGCAAAGAATATATATTTATGCCAATGAATTTATTCTAAGAATAGTAAAAGATGTATTCATATATGAAAACTCCTTTGCACACGTTTTTGATTTTGAATTGTATGAAGTAATAGGGAATGAACCACTTTTTTAAAAATGAAAATGGCCTTAACTTCTGCAATCCCGATTCAATTATAAAATATGTCATTAGAAAGCTTAGAAAATGTATTTTCTAATGTGATGCCAATGAAAAAGATATTTATTTTTGTTTACTGTCAGCTAACCAAAATTCAATATTTCCTTTAATATTCTATTGTAAATTTATCGATATCGACTGCGATCAAATTTAGCGCATGCGCACTGCCGGTGCTGATAATAGTTGCGTATGCGAGAAAATCAATCTCGTTAAGATGGCTAACGATAATCTGTAATTTTATAACTTTTAACAGAAAAAGCAATTAAATGAATAATATATATGAGACAATATCTGAAAAAGACAAATTTTTGGCAATAAGAAAAAAAATCTAGGAACTGTTGTCTGTAATTCAAACAGTTGTTTTAAAACAAACAGTTAGTTGTTTTAAAACAACTGTTTGAATTACAGACAACAGTTCCTAGATCCTCAATGTGTGTTCTTCGATTTGTGCTACTAAAATACCAGGTCTACCGAAATTTGTTTTTTTTTCTTATTGCCAAAAATTTAACTGTTTAATGAAATAGTAACATAGCAATTTTAAAATGGTACAAAAAATATCCATCTTTTTACCTAGCTGTTAACAAAGTAAATCAATTCTAAAAAGTTTCTAATGGAAATAAGGAATAAGTTTAAGACACTATTTGTGGTTTACTAGTGTATCCTGCAGTAGTTTATCAAATGCCAATTATTGATTTTAGCATTTGCAATACAAAAATGTAGTCAGATATATCGGTAACATGAAGAAATCTTGGGTATCAGGACAACAGTAACAGGACAGAGTTGGTAGCAGAAAGGATTTGTTTCTTTAAAAAATGCTTTTTTTTATATGGCGACGAAGTCCCCAATAACAGTAGAAAATTAAAAAAAAAAAAAAAAATCGGGAAAATTTTCCCGAAATTTTCATTGTACTAATGAACTCAAAATCTTTCAATTTTTTTTATGACATGTTTTGGATTCCCGCATCTGCGCAGAAATCTACAATGTACTTCCTTTTTCCGGTCTCGTATGTATGAAACTTTGAGTACCATATATATAGAATAACCATACATTGTCTCGAAAAATCAATCTGTTATTTGTACTCGGCTCGAAACAGGTAGAAATGCCGAGCAGCAACTACCATAGAACAGACTTGGCACTAAAAGAATTCGACGCAACTAAAACTATTTGAAATACAAAAAAAAAAACAGTAGAAAATTCAATATTTAAAACTTTTACTGCAACTCTTATAACTGTTCAAAATGAATTATTTAGGGTAAAAACCGTCATTCTTTAATTGTGAGCGGACAATGTAAAATTGCCGCGAACCTGTATGTTTTATTGACGTCATAAATAAAACTGTACGGAAAAGCATTGTCAACGTCATAAACAAGGTGATATACGGTCAGTGACTATGGTTTTTTTTTGGAAAAAAAAGTTTGTTTCCAGTTTTTGGAGAAAAAAATAATTTGTTTTGAATTCTGAAAAAAAAAATTGTTTGTTACAGCCTCAGCTGCCACTATATGTAATGCTAGAAAATCAAATGGTTGCTGCCTAAATGTCCATTTAATTATGTATGTGATTTTTTTTTAATTTCTTTAAAATGCGATTATAAGGCAAAGTGGTATATATGGCAAATAAATCAAAAACTTTGAAAAAATTCAACAAGAATGTGTCCATAGTATACGGATGCCCCACTCGCACGATCATTTTCCATGTTCAGTGGACCGTGAAATTGGGGTCAAAACTTTAATTCGGCATTAAAATTAGAAAGATCATATCATGGGAAACATGTGTTCTAAGTTTAAAGTTGATTGGACTTCAACTTTATCAAAAACTACCTTGACCAAAAACTTTAACCAGAATTCTGGCGAACGGACACACAGACCGACGGACGAACAGACGGTACGACAGACGAACGGACGTACAGACCAGAAAACATAATGCCCCTCTTCTATCGTAGGTGGGGTATAAAAACAGCAATATGGGCATCAAATGTTTATATTACCCCGAACGAGTTTTTGACTTTACAACTATTTTGATCTGAGCGTCACTGACGAGTCTTATGTAGACGAAACGCGCGTCTAGCGTATTAAATTATAATCCTGGTACCTTTGATAACTATCTGACACGCCAAAAGTAATTATTCCAATATTTTTTAAGGCTTAAGTTGAACCAATTTACTAACAGGTTTATGAGTGTACCAACTATACAAGTAAGTACAAGTAAAATTACAAAAATACTGAACTACATGTACGAGGAAAATTCAAAACGGAGAGTCCCTAATCAAATGACAAATTAAATGATAAAGCACATCAAACGAATGGACAACAACTGTCATATTCCTGACTTGGTACAGGCATTTTCTAATGTACAAAATGGTGGATTCAACCTGGTTTTATAGTGCTAAGAACACAGTTAAGTTATTGATCATTGGCTTAAAAACAAAATACATGTCCATTTATAAAGTGTTTTGTGCAGCGTCGGAAGCCAATATATAGTTGTAACTTTCATCATATTAGGTTCTTCTGGTAAAGAGGTGAATGCAATTTTATACTTGTTACAGATATCATTTTTCTAAAAGTTGAGTCAGAACCTCAATATAAAACTTATGCATATATATTTATATAGATCTTACATTCTTATGGGGTTTAAATGACCAATACCAAGTTTCGGTTTTTTACATGGAATAATATAAATGTGAATATTTCCGGAACTCCTCAGTTGTTACCCGCTTAAACTTTATGCAATTACTTATTCATTTACACATTTTTATCAAATAAAAGACGAAAGATTATATATATTCTATAACATTTTCCAATGCTTCCTTAGTTCTCCTATGTAACGTCATAAATGCGTTACGTCATATATCGAATGTATTTCGAACATATGACGTCCAGTTGCCGTATTGCCTGGCATGATACGAAATGCAAATACTAGGACATTTAATAAGATCAAGCAAGAGAGCTAAGCAGAAATCCGTAAGTGGACGACCATCTTGTTTTAAAGCGGCCTGGAGTGAGATCTAACAAATTTGATGAGGCCAGGATATTTGCGTCAAACAAATAGGAGGTCAGGATAATTATTTTCTGAACATGCCCAAATTGACTTCAAACTGCCCCTCTGCGACATCTCTCAGCATCAGTCTTTCACTTCGTAAAGTGATTCATCTTTTGGTTAGGATCACGTACATTTCAATAGGACCACCAAGTCTCGAATTAACATAGTTTATATATCAATTCGGAAAAAAAAATACCCATACTGCATACCCATCAAAACAACAACCGATACTACTTCAGTTCGGATTTTCTGCTAATATTTATACCTTTAAAAATGACTACACTAATATATTTTATCTGAATACTTATTTTGTGTATGTGTGATAAGTAAAGATTATTCATTTTCATCTATTTAAATGTGGACCAGAATATCTTTTTTTTACATCTGCTAGACCCCCACCTCTGCATCAAATTATTGTCCCCTTACATAGCACGCATCTGATTTTGTATACTAGCATATGCTAAATAGATTAACACATGGCAAAATCTGTATCACATGCTGTATCATCACTCGATCAATATCAGACCTCAGGACCAATAATTTCCGAAGAGAAATGTATTTGTTTTCATTTTCTTATATGTTCGATGCAGGGATATTCTGACAATTTAAAAAAAATATGCACAACTTTGTCAAACTAAGACCGTCCTTAACCAAAAAGAACTAAATTTATCTTCAAAATAAGACAAACGTTTAGTCCATTACATTTTCAAATTAACCTTAATTGTCACCCGTACTATATTCTTTAGTAGGTTATCCATTTAAATACCCATACAATTGATAGAAATTGTACGGATAGATTAACAATAAGAATGTTTGTATACTACATATATTATATCTACTTGTATGATTGTTTGCGAATTAACCTATTAAACAGATAATAAAAACAATTGATAACTGTGTATTTAACAGATTTGAAGTTAATATACAGGAAGTATGGAAGACGCAGGTTTTTTACTCCCCATATTCCGAAAGCTATAGAAGACTGACTCGCTGATAAAGGAAAAGGAGATTGTAACTCAAACCGGTATACTTAACTAACAATTATTTAATAATAATCCGTTTCTTATACATAAAACATCAGCTGGTTTTATGATTACTTTCATTTCATGTATTGGCATAGGTTTGAGAGTGTTGTTGTACTCCTAAAATTACCTGTTTATATGCTTCGCACTATTTAAATCAACCACAAAACATGAAAAACAATCAGTCAATATATATAATTTACAGTGTATGTAATGTGCGAATCCTGAAATGTCATTTTCACTGTATCCGTGATGAATTTCTTATGTCACTGAGAATCATAAATAAACAGACGAAAAAATCATGATTTTTGTATAAAGTAAGAAACAAATGTACAATATATACTGTTTTTATATATTCATAATAAAGGTATTTGATGCGGACGGGTTCTAATCGCGCCTACAACCATCCAGGTTTAAATTGACACACGAATAGATCAATATTAAAAATAGTTACTAACACAGCGTGTAAGAGATTTAAAAGTAGCAGTTAAGTTTCACATGCATAAAAATGTACCTTTTAATATGTCTATGATTAATAATGTTGTATAACGTAAAATAGGTGTTGTACAGCTTGTTGATATTGAATCAAATTCCGCTATGTTGTTTGTGTCATACGGTTCATGTTTACTGCCGAATAATGATACTAGACTTTCATTTTCACTGAAGAGCGATTCATAAATTCGGTACAAATTGGCAATCCTATTTTCTCTGATAATTTGTTCATACCCAGATCTACATGTAGGATTAAATGTATCCTTTCCTATAACCACAGAGTATAAGCGCCAAACAATTGATTCCGGACGTTAATTGCTGCATCGCTAAGCAATATTGGTAGATAGGCCGTCCTAATATTTTCACTCAAGACTATTTGACATACTGTTCAGTTGAATATTCAATGCTTATGAAAACAAAGTGTTCAGTTCCTGACAGCCTTGTAAGTCTATTTTTTTTTTTATATTATATGTACATTTTTAATAGACGGGTTTGTGAATTACTTTTAAAGAGAAACAAAGACACTGTGTAACTTTTAAACTAGATTAAATACAAATAGTAAATAGTTGGTTGGATCTTACACTTAATACGACCGTGTATTTTGTGATTTGTTGTTGTTTACAATGCATAATGCGAATGCGAAACCCGTTGTTTTAATTTTATTTGCAAAGATTTACTTGTAAAATTGACCTCATAATTTTGGCGATGTACGATTTATTCTTTTGTACTTTGTTTTCTTTCATTAGTTCCGTTCGTTGTACATTCTTGTTCTGTTTGGTGTGCAAAATCCTATCAATATGGTAGACATATGTATGAAACGTCGTTAAAAATTTTCAAAGCTTTTTAAAGGGTTTATTACTGTATGTTTCAAGGAATGTTCGCCCTACAAATACGTTAAATTCATGGTTGCTCTGCTCCGGTAAATTTGCGGATTTGCGGATCTATGTCTCACCAGTAGCAAACTAACCAAATATATTTGAATATTATATGCATGATATGAACGTGTATCACCTTAAGGCAATGTAATGTATATATCACCCTGACCTTCGGGTAAGCTTGACCATTGACCTCAAGATCAAAATTTTTGATTTCTAAGAAAAAGGATTGCAATTTGGTGCTCCCGATGAGTTGACTTCTCTAACTCCAGTAAGTCGCGTTTCACGTCAAACCACTACTAGGTTCAAGTCATTTTAATTTTCAATGAAGAATTGAATGCTTTTTTTGTAACTTCATTGGGGTGTAAAAGCGTTGACCGAAGTATATTTTGTATGAAGCACACGGTCAACGCTTTTACATCCCTATGAAGTTACAAAAAGAAGCATTCAATACTCATAACTACATTTTTAGCTTGGATAATAAAAACACGATTGTTATCAAGTCATTATTTAAGAATTGAATGCTCTTTTTTCTAAATTTATTGGGGTGTAAAAGCGTTGACCGAAGTACATTTTGTATGAAGCGCTTCCGCGCTTCATACTAAAAATGTGCGTATGGTAAACGCTTTTACAACCCTATAAAATTACCAAAAAAAAAAGCATTCAATACTTATAATTACATTTTTTGAATAGGACTATAAAAACACGCCTTTATCAAGATTTTATTTAATTTACCTGTGCATTTTATTGTGGGACCTCGTGTCATCATGAATGGTACGTTGCATTGTGTAATGCAATTGATTAAGGAATAAAACGAGATAACATTAGATGTATGTTTCTTTATAATACTTTATTCTGATTAGCTAACTGCACATCAAGTGTTATTCCTTAAGCAATTGCATTACACAATAAAACGTATCATTCATTATAACACGAGGTCCGACAATAAAGTGCACAGAAGAATTAAATAAAAAAAAATGATAAAATTTGTGTTTTCATGATTTTAGTTTTCTCGTTTGATTTGTTTCACATTGTCATTTCCGGGCATTGTTGTTCTTTGTTGAAGGCTGTACGGTGACCTATAGTTGCAAATTTCTGTGTCATTTTGGTCCCTTGTGAAGAGTTGTCTCATTGGCAATACCGGGAAATATTACGAGTTTATATAATCGAAATCGAAATGGAAAATATCGTTTTTGTCAGAACAGGAAGAGATGTAGAGGGAACTTAGAAAGAATGGAATATACTCTGTGGTATTGTTTTTTGTTTGGTGAAAAAAAAAATGACAATTGTATCAAAGTTTGCACTAATTTCAATCGTTGTTTTGTTTGTTATAAGACATTTGCACCAAACAACTATTTGTTCACTGTTTTCTTTTGCCAAAACTTACTAAGACGGTTATCAACTACTGTCAATAATAACTAACAAGAATTTGAATGTTATAGACATTTGCTCCAAACTATTTGTTCATTGTTTTCTTTTGCCAAAAAATACTAATTATAAAAAAGAAGATGTGGTATGATTACCAATGAGACAACTGTCCACAAGAGACCAAAGTGACACAGACACTAACAACTATAGGTCACCGTACTGCCTTCGACAATGAACAAAGCCCGTACCGCAAAGTCAGCTATAAAAGACCCCGATGTGACAATGTACAACAATTCAAACGAGAAAACTAACGGTCTTATTTGTAAAAAAAAAATGAACGAAAAAAAAAGTAACACATAAACAAACGACAACTCCTGAATTACAGGCTTCTGACGGTTATCAACTACTGTCAATAATAACTAACAAGAATTTGAAGATAAAGACAATATTATTACAGCAAGTTCAATTGAAAAATCTTTTCTAATTAAAATGTTTAAGTACTATCCCACGAACGTTAACGTTGAATCTAGTTTGACAGTTCTTCTTATTTTGAACGGGTTGGAATAACATGTATCCGTAGAATCTCCAAAAATACACTTTCTACTTTCAAATGAGAATTAGTTGATACAATATTAAGAAATATATTTTAAATTGTTTATACTCTAATAACATTTTTTATTAAGTATTATCCAGTATAATGTCCGGTAACATGTATACGTAGCGTAACAATTTGGTTAAAAGCAGAGACAAATAGAAAATAAAGTATCTATAAACAAGATGTAGACCTACGTTAGTAATGGGGTCTCAATGGCCGAGTGGTCTTAATAGTTCAACTACTATATAAATAGCGTTTCAACACTTAGGTTGTGTGTTCGACTCGATCAAGAATTGTAGTGCCAGGTGCGTTTAATTTTAATCTTGATTGAATAAGATTGACAGTTTTCCTCCAGAAAGTCTGTAGTTTTTTTTTTCGGGCACTACAATTTCCTCCACAATCAAATACAGTTAAACACAACAAATAAATCAAGCAATAAACAATGCAAACGTATCCTGTAGTTGGTATTTAGTAGAAAAAAGTAAATAGAGAGTTTTGCGTCTACAAAGAATATCATTATTAGGTTTTTCCACTTTTCTGTGGAAAGACCTATTGTATTTGTTCTGATTATTATTTTTTTCCGCCAAATTTTGTTCTTGCGATAAATGTTTGTTTCGCAATGTGTCGTTTAGATCTTTCACATATTGTATCTTATAGTTTAAGCGCTTTTAAATTTCACCCTGCTTAGCCGAACCATTTTCTTTATAACAGTTATCTCCCTATTCACTGTTTATCAACTGTGTGCATCTCCTTTGAAACAAAAAAAGATAGCGACAAAATTCTTTAAACAAATTGCTCGTTACATCCTCAGGAATTTTTGGCTAATTTGGATCGAAGCGATTCGATGAAATTATATAGGAGTTATCTACCTTTACGAAATAAATCTGTCGGTATGTGTTATTAACTAATAAACCGTTAACCGTATAACCGTAGAATGTTTTTATTTGAGATCCCTAGGTCCTAATTTAGAAAATGAGGTCATGGTCAAAAGTCAAGCTCAAGTTCTAAATTTTTACTTTTCTATGTTTTTGCATTCTCTTCAACACTTTAAAAGATATGTATAAAAGAACAAGTGAAAAATGATTGCTATATGGTAATAAAGATATGCTACATTTGGTCTGATACCATCTGATGATATCTTAGAGGAGTTAATGCCCCTGAAATGTCTGATTATAAGGTTATTTAAATACACTTCAACTTGGTTCATTATAAAGCCATATGAATTTTAACAAAAGGTGAGGTGACATATAACCTTGAAAAATGACAACCGAAAGTACATATTTTTGCACTTTTTCACGTAAAAGTACGCGGAATCCATATAGTTTGTAATATAGATACATGAACTTATCACTCAAGACTAGAAATAACTTTCGATAAACCAGAAATGGTCAATTATCTCCCGTTGTATACATTAAAGTATATAGAAACTATATATTTTTTGAATCAGAGTGAAATAAACTATCTTTTGAGACCGGAAGTAACATTTCCTTAACCGGAAGTAGCACATTATTCCTTAAGTTTACTTTAAAGCATATAATAACCATTTATTTATCGTATTAGTCGAAAGAAACTAGCTTTTCAAAATTTCTTTGATGTGGAAAGACCTTCAATTGTTCTCTGAACAATGGATTTTCAGTTTTAATTGTAATTCTTTTACCACAAAAGTGCTGTTTTACTTAATCCAAGGTTAGCTGGATTTTGAAGTACCGTTAAGACATATTTGAATATATTACATATGGTGTAGCCTTCTACTCTTTTAATTGGATATGACAATAGCGTGTTTCATTTTTTTACGTATCTGAAGCCTTGTTTCTATTTTTTTCTATATTGACGCTATGTTTCTATTTATATGTATATTGGTTGACAATATAACAAATCCGTTGCTAAATTCAGTTTGATGACGTCATGACGTCACACATAACAGTCATGGAGGAAAGCGCCGAATTTGCAAGTTTATCAGAAGGAATTATCAAGAATTAAATGTTATTTATAATAATTAGTATTGCAATTTTCACTGTTACATGTTATAATAAATGTTAGATAGTCATACAAATCTAACCTTGCATTCTATACAAATTCTTGGAAACTTGTTTTAAAAATTCAAATGTGACATTAATTTGAGCCTTACACTCGGGTTTAGCTTGCACGGCTGTGTATTTTTGTAAATGTGTTCATTTTTTTAATATATAGCTAGTCACCATTTCAGTTTCATCATGTATATCTATTATATAGTCATTTTATAAAAAAAATTGTTCATAAAAGTATGAATTATTCTAAATTATAAATAGTAACAGGCGTATTGGTTACATTTTACAAATTCAAATGTGACGTCATTTTTAGCCTTACTTTGGGTTTTAGCCAATACGGCTGTGTATTGTTGTTATGTTTCCGTTTTTATTTTATAGCTAGTTACCACTTCAGTTTAATCATGTAGATCTTTTATATATTCATTTTATAAAATTTACTGTTCACAAAAGTATGAATTATTCCATATTCTAAATATAACATTGTATTAATGATGTTCTTGTCCCAGGCGTATTAGTTACATTTTGTTTTGAGACTGTTGGTCCTCAGTGCTTTTCAACTTTGTACTTGTTTTGGCTTCCAAACTTAGCGTCACTGGTTAGTCTTGTGTAGACGTGGCACACGTCTGGCGTATTAAATGTGTAACTTGGTACATTGGTTTTTTAAAAAGGGATATTAATAGCATCGCATGTAAACTAGTTATATTAATATGAAAATACTTTATAGGAATGACCTCAGTTGTTACAATGTAAACAATGGATTTCTATGAACTGTTGTCATAACTGGAAAAAAGGAGGGGCACATACCAGATATTTCATTACTCTAAGTATGATTTCCGTCTGAGGTAAGCTTTTCTTGACGAGGCGGTCCTTAATTTTATAGGTTTATGTCCTGCGATACAAGAAAGGTTAATAATAAGTTCGCCGAACGCACGATTTGGCAGCAACAAAACACAATTGAAAGTTCAAATAAAGCGTAATCAATCCATGTATACTATTGACATGGGAATTAAATATCATCGCGATCTGTTTATAATTGCCAAATATAATTGAACGGAAATAGGGAATCTGACAACTTTCCTACCGAAAGACAGTACTCAGCCGAAGGCCACCAACGGGTCTTCAACACATCGAGAAAAAGTCCAGCACCTGGATGTAGGCTTTAGCTTGCCTCTGAACTAAATGTGTTCTAGCTCAGCGACAAACTCCAAAATATATAAATGAACTAAAATTAAAAAAAACACACAAATTTAGAAAAGAACAGTGAGACAGGGGAACAGGCGCAAAAATGCAGCGGAATTAAACGGTTCTGAGATATCAACCCTCCCCTATACATCAAGCCAATAAAGAAGAAAAAAACCACAGTAATATGCACACTAGAACTCAGTTCAAATGAATCCGATTCCGAGACAAAATAGGTAACAAAAGAATATTCGGAAAATGACAAAGAACTACTACCAGTTACTGAAATGCCAGCTCATGAACTCAATTAAACTGATTAAAGATAACGTCGCCATCATGAAAATCAAGTACAGTCACTCCTGGAGTGGGTTTAATACCATACCATCATACATTATATGACTTCGGTGTTTTTGATACTTTACTTGCTTTATTGTTGAGTGTTGACTTCTCATTTATATTTTGACGCATAAGGTTGCATATACTAAAATGTTTGTGTACTTCTATTCATTCTACTGGATTTACTGTTGACTAATAAATTGTGTTATAAACTAATTTAATGAATCAGTTGTTATTTAATATCTTATTCATTTGTACAACATGTACAATGTTATCATTTATTTTTTAATTAAATGTTGTGAAATGTATAAATGTGTGCTCACTTTATTGTTATCTATAAATACCTTATACTGTGCCAGAATAATTGCTTCTTTTTATGAAATATATCTACAGGTATCAGTGTGTTGTATATTTTTCACTACTGATTGATTGAAATATGTTGTTTCTTTATTAAAACTCAGTTTCTTTACTTGCTTAATAGTCTTACAATGATCCTATGCATTGTATTGGCGAAATAAAAACGTCAATTTCAATATACGCTTTTTTGTCAAAAGATATCATCTTTATTTGCAGATTGTTTAACAATGATCTCACCACAAAGACAGAAACAGCTTGACGAGGTAAAACAAATACTTATGCTTTAATAAAAAGTTAAAAACTTTTTTGGAATTTTGGGTCCTCAATGCTCTTCAACTTTGTATTTGTTTGGCTTTTTAACTGTTTTGATCTGAGCGTTACTGATGAGTCTTATGTAGACAAAACGCGCGTTTGGCGTATAAGATTATAAGCCGGGTACGTTTGATAACTATTTACACCACTGAGTCGATGCTACTGCTGGTGGACGTTTCGTCCCCGAGGGTATCACCAGCCCAATAGTCAGCACATCGGTGTTGACATGAATATCAATTATACGGTCATTTTTAAAAATTTCTTGTTTACAAAACTTTGAATTTTTCGAAAAACTAAGGATTTTCTTACCCCCAGGAGTAGATAACCTTAGCCGTATTTGACACAACTTTTTGGAATTTTGGGTCCTCATTGCACTTTTCAACTTTTTTGATCTGAGCGTAACTGATGAGTCTTATGTATACGTAACGCGCGCCTGGCGTATTAAATCATATTTCTGATACCTTTGATAACTATTGTAGAAGTTTACTCTTCTTAGCAATTATTATTCTTCCAATACACTACACAAAAAGTAAAATCACAAAAATACTGAACTTAGAAGAAAATCAATTCGGAAAGTCCATAATCACATGGCAAAATCAAATAACAAAATTCATCAAAAACGAATGGACAAGGACTGTCATATTCCTGACTTGGTACAGGCATTTTCGCATTCACGGAATATTCGATGTAGACATAGTTACTTAGAATACATTTTACATGTAAATTGTCTTAAACCAATAGCGGATGTATTTATAAATTGCATAACAAGGTTATTCTATCACTATAAAGTATTAGGAACATATAAATATTTCAAGAATTTTTTATAACACTAAGTTTAATGTAAAGCTAGACAATATAGCTTCATCGTGATCCCTTGCGAAATAAGTTAAAATTACATTGTTCGGCAATTCATTATTTGATAAATCTTTGTGTAGATTAACCCACACCCACATACATATAGATTTGTGTGGAATTTATTGCTATGTTAAGGTCCTTGTTTATATATTTTTTGGCGAAAAACTTGTCAGGAGTACCGTTTTCAGGCCTTATATCTTTAACTTTTGACTTTATTCATTGAACTTGTGTTTTCCACTATTGCTCGTCCATACAAGTGGTGATTCCAGATTAAAAAAAACAATGACAACAAATAAAACTGATACAAAACTGTTTTTTGTCATCCTCCTGTGCACAACGAATTGGTTGATTTTGTTCTGTTACACAATGTTATCTCTACCGAATCCTGTAATGATGCGCAGTTTATGAGTACAAATGTATAACAACTGTACATGCACTTCGATTTCAAATTAAGCAACGTAAGTTATTACGAAATACTGTACTGCAAATGACACTAAGAGTACACAAGATCTGCCCGATCTCCTTTCCTCCATAATCTCTCAAATATTGATATGATCAAATTGTACTTTTATGGTTTTTAAACTTTTCTGAAATTGATCATATTACTAATGTTCTGTGATACTGAAGCGAAAAATGTTATTGCATCGTTAACAAAAGAATCATAAAAATGCTTTACAGTGAACACTAGTAATAATCCATTTTTCAGTATTTATATTGAAGCCGTTAAACTTATAGCAACCATTATGCAAGAGATTTCAATACACTTAGTGTGTACTCACAAGTTGTTTAAATAAAGCGGCATGAAGCTAGACAGTGTATAAATATCCACAATCTGTAAAAAGGGGGGCAAAAGATACCAGAGGGACAGTCGAACTACTGATCGAAAATGAACTTACAACACCATAGCTAAAAATAAAAAAGACAAACAGACAAATAATAGAACAAGACACAACATAGAAAACTAAAGACTTAGCAACACGAGGCCCCATCAAAAACTTGGGATGATGTCAGTTGCTCCGGTAGGATAGGTATGCAGATCCTGTTCCACATGTGGCAATGGTTGTTAGGGTTATGTGGTAAGTACAAAGTCAGGAATATTTAAGTTGTTTTTAACTTGGTCCATTGATTGATTGTGTTTGATTTTGTCTATTTTTAATGGCTTTACTTTTCTGAATTTACTTACTCACGACAAGACTTTTGCTTTTTTCTTGTTTTCATTAAAATTTGAAACAAACGTAAAGAAAACACCGTATGTTGGTTTAATAAAACCAGGATCTTCTTTCGTCAGCATTTCTCCCAATTACTCCAGCTTATTTTTACAATTGTACAAGATGAATCCATTGTGGGGATGACGCGCTGCCAGTGTAGCTCTTCAAAAACGATAAATTGATTCACAAAGCACCATTACAATCCCGTTATAAGTTGTATTTTAGACATACCACAAAAGACGAAATTTTGTCTATAATTTAAAAGTTTAACATATGCAAGATGCATAAATTCCTAAACCACACATCTTAATAAATTTGTATCTATCATAGAAACAGATCTGTGTCAACATTTCAAATACATCGTTTTGCTTTAAATTACCTTCTCTGATAAATATTTCCTTATTTTAAAGTTCAACTACATAAAAATATCCTCCTAATTATGTGATCTGTATCTTCGTTGTAACAACTGTGAATAATTTGTTTTATTTTTTACAGGAGTTACTAAATGCTGTTGTCTATGGAGACAAGGAAATATTTCAACTGTGTTTAAAAAAAGGGGCAAATATAAACTACCAAGGCAGAGTGAGTTATGTGAAAATTGAAGAATTAAATTTAATTAACTTCTTTTCCTTATTGTGTCGTTAAAGAATATCAACTTGTAGTTTCGATTTCCTAAACTCTCACTTTTAGAACTGACTTTCATTTATATAAACATAATACAAAGCCTTACCTAAACATGTTTGCCAAAAGATATTGATGTGGATAACATGATTTCTGGAGCAAGACTTGTTTCTTATTAAGTCTGGCTAAAAAACCATTTTTAAAATGATCATGTCTTTCAAACTTTATAACGGACAGTTCTGTACTACATTATCTCTATTTCTTTTCCTTAATGCAATTGACCCAATGTTGAGAGGACTTGATATTCACATACTGTTTGCCATGTTGGTGCATATACAAAAATATAAAAAAAATGTTCATAATTTGTTTTCCTGTGCATTCTTACTTTTGTGCTGGTGTTTAATCATAAGTTCCATTTTCCCTCAAGTTATCGTTACTATCTTGTTTTTTTTTCAATTACTATCGCTTTAATTTGAGAAGTAGTTGCAATATAACTGAATGCATTCTAAAATGTTATCTGTATAAATACCAATAGATTACCTGATTAGAAGCTTGGGCATTTTTATAGTCCATCCAAATTGGGTTTATACTGTTGATGAAGAGAATATTATGTTAGAAACACATGCTAATCAATTATCAATTCATGAGCATGTCTGAGAGTAATATCGAATTAATATAAATCTCATACATGTATCTATTGCCTGCATTGCAAAAAGCCATTTGGCTATGATTTGAAGGAAAACAGGATTAATTCAATAATATCGGCACAAAATAAGTTTTTTTTTTATCATATCGTAATAAAAGAGATTGTGCTGAAAATAATTTCCTTATTTATCATTTTTTTTATATCGGCTTCAATGTTGACTTGATTCCCTGAGTTTGATAGGCGTTGTTTTATATGTACTACCTTCTTTATCAATCTGGTTATGTACATATTGTCATGTTTTATATATCCAGAATGGCACCTCCGCCCTTCATCGTGCTGCATTGAACGAGCAGCCGAAATTCGTCAAGTTGCTTATTGAACGGGGTATCGATTGTAATTTGAAGAACTGGGTGAGTGGATAATACATCACAATTTAATATCATTAATCACACATTCTATGTTCCCCCATAACGTAATGCTTTATTCATACAAACATATAAATAAAACGAAAACTCAAATGTGAACTTGAACAAGAGGAATGTCCTACAATGTATCAAAATTAAACATTACATAATGTTGCATGTACGTCACATATCTTAATCTATTACGAGCAGACTTTGTCTTTTTTCCCTATATAATACATATTTCTACGGTCAAGACTTCGTTATACATTAGTCTTTTTCTTTGTTAAGTGCTTTATGTGTCTCGTTTTGTTTGCAGTACTTATTTTGGACGGACTTATAAACGACGATCGTTTGTCTTAGTCTTATACACGATCGCATTAATGAGTATTTCACAACATCTCGACGCCAACATGTTGGAGAGCGTCTTTTTCAGATGCCATCATGCGGTGCGATACGAAGATACACTTTCTATAACAAAAAAGCTGTGGTTATGAGTTTAGCTTTATTCCTTTAAACACAGAGAGGAAAGTTGACTTATTGACAAACAGATTCGGCACATCTTCATATTTTTATGGAACATGTCATTTCGAGATTTATTTCCACAGTCCACCCTTAACAAAGTGATGTTATTTTCTATGAACGGTTTTAAGTAAAAATATTAACCAATGTATCAACCAACTATCACTCACCGATCATGCAAATTCGTGTCAAAAAGTACTGTATTCAATGTTTACGTATGACATTTTAAAGCCAAAAAATAGTTTTGCTCAATTTAAATATATGATGCATATTATAAAATGAATTCCATTGTATATCAAACATGTCAAAGTACATCCATGTATTGAAAGAGAGTAATAATGCCGTATTGTGACATTGGGTAAGTTTGTTTTTTATCATTCAATGCTATTTTAACATATTTATGTGCTCTTCAATTCAGGATCGAGAATCTGCACTTCACTCTGCTACATTGAACAAGAAAACGGAAATCATCAAAATACTAATTGATAGTGGTATTAATTATAATATGCAGGACAAGGTAAAGTTTTTATCATATGTAATGTCTGACCGGAAATATTAATTTTATTGCACATGACTTGAATTTTGGAAATTTGATATGGTACTTAAAATATTTTGCGTTTATGACAAAAGTCTAGTGTATTCAAAAAAAATCAAAAAAATCTTTGAACGTTAGCAAAATGAGACCAAGTGTATTTGAGAAAGAATTGGACTAGATGCGCTACACAGTTTGGACTATCATTTAACGTATTCAGAATGTTAAGACACTGTGCGAGTTGTTTTCCTTCTTTGATGACATAATTTCCTTTTTAAGGTGCAATATCATGCTAATATTATTATGTGATCTTCTCTTCAGGATGGAAAATCTGCACTTCACCACGCTACATTAAACAGGAAGATAGAAATCGTCAAGGCACTAATAGATTGTAGTATTGATCTCAATCTGCAGGACAAGGTAAACTTATCAATAAATTTCATCAAATAAGTTAAGCTTCTATCAAATGAGTCTTCCACGACAACTTTCAATATATCTATTTTGCTTTTTTGTAACAATGAAAATATGCCGAGATGTGCAAAAAGTATGAGGTCACAATGGCGTCGTGTTGGTGTTCTTACAGGTGACTGACTTTTAAATGTCCTAGTCCCACGTCATTCACGTCACTGAGTATTACTGTACTAATCTTTTAGCGTTGTGCATCACATGGGCTACCGTCAAATGACTTTTTTTGTCGTCTGCCATTATAGTTTTATTAAAACAAGTAAAATAAAAAAAAAAATGGGTACAACAGGTCAGGAACTGTCAACGGGTGTCAAAAACATGATTGTTGAAATGTTCCAGAATGGGTTTTCTCGTCGAAAAATCTCTGACATACTTAAAATTCCCAAGTCAACAGTTAATGACAATGTACCGAAATATTTAGACACAGGTTCTGAGGAGAATAAACCAAGAAGTGGCCGACCATTGTTTGTAAAACCACGGGACTACCGCAAGCTAGAACGCATTGTAAATACAAGTTGGATGAGTTCTTTGTGTGACATAATAAACAAGTTCAGTAAAGTAAAATTGTGTTTCCGTGTCTAAACGTACCATTGTGAACCATTTACATACACATGGGTATCACAGGTGTGTAAATAAGAAAAAAATCGTGATCAGGGAAGTCAGTCCGGAAAAGAGACTTCCATGGTGCAGAGAAACAAGGAGATGGACGGTAAAAATCCACTGGGAAAAGGTTATTTTCTCTGATGAGAGCAAAATTATGAATGGACATGATGAACGTGTTTACGTATTCCGAAAAGGATATCAAATGTAATCAAGCTAAAAGGACACTTAACAAAGTATTAAAGGTGAGTTTTTATTTTTGTTGTATTTCATTGGTTATTTATTTACAGCGAAAGTATGGACTTTGCAACTTTCGTTTTGAAACACAAACACGCCGCCATTGTGACAGAATACTTTTTGCACGTCTATATATATTTTATGATAAAGTATATTTCATTCAGAAAAGGAAGTTAAAGCGTTTCCTATCTTACGTATTTTTCAATTTATTGAATTAACCGTGTTTGTTACAGTACTTGTAATTGTTTAACTGCCTTGAGTTTCTTAATATAGGATGGTTTGACCGCACTACATGCTGCGACGCAATACGGATATACAAAAATTGCAAATTTGTTGATTTGCCCCACTGGTATGAATCTCAATTTACAGAACAAGGTAAATATAAGATAATCACTTTGACAAACATCAGTTTCACTACACCAGATTTGCATTTTGAACATAAGTATTACTTCAGTAATACACAACACCATAATATTTAAAAATAAAAAGCATAATACAAAAGTTGAAGTGTTAGAAAAACTAACAAGAAACAAACTTAGAAACAGAGCTATGCATGATTTAAAACTTATGTCTGAAATTTTAACTGCTTCTCCAAAACAAAAACAAAAACACAAAAAAACGAATAAAACAAAATATTGTGCTATTTCGTGGCGAACAGTTGTTTTTTTGTGGAGAAATCTGGAGTGCATGGAAACACAAAACCACAAACCTTGGATGGGAAAAATAACAATCCTTGTCAGTAAAGTTTTGATTCGAGCGCGCTTGTCATGTGCGGAAATTGAACTAACAACTATAATGCTGACAGGCTAGTGATACCGGGGTAAATTACTCGGCTTCCAGAGTACGACTGGCCATATAAAATGGCGATGTTACGTAGACAACATTACACAAGAAAACAACGACAGTACTTGGAAATAGAGACACGGAAACCGTTCTTACCTGGTCTGTTTAAACCTAATCTAGTTATGATAAAATATCAGTATTTCGCCTTTTGACATGTTAACTGTGCATATTACTTGTAAAAGAAAATGCGACGAAATTAACATAGAGATAAACATTCTTCGTCGTCACTTTGATCAATTTGAACTGTTGGTTCGTCCTGAAGTTATTCATACAGCCCGACTTTCACGTGGAAGACAAAATATCTTCATTTAAAAGTGCATTCATTTTAAGGAATAAATATTATGCTACATTTTGCAAAGCACCGGGGGAATATTTAACGTGTAATATCCATATTTAAAAAAATAAATAAAACAACGTCAAAGTGTTTAAAAAAATCAACGTTATATATTAATACTGATTTTTGCACGTTGAGCATATTTTTGTGTGTAATGAAATGTTTAAATGTTCACCTAATTTTTATTCGAATGTTGTCATTAAGATGACATTGACATTGTTTGTTTAAATAAACCAATAATCCACGATATGAGTTTTGCTATTAGGGTCGTTTTCGCTTGTCGGGTGTCAAGCAAGTTCTACCTAGCTTTAAATAGCAGTCATGTATATGTTTAATTTATCTATAACTCAACTATAATATATAATGAAATATATACACTATACACCACATAACGTTAATGTAATGAGAATATTTCGTTTTTGACATATATATATAATGTTAAGTTCCAGACAACAATATTTATTGCTTTCTTTCTTTGAAATTGAGTAAACGATATGAGTCTGTATTCAAGCTTCCGAAAATAACAGTAGCCATAGCAATTCAGAAACAAACATTACCACACGTTTTTGATTTCAGTAAAAAATAAAATACCGATCTCCTAGAAAATTTCTAAACGAAAACTCCATTAACAAATTGCAAAATCAAAAGATCAAACACATCAAACGAACGGAAAACATCTGTCAAATGTCTGACCCGGTGCAGGCATTTACTTATGTATAGAAAATGATACATTAAATCTACCGTTAAATCTAGATAGACTCACTTGTATGAGAGTTTCATAGAATTCAGTGTAAACGAAATAAGATCCGTGGGTCGGTTCGTGCACAGTGTATGCCATGTAATCATAATCTTATTTGTAGCTTATAATTGTTTGGAACTTAGTATTTGTTAACTCTTTTTTATTGCTTTGGTCGAAAATGTAGAACATACCAAATGAATAAATTTATACTCCCTAAAACATGCACGCTTAAAAGTGTAAAGAATTTATTCTATAATAAGATTATTCCAAAAACTAGTTTTTAGTAAGAATAAAAAGACTATCAATCTAAAACTGAAACTTTAAATTTAAATAGCATGTAGTTCTTAACAGACTTACGAATAAAGTAACAAGTCTTGTTTAATCATTCGGTTAATTTTCACTCTTCAATAATATTTGGAAAATATTGTTGCATTCGATTAGGATATATTTCGATATTGTTATATACAAAACAATCATTGAAAAGTTACTGAGCAGTAGGGCTTGAAGTACGCATACTATTCAAACAGTACTGCCATTGCATTCGAAAAGTGTCCGATCAATTACGTAAACTGTTAAAGACACTTAGAGTTGTCATCTTCAGACTTTTGAGAAAGAACTGTGAAGGCAGCATAACATGTACCAGTTTCGGCATTATGTTAACTTATAGTTCCTGTAATGAGTCATCATCATCAGCATAAAACAAGTCAAAGATTTTTGAGATAAAAAGAAAATATAAAGGCAGCATAACATGTACCAGTTTCGGCATTATGCTAACGTATAGTTCCTGTAACGGTTCATCATCATCTGCATAAAATAAGTCAAAGACTTTGCAAAATACCATATAATGTATATGTCACAATATCGCGTCATAAATGGGCAGCGTAATTTGACAAGCCATGTCACAAATGCAACGGACAAGTTAACACGATTGTAATTATTGTCGTACAAAATATGAATATGGCTTGATTAATAAAGATGATTGAAATAACAAAATTTACTTTAAATAAGTATTCATTTTTATGACAAAAAAAAAAGAATAATTTGAAGGATTAGATAATTGAAATATTGTGGAATTACTAAGGACTAAGGAGCCTTATACACAAGAAAGGGTTCACCAAGTGAAATCACTTATAGCTCGAATTTAACATTAGTGTTCTTCCTAGTACCAGAATCTATGATAAATGAGACAATTTTAATTTTGAAATTATCCAATTCCCCTACCTTAGCACCAAATAATTAACTTCACCTTCATACGAGATATTCGTTTCCCAACCTATGCAGTATTCAGGAGCTTGCTGCTGCTACTCAGACCGTTACCAGTGTCTGTGTATTAAATTGATGGACCAGGGGTATGATAAAGAATGTCTCGTCTTTTTTTCAAAAAATAATTCATCGGAAGATACCAAGACCTTGTAAGAAAATATTCTGTATCAAATTCACAAACAATACACAATGGTCTAGACATTTAGATTCTAGGATCTGACGTTGTTTATCATACTTATTATATGTTATATAGTATTCATGTATTTGCCGTTGTGAATAATTACATTTACTGTTTAGTCTATTTTTTGATAATATCTATTTAACGGGGATATGTACTTTTACATCCCGTCATTGTGTTATTGTGATTTGGTTAATTTATATTCTTGTCTTTTATATATGATTACAGTATCTATATTTTTTTACCTTTATACCTACAATGTCTGTTTGAATTGTTCACACATCGTTGTAAATAGGATAGAATGTTATGCGATTGATATACAAGTCACTGGTTTAACTAGCTATAAAACGAGGTTTAATCCACCATTTATACATAAGAAAATGCATGTAACAAGTTAGGAACATGAAAGTTGTTATCTATTCGTTTGATGTGTGCGAGCTTTTGGTTTACAATTGGCTTTAGATTTTTTCTCTGAGTTCGGTAATTTTGTTATGATATCTTTTTTGATTGCAAAATTTAATGATGAATTTCAAATAGTAATTCTTGTTGTAAAAATGTAATGTTTCGTTTTCCAGGATGGTTTGACCGCACTACATATTGCTACAATAGAAGGAAATATAAAAATTGTGCATTTGCTTATCGACAAGGGCATTGATATGAACATACAGGAAATGGTAATTTGTAAACATTAATATTAGACGAAAACCTGAATTGTAATTAGCGATCTATTACACGGCAATTTGAAACAATTTGTCAACTAATTTTGTTGTACAAGTCCGCCTAAGGTATCAACAGTACTGAAATTTTGTAACATATCAATATATTGAACAAAAGAAAGACATGCTGGGTTTCTTAAATTGTGCAGACAAAATTTTGTAGTCATGTGTTTTAATGATGCTTTCATTTTGTATAATCAATTCTATGCTGAAATTAAAATATTGCTGACCGTGGCTACATAGATCAAGGACGTAGAACTAACATCTAATATACATTTTTACGTCCTTGCATAGATATACATAATAAGTGCAAATATGGTTGAATATGATAAGTATTGGAATATTCATTCAGTGCCCGTTATCACTGTAACCACGATCGTTTTTTAATTCATAGATTGGCAGATCACAAGTTCTGTAACAAGCAACGCTGTATGCGTACTTTATTTTCAAATATTTGTATTTAATCCTGTTTATATAACGGAAGTATTAATTTTACTTTTATTTCGATGTTTTTACGAAACAAAACAAAATATTTTTTAAAAATCGATTGAGAGCGGTTCTGGTTACAAGTTAACTTAGTGTTGAGCAGACCAGTCAAAAGTTAATTTGGGAACAGGTCTGGTTTCGATCGGATTTCGAAGTTAACTAATGTTAACTTTACGGCAGGACTGGTTTCGAAGATTACTTCTGGTAGCTTATGACAGGTCTGGTTCGAAGTTAACTTATATCAATATTAATGATGCTTTAAAAGGGTATAACTCTGAAATATTTAATTAAACAATATTTCATACACAAAAGGATAAGTCTCATTTTGTAGCGTTAATATTATGTGTTTACGTCTTCTTGTAGGTCGATACATTTGTAGTATAGCTGAACACATTTTTGAACGAGTACTATTTTAAAAATGCAGACGACTTGTACAATATATTTGTTTTGTATTTCATAAAAGGTGTCTCATTATTCTAAAGTTTTGTTTGTTTGTCAAAATGTATTTTAATAGATTTAAGTTGTAATCAGTTTTGATATTTTATATAACTATCGGCCCGAAAATACGCTTATACAGATTTTTGGTAACATTACTCTTAGTGAAGTTTAAGTTTTGGTGTTTTTATCTTATCCTCTCAACTTAAAATTGTTGTGTACTCCTTTAATCAGCATGGTTGGACAGCGCTTCACAGTGGAGCTTGGTTCGGGAAAGCAGAAATCATGCATCTGCTTATTGAAAAAGGCATTCGGGTCGATTTACCGTCGAAAGTAAGTGATGAATATGATAGGTAATAACTTAAAAGCTTCAAATTGGAATATGTGCAAGCCCAGGTTAACAAACGAAACAATTAAACAGCTTTTTGATCAAATAGAACGTAAAATTATAGCATTTTCAAACTAATATCAATTAGCATCGACTCAGTGTTGCTAACAAAATGAAAACAACACTATATAAATTTCATAACTAATATTTCAGTGAAAGAGAGCTCAAAATAAAATAGAGACTGTGTCAAAAAGACTCCAACCTAAACAAAAGACAGAAGACAACCAAGGGCCACCAATTGGTTTTCAACACAGCGAGAAAAGCTTGCACCCGGACCCGTGCTTCAATATGTCCCTAAATATAAAATGCAGTAGTTCAGCTAATATGGACGATGTTATTAAACTCAAAACATATAAATGAACTTAATAAAAAAAATATTGAATTGACGATCATACCTTGTACCTCATATCCTTATTTATATTTATCCTGTAAATAAACTCATCATAGATACCAGGACTAAATTTATTATATACGCTAGACGCGCAATTGGGTGTCTTATCATACGTTAAACCCCGGCATATACAACTAGCCTGTATTCGTATTCTATACAGATATCATTTTGAAGCTTCGCTCATTGTCGGACAATTTGTGTGTTTTGCTGTTGAAGAGTGTTGTGTTAAATTTCGGGACCTCAGAATGTAAAATGCAACCGCATTATAATAACATTCTGCTTCCGGTCTTTGAATTGCCCAGTCTCCAATCAACAACCTACTTTCTCTTCATAGACATATACGAACAACCGGATACACTCCATTTCCTTTAAGTTCAAAAATCGGATGTGTAAATCACACGATCAAACATACAGCAATGTCTATAATCAGTGAATGCAAGGATACATTGTAATTCGAAATCCTCAAGTGTGAAGACATCAAACACTTGTGTTCTTAATTCTTGCAATGTCTTATTATTTTGTGTTTACTGTTGAAATGAGTTGTTATGTTATAATAAATAATTATTAACTTTGAGCGGTGTAATATTGTTGACCATGCGAGATTCTTTTTAGTGAACTGTTAATTAGTTGATTGTGTGATTTATTTTAAAATTAAAACGCGAACCTAAATAATTTAAAATCGAAAATAAATGCAATAAAGTGATTTTTTTTTTTTGATTTTTTCTTTCAAAGCAAAAACATTGTACAACAATAATTGCATAATAAAAACAATAAAAATGTTTAGTTGATAAAAGAAGATGTAAAACGAGTACCGATGAGATAACTCTCCATCCATGCCAAAATTTATAAAAGTAAACCATTATAAGTTAAAGTGCGGTCTTCAACACGGAGCCTTGGCTCACACCGAACAGCTATAAAGGTCTCCAAAAATCACTGGTGCAAAACCATGTACCGTTTTCAAACAGTATAGTCAACGGTCTAATCTTAATAAAAAAAACGAGAAATGAGAAACACTTATTGACAACATCAACAAACGAAAACCACTGAACATCAGGTTCCTGACATAGGACAGGTTCAAACAAATGCAGTGGGTTTATACGTTTTAATGATACAGATGGTGCTTCAAGACAGTAAACCGTTGTCTATGTATATCAGTTTTGATCTGTGTCTGCCAGGATGTGTTACTATGTTTAAATGATTTAACAAATACGTTTGAAATCTAGGATGTTTGCGTGACAACCTATTTAACAACCAGGGAAAAACAAGGGAGTTGAACGTGAGTATCTTTGATTTGTGTTTCTTTGCGTAGGTATTATTGTTTTTATATTACAATAAATGATAAGAGTAGATGAATACAACTCCTACACTAAGTTTCTCTACTTCTATTAATGTCTTAATGTTTACATATCTGATATTACTATTTATAACTGTAACGTGTTTTTGTTTCAAGGATGGATCATCAGTACTTCATCTGGCTGCAAATAGTGGGAATACAGAAATAGCCCCTCTACTTATTCATCGTGGCATAGCTATCAATTTACAGAACACTGTAAGTTGTTTACATGATGTATATAAACATTAATAAATGCATCAACTTTTATTATTAGTTACATATCAATCTCCCGGCAGAGGAAACTATTTGAATCTGCAGGACAAAAACAACCCGCATCTGCTCACATTACTTCTGTTTTGATTTTACATTTCAAGAAAAGTGTTATTTTGTTTAAAGATATCCCAACCTCGACCACTGTATTCTGTGCAGCGACCCAACACTGTATTCACTTGTTTCGAAATTTTCAAATTTTAACAAAGGTGATGCTTTGTTAATGAAACGATGAATCTACCGTGATGCATTTTTAATATTCCTGAATGTCATGTATATATCAAGTATGCTTGTTTCAATTCTTTCTACAACAATGTTAGTTTAGGAAGTGAAGAGCTAACTTTTATCTTTTAAGCAAAATGTATAAAAAATTTTCCAAACTCCGTCTATTACCAAATTGTAAAATCAAAAGCTAAAATACATCAAACAAATAGATAACAACTTCATATTTTTGACTTAGTAAATTTTCTGAAAGTACAAGATACTCGAGTTGATAGGTTTCAAAATTGAACAACGGACTTAATGATTTATTCATTTATTTTTCTGATAAACTCCAATGATTTGAAAGATCAAAATAGGCGTTTAAGATCATAAGTGATTTACTTGTTGAAGCTGACAAATCCCAAATATTTACACAAACAAACAATATGGTATGCTTTGTATGTTGCGAATTTTGTACTGTGCATTCAATGGCCATGACGCAGTATTAACGTAGGATAAAGACATAACCACAGAAACGCAACACCTTTTTTATAGAAACATTAGTAAAATGAACAAATACTGATATGAAATGTCTTGCACAGCTTTGATTGTTACAAAGTTAATAATAGAGATATATTACAATGTAAAATTGTCCAATCTAATCCCAATTGATATACAAATCATACAATAGGAAAATAACTTATTAAGTATCTTTCTGTATGATTTCGTCTCTCTGTGTTTTTTTCGGTAATTCATGTATCGTCTTGAACAGCTGATTAAACATACCTCTCTTATGATTATGTGTTGGCTACTAAGTCAAACTAACACCTGGATAAATGTTTAATCATTGTACCAATAATCTCTAAGCACATACCAACAAGTTCGACTAGAAACAACTATAAATTGATTTATTATTTAAGCTCTAGAATGGACAACAACATAATTAAGTAGACATATCGTTATGGTTGTAATCATGTCATTGATGTCGTTACTGTGCCAAAGCCTGAAATCTTATTTTAAATAGACGTAGAATTGTTAAATAATGTTCTTATAAATATGTTTTATAATAAATGAATTCTTAATATGATGCTTTTGATGTTATAGTCTCTGATAATTCTATACAGAATGGCTCTCTTTTTATATCTATATATTTTTACATTTAATGTAATGTTGTATTATATATTATTGAGAGATGAGACTTGAATAGAATATTGAATTGAATTGAACCTTCAAATGTGAAAATAAGTGAATTTTGCTTTTGTTGAATTTCATTCGAGCTAGAAATTTTATATGTAGCCACATAAAAAGCGCAGTCAGTAGCATTTTTTTCTGCACCAGATGATAAAATTATATATTGATAATCTCATGACGAAACATAACAAACTTGGATATCAATAGTGGCTACTTCAGTTTATTTATATCATCGCTTACATTTTTATGATTGTTTGCGATTCCATTTTAACGTCGGAACGACAAACAATATTAAACAGTTCAGTTGAGATGTATTAATTGACAAGACAGTTACTTATTTAAATTCCTTTGATGTGTCTATGTTTCTTGAAAACATTATTGCTCTATATTTTGTTAGTTTTATGATAACATTACTATTATTCTCTCTCGCCAGGACGGTCATTCTGCACTTCACCATGCTGCATGGAATGGAAAAACACAATTCGCCCAAATACTAATCGACAATAGTATTGACCTTAATTTACAGGACACGGTAAACACAAATATTTGAATAGTGAAAACGGATTAAATATTCAAAGCTCTAACACAACTTACAAGCATCGGTTGGAAAGTATGAGAGTTGTGCATGATGTTTTCCTGAAATAAAACCAAAAAAAAAAATAAACTTGAAAAACAGAAATAGAATAAACAAACATAATCAACACTAAACGCCTGATTTGGCTTTAATAATTTATAAATTTTGACAAGTGTAAGAATATTTATTACTTCGAGCACATACTGGATTTTTTTTAAAAATTGATTAATTGAATCCATATGTGGACAATTTACACTGTTCGTACTATTGAAAAAAAGAAACCGGCTAAAATCAAAAGTGACCTTGCAAGTCATAACTACATGTACTCAATACCTTGACATTAAAATACATACATGAACATACAAATGTACACATTTTTAAAAAGCCATACAAAAGGTGTATCTAGATTATTTAGTTTCTATGATATTTTTTTGTGTCAGTTTACTTTTTGAGTAGAACCCTAGGCCTTAAAATGTACGTCATTGACCGTAACGTTATCGCAGAGAGAGAAAAAAATGTCAAGACATGTTTGTTCTTTTTATAGTTAACATGATGTTAAGGTTCAGACTGCATCATACAAGTGCGATCCGAGCGTCTGAAAATTTACCTTATATTTCATAGGAAAAAAGAATTTGTGGTGCTAATGAGACAACTTTTCATGGAAGTAACAATGTGTAAAAAGTACACCTGTATACATGCAGATAGTTTTACAGCCATGAACACATCGCATAACAATCTATAAAATGACTAGTGAAAACAATTCAAACAGGAAAACCATCGTCTAATCTATATATAAAACGAGAAACGTGAAACACTTATGACCCACGATAACTACTGGCTAAAGACGGGTGCAATCAAATGCAGCGCGTTTAAACGTTTTCATAGACACCAACTTTCACCCCAACCTGAATCAGTAGTGTAATATTTCAACACAGAAAGGCACACTATAAAATATCAATTGCCATGGCTTAACTCGACCAAAAGGAAATATTTACAAAAATCTATTCTACCCATCAATAAAGCGTTATCAAAATACGATAAGTATTAACTCAAGGCTCCACTGATATGATTTATTTGTTTTCATGTAACATGACTATTTTTATTATTGACACGTAGGAGGGATTCACTGCTCTTCACAATTGTGCATTGTTCGAAAAAGAAGACATCATGCAATTGCTTATTGGCGAAGACGTTGATCTAAATTTACAAACCAAGGTACGAAGTAAATACTATATTTAATAGATTAAAAGCTTTATTAGAATAAAATACCAGTTGTATTTCAATTTCTTATTAAATATTGTAGTTTTCAATACAATACAATGCTAGTTTCTGTATAATTTAATAATAATATATTATGTTGCAGAAAATAAAAGTATTCGCATATTTTCCCTTGATATCCTTGTCTTTTTAACAGTATGTACTGTTTATACATGTTTGCCACATGGAAATGTTTAAAACAGTCCCATTTGTTTTCCTTTAATTGGTTTGTAAAAAGATCAGGTCCGTCATTTTTCTATTTGAATATTATGACCTTTGTCATGTCGAACCCTCTTATTGCTTAATAAATGCAACAGTAGTACATTTGTATACCGTTGTTAAAAAGTCATAAATCGATTGAGAAAACTCAAGTCCTGGTTATAATTGTGGTATGGTTTTTCGCTGAAGGTTGAAAGCGTTCGGTGAATAATGGTTGATAACTTTTATTTCAAATCGTCTCTGGTGGAAATGTGTCCCAATGTCGTAAATGCAATTTCGTCCCCTTTCCCCATTACCAGAATTTGCTTTACCAAATTATACCTATTATTGAGTGAATTCCTCGATAAACATGAGTGCTACATGTAGAGAAATTTCTTCTTAACCTTCCGGAGCACCTCAGATAGTTCAAGTTTTTGGTGGGGTTCGTGTTGGACAGTCTATATGTTTTTATGATGTGTTTTTGTACTGTTGCTAGTCTATTGGTCTTTTTTTTTCTTTTTTTTTTTGATATTACGTTGTCATTTTATTTTCGTCTTATGAGTTTGAATGTCTCTTTGATATTTTTTGCCTCTTTTTCCAAATCATGCGATTATATGCACACAAAAATAGACCAACTTATGCGAAAGCTAACAGCAATGATAGCAATATATAGAGAATAATACATGGCAAAATCCGTATCATATGGCGTTTCATCCCGAGACACAAATATCAGCCCAAGGGCCTTTAGGCCCGAGGGATGATATTGGTCGAGGGTGATACGGCATGTGATACGGATTTTGCCATGTTTTATACGCTTTATCATGTATTTCAACAGGAGAGTTATATTAAATGAACTGTTCACTGGGTTACCTTCAGTTCTACTTTTGTCTTGTTTTAAAAGCCTAAAAAGAACTGCTCAATTACTTATCCAAAGCACCTGGGTAACCTTACAATTTGCGTGCTGTTGTTTTAAAAATATTTTGTTTATTGTTGTATTTTTTTGTGTGTTTTGTATCTTTTTACATTTGCATTTAGTGTGCCAAAAATTATGAAAACTTGACGTACGTGACGTCACATTTACATACCAAACAATGACGTCATTCAATAAATTGCGTCACGCCCGAATGACCGTACCTATTTTTTAAGCTTACATAATTAAAAACTGACTATGTAAAAAAAAAAATAAAAAAAAAAGTAGGGGTGTGATAAAGGGTATGCCATAAAGGGTAGGGGTGTGATAAAGGGTATGCGATAAAGGGTGCGCATCAAAGTTGCGCGATATGACTTAAACAGCAGGCTTTTTATCACATATTTAAAACTACAGTATTTACTACTAAACATATGATAAATTCTTTTATCATATGTTTAGTACAAAATACAGTAAATTTTTATATCTATTAAAGGTTCTTTTTCCCAGTCTGTTTTACCTATCCTATATCGCACAACTAAGACCGTATCATATACCCCGTATCGCATAGTTAAACCCGTGTCACCACATACCTGGCGTGACATCATATATCAAATGACGTCAAATTTTGTCATATGACATGTTTTTTCTAAATTTCTTAGCAAAACACGAAATGTAACCTGATCCTGAAAAATACTCGTAAGAGAAAATGGGTCACTAACTGAAAAGAATTTTTAGTTTTCGAAGTATTCACATATTTGGTACAGCAAAATTGTAACCCTGTCGAATATGTGGAAATCATTTTGTTATGACTATCATGAAAAGGGATATAAGGCAAATAAGGAAGTCATAATTTTCTTGTTTAGTTTATAGTATCGGACGATATAAAAAAAAATAGATATCCTACGAATCTAATTCTATTAGAATTTTTGAAACATGTAAATAGAGTAAAGCATGGCAAAATCCGTATCGGCCCTCGGGACTGATAACATTTATCGCGGTGAAACATAATGCTATACGTATTTGCCATGTATTTTAAAAACACACATTTAAAACATTGCACAACATATGATAAATATGAAGACAAAAATAATGACATCACTATTGGGTTAAAATATCCCGTTGATGTGTTCCGATTTTCTTTTAATCACTATAATACTTGTTTGACGGCACACGTATATATAATAATGTAATCGTGCATATTTGTTATCTTTATAACTGCATACCTTAAAAATGACTGTTCTGTTTTTAATAAAGACGGGAAAGACTGCATTACACTTTGCTGCTCATAAAAATCTATTAGAATCAGTACAGAGTTTAATTGAACATGGGTGTGAAAAGAATATGCAAGATATCGTAAGTATTCACTAGATGAATTATTTGGGTTTTTTTCCTTGAGGAGGAACACCACCAATATATGGCCTCTAAACTTATTATGCTAAATTCTTCAATATCAAACAGATAGGCCGTTTGTGCTAATTGCATATGGAAAATTCGACATTTAATGACAAAACAACGATGTCTTATTTTGAGAATGAAATCGTCAAACCTGTTTTGGCATTTTATTTGCGTGTTGGGTCAGTCAAAATCAGATATACCGTCACATGTGCTTCCGAACTCAAAAGTATAATATATAAGTCACCAGTCCTCCAGCTTTATGAGAAACCATCATTATCAAACTAGTGTACATATTTTCTTTAGTGATATCTTCGATAAAGAACCGTTGCTAATACATAAATATGTTATTACAATAAGAATTGAATAAAGGCAAACAGTAAAGCCAAATTATCCAATGTAATCAGAGCTTTTGAACTAGTGATCAATTTTTCTTACTATTTTTAAGTTAATGGAACAAGGCGCATTGTTGCTCTCTTTAACATTTATAATGATTATACAGCAAACAGTTATGATATTATTGATGTTTGTCTAACGTATTTGTATTGGACTCGAAGCTCATTGGCCTTCGTGAGTAACCGGCATAAAGCCAAAATAATCTCTGCCCCTAAAAATACTCTCCTACATCGTTTAAATGTGTCTATACAATAAATTTTAATTTAAAAAAATGCCTCGGTGATAAAAGAGGGGTGAAGGATACCACAGGGACAGTCAAACATATAGATCGAAAATAAACGCCTTGGCTTAAAAAAAATACAAACATACAAATAATAAAACACAACACACAACACAGAAAACTACAGACTTAGCAACACAAACCTATCAAGAAAAATGGGGGTGATCTCATGTGCTCCGGAAGGGTAAGCAGATCCTGCAACATATATGGCATCCGTCATGTTATCCGATATCATCCGTGACACGGTTATTCCATAACGGTCAACCAACTCGTGATGGCGTCCGTAAAATTTTGGAAGAGATGATTTCAACTTCACAATTTGGAACTCTTGGTTTAATAGCTTTCTTGTGAGCAGCAACCGTCTATCAAGGAAATCCTGATAGGTAATACAAGCCGGGGAAGATCGTATCAAATGGGAGATATATATATACTCCGTTTGCAAGCGCTGCTGATAAAGTTATAGTCAAAATTCTGTACTCATTTCAACTTGAGTGAAATCTCATTTGACAGTTATGGATTGAGGTGTAAACGCAATATTTCCTTTTCATTTATCAAATATAACTGACTTTATAAGAACGAATTGAACAATATTTTATAGCAAATCTTAAAGCCATATTACGAGTCTGATTTGAACTCTTTCTTTCGTTCTTCTCTTTTCGTCTTTACTTGTTTTGCTTAATGATATTTAGAAATGTTCTTAGAATTGGTTTCACAACGATGAAACACTATAATTGTAGCTATGTTCATTTCCATTACAACTGACATTTTCAGTTTTGCAATAGCAAGATTACCGTTTTGAAAATCAAAATGATATCCATGAATGCAAAAAAAAAAGAATTAGATTCAGATACTTTTTGAAATGTGTCAAAAATAGGTGTACAACAGTCATTCTTGTGTTTTAATCTTAATCACTATAAAAACTAACAAATATGTAATAAAGAAGCACAAAATGGCATATAGACTTAGCATATAAGCAAACATCTAAGACAGGAAACACAAATTTACTATTATACAATATCACAATCATGGGAAGTATTAGTACAGAACCACGTTATGTATATATCAAAAAAACATAAAAAGGCATATAGACAAGGGCCATAGGGCAAAAATTAAAGACAAAAATATAAAAATGTTTTACAGTAACACAATAAAAGGATTTATAAAAACAGAGCTACGTCATATATATCAAAGAAAACCAAAAGTCGTACAGACAAAGCACATAAGAAATAATAAAAGACAACCATACGAGAATTATCATAGAACAATAACACAATGAGGAGATGTAAAAGTATCGAGCTACGTCGAATGGATATCAATAAAAACAGACTAACCAGTAAACGTAATATACATAGAAAAAAATAAAAGAATTCTTTAATACGTTATTATGATTATGAACAACGTCAGTACGCAGAATCCATACTTCAAGACCATCGTGTATTATTTGTGAAGTTGATACGGAATATTGATCAACAAGTTCTAGGTTCCTTCCGATGAACTTCTTAAGAAATAGACACTGGTGACGTTTTAAAAAGTCTTTGTAGGAGGTGCAAGCTCGTGAATACCTAAAAAGTTGGAAAATGTATATCCCATATGCAGGTAAAGTTGGTATATTGCTACTAAGGTGGGGGAAATTGATAATTTCAAAATTAAAATAAACTCGTTTAAAGAGGATTCTGATACTGAGATGACTGTGTATTTCAAAACAAGGCGGAAGAAGCCGTGGTTGTTGTTTCTTTACTTTCTAGTAAAAGCCAATCAGAAAAGATCGGATTGATAATGGTGAGAACAACATCAATATAGTATCTGAAAGTTAAATTAAATAACCTGACTTCTTTGATCTTCTTGTTTGAAGGAACTCTAGATCTGATTCATATAAAACAAGACGATGCGCACACAGTATTCTTTTATTCTCTCTGAAAATTATTCGGTTTACTGTTTAGTTTATATATTGTAATATCCATTTGTGTCTCGGTGCTGATACGTCTCTTTCTTCTTTTATTGTGCTATGGTAAATATTTGTATTCTTTTCTTTCGTTTTTGATAATGTTCTTTGTCTATATGCCTTTTGTTTATCTTAGTTGACATATTTGCTTATTATAGTGATTAAGATTTAAACACAATGTTGACTGCTGTATCCCTGTTTTTGACATTTTTACTGATCATGTCTGATTGTTTTGTAGAGAAATTTTGCTAGCTATACAACCAGGTTTAATCCACCATGTTATGCCTGTACCAAGTTGTTCGTTAATATCCATTCGGTTGATTTGTTTGAGAACTTGATATTTCCGTTTGCTTACGAAATTTCCGTGCAGCATTTTCTTTGGAGTATTTTTGTCGATAAATTTTATTCTCATATTTGAGTTATAACATACTAAAACGTATTATCTTAATTGTATAAAGTCTAGAATAAACCATTTCTAAGGCATTGGCTCGACAATATATATCTTCCGTTAGTTGTTTAGTCTATACGCTATCTAAGTAAATATCGAGTTGGCATTCGAAACCTGCCGACTGGCATATAAGCGATATAAACATAAATACAAATATGGATATATAGCGAACTGGTGCAACTGGATTTTTTTTGGGGGGTCTATTTAATTTCATATTATAGGTTAAAAATATATATGTTAATCATCTTTTTTTACTTGTATTGGAATGAAGGTTTCTGATTCAAATCAGTACATTATTAACTTTACCTTTGTTTCTCTTTTAATGTTGACATTATTTTCCCTTTAATAACTTTACACACATAATGCATGGGTAATTCATCTCTAGCTAAGGGGTTTAATTGAAGGTCACAGATTCAATGAGATCGAATTATTCACATGAAAGTGAACAATTCATCATCAATATTTTGTACCTTGGTTTGACAAAACTGAACCATACTGGTTGCTAAAAGCGATATTTTAAATTTTGTATATGTCCCCTAAAGGCATGATTGGCCATACTCCTTTATCATTGCCATTTCAAAGTATGTGTTTTTAAATATGAAGTCATTGTCATTGGAACTCAGCAACAAAAAAGAAAGATTCCAACAGGTTCATAAAATACATAATGCTGTTAGACATAGCTTATCAAAAACAACTTTAACGAACATCTATATCACTAAAACCCAAGAATACATATGTGTTTAATAGACATGGTAGAAGAAGACATAATACTATCGTTGAAATCTCACCTTCGATACTCATTATGTAAACAGATGCATATAACAATTATCTATTAATGTAGCTCTTTAAACTGTATACTAGTATCTGCAAATGTTGGGCCACAGCATTGACTTTTGAATAATATTAATGTTCAAATGGTTGTTTTGGGATGCAAATGTCGATATAATGTTGGAAACATTAGGCAATGGAGTTAAACAAAATATATTGTAGAGTATTACAATTCTGTCACCTTTATTATGTATCATTTAGAAGTTATCGCACCCTGCATTTCCTTTTTCCAGACTCAGTACATGCTGTTCAGCCCCAGTTTATGTGACAAAGACTTGAAAGATCTGTATTTATGAATTCTTAAACATTATATGTCAAACGAAACGGAAATGATGATGTCATGTTATATATTATAACAGGATATATAAATGTGAAAGGGCGTTGGATAAATCTTGTTCAATATTATCATTATTATTATTTGAAAACAAAAATACCACTTCTACTTAAAATACTAACATAATACTCCTGGTAATTAGAGTTGAAGATTCATACGCATGAATTCATCATATCATGAAACATGCTGAAATCCAATAAATAAAATCAATATAAAGACAGCAACTGTTTAAAATAACATATGCATAAGAGTTAAAAAAAAAAATATTGAACTGCACGTGCATTTTTTTTCTTCAGAATGGCAATACAGCGCTACATATAGTTGCCAGGAATAACAATGCGCAGATGGTCTCATACATGCTGGACAGAAACTGTGATCCAAATATAGTGAATTTTGAAGTAAGGACCAGAAAAAGCGAATCTTATTCCTCATTATAACAAATCCATTCTTGGTGTCAATTCAAATTTGTTTTGTTACTTTAACTGTAACCTACAAAAGACCCATTCTTCATCCTCAAAAAACTGTTGTATAAAGAAATTTGAGAGAAAAAAATTCAATAGCAATTGCTTCCTTTTATCAAATTCTAGATTTTCAATTGAAAGTAGAAAATAGAAAAACTTTCAAACTTTTTAAATTAAATAAGACAAGCAGACCATATATTCAAATATTCTAAGAGTCAATTGCCAACAAAAATGTTGATCAAACTACACAAATGTGAACTAAAATTTGTCGAAAAATGTTCTTACCTTATGACAAAATATATGACATGCATTTATTGATTAACCAAAGCACTTAACATTTCTGAACAACTACATTTCAATGATAGACTCTGAGTATGAAACCGTCAGAAATGTTCGGAAAAAGAATAGACACAATTGTAATAAATAAGAGGTAGTCGGCATACATTCTGGAAAATTCACATAAGAGGAAAAAGAACGGCAGTTTGTCATCAATAGATGGCTAATAAATATTAATCTTGTGAACATAATTATCTTTTTATCAAGCTTGTTGATTAGGTAAAATGTACATCTTAGGTTTAAAAGGCTTCAACAATAGCCGGTTAATACTAAAAAAATGACAACTTGAGCAATTTATTAGGTGTTTGCACTTAAAAAAAACATATGACTGACAGAGGTTTTGGTGGCTGATGGGCGTACGATATAGTTACAGGACTGGTTATAGCGTTACTCATGTTGCAAACGTAAATAAATTATTTTCGCGACGCAAAACTGTGACTATCAGGAAATGATGCACATTCATGTATACCGCAAAACAAAAACCGTTTGTTTCGTCAAATCCTTAAACTTTGTTAAAAAAAATAATTCCAAAGAATTGTGATATATTTAAGAGCATATTTATAAAAAGAATAATATTTTTACAAAAATCCGCTTGTGTTTATATGTTAAAAATAAAAATGTTGGATGTGTCTATTCAAAGGAGTAAATGTTTAAAACTTCGAATCCTTTTTTTTTCATTTGCCAGTCATTTTTGTATTACATATTTGAATTGCGTAGGTGAAAAAAACTTTGTATGCACATGTTCGTAAACTTTATCGTGAAAAGCAGTTTATAAGACTATTTAACATCGTATTTTTTTTATTTGAAACTGTTTTAAACGATTTATTAATATCTAACACGTTTCACAGAAACTGACCCATCATTCTATAAGTTGATTTCGTACGAAAAAAGGCAACAGTAGTATACCGCTGTTTGAAAGTCAGCAGTCGATTCAGAGAAATCAAATCCGGGTTACAGACTAAAACCGAGGGTAACACAATAAATAGAAGAGGAAAACAACGAAAGAAAAGAAAAACTTAAGTACAACGAAAAACAAACGAGAATTCAACACACACAGAAACGAACTATAAGATAACAATTGCCATTTTCCGGACTTGATACAGGACATTTTAAGAAACACAATGGTTTGTTGAACCTGGTGTTTTTGCTAGTAAAACCTTCCGCTGTCATGGCAATGTTAAATATAACACTAACATAACAACATCACATGACAAGACTACTAAATAAAAAAACCATTCAGGATAGAGAGATACACAAATTAACAATACAATAGAACATTACGACATGCTAATAGATATTTAAGGTACAGGCTTGTAATTTAATATGCAAGACGCGTGTTTCGTCTTATATAGGCTTGATCTTTCATTTCATCTTTATCAAGCATACTTTTGTAAATAACATTGTGTTCATGGATAATGTATACTCGTCAGTAATATAGTTTTCTGTCTGTTATTGCAGGAATTATTGTAGGACAAAAACAAGCAAATATTAAAGTATTGTTTTATTTTTGAATGCATAACATTTGTTTGTGTTTTAGGGGAAGAAGCCGATGGAAGTTACAGATTATGGGCCAAATAAAAAGTTATTTAAGGTAACACATGGTTTCGTTTTGTTCTTTTTAGTAGTAACTATTGACAAAAGTGCATTTTTTTTCTTCATTTTTTTAACTTTCTCAAGTTTTTCAACAAGTAAGATAATAGAAAACTCACAGGAATTATGTTTTTGAATGACAGAGTATGTGAGATCTTATCATCAATATTTTGCGTCTATTAAATTTAAATTAAGGTTTATAAATACCTTATGTATCTTAGTTTTGGGTTGCAGGATTTTGAAAAGACACTTTTACCGGGTGAGTATTTTTATTTAACATTGGCACTTTAGGCCAGCTCATCAGAGTACCTACTAATTTTGTAAGAAACCAGAGTGAACTAATGAATCGGAAATGAACTGACAACACCATGGCTTAAAAGGAAAAAGACCAACAAACAATAATATAACACAAAAGACAGCAGAAAAATAAACACTAAGCAATTCGGATCCTCCCCCCAAAAAAGATCACATTCTTGAACAGAGGACTGGATTGTTGTAACAACATTAGGAACATACCCGCCAATATCTGCCAAACGTATAATTAATAATGATCAAACAACTCACGTAAGCGTCCGCAAAATTTACGCAACTGCTCCATTTGGAATTCTTGGTTTGAGCAGCAACTCATTCTGAAGGAAATTATGATATGAATTACAAGCCCGTGAATATCGTGTTTAAAGGAAGATACATACTCCGTATGCAGGCGTTTCTGGAATGTTGGTAAATATAAATGAAATTTCATATTTGGGAAGCTTAATTTATCTCTTTTGTCGTGAAATTTTGTTTTCAAATGACACCTCATTGTCCAATTTTAGATGTAGGTCCAGATACGAGGCAGATTTAACTGTTGTATATTTATCACAAGTTCCAAAGGGACATATAGAATAGACCTAAATTATCCAGGATTTTCTCTTTAGCAAGTGTCGTGGGGAATATATTGTTTGTTTCAAGTGAATTGTCAATTGAATATTGTATATTTCACTGGTCTGATTTTCTATTTCTCAATTCTATTTCCATTTCAAACCACATATAGTCAAAATGTCTCTTGAAACTTGAACTGTATCAAATGTGAAGCTTTTGTTATATTATTCGGAATGTAGGTCTTCCAGTCGAGGTTAAGAAATTCGATAAGAAATCAGCGCAAGTGTTTGCTAGTCTATTGGAACAAGAAAATTATCTGCACTATGAGTCAAGAGTCATGTTAGTTGGTGAACATGGTACAGGGAAGACAACAATAGCGAGATATCTTGTTGGAAAAAGTCCAACTCAACCTAAGATGATATCGACCGATGGGATAGAATTAACCAATGGTCTTTCATATATCGACCGTGAAAATAGGACCTGGCTTGTTGGAGAGCAAGGTAGGTATTAAACCTAAACAAACTAAAAGAAATATAAGTTATGATACAATGTATCAGCCAAGATTCACAAAATGACATTACATATATGAAATAGATAAATACTGTCGACTTGTCCATCATAGCGCTGTCCATCAAAGCATCAAAGTTCCTATTTTGGTTAATCTCTATTATGTGAAAGGTAGTATTTTCAAAAGTATGTCCTTAAAAGGTGTCTTGTAATTCGGCAGTATTTATCCTACAAAATATAAAACTACCGATGATTACTAAGTCTAATGTCGAATTAAGTTCTGGTTCGCGAACATATTGCAGCTTGCAAGTTTCATATACATATATATATATATATATATATATATATATATATATTTGCGAAAGCAAATTTACAGATCTAACATTGTTGGGTTGATGTTTAGACGAGTTGTATATATATTATATATATATGTATGTGTATAGATTATCGGGTATTCTACACATTGATATCGTAAAATATCAGCTGCGAGTCACAATTTGAACCTTTTGGCGAGTGAGCGTAGCGAACGAGCTAAAAAGTTTCACACTGTGTCGATTGGCTGATATTTTACGATATCTATAGGAAGAGAACCCGATTATCTGTTAATCGTTCTATTATTGTTTTTTTCTCTCTTCCTAAGACAGTTTTAAGCTTCATGAAAGCAAGCTTGATAACGTCTCCTCTCGCATTGTGACGTCGCTGATAACTTCTATTCTCACAATGTGGCGTCGCTGATAATGCCTGGTCTCGTTTGGAAGCTTTGATACGATAATGACGGAGCGACAGAACAGGGTGATATAGGCAAAGGGCATGACGATAAATAGTATTATGTAGGATGTTACAACGCAATGAAACACAGAATTTATCAAGCGTTTATGGTGTTTATATTTGTAAATTGAACAAGATTGACTTTACCAAGCATAACTTTACAGTGTTTACGGAATACCAATTCTTATTTACAGATTCCAAAATCAAAAGCTGAAAAAGTAGAAAGTTAAAATTTACTCATGAAATGCTTTTTTTAAATAAGAAAGTTTGGAATGTTCCTTAACATAATTAAAAAAAAAAATTCTTAGTAAATTTTGATTAGAAAAAAAGAAATTTTGCAAATTATAGTTTTGAATTAAAAGTACTTAGCTTTTGCTTGATATGATGTACATATAGTAAATGAGAGGAGGGACTAAATCAAATCAAATCGAAAGAATGTATCAATATTTTGCCAATCCTCAGTTTAATTTTTTTTTTCCCTCAAAAATATATTCTAAAGTATGTTGTGTAGTATTTTCAGATTTTTTTCATGCACATATACATATTGCAATTATGTTTTTTTTTTTTCACATACTTATTAAGTAGATTTGAGAAGATGTGGTTTGAATGCCAATGAGACAACTACCCATCCGAGTCACAATTTTTGAAAGTATAGGTCAAAGCCTTCAAAACGGAGCCATGGCTCACACCGAACAATACGCTATCAAACAACTCCAAAAATGACCAGTGTAAAACCATTACACCTGGAAAATCAACGGTCTACTCTACATGTATATAAACATCGAGAAACGTGAAACATTTATGAACCACACCAACAAACTTGAACCAATGAACAACAGGTTCCTGACTTAGGACAGGTGCAAACTATGCAGAGGAATAAACTTTTTAACAGGTGCAATCATTCACCGTAACCTAAACAGCAGTCTTACATTACAACATTGAAAGAAACACTATAAAACATCAATTTGAATGGCTATATACTAAGTAACTAAAATTAAAGAATTTAAAGTTATAATGCGGTATATTCGAATAAAATCATATTCTAGTTCATGTTGTAATCAGTTATATAACCGGATAATATGAGCAAACACACCATTTTATTAATTGTTTGGTAAACATTTTCGCATATGAAACTTGAATCAGAAACTATAGGCAGTTGAAAATAGTTTGAACAATTCTATTATTTTAGATTTTTCTCTGGAAGAAATTGCCACTAGTAGATCCCTTTTACATAAAGTCAGAATTCGGAAAAGTGATATTGTGTCTACTAATCAAGCTTCATTTAACACAGCCGCACATAACCCAAAGGACCCAAATGATGCTTGTTTGAAGCCAGATACCATCGCTGACAAACATACCCAAGGTTCCAACGGAGACATGCATACACAAGGTTCCATCGATGAACAGCATACACAAGGTTCTACTGATGACATGCATACACACGGTTCCATCGATCACATGCATACATCAGGTTCCACTGATGACGTGCATACACAAGGTTCCGACGATTACATGCATACAAGAGGTTCCACTGATGACATGCATACACCAGGTTCCACCGGTGACATGCATACACAATCTATCACTCAACCTGGTTTCATCAGCAGGCTAAAACATTTTTTCGGAATTACCAAAAAAGTAGAAGAAGTCAAAGTCACTATCACAAAAGAAAAATTCTTTCAAATGGTTTCTAAAGTGGGGAAAAAGATGTTACACAATAAAAAGATAGCGCCTGTAGTTATATGGGATTTTGGAGGACAGGATGTTTTCTATTCCACTCATCAGACGTTTTTAACGTACAGAGCTCTTTACATAATTGTGTTGGATGGAAGTAGAAAACTGGATGACCCCTGTCCGTATGAAAAATATCTCCCAGGAAAGAGTGGAGATAAAACAGCAAGAGGTATTAATAAACTTTTACTAATTTTCTAATCGAGATTTGATAAATATTCGTCATGAATACAACCTATTATTTTTAATTAATTCACAGTGACACTTTTAAATGCATGAGTTAGTCAGATGTTTATCAATAAGAATTAAGATATTCCTACAGCATTAGTCTTTTGATTTTAAAACAGGTGTTGTTGTTTTTTCTGACAGATTATCTGCTATTCTGGATCAACACAATTGTAACATACTGCAAAGGAAGCGTTGACAACTTTCCAAAAATTATGATTGTTCTAACGCATAGAGACAAAGTTCAGTTTGTAAGTTTACACTAATTAGATAAGCATTTACTTCAGGTATAATAAAAACAGTTTGATGTCGAACAGAATGAAAGTGTGGTAAACAACTAAATGGTGCATTGCAAAATAGAGGAATGTATATATGCTGGCAGTCAGCAGGGTTTAAAAATATCAGTTGTTTGACCTGTTAGTCAAATGAGTTTTGTTAATATATACTTTTCACTCTTTTGGTCTTTTGGAAAATGTTGTTTGTGCTGTATTTAGACCCATCTACAACGAAATTTGTTACATGCACACCTATAAAAATGGCGGCTAAGTATGAATGGGGTAGAAATTACCTAGCTGGGGTCTTTCATCATGTTTATAGATGCCAATACAGTAAAAGTTTGTTGTAATAATGACGGCCGTATGGTCATCTTTCATTTCTTGTGTCAACCTATTTGAACTTAATTCTAGTGGATAGTTGTCTCATAAGCAATCGCTTTAAATCTCTTTATTTTAACATTAAATGTTTATTATGCACAATAGATAACTAGATGTTTTTTTTTTCATTAAAGGTAAGATTTCCCAAAAAGATTTTAACAAATTTTTATTTATTTTTTAGAATGAAGTTGAACATAGAAGACTTGAAACTTTTAGAGAGATCAGGCAGATGTTTAAACACACACCATTCAAGAATCATCTGGTGATAGATGATATGATATTTGTAAACGCTAAGGATAAACATGACTTGGCGATGGAAAAGATTAAGGATGTAATCAGGAGTGAATCAGAGAAACAACCTACATGGGGTGAACCTCTACCGAAGTGCTTTATCACTCTAGAATTAGAATGTGCATCGCTTGTCAAACGCAACATCCCTCTGATAACGCTTGAGCATCTACACGAAATAAATTTATTGCAATCTATTAGACCACTGTCAGAAACTGAGTTAAAGGTATTTCTGAAATTTCAGCATTCCATCGGCAAGGTTTTGTACTTCGACGAAGAAAATTTGGATACACATGTCATATTGTCTCCAACCTTCCTTATTAATGCTTTTAAATCGATTGTTACTGATAGAAGATTCTGTGAAGGAGACAGTAATAGAGTAGTTTTGTGGGATATAATGGGTAAGAAAGGAGTGGTCTCAAAAACGGCAATCCAAAACATTTGGAAGAAAACACAATATCGTGAATTTTACAAGAACAAAGATTATTTACTAGACGTTATGACCCGCCTTGATATATTGGTAGACCCAAAGATATACGACAATGACCGAAAACGTATCCCTGCTGACTTCTACTATATTGCAAGTATGGTACGTACAAATGATGACTCTGGATACCTTCAGTCAGCTGGCTTCACACACAGGAGTATTGCCATAGCCTTTCAATCGTCATCATTGATGATACCCCCTGCATTATCCTTTAGATTTATAAGTTACTGTCTATATGTCTGGGCAGTGAAAAAGTATGGACAGACCAACAAGGACATGTTATTTCATAGATCAGCTGTGTTCACCGTAGATCCTTCTTTAGATCTGCACATTCTCTGCGAAGATAAGCGGATTATTGCCCGTCTAGTTCATGCCAGAACGAATTCATTAATAATGAGGGATCTTGCTTCCAGCATAACTGAATGTTTAACTTCTGCCTTGGAAAAAATAAGTCAGTTGTATATAAGAGCAAGCAGCGATCAGCATAACACCAGTAATGCATTCTTTATAACCAGAATATGTTGTAACGCACCAGATAACCCATGTGTCCTCCAAGTCAACGAAGTACCAAACATTGGCGAAATTTGGATATGTCCTGCTCATGACATTGAACACAAAATTCACATAATCACATCGTGGTTTTCAGGAAAGGTATATTTATTTTCTAAGATATGTGCAATTTGTTATTGAACTTTGTTTTATACCTTATAAATTAATCAAAAACAATAATTTCCCTGTGAGTTTAGTACTATGTGATATAAGTATATGATAACTTAACATTTATGATTTTTTTTTTTTGTGTAAAAAACATTAAAATCTTAGGCTAGAGTTTCACTACAGAGATATTTATTGTCGAAAATGCAGTTAATAATGTACCGTTCGTGTTGTTGTAAAGGCATTGAACACATATGATATGAAATTACCTTGGGTTTTTACAGAAAATGCACATAAATTCGTTCAAAACTGTTTATTGAACAAAGGCTGTCACGTTAACACAATTAGTTAAAATTAAAGATAAACTAATCATAGATACAAGATTACAAGGGTAGATGTTTCGGCTACAAGAAGACTCATAATTTACGCTCGAATCTAAATAAAGTACGAGCATTCAGGAATAAAAACATTATAAAGACTGAAACATAAGAATTGTTCTATTAAACTTAACATGCGTAAAACCGATAAGTCATAAAACTAGGTACATTGCAGTCGTTTTCAGTTTATAATGTTCTCGTACGATATGATTTTAATCTAAAGGCTAAAGATCGGTAAGACGTTTATTTATAAACTAATCCTTTTAATAATGCTCTTTTATAATCCAAGTAAGGAAAACTGCTGCTTTTTCAGTGACATTCGTATGAAACAAATGACAAATAATATACGAATTTGAAGAGCATTGAGGACCAAACATTCTTAAAGTTTTTTCCAAATACAGCATCTATTTCTGAGGTAGAAATAATACAGATCTAGAAGGCTCGATCTTGTCACGCATACTACCAAAACGATTACAGTTTTAAGTTTTAAACAGCATGATTGAAATGTGATGGTCTCTGCGGTTTCTCTTTTAGGCACATAAGAGTCGCATGAAGTAAATGTTACTCTGACGGATCAGCTGACTTCAGCATCTATGTTATCTTCGTAATGGTCCTTTTAAAATATCCAATATTTCAAATTAAAATTTGTCATTGCATTTTCCCATTCATATTCACCTAACCTATACTCCCAGCTCAATGAAGATACCGAGATAGATTAAGCAAAAAAAGTCGATCGGCTCTAATTATTTACACCAATGGGTCTATGCCACTGTTGATGTTTCAGTAGTCAGCACCTGGGTTTTGACAAGAATTTCAATTATATGGTCATTTTTATTAATTTACTGTTTACAAAAGAATGAATTATTCGAATTACTAAGTATTTTCTCATCCCAGGCATATATTACATTAGTCGTATTTGGCATAACTTATTTGAATTTCAGGTCCTCAATGCTCTTCAACTTTATACTTGTTTGGCATTCGAAATATTTTGATCTGAACATCACTGATGAGTCTAATGTAGACGAAAAGCACGTCTGGTGCATCACATTATAAGCCTGGTACTATTTACATAACCAAAATTATGACTTAACGTTGCCCAATCTTTTCGCGGTTGATTTATTTTATAAATTTTCAAACGAAACTATTAGTATTTATTGATTATTTGTTTTTAGAATGAAGATGAATGTAAAGCAGGATGTCCAGGTATTGTATTCTGAGTCGGTAGTATAGTATTCGTATTTTGTTATTTGTATCAAAAATCTTGGTCTCGAACATTATTGTGTCTTTAAAAAACAATAAATGCTGAAGAAGTCGGATAGCCCTGGGGAAAAACCAACCTTTAGTAAGAAAATTGAAAATCAAAGTCAATTAAGACTGTAGTCGATTGCACTTGGATCGTACTGGATTAGATTTCACAACCTCAGCGTTGACATGCTATACATAAAGTAGTTTGGCTCATAGTAATTTGCCAACAAGGCCCCCTTTTTCAACAATGAACATAGTGCATGTTTTGTAGTGAGCTTATAAAAGGCCTGACATACCAAAATGTAAAACATCATAATGAATGATATGTATAACCAAAATGTGCGTATCAAAGCATCCACTTGAGTACAATGTATGTCCTTGTTGTGAGAGATATTCATATAATGTGGCGATAATAATATGTAAGAAACCGATCCTCTCCCATACCTAGAACGGTGGTGCAACAACTCATCATAAATCAGTTAGAGAGGAGTTGCCTTATCAGATTGGTAAGATGCACAAAACACGAAATACCAAAGTACCGAACTTAAATTTATCTCCCAGTTATTGTATTTGCCACATTTACCACTTTTAAATTACTGTACAGATCAGGTTTTGTTTATTTATCTTGCTCAATAACAAACAAACAAACAAATAACAATCAAATCTACTGATATTACAAAACCCATTTATATATGACAATTGTTCTATTGATTACAAAGTCGACAGTTAAATGAACACACTGTAATGCCAAAGGTTACAACATTTAGATGAAGATTCATATAATTTGTTATTTTTATATTCTTATTTGATACAATCAGTCACAAATGAAGACTTTTTAAAAGAGACGCCTTCAGAATTAGACTTAAGCCGTATGTCACTATTGTTCAGTAGAAATAACGTCCGAGAACTGGCTATACGTTTGGGATTGTCCACCTCTAAAGTTGATATGTTGGACACTGAGGATCCACAAAAATGGAGCTTTGAAATTCTGATACAATGCCGGAATAGTATTGTTAACATGACATTCAACCATATCAAAGAAGCAGTAGAAGCAAGTAGAAAAGATAATATCCACAAACTATGCAAGGTTATTACAGTTTTAAGAATCACAACTGTTTGTTTAATACATTTTGTGTTTTCAGATTGATTAGGTCCATAGTATCCTTTACGTTTTTTAAAGGGGATGTTTACCAGATAATTTTAAACTTAATTCACACGCACTTACACAATTAAAACAACACATTTGTATCACGTTTGATGTGAGTAAAAAGGTATGTAAAAGTATCAGACCAGCAATTCACTCCCTCCAATTTCGATCATATGTAAAAGTATCCCTACTATTACACAAAATAGTGCGTCTGATGACATTGTTTAAAAAAACTAATCGTCGCGTGTGCAGACATGATACCTTCGGTGAAAGAGAAATATATTTAAATTAATTTGAACCAAAATTAAATTGTCTATGAGATTGCATTAAAAATTGAGGATTTATGCGCTCCATAGTATACTTATTTAAGATTCCCAGACAACCAGGGGTTTTCTTTAGTAGTAGTTGTATTCCAAAGATCAATTCTTTCTTACAAGACAATTATGATGTGGAAAATTAGCATGTAGAAAGGTGATTATTTTTGCAATTTCAAGATGTGCTGGTTTATATGAAGTTCAATTTAAGGTAATATTGCGAAAGCTGTGAGAATTGCACAATGTGGATGAATAGGTCAGGATTATGAATTTGTGGTCTAAAAACTAAAAGAGAGAAAATTCATAACGCTGTGGAATAAATCTTAACACGACGAATAACACGAACAAATCCACAAATCACTACAAAGAAAAACGATTGAGCAACACGAACCCTACCATATATAATGTGACACAGATATTCGAAAACTGTCAGATTAAAAAACCACAATGACGGCCTGCAGTCTGTAAAAAAACGGATAAACTCTTCGAACTTTTATTAAATGACTTCATTGTCAGTTACTATCCTATATCAAGGCAATCATGATAGTACCAGCAAGTTTAAGAATGTCGTATCAACTTGGAGATATAAACTTCATATCTTATCATGAAGCTTTGTTCTCAACCGACTATTATGGTGAATCATAAACATTAATTTGATCGATTGAAGCTGACAAATAGCAACTCATAGTACATAATAGTAGTAATAGTATTACAAAACAAATTTCTGAAAAATTAATTTCCTAGTAACAATTTGATGAATATGAAAGAACAGGCGACACATATAAAAAGAAGATGTGGTATAATTGCCAATGAGACAACTCTCCATAAGAGTCCAAAATGACATCAAAAATCACAACTATAGGTCACTGTACGGCCTTTAACAATGAGCAAATCCCATACCACATAAAAGTCCCAGAAACTCTATATATCCAATGAAACAATACCCACAACAAAAACGTATGCAATTAAAAAATGAATAAATAGTTTGTGTGTACTAAACATATTGTTATGCGTTTACTTTTCTACATTGGCTAGAGGTATAGGGGAGGGTTGAGATCTCCTAAACATGTTTAACCCCGCCGCAATTTTTGCGCCTGTCCCAAGTCAGGAGCTCTGGCCTTTGTTGATCTGGTATGATTTTTAATTTTAGTTTCTTGTGTATAATTCGGAGTTTAGTATGACGTCCATTATCACTGCACTAGGGTGCGGGAATTCTCGCTACATTGAAGACCCATTGGTTGCCTTCGGCTGTTGTCTGCTCTATGGTCGGGTTGTTGTCGCTTTGACACATTCCCCATTTCCTTTTTCAATTTTAAACATTGTTTTTTTTTAACCAGGAATTTGTAGGGTGATATCAAATATTATACGAATCTATCACCATTTCATCGTTTACAACGTATAATAACAGTTGAATTGAACCTAAACTAATTATTTTTGTTTTGTTTTATAGCTTGTGAACGGTAGTTCCATTGATTTTGGTAAGTTATGTGAATTCATCTCATTCCTAGATATTTTTAGTTTATATTTTAAGATATATGAATTCATTTTCTCACAGCATATGACATAGTCAGTCTTTCGAGTTTTTCTCTTATTCTGCATCAAGGATGGTGGATATTCTTGGTTCTGACATTATGTCAGACATTCTGTATCCTCTAGTTTTTACGCATGCCGGGCCAATGAAACAAAATGTCCACTAACCTCCACTTTTCTTTCATAACTTTATTACATTTAGTTTTAAAAGGCAAACTTTAGAAGAACTTCAAAATTCCGTTTTTTCCATAGGTAAAAAATGTCAATAATAATTGCAAAAACAATCTAGAGCTATGCACTGCCCATCTACATTTTCAAAGGCTTATGCTTCGCAAACAGGGGCGCGGACTTTTCTTTTTTTTCTGCTTTTTGAAATCCGTTCGTTACATTCCATCACAAATGTATCAATGTTTAAGTCCTTTAAAAAGCTTGTTATTTTGATACAGTGTAGCAAACAGTTTTCCTTGAATGATATTTATAAGGATACACCAAAATTACACAACATTAACAAATAAGCAAACATAACATATATTGCAATAGATATTGTAAATCAAGGTGTATAGATTAATAGTAGCCATGAATAAATCTCAATCGTATACAAAAATAATCTGTACAAATCAATGCTAAAATATGTAATGGAATTTGAACCATTCATAAATACGGAGTTTGAAATGCATTTATGTAAATAATTTGGACATGTGGTATGATTGCTAATTGGATAACTATTAATGCAATTCGTGTAAGCAACTGTGCGTCACCTTACAGCAGCCAACGATCAGCTGTCAAAGGATTTGATATGACAAACTATGTAACAATTCAAACGGTACACAAAGTGTCTGATTTATGACAAGGCAATTGACGTCATTGCGAATGTGGCGGGGTACATGAGTATGTGAGTGTCTTGGAACAGTGATGATACATATTTCACAATAAAGCAGAAAAACTTTTTAAATTGCGTTACATCGAAAATAATACATAATAATCATGTTCAACCGTCGATCAAATAATGTGTTTAGATTGTGTTTGAAATGAATTATTTTACTCATATCAGATCAAATGTAGATACTAACAATCACCAAAGGTAACTATATTGTTTGATCTAATTGTATGACGTGTTCAAAATTGTGTAATGAATCAAATACCCCATTATCTTTGCATATTACAGAACTGCAGGAAGAGAAGTGGGATCTAATTCCTACAGAAGAACATATTGACAGATTGGCTCCTTTGGTTGGAAATAATTCCCTCCCATTCCTGCTTGAACTTGGAATGGAGTTACAAACCTGGGAGCAGATTAACTATCGGCAAAATGAAAGAGACTTAGTGAGACTGAACAAAGATATTTTAGAAGAATGGAGAAACAAATATTGCACGATAAAAATATTGAAACCAACATTGAGGACAATCGCACTCGCATTTTTTAACATCGGCAAAAGTATAAAAATAGTTGAAAACACATTGTCAGATTTGTTTTGACTTGTAGTAATGTTGTTTGTTATTTTCATTTGATTATCATTTTGCATATTATTATAATTTCTCATATTTGATATATGCATGTAATTAGAACTTTGGTTAATATTAATACTTTGTGCATGCAGTGCTTAACTATTGATGTATATCGGAAAACAGAATTTTATATTGTTTCTATCTTTTTCATATTTTATATTTTTTACATATTTGTTTGTTTGTTCCTCTTATATTTCAAGGTATTTTTTTTCTGGATGATATCAGATTTACATTAGTGCTTAACATTTGCCTGACATTTACAATCTTGTGACTCTTAGATTAAAGCATTGTCGTGTAAGAATGCTGTTTTAACTATTAGAACATACCTAAAGATTACAGAATGATAATGTGTGTTGTGCTTTAGGAGAATCTGAACACATCTCCTGTTAAATATACAAGGACGTTTTACAATTGACGAAGGATAAAAAAAAAAAGACATATTTTGTTCGGCCAATGATAAAGTAATCTTAATTTCTGATTCTTAATCGACATTACCTTTTGACACAAACAGATCAATGGAATGTTTTTCTTGTGTTCCTTTAACCATGGTTACCATGATTAGATATTAAAATAAATTGTTAAAAAACCGATGTTGGAATTGAATTGTTACTTACGGATTATGTTTTCGAGGTTTTTTCAGAAAATAATTAATTCACCAAACTGGTTATATAAAGATCTATAAAGTTTTCTGTAAATGTCTTCAATACAAAATATATTTTGTATAAATGTATAAGCTCTCTTCAGAACTTTTTTAGTATTTGGAAGAGGAGTGTCCGCATTTCGTGATCTGCTTTTCCTTAATCAACGCAAATGTCTTCTTTTCAAACATTTTGATATTAAATATTTATCTGATAGCTCACGAATGGTTCATATTCAGTTGACATTTTTCAATATTTTTTTTTTTTTTCACACTCGCCTTAGATTTTTTTTTCGTAAGTGGTGATCTGCTAATAAATAAAAGAGGGTATAATTTTAAATATTTTATTGAACTTTGCACTCAGTTATATTTGTTTCGTTTTTTCAATTTATTGTTTCTTTACAAGTCAGGTCGTTAGTTTTTTGTTTCAATACTTTACATGACAGCAAGGTACAGATTTATAAAATAAAATTGTCTGAACTAAACTTCTATAGATTAAATTCAAGAGGGGATATGTTTATTCTTCAAACCCGTATTTTGCATGTTACATTTATTGTTTTTCCAATGACGACGACGTTTGTATTTCATTTATATGTATAATTCTTCTACAGGATATTAACAGTAGTTTAACCATTCAGGGTAAATAGCAATAATTGTGAGTTTTTATTTTTTGAAACAAAGTTTTTTTTAATTTTTTCGCAGAATAAGAATTATTCAAAAGTCAGTTATATATAAAGTTGTAGTGATAAAATAAGCATATATCATTTTTATCATTTTCTATGTTTGTACATCTATATATACAAGTGCTTTTGTGGTAAACGCTACATAAAATAAAAACTGATGTTCTTGCTGTTTTTGAAATTTGCATTATGTACACTCTAAAAAAATATTACTTGGAATTACCAAAAAAAAAGTAATTCAATTACTTGATTCAAGTAATTGAATTGTCAAAATTATTGATCATTGATAGTAATTATTGGTGATGTTAAGTAATTTCAAGTAAATACAAGTAATTTACTTTTTCAGTAATTCTAAGTAATCCAATTCAGTAAAAAAATAATCAACATAAGTAATTCTAAGTAATATTTTAAGTAATTCCAAGTATTTATTACAAGTAAATACTAGTAATATAACAAGTAATTGTAAGTAATTCACAGTAAAACGTTAAGTAATTCACAGTAATAATCCAAGCAATTTCAAGTAATCCTTAGTAATAATCTTAAGTAATTCTCAGTAAAATAATAAGTAATTACAAGTAATCCTAAGTTACAATTTCAAGTAATCCTAAGTATTAATTTCTAGTAATCCTAAGTAATAACTTTTAGTAATCCTAAGTAATCCTTAGTAATAATTTTAAGTAATTCTTATTAAAAATCTTAGTAATTCAAAGTAAAAATTTAAGTAAGTAATTCTTTTAATACACATTAAGTATTTCTATTAATGATAGTAAGTAATTCTTTTAATACATATTGATTATTTGTATTAATAAAAGTAGGTAATTCTTTTAATATTTATTGAGTAATTCTTTTACACATAAATTATATATATATTTATAATATATTTATAAATTAAAATAAAAATTCTACACTGTTTTATTATAAATGCATATAATTTGAAATAGTATCATACCTTTTTAAAGAATGATCATATACTATATCCTTTGTTATAATCCATTTCTCTTGTTTGTTGTAAGTTAACATGGGCTACTTCCCCAGCAACTCTTTGTGTTACATTTCCATTTAATTGAATTAGTACACAAAGAGTAGCCAGAAACATGAAAACCCACAAAGTGTCCTTTTTGTAAGGTTCTCCTTTTCTGTCATGTGTGTAACTCGTGTAAGTATTTCAACAAACTCTGTAAACTTTGAATGAGCTCCAGCCAATTTTCAAAAATAGCTTACCAAAGTCAAATGAAACCTTAATTCTGATTGGCCGAATATTTTTTTCAGTCTCAAATCAAACACTTCTTATTTAAAACACAGGAAATATTATACAATTTTGTACATTTATAATAAATAGTTAATTTTTAATTTAAGTAAAATTAAGTCATGTTATTTTACATTATAAACATTATATTAAAAATAGATAATAATAATTTGAAGATATTTTGATATGAAAATAGGTTAAGTAATGACTAGTAATTCTTTTACTAAGTAATTCCGATCAAATTTTTTAAGTAATGTATTTTGTAGAGATAGTGTTGTGAGCAGCACAGTACATTCTATTGAAAATGTGTTATCTAATGTTGGGCGCCACACTGAACCTTAAAATACAGAATATACATGAAATTTATAAAAAATTTCAAGCACAGAAAATTATGCAAATTCCATTTAATTAAAAATATTTCCAAGTTGGAATAATTGCCTGTTTAAAGAATATTGTTATCCAAAATTATGCAATTTTCAGACTTTAACCTACATATTGTTGAAATTGTTAAATTATGGAGTCAAATTTCATAGGAAGCATTTATTATTATATATAATAAGCCTTATGCAAGAAAACAACATGATATAGTGCCTTAACCTATTTAGTAATAACAAGTTTTATATCCTTGTTATCAGAAGTAATTCATACATATACAAATGTATACACGTCAAATACATTGTAATTCTTGAATTTGTACAAAACAAATAATAATAAGCAATGTGTATTAAGAAATCAATTTACAAGACCTAAACTCACAATCAAGACATTATTACAGCAAATGACTAGATACCAAACACCAAATTGATATCAATCAAACTGAAATCTTATCTAGACGCAATATTTATTTCAGAAGTTGTAAATATATAGAGTAAAATTATATAGTAATCATTTTAAGTAATTTATCTAATATTACCTAGTAATGAGAAGTAATTTTAGTAAATCATTTACTGCATTTAAGTAAAAATGAATAACTAAGTAATTTTTGAAATAGCTTTACTAAATTCAAGTAATAATTTTTTACTTAAAACTATTTGGATTACTTAAATCAAGTAAAAAAATAAAATTAAGTAATTTCAAGTAATTCCTTTAGAATATTTAGTAAAACTAAGTAAAAGTAAGTAATTTCAAGTAATAGTAAGTAAATATGTAAGTAATATAATTACTCAAAATGAATAAGGAAAAATTACTAAGTAATTTTTTTTAGTGTGTACTAATAACCAAAGATAAGAACGATGTATAATGTAGATAACATACTTTGTTGGAGATGTTACGAAGACACCTGAATATGCATTGTATTTTTGTGTAGTTAATGATATATTAAAGAGAAATTAAAAAATTCTAGAAAAGGCTTTACTTATTTTCAATAGAGAATTAGATGAGGAACAAATAAGCTAGATTACCCTAGCCGTATTTTTCACAACTTGTTTGAATTTTGGGTCCTCAATGCTCTTTAATTTTGTACTTGTTTGACTTTACAACTATTTTGTTCTGAGCGTCACTAATGATTCGTATGTGCGTCTGGCGTACTAAATGATAATCCTGGTACCTTTGATAACTATTATGTAGCTACTTTTCGAGACATTTTTTTCAAATGGCGGGAAAAGGCTGACTCGGAATTTTATCTTATACATGTACTTGCATTAGTCATGATTATTTGAGTCTCAAGTGGAAAGAATAAAAATCGAGAACTCCGTTGAAATTTTGGTAAATGACTTTTATAAGGTATTGAAGTGTAATTTGAAAAGACAACGGGTGTTTTGGGACAATATTGTACCCTAAATCGTAGGGGGGATCTAAATTTGACCTTAATTAATGTTAATTCTTAAATTCTTGTTTTAATGTTTATCTCATTATATAGCAACATAATAACAGCTATAGTTTTACATTAAAGGCGAAGCAGATGGCGACAAGAAACTATATTATCTTGAAATTAAAACAAATCTTACCATGCAGGTAGTGGTAAAACAATTCACGGATTTTTTGCATTAGGCAAAACGTCAGGAACATGAGAAAAAAACTTGGTAATCGATACAACATAATAAATGGTAGTCAGAAAAGTAATGAAAAAGGAAAAACTGCGAAAACGTGACCACTGCACAATACAAATACTCGTAACTGTAAATTTTATTCAACAAAATAGAAAATGAAAGGATATGGAATATCCATGCATGACATAAAATTAGATCACAACAAAAATAAGAACGGCGCTTGCATTGCTACTTTTCATTTTGAAGCTATAGCACGGCCTTCAGGCTGAAGAGATATATTTCACGACACGGAAGATAATTAAATACTGAATCTAAGTTTTGCGCCTGTCCCAGGTCAAGAGACTCTGGCCTTTGTTAGTCTTGTATTATTTTAATTTTAGTTTCTTGTGTACAATTTGGAAATTAGTATGGCGTTTATTGTCACTGAACTAGTATATATTTGTTTAGGGGCCAGCTGAAGGACGCCTCCGGGTGCGGGAATTTCTCGCTACATTGAAGACCTGTTGGTTACCTGCTGCTGTTGTTTTTTCTATGGTCGGGTTGTTGTCTTTTTGACACATTCCCCATTTCCATTCTCAATTTTATTAAAGACAGCTATAAAACTAGTTATATGTATTGATAATTTGTATGTTTTCAATATAGTTCTTAATAGACATGTTACGAAAAGGTATATTCACGACGCTGAGGTTGACAAATTACACTTTAAATGTGGGGACTGTGTCACAACACCAAAGAGATTACCTGTCTATACATTGGATTTTATTTAAAAACTGCATTGATCCGTATGGAACGAATATTCAATAACATTTATACGATAAGAAATCTAAGAAATAGATATTAATAATTTCCATTATATTTTTAAGAAACTATAATAATACTGCAAAAAATGGGGGGACGTTCATGTTAATGCAGTAGATGTGCGGGGCAACGCAGACACGGGGTACATACATGACATACGTGTGTTAATTCTTTGGCGAGCCCTTAATATATCTTGCAAATAATCTTAAGTATTATAATCTGTTGTATACTTTCTCGTGAATATATATTTAACGATCATTTTTATATAGTTTAAAAAAACAAGCAGTGTATGTATTTTGATCCAGTTGTTGGCACCTAAATTTTCATCTAATGGGGTCTGTTTTAAAACAACTAAAACACGATTTTAACTTGAAGCATGTTGCAATATATAATAGTTTTAGAAATTTTTCGCCCGGTCATATAGCTTCGAAGGCATGTATTTTCTTTTTTTATTTCCTTCCAACTTTGTCTTAATTTCAAAAGTGACAGCTCATTTTGTATTTTCTGTGTAATAGTTTGTGATTGATTGATTGTTGGTTGCTTAACGATCAGTGGCAAATATTTCATGTAGGTTCAGAACGGGAAGAGGTTTGTGTAAAATATGACTCGCTTTTCATCTGTTGAACAACCCTGCAGAGTTTCAAAAGCATTCCATGATGACTTAATAGATATAGAAAGATGTGGTGTGAGATGAGACAACTCTCCATCCAAATAACAATTTAAAAAAGGAAACCATTATAGGTCAATGTACGGCCTTCAACACGGAGCCTTGGCTCACACCGAACAACAAGCTATAAGGGGCCCCAAAATTACAAGTGTTAAACCATTAAGTTTGAATTTACATCTTAAAACCACCTCATGCAGATATTTTGTATTTCATAAATTCCTGAAACATTTGTGGGTTGATAACCGTTTCATAAAAAAATGAGAATATGAAAAAAGTGACACCGATGACCGATAGGTCTTTCCTGCTAGGAGTTTCCTAAAACACATATGTTTTTTTTAATTAAATCTCTTGGATGGGTACCTATTACTACCCTACGGAGGTACCAGGGTTTTTTTTCAGGGAGAAGGGGGACTAGGATTACATTTGAAAAAGGCAGGACGGGAGTTTTGAGTTGAGAAAAGGCAGAATGAGTAACTTGGCCAAACAATCCTAAAATTTAACTTGCTTACTATGTATAATATATGATTATCAACCTAGAATTGAATGAACTTGTACACACCTCAGCCCCCCTTTTTCTAGACCACCCACTCCTACGCGCGTACACCTTTTATGTCTTATGCCAGGTTTTAACCAGCAATGATATCACAAAAGCAATTGTCGTATAAGATGTTACATACATAATGATGTGCTAGATAAATGCAATTTGAACAAGTAGTCCTGTGTTAGGATGCTAACACAAAAGTCACCAAAACGGACCCCAAATCATTTCTTCTGCGGTATCCATGATGCCAGATACATGTGTGTAGAGATTCATTAAATTTAAAGAATTTTGATTGTTTTTACATTTTTGCCGTTTTCATGGTTACGGCGGCCATTTTGAAAATTTTAAAATCAAAAGTTATGTCTCCATATGCTAGGCAAAATTTGTTTTAAGTTTCATCAATTTTGAAGCCTTTGAAATTTTTCACATTTTTTCAGTTTCCATGGCAACGGCGGCCATTTTGGAAATTCCAAACTCAAAAGTCAAGTCTACATAAGCTAGGCAACATTTGTTATAAGTTTCATTAAATTTGAAGCATTTTGGAGTTTTTCATATTTTTGCTGTTTCCATGGTAACGGCGGCCATTTTGAAAATTCCAAAGTCTAACTTCTGCTGCAAATTGTTCTCTCCATAATTATATACCAACATATACCATTTAATGCCTCTAGAATAAATTTATCATTGATGTTCTGGAATGTTCCATGAAAATTGACCCCCCTATGCCAAGGAGACCCCCTACTGAAATAAAATAAGTTCCATATTGGAGCAGACATGTGTCTCTAAATATTCATAATAGTAATCATAATTCCATCTACTCTACATACAGAAAAATATTTAGGAAATGTAAAAAAAAATTGACCCCACCCATCTTTGAGCCCCCCTAATTATGCCAAGATGACACCCTGGTATCATGGACATTGGGTTCTGCAACCCCCATGATGCAGACCCGTATCCAGAAATAATATGAAGTTTCCATCCTCAACTGCTTCCCCAAAAATGGTAGGACAGTTTAAGGGGTCAGAAAGAGAAGAATAAGAATAACTAGATTTGTAATTGCTAGTAATAACGGATGGCACCCTTCCCCCATTGCCAGGTGAGCGGCAGCCATTTTGAAAAATCCAAAATCAAAGATAACATATACACATGCCAATTAACATTTTTGTAAAATTTCGTCAATTTTGAAGCATTTTGAAATTTTTGAAATGTTTCCACGGTAACGGGTACCATTTCCAAAATTCCAAAGACAGGTGCCACTTTGAGACATGCCATGTAACATATTCATAAAGTTGTAGAAGGTTTGATATAATATTCTTGCAGGAAATGCAGCTTCAATATGTTTTCCCATAGGGCTAATGTTAAACTTTAGTCCTGTTTCCATGACAATGGCGGCCATTTTGGAATTTCCTAATATTGTCAGAACATCTAGGCATACCAAGGAACAATACCATAAAATTTCATCCAGCTAGGTCTTATAATGACAGATTTAGAAATTGCATTTTTTTCACATTTTATCAGTTTCCATGGCAACGACAGCCATTTTGATGATGCCATACCCCGATTGCACAATTTCATATAGTGGTCTACATTATGGTATAGTTCCATCAATATTGTTCAAGCCAATTCTGAGAAATAGCATGGACAAAATGTGTGGAAGAATAAATCAAACTAGAATTGCCATTGCAAGCAATAGCGGATGTCACCCTTCCCCTATTGCCACTAAGCGGCATCCACTTGAAAACAATTTAACAGTGAATGCAGATCAACGCATTGCGATATGTCTTTCTGTAAATTTTCAGTACATTTTGAGCATTGTCAAAAGTTTCACATTTCTTCTGTTTCCATGGCAACGGCAGCCATTTTGAAAATTCCGAAGTCAAAAGTCTCATCTATACATGCCAGTTAACAATAATATTAAGTTTCATTAAGTTTGGAGCATTTTGAAAATATTTGACATTTCTGCAGTTTCCATGGCAACGGTGGCCATTTTGAAAATTCCAACTTCAAAAGTCTCATGCAGACTTGACAGTCAACAAATATATTAAGTTTCATCAATTTTGGAGCATTTTGAAATTTTTGAAATTTTTGACATTTTGGCTGGTTTCTATGGTAACAGATACCATTCCAAATTTCGAATGGCAGATAGCACATTGGTACATGGGAGGGAACATACCATCAAAGTTTCAATGGATTTGACCTACCATTTTAAGAAAGTAAATGCCACTTTTAGGTTTTTGAAGCATTTTTACCATTTTTGACTTGTTTCCATGGTAACGGCAGACATTTTTGATATTCCAACGCCAAATTGCACATCTACCAATGTTGCTCATCGTTCCTGTGGAGTTTTATAAAATTTGGAGCATTTTGATATTTTGGAAATTTTTGGTGTAGTTTCCATGACAACATGATAGTTCCAATGATTGCCAAAATCATCCAAAACCAGTATATGCCCGGCACCTACATTTTATCAAAATGTAATGATTCTAAGTTAAAGCAACTCCAAAAAATTCATTAAAACCAAAAACTGGAATTTTTCACAATTCTTCCGTTTCCATGGTAACGGCAGCCATTTTTTATGGTCTTAAGACCTACTGCAACCCGAAATTTTGTGTTCCTCATTATAGTTAACTATCATTAAGATTGGTTCCATTGGCTCCGAGAAAACTGCCGGACAAAATAGGTGGAAGAAAAATAATAATAATACAGAAAAAGAAACAGAGGAAAAGCAATATGTCACCCGACATTGTCGATCGGGTGACATAATAACTAGATTTGCCATTGCAAGCAATAGCGGATGGCACCCTTCCCCCATTGCCAGGTGAACGGCAGCCATTTTGAGCATTTCAAAGTCGGAAAATCACATGAAGACATGCAAGTTGTCATTACAGTAAAGATTTAGACAATTTAGAGTATTTTGAAAATTTTGTATTTTTTGCTGTTTCCATGGTAACGGCGGCCATTTTGAAAATTCCTAAATTATATTTCAACTCTGCACATGCCAGTGAACATTTCTGTAAAGTTTCATTAAGTTTGGTGCATTTTCATTTTTTTGTAGTTTCCATGGTAACGGTAGCCATTTTGAAAATTCCAAAGACAGATTCAACTTTGACTCATTACATGTTACCTCCCCATAAAGTTTTTATGGGTTTAATATCATATTCTTTAAGAAAAAGCAGGTTTAATGTTTTTTCCCATTGGGCCAATGTTAAACTTTCGCCCTGTTTCCATGACAATGATGGCCATTTTGGAATTTCTAAATATAGTCGGTACATCAGGGCATACCAAGGAACATTTCCATAAAGTTTCATCCAGTTGGGTCTTACAATGAAAGATATGGAATTTTGATTTTTTTTACATTTTTCTAGTTTCCATGGTAACGGTAGCCATCATGCACAACTTATCATGGTGGTCCATATTCTAGTAGAGTTTAACCAACATTGGTCCATTGGATTCCGAGAAATAAGCTGGACAAAATCGGTGGAAGAAAAATAATAAGAAACTAGATTTGCCATTGCAAGCAATAGCGGATGGCACCCTTTCCCTATTGCCAGGTGAGCGGCAGTCATTTTTAAAATTCCTAAGTCAAAGAGCGCATCTATTAACATTCTGGCAAAGTTTCATCAATTTTGGAGCATTTTGAATATTTTGAAATTTTTGCTTTTTCCATGGTAAAGGGTAACATTTATAAATCCAAAAGACACGTGCCACTTTTGGACATGCCATGTTACATATCCAATGAGTTGTAGAAGGTTTGATCTAATATTCTTGCATTATTTACATTTCAAACATTGATTTGGTACAAACAACACTATTTTCACTTAAAACATAGTAAAATATATAGACAGAAGAAATGAGAAAGGTTATTTACATCAAAGGTGAGTACTTATATATCGGTTTTGTACAAAAAATGAGAAAGGCACTAGGAAAAGAAAACGAAATCATTATTCACATTTCAAACGTTGATTTGGTAAAGGGAAAACTAAATTCATTCGGTAAATAAGTTGTTAAAACATTGCAAAATATGGGGAAAAATGAAAAACATTATTTACATCAAAGGTGAGTACAAAAATATCGGTTTTGTACAAAACATGGGTAAATCATTAGGATAGGAAACATAATCATTATTTACATTTATGACATTGATTAGGTAAATAAAACACTGCCTTCGTCTGTTTTAACAGCCTTAAACAAGGTAAATATTAACAAAAGAGATGAAAAAGATTATTTACATCAAAGGTAAGTACAAATGTATTAGTTTTGTACAGAACATGGTTAAAACACTAGAATAGGAAAAACGAAATTATCATTTACATTTCAAACCTTGATTTTGGAAAAGGAACAATATTTTCCCTTGTTAGAGCAGTCGTTAAAACATGGGAAAATATGGGAAAAAGAAATGACAAACATCATGTACATCAAAGGCGAGTACGAATATATTGGTTTCGTACAGAGCATAGTTGAGAAGCTAGAATAGGGAAACATAATCATTATCTACATTTAAAACATTGATTTGGCAAATTGAACAGTAAATTAATTTGTTAAAGCAGTTGTTAAAACATGGTGAAATATGGGATAAAAAATGAAAAACATTATTTACATCAAAGGTGAGTACCAATGTATTGGTTTTGTACAGAGCATAGTTGAGACACTAGAATATGGACACACAATCATTATCTACATTCAAAACATTGATTTGGCAAAGGGAACACTAAATTCACTTGTTAAAGCAGTTGTTAAAACATGGTAAAATATGGAAAAAAGAGAAATGAAAAACATTATTTACATCAAAGGTGAGTACCAATGTATTGGTTTCGTACAGATCATAGTTGAGACACTAGGATAGGAAAAACATAATCATTATGTACATGTCAAACGTTAATGGGGCAAAGGAAACACTAAATTCATTTGTTAAAGCAGTTGTTAAAACATGGTAACATATGGAGAAAAAAAGAAATGAAAAACATTATTTACATCAAAGGTGAGTACCAATGTATTGGTATTATACAGAACATAATCGAGACACTAGAATAGGGAAACATAATCATTATCTACATTTAAAACATTGATTTGGCAAAGGAAACACTAAATTCATTTGTTAAAGCAGTTGTTAAAACATGGTAGAATATGGGATAAAAAATGAAAAACATTATTTACATCAAGGGTGAGTACCAATGTGTTGGTTTTGTCCAGATCATAGTTGAGACACTAGAATAGGGAAACATAATCATTATCTACATTTAAAACATTGATTTTGCTAAGGAAACACTAAATTCATTTGTTAAGAAACGAAAAACATTATTTACATCAAAGGTGAGTACAAATGTATTGGTTTTGTACAGAGCATAGCTGAGACACTAGAATAGGGAAACATAATCATTATCTACATTTAAAACATTGATTTGGCAAAGGGAACACTAAATTCATTTGTTAAATCAGTTGTTATAACATGGTAAAATATAGGGGGGGGGGGGAATGAAAACATTATTTACATCAAAGGTGAGTACCATGTGTTGGTTTTGTACAGAGCATAGTTGAGACACTAGAACAGGGAAACATAATCATTATCTACATTTAAAACATTGATTTGGCAAAGGGAACACTAAATTCATTTGTTAAAGCAGTTGTTATAACATGGTAAAATATAGGGGGGGGGGATGAAAAACATTATTTACATCAAGGGCGAGTACCAATGTCTTGGTTTTGTCCAAAGCAGTTGTTAAAACATGGTAAATTGAAGGAAAGAAACGAAAAACATTATTTACATCAAAGATGAGTACAAATGTATTAGTTTTGTACAGAGCATAGCTGAGACACTAGAAAGGTAAACATAATCATTATCTACATTTAAAACATTGATTTGGCAAAGGAAACACTAAATTCATTTGTTAAAGCAGTTATTAAAACATGGCAAAATATGGAAAAGAAAGAAAGGAAAAACATTATTTACATCAAAGGTGAGTACCAATGTATTGGTTTTGTACAGGGCATAGTTGAGACACTAGAATAGGGAACATAATCATTATCTACATTTCAAACATTGATTTGGCAAAGGAAACACTAAATTAATTTGTCAAAGTAAATGTTAAAACATGGCAAGTATGTGAAATAAAATGAAAAACATAATAACATGAAAGGCGAGTACCAATGTATTGGTTGTGTACAGAGCGTGGTTGAGACACTACGATAGGAAAACATAATCATTATTTACGTTTTAAACATTGTGTATGAACTCAAAACAATTATTCACATTTCAAAACCTTTATTTGGTGGATATCATAAAGTATTCACTTGTAATAGCAGTCATTTCAACATCACATAATATGGACAAATAAATTGAACAACAAAATTATTTACATCTAACGTGTCTATGGTGAGTACAATCAAAGACAAATTACAGATCATAGTAATTCAATTTGGAAATGAACTCCAAAACTTTATTTACATTTAAAACCTCGATTTTGTGAAGATAACAATGTTTTTACTTGTTCAAGGAGCTGGGAAAACATCATGAATATGGACAAAGAAAATTAACAATACTATTTACATCTAAGGTGAGTACAAATAGATAGGTCATAAGTAATGCATGGTAAAGAGATTGGGAAATCATTTCAAAAACTTTATTTACATTTCACACCTCGATTTGGTGCAAGTCATAAATGTATTCACTTGTTGAAGCAGCCGTTAAACATGGCGTAGTATGGACAAGGTAAATTTAACATTATTTACATCTAAGGTGAGTACAAATAGATAGATCCATTCTGCACATGGTTAAGATATTGGGAAATAACATGTAAAAAGTGGATTTGGGGAAAGTCTTTATGTATTTATTTGTTTAAGCAGCCACTAAAACATGGTATAATATAAACAAGGGAAATTTAAAACATTATTCACATTAATGGTGTGTACAAATAGATGGATTCATACCTGCACATGGTATAGACAAGGGGAAATGAACCCAAAAGCATTATTAACATTTCAAACCTTGTTTCGATGAAGGTAACAATGTATTCACTTGTTTGAGCAGCCGTAAAAACATAAATATATAAAAAGGAAATGAAAATTATTATAAATCTATAAGGTTTGTGCGAGTAGGTAGTTTCCTTGCTACACATAGTAAAAACATCAGAAATGAATTAAAACATTATTTACACTTCAAATATCGATTTTGTGAGGGTCACATTTTATTAACTTGTTAATCAGCTGTTCAATCAAATCCCAGATGAAGCCTCTACCATAAAAGTGAGCTGTTGACCTATAAGGTCGGAAATTTAATTCGCAATGACACCATGTTATGGTAACTGTAGTACGTCTGCATAACTTCTACAGAGATCTTTAAATTGCCATTAAGGTATACATGGTCAATAAGTGTGTCTCCATCTGTTGTTGGTTTGGAAACTATTTGTGCAAAACCTTGAATTGCCATGAACTCTTTAATAGAGGAATTTGTCTTAAGAATATCCTGATTGAAGTCTCCTAACACTATTGTCGACGTATTTACATCCTCGAGGGGTATAGAAATAAGCACTGCGTGTAATTCTTGTAGAAACACTGATGTAGTGAATGTCTCTGGTTTATAAACAAGGACTAAATTGGCATTAATCTCCTTGATGTATATCACTAAACATTCTATATTCATAGAGTCAAGTGTAAGCGGACAGCACTGATGTTGATTTCCTACGTAAATTCCTACACCGCCGTGCTTTTTTTGTTGGAGTTCTTGGAATATAGCTTTCTCCGATGGATAAGAAGAATATCTGTCTTTGTGTAAAAAGTTATAACCATCCAATGATGGGAAGAGAGTTTTATTTTCCAACCATGTTTCTGTCAAACAAATGATATTTGCATTTGAAATGTCAGAATTAGCTCTGATATCGTTAATGTGTGGAATTAGTCCTTGGATATTATGAAGAACTACAACCATCTCATTTTGCCCAATGGTTCTGTCTTTAACCGTCAAAAACTGAGGCATTTGTTGGAGAGCCTTACCGATTTGTTCATTACAATATATATGTTTTTCGTCAAAATCTTTAATGACGAGCCCAGCCATTGATGTAACACGACTAAGAGCCACGTATGTCATACCTGCAGCAAAGATATGTTTTAGAGAAACAACAGCTTTATCTGTAGTTATGCCCTGCACCTTATGAATGGTACAAGCCCACGACAATTGAAGTGGAAACTGATACCTCACTGCATTTTTTTCAAGATTTTCCTCAAACATGGTAATTATAGTAGCCTGATGTTCAGAGGTAGATTGTTTGTTACCTTGACCAATTTTCTTATTGTCAAAAAGTACCATGACACCTTGTGGGGAGGAAAATCCTGGTTTTGGGGGTAAAACATTAGTAACAGTACCCATTGCTCCATTGACTAAACCGCATGCTAAATCTACATTCCTCAAGAGCATAACTCTTGCTTTTGGGCCAATAACCAAATGTGCTGGTAAAAAATCATACGAAGTTTCATAGGGTACCTCTCTCACTTTAAGTTTACCTGTTTGAGGATGTTTATCATAATCCAGTGCATTAATAGTTTGGGTGATTGCACAAACTGATTCAATCATCTGGTTGTTGTGTAAAGCCACTTCCTTGTTAGTTCCAAATATGTGCAGTGTTTCAGGTGGGACTGTATGTTGTTCACATGACTTTAAAATGGCTTGGTCATCTAACCGTAAACTGTCACTTTTCTTTTTAACACGCAAACGGTTCAGTAACTGTGCAAACACCATATCGTCCTTTTGTCTCATGATCTGTTTTAGTTCTACTATGGAGAAGTTAGAACTCCAAAGCGGAAATTGGCTGTCAGGCTTTAAATTGTAGAGAGACTTCTGTTTTACAGGTGGCAACTGATAAAAGTCACCAACTGCTATAACACAAATGTTACCAAATAGTGCATTTCTACTTTGTTTTATTTGTCGCAATCTCTCACTAATATACAAAAAGACCGGTTGACCAACCATAGATATTTCGTCAATTATCAGTATACTCAAATTCTGCAATTTAGAGCGAAGTTTGTTAATTGCATCATCTCTAAGGTAGATATATGGAAGATGTAGAGATTTTGGTAGCGAAAAAGCTTGATGAAGTGTAGTACCACCAATATTGTAAGCTGCTGTTGCTGTAGGAGCTGTTAAAAGGACAACTATATCGTCTGGATTTGCAGAATGAGGTGATAATATTTTGTTCATTTCATAATACATGCACTTTATCAAATGACTTTTCCCTGTGCCTGCACCTCCGTTTATAAAGACTCTGAACGGTTCAGGATCCTTAGAATTCACCTTGTCTATACACCACTGTCGTATTCTGTAAAATATACCCCTTTGTTCTGTATTAAGTTGTTGAATAAAGGTTTTCATTTGTGGACCAGGAAATAATGTTTGCCTTATTTCAATATCATGGCCTTTATTTGTTTTTCGACTAGCAGTATCTAATTCAGGTATTTCAATTTCAATTTCTTTTTCATACAACTCTTCTCTGCTAAGTTCTCCATCCAATCGCTCTGCTTCTGCCTCAGGCGCAATCAAAGCCCATGCATCTTCTTGTGTTCCTTCAGCTTGTAACAACTCCTCTGCCTCATCTAAGTCTTCAACATTTTGTTCAAATAATAGCCTGTTGGTATCAACAATGGATTTTACACTAACTGCTTGCTTTGCTGGTGGTAATTTTACAAAACCATTCATGAACATTTCTTCGTATGTTTTAAATTTTATCGGTTTTAATTGACTTTCTAATCTGTGTGGCAGAAACAGCTGAAGATTGGCATGAAAATGTAATTCAGGGTATTTTTCTTGTGAAAATCTAGGGTATTTAATTACTGCTGAATCAGTCCTAGATCGTTTTTGGATGCATCCATATTCATTTTGTAATTTGTAGACCTGGCACTTTATAGGATGTTTAGGTATTTGAGATGGTGAAAGAACACGGTACTCAGAACAAAAAGATGCATAGCATACATTCTCAAACACAATATCTACTGGTCTTGCCTTATATCTATCATATAGGGACAGCATCCAAATATCGTTGTCCTGCAGTTGTTCCGCTTTCTTCATGATCATATTTAATGGGAGACTCATTTTAACTTGATTTTCACCAACAGGAACAAACTGCACCTTCCTAGAACTTTCTTTCAGGTGTAAACCACAAACTCTATAAACTGCTTCTTGTGCACTAACTTCTCGTTGACGAAAGTATGCTCCCCCGATCTTTTTCATAGCCTGTTGTGCACCACAATTACCTGCTGCAGCCTCTTTGCTCGCATTTTCTAATACTATCCCCATCTCTCTCTCTGCTTTTGAAATGTACGATATGATATACATTACACATGAATATGCATCTGTGATGAATTGTATGTCCATGTTCGCGTTCCAACATCGTAGCAGATCGGGGTTGTACTGGTTTATCCACAAGTCAGATGGAGAACGTTTCAGTGTGACAGTATTTCTTTTTGTCAGGATATTAGATGCATCCTCAAGATCTTTTTGAGTAATTCCAGCAGCAGCAAATAAACGGTCAGTTGTAATATCTCCCAAATTCTCATTATTAATAATGGTCCAAAGATTATGTAAAACAGACTGAGCATGATCTTTTAGCTGTTGTGGAGGTTTTTTTAATTTTGGATCTGCCAGGCTTTGACGTCTTGAGATAAACGTTCTTTCTGAGGGTGGACGCGGAAAGTGAAATCTACAGGTGGTGCCTTTCTTTTTACAAGACTTAGTATGATGTTTGCTGTGCTGCTGAACACTGCTAACTATTTCATGAAGCTCTGGGTCCACTGTGTTATCTGGTAATTCACACGTGACATATTTGTCAACAAAGTCGCACACTGTCTGGTCGTCAGCTTTATCTAGCAACGGTGCATCCTCTATCCAGAAAAGACAGTGTGCATGAGGAGAGCCACGTTGTTGAAATTCTATCCTATGAAAATGGTCCTTTACCTTGCCAACAATGCTACGCTTAATGATTATCTCCTTAAGAAAGGTGTGGAACCTGTGATCAAACATGACAGCGTTCATGACAGGATTTAACCTCAATATTTCAGATTTTGCTGTCCAATCAAGATCATCAAAACATTGAGTACTTTGCTGTTGTTCCATAAGTAGATTAATAATTTCTGACCATCTCATATCAGCAGCAGAAAAAGTGGCAAACCATGTTGGTATTCCTAGCTGGCGAATTGTTGCCAATAGGTCCTTTAAAACTGACTGCCAATATGGAGGAGTACCTCGAATGGGAGTTAAAAATTTGTAGCCCTGGTCTGTAGACAACAGACTTTTCAATTGATTTCTATCCGTCAACATACTAGCTGTTATATTATTACCTGCTGTATCTTTGCCACTGCTCTTTCGTAGAGCTATGGAAACTTTGGATATTACTTGTTCTAGTTCTGAAAGATACTGTGCATAAAATATGTATGACGTATCAGTTGAAAATCTCATATCACCACTTAAGAGCCTTGCATGGAAGTACCTTGTTCTTGTGAGATGAACTGGTCTGTTGTTATCAAATGACCCAAACAATCCTTCAGGAAACTGTGCAGGAAAGGACATTGCTTCATTGCCTACCTCTGTCATCATGCTCACAGGTGTACTACCTTCACCTGGTGCAACACAAAAAATATCGTTAAAATGTTGATCAAGTATCTCTTGCCCTATATCTACTGGCTGCAGACATGTATCAGATGGAAATCCTCTGTCTTTGATATTGTGAACTTCTTCAAGTTGCTGTTCTTTATCGCTTTCAGTTGTATTGACTTCCTCTAATATTTCAGGATTGCTTTCATTTCCTTGGACATTCTCACCTTCTTGCTGTTGTTTATCTTGGTGGTGTTCTTTTGTTTCGTCTTGTACCTTTGATATTTCAGGATGTCTTTCATTCACTTCCTCTGCAGCTGTCATATCTTCAAAATCTGATGGTAGATTGTCATGCCATTTATCATTAAAAGCTATATCCTTATACAATGGATTTCTTTCCTTTAAACATTCTATTCCTTTACAAATTTTTTTGGTGCTGACAAATTCATACTGGCAATAACCTATGTATGACTGCTTTCTCTTGAGCTTACATCGGACAACCTGTGTTTCGTCATCAAAACGAGGGAGAATTTGTACTGTTTTTTGAACATCTGTCGGTACTGAAACACATGGACCTATTATGCCTCTTTGGCTCCCTTTAGGTAGTTGAACAAGTTTCATAAAAGGGATTCGTAGAGATATAAGCTGTTTTTCTAATAAATTTAAAGATTTGAGTTCTCTTGGAACAGTTGGAAGCTGTAAACCATTTGCACTTGCATCTGCTGGAATCTTACCCTTTAGGAGGTGGCGATGGCAAGTGTGGCATATCCATAATTTATGGCTTATTGTCGGACACTTTATTGGGCATTTATCTGTACAATCAGATTTGAATTGACAAGTAATACACTTATTTGCAACTGCTGCACTCTGTTTGCCTTTCTTGTCATACTTGTCCTTGTCCAATTCAACAACTTGCTTCCTGAACTTTAATTTGATGCACACAGCACAAATGTAACTTGGTCCATCCCTTACTTGTCGTCTAAACCATTCTGCAATATCATCTACACACTTTGTTCGTCTCTTTTGTACTAGTAAAATCTTCTTTTCCCTGTAGCGTAACTCACGTTTGTATTGTTCACGTAGCTTATACTTGCACTTCTCCCTGAATAGCACATTCTGTCTGTATCTAAGAAGGCTCGATGTTTTCAATTTAAGCTGGAAGTTTTTATCACTAGCATATCTTTCTCTTCTAGCTAATTGAAATTGAACATATCTTTTTTTACTATAATTCTTCTGTATTTGTTTGAATTGAATGTTTGATTTGTACCTGTTCTTAATATAATCCTTTTGTGATTTTTTAAATGAAACGTTGGACTTGTATTTGTTCTTGATGTAATCCTTCTGTTCTTCTCGAAATTGAATGTCAGATTTGTATTTGTTCCTTATATAATCTTTACATGCATCTTTGAATTGGACGTTCTCTCTGTATTTCTTTTTGATGTAATCGTTATGTGCTTGTCGAAGTTTGATATTTGATTTATATTTCTGTTTTTTTAACTGTTTCTTTGCTATTTGACAAGGAACATCACTGCTATATCTTTCTCTACTATATGCCTTTTTATTTTCTCTGTACCGATCATCTTCTTCATATAATTTTTGAAATCGGGAAGAGGATAGCTTCCGTAAACTACTCGTTGATTCTTCTAGTTGTTTTAGTAATTGTCTTTCCTTTCTCTTTCTTTCTTTATCCATATTCCTTTGTAATCTAGAATCTGATTTCCGTTTTTTCCTTTTAACATGGATTTTGGGACTTTGTATTGTAAAGTTTGATGGAAGCTCAAAATCTCTTATTACAGAGCAATGATATCGTACCTCACCCAATAAACATGCAACAGCCGTTTGCAATGTTTCACTTTGTAGTTGATGTTTAAGTGAATCCATATTAAATAAAGGCAACAGTAGTATACCGCTGTTCAAAACTCATAAATCCATGGACTAAAAACAAAATCGGGATAACAAACTAAAACCGAGGGAAACGCATTAAATATAAGAGGAGAACAACGACATAACACTAAAATGTAACACATATAGACAAAATCCCACGAGAATAACAAATATAACATATATATATAACATCAAAACCAATATCAAAAACACAAACATGCATGCATTTGGTTTCAATGTCTTCACTTTTTACCGGAGCAAATTATTTCACAACCATGACTTTTCATCAAAACATGTCTTGTGTGATAAAATCTTAATTTTGTAAATTGTATAAATTTCAAGATTTGATATTAACACTAGTAAATAAGGTATAATCACTTATCATATCTCCAACTAAAATTCGGAAAATCAAAAGCTTAAATACATAAAACTAATCGAATCAACTGTCGTATTCCTTACTTAGAAAACATTTACATGCAGTAGAAAATAATTGATCTGTAGGTCCTGCAATGCAACAGGTTCCAACTGAGAGACAGATTTTAACAAATGTCAAAAAGAGTGTAAGGAAATATCATTCTAAGAGTTGTAAAAGAGGTACTAACTTTGAGTGTGTAAGGATTTACCCCTACATTTTATTATCCTCATTTTGGTTGAGAGTGGCAACAGAGATCAGTGTCCTCATTCCGACCGGACGTGGCTGAGTACTTATACATTCTGCAGTCAACGAAACGTCAACGAAACACCAACTCTCAGTCAGATTTTACTGAATGCTTGAAGAGAGGAATATGATATCATAGATCTTTATAGATGTCAGAAAGGGGCAAAGGAAATATCAATCAAAGGGTAGTTATAATGGTTCCTAATTATGCGATTGAAACTTCTCCGGGAGTGACATTTCATTTATAGATCAGAAACAGCCGAACATATCTTTCCACTCTGGAAAGTTAATATTAAAAGAGTAGATGTTAAAATCCACATCCAGGGATGTATGTTTAGGCATTTTTCACAGTCACTTGCGAGGCAGAGATTACTGCTTGTTTGAAAAAAGAGTTACATGTATAACTATAGTTCTTCAAAAGTTGAGCCAGTGATAAAATCTCATTACGCGTAGCCTCACTTGTGATCACTTCATTTAGACAGGGAGTTGCTGGAAATTTATACACCAGACACAGCAAAATAGTCTACCCTCCGGTAAAAAAAATCAAATAGTCAATATACAGAAATGTAATGAATCACTCTTTTAAGAGTCGTTCAACATGCAGAGAGGTAAGGGATGAATTTTGAAGCTGAGAGGTAAGGGAGGAGTATTAGAGGAGTCGTTAAACGTACAGAATGATAAGGAATAACTCTTAAAAAAAGAGGTAAGGGATGACTCTTGATAGAGTTGTTACAACTTACTCGACGTACAGAGATCAATTTCCTTATCGGGGAAAAGGAGGGGGGGGGGGTTGATGTGGCTGCGTTTATAGATCCCGCGGTAGACGTCTAAAAACAACAGTCACATATATTAAAGCCTGTCTTGGAAATACAGAAATGACCATGAAAAAGTCGTTCAACGTGCATACAGTTAAGGGAAGACTCTTGAAGGAGTCGTTCAACATACAGACAGGTAAGGGATAACTCTTTTAACAATCGTTCAACGTGCTACAAGGTAGGGGATTTCGTTCTTTAAAGAGTCGTGAAACATACAGACAGGTAAGGGATGACCCTTTTTACAGTCGTTCAACGTGCTACAAGGTAAGGGATGTCGTTTTTTTATAGAGTCGTTCAACGTGGTACGAGGTAAGGGATGCCTCTTGATAGAGTTGTTCAACGTGCAGAGCGGTGAGGGATGGCACTTGAAAGAGACATTCAATGTATGGAGAGGTAAGGAAGATCAATATATTTATCCGGGAAAGACGTGGCTGTGTATTTATACATCCCGCAGTAAGAAAAAGGTCTAAATAAAGCAGTCAAATATATGAAAGCCTGTCGAGAAAACAGAGGTACGGTATGGCTCTTGAAAGAGTCGTTCAACGTGCATAGAGGTAAGGGGTTATTCTTGAAGGAGTCATGAAAAGTCCATAGAGGAAAGGTCTTTTAACGTACATAGTGGTAAGGGATGACTCTTGGTAGAGTTGTTACAACTTACTCAAGGTACAGAGATCAATGTCCTTATCCGGGGTGGACGTGGCTGCGTATTTATACATCCCGCAGTCCAATAAACGTATGAATTCTACAAACATATATTAAAGGCTGTCGAGGAAATACAGAATTGACCATGAAAAGTCGTTCGAAGTGCATAGAAGTAAAGGATGAGTCTTGATGGAGTCGTTCAATATACAGGCAGGTAAGGGATAACTCTTTTAACAGTCGTTCAACGTGCTACAAGGTAAGGGACTTCGTTCTTTAAAGAGTCGTTAAACATACAGATAGGTAAGGGATGACCCTTTTTACAGTCGTTCAACGTGGTACGAGGTAAGGGATGCCTCTTGATAGAGTTGTTCATCGTGCAGAGCGGTGAGGGATGACACTTGAAAGAGACATTCAATGTATGGCGAGGTAAGGGATGACTTTAGAAAGAGTTGCTACAACTTACTCAACGTGCAGAGATCAATATATTTATCGGGGGTAGACGTGGCTGTGTATTTATACATCCCGCAGTAAGAAAAAGGTCTAAATAAAGCAGTCAAATATATGAAAGCCTGTCGAGAAAACAGAGGTACGGTATGGCTCTTGAAAGAGTCGTTCAACGTGCATAGAGGTAAGGGGTTATTCTTGAAGTAGTCGTGAAAAGTCTATAGAGATAAGGTCGTTTAACGTACAGAGTGGTAAGGGATGACTGTTGATAAAGTTGTTACAACTTACTCAAGGTACAGAGATCAATGTCCTTATCCGGGGTGGACGTGGCTGTGTATTTATACATCCCGCAGTCCAATAAACGTATGAATTCTACAGACATATATAAAAGGCTGTCGAGGAAATACAGAATTGACCATGAAAAGTCGTTCGAAGTGCATAGAAGTAAAGGATGAGTCTTGATGGAGTCGTTCAATATACAGGCAGGTAAGGGATAACTCTTTTAACAGTCGTCCAACGTGCTACAAGGTAAGGGACTTCGTTCTTTAAAGAGTCGTTAAACATACAGATAGGTAAGGGATGACCCTTTTTACAGTCGTTCAACGTGGTACGAGGTAAGGGATGCCTCTTGATAGAGTTGTTCATCGTGCAGAGCGGTGAGTGATGACACTTGAAAGAGACATTCAATGTATGGCAAGGTAAGGGATGACTTTAGAAAGAGTTGTTACAACTTACTCAACGTGCAGAGATCAATATATTTATCGGGGGTAGACGTGGCTGTGTATTTATACATCCCGCAGTAAGAAAAAGGTTTAAATAAAGCAGTCAAATATATGAAAGCCTGTCGAGAAAACAGAGGTACGGTATGGCTCTTGAAAGAGTCGTTCAACGTGCATAGAGGTAAGGGGTTATTCTTGAAGGAGTCATGAAAAGTCCATAGAGGAAAGGTCTTTTAACGTACATAGTGGTAAGGGATGACTCTTGGTAGAGTTGTTACAACTTACTCAAGGTACAGAGATCAATGTCCTTATCCGGGGTGGACGTGGCTGCGTATTTATACATCCCGCAGTCCAATAATTTATGAATATTACAGACATATATTAAAGCCTGATGAGGGAATACAGAAATGACCATGAAAAAGTCGTTCGAAGTGTATAGAAGTAAGGGATGAGTCTTGAAGGAGGCGTTCACTATAGAGGCAGGTAAGGGATAACTCTTTTAACAGTCGTTCAACGTGCTACACGGTAAAAAAAAATGAAATAGTCGTTGAATATACAAAAAGGTAATGGATCACTCTTTTAGGAGTCGTTCAACATGCAGAGAGGTAAGGGATGAATTTTGAAGCTGAGAGGTAAGGGAGGAGCGTTAGAGGAGTCGTTAAACATACAGAATGGTAAGGGATAACTCTTAAAAAAAGAGGTAAGGAATGACTCTTGATAGAGTTCTTACAACTTACTCAAAGTACAGAGATCAATTTCCTTATTGGGGAAGGGGGGGGGGGTTGACATGGCTGCGTTTATAGATCCCGAAGTAAGCGTCTAAATACAACAGTCACATATATTAAAGCCTGTCGAGGAAATACAGATATGACCATGAAAAAGTCGTTCAACATGCATACAGGTTAGGGAAGACTCTTGAAAGAGTCGCTCAACATACAGACAGGTAAGGGATAACTCTTTTAACAATCGTTCAACGTGCTACAAAGTAAGGCATTTCGTACTTTAAAGAGTCGTTAAACATACAGTCAGGTAAGGGATGACCCTTTTTACAGTCGTTCAACGTGCTACAAGGTAAGGGATGTCGTTTTTTATAGAGTCGTTCAACGTGGTACGAGGTAAGGGATGCCTCTTGATAGAGTTGTTCAACGTGCAGATCGGTGAGGGATGACACTTGAAAGAGACATTCAATCATGTATTGAGAGGTAAGGGATGACTTTAGAAAGAGTTGTTACAACTTACTCAACGTGCAGAGATCAATATATTTATCGGGAGAAGAAGTGGCTGTGTATTTATACATCCCGCAGTCAGAAAAGGTCTGAATAAAGCAGTCAAATATTTGAAAGCCTGTCGAGAAAACAGAGGTAAGGTATGGCTCTTGAAAGAGTCGTTCAACGTGCATAGAGGTAAGGGGTTATTCTTGAAGGAGTCGTGAAAAGTCCAGAGATAAGGTCTTTAAACATACAGAGTGGTAAAGGATGATTGTTGATAGAGTTGTTACAACTTACTCAAGGTACAGAGATCAATGTCCTTATCCGGGGTGGACGTGACTGCGTATTTATACATCCCGCAGTCCAATAAACGTATGAATACTATAGACATATATTAAAGGCTGTCGAGGAAATACAGAAATGACCATGAAAAGTCGTTCGAAGTGCATAGAAGTAAAGGATGAGTCTTGAAGGAGTCGTTCAATATACAGGCAGGTAAGGGATAAGTCTTTTAACAATCGTTCAACGTGCTACAAGGTAAGGGATTTCGTTCTTTAAAGAGTCGTTAAACATATGGGCAGGTAAGGGATAACTCTTTTAACAGTCGTTCAACGTGCTACAAGGTAAGGGATGTCTCTTGAAAGAGCTGTTCAACATGCAAAGAGACAAGGAATGACTCTTGGAAATACAGAAATGACCAAAGGTAATGGCTGACTCTTGAAGGAATCGTTTAACATACAGACAGGTAAGGGATAACTCTTTTAACAATCGTTCAACGTGCTACGAGGTAAGGGATGTCGTTCTTTATTGAGTCGTTTACCATTCTTGTAAAGTCGTTCAACGTGCATAGAGGTAAGGGGTTATTCTTGAAGGAGTCGTGAAAAGTCCATAGAGATAAGGTCTTTCAACGTACAGAGAGGTAAGGGATGACTGTTGATAAAGTTGTTACAACTTACTCAAGGTACAGAGATCAATGTCCTTATCCGGGGTGGACGTGGCTGCGTATTTATACATCCCGCAGTCCAATAAACGTATGAATACTACCGACATATATTAAAGGCTGTCGAGGAAATACAGAAATGACCATGAAAAGTCGTTCGAAGTGCATAGAAGTAAGGGATGAGTCTTGAAGGAGTCGTTCAATATACAGGCAGGTAAGGGATAAGTCTTTTAACAATCGTCCAACGTGCTACAAGGTAAGGGATTTCGTTCTTTAAAGTCGTTAAACATATAGACAGGTAAGGGATAACTCTTTTAACAGTCGTTCAACGTGCTACAAGGTAAGGGATGTCTCTTGAAAGAGCTGTTCAACATGCAAAGAGACAAGGATGACTCTTGGAAATACAGAAATGACCAGAGGTAATGGCTGACTCTTGAAGGAATCGTTTAACATACAGACAGGTAAGGGATAACTCTTTTAACAATCGTTCAACGTGCTACGAGGTAAGGGATGTCGTTCTTTATTGTGTCGTTTACCATTCTTGTAAAGTCGTTCAACGTGCATAGAGGTAAGGGGTTATTCTTGAAGGAGTCGTGAAAAGTCCATAGAGATAAGGTCTTTCAACGTACAGAGAGGTAAGGGATGACTGTTGATAAAGTTGTTACAACTTACTCAAGGTACAGAGATCAATGTCCTTATCCGGGGTGGACGTGGCTGCGTATTTATACATCCCGCAGTCCAATAAACGTATGAATACTACCGACATATATTAAAGGCTGTCGAGGAAATACAGAAATGACCATGAAAAGTCGTTCGAAGTGCATAGAAGTAAGGGATGAGTCTTGAAGGAGTCGTTCAATATACAGGCAGGTAAGGGATAAGTCTTTTAACAATCGTCCAACGTGCTACAAGGTAAGGGATTTCGTTCTTTAAAGTCGTTAAACATATAGACAGGTAAGGGATAACTCTTTTAACAGTCGTTCAACGTGCTACAAGGTAAGGGATGTCTCTTGAAAGAGCTGTTCAACATGCAAAGAGACAAGGATGACTCTTGGAAATACAGAAATGACCAGAGGTAATGGCTGACTCTTGAAGGAATCGTTTAACATACAGACAGGTAAGGGATGACTCTTTTAACAATCGTTCAACGTGCTACGAGGTAAGGGGTGTCGTTCTTTATTGAGTCGTTTACCATTCTTGTAAAGTTTCATCAATTTTGAAAAATTTGGAAATTTTTGCTATTTCCATGGCAACAGGTACCATTACCAAAATTCCAAAGACAGGTGCCACTTTGAGACATGCCATTTTACATTTACTGATGTATGTTACCATTCTTGTAAAGTTTCATTTATTTTGGAAAATTTGGAAATTTTTGCTATTTCCATGGCAACAGGTACCATTTCCAAAATTCCGAAGACAGGTGCCACTTTGAGACATGCTATTTTACTATCCATTAAGTTATAGAAGGTTTGATATGCTATTCTTGCCGGAAATGCAGCTTCAATGTGTTTCTCATAAGGCAAATGTCAAACTTTAGCCCTGTTTCCATGACAATGGTAGCCATTTTGGAATTTCCTAGTATTGTCACAACATCTAGTCATACCAAGGAACATTACCATAAAGTTTCATCCAGCTAGGTCTTATAATGAAAGATTTAGTGTTTTCATTTTTGACATTTGTGCTTCTGTATCCATGGTTACGGCGGCCATTTTAAAAATTTTCCTAGTATTGTCACAACATCCAGTCATACCAAGGAACATTACCATAAGTTCCATCCAGCTAGGTCTTATAATGAAAGATTTAGTGTTTGCATTTTTTGACATTTTTGCTTCTGTATCCATGGTTACGGCGGCCATTTTGAAAATTCCAACTTCAAAAGTCAACTCTGCTTATGCCAGTGACCATTTCTGTAAAGTTTCATCCAGTTTGCATGATTTTAAAAAATTTTGCAAACTTTTGACCTTTTTGCATTGTTTCCATGGTAACAACAGACATTTTTGAAATTCCAACGCCAAATTGCACATCTTCCAATGTTGCTCATCGTTACTGTAACGTTTCGTTAAGTTTTGAGCATTTTGATATTTTTGAAATTTTTGGTGTAGTTTCCATGGCAACATAGTAGTTCCTAGGAGTGTCAAAATCATCCAACACCTGCATATAGTGGGCACCTACATTGTATTAAAATATAATGTTTCTGAGTTCAAGCATATCCAAACAGTTCACCAAAACAAAAAACTGGATTTTTTCACATTTGTTTCGTTTCCATGGCAACGGCAGCCATCTTGATGATGCCATACCCCACTGCACTATTTAATGTGGTGGTCAACATTATGGTATAGTTCCATCAACTTTAAAGTTTCATCGATTTTGGAGCATTTTGAAATTTTTGAAATTTCCATGGTAACGGCGGCCATTTTGGAAATTCCAAACTCAAAAGTAAAGTCTACATTAGCTAAGCAACATTTGTTATAAGTTTCAATAAATTTGAAGCATTTTGAAGTTTTTCGTATTTTTGCTGTTTCCATGGTAACGGCGGCCATTTTGAAAATTCGAAACTCAAAAGTTAAGTCTACATTAGCTAAGCAACATTTGTTATAAGTTTCAATAAATTTGAAGCATTTTGAAGTTTTTCGTATTTTTGCTGTTTCCATGGTAACGGCGGCCATTTTAAAATTTCCAAAGTCAACCTGCTGCTGTAATTTGTTCTCACCATAATTATATATACCATTTAATGTCTCTAGAGTAAATTTAACATTGATGTTCTGGAATGTTCTGTGAAAATTCAAAGTTTTGACCTTTTTGCATTGTTTCCATCGTAACTACAGATATTTTGGAAATTCCAACGCCAAATGCCACATCTTCCAATGTTGCTCATCGTTACTGTGAAATTTCATGAAGTTTGGAGCATTTTGATATTTTTGAAATTTTTGGTGTAGTTTCCATGGCAACATAGTAGGTCCAATGAGTGCCAAAATCATCCAACGCCTGTATATAGTGGGCACCTACATTGTATTAAAAAATGATGATTCTGAGTTCAAGCATATCCAAACAGTTCACCAAAACAAAAAACTGGATTTTTTCACATTTGTTTCGTTTCCATGGCAACGGCAGCCATCTTGATGATGCCATACCCCACTGCACTATTTAATGTGGTGGTCAACATTATGGTATAGTTCCATCAACTTTAAAGTTTCATCGATTTTGGAGCATTTTGAAATTTTTGAAATTTCCATGGTAACGGCGGCCATTTTGGAAATTCCAAACTCAAAAGTAAAGTCTACATTAGCTAAGCAACATTTGTTATAAGTTTCAATAAATTTGAAGCATTTTGAAGTTTTTCGTATTTTTGCTGTTTCCATGGTAACGGCGGCCATTTTGAAAATTCGAAACTCAAAAGTTAAGTCTACATTAGCTAAGCAACATTTGTTATAAGTTTCAATAAATTTGAAGCATTTTGAAGTTTTTCGTATTTTTGCTGTTTCCATGGTAACGGCGGCCATTTTAAAATTTCCAAAGTCAACCTGCTGCTGTAATTTGTTCTCACCATAATTATATATACCATTTAATGTCTCTAGAGTAAATTTAACATTGATGTTCTGGAATGTTCTGTGAAAATTCAAAGTTTTGACCTTTTTGCATTGTTTCCATCGTAACTACAGATATTTTGGAAATTCCAACGCCAAATGCCACATCTTCCAATGTTGCTCATCGTTACTGTGAAATTTCATGAAGTTTGGAGCATTTTGATATTTTTGAAATTTTTGGTGTAGTTTCCATGGCAACATAGTAGGTCCAATGAGTGCCAAAATCATCCAACGCCTGTATATAGTGGGCACCTACATTGTATTAAAAAATGATGATTCTGAGTGTAAGCATATTCAAACAGTTCACCAAAACAAAAAACAGAAATTTTTCCCATTTGTTTCGTTTCCATGGCAACGGCAGCCATCTTGATGATGCCATACCTCACTGCACTATTTAATGTGGTGGTCAACATTATGGTATAGTTCCATCAATATTGTTCAAGTCAATTCCGAGAAATAGTATGGACAAAAATGTGTGGAAGAATAAATATAATAATAAGAAAAAAAGAAACGAACAATAACAATATGTCACCCCAACTCCGTTGAGGGTGCCATAAAAAAAAGAAACGTAGAATAACAAAACGTCACCCCAACTCCGTTGAGGGTGCCATAATAATAAGAAAAAAAGAAACGTAGAATAACAATATGTCACCCAAACTCCGTTTAGGGTGCCATAATAATAAGAAACGGGACAAAAACAATAAGTCGACAAAAACTCCGTTTTGGTGACTTAATTAACCAAGACGCACAGGATTTAAATTTTACCTATTTAAATCTATAATCAATGTTTTGACACCGTCCCCAAATTTAAAGTCTAATTTATCAACCTCAGCGTAGAGAATATCCATTTTCGTAACATGTCTACTGTATCACAAATCTCGATTGATAAGCACATTCAAGAACAATTTTTTAACTTTGAATAATCCTGTGAAAATAATCAACAAACGTTACATCCTAGCTTTCCAGCATAAAATGTACAAAATACAAAAACAAAAACAAACACATCTCAAATATGACAATTTTTTACATGTTTACGAAATATCCTCAGTTTAATTTTGTGTGATATTTGTTGTCCAAACTTAACTTCCCTATGTAGTGTTTGGTGGAATTATTCCCCTTTCTGACAATTGGTTTTCGTTTTTGTTAATGTCATTATCACTAGTTCCTTTGTTTTAAGTCACTTTTTTTTGTTATGTTTTCCTATCCTGTCCTATTAAATTTCAATAGTATGCGAATAGTGCGGGACTTGATATTTGAGGGGGTGATAGTGAATGTAATATTAAATGATAGCATACATTATTTTCTCTAAATCGTGTCTCTTCTTGTGTCTGTTTTTCTCTTCACACAAGGCATCAGGTGCAACGTCCCTATTTCAACCAGACGTGGGTGCATAATTATTCACTCTGCACATTAAAACAGAAGCCACTCTTTAGAATGGGTCTGACTGCCCGCCTCCGTATGCCCGAATGGCCATCTTTATATACCTTTAGTCAATCTTTGGGTTATCAATAACAGTGCTATAAAATATACCGATCCTACGTTAAACGTTTACGCTCAAATTGTATATGTTTGAAACTCCGAAACAGAAAAAAAAATATGATAATATTAATAAAAGGACATGTAAAAATACATCAATACAAAGAGTTAAAAAGAGTACATCTAATGGTCAGTCATGACATTAGTCTTCAATAATAGATAAAAAGTAAAAACGCAAAAATACTGAACTCCGAGGAAAATTCAAAAAGGAAAGTCCCAAATCAAATGGCAAAATCAAATGTTAAAACACATCAAACGAATGGATAACAACTGTCATATTCCTGACTTGAAAGCTTTTTATATTGGGCATAGAAAAGCGATGGGTTGATTAAAGATCAAAATAATTTATCTGATTTTGCTAGCCTGGTATGAGTTTATAATATCAGCACATGAGTTGTGATTCGTCTGAATTTTAATCAGATTTATTTAAGAAATACATGTATTCATGTTATTAAAAGATAATCATGAATCTCAACATAATTGTGGTCACTCAAAATTTATCAAATGACTTTTAACGTACTTAAAAGAACCAAGATGTTTGACCCAATAGCCACAAAAGTACCGTTTGGTGATTGCTTATATGCATGGTCCAGTACAATTAATTCATCATGCAGTTAATCGTATAACCAATCTCGTCCTGTACAGAAACTTAGGGTCGACGTCACTGGTAGTGGAGTTTTTATTCTCCGAGGGTATCACATACTAGATGTCTAGCGAAAATACAAAATTTCAGTCCTTGTATTTATGATTAATGTATTTACAATCGCTGGAACGATGTCACTGCTAGTGGAGTTTTATTCTGTGAGGGTAGCACACACCCAGAACTCACCACCTCTGTGTTGACATGCATTATCATTGATATGGTCATGATTTAAAATTAACTGTTTACAAAACTTTGAATTTTTGAAATATTATGGATTTACTACCTCAGGAATAGATTATACGTATCTGCAATCATTTTATGAAAATATGAAAAAAAGATTTGTGCTGAAAAAAACACGAGAAGAAGCAGAACAGAAAAAAATAAGAATGTGTCACCAGTACACGGATATCCCATCCGCACTATCATTTTCTATGTTCAGTAGACCGGGAAAATGGGGTAAATTCTTTAAAAATTAGAAAGATCATCATATCATAATGAACATGTGTAATAAGTTTTCAAGTTGATTGGACTTCAACTTCATCAAAAACTACCTCGACCAAAGACTTTAAACTTAAGCGGGACAGACAGACGGACGGACGAACGAACGGACGCACAGACCATAATACATAATGCCCATAAATGGGGCATACAAATCAATTCGCCTTATGAGCACAGGAAAAAACGAGTACATCGTCTGTTTAATTTGTTATATGTGTTTGTACATTTAAACAAGTAGTAAACACTTATGATAGGTATATGTCTATATTATTGTTATAAATAATGAGTCAACGAAAATTTATCATCAATATTGTCAATTTCCTGCAGGAAGTTTTTCTTGTTTCCTTTTTTTTCTTTTTTTAAACTGAATTGTAAAGTCATAGACGTGGTATAGTGAGCAGAGGTTATGACTTAACATGTATCTTTATTGAAGTAAAGGTAAGATTTGTCTCATTGCAAAGGGGGGGGGGGTATTAGAAATCAAACATATATTAAATATATGTATGTACAACTTAACCTAATATGCCATCAGATAAAAGTAAATATAAGGAAATATGCATTCTGATTTCCACATTAGCAACATATGGATAGTATGTAGCATATCACAATTTACATATCATCATTGAGATAACCTTAGTTTATCTCCAGTGTTATATCATTTAATCTTTAAATGATGTTAATTGTTTTTATTGTAAGGGTCTATATAATGTATTATTCAGTTAAAGTGTATAATATTAGGTAATAGAATGCGAATAGATGAGGGTTTCTTTTTCGTAAAGTTGTAGCATATTTACCTGACGATATCGGGATATAAGTATTTAGTCGGATCTTAACATGAACTCGTGATTTGTTTACAAACCGGTATTGATAAAAATAAAAAAAAACAAATGTCGAAATGTTCAGGACTTAATTAAATCTGTATTTGGGTAAGATGATGCAAGCATACGATTGTTATTGCGTCTTACACTTTGAGAGGTAAATAATCTTTAACTACTTTATTAAAAATATTGTGTAAAAACGTTAGTTATGAGCTATAAATGCCAAGTCGCTCGAGCGTTTTTCTGAGGAAGTTTTTAAAAATTTTAAAGAAATATTGTTTACAGTGGGTTTGCTTTCATTAAGCTTCACTATCCTATAGATTAACAACTTTTGGTTATATTTGTAATTTAGAATCTTCATTGAAGGTGGATCACGAATGCACAGTTAATTAATTATATTGATGTGCCATTTGTATGCAAGAGTGACATTTCTTTGTATATATGCCGATTCGAAAAAATTATGCGAGTAGTGTCTCCCTTTAACAGGTTCATTATTTTATAATTAAGTATAGGTTTCTGATATCATTTTAAATAATAACAAAATGCATCAATTCAATATATTACAGTTTTTGTTATTGATGTACGAATATAATTTGATAAATTTGAAACGTTTAGAATGATAACATATTAATACAAAGAACCGTTCATCATTTTTGAAAAAGACTATAAATGAAAGTCGAATCATTTATCTCCCCTTCATGATAGATTGATTGGGAAATTAACAAGAGTTATCTAATATTAATCACAGAGATGGACTAAGAAGCAATTTGTAATTGTAGCTTTTTTAACGTTAAAACAATTTTCCACTATAAACGAATGTTACTTTATACAAATCTAAGGACTTTGTTAGCTAAATCTACAAATTGTATTAGATATTAAAATGTTTATTACAATAGATTAATATGCTATAAGTTGGTCAAATTCCTATATATTTTGTAATTTACCTGTCAAATATGTCTGTTATTTATTATGGTGCTTTTTTATTTTCGTTAGGCAGTGTTAAGCAAGCCATGTTATTTATTATTTGTCTTTTTTTAAGATAAGTCAGACGCAGATCGTTTATTAGTTTGATGTTACTAACCGTCGATGACTCTTACTGCCTTTTCAACAATCATACAGTAAATGACATTTGGTTCAATTTACATCATTTAATTAGACTATTTACCTGATTTGTAATCACATAAGCAACACAACGGGTGCCACATGTGGAGCAGGATCTGCTTACCCTTCCGGAGCACCTGAAATCACCCCTAGTTTTTGGTGGGGTTCGTGTTGTTTATTCTTTAGTTTTCTATGTTGTGTCATGTGTACTATTGTTTTTCTGTTTGTCTTTTTTTCATTTTTAGCCATGGCGTTGTCAGTTTGTTTTAGATTTATGAGTTTGACTGTCCCTTTGGTATCTTTCGTCCCTCTTTTAAACGTTTGTCTTCAAACAATGTAAATGATGTGGACGTTTTTATAACTAACCTTGGTAGTCCGTTTTTGTTTTATGATAAATCTTATATTTTATTTCAAAATAATGAGTACTATGTTTCTGTTGAAGCGTACTCGTTTAAGTTACAAAACAATCAAAACCATCTTCATTTCATGTGACACATTTATACCAGGACAGATAACAAAAGTGTTTGATTTCTAACTAACACCACTAAGGTTGGGTTTCGTTTTCCTTTCAAGTACAGTTATTCAAGTGTTTTACACTTATGGAGAGTAATGTTCAATTGTTTAATACCAAAAAATGATGTTTATCAGAATAACAAGTTTACAATATTTACATACGGCCGCTTCCTTCTTTTTTAATTTTCCATTAATTTTACTTTCCATAAATCGTGGGAAAGCGAGTGAAATCTACAAATATATCTAACATGATACATAATTGATATAAAACCTAACAAAATGTAATTGAAACAGATTCAACTATGTATATAACTGTAAAACATATTCCAATTAATAACTACCTGTATATTAGTGAACATATTTTAAAGGAGAGGCGAAAAATACCAAAGGGACAGCCAAACTCATAGATTAAAAATAAACTTACAACGCCATGGCTAAAAAAACAAACAGACAAATAATAGTACACAAGACACAATATAGAAAACTAAAGACTAAACAACACAAAACTGGGGGTGATCTCAAGTTGTCCGGAAGTTAGGCCAATATTTCTGCTGACGTAAATGTTTCAGATATATCAATATATGCCCGTCATGACTGGTATGTGAAATTAATGACATATAATGTTTTTAAAAATGTACGAAACTGTTACTAATAAACTGTGAACTGGTTGTGCAATTGGTCTTATCGTCGCAAATATTCGTTTGCCATCTCTGCTACGCGTTGCGTCTAAATTTGATTACTTTGAAAAATATTCTACCGGACGTGGTTGTTTATACTCATTAACTATACAGGGTGGGTAATCAAATCTGACCGTAGTTATTTCGTTTGAATTGTTTTTATACGTTGTCCCAAGTATTAACATAACATGGCAACCGAATAGGTTAGCGTGGAAATACAACAGTACCTAAAGTTGAGGCACATGATAAATATAACACTTAACTTCGATAATTAAACTATTGAGTACAGCATTGTCTACTATAGCCATGAAATGTTACTTCAAGTTTGTGTTCAAACGCATTAAATTGTAACTAAAGTAGCATGTAACTGGACTGTAGAAACAACATTTTACACTTTCACTGATAATATATTACTTGATAATCATCGGTAAATAATTTAAAATTTTCAACATTTATATACTTACAAATCATTTTATATTAATATGTCATCAATAGCTGAGTCTGTTAAATCGGATATCTCTTACAGGCATCATGAACGTAAACGTCAGAAACCAGGACAAGTCTGATGATGAAAATCTATTTGGCATAAAGAAAACTACGTACTGGCAAATTTACGGTGTTAAACGTTTTCCGTACCGTGGAAAGCGTAAGTATACACCATTACTTTACCCATCTTTAGATGGAGGGATGGTGATCTCAAATGACGTTTTCGGACTTACAATCAGTCAGTTTGAACGGATGTATAAAGCTTGTTTAGAAAGAAGGAAAACAAAAGAACAGTGGATACTGAACCTTAGATATCCAGACAAATCATCAAAAAAATATCTAGAATTCTTAGAGAACTGCACAGAATGCAATGATGGTAATTTTTTAAATGTTATATTCATGACCAAAGTGAGATAAGGATAACACAAATTGGTTATAAGTCTTTTCTTGATTATTTACAATAGTATAGACATGTGGAAGGGCTAAACTAAATTGACAAAACTGATATAATTCATGTTTGTGAAGAAAAGTCAGTTTTATGGTGTTGAAATGTTTCGCTTGAACGAGACGATCTCAATGGCAATGTCTCTAAAACAAGCTTAAGATTGAGGAACATTAAATCTTCATGTTTTCATGTTTGATATTTGTTAAGAATACAATACTTTATTCTGACAAAAATATAAGTGTATATAGAATTAGCAAATATATAGGTCGAATCGCATTAATCCAGAGAAGTACAATTTCACTCAATTAGTACGGTTGGAGATAAATCTTTTGAAGTAATGACATAACTCTTTATGAAATAGATTCGTCCAATTCGCTTTTTTAAATTCACCTAAACAGATGCTTTTAAACCAAAGACATGAAAGCTAAATTACAGGCAATGCTTTGAAATCATTGTTTTTTCGATAATTAAACAGGTGATAAAAAATATGTATTCAAAAGAAAACTTAGCCAGAATACTTCATATCATAATTATGTACAGTTAATTAAATAGTTGTTTAACCAAGCAATTGATCGCGGGAGACGTAATATCCAACATGTTCAATACAGTTCCATTTGTGGCTAATTGTCATATCATGCTATATATACAACACTATACATCCACTGCGTCTACATAACACACAACATTGTACTATGATCAGAAAGAAGGCTTTGGAAATATCTAGTGGAGTTAATTTTCCGTATACGACGTAGTTGTATGGTTTCATGTTACATAAGTAAACCCATATATTTCTTACAGATCACTTGCCTTGGAGGGACCAGAGGGAAAAATACTTATACGATAATCTAATAAAAACAGTTGGAAGTGAAATAGATATACGAAAGAGACAGCGACTTTTAATAATACAAGACATGATCGTCAATTCATCAGGTTCGATAAATCGAACACAAATCTTTAGTGGAAGTTTGTCAGAAGGATTTGATTTACCAGGCAGTGACATAGATGTTATGTTCGCAATCAATCAATATAGAGATACAAAGAATGTTAAGAACGTCAAAGACCCAATACATCGTACTGCATTATATGTTATGGAGACAGATATTGATCATCCCGGATTTGCTAGAGTGAGAATATTATCGCAACGTAAAGGGGTACCCCTTCGTAAACAATGTTCACGCTGTCCGCCAGGTACATGTACTGGTAGTCGATTTTATCTAAATACTAACGACTTTCTTCAGCAATATAAGAAAGAATATCCATACGCGGTATGTATACATGGTCCATGTATATCAAATGAAGACCAGACATGTGATTTTGCATTATGCCTAAGAAGTAAATATTTTCCTCAAAACGCAATTCCATGGGCATTACGTCATCAATGGCAATGGCCAACTAGTTTCGTTATTGGTAGGATCATACATTGCGGGTGTTTGTTAGTACCTATAGGACCTAAGACCTCAACAGTTAAGGACGATTTATGGAGAGTGTCTTTCTCTGTGGCTGAAAAGTTACTTGTACATTCGTTTAATTTAACTCAACTTTTATGTTACGGTTTACTCAAATTAACACTAAAGCGTATAATTAACACAAACGATGAATTAAAAGATTTATTATGTTCTTACTTTTTAAAGACGGCTCTGTTTTGGGTTTCGGGGGAGGTGGATATTGACACATTTCAATTATCTAAGATATATCATTGTTTTTCTCTATGCCTTGACAAATTAATATTATGGGTGAACACATGTTACTGTCCAAACTATTTTATTCCCGAACATAATATGTTCCTAGGAAAGATCGATCAGACTAACAATAAGATATTACTAGGTGTACTGGAAAGTATACAGTGTAGAGGGATTGATGGGTTGATACAGAATATATTTCCGCTAGACAATGATCATAATTATGTATTGAGTACAAAGAGTGAATCTTCGTTCATTTCGCTAGACTTTATACTTCATAGAACTGTTCTTATATTCAACAAACACATGGGAGCAGGAGGAATTACAAATCTTTATAAAGCATGTTCTTGTATTGATTCTTTACTAAAGTCCGAATCATCTACGTTTATTATTGAAGCATGTAAATTTTATCATGCCACGATTAGTCAAATAATAGTAAACCGATTACCACCACCAGATACAAAAGGTAACACTTTCAACATACGCAAATTGTATCATAGATTGTTCAAACACATCATCAAGATAGATGCTGTGTCGGGTTGGTTGTTATACGCGTCGTTTTCTTATGTAACAGGACAGTTCAACGACACACTCAAAATAACGGATTATGTTCTATCGAGATATTCACCTTCTTTGGTGTTAATAGACTCTAGATATCTTGGAGCCAACAATGACGTACAGAAAAACAATTACAGACATACTGTACATTCTTCAATGACATTGAAAGAAAGGCTGGTAATAGGCACTGCGCAACATGTTCATTACATGCAGCACTCGCCATTAATACCAGAGGAACTACAGCTGGAGGTAAAAGACCAATATATGAAGATACTACCAAATGTAATGTGTCACTGTTTTAAATTTTTATGTTTTCATCATCTTGGGAATATATCCAAGAGACGACAGGCATTAGCTGATTTATATACATCAGTTAAACATAATGATATTAGATCAGTAAATACAGAGTCTAATTCATTAATAATACTTGGAGTATGTTTTGAAATGTCCGATAATAAAGACATGGCCTATCAATGCTATGAGGAAGCTTTGCAATGTGAAATGGATGTATTTTACTCAGCAGAAGCAAGGATATCAAACCTGTTTGATGTTTAACATAAACTTTACCATCAACAGTAAATGGAGTATTTTGGTGTTGTATTATACATCTGTGTTACTAAAGAAGGTATCTTATCTTGTCTCATCAAATTAATACATAAATATGGAACTATTTACATTCTGACGTCAAACGCGCAATTCTACACCAGAGTTGGTGTTAATCTAGCTATTCGGTCACAGGACTTAAAATGTTTATGGGTTCATTGAACATACATAAATAAAATACAAAAAATAAGTAAGCAATTAACACGACTGTTAAATTTCATATATGGTTTTTTTTTTGTGCTTCTTGTTGGATATTGTTTTGTTTTTGTTCTGGTTGGGATTGTGACACGGTGATGACTGCAGTATTTTTTTTTTTGACAATTTACCTAATATGTCTGTTTTGTTCACGCATCATTATCAATATAATAGAATGTGATGCAACTGTCATACAAGTGCGAGGTTTAGCGCTATAAATCCAGGTTCAATCCACCATTTTCTACATAAGAAAATGTCTGTACCAAGTCAGGAATATAATAGTTGTTGTTCATTCGTTTGATGTGTTTTATCTGTTGATTTTTGCATTGGATTAGGGACTTTCCGTTTTGAACTTTAATCGGAGTTTGGTTTTCTTGTGAATTTACTTTTTAGATGAAATGAAAATGAAAAATGAAAGATAAAAATATTTATAGATAATAATGATATTTGTGATATTTGTTATTTAATTGATATAAAAGAGGGACGAAAGATACCAAAGGTACAGTCAAACTCATAAATCTAAAACAAACTGACAACGTCATGGCTAAAAATGAAAAAGACAAATAGAAAAACAATAGTACACATGGTATGTTAGACATACTTCAATGAGAACGAAATTCAAAACGAAAGACAACCAAGTCATATTAAGAGCAATTTTGCAATGTTTTTCATTTCACTTATTGGCTGCATGCTCTCTCTCTCTCTCTCTCTCTCTCTCTCTCTCTCTCTCTCTCTCTCTCTCTCTCTCTCTCTCTATATATATATATATGCTATATATACGTTAAAAGGAAAGGAAATGATAAAATCAATTTATTAATTGATTCTTGAATTCAAATTTGCATCTAGCTCACACCTTTGATTGACCTAGTGCGAATGTTAAGTAAGAAACTATACCTTACATAGTAAATATTCCTAAAGGGGCACTAGCGCTAAGAGATATATAAAAAAAAACTGAAATATGTCTTTTTTTGTTCAATCATTTATGAAAATAAACAAAAGGCTCTCAAGAGCCTGAATCGCTCACCTTAATTTTTTTGGTTAAATCTCTCATCAATGATTATTTTGGCTTTTCAATTTATTTAAATGTTCTTTGAATCGTCCTATTTTCTTCAAAAGCAAAAAAAAAATCATTTTCTCCTATGTTCTATTTTAGCCATAGGACTATGTTTCTTGACATACAAGGAAATGAAACATAAAATTTATACTAGATACTCTGAAACTCATTTAGCCTAAGTTTGGCTGAAATTGATACAGCAGTTTCAAAGGAGAAGATTTTTTAAAGTAAGTCAATATGATGAACAAAATTGTAAAAAAAGTCTTTAAAGGGCAATAACTCCTTAAAGGGTCAATTGACAGTTTTGGTCAATTTGACTTATTTGTAGATCTTACTTTGCTTAACATTTTTGCTATTAACAGTTTATCTGTATCTATATTAATATTCAAGATAATAACCAAAAACTGTAAAATTTCTTTAAAATCATCAATTCAGGGGCATTATACCCGAAAAACCAGTTACCCAATTCGGCGGAAATTTTCAGGACAGGTAGACCTTGACCTAATAAATACTTTAACTTCTTGTCTTATTTGCTCTAAATGCTGGAGTTTTTGAGATATAAGCCAAAAACTGCTTTTTACCATGTGTTCTATTTTTAGCCATGACGGCCATGTTTTTTGACGAAATAGAAAATAAAACACAAACTTTATTTTATACACCCTACTGATCATTCAGTTGAAGTTTGGTTGAATTTGGTTGAGTAGTTTTAGAGGAGAAGATTTTTTAAAGCTAGCAAATATGATGAACAAATTGTGAAAAATTGTCATTAAAGGACAATAACCCCTTAAGGGGTCAATTGACAATTTTGGTCATATTAACTTATTGTAGATCTTACTTTGTTGATCATTTTTGCTGTAAACAGTTTATCTTTATCTATGATAATATTCAAGATAATGACCAAAAACTGCAAAATTTCCTTAAAATTACCAATTAAGTGGCAGCTACCCAACAATGGGTTGTTTGATTCATCTGAAAATTTCAGGGCTGATAGATCTTGACCTAATGAACATTTTTACCCCCATGTCAGATTTGCTCTAAAAGCTTTCGTTTTTGAGATATAAGCCAAAAACTGCATTTTACCCCCATGTTCTATTTTTAGCCATGGTGGCCATGTTTTTTCACAAAATGGAAAATAAAACACACTCTTTATTCTAGATACCCTAAGGATCATTCAGCTAAAGTTTGGTTGTAATTGGTTCAATAGTTTCAGAGGAGAAGATCTTTGAAATAGTTTACGACGACGACGACGACGACGGACGGACGACGGCGACGGACGGACGACGACGACGGACGGACGACGGCGACGGACGGACGACGACGACGAACGGACGACGACGACGGACGGACGACGACGGACGCCAAGTGATGGCAAAAGCTCACATTTCCTTTTAGGAAAGGTGAGCTAAAAAGGGAAATAAAAATTCGCTTTTAGCAGTCAGTCTGGTTTAATTTAGTCAAAATAAGCTAAGAAAGATAATGAATTATTCACTTGCAAGTGAATGATTCGACCTCATTGCATCCGTATTCATTAGGACTTCAATTTAACCACTTAGCTGGAGATGGATCACGCATGAATCGTGCGTGTAAAGTTGTTTAAAGGAAAAGAATGTCAACATTGAAAGTGAAACAAAGGTAAATCATTAAACTGATTCGATCCACAAAAAAATTATTCGTATACAGGTGGAGACGAGGAATAACAGATATTTTTAATCTACAAAATGAAATAAAACACACCTAGAAAAATCCAATAGCACAATTTCGATTTTTATTTCTATATATATTTATGTTTATATCACTTAAATGGTCATCTGAGGTCGTCGGAGGTCAACTCGATATTTAATTATATGGCGTCTAGACTAAAATACACACGAACTGAAGCTAAATATAATTGAGCATATGCACTGTATATAGTTTATCTTAGTCTTTTTAATAATTTTGATAATTGTTTTACATTGTCATAAATTAAGGTGCTACCCAACACTTTCACTAAAATTAATTTGGCTCGTTTAATTTTCATAAAATTTTGACAAAGTATTTACTTTGACCCTTTACGAAAGATATAAAAAATTCAAAAAAATTGAACCAAGCGTTTTATCAGAAAAATTACACTGGTTATATAGCAGTTTGACAAACACTAATTTTGATCATTAAGAAGCTTTATATTGCCTTCACAACGCAACGTAATTAAAACGTTTAGCTGATATTACAGAGTTATCTCCCTGTAGTGTTAGGTACCACCTTTTAGTCAATCTGAACATGTCAGCAAAGTTTCATCAAAATCAAACAACTTTGCATGGAGCACCATCTGCATGGTTTTCTCATAGATGTCCATTTAAATATAGAATTTAAGTCAAATCGATGAACACGAATTTGACAGCTGATGACCCTTTGAGCGTATTTCATTAGATTGGAATGGGAAATCAGAACAACATGGAACATTGAAATATCGGTCTCATTTCTATTTATATTCATATATATTTCCGTATTGTGTTTAAATAGTTTTTCATTTCATTTTGAGCCTACAACATTTTGTCTCAGAAGTTAGACATAATCTCCTTCATTCCATCGTCAACTAATTGTCCAGTCCAAGCTATCCGTTTTTAAAACATCAATAGCTTTGTGAAATCGTCATCGTTTCCATGCGGAGCCACTTTAACTTTAGTCACATGCGAAGTCAACTTTGATCTACAATTTACAAGGATTGTAAACGTTTCTGCCGAATTTCGGTGGTTCTCTCAGAAAATAGCCAATAGTTCCGAAAGTGGCATTAAACCCCGGTCAATCATTCAATCATTATGTTCATGCGGATTGGTGACATTTGAAAAGTGTCAGCAGATTTAGATGATCTATTAAGGTGGATTACCAATAAAATATTCAAACTCATAATTCAGTGACAAACTGACAATAATTACAAATAAATACATCGACCAAAAGATAAACAGCAGTATACGAAAAACTAAAGACTGAGCAATACTGGGTAATCGTGAAAGGTTAACAGATCCAGCACATTATGTGACACTAGTGGTGTTACTCTTACATCATATGTTCGATCTGTTATATCAAGTGATTAGACATTACATAGAAAGCATAGTAATTAACTCTCATCTTACCCTAAGACATTATCAAATCCATCAACCATCGGTAGGAGTTTTGAAATCGTAACATTATTTTATTGACAAAGGATAGACATTTACCAATAATATAAACAACACAGACATTGGAAAATTAATAAAAGCACATGGAACACCACTTAAAACGATAGAAAAAAGAAAACCCACTTTTTTTATAAAATCAGTTACTCTTAATGTGTGATCATCCTACTATCGTACGTGTCAATCTGCTTATGTAAGTAGAAATAATGGTGATACGTTTAAATAGGATATGACACAATCCAGGAAAAGAGAGTACCCACAGTAACTAATTGGAAAGACTTTTGTCATTTTTCATTATTTTTGTCTTGCATCGATGAAGTTGAAAATCGAGAACTAGGAGTGCATTTTTAGGTGGTGGAGGTAGATCAATGAAATTTGAATTGCAGTTGCATTTTCATGTCCGTAAAGATTTTGCCCTGTACCTTCAGTCATAAATTATTTTATTTGTGTTCAATCTTAACACAGGGAAATCGAAATAGTTTAGTATTTTTGTGAGTTTACTTTGTACATTGTTTAATGCTTTCGGTGACTTTTGATAGCTTAAATAATTAATTCTTCGTCTAAGTAGGATTGGTAGGAGACTACGTAGTCAACATGTTAAATCTATTGAAAGTTTCCCGCTCGAATTATTTTATAAAATGATAAAATGTTTCACTACAGCAATCAAACGTCTGGTATAAAACATTTTATTTGAAGATAACACATCATTTATCCAAATTAATTGAAAATAGAAAAATAGAGTACTTGGAATTTAAACTTGATTAAAGTTAGTTTGGAAAATGTTTCATACATATTCTGTTTCGATTTCCTTTAATACAAGTGTAAACTCTTATGAATAAGTATCGTCGCATCCTTTAATGATAAACTAATCAATAGAAGATATGATCTGGACGAGTACTTTACAGTTCGTCAACCTGGAGATTTTGTGTTTCTATTGGTTTCAGTTTCCTTTAACAACTGATTTAAATTGTTAAATGTTTATCGTTTGTAGTTGTAATTCTAACCTTTTTATTTTCTATTCGTGTGTGAGGGTAAAGATAAGTAATCACCCAGTTCATTTATAAGATTTTGAGTTAGGAGCAACTAAACGTGTACGAGCTATTTGGTTTACAATTTAATTAAAAAGAAATACCGCCAGAGCTAGATAATACAATTATCTATATAATTACTAAACTAATTCTATATTAAAAGTTTTGCATTTTTTTTTTGTTGTTATTAAATACATCAAATATCATTATAATAAACCTTATGTTGAACTATATCCTTTTTTTGCAAGACCATTATGCAATTGAGAATGGGAATAGTGAATGTCTCAAAGAAACACAGCAAGAAAATCTCAAATGGCATCTAAACAAAAATGTGCACAAGTTCAGTGAAAAAGTATGGCTTGGTAAACTAAAAAAAAAGAACTAATTAAAAACAAAACAATGAGAGGCTAACAAAGGCCAGATCGAGGCTCCTGACATGGGATAGGCGCAAAGATGCAGTGTGTTTAAACGTGTTTTTTTTTTATATCTCGACCCTCCCTTGAACCTCACGCCAATGTAGAAGAAAAACAAACAGCAATCAGCTCAGTAAAACTTAGTTTACAAGGAGTTCTCGCTCGATGTCAGAATAAGTAACACAAGAAACTAATCAAAATGATAATGGTACATAATTTTTTTTAAAGGACAACTAGCTGTTATTGACATGCCAGCATTAGACCTCAATTAAACTGATTGAATGATTATGTCTTCATCATATGAAAATGAAGCATAACTATTTTTTAAACGCATGTGTACAATGAAAAGACCATATGAGTGAATCAATATCAAATCCGTATGAATACAATTTTAAATGACTTGACAACAGTACAATATTTACATCCTTTCTGATTAATTAATGGTTTGATTAGCTTTAAATGTAAACGACGATATGTGTGCTTTGTATAGAATATTATCACAAAAGATGGGATTGAAATACCTGCACGTATACTATATCTGCATTTTGATGTATATTAACGAATAATGTCCTTGTACCGCCACTTGTTCATTTGTTAGAATAAACTACATTGTAACATATACGAGAAAATCGTACAAGTTGGGATATATAAAAACCATAATATGATACCAATGGAATGTCACCATCCTAAAATTCTTGACTAACAATAGAAATCTTAAAATCATCTCTCTTATCGTAAATTAAGGGATTAAGTTTCCCGTTAAATATATAGATATCGCGATTGCGGAAAGAACCGTGTTCATTGTTAGTATTAGGTTTATTTAAAGTCCGTTTAGCAGGATAAATCTCTTTCGTGTTCATAATGAAGTCGTCAATATATCATTAACAAAAATTAATTCATCTACTCTCTCCCTAGATTGCTTAAATATATATATATAAAAAAAGAAGATATGGTACGATTGCCAACGAGAAAACTCTCCACAAGAGAACAATTGACACAGAAATTAACAACAATAGGTCACCGTTCGGCCTTCAACAATGAGCAAAGCCCATACCACATAGTCAGCTATAAAAGGCCCCGAAATGACAATGTAAACCAATTCAAACGAGAAAATGACTTAATTTCATTTATGACACAATTTTTTTTTGCTGTTTTACGTATCAACAAATAAACAGTTTATGTACTGAAATATCTGAAAATATTATTTGGGATGAAAAAACATGATAAGAAGCAAACAGAAAAAAAAATATCATGTGAACATAGGGAAAAAAACCGAGAACATCGTCTTTTTTATAAGATTTATGTGTTTGTACATTTAAACAAATATAAAACACTTATGATAAGTATAAAATTTTGATATAAATAAATAAACATAGAATCCAACTCTCTTTCATCTTGCAATTGTATAACAACGTTTGCCTTTTCTACACATTACACAAGTATTCCACATGCCAAACTAAAAGAAAATTTGAAAGAGTTGGTATTACTTTGTTTCATAAAAACAATGGCCAACGTAGATACAAGTATCTTGTATAGTGAGGAATAAATCATACTTTTCAAAGGAACTTTCTGATTCAAACAAAAAATTCTCTGAAACTGACATTATGAAGATGCTAGATTTCTTGATTGACAACATATTTGTTACTTTCGGAGGACGTTTTTTTCAAAAGACTCGGAATTCCTATGGGAACAAATTGTGCCCCTTTTCTTGCCGACTTGTTTCTTTATTTTTATTAGACTGATTTTCATACAAGAACTTCTTAGGTACAAAGACAAGAAGTTAGCAATATTCTTTAACTTTACTTTCCGATATATAGATGATGTTCTCTCACTACACGCATCTATCCCATCGAACTAGAAATAAAGGATACAACAGTCGGCCTCATATTTTGACTTACTTCTAGAAATTGACAATGAGGGTCAGTTAAAAACAAAACTTTACGACAAAAGAGATGATTTTATCTTTCCAATTGTGAACTTTCCATTTCTAAGTAGCAACATTCCAGCAGCACATGCATACGGGGTATATATCTCCCAATTGATACGTTATTCATCTCTTCGTAAAGTTTACAGACGCCATCACGAGTTGGTTGGCCGTTATGGAATAACCGTTTCATAGATGATTTCGGATATGTTCCGTATGTCGTATAAACTACAATCCCCTTCCTTTTCATGAATATGACCTACTGTATTTGATTATCTACCGGATGTGTCATAACACGAGCAACACGACGGGTGCCACATGTGAAGCAGGATTTTTTTTACCCCTCCGAAGCACCTGAGATCCCCCCTAGATTTTGCTGGGGTTCGTGTTGCTTATTCTTTAGATTTTTATGTTGCGTCATGTGTACTGTTGTTGGTCTGTTTGTCTTTTTTTTATTTATTTTTAGCCATGACGTTGTCAGTTTATTTTCAATTTGTTAGTTTGGGTGTCCCTCTTGTATCTTCCGTCCCTCTTTTATGTAACTAACCTTCGTAGTCCGTTTTTGTTTTATGATTGATAAATCTTATATCTTATTTCAAAATAATGAGTACTTTGTTTCTGTTGAAGAACACTCATTCTTTGAGAGATTAAAACTCTTTATGTTAATATAACACGAGAATGAAATTTTAAAATATTTGTTAGATTTATAAATTTTCCCAGTTTTCAGCGATGTCATATTCAACATCAGTGGTTTTTTACCCCAAAATATTTTTTTTCTCCAGTTTTAGCGATTTTCACATAAATATCCATATTCATATTCAAAATCAGTGGTTTTTTTACCCCAAAATATTTTTTTTCTCCAGGTTTAGCAATTTTCACATAAATATCCCCATTTTACTCCAAAAACAAAAATTTCCCGTGGTTTATGAAACGCCAATTTTTAATATGTCACACACAACCAGGTATCCAAAAGTGAAATTGATATAAAAATTTTCTTTTTCAATTATTTTGAGGTTGAGCCACTTTTTCCCTCAGATTCCCTGTACTTTAAGTAATTTACTAAATCTAATTGCAAGCACGTCAACATTGTATTAAGATGACTGTCAAGTAGGAATTTATGCAGATATTGTTTAGTTACAAAAATATCAAAACAATCTTCATTTCATGTGACACATTTCGACCGGTACAGATAAAATTAGAGTTTGATTTCTAAGGTTGAGTTTCGTTTTCCTTTCAAGTACAGTTATTTAAGGGTTTTACACTTATTGTGAGTAATGTTCGATTGTTTAATACCTAAAAAATCTTGACATACGGACGTTTTTCTTTTTTCCAATTTTCTATAACTCGTGGGAAAGTAAGTGAAATCTAAAAATATATCTACCGTGATAAATAAATGATTCATTTGTAGACAACCAAACAAAACTTGAAACAGATGGAACTATGTATGTAGCTGTAAAATATATTTCAATAAATGTCTACTTGTATATCAGTGACAATATTTTAAAGGAGGGGCGAAAGATACCAAAGGGACCCCAAAACTCATAGATCGAAAATAAACTGACAACGCTATGGCTAAAAAAAAAACAGACAAATAATAACACACAAGACACAACATAGAACACTAAAGACTGAACAACATGAACCCTACAAAAACTGTGGGTGATCTCAAGTGCTCCGGAAGGGTAAGTTAGGCCAATATTTCTCCTGAAGTAAATGTTGCAGATATCACAAACATTTACCGTCCGTCATAACTATTATGTGACATTAATTACATATTATGTTCAAAAAGAATGTACGAAACTGTTACTAATAAATTGTGAACTGGTTGTGCAATTATTTTTATCGTCGCAAATATCTGTTTGCCATCTTTGCTACGCGTTGCGTCTAAATTTGCTTACTTTGAAAAATATTCTACCGGACGTGGTTGTAAATGCTCATTAACATAACATGGTGGGTAATCAAATTTGACCGTAGTTATTTCGTTTGAATTGTTTTTATACGTTGTCCCAAGTATTAACATAACATGGCAACCGAATATGTTAGCGTGGAAATACAACAGTACCTCAAGTTGAGACACATTATAAATATAATACTTAACTTCGATAATTAAACTATTGAGTACAGCATTGTCAACTATAGCCATGAAATGTTACTATAAGTTTGTGTTAAAACGCATTAAATTGTGACTAAAGTAGCATATAACTGGACTGTAGAAACAACATTTTACACCTTCACTGATAATACATTACTTGATAACCATCGGTAAATAATTTAAAATGTTCAACATTAATATACTTATAAATCATTTTATATTAATATGTCATCAATAGTTGAGTCTGTTAAATCGGATCTCTCTTACAGGCATCATGAACGTAAACGCCAGAAACCAAGACAAGTCTGATGATGAAAATCTATTTGGCATAAAGAAAACTACGTACTGTCAAATTTACGGTGTTAAAAGTTTTCCGTACCGTGGAAAACGTAAGTTTACACCATTACTTTACCCATCTTTAGATGGAGGGATGGTGATCTCAAATGACGTTTTCGGACTTACAATCAGTCAGTTTGAACGGATGTATAAAGCTTGTTTAGAAAGAAGGAAAACAAAAGAACAGTGGATACTGAACCTTAGATATCCAGACAAATCATCAAAAGAATATCTAGAATTCTTAGAGAACTGCACAGAATGCAATGATGGTAATTTTTTAAATGTTATATTCTAAAACTCATCAACATTTAAGGTATAAACTAAGTGTTGATGTAACTCCATTCTAGAAACAGTCTGAAAATGTTTAGACTTTTTAAATTGAACTAGAAAACTATTAGTCAAACACAAAAAAGCAATAAAATAAAAGGATAATGATAACACAAATTGGTAATAAGTCAGTTTTTGATTATTTACAATAGTATAGACACGTGGAAGGGATAAACTAAATTGACAAAACTGATATAATTCATGTTTGGTGTTGAAATGTTTCGCTTGAACGAGACGATCTGAATGGCAATGTCTCTAAAACAAGCTTCAGATTGAGGAACATTAAATCTTCATGTTTTCATGTTTGATATTTGTTAAGAATACAATACTTTATTCTGACAAAAATATAAGTGTATATAGAATTAGCAAATATATAGGTCGAATCGCATTAATCCCGAGAAGTACAATTTCACTCAATTATTACGGTTGAAGATAAATCTTTTGAAGTAATGACATAACTCTTTATGAAATAGATTCGTCCAATTCGCTATTTTAAATTCACCTAAACAGATGCCCTTAAACCAAAGATATGAAAGCTAAATTACAGGCAATGCTTTGAAATCATTGTCTTTTCGATAATTAAACAGGTGATAAAAAATTTGTATTCAAAAGAAAACTGAGCCAGTATACTTCATATCATAATTATGTACAGTTAATTAAATAGTTGTTTAACCAAGCAATTGATCGCGGGAGACGTTATATCCAACATGTACAATACAGTTCCATTTGTGGCTAATTGCCATTTCATGCTATATATATACAACGCTATACATCCACTGCGTCTACATAACAATTAACATTGTACTATGATCAAAAAGAAGGCTTTGGAAATATCTAGTGGAGTTAATTTTCCGTATACGCCGTAGTTGTAGGGTTTCATGTTACATAAGTAAACCCATATATTTCTTACAGATCACTTGCCTTGGAGTGATCCGAGGGAAAAATACTTATACGATAATCTAATAAAAACAGTTGGAAGTGAAATAGATATACGAAGGAGACAGCGACTTTTTATTATACAAGACATGATCGTCAATTCATCAGGTTCGATAAATCAAACACAAATCTTTAGTGGAAGTTTGTCAGAAGGATTTGATTTACCAGGCAGTGACATAGATGTTATGTTCGCACTCAATTCTTATAGAGATACAAAGAATGTTAAGAACGTCAAAGACCCAATACATCGTACTGCATTATATGTTATGGAGACAGATATTGATCATCCCGGATTTGCTAGAGTGAGAATATTATCGCAACGTAAAGGGGTACCCCTTCGTGAACAATGTTCACGCTGTCCGCCAGGTACATGTACTGGTAGTCGATTTTATGTACCAGCTAACAGCTTTCTTCAGAATTATAAGGAAGAACATGCATACGCGGTATGTATACATGGTCCATGTATAACAGACGAAGACCAGACATTTGATTTTGCATCATGCCTAAGGAGTAAATATTTTCCTCAAAACGCAATTCCATGGGCATCACGTCATCAATGGAACTGGCAATCTAGTTTCGTTTTTGATAGGATCATAAATTGCGGGTGTTTGTTAGTACCTATAGGACCTAAGACCTCAACAGTTAAGGACGATTTATGGAGAGTGTCTTTCTCTGTGACTGAAAAGTTACTTGTACATTCGTTTACAAGTAATTTAACTCAACTTTTATGTTACGGTTTACTAAAATTAACACTTAAGCGTATAATTAACACAAACGATGAATTAAAAGATTTATTATGTTCTAACTTTTTAAAGACGGCTCTGTTTTGGGTTTCGGGGGAGGTGGATATTGACACATTTCAATTATCTAAGTTATATCATTGTTTTTCTCTCAAATTAATATTATGGGTGAACACATGTTACTGTCCGAACTATTTTATTCCCGAACATAATATGTTCCTAGGCAAGATCGATCACACTAACAATCAGATAGTACTAGGTGTACTGGAAAGTATACAGTGTAGAGGGATTGATGGGTTGATACAGAATATATTTCCGCTAGACAATGATCATAATTATGTGTTGAGTAGAAAGAGTGAATCTCCGTTTCATCTAGACCTTCTACTTCATAGAACTGTTCATTTATTCAACGAACACATGAGAGCAGGAGGAATTACAAATCTTTATAAAGCATGTTCTTGTATTGATTCTTTACTTAAGTCCGAATCATCTACGTTTATTATTGAAGCATGTAAATTTTATCATGCCAAGATAAGTCAAATAATAGTAAACCGATTACCACCACCAGATACAAAAAGTAACACTTTCAACATACGCAAATTGTATCATAGATTGTTCAAACACATCATCAAGATAGATGCTGTATCGGGTTGGTTGTTATACGCGTCGTTTTCTTATGTAACAGGACAGTTCAACGACACACTCAGAATAACGGATTATGTTCTATCGAGATATTCACCTTTTTTGATGTTAATAGACTCTAGACATGTTGGAGCCAACAATGACGTACAGAAAATTATTTACAGACATACTGTACATTCTTCAATGACATTGACGGAAAGGCTAGTAATAGGCACTGCGCAACATGTTCATTACATACAGCACTCGCCATTAATACCAGAGGAACTACAGCTGGAGGTAAAAGACCGATTTATGAACATACAACCAAATGTAATGTGTCACTGTTTTGAATTTTTATGTTTTCATCATCTTGGGAATATATACAAGAGACGACAGGCATTATCTGATTTCTATACATCAGTTAAACATAATGATATTGGATCAAGAAATACAGAGTCTAATTCATTAATATTACTTGGAGTGTGTTTTCAAATGTCCGATGATAAAGACATGGCATATCAATGCTATGATGAAGGTTTGCAATGTAAATTGAATGTATGTTACTCAGCAGAAACAAGGAAATCAAAACTTTTAATATAAACTTTAAGCTTCAACAGTAAATGGAGTATGTTGTGTTGTATTATACATGTGTGTTACTACATGATGTATATTGTCTTGTCTCATAGAATTAATAAAGCCTGATTTTGGCTATTTAAATGTAGAGTGTTACTGAAGTCAAAACCACTTTAAGAAGCTAAGTATGGAACTCGTTCGTGCAATGAGTAAAATAAAAAAAATAACGAATTTCTATGAAAATCTAAAACAGAACAGTTCATCATCAAATGGCAAAATCAAAAGCTCAAACACAAACGAAAGGAAAACAACTATCATATTCCTGACTTGGTACAGACATTGACCATGTTGGCGGTAATTGATATTTGATTCCACTTTTTGTGATATTTTTTCGAATCATTTCTTTTACACATTATTTTTTTATATGTCACCTAATGGATTGACAAACCCATGTTTCTTCTATCTAGATACAATTTAAATGGTTTTGGCTGTTAACTATCAAACATTAAATTGAAGACAGACACATTATTTCATTAGATTCGAAGACAAAAACATTATTAGTTCGTGTGACGGACAAGAACATTATGAATGAAGATAGCGAAAAGACACATACGTATATAGGATTGCGGAGTGAATCCTTAGTGCCTAAGAAAAGTAAGTGCACGAGGTTCATATATTGGTGTCAAGAACATACACATAGTCTATTATAATTTTTGCATACTTTGAACGACAAAACTATTTAATATCTCTACCTGTGTGACCTTTGTGACGTTAACGCGCGTCTGGCGTACAAAATTATAATCCTGATACCTTTGGTAACTATTTACATTCTGACGTCAAACGCGCGATTCGACACCAGAGTTGGTGTTAATCTAGCTATTCGGTCACAGGACTTAAAATGTTTCAATCCTTTGTGGGTTCATTTAACATACACAAATAAAATACAAAAAATAAGTAAGCGATGAACGTGATTGTTAAATTTGATATATTTTTTTTTGTGCTTCTTGTTGAATATTTGTTTGTTTTTGTTCTGATTGAGATTGTGACACGGTGATGACTGCAGTGCTCTTTTTTTTTGACAATTTACCAATTATGTCTGTTTTGTTCACGCATCGTTTTCAATATAATGGAATGTAATGCAACTGTTATACAACTTATACAAGTGAGAGATTTAGCGCTATAACTCCAGGTTCCATTTACCATTTTCTACATAAGAAAATGCCTGTACCAAGTCAGGAATATAACAGTTGTTGGTCATTCGTGTGATGTGTTTTATCTGTTGATTTTTGCATTGGATTAGGGACTTTCTGTTTTAAATTTTAATCGGAGTTTGGTTTTCTTGTGAATTTACTTTTTAGATGAAATGAAAATGAAAAATGAAAGATAAAATATTTATAGATAATAATGGTATTTGTGATATTTGTTATTTAATTGATATGTTAGACATAATTCAATGATAACGAAATTCAAAACCAAAAACAACCAAGTCATATTAGGAGCAGTTTTGCAACGTTTCGTCCCCGAGGGTATCACCAACCCAGTAGTCAACACTGAGTTGTTGACATAAATATCAATAATGTGGTCATTTCTATAAATTTCCTGAAAACAAAACTCTGAATGTTTTGAAAAACTAAGGATTTTCTTATCCCAGGCATAGATTACCTTAGCCGTATTTGGCACAACTTTTTGGAATTTTGGATCCTCAATGCTCTTCAACTTTGTACTTGTTTGGCTTTATAAATATTTTGATTTGAGCGTCACTGATGAGTCTTATGTAGACGAAACGCACTTCTGGCGTACTAAATTATAATCCTGGTACCTTTGATAACTAATTTCATTCCACATATTGGCTGCATGCTCTCTCTCTCTCTCTATCTCACTCTCTCTCTCTCTCTCTCTCTCTATATATATATATATATATATATATATATATATATATATATATATATATATATATACATAAGTACGTCTGAGTCAGTGACAACCCTACAACAGATGTATTCTGTGACTGTATCTTACATTAATTTGTAGGATCCTTTACTATAGATAATTTAGCTGATCTGTAACCATAACATCTTCATGCCTTATATATCATGTACTGTAGTACGCCGCTAGATTAAAACTGACGTGGAAAGGTAACACATGGCCAGCGAAAGCTCTTTTTTTGAGAGCCCAGGTGGTCGTGTGGTCTAGCGGGACGGCTGCAGTGCAGGCGATTTGGTGTCACGATATCACAGTAGCATGGGTTCGAATCCCGGCGAGGGAAGAACCAAAAATTTGCGAAAGCAAATTTACAGATCTAACATTGTTGGGTTGATGTTTAGACGAGTTGTATATATATATATATATATATATATATATATATATATAAAAGTCTATAAAAACGACCAACCAGCAAATTTACTATGTACCGGATCGTCTAGAATAGGCGATATATATATATATATATAAAAGTCTATAAAAACGACCAACCAGCAAATTTACTATGTACCGGATCGTCTAGAATAGGCGATACTATGCAGATAAGGAAAAAATTATATCAGTCTAAAGATTTGCACAACGGTACTGATATAAGATGTTATAATACGAAAATGTTGTTATTGAATCGTGCTGACAAATATTTCGGCTCAACAAATGGCCTTCTTCAAGTGTCACAAGTTTTAACAATACTGATACATAATGTATAAGGTGTAAAAATAGATCAGTAATAATACAGGTAAGTTTTGGTCGATTGATTTTTAATCCAAAAGCCTGAATATCATAATATAAACAAAACACTATAAATCAATATACGTGACTGTGTATATTAACAATAAAAATGAGTGAAAAAACAAAAACGCTAGTATTTCTTATTGATGCCGTTTGGATGATGTACATTAAGTTCCTTTATCCAAAAGCTTTCCCTAACCTGTCGCTGGGCATCACTCCAGTGAATATTCTGTTCAATCACTAGAATTTTCATGCGGTTAAAGTCATCAGGTTTGTGACCCGACTGTCTGAAGTGCTGAGAAACTGGGAGAAGTGGCTTCTTAGAGATATCACTCCTATGGCCATTGAGGCGTTTGTGGAAAGGCTGCTTTATATATATATATGTTAGACTCAGATCGACGTCCAGCCTCTAATCGACGTCCATTCCTCAAATCGACGTTCAATATGTTGATACTTCATGGCGTGCCAAAACGACATTTGATTGAGTGTAGTCGTCTCTAATCGAGGTCCAATATCAATAAGGACTTACACTAATAAATATGTTATGTAGGGGGTTCTTATGTCAATTTTTTATACATTTATACATACTTTTCATATAGATTTTTTCAACTCGAAAAAGTTAACATGCATATTAATATTTATCTTGATAAAAAGTTAAGCCAATCGATCTACAATCTTTCCTATTTATATTAATAAATGACATGCATGCCAATGAGAAAACAACCCAACGACAAAGAAAACCAAATGACATCTAGAGAGCATAAGTCAGTCTTCAACAATACACAAAATAAAGAACTACCACCAATTGTTTTGAGAGTATTACAAGTCGGACCTTTAGCATGTTTAGTCAAACATATACGCAAGAAATTGGCATTATGATTTTATGTTGTGCTGTTACACCACTGTTTCAGATCTGTCCGGAAGGGTTAAGTGCGCATACGCATGTTTATCCCCGCCATTATCAATGTGTGTCTGTAGTCCAGTGGTTGTCGTTGGTTTATGTATGTCATATTTGTTTTTTCGAAATTGTTTTGTTGTAAATTAGACCGTATGTTTTCTAATTTGAATTTATATAACTCATGTCGTGGTCTTTTATAGCCTTTGCCGTATGGTATGGCTGTACGATCGCCTTAAATTTCTCACATTCACTTTATTTTAACTCTGTTGGATACTGAGTTATCCCATTGGAAACCATATCCTATCTCCTTATTTTTATGTAATCTTTAAAATCTAAAAAGTAATATCAAAACCTGTTTACATACTTATAGATAATGAATATAAAACAAATATTTTTTAAATAGATTTTATTCGTCACACATAATACATTTAAAAGTTTTAAGGTTTCAGCTGATATCGGTTTAAAGTCAATTCTGTATTCTTTTTCCCGGCAAAACGGACGTCAAATAGAAAAGCTAAAAATTGGACGTCGATTAGAGAAGCCAAAAATTGGCCGTCGATTTGGAATGTTATTTTATTTTGACGTCCGATTTGGACGTCGATTTGATGAATGGACGTCGATTAGAGACCGGACGTCGATCTGAGTCTTACATATATATAAGCTATGTATACGTCAAAAGGAAAGGAAATGATAAAATCAATATATTAATTGATTCTTGAATTCAAATTTGCGTCTAGCTCACACCTTTGATTGACCTAGAGCGAATGTTAAGTAAGAAACTATACCAACATAGTACATATTCCTAAAGGGGCACTAGCGCTACGAGATATATAAAACAAATGAAATATGTCTTTTTTTGTTCAATCATTTATGAAAATAAAAAAGGGAAATAAAAATTCGCTTTTAGCAGTCAGTCTGGTTTAATTTAGTCAAAATAAGCTAAGATAGATAATGAATTATTCACTTGCAAGTGAATGATTCGACCTCATTGCATCCGTATTCATTAGGACTTCAATTTAACCCCTTAGCTGGAGATGGATAACGCATGAATCGTGCTTGTAAAGTTGTTTAAAGGAAAAGAGTGTCAACATTGAAAGTGAAACAAAGGTAAATCACTAAACTGATTCGATCCACAAAAAAATCATTCGTATACAGGTGGAGACGAGGAATAACAGATATTTTTGATCTACAAAATGAAATTAAACAGACCTAGACAAATCCAATAGCACAATTTTGATTTCTATTTTTATATATATTTATGTTTATATCGCTTATATCGTCATCTGAGGTCGTCGGAGGTCAACTCGATAGCTAATTATATGGCGTCTAGACTAAAATACACACGAACTGAAGCTAAATATAATTGAGCATATGCACTGTAGATTGTTTATTTTTGTCTTTTTATAATTTGGATAAATGTTTTACATTGTTATAAATCAAATATAGAATTTGAGTCAAATCGATGAACACGAATTTGACAGCTGATGACCCTTTGAGCGTATTTCATTAGATTGGAATGGGAAAGCAGAACAACATTGAACATTGAAATATCAGTTTCATTTATATTTATGTTCACATATATTTCCGTATTGTGTTTTAAATAGTTTTTCATTTCATTTTGCGCCTACAGCATTTTGTCTCGAAAGTTATACATAATCTCCTTTATTCCATCGTCAACTTATGGTTCAGTCCGAGGCTATCCGTTTTTAAAACATCAATAGCTTTGTGAAATCTTCATCGTTGCCATGCGGAGCCTCGGTGGCTGCGTTGTCTAAGAAGTTTTGAACACTGTCAATTTTAGTGTTGCGATTTCAAATCCCCGCACGTCACATGCGAAGTCAACTTTGATCTACATTTTACAAGGATTGTAAATGTTTCTGCCGAATTACGGTGCTTCTCTCATAAAATAGCCAATAGTCCGAAAGTGGCATTAAAAGCCAGCCAATCATACGATCATTTTGTTCATTCGGATTGGTGACATTTGAAAAGTGACATCACATAGAAAGCATATTAATTAACTCTCATCTTACCCTAAGACATTATCAAAATTCATCAACCATATCGGTCGGAGTTTTGAAATCGTAACATGTTTTTCTTGACAAAGGATAGACATTTACCAATATAAACAACACAGACATTGGAAAATTAATAAAAGCACATGAAACACCACTTAAAACAATAGTAAAAAGAAAACCTACTTTTTTTATAAAATCAGTTACTCTTAATGTGTGATCATCCTACTATCGTACGTGTCAATCTGCTTATGTAAGTAGAAATAATTGTGATACGTTTAAATAGGATATGACACAATCCAGGAAAAGAGAGTACCCACAGTAACAAATTGGGACAGACTTTTGTCATTTTTAATGATTTTTGTCTTGCATCGATGAAGTTGAAAATCGAGAACTAGGAGTGCATTTTTAGGTGTTGGCAGCGCCAATGTACTTGTGACGGTGTCAGTTAAAGGAGAACCACAAGTGGAGGTAGATCAATGAAATTTGAATTGCAGTTGCATTTTCATGTACGTAAAGATTTTGCCCTGTACCTTCAGTCATAAATTATTTTATTTGTGTTCAATCTTAACACAGGGAAATCGACATAGTTTAGTATTTTTGTGAGTTTACTTTGTTCATTGTTAAATGCTTTCGGTGACTTTTGGTAGCTGAAATAATTAATCCTTCGTCTAAGTAGGATTGGTAGGAGACTAAGTAGTCAACATGTTAAATCTATTGAAAGTTTCCCGCTCGAATTATTTTATAAAATGATAAAATGTTCCACTACAGCAATCAAACGTCTGGTATAAATCATTTTATTTGAAGATAACACATCATTTATCCAAATTAATTGAAAATAGAAACAATAGAGCACTTGGAATTTAAACTTGATTAAAGTTAGTTTGGAAAATGTTTCATACATATTCTGTTTCGATTTCCTTTAAAACAAGTGTTAAACTCTTATGAATAAGCATCGTCACATCCTTTAATGATAAACTAATCAATAGAAGATATGATCTGGACGAGTACTTTACAGTTCGTCAACCTGGAGATTTTGTGTTTCTCTTGGTTTCAGTTTCCTTTAACAACTGATTTAAATTGTTAAATTCTTATCATTTGAAGTTGTAATTCTAACCTTTTTATTTTCTATTCGTGTGTGAGAGTTAAGATAATTAATCAACCAGTTCATTTATAAGATTTTGAGTTAGAAGCGTGTACGAGCTATTTGGTTTAGTTCGATTAAAAAGAAATACCGACTGAGCTAGATATTACAATTATCTATATAATTACTAACACAATTCTATATTAAAAGTCTTGTATTCTTTTTTTGGTTATTAAATAGATCAAATATCATTATAATAAACCTAATCTATAACTATATCCTATTTTGTTTTTTAAATTTACCTGAGACGTCACTTTTGTGCGTCGATCTAGTCGGTGACATACAATGCGTGGTAATGCTGTGGTATTCTTATATGCTGACTTTGGTTATTTAACGTGTTCGTTTTTGTTCCGTGGTAAGTCACCACTAAGCTGTTGACATGAATATCAATTATATGGTAATTTTTATAAATTTACTGTTTCGTAAGCATAAATTATTCTTAATTATAAATACTAAGGGATTTTTTATCCCAGGCAGATAACCTTAGCCGTATTTGGCAAAACTTTTTGGAATTTTGGGTCATAAATGCTGACCATCTTTGTTTGGCTTTCTTTACTATTTTGACCTGAGCGTCACTGATGAGTTTGATGTAGACGAAGCACTTGTCTGACGTATCAAATCATAAGCCTGGTACCTTTAATAGCTATAAGCATGTCGTAATGTTCTATTGTATTGTTTATTTGTGTATTTCTTTGTACTGAATGTGCTTCTAATTATTTGTATTGTAGTTCTGCCATGTCATGTTGTCATTTTAGTGTTATATTAAACATTGTCATAAAAGCGAGAGGTTTGGCTAGCCACAAAACCAGGTTCAACCTTACATTTTTTTCCTTAAAATGTCCGTTACCAATTCAGGAAAATGGCAATTGTTATCTCATAGTTCGTTTCTATGTTTGTTGCATTGTCGTTTGGTTTTTTGTTGCACTTAGTGTTTCGGTTGTTTCGTTGTTTTCCTCATATATATTTAAATTTTTAAATATTGTTGAGCTTGAGAAACTTTGTAGATTTATTAAATCTATTTCTGTGAGAGTCTATCCTCCTGGTTAATACAACTATATGTTTAATTATCATTTGTGTAAATATTTATCATATTGATTTTGTATTTCACACATGCTATATCTTATATATGTTATATATATTATTGTAATATCTTCTCTGTAACTATGCATTTAGTTTATGAGAATAAAGATCATTCATTCATTCATTCAACAGCGGTATACTATTGTTGCTTTTATTTAAATACTTCAGAGTATAATGAGGTAGTCAGCAACGAATGTATATCATGTGGCTCTTTTTATAAATCTTACGATTAAGATTTATAAATCCATGATTTTTATATCTACATACTTTTGAAAGGCATCTTAATGATTTCAGTATAATTGCGTGGTCTGAAACACTGAAGATATGATTGTCTCTGGGTTAACGTTATGGACATTTAAATTCCTTTGGAATAATGAACTTATAACATACTAGTTTTGTAATCTTCCTCGAATTTATATTGTATCTCATAATATTTGAGATCAAATAAAGATGAAAAAAAATAAACCTCACAAAAAAACCCTAAACAAATGAAAAGTTCATCTATATACATTTACAATTATTTGACTTTGAGCGTTTCTAATAAAGGTAAATCCAGAAAAGCACTTCGGACGCATGAAATGTTTAAACGTGTTAATTTCGATTTTTAACATCACTGGGTTGATTCACCTGCTGGTGGACTATCAGTCCCTGAGGGTATCATCAACTCAGTAGTCAATACTTCGGTACTGACTTGAATTATAACAAACCTTTCTAAAATGTGTTTCCTATATAACTGCGATAGTTTTCTTATATAAAATAAATACGATTTAACAAGTCACAATGTATGTCAAGAAAACCTGAAACATATTTCACAATCATAGTTAACGCCAGGTTTAATGTTATAGGCCTAACATTTCTATAATTTCATACCTGTAATAAAATCAATTATCGTATACTTAGCATTAGTATGATAGCTTTTGCATATTTGTAATAAAAGGAGAAACACAAGCTATAATTTCACACCCGTGCTGATAACTCATGATGTCCAGTAATGGCGGACAAATAGCGATAATGTGTATTCGATCCAGTGGTTACTTTGTTTGTACAGATTAAGCTGTTATTGAAAAAACTGATGTAACATGGCTAGATCCAATGATATAGATCTTCAAAATGATGACATTTTAGTACTTGATGATGTGGATCTACTGGAAGTAACAAATACCATTGACAATTAATGAATCATCTCATAGTACAACATGATGTAGTAATAATGATCATAAAACTGTCAATACCTCCTCAATGCTTCCAGCTTCCAAATTTCAATGTTTCAAAATGCCTCTATAAGAAATAGTATCATAAATTTATATGGAGGTAGTAATGCTATTGTTGGACAATTGATTTTATTGGACGGTGTAAGTTTTGGATTCCTAATTTAACTTCTTTATTTAATTTTCATTTCTTTATTGCCTTACATAAAACAAGTGTCGGAAGTATATGATAAAGAAATTAATACATGGCGTTTTCCAATCGGCCCGGGTATCATCCAAAACAATCAACGTGACATTTTGAAGAAATTACACTGCAAGATGAGACTAAATAGTTCTAAGAGCCTTTATCGCTCGTCTTATTTCTATGCATACTCATGGTAGGTATAGTGTCCGGTTAGGATCGTGGTTTTTCGAGTGATTTGATCGGGCTATTTCGTAACCACTTTTTTCGAGTGAACATGATTAAAAATGTAAACGAACAGACTTCTTTTCTAACAAGACGTGATATAGGAGCTTGAGCTTGATATATAAGGTTATACATGGTATATAAGCATTTGAAATAAAAAGATATTATCATTCTGACATTGTTTTTCATTACAAAAGTTAAATTCAACCTTACAATGCGTTTATTCCAAAATACTGAATAAAGCCATTTTCATACACATACCAATGCAAATGTCGACGGAAATGCAAACATGGAATCTATATATCCTTAGATATAGAAACACTTTTATAAAAAAACTATTGTTATTGCATTGGAAACGACATTTTGAGACGAAATTCATATCTTCATTTCCGGGTTTTTTCGAGAGTAGTCCGGGCTTTTTCGAGTGTGTCCTTTTTTTATCGAGTGATTATAAACATTTCTTATAGCTAAAATGGTTATGTGTTGGTGTATTTACGTTTAAAAACTATAAAATAAAGGTTGAAATTAAGTACTTTCAAGGCAAATTGTGTATTAACACTTGCATTTTATTAACAAGTACCGTTCATTTGTATATGTTCTTTTTTCACATCTTATAAATTGCATGTTCAGTATATATTTGTGATTTCAACTATTTAACATAAGCATAGACAACTCGGATTGAGACGTAAATACATATATTGTATAAGGTAAGATATATGTTTATTTTTTAAAGGGTGTACATCTGAAAAATTTCATTATCTATTTGTCTTGTATCTTGTATTATTTATCTTATTGTTTAAGAAATGCAACCGAAAATGTAAAATACTTCTACTATGAGGACCAGTCTGATTATGCATATGTAATAATTGGTCATACAGCAATAAAAAACCACGAGAACTTCCTGTAAGGTAGATGGGGTGTCTTAATTATAATCCATAGATTTTTTTAATAATTTGCCAAAGTGTAGTTTATATCATGCTTTTAAAAAAAAAAGGAATAAAAAAAATGGGTCACGGGCTTTATTTTCACGCTACACGGTTTTCAAAACTGACAGATTTTGTATAGATTATGCATGGAATACCATATTTTCTGCAATAAAGCGTAAACTACACCATAGAATTTTGAGATAACATATGAGAAGATAGCTTTAATAGTATGCTTTCACTTAAGAAAAGAACAAAAATTGGGTCACCGGACCGTTTTCTTGCTACATAATAAAATGGTTAAATTTCTAACACATTCTATTGTAAAAGTACCTTTAACTGAATTATTTGCCCTTGCATTTGTTAAAAAAAAACAATCAGAAATATGACATATCATTTTTTATATGGAAATGAAAGTTCTTACACATGAATTTTCTACTACTCTCAAAATTTGCGCATTCTATTAAAGATCTATAACTTGTTTTCTGGTATTTCCAAATCCAAGATGGAGGAAGCCACCCCATCTACCGAAAATAAAAGAAACGAGCCTAAAAAATAAGGAAAAATATGGATATCAATCGAAACATTACAATTGCATGACAATAAAAAAGACCTGCCAGTTAGCTAAACCTGAACAGACAACAGAGTTTAGATATAAAACCGACACAGACGAGAAAAGTTACCATCAAGCTGGAACAGAATTACAATAACTTTGCCAGGTAATCATAAACCAGTGAACGATAAAATACAACCATTAAGCTGGTACAGAACTACAATAACTTTGCCATGTGAACATAAATAAGTAAACTAGAGAATGCAACCAAGATCATGGAATATGGTTAACTGTTGTTCCTGATGTCGCTCGAAGCGCTGGACAATCAAGCTATAGTGATAGCATATATATTATCTTACCTCCTATACATTTCTAGGAATGTGATTGGTTAAAACCGTCCTCGTGGAAATCATGTATATTTAATATTAGGTTAGTAGGGAGGCGGGGCTTATTCAATACACGGTTAGTAGTGGAGTTACGTCCCTTTATATTCCATATAAGGTAGTAGGGAGGCGGGGCTTATTTCATACACGGTTAGTAGTGGTGTTACGTCCCTTTAGAAAAACAAAACAGTACTGAGAAATCTAAGGTTTCAACAGACAAAGAAATTGATGATTAAGATTGAAATAAATTCACAAAACACATTTAAATCCAACAAGTTGTCATTGTTGGCATCTGTTTTTGTAGGATCAATGGAAGTAGTTTCTTAATCATGTTATTGCTTACTGTATTGAAAGACTTGCTCATTTTGATGGGTCACTAGTCTAAATTTTACACGTTAAGATAGTCGGTAAGATAAATTCGTTAAATAGTGTGCTAGAGACGTAATACGGTATATATGGGGTCAGTAAAATCCATATAGGGATTCGAGCTTAGCTCTCACCCCATATGGAATTTACTGACCCCATATATACCGTATTAGCCGAGGTCACTAGCACACTATGTAACTAATATTTTATATCACTTCTAAACGATCGTATTTAGGCTAATCATGAACTTTTCATTTCATTGTTGATTACATATAAATTTTATTCAAATTTTGTTTTCAATGGCAATAAAAAGAAATTTTTCATTTTTTTTATTAATGAATTTTTCATGAGGGTGGAGGGCAAGCCTCTTTTAGTAGAATATCTTTTATCACATAGCATTTCTCTGATTCTTCGCTGCTGTCTATTAGGTTTCTTACTCTTTTTTTTTCAATCTCAGGGGTTCACCACAATAACTACTATTAACTGTAAAATCAAAATGAAAGGAAGATAAAATAAATATGAGTTCCTTGCACTATGTTCTAAACACCGTTTTGTTAAAAATTAAGTAATTTCTAAATGAGCACTAAAAAGAAGCTCTCTGAACAGAAAATTGCATTAAATTGAGAAAAAAAAATCATTTGATAAACGTAGTAATATGATTTTGATGATTTATTGGGAATATATCACATTGTCCTTCACTCAATTACATTAATAAACTAGAAAATGTCAGTTTTTAAAGTCTAGAATACCTATTTTCTTATTCAAATTTTCTGTAGAAAAATTACCGGACCATTTGTTTAAAAACCCGGACATTTTCACAGTTGCTCTCTAGAAAACCCGGGCAATAACAAACACTGAAATATTTGGTTAAATACAAGGAAGTTGTGCTTCTTTGTTGATCAAAACATGTATAGTTTTCAATTTAAGATGGGTAGTAATGTGAAAACCTATTATAATTAGCAGGTAATTGAACTTATCGCATGTTTTATCACTCGAAAAAGCCCGAACTACACTCACAAAAAAATGGACAGAATCACTCCAAAAACCACGATCCTAGCCGGACACTATACCTACCGTGATACTAATGAAAAGCGATTCATGTGAAAAGAAATATGGTGATATGGCAGATGTGATTCCACTTGCCTGCAGGACGTAAACGGTCTAAAATAGCGAAACAATTCAGTAAACTCCTTTTACGATTCCTAAAAAGGCAATAAGTATGATGTTCCCCGTAATGATACTTATAACAGACAATTTTTACAGCTAATTCTATTAATATTTATAATGGAGATTTTCTCATCTCCAAACCATAAAAGTTTAGTTATAATATATAATAAAACCGAGTTTCTCTGGTGAAAATGGAACCGATTTTTTGCTCTGTGATTTTTGGAATAAATATACTACAAATTATAAGTAACTATATTTTTAACAAACAATCCAGGAAACTTTGATATTCATACTTGATTTCAATGTAATATAACAATAAGCGTTGTGTACTTTTATATTTAGTTTACAAACGCTGCTTTCTATGTGGCCAGTAAAGCAACTGCATGTTGAAAAGAATAGTGTTTTGTCTTATTTCAAAGGGAGGCAACTAATTATGACATTTCAACGCTGAATTAATATCTCACGAACCTGTATCTTCAAATTGGTATCTATAATGAATAACTCATTGTTGCTAGTGCTTTACCCAAGCAGGATGATTTAACTTTGATTAATACTTATCTGAAAGACACTTTAATCACGTAAAAGTTACAAACAAAAGATGCTTTTCAATAAAATGACTGCTATTAAATCACTTTGAATTACTCTTAATCAGTAATGTGTACAGTATTGATACCGAGTAGCATTGTGAATTATTTATATTATGCGGTGATGTGGACATCTGATCTCATTTAAAAGAAAATAAGACAATAAGGAGAATGATGTGGTATGATTGCCAATAAATTAATAACCAGAAAATTGAAATGAAATAGATGTAAGCAATTATAGGCAACTGTACGGTCTGTAACAATGAAAAAACCCAAACAAGACTCCAAAGGTTCCGTGAAAACATTTTAATTGAGAAAACTAACGGCATAATTTACAACAAAATAATTTAGGAAAAACAAAAAAAAACCAGACACGAACCATCAACAACCGCTGTACAAGAGGCCACTCACCTTGCACGAGCTCATAAATAATATGGCGGGGTTAATAGATATAGGAAGATGTGGTATGAGTGCCATGAGACAACTATCCTTCCAAGTCACAATTTATAAAAGTAAACCATTATAGGTCAAGGGTACGGTCTTCAACACGGAGCCTAGGCTCAAACCGACATTTAAACATGTTTGAAGGAGCCAACCATTTCCCTAACATAGGGCAGCGGTGAAACGACGCAACACAAGAAAGAACTTCACAAAAAAATAAAGAAAAAACTAATATGAGAAAAAAAAACGACAACAATGCACTCAAGTACAGGCTTCTGAGGGTTAAACATGTATACTGCCTCTAAACCCTCCCTTTAAAACTGGTGTAGTAGATCAACATATGAGCAACCTATAGTAATCAGTTAAAAAGGTCTTAACTCATCTGCTAGATACGCAGCAGAAACACAATTAATAAAAACACAGACTGAACGTGGCAAGGAATCTTTACATCTCTCACAGCAAATAAAGTCGTCGTAGATAGATACCACGATTAAAATTTTATATTTACGCCAAACACAGAGGACCAAAAGTGACTTAAAGTTTTGCCAAAAACAGCTAACTAAAGGTTATCTATTCCGGAAGTAGAAAATAATTATGAACATATCAATGATAACTCAAGTCAACACAAATATGCTGACTACTGGGCTGGCGATACCCTCGGGGAAATAAATCTCCACCAGCAGTGGCATCAACCCAGTGGTTGCAAATAAACTCATCATAGATAGATACCAGGATTAAAATTTTATATTTACGCAAGACGCGCGTTTCGTCTACAAAAGACTCACCAGTGACGCTCGAATCAAATAATGTTTAAAAGGCCAAATAAAGTACGAAATTGAAGAGCATTGAGGACCAAAAGTTCCTTAAAAGTTTTGCCAAAAACAGCTGAGGTAATCTATTACTGAGGTAGAAAAGCCTTAGTTTTTTTCTAAAAGAACCCACAAAGTATAGATCTGAGAGTACTCACAAATTAAAGACTTGTTTTGTGCATTACGAATTTGGTCAATCTCAATTTAAGATTTTATTGTAGACGTTCATATTAAATAGCATTTTCGGTATGGCAGTTTTTCATTTTTCAAACAATTAACAAATCCAAGTCGTTTCTGTTAATTGTGATGTAATGTTCAGTCAAAGATTGCTAAAAAAAGATTGTTCTATACTTAAGACATTGATTCGGAATACACTAGGCTCTCAAGTTTGTTTGCGATTTAACCTTATCCTTATATAGGAAACATTCTGTTTTCCTTGCTGTTAAAAGTTATTATACATATAACCGTGAGAATAATCATTATTAAATATTTTACCCTTGTGACATCAAACAAAAATAAATGTACTATAACAGTCATTAATAACTGCATTTTAACAACATTTGGATAAAAAATTAGTATCATATTAGATGAATATTCATATTTTGAAACAAATATGTGTTTGCTATCACATAACTTTTATAAACTGTACGTGTTTGTGTCGTGTGTATTGCATATAGTTAAGAACAACATTTATAATTGTTTCCAAGGGAGGCTACCCATTAAGGAATTATTACATAAATGACAATGTGATGACAGTGCGCAATCCAGAAAATTGTGTATCGCTCACCTAGAATTTAAAATCACTGTTGAAAAAGTGGTGCATCACGGCATGGCTCTTTTGAAGCTGTGGGAGCTCTTATTTTCATAACATATTATATTCAGAAAGCTCTTACAATCTAATTAAAATATTGATCTTTGATTACGTCATACTACATATGAGTATAACGTAATCAGAGATCAATATTTTAATTAGATTGAAAGCTCTTAGTACATTTTTTCAAACTTGTACTCACGACGTTTTGAAACAGGTACGCGCACGACTTTCACGAGTTTAAAAATCGTGTACACCATTTTGAAAACCGTGCGGACCAGTTTTTGAAGGTCGCTTGTGTCCTAGATTTTAAAGTCGACTATGGACCTTTTTCCACTTTTTATAGTTTGTTATTATATTGTACTGTCACACCACAGTCAATGGCATGTTCAACCCCAGATACATTCTGTATGTGTTTGTCTATCCCAAGTCAGGAGCCTGTTATTCAGTAGTTTTCTTTTGTGTATGTGTTTATACATATGTGTGTTTCGTTCATTTTTTTTTTGTACATAAATTAAGCCCGGAGTTTTACAGTGTCATTTCGGGGCCTTTTATAGCTGACTATGCGGTATGTATTTTGCTCATTGTTGAATGCCGTATGGTGACCTTGAGTTGTTAATTTCTGTGTCAATTGGACTTGTATGGAGAATTGTCTCATTGTCAATTGTACCACATCTTTTTTTTTTTATATTGAAGCTTTTAAACACGATTTTTAAAACTTGTGCTCAAAAGATTGATATGAAATTATTAACACTAAACACGGCACTTAAGGGACTCCGTAGAAAACTGTATCAACTATTCTTCATTTATATATTACCCATATCCTCACTGTTTAATATCTTCTAGAATTCAGTCCATGTTAAGTTATGGGGAGAAAACTCTGCAATATGAAACCGAATACTAGATGATAGCAAACATATAGACAAGGGTTTGGGAGGGGGGGTTACTTTTTTTTTAAAATACAAATAACACCCAGCTTAGACTAGCAAAAGAATATCTTTTGAAACACCACCAATATGGAAAATGGTTAACACTATTGCCGAACCGTATTCTTACGGCCAACTACCGTAAACGTGGATATTGAAAGAATGACCATTCTACTATGGTCACATGTACATGTACTTCCGCTAGGTAAATTGACCAATGAGGCTATACCCATATCTCACTGTTTAATATCTTCTAGCATTCAGTCCATGTTAAGTTATGGGGAGAAAACTCTGCAATTTACAAAATCATACGTGGTAAATCACATAAGAATTAGAAAATACTTCGCAATCACATAAATAATAACACTTTTATTCCCAATACTCAAAACAAAGACCAACATTTAGTTCAAAATATATCAGCATTAATTTTATAAATCATAGTTACACAACAAAATACAAATTGTATGAAATCCTTCAAATCACAATACTTAGATGCAAACATATATATTCTAGAACCTATTACCATTAAGATTGTCATTTAAAAAAACCTTTTTAGCCCGGAAAAATCTGCCTTCTCTCTATATTGTAGTTCAATATTTTCGGCTTGGCTAACAGACGCCGCAAGATTCGAAGCCACAATTTCAGAATCAATCAGTGTATTTACACGACCATAATATTCCGCACTTGCTTTACCGAACCACCCAACGTGATTCATCACTTCGTCAACATTGCTAGCTGAGTCAGACAAAGCCATAGTAACAGTACAACCAGACCGGAAACTATGAGGCGTTTCCCCTTCATATATACCCAGAGTCGACAGATAGTATCGTAATCTCTCATATACCACAGAATAACTAACTGGTTTCTCCAACACCCTACCACTTTCTGAAACTACCCTAAACAAGTAGCCTTTTGTCAAATCCACATTACACGAGTGGGCAAATTGAACAAAATCCAACAATCCTTTTACCGGGCAAACTACATTGTCATCGCATCTCTTGATGACGAACGAGTTACTCCTACCCTTTTTACCCCGGAGAGTTTTACCAAACGTATGCTGGAAAACAAACCCTGAACCGTCTTTAAGAAACTTCACCTCTTGTGCAACAACTATAGAGAGATCACTTGCTCTATCGCCAGCAAAATACTGCAACTTAAACCAAGCTTGATCTCTGTAAAGGACAAATTTTTCCTTAAGCTTAGAACCGTCTTTTTGAAGTTCCCGAGAAATAAAAGCACTAATAGATCTAATCTTTGTCAAAAATATAGGCTTCGCCTGTTTGGGTAAAATATGCGCCTTAGCTTGTTCGACTTGCACCAATTTTAAATACTCTTTGATTACAGGTGAAACTGCCGGATTTCCTTTCCTTTCCACATCGCACCAAGTTCTACCCAACCCTTTATCATCAAATAAATTTACCAATTGGTTAATGATACCTTCTACTGTTGCCGAAGCTAATCGGTTAGGACAAGAACACTGAAACATACCCTTTAATCCCAAATATTGACAGTTTATATCATGGACAGTAGTTTTTCCAAACTTATCCTTCCAAACCAAAACATTTCTTATATCATTTGGTCCACATGTAGCTAGCAAAGGCTTTTTCGGTGATTTTTCAAGAAAACAAAGAAAAGTTTCAAACAAACTGTTCTTTCTTTTATAGTCGGAAGAAGAAATCATCCGTTCATCCAAATCTGCTGTCCGATCATTTATTGCTTGCCAGTCTATAATAATGTCAGCACCCTGCAACAAACCATTGGAATATTTACTATATATAAAACAGTAGATACTCTAGCTTCGTGAAAATAAGACCCTAAATGCAAACAATGACCACCTTAATCCCACTTTATCTAGAATAAAGCCACGTTTTGAGGGCGTCTTGACTACACCTTTGTCACCCTTCATACCTAGACATACCGATTCCACGGAGTAGTATTTCAAAATTGGCCACCATATCGGTAAAGGTCGCATTTCGGGGACAATAATTGTACAAGAAATGCCCTGCTCTCGCAACAGACTCAATACTGGAAATACAAGTACGAAAGGTGGGTAAACATACGGATTTTGCTCACTCCTCAGGTTCTGTGAGAACAAATTAACTCCTGCAGAACATGGGGTAGGCCATGGAGTAAAATGTTTCAGTGGAACACCTGTAGATGACTTCATGACATTAGAATCCAAAGACATTAGGTCAACTGAATGGGGACCATACAAAGACTCTACCAGTAACCACGACTCCTCACTTAACATTGAATCCGCGGTATTAGTTAATCTTGATGGGGCATTCGCTTCGTTTAAACAGGAAGGGACATATTTCAAATGTAAATCAATGTTATAAGTTGACACATGGCTAAATATTTCTTTCATGATGCAACTTAAAGCTCTAGACTTGCAACCTTGGTTTTCCCATGCCGCTATAACAGCCATGTTGTCTGTAAACAAATCAACCCTAGAATCTTGCAAAGAACTGTCTAAAGACTGTAACGACTTCAGGACAGCATCAGCCTCTTTCTCATGAATTGGTCTACAGTCATTTGTATCCCAATAGTCCCCCAATGTCATTGTACTCGCCTCAAGCTTCACTGAAGCGCCATACCTGAAACCAGAGGAATCAGTCGACAACTCAATCACCTTGTGAAATTCAGACCTCCATTTGGAATATCCAGTCCAAGTATCAAGAAAACGCCAATGCATTAGTTCATCCCTCAACGGTCCCAATACCTTAACCTTTCTACTGTTTTTAACGCAAGTAGATATTGCAGCATTCACTTCCCTACAAAATAACTTGCACCCTGGAACAGCCAATGTCAACGAAATACATTTACCACAAAATCTTTGCAGTGTCCTCAAGTCAACCTCATCCATTAAAAGTATAGATTTCCTCAAATCAATAAATTTCAACTTCTTATCATCAGGAAGTATGTACGCCTGTTTAACAGAGTCAACTAAAAAACCAAGAAATTTCTTACATGTGCTAGGTATTAGTGAACATTTACTAAGAGACAGTGTATAACCTAGCCTTGTCAGCAACTGCAACACCATATAGGTTATTTTACTTGCTTCAAGCATAGCATCATCGCTATTCTTACTTCCACCTGTAACAACAAACCTATCGTCGATATACAATGTATTTATGACGTCTAGCTGTCTTAAATAAGAGGTCACACAAATTCCTATCGATTGGTAGATAAACGGCGATGCTTTCCATCCAAACGGTAGAGTAGTATATGTCATAAAAACCACCGAATTGAATACCAAAATATGTCCGAGATGATTCTTGCAAATTGACATGGTCATAGCCCGACTTTTCATCACATGTTATCATCAAAGCATTCTCTTGAACCAACCTATGAACATCTTTTAAATTCTCCAAATGAAAAGGTAAATCTTTGACCCATAAATTAAGAGATCTTTCGTCATGGCATAACCGTGGTTTACTTGGTTCTACAGTTAATGGCATAATAACTTTAGGGGGTTGACATTCACCTACCCTTCCCAAAAGTTTGATGCACCCAGTTGAAATTCTTTCGCACAATTCTTTTGATATAAAAGCAGAGTATTTTTTACAAATAGCTGCATTCTGAAAATAATTTCTAGGGGGTATTTCAGAGTCATAATTTCTTCCCTTAAAGTTTCCCTTAAAACGTCGAAAAAACTCTCCAACATCAACTCCATCTTCAAGCCACTTCACCACGTCTTGATGTGCATTTTCATCAAGAATAAGCCTCCATTCTGATACACAATTATGTAACTGTCCAGAGACAAATTTATCAGGGTCACGTAATTGTAAAGAGTCTATATCAAACAAAACATTATCATGATAGACCTCTTCCGCACGTGGACTGAGGTTTGTAAGTGAAGGAACTCTGCCTTTAAGTAAGCCATGCTGGTTTTCCCCTTACTGTTACATTCAAAGGATCAAATCCACTTTCTAACTCCCACTCTGGGATTTGTACAAAAGAATCACCAATAGTTGTATCCGTAGTTCCCTGTAGATAACAAAGAAACTACTTTGATTTAAATGAAAAACCAGCATAAGTTACACTCAAAGGAAGAATTCCTTCACCTACAACCCGCGTGGAAAAACCACTAGGGGATCAGTGCCCCTTGGACTGTAGACAAAGAAATTCTCAAATTACCATACAGTAGCGTGTTGGTTTGAAAACCAAATAGCAAATAAATAGAATAAAAACACTATGAAAAAAATTTCTTCTACATTATTTTGTTTTATTACAAAAGATAAATAATTATCAACAAATTAAATTTTTATCCTTCATTTTCCTTTGGCCACTTTCATCTTTTCACAGTCTTTTATCTGATGTGTATGACTTTCACAAAAGTGACAAGCGCCTCTAGGACGGAATCCAAACCTAGCCCCCATGGGCCTTGTATTCCTGTAACCCCCGGCTGTAAAATTACCATACGGTTGCACACCTTGAGGTAGATAATTTGGCTGATACATGGAATACATAAGCGGGTTCTGGAATTGTGGGTACAAATTACTCAAAGGGGATTCTTCCCGCTTTGGAGCATTATCACTACCCTGAGCAGCGTTACCATCATTTTTGTTCTCCGATTGTTTCTCTTTCAAACATTTAGAAATAGCCTTCGTAATCGTATCAACGGCTTTCCCACCTAAAACTGATAGGCACAAACTAGAACGTTAAGAGAATTAGAGAATCGCTTGGATTCTGTTGCAAGCACAATGTCCTCACTTTGTCCTTCAGCTCTGTTATTATTTCAACTTTGGTCTTTTTTTCCAAGGAAGCTATCCTATCTTCTAAGGTATCACTAGCAGTAGACGAGTCAGGTTTTCTTTTCCCAGCCTTTGGTTGAGTGTCCATATCAGAAGTACTTTGTATTGGAGTCTATAAAAAATTCATGTAAAAAACATTTGAATAATGATAACATTATATTTCAATAAAAATTACATATATTCTACATGTTCTATTTCAAGCTCAAAACTTTCATTCATCTTATTCTAATAAAGTCAATATAATAGCATGAGTTTGGTAGCTTTATTTATCACCTAATATATATGTTATTGTTATCTGTGTTAAAGTACACGTGACCTTTTTGTAGACTCATTCTTATTCAACCATTAAATTAATCTTAGTGTATTGATTAGTAATTAATTTCAGCTGTGTATTTCTAAAATACCATAAATACTATAGTTTTATATATAATAATGCTAATACATAAAGTGAAAATCTGGAAAACTATTACGAAGCATCGTATATATCTAATTTTTTTTTTCTTTTTTTTTTTTTTTTTCTCAAAATGTAAATAAACACGAATGATTAACCCGAGGAGATAAAACGCAAGTAAAAAATCGCGCTGGGGAATATAAAATATAGAAAAAATAAATAACTCACAGAGTCTCCTTCCGAAACCTGCAGATCTTGACCCTTCGGCTGTCCAAACTCATTTGCATATATAATCAGTGAGTGGAGGATCCACCTGGCCTCACCCACATCGTCATCACTTCTCCCAGACAACTGGCAAATTTCATCCAAGTCCTCCCCAGTAAGCACCTTTACATGTTGCGCTATCTCCTCCATGTTCAAATTTTCAGTTTTCAGTTCTTTATTCATTCTAGCTAATCCTTTTAATGATTCCGGCTGTCCTGATCTTATACGTTTGATTACTGGAACTAGTTTCATTCCCTTTAAACTATATCGCTTCTTTAGGACTGGTGGCAACACCATCTAAAAATAAACAACCAAAAGAATTTATATAGTAATTATCTTCATTCTATTAACATTGCATACAGCTAATTTCACAATGCCTGCAGAGCAAAACCCTGGTTGGCATGCTTGCTTTTTTAAAAAACGTTAACTCAAGTTTTGTAATTAAGATTTAAATCTTCAAACAATATATATGGTAAATATACTATATTTAAACTTGATAAGAAGTTATTCAAATAACTATATATTATATAATATACCAACAAAGCAAACAATCCAACCAAAGTCCCGCCCTACACGCATCAAGAAACCAGCTCTAATATTGATTAATCAAACACGCACAACTGAAGAAATCAAGCAGACCGCGTAAATAGAAAATAGAACGATTAACAAATTGAACTAGATATAAACCAAACGGTTTTCGTAAAATAAAAAACTACTTCTTTTCATATTTCTGTTCAAAAGTAGAGCCATGCTACATTCTATAAATCTTATTTAATCCATTAAAGAACACGCAAGATTACTTGAATTATGCAGCATTAAATGTATTCTTATTATAACATGTATAACATAATAAAGTACCAACATATTACCATGTTTTATTCTGTTCACATATTCGCATGCTTCCCACGTGCAACCCGAGCGGTCAAACGTGGTCCTATCTAATTTTCTACATTCTTACATAAATTTTATTCTCTAAATTCTGAAGAAAAAAAAAATAACACCAATATAAAAAATATATAGCCACCAAGGCTCCTGACCACCAAGGTCAAAATATCTCATATTAGCCGCCTAGGCTTTTGACCACCAAGGTCTAATAAATCTCATTAATAGCCACCAAGGCTTATGACCACCAAGGTCTATGCCACCTAGGCATTTTTTTTTTTTTTTTTTTTTTTTTATAATAAAAAAGATTTGTTACCTTTGTAAGTGTCAGTACGGCTGCCGTTCTCCAGTAGACACGTCTTTCTACCTTCGGGGATATTGAAAGAATGACCATTCTACTATGGTCACATGTACATGTACTTCCGCTAGGTAAATTGACCAATGAGGCTATATATATAAATAGAATTATACAGAATATTTGATTTCTTACGTTCGTGAAAACTCATTTTATTTTTCCTTAATTCCAATCGTTTAAAAAAGAATGATTGTTGTCATGTTTCAAAAGAAGGTGACTGAATATGGAATTAAGAAGCAATAACATATTTTTAGACGGGACAGGAAGGTTCCAATAAATCTTTATTGTAGTTCACGAGTTTTAATTTCTTTTTATTGTGGAAGTGCTGTCAATTTCTGTATTTTAATCTAACGACTGGTCGGTGGAACGAATTACTGCACATTTAACATCAACAATAAGACTTGTATATGTTCAGGAGATTTTCTGATCTCCTACTTTCAAAAGTATTTACTTGTCTCCGACACAGAACACAGCACTGTAACCGAAGATGATATATAGTTGTGTATTATAATTGGTCGTGCATTGCGATTTAATAATGTTGAAACGTTATTATCGACATGTTTTTTACAACAATCAGGATAAGTGTTTTCATACTTTATTTTTATTCAATCTGTCAATAAATATTTTGTTTGCTATTAAACCTTGTATAATACATTGTTTTATTTAATGTTGTATGTATGGCAATCGTATACAAGAATAACATTTGTAATATTTTCAAGGGAGACCACTTGTCATATTGAAAAATCGACCAATGAAGGACTAGCATGAATGGCTTCGAGTCGACTGTATCACTTATCTGGTATCTTAGCAATGTTGATACATGAAGTATATGCAATTGCAAAATAATACAGACAGGTCTGTGACTCTCATAAAAACTGTACGAGAAAGCAGTCAGTAATATTTCAGTATAACTTACGATAAATATTTATTGTAAGATTTTTTTGGGAATGTGAAGAAAACTTCTGTTTTCTATATTTCTAATTGTTACGATATTTTTTTATTTTTTTTTAAAGGTTTGCACTGTCTTTTCATATACCGATTCACGTGCAGCACAGGGAATAAATTATCTCGCCCAGTAAAATTATTTACAGGGTTGAGTTCAATATCGTAGCAGCTACGTAGCGGCTACGTAGCTGCTATCAATATCTATGTAACAACTAGTCTATAGCTACACGTTCAATAGTCAAAATCTACGTAGCACTACGTAGCTGCTACGATATTGAACTCAACCCTGATCTCGTGCAACGCAATGTTTTACTGAACGTGTCCGAATATCATCCAGTACGATGCATACCTGAGTTCACAAAAAGAAAATTACTGTACTCAATTTCCTGCTGATATGTCTGTGGTTTAAGTGCTTGACGCTGAATCATTACACCCGTGCATTATCATAGTTCAGTGTCTTATGAGTTTATTTACTGACTTTGAGGTACGGGTTTCGTACATTACAACGTTTCACTGACCATAGCCAGAACAGAGTCTTGTGTCGTATTTTGTATTATTGATGTTGCGTTGTGGAATTCATTACAACTTTATTGAATACATTCACATGGAATTTACTGATATCGTGGAGTATTTGAAATTACCAGTGTTGACCAGTGTGGCAAATTACAAATTGCTGATGTCATAACTTGCTCAATAAATGGCTGGTCTTTTACACTGAAGTAAAATAACTCAGTCTTGTATTACAATTAAGGAGTTGGTATTATCAACCATTGCATGCATTACGACTTCTTCTTCTTTAGGTTTTCCGTAGTCCTTCATTATCTGAAGATTATATACTGTTTACGCGGCGTGGCCTATATATATATTTACAAAAACACAAAAATAAATGAAAATAAGTTTGGAGTGCGTAAAAAAATAATTTTAAAGTGTGATTAAAACTATGTACATAGGCTAATAATGAGTTAAATGAATTTGTGGAGAACAGTTGATGTAAGCTGTTCTCTGAATGTGTCAACTGTGGTTACAGCAACTGTGTGGACTGGTAGTAAATTCCACTGAATAATGGTGTACGGAAAAAATGAAAATTTATATGTATCTATTTTGATAGAAATGTGTCTGAAAGTGAAACTATGATTTTTGCGGGTTCTACTTTCTTATCAACATTATCAACATTATCAATCTTGTGCTTAATCTTCTTTCCTGTAGTGTCGGCCAGTTTAGTGAGTTTATCATGTCTGTAGGACTGCTGATGTTATCGTACCCGTTACAGACATACCTGGCATCTCGTTTTTGGACCATCTCAATTTTAGAGGTTTGTTCAACTGTGTGAGGGTCCAATACTGAACATGAATATTCATGCTTAGGACGAACTAGTGCCAGATATGCATGGGTTTTGATGTTCTGGCATGATGTTTTTAATTTTTTTTTAAGAAGCTCAAAGATGTATTACCATTAACTATGATGTTGTTTGTATATTTTGGCCATTTTAAGATTGCTTGTAGTGTACTGCCCAGATATTTAGCTGAAGTGACTAGTTTGTGATTGCATGAGGATATAATCATGTTTAAACTGTTTTTTTCTTTTGTGATACTGTAAGGACTGTGCATTTGTCTGGATAGAAAGCCATCAAACAGTCTTGCTCCCACCTAGCAGCTGCATCTAAATCTAACTGGAGTGCATCACAGTCACTTTGAGATTTGATGGTTTTATAGATGATACTGTCGTCGGCAAACGGTCTGAGCTTACTGGATTGTAAGTATTCTGGTAGACTTCTTTTATTTGTTTTAGTGTTGTCATTTTCCCTGTCTATCAAACAATAAACGATCGCGATTCTTAGTGTTTTTTACGTAAATGACCTTCAGTTCAAATGACCAGTCAAAGCAACGACATACTGCAAATAAACCTTTTCCTTCAATATATTCTAACCTTTATATATTTGTATTCAATTAGGAGATTGACTGATCTCCAATCCTTAAAAGTGCTTACTATATATATAGTGCATGCAGTGATGAATTTGGAAATGCGTTTTTGTTTTATTTGATCATTTAAAAACGGATTCTAAAACGTTATTACTGGCCGCTTTTTAACAACAATCTCGCTTAAGGGATGTTCATACTTATTTTATATTTATTATACTAATTAATATTTTGTTTTCTATCAAGTTACTTCGATGAATTGTATTTTTTCATGTTGCATTTATGGCAATCGAATAAAAGAAAACATTTATAATATTGCCAAGGGAGACTACTTGCTAAACATGTCACGAAACATGTGAAAAATTGACAAATGAAAGACGAGATCAGCGTCTAGTCGGCTGTTTCACTCATCTGGCATCAACTCCCTCAGGCAAAGTTGACTTTAGATGAATTTGGCTGTGTATTTTAGGTATTTTGATATATAGCTCTTCAACAGTTTCGGTACTTATACATCCTCGGATTTCAAATGTTTAGCTTTGAGCGTTCCTGATAAAGGTAAATGCAGAAAAGCACTTCGGACACATTGAATTATTAAACGTCTTGTTTTCAATTTTTCACATCACTGGGTCGATACCTTTGCTGGTGGACTATTAGTCCCCGAGGGTATCATAAACTCAATATTCAGTACTTCGGTACTGACATGATTTAGCAAAACCTTTCTTAAATTGTCCGTTTATAAATTTTGAAATTATTAAGGAACTAAGGTTTCAACTCCCTCAGACAAGATTGACTTTAGATGAATTTGGTTATTTATTTTAGGTATTTTTTTTACATATAGCTCTTCAACGGTTTCGGTACTTATACATCTTCGGATTACATATGTTTGGCTTTGAGCATTCCTGATGAAGGTTAATCCAGAAAAGCGCTTCGAACGCATTAAATTATAAAACGTGTTGTTTTTTTTTGTTTTTTTTTTTACATCACTGGGTCGATACCTCTGCTGGTGGACTATTAGTCCTCGAGTGTATCATCAGCTCAGTAGTCAGTACTTCGGTACTGACATGATTTAACAAACCTTTCTAAAATTGTCCGTTAATAAATTTTGAAATTATTAAGAAACTAAGGTTTCAACGCCCTCAGGCAAAGCTGACTTGAGATGAATCTGGCTATTTACTTTAGGTATTTTTGACATATAGCTAGCGCTCCTCAACGGTTTCGGTACTTATATATCCTCGGATTTCAAATGATTGGCTTTGAGCGTTCCTGATGAAGGTATACCCAGAAAAGCGATTCGAACGCATTAAATTAATAAACGTGTTGTTTTCAATTTTTTTATCACTGTTTTTATGAAGCAAATGCACTCGGAAATTAAACAGGATCAAAATTTGGTGAATGAATTATGGAACAGTATCTAAACAATAGAGCTTGTGTTCCCTTTATCCAGCCCCACCAAGTTGTAACGGCCTTGACATTATCTATAACATTTTCATAATTAAACGTTTATCTTAATGGGTTTTTGAAATAAAATACTACTTTTTTAACTTTTTAGTAACTATATTTTCACAAACAGATAACGAAAACTGTGCCAATGATACTACATTTTTTTTTATAGAATTACAAAACATGTGTTTTCTTTTATATAATGTTTGTAAATGAGCGTTTTTCAATAAAAGCGTACATTTCAGACCTAAAAAAAATGGAAAATCAACTTGTCTAAAATTTAATTTCAAGAGTTATTTTGAATACCTCTATAATAGACCTGTTTGTAAACAAAAAGTGCAATCTTAAATATTCTTTAAAATGATATTATTTTCATAATTTGTGTACTGTTTCGTAGGGGACTTTTTTCCCCTACGAAGTTTCTTCTAAACACACATATCTTTTGCAATTTTAAATGTTTCCTATAGACATTCCAGTTTGTTTACTTTAAATACTAGAAAAATATCATTTTTTTTTTCTGAATTGGAAAACCATTTTTATCGATAAAGATTAGACAGTACTTCACATATAAAAGTTCAACTCATGTTACGTAGTGGACATTTTGATGCGTTTCGTAGTGGACAAAACCGTTTCGTAGTGGACAAAAAGTTTCGTAGTTGACATCAACCCTATTATATGTTAATAAAAACATAATAAAATTACATGAAACTAACCCTTGTTATTTGTTTTGCACGAATATAATTGAAAAAAGATTAAAAAAAGACTTTATGGTAGTAGTGTCCACTACGAAACGTTTTTCTCCCATACTTGTTTCGTAGGGGACCGTTTCGTAAGGGACGTATTCGCATGTTTTATTTTTTCCCCACAATCCCTATATTGCAATAGTAACAAGACTGATTGTATTCATCAAAGCATTTATCAAGCTGTACACTGATATTTTTTTCATAATTTTAAAACCAGATACTGAAGGAGATTTGACCCGTTTCGTAGGGGACATTATGAAAAATACGGTATCACTCTGGTCCATTTGATGTGCTCAATTTTTCTCACCAACAATTTAATTGCCGTTATAAAAGCATCACTTCTTTTGTAAGACCCTAATAAAATTGAGAATGGAAATGGAGAATGTGTCAAAGAGACAACAACCCGACCAAATAAAAAACAACAGCAGAGGGTCACCAACAGGTCTTCAATTTAGCGAGAAATTCCCGCACCCGGAGGCGTCCCTCAGCTGGCCCCTAAACAATTATATACTAGTCCAGTGATAATGAACGCCATACTAATTTCCAAATTGTACACAAGAAACTAAAATTAAAATAATACAAGACTAACAAAGGCCAGAGGCTCCTGACTTGGGACAGGCGCAAAAATGCGGCGGGGTTAAACATGTTTGTGAGATCTCAACCCTCCCCCTATACCTCAAACCAATGTAGAAAAGTAAACGCATAACAATACGCACATTAAAATTCAGTTCAAGAGAAGTCCGAGTCTGATGTCAGAAGATGTAACCAAAGAAAATAAACAAAATGACAATAATACATAAATAACAACAGACTACTAGCAGTTAACTGACATGCCAGCTCCAGACTTCAATTAAACTGACTGAAAGATTATGATTTCATCATATGAACATCAGGCACAATCCTTCCCGTTAGGGGTTTAGTATCATACCATCATAACATATATGAGAAAAACATAACCCGTGTCATGCCAATAACTGTTTTTAGAATAAATGTGTTTAGTTCCGATGCAAAGACCTTATCAGTGACTCAATATTAACGCCTAATGTATATATCTCTTGCAAACAAAAATTACATTGAAATTTATAAAACTATTTATTGGCAAATTTTAATGACTTCGTTTCGTAGTGGACATTTTGTGAGGGACACACCTTCTGAAATTAAAAAACCTATATTGAAATGTGTTTATTAGAACATGTTGGCTCTGAACATACTTTTGAATTATTAAAGAACTTGTGTAAAGTAAAAAAAACATTTATTTCTTCATTTTTTTACGATATTTTAGAGTATGAATGTTGAACAGGCGGTCTAGGGACATGCCATTTTGGTTGTTTTGGACCATTCAGGAGTCAATATCTTATCAATCCCTCTAAAAATAAACTGTTTCTTTGCTTAAAAATGTTAAATCTAATTCAATGTACTGACTGCACAAAAAATTACTTGCAAAGATAAAACACATTTTTTTTTAAAGTGGATAGGACAAGAAAATACGTTTTTATTGAAAAACGCCCAAATACTGTTTCCTTTTGTCTGTAGTAATCGTTAAAAAGATGAACTGTTCTGGTGGCAGAAACCAGTTATTTTACAATAAATCTTTAAAATTTCATGGATTTATGATTTTATTTTGTTGAAAATTCATTCAAGCTTATATACAAATAAAATGTATGGTTTCAAGGAACTAAGATGTGTGCGTGCTTATGTTAATATATAGAAAACCTTTAAATTTGGGTGTCTGTCCAGCATTGAAATTTAAAAATTTATAAATGCATTGCAAATAAGGCAAAAAATGTGATGCTCTGATACCATTCAATCTAATCCTCACCTGCAAAATCCTGCTAAAAGCCGACAAGAATTTTAGCCAAAATTCAAGAGAGAAAGGATATTCAGTGAATTAGAGCCTTGTCCGAACCTATCCTTACCATCAAAATCTCAAGATATTTTTGTTTACATAAAACTGAATTTTCCCCCCACTTTGATTGGATGCCGTCAAGTGAGGAGACCACAATTTTGACATCTGATTGGACCTATATGTGAAGGAAATCCCCAACCTGTGTATGCAACTACTTACTTGTGTAGTACAATAGCCTAGAATTTACATTCATTTATTTTTTCAGTCCACATGATGCAATTATATACCTCAATACTTAACTATAACAAAATTTCTGCGTGGGACACATGTTCTGGTACACCAAAACTGGTACCTGCCACCTCTCTTATTTCAACGGGAGACAACCTGAATATGAAATTTTAAATGAAATCACAAATGTAAGACGGGACTGAAAAGTTTTAATGAATCTTAATCGCAGAACATGCGTTATGATTTCTTTATATTGTTTCGGTGTTGCCATTTTACTATATTTTTAAACAAGTAACAACTTTTAGGTGTATGTTTGATTGAATTATTTTTTGAAATGATAGTATATTTTACTCCACCGTTTTGTATGAGTCAATGCTAAGGAGATTTTCTAATCTCCAACTTTTTAAAGAATATATTTTCTCGCATGCATCGAAAACAGAGATCTATATAATAGTAGAATAGTGCAAGTAAATCTGTTTGTGCATTTCAAATTAATGATGTTATAACGCTATTGCTGAAAGATGTCTTACAACAACCCAGATAAATAGGATTTTCATATATGATTTTTATTCAGTATGTTAATAGATAGTTTGTTTGCTATTAATTTTTATTAATAAATTGTATTATTTTATGGTGCATGTATGACAATCGTATAAAAGAAAAACATTTGTAATATTCCCAAGGGAGACTACTTGCCAAACATGTCTTTATACATTGTATTGTATAATCATTTCGGGGCAATTTATAGCTGACTATGCGGTATGAGCTTTTCTCATTGTTGAAGACTGTACGGTGACCTATTGTTGTTAATTGCTGTGTCATGTTGGTCTCTTGTTGAGAGTTGTCTCATTTGCAATCATACCACGTCTTCTTTTTTTATATATATATTAACTTATTTCGTTCAATTCAGTGTAACTCTTATCTCCTGCTGTCAAGTCTAAGCGGATCTTGTTCAGTACAAATATTAACTTCGATGTATCACGTGCAGTGTAGTAAATACTTAACTATATCATTATATAACGGATCTCGAGCAGCACAGTGAATAACTGATCTCGTGCATCATTGAATAGGGATCTCGAGCAGCACAGTGAATAACTGATATCGTGAATCATTAAATATGGATCTCGAGCAGGGTAGTGAATAGCTGATCTCGTGCATTATTGAATAACGGATCTCGAGCAGCACAGCAAATAACTAATCTCGTGCATTATTGAAAAGGGATCTCGAGCAGCACAGTGAATAACTGATCTCGTGCATCATTGAATAGGGATCTCCAGCAGCACAGTGAATAAATGATCTCGTGCATCATTGAATAACTGATCTCGAGCAGCACAGCGAATAACTAATATCGTGCATCATTGAATAACTGATCTCGAGCATTATTGAGTAACGGATGTCAAGCAGCACAGTGAATAACCGATCTCGTGCAGCATTGAATAATGGATGTCAAATAGCACAGTGAATTACCGATCTCGTGCAGCATTGTCATACTGATCTGGCTTTTGTATAGAGAAGTATGAACTATATGTAGTTTGTGGATTATTTCCAGTGTCTTACTGACCTCGAGCTACGGACCTCATACAATTAGAAATTATTTCTGATTTAAGGCATTTATTGTGCGCATTATTTTGGTATGACCAATGTTGTATAGTGCAGTTCATTACAAATATTTTTAAATACATTCGCATGGAGTTACTAATATCGTGCAGTATTTATTATAACAATGCAAGTATTGGGCAGTACGGTGCCTTACAAATGTTCTAAGTAAAAACAAATATGTATGTGTGTGCGCAACCGACTACTGATACATATGTTGTAATGAAGAGAACTGACGACGTCCTGCATTGCAAGCAATATTTGTAATCGAGCATTGCATAAAGTGTTGTCATTATCCCTCTCTTTAAAAAAAAAAGAAACCATTTACATACGTAAGTGAAATGCAGTTCAAGCGACTATTTCAAAATAACGAAATATTTTAACTGTTATCTTTCATTGTTTATTTGTACTTATATAGTAGATTTGCTGATCTCTAATCTTGAAAAGTATGAACTTACTGTAGTATTTTGCCAGTCGTGTATTTCGAAAAAAAAAATATTCCAGGACGTATTTACCGACAAGTTTTTTAACATTCTAGAAAAATATAATTTTCTAATTTGATTTTTATTCAGATAGCTAATAGATATTTTCTTTTCTTATGAATCACTTTTATAAATTGTGCCTTTTCATGTTGCATTCATGACAATTGTATCAAATAATTCCAGTTTTAATATTCATAAGGGAGACAACTTGCCAAAAATTTCATATTGAAAAATCGACCAATGAAAACGAGACTGAGTAACTTCCACTAGACTGTATAACACATCTGGTATCTAGTCACAGTTGATACAAGAGATAATTGGTGCACGCACCAAATTTTTAGGCCGGAAATATGGAAGTTTTGGTGTTAAAAAAGTGCAAAATATTATATATACAATCTTCATATTGAGATGACTTTAACCCTCAATTGACAGAACTGGTCCAATCCTAAAAGGTATGATAATATGGTGGCCTGATGCGGCCATATCGCCTTTTCGCGTTTTCGTGTTTTCTTCCTTCACTTTGCAAACGCGAAATCGGGAAATCGGGAATTCGAGAAAGCGAGAAAGCGAAATCGAGAAATTGAGAAATAGGGAAATAGGGAAATCGTGAAATAGGGAAATCGAGAAATATGGAAATCGGGAAATCGAGAAATCGAGAAAGCAAAAACGCGAAAACACGAAAGCGGAAACGCGAAAACGCGAAATGAATTTCTCGATTTCGCGTTTTTGCTTTCTCGATTTCTCGATTTCCCAATTTCCCAATTTCTCGAATTCTCGATTTCTCGATTTCTCGATTTCCCGATTTCTCGATTTCTCGATTTCTCGATTTTTCGATTTCGCTTTCTCAATTTCCCCATTTCCCGATTTCTCGATTTCTCGATTTCGCGTGAAAGTGAAAGGACTGGATAAAACGCGAAAAGGCGAAAAGGCGAAATGGCCGCATCCGGCCACCATATGATAATGCTATAAGATATAACTTAATTGTGCAGTCGATGGAATCAAATATCTTTTAATTGCAGTTGATGAAATAGAATATCATCTAATTCATTGTTTAAAGACTTGATTTTGAAACTCGTGACTATCAAAGTTGCATCTACTGAAAATATTTGTATTCCTCATCTCAGATATGAACTTAAACGCAGATAGATATTTGTGCTTTACCATATATTGATATTAATATTTTCTCATGGACATTTACTCTAATCACCTTGAAGTTCATATTTAATTGGGTATACGACTAAAAATCTGCTTCATACTACAACTCAAAATCAGAAAGCTTCAGACAGTATAGCAAATTATTATTTTCATAACAACTGACAAATCGATCATTGACAAAATGTTTCATTTCAATCTGTTTGGTTCAGTAAAATTGCAAAGTATTAATAAAGTATTAACAAAGACCAAGTGGATATTTGAGAGTGTTTGGTTCAGTAAAATTGCAAAGTATTAATAAAGTTTTAACAAAGACCAAGTGGATATTTGAGAGGTTTGAAAATCACTTTCAGTTACTGAAACTTGTTACCTATAAAAAAAAACTCCCGAGATCGTTTACGTTGAAAGTATTTTTAGATATCGTTATTAAGATTATTTTTCTAAATGATGACAACTGTATATAAATGAGAAAATAACGCAATCTATAACTCATAACCCTTGTTCAGACGACGAGTTGTCTTGAAACATGGTACTTTTCTTAGTGTCGGCCCATAATAAAGCATAGGCAATTGCAAAATAAACAGCCTGAAAATAAAGTTAAACTAATCATGAAATATTATCTAAACATTAAAGCTAGAGTTTTCCGTAACTAGCCACACCATTCTATATACGTGTCTGCGACTCATTTCACAAAAAAAATGGCAATACTTCAATAAAATCGTAAGATTTTTCTGAATGGAGCCGTTGAATTGTGAAGTTTCATTCAATATCCTATTTTTCTATTTGCCTTGCTTTTTTCTTTTCTTTTTTTTTATGTATTTCGTGCAACACAATGAATTAATGATCTGTCGAAGAGAAGTGAATAACTTAAATCGTCCGGAAAATTAAATTACTGATCTCTTTCATTGCAGTGAACACTTGATCTCGTTCAGTGTAGTGAACACTTGGTATCGTCTAGTGTAGTGAACAATTGATATCGTCCAGAGTAGTGAACGCTTGATCTTGTCCCGTGTAGTGAACACTTGATCTCGTCCAATGTCTTGTCCCATGTAGTGAATAATTGATCTCGTGTAGTGTAGTGACCATTGATCTCGTCCAGTGTAGTGAACAATAATTGATCTCGTCCAGTGTAGTGAACACTTGATCTTGTCCCGTATAGTGAACAACTGATATCTTCCAGTGTAGTGAACACTCGATCTCGTCCAGTGTAATTACTTGATCTTGTCCAGTGTAGTGATCACTTCATCTCGTCCAGTGTAGTGAACAATACAGTGTATCTCTTGTGTGGTGAATTAAAATCTTGGGTGGAAATAACAGAGTCGTGTGCAGTATTTTGGTATCCCATTGTAATCCGTGTTATCTGACACGTTGGGAGACCAGATACAAATGTCAGATTAAGCAGCTTGTCTAAAAACTCAAGTTTTTCTACAAGGATATGCATATTTCGGAACCATAAACATATATCGGTTAAAGCAGAAATTTTCTGACGTCAGACACTCAAATCAATAAATGTGTTCGTAGATAGTAGATGTTTTTGTGTTCTGTTGAATTGTTCCTTTTAAAATTGTTAAACGATGATGACTGATGTACCCATATTTTGACTATTATATTTATTGTGTCTGTTTATTTAACGCATCAATGTAAAAATATCGGAAATTGATGAGACTGTCATTAAAGTGAGAGGGTTAGCGCTATAGAACCAGGTTTAATCCACCATTTTCTACATTTGAAAATGCCTGTACCAAGTCAGGAATATGACAGTTTTTGTCCATTCGTTTTTGATGCGTTTTGTTATTTGATTTTGCCATGTGATTATGGACTTTCCCAATTGATCTTCCTCTAAGTTCAGTATTTTTGTGATTTTACTTTTTGGAATATTCAGGTGTCCAATTATGCAGGTTACACTTTACCAATGTTATATATGCAGTTGAAGCTGTTCATTACAACTTGTATGAAATATATATTAGCATTGTACTACTGATACATCGCGAAGTATTTCTGTATTTGGTATAACCAGTATTGAACAGTGCGGTGCATTACAATCTTTTAAATAAAAAGACATAGAGCGCAACGAATTTCTAATCTTTTGTACTGTGGTGAATAAACGAAGTCTTACATTGCAAGGAATAGTCATTCTCAAGCATTGCATGAATAATGACTTCTTCAAAATATTTCAGTGTTGTCATTTTCTCTCTTTCAAACAAAGCAAATACTTATGCGTAACTATCAGCAACAACCTATCCTAGGATAGACACATTGATAATATTGTAGGCAAAGGAAATAAAACATTGTGATTTATACGAAGAAATCTGAAAGACTGCATTAAACCAGTAAAAGCTGCAGCACATACAGCCATTGTAAGACCTTCAGTGAAATATGCCTGCACAGTTTGGGATCCATCGAGCCAAACAAAGATCAAATCATTAGAACAAGTTCAAAAAAGAGCAACAAGAGGTGTTCATAACAAAAACTCAGACAGAACACTTGGCTGTGTAGCAAACATGGTTAAACAATTACAGTGGGAAAGCCTGATAGAACGTTGAAAAACCACCAAATTATGTATGCTCTTTAAAATCTAGCATGGGCTAAAATATATAGATAGGCAACAATATATTATACCCAACAACAGCCGAACCAGAGGTATAGGCCGCTTTTACCAGAAAAGAACAAAAACGTTTTAAATGTAGATAACTTTGAGAAGACTTGCTGCCTTGCCCGGAACTGCGCTAAGTTTTTCGTGGGACCATACACATTCAACATGAATTCGGTTTCTTTCTTGGAAAAAGAAGAAAAAAACAAAAATACGTAAATGATTCACAGTTCTAACGACTAGTGCAATCAACGAATTACTAAATATTTGAACCTGCGATTGTAGCATAGGGTATAACCGATATTATCGGTCGTCCCACTGTCTATATCACTCTGTTCAGCTCTTAATATTATTCCTTATCATGTCTTTGTGACGTCAAATACGTTGACCCGGCGTTAATAACTTTGACCCGGACATATCAGCGACGTCATAATGTTTGAACCGACGTTAATAACTTTGACCCGAACTTATCAAGTCATCTTTTGTGTGCTGGTGAAACAAAGAAAACACTTCCGAAACACGCAAATATAACCCGATAAATCGATTATCAGATTATCTGCATATTGATATTGTAAAATATCAGCTGCTTGACATTATATGAAGGCTTTTTGATCTCGTTCGCTACGCTCACTCGACAAAAAGCTTCATATTATGTCTCGCAGCTGATATTTTACGATATCAACATGTAGATAACCTGATAATCGGTAGCGTCCAGCACATGGTATAACTGATACCGTCCAGCACATGGTATTACTGCTGGCGTCCAGCACAGGGTATAAGTGATAGCATCCAGCACAGGGTATTAGTGATAGCATCCAGCACATGGTATTACTGATCTCGTCCAGCACAGGGTATTACTGCTGGCGTCCAGCACAGGGTATTAGTGATAGCATCCAGCACAGGGTATTACTGATCTCGTCCAGCACAGTGAATTACTGATCTCGTCCAGCAGCTGCACATGGTATTACTGATCTCGTCCAGCACAGGGTATTACTGATCTTGTCCAGAATAGTGAACAAGATGTGTTCATAACAACAACTCAGACCGAACACTTGGCTGTGTAGCAAACATGGTTATACAATTACAGTGGGAAGAAGAAGAAGAAAAAAACAAAAATACGTAAATGATTCACAGTTCTACCGACTAGTGCAATCAACGAATTACTAAATATTTGAACCTACGATTGTAGAGGATAATTATGGTTTCTGGTCTGTGGCTCCATTCGTCTGTTTGTTCGTTTGTTCGTTCGTCCGTTCGTCTGTTAGTTCGTCCGGTTGTCCATCTGTCCCACTTCAGTTTAAAGTTTTTGGTAAATGTACTTTTTGATGAAGATGAAGTCCAATCAACTTGAAACTTTAATAGTACACATGTTCTCTATGATATGATCTTTCCAATTTAAATGCCAAAACTAATTTTTTACCCCAATTTCATGATTCACTTAACATAGAAAATGATAGTGAGATTTTCGGGTTGAAGTTTTTGGTCAAGGTAGTTTTTGATAGTTTAAACATATTTTATTGTTCCAAAAAGAGACAAATGGATTAGACACAAGTTTTTCAACTTAGTAACGTCTTCTCCAAGTAGTTTTTGATGAGAATGAAGTCCAATCAACTTGAAACTTAATACACATGTTCCCTCTAATATGATCTTTTTTTTATTATTTTAATGTCCAATTAGATTTTTTACCCCAATTTCATGGTCCACTGAACATGAAAAATGATAGTGAGATTTTCAGGTTAAAGTTTTTGGTCAAGGTAGTTTTTGATAAAGTTGGAAGTCCAATCAACTTGAAACTTAATACACATATTCCCTATAATTTGATTTTTTTTTAATGCCAAATTAGATTTTTTACCCAAATTTCATGGTCCACTGAACAAGGAAAGGGATTGTGCGAGAGGGCATCCATGTACTTTGGACACATTCTTGTTTTAGTTTTTCTTGTTTTAGTTTAATTTGTCTAGGTTTACAGTTGAAAATTTGTAGGAGATTTTCTGATCTCCAATCTATAAAAGTAATTACTATATAGTATACAGAAAACAAGCCCTGAAAATAAGATACGCGTGTATTTTTGATAGCACATTGATGATTCTAAAACGTTACTACGGACAGATATTTTGCAAAAATATAGAAAACAGCGATTCTGGTACTTGCATTTTAATCAATATGCGTATAGATATTTTGTTTGCCATCAATTCTCTTTAATAAATTGTACCTTCTCGTGTTGCATGTATGACAAACGTTTAAAAGAAAAGTATTTGTAATATTCCCAAGGGAGGCTACTCGGTAAACATGTCAAATTGAAAAAAAATTGTAGCATTACATAACGAATTTAAATTCGTGCATACTATGTTTTCATCTTAACCTGTATTCTTCTACTCTTTATGTCATTTTTCTTTTCTTTTTGTTGCCCCATGTCCTCTTTTATGTATTACGAATTCGATCACGTGCAGCACAGTGATTTACTGATCTTTTTGATCGCAGTTAATTACTTATCTTGTCTAGTCCATTGGAGTAAACAACTGATATCTTGTATACATTGTTTAACTGGTCTCATCCAGAACATAAACTACTAATATCGACCAGCACAGGATATTACCGATCTAGTCCAGCACAGGGTATAACTGATCTCGTTCAGCACAGGGTATTACTGATAGCGTCCAGCACAGGATATTACTGATCTCGTACAACACAAGGTATAACTGATAGCGTCCAGCACAGGGTATTACTGATCTCGTCCAGTACAGTGAATTACTGATCTAGTCCAGCACAGGGTATTACTGATCTCGTCCAGCACAAGGTATTACTAATATAGACCAGCACAGGATATTACTGATCTAGTCCAGCACAGGGTATTCGACCAGCACAGGATATTACTGATCTAGACCAACACAGGGTATAACTGATCCTTCAGCAGTGAATAACTGTGTTAGTCAAGCACAGGGTGTTACTGATCTCGTTCAGCACAGGGTATTACTGATTTCGTCCAACACAAGGTATTACTGATAGCGTCCAGCACAGGGTATTACTGATCTCGTACAACACAAGGTATAACTGATAGCGTCCAGCACAGGGTATCACTGATCTCGTCCAGCACAGTGAATTACTGATCTAGTCCAGCACAGTGTATTACTGATCTCCTCCAGCACAGGGAATTACTGATCTAGTCCAGCACAGGGTATTGCTGATCTCGTTCAGCACAGAGTATTACTGATAGCGTCCAGCACAGGGTATTGCTGATAGCGTCCAGCACAGGGTATTACTGATCTCGTTCAGCACAGGGTAATACCGATAGCGTCCAGCACAGGGTATTGCGGATAGCGTCCAGCACAGGGTACTACTGATCTAGACCAGCACATGATATTACTGATCTCGTCCAGCACAGGGTATTACTGATCTAGTCCACGTATGTTATTTCTGATAGCGTCCAGCACAGGGTTTTACTGATCTAGTCCAGCACAGGCTATTTCTGATCTTTTTTAGCATAGGGTATTACTGATCTCGTCCAGAACAGGGTATCACTGATCTCGTCCTGTAAAACAAATGTCTAGTTGAGTGAATTACATTTTATTTCTAATCTCGTTCGGTAAAATAAATTACTGATCTCGGCCAGTGAAATAAATTACTGAACAACGTTTTACTTACGAAACACGCGTCTGGCGTACTAAATTGTAATCCTGGTACCTTTGATAACTTTTTACACCACTGAGTCGATGCCACTGCTGGTTGACGTTTCGTCCCCGAGGGAATCACCAGCCCAGTAGTCAGCACTTCGGTGTTGACATGAATATCAATTATGTGGTCATTTTTGTAAATTTTCCGTTTACAAAACTTTGAATTTTTCGAAAAACTAAGGATTTTCTTATCCCAGGCATAGATTACCTTAGCCGTATTTGGCACAACTTTTTTGGAATTTGGGATCCTCAATGCTCTCCAACTTTTTACTTATTTGGCTATATAATATTTTGATATGAGCGTCACTGATGAGTCTTATGTAGACGAAACGCGCGTCTGGCGTACTAAATTATAATCCTGGTACCTTTGATAACTTTTTACACCACTGGGTCGATGCCACTGCTGGTGGACGTTTCGTCCCCGAGGGTATCACCAGCCCAGTAGTCAGCACTTCGGTGTTGACATGAATATCAATTATGTGGTCATTTTTGTAAATTTCCCGTTTAGGCCACACCAATTTAATTTCTTGTTCTACGGATTTTTGGACTTCAAAATTTGGGGCGAGCGAGCGATTTGAAAATTTAAATAAAAAAATATTTAATTTGCAAATTTTTGAGGCGAAGCTTGAAAAGTAGAGGCGAGCGATTATAATTTTTTTTTTGTAAACATAAAATAGTAGGTTTTGACAATATTAAAGCTTGATTTATCACTTGTACTTTGACATTTCTTTAATTTCTGAAGTATTTTTTCCCTGTTCACCAAGAAATAATTAAATCTGGTCTATGTATGACATGTATGTGTGACTGACAATGAGACATTCTCCATCCAAGTCATAATCAGTTTGGGGACAACCCCTTAATGTTATAAATATCCCTTTTACATGTTTTATGAGGGATCAATATAAGTTATAATATATTTGTTTGTACAAAAGGGCTCATATTTTCTCAAAGAACTATATATCTATCTGGTATTAAATGGTCAAAACATGTCCAAGAATTTTGTAATATTCCTGGACTTTAACCATGTTAACACATTTACTTTAACAGTTTAATATTATTCAAAATCAGTGGACCCCTCTTTTAGAAAAAGTTGTTTAAAAAAGGATGTAACTCTCCTCTTTTTGAGTACAAAATTCTAAGTTTTCAAAGGTTTTGTATAGAAGAACTATACAAATCCTTGGTATTTCTATTTTCTTTCCTACATCAGTAAAATGACCCCTTGTCCATGTTGTCTGATGGAGGGTTGTTCTCAACCTGATATAAATAACAAACACAGGTCAAAGTACGGCCTTTTACACAGGATTTTGATACAGACCAAATAGCAGGCTGTAAAGGACCCAAAATTATTAGCGTACACAATTCGAACAGGAAAACCAACGATCTAATTTATATATCATGTATATCCAAACGGGAAAATACCAATGAACAACATTACCAAATCAAATCAAATCAAATCAAATATTTTATTGTCATATAAACTTTACAGTTTGTGACCAACATATATTAACACAATAAACACAATAAACATACATATTAAACATACACAATAGCAACAGCATCAATTTTTTTTTTTAACAACAAACAAGTTGTTAAGAGTCCCCTGCCCTCAGTTCTAATGACTTTTTCAAGAAGGATCCTAACTTATTTGTTTGTAAAGGCGATGATGGATTTAGTAAATATTGATTTTTTTCTTCTTCATTTAAATTATTAAAGTTATTATTTTCAGTACATATGTGATGAAAAAAATCATTTCTTAGAGTTTTATTATACTCACAATAGAGTAAAAAATGTTTCTCATCCTCTAGTATTTTACATTTATGGCAAAGTCGTTCCTCTCTTGGGATTTTAAAATATCTCCCCTTTTCAATCAAAAGGGAGTGATCGCTTATTCTAAATTTAGTTATTAATCTCCTTATCTGAAAATTAGATGTATTAAGATAAGATTCTAGTTTGTAATCTTTTTTAATTTTTTTATAAAGAAAAAATTTACTTTTATCATCAATGTTTTGAAATTTATTTTGAATTAAATCTTCATATCTATTTTTCATTTTTAACTTTATATCGTTTTTTATTTTATTTACATCTTTTATGTCCTTACAAGTAGAAAGAATATTAAGGTCAACATTAGTCTCTTTAACAATATTTTTTGCATATGTATACCATGAGTAAGTTCCTGTCAAATCTAGAGACTGTGCTAGAGAAAAAGCTTCCTTTATCAATGGATCAATATTATTATTATATAGTCTAGCTAAATATAAAAGGGTTTGTGTTTTAATAAAACATTCGATAGTCAATCTCCCTAATTCAGCTCTTGCTCCTAAATTGGATGCATTTTTTTCTTATTCCTAGAGTAGATTTACAAAATTTAAGATGCATATTTTCAATGGGGGTTTTGTCTAAACTTGTAAATTTTTGTTTTACCGAAGGACAAGTGCCGGAAGAATGGCTCACAAGTATAATTACTCCGATTCCAAAACCCAAAATGGATCCGTTGAAGCCGTTAGAATATCGTCCCATTTCAATTATATCCGTACCATGCAAAATATATGCAGATATATTAAATAAAAGACTTAGTTTTTGGCTCGAACAAAATGACATTTTAGCGGAAGAACAAAACGGTTTCCGAAAAAACAGAAGTTGTCTAGATCATCTTTATGTGTTACAATCTATTATAAAGAACAGAAAACTTAAAAAGAAAGACACATTTGTTTGTTTCATAGATGCAAAGAGGGCATTTGACAATGTGAACCGTGATATGTTGTGGCATAAATTAATGAGTATAGGCATAAGTGGGATATTTCTAAAGGCTATACAATCTTTATATGATGCTACTAAAAGTGCAGTGAAGCTAGGACATTATTTGACTGATATTTTTCCTGTTAATTTTGGTGTGAAACAAGGCTGTAAAATGTCGCCTTCATTATTTTCTATTTATGTGAATGACCTAGCTGAAGACATACGTGCTCTAAATATTGGTGTTGACATTGATGATTTGAATGTTTCAATTTTGCTATATGCTGATGATATTGCGCTTATCGCGCCAGACGAAGAGAGTCTTCAAAATATGTTAAACTGTATTCATTCTTGGTGTATGAAATGGAGAATGACTTTAAATGAGACCAAGACCAAAATTATACATTTTCGTAACAAAAAGGCTCCGAGATCAGCCTTCAATTTTAAATGCGGTGATATGCCTATAAGCTTTGACAATGTGTACAGATATTTAGGATTACATATAAACGAATTTATGGAACACAAATATACGATCCGAGAGATAACAAAATCAGCAAGCCGGGCGCTTTCTGCAGTATACACTAAATTTTTATCATGTGGAGGGATGTCATTTGATGTTTATACAAAACTTTATAAAACTCTTATTGAACCCGTGCTATTACATGGAGCCGGATTATGGGGACACAACAACTGGAGAGAAGTTCAAACAATTCAGAACAAGGCATGTAGACTTTTTATGGGAAGTTCATCAAATGCGTCGAATATAGCGGTTTTAGGTGATATGGGTTTTAAAACAACAAAATCAGCCGAACTGTTAGAAACGTACCGTCTATTTTTGAGAGTTCGATATACTTATGACTATAGAATTACACACAAGGTCCATATGTGGGGTATGAATATTTCTCGATCTTGGGACAAAAAATGTTGTGAAATAGCTCATAAACTTGGTATATATGATATCATTGATAGCCAATATTCCAACAGACATAAAATGTATGATATTAAAACAAAATTGTATGAAATTGAAAAACAAGAATGGGTTGAAAAATTGTATCAAGATCGAAATGAACCAAATGGTAACAAGTTACGTACTTATAGACTTTATAAAAATGTATTAGAAACCAGTTCATATCTCAAAAATGTAAATGATAGACAACATAGACGTATGTTATCTAATTTTAGAAATGGATCTCTACCTTTAGCTATAGAGACAGGTCGTTACACCAAGCCAAAAACTCTTCTTAATGACAGAAAATGTAAATATTGTACAGTTGATTGTGTAGAAGACGAAAAACATTTTTTAATGCATTGTGAATTTTATTCAGATCTGCGATATGATCTTTTTATGAAAGCAAGTGCAATTAACCCAAATTTTTACGATTTTAGTCATGATGACAAATTTATCTTTCTGATGTCACATGACTGTATACAACCCTTTTTAGCAAAATCTTTATATTTTATGTTTAACCGCAGAAAATATTGTGTATAACGGAATGTTTTTTCTTTAAATGTGATGTAAAAGTTTTATTTATTCATTTGTAAATGAATGTTAGAATAAGTTTTAAAGCAAAAGTGTCTCATAAGTCAGTCATGGCTGGATACCGATATTTTAACTTCGATTTAAATTCTTATTTGTATTTTTATACTTATATTATTATGTATGATCATATTGTTCAGTATTGGTATGTGACACTATAATAAAATATTCTGTCTGTCTGTCTGTCTATAAAATCAAGTTGATTAATTTCTTTTCCTGAAGATAAGGCTCTGTTATTGGCTCGTTGAAAAGAAATATATACTAGTCAACAAAAGAAACGATACACGACTTTGAAATAAAATTTATCAAAAAGTATTAAATATAAAACAAAATGAGATACACTATTTCAAAAAGCTTTCATTTGCAATGTATGCACATGTGATAATGAAAATCAAAACTTGTCGGAAAGTATCTGAATTCCGTGTAAACGATTATAGGGTGCAAATTAGTGTTGCGGAATGTTGAATAAAAAATCGACACGTAATTTTCTACGTACTAAATAAAATTTCAAATTTGTTTAAAAGTATTCAATATGCTAATCAAGTTGTGTTTCATGTTGTAACTAATGGGTTGAAATATTGTTTTTTCAAATTTTTGGGAAAAAAAGTGTTTTTTTTTAAATCTCAAAAAATGCAAATTTTTTTTTTTTAATTTTTGTCTCAAATCAATGCTTTAGATATGAAAACAACACACAGTAAATTTGGAACCTTTCGGATAAGTTTTAAGATTGTTACCGCTTTTTGAATATCACTTTACACATACTGTCTATGGTAAATCAGTTGATAATGTATACATTTTAACGATTTTTTGTGAGGTCGAACTTTGCTTAACAAATAAACGAAGAAACTGTATGATTTTTAAAAACAAATTGATGGCAAACATTGTCTTTACCTTTAAATGAGAGGGTGGCATCATTAGTTGGAACTTCTGTTTTTCAAATTGTCGTTTTATGTAAATTTTGTAAAAAAAAAAAAAAAAAAATCGCCAAAAAACGAGACGAAAGCAAAAAAATATTTTTTTTAAACGGATTTATATTTCCATAATGATTAAGTATTACCATCTTCAATATTGGTCCTATAAACGGAAAACTTTATCTTTAATTTGAAAAAAAGTCTTGTATCGTTTCTTTTGTTGACTAGTATATGTATCCAAATATGTTACTTCTGAATTATAGGTCATAATTGGTTTTACTAAAGAATCAAAAAGATTATTTGCTACTTTTATAGGTAGATTATTCAATGATTTAGTATAGGATTTTATTGCAAAAAATACTTTTTTTGCCTTTTTTGTCAACTCTAAAGTACTTTGTGATAAATTTCCATTACATTTTATCAACATTCCCAAAAATGAATATTCTGTTACACTCTCTATGGCTTTATTCTCATAGTAAATATGTGATGTTTCACTTTTATGTTTTGACTGACTAAAAATCATGGATTTAGTTTTGTTTGTATTCAAAGAGAGTTGCCATTTGTTACAATATAATTTAACATTATTTAAACTGTTTTGAAGACCCTCTTTTGATTCTGACAGGATTAAAAGATCATCTGCAAAAAGGAGGCATCCCACCTTACTATTTATAAGCTTAAGGGGACTTGAATCATTTCCCTCAAAAAATTTTACAATATCGTTTATAAAGACATTAAATAAAGTGGGGCTTAGTGTGTCTCCTTGTTTAACCCCTCTAGCAATATTAAAATATTCTGATACATAATCTTTATATTTTAAAGATGATTTAGTATTTAAGTATTGTTGTTTTAAAACTCTATAAAAAGACCTGCCAACTCCCATTTTACATAATTTATAAAGTAAAGCAGTTCTCCATACTGAATCAAAAGCCTTTTTCAGATCTATGAAGCAGGCATAAATCTTTTTTTTTTCTCTTTATGTAAATATTTATTTATCAAGGACTTTAATAAAAAGATGCTATCAGCTGTTCTGTGATTTTCTCTAAAACCAAACTGGCAATCACTTAATTGTTTGTTAACAATCTTGATTAGTCTATTATTCAATATGGCATTAAAAAATTTTGGTAGATTACTTATTTAAGAGAAATCCCTCTGTAATTATTAGGGTCTAACTTGTCACCTTTTTTATGTAAAGGGATCATGAAAGATAATTTCCAAGAATCTGGATAATTACCTGTCTTTAAAATCAAATTAAAAACTTTTACAATAGAATTAATTATCAAAGGTTGTGAGTGTTTGAGTATTTCTTCACAATTCTATCTGGGCCTGCTGATTTTTTTATTTTAAGGTTTGAAATGACCAATTTTACCTCAGCAAATGTAATTGGTGCATCAGTTTCCATATTCAATTCAATATTATCTTCTAGAATGTTTAGTTTACGTTCCAGTTTATTTACAAAGGATTTATCATATGAGGCTGGTGTACCCTGATCCTGAAAATGTTTTATGATTTTATTTTCATTCATTAAAATTTCAGGAATATCTTCTTCAATATTTGGTTTCTTTTTATTGCCTTTAGAATATTCCAGTATTCTTTTGGATTATTTTTTAAATTATCTGAAAGTGATTTATAAAGTTTTTGGTGATATTCAAATTTTTTCTGTTTAATCATTTTTTTTAGTTTTTTACATAATTCAAAATATTTAGGTTTTAAACTTTTGTCATTTAAGTTATTCTTGATTTTATTTCCTAAAAAGTTTATTTGTCTTTTTGTTTCATATACTACATTATCTGACCATACTTGTTTAATTTTTTTCTTTTTCTTTTTTGTTGGTTTAGATATGACTTTACATGTATTTTCTGCAATAGTTTGTAAACTTTTGTTAAGTTTTTTCAGTTGCACCATCAACGCCTAGTTTATTGCTATCAAAATGTTGCAACTCTAAATCTAAAATTTCCTTTTTAACATTTTCTGTTGATAGAACATCAATTAATTTTGAAGATGACAATTCTGTCCATTTGTATGATTTTATCAAATGCCATCTCTTTTCATCTAAACATTTCTTCATACATGTATCTGATATAATAGAACAATTCATATATATTAGTTTATTTGAACATGATCTGATAAATATGTAAAGTCATTTGTTTTAAAGTATTTTACCTCAGGCAGGAGACTCTAACTTGCAATAGCATAATCAACTGTACTGAACCCAGTATTACACATATAAGTAAAATATCCCAGGGAATCTTCCAAAAAACGACCATTGAGTATACGTAGCCTTGCGGACGAACATAATTCAAGTAATTTATTCCCCAATGTATTCAAAGTGCTATCTTGGTTTACTCTTCTGATTTCAATATCAGTTATATAGCTCTCTGGAAGAAGGTCAATACCATCAAAATTATTTATTTCATCTGAGTCATTTTCTATGTAGTCTGCTTTCATTGCAGTTCTAGAATTAAAATCCCCTATTAAAATAATTTGTCCTTCAATAGAAAATGAACTAATTTCATTTTCAAGATTTTCCAAGTCACTATCATAGTGTGTTGATGAAAAAGGGGGAATATAAACAGCACAAAGATATAAATCTTGTTTAAGTCCAAAGAAATACTTATCAAGCTTTAACCATAATCTATTCTGGGATGACGTAGCATCTTTAAGATAAGAAATCCCCTTGTAAAATTGTTTTTTAATCGTGACTATAATGCCACTACTATGTCTTTTGGCTTTTTTTGTTTTCTTGCGTATTTCAGTGATAATGTTCAAGTACAGTATGCGGTGCTGTGGACATCTGATCTCATTTAAGAGAAAATAAGACAATGAGGAGAATGATGTGGTATGATTGCCAATAAATTAATAAACAGAAAAAATTGAAATGAAATGGATGTAAGCAACTATAGGCAACTGTACGGTCTTCAACAATGAGAAAACCCCATACAATACAGCAAGGTATAAAAGGCGCCGTGAAAACATTTCAATTGAGAAAACTAACGGCATGATTTACAACAAAATAATTTTACGAAAGACAAAATATAACAGACACGAACCATCGACAACCGCTGTATTAGATGACACCCACCTTGCACGAGCGCGTAAATAATGTGGCGGGGTTAATAGATACAGGAAGGTGTGGTATGAGTGCCAATGAGACATTTATCTATCCAAGTCACAATTTATAAAAGAAAACCATTATTTGGCGAGGTACGGTCTTCAACACAGAGCCTAGGCTCACAGCGACATTTAAACATGTTTAAATGAGTCAACCATTCCCCTTACCAAGGGCAGTGGTGTGTAACGACGCAACACAATAAAGAACTTCACAGAACAATAAAGTAAAAATAACAAATATGGAGAAAAAAAAACACAGCAATGCACTCAATTACAGGGTTCTGAGGGTTAAACATGTCTTCTGTCTCCAAATCCTCCATTAACCTTTGAAACTAGTTTAGCAGATCAGCATATGAGCAACCTGTAGAAATCAGTTAAAAAGGTCTTAACTCATCTGATAGAACTATACGCAACAGAAACACAATTAATAAAAACATAGACCGAACGTGGCAAGGAATCTATACATCCCTCACAGCAAAAGAACCCACAAAGTATAGACCTGAGAGTTAAATACTTGTTTTGTGCATGACGCATTGATCAATCTCAATTTATAATTTTATATTAGACGTTCATATTAAATTTTATTTTCTGGTAGGGCAGTTTTTCATTTTTCAAACAAGAAACACATCCAAGTGGTTTTCATTAATTGTGATGTAATGTTCAGTAAAAGATTGCTAAAAAAGACTGTTCTATAAAAGACATTGATTTGGAAAGCACTAGGCTCTCAAGTGTGTATGCAATTTAAACTTTTACTTGTAGTTATATAGGAAACATTCTTTTTTCCTTGCTGTCAAAAGTTATTTTTTTTTTAAAATATCACAAAGCAATGTTTTAAGTATAATCACATATATATAATCAGCACAATAATTAGAAATTAAATGTTATGACACCTTCGGTTTCTTGTACCAGAATATTATTTTTTAAAAAGTGTTTCTCAAAAACATTTCTCATACATTTTGCATCACACAAATATTCATACAGGTAAGTTATATAATGTTTTACAGTGTATTTAAATAGTCTAATAAGATAAACATTACTGTTTAAATTTTTAAGTAAATTCCTTCTTCTGAAGATACAATATCTCGCTACAGATAACATGAAATTGACAAAACTTACATTTACGCCTTTGATAGATCCAAATAAACCAAACATAAATACCTCTTCATACACTAAATTATCAATTTTGTCAGAATCAACATTATCAAATAAAACTGACAACTTCTGTTGCATAAACAGATGAAATTCTACTAATTCAGAACATAATAGAAATAAATGAGTGATATTTTCTACTTCCTTTTCACATACATCACATACATTGTAATTTATAAGTTTCATAGTCATAAGTTTAGAATTTGTGAAAATACAATAATGTGCTATTTTGAAATCTAGATCCATTAAAATAGATGGTTTCCAATAGAAATTAACGTTTTTCCATACTTTACAAAGATCATTCTCTTCAATCTCAAAAACTTCTGTCCACTTTTTATAGCAAATAGGATGCTGACATAGTTTACTAGTAAGTAACAAATACAGTTCTTTTGTCGAACACATAGAAAACTCTGACAATTTATCTTTGAAAATGACATTAATATTTATAGAGCGAGAAACATTTCTCCTATGAATATTTTTATGAATAATTTCTGTCCATTCTTTAGGCAATACAACTTTTAAAGTATTATATCTTTTTACAATACTGTTAATATCACAATGATTAGTTACATTTTGTATCATCTCAACTATAGCCATTTCTGGTAAAAACCCCTCTATAACTTCATAACATATATCTTTTACTTGAACAATTCCAGCATTTATAAAATCATACCATATAACAGTTTTTCCATCGAACAACACATTTGGATTACAAAATAAGGGTTGATCATATACATTTTCAGTGCTAAGATCAACTTCAATATCATCTCTTAAGAGATCAAAACCTTTAAACATTTCTTTGTAAACATTAGGAATACACTTCAAGTTTTCTGGTAAAGAAATGAATAATATTTCTTCTGATAAGTTCATATTTAAAATTTTTGAAATAAAATATTTAAATGTAGACTTCCATAGCACTTTATAATTCTTGTCTAAAAACCTGGCTAAAAATTTTAATCTAAATGCATACATCTTTGATTCAATATCAGGTAACTGTAAACCTCCATTACACTTTTGATCAATGATGGTGTTATATTTTACTAAGTGTGCACCATTATTCCACACAAAACTAACACATGCAGTTTTAATATCTCGTAAAACTTGATCTGGCATCGATGTTACAAACAAAGAATACCATAATCTTGACATAAATAATGAGGAAATAACATTCACTCTACCCTGTATTGTCAATTGCCTCTGCATCCACATATTCAATAAGGACTTAATTTTACTAACTTTGCCACTCCAATTTAAATGATCACAAACAGTTTTGTCTTTGCCAACATACACTCCTAACAATAAAATATAGTTTTCGCAAACTTGTAAATTATATTTGTTTTTTTCATTATCAGCTATTCTACCTTTGCCAATTGGCAATATCTCAAAGGTTATTATACATAAAACCGTGAGAGAAATTCATATAACATATGTTATCCTTGTGACATCAAATAAAAAAAATAATGGACTATAACAGTCATTACTAACTGCATTTTAACAACATTTGAATAAAAAAAATAGCATCATACTAGACTTATATTCACATTTTGAAACACATATGTATATTTTAACACATTTCTTTTATAAATTGTACTTTTTTGTGTCGTGTGTTTTGCAAATTGTAAAAAGTATAACATTTATAATTGTGTCCAAGGGAGGCTACCCATAAAGGGATATGTTACATACATGACAATGCGAGACAGTTTAAATAATTCATGGGAATGTGTATCGCTAACCTTGAGTTTAAACACACTGCTGAAAAAAGTAATGCACCAAGGCATGGCTCTTTTAAAGCTGTGGGAGCTCTTATTTTCAGAACATATTATATTCAGAAAGCTCGTAGCAACATTTTTACAAACAGATGGAGAAATACGAATTTTTTTACTTGTATTCAAGACATTTTAAAACAGGTACGCGTACGACTTTCACGAGTTAAAAATCGTGTACACCATTTTGAAAACCGTGCGGACCAGTTTTTGAAGGTCGCTTGTGTCCTAGATTTTAAAGTCGACTATGGACCTTTTTCCACTTTTTATAGTTTGTTATTATATTGTACTGTTACACCACAGTCAATGGCAAGTTCAACCCCAGATACATTCTGTATGTGTTTGTCTGTCCCAAGTCAGGAGCCTGTTATTCAGTAGTTTTCTTTTGTGTATGTGCTTATACATATGTGTGTTTCGTTCATTTTTTTTGTACATAAATTAAGCCGTGAGTTTTACAGTGTCATTTCGGGGCCTTTTATAGCTGACTGTGCGGTATGTATTTTGCTCATTGTTGAATGCAGTATGGTGACCTTGAGTTGTTAATTTCTGTGTCAATTGGACTTGTATGGAGAGTTGTCTCATTGTCAATTGTACCACATCTTTTTTTTTTTTATATTGAAGCTTTTAAACACGAGTTTTAAAACTTGTGCTCAAAAAATTGAAATGAAATTATTAACACTAAACACTGCACTTAAGGGACTCCGTAGAAAACTGTATCAACTATTCTTCATTTATGTATTATATATAAATAAAATTATACAGAATATTTGATTTCTTACGTTCGTGAAAACTCATTTTATTTTTCCTTAATTGCAAAAAAAAAAAAGAATGATTGTTGTCATGTTTCAAAAGAAGGTGACTGAATATGGAATTAAGAAGAAATAACATATTTTAAGACGGGACAGGAAGGTTCCAATGAATCTTTATTGTAGTTCACGAGTTTTAATTTCTTTTTATTGTGGAAGTGCTGTCAATTTCTGTATTTTAATCTAACGACTGCAAGTCACTGGTCGGTGGAACGAATTACTGCACATTTAACATCAACAATAAGACTTGTATATGTTCAGGAGATTTTCTGATCTCCTACTTTCAAAAGTATTTACTTGTCTCCGACACAGAACACAGCATTGTAACCGAAGATGATATATAGTTGTGTATTATAATTGGTCGTGCATTGCGATTTAATAATGTTGAAACGTTATTATCGACATATTTTTTACAACAATCAGGATAAGTGTTTTCATACTTTATTTTTATTCAATCTGTCAATAAATATTTTGTTTGCTATTAAACCTTGTATAATACATTGTTTTATTTAATGTTGTATGTATGGCAATCTTATACAAGAATAACATTTGTAATATTTTCAAGGGAGACCACTTGTCATATTGAAAAATCGACCAATGAAGGACTAGCATGAATGGCTTCGAGTCGACTGTATCACTTATCTGGTATCTTAGCAATGTTGATACATGAAGTATATGCAATTGCAAAATAATACAGACAGGTCTGTGACTCTCATAAAAACTGTACGAGAAAGCAGTCAGTAATATTTCAGTATAACTTACGATAAATATTTATTGTAAGATTTTTTTGGGAATGTGAAGAAAACTTCTGTTTTCTATTCTTCTAAATGTTATGACATTTACTATTCTTTTAAAAGGTGTGCACTGTCTTTTTATATAAGGATTCACGTGCAGCACAGGGAATAAATTATCTCGTCCAGTAAAATTATTTACTTATCTCGTGCAACGCAATTGTTTTACTGAACGGGTCCGCATATCGTGCAGTACGTTACATACCTGGCCTTGCGGTCATAAAACTTTCGAGTCAGTTTTTTGTACTCATACTCAAAAATCAACCAAACAAAATGCTGAGTTCATGTTTGGAGCACGATTTTAGTGCTCCAAGCACTGAGCAAAGTTTTATGACTTCAACCCCTGGTCTTCATAATAAGTAAATTACTGTACTCAATTTCCTGCTGCTATGTCTGTGGTCTAGTGAATCCGTGCATAATCATTTAGTTCAGTGTCCTACTGACTTTGAGCTACGGATCTCGTAGTGTCGTGTGTCGTATTTTGTATTATTGGTGTTACGTTGTGCAATTTATTACATCTTTATGAACACATGGAATTTACTGATATCGTGCAGTATTTGGAATTACCAGTGTTGAGCATGTCTAGTAGATGATGCTGAATCATTGAATCCGTGTATTATAATTGTTCAGTGACTTTTAGCAACGGATCTCGTACAGCGTTTCACTGATCTCAAGCAGAACCAAAATATCTAAATATCAGCACATCGACTACATCTATGGCCAATATGGGAGTCTCGGGATGACACCCGGGCCGATATGGAAAAGATTATGTCTTAATCTCTATATCATGTTTTTGTTTGTCATCAAACGTTTCATTCGAAATACCCCAGGTTAGAAATGTGGAAAACGTTAAGGTAGACGATATTAGAATGGACGAAAGTCTGCAGGATTTACCAGACTTTTAAAGGCGCTTCGTGTGTGTATGTGAACGAGATCGGCAATTATTATACACTATATTAAACAAGATCAAAATGTACTGTAATAGTTGAGATCGGTATATTTTAATATACTTTACTGCGTGAGATTGACGAGATAATTTATTATACACTTTTGTACTGCAGAAGATCAGAACTGTTATGTGCTGAATGACAGCAGTGAATTTATGTGCTGGACGTGATCAGTAATGCATTATTATACTGCACGAGATCAGCAAGTTTCTACATATACTGATTGAGATCTTAAATGCATCATTCTAATGCATCTTGGATATAACATTTTTTTTTCATTGGCTAAAAAATGCCGTCAAATCCTCAGTTGACCAGGCGTAACTAATAGGGACCCGCCATTTTGTATTGATCAAATTAACAAAAGTTCAATTACTACTATATATAATCGAAAATAAAACAACACCTATCTCGAATTCGCCGTTTTAATGAAATTTTATCCGAATTTGAAGCGTACAGGTGACGTAATAACCTCCAGTTTCATTTGTATGAAGTCACGTTTAGCCATGACTTCTTTGTGCCAATCATGAAGTTTCGCGGATTTTTTTCTATTTGTCAAATTTAGACATTTTTCAGGTTTTTTTCGTATTTTTCCTTTTGTAATGCATTATAATCGAAATAACAGTACTGTAGTTGAAAAGTTGCCACCGTCAATTTTGATTTGACGGTCGCAAATCTCCGTTTTACTGTCTCCGCTACGAGTCGCCAGTAAAACTGCATTTGCGACCGTCAAATCTACAATTGACGGTGGCAACTCTTCAACTACAGTACTGTTATTCCTTAATTATAATCTGTATGAAATTAGAACTTTTAAGTACTGGACGATATTAATAATTGTATGTTCTGGACGAGATAAATAGTACATAGTACATTATTATACTGTACGAGATTAGTAGTTTTATGTACTATAATTGTATGTACTGAACGAGATGAATAGTACAGTACACTTTACTGCCCGATATGATAATTTACTGTACTTTTCGAGATTAGTATATTTTGATACACTATACTGCACGAGATTAGTAGTTTTGTGTATTCGATGAGATCTCAAATACACGATTCCCATGCGCGAGATTATAATATGGACGACACCAGTTTTCCACTGTACCGGATAAGACTTACTATACTGCACGATATCAGTAAAATACTAAACTACACATGAAAAGCAAAAAAAACTATACTGCATGGAAAATGTAAAACACCATACTGCACGAGAAACGTAAACCACTTTGTTAGTCTTGTATTATTTTAACTTTTAGTTTCTTATGTACAATTTGGAGTTTAGTATGGCGTTCATTATCACTGAACTAGTATATATTTGTTTAGCGGCCAGCTGAAAGACGCCTCCGGGTGCGGGAATTTTTCGTTACATTGAAGACCTGTTGGTGACCTTCTGCTGTTGTCTGCTTTATGGTCGGGTTGTTGTCTCTTTGGCACATTCCCCATTTCCATTCTCAATTTTATACTATACTGCAAGAGAAATTTAAAAACACTATACTGCAGAGAAATGTAAAACATTATACTGCACGAGAAACGTAAAACACGTTACTGCACGATATCAATAAAACACTATACTACACATAAAAAGTAAAACACTATACTGCACGAGAAATGTAATACACCATACTGCACGAGAAATGTAAAACACTATTCGGCACGAGAAATGTAAAACACTATTCGGCACGAGAAATGTAAAACACGTTATTGCACGATATCAGTAAAACAATATACTAAACATGAAATGTAGAACACTATACTGCACGAGAAAAAAGCAAAACACTATACTGCACGTTATCAGTAAATCAAAACACCATACTGCACGAGAAACGTAAAACACTATACTGCAAGAGAAATGTAAAACATTATTCTGCACGAGAAAAAGTAAAACACTATACTGCACGTTATCAGTAAATCAAAACACTATACTGCACGAGAAGGGTGAAATACTATACTGCATGAGATTAAAAAAAAACACTATACTGCACGATATCAGCAAAACACTATACTGCACAAGAAAAGTAAAATACTATACTGCACGATATCAGCAAAAAACTATACTGCACGTGATCAGTGTTACGCTTTGCTGCACGTGTTACAATACACTATACTACGCGAGATTAAAGAATGAATAAATTATACATTGTACTGCACGAGGTTAGTTTTTCGCTATACAACACGAGACAGCAATACACTTTACTGCACAAGACAGTAATATACTATACTGTACGCGATCAGTTTTGCTCTATACTGCACGAGACAGCTATACACTATACTACACGAGACAGCAATATACTATACTGCATGAAATCAGTTTTGCTCTATACTGCATGAGACAGCAATGCACTTTACTGCACGAGATCATTTTTCGCTATACTGCATGAGACAGCAATACACTATACTGCACGATATCAGTTTTGCTCTATACTGCATGAGACAGCAATGCATTATACTGCACGAGACAGCAAAACACTATACTGCACGGGATAAGTTTTGCTCAATACTGCATGCGACAGCAATGCACTATACTGCACGATATCAGTTTTGCTCTATACTGCATGAGACAACAATACACTATACTGCACGATATCAGTTTTGCTCTATACTGCATGAGACAGCAATGCACTATACTGCACGAGACAGCAATACACTATACTGCACGAGATCAGTTTTGCTCAATACTGCATGAGACAGCAATACAATATACTGCACTGACCGATATCAGTTTACTTTACGACTATTATACTGCACAATTTTGTTTATACACAACTCTGCATAGGATGATCATTTATCTATTTCACACGAATAAGGAATGTATTATACTGTACGACTGCCGAGAAGTTAAATAAAGTTCCCTATACTGGGCGAAATCCTTATTACAGTACACTGCAGTGATCATTTATGCACTATGCTGCAATATATCAGTTAATTACTAGTACTACACTATATACTATATGTCTGCTCTATGGTCGGGTTGTTGTCTCTTTGGCACATTCCCCATTTCCATTCTCAATTTTATACTATACTGCAAGAGAAATTTAAAAACACTATACTGCACGAGAAATGTAAAACATTATACTGCACGAGAAACGTTAAACACGTTACTGCACGATATCAATAAAACACTATACTACACATAAAAAGTAAAACACTATACTGCACGAGAAATGTAATACACCATACTGCACGAGAAATGTAAAACACTATTCGGCACGAGAAATGTAAAACACTATTCGGCACGAGAAATGTAAAACACGTTATTGCACGATATCAGTAAAACAATATACTAAACATGAAATGTAGAACACTATACTGCACGAGAAATATATAACACTATACTACACGAGAAAAAAGTAAAACACTATACTGCACGTTATCAGTAAATCAAAACACCATACTGCACGAGAAATTTAAACCACTATACTGCAAGAGAAATTTAAAACACTATACTGCACGAGAAATGTAAAACATTATTCTGCACAAGAAAAAGTAAAACACTATACTGCACGTTATCAGTAAATCGAAACACTATACTGCACGAGAAGGGTGAAATACTATACTGCATGAGATTAAAAAAAACCACTATACTGCACGATATCAGCAAAACACTATACTGCACAAGAAAAGTAAAATACTATACTGCACGATATCAGCAAAAAACTATACTGCACGTGATCAGTGTTACGCTTTGCTGCACGTGTAACAATACACTATACTGCGCGAGATTAAAGAATGAATAAATTATACATTGTACTGCACGAGGTTAGTTTTGCGCTATACAACACGAGACAGCAATACACTTTACTGCACAAGACAGTAATATACTATACCGTACGCGATCAGTTTTGCTCTATATTGCACGAGACAGCAATACACTATACTACACGAGATCAGTTTTGCTTTATACTGCATGAGACAGCAATGCACTATACTACACGAAACAGCAATATACTATACTGCATGAGACAGCAATGCACTTTACTGCACGAGATCATTTTTTCGCTATACTGCATGAGACAGTAATACACTATACTGCACGATATCAGTTTTGCTCTATACTGCATGAGACAGCAATGCACTATACTGCACGAGACAACACTATACTGCACGAGATCAGTTTTGCTCAATACTGCATGAGACAGCAATACAATATACTGCACTGACCGATATCAGTTTACTTTACGACTATCATACTGCACAATTTTGTTTATACACAACTCTGCATAGGATGATCATTTATCTATTTCACACGGATAAGGAATGTATTATACTGTACGACTGTCGAAAAGTTAAATAAAGTTCCCTATACTGGGCGAAATCCTTATTACAGTACACTGCAGTGATCATTTATGCACTATGCTGCAATATATCAGTTAATTACTAATACTACACTATATACGAGATCATTAATACACTATACTACACGAGATCAGTAATACGCAGTACTGCACAAACAACAATGCGCAAAACTGTGCGTGATCCGTAGTATACTATACTGCGCGAGATCAGTAATACATTATACTGCAAGATATCAGTTATCAACTATTCTGGCTGCGCGAGATTGGTGATACACTATACTAAACCAGATTAGCTATCTAGACATTACATGGTGAGAGCTTTTGCTTCATGTTGAAGGCCTTGTCACGACTTTTATGAGAACTTGCAATAAAAGCTTCGTTTTCGTTGCTTTAATTCGCCCTTGTTAAGAACGTGTATGTATTTTTTTCCTGATTGAATACACCAAATCACCTTTGTCCATGATTTTGTCTATCGAAAAGAGTAGTCTCCCATGTAAAAATTTAAAAAATCATTATTTGAAATAATTGAAAATCGAGCCTTAACCAGTGCAACTAAATAATTAATCTGATGATCGACAAGAACAAATAATATATACTTTTAAGATGTATACCACTTGCTACAACTCACAACGTTCCACATCAATGTAAAATATGCCAGTTCTTGTCCTTTAATGAACATTCAAACTCAATTGAGTTATTATTAACATGTGAAAATTCTAAGATCTGTTTTATTGCTTCTAGAGTCGGTTAGTTATTGTTTAGTGAGACGGAGACGAGATGGTCTCCGAATAAGATATAGAATAAAGACGCAAACATAACATCTTCGATCACAGTCAATTCCAATGCGCCTTGTTACAAAAGCTACCCAATATTCTTTTCACTCAGACTCCAGTTTTTGAAGAACATATTATGTTTTAAGTTTGTTTAAAAGAATACAGATCTATAATGTTCCGAAAAGGGTAAGGCTGCAAATTAAAGTGCTTATAATACAGGTGTCATCTTTATCAATACACAGAATTACCTTTCAATTTTTCCAGGAAAAAAGTTACAAGAGTGTAGTTACAGGACTAATGGTTGTATGTTGTTCTACGTGCGTAAGGTGTAAATCGTTTTTATTATATGTATATATATGTTTTCGAGACAACTTAAATATTCACTCTTATAAAAGTAACAAGTCATCTTTATCAGTACACAAACAGACCTTTCAATTTTTTTAAGAAAAAAGTTACAAATCAGAGTGAAGTTTTAAAACTAGTTGTGCGTGGTGTTATAAGTGCACAATGTCTATATCGATGAGCAAGCGGTTATATATAATTGTTTGTTCTCGAAACAACTGACATATTTCATCATATAATCAACAAGAATGACACCATCCTATTACTTTTCCACCAAAAAGGACCAAATTTATTTCTTGACCAATTAGAAAGGCTCCGTTTAAAGCTTCTTTCAAACAAATGTTGGTCCAAATACTATTTGATCCGGAACAATATCACAATACCTGGCATTTTTTTTTTTAATCATCACTGAATTTGTACTTATATTAGCAACACGACGTAACCCACACGTGGGACACAATATGATGAACCTTAGCAACACGACGTAACCCACACGTGGGACACAATATGATGACCCTTAGCAACACGGCGTAACCCACATGTGGGACACAATATGCTGAACCTTAGCAACACGACGTAACCCACACGTGGGACACAATATGATGACCCTTAGCAACACGACGTAACCCACACGTGGGACACAATATGATGAACCTTAGCAACACGACGTAACCCACACGTGGGACACAATATGATGACCCTTAGCAACACGGCGTAACCCACACGTGGGACACAATATGCTGAACCTTAGCAACACGACGTAACCCACACGTGGGACACAATATGATGACCCTTAGCAACACGGCGTAACCCACACGTGGGACACAATATGATGACCCTTAGCAACACGACGTAACCCACACGTGGGACACAATATGATGACCCTTAGCAACACGACGTAACCCACACGTGGGACACAATATGCTGAACCTTAGCAACACGACGTAACCCACACGTGGGACACAATATGCTGAACCTTAGCAACACGACGTAACCCACACGTGGGACACAATATGATGACCCTTAGCAACACGACGTAACCCACACGTGGGACACAATATGATGACCCTTAGCAACACGACGTAACCCACACGTGGGACACAATATGCTGAACCTTAGCAACACGACGTAACCCACACGTGGGACACAATATGCTGAACCTTAGCAACACGGCGTAACCCACACGTGGGACACAATATGATGACCCTTAGCAACACGACGTAACCCACACGTGGGACACAATATGCTGAACCTTAACAACACGACGTAACCAACACGTGGGACACAATATGATGACCCTTTAATAACACGACGTAACCCACACGTGGGACACAATATGCTGAACCTTAGCAACACGACGTAACCCACACGTGGGACACAATATGATGACCCTTAGCAACACGACGTAACCCACACGTGGGACACAATATGCTGAACCTTAGCAACACGACGTAACCCACACGTGGGACACAATATGATGACCCTTAGCAACACGACGTAACCCACACGTGGGACACAATATGCTGAACCTTAGCAACACGACGTAACCCACAACTGGGACACAATATGCTGAACCTTAGCAACACGACGTAACCCACACGTGGGACACAATATGATGACCCTTAGCAACACGACGTAACCCACACGTGGGACACAATATGCTGAACCTTAGCAACACGACGTAACCCACACGTGGGACACAATATGATGACCCTTAGCAACACGACGTAACCCACACGTGGGACACAATATGCTGAACCTTAGCAATACGACGTAACCCACACGTGGGACACAATATGCTGAACCTTAGCAACACGACGTAACCCACACGTGGGACACAATATGATGACCCTTAGCAACACAACGTAACCCACACGTGGGACACAATATGCTGAACCTTAGCAACACGACGTAACCCACACGTGGGACACAATATGATGACCCTTAGCAACACGACGTAACCCACACGTGGGACACAATATGCTGAACCTTAGCAACACGACGTAACCCACACGTGGGACACAATATGATGACCCTTAGCAACACGACGTAACCCACACGTGGGACACAATGTGATGACCCTTAGCAACACGACGTAACCCACACGTGGGACACAATATGCTGAACCTTAGCAACACGACGTAACCCACACGTGGGACACAATATGATGACCCTTAGCAACACGACGTAACCCACACGTGGGACACAATATGCTGAACCTTAGCAACACGACGTAACCCACACGTGGGACACAATATAATGACCCTGTCGGATCACATGCATTCTACCTTGATTATGGCTTTAGTTGGTTTCTTCTAAATTATTTTGTCGAGCTGGTTTCTCTTTTGTCGTGTATTAGAAGTTTCGATTGAGGACAAGTGAGTTTCGAATAAACAAGAATAATTTTACGGAAAGCGAGTACAGAAAGTGACTATGAGTAATGTAAAGTAAGAATCTAGTGGTTATTTTTTTTTTAATACTATTCAACTAATTTACAGACATGTGATGAGAGTAATTAGCATGTTTTAAAATATCAAATCCACCTGACACATTAATTATCTCCCCTTACAAAACATCAACTATAAGAGTGTGTAAAGAAATAGAGTCATCGTTTTCAGTATACTGCAACTAATATAAATTAATTTCAATTTATGCTATACAACATATGATAAGTTAAACGTAGAATTTTTTTATCGACTTATTTAATTCTTAATTTGTGCAAGATATGATTTCGTGTCACCCTTATTGAAACTTTCAACTGAAATAACTAATTTCCCATTACTATAAAGATTTGAGAACAACGAGAGAGAGAGAGAGAGAGAGCGAGAGCGAGAGCGAGAGCGAGCGAGCGAGCGAGCGAGCACCTTGCTCTCTTACACTGATATAGACGTATATTTTGCTTGTCTTGTTTTGAAGTCATATTTTCTATTGGATTTGGATACCAGCTGGAAATAGTTATATAAAACACTTTCTTAACAGTAATGTAAGTTTAATTACTGACATTTTTGCAAAAATAATGCTTTTATATGATGTTTTGTGAACTTTACTTCTTCATGTTAAAATATTGAGTAAGAAGGGATATTATAATGGAGAAATTTACGTGGAATCCAAATTACCTAGGTGATAAAATGAGAATTTCGTTGATTTGGACCAGAGGTGAATTTGTGAATGTAAACAAAGGCCTAGGTGTAAAACATAAGTCGAGATCAAACAAAGACAGGGACACTAATCGATTAAAAACGTGGCAAGATAAAATAGAGAATTCACCAAACGACGACGATCCCGATACTAGTGATATAGATAGCGATAGTTCAGATGAATTTATGAGTGAATCTAGTAATGAAAATAAGCAAATTGACAAGGTAGATCTCCCGCAAGTAGCCCCCGAAATGGTTCACATTAAACCTGTTACGAAAATTACTCAGCCGGTACGAGTATCTATAAACAAGCCAATCAATAAAGACAATTTATCGCTATTTTGTGCATTTTTCGTTTTATCCTTTTTTGTGATAATTTTTATATCATGCTACTCGCTTGAGATGGAAAAAATATCGCTAGAAACTAAGCAGGCACGTGGCGTTGCTAACGAAATTGACATGAAATTTTCAACGTCGTCATAGGTTAAATAGCGATAAACAGATTATCATTGGTCATCTCAACTCGATTGCCTTTCTCGCTTTCGCCGTTCCGGCTCAATCAAGAAAATCAATCTCGTTGAGATGATCAACGATAATCTATGAGAATCGCCACCTGTAAAAAGAATGTGTCGTAGCTCGATATGTGGAACGAGTACGGAAGTTAAAACAAAGTGTACACACAAATTTAAAGGAATTTCAACGTTCAGAAATCGATGATGAAATCAAAACAGTCGCAGCAAAATCAATACTTACTGGGAACAGTCCGTGTAACGATAGCCACTACCAGAAAATAGTTTATAACAGACGATCAGAAGGTGATTTTGTGTTAGGAAAAGATAAGAAGAGAGAGACAATAGTTGTTTGCAATACAAGAAAACATATAATTCGACATGTCAATCTTGATACAAACAAATCGGAGTATGAAGATATTATGTATAATGGAAATAGATTTAGAGATCTGAGAAAAACGGACGATGAAGAGATTTATTGTTTGGTTTGTCATGGTCCGATATTTGAAAGATACGCGGAAGTTAACAAACTTTGTCCGTGGTGTTCTGTGGAATGAACAGTCGTTGGAAAAAAAACAAGATCCGTTTCATACGTGAATTAACTCTTTCAATATAATTTTTAGGATGTATAAGGTTTTAGGTTTGAACACCAACCTATTTTTATTAGGACTACAATTTAGGTCAATAGAACAGTTGCGTATGCTAACATTTTGTGTTTTTTTTTCTTGTATCTGTTCAACTGCTATTTTATTGTTTTATATATAAAAATTTTAATTTAAAAAAAAAGAAAGAAAGTATATATATATATATATACAATTAGTTTATTATAGAACAGATTAATAAATTAGCTTAAATGTTTTCGATATCAGAAAGACACGCGGCGGATAGCAATATGTGTCCGTGTTGGTTTGTTGAATGAACAGTTATAAAAAAACAAGACCCGGTTAATACTCCCTGTGACTGGCTGCAAGTGCATTTTTAGGTCTTAGAGCTGCACATTTTCCTAGGCTGACATGCTTTGCATGATTTTCTGCCAGATATTTTGAATGAGCTGTTTTCACGGAAGTTTGCATACCATACCCAGGGTCATCTTTGGTAGCAAATCTTTTTTGAGGTAGTATCCTTGCGGTTTCTTCTCTTTTTAAAAGTTCGGTTTACCCTCTTTACCCACTGTGGTACCTTTCTGTTTCCCCATCTCTGAAATAACTCTGGTGGCTATTCTAATATTAAGTGTCAATGTTTTACTAAAAAATCTTTTGCTTTCATGAAAAGGGACTTTGCAATTGTTTTGTGGGAAATGTTGCCTTTTGAAGATGACTTGATGTCTGTAGGCATGCCATATAATCTCATCTTACCAGATTTGATACCTTTTTTCCATAGATCTTCTCTACATTGGTGTGGCGTTTTCAACTAAATCCTTTACAATTTTGGCAAATGTTACAGGTGTATTTAATGCAATGAAGTCCTTATCTTATTTGTAACATTCCATTGAGTTTGTTTTGAATTGAAAGCAATAGCTTGCTGATCTTGCATAAGTTTACCTTTGTTATTGATGTTTGAATCAGCATCTTCCATTTTGTTTGCTATTTGCAGCTTTCATTTCTCTGTCTTTTTTCCGGATCCACATTATTTTCTGATATGACATATAACTCCTTTCCATTTTTTTTATCTGTTTCTGTAACTTTGTTCTTTGGTGTCCAGTTTACACTCTCTGATTTCGTTCTATGTACTGAGTTTTCCTTTCCCTTGTTGTTCTAATTGTTGATGTTTTTATTATTTTGCTTCACCAGATGTTTTTTTTTTCTTCAATTCTTTCTTTTTCTGTATTCTTGTTTGTCCTTTCACGTTGTATTTTCAGACATTCTGAAAAATTTAGAGTTTTTTCCTATATTGAGCAGAATTACTTTTAACTTGATCCCAATGTCAAAGAACTACCTAAAATATATGCAGGTGTAGAATGTTGGTCATTGATCTAGAGTTGTCTCATTGGCAATCACACTACATCTTATTTTCATATATATATGTGTAGAACGTGGTTTCATCTCATCAATCAATCAACCCTTCAACTTTATTTTATTTCAGGCATTTCGGGACCAAACATTTTAATTAAGTATTCGAAATTGCCTTGAAGGCTTCATATATTTTTTTATTATATTTAAATATTGTTCCCCTTCCCAAGTTTCTGTCAAATGGTATCCAACTGTCCAATGCAGGGTATTTACATTATTATTATTGCGCACATCCCATTTACGTTCAGATTGTTTAAAGTACCATCAAATTTGTCAATGGTGAATATCGTTTTGACCATTTATTTCTTTAAGTCTGTTAGAAAAAAATTACCGTCTGTCATATTATATAACGATAGGAATAGAATTTCTGTCAAATTTTGACGAATGAATGTGTAATGTCCGTCAAAATTTGACGACTTCAATCACAAATATTTATCCATGTGCTTTCGAGTCAAATTTTGCGCGTTTACTGGTGTTTATTTCTTTAAAATAGGTACAGGATGGTGTGTGTAAAATTATCGGTTATAGGCACTGTTAGAAATTACATTTTTGATAAAAAAAATTTCAAGCGTCATTATTTGCTAACGTTATTGATTGGTATACATGAGAAGACATATACTATAACCGTGAATAGTCGTAATTCCAATAGTTACAGACAGTTGTAGACTTCAAATACGACCTCATAAATTACCGTAGCGCAAGTCCGTCAAATTTGTTGCGAACGTAACATAATTTTATCTAATAAATGGCAAAAAATTAACTCATATTCTTTTAAAAATTATTTGTTATTCTTAAATGTTTCACAAACAAATCCTCCAACATTCCGGGAATGATTTTGGAATTCGAATTAGTCGATTACAGCCCATTTAGATATATGACAGACACTTGTGCACTTTTAAATGGAAGATGTCTTCTACCAATGTCGTATCTACCTTACCTAATGAAGTAGAGTCACAATTTTCATGGGTTTCTACATCACTTGCCAAAGTAGTCTCTTTTGATGCAGCAACCTCGTGAATGTTATTGCTTTCCTCAAAGGCCATTGTGGTGTTATGGTAGTCATGGGGCAATACGAATACTAAATAGCTACAAAACGTAATATTAAAACTTTACTCAGCAACCGTTTTTGCATCGCAGGTGATAATCAGCTAAAACGGCGCCCAATGAGAATCGGAAATGACAACAATTCTTATAAAAAATATCAGTATTCAAAATCGTGAAAAAAATGGCTAAAATGTTTTCCGAATGATGAACAGGGTTCTAGGAAATATGTAAACACACCTTTATTATGTCAGTTTCTATTTATTTTTTGCTACAAAGGATTCCCCCGTCTGAACATGAAAAGCGGGGGTTATAAAAAGGGTGTTTTTTAACAAATAAATAACCAAAAACGGATACTTACTGAACTACATGTTGTCAACAATTTATTGATTTTTGTCCGTTAAAAAAACACGATGACGTCATCGGATTGACCACGACGTTTCACGGATAACATGCAATTGACGGTAACTGCTTGTCGACCAGTATCGTTCAACTGTTCATTGCAAAACTTGATTATTTTTGCGCATCCTCATTTTGGATTTTCTGCTTTTAATTTGCAAAATGATACTTCCTATGCATATTCCCTCCAAAACGCTTCTGGATTAGGATCCTTTGAATCTGGTATCTTCTTTTTCTTTGCTAATACAAAACCTCCATCTGGAATGGTGTTCATGGGTTCCGCCATCTTCAAACTGGGCGAAGGACAGATTCTTGGATCAAATCGGGAATTGCGATAAAGTGTATCATTGTATGACGTATGCTGACGTAAAAAGTTCAAGCGGAACAGATTTCCAAATACCTAGATTGCGATAAGGTGTATGAGACAACTATCCACCATAATTCACATGACTTAGATTAAAGACATTATAGGTCACTGTACGGCTTTCAACACTAAAAAACCCATACCATATAGTTCACTTTAAAAGGCTGTCTTTTTTCTCAAGACAATTGAAACAAAACATCTAACCGCCTACATTAAATACATATTATGAAAAACAAATATGATAGACTTAAACCAGCAACAACTATTGCAATAAGCATGACTCAATACCCTTTTTCCGAGGCACACAAACAAGTTACAAAAACACTAATGTAAGCACCATGTGAATATGGCGATTTTTTTCTAGTAAAATCAGTGTATATATTTACGTGCAAAACAGTGGTTTAAATTTCACGTAACATCTCTATGAACATTATAAGGACTATGTTAGAATTCAATACAAGCAAGATAATAAAAACGGTTGCTAAAAATTATATTTATTGATTCGTACACACAATGTACATACAATGTATTTTTTATTTTTTAACAGGAGCTAAAGTTTAATATGCAGAATCAGGAAAAATTGTGTTTTGAAGTAAGATTTTCATTACGAATGACTGTTATTTCATATTTGATTCAAATATTTAGTATAAACAATACATAACATTCAAGATTAAACGCAAACAATACAGAAATGATATCTTGATAATTGAATACATTATTTCTTTTGTGACAAAATAGAAACAAGTTGTTTACTTTAATCATTTCTTTATTCAAATAGGGTATTTTCATTAACAACGTATGTGCTTTCTTTTGAAGTGCTTTCCTTTGATATACAGTAATGCTTTCATCAGTTAATTCTCACATATGTCACCAGTAGAAACAGTTGGGACAATCTTAAATCATGTCTAAAATCGCCTTCTAATTGAATTGCTTTTAATATAACAATGACATACCTGCCAAGTTTTCAAAATTCCCATGGGGGTTTTACGTGCAAAATGGCTCCCATAGTCCCACAAAACCTTCAAGGGGGCCTTCAAATACATGTTAATGTTGTTTTTTGGCTTCTCCTTACTTTAACAAGCCTATAGTCATTGTAAAATCCATTGTTTTGTTGACAAATTTGCTCTTTCAAAATTTCCATTTTGGAGCCTCCATGGGGAAATCCCCCGCAAATAGTGACAGTTGGCAGGTATGCAATGAGTTGATAAACAAATTATGATAAACAATGTTTTTCATTTTAAAATATTAGTAGTCAGTTAGAAAACTATACGTAATATGCTGATACGTGATAATCCAAACGATGGGGTCTAATTTCTATATTTTGCAGAAGTTTGCAAAAAACGGCCCAATTTGGTAAAAAACATAAACCTTTTTTCAAGAAGTACACTCTAAACGGATGCCACACTTTACTCCAAAACATATAGATACACTATAATTAAATGAAAATAAAAAAAAAAACATATTAGACCAACAAAGGCTAGAGGTTTCTGATTTTTGACAAGTTTCAATATGCAGGTTTACAATTTGGAAGTGACGCAGATTCTTATGAATGTTTACATACAGAGTTACTGTTATTCCATATTTAATTCAAATATTTATCATAAACAATACATAATATAACATTCAAGATTAAGGGCATACAATACAGAAAAGATATCTGGATATTTGATTTTTTTTTTTTGTGACAAAATAGAAAGTTGTTTATTTAAGTCAATTTATTTGTCCAACAGTGTGCTTTCATAAACAACACATGTGCTTTCCTTTGAAGTACATTGACGCTTTCATCCGCTTATTCTCACATATGTCACCCGTATCAACAGTTGGGATAATCTTAAATCATGTCTAAAATCGCCTTCTTTTTACTTTTTAAATTGCTTTAAATATTACAATGATCAGATATCATAAAAAATGTTTTACATTTTAAAATATTAGTAGTCAATCATGTTGCTCACTTTTACTGACATATACATAAATATTTTAAACTATGATCTATGATGAGTTAATTTACGTAATATGATGGTACATTTTGATTGTCATACAGAAGGATCCGAACGAATGGGTATTTTGTCTAAAATGCTTTGCAGGAAGTTGGCAAAAACGGCCAAAATACTCCAAAAAAATAAACTATAACTGAAGGAAAAAAATAAAAATAAAACCAGACCAATAAAGGCTAGGGTTTTCTGATTTATGACTGGCGCAAAAAAAAAAAAACCGGCAAGGGTTAAACATGTTTTGTGAGATCTGAACCCGCCCTCTATAACTCTAGCAAATGTAAAACATACAACAAACAGCAATGCACTCTGAGTTCGAAAGAATTCAGAGTCCAATATCAGAATATGTAAAAGAAGAAACTAAACAAAATGACAATGATAGAGACAATTAACATAGAAATACTAGCGAATTTTTTATATTTTACAAGTAAGGACGCAACACATCATCTGCCAATCTGTTATTTATAGGCCGTTGTAGTCTCTTTTTCAAAACAAGAATAAGCATATGTTTGGAAATCAGAGATTTTGTTTCCTTCCTTATACTAAACACTGTTTTGTAAGATTAATTTAGTAATAGACGAAATAACCTTCCCTTGGTTTAATATATAATTCCCATGACAATCTCATGATAATCAAAACGTTAGTATTGGTTTCCATATCTTTTAAATCCATGATGTGTTTTACCTGAATTAAAATATCCGTGTCTCCAAAACAAAGTGCGATAACAAGTATATCAAACTCGAAAGGAAATTCACAATAAGAAAAAAAACAAGTTTAATCCCCCATTTTCATCGGCCATTGCTAGTTTTATGTAAAGAGTATGGCGGAAATTTCTCTTCGTTCCGTTTTTCATATATTGTGAATAAATTTATTTTCGTGATAACTAATTTTTCTGTCGGCTTAAGGAAAAATGATATGTTCGCGGATAAATTTGATGGTCTTTGCCGTATTTTACACAAAAGCCTATAGATAATTTGAAATTTGCCAACCATTTAATTTCTTGATTTACTTGTACCCACGAAATGCTCGACAATTGGTATATAACGAATAATAATGTAGTTAAACAATTGGTCTTGTAAATTTTTTTTTAACTATCCTGAATTTACCTTTGTGTTTGGTTACTTTAATTTTTGGTTAGTGTTATTTGCCTGTGCATCGTGTTTATGTGCTTATTTGGTGTTTTCTTTGTTATAGCACTTATAGCGGTTCACCATCTTATCTGCTTTAAAGCCAAAGATACCAGGTTCGATTAAACTGGTATGCGTAACATTGTAGATGAATATGGGATGCATACAATTTGCAAGATAACTGAAATAATTTTATGATAAAATTATGCTTGACACAACAAAAACGTATAAAACTATCCGTGTTTTATTCATCATTTAGAAGTTTTTATCACACTTTAAAATGTAAACAAACAAATGGTAAAATTGATATCGTAATAAAAATAGTCGCATGTTAGTTGAGGCACATAGTTCCAGTGCACTATGCAATGATGGTTAACGTTAACAATACAGAGTGAATGTTATGAATATCGACAACAGTAGATCATGTATAATGCATATTATTTCGAGACTTGATTTGTTTTCTCTGTTATATAAAAAGGTGTTTTACTTTTTCGAAAACTAAGGATTCTCTAATGCCAGGCATAAATTACCTTAGCCGTGTTTGGAACAACCTTTTGCAATTTTGGTATCTTGATGCTCTTCACCTTTGTACATGTTTGGCTTTATAGCTGTTTTGATATTAGTGTCATTGATGAGTCTTATGTAGACGAACGGCGCGTCTGGCGTACTTAATTAAATTCTTGTACCTTTGATTAGTGTTAACCCATTCGTTTGATGTGTTATATAATGTGGTTTTGCCGTTTTCTCAGGGACTCATCGATTAGAATATTCATCGGTATTTTTTGTTATTTATCTTTTTCTAACTTTTTTTTCTTCTATTATTATTATTAAGCAGCGTATACCATGTTTAGAGTCTTTGAAGTTTAGATCAAAAGCATGTTTAGAGTATGCTGTGACGTACATACAACTGAAGAAAGCTGAATAATCAAAAAATGAGAAAAACATCATCTGTTACAAACCATTAGTACACAGCATGTAAATCCTTCTGTTACGTTTATATGATATAAAATAGGAGACACCACCTACAGATCATCATCATGGCCATTGGTTTGCTCTCATACACTAGGTAAGTGATCATACATTTTCTTAGAAACAAATAATATAAAGACGTTACTATAACAAATAGTATACAGACGTTTCTTAACAAAAAACTTCCTGATATATTCTCAAGGTGCCGACCACCTTAACTTTAATCAATTAGTTTCGTTTAATTTCGTAAAATAAAGAAAAAAAATTCTTTGACCCCTTTACAAAATAAAAAAAAAAACCTTTAACCACACACTTCGTCGGAAAAATTTCATTGGATATGTTTAAAATTTGACAAATACTAATTTTGATCAGTGAGAAGTTTGATTTTTAAGTTTGTGTTGTTTCTTATTTATTATTTATAACTGCATGTTGATGTAAATGTCTTGGTTTTACGAGTCTTTGTTTACTCGTTGGTTTTGATTGTTATTGTCTTCTTAACATTAGAACATAGATAAAACGTTAAACTGATTTGTACAGAGTTATCTTCCGGTAGTCTTCTTCTTCTCTAGTTACTCTCCGGCGCATGCCTGTATGATTTTGTTCTGAGTTAATTTAAAATTTTCTTTTATTAATTCATGAAATTTACAATGTTTTTAATTTTAATTTGTACCTCTTTTTATATATATATATATATATATATATATATATTGTTTACAAGAATTGTAGTTTATGTGAGCTAATGTTTTAAGGAGCACTTCCTGAGTAAGTGCATCCTTAAAGTTGTCTGTAGAGGTTTGATAATTTGTTCCAATCTTTGACTGTCTGGTTGAAGAACGAAAAACTAAAGCTGTCTTTGTTACATTGACGCTTTCTGTAAATTTGTTGATTGGTAGATCTTGTTAAGGATGTACTTAGGTGAGGTTAGGTGAAAATTAATAAATTAAGAATTGAAAATTGAAACTATAAGCTGGTAGAGCATTCTTTAAGAATAAAAATGAGCTAAAAATATTGATAGGTCATTGACCTCCTTTTCAAGGTATTTGAGATTTTAAATATGGCGGGAAAAGGCGGACTCGGATTTTTACCTTATGTTTGCATTGGTATTTTTTGGGTCCCAAAACAAAAGAAAGAAAATTAAGAATGTTCTAAAATTTGGGTAAATGACCTTTCATGAGCTACTTAGTCTTATATGGAAAAATAAATGGGTGTTATGGGGCAAAATATTTTGCCGTGTTTTGTATGGAAAAACACCAAGGAGTCCGAAAATTTGACACAAATTCCAAAACCACATCCTTAAGACTGGCTTTTTATGATTATATCGTGTGTTGGTACTGTAATTTTATTGTTGATAACAGTATGGAACATTTGGAGTAATGTAAGGATATTATTACATTGATACAAGTGGATTATCCGATTTATCAAATTGAGATAGTTAAAATTTATAATTTAACTATCGAGATCGGATAAGTCCGATAATCCACGCGTTACTATGTAATAATCTGTTTCTCTATTGATTAAAAGATAAATTTTCTTCTTTTCTAAACCAAAATCCCCTTCGAGTGCCTTCCACTTTCCACGAAGTTGTCAATTTCATTTACACCTGTTAGAACATTTTGATCAATTAAGGGAGCTGAGAAAGGTTATGAACCTTTGACTCAGCCAATCATCTGCTGGGATCACCGGCAACCACACGTTGGTTAAATTTTTGTATACAATTGGTTCGGAAAGGAATATATTCCCTAGCATTAGAGAAATGTATTTAAGGTGGCTCACCCCAATAAGGACCCCCGGTAGAAATTTTTTATTTTCACGTATTTTGTAGATCTTTTTATACTGAATCCAAAAATGCAAAGAAAAAAGGGGGTCACCAGGCTCGTTTTCCCCTCAAATTGAAGCGAAATGTGCGATTTTGACCCTATTTCCAAACATGCCCACCCTTTCAACAATAACGGTTACATCAAATTCAAAGACTTTTAAAACCAAGTCAGTATGATTTTTATGTGAAAAAACATTAGAATTTGAAATGTAAACCTTTGACTTGGTTGTTTTTGACTTAAAAATCCTTTTATTTTCAGATTAATGTCTAAATTTTGCATTTTCTAATTTCAGTTTAAGGCAAAAAATATTGGTTTAATCGATTTTTCGTAAAATTTCCCCGGTAGATTTTTTTTAAAAACAGATATGTCAAAGCTATGAACTTTTCGAACATTTTAAGGTAAAATAAAATGGGGGTCACCAGGCTTTTAAAAAAGTTACGAGCTTTTGTTTAACCCCTCTACCCCATAAGATCTGATTTCAATGCACTCCATTAATTACTTAATTGTGAATTCTTTATTGATGGCTTTAATAAAATAATGTTTGTAATTATATCAATAAACGATGACTGAATATAAATGTGGTAATCGTATTACTGTTTGTTATCAAAAAGCGAAATTTTGATTAATTTGGTGAAATACGGTAATTTTGTCTGGCGCGAGTTGCTTCCCTCTAATTTGGCGCCATTATCGGACCAGAGGAATTTCAAGGTCGCCATTGCCGAGCAGCATACTATATTGATGAATACGACCATGTGCATGCAGAACAGACATTGTGGCGAATATACAACGATGAAGGTAGAGTTAGTACATAAGAAAATATAGATTTCGATATATTAGGCAGCCAAATGTTATCAGTATAACGAAAAATACAAACTTGGGGGTTGTCTCAAAATACTCGCTACTGATGAAAATCACTGCGGCTGAAACCTTGCATGGGCTCAATTTCTGTTCCATGTTTAATGTTATAGATCGTTATAGCTAGTATCTTATTTATGTGTTTATTTTACCCTTTACAGACAAGTTGTAAACATGTCTGGCCAGTTTTAGAAAATATCCGTGTGCAAACGGTCGAAGAGGAAGGGATGACATCTTCTATGAAGCACCACAACTGTCATTTTTACGCTACCGTTAGTGTCAATGAATTAGTCTTTTTTAATCATCATTTGTAATATCTAATTTCTTAGCCAAGTCAGGGTCATATGTATGTGGGGTACCCCATAACTTCCCTCGGAACAGTTTCTACTCCTTAGACTTAGCCCTAACTATATTTCCCTTCCCTTAATTTTACCCTAAACCCCCCCCCCTCTTTACTTCCATCTCCTTGCTCCAAGACAAAATAGAAATGACTAAATATATTTCCAAAATACCCCCCTTTTCTCTAATCCCTCATTTCCTGGATAAGTTTTACTCAGTATTTTGAGTTCATTTCCAGTACTATACAGATACAGATACAGATTCCCCTTTCTCCTTATCCCTGTCCACCCCTCAATTAAGGTCCTCAAGGGGTTTGATTGACTTGTTTATTTTCTTGAGAATATGATATAATTGGCCTAATTTGTAAATGATAAACCCTACACCATATTGAAGGATTCGTCTTGATCAACCACAATTTGTTTACCATAACACCCCCCCCCCCCTTTTCCCTAATTCTGTTCGGTATACAAAAATGTCTTAAGGTCTAGTAATAGAAGTATCAGGGTTAAACATGTACAGAGTGTGGCCATAAGTATTTGTCACTTGAGATTTTTAGCTGTTCATGTATATTGTATATAAAACTACATTTTTTTTTTAAATATTTTGGATTGATTTTAAGCATCCTGGTACCAATAGAAGCAGTATTATCACAGGTTTATTTTTTTGGTTATATTTTTTTGTGTCTCATTTTCATTATTTTCTGTTCAGAAATTCGATATATATTCAACCAAATTAAATTATAAAAAATATTTTATGTGTTCTCAAGGGAAAACAAAAACACATGAAAACGAACCTATTATCAAATAAACACATATTAATTTATACCATTCTACTTCATTTAAGGTTACCCTTGCATTGTCAGTCTTATCAAACTTGCATGTACCTCCCAAATTAGGTTTCTGTTCTCCAACTTGAGTTTGCCTCTACCAATGTTATGAAACTAATAAACAATTAATGCATATATATGATACTACAAACAAACAAACATGAAGTTTGAATTTTTGGTGGGGTCGCTTTTACTGTTCTGGAGTTATGCCCCTTTACAAATTAAAAAAATGCTGAATTTTTGTTCCTTTCATTAACACAAGTTCGCTTCATCCAAATGTTCTGAAACTTATATGCAATGCTTACTACAACAACACTCAGATCAAGTACAAATTTGGGTGGTGTCACTCATTTCATTCTTTATATGCAAGCGGCAGCTCATCTGTGTCCCATGGACACATTACCCATCATGGCCATTATGAACTAATCTACATCTATATGCTTTTGAATGTCAATAATTGTTGATTTTCTGACAGAAATACTCTGATATTTAATTTCAGGCTGCAAGTACATTTGTACATGTACATTGCAAATGGAAGGAGTGATCTTGGAATGTTCAACTTTACTTGGAAACTATTGGCAAAGTACTGACAGAATTTCATGAGAAGCCAGTATCATATTCTAGTCTTGCAACCGGAAACTATGCATAAAGTGCTGAAACTTAAGAACAACATTCTACATGTATATATGCAATATGTGTTGCCACAATCCACTTAAGGAGCTAAGATCAATTATAAATTGGAACTACATGTATATGCTTTAGGGCTGTCAAAATCCTTTAAAAAAATCCAATCAAAAGGACCTACTTCACCTATATATATTGCTACCTGTCACAATGATGAATACAGATCATATATATGAGTCTTATAAAAAAAACAGTGAAGGAGAATAAAAATAATGAAAATATAGAGCTGATCAGCTAATGATTGTACATGTACATGATGTATAAATGGCAACAATTCTTATACATGTATACTAGTACATTGAAATTAATTATATTAATAAATGTTTTATATATTTGATCTCATATATATATAGATATTAGAGGAATAAAATCAATCACGTTTCAAAAATTTGATTTAGTTGAGGCTTTTTTTACGCTCGTTTTCAGGACATATTATGGTATACCATTGACTGTCCATCGTCAACATGTCGGACATATACTCAAAAATAATAAATACTAAAAGGTACATGTAGTAGATAAACTATTTGCGTGCAATAATTTACAATTCTGTCTGGCAATGTCATTGGCCACATAATCACTTGTATGGTTCATTGGTCAACAGTAAGTCCTCTTTTAATATGCTATATTGTGAAATAAATATGTCATCTTCATGTATATTTGGTGTATGAAATGATTATTAAATGTATTATAACAAATTAAAATATCAAATAAGAGGATGTGATATGATTGTAAATGAGACACAAGAGACCAAATAACACAGAAATAACTATACATGTAGGTCACCATATGGACTTCAACAATGAGTAAAACCTATTCTGCATAGTTGGTTTTAAAGGCCTTGAAATGACAAATGAACAATTTAAAACATTTCAAATGAGAAAACTATTGGGTGATTTATGTAAAAAAAGAATGAATGAAAAACAAATATGTCTGTCTTGCAGGGTTTATCTGAACTTAAACTCATTTTCATGGACTTGTCTGTTTCTTGAATTCTAAATATGTTTCAAAATATTTGGTTGATGGGATGATTGTTACAAAGTCCGACATAGGGTGCAGGCTCATTGGTTGATTATATTGTGAATAACTGAAGCCGGTCCTGCTTTGGCAGTCAGTCCCCACATTAATTGCCACTGGAGAAATAAAATAACTAAGGAAAAAAAAATTGAATCGGGATAATTTTCTGTCGATATGCAAATCTACATAGTATGTCTTTATTATCTAAAAAGGTTTCATGAAATTCTGTTGTGCGGTTTGAGAGGAGTTGCAATGACAAACTGTTGCAGTAGTATATTGAAGCAAATAAGTTCAAAGGGCCTTACTCCTAGAAAAAAAAAATGTGTACATCTAAATAGTATGTCCTTATCTAAAAAGGTTTCATAAAATTCTATTGTGCGGTTTGAGAGGAGTTACAAGGACAAACATGCAGTAGTATAGTGAAGCAAATAAGTTCAAAGGGGCATAACTCCTAGAAAAAATTTGACTTGTAAATTCCTATCGATATGCACATCTGCATAGTATGTCCTTATCATCTAAAAAGGTTTCATGAAATTTTGTTGGGCGGTTTGAGAGTTGTGATCACAAGAAACAAGACTGATAGACTGGCTGATGGACGGACGGACGGGTCAAAAACGTTATACCCTATGCCACTTCGTTGCATAGGGTGTAAAAATAGGAAGATTGGGTATCATTGTTTATGAGGCAACTCTTCACCAGAGACCAATTTACAAAGAAGATAACAATTATGTCCCCGTACGGACTTCAACAATTACTATAAACTGATATACCACACAGTCAAACAAATAAAAGTCCCAGAAATTACGTTTTTTTTATATGATTGCACATAATGAAAATTTAATTTGCATACTGAATGATCACTGGCAAATATTTCAAGCATAATACGGATGAGAACATGCAAATAAGTATCAATTATGAAAGTTATGCAAAGTAAGAGGAGCTAGATATATGGACTGCCATTAGAAAATGAATGGACAATTATGATTGGTGCATGTATAGGCAAAATTCCCCCTTTTTACTCTACGAGGCTTCGTATGTATATATCCAGCTGTTTGAACACCCTGTATAATCAAGGGATCATCTGTCAGATCAGTCATATTTCTATGTTAAAAACACGATATGAAAATAAGCAGATGTGATATGATTGCCAATGAAACAACTATCCACCAAAGTTCAAATTTAAAATTCAATATTATAAATAAAAAAACAATATCTCCTTTTATCATCACGCATAGATCGATGATTAGTTATGCATTTCTTTGCCACGGTAAGATCAAATCAGTGTTCAAAAACAAAATTGTCATTCACATTTTTTTGCCGCAATGACATCACTCGACTATATTTTTTTTAATCAAGAACTTTCCTTATTAGCTTACCTTTTAAAAGAGCATGTCAAAAACTAAGATAGAAGTTAAAGTTTTCCAACATTACCGGCTAATATAACGTTCCTGTGTACTGGGCGTAGTTTTTAAATTACAATCCAAACTTTTCCTGAACCTAGTAGTAGTGTAGATTTTTTTTATATATAAAGTCTTTAGTAGTGTTTGAGACTGTCCGGCACGCTGCGGGTGTATGTCCTAGCAAAATCCCGACATCGTGAAACCAAAAATTTTGCGGTTCTTCGCAAAGCATGCAGTATTGAGGAATTGTATCATAGACCGATATATAAGGTTGGAATACTAGGCCAGTCCCGGTTACTTTTGACAGTGGTGGATCCAGGGGGAGGGTTCCGGGGATTGGAACTCCCCTTTTTTGTACGATAGAATGGGGAAATATAGTTGGAACACCCTAGCTCTTTTGTCCTGGGTTGGGAACCCCCTTTTAAAATGGCTGGATCCGCCCCGATTGATTAATTTTCATCTTCATGAAAAGGCGGAAAACAGCAAATTATTGAAGTGTCGTTTTATTTCTGCAGGAAAACAAATTATCATTTTAGTTAAATAAGTTGCTGGATCCATAAGTCTATTTTAATAACACTCAGTGCTCTGATTCAATTATTTTAGTCTTAATGCTGATATTTCTTTTTTTTTTATATATGAACTCGGTTGACATATTGATAGATACGACAGAAAATTGCAAATCAACAAAATAACAATTCAGCAAAATAAGTAATAGAAGAAAAGTATCATAAAAATAGAAAACATTGGCCCCGAGGTCTTAGATTATAGGACTTAGTCTAGTGTTCCGGAAATCATGGAATTGTGATACGAGAAAAAATTTCAAATGATTTTCGTGCAGGTTAACAAATCTTTTAAATTAAAATTTTAGGTGTGTCTGTCGAGTTTTAAGTCTGTTAGAAAATTGGCATGTTCAAATTTGTTTTGGGGAAAATAAAAAATATTTAACTATAATTATCAAAATTTTGCAGTGGAAAAATATAACGCATACTCGGGAATAAACTCCAAAAAATACTTGTAAATAAAGATATTTCAAGTTTTAAATAGATTTATGACAGAAACAAACTGTTATAAAACGCCAAACTATATAGCTTGAAAATAAACCCGCCCCGATGCTTTTAAAGCATACTATACGGGCAGAGACATATATACACATATATGTCTCTGATACGGGTCACACGTTTACCTGTTTTTGAAAGCTGTACGATGACATGAAGTTGTTTACATCGCTATCATTTGTTTACAGTTAATCATTGCGTCATTGACAAAACATTTCAAAATTAAATCTCCAAGACATCATTTAATTCAACCGGTATTTAAGTGAATTTAAAATATAGTACGAACGGACCCAAGAGGCGACCGTGTAAGATGAGAATGCGTTTTGGGAGCGAAGCGGCACCAAGGATTTGTGTAGTAATAAGTTCTTACTATACAAAAACCGTCGACGTCATACATGTGACTTTGTCAGTATTTATATATTCTTTTTTTTTTAATGTTATATTCATGTATATTTCTGTCCTTTTTAACTTTTATGCGAAAAATGAAGAAAGCACTTTGAATTTCTGATCGAACATATTTCCTGTTTTGAAGAACGTTTTGCATCATTTGTTTACATCGTCAAGGGTGCTTTCATACACGCCCGCGTTCCAAGGTCGTCAAAGCTATTTTTGAGAAGACCCCTAAAAGCGACCGTTCCCAAGGCACTCGTCGTAAGAAACATGCGTTAAAATATGCGCACTGTTAAAGGGCCGAGCCACCTTAATCTTACGTCAAACGTAACGAATATAAAATACTGATTGTTGTCTGATACTCGTATGTAAACAGTCTTGTATGCTAGAAAATTGTCGAATGGTAATCTCGTGAATTCCAAAACATTGCATAAGTGTAAAACGGAAAAAATGAAATAAACGATTAACAAAAGCCAAAATTAACGTTTGACCAACATTGAGTCAAATCTGGAATTGTTTTAAGATAAAACTTAAATCTCTGTTTCGCTTTCCTCACATTCGCCGTACTGCAGGCTCAAGCGACAAAATCAATCCCGTATGTCAGTAATTGGCTAATGGTAATTTTTAAGTCTCATCTTTGCGATGTCTTTTGAAAAAATGAAGCTATCGAGATTTGATAAATCCGATAATCAACGAATAACTATGTTTCTCTAGTAATTATCAAATTAAATTTCATTTTTGATTAATGAAACTCCATGTCGAGTTCCTTCTTCATTCCACGACATTGTCAATTTCATTCACACTTGTCAGCATATTTTATTCATTCAGTGAGCTGATAAAGTGTTTGACCCTTGAACTCATCCCTTCATTTTCTGAGATCATCGACAACCACACATTGATAACATTTTTCATACAATGGACCGGAAAGAGTTGAATTGCAATGTTTATTTCGACATGTTGACATCAAAAACTATAGATTGGAGAAAATTGTAATTAAACAATCAATATAAATTAAGTCAACAGTAGTATACCGCTGTTCGAAACTCAAAAATCGATAGAGAGAAAAAAAAACAAATCCGGGTTGCAAACTAAATCTGAGTGAAACGCATCAAATATAAGAGGAGAACAACGACACAACAGAATAGAAAAATAAAAATAAAAACTAGAAAAAAACAGAAAGATTATAAGTAGATAAATGCAATATCTACATTTTGTTCTAGGAGTAATTATTTGACGGACGTTTAATGTGTTAACAATTTGTAACAACATTAGCAATATGGTGGGTGCCATTTGTGCAGCAGGAAACTCACTTTTCCGGGCACCTGCGATCACCCTCAGTTGTTGGAGTTCGACGTTTGTTTATTCTTTAGTTTTCTATGTTGTGTCTTGTGTAGTATTGACACATCTTCTGATTAAGCACCTTTTGTTTCAGATACATCGAGATAAACACAAGAAAATGATTCTACAGTTACGCTTTCTGATATTAATTATAGTATATGTATCATCTGTTGATAGCTCCTGTGCAAGTAAGTGGGTTACAAATGCAATTTCATTTTTTTGATACTGTGTTTACTAAAATATTTCATTTAATGAAACGAACGTCGTACATACAAATATTTTGACAAGCACAAATGTTTTATCCGACATTGAATATGAGAATATAATTATTTTTCTCACTGTAATGCATTGTCGGTGAAAGATACAACGGATTGAAAGAGATAAAACATCGTGGAACTGATAATATTAACAACTAGAACTTCTATTGAAAGTAAAAGCGGATGTTATCCTCCCAGGTGCACTAAGTAGCAGTAATTTTAAGCAGTTAATTCTGAAATTTCATGATTTTGCAGTTAGTTCGGCAACAGCGGCTTTTTTGAATATCTAATGGACACATTTTTGGCCAGATTCATCAAGTTGGAAACAGTTTGATTTTTTGGTATATGATAGTATATGATGAAAATTTAAATCTTTAAATGATAATTTAATATATTTTTGTAGGAAACTTTCAAAAACCGGCGTTTTTGGCAACATTAACACGAAGAGAAACGGAGTTAACATCTAACAGCGTAGTTAAATTTGATGCTATTATAACAAACGTAGGGAGTGGATACGATTCAAGTTCCGGATTATTTACGGTTCCACGTAAAGGGACATACCTATTTGCAGTTAATTTCGTCTCTGGTGTAAGTACTCACTGGCTCGAACTGAACCTGCTGAAAAAAAAAATTGATTGTAAAGAGCCATGTTGACGCGACACCATGGTCATCAGGATCACTACAAGTCATTCTAGAACTGGAGGAAGGAGATCAAATCTCTATCAAACATCCTAAACCTAAAGGATTTATTTTAGGCCACCGTTATTCGATGTTTTCTGGCCATTTTCTTTAAGTAAAATACATAAAAAAGATTGTAACATTATTTGTATCTTATTTCTTTTTATTTTAAAATAGTAAGTGTAATACAAAAACTATAATACAATTTATTTACATCATCAAACGATGTTTTATGATTTTTAAATTATAAATATTACTTTTGTTTGTATTGTTTTTATGTTTTAATGTTGGTTGGTTTCTCGAAGCCAAACAGTCGGTCCAAAATCTGATTTCCCCTGTTTACAATTAGAATTGACTTTTTGTTGAACCATAAAATAAGACGTGTGGATTGAATATGTAAAATGTGTATAGTCGTCCCCACAATCCATGATTTGCCATTGAACTATGAACTTAATAAAATCTATAAGATATATGGTACGATTGCAAAACAAACTAGACAACTATGCACCAAAGGTTTGAAAGTTTTTATGACGTAGATGTAAGAAATTATAGGCAACCGTACGTAGTAAGCTATAAAAGGCCTCTTCATAAAAAATGTAAATTGTGAAAACAAGAAACTAATTATTGAATTTATAACAGCGGAATTTACAAAAAAAAAAACAAATATGAAAGAAATCAATCAACTCTAACCACTTAACTACAGGTTCCTGATTTGGAAAAAGTATATGAAGATTGTGGCGATGTAAATCATATTGGTGACCCTTCAAATCACCCTAACCGGGAACAGTGGTGTACCAAGCAACATAAGAACAAACAGAATATATCAGTTGGAGTTGGCTGAACTCAGAATACGGGACCATAGCCCCAAACACAACTATCATTTAAAAACTAGACACAAAACACCTAAATAAGAATACTCGTATGTACGGAAAGCAACTTATACATGAATCATGTTTTCCAAAACTAAAGAAAAGAGTTGTGGTTCAATTCTAGTTCCAATACTGTTATTATTGTCATGTAAAATGGTAGTGTATGTTTGTCTATTCGTCAAAATTTGAAAATAGTAAGTCTTGATAAAATTGAGAAAGGAAATGGGGGTTGTGTCAAAGTGATACCAACCCGACCCTAGAACAGACAACAGCAGAAGGTCACCAATGGGTCTTCAATGCAGCAAGAAATTTCCGCACCCGGAGGCGTCCATCAGCTGGTCCCTAAACAAATTTATATACTAGTTCAGTGATAATGAAAGCCGTACTAAACTCCAAAGTATACACAAGAAACTAAAATTAAAAATAATACAAGATTAACAAAAAATGCGGCGGGGTTAAACATGCTATTGAGATCTCAACCCTGCGCTATACCTCTAGCCAGTGTAGAAAAGTAAACGCACATTACAAATTCAGTTCAAGAGAAGTCTGAGTCTAATGTAAAAGATGTAACAAAAGAAGATAAACAAAATGACAATAATACATAAACATGATAAATAACAACAAACTACTAGCAGTTAACTGACATGCCAGCTCCAGACTTCAATTTAACTGATTGAAAGATTATGTCTCCATCATATGAATATCAGGCAGAATCCCTCTCGTTTGGGTTTAATTATCATACCATATATGATAAGAACATAACTCGTGTCATGCCAACAACTGGTTTTTAGATAAATGTGTTTAGTTCCGATGCAAAGACCCTATAAGCGAATCAATATTAAAGCCTAAATATGCAACCTTTAATGACCTGACAACAGTATCGTGACTATATCCCTTCTTGATAAGTAAATTTAAAGATTTGTTAGCTTCTGAGGTAAATACTGACATTTTTGTGCTTTATAAAGAATATTTCCATAAAAGATTGGATGTGAAATACCTGAACTTCAAAAAGTCTGCATGTTGAGCTATATTTACGAATTATGTCCTTGTAATGTATCGATGATAAAATTTAGTAAATGTTTTGACTAATTTGTGATTTCGAAAACCCTGGTGAAACATTGAGATATTAAATAATCTGTATTTTCTATGATGAGTAATGTATTCAGAACGGATCAACCAATCTGTCCACAGTGAAAGAGGGTCTGTAGAAATATTAAGAAATGCCGTAGTGGTATAAACCATATGTGGATTTAAAAAATACCTAAAAAAACCTCTGGATAATTTAGAATTTCAATATTTAATAAGATCTATCAAAACTTTTGATTTTCCAATCCTGTATACCTCTCCAAATATAGAATTGAAAATCGTCTGTAAGAGAAGCTCAAAATGCCTTTTAACATAAAAATTGTAATATACGCTTGAAATTTATTACTTTGGAAAAGCATATGGCATATTTTGTAAATAGTGGGCAAGAAATTCAGATATGCTTCACAGAGGAACAAGTGGTCATGCTTGAGTTTCCTTTTGACAACATGTTTGTTATAAAACTAGGTTGAATCATCATTTTTCACTCCGCGTTAGCAATATGACAATTGTTGTACATTCGTTTAATGATTGTGTTTAAGCTTTTGATTTTGCCATTTACTAAGAGACTTTTCATTCAGATTTTTCCTTAGAGTTTGGTTGTGTTGCTATTTGACTTCTAAGTAATTGAATTGCTATGGTCGAATAATATACACGTTGTTTGTTGATGCTATGGAAATACTTCACAAGATGATGCTTCTATTAATATTTTTTTTTTGTTTGGTGTTTGCTTTGTAGTGTAACATCAAACATGTGCATACATTCTTATTTCATTAAAAGCGATTATAGATTTTATTGCAAAGGTGTACGTAGTATGTGGTTTGGGAAGAGGGTCGATGGTAATTCAAAATTGCAATTCATTTTTAATAATATTTTGCATAGTAAGCCACTCAAAAAGATAAAACAGTTTTATGTGGTAATGTTTTGGTTCCTCCAATATAAAATCTGGTTGTCTTTTCTCTTTGATAAAATTAAAAATGGAAATGGGGAATGTATCAAAGAGACAACAACCCGACCATAGAAAAAACAACAGCAGAATGTCACCAACAGGTCTTCAATGTAACGAGAAATTGCCGCACCCGGAGGCGTCCTTCAGCTGGCCCCTAAACAAATATATACTAGTTCAGTGATAATGAACGCCATACTAATTTCCAAATTGTACACAAGAAACTAAAATTAAAATAATACAAGACTAACAAGGACCAGAGGCTTCTGACTTGGGACAGGCGCAACAATGCGGCGGGGTTAAACATGTTTATGAGATCGCAACCCTCCCCCTATACCTCTAGCCAATGTAGAAAAGTAAACGCATAACAATACGTACATTTAAAATTCAATTCAAGCGATGTACGAGGTCCATATAGGCTTTTAATAACATTGAATTTTGTAATTGCCTCGTAACGTGTTCCACTAATATCTGAAAATAAGATTTTTTTTTCATTTTCTTCTTTATACTCTTTAGTGTCTTAAAGTTGGTAACAGTTTTAAGAGTAACAGGCAAAGACCCAAATAGGAATATTTTATCAGCTAAATTGAACGTATCTGTTACAAATTGAATTGTGGAGCATCATTATGGTGTCCATAACATGCAGTGCGTACATGATTCTTTTTGTCCATAATAACCTACATATGTATATATAAAATGCCGTGGTCTGTGTCCTGTGTCAATTGTTTCTTGAGCATGTTGAGCAGCATTTAGGGTCTATAAATCTCATGAGAGGTGCCTGTGCCGTCGACTGTGTGGTTTTTTGTATGTCAATCACTAATTAGTCAGTTTCGCTCCGTGTGTAAACAATTCCAAACTATGACCAAGAGTAAACCGTTTCAAAATTAAAAGAAACCGGTTTTGAAAACGCCAAATTACGAAATAAGAACTTTAAATAAGCTCTGAGTGGTTCATTTTATTGGTTTCCCTTCTCTCCTTTATTCATGAATCAGTTCTGTCCTGCAATTCCATTGCCACCGGTCAGTGTTTTTAAACTGAAGATGTAATATTGAATTCATTATATACATTTCTTTAAGAAATAAAATAGTTGATCACAAGGGGGGAATATTTTTAAGATGTATTGTTTATTAATGCTTCCAAAGAAAAGAACTTAAGAAAACAAATGTACGTTGAAATCAGTACTTTACAGTTTTAATATTATTCACTAAATGGCAAATCAGTTTTGTCTTTCAATACGATGCCTCAATTGGAGTATAATTTGTAAAACTCAAGGTGGAATATACACATTTCGAAACACGTCTATTGGAAGAACTAAAAATAGAAAAGGTATTTCCATCATAGTTTAAGAAAATTTGAAGTCACATGACATATGCCTATTTGAAACCTTTGTGTATGACTAGGTACGAATGATTATATGACTAACAGGTAAGGTTGTATATATTGTACATTGTCGTAGTTTGATGGTAATACTTTGTTGCTACAACATCAAAACATGTTTTGATTTCTCACTTTTGTACAAATACTCCGTATTTTCAAATTATACTTCTAACAGCCATTCTTACGATTTATAAGATATATCTGCTACTATATTAAATGTTCAAGTTAACATGCTCAATCGAAGAAAGTTACCACTTGTATGTTTATGGAATGGCCTCTATCAAGTGCACTAGAAAATAAAAGTTCAAGAAGATCAATGATATATTCAACAAAAAATTAAACTAAAAGTTTATAATTAACCAGACCCCTCAAGACTGAGATTTCCATGAAGACTTGCAGCCAGAGATTTGTTAAAGATAAATCGTAGTGTAAAAGGATGTGCTTTAAGGATTAATCCAGAATTTTCATTAGGTTATGTCATCTACAAATGAATGCCTAAGACGGTCTTTTGATAACGATAACCTCATTTTCTTTACAATCATATCCGATTCGATAACACTTTCTCTAGAATGTGAAACAGAAACAAGACTTTTAAAAAATGTATACTCCGTTTAATGTTTATTACCAATATAATGTTATTTACCAATAGTCACAAAAACATGTCAAGGAAAATGAAAGATTGATGCATAGTACTTGTCAATTTCATGGTCTTCACAAGGAATATTATAGTGATGACACTTAAGTAAAGATGTAGTTCATCAAGTTTGAAGTGTAACCTGGAACAATTTAACACTGGGTCAATACCTTTGCTAGTGTACACTGTCTTCGAGGTTATCATTATCCCAGCCGCATGCTTATATGCTTTGAAAAGAAAAAAAACATACCGATTTTGAAACGTCAAGTAAAGAATTTTGCAGTCAAAGTTATAGGGAAAACGGTACTTTCACATTTTCCCTGCATTAGGTTGGCCTTTTATGTACCCAAGGCAGGTGAAGGAAGTCAAATTAGGAGTGCTGTTATTGAATGTAAGGGTACAATATATTTTTTATTTATCTATGAATAACTGCAGTGTGTAAATTTACAATATAAATTTTGAAACCTATTGAAATATTTTCTAGAGAATTATTCGAAACGACTGACAAAATTTCATAAATTTGTTGCAAAAAGACGGTGGGCATGGATAATATAAACAAGCTCCGTTGGAAGTTGGTCATAATACTATTTGGCTTTAATTTTTAAAACAGAATAATAAAGTACTAACACAACATACAACTGTTTTGTCCAGGTTTTTATCTTAAAAAGTGGTTAATTTAGAAAATGATAGAATTGTCGCCAGAATAAATAGTACCGTTTTCCTTATACGTTGAAGTAAGAGCTAATCAATATCCACACTTTAGTTTCGGAATGAATGAAAACTGTCCATTTATTTATTGTATTTCAATAGGAAATGTGTTTTATGTGACAATGACACACAAGTGACACGATATATGAATTGATATAAAGATTTTATCTAATTAAACAGACAAAATTATCAAATCCAAGCTTTTCAAGGAGGCATTTTTAAAAATACCCAGGGACGGACTTAAAACCGAATTCACAAGAACAATTACTTTACACTGATTTAATTTAACACGGAAAAGATAGAATGACAACACAACGAACTTTTTCATTTTAACATTTTTTTTTTTTAACGTAATAATATCTTTATTGCATACTTTTTCATTTTAACATTGGAGCGATAACCAATACACAACCATGTGTTCACTCAAAACAAAGCTGAATAAAAAATAATGAAGCCAACACTCAAAACCAAACTTTTTGACTTATGATAAATCTTAAAAGAGTTATTTTTTCTTCAATATGTAAACTTCATAGCATGCTTAATATAATAAACCAAAGTTAATCATTTTTAATCTCTATGATGATGTAAATCAGTCTCATCATGAATAAGATGAATTCTAGTTTGTATACTTCACTTTTTTCATTGACTGTAAGGTAAAAGTGTGTATTTGTACATGTATATTTTACCATGACATTAGTTAATGTCCCTCATTAAATATTTCACACTGTTTGCGCATTTTTGTTACCCTTTCTATTACTCTTTTGCATTGTTTTCCTAAGTAACACATTAGAAAAGCAAATTACTTATCTAGAGTTGTCACTTTTAAACTTGGTCCCAAATTTAATCTTTATATATAATTCTTTTCTAAAGCATAACTAACGAATCAATTCAAATGAGCTGTAAATGGTTAACAAATTTCAAATGAAATGATATTACACGAAATATTATGATACGTTACCAATAAAAACCATACTTATGACTCACATTTTATTACCTAACACAATTAGACCCGAGGGGGTATCCGCTCCCAAAGGGTAAGAAGATCCTGCTCCACACATGACACTCGTCGTGTTGCTCATCTCGTTTTCGTACAACGTAGTATACATCGGCGATGTCATTTGCGAGGAAAGGAGGGAGCGGGACTATGGTTATGACAAATGAAACATATCTGTCGTCAATACGGGCAACCAACTCGTTATGGCGTTCGCAAAATGTTCTACGTTAATCTATGGAATGAGTCGGTTATCGCCTTTTGTTATGACCTTTGTCTAAATGTTTACAGTAATTCATTTATTCCATTGCATAAAGGGGTCTGGGGTATAGTTGCAACCAGGTGATATATAATCCATCGTGTAATTGTTTAAATTGGAGATCTTTCATTCAAATACTCCACAACAAATATCGGATTTGACATGTACAGAGAAAATATTTGATACAGACTCAAAATGAAATTTCCACAGGAGAAGTTATCAGGGTGTCATATGTGGAACAGAAATTACTAACTCTGCCGCGTCACCTGACATCATCGCCTCCAGTGCTTTGATAGGGTTCATGTTGCTCAGTCCTTGCTTTTGTGTGTCATGTTTTGTATACTGTTGTTAGCTTTTTATTGTTTTTTACCATGACGTTGTCAGTTTGTCATCAACGTACGGATTTAAGTGTGAAACAGGAAATAATGTTCCCCATGAAATATTGTACGTTTATAACTGTTTATTGTTCAATTCAACTGCATAAAGGAACTGAAAAACACACATTCAGAAAAGACAAAAGAAGCGTGAACTTTCAGTAATATTAACAATCAGGTACAATACAAACATTTAAAGTTTTATCTGTCAATAAAAGGTATGAAACAGGTAAGATTGTTTTATTTCATTTCATAAGCTTCTGCTGGTTACCGTTTCCATCCGTAGGCATTGAATTCTGAAATTAAACAGAAATTACATATGGTTAAACTTTAAGTTGTGGTAATATATATCATTTGGCCTCGTCGGAACAAGATAAAACAATTCGAACATTGCTTGAACACACATGTGTTTACAGTGCATCTTTATTAAAGATTCAGTTATTATTTTTAGTAAAAGAAATATGAACAAGCGTTTTCGTTTGTTGAACCCCAATACGAGATATTTCCTCAGACAAGCTTGTTTACCATGAATTCTAAAAAGTTAAAGTTAAATAACAACAATATGTCAATCCATTAATAAATTGTCTGTTATAGGAACTCGTGGTATCGTATAATACTATGTGATTTTATTTTATAAATTTATAATGACGACAGATCTCTGCTGACAATACATGCAATATTTATATATATAGATTAGTATAACGAATTTTACAAAATATACAAATATTATCCCTAATGGATAATTCACTTACCATCACAATTCTGCATGCATCCTTCCATGTCAAGTACTGGTGACGTTACATGTGTCAACTTTAAGTCTTCTAATCAAGAATAATCAATCGATCAAATTAAAACATGCGACATTAAATGTATTCAATCGTTTTGTTGATAAAAAAAAAGGTACCAAGGGCAGAAATAAGTGGTCTTGACTGCATTGCATTCAACGGTAGGGTTTTGTTTTTTTTTCAATCTGGATAGACGGTTATTGTATATTGTGTGCAAGTTCCAAAAACTTGAATTTAATTACAGTTATAACATTACATATTCCTGTTTGAATGTTGTCGTAGATTAAATGATATATAAGATTTATTTGATTGACGGTGTTAAAATATAATTTTAGAATTGGTTTTTTTGAAAGCGAAACAGGATTAACAAAAAAACAAATAATATTTACCTAGTTGAGCAATAAGTTCCGTGCATTTACGGTGACAATCTGAAATAGAAATTTCATCTATAAAAATATTTCCTTTGACTTGTTGATTAGTGCGATTTAAAACGTGTATTTAAAAAAAATCAAACATAAAAGCCTGTTTATTGTTGAAAATGGTATGATGTCCTTCAAACGTCTTTGGTATTTTCGTCGTTGCGTTGCTGTTAGAGACGTATATCACATATTTCTTAATGTTTATATAAAATTCGAATGTAGCAACGTGTTCTCGACCAATTGACTTGTAGGACTTGATGTTTTCTAATTGTGAAGAATGAATGTAAAGCATGTTCTTAGTAAGGGATTATGATATTTTTAAGGGCTTTTAAAGTTCAAAACAAGATTTTATGAAAGAGTTACAACTGACCGCAGCTCTTTTATCAGCTTGATGGGATTTGTGATTCATATTGACTTATACAACACTTATTTTGAAACAAACAAAAACTGAAAATAAAAAATCAGACTATTTTAAAATAACTTCAAATCTGACACTAAGAAAAAAATTACCAAAACAAATCAGTTTGTAAAAATAGCAATTTACAATATTCTGATAAAAAGTTTAGGAATAAACAGGAATTTGATATAATTTTGTAACAAATTTTTAATTTAAAGGCATTTACTTTGAACATTTTCCTGCCATAATGAAGAAGTATTTCGTGTAAAGAGCTAAACTAAGATATTGGCTGTGAAAAAAATTTAGTGGTAACTCAAATTTGGAATTTATTGATTTGAAATGTAATAAACTTTCAAACAAAAAGATAATTCCTTACTAAAACATTACATGAATTATATTCATACTCACAATTAGGAATCATACAATTCCTTCTATTGTATTGTACTGTTATGTCATCTAAATTCTAAAACACAGTTTATTAAACTTTCCTAAATAATAAGAAAGTCTTTACATCCCTTAAACTAATTCATAAATGAGATACATAGAAAGGAAGTCATGCATTTATTATTAGCATTGCACTTACAATGGAACTAATTATTGATTACAATCAATCAAGAGATCATTTGAGCCTTGAGAACTTCACAATATTCTAAGTTTGTAAGAGAATGATTATCCTATTCTTTAAGAAAGGGATTATCAATCTCTGACATATACTTAATAACTTGACACCATAATTGAATCAATTGTGATATATGCGAATAGTTTTCGAGACAATTTTACGCAGGCCTTGTAATGAACGACCAAGTGATATCCTTTGGCTGATATTGATTGCTTCGAGATATTGCCCGCGCAGGTTGAATTACAAACATACTTTGGTTCTATAAAGGGGGTACTCAAAACTTTGACAACAGATTCGAATCTATTTTTTTTTTAAATAGAACATATTTACTTTGAACTGTTGACAAGAATGTAAACGTTTCACGAAATTTGAACCACACAATTTACAGCAGTAATTTCATTTGATATATAGCAGTCTGACAAACACTAATGTTGATTATTGTTAAGCTTGATTTCTCTTTACTAATAGTAACTATTATTAAAACGTTCACATTTTTAAAGCGTTATTTCAAACTTTTAGGTGTTATGTACAACCTTAAATAAGCTCAAATGAATTGGGAATCAAATATGATAAATTCCAAGCAATGGTTTTGAAAATTTGAAAATTGAAATGAAAATTAATATCAACAATAACAGAAGGCATCTGTACGTTAGTAAAATGAAAGTATTTTTTTGTGAGATCAAATTGACAGCAGACCCTCAATTAATCAGATATTCATCCCTTAACACATGTTATATAATCACTAACGTGAAGTGAACATTTTAGCTTAAGCAAAATTGCTTTTAGAAATGTAACAGCTAGTAACCTTCAACTTTTTTTTCAAGTAAATAATATTGCTTACACCATTTACATAATACAACAATCTAATGAAAGAAACCAGTCATATGATTTAGATTTGCGTTTCACCTATGTAAGACTAATCGGTGACTCTCAAATCAAAATAAAATTAAAACCTTATGGAAGGCCCCAACAATAACAAGATCTTAAATCTTGCTGGTAAAAAATGTAAGTGATTAAAATTGTAGTAAAATTATAATGATGTTACCATGTTTAGCTTGATTATACGCCACGTGACCAGCATCATTTTCTGGTTGATAACTATCATCATAAACAGGATTTCCTAGAGCTTTCCAAGTATTAAGCAATATGACTAAAATCGACAAGGTCGCAATGAATTTCATGATGGTAGCTGGATATCGAAAACGAATTCTTTGAAATAAGTTCAAAGGAAAATGTGCAGCTTATTTTCAACGGTGGCGATTATGCTTTTATACTTAATTTCTAATGCAACATGTGCAATTATCTTATTTTTTTTATCTCTTTGTTATTGTAAAGGAATTAAATTAACTTTAATAAATTTGAATGTACACTGCATGCAACACGTTGGTATCTATTATATCTGATTGATTACTGATGTTGGACAGTCGTGGCAAATAGGAAATTGCATAATATCATGAAATATATCCTATTTTAACAAATTATTATGAAATTTAATAATATTAGTTAATCGAATAACTTAATTACTATATCTTGTAATTTCATAATTCATAAAATTATGGAAATGCTTAAGAGCAGAAGGATTTTGTAGTTTCAATTATTTTTTGGGGCCCCGTAAATAATTTTTGGTAATTTCTTGTAACAAATTTTGTTTATCATCTCATAGACATTATTCTGTCATGTGATCGTGACGTCATCAACATTTTTTTAGGATTGATGCCGGTTTAGAATGAAATTTAGAATTAAATCAGAAGAAATGACTGTAATAATTTTTTCTGTCTATTCAAAATAATATAAAAAATGTGGTGCACACTTAATTATAACACACTTTTTAAAAGTTATTTCTGAATGGCGTTTATGCAAGGGTATGAGGAACATATGTCAGATTTTTCTACGACACGATGATTTATGATTTTGTTTGGTGATTTGAAAAAACGGAGACAATTCATATAAATAAGAAGATGTGGTCATTCGTCACAACTCGGAAGATTCCGTACCTCATAGAAGGAGAGTATCTGAGTCACCCGAGAATTACCTATTAAAGATGTGGTATGAGTGCCAATGAGACAACTCTCCATCCAGGACACAATGTATACAAATAAAACAATTATAAGTTCTTTAATAATTCGAGTATGTGAACCTCGCCACATTCAGTATGTACCTTTCCCGAGTCAAGAGCCCGTAATTCAGTGGTTGTCGTTTGTTGTTGTGTTACTTATTTGTATTTAGTTCATTTTTTGAACACAAAATAGGCCTGTAGTATTTTAGTTTAAATTGTTTTACATTTGTAATTTCGAGCCTTTTACAAGTCTACTGTGCGGTACGGGCCTTCTCATTTTTGAAGACCGTACGGTGATCTATCGTTTTTAATTTCTGCGTCTTTATCTTTGAAAATGTTTTGATTTTGAACAAGTAAATTGAACAAAATTTCAAAAAGCATGGGTTTATAACAAACACTTTTATAATAGAACAATATAATTTCACCTAAAATCTAAATATTTATATAGCATTTTTATATCAATCAATATCTAAAAAAAACATATTTCAAATACCAAATCTACACCTCGATGTACTCATAGTTACCTCGATGCACTCATAGTTACCTCGATGCACTCATAGCTACCTCGAAGCAGTCCATAGCTTTAAAACAAGATCAAACTTTTAATATTCTTGATTTTCAAAGTGTATATGATTGATGCGTTTTATAATCATATATATACATATATAAATACTTCGCTTGAAAGTAAGTCCAACAATGTTAAGTTAGCAAAAACATTTGTTCTTCCCTCAGCGAGAAAAGAACCACTAGTTGCTTCTGTGTCAGTGTGTACATACTGTGTCCAGCGCCCAATGCCACATGTTAAACTATGCTTTGTAAAATAGGCAGTGACTTTTCGTCCGGTCAGCTGGGAAAAAAGCCATATCCAAAAGACGAAAATATTTTCGACTAGCTGCAAACTAGTTTATTCTTTTTGCCATCAGGAAGAATAGCTATTTTATTTATTACGCTATTTTCCCGGCCATACATAACAATGCATAATGCATATATGCTTTCTTTAAGTCAAGTGGAGAATGAAGTGGCAAAAAAGGTCTTAAATATTTTAAATAGCTTTATATAAAATATAGCGTCATATGTAATAAAATCATTTTGTAAGGCGAGATTGATGGATTAGTCGATTTACTAATTGATGTTTAATGCCACTTTCAGCAATGTTTTGCTTTTTTCTGGCGGTCAGTGATCAGTTCCGTTTTATTGGTTGAGGAAGCCGTAATGCCTGGAGAGAACCACCGACCGTCGGTAGGAAAACTAACAATCCTAGTCAATAAATATTGGAGACCTTCGGTAAGACAACTAACAATCCTAGGCAATAAATATTGGAGACCTTCGGTAGGACAAATAACAATCCTAGGCAATAAAGATTGGAGACCTTCATTAGGACAACTAACAATCCTAGGCAATAAAGATTGGAGACCTTCGGTAGAACAACTAACCATCCTAGGCAATAAAGATTGGAGACCTTCATTAGGACAACTAACAATCCTAGGCAATAAAGATTGGAGACCTTCGTTAGGAAAACTTACAATCCTAGGCAATCAAGATTGGAGACCTTCGGTAGGAAAACTAACAATCCTAGGCAATAAAGATTGGAGACCTTCGGTAGGAGAACTAACATTCCTAGGCAATAAAGATTGGAGACCTTCGGTAGGAAAACTAACAATCCTAGGCAATTAAGATTGGAGACCTTCAGTAGGAAATCTGACAATCCTAGGCAATAACGATTGGAGACCTTCGGTAGGAAAACTAACAATCCTAGGCAATAAAGATTGGAGACCTCAGGTAGGAAAACTAACAATTCTAGGCAAATAAGATTTGAGACCTTCGGTAGGGAAAACTACCAATCCTAGTCAAAAAGATATGAGACCTTCGGTAGAAAAACTAACAACCCTAGGCAATAAAGATTCTAGACCTTCGGTAGGAAAACTAACAATCATAGGCAATAGAGATTGGAGACATTCGGTAGGAACACTAACGATCCTAGTCAATAAAAATTGGTGACCTTCGGTAGGACAACTATCAATCTTAGGCAATAAAAATTCGAGACCTTCGGTAGGACAACTCACCTTCCTAGGCAATAAAGATTGGAGACCTTCGGTAGGACAACTAACAATCCTAGGCAATAAAGATTCGAGACCTTCAGTAGGAAAACTAACAATCCTAGGCAATAAAGATTGAAGACCTTCGATAGGAAAACTAACAATCCTGGGCAATGAAGATTGGAGACCCTCGGAAGGAAAACTCACCATCCTAGGCAATAAAGATTGGAGACGTTCGGTAGGACAACTCACCATCCTAGGCAATAAAGATTGGAGACCTTCGGTAGGAAAACTAACAATCTTAGGCAATAAAGATTGGAGACCTTCGGTAGGACAACTCACTATTCTAGGCAATAAAGATTGGTGACCTTCGGTAGGACAACTAAAAATCTTCGGCAATAAAAGTTAGAGACCTTCGGTAGGACAACTCACCATCCTAGGAAATAATGATTGGAAACCTTCGGTAGGACAACTCACCGTCCTAGGCAATAAAGATTTGTGACCTTCGGTAGGACAAAAAGCAATCTTAGGCAATACAAATTCGAGACCTTCGGTAGGACAACTCACCATCCTAGGCAATAAAGATCGGAGACCTTCGGTAGGACAACTCACCATCTTAGGCAATTACGATTGGAGACCTTCGGTAGGAAAACTGATAATCCTTGTCAATAAAGTTTGGAGTCGAACTTGTAGGATTCGAACTCACGACCTCATTTTTGATACTCTAGTGATAGAGTAGTTCCATTTCGCAGAACACTTGGCCACTGAGGTCCTCCAGGTGAATGAGAGTTCATAGACTTTTTATTTGAATTTTTTAAAGAAATACAATTCTTTTACAATATATATGTACATTTCATATATATGATAAGAGTGCAAATCAAAATTATCAATTCAGATGAAAAATGTGGCACATTTATTAGTTCATCCCGGCTTGTGAACATGTACAAGATTATTTACTTAGTCTTTCCATGCCAGAATATTTATCTTTAAAATCCTCCTGCCCCTTCCCCACACCGAAAAACAGATGGTCGTGTGTCCCGAAGTGCATACGAACAACTAACAACTGTTTACCAGGTATTGTCTGTAAATATAAACATACAAAAATTAGTTATCTGATATTTTTAACAATTTCCTTATCTACATAGCTCATCCAATTGTATTATTATATTCGACGTCTGTGGCTTTATATTTGTATTTTGTAAATACATGTACCCCTACATAACAACCTGACAATGGTATCAAGGGGTTACATATTATAGAAAATAATTCAGTATACAATTTATATAACTGAAAAATTGATTTTTCAATTAAAGTATTTAAGGTAACATATAAGTTTTATTTGGTAATATTCACTCACTCTCTGACTTTCTCTCATACAATACAAATACTCTTCACTCATTTTTTTTTGCTACAACATGTATCGTGACTTACATTTAAAACAATTATATATTTTAAAGACAAAATCAAAAAGCTCAAGGATTAATTTTTGCTCATAATATATATAAAAAATTAAAATAAAATTTCTCATTTATATGAAACAATAATTAATTGAATATTACATGTAAAGGAGACCAAAAATGTTTTACACACTTGGACTCTGTTATTTTTCTCTGCAATATAATGTTGAAGAATTGGTATTTCTTTATTCTATTCTTGAACCCAACCATATTTAGTTTTGTTTCATTTAATTTACATTTGTATATACCATTCTTTGTCATTATGACTAAGAAAATGTGTTTCTTGGTTGCAAACATGAAAGTTTATTACGGAATCTCCGTAATAAACTTTCATGTTAGCAACCAAGAAACACATTTTCTTAAAGATAATGGTTTCAAGGATTATAGTATTTTATAAATTGAACTGTATAAGTATCATTTCCGAAAATTTTGTCTGCAATACATTCATTTTTTTTCAAATGCAAGAAAGAGAAAACAAATATAACCTACATGCCTGGAATCAATTGTTTAAAAAATGTATGGAAACTACTTCTTACCCTTTGAATATCTATATTTAATGCGATTGGGACATGCTAGGTCGAATTTAGGATGGATACTTCAATACTGTTCAAAATAGGTTTTGCATTAGCCTTCCTATATATTTTTTTTCTTCATTTGTCCATTCATCATTCATGTACGCTAAGGATTCGTGTGTTTTATTTTTCTTTACAAATCAAATGCGGCTGCACATACACCATTTGTATTCTACAATAATTAGTTATCAAAGGTACCAAGGTTATAATTTAGTACGCCAGACGCGCGTTTCGTCTTCATAATACTCATCAGTGACACGTATATCAAAATATTTGTAAATCCAAAAAAGTACAAAATTGTAGAGCATTGAGTATCCAAAATTCCTAAAAGTTGTGCCAAATACACGAATTACGGCTAAGGTAATCTATACATTGGATAAGAAAATACTTAGTTTTTCGAATAATTCAAAGATATGTAAACATGAAATATATATAAAATGACCACATTATTGATATTCATGTCATCACAGAAGTGTTGACTACTGAGCTGGTGATACACTCGGGGACTAAACGTCCACCAGCAGTGGCATCGACCCAGTGGTGTAATTAGTTATCAAAGGTACCATGATTATAATTTAATATGCCAGCAGCGCGTTTCGTCTACATAAGACTCATCAGTGACGCGCATATCAAAATATTTGGAAATCCAAAACCGATACAAAAAAAAAAACCGATTAACTGTAACACATGTTGTGTGGGAATATAGAAGTCAGCAGTTTATATATATCTTGATTAGATCAAATTAATCATCATGATCATATGTCAAAACTTTTGCAAATACACGAATGGATTTTTAACCACAAAAATATCAAATGTCAAGCCTATCTAAGTTGTAGAAATTCTTGCGAGATCTGAAGTATTTTTCGGTAGAACTAGTGAACATTCCAACAGATATTAATTTTCATCCTGTCTTGTTAAAAGTTAGTTATTTTCAATATCCTTCCCAATCCCAATAAAAAAAAATCAAAACTCGTCCCCATGTATTAAACCAATCTTTTGACGGAATGAGTACATATTCATAAACAACTGGACGTTGTGATAACTGCAGATCTTATAAGTTATATGGTTCGCTACTGATTCAAAGAGGATAAGTAAAATCCATAGGGGATGAGGCCGGATCTTATTCACCCTCTATGGATCCGTGTGGGTCTAGTAGTTTACCAAATAATGAATTTATCGCACGCTGATAAAACAGAATAACATTAATAGATGACGTCACCATTAACACGTCATGAACCCCCTATGAAATTTACTAACCCCCTACGGTCTCAAAGGGGGGTCACAACATGATAGTTTACCTGCGATGCGATAATGTTTTATATTTAAAGATGTCATAAAGAGAATAACAGAGAGTGTATTACAGCTTTTCTATAAAAGCATGCAAAACAAAACTGTGATCGACTTGCTTGCTATGTTTGCAAACAATAGGTATGCGGAGTTAATATGTTTTATTAATACTGGGATTTAATTGGACATTAAGAATTGACATGATTTGACGTTTAAATTTATTGTGCAATCAAATTCCAGTATATAGTAAACAGAATACCTACCTAACATCCAAACAAACATAGCAACCAAATTGATCAAAGGTTTGCTTTAAAAACCTTTTAAGAAGAGCTGTAAATCTGGAACGAAAGGCATTCACAGTCAGTTAAAAAAGAAACTTATAATGCACGTTTTCATTAAAATCACGGAGAGGCCTTCAACATAGAGCAAAATCTCTCACCAAGGTGCAATTTGAACAAAACTTATATCGTGTATAATATAGTAAATAACTGATATCGGGCAGTACGGTGTATTTGTAATCTTGTACAGTATGGGGAACTGATATCGGCCAGCAGAATGTATAAATGATTCGTACAATATAGGGAATAATTGATATCAGGCAGCAGAGTTTATAAATGATTCGCAACAGAGTTAATCATTGATTCGTTTAATATAACTGATATCGGGCAGCAGAGAATGTTAATGATCTCGTACAGTGTAGTGAATGACTGATATCGGGCAGTAGTGTGTATTCATGATCTCGTACAGTATAGCGAAACACTGATATCGGTCAGTAGAGTGTATTAATAATTCGTGCAGTAGAGCGTATTTGTAATCTCGTACAGTATAGTGAATAACTAATATCGGGCAGCAGATTGTATTAATGATCTCGTACAGTATAGTGAATAACTGATACCGGGCAGCAGATTGCATTAAAGATTTCGTCCAGACTAGCAAAAAACTGATATCGGGCATTAGTGTGTATTAATAATCTCGTACAATATAGGGAATAACTGGTATCAGGCAGTAAAGTGTGTTAATGATTCGTACAGTATAATGAATTACTAATATCGGGCAGCAGAGTGTATTTATGATTCGTACAGTATAGGGAATAATTGTTATCGGGCAGCAGAGCGTATACATGATTCGTACAATATAGGGAATAACTGATATCGGGCAGCAGTGTGTATTTGTAATCTCGTACAATATAGTCAATAACTGATATCAGGCAGTAAAGTGTGTAAATGATTCGTACAGTATAGTGAATTACTAATATCGGGCAGCAGAGTGTATTTATGATTCGTACAGTATAGGGAATAATTGTTATCGGGCAGCAGAGCGTATAAATGATTCGTAAAATATAGGAAATAACTGATATCGGGCATTAGTATGTATTATTAATCTCGTACAATATAGGGAATAACGGATATCGGGCAGTAGTGTGTATTTGTAATATCGTACAATATAGTCGATAACTGATATCGGGCAGTAAAGGATGTTGATAATTCGTACAGTATAGTGAATTACTAATATCGGGCAGCAGAGTGTAATTATGATTCGTAAAGCTTAGGGAATAATTGATATCGGGCAGCAGAGTGTATTAATGATTCGTACAGTATAGTGAATAACTGATATCGGGCAGCAGAGTGTGTTAATGATTCATACAGTATAGTGAATAATTGATATCGGGTATTAGAGTGTATTAAGTATCGATTATGACATGCCCTTTTCCATATTGGCCTCGGTATCATCCCAAGACTCCCATATAGGCCTTCAGGCTTTATCCGAGGGCCGATATGGTTCGAGGGATGTTATCAGGACCAATATGGAAAAGACATGTTATAATTTGTTTATCACATATTTAAGTTTAGCAGGAAAGAGGGAAACAAAGTTCAATTATAACAATTTAATGAAACAAAACTGGTAAATCTGTAAAAAAAAAACACAAAAGTTTTATCACATATCTAAATTTAGTTTTTATCATTTGCAGTGTAGTAGTGAATATGTTTTCTCATGTAGTACAGTGGTAGTGTATTACTGATCTCGTGCAGTATAGCGTATTACTGATCTTGTGCAGTATAGTGATCTACTATCATCGTGTAGAAAAAGTATAAATGATCTCGCCCAGGACTGTATATAACTGATTTCTTACAGTAAAGTGTATTACTGATCTTGTCCAGTAGAGTGAAACCTGATCATGTTGATATCGTGCAGTATAGTGGTTTACTGTTCTCGTGCAGTATATTGTGTCTTGTCCGGTACAGTGGAAAACTGATCTTGTTCAGAGTAGTAATTTATAATCTCGTGCAGAATAATAGCGTAATTCAGATCTCGACTAATACATAAAATTACTGATCTCCTGCAGTATAATAATGTTTTATTGATCTCGTCCAGTACATAACATTCTTAAAGTAATTCTAGGTTTTTTCTTCATAAACATCAATGTTGAGGTCTATATTCCGACTTGCAAATGTGTCAATAGACTTCAACAACATTGGAAATGCAATACCTTAACAGTTAAGCTCATTTCCCCATGCATCTTTTATATTGACTAACTCAATTAGTGCTTTTTTTTTTTTGTCTACTTCATGAGGTAACGCAGATAATACAGCCCATTGAAAACAACGGTCGTCTGTGTTTTTCACGTTAATAATGACCTTCTATTGAGCAGGTTTACTAGAAGTGGTATGTAGGAACTACACTTAAGAGGTAAAAAATGATCCATATGAAGGTGTAATTCTACAATGTGACTAAACTTTCACCCAAACAATCACGCATGTTAGTTGCTATGCTCTTTCTTACCTTTTCTATCATTACTGTTAGTTAAGCGTCTAAATTGGTTGATTTAGTAACAATAACTTGAGTTGCCCATAAAAAAATCTATCACATAAGTACTGTCACCAGTTGCAGTATTTTGTTTTACTAACTCTACTCAAAGCACAAACTGTACCCTCAATGTCTTCTTCACTTTTTGTGCTTCTACTATTTTACTTATGGAAGCACTTTGACTTGCCTTAAAAGGGGGTCTAATTTGCGGGGTTCCGTTATGCCGTTTGTTTTCTCTTATTTTTGAGTGTGAATTCACATTACTATAAGACGTGTCACGGTACTTATCTATCCCAAATTCATGTATTTGGTTTTGATGTTATATTTGTTATTCTCATAGGATTTTGTCTAATGCTTAGTCCGTTTCTGTGTTTGTTACATTTTAATGTTGTGTCGTTGTTCTCCTCTTATATTTTATGCGTTTCCTTCAGTTTTAGTTTGTTAACCCGATTTTGTTTTTTGTCCTTGGATTTATGAGTTTTGAACAGCGGTATACTACTATTGCCTTTATGTATCATAAGAGACTGTTGTAGAAGTTTAGTTTCGCTTGCTGTATGGTTCAATTTTTGATAATGATAGTTATGATTTTCCTTGTATTATTTAGTATATATGTGGCTAATAAGTACTTTATAAATTGAATACACACTATGCGTTTGATAAATACGAGTGTATACTTTTCGCTCATAATGTTATTGTATCCCGATTAGCTATTCAATTGATGGGTACTCAACATATCATTTTTGATAAATATTAGTGTTTGTTTCAAACAAACCTTACACAATGCACTTATTTGTGCTAATACAATCTTATAATTATTATTGGAAAGGGGTTAAATGGAGCATGTTTTGTTTTCATAGTAAGCCTTTAGTAATAGTATATTTAATTTATGTGTGCTCGAATGGTCCAGAAATAAATTATGGTTTGAGTGTATCTGAGTGACTTAAGTGTATAATTTTCAAATGTTCACAAACTGTGTTTGTAGGTTCCCGATCCTCGCTCTGGTTACAGTTGCATATCCTAATTATTTTATGTGTTTATAGAACACGTTAATAACCTAGTAGGTAAAAAAACCATTAACCTCAGTGCACAACTACTTTTTTTTTATTTTTATGATTTTATTGCTTTTGTGTATGCCATTTTCGCATTTTTCAAGTGCCACTGAAAAGACATGAACCTGTTATTATACCGTTGTCTTTTTGTTGATGCATGTCATAATTGTTTTTTGTTATTTACATGGTCACATTTTATTACACTGAGCCTTCTTAAGCAATTTATACGACATGTGTTCAATCATTGTTTATGCTGTTTAATGTCGTTCGATTTTTTTATTAATTTTTGTAAACATTGGCAATCATACTTCACCTAAGTATGATGTGTTTGTGTTTGGATTGCTTAAATTACTTATAAACATTTCCTTGTTATAAAACATGTTTGACATATAATGTTCTTTGCGCTGACTACTTTTTATGTACCAAACGAAACAATAAAACATAACATAGGAGATCTGGCATTATTGAAAATGAGGCATCTATCCAACAGAGTCCAAATTGACGTTGGCTAATTGGACATGATGTCATTTGACGACCATCGGTAAATGGTGGCCCGTAAATGTATATATTGCGATTTAGAATAGATATATAATTTGAACTTCCACTACTAACGATGTGTTTCGATTTCCCTTAAAGTACATTTATACAAGTGATTAACACTTATAATATTAACTTTCGATACGTTTGTTTTATTACCAAAGCAATTATAAATTCTTCCTCACAACAAAATACTTACAATCCTTGTATTTTGAGGTTTTGTTTTCATATTGTTTCAGTTTTCCTTTACTAATTCGTAAGAAAAAGAGGCCAAAGATATCAATAGAATACTGTGGATTATTTATTATTCGTTTGGTACCAATATTCATGGATCTCGTGGGTATAGTCGAACCACGACATTAAATGATTAACCAGGTACAGATTTCCGGTAGACTTGTATGTAGACTTTTGTAAAACCACGAAATCAAATATCTACGAAAATATCAGTTTTTCTTAGTCCATTTAAAATTGGTACCCATAAAAACAATGGAATCTATAGTATTCAAACTTATAAGTCAAAAAAGAATCGAAAGGCCAAGAAAAAAACTAAAACGAACAAATCTCAAACAATAGTATGCAAAACGCAACTAACGCATGATCAACACAAACCCCTTCAAATCCGGGGTTGATCTCAAGTAAATAGAGAGGATGAGCATATTCACATGCATTACACGTGGCATCAGTTTCGTTACGCTAGTAGGTACACACCCGATGATAAGTGTAATACGGTCGGTCACATTCGAGGACAAGTTATTGACTCATTAAGTGGTAACAACGTGTCGGAAATCAAAAATTATATCGATCGTGATTGACGTATTTTTTTTAGTAAAAAATAGTTAACATTCGAAACAGATGCAGCTATTTGTTCAATTAACTGTCAATACATAAACGGTACCAATTTTAATCCACCACAAGCGTATTTAGACAATATACGTCTCTTTAGTGATAATCGAAGTCAAAACATTTATATAACCAAAATTTAATACAAATGTTGAAGAAGTTTAACATGTGTAATCGATACTGAAATAAAGGACTTCCTAAATCACATTTAAATAACATTAACGGACCTAAGTTATGCGCATTTCTCCTCATCGGAGAAGTAACTACAGGTTAAATGTATTTATGCAGTCATAATAACGCATCTTTTTTTTACTTTAGAAATAATAAAATCCCAGCCACATCAATACATGTATTATTTTCATAATTAAATCGACTTTGTTACCATCGTAACTGTTATACGTGTATTTGCACAAATACTTGTAATTATATGGCACATGCTTATGTCTGATATTTGGATGCAGATCTCGGATTTTCAATCTAATAGGATATGTTATTACCACGGTCATATAATGGTCAATATTGTTTACAGGACGAATCCCAAAGTTAAAATGGCCAGGACACATTGCGCAAAAATCATATTCTACATTTGAAAAATACATATATATCTATGAACGTTGTATGCAAGCGATGGTTGGATTTTTCATGTATGTCTATGGTCAAAAATGGTAACATTGTAGGTGTAATATGAGCATATAACGTTGTCTGTTAGTCGAATTTTCTTTGTATGTACATAAAGCATTCCAAGCACGTAAACATAACAAAAAGGTGCGGTATGACTACCATTGAGGATACTATGCAGATAATTTTCTAAGTACAAAAATATAAACTGATGAGATCTCACAAAACATTTGTAGCAAAATCCGCCTCGTTTTAGTGCCTCTGGATTTTCCTAGTTTTGTGTGTTATTTTTAATTTTGGTAATTCATCTATTTCAGAGTTTAATGTGGCGTCCATTTTTGCTGAACTAGTATACATTATTGTTAAAGGCCTAGCTGAAGCTTGCCTCCGTAAGCGGGATTTTGTCAACGATTCATGGACTAGTAAAACATCGACGTAGTTAGCGGGCTGCTCTGCTGATCAACCTGGCCAATACAACAGCCGGTGTGAAGACAGTATACTAAGCAAAACCATTATAGTCAACATACCAAATCAATCCATATGAAACCAAAATGACTGCCTTTTACCTACTTGACGACGACAACAACAACACTTTTAATGATCACCAAACGCCTTAGGGCACCGATCCGACCGGGCGAAGGCTTAACAACCAGTCAAGTCTGTTTAAAAACCACCCAGTAGTAGTATTTTAGTCGTTTAAGAGCGGTTCAGATCACAATGACCGGTTCAGATCAAAATTTGTTTGCAAGCGTAAGTTCTTTTTCGAAAGAGCATGTCATAATTCCATGTCATATTGCAATTGACTCATCAATTTTGTCTGAAAAAGTTGCTTTTGTTAATGATATATACAAGGAGTGGACATGACCGTTGAAAAGTGACTTAATTATTAGCTGGATTATTTGACAATTACAAAAGAATTGTACTCCAAGAGGAAATGAAAAGACATAATTATAGGCCAATTGTCAGAGAACAATAGAAGGTCTTTCCAAATTAAATTTTCAAAGTTACTATTAGTGTCTAATACTGCTTCTAACAAAGTATTGTTTCTATATTTTTCTATCTATAATTATGAAGATAACTTCAGCGTTAGAAAATGTCTCATTCGGTCTCGTATGATAGCTTTATGCATGCTGATTCCAAAAATATATGCTTTCTAAATACTTTTGCCTAAAACAAAGGGATAATTTGCTACCTCTGGTTCCGAAAATATCACCTCCGGCTTCATATGATAGCTTTATTTACACTGATTCCAAAAATATATGGTTTTTAAATACCTTTGCCTGAAATAAGTGATATAATTTTCAACTTTCGGCATATCAAATATCACTTGCAGGCTCGTTTGATAGCTGTATTAACACTGATTCCAAAACATTTTTTTTCCATATACTTTTTCCTATACTTAAGGCGATAAGAAGTTACTTCCGGTTTTTTGAAGATCACTTCAAGTCTAAAATCATAGGATAATGGATGTCTATTGGAAAACAAAGATGATTTTTGGGGTTTTTTCTTTGAAAAAAGTGCAAAAATGTCTACTTCCGGTTTACTCAAGGTCACTGTCGGTGTACCTTATTCAAGGTCATATTCCAACCTACATTTGTAAAAGATTCAGAGGAGATGCAAAAGTTTTAATTTGAATGACCCTTTGGTATCTTTCGATTATATTTCGATTGGAAAGTTTATTCGTCTTATATCTTTGTTTCCCCAAAACAATATCAAATTAATCTTATCGAATATTGCTTGACGGCATTTACTAATATTATACAGAATAAAATATGCATGTTAAAAAAAATCAAACCTTCTACTTACAAAATACTATATTTACCGAACATAACTACAAGAAGTTTTGCCGAAATCAAATGCTCTAAAAAAAATTTTTTAAAGGAACATTTGAACTTAGAAAAATATATTTCATTCAAAAACCTCTCTGTAGAGGAATATAACAAATACTGGAGTCCCTGGGCCCCTATCATAGAATAAATAATAAATTTGATTGAAACACCACTTATGTATATTGCAAAAACACATAAGATTTCAATGTTATAAGATATTTATTTATTTTCAACCTATTATTGCACCATCATATAAATTCAATTGTTATTTTATTATTTAATACTTCCTTTGTGTGAAAATGCCATTATGAACACCTTTGTTCATACACGTTGTGCTAGTCTATTTGTTACAATAAAGAAAATTCATTATAAAAAAAATCAAACCGAGCCGAGCAACCACGCGATGATAATACTTATATATATATTTTTAGGTATTTTATCTTTATAATTGAGACATACCTTATCGACAGTATGTCAACGGTATCAAACACTGATCAGTATTAGTTCCACCATAATTACAATGGTGTCTGTATACATTGCCTGTCCTAAATGTTCGTTAGTAGGTTATCCATTTAAATACCCATCCAACATATAGTGATTGTATGGATAGATTAACGATAGGAATGTTTGTACAAGGCCAACTTAAATTATTTGGCAGATTGTCATCCAGCTACTTAAAAAAAGGGGGCGGGTAGGAGGATTTCATTTATTATTTTTCATTTCCTCTTAAACCCTTTCGTAATATTTTTCTTGATATGGATGGGTAATGTCATGTATATTTCATCTATATACATATATAAAGAATTTTCCAAACGTTTCAAATTCTCAAATAAATACTTCTGGTTGGCAACTGTTCTAACTGCTTTAGAAAACTATTTCAATATTGACATAGATGTTGGTCAATGCTCTCTTTTACACTACCTATTTCAAATTTATAAGATATCTAAGCTATTTTTATAGTGCCCATAAACGAACATATACATTGGTTTTAAACACGCGTATTATGAGTACAGAGTTTAATGAAAACTCAAACATTATTGAAAATACTAGGGTAACGGAAATGAACAAAATCCGGAAATCCGTTGCAGGACGATTTCAGAAGGGTTGGCGGGTATGAAAATTTATCGATTTAGTTTAATTGGCCTTAATATATTTATATACATACATATTCACTTCCCTTTGGTATATATACTATATCTACTTTTATGATTGTTTGCGAATGAACATATCGAACAGCTCAAAAAACCCAGCTGTTAAACACATATTTTAAACAGATTGTTCCGAATGCCCTATGTGACTTTCTGACAAAGTAAAAAGAGACTTATAACTCAAACCGGTATACTTTACTTATAATTATTTTATAATATTCCGTTTCTCATATTTCAAACATCAGGTTTTATGATAAGATCGTAAAAACTTCCATTTGATATATTTACATATGTTTGGGAGTTTTGTATTATATATATTGCATATCTGAAACTAACTGTTGATGCTTCACATTGTTTAAGATATCAATCAATATGTTCAACATTGTTCATTATTTTTTTAGTTAAAAAAAGTCATTGTGTACACAGACAAATTTCACTCGATTGAATTTTACGTGAAATCCACATGCCCCTCATCTCAAACGAGCTTACACGTGAAATATCATATGCATTTTGTCCGCGTGAAATTCATCTAAATTCAAACAAAACATTAATTAGCTAACATCTAAATTTTCAAATTGGATTAAAATTATAAAAAAACAGAATTTATTCAAGTTCATCCAACCTTAATTCACATGAAATTAACGTGAAGTTTCGCGAGTTTCATGTATAAGCTCATTTGAGGTGAATTGCACATGAAATTTGTCAGATGAATTTTACGTGCTATCCTTGTGAAATTTACGTGGGCAATAATTGATTGTGTAATGTACATATTTTATTACGTTAGGTGTCTTAGCAAAGGTATTTGTACTAAATAAACCTGAATATGAATACATAAGCCTCGATTGAAAGTTTAATGAACTCTTAACAATGCATAAGTAATAAACCTTTAAAAAAAACTTGTTTGTAACTCTTAAAAATATCTATTACGCCATCATAATGCTCTCGACCGTATAGTATTTTAACTGAGAAAATGTTTTTTTCTATCTAAATCTGCTATAGTGCTGCAAGGTAAATTGTAGTATTTCAGCTCAAAAACTGCAAAGTATCACACACTTCTCTTTGTCCTTTTCGAAAAGATATGTGTTTTCTGCCTACTTTTATAAAACAAGTTTAGCCTAGCAAACATTCAATCACTGCAATATCAGAATCCTATAAATTACCTTGGCTGCATTATGCAAAACCTTTTACAATTTTTGGGTTCTGAATGCTCCTCACCTTAATTCGCACTTTGTTTGGCCTTTTAACTTATTTCATTTGTGTGTTACTGATTAGTCTTTTCTCGACGAAACACGCTTCTGGCAAACTCATTCTAATCCTCGTATGTATCATGAGTTTATATAGTCGAAGTCAAACCGGAAAACATAATTTTTTGTCAATATTTAGAGAGAGGAACAGCGAAATTTTAAAGAAGTGAACATACTTTTTGTTATTGTTTTTGTTTGGTGAAAATAAGATGAACATTCTCTTAAGTTTTGAATTAATTTCAAACCTTGTTTTGTCTGTTATAAGGGTCCAAACACAATGTTGTTCATTGGTTTGTTTTGCCCGAACTTACTAAGCTCGAATAGCAACTACTGTCAAAATTACTTTTTTTCTAGTTATAGTGGTTATTTAATAGTTGGATTTGTCTCCCCTCCAAAAAAAAGAAAAGATGACGTTTGTATGCAAGTTAGCACTTCTTCTTAGGTCACAGGGTTTGACTTATGCATTAAATCTAAAAATGATCCAGTGTTAAGTTTCAAATGAGAAAACTAGAGAAAAGATGTGTTTGTACTTGCAAAACTATTAAGAAATATATTTCAAATTGTTTGTACTCTAACAGTTCTTTATCAAGAGATATCTAACATCATGTACGGTTAAAAGTGAATGTATAATTAACTATTTTGTGAAAAGCAATGAAAACAAACTAAAGTCTTTATTAACATGGAGACCTAAAAAATGGTAAAGAGGCATCAGTGGCCGAGTGGTCTAAATAGTTCAACTACTATATAACTAGTAAATCAATACTGAGGTTGTGTCTTCGACCTGTTCGAGGCTTGTGGAAAAATGGACACCACGCATTACCCAGTCACAAGATACACACAGATTCTATTTGTGACATTTTTGTGTCAGGTGCGTTTGTCTTTAATTCTGATTGACTATAAAGATTGTCAGTTTTCCTGCAGAAAATCGGTGGTTTTTTGTGCGTGCTACAGCTTCCGACACCATCAAAAACTAACCTTTATGAAATAGCCAATGGTACTGAGAGTGGCGTTAAGCACAACAAATCAATCAAGCAATAAACAAAGGAAACTTATCTTGTAAGTGTTCATTTGTGGATAAAACTAGAAAGAGGGTTATCGCATCTACCATTGAAAGCAAATCATAGTATCTAATTGTAATTCTTTTACAACATAAACATACTTATACGTTGTATTTAAGGTAGGCTAAGTTTGATTCTGTTGTTAAACATATCTTAATATTTTATACATTGTGTGACAAGGTCGGATATCATTTGTATACATTGAATAGCTGTCTAGCGTACCGACAAAGGATAACATATCTCCTTTCAAAATGATGAATATTTTTTAAAAAGTGATGTTAACATCGAATTTAAAACTTGTTGTATCATGGAAAAAATAAGTATGATTTCCGTCTGAGGTAAGCATTTATTTTCTTTACAATGTGATTTTTTTTTTTATTGGTTTATATTCATCAATATGAGAAGGATTAACACTTAGTTCACCGGACGAACGATTTAAAAGTTCAAACCAAGCGTAATCAAGGCAAGTATATTATGACAAGAAAATACGGAAATCTTCGCGATCTGTTTATACTAGCCAAATTTCTCTGTTCATTTTGTATTAAAACAAAAACAGTTTTTAATTACTACTCTAAATGAAGAACAGACAAAATACTGAATCAAATCAAGCAGAAAGATTATCGAACGATGCTAGGCTTGATTTTATTTATTATCACATACATCATAATGTATATTAAAAGTCCTAGTTTTAACCCTGCTACATGAAACCTCACGTGAATGTTGCACATATATTACATTCATTTGTTGTGAGGAGGTAATTTTATTGTAAATGAATCAAATGTAGGACTCGCCGAGGCACCCCCAACATAGATTTGGTGTCTGTCCAAAGTCAGCAACATACGTTGAATTTGCATTCATTCATGTGAGTTGGTCTCTACAAGTAGTTTGTTGATTAGTTTTATGTTCCACTTTCCACCGTTTGATTTCCATTTTGCAAGTGAAGTATTATACCCTGCTCCCTTGTAGGCATCTAATGTAGCTATTGGAATATACGGCTAATACGGCTAATAAGGACCTTATTCCTAGGACAAAAGTGATAATATAAAACTGACACAACATGGTTAAGATGAGCAAGAGGATGGGTGCCACATATGGAGCAGGATCTGCTTATCCTTTTGTAGCACCGGTAATCCCCATTTGGTTTTGTTCGTGTTGCTCAGTTTGAATGTCCCTTTTGTATTTTTCGCCTCTCTTTTAAGATAATTAATACAGCACAGGAATATACCTAAAAGATAGTCGTCTGATCATTAAAAATGGATTATAGTTCTGTCTTGACATTTTAATTACGTTTGGAATCGTATGACTTCGGAATCAGTCGATCTTTTGTGGATATAGCATTTTCCTCAGTTTTTCTTACTATGAGTGTATAGTAAACATGTTTTAGCGAAATTAAAACACCAGGAAACACCTCTTTCTATTCATCTCTACAAATATCTGGAGCGAGTTCGACCTCGGAAGTGAATGATAGCTGCTCTTTCTCTAATGAAACTTTGAACATGATGAATTTACAGACTTACAGCAAATCCTTGATTTGTCTGTTCAAATCTCTAATAAGTTGAAAAAAAATAACATTCAATAGATTTTGTGGAGCCGAAAATTAAATCCCCTCGAAGGACGACTCAGTTGGATCCAAACGTATTATAAGCGGTTTACATGATATCCCAAGTTTTTATATTATATGAAAAGCATAAAAAAACATTTTTAATCGTTACTAAAACCGGATTATTTTTTATTGTTTAGGATTGTTATTTTTCAACTTCGACTGCAATTGACAAATATTCAGCTCAGGACGACTTGATAAATGCCCGTTTATACCTAGGAACAATAAATGTGAATTGCTTTGTTTTGTTTGTAAACTCGGATATACAGAAAAGAGATGGAATGGTCACATGACGTTACCATTCGTTGTTTACATACGTGTACAATTGCAATGCACATCACAAGTTGATAAGGCCTTCCTTTAATTTTTAGCTTTGCTCTTCACCAAAACAACTCAGAATTATGACAAACTTGTCACAGAGGAAAAGACAGTCGTCAATAAAATAAATACAATTTGTTATGCTTTGTGATTTAATTTCCCTTTTCATGTCTCAGTGATTTTTTTCAGTACACAAACAAATATTTATTAAATACGTCACACAGATATTTTTAATTAGGGACATATATAGGAATATGATTATAAACCTCCCGATCATATCTTTAAGTCAGTACATTCTTATTGGGAAGTTCGGTTGTAAATTATTATGATCTGTTTACATATCAGGATTTGTTCTGGATGACATGGCCGAAGCGTAAACATCCAAACATCTATTACATCATAAATAAAAGACAGCAGAGAACAATTTGAATAGTAAGATCATCATTGAAGCGTATAGATGAAACTACAATATAATTGAAGAGGATATTACATCAAAATATAATTGTTTGTGCTAGTTCCCTGCTCACCTTCTACAAGCAATCCTTATTACGTTGTTCAATCTACACTCAGTTTTACCTAACTAAATTCCTATATATGATGACTTAGTCCTTTCTTTGATTACAATTGTTTAGCTTCATGCATATTCACTTGAAGAGGAATTTTATATCATATCAACATGGTCATTTTTATTAGATTTGTAATTCTTTTGACATTTCCACATATTTATTTTATATGTTTCAGATGGTATAATTTAAAGAAAAGGTTTTTATACCCATTACGTAATTATTTTTCACACCAATGAACTTGTTTTATATTGTGAATTTTAAATTGTTTTTTTATTACATTTATATCCACTGAAAGATGCAAAACTACATATTATTAGTGAAATGCAATTTTTCAGCTATTGTATAGTGTATTACGGTTTTACTTTATCATGCGTATTACATGTTTTGCAATATAAGGTTAATTGAAATACGTGATTGTTGATAAGAGTTTTACATTTACAAATCCTTAGTAGCCGTCACACACAGAATATATCCTGATACACATGGCATTGACAATAACTTATAATGATATTATATGTACAAATTTCATAGATAATAATTTTTCATTTGTGTTGGGACCTGTATTTGTTATCCTATTATTTTTAAAGATTGAGACTGGTTGTTGCATTTGATACCCTCGGGGACGAAACTTCCACCAGCAGTGGCATCGACCCAGTGGTTTAAATAGTTATCAAAGGTACCAGGATTATAATTTAGTACGCCATACGCGCGTTTCGTCTACATTAGACTCATCAGTGACGCTCATATTGAAATATTAAAAAGCCAAACAAATACAAAGTTGAAGAGCATTGAGGATCCAAAATTCCAAAAAAATGTGCCAAATACATCTAAGGTAATCTATGCCTGGAATACGAAAATCCTGAGTTTTTTGAAAAATTCAAAGTTTTGTAAACGGAAATTTATAAAAATGACCACATTATTGATATTCATGTCAACACCGAAATGTTGACTACTGGGCTGGTGATACCCTCGGGGACGAAACGTCCACCAGCAATGGCATCGACCCAGTGGTTTAAATAGTTATCAAAGGTACCAGGATTATAATTTAGTACGCCATACGCGCGTTTCGTCTACAGTTAACTCATCAGTGACGCTCATATCGAAATATTAAAAAGCCAAACAAATACAAAGTTGAAGAGCATTGAGACTCCAAAATTCCAAAAAGTTGTGCCAAATACAGCTAAGGTAATCTATGCCTGGAATAAGAAAATCCAGAGTTTTTCGAAAAATTCAAAGTTTTGTCAACGGAAATTTATAAAAATGACCACATTATTGATGTTTATGTCAACACCGAAATATTGACTACTGGGCTGGTGATACCCTCGGGGACGAAACGTCCACCAGCAGTGGCATCGACCCAGTGGTTTAAATAGTTATCAAAGGTACCAGGATTATAATTTAGTACGCCATACGCGCGTTTCGTCTACATTAGACTCATCAGTGACGCTCATATCGAAATATTAAAAAGCCAAACAAATACAAAGTTGAAGAGCATTGAGGATCCAAAATTCCAAAAAAGAGGTGCCAAATACAGCTAAGGTAATCTATGCCTTGAATAAGAAAATCCAGAGTTTTTCGAAAAATTCAAAGTTTTGTCAACGGAAATTTATAAAAATGACCACATTATTGATATTCATGTCAACACCGAAATGTTGACTACTGGGCTGGCGATACCCTCGGGGACGAAACGTCCACAAGCAGTGGCATCGACCCAGTGGTTTAAATAGTTATCAAAGGTACCAGGATTATAATTTAGTACGCCATACGCGCGTTTCGTTTGTGTAAATATGTTAACTTTATTGTTATGTATGAATATCTTATACTGTACCAGAATAACTGATTATTTTTATGAAGCATATCTACAAGTATCAATTTCATGCATACTCATCACTGCTGATTGATGAAGATAGTTTGTTTACATATATGTAGATTATGATTTTAAAAAATGTCTATTGCTTGATTAAAACTCAGTCTCTTTATTTAATTGATAGTCCTAATATGATCTTATGTATTTTTATTGTCCAAATAAGAGTCAATTTTCACTATCTGTATTTTTTTGTCAACATATATCATCTTTATTTTTCAGATTGGTTAACAATGATATCATCACAAAAACAGAAAAAGCTTTGCGAGGTAAAACAATTAATTAGTGCTTTGTGAAAAATTGATAAGACTGTTTGTGCATGAAAAAATGTCAATACTTTAACAGTTAACCAATATATTGAAACTCCATACTATCATTTAAGTAAAAAGACGTATGTGTAAAAGGTTAATATGTGTATTAATGATTGCTGCGTTGCAAGTAATGATTCAACCCATAATTTACATACAAATCCACGGAATAATCGATTAGGACATAGTTGTGTTGTAATTTTCTTTTACATTGTAAATTTTATTTCTTCCTTGAAGCAATAACTGATATATTTACAAGTGATTGATTATCCTGTTGTGCTCAACGCATTGGTAGATTTCGTTTTCTTACATAATGAATTTTCTTTTGAATACAGTTTGCTACTACAATTTCTCTTTTCGATGATATTATTGTCTACATAAAAAAGAAGATGTGGTATGATTGCTAATGAGACAACTGTCCACAAGAGACCGAATGACACAGACATTAATAACTATAGGTCACTGTACGGCCTTCAACAATGAACAAAGCCCATACCGCATAGTCAGCTATACTATGTTTATGATATATCTAAAGAAGCTGTCGCCGGGGGCTTTTATGTAAAGTATTGCAATCATCAGATATATCTTTTAACTATCACAATCGACTGTTTTGTAAAACCCGTCTATACTTTAACAGCTAACCAATATCTTGAAACTCCATACTATCATTTAAGTAAAAAGACGTATATAACAATGTATAATATGCAAAAAACCTAAACTTTACATATTCATACATTTTTAAAGCCCATAGAAACAGGTATATGTCAACAATTCATGTATATATTTTTGCTTTTTTACCTTCTCTAATAAATATTTCATATTTTTTTCACTTAAATAACCGCCGGACTATGTGATCTGCATCTTCGTTGTAACAGTAATGAATAATTTTTGTTATGTTGTACAGGATTTACTAAATGCTGTTGTTTATGGAGACAAGGAGAATTTTCTACTGTGTTTAGAAAAAGGCGCAAATATAAACCACCAAGGCGCGGTGAGTTATTTGAAAAATATAGAATACACATTTTTAATTGTTCGATTTGTTTTTCTTATTGATTCATTTATAAGTTTACTCTTAAATTTTTTAATCTGTCATTATCTTCTGATTTGGAGAACTTAATTTCATATATGAACATAATCCTAAAGCATATTTGCCAAAAGATATTGATGTGGATAAGAAACTTTCATATTAAGTCTGGTTAAAAACTTTTTTCAAGATGATCATGTCTGCCAGACTTCATAACTGATAGTTTAATACTACATTATCTCTATTTCATGATCTATTCAATTCTTAATAAAGTTGGCCCAAAGTGCATATTATTTGATATTCACATACTGGTTGTTATGTCGGTGCTATTATATTACCCCAAATTTTTCTGTAAAATGATGCTCATAATTTTTTTTCCTTTACATTCTGACATTTGTGCTATTGTTTTACTCATAAATTTTACTTCCCTAAGATTATGGTTATTATCTTGATTTTTTAAAATGACTATCGCTTTAATTTGACAAGTAAACGAAACTTAGTGTATGCTTTCTAAAATATTATCATAGGTCTTTTCTATGTTCCTTTTGAATTTCAACCACAGATAGAGACCTGGATCTTCCATCACTGTTTTGGATACCTAAACTACACAAGTGTCCTTACAAACAACGGTATATTGCTGGGTCTTCCAAGTGCTCCACGAAACCTCTTTCTAATTTATTAACGTCTATTTTATCAGCAATCAAAGCTGGGCTGCAAAGCTATTGCGAAACTGCCTATTCTAGAGGTGATTCTAACACAAAATTCTCTGAAACTGACATTATCAAGATGCTTGATTTCTTGATTGACACCATATTTGTTACTTTCGGAGGATGTGTTTTTCAACAGACTTTCGGCATTCCAATGGGAACCAATAGTACCCCTCTTCTTGACGACTTGTTTCTTTATTATTATGAGGCTGATTTCATACAGGTACTTCTTAGGAAGAAAGATAAGAAGTTAGAAATATCCCTTAACTCTAATTTCCGCTATATAGATGATGTTCTCTCACTAAATAATTAAAAATTTGGTGACTTTATTAATGGCATCTATCCAACTATAAACTAGAGATAAAGGATACAACAGATACAGTTAAGTCGGCCTCATTGTTTTACTTACATCTAGAAATTAGCAATGAGGGTCGGTTGGAAACACAAATTTACGACAAACGAGATGATTGCAACTTTCCATTTGTGAACTTTCCATTTCTAGGTAGCAACATTTCAGCAGCACCTGCATAAGGGATATACATCTCCCAATTGATACGATATTCCCGTGCTTGTACTATCTATCATGATTTTCTTGATAGAGGGAAGCTATTAAAGCACAAGTTCCTAATGCTGAAGTTGAAATCATCCCTTTGTAAATTTTAAAGACGCCATCACAAGTTGGTTGACCGTTATGGAATAACCGTTTCACATATGCTATCGGATATGTTCCTTATGTCGTAAATGCAATCCCCTTCCTTTTCATGGATATGACCAACCGAATTAGATTTTTTACCGGATTTATTATAACATGAGCAACACGACGGTGGCACATGTGGAGCAGGATCTGCTTACCCTTCCGAAGCACCTGAGATCACCCCTAGTTTGTGTTGGGGTTCGTGTTACTAATTACTTAGTTTTTTATGTTGTGTCATGCGTAATATTGTTTGTCTGTTCGTCTTTTGTCATATTTAGCCATGGCTTTGTAAGTTTATTTTCGATTTATGAGTTTGACTGTCCCTCTGGTATCTTCGTCTCTCCTTTATTAGTATACGTACCCGTAGGTTAACTTATTAGAAGCTTGACCATTTGAATAGTCCATCCAAATTTGGTTTATAGTGTTAATAAAGATAATATTATATTAGAAATACATGTCAATCAATTTTAAATTCATAAGCATGTTTGAAAGTAAATCAGAAAAAAATAAAATCTCATATATATCATGAACTGCAAAAAGCCAATTGCCTGTAATATGAAAGAAACGGGGTTAATTCAATCATTTCAGTAAAAGATTACTTTCTTATTATATCGTAACAAAACAGTTTGTGCTAGAACGTTTTTTTTTTCATTCATCAAAAAATTTGATATCGCCTCCCTTTATTTTGACTGTACTGAGATTGATATGTCGTTGTTTTACATTTTTGATGACATGTGATACCTCCTTTATCATTCAGGTTATCTATATATTGTCATGTTTTATATATCCAGAATGGTAGCTCTGCCCTTCATCGAGCTGCATTGAACGAGCAGCCGAAATTCGTCAAGTTGCTTATTGACCTGAAAATCGATTGTAATTTGCAGAACTGGGTGAGTGGTTTATTTTACAGTAAATAGGTGAAATTAGGAATTACATGTAATTACTAAAATTTAGGAATTACAGGTAATTCCCGATGCACTTAGTTAATACAAGTAATTCCTTAAACGGCCCAGTTATTACCAGTAATTACTAATTTTAAAATGAATTTTTACACCTATTTACTGACTGCTAAAACAATGTTGTATTATGGTCAGGTGGTCAAAAGTTATGGTAATACTAACTAGAAGATCAGTTAGTACTCTTAAAATTTTGAATGGTTAATTTGTATAAAAACATCTTGAATAAATATGGACTTTCAAATATTTGGTTAAATCAGAGTAACTTTAGTTTTAATCCAAAATGGTTTAAGTTGGGCATTATACAGATAATTTTTTAACAATTTCAGCAGACATGAAAATCAGAAATGGAAATTTTCCCAAAACATTATGTTTTAACTTTTTAAAGAAAACTTTGAATTTTAAGAATATTTAGACTTATTACCTTATAAAGATAAGATAACGTTATGTAGGTAAAGAACTGGAATGAACTGTTATGTGCATTAGCTTCGAGATATATCTTATTTTTGTTGTTAAATCATTAATAAATATATAAATCACTGGTAGCAGCCAATCTGCTTCTATTTTGTTAAATTAGCTGAGAAACAAGGTTGATGAGTTGTGCACTTGCGAGTGAATATTTGGACCTCTTTGAATACGTATTCAGTGTGACCTTCAATTCAACCGCTAGCTGGAGATGGGTTATCGATGTATTTATCTATTAAAATTGTAAGGGTTTTGCAAAACAAATACTCTCGCCTACTTTTGCTGTTAATCGCAGGCTCAACAAAAATGGGGAAAAAAATATTAAAACTTTCCTCTAGATACTATCTTTTGACTAGTACTGTAAAAGGCTTCTGTCAAAATTGGGTAAAAATCCAGGATGGTTTATAAAATCTAATGTTTTATTAACTTTAACTGCAGAGTGTATGTAATATTAACTGGAAAAAAAATACTCCTATCGATAAGTGTCATGCCAAAAAATGACTTACATGTCCCCGTCTTTCCACCAACAATACGGTAAGGTCCACATTTAATGGTCGCACATTTTCTTTAAATTTTAAAACTGATATAACTTGAAAAACAAACAGTATTATTTATTTACTCACATGAAACAAACCGGGGTGTGGTATTCAGTACGTAGGAGAAACTGGACGATATTTATCTAAACGCACTCAAGAACATCTGTATCGTTTTAAAAGACCCAATAAATTCAAAAGTATCATTTACCAACACCTTAAGAAGCACAACCATCCTTTTAAATATTTAGCAGTTCAACCTTTAGAAGTAGTAAATAAGCAGCCTGGTGAATCGCATTCAAAGTTTGTACGATCACGGAAAATAATTGAATTAAATTGGATTAAAAAATTTAAAACAGTTTACCCTCTCGGTCTAAATGATAATATCATGGGAATTGGTAATATATCTAGAACCAATTCCGTTAACATTTTGGATATAGTTTCTAAAACTGTTCGTAAAAAACGTTCTCACGGTCGTAGAACAAATCGCAATCAAAGAAAATTTCGGGCCAATCATACCAATATTTCGGACCTAATATCTATTTCAAAAAACAACGGCAGACATTATCTGTTAACAAAACTCTGTTCGTTACCGGTTAATAAGTTAAATAAAATTTTGGAGGATTGCAACACAATTTCATATAGCAGTCCTAAGTATGAAATTGTTCAAATTATTATGGCATATTGTTATTCTAAATTATTTCCCAAAATTGATCGCCCTGAAGATCATACAAAACATTTTATTAAAATTAAATATGTCAATAAAGGCTTTGATTTTGTAAATATTGCCGGTATATTTAACGACCATTCTGTTAAAGAACAAATTCCTGGATATTTTGACAATACTGAGCTACCTCTTATTTGTTATATTTACAAGAACTCTATCCGGAAATTTGTTTTTAATTATAGTCAATTGTGTAAAGATGTTAATATCAGTGAAAATACACATACTTCATGTAATTGCAGTAATTCCGAATATATCTATGGACCCATTTCCCTTGTTATAACAGGAGATATTAACATCGATCAAGACCGAGAGTTAAAATCATTCCTCAGTAAAGGACCTAAATATCGTCCCCCGTCAATTATTAATTGGAATGAGTGTCGTAATATCATCCACGACTCACTCCATACTTACTGTATGAAATGGATAAAACGGGAAAAAGCTGACAAAAAATCTTTGGACTCTTTTTTAAATTCAGTAATGAAGATAGTTAATATACGTATTCAACATTTTAAAGAACATTTTACTATAAACAATAACAACAATAAACCTATTTCTCGTATCAAATATAAACTAAAAGAACTAGCCAAGGAATTTGTTTTTGTCCCGGCAGATAAAGCTGCTAATAATATTATTATTGTTTGACGTAAATTTTACATTGAGGTTCTGAAAAAGAAAATAACCAATTCACCAACATTCCAACTTACTCCATTTTCAGAAAACGAAATCTGTAACAAACATAAACTTTTAGGCACCGCTTTACAAGCAGAGCCAAATACAATGAAAGTCCCAACTATGTATTGGCTTCCGAAGCTACACAAAACCCCTTACAAATATAGATTTATTTCGTCTTCAAGCCATTGTTCAACTACTAAATTGTCTATTCTTCTTACCAGCACACTTGGTACAATTAAAAACCTGATAATAAATTGTTCAAATAAGGCCTTCGAACAGAGTGGAATAAATTACTTTTGGAGTGTCAAGAAATCGTTGGAAGTACTTGATAAATTGCATGCTTATATTGGTGATTTTGAATCTGTTCAAAGTTTTGATTTTTCTACCCTGTAGGTCATTTTTTAGTAGCAATAAACAAAACAACTATGTTAATTGGACATGCTTTGATACTATATATGCCCTTGAATTTTTACTAGATAACATTTTTGTTCGCTTTGGGGATTCCGTATATCGTCAGATTATCGGAATTCCAATGGGGACTAACTGTGCACCACTTATTGCGGACCTGTTTTTGTATTGTTATGAGTTACAATTTATGACAAAAATAAGCAAAGACCCATCGAAACAACATCTGATAAACAAATTTAATAATACTTTTAGATATTTGGATGATATTTTGGTCTCAATAATGACGACTTCAGTATGTATATTAATGAAATTTATTCTGTTGAACTTTACTTTAAATAAAGCTAATACTAACAATGACCACTGCCCTTTTCTCGATCTTGATATCTATATCACTAATGGAAAGCTGAATACTAAAATTTATGATAAAAGGGATGATTTTTCATTTCCTATCGTTAATTATCCGTTTTTAGATGGTGACGTTCCCTTGTCACCATCTTACGGTGTTTATATATCTCAACTTGTACGATTCGCTCGTGTATGTAACAATGTTTTAGATTTTAATGAGAGAAATTCATGTATTACTGAAAAAATTATTACACCAGGGTTTTCGATATCACAAACTAGTCAAAACATTAACTAAATTTTATCATCGGTATAAAGACATCTTTCGTAAATATAGCTCAACATGCAGACTTCTAATACGTTCAGGTATTTCACATCCAATTTTTTATGGTAATATTCTTTATAAAACACAAAGGTGTCAGTATTCACCTCAGAAACTTACAAAACCTTTGAATAGACTTATTAAGAAGGGATATAATTACGATACTGTTGTCAAGTTATTAAAGATTGCATATTTTGGCGTTAATATTGAGTCACTGATAAGGTCTTTGCATCGGAACTAAACACATTTATTCTAAAAACAGTTGTTGGCATGACACGGGTTATGTTCTTCTCATATATGTTATGATGGTATGATACTAAACCCCTAACGGGAAGGATTGTGCCTGATGTTCATATGATGAAATCATAATCTTTCAGTCAGTTTAGTTGAAGTCTGGAGCTGGCATGTCAGTTAACTGCTAGTAGTCTGTTGTTATTTATGTATTATTGTCATTTTGTTTATTTTCTTTGGTTACATCTTCTGACATCAGACTCGGATTTCTCTTGAACTGAATTTTAATGTGCGTATTGTTATGCGTTGACTTTACTACATTGGTTAGAGGTATAGGGGGAGGGTTGAGATCTCACAAACATGTTTAACCCCGCCGCATTTTTGCGCCTGTCCCAAGTCAGGAGCCTCTGGCCTTTGTTAGTCTTGTATTATTTTAATTTTAGTTTCTTGTGTACAATTTGGAAATTAGTATGGCGTTCATTATCACTGGACTAGTATATATTTGTTTAGGGGCCAGCTGAAGGACGCCTCCGGGTGCGGGAATTTCTCGCTACATTGAAGACCTGTTGTTGACCTTCTGCTGTTGTTTTTTATTTGGGCGGGTTGTTGTCTCTTTGACACATTCCCCATTTCCATTCTCAATTTTATCCATTTATAAGTAATATACGAAAAAAGGGATTTTTTTTTACAAACTTTACTTTTGGATATTATCGTATGATCATAAACATTTAGCTTCTGTCCAAGTTTGATAGAAATCCAGGGTGTTTGGAGAAAGTTATTTTAAAGTTTTAAACCACAGTGCATGATGGAGATTTGAGTATAACAAAATTATGAGATTTAAGAATAATTAAGATCATTTAACCAAATTTGGCACATAAGAATGTTTATCATCAAAAATAGGTTGCGAAGTTGTCTATAAACTTCGCACGAAAGTACTTCTCAATTTTGGATTGATATCATTGTCTTGCATGCATATATTAACGGAGTTTCAAAACCTAAAAAACAACCATTTTCCAGTTTTAAATCACAAATACTAAAGAGTATGCACTTCTGATGTGCCTTATATTCCTACATCCTTAAGTAAGCTCCCTTAAAATCCCTTCCCCTTTACTTTCTTATTTGGCATCTGGAATTATGTTTTTAATTGTTTTTAAAACAAAAACATCAAGTTAGTAAATAGCTGTAAAAATGACAAAAAAAATTAGTGATTACCAGTAATCACTGAAACAACTAGTAAACACGTGTAATTCCTAATTTCACCTATTTACTGTAACACAATGCAACATCATCCATCACACATTCTATGTTTCAGTTCGCAAATAGCGTAATGATTTAATTAAAAAACAGGTATTAACAAACAAAAGCAATGAACTCAAAAGTGAAACTCAGCAAGAAGGAGTTTAAAAAACGTACCAAATCAAACGTAAATATATTGTAACCTGTACGTCACATATCATAATGTAGTACGAACAGTAGAATATTTTGTCCTTATACACGCATTGACGAATATTTAACAACATCTTAACGTGAACATGAAGTGAGTCTTTTTTAAAAGCCATCAAGCGATGCGATACGCAGGTACACTTTCCATAACAACAGAGCTGTGATCATGAGTTATATTCTATAAATACAAAGCGGAGCTAGTTATTTTTTGCATAACATAATGTCTGTTTTCTGCCATTAAACACCTTTACAACGAACTATCTTGATGTTTAAGTTTGATTAGGGGTTTACTCTAAAGCATATAGAAACGAAACAACAATAAACCGCTGATCAAAAGTCATAACTCGAATAAGCAAAACAAATCTGGGTTACATATTTATACAAGGGGAGTCAAACATATATGACCCCCCCCCCCCTCTAAAAAAAAAGACAACAAACATTTCTACAATAATTGTTTTTCAAAGGTATGCACCGATTACTGCTTTGAAAGAGAATAATAATGTTGTATTGCAACATTGGGTAAGTTGTTTTACTTATTTTTATCATTCAATGCTATGTTAAAATTTATATGTATGTTTCCATTCAGGATCGAGAATCTGCACTTCACTCTGCTTCATCGAACAAGAAAACAGAAATCACCAAACTACTAATTGAGAATGGTATTAAATGCAATATACAGGACAAGGTAAAGAACGATAAACCATATGGGACAGTTTTTATCAAATTAATTCTGATCGGAAATACTAATTTTAGTGCACCTGATTTGAATTTTGAAAATTTAATATGGAAGGGGACCCAATTATTTGCCCCATTGAAACGCATTGATAGTCATAGTAAATAAATGGGGTCCTGTTCAATTAATAATTTTTATAGCCACCTTGGGACTTCTGGTTCATGTTAGGCAATCGTTTTGAAGTGTCCAAGTACAATCTCAATGCCTCATGACCTGCATTCCATTGAAAATTAACAGGGTCAGTCTGTCAACTTCAGGAATAGAATAAAGACTAGAATTATATGTACTGAAGCCGGATTATATTTAAATCAATCAATTTTTTTTTACAGAAATACAAACTAGAAAGCCTATCCATTTTATGTATTTTTGACATATAGCTATTCTACGGTTTCGATACTTATGCATCTTCGGATTTCAAATGTTTGGCTTTGAGCGTTCCGGATGAAGGTAAATCCAAAAAAGCGCTTCGGACGCAAGAAAGAAATACCGTGTTGTTTTCAATATTTCAAATAAATCTACATTTAGTTACAGAACTAGTGTAATAATAACAATACGCAATTTTTAACAACAGTTATATACTTGTTTTAAGCCCTTCAATCGTGAGTACCGGACTGGTTGCCGTAACTAGGATACTATTCATGTCAGATTTTAATTTTTTCCCAGACTTTCGACTGCTTTTTTAAAATAAAGATATACATCTCAGTAGTTTTTGTGCAAAATTTCAAGAAATATGATCGAACAGCTACGGAATTATTGATCCTTATCTATAACATCTCAAATACCAGAAAATTGATCAGATAACATCATAAATTCATGAAGAAAGTATGCTTTAACTTACCAAAACTTTTTTTTTCAAGAGATATTTACATTCTGTTTATTGCATAAGGTAAATAAATTCATTCTTTGAATGGAAATTTTTGCTAAAAATAAAAATAATGATTACGTTTTTTTTTTTTTTTAAGAATTACATATGCAAAAAAAGCATACCACAAAACAAGGGTATAAAATATGAGACAAAGTCTTCAAAGTTAATTAAAATACAATGTAAGAGGCTAGATGCAGAGAAGTTCTCAAAAGCCATTCACACAGTCAATCTCAGTTGGAAAGTGTTAACATATGTAACGGAACAAAACATACTATAAATGCAGAAAGCATAGTAGCTGTCTAAAACTCACAGTACAACAACGTCGATATTTTAAAACATATTTTGATAGATATTTAGCATATTCATCATTGCATACGTGTGGCTTTGCATCATTGTTATACTGCTTTTTGTCGTTTATTTTTGGTTAAACATACTTTTTTGTGTTACGCTAATTTCTGAGATTATAAGGAAACTGATGATATTACGAGTTTACATTTTATTATATCGGTAATGTTTGCTTTCTATTAATAATATATATAAAATGCATACTTGAGGTAAGTATAAACAATAAGATATTACAACATCCCAGTAGTCAGCAATTATGTGTTATCTCTTATCAGCAATAAAAAGTAAAAACACAAAAATACTGAACTCCGAGGAAAATTCTAAAAGGAAAATCAAAAATCAATAGGCAAAATCAAAAGTCCAAACACATCAAACGAATGGATAACAACTGTCATATTCCTGACTTGGTACAGGCATTTTCTAATGTAGAAAATGGTATTAAAACATTATCTATAAATCAACTGTTCGCTCAACATGAAATAGTTCGCTAAAATTAGAAAATTTCATCTTCATCGTATTTGGCAAAACATTTTGAATTTTTTCAACATCAACGATCTTCAACATGTTTTGTTTTATTTTACCTTAATATTTTTTCTTATGTTTCAATAACATGCTAAAATTATTATGTGATCTTCTCTTCAGGACGGAAAATCTGCACTTCACCACGCTACTTCAAACAGGAAAATAAAAATCGTCAAGGCACTTATAGATGGTAAAATTAATCTCAATCTGAAGGACAAGGTAAGCTGATCAATACATTGTTAATCTATTTTATTAACCGATTTTTGTTTTAGTATTAATTGGTAATTGTATAACTGCGTTGTGTTCTTTAATATAGGATGGTTTGACCGCACTACATGCTGCTACGCAATACGGACATACAAATATTGCAAAATTGCTGATTTGCACAACTGGTATGAATCTCAATTTACAGAACAAGGTAAATATATGATAATCACGTTGACAAACATCGCCTGTACTGCACTAGATTTGCATTTCAGACAAACATATTACTTCGTTATTTGAAAATAAAAATCACTTACTTCAATATTTGACAATTCATACCATTACTTCGATGTTTGAAAAATGAAAAATAATAATACAAACATGGAACACGTAAGGAACACAGAAACAGAGCTATGCATGAATTTAAAATAGATGTCGCCTCGATTCTTAAAAAAAAGGCGAATAAAACAAAAAATTAAACGACACTTATTCCCTGTTATGCTTTATTCAATGGTGTAATAATGAAATGATATTTCATGGTATGACAAAAGTGACTTCCAATCACATTAAATCCTCGTTTCAACTAACGTAAACATATTAGTTGATTCGAAATGTTCACAATATACATTGTAAGTGCAATATTGAAAACAATCTGTTTTTTATCAAAATAGCATGCCAGTTGTAACTAGCGTATTCCAACAAGTGAGACATACACACATATATCACTGAGTTCTTTCTTGAGATGTTTGCTTACAGTTGTTACTAACTATATTGAGTCTGGCGTTGAAGATATACACAAATTTATCTGAGGAGAGATTGTATAAAAAGCTTGACTTTGACCTTACTACCAAGTTAAAGGGGCACAAGCTGTCAAATTCATGGTCACCGATTTGACTCAAATTTTCATATGTGATTTATAACAATGAAAAACAAATAAATGTATCCGAACTATCAAAAGTCTAAAATAAACAGTTTGCAGAGCATGGGGTAGATAATATATAGGTTCGTTTCGTGTGTAACTTAGTCCAGACGCCAACTAATTAACTATCGATTTGACCTCAGATGACCACATAAGCGATGTAAACATAAATAAAGATATGAATAGATTAAACAAACACGTGCAATTGGATTTTTATAAGTCTGTTTAATTTTATTTTATAGATTAAAAATAGATGTTTCTCATTGTTTTTAACCGTATAAGAATGATTTTATGTGCATCGCATTAGTAATCAAATGATTTACCGTAGTTTAACTTTCATTGTTGACATTCTTTTTCTTTAAATAACCAGTACACGTACAATGCATGCGTTGTCAATCTGTAGCTAGGGGTTAAATTGAAGTTCACATGAATACGGATTTAAAGAGGTTGACTCATTCTCTTGCAAGTGAAGAACTAAATATTAATGTTTCTTAGCGTAATTTGAACCTTTTTGGCTGCAAAAAGCGAATTGTTGTTTCACTATTTCCCTTTCATTAATGATTGAACAGAAATTTTAGATTTTTAATATATATCTCGTAGCTAGTGCCCCTTTAAGTTCCAAAATTATTACTGCTTTACAAATCATGTAGAATAACGGTCACAATAGATGTGGATACAATCGAGTATATAAAACCAGAGAACGCTAAGCCTGGTCAATTGTATCTTCTTCCCAAAATACACAAGACGAACAATCCTGGTTGACCAATTTTACCCGCAAACGGCCATCCGACTGAGATAATCTCGGAGTTCGTAGACTTTCATTAAATATCTCCTCTAGAACATCTTCCATCGGAGTTCGGTATCTTTTAAAAAATCGATTGCATAAAATGGGTTTTAAATAATAATGCTAGTTGTAAAACTGTATTGTGTTTCTTTTTCCAGTATGGTTTGACCACACTACATATTGCTACAATAGAAGGAAATATAGAAATTGTTCATATGCTTATCGACAAGAACATTGACATGAACATACAGGAAATGGTAATTTGTAAACATTAAATATAATATTATACAAAAACCTGAATTGTAATTGGCAATATATCACACGGCAATTTCAAACAATTGTGTTGAGAAACGAAACCAAAGTCCAATATTTGAGAAATAAAATTTACTAAGTTCAATATCTTTAGCAATAACTGGTGAAGTGATACTCTTTCAGAGAGGCATACGTCAAAGAAAGTATTCTCTAAGTTTTTGTTTCCACTGTTTTTTTTAAGCATTTGTTTTTCTTCACTTGAAGGTGCGATGATCTAAACCATTACTGATGGTACATACAAAAATATAATATTTAACATATCCTCTATATACGTCGTTGTTAAAAAAATGAGTAAATTCTAAGTTGAGCGTGTTTTGCTTTGGAAACAATGAAATCTTTGCAAAAAATGAAATTTATCACGGTAATAATCAATTGATAAATATGTTAGAAAATTTTTTGTCTAGTCTCACATATAAGAATGTCTTGAATTCGTAGAGAAAGGCCTCTTTACGACCGGTTTTGCGCTTGACCGACTCCCCACTGTATGGTATACGATAAGTACAATATGCATTATATATAGAACATTATTACATTTTAAGCACAATTTTTATAGTTTTACTCAATTTCGTTTCTTGTTCCATATTTCTTATTCTGGCCTTTTGATACCTAAACACATATTTAAATGAGTACTCTTAAATGCAGTAGATATGTATAATATCGTCGCTGGGCTTCGAAATGATGTAAATTGCTTATTTAAAAAATAAAATCTCACAAACAGGCTTTGAAAATGCATATTTCCAAACTGTCGTATGTGAACTTGAACACTTTTAAAAATGGCAGTGACATAAAAACTTGGACATCCCTGGATTACTCGAAAACTTTTGTTTTCCACGTGAATAAGGAAATTAACAAGTATTTGCTTCCCAAAGCCGTTATACAACACTTTTCAAGTTTTAGCCTTGGTCACATCTTAACGGATAGCTCGAAAATAAACTGATCACAGATACCAGGACTAAATTTTTTATATACGCCAGACGCGCGTTTCGTCTACAAAAGACTCATCAGTGACGCTCCAATCCAAAGAAGTTAAAAAGGTCAAATAAAGTACGAAGTTGAAAAGCATTGAGGACCAAAATTTCTAAAAGTTTTGCCAAATACAGCTAAGGTAATCTATGCCTGAGGTAGAAAAGCCTTAGTATTTCAAAAATTCAAAATTTTGTTAACAGCTAATTTATAAATATAACCATATCAATGATAATTCATGTCAGCACAAGTGCCGACTACTGGTGATACCCTCGGGGACGAATGCCTAACGAATATTTTTTTTTTCAATCTGTTCATGTCCGTTAGACGTCCGTCAATATCTGTTGCATGTTCGTTAAGCGTACGTTTTATCTGTCGACGTCCGTTCTGTCCGGTGGATATGTTTAAGCATGTTCAAAACTTGGAACGAACGTCCAACGGATGAAATGTCCGTTGAACGTCCGGCAGGTGCCTGTTTTGTACGGTACTTGTCCGTATCGTTTCCGTTTTGTATCCGTGACGTGTCCGTTATACATCCGTTGGAGGTCTTTAAGATAAAGTGACCTACGGACTTCTATCAGACGTATAACGGATAAAACGGATGATGAACGGATCTGAAACGGATAAATGCTAATTGAAAATTTCGCGTCAGAAATGCCAATTGTTGTTATGTCAGATTTCTTAAGGTTCATGAATTCTAATTATTTATAATCGCAGCTCTTATTCAGGCCAGACACTGCCCATTGGTGACATTTTAAAGAACAAACCAAAACCAGTTACACAGAAACAATTTGAATATATGCGATTTACATGTATAATTATTGTTGCCTTTAGTTTTTCCGGATATCTTGTTCGTCCGTTTTATCCGGTACGCTTCCGTTATGTGTCCGTTTTATGCGGTACTCGTCCGTTGGATGTACGTTCGACATCCGTTCTGTACGGTTCTTTTCCGTTTCTCGTACGTTGCATGTAAGGTGTGTGTCCGTTATGCATTCGTTACCCGTCCGTTTTTTTTAGATCAGTACATCAACAGACTCCCAACGGATAACCATTTTGTCAACGGACAATTATTATTTTCATCAGTTAGTCGTGCGTTCATGCTATCCTTTAAGGTGTGACCGAGGCTTTACATACAGCATTTTGAAAGCATTAGGAGTAAGTTCGTTAAGGGCAATATTTGGCTCCGATTATAAAAGTGAATTGTTCAAGATAAAATATGTTTGAAATTGTCTTAAAGACATGTTAGAAAGTAAAATTGAACTATTTGCGTCAAAGTTTTATTCTAAAGCGTTGATTTCTACATCCAAAATAGGTCAAAATAAGATTCTAATTTGAAATTTAAGGTAAAATAGAGGGCCATTTTATGGTCTTATCGAACCTACTCCAGTTTGGCAATTTTGTAACATTTCTTATTTCAACCGTGTTGATTGATGTAGCTGTATGCTATTTTGGAATATATCAAGATTTCGTCCTTCCAAAACTATTTGTGTTGTCAAAAAGTAGTTTAAGCCGAAAAGTTATATTGTTAATTTAAGTAGCTTTAAGGGATATTCATTTTTGAGTCGACATATGGCTACCAGCTTGCAAATACGATAATTCAGGTTTTTGGTAACATTACTTCCAGTGACGTTTTTAGCTTCTCCGTTTTTATCTAATCCCGTCATCTTATAATTGTCATGTAATTCTTTTATCAGAATGGTTGGACAGCCCTTCACAGAGGTGTTTGGCACGGAAAAGCAGAAATCGTGCATCTGCTAATTGAAAAGGGCATTGGTCGCGATATACAGGCGAAGGTAAGCGATGGATATCAAAGATAAATATAAAAAGCTTGCGTTGATCAAAATAAATGACCGATAATTTGGCAATTTCTAACCTGTCATACATTGTAGTCTACGGGAAAATACAACATTTAGGCGTTTGTTTAATTAAACAATGACTTGATATTCTTTGGTGTGAACTTTTCAAAGTACTGAGAATGTTTTACCCAAAATATATCAATATATGTATTATAAATCTGTATTTAGCGAAGGATTCTGGTATGTTAGTTTTCAATACTCTTCAACTTCGTACTTCATCTTGCCTTTTTTTAAATTGCTTGATTCGAGCGGCATTTCATTTGGGTTTCTTTGACGATACAACCGAAGGTACATATTATACACGTTTATGTCGACAATATTTCTCACAAAAATAGAAGACTAGTTTTACTTCTGTGTTCACATTTAGATGGCCTGTTACATCATTTATGACTTAAGTTTAGAATCACCTCGTTACCTATTGAAATGTTTACAAATATCAACATGTTTGAATTCGATAAGCGAATTCACAATACCAAGTAAGGAATAAGACAGCTATTCTACCAGGCTTATAATTTATCATCCGCCCAGTAGCAAAACTACAACTGCATGAACTTACGAATATCAAACAGGAAACTGGCTCTGACGTCGCCAAGTATAAAATGTCCGAAACAGACGTCACCATGGACACGGTGTCGTCTGATACGGCAGGTGTCCCCTCATCACCAGACATGACAAATATAAATAACATGACTCATTCAGATCATCGTCCTAGTGACAACCGCAATATTACACATATACAGCCATGTTCAGTTCTCCTTAAATACATTTTGGTTTTTGATGACACAGTACAACACTGTCGCATTTCGAAATGTGAGACCAAAGGCTGCAAAACTTGTGCAATTTTGATTACAGATGCTGAATTCACTAGCAATTTGACCAAGAAGTCATATTTTACCAGAAGTTACGATGATCTGAATTGTAAATCGATAAATGTCGTCTACGGATTAGAGTGCAACCTTTACGGATTGGTATACGTCGGTGAAACGAAAGGAAGGCTAAACAAACGTATGTTCGGTCATAGATCAGACATTAACCTCAATGCTAACGACATTCTATACCAGCATTTCAATCAGCCCGATCATTCCATCGTTTCCATGACAGTTCGCATTATCGAGAAGATATACCATAGCTCTAACAATCCTAATCTTTCAACGGCTCTCCGTAGACAAAAAGAGGACTACTGGATTAGACAGTTGGGAACTGCGACACCTTATGGTTGCAATGAAAAAATTGATGGTAAAGATATTATATCTAGTCCTTCATGTAACTCGGTGAATGTGATGAATATTTTCAACTCGACTCCTCGACGTAGACGCAGTCATGGTCATCGTCATTATACATCACCTTCTCTGCATGATGTATCTATTAATGACTTGCTGCCATTTATATTGGATCCTCAATGCTCTTCAACTTTGTACTAGTTTGGGTTTATAAATATTTTTGATTTGAGCGTCACTGATGAGTCTTATGTAGACGAAACGCGCGTCTGGCGTACTAAATTATAATCCTGGTACCTTTGATAACTAATTATACAAAAGCCGTTATGTATTCATCACATTCGCACGAAACTTTATGCATTACCCCTTTCAAAACTTCATTCTGTTCAATTTATGTTTGGAATCCACTGTTACAAACCCTCATTCAAACCAATACAAAATTACAGCTATAATTTCGGATATGGCAAGTCACAGACTTTTCATGCCAGTCCGCATTGGCAAAGATGAAAAAGAGAAAAGATCTTTCCTTAATCAAGCTAGTTCCTAATTCAAATATAATCCAGCTGGCCACGTTATTACCGGTGATCTCAACATTGTTAATAACACTTCTCTACGAAATGTGTTATCGAAAGGTCCGAAATATCGTGAGCCTAAATCCATCAATTGGAAATACAACTTTAAAATGTTGATGAATTCAGTTGAGGATTATGCCAGGCAATGGGCTAAGCGCATGAAGGAAGACGTAGACACTCTTTCCGAATGGATTAAGGCAGTGAGGTCGTTGATACACATCAGAATTAAGAAACTGAATGGGTCTATCAATGCCCATGCTACGTCAATCTTTAAAGACCCAAATGTTGCAAAACACCTATCCTACCTCCATGACAAATATGTTGTTGTCCCCGCAGATAAAGCCCCAAACAACATCGTTTTTGTGTGTTAAACTCGTTACAATAACTGCTTGATAAACGAATTAGGTATTGACAATTCACTTGGAAACTCAACATATACCCTCACGACACTTACCAAAGAGGAAATCCTGGATAATCATAGATCTGTTCTGTGTTCCTTTGGAATTTCAACTAAAAAGATGAAGAACTGGATCTGTCATCACTGTATTGGATACCTAAACTATATAAGTGTCCTTACAAACAACGGTATATTGCTGGGTCTTCCAAGTGCTTTCTAAATTATTAACATCTATTTTATCAGCAATCAAAGACGGGCTTCAAAGTTATTGTGAAACTGCCTATTCTAGAAGGGGCGTGAATCAGATTACTTAAAAATTCCGAAGATCTTTTAGAGTACATACAATCTAACTCTCTTTCATCTTGTAACAGTATTAAAACATTTGACTTTTCTACTCTTTACACAAGTATTCGACATTCCAAACTAAAAGACAAATTGAAAGAGTTGGTATTGCTTTGCTTCGTAAAAAATATTGGCCAACTTAGATACAAGTATCTTGTCTTAGGGCGGGATAAATCCTACTTTGTACAGGATCACTCTGATTCGAACAAAAAATTCTCTGAAACTGATATTATCAAGATGCTTGATTTCTTGATTGACAACATATTTGTTACGTTCGGAGAACGTGTTTTTCAACAGTCTGTTGGCATTCCAATGGGAACAAACTGTGCCCCTCTACTTTCCGACTTGTTTCTTTATTATTATGAGGCTGACTTCATGCAGGAACTTCTAAGGAAGAAGGATAAGAAGTTAGCAATATCCTTTAACTCTACTTTCCGTACGAAAGCCGAGAAGGATCATTCAAAATTCAAAATTCAGAATTCAAAACTCAAATTTCAAAATTCAAAATTCAAATTTCAAAATTCAAAACTCAAAAATAAATATTGCGAAATCATAACACGTGTTTCCGGTATGAAGAACTGTCATCCCGACACCTTTTAGACAGTTCTACCCTAGAACAGTTTTAGACAGTTCTACCTAGAACTGACCAAAGTTTTAGACAGTTCTACGACATGTACGACTAGAACAGTTCTACGACTAAAACAGTTCTACGATTAGACTTGCTTTGGTCAGTGCTACTGCTAGAATTGATTTAGTCAGTTCTATTCATAGAAAAGTTTTAAGAACTCTTTGTCTTAAATATAGATAAGTCAAAAGAAAATAATATATGTTGCGTGTGGCTTTATCAACGATAGTTATAACACTGAATGGTGACCAGTGAGATCCCCTAACTGCAGTGACGTCATTTAGAACTGTTCTACAATCCTGACAGTTTTGGTCAGTTCTACGGCTAGAACAGTTTTTGACAGTTCTGCTGACAGTTCTACGGTAAGAACTGATTTGGTAATTTCTGCTGACAGTTCTACGACTAGAACTGATTTGGACAGTTCTACGACAAGATCTGATTTTGGACATGCAGTTCTACCTAGAACAGTTTTAGATAGCTCTACCCTAGAACTGATTCTGGCAGTTCTACTTAGAACAGTTCTAGGGTAGAACTGTTCTAGGTACATATGTTTTAGGACAGTCTAGAACAGTTTTATGACAGATTATTCTGAAAGTTCTAATGAGAGGTTAGAAGTGATCTCCACTGTACAAGGGCAATAACTTTAATAAACAAAAACACTTTTAATTTGTTCTTTAATACTTTTTATTAACATCTTGAAAGCTTCAGAGCAAAAGCCGATGACCAAATATTTACACAAAATAGACTGACACGATCGCAAGATAAATAAGATTAAAGCTAGATTCACACTGCTGATCAGATCAATTCTATACCCGAATATTCAAATTTCCACGATCAAGCGTAAACCAATTTTTTTATCGGGCCTGTTTGCATTTGGAATTTCTACCCGACTGCTACCAAACCGTAAAAGACTTAAACTCGACCTTTAACGACTCCTTCACGACTTCTTCACGACTGATCATGGAATCCAGCCACTACTTGAATATCTTTTCGATGATCTCGACAAATTTATTATCCTTACATGATCTTTACTCGACTTTCTCGACTAAGTGCCCGGCCACGTCCACTTGTATTTTTGTCCATCTGAATAGTTAAGCCTTTTTCAACTGATTGTTATAGTTCGTTCTTATGTTGTACTGTTATACCACTGTCCCAGGTTAGGGGGAGGGTTTGGGATATTGCTAACATGTTTAACCCCGCCACATTATTTATGTATGTGCCTGTCCCAAGTCAGGAGCCTGTAATTCAGTGGTTGTCGTTTCTTTATGTGCTACATATTTATTTTTCGTTCATTTTTTTTTTTATATAAATAAGGCCGTTAGTTTTCTCGTTTGAATTGTTTTACATTGTCATATTGGGGTCTTTTATAGCTGACTATCCGGCATGGGCTTTGCTCATTGTTGAAGGCCGTACGGTGACCTATAGTTCTTAATTTCTGTGTTATTTTGGTCTCTTGTGGACAGTTGTCTCATTGGCAATCATACCACATCGTCTTTTTTTATAAATCAACAATACTGGATCTCAACACGATCCTGACCAGACCAGATCGACATGATCGTATACTAGTTTTGGTCGCAGAAATAATCGGTATTGGTCGGTTGAGAACATATTCAGTATAAAACGTACAATGAATAAAATGTATTATGTTCGAGCCCCCGCCACAATAGAGGAAAAAATTAAGTGTTACCCTTGTCCGTCTCTTCGCCCGACAGTCCGTACGCTGTATAACTCTAGTTTTCCCCCAACCAATAGTATATAAAACTTATATGCAATGCATTGCACACAAAACACAGAAAAAAATTATCTGGGTTGTGTCAATTTTTCCGTTCTATTGTTAGTCCCTTTAGAAATGAAAAAAATAGACGATTTTTTTTGTTTCCATTTTCTAAGTTATGTTTGCCTCAACAAAAAGTTATGAAAATTATGAAAAAATAACCCTAAAACTCAGATCAAGTTGGAATAGCGGATCATCATACATTTATGTGTCCCGTGGACTAAACTTGAATTGTGGCGAAGAAAATGAACATGAAGCAACGACGCCGAGAAATATGTGTGAGGCTTCAGTTAGCTGACACGTCGATTCTTGTATGAGAGGCCTGAGAGAAAGTTGCGGGATGTTTTTTTTTTTTTTTGTTTCTTGTAGAAAAAAATGCTTTAATTTGACAAAAGGGTCTAAGAGAACTGAAAATTGCAATGCAGCAAAATAAATTCTTCACAAAGCACAATATGAATGAAACAAGAGACTCTGAAGAGCTTGTGTCGCTCACCTTGTTTTTTGGTTTTGGAAATCATGTAAAATAAGGTAAAAATCATAACAAATAGTACAAAATACCCATATAACGATTAAGACCAAGTTTGGTTTAATTTTGCCTAATAGTTAAATTAATAGCAGGTCATTCCTGCAGTGTAGTCTTACATTAGTTACTGAAGACCACTTATCATTATTTAAATAAGTGTTCAAGATGTGACCATTTGAAATTGTTTTTTTTAACATTTTCCCATGGACTTCTATACAAAAAACCCCTATGTTTTTTTCGTCCTGAACATGCATGAAATATTTGCCACTGGACGTTAATAATCAAATAATCAATCGATTTTTAGTCATTGCTGCGATGTTGGTTTGATGGCAGGATCATCGGATACATTTTTAATCAAGATACCCTACTGAAAATGGTGGCTAAGTTTAATTCTATGTGGCCAAGTTGATTGAGTGAAGAAGATTTTTTGTGAAAGTTTACAAAATTTACAAAAAAATGTTAACAATTAAGTATAAAGGGCAATAACTCCTTAGGGGTCAATTGACCATTTTGGCTATGTTTGCCTATTTGTTGATCCTACTTTGCTGAGCATTATTGCTGTTTACAGTTTATCTCTATCTATAATAATATTCAAGATAAACCAATAACTGCAAATTGTCTTAACAATTACCAATTCAGGGACAGCAACCCAACTACGGGTTGTATGATTTGTCTGGAAATTTCAGGGCAGATAAATCATAACCACATGAAATCTGTTACCGCATTTCAGACTTGCTCTAAATGCTTTAGTTTCAATGATGTAAGCAAAAATCTGCCATTTACCCCATATGTTCTATTTTAACCATGTCAGTCATGTTGTTTGGAAGGTGTGGTGATCAGATACATTTTTAAAACTAGACACCCTTATGATAATTGTGGTCAAAATTGGTTTAATTTGCCTCAGTTGTTTCACAGGAGAATGTTTGATAAAAGAATACAAGAATTTACCAAAAATTGTTAAAAACTGACTATGAAGGACAATCACTGCTTAATACCGCAGTCACACTAGGCCACGATCGCACTACGATCTCTGAACAAAAATGCAAATTTTGACAATTGTAATGCAATCGTGTAGATCGTAGTAAGGTCGTGGTACGGTAGTCATGAGGTCTTCGGGATCGTGATGGTCATGACCAACTTTGAACATGTTCAAAACAACCGTGCTTCGGTCGTGACAAAATCAGGTCGCAATAGAAGCGTAAAGCTAGGTTCACACTGCCGATCAGATCAACTCGATGATCTCGATTGTCCAAATTGCCACGACCAAGCGTGACCAAATTCTTGATCGGGCCTGTTTATGACTTCTATTTGACTGCTATCCGAATATACACGACCATAAGGGATGACATCAAAAGATCGATGTAGGATAAAAAAAACTTAAATCAAATAGTTTGGGGGTGGGGGGGGGGGGTCAACATTGCTGCAAGTTTTGTTAATCTAAAATCGATTTTACATATATCCCTATTGGTCAATCAATTTTTGATGTCGTCCCTAACCCGACCATTCACGACTCCTTAACGACTCCATCACGACTCAAACCCAACCACTAAATTATTGAATATACTCGTGTATGGCCGAGTAGAGATCGAAGAGTGATCGAATGTGGTCGCGTAGAGATCGAGTTTTGGTCGAGTTGGTGTGGGATGAAAAAAATATAGAAGTCGCGGTGATCATGAAGCGATCGGGCATTGGTCGAGTTAATCTTGACCACATATCTTACAGATTGACGTTGATCGAGAATGATCGGATATTAGTCTAGCAAAGATCAAGATGATCGAGTACTGATCGGTAAACTATTTGTATCCCGACCTAACTCGATCTCTACACGATCATTTCCCGATCAATTCGATCGCTACTCGACGAATTATTGATCTCTTCTTGAGTGAGTGGCTTCTCGATCGTTACTCGAATGTTTTTGACATGTCAGATCGATGACGACCCGAACATTCTTGTTGATTGAGACGGACCAGTCTCCCGATCGCTTAATTTGTCTTGATCGAGATTGATCGAGTTGTTCTGATCGGCAGTGTTAACCTAGCTTAAAAATGCGCGATTCTAGTCGGAGAGATTGCGCTACGATCTCAAAACGATGTTACTACGACCTCACAACGACCATCTCGTTCTCTCTGCGACCCAACAACGCTTCAACTACAACTATACCACGATTATACTACGCTTTTCAAGACCTTAGTACGATTCTAGCATGGTCATGCAGTCCTCATCCTACGACCTGATTACGTTCATACTACAACCATTTCGAGTTCTAGTCTTGCTTAATGTCAATGTCTATAAAATATATAAAAGCTCCCCAGGTTTTGTTTTTGTATCAGTACCACTATTACTTTATGAAATATCGTCATTTGATCTAGATTGATTAGCAATACGTTGATTCAGGTTGGATTGTTGATTCGACATCTCTACTGCATAAGGATTCGTATCAGAGTCCCATCTGACTCAACTACTACCCCTACCAGCACGCACACATGTTCTGGTGGATGTTGGTGGCATATCAGTGTTGTTTTCTGGAATTCTTCGCATTAATGACAGTTATAAGGAATGGACCAGTATTAATATGGAACATGATGATGACATTATTGATGAGAGCGTAATTAGATCGCGGTATGCACTTGCTAAGATCGTATAATGATCTTGATAAGAGCGTGCTATAATTGCAGAAGATGCGTGGTAAGATCGTGTTGCAATCGGATAAATCGTGGTTTGTCGTAGTACAATCGCCATAATCGTTTTGAGGTCTTGGTATAATCGTAGCGGGATCGTTGTAGAAGCGTAATGAGAATATATACTCATATGCGGTAAAGCTTAGCGAAAAGTATTGCGACGTAATCAGTCAAACAAACTTTATTAGATTAACTCTTTAAGGAACGATCGTTTTCATTGGTCAATTCAAACCTTCGACCTCACACCTGCGAAAATAGAACACGCGTACTATAACGTTGAATGGACTGATCAATATTCACGTAGCTGGTCAATGTCGTTTAAAGCTTCCATCGTCGTATTTGCGTACATGATTGTGTTCTTTAGTATGCAATCACAATTCTAGCTTTAATAAATGTGCATGTGAAATTCATTGGTTTTATAATTTTCTGTAATTGATAGTAAAATTTTAAACTTTAAAATCTTAACAGTTTTCACATCGAAATATTTAATTCAAATTTGTCCTCTGGATCAAGGGACGACATCAAAAGTTCAATCAAAAATTAAAAAAAAAATCAATCCACATATTTTTTTCATTGACTCCCCCTCCCCCCTAAGTTGCTCATCCTGCCTTTTTTTCACTCAATGGACTCGATGAATTAGCGTTGTACTTGAAAAATGAAACCGTACTTTTCTACAAACACTTTTCATATTCTTTGACAAGTTTTAGGTATTCGACATAGGATGGTGATTTTTTTTTCTGATTCTGTTTACTTGAGAAAAAAAATCCCAAAATTGTAAGTAAATTCTTAACATGTAACCAACCATGCTTTGTTAAAAAAAACCGGAGATGGCAAACCATGGCACAGGGGAATTAAATTTAGTTAATAAACTCCAGCGATATACTTCATGAGGTTTTGCTAATCTCGGTTGAAAAACGAACGTAAATTGTATATTGTAAATATGTACATGTAAATAGAAACAATCAGTTTTTAAAAAAAAGTGTTTATTCATAAAATGTTTTGATAAAAAGGTGAGTTTCTTCTTGTACATGCATTTAGTCATCCTTAATTTCTTGATATTTTGTTTATCATTTTATCATACATGTTTCGTTTTGTATTTCATGTTAAATACGAATACATACTACATGTACTTTAGCGAATAGTTCAACAATGTTATGCAGCTCTATTCTTACTGTATAAAATTAAAAATTAAATGTTCATCCATTTAAAATCGAAAACAGTACATTTATATTTAAAAAAGAAGATGTGGTATGATTGCCCTTCTGATCCCTTCTGTCCGGTGGGCGTCCGTTTTTTTACGGATGTGTTCTTAAAAAGTGACAAATCTTAACTGCGAGATAATACCTAGCTTGTATACTATAAATACATACATGTATATAAAAGAAGATGTTGTATGATTACCAATGAGACAACTCTCCAGAAGAGACTAAAATAACACAGAAATAAACAACTATAGATCACCGTACGGCTTTCAATAATGAGAAAAGCCCATACCGCAAAGTCAGCCATAAAAGGCCCCGAAATGACAATGTAAAACAATTCAAACGAGAATTGTTCCTTATAAACTAAGACATTTCTTGCAAGAAATAATCTTCGCCGATGTAACATTTCAATTTATTACAACAACATGCCTGTACTGAATTCAGTCAGGTGCACAAATTAAATGATACGATTAAAGTTATTTTGTTACTATTTTGGGGAACAATTGCCTCCGTTTATGGTACGCTTAGCTACTGTGTGTATGTTTTATAGCATGAAAATAATAAAAGAGGAATGTCAGTGCAACCCATCATTAATTATTGTAATGGATCAGTATTATGAGATACTTATTATAAGTGACTATGACACTGTTAGGATTATAACCTATCGTCAGTATGAAAGAAATTAAAAGTGGTTCATATATTCATCTGTATTAAAGCGGCACATGCATTTAATTTTATCCTTATATTTCTCATTATGCGGTACACGATAATTGAGTTGCTGCATGCATAAATAACTTAGAATATTACTTAATACAAAATATCAGTATAATATTTCGACCCCACTATTTGAAGTTAACAAAAGATTTATTTAATTCTTTTGACCAAAGGTTTGTAAACTAAACAAATCCTTGTTTTACGTTCGTAGTAACATAGTACATTCCATTGCCGGTCACCTGTGTCAATTCACGTGCACACTGACTACATTGTTGTCGTATTTGAATCTTTCGGCCAATGAAATGAGACGTTACAAGTTGTTTGTTTATGATACGCCAGAATGTTATCAATGAACTATCAAATGCTAAACTTCACTGCATTTCAGTGTAGTAGCATCGTGGAAACATAAAAAATTCACATTTTCATGCCGCTCATACCACGACCTCACCACGATCTGAATTTATTTTAGATCGTGGTGAACGTAGTGCGATCGTGGTCAAGTGTGACTGGGCATTAGGGATTTATTGACAATGGTCATTTGACTTATTTGTAGATCGTAGTTTTCTTAACATTATTGCTGCTTTCAGTTTATCTTTATCTATAATAATATTCAAATTGATAACCAAAAACATCATAATTTCATTAAAATTGCTAATTCAGGGACAGCTACCCAGCAACGGGTTCTCTGATTCGTCTGAAAATTTCAGGGCAGATATATCTAAACCTGATGAACATTTTTACCTTGTCAAATTTACGATATACTGAAATTTCATTTATTTTCGATGGTATCAATTTTCGCGGATTAAGGAAAACTTGCATATTCGTGGATATTTACTTTCGTGGTTTTGTGGAAGTCTGCGTACACGCCTATATACAAATTGACATTCGTTGATCATTTAATTTCATGGTTCGTTTGTACCAACGAAATCCACAAATATATGTATCCAACGAATAATAATGAATCTACAGTAAGCCAAAAAGCTGCATTTACTAACTAATTTACCTTACGATATCGGGATATGGGTATTTAGCCGGATCTTAACACGTACTTGTGATTTGTTTAAAACCGGTTTTAACGAAGAAATGTCGAAATGTTCAGAACTTAATTAAATCTGTTTTGGGGTAAGATGGTGCAAGCATACGATTTTTATTGCGTCTTACACTTTAAGAAGCGAATAATCTTTAGCTACTTTATTTAGATATTTTTGTGTAAGAACGTTAATTATGAGCTATGAAAGTCAAGTGGCTCAAGCATTTTACTAAGGAAGTTTTAAAAAAAATGCAAAAAAATATTTTAACAGTGGGTTAGATTTCATTAGTCTTTCCTATCTATAGATTAACAACTTTTGGTTATATTTATAATTTAGAATCATCATTGAAGGTGGAGCGCGATTGCACAGTTAATTAATTATATTAATGTGCCATTTGTATGCAAGAGTGACATTCCGTTGTATTGTGTGCCAATTCGAAAAAGTTATGCGAGTATTGTCTCCCTTTAACAGGTTCATTATTTTATAATTAAGTTTAGGTTTCTGATATAAATTTGAATAGTTACAAAATGTATCAATTCAATATATTTCAGTTTTTGTTATTTGTGTATCAAAAACATTGATGTACGAATATAATTTCATAAATTTGAAACGTTTAAAATGATTACATAACATTATAAAGAACCGTCCATCATTTTTGAAAAAGACTATGATTGAAATTCGTATTATTTATCTTCCCTTCATGATAGATTGATTGGGAAATGAACCAGAGTTATGTTATAGTTATTGACCAAGCAAGTCGGTATATAGAATTTAATCTGCACAGCTCAGGTGACCCTTATCAACCCGAACGACGAAGCAGTTCGGGTTAAAGGGTCAGCCTGAGCTCGTGCAGATTAAATTCTATATATCGATTTGATTGGCCATTAACTGTTTTAACACATGACGTCATTAATTTGCGTGAACGTTTTAAATGTGGACGATATTTCGCAATCCACGGAACCTCGGAAAGCTTATTGTAGGGTAAAGAAAGGGGGAAATACGACTTCATTGGTAAGTTTAGAATTGATAACTTTTGTTTGGGTTTAGACTTATTGTAAAATTGCGATTTAAAGGAAGACCTTTTTTTTAATGTTTCTGTTAAATCTATTCCCATTTTTTATTTAATAAGTGGCAATTAAGACTTTGACAAATTGAGAACTTTCAAATCGTTGTATGAAAAAAAAACATAACTGAAAGGGTTATTGAGTTTGGATTAATTGCTTTTGAATTTCTTTCCATCAATGACATGCTTTAATAGAGAAAGATAAACCGAGGAAGTTGTTATATTTCCTAAATTTTAAATGTTGAATAAAAAGAAAATACGTTTTTTTTTCCCAATCTTTTACTCCCCCTCCCCCAAATTTCTTGTATCTACTGTACTAATTTTTAAGACACGTCCATCTAAATGAAGTCTGCTTGATCTCCAGCTAATCTCCCTGTTTTAAAACAAATTTAAATATGACCCCTTTAAATTCGATCCCAAAATATGGGTAGTAGATATTCAAAAAGTCGTTATCTATTCCATTGAGTCTAAAACTAATCCAAATAAGATTTCTTTTATTCGGATATTCTTAGATACATTTCTTTTTTGGTGGAAATTACCAAAAATTGTTTTAACAATCTTTCTGTCTTTAAAACACTGATTAAAGATTTATGCTGTACGTACAATTTAATAAAACATTTTAAGCTAAGATGAAAAAAAGGAATAAGAAACCTTTCTTTTTTCCTATTTTGAAACTACGATGTTTGTTCCAAGTTCAATGTTGTCGTAATTTAATTTTCAAGGCAGATTCGGAGGTGGGGACTAACATGTCGGTAATCACAGAGAGGGACTAGCAAGCAATTTTTAATTGTAGCTTATTTAACGTTAAAACAACTTCCCACTATAAACAAATGTTACTTTATACAAATATATGGAACTTGTTAGCTAAATCTACAAATTGTATTAGATATTATGAATTTTTATTACAATAGATTAATATGCTACATTTACCCCCTTCGTTGTATTTTTAGCAATTGCGATCATGTTGGTTGGCAGGCGAGGTATGCGGACACATTTTTTAAACTATATACCCCAATGATGATTGTGGACAAGTTTGTTTTAAATAGGTCCAGACGACGACGACAGATCCAAATGATGAAAAAAGCTCACTTGATCTTGACCGGTCAAGTGAGCTTAAATTGAATATCTTGATTAGATTGTTCTTAAACTAAATGCAATCAATATTGAACTCTACGCCAGGTCGACTGTTGACCTCAATTTACCTGAGAATGCAGACGCCCATATTTTATTGCGTCGGCAACAAATTTGCTTGAAAGGTGAATCAATTTGAAATACGATATAATAAGAAATAGTTGCGGCATGACAAGCTAGGGGGATCTAGGATTTCGGAAAGGGGGCGAGGTATAATAAGATCTTTTTTAAACTTTTCTTTTTGGCTAAAACAACATAAAATAAGTGTAACAGTTCCTGACGCGGGACATGTATATCTTATAGTTAAAGTGAAAGGGTTGGACATGTTTGATGCCGTATTCTCCCCATTACTTGTTTATAATAACATTATTGAAACCTTTTTTGGGCTAAAAAACATAGAATTTGTCAGTAAAAATGTACATGGAAGATTTCATTTGTTGTATGTTTAGGTAGCATAACCTCACAGACTTCTTGTTGTAAACGAGATATAAGCCGGGCTATTCAATGCAATTACTATAATAAAATTGAGAATGGAAATGGGGAATGTGTCAAAGAGACAACAATCCGTAGTGGAGACAACAGCTGTAGGCCACCAAAGGTTCTTCAGTGTAGTGAGAAACTCCCGCACATGAAACAAGATAGACAAACAAGCAATGTTTATCCGATACGAGTTAAGAAAGACAAACAAGCAATATCTATCCAAAAATGTTTGACACCTAACAAGGGAAGTGAGGGGTTCCAAATCAACCAAGGCTACGGATAAGTCTGAAATGACAACGAATTTATGAATGGCGGTCAACTAATGGAGACATAAAGGCTACACTTAGCAGGCAGGTTGCAGTCGTGCCTTGAAAAAAGTATTCAATATATCAGTCCGGAGAAACAGACACTCTGATCAGATATGGGATTTGCATTCAAACCGTGAAACAAGCTCCCCCCCCCCCCCCCCAATTTTTTTTTTTTTTTCACGAGATTGTAATAGAGTATTACTTTCTGTTTAGTGAAATTGTGAAATATAAGTCTATATGTTCTTGCTAAATCCTTTGTCGGTTTGAAGGTGTCATGCTTTTTATCCTCTGCCTAAGCAATGTGTTACTGTAATTTGAATTTCAAAATGACTTGAGTAACACTTTTTTCGACGCACGTGTCAACTCCATCGTAGCGAATCACATGACTTTGACATAATCCATAATATATTACAGTAAATACGAGCGAAAAATATCTTTATAAGTAAAGAATTGTCGCATGAAAATTAGATACACACACGGGAAATCGCAAAGTTCACGAAGTCTAGTCTGATTAATCATTGTACAAAAAACAAAAGTGCAAGCAAAAAGGGGGGATACGTCCTCTACGCCCCCTCTTGATCCGCCACTGCAAGCACAAATTTATAAGAAAAAAATGCTGTAGCAGAAAGGAGATGTCATGAGAAATGACCTTGAAATAACTTATTGAAAGTAATACATTCAATATTGTAACGTGACCGAGGGGAGGAACGACACCGACACAGACGAACAGACATAATCATACTATGGCACAACAATACGACAATGTATCCTATGGTAATTCCCATGAACTAAATAATACGTTATCTGTTCATTCACAAATTTACATTACTTCAGATGCATTGACAAACTTAGCTACAAAGTTTAAACATATAAACATGATAAACTTTAAAAACCAAGTCCTTCAGTATCTATACTGATTAAAACAATCAAGGAAAATTCCTACAGTCGTGACAGTACTACAGCTTCTAGTATCTTGACCAACTGACCTTTGTCATAGAGTTTAATTACTTTCACTTTAGACAAAACAAATAGGCATAACTAATTTTATTACCCTACACCTCAAAACATCGTTCCTTGACGTCTTAATTACATGTAATCTGACAGTTCAACTTTAACCGCAGATGATAAAACTAACCATTTGTCAAATACGCCTTGCGTCATTGATTTTCTATGTACACAAATAAACAGTTATAAAGCAAATGAGTAAGAGGCAGTGGCGGATCCAGAACTTTTCCTAAGGGGGGCCCTCTGACTGACCTAAGGGGGGGGGGGGGCCGCTCCAGTCATGCTTCAGCGATTCCCTATATAATCAACCTAATTTTTCCAACGTAAAGGGGACCGCCCCCCCCCCCCCAGCCCCACCCCCTGGATCCGCCCATGAGAGGTAAATATTTACAAAACATTTCAATATCGTTTTTCAAAGAGTACTATTCATCCTATTGTATTTTTTTTTGTGTAATTGCAACAAAATTGTTAGCTAATTTTCTTTAGCCTTTAATTATTATTCATTACTTCAATTAATAAATTGGTGTACATTTCTAAACATTATAAAAAACACTAACATCTTAACCAGCAGCCATCCTTCACCGAGGTAATTCGAGGCACAGAGACCACGTGACAAAGAAACGGCGGGAATGGGAATTGGAATTCTTGATGTTTTGAATTATGAATTATGAATTTTGAATTTTGAATTTTGAATGATCCTTCTCGGCTTTCGTATTTCCGCTATATAGATGATGTTCTTTCACTAAATAATTCAAAATTTGGTGACTATGTGGAACGCATCTATCCAATCGAGCTAGAGATAAAGGATACTACAGATACAGTTAAGTCGGCCTCATTTCTTGACTTACATCTAGAAATTGACAATGAGGGTCGGTTGAAAACAAAACTTTACGACAAAAGAGATGATTTCAGCTTTCCAATTGTGAACTTTCCATTTCTAAGTAGCAACATTCCAGCAGCACCTGCATACGGGGTATATATCTCCCAATTGGTACGATATTCCCGCGCTTGTATTTTCTATCATGATTTTTTTTATAAAGGGTTGCTGCTCACAAGGAAGCTATTAAACCAAGAGTTCCAAATGGTGAAGTTGAAATCATCCCTTCGTAAATTTTACGGACGCCATCACGAGTTGGTTGACCGTTATGGAATAACCGTTTCACAAATGATATCGGATATGTTCCTTACGTCGTAACTACAATCCCCGTCCCTTTAATGAATGTGACCTACCGAATTAGACTATTTACCGGATTTGTTATCACATAAGCAACACAACGGGTGCCACATGTGGAGCAGAATCTGCTTAGCCTTTCGGAGCACCTGAGATTACCCCTAGTTTTTTGATAGGGTTCGTGTTGTTTATTCTTTAGTTTTCAATGTTGTGTCATGTGTGCTGTTGTTTGTTTGTCTTTTTCATTTTTAGCCATGGCGTTGTCAGTTTGTTTTAGATTTATGAGTCTTACTGTCCCTTTGGTATCTTTCGTCCCTCTTTTAGTACGCCAGACGTGCTTTTTGTCTATATAAGACGCATCAATGACGCTTAGTGTAAGCTTTTGATTTTGCTAATTTTTGTTTTTAAATTACAGGTTTTTTTTTAGTAAATATATATGGAAAATTCATTGATGGTTGTATATGACTGGCCAACAATGATGTTAGTTGATTTTTTTTTTCAAACACTGGAATGCTTATGGTGGCTCGTGTGTCTCCCTACATCTTTTGAAGTAGCAGATAACATTTGTGCTAGATCTTAAATGAAATGTGCAAATTTTAAACTGGCATATAATTGATGTGCCAGACTATTAATTTAAGTATAACTAAGTTCGTGTTTTATCATATTTACGGCTGTAATTTCAAAACAAAAATGCAAAATAAGGGCTAATAACTCAAGATACAGTATATATGTTTAAAACTATATCATGTGTAGTTTTCTTTTTATCACACAACATAGAATTTTCCATGCATAATATATAAAAAAACACTATACAATTTTGTGCAACAGGTACTGTTAACAAAAGTGCGGTGACCCATGCCTTTGATTATATTTCTGAAAAAAAAAACATGATAAAGACTATAGATTTTATTTAAGGTAAGGTTTGCGTGATACCTGGATTTTTTTCTTACTGCTATTATATCAATATGATACATCATTTTTTACAGGGAGGAGTAACCAATCGTTTAATGAAAAAAAAATCGAACATCGCATCGCCCCGTCACTTATTTTTAGGTGAAAAGCTCATAATGTGTAATTTTTGACGTTTTTTTAGGGGAAATGGTCTTCTGAAATGATATTATATACAAGTGACTGTAAAAAACTGAATAAAACACCTATAAATAATTGTGGTCCATTTATCAATAATACATTTTGATTCAAAATTTCCTAAAAACAGATTTTTTTAATTTTTGGGATAAATAAAACGTTACCATGGCAAAAAAAAACTGTGAACTTAAGGATTTAACTATATGCATTATACTGAGCTAATAACATCGGTATGTCCCCGAACTCGTTTTTACGGTATTCGGTGCTATGTATTCATCATGTCATTTCTGTAAAACAAACAAATACGTTTTTTGTGGATCTGCAAAGCATATTTCCAATTAAAATTCATCTTAAATAGCATCTTTTGACACGTAATCCTTTCGTCTTGCAACTCTTTGGGAATGATCATAATCAATGAGAGAAAACATTGGTTAACTTATTTTTTTATACCCACAACTATCAGTCGGAAGGAGAGGTGTTGCACTTTGGTCATACGTGTGTATTAATACATTTACAGGTCTCTGATTTTGAAGGCACTTATTTTCTTTCAGTGTTTAAATTTAACTGGAGGATTTAGAACCTTATGATAGCATTCTGATTGAAATTAAAAGCAATTAAAATTGCTTTATTGCCCAATGTTTGGCAAATTGTTTCTATGCCCTAATTGGACAAGACATTTGTTTTGACTAATAAAGTCATTCACAGCAGACGTGTTTATTACATTCATTTAAATCTTGACACCGACAAATATCATTAAAATATGATCAAATATTTATGACTAAGCAGGAGAAAGTCCTGTGGGACAAAGATATATTACTGATACGATTTGTCCAAATTGTTACACATGATGTTCAGATTTGGATTCTTTGACCAAACAAACAAACTACATGCTCCCATACATGAGAATAGACGAAACAAGATGGCCCGGGAATACCAAAAAAAAAAAAAAAACAAAAAAAAAAAAAACAAATGACTAGCCGTATATGTATTGAACCCGCCGTCAATTGGCGATTTGATGTTCGCAAGTGCAGTCTTACTGTCGACGCGTAGATGACTGTGGCTTCTATTCAACCACAGTAACGTAATTCCGATTCTATTGCATTACCAATGAAATAATACGTTATAGCTTGAAATAAATGCATTAGGAATTTGTCCATGGGACGCAGATGATGCCCCCTCTTGCATAAACTATAAATCATAATGTATAAGTTTTATATCATTTGCTTGGGGCAAACTAAAGTTAGAAAACAGCGTGATCTTCAAGTTTATTTTTAAATAATTAGAAGTTGTAAAATGTCCGTTCCTAAATACTTCAGGCATGTTCAGGACGATACAATACAATTTGAAATAGTTGTGTCTGAACATATTTTGAATGCCTTCATAGAAAAATATATTATTGAAAACATTTCGTCAGTTGTAAAAGTGATTGATAAATAATATATATTTTGAAATATGGAAACGTGTGGGTTGTGCACTAATTTGCGGACAAACCTTGCAAACTGTACATTTGAAAAGACCAAAATTGTTTGTCATTCCTAAAAATTATGCAGAAAAAATATGCTGAGAATAATATATATGCATTCTCTATAAGTAAAACATTCGCCACATTATGAAAATTCCAATCATTTTAAAGCGAATGAGTTTGTTAACGAAATTGACAAAAAGAGCCTAAAATATGCCCGTTTTTACTCAATCCTGCGTTTTCAAATTTTTATTTATACTTAATATAAAAAAAATCATTCGGAAACGACATGCATCAGACTTACAAGTTCAATGAAAGAGATAGCTTAACAGTCGGTGAAAAAGTAATTGATGTTCTTGAAGCAGAATAAACAACCCTTCCATCTTGTGAAAGGACAAGACGGAGACAAGTCATAAAAACAAGACATTAGATCGATAACTATTGAAATGGGCTTCCCATAAACTAGTTACCAGTTTGTTTTACGGACGAGAGAAAGGAGAAAGGTACCTCTGACCCCTTCAATTCTAGAACGGTGAAAGTGACGACATCAATATTCAAATATTATGTGTTTTGTGGTAATAAGCATTGTGCATATGTTTAATATCAGTTGGTTGAGGCAGGGACTTCTATACTATAGAAAGTGCCTGGTGGAGGCAAACTATATAAATTAGAGAACGGAAACCAATTTGGCACAAACGGACGTACACTCTGTCACGTACGTACAGATGGATGTACAAACAGACAAGGGTAAAAGTTAAATGCAATGCCCTCTTTGCTACGGCGGGAGCATAATAATGTATAAATTTGATATAAAATAGAATTTCGCGAAACATAATGTTTTTTGCACAAAGACGTTATGGCTAAACGTAACAATCTGAAAGTCATTACGTTACTTCTACTATTCAAATTTTGAAAACATTACATCAAAACGGCAATTTTGAGGTAGGTGTTATTTTATTTTCGATAATATTTTAGTAATCGAACATTTGTTGATCCAAGAAATTCAAAATGACGGGTCCCTCCTTTATGTAATTATTTGAATTCGAGTTATCTCCCTGTGTACGCAACCCTTACATTCGGACGCCCCAGCAACCTCATTATCTTTTGGTTTAAGATTATAATTAATTTTGAAAGTAAGCAGAAAAATAAGAGAGTTAATCTATTTTCACGGTGTATCTACTATGTACAGAAACCGAAAAATTTTAAATTGAGAAAAAACTATTTTAAAAATGGAAAATTGTCATACTAACATATGCTTTTAATTTCCAATAGGATTTTTTTTAAAAAACATTAGAAGGGTTATTAAATTCTGTTTATAGAGGCGAAGTTGATTAAAAGGGTTTTCTGTTGCTATAGACAGAAGTATAACAATTCGTTATCTATAAATATCAAAAACATACATTTTGCAGTTTCCATTTGAATTTGTTGATTCTTTTCCGCATTACTAGGTTTCAGGTGTAGATGTGCACATGAAAGAAGCCAAATATTCAATTTCCCATTCAAATGTATTATAGTCTCTGATGCATGATTTTTTTATTATAAAAAAATGTAAAATCACAAAAATATTGAACTCCGAAGAAAATTCAAAACAGAAAGTACGAAATAAAATGGCAAAATCAAATGATAAAAAACATCAAACAAATGAACAGCAACTGTCATATTCTTGACTTGGTACAGGCATTTTGAAACGTAGAAAATGGTGGATTGAACCTGGTTTTTGTTAGCGCTAAACCTCTCACTTGTATGACAGTCGCATCAAATTCCGTTATATTTACAACGATGCGTGAACAAAACAGACATGATAGGAAAAATACTCAATTGATTTAGGATTTTAAGTAACTTTCAGTAACTGCGAGTACTCTCAAATCTCACTTTCATGTTATTTTGACCTGTTGATACAATTGTAATCCTTTTTATATTTAATGTTTCTCTATTTTTAATGTATATGTTAAAGACATTTTCGAAAAATGCATGAAATTAATTTAAAGAATGAAATGTAATAAATAACAGTTGAAAGAGCTGAACACTAGAGCAGTTTTATTTAAGATGATTACTGATATAAAAAAGACGAGTTTAAATAATAAAGAATTATTTTTACTGAATTATTCCAAATTTACATAAGCACAAACCTTTTTGCAAATACATTGATTGACGCAACAATCTAGTTTTAGCACTTCGACCATAATTTGAGAAACCTTCATGATCACCATTAAAGCACTTCCATTACCATTTCTGATAAAACACTTAACATTAAACAATATTGGGTTTCGCAATGAACACACACGTCACATATGCATATCTAATGTTCCAAGAAGATTCAAAGTACATTATCATGATTAGTTTGACTTGTATCTTTTTGCTTATAGCGTTTAATGGACTGAACTCAGTGAATCAGTTCTGACCATAATGGGTGATGCATCTATAACTGGAATTTAATTGAGGCAGTCAAGATGAAGATACTCATATATTGTCATCACAACTTAAACCATAAACCATAAAACGTATCGCGAAACCCATGCTATATTTATAGCTGACTTTGCGGTATGGTCATTGCTCATTGTTGAAGGCTGTATGGTGACCTACAAATGTTAATTTCTGTGTCATTTTCGTATCTTGTGGAGAGTTGTCTCATTGGCAATCATATCACATGTTCTTTTTATATTCCCAGATTGTTATTGGAAAAGAAATTAATTCTTCCGAACCATTAGTTATTTTCTTTGCAAGATATTTTTGATTCCCCTTTTGTCAAGTTCATCTCAACGATCTTATTTTCTACAAATTGCCTGAAAGTGAACAGGCAATTTCTGGAATTTTGTTTAAAATGTCAGTCATTTTCCAAATGACTAGGTATTTTCAGTCGTTTTGTATAACGCCTGTCAAGATTAGGCATTTTATAAATTGCCTAAATTAAAAAAAATTCCTATTACATATATGTGACCCGCCATGACATTTGCAGGTTTATGGAGGTAGAACATCATTGTTAGAAAAATTATAAACATGATAAATATCGAGATTCAATGTATTTGTGAAGAAGAGATGAACACTCTCCTTGGCTTCTTTTTTGCGGACGCCGAACTATACATCATATATAAGTTATGAAGAAGTTTTACTTTATCGTTTGAAGTGAACATTTTAAATTCATACAAAAAAATATCAAATTTCTGCTCTATAGATTTCCTTTCATAAATGAATTCTGAAATATATCCATAATAAATGCACCGTATCAAATGCATATAAGAAAACATACTTTATTGCAAATCATTACTAATGTATGAGGCAAAACATGGCTTAGCTGCAATCTTATGCCCAATCTTATTGTATCAGCTTCTGTAAACCAAAAATATAATACGAGATTTTCATTCTCAGATAATTTTATTATTCCAAAACCAAATACAGAGTTGCATAAGTCTAGTTTCTCGTATACTGGACCAAAAGTGTGGAATGCTCTTCCTAATTCAATCAAAAAATCAAATACAGTATCAGAATTTAAACATAAATACAAATATATGTACTTTTAACATTACCATCATATTTGTACTGCAATGCCATATCATAATTGTTTATTGTACTTTAAATTGTATATAATCTTTATTTAACATTATTATTGATGCATTGTTTATTTTTTTTATGTAATTATTATTGTATTATGAGAGATTTATTATTATTATTATTATTATTATTATTATTATTATTATTATTATTATTATTATTATTATTGTCATTATTATTATTATTATTATTATTATTATTATTATTATTATTATTATTATTATTATTACTTTTAAACTGTTACGCGTCGAATACTATGTATAGAGACATGCATAATAAATCTAAATTAAAAATAAGGCATTCTTAAAGCTTACTTAGACAAATTCTAAACTAACTTCATTTCAACATGTTTAAATTAAATGTTCTAAAATAGAGCTACTGACAAACAAAAATGCTCTGCTTCAAAGATTTTCTTTCATAAATGAAGTCTGAAATATATCCATAATAAATGCACCTTATCAAGTGCATATATGAGAACACCTACTTATAAACTGTTACGCGTCGCATACTGACATGAATAATACATCTAAATTTTAAAAAAAAACGAATTCTTGAAGCTTACGTTGATAATTTTGAACAAACTTCATTTCAACAAGTTTAAATTACATGTTCTAAAATAGAGCTAAGAATATTTTGTATTGTAGTAAATTTAAGTCTTTGAAACTTTATTCAAATACGCTATTGACCATTACTTAGAGCCAATAAATACAATAAATTGGTGTTTTATAAATTAGTGCCTTCAATAAATAAAAGTCGGCATAGAACAGTCTCATTTTCATACTGGTATTCGAAATGACTCGTTTCATTGCTGTCATAATACCATGACAGAGAGTTTTGTTTCGGAATATTCTACGTAAATATACAAAAAGCTAATTTAAGACAATAGACCCTCCCAAGTGGGTTGTCACATATAGTTAACGGCGTTTTTCTCACAATGACGTTCTACCTCCATAAGTCTGGATATGTCGTGGCTGGTCACATATAAGGTTTGATATATGTTAAGTATGCCTTTATATTTTTACTTCAGTTGTTTGTACTATGAACAACAAAATTATTTATTTAAAAGATTTCCGTTCTCAACCTTACAACACAATTATTTTCTTTTGTGAATAGTTTTCTATTAGTTGGCAAGGTTATTTAGTGGGGGTTATAGTTTACTTTCTGTAATTATTGAACATTTTACAGCTGTATACTTTTGTTATCTTTATTTATTTTCAACTTTATTTTATTGATTTTGTATTGACATTGTGTCATAGATCAAATGTATTTGTTCAATGTATGTTCTCTTGTGTTTCTTTGACTTTTGATTGAGTAAAGCCATTTCATTTGATATTTAACAGGGTGTACATCTATGTTGTGATGTTACACTATTGTTTTTGGTACGAGTAAAGGCTGTACCTATTAACAGTTAGCAACCTGCAGAATGTATTTAAATTCGTCATATTTTTGGGCTATTTATAGCTTACTGTTCGGTGTGACCACAGGCTCCGTGTTAAAGACCGTACTTTGACCTATAATGGATTTTCTTTTACAAATTGTGATTTGGATGGAGAGTTGTCTCATTAGCACTCATTCCACACATTCTTCTATCTATATTAATGATATTCTTTCCATTAACTTTTAATATTGGGTTCCATCAATATATATGCTCCAGAACTATAAATTGATGTAACAACAAATACGGATTCCTCCGCCTCCTTTTAGACTTGCACCTCGAATTTGACATAAGTGGTCATCTAAGTACTTGAATCTATAATAGTCGATAATTTTCAAATTTTGAAAATATCTATATCCCCCACCTTAGCACCAATATACCAGCTTGTTGTGTTTTCTTGCTGAAGAATTATTTGAAGACACAGTGAACATTATTGATACTCCATTGATGTCTCCATAGTCTTTATATATCTGATATTACCATTTATAACTGTAACGAGTTTTTCTTTCAAGGATGGATCGTCCGCATTTCATCTTGCTGCACATCTTGGGAATACAGAAATAGGCCGTCTGCTTATTGATCATAATATAGCTATCAATTTACAGGAAAATGTAAGTTGTTAATATGATGTATACATCAGTAAAAAAAATGCTTTTTTATTATTGGTCACATATCAACCTCCACAGAGGCAAACATTTAAATCGTCAGGAAAGCAACAATCCTAATCTGCTGATCATCTACTGTTTTGATATTACGTTTCAAAAAAAAGTGTAGTTTTATAAAAGATATCCCCACCTTGGTCTCTATTTTCTGTGTATCGACCCAAAAATGCACAGACCATGCAGTTCAAAATTGTTTAAAACTTTTAGATAGATAATGCTTTGTCAATGAAACGATAAATTTACAATGGCACATTTTCAATATTCCTGTATACAACAGGTCTGCTTATTTTATTTCTTTTCCCACAAACGTTAGTATAGGAAGTGTGGAGATCACTATTGTCCTTCAAGTAAAATTTAAAATAACAAAGAGAAAAACGAACTCCTCCGACAATTATAAACGAAAATCCATTACCAAATACCAAAATAATAGCTCAAATACATCACACAAATTGATAACAACTTCATATTCCTGACGTGGTCAATTGTCTGAAAAGTACAAAATACCCGAGTTGATAATTCTAAAAATTAACTGACGGACTGAATGATTCAGTCATTTATTTCCCTGATTGATTCCGATAATTTTAGAGATTAAAATTACCATTCAAGATTATAAGTCATTTACTTGTTGAGACAGAAGATTTAAAAAGATTAACACATAAAAACATTATGATATGCTTCGTACGCTGAAATGTTTGTACTGTGCATTCAATGGCCATGACGCAGTATTCACGATGGATATAGGATTAAGTTAATAACTTACTAATTATAATAATAATTGACATTTTAAGACAAAAACTCAGAAATCCATTATTTTGTTTGAGAAACATTAGTACCAGGCGCGTAGCTGCCTTTACGCAAAAAATCATTTGCTTGCATATGTTTTTCACAAAAAAAAAAACAAAAAAAAATCCTGAAATTGAATTTCAGATAGTCTTTAGTCTTTCCGGATTATCGTGTCTGGCGGTGTCTGTACTTGCAACTACAATCACGAAACAAAGTTTAATCCGGTAGAAATAAAAATAAAAATGAAGAAGCTAGATTTTTATTTTAGCAAGAAGGCAGCGGATAACGAAAGCCAAAACGTTTTATCTAATTCGCCCAGCAAAGATGTAAATGAGCCATGTACATCGTTTTCACAAGACGTTACTAACATCTTAGATTTATTTCCCTTACTTATAAGTCAAGACTTAAAAGTAGCCGTTCGATTTCGTATTCCCATTGTCATTTCGTCCAAAAGACTATTGATTCACCTAGGGTATCTGTGTTACAAATGACCTTCTACTGTTGTCGTAGAAACCTCTCATTTGATTTTAAAATGACCCTCGTGAGAAACACCACGGGTGTCTTGCAAGAAGCAGGACCTGCTTACCTTCGGAGCACCGGAGGTCGCCACATTTTTTCGGGGTCCGTGTTTTTCATCTGTAGTTAGTTTTCAATGTTGAAAGTTTTTGCTTGTCATTTTGTGTCTTATCTGTTCCCGGGTTTCCAAATTACGAAACCCACTAGGATGTTACTATCGTTTCTTGAAATATGGTATAGTAAGAAACAGATAGGGTATTTATCATTTTCATCATAAAATGGTCCAAAAAAAATTTCGCCTCGCTCCGGTCGGCGATATATGCTTGCACTTTATTTCAACTCAGCTACGCCCCTGAGTACAATGAACAAACACTGATATGAAATGTATTACACAGCTATAATTCTTAAAAATGTTTAACTCATTTCTTTAATAATGTATGTTATTTAAATTTCTCCATTTCTCAATCATTTGTGTAATACTATTGATTATCTATGTGTTATTTGGTAATTCATGTATCGTTTTGTACGGTTGATTAATTATACCTCTCTTCAAATTATGTTTTGACTACCAAATCAAACTAAAACCTGTGATGTTAAACTTTGATTTTGAACACTTTTTGGATAAATATTAAGTCATTTGTACCAATAATCACTAACTACATATCAACAATTTCAATTAAAAAAAACTATAAATGGACTTACCACTAGAATAGCCACATAAATTAAAAAGACGGTGATATCTGATTTCATAACATGTTTGTTTAATATTATAGTTTAGTAGTAGGATAATATTGTCGAGGATAGATAGAGACAATCACAGAACGCGGGAATCATACATGTACCTATACGCGTTAGCGCTCTCTATATGTAACGTCATGGTTGCTATGTGTTAACGTCATTGTATTCAAGCATTAAATTACTCATTTGTATAGACGTCTTTTTCTCATTTCATAACACAACGCATTTCTACAATTATACGATCACGAGAAATATTGCTATATTTTTCTCTCGCCAGGATGGTAATTCTGCACTTCACCATGCTGCATGGAAAGGGAGAACACAATTTGCTAAAATGCTACTCGACAGGAGAATTGACATTAATTTACAAGACAAGGTAAACGTATGATAAATACCATTTGAATATTTTCCGTCACAATTCATAATCAGACAGGATATTTACCAACTTACAGCACCAGATACACATTTCGTAAATCAATATCTGTTGAGTTATTTTTTACATAGAAATATTAAAAAAGTGAAACCAGAATAAAATTCAAAGCGCTGACAAAAGTAACAGTCACTGTAAGCATTTTAGTCATACATACGTTGCAGTTGGTTTATTAAGTACCAATGTTTAAGTTAACCTTTTAAATAGGACCCATATTTTATGATGTAAAATGCCCGTCATTGACAATTACATTATTGCAGCAAGAAAACTGTGTTTGTTATTTTCATTGCTAACATAATTGTAAGGGTCCAGACTGCATCATACAAGTTACATTGCAGCTGCTTTGTTCTACCAGGGGTGATCTGAGCCGGATCCCACCTACTAGATCACCCCAGTTTGAGTTTCTTCGTTATGCATGCTTTCCTTCGTTCTGTAACATTTTGGTGGGAATGTCAAATCCAATTTAAAACTTAAGATTTATTTATACGGAAAAGACTATCTTTTAAAATTTTTGTAGAAAAAAATTCAGAGTCTATGCAGGGATACGAACTCAAGACCTTTAGCATATCAACCAATCCTTACTCCAGGACGACTGGATACTTTCGATCCGTTATTTAACATACTTAAACTTTTCAGGAAGCAAGATATTTTCATAAGATGGTCAAGTTGGCCGACCTTTATTCAGTAGGGTTTGAACCCTTTTCGTAAATAAGTGAGTTGTCAGACTGATCGTTCAATAGGATTTTACCCTTTTTAAAATTGGGGTTTTATTATGGGCAGATTGGCCATTGTGGTGAGTTGACATGGTTTCATATTTAATCATCGTGTTCGAGGGTCATAAAGGGTAAACATAATATAGCAATATGTAAAGTATATCATAATGGCTGTGAGGCGTTCTAAACTAGATTTAATGAATTGAAAACGGCTTTTCGTCTAATCTAAAATAGCTGGGATGTAAAATAATTATCCCATACGGACTTGGTGGGTCAATGTTAGATCACCTCTGGACATCGGGGGTGATCTTACACTGACACACCGCGTCCGTATGGGATAAATATTACTGAACATTATATTGCATTTAAAATTTCAATGAAGTAGGAAGATGTGGTGGTTAGAGTACCAATGAGACAACTCCCCATGTCTCTAAAAAACAATACGTAAAACAATTTTAAAACGCGTCTATAACTGGGACAAATCGGGGATTAAAAATAGAATAACGTACACAGGTTATTTTAAATATTATTTGTATGATTTACTTAGTTTGTAGTTATTAACCTTATGTAATCGAAGTGCATTTTATTTATTGTGTCTGTCTAAGATTAAACTTCATCATAGCGTCAAAGTAAGATCAGATAAAACTGTTTTCCGTGACCCAATAGAAGCTATTTACAATTTCTGAAATAACTCACTGGGGTTTACCAGTAATGTTTTTAATATATAAAGAGGTATTATAAGAATGAAATCATCGTTGAAATACGAAGATAACAACGTTTAAACTGATTAGACGATTATCATCTGATTATGTATTTAAATACCAATAGATAATTAAGTCATGTCTATTCTTTGTATCCCTTAATGGCCTTTTCACACTGATAAACTTCAGTTCTGTACAGACCTTTCCCTTGAACTCAATTAAGTTTTGTTAAGTAGTTATTATAGAACTTAACAAAAAAATAGCTTGTACGTTGTGAAAACATGGTTGTACATCAATGAACTAAGAAAGTCTAATTTAAAGTAGGAATATATGAAATACAGCATTTAATTGAACTGTTTTTTTTTTATCTCGATAACATTAAAGGTCAGGTCTGATTTGATAAATGCTCAACGAACTGTCAAAAGCAGAATTATCCATTATAATATGCCTATTTGAGGAGTTTATGAAGGTCTTGTTTAAAAAAAAAAAACTTATAAGATATCATCATATAAGTTATAAATGTTAAATATCATTCAAAGATAGAATTACTAAAAAAAATATCTATAAAACACGTAATTCATTTTCTTTTAGAATGGATTCACTGCTCTTCACAATTGTGCATTGTACGAAAAAAAAGACATCATGCAATTGCTTATAGACAACAAAATTGATCTAAATTTACAAACCAAGGTACGTGATAGATACTATATCTAATAGCTTAAACAAACTTATCAGGATAAAATAATTTTAAGTAGACATCTTTTACTAACTATCTTACAGGTGATGCAGCTCACGATATCCTCGACAGTGTTCAAAATGGACACACGGAGAAAATAACTTATGTGTAATAGAAGAAGCGCTTTCTGTTATTGTAATTATCCTTTCAAGATCTAGTTTAATAGAGCAGTAACCATTAAAACTGTAAAATAAAAAAAATATAGCAAAAATGCGTGACTCTGGGTAAAATTGAAAACGTAAATCAAACGGCAAAATCAAACACTTAAACAGTCAAATGAATGGATAACAAATGTCATATTCGTGACCTTGTTCATTCATTTGTTATCTGAAGGACATTTTTATTTTTGAAAAAAAAAGAATTGAAAATGTTGGCTCACTGTAAACTTTTGTAGCGTGTAGAGACAAAATTGGTTTTATAGCCAGCTTAACTTGTATGACCGTCGCATTGAATTCCATTATACAGACGAAGATGTATGAACAAACCCAAATGGGAATAACAGGTAAAAATGACCATAATAAGGGTGGATTGTGTTATAATCTTAATCACTTAAAAACAAAGCAAAAAAGGCAACATAGAAAAACAAAAAAGCATATAGACAGAGCATATAAGCAAAAACGCAAGACAAGAAAACAAAACATTACCATAGCACATTAACAAATTAACGGGATGTATAACTTCAAAAGTATCGTGTCACGTCAATTTGATATTGTCAAAATTAGACTAAATAGTTAAAGTAATAATTTGAAAAGACAAATAAAAGAATACCATAACATAAAACTAAGATGACAAACAACGTCAGTACTTAGGAACTATACTTACAAACCATGGTTTATTATTTGTGAAGTTGATAAGGAATATTTCTCAACAAGGTTTTTGGTATCTTCCAATGAACTTTGTTAGACAATGAACGAGACCTTCTTTGACATACACATGGTTCATCAACATTCTGCCCAGACACTAGTGGCGGTCTCATAGTTTGAGTAGCAGCTGCAAGCTCTTGAATATCGAATGATTTTACAAAAGTGTATATCCTATGCGCAGGAGTAGTTGTTATATTGCTACTAAGCTTGGAGAAAACTGATATTTCAAAATTGAAATTATCTCGTATATCTTAGATTTTGTACTGAGATGACCGCTCATGTCAAAATCAAGTTATACGGTCAGTCTAAAAATGAGACAGTGGAAGCCGTGTCTGTTACTTTGTTTTTTTTTAATTTCTAGGTCTGGGGCATATGTTAATTAAACCAAATCAGAAAAGTTTGGATTGTTAATGGAAAGAACAATATATCTGTAAATGAAATAACATAATCTTGATTCTTTGATCTTTTTTTTACAAATGTCTGAAGGAACTCCGACTCATATGAAGATATGAAGAGATCGCTGCTGCACTGTTTATTCCCGTAGGAATGCTGACAATTTGTTAAAAATGTTTTACCTCCAAATTCTACAAATATGTTATCAATAAGAAACTCGATCATACTAATCACCTGTTCCTCTGTGTAGTATGTTTTGGTTTTTGGGGGGTTCACTAAATTCGAAATTTGCTCTTTGATACGGACTAGTATGTATACACACAACTAATTAGTTTTAATTTATAAAGCAGTAATACACGGGACGTAATCAACACAAATTGTGCCTAGCAATGTTCCAATTAGGGTATATACATTTAACAGAAAAAGTTGTTAACACAACAGATCGAATATAGCAACAACAAATCATCGACATGAAAATCCTTTATTAAACGTGTAAATAAAATTGCGATTGCAATTAACTTTTTCTACGGACTAATATAAGGTAAAATCACACAAATTCTAAACTCCGATAGACATTTAAAACGGAAAGTCCCTCACCAAATGGAAAATTCAAAAGCTCAAACACATCAAATGAATGGATAACTACTGTCTTATTCCTGGCTAGAAAAAGGTGGATTTAACCTGGTTTTATAGCTAGCTAAACATCTCAATTGTATGATAGTTGCATCAAACAGACATAATATGCTGACAGGTGCATTTCATCTTTCAATTCATACAGTTGTTTTAAGTTTGGAATTACTGTGCTACACAGAGCTGTCAACATTAACAGCGCTGTTTGTCCCAAACATTGTGATCAAGACATAGATACAATACATACTGAGGGTATTGTTGAATGGCGAGAGTGTGTGATTGGTGTAGGTTTACGTACATGCTTAATTATAGATTAAATAATCCGCTGTGTCGGTTTGTGTTTGACTATTGGGTAAAAATGTCCCTTTGATATCTTCTGATTCTCTTTTAATTTGTTCAATGACTATACTTGTTTGATGGCACATGTATATATAATAATGTATTCGTCGTTATAATGTATATTTGTTATATTTATAACTGCCTACCTTAAACTTGATTGTTTAATTTTTAATCAAGGTTGAAAGAACTGCATTACACTATGCTGCTGATAAAAATCTAATAGAATCGATACAGATTTTAATTGAAAGTGGATGTGAAAAGAATATTCAAGATATTGTACGTATTCACTAGATACATTCTGGTTTTTTTTTTGTCTTACACTTATATATGCCTATAAGCTTGTTATGTTAAGTTTCTTAATACCAAACAGACAAATTAGGTGTTAAATGACAAATCAATAACGTAAATTGTCTTATTATGAGAATCAATTCATCAAACCTATTTTGGCATTTAATAGGCGTATTGTTTCACTAAATTGCTGAAACGAACAGCGGTATACTACTGTTGCTTTTATATATACCATCACAGGTACATTGTACTTCCAAACTGAGAAACATACATAACTTGCCCTTCTACTCCTATTTCATGAAATTTGTCTTAATTCAAAGTAATTCGTCCACAGTATTATAGATCGATCACCAATCTTTCAGCTTATATATGATAAACTATCAGTATATATAAATTGTACAGATTGCGTTTTATAATATCTTCGAGAGAAAATTATTTCTTATATAGTAATAAATTGCTAAAAGAATTGAATAAAGAAGAACAGTATAGCAAAAGCCTGGAAAGAAATCGGAGCTTTGAACTAGTAAATGGAACAAGGCACATTGCTGCTCTCTTTTACAATTATTATGATGATTCATCAAACAGTTAGTATATTATTAAAGTGTGTTTAACGTTTTTCTTTTGGACTTTTGTGAATAACCGGCAAAAAGCTGAGATAATCGCAGCCTTCAAAAATACTCTTTAACATCGTTTGCAAGTGTATATTTAACAAATATGCCTCACTGATAAGGTTTTAGTCAAAATCCTGTATTCATTTCAACTTAAGTGAAGTCTCATTTGACAGATATGGATTTTGGTGTTAACTCTAATCCTCATATTCATTTATCAATATAACTGACTAAGTTAGACAGAATTGAAGAATATTTAATAGCGTATTTGAAAGCTATATAACTATTATGATTTGACCTATTTCTTTTGTTCTTCTTTTTTCGTCTTTACTTGTTTTACTTTATAATATTAAGATTTTACTCTATAACATTGAGAATTGGTTTCACTACACTTAAACACTATTACATCATGTTCATTTCCATTACAACTGAAGATTTCAGTGTTGCAATGACATGATTACCGTTTTGAAAATCACAATGAAATTCATGAATGCAAAAACAACCTAAAATAAAGGTCTAGATTAAGACACTTTTTAACATGGCAGTGTTAGTTTCAATTCGACGTTTACTTTTGTAAAAGGGAGGCAAAAGAAACCAAAGGGATATTCAAACGCATCAGTCTAAACTCAACAGACATTAACATTATTAACATGGCTAACGGAAAACAACCAAAACGACAAACAGTTCAAAAAACAAAACATCAAAACCAAAAATTAAACACCACGAATTCATTAATTACCAGGGTGTATAAGTTAATTGTAAAAATCAGCATATCAATGAACTCCCAGAATGCAATTTTCGTTGAACTGAAACAAAAGTTTAATTTTGTACAATTTGGACCTCAGTGTGGTATCATTAAATCAATAATGAAAATAAATACAGTTTAAATGGTGCATTTCAAAGACTGAACCCTTCATATATTTAATATATGTTGTATTCAATCAAACACAGTTTAATTTTAGACACCGAAAAAATGGGCCCAAAATCAGAAATCTAATATATGTTTACTAATAGACAATAAGCTTAGTTTTTAAAGGAGTTCTTTTTATCAAATCCAAAAAAATCATATAGCATTTAGATATTAGTTAGTTTATACTGAATAACAAACAAATCTTACACAAAATGCTTCAAACAATTTACCAAATAAAAGAAAAAAGCAATTATCTACTATTAATGTCATTTACCATTAATACAATTTCTTTTAAAATTCTATAAAACTTATCTGAAGTTACCTTCAAAATAATGTCAAAAAACGAACAGTACATTTCAAACTATATTCATTCGTCCTACAGATCTTATCATCATCAACATTTAGGATCCGAAAAATATCACATAAATCTGTCACTCCATAACAGTTTCATTCTTGTCCAAGTATGTGGCCAATATTTTTATTTTCAGATGAAGAACTTACAAATGCATCAACATAGGCAATTTAACAACACACTTGTAAAACGCCATCCTTGGGTAGCTGTCAAGGATGATAAAATCAAAAAGATTATCTTTATTTCCACATTTTAGATATAAGATAGAATTTGGTGATGCATGTACAATGTTTGGTATTAAGTATCAATTTAAAGGGACGTTAAATTCGAAACTCATATAACAACACGACGGGTGTCACATGTGGAGCAGGATCTGCTTACCCTTCCGGAGCACCTGAGATCACCCTAAGTTTTTGGTGTGGTTCGTGTTGTTTATTCTTTAGTTTTCTATGTTGTGTCATGTTTATTATTGTCTTTCTGTTTGTCTTTTTCATTTTTAGCCATGGCGTTGTCAGTTTGTTTTAGATTTATGAGTTTGACTGTCCCTTTGGTATCTTTCGTCCCTCTTTTATCCGTACCAAAACCGATACATTGCCGGGTCATCCAATTGTTCGACTAAATAATTGTCCATTAGATTGCCAAAGCGTATGTCTGCAGTGAAAGAGGGTCATCAGAAAAAAAGTGAAATTTTTTACTCGCGTAGTGGTATTAACCATGTATCGATTCTAAACCACTCTACAGCACTTCTGGATATCTTAAAATCTCGATCCTTCTTTGAAATTAGTTCTGTCAAAGCTTTTGGTTTTTCACTCTGTATACCACCGTTCCTTTTTTGTAATTGAAAATTGTCTAGAAATAATCCACAATGCTGCTCAACATGAAAATGGTAGCATAGTTGCTTAATAAGAAGCAAAATGGTTAAACCTACGTCTTAGAGAAGTACGAGTGATCAAGATGCTGAATACTCTCATTGCAATCGCGATTTATGATTTTTTGATTTTCAATGCTCTTCAACTTCGTACTTTATTTTGCCTTTTTAACATTTTTAGCTCACCTGGCCCATAGGGCCAAGTGAGCTTTTCCCATCATTTTACGTCCGTCGTCCGTCGTCCGTCGTCGTCTGTCGTCCGTCGTCGTTAACTTTTACAAAAATCTTCTCCTCTGAAACTACTGGGCCAAATTAAACCACTCTTGGCCACAATCATCATTGGGGTATCTAGTTTAAAAAATGTTTCCAGTGACCTGGCCAACCAACCAAGATGGCCGCCATGGCTAAAAATAGAACATAGGGATAAAATGCAGTTTTTGGCTAATAACTCAAAAACCAAAGCATTTAGAGCAAATATGACTGGGGAAAAAATTGTTTATCAGGTCAATATCTATCTCCCCTGAAATTTTCAGATGAATCGGACAACTCTTTGTTGGGTTGCTGCCCCTGTATTTGTAATTTTAAGGAAATTTTGCTGTTTTTGGTTATTATCTTGAATATTATTATAGATAAAGATAAACTGTAAACAGCAATAATGTTCAGCATAGTAAGATTTACAAATAAGTCAACATGAACGAAATGGTCAATCGACCCCCTAAGGAGTTATTGTCCTTAATATTCAATTTGTAACAATTTTCATAAAATTTGTAAATTTTTACTAACATTTTCCACTGAAACTACTAGGCCAAGTTCATTATAGATAGAGATAATTGTAAGCAGCAATAATGTTTAGTAAAGTAAGATGTACAAACACATCACCATCACCAAAACACATTTTTGTCATGAATCCATCTGCTTCTTTGGTTAATATTCACATAGACCAAGGTGATCGACACAGGCTCTTTAGAGCCTTTAGTTTTTTATTTGATCGATCACTTCACATTGTAATGTGAGACGGCGTTCCTTCAGCCAAACCAAGAAGATTAAAAAAGCCAAATAAAAAAAAATCCATACGGAATTTAGGTGGTACATCCCAAGTTTATGTGACTAAGACTTGAAAGATATGTATTAAGGAATTGTTTAACCTTTCATAACATACGAAACGGATATTATAATTCCATGTGTGATAAACATGTGATAACAGCATAAGATGCTATAAATGTGAATGGGAAATACTAACATAATACTGCTCGTAATTAGAGTTGAAGATTTTACGCGTGAATTCATGATAATATCATTAAAATCAAGAAAATACAATCAATAAAAAGAAAAAATTGAATACAACAACTTATGCACAAGATTTTACTCAAATATCAAACTGCACATTCATTTAATATTGTTTAAGGATGGCAATACAGCGCTACATATAGTTGCCTGTAGTAACCGCGTGCAGATGGTCTCATATATGCTGGACAGAAACTGTGATCCAACCATAGTGAATTTTAAGGTAAGGACCAGAAAAAGGGAATCTTATTCCTCGTTATAATAAATTTATTAATTGGTGTTATTAATATAGCATTATAACAAATATGTAATGTTACTTCAACAACTGTAACCTACACAAGACCAATTCTTCATCTTAATAAAAAAAAACAAGTATTTAAAGAAATTAGAAAAGCATCTATTACATTTGCTTTCTTTGTGAATTCTAAATTTCAAATGGAAAGGAGAAAGCAGAAAAAAAAATCAAACATTTTTTAAAGTTTGAATTTGACAATAATAAACAGACTTTGAGTGCGAATTTTCTAAAAAAATCAATTGACCATGCAATAAAATATTTATCTATACAAATGTGGACAAAAAGTTAAAGCAATATGAAACATACTACTGGGAAATTTGAAAACAGATCGCATTTTCGAATTTAGAAGTCAGAACAACCAATAAGGCTTTTTCATCGTTAGGAGTTATAACGGTATACTACTGAATATTGAATTTTATATAAATATCATCTTTAGCGCCTTTTCTCTAAATTATTGTGAACCATTGCGCCTTGCTGGAAAATGTTCGAACCCTATGTATATATATTGATAAACCAGAGCACGTGACAATGCTATTACGTGCATTTGATTATAATAGATTACAAAAGTACTGTCGGCCTAACAAAACGAAAAAAAAAATTTTACAACAGCGGATTTTATTGGACGATGGAGGAAGATAATAAAACGATGGCGGGAATAACTTGGCATTGGAGGAAGATATGTTAACGATGGCGATACGCCATCCTAAAATAGGTCATGGAAATCCCAGACGGTAGTCATTTGAAAAGCCAGATAAGAGGAAAAAGAAAGTCTGTTTTGCAACAATTGAAAGGCTATTACATATTTAACTTGTGAACATAATTACCTTTTTATCGCACTTGTTGTTGAGGTAAAATGTACATCTAAGGTATTTATCTTCAAGAATGGCCGGTTATTACTAAGAAATGACAATTCTAGAAATATATTAGGTGTTTGCACTTTAAACATACATATCACGTATAGGGGTTTTGGTTGCTTTGGGGCATACGATACAACTACAGGAGAGGTTATGGATTTGCTGACGTAAAATAATATTTTCGAGATGTATAACTGTGACATAATAGGAAAAGATGCATTTTTCGACTGTATATTTATGATTTAGACTGATTTACCTAAAAAAACATGGACCCCTCTATTTGGAAATTGAATTAGATTTGTTTGTATGTAGATATGAAGATTATTTGTAATAACTTGAATAAAAAGGTCTAAGACGGATATTTTTTAAACTAAAAAAAAACGCTTATCCTAAACTCCTCAAAATTTGTTGAACTATTTTTATCCAAAATACTCTCATACATATTTAGAGCATATTTGTGTAAAGAAGATATTCATATTGGTTTTTTTCCCGTTTATTTCTTAAAGACACATATGACATTTGTTTTTATTTACATATTTGAATAGATAAGGCGAAGAATAGGTTGGCTGCAAAATTTTTAAAAAATCATTGTTGATTCGAAACTGTATCGTATCCCATTAATTTTGAAAAGCAGTCTAGATAACAGCATTTAACATCGTACAATGTTGTCCATGTTATTTCTTATTTGATACTGTTTTTTTAAGATTCGTTTATATCTTACACGTTTTAAAAAAACTGACCTATTATTCACTAAAGTTGGTATCATATAATAATGAAAATCACTTTGTTGATAACATTGTGTTTATCAAGGGGCGGATCCAGCCATTTCAAAAAGGGATGGGCCCAACCCATGACAAAAGAGGGGGGTCCAACTATATGCCCCATTCAAATGCATTGAGCGTCCAAAAATGGGGTTTCAACACCAGGAACCCCCTCCCCCTGGATCTGCCAATGCTATTCGCATCAATATGGTTTTCCGTCTATATTTGCAAGAACTATTGTAGGATAAATTTAACCTACATAACATATATTTGTTTTTCAGGGAAAAAAGCCAATAGAATTAACAAGTTATAGACCAAATAGAAAGTTATTTAAGGTAATACAAAATTGTTTGATATTTTAGAAGTAGCTATTGAAAAAAGTTCTTTTTTTTTTATTTTTTAAAACTTTTTTCAACAAGTAATATAATGGAACACTTATAAAAATTATAAATTATATATGAGATCATATCATCAATATTTTGCAAATTGCAGTTTTCAATTATAAATAAATTAACGTAGATACATACCTCATGCATCTTAATTTTGGTTTACAGGTTTTTGAAAAGACTCTTTTACCTGGTAAGTTTTTTTTATTTATTTAACAATGACTTATTAAGCATGCTCAGAAGCTCAGAATATCAATAATTTTGAAAGAAACCATAGGGACATTCAAATTAGTAAATCGGAAATAAAATGACAACGCCAACACAAAAAAAGTTTAACACAAAAGACAGCAGAGAAAAAAAAACACTAAGTAACCCCCCAACCCCCCCAACCCCCAAGTGCTGCGGAAGATTACGCATACAAGAAGGGCGAACGTATGAAACATCTGCCTGTGTAAGTCCATTACCAGTAAAACTTTAACTTCACCATTTGAAACTTTTTATTTAATACCTTCCGTGTGAGCAACAACTCTCTCTCGTTCTCTCATAGATATCCGGACCACAATGTTTTATTTTCGCCAGACGCGCATTTCGTCTACAAATGACTCATCAGTGACGCTCGAATCTAAAAAAAATTAAAAGGCCAAATAAAATACGAAGTTGAAGAGCAAAAATTCCTAAAAATTATACCAAATACGTCCTCCGAACGTAACAAATATGTTGTTAATCAAGAACGTATACATGTTGATAATGTCACTTTCAGAAATGTTCTTTAAAAATCAGAATGAGTTTTTTCCGAGGAAGAATGTATACCCTATTTAGACAAGATACTGTACTTGACCTACTTGTACCTAACCATGGCAGATTGACCAATATACTGTTGTTTGTAATCCAGGAAACTTATGTAGTTTAGATATCGAATACAGTGATGGAAGATCCAGGTTTTTTTTTTATCTTTGGTCGAAATTCCAAAGGAACATATCGAACAGACCTATGATTATCCAGGATTTCATCTTTAGTAAGTGTCGTGGGTTATGTAATGGGTTTCCAATTGAATGGTCAATCAAATGTTGCATGTTTCACTAGTCTGATTTTCTATTTCTCAATTTTATGTTCTTCTCAAACTACATAAGGTCAGTTTCATTCTAGAACATTCTTCTAATAATATGTAAACTTGAACTGTTTCAAATGCAACACTGAGCCATATATTCGAAATTTAGGTCTTCCAGTTGAGGTTAAGAAATTCGATAAGAAATCAGCGCAAGTGTTTGCTAGTTTATTGGAACAAGAAAATTATCCCCACTATGAATCAAGAGTAATGTTAGTTGGTGAACATGGTACAGGGAAGACAACAATAGCAAGATATTTGGTTGGGAAAAGTTCAACTAAACCTAAGACGAAATCAACCGATGGGATAGAATTAACCAATGGTCTTTCATATATCGACCGTGAAACTAGGAACTGGCTTGTTGGAGAGCAAGGTATGTTTTAACCTAAAACAAACAAAAGAAATATAAGTGAAGATACATTGTATCAGTCTACATTTAACCAATGACATTACATCTTTAAATAGATAACTACTAATTTGTCAACAATAACGTTAGTCTGTCCCTCAATTACTTGAAAGGTAATATTTTCTTCAGTGTGTCGCTAACATATTGCAGCTTGCAAGTTCTAGATATATAAATAAAAGTATGTGATAACGCAATTAAACACTGATGTTATTCAGCATATATAAAAACTGATTGATTTATTGATTCCTTAACGTCAAGTGGCAAACAGTTTATGCATGTTCAGGACGAGAACAAGTAAACAATACATACAATAAGTAGGTCTTGTAATACATGTAATAGAGACATCCTGAATGACGGACGGGAGAATTTGGACTGCCACTGGAAAATGAGGGTATAGTGGATAGGTACAGAAATTCTGCCTTCCAACGTGCCATCTACGGACCCCTCAAAGAGTTGTTGCAAGAGTTCTTAACGTGCAAAGAGCGGGACTCTCTCTCTTTACGCGAGACATCGGATTTAACGTCCACAATTAGACCGTACGTAGCTGCAAACTTGATACATCCTGCACAGCCAAACGGACGTCGCACTTCGGCAAGCGTTTTACTGCCGATCGGGAGAAGACAAAATGACCATATTTTGTTTTCCCAGTCACCCTTGGGAGCTGGAAAATTGAATAAGGTTGACTACCAAGCATTCAATTAAGGAATACCATTTCTTATCTACAGATTCCAAATCTAAAGCTGGAAAAATAAAACATTTACGCATGGAATGATTTTTGTAAACGAGGAATGTTTGGAATATTTCTTAGCATAATTCAAAAAACAAATCAGGAATCTTTTGATTGTAAAAAAATGATTGCAAAAAGAATCTAAAACTGAAAAAATAAAACATGCACACATGAAATGCTTTTAATTTTAAACAATTAATGATTGGAATGTTTTAATTGGAAAACAAAATGTTGCTCAATGACGTTACGAATTTGCAGTACTTAACTTTTGATTGATAGGGTGTACATAAGGTAAATGAGGGGAGGGACTAACTCAAATCGATATATAATGTATTAATACCTTACCTTATTGAAGTTTTTATCATTTTTTTTCCTCAAAAATATATACTAAATATACTGAATATGTGGTGTAGATTTAGCTCTTGTACCCATAAATATTGAAATTGTGACTTACATCACCTTCTTATGAAGCAGATATAAGAACATGTCGTATAAATGCCAGTGAGACAACTCTCCATCCATGAAACTTTTTTTAGAGTAAACCGTCACAGGTCAGTTATCAACACGGATCCTGGCTCATACTGAACAATAAGCTATAAAGGGCTAAAAAATTAACAGTGTAAAACCAGAAAATTCAACGGTGTAATCTATATAAAGAAATGAGAAACGTGAAAAATTTATAAACCACTGACCAACAGGTTCCTGACTTAGGAAAGGTGCAAACAAACGCAGTCACCATTCTTCGTCGTAACCTAAACAGTCCACCAAAACAACATTGAAATGTACAGTATAAAATATCAATTGAAACCGGTAGATAGTTTGTAATCAAATTTTAAGAATTTAACTTTACAATGCGATGTATTAGAATAAAAACAATATACAAGAATATGTAGTAATCAGTTGTAAAGCAAATACACCTTTTTAAATTAATTTGTTTGTAAAATTTTTTGCATATGTTACTTTTTTTTTTCTTTTTTTTGGAAATAGTTTAAACCATTTTCTTATTTTAGATTTTTCTCTGGAAGAAGTTGCCACAAGTAGATCCCTATTACATAAAGTCAGAATACAGAAAGGCGGTCATGCGACACCAACTACTAAATGTACAGTAGACACTTACAAATACGAGTCCTTGAAAACAAGTGAAAAGAATGAGATACCTGATTCAAAACACCCAAAGATACAATTGAATATTAGTGAAACCATGACTAATTCTCAATTAAAAACAGGATCGAAAAAAGGAGATATTGCGTCTACAAGTCAAGCTTCGATTGAAACAGTAAGAGAAATAAATGACCCAAAGGAATATGGCGATGCTTGTTTGAAGTCAGGTTCCAACGGTGACACGCATACACAAACTACCACTATCACTCAACCTGGACCTCTCAGAAGGCTAAAAAACTTTTTTGGGGTTACCAAAAAAGTAGAAGAAGTCAAAGTCACTATCACAAAAGACAAATTCTTTCAAATGGTTTCGAAAGTTGGGAAAAAAATGTTACACAATAAAAAGATAGCGCCTGTAATTATATGAGATTTTGGAGGACAGGATGTTTTCTATTCCACTCATCAGACGTTTTTAACATACAGAGCTCTTTACATGATTGTGATGGATGGAAGTAGAAAACTGGATGACCCCTGTCCATATAAACAGTATCTCCCAGGAACGAGTGGAGATAAAACAGCAAGAGGTATTAATACAAACTATTCATTTTCGATCAAATTTGGACAGATATTCTTCCAAAATACAACCTATTATCTTAAATCAATTCAAAGTGACGCCTTTTAATGGCTGAGTCAATCAGATGTTTAATAATTAGAATAAAGATACAATGACAGTTTACATTAAGGATGTACTTCGGTGAGGTTTTGGAATTTTTGTCAAATATTCGGACTCCTTGTTGTTTTTCCATACAGTACAATGTAAAATATTTTGCCCCCTAACACCCATTTATTTTTTCATATAAGACTGAAGGCGAAGTGTACTTAATTGCACGCCTCTAGCGGAATACGGGATTAAAAACGTTCGTCGTTAGTTACGCAAGTTATCTCCCTTACTCCAAGAAAGGACACACAAAAGAGAAACTACTTTCTGCGGTCTGTAATGAATCCAACAAGCACTCCGGTGCTGTCTTAAACCTCATAGAAATTATCTAAATAACTCCAATTAGAAATCACAGCATTCTGTACATTATTCTGTGTGCATCCTGACTTAAAAACACTGTTTTATTTTTTGTTGTAGACGCGTAGGAGAAGGCATTTCGTGTTTATGATATCAACAGAAAGAAAAAACTCCTTACAACAAAATTATTAACAAATAAACAAATATTTTTTTCTTCTATTGATATCAAATTAATTAAAATGAAACCTGAATTGACCCAACAATATCGTTTTAAAAAGCCGTAGTCTTGAACGAAAAACACAGTATGTACGCAAAGAAAGTTTTATAATAGGTTACAGAGACGTTGAAATGTTCGTATTTTGTACAATTGAAAATTTAAGGACATGATTTATATTCATATAAGAAATCAGACGATATCAAGAAAATAATTTGACCACTAGTGCAACACTTACAGGTCGGAAGAACAAAGATGGAAAACAAACAAAAAATAAACAAATTAGACTCCAAATATTATTCAGTAACTTAAAAGTTGTCTCACTCTAACATTTATCTTAAAATAAGTGAAAATTATGTCATTCAACTCCCAGTTTTCAACTTTTTCTACATGTGCAGAAAATAAACAGGTGTCTTCTATTCCGTCCGCAATTTATGGGAAAACTTAATCTAAATTTAGAACCATATTGAAATTGAAAGTACACATGTAAGATATAATATAGCATGTCATTTCTTCTTTCACAAATTCCAATTTCGAAGAGATATATATCGAAATCTGTTTTCTTTTATTGTGCCTGTGTGCATCATTCAAAATTAGAGAATGTAATTTTGAAGTATCAAGTCTCAATTCAAGATTATGCATGAATAGAATATAGAATTTCTGGGGGTGGGGTGTAGTAGGGCCTTTATCGGAACTCCGGGATCGGGTATTTTTAAGCTCGGGATTTCGGGATTGACCCTTTCGGGATCCGGGAATTCTATTTCCGAATTTCGGGTAGTCGGGATTTAAATTTTTTTTTAATTCAGGACCTCGGGATTTCGTGTTTTTAAACCCGGGATTTCGGGATCTGGATCCCTCTTTTCCACCTCCCCTGCCTCTTTTATGGTTAAAGAAAAGAGGTCAGAGAAGTTTTGTGATACTTGTAACTGCAATTTAATATTTAGTGGAATGAGATGTGAAATGTGTTCAGACTATTACAAGTTTACTGCAAGGGGTGTTTAACGACCTCGAAAATTATCCATGAGGATCTCGCACTCGGTCAGCTCTAGGTTTTCAGCTAGTTCATGATCATACAAGAATTGAGAAGGCTGTGGTTTTAATTACTAGTCTTATAATATGAGACTTTGGAGTTCATAGAATTTACATTCAACGTTTTTTATCGAATATTTCAAGGCTTTTTGACTATCAATGTTGACCCCCCCCCCCCCAAACCCCCAATTGATAGGATAAAATGAATGGATTACGCCCCTAATTCAAACTAAAGTCCTATAAACTGACTGGTATTCGAATTTGTTAAAAGAAAAAATTGGTATCTCTCATATAGATTCAATACCGTAATGCCGAACAGCTAGAAATATATTCCCGAGTTTCAATTTGAGTAATTGGAATAAATCAAGCCCTTTCCATGTCCGATTTTCTCCCACACGAGAAATATAGCATTCGTACGTTAGCTGAATAATACGACCGAATTATTCGGGTTACAATTTGTGTAAATCCCGAATGCACATATAAGTAAAGTTCCGGAAAAGGACTGTTATAGATTTCAGATTGATTTCTAGAAATAAAAATCATACAAAAATGTTTAACGCAAATATTCGTCTTCAGACGTGTTAAGGTATACATCGGTTACAAGCCGGTCTGGATTGTGATAAAAAGAAGCGTATGCAATGCATAATATATATATAAGGGATGTGTTGAATTATAGAGATGCTTATGCTGCACAAAGATAAGATTAATTTACCCAAATGTACTAAGAATTACCACACAACTTAAAATTTACTTAAGTATTGATTTGTTATCCTTTACCAGACAGATGGCTGATATTCTGAGAAGAGACCTTGATAAAATGAAGTTTTATGGGAACAAAGATTTTGAAAACACGTCGCAGTGTTTAGATTTTTAACAAAAATAAGGCACCAAGGTCGAAAATAGTTCTAGTTCATAATGAAGAAAATGTCAACCGTTTTCTAGATTGGTGATATCCGCACGCACCCGAATATAATAGACAAATACAATACAAAAGTACACAAAACGTAACATAAAGAACTAAAGACTGAGCAACACGAACTCTAACAAAACGGTATATATTTCATACAAGTATAGAACTATATGAAGCGTCGAAACTGTTGCGGCGGCGTCAATAACGTTGTCGTTGTTTTTTTTATTTTTACACTCAAGATTCAACTTTAACAATCTCATTAAAATCCGATGTTCTGATACGCTACCCTCCACTGGAGGGTAGCGTATCAGAACATCGGATTTTAATGAGATTGCAACTTTAACAGGTTATAGCTTGAAAAGTAGCACGCTTGCTAAGGACTTTCTTTTACCAATCGATTCCGCAGACATTTTAGAATCGTCTCATAAATTTAAAAAAAATCGATTGTCTTATATAATAGAAAATCTTGGAAATGTAACAATTCCTGCCGAATTTCACGATTTCCCCTATATATCCTTTGTAATTTTGGTGTATGATGCTGTTAACTTCAACGGCTCGTATCTCAAAAACGAAAACGGTTACCTCCTTTTTTTTTATTTTCCGATTTATTTTTACAAGCAGAATCTACATGTAAATTTTTTTTTAAATCCATTGTGTAGTTTAATTACGTACACTTCGCATTAATAGCTCATGAAAGGTCATTTACCAAAATTTTAGAAAATTCTTAATTTTCTTTTTTTTGTGTTGAGACCTCATAATACCAATGCAAATATAAGGTGAAAGTCCGAGTCAGCCCTTTCCCGCCATGTTTTAAATCTCAAATATCTCGAAAAGGTGGTCCATGACCTATCAAATTTTTAGCTTATTTTTATCCTTAATTGATGCTCTACCAGCTTGAAATATCAATTTTAACTATTTAATTTATTAATTTTCACCTAACCTCACCTGAGTACATCCTTAATTTTACTTTGACTGACTATAAAATTTACTCGACTTAACCGAGTATTCGAATCAACCGACTTCGATTCCTCAGAGGTAAGTATGCATTGACCAAACGGGAACTTAACCGGGACCGAAAAATTACTTCGACTCGTTCGAGTTTTCGACACAATCGAGTTCAACATGATGAAGTTCGAATGTAATCCTACGTAGTTTGTCTATTCATTTTTTTAATAGGTTTGTTTGTTTTATATTTTTTTCTGACAGATTATCTGCTATTCTGGATCAAAACAATCGTTACATACTGCAAAGGAAGTGTGGAGGACTATCCAAAAATTATGATTGTTCTAACTCATAAAGACAAGCTTCAACCTGTAAGTTTACAATAATTTAACAAGCATTAACTTCAGGTATAATTAAAAACAGTTGTGATTTCGAACGAAATGTAAGTGTAGTAAACAACTAAATGGTGTAGTGCAAAAAAGAGGAAAACGTGTATTTTTCTATAATTGGTATTTTACTATTCATTATCGATGCTTTAAGTTATCTTGTATGACTTAACAATGTAAAATATCTAATATATTTAAAGCAATCAAATGTGACACTTCATCTATCCAATCGAGCTAGAGATAAAGGATACTACAGATACAGTTAAGTCGGCCTCATATCTTGACTTACATCTAGAAATTGACAATGAGGGTCGGTTGAAAACAAAACTTTACGACAAAAGAGATGATTTCAGCTTTCCAATTGTGAACTTTCCATTTCTAAGTAGCAACATTCCAGCAGCACCTACATACGGGGTATATATCTCCCAATTGATACGATATTCCGTGCTTGCATTTCCTATCATGATTTTCTTGATAGAGGGTTGCTGCTCACAAGGAAGCTATTAAACCAAGAGTTCCAAATGGTGAAGTTGAAATCATCCCTTCGTAAATTTTACGGACGCCATCACGAGTTGGTTGACCGTTATGGAATAACCGTATCACAAATGATATCGGATATGTTCCTTACGTCGTAACTACAATCCCCTTCCCTTTCCTGAATGTGACCTACCGAATTAGACTATTTACCGGATTTGTTATCACATAAGCAACACGACGGGTGCCGCATGTGGAGCAGGATCTGCTTACCCTTCTGGAGCACCTGAGATCACCCCTAGTTTTTTGGTGGGGTTCGTGTTGTTTATTCTTTAGTTTTCTATGTTGTGTCGTGTGTGCTGTTGCTTGTTTGTCTTTTTCATTTTTAGCCATGGCGTTGTCAGTTTGTTTTAGATTTATGAGTTTGACTGTCCCTTTGGTATCTTTCGTCCCTCTTTTATCAGTGAGTATCACCTCATATTGTAAATATTTCTATATGTACCAACACTGTGTAAACACTCAACAGTTTATCCTGGTATCAACATCCGTTTTCGATTCAATCTATATAATATCAGGCCAGACGTAAATCTGTTTTGACAAAATTTAAGGTAATCAAAAACCAAATGTTCAGAAAACAATTGAAGGCCTTTCCTCATCAAAGAAACTTTGAAAAGAAGCTAGTTTCTTCAGAGTGATGCGATAAATAATGGTTTTGATATAATTGAAAGTGAACTAAAGTAGATAATATGCTACTTCTGGTTAAGTAAATGTTACTTTTGGTCTCATATGATAGCTTCTCTCACACTTATTCCAAAAATATATAGTTTCTATATACTTTTGCCTGTAAACCATTATATAATTGAACACTTCCGGTTTACAGAAAGTCACTTCTAGTCTTTAGTGATTAGTAAATGTATTTAAATTATACAATAGATGGATTCTGAGTACTTTGATATGAAAAAAAGTGCAAAAAAAATACTTCCGGTTTTCTCAAGGTCTCTTCCGGTTGTCATTTTTCAAGGTCATATGTCACCGAACCTTTTGTACAAGGTCATATGGCTTTCTAATGAACTTATTTGAAGTTATAATCAAATAACTATATATTGAGACATTTCAGGGGCACTAACTCCTATAAGATGCAGTTTAATTGTATCAGAGCAAATGTAACATATCTTCATTACAATAATGCAAACATTTTGCGCTTGTTTTTTTATGTATATCTTAAAAACCTCAAAACAAGGCAAAATCAAAATTTAGAACTTGACCTTGACCTTTGACCTTGACCTCATTTCCTAAGTTAAGACCTAGGGGCCTCAAATAAAAACATTACAGGGTTATATGGTTAATAGTTGATGAGTTGAAAACACATACCGACAAATTTATTTTGTTAAGGTAGATAACTCTATAAAATTTTATCGAATCGTTTCAATCCAAATTAGCAAAAAATTTCTGACGATGTAACGAACAATTTGTAAAAAGAGTTTTGTCGATATCTTTTTTTTGTTACAAAGGAGATGCACTCTGATCATAAACAGTAAATAGGGAGATAACACTTACAAAGAAAATGATTCGGCTTAGCAGGGTATAAACTATACGATACAATATAAGAAATATCTAAGCGACATATTTCGAAACAAACATTTATCGCAAGAACAAAATGTGGCGGAAAAAAAATAAGATAATAATCAGAACAAATACAATAGGTCTTTCCACAGAAAAGTTAATTACAGCATAAAATAATGATTGAACGTTGTATGCCAGTCGCACGCTTAACCTACAAAAAAACAAAAACACTTGAACCAATACAATCCAAAAAGTCCAAATAAATTACTGAGTTGAGGATCATTGAGTTCCTAAAAAAATCCGAAAGGTTTTCCCAAAATAGCTAAATAGCTGAGGCTATCTATACGTGGAGTATACATTTCTTAGTCGGAGTCTTTCATCATAGGTGACAATACAGTAAAAAATTGTCCTATTAATCATGGCAATAAGGGGATCTATAATTGCTGGTGTCTACTTTTTTGAACTGAACTCTAGTAGATTGTTGTCTCATTTACAATTGCTTCAAATCTCTTTATTTTTGTAACATTAAATGTTTATTATGCAGATTATTAAATGGGATTTTTTACCAAAGGTATTTCTAACGGAATTTTTATTTTATTAGGATGAAGTTGAAAAAAGAAAAAATGAAATTTTGAGAGAAATAAGGCAGATGATTAAACACAAACCATTTGAGAATCATCTGGTAATTGAAGGTTTGATATTTGTAAACGCTAAAAATAAACAGGACTCGGAAATGAAAAGAATTAAGGATGTAATCAGGGATGAATCAGAAAAACAACCTACATGGGGTGAACCTCTACCGAAGTGTTTTATCACTCTGGAATTGGAATTTGCATCGCTGATCAAACGCAACATCCCTCTGATAACGCTAGAGCATCTAAACAAAATAAACTCATTGCAGTCTATTAGACCACTGTCAGAAACTGAGTTGAAGGTATTTCTGAAATTTCAACATTCCATCGGCAAGGTTTTGTACTTCGATGAAGAAAAGTTGAATACACATGTCATTTTGTCTCCAACCTTCCTTATTGATGCTTTTAAATCAATTGTTACTGATAGAAAATTCTGTGAAGGAGACAAAAATAGAGAAGATTTGTGGGATGTAATGAATAAGAAAGGAGTGGTCTCAAGAACAAAAATCAAAAAAATTTGGAAGCAAGAACAATATCGTGAATTTTACAAAAACAAGGAATATCTATTAGAAGTCATGACTCATCTGGATATTTTGGTAGACCCAAAGATATACGACAATGACAGAAAACGTACTCCTGCTGACTTCTACTATATTGCAAGTATGGTACGTACAAAAGATGACTCTGGATATCTTCAGGCTGCTGATTTCAAACACAGGAGTATTACCATAGCCTTTCAATCGTCATCATTGATAATACCCCCTGCATTATCTTTTAGATTTATCAGTTACTGTCTATATGTCTGGTCAGTGAAAAGAAATCGACAGACCAACATGGACATGTTATTTCATAAATCTGGTGTTTTTACTGTTGATCCTTCTTTAGATCTGCACATTCTCTGCGAAGATGAGCGCATTATTGTCCGTCTTGTTCATGCCAGAACAAACTCCTTAATAATGAGGGATCTTGCTTCCAGCATCAATGACTGTTTAACTTCTGCTTTAGAAAAAATAAGTCAGTTGTATATTAGAACCAGCAGCGATCAGCATCAAACCAGTGATGCAATTTTTATAACCAATATATGTTGTAGCTCATCATACAACCCATGTGTCCTCCAAGACAACGAACTAGCGGACATTGGCGACATTTGGACATGTGATGCTCATGGCATTGAACACAAAATACACATAATCACATCGTGGTTTCCAGGAAAGGTATACATGTATTTATCATCTCAAATGTGTGACATCGAGTATCAATGTAGAAAAAAATAAGAGAAACATCTTTATGATATTGTAACGACATCGAAAACATTAAATGAGTTATCATTTTGATTTTAAAACAAAAGGTAAACATAATTGTCCGAAAATAAAATACGAGGTTGAAGGGTACGGTGAATTAAAAACATAATAATGACATAGTATACGCATTTTAAAATATTTAAGTCATAGTTTTTTCAAAGGTTATAATATAAACATTTGAGAATAAAAATAACTCATTTTCTGCACTTCACTAAACTCAAGAATGTGTTTGTATTAATGACAAACGACACAAGTTCAGCAAAATATTATTCACATCAAATTAAATATTCTTTCCAAAAGAAATCAAACGAGAGAAAGTTTTGAAAGATTATTTATTTCTAGTATATCTATGTGTGTCCGAGTTCAGGAAATGAAAGACAAAATTTGAAAAGAAAAACAAACAGCAATTTTAAAAAAAAACAATCGGTTGAGAAACACAAAAACAAAATATCGTTATATCAAGCCATTATTTATAGATACAAGTATTACTTATCAATGGGAGATTTGATATATTGACGAAGCAAAATAATTATGTTTTGTTGACGATTTCCAAAATTTTTCATTCCAATGTCTGCAAAGTTATGAATGTGACTCAGGTTAGAAACCATTTAAAACAAATGGTTAAGGGAATCTCAATATTGTTTACTGAGTTTTTAATTCATTAAATAGAAAAATGGTATCTTAAGATAGATTATGCGAAGATCCCATCGAATCAATATGCAAACAAGAAAAACTTATGGCGTTACTTTGTTTCAACTTTTTACGGTCAAAATATATTTTAGATTATTAAACGAAACTCCATGCAATTTGCCTAATACTATGTTTGGTGATTTAAAAAATGCATTCACTGTTTTTCTTTTAGAGAGAAGATGGTTGTGAAGCTGGATGCCCAGGTATTGTATTCTGAGTCGGTAGTATATTATACGTATTGTTGTATTTGTCCATATATCACTATCTTTGGTCTTGCAAATTTTAAACTTTTCTTAAAACATTTCCAAACAGACACCTTTTCATAAGGACAAACTGACACAGATGTCAACATTTACAGATCAACAAGCGGCTTTCAACTTTAATTTGTTTGATTAGAATTGAACACCTTTTTCATTACTATTGTTCTAATTCTTGACGGTCAGTTTTTAATTTATTTGGTACACAAATCCAGAGTAACCATAGAGAACCACAAACCTTATATAGAACAACTGAAAAAAGCCTAGTCATTTCAGATGTGGTCAAGCGCACTTACCCCGTGCGGATTCCGAATTCTAAACCTCGGTGTTGACTGGCTCACTTAAAGCTTGATGAATGAAAATTTTTCCCATCCATGTGTCTGATTTATATCACGAACTGTGGACAAATGAAAACTGACAGACAGCAATCATTTGAATATGTTCTGGTTTTTTTACAGAAATATATAGAATATGGCGCGAATAACATGTAATACAATTTAACTCAAACTTCCCATTCCCTAGAACATTGGTGCAAGATCATGACATTACAACACAAATGTTAAAATCAAATAGAAGTAGGTTGAATCATCAGATCGATAAAATGCACAAAATACAAGCAAAAGATACCAAAGTATTGATTTATAATTAACCTTTTATATATTAAGACTAGGGTGAAGAGTTTTTCCAATGACACTAATACTACATCTTCTTATTTATATTTAGAACTTATTGTTGTTAATAAAAGGATTTCAATGCATCTATTTTCGTGGAGATTTTATGCTTAACGAAATTGCATAATGCTATATTTGTTATAAGCAAGTACTGTGATGTACATTAAACTTTTACATGTTTTACGAATAAAATGTTATATTTATTTTTATGACAGCTACTTTATTTATCCAGCCCTATAATAAACAAACGAAAAAGATAAGTTTAAGCAAGTACATTATAATGCCAATCAAATAATAGTTGGAATTTCGGAATGCTCATTTTATGATTTTTTTTTTAAATTTTTGTTGATACTAATTGATAAAATCTTTCCGATACAGTTACAAATGAAGACTTTTTGAAAGAAAAGCCATCAGATATCCACTTACGCCGTATGTCGCTATTATACAGTAGGAATGACGTCAGAGAAATGGCTATACATTTCGGATTGTCGGCGACTGACGTTGATAATATGTTGGACACTGAAGATCCACGGAAATGGAACTTTGAAGTTCTGAGACAATGCCGGAATGTTGAAATGACATTTAACCACATCAAAGAAGCAGTAAAAGCAGGTGGACGACATGATATTCACAGTCTATGCAAGGTTAATACATTTTGACGAATTACAAAACAAAGAAACAATTGTTTGTTTTATCAATTGTATTTTCCGGTTCATTGGATCTATCATATATTGACCAGATAATGCTCATTTGAAACTAGCAAACACACACACTCACACACAAAGCAACATACTTAATCACTTTATGACAAAAGCAGATTAAAGAAAAACCAAATATATACAGTTGAAGGAAATGTGTCCGACATCTGTTGATAAGATTCGTGATATTTGAATAAATGCAACAGTAGTGTACTGCTGGTCAACATTCATAAATCAATTTAGAGAGAAAAAATCCGGGTTACAACTTAATCCAAGGGAAACACATCAACTATAAGAAGAAATTAACAGAACAACAGAAACACTGAACTGCAACAACTAAATAAACACCAACATACATAGAAACGGACTATTTGATAACATAAGAGGGACAGTCAAAGTCATTAATCGAAAATAAACTGAAAACGTCATGGCTTTAAATGAAAAAGACAAACAAAAGTACACATGACACAACATATAAAATTAAAAGATAAGCAACATGGACCCTACAAAAAACTGGGGGTGATCTCAATAGCTCCGGGAGGGTAAACAGATCCTGCTCCACATGTAGCACCCGTCGTGTTGTTCATGTTATAGCAAATCTGGTAAATAGTCTTATTCGGTAGGTCACATTCATGAGAGGGAAGGGGATTGTAGTTACGACGTAAGGAACATATCCGATATCATCCTTGGTTTAATAGCTTCCTTGTGAGCAGCAACCCTCTATCAAGGAAATCATGATAGGAAAAAAACAGTACGGGAATATCGTATCCTGTATGAAGTCAGCCTCGTATTAATAAAGAAATAAGAAGAGGGGCACAATTGGTACCCATTGGGATGCTGACAGTCTGATTAAAAACATGTCCTGCGAACACAACTAATGTGTTTTCAATCAACAAATCATAGAAACGGACTATTTCATAACAAGAGTCAGATTCCTGGCTTGGTTATAGAAATTTTTAGAGAAAAAAAAAGTGGGTTTCACCACCGTCCAAACAACCCGCGTTTATGACAATATGAAAAATTTTCGCTAAAATTACAACACTACGTGCAATGAATACAGCACAAACATATCCATGAATAGGAAATGATGTAAGAAATAAGACAAATAATGCAAACAAACTCTATATGTACAATGACACAAATATCCACAAAACACCAACGTATGAGGATGGCAAATACTTATTAATAAACAGTTGTCTTTTTTATCTTTTATATTGTTTTATTTGAACATGATTATGTATGTTGATATGAAATACAATACGAGTGTATCGCCCTTAAATAGTTTGCATATTATAAAGGCAGTTGAATTGACCCTACACTATCTATTCATTTTTATTTTGTTTTACAGCTTGTGAAAGGTCGTGCCATTGATTTTGGTAAGTTATGTGAGTTCATCTCATTCCTAGATAGTGTTTATGTCCTAGGGTAAAGATATCTGAACACATTTATATGAATCGTTCCACAAATGCACTATAAAGGTTACGGTTTAACGTTTTCTCAAAGCATATGATATAGTCCATCTTTCGAGTTATACTTCGTTTCTGCATTAAATTGTGCCACTTGTTGACCACTGCTTTAAATACGCACAAAAACTTGTATGATTATCAAGGTTACACCAACTTTACCAATATTATATCAAATATATGAAGCTCACACTTAATATATCACAGTTAAACCAAAATTTGCAAGGTTACATCAAACATTTCAAAAAATTTCAATTACTCCAAAATTTACAAGACGACACCCAAATTACACACTACTATCAAATAAGCAACAACAAAATCGTAACACGCATTTATACCTGATTTTGTAATACAATGTGTTCAAATTAATAGAAGACATGCATATTACACAATCATATACCAGGATCATTTGTTTTTCTAGATGGTAAAACTTATAATTTAATTCATATCTAATACGAACCATGTCATGTATTTCTATTTTAAAATTGGAACATGTTGTTCGATTCCAATGCGATAACTCTTCATTAGGTTTCAATTCCTGCAAGAAACTTTTATCACCGTGGCTTTCAAAGATGAGCTAAACCCATACCGTTTAGTCTGCTATTAAAGGCAACGATGCGATAAAATTTGAAACAATACCAATTGAACATAAACGGTCTAGTGTATTTCGAGACAGTTTATGACAATACGAATGTGGCGGGTTAAAAATTATTGTCATTCCACTTACGTTGAACAGTGAGGTCTAAGTACAGTTTAAAAACATTTCTGTCGGATCAATAAGAAATGTATCCCCATTTGCAAACACTAACAAAATAACTTGTTTCGACATTGTTTGTTTGCAAATTATTATTGCAAATTATACCAGACATAATATAATTATAACAATTCCAAGATTAAGATATATGATTTGTTTGTTCATCTGTTTGCATGTTTGGATAAAAATTATGTAATGAATCAAACACTTCTTTAACTTTGAAAATTTAAGAACTGAAGGAAGATAAGTGGGATTTGGTACCTACAGAGGAACACATAGATATATTGGCTCCTTTAGTAGGAAATAACTCTCTCCCGTTTCTGATTGAACTTGGAATGGAGTTTCAAATCTGGGAGCAGATTAGCTACCGGCAGAATGAAAGAGATTTGGTACGATTGAACAAAGATATTTTAGAAGAATGGAGGCACAAGTTTTGTACGATACATACCCTGAAACCAACATTGAGAACAATCGCACAGGCATTTTCTCACATCGGCAAAAGTCTGAAAACCGTTGAAAACACATTGTCAGATTTGTTTTGACTATTAGTTTTAATGATTGTTATTTTCATTTGATTATCATTTTGAATGTACATTATAAAAAAAAAATCATATTTTATATATACATATACTTTGTTTTTCTTTCAAAATGGTTAATATTAATGCATTATGCATACACTGCTCACCAATGCAGGTATATTGAAAAGCGGCATATTTGAATTTGTTTTTATCTTTTTTTATTTTTTGCCATTTTTGACATATAAATTTTGATTGTTCCTCTGATATGTCAGTCTATTTTTTACTGGATTGTCTTTGATTTACACTTATTATAGTGCTAAACGAATACTTACGTGACATGTAAGTAAATACAGCTGTTTCTCAAACCACGCCTCTTTTGTGGAGATCTTGAATATTCATAGAAAATTAATTTTTGTCTACATACTGGTTCCCAGTTATGCTTTCTGTGTTCCATCTCACATAACTTGGTAATGTTACAAGTTAATAAACATGTGCATATTGTTTCCATTAATGTCTGTGGTAACCTTTCATTCGGGGTAGGGGTATTTAAGAAAATTAGTGTTAGTTTAAACTCTGAGAAGTTCAGGGCATATAAATGTTGAAAATATGCCGCACAGTCCTATATTTTGACCTTTGAAAAAAGTTGTTGTGCATATGAACTTTCAATCCTAGGATAAGATTTTTTCAAAACTTCATAGTAAAAGTGGTACAGTTTTAGCCGTAAAAGGATTTCCTACGGGAAATTGCATTGTCAATATTTACAGAAATGCAACCTATATTGGGTGAAAAAAGAGAACATTCAGAATTAAACCAAATTTGCTTTATTTCAAAGATTTTAAAGAAATTAACTCAAATATGAAGTTTTATAAATATTTTATGAAGATTAATAGAATCCTGGGCCTTCAATATGATGACTCAGCATAAATTCACAGTTGTTTACAGTATGCATAGTTTACTTTAAGTCCTGAATACAAAATTAATTTATGATATTTGCATATTTGTAAGCTAAATTGTTATACAGTGCTTATATTTACTCTTCGCAGTCATTTGAAACTCATAGATCCTTTCTGAATATTATTGGTGGGTTTTTGGTGTCCTGTCGATAACCCAAAAGTTAGCCATAACACCTAAATCTGCTGTTTTGTCACCACGGCATGATAAATACAAACTAGAAATACAAAAATATCTCAACAAAACTTACAATAGTGTGTTCTATCCTGAATATGTTCTAAATATTCCATATTGCTAGAAACAGTAGAATGATTTAGGAAATTTGAGGCCCCAGGGACAAAAAACATAGAAAATTGCCTACCCCCTGGGTCATAAAACAAATAATCTCACTTGTAAATGCTATGATTTTATGATTTTCAAGTTCTTTATATCGAAAACAATTACTATGTTTGGAAGTTATGCAAAAATCAGATGTTAACTGTCATCTCTATAACATTTTAAGTGAAGTCATATCTCAGACCGGTATCTGCATACATACAACTATTGCAAATATGGCTTTGTTTGAACACTTCAAGTATATATATTAGCTAACTTGTGTCAGATATATTGTTACAGATGATACTGTTGTGACAAGAATTTAGAATTGACCATTTGGGGTAGAAAAAATGTACTTTAATTGACAAAGAGGCATACTGTAAGATGTGGACTAGAGACAGAGGCAGGTTTGGATACTTTGTATATTCTTGTATGTTATAATGATTGACTGCTTAACATTACATTGATAGTATTCTGATATGCTTTCAATATGTTATCAAAACAGTTTTAACTAAGGATTTTCTTATCCCAGGCATAGATTACCGTATTTGGCACAACCTTTTGAAATTTTGGATCCTCAATGCTCTTCAACTTTGTACTTGTTTGGTTTTGTAAATATGAGCGTCACTGATGAGTGTTATGTAGACGAAACGCGCGTCTGGCTTACTAAATTTTAATCCTGGTACCTTTGAGAACTAATTAAACAGATTCTAGGCATTTTATATCAGAAACTATGCATATAGGCTAAGCTGGCAGTAATTAAAGTCTTTGTTTTCAAATTCTGTAAAACATTGAAACAGGAGAGGGGGTATAAAATGTACAGTAAAGAAAAACTCAGAGTACACACAGTGATTTCTTTAAGGTCATAATTCTGACAAATGAGTATATATGTGAGAAAAACTGGTTTTAGAGAGTTTTCTATTTGAATAAACGTTGCATAGGTTGCACATTGTAAATACAACTGTTTCTCAAACCACGCCTCTTTTGGGGAGATCTTGAATATTCATAGAAAACTCATTTTGTTTACATACTGGTTCCCAGTTATGTTCTCTATGTTCCATCTCACAGAGTCATAACTTGGGAATTTTACCGGTAAACAAACATGTGCATATTGTTTACATTAAAATCTGTGGTAACCTTTCATTCGAATTAGGGGTAGTTAAGAAAATTAGTGTTATTTAAAACTCTGAGAAGTTCAGGACATATAAACGTTGAAAATATGACGCACAATCCTATATTTTGACCTTTGAAACTTATGAACTTTCAATCCTAGGATAAGATTTTTTTTCAAAACTTCATTGTAAAGTTGGTACATTTTTAGCCGTAAAAAGAGTTCCTATTGGAAAATGCAACCTATATTTGGATTGTCAATTATGAGCATTGTCGTTAAAAAATTCAGTCTGTTTTAACTATTTAAAAATACTTTGTAGCTAAAGAAGATTGATAATATTTGTTTATTTCTTCTTGATCATCTTGTTCTTTGTGTTATAATAGCTCACGAACAGTTCACATTTATTTGAAATTTATCGATAAGCTTTTTTTTTTCTTGTTAACATTCTCCAAAGTTTTTTTTTTTTTTCATAAATCGGGATTTTCTATTAAATTAAAAGAGGGAAAAAGTTTCAATGGTTTTTTTTAATTTCGCACTTCATTACATTTGTTGATTGCTTCTTCATAAGTTAGGTCATATTATTTTGTTTTAATTTTGTTCATGACAGCAATGTACAGCTTTATATAATAAAGTTGTCTAAAAAAATAAACAATAATACTAAAACGTTTTGGTTTTTTTACTATTTAAAATATTTATTATTTTGGGTTTCAGATCGGAAAAAAATAAATCTAGAATCTGCTTTAAGTTTTGTAAGTGGACTTTAATGAGCTTTTAATGTCTTAATTGAAAAAAAGTTTTATGGTGCAAAATATGTTATCATTTTTCGCGGGAAAAAACATGGAGACGCAAATCTGACAAAAAATCCAGAACTTGACCTAAGTACATGCAATTAAGACGAAGCACATATTGGCAGTGACATACATGTATATTCTCTTGAAATATTAACAAACACGATGCAGGTAGTTTGAGAACAATTCGCTAAGTTTTTATATTAGGAAAAACGTCATGACCTTGAAATAAAGCTTGATTATCGATACAACACAATATATGGTATGAAGAAATGTAATGAAAATAGTAGCAATTGCAAAAACGTGATCAATGCACAATACAAATAACAATAACTGGAAATGGTATTCAATATAAAAGAAAAGAAAGGATATGGGTTACCAATGCAGAACATAAAAAATCAGTACATGGCAAAAAAAAAAAAAAAAAAATAAGGAATGGCGCTTTATTGCTACTTTTCATCTCACAGCGCGCCCTTCAGACTCTATAGAACTAGACCAAGACACCACATATACTTTAGTACTCAAGACAGCAATAAAGCTAGTTATTTGTATTGACAAATGTATGTTGTCAATAGAGTTCTTAAGGAACACAAATCTCAATTTATAGGTTCTACAGAAGCCCATGTAGAACCTTCACAAAATTTGATTTGAATTCGAAATCACGAATTTAAATCGTAATGACGATTTGAATAATTCGTTTTATCAAATTAAATATGTAATAACGAATTGGTGGAAATTGTTATGATAGATTTTGTAATTCGTAATAACGAATAAAATTCTTTATCACATATATTCTACATATAAATGCGTTTAAAACTAAATTGGTCAAAAGGTCTCATTGAAGAAGATTCCTGTAAAAGTAATGAACAGCCACGGGTGCAAAGTTGGAAAATACAGCTCACTTCACCCTGTGATTCAAGTGAGCTAAAATTCTGTGATGACGAATTATAAACCGAAATCACAACTTACAAAAAAACTGTAATATTGAATTACCAATATTCGTTACCACCAATTCAATCCGTTATAACTAATTAAGCTATTCGTTATAACGATTTTAATTTGTTTTCACAAAACACCAAAAAAAATGTGATATCGAATTGAATTCGTAATAACGTTTAATATCGTTTAATATGTACACAAAAGGCCCTATATATAATCCTGCGATATTTACAAATACATTACAAGAGTTACATCTTAGCCTTCCGCAAAAAGATGTACAAATTTGCGTTGTTTAAAGACAAACACTTCAAAAATATAACAAAATATTAGGTGTTAACGAAATATCATCGGTTTATTTTTGTGAGGCATTTGCTGCTCAATCTATTACTCGTATGTAGTGTTTGGGAAATTTTTCCCCTTTCTGAAGACCGCTTATCGGTTTTAAATGTCGTTATCAGTATTTCCCCATTTGTATATTCCGCCTCTTTTTTGATATCTTTTCCTATCCTGTCAGATTGGATTTCAATATTATTCGCACAGTAAGGGTCCTTATATTTGAATGACTACAACCTTTATCTGTTCTTCGAAAAATAGGGCTGTCTTAAATATGCCGACGTCTACATAGTAATATTTCCAAGAAAAAAATCGTCCGGTAAAGGCTGTTTATGCGGCCATAATTCTAATAAGTTAAACAATGAAATTGAGAAATGAAATGGGGTATGTGTCAAAGAGACAACAACCCGACCATAGAACCGACAACAGCAGAAGGTCAACAACAGGTCTTCAATGCAGTGAGAAATACCCGCACCCGGAGGCGTCCTTCAGCTGGCCCCTTAACAAATATATATACTAGTTTAGCGATAATGAACGCCATACTAAACTGCAAATTGTACGCAAGAAACTAAAATAAAAAATAATACAAAACTAACAAAGGCCAGAGGCTCCTGACTTGGGACAGGCGCAAAAATGCGGCGGGGTTAAACAAAACATTCATTTAGGAGGAGGGGCGATGGTAAAGGTGAAAAATTTAATCTTATGATATCATGCAAACTGGGTTTATTCACTAAATCGTGTCTTTACTTAATGAATGGCTGTTATTTATTTTGAATTTATTGAACCATAAAAATTTTTTTGACTCTTCACATTGAATAATCCGCGAAGCGGATTATGTTAAATGTGAAGAGTCAAAAATTAATTTTATGGTTCAATAAATTCAAAATAAATTATTGCCATTCATTATAAATAAATTTCTATCAAAAATAAGGCTCAAAGATATATATTAAAATACGAATAACAACGTACACAGATGTTGCGTATGAATACACAACGTTAGAGTAGGCGTGTCTCCATAAAAATTGATAATGTTGAAAATAAAGCTAATTCTTTTAACCAATCAGAAGACAGTAAATACACCAAATTTATTTATTTATGTATCTACTTCTATTTGATATGATAATCTTTGGGGTATCATTAGTTATCAAAGGTACCGTGATAATGATTTAATACGCCAGACGCGCGTTTCGTCTGTAAAAGACTCGTCAGTGACGCTCGGATCAAAATAGTTGTAAAGCCAAACAAGTACAAAGTTGAAGAGCATTGAGGACCCAAAATTCCAAAACGTTGTGCAAAATACGACTAAGGTTATCTATTCCGGAGATAAGAAAATCCTTAGATTTTTTAAAAAAAATCAAGTTTTGACAGTGCATTAAAATAAACCGATCCTACGTTAAACTTTTACGTCTCAATTGTATATTTTTGAAACTCCGAAACAGAAAAGAATATATAATAAAATTAACAAAGGCCATGTGAAGAACACATCAATACAAAGAATTAAACAGACGTCATCTAATGGTCATTCATGACATTAGTTTTCAATAATAGATAGGCTGTTAATCTTAGGCATAGAAAAGTGGTGGGTTAAATAAAGATCAAAATAATAATAAAAAGACAGATGCTGTATCGGGTTGGTTGTTATACGCGTCGTTTTTTTTTTTATGTAACAGGACAGTTCAACGACACACTCAGAATAACGGTTTATCTTCTATCGAGATATTCACCTTTTTTATGTTAATAGACTCTAGTCCTGCTAGAGCCAACAATGACGTACACAAAATCATTTACAGACATACTGTACATTCCTCAATGACATTGAAAGAAAGGCTGATACTAGCCACTGTGCAACATGTTCATTACGAACATCACTCGCCATTAATACCAGAAGAACTACAGCTGGAAGTAGAAGACCGAATCATGAACATACTACCAAAAGTTATGTGTCACTGTTTTAGATTTTTATGCTATCATCATCTTGGTGAAATATCAAACAGACAACATGCATTACGTGATTTATATACATCAGTTAAACATCAAGTTATTAGATCAATAAATACAGAGTCTAATTCATTAATAATACTTGGAGTATGCTTTGAAATGTCCGATGATAAAGACATGGCATATCAATGCTATGAGGAAGCTTTGCAATGTAAATTGAATGTATTTTACTCAGCAGAAGCAAGGAAATCAAAACTTTTAACATAAACTTTTAGCATCAACAATTAATGGAGTTGTATTATACATTTGTGTTACCAATGGAGGTATCTTATCTTGTCTCATCAAATTGATATATAAATATGGAACTCGTTCATGCAATATGTAAAATAACAAAAATACCGAATTTCTAGGAAAATCCAAAACAGAAAAGTTCTTATTTTGCATACTTTGAACTACAAAGTTATTTTATATCTCTACCTGTGTGACGTTTACATTCTGACGTCAAACGCGCGATTTTACACCAGAATTAGTGTTAATCTAGTACTTTTGGGTTCATTTAATATACATAAATAAAACACAAAAATAAGTAAGCAATGAACGTATTTGTTAATTTTGATATATGTTGTTTTTTGTGCTTCTTGTTAAATATTTGTTTGTTATTGTTATGATTTAGATTTTGACACGGTGATGACCTTATTTTGACAATTTTACCTATTATGTCTCTTTTGTTCACGCATCGTTGTCAATATAATGGAATTTGATGCGACTGTCATACAAGTAAGAGATTTGGCGCTATAAATCTAGGTTCAATCCACCATTTTCTACATAGGAAATGTCTGTACCAAGTCAGGGATATAACAGTTGTTGGTCATTCGTTTGATGTGATTTATCATTTGATTTTGCCATTTGATTAGGGACTTTCCGTTTTGAATTCAGTTTTTTTGTGAATTTACTTTTCAGATGAAACGAAAATGAACAATGAACAATAAAAATATATATAGAAAATGATGGTATTTGTGATATTTTTTATTTTATTGATATATTTACTTCAATGAGACATAAATTCAAAACAAAACAACAACCAAGTCATATTAAAAGCAGTTGTGCATTGTTTTTCTTTCCACTTATTGGTTGCATGTTCTAGAAATATGTCAAAGGAAAGGAAATGATAAAATCAATTTTATTTATTGATTCTTGAATTCTAAATTGTATCCATCTCACACGTTTCATTGACCTAGTGCGAATTGAAAGTAACAAATTATATCAACATAGTAATTATTTTTAAAGGGCACTAGCTTCAAGATATATAAAAAATCTAAAAATCTTTTTGTTCAATTATTGATGAAAATGAAATAGTGAAATAATGATACGCTTTTAGCAGACCTTCTGGTTTAATTAAGTCAAAATAAGTTAAGATAGATAATGAATTATTCACTTGCAAGTGCGTAATTTGACCTCATTGCATCCGTATTCATGTGGACTTTAATTTAATCCTTTAGCTAGAAATGGATATAGCATGCATCGTGCGAGTAAAGTCATATTAGGGAAAAATGTCAGCATTGAAAGCGATTGAAAGTTAAACCATTCAACTGATTCGATCCAAAAGAAATCATTCGTATACACATGATACAGGTGGAGATGAGAAATAACATATATTCCTAATCTACAAAATGAATTAAACAGACCTAGACAAATCCAATAGCACAATTTCGATTTCTGTGTTTATCGATATTTATGTTTATATCGCTTATATGGTCATCGTATGTCGTCGGAGGTCAACTCGATACTAAACGAAGCTACCTATACTTGGGCCTATGCACTGTAAATTGTTTATTTTAGTCTTTTTATAATTTAGATAAATGTTTTACATTGTTTTCTCTAATTGTTGTGCTATTTTCACATTTTCTGACCGGTGTGAGAAAAATATTACTCCTCACTAGTGAAAAAGTTCTCTGCAAATGATTAGTCAAAATTTAATTATGACGTCTAAATGTTTTGTTTTCTTCTGAATTTTCCTATTGTGACGTCATGAAAAAGGCGACAATGCATGATGACGTCGCATATAAAGAACACAAGTTTCTGAAAATGTTTGAAAATCAAGGATAAAATCATTAGAGAAACAGATTCCGACACTATAACTCGTGTATTACTATATATCTCCACTCTCGACAATTAAATTTTAGTTATTTCAAGAGCTCGGCAAGCCTCGCGCTTAAAATAATAAAATTTAACTGTCTCGAGTGCAGAAATATCGTAATACACTTGTTGCAGTGTAGGAATCTATATATAAATCAAATATAGAATTTGAGTCAAATCGATGAACACGAATTTGACAGCTGATAACCCTTTGAGCGTATGTCATTAGATTGGAATGGGAAATCAGAACAACATGGAACATTGAAATATCGGTTTCATTTCTATTTATATTCACATATATTTCCGTTTTGTGTTTAGAATATATTTTCATTTCATTTTGAAAGTTATACATAATCTCCTTCATTCCATCGTCAACTAATGGTTCAGTCCGAGGCTATCCGTTTTTAAAACATCCATAACTTTGTGAAATAGTCATCGTTTCCATGCAGAGCCTCGGTGGCCGCGTGGTCTAAGTAGTTTTGAACACTCTCAACTTTAGTGTTGCGATTTCAAACCCCAGCACGTCACATGCTAAGTTAACTTTGATCTACAATTTACAAGGATTGTAAATGTTTCTGCCGAAGGTCTGTGGTTTTCTCAGAAAATAGCCAATAGTTCCGAAATTGGCATTAAACCCCGGTCAATCATTCGATCATTATGTTTATGTGGATTGGTGACATTTGAAAAGTGTCAGCATATTTAGATGATCTAGTTAGGTGGATTACCAATAAAATATTCATCATTTAGTGACAAACTGACAACAATTACAAAAAAATACATCGACCAAAAGACAAACAGCAGTATACGAAATACAGCATATAAAACTACAACTGAGCAATACTGGGCGATCATGAAAGGTTAACAGATCAAGCACCTTCTGTGACACTAGTGGTGTTACTCCTGCATAATATGTTATATCAAGGGATAAGACATCACATAGAAAGCATATTAATTAACTCTCATCTAACCCTAGAACATTATCAAATTCATCACTCATCGGTCGGAGTTTTGATATCGTAACATGTTTTTTCTTGACAAAGGATAGACATAACCATTATATATGTTGTGTACAAGATGCAAGTTTGTACAAATTATAATTTGTACAGGGTTTTTGTACAAGTTATAAGTTTTTAACACATACCTTCTTGCAACAGGTGATACAGGTTTATCTACTAACATGTACCAGTGTAATGTTTTAAATTCAAATTTATATACTTCAACCTAACATTTAAGTGCTATTCTCCTTGTCTTCAAACTGGAAATGAGAATACCTGAATGGTTTAAATTCTAATTTTATTTTTCTCCTAATACCATATTTATATCCATACAAAGTCTTTTTCTGTCTTATAACGCATCACACGGTATAGCTGACTTAGATAAACCCTGAAACCAAATTTCAGAAATCCTTGTATTGTAGTTCCTGAGAAAAATGCGACGAAAAATATTCATGGGACGGACGGACTGACTGACTGACTGACGGACTGGCGGACTGACGGAAGGACGGACTAACGGAAGGACAGACAGAGGTAAAACAGTATACCCCCCTTTTTTAAAGCGGGGGTATAAAAGACCTACTTTTTTATATAATCAGTTACTCTTAATGGGTGATCATTCTACTATACACGTCGTACGTGTCAATCTGCTTATGGAAGTAGAAATAATGGTGATACCTTTAAATAGGATATGACACAATCCAGAAAAAGAGAGTACACACAGTAACACATTTTTTTGTCATTTTTTTATTATTTTTGTTTTGCATCGATGAAGTTGAAAATCGAGAACTAGGAATGCTGTTTTAGGTGGTGGCATCGCCAATGTACTTGTAACGGGGTCAGTTAAACGAGAACCAATAGTGGAGGTGGATCAATGCAATTTAAATTGCAGTTGCATTTGCATTTGCACACGTCCTGTCCGTAAAGATTTTGCCCTGTACCTTCAGTCATGAATCATTTTATTTTTTTTCAATCTTGACACAGGAAAATCGACATAGTTTAGTATTTTTGTGAGTTTACTTTGTACATTGTTTGTTAAATGCTTTCGGTGACTTTTGATAGCTAAAATAATTAATCTTTCGTCTGAGTAGGATTGGTAGGTGACCAAGTAGACTAAATGCTAAATCTACTGAAAGTTTCCCGCTCGAATTTTTTTATAAAATGATAAAATGTTTCACTACAGCAATCAAACGTCTGGTATAAAACATTTTATTTGAAGATAACACATCATTTATCCAAATTAATTGGTAATAGAAACAATAGAGCACTTGGAATTTAAACTTTATTTAAGTTAGCATTAGAAAATGTTTTATACATAATCTGTTTCGATTTCCTTTAATACAAGTGTTAACTCTTATGAATAAGTATCGTCACATCCTTTAATGATAAACTAATCAATAGAAGATATGATCTGGACGAGTACTTTACAGTTCGTCAACATGGAGATTTTGTGTTTCTCTTGGTTTCAGTTTCCTTTAACAATTGATTTAAATTGTTAAATTCTTATCATTTGTAGTTGTAATTCTAACCTTTTTATTTTCTATTCGTGTGTGAGGGTAAAGATAATTAATCACCCAGTTCATTTATAAGATTTTGAGTTAGAAGCATGTACGAGCTATTTGGTTTAGTTCGATTAAAAAGAAATACCGACAGAGCTAGATATTACAATTATCTATATAATTACTAACAGAATTCTATCTTAAAAGTATTGTATTCTTTTTTTGGTTATTAAATAGATCAAATATCGTTATAATATACCTAATCTTGAACTATATCCTATTTTGTTTTTTAAATTTACCTGAGACGTCACTTTTGTGCGTCGATCTAGTCGGTGACATACAATACGTGGTACTGCTGTGGTATTCTTATATGCTGACTTTGGTTATTTAACGTGTTCGTTTTTGTTCTGTGGTTAGTCACCACTAAGCTGTTGACATGAATATCAATTATATGGTTATTTTCATAAATTTACTGTTTTGTAAGCATAAATTATTCTAAATTCTAAATACTAAGGAATTTCTTATCCCAGGCAGATAACCTTAGCCGTATTTGGCACAACTTTTGGGAATTTTGGGTCATAAATGCTGACCATCTTTGTTTGGCTTTCTTTACTATTTTGACCTGGGCGTCACTGATGAGCTCGATATAGACGAAGCACTTGTCTGACGTATCAAATCATAAGCCTGGTACCTTTAATAGCTATAAGCATGTCGTAATGTTCTATTGTATTGTTTATTTGTGTATTTCTCTGTACTGAATGTGCTTCTAATTATTTGTATTGTAGTTCTGCCATGTCATGTTGTCATTTTAGTGTTATATTTAACATTGTCATAAAAGCGTGAGGTTTGGCTAGCCACAAAACCAGGTTCAACCTTACATTTTTTTCCTTAAAATGTCCGTTACCAATTCAGGAAAATGGCAATTGTTATCTTATAGTTCGTTTCTATGTTTGTTGCATTGTCGTTTGGTTTTTTGTTGCACTTAGTGTTTCGGTTGTTTCGTTGTTTTCCTCTTATATATTTAAATATTGTTGAGCTTGAGAAACTTTGTAGATTTATTAAATCTATTTCTGTGAGAGTCTATCCTCCTGGTTAATACAACTATATGTTTAATTATCATTTGTGTAAATATTTATCATATTGATTTTGTATTTCACACATGCTATATCTTATATAATATATGTTATATATATTATTGTAATATCTTCTCTGTAACTATGCATTTAGTTTATGAGAATAAAGATCATTCATTCATTCATTCAACAGCGGTATACTATTGTTGCTTTTATTTAAATACTTCAGAGTATACTGAGATAGTCAGCAACGAATGTATATCATGCGGCTCTTTTTATAAATCTTACGATTAAGATTTATAAATCCATGATTTTTATATCTACATACTTTTGAAAGGCATCTTAATGATTTCAGTATAATTGCGTGGTCTGAAACACTGAAGATATGATTGTCTCTGGGTTAACGTTATGGACATTTAAATTCCTTTGGAATAATGAACTTATAACATACTAGTTTTGTAATCTTCCTCGAATTTATATTGTATCTCATAATATTTGAGATCAAATAAAGATGAAAAAAATTAAACCTCACAAAAAAAACCTAAACAAATGAAAAGTTCATCTATATACATTTACAATTATTTGGCTTTGAGTGTTTCTATTAAAGGTAAATCCAGAAAAGCACTTCGGACGCATGAAATGTTTAAACGTGTTAATTTCGATTTTTAACATCACTGGGTTGATTCACCTGCTGGTGGACGATCAGTCCCTGAGGGTATCATCAACTCAGTAGTCACTACTTCGGTACTGACTTGATTTATAACAAACCTTTCTAAAATGTGTTTCCTATATAACTGCGATAGTTTTCTCATATAAAATAAATACGATTTAACAAGTCACAATGTATGTCAAGAAAACCTGAAACATATTTCACAATCATAGTTAACGCCAGGTTTAATGTTATAGGCCTAACATTTCTATAATTTCATACCTGTAATAAAATCAATTATCGTATACTTAGCATTAGTATGATAGCTTTTGCATATTTGTAATAAAAGGAGAAACACAAGCTATAATTTCACACCCGTGCTGATAACTCATGATGTCCAGTAATGGCGGACAAATAGCGATAAAGTGTATTCAATCCAGTGGTAACTCTGTTTGTACAGATAAAGCTGTTATTGAAAAAACTGATGTAAACATGGCTAAATCCAATGTTATAGATTTTCAAAATGATGATATTTTAATACTTGCTGATGTTGATCTACAGGAAGTAACAAATACCATTGACAATTATGAATCATCTCATAGTACAACATGATGTAGTAATAATGATCATAAAACTGTCAATACCTCAATGCTTCCAGCTTTAGAATTCTCAATGTTTCAAAGATCTATTGGAATTGGTACCATAATATATATGGAGGTATCGATGCTATTGTTGGACAATTTATTTTATTGGACAGTGTATTTTTTGGATTCCTAATTTAACTTCTTTATTTAATTTTGTTTTAGTTATTTCATTTGTTTATTGCCTTACATAAAACAAGTGTCGGAAGTATATGCTAATGATATTAATACATGGCCTTTTCCAATCGGCCCGGGTATCATCCAAATGTTGTATTGTTTCCAAGAGAGTCTACTCAACGTGACATTTTGAAGAAATGACACTGCGAGATGATGGATGAGACTGGATAGTTCCAAGAGCCTTTATCGCTCATCTTGTTTCTATGCATACTAATGAGAAGCGATTCATGTGGAAAGAAATATGGTGATATGGCAGATGTGATTCCACTTGCCTGCAGTATGTAAACGGTCTTAAATAGCGCAACAATTCAGTAAACTTCTTTTACGGTTCCTATGAAGGCAATATGTATGATGTTCCCCGTAATGATACTTATCACAGACAATGTTTCACAGCTAATTCTATAAATAGTTATAATTGAGATTTTCTGATCTGCGAACCATAAAAGTTTAGTTATAATATATATTAACAAACCGAGTTTCTCTGGTGAAATTGGAACCGATTTTTTGCTTTGTGATTTTTGGAATAAATATACTACAAATTATAAGTAACTATATTTTTAACAAACAATCCAGGAAACTTTGATATTCATACTTGATTTCAATGTTATGTAACAATAAGCATTGTGTACTTTTATATTTAGTTTACAAACGCTGCTTTCTATGTGGCCAGTAAAAAGTAAAATCACAAAAATACTGAACTTAGAGGAAAATCAATTCGGAAAGTCCATAATCACATGGCAAAATCAAATAAGTAAAGCAACAGTTGAAAAAATATTGTTTTGTTTTATTTCAAAGGGAGGCAACTAATTATAACATTTCAACGCTGAATTAATATCTCACTAACCCGTATCTTCAAATTGGTATCTATAATGAATAACTCATTGTTGCTAGTGCTTTGCCCGAGGTGGATGACTTAACTTTGATTAATACTTATCTGAAAGACACTTTAATAACGTAAAAGTTACAAACAAAAGATGCTTTTCAATCAAATTACTGCTATTAAATCACAAATCTTAATCAGTTATGTGTACAGTATTGATACCGAGTAGCATTGTGAATTATTTACATTATGCGGTGATGTGGACATCTGATCTCATTTAAAAGAAAATAAGACAATAAGGAGAATGATGTGGTATGATTGCCAATAAATTAATAACCAGACAATTGAAATGAAATGGATGTAAGCAATTATAGGCAACTTTACGGGGGTCTTTAACAATGAAAAAAACCCATACAAGACAGCAAAAGTTCCGTGAAAACATTTGAATTGAGAAAACTAACGGCATAATTTACAACAAAATAATTTAGGAAAAACAAAAAATAACAGACACGAACTATCAACAACCGCTGTACAAGAGGCCACTCACCTTGAACGAGCTCATGAATAATGTGGTGGGGTTAATAGATATAGGAAGATGTGATATGAGTGCCATGAGACAACTATCCTTCCAAGTCACAATTTATAAAAGTAAACCATTATAGGTCAAGGGTACGGTTTCAACACGAAGCCTAGGCTCACACCGACATTTAAACATGTTTGAAGGAGCCAACCATTTCCCCAACATAGGGCAGTGGTGTATCGACGCAACACAAGAAAGAACTTCACAAAAAAAATAAAGAAAAAAATAATATGAGAAAAAAATCCGACAACATTGCACTCAATTACAGGCTTCTGAGGGTTAAACATGTCTACTGCCTCTAAACCCTCCCTTTGAAACTGGTGTAGTAGATCAACATATGAGCAACCTATAGTAATCAGTTAAAAAGGTCTCAACTCATCTGCTAGATACGCAGCAGAAACACAATTAATAAAAACACAGACTGAACGTGGCAAGGAATCTTTACATCTCTCACAGCAAATAAACTCATCGTAGATAGATACCACGATTAAAATTTTACATTTACGCCAAACGTGCGTTTCGTCTACAAAAAACTCATCAGTGACGCTCGAATTAAAAAAAATTTAAAAGGCCAAATAAAGTACGAAGTTGAAGAGCACAGAGGACCAAAAGTGACTTAAAGTTTTAACACTGGACACTTTAAATTTGCAAAACACTCATTTGCAAATCCGCCGCCGCCTCAAATAAGAGCTACAGTGTCATGTATATAACCAAAATGTGCGGAATTACATGGGATTCAATAATTTCATTAGTTTTCTACTGTTACTATTATATTTATTTTGCTATTTGATTTATAAAAACATGGGATTTTCAATATCCCATGGGACAGGGCAAAATCCCATGGGATTTACCATTATCCCATAGTATTTTGGTTAAATCCCATGGGATTTTTTTTGGTCCCATGGGATAATTGTAGTCCCATGGAATATTTGTTGTCCCATGGGACAAAAAAAATCCCATGGGACTATAATTATCCCATGGGATTTTTAATATCCCATGGGACAAATTAAAATCCCATGGGATTCAAATTATAAATATATAGATATAAATATACAGAAATGTGTATGTTACAATGTATTCTATTTGGTAGTAAATTGTTATAAGATGAATCTTTTTAATTGAATATCTTTTTTCTTTGGAAATGTTAATTCAACATATTGTTCTATAACTGTTCAAAACTAAACCTTTAAACAACAAAGTAGATAATGTGAGTATCAATATATGTTTATTTATGAATTATAGAATACTTTCCTGAAACACTATTATTTACCATTTGAAATCAATGAAAAACTCTAATATAAGGCTGAACATACTAGTGCTGTAAATTCAGAAATTATTGCGTGCATTTATTATTGGATTTTTGTCATTTAAGACTAAAATGAGATTTTATTTTTTTACGATTTTGAGATCAGTTTAATTCATATAAAATAGTTCTAAATGGGAGTTTAAATTATTGCGTTTACAACTGTGTTGCAATTTTTGCAAATATAAACCCTCACAATAATTCTTGAATTTACAGTAGCTATTTAAGTAAATCTATTTTTTTCACAATATCCCTCCACACAAAACATTAATAGTTTCTTATCATCCAGCATTGTGTGATTTTATAGTCCACTTTTTGGTCATTCAGCACAGAACATTGACATTATTGTGGTTTCAATATCTTTTGGTATGTAATAGAACTTTAAATCATTGACTGAGTGATGAAAATAATAGCTGATCCAACTTTTGTCTTTGAATTTTATTCTGGTCTTGTTTCTATGTTTCTTCCATGTATTCTAGGTGATGAATTTCAATCCTTCTGAAAAAGAACCAATAAAATCTGAAGTATTATATAATTTTTTTTGCATACATGTAGCAATAATATGATTTTTAATAAAAAAAATAGCTATGCTGCATGGATTTCACTGATTGTTAAAGGTTGTCCAGTGTCATCAGTTGCTAACCTCTTACATCCTTTGGTCTCTGATGGAGAGTTGTCAAATTAGCAATATACCACATCTTCCTATTTTAATACTACCGGTATATAACAATCAATTAATTTATTCTTCTTTATAACATTTGGGTATTTTCCCAAGTTATATATATCATATATATAAAGATCAATGTTAAAACTTTAGGCAATTATAATAACATATTCCATTATTCACTAGAATTTTCAATATATTATACAAAATGCAGACAACAGAAACAATATATCTTTAAGCTTTTGAAGATCTGACAGAGTTCAATTTGTGTTTTATTTCAATGTAAAAATATCTTGAAATCTTCGGACATATTGGAAATTATAACATTGACACAAAAAAATATATATATTGTTTTATCCTTATTTTTTGTGTTGTTGGCTTGCTGTCTCATTTTACAGTTATACATACATCAATAATCTTCTTCTTTATTAAAAGTAAATATGGGATATTTTTTATTTTTATAATCTGAAAATATTATATTTCTATCGAATAACTTATCACCAAGTTCACAAACACCAATGTGTTTGTCAGATACTAATTTTAAGAAAAACAGCTAACTAAAGGTTATCTATTCCGGAAGTAGAAAATAATTATGAACATATCAATGATAACTCAATTCAACACAGATATGCTGACTACTGGGCTGGCGATACCCTCGGGGAAATAAATCTCCAACAGCAGTGGCATCGACCCAGTGGTTGCAAATAATTCATTTTTGTCCATCTGATGAGTTAAGCCTTTTTCAACTGATTTTTATAGTTCGTTCTTATGTTGTACTGTTATACCACTATCCCAGGTTAGGGGGAGGGTTGGGATCCCGATAACATGTTTAACCCCGCCACATTATTTATGTATGTACCTGTCCCAAGTCAGGAGCCTGTAGTTCAGTGGTTGTCGTTTGTTTATGTGTTACATATTTGTTTTTCGTTAATTTTTTTTTTTACATAAATAAGGCCGTTAGTTTTCTCGTTTGAATTGTTTTACAATGTCTTATCGGGGCCAATTATAGCTGACTATGCGGTATGGGCTTTGTTCATTGTTGAAGGCCGTACGGTGACCTTTAGTTGTTAATGTCTGTGTCATTTTGGTCTTTTGTGGATAGTTGTCTCATTGGCAATCATACCACATCTTCTTTTTTAATATCATCATAGATTGATACCAGGATTAAAATTTTATATTTACGCAAGACACACATTTCGTCTACAAAAGACTCATCAGTGACGCTCGAATAAAAAAATGTTTAAAAGGCCAAATAAAGTACGAAATTGAAGAGCATTGAGGACCAAAAGTTCCTTAAAGTTTTGCCAAAAACAGCTGAGGTAATCTATAATTACTGAGGTAGAAAAGCCTTAATTTTTTTCTGAAAGAACCCACAAACTATAGATCTGAGAGTACTCACAAATTAAATACTTGTTTTGTGCATGACGAATTTTGTCAATCTCAATTTAAGATTTTATTTTAGACGTTCATATTAAATAGCATTTCCGGTATGGCAGTTTTTCATTTTTCAAACAAGAAACAAATCCAAGTCGTTTTTGTTAATTGTGATGTAATGTTCAGTCAAAGATTGCTAAAAAAAAGATTGTTGTATACTTAAGACATTGATTCGGGATACACTAGGCTCTCAAGTTGTATGCGATTTAAACTTATCCTTATAGTTATATAGGAAACATCCTTTATGCCTTGCTGTCAAAAGTTATTATAGTTACATATAATCGTGAGAATAATCATTATTAATTACTTTATCCTTGTGTCATCAAACAAAAATAAATGTACTATAACAGTCATTACTAACTGCATTTTAACAACATTCGAATAAAAAATTAGCATCATACATTTTGTACTAGACTTATATTCAAATTTTGGAACAAATATGTGTTTGCTATCACATAACTTTTATAAATTGTACGTTTTTGTGTCGTGTGTATTGCATATCGTTAAAAGAATAACATTTGTAATGTTTCTAAGGGAGGCTACTCAATAAGAGATATATTACATAAATGACAATGTGAGACAGTGCTAAATAATTCCAGAGAATGAGTATCGCTAACCTTGAATTTAAACACACTGGTGAAAAAAGTAATGCACCGCGGCATGGCTCTTTTGAATCTGTGAGAACACTTATATTCAAAACGTACTATATTCAAAAAGCTATTAGTAACTACATTTTTACAAACAGATGGAGAAATATACGGCGCCCTTATAAAAGTGCCATGTGAATACAAATATTTCTTTTGCCGAAGATTAATGTTGGAAAAATCATTCTCACCACTTTAAAACTGATGCGCATGATTTTTTGACTTGTACTCACAACATTTTAAAACAGGTACGCGCACGACTTTCACGAGTTTAAAAATCGTGTACATCATTTTGAAAACCGTGCGGACCAGTTTTTGAAAGTCGCTTTTGCCCTGTATTTTAAAGTCGACTATGGACCTTTTTCAACTTTGTATAGTTTGTTATTATATTGTACTGTTATGCCACAGTCCCAGGCACGTTCAACCCCAGATACATTCTGTATGTGTATGTCTGTTCCAAGTCAGGAGCCTGTTATTCAGTAGGTTTTTTTTTGTGTATGTGTTACATATTGTTTTTCGTTCCTTTTTTTGTAAATAAATTAAGCCGCTAGTTTTACATTGTAATTTCAGGGCCTTTTCTAGCTGACTGTGCGGTATGGATTTTGTTCATTGTTGAATGCCGTATGGTGACCTTGAGTTGTTAATTTCTGTGTTATTTGAACTCGTATGGAGATGTGTCTCATTGTCAATTGTGTCACATCTTCTTTTTTATATTGAAGCTTTTAAACACTATTTTTAAAACTTGTGCTCACAAGATTGAAATGAAAATATTAACACGAAACACGGCACTTAAGGGACTCTGTAGAAACTGTAACAACTATACTTCATTTATATATTATATATAGAGAGATAATTATACAGAATATTTGATTTCTTTCGTTAGCGAATACTCATATTATTTTTCCTTTATTGCAATCGTTTAAAAAAGAATGATTTTTGTCATATTTCAAAAGAAGGTGACTGAATATGGATTTAAAAAAAAATAACATATTTTAGACATGCGCTTGACAGCTATGGACGTGTAAGGGACGGTGCAATATTTATCAAGCAGGGGGGACCGGTGCAAATCGCAAAACCTGTTTGGAAAAAAGTATTGTCCCATGCTGATGTGATAGGAAAAAAAGTTATGTCCCATGACCTCTTCTCATTAAAAAAGTATGTGTCAGCTTAATATATATCTAAGATAGCTGCATAGTTTGATGAAAATCCAAGTTGATTTGAAAAAGTTATAAAAAAAATTAAAGATGCCTATCTGAATTTATATAATAATTTTTATTTTTACCTATTGTAAAATTAAATTCTTTCATTTCACAGCAATAAATCTAACTACCTAATAAGCTTGAAGTTTGTAAGATCAATATTTAATTTAGTTAGATGGGCTGATTTACACCAGTCAAAACTAAAATTGTTTATCATATTCTGTTTTTGTTTGAATGTTTCTTGTGTGTATTTTTGGGCTAATTAAAATAAAATGTTTACTATTTAAGCATTTGAAAAAAGTGTATGTCCCATGCATTAAGATAATGAAAAATCATCAGGTCCCACTACTTTGCACGTTGAAAAAAGTACATGTCCCCTTACCATTTGCACCGGTCCCCCCTGCTTGATAAATAATGCACCGTCCCTAAATCATCTCTAACCACAAATGGGATATTATGCTGGATAACATAAAAGTGACTAAATATGGCAAGTGTCAAGTCATTGTTAGATTTATGTCATACCGTACTAGAGACATGGTATATACAAACAAAAAATATTTGAAACACAATGAAGATGGTGCTTTCATCACTGAGAATCTTACCAAAATTCGAACAGACCTGACAAAAAAAACTATCCCAGATGAAATATAAAAACCAAATACACGCGTACTGGACCGCAGACGGTCGCATATTTGTAAAAAGGGCTGAAAATAGTCGAACGGATCAGATAAATAGCTTTGAAGACATCTCTGACATTGAACGAGACATTACTTCACCAACCAACCAACAACAATCAGATGCTGAGAAATAAAATTAATAACTCACAATAATTTAAAAAATGGAGAGTAAACTTTTAGAACAAAACTAATAAATTGTGTTTCTGGTTTTCTTTTCTGGTTTCAGCTGTTGAAATATTTGAAATACAATGCATATTGACATTAATTTTTTTTACTATTACATATCACAATCACTTTTTTCATAATATTATAATAGTAAATGATTGTATAATCCAACGAAAAATGTATGTATGTATGTTTTTTTCTTTTTTTTTAAAACTTTTTTCGTATATGTTTCTGTTTAATTTATCTAAATAATTGTATTCACCTACTTATTTCACCATTTATCTAACACACTCTTTGTTTTCCCTTGTTAAATTGACTTTCGATTGTATCTTATTTCGTATATCAAAACATATAAAAAAAGCCAGGGCTTAAAAGTCAAGTATTATGAAAAGCGTATTCCCCTAAAACTTATTGGAAAATAATGAAAATGCTTATAAAATCAAATAAAGGTTCTGGTGATTTACCCCCACTTAATAATATTATTCACGATGAAAGCATGGAAGATGTAGTCTACGGAGACGACGAGAAATGTAATCTGCTAAATAAATATTTTAGTCTGATTTCTTCCCTAGAGGAGGAAGGTGTTCCCGTACCCGAAATTAAGCCAAAACAAATATTTTTTTAAAAGATTTGGTAATTGAAATAGATGAAAAAGTCGATATAATTAAAACTTTAGATCCTAATAAGGCATCTGGTCAAGATGTCATAAGCCATAAAATGCTGAAAATGTGTCCTGAAAAAATAGCAATTCCCTTAAAAATAATATTTAATGAATCCCTACAACAATGCAAATTTCCCACCAGCTGGAAGATTGCTAATGTAATAGCATTTTTTAAAAAGGGAGATAGTTCGTTACCATCTAACTATAGGCCAATATCGCTTATAAGTTGTGTAGGGAAAATAATGGAGCGAGTTGTTTATAAACATGTCTTCAATCACCTACATAGAAATAAGTTAATATATGAATACCAGTCTGGTTTTCTGCCAAAATATTCGACAGTTCACCAGCTTTTAGAAATTTATAATTCTATATTAAATTCATTAGAAAATAAAGAAATTAGGTGTTTTGTTTTTTGTGACTTTTCTAGAGCATTCGATAAAGTTTGGCATAAAGGATTGCTACATAAAATGAAGTCATACGGTGTTGACGGAAATTTATTAAATTGGTTTCAAAGTTACCTAAACAACAGACAACAGCGAGTTGTTATTAAACAATCTTCCTCTGAACTTTGCAATATTTCAGCTGGTGTCCCACAGGGTTCTGTTTTGGGACCGCTGTTATTTATTATCTATATTAACGATATTGCTGAACACTTGATTTCTTTATGTAGATTATTTGCAGATGATACATCTCTGGGCTACTCTAGTCGTGACACGACACAAATACAATCAGTGATCAGTCACGACCTGAGTGAGCTCAGCGATTGGTCTAAGAAATGGCTGATGTCCTTTAACCCAGCAAAAACAGAAATAATGTTGTTTTCATACATTGAAACTCCAGAAATGAATTTCGCTTTCAATGGAAAGAGGATAGAAGTTACAGACTTCCACAAACACTTGGGTGTTACATTTAGTAAAGATGCTAAATGGGACACCCATGTGGAAAATATCATAAAAAATGTATCTAAACATTTAAATGTACTTAGAAAATTAAAGTACAGGATAAGTAGGAGCAACTTAAAAAAGCTTTACTTGACTTTTATTAGACCGCTTCTTGAATATGCATGTCAAGTTTGGGATAATATGGGTGTGGGTTATTGTAAAAAATTAGAACAGCTGCAGCTTGAGGCAGCCAGAATTGTAACAGGTCTTCCTATTTTTCAAGTAAAAGAATTATTTATGATGAGATTGGTTGGGAAACTCTAGCTGAACGAAGAGAAAGAAGGAAGTTACAATTATTCTATAATATTCAACATAATAATGCACCAGCCTATCTTTGCAATTCAATTCCACCAACAATCCAAAGTACAGCTGCTTATCCATTACGTAATGGGAATGGTATAATATACCCTTTTTGTAGACTTTCATTAACCCAAGAGTCCTTCATACCTTCAACAATACGACTGTGGAATAACCTTAATGTGGTGACACGCAACATTGACTCTTTAGGTAAATTTAAAACCGAACTAAAAAATCTTAAATTGAATTCAAAAGCCCAAGTACCAAAACATTATGACTTTGGCAATCGTAAACTTAATATTATATTGACACAACTTAGGTGCTCAGCTTCTTTTTTAACTATGATCTTAACAGAGTCAACATTATTTCAGATCCGTCTTGTAGTTGTGGTGCTAAGTTCGAAGATTCACGTCACTTCTTTTTTTATTGTCCTAATTATTCGAATATAAGAACCAACTTATTTAATAATCTACATTGGTTACCAGATAGCTCTCTACTAAATTTGAACACCTTAACCTCCGGCGATAAGTCTTTAAGTAATGTTGAAAATGAAAGAATTGTAAAGAATGTATATTAATTTATTAAAGAGTCTAAGAGGTTTCTAATTGTGTAATGTAGAACATAATAAAGTGCAAATACATGCATATTGGGCCATTCCAGTTAATATCTGCTAAAGGGGGTTGTCATCTGACACGTACACTTATACGCAAAAAACTTCTGAGGGTCTTGCAGCAGTAAATGATTTAAAATAATTACATTTTAGGGGTTACAAAAATGCCTATGTCAGATCTTAGGGGTGCTTTTGAATGTAGACAGTTAGGTATCATGCATTATTTGGTATTGTATTTAAAATTCTGATGGGTACAATCCTTGCAGTAAAAAATAGGTCATTTTTTCCCATGAAAGCCCATATTGCATCCATCCAATATGAACAGAAACTCTACATCTGATAGGTCTTAATTTTTAGATCTGATAGGTAGTTTTTCATGATGTTTTTTTCTGATACGTATAAACAAAATTCTCCCCATCCATCCCCACCTGTCAGAAATTAACTCTGGAATGGCCCATTGTGTATTACCACTCACATCATCACACACCATCTTTTCAGAGTTCAAATATTTTATATATATATATATACATAATGTATTGTTTGTATGCATGCTTTGTAAATATTCTATTGTTATAAATTGTTATTGGAGAAGACTATATAAGTTTGATTAACTTGTGTCTCATCCCTTTTGCACATTTACGCAAATAAAATATGTTTAAACTAAACGGGACAGGAAAGCTCCAATGAATCTTTATTGTAGTTCACGAGTTTTAATTTCTTTTTATTGTGTAAGTGCTGCCAATTTCTGTATTTATAATCTAACGCCTGCAAGTCACTGGTCGGTGGAACGAATTACTGCACATTTAACATCAACAATAAGACTTGTATATGTTCAGGAGATTTTCTGATCTCCTACTTTCAAAAGTATTTTCTTGTCTCCGACACAGAACACAGCATTGTAACCGAAAATGATATATAGTTGTGTATTATAATTGGTCGTGCATTGCGATTTAATAATGTTAAAACGTTATTATCGACATATTTTTTACAACAATCAGGATAAGTGTTTTCATACTTTATTTTTATTCAATCTGTCAATAAATATTTTGTTTGCTATTAAACCTTTTAATACATTGTTTTATTTAATGTTGTCATGCATGGCAATCGTATAAAAGAATAAAATTTGTAATATTTTCAAGGGAGACCACTTGTCATATTGAAAAATCGACCAATGAAGGACTAGCATGAGTGGCTTCGAGTCGACTGTATCACTTATCTGGTATCTTAGCAATGTTGATACATGAAGTATATGCAATTGCAAAATGATACAGACAGGTCTGCGACACACATAAAAATTGTACGAGAAAACACTCAGGAATATTTCAGTATAACCTACGATAAATATTTATTGTAAGATTTTTTTGGAAATGTGAAGAAAACTTCTGTTTTCTATTCTTCTAAATGTTATGACATTTATCATTCTTTTAAAAGGTGTGCACTGTCTTTTTATATAAGGATTCACGTGCAGCACAGGGAATAAATAATCTCGTCCAGTAAAATTATTTACTTATCTCGTGCAACGCAATTGTTTTACTGAACGGGCCCGCATATCGTGCAGTACGTTACATACCTGGCCTTGCGGTCATAAAACTTTCGAGTCAGTTTTTTGTACTCATACTCAAAAATCAACCAAACAAAATGCTGAGTTCATGTTTGGAGCACGATTTTAGTGCTCCAAGCACTGAGCAAAGTTTTATGACTTCAACCCCTGGTCTTCATAATAAGTAAATTACTGTACTCAATTTCCTGCTGCTATGTCTGTGGTCTAGTGAATCCGTGCATAATCATATAGTTCAGTGTCCTACTGACTTTGAGCTACGGATCTCGTACATGACAGTGTGTGTCGTATTTTGTATTATTGGTGTTGCGTTGTGCAATTTATTACATCTTTATGAACACATGGAATTTACTGATATCGTGCAGTATTTGGAATTACCAGTGTTGAGCATGTCTAGTGGATGATGCTGAATCATTGAATACGTGTATTATAATTGATCAGTGACTTTTAGCTACGGATCTCGTACAGCGTTTCACTGATCTCAAGCAGAACCAAAATATCTAAATATCAGCACATCTATGGCCAATATGGGAGTCTCGGGATGACACCCGGGCCGATATGGAAAAGATTATGTCTTAATCTCTATATCATGTTTTTGTTTGTCATCAAACGTTTCATTCGAAATACCCCAGGTTAAAAATGTGGAAAACATAAGGTAGACGATATTAGAATGGACGAAAGTCTGCAGGATTTACCAGACTTTTAAAGGCGCTTCGTGTGTGTATGTGAACGAGATCGGCAATTATTATACACTATATTAAACAAGATCAAAATGTACTGTAATAGTTGAGATCGGTATATTTCAATATACTTTACTGCGTGAGATCGACGAGATAATTTATTATACACTTTTGTACTGCAGAAGATCAGAACTGTTATGTGTTGAATGACAGCAGTGAATTTATGTGCTGGACGTGATCAGTAATGCATTATTATACTGCACGAGATCAGCAAGTTTCTACATATACTGATTGAGATCTGAAATGCATCATTCTAATGCATCTTGGATATAACATTTTTTTTCATTGGCTAAAAGATGCCGTCAAATCCACAGTTGACCAGGCGTAACTAATAGGGACCCGCCATTTTGTATTGATCAAATTAACAAAAGTTCAATTACTACTATATATAATCGAAAATAAAACAACACCTACCTCGAATTCGCCGTTTTAATGAAATTTTATCCGAATTTGAAGCGTACAGGTGACGTAATAACCTTCAGTTTGTAAGTTTTCATTTGTATGAAGTCACGTTTAGCCATGACTTCTTTGTGCCAATCATGAAGTTTCGCGGATTTTTTTCTATTTGTCAAATTTAGACATTTTTCAGGGTTTTTTTTCGTATTTTTCCTTTTGTAATGCATTATAATCGAAATAACAGTACTGTAGTTGAAAAGTTGCCACCGTCAATTTTGATTTGACGGTCGCAAATCTCCGTTTTACTGTCTCCGCTACGCGTCGCCAGTAAAACTGCATTTGCGACCGTCAAATCTACAATTGACGGTGGCAACTCTTCAACTACAGTACTGTTATTCCTTAATTATAATCTGTATGAAATTAGAACTTTTAAGTACTGGACGATATTAATAATTGTATGTTCTGGACGAGATAAATAGTACATAGTACATTATTATACTGTACGAGATTAGTAGTTTTATGTACTATAATTGTATGTACTGAACGAGATGAATAGTACAGTACACTTTACTGCCCGATATGAAAATTTACTGTACTTTTCGAGATTAGTATATTTTGATACACTATACTGCACGAGATTAGTAGTTTTGGTTATTCGATGAGATCTCAAATACACGATTCCCATGCACGAGATTATAACATGGACGACACCAGTTTTCCACTGTACCGGATAAGACTTACTATACTGCACGATATCAGTAAAATACTAAACTACACATGAAAAGCAAAAAAAACTATACTGCATGGAAAATGTAAAACACCATACTGCACGAGAAACGTAAACCACTTTGTTAGTCTTGTATTATTTTAACTTTTAGTTTCTTATGTACAATTTGGAGTTTAGTATGGCGTTCATTATCACTGAACTAGTATATATTTGTTTAGGGGCCAGCTGAAAGACGCCTCCGGGTACGGGAATTTTTCGTTACATTGAAAACCTGTTGGTGACCTTCTGCTGTTGTCTGCTTTATGGTCGGGTTGTTGTCTCTTTGGCACATTCCCCATTTCCATTCTCTATTTTATAATATACTGCAAGAGAAATTTAAAAACACTATACTGCAGAGAAATGTAAAACATTATACTGCACGAGAAACGTAAAACACGTTACTGCAAGATATCAATAAAACACTATACTACACATAAAAAGTAAAACACTATACTGCACGAGAAATGTAATACACCATACTGCACGAGAAATGTAAAACACTATTCGGCACGAGAAATGTAAAACACTATTCGGCACGAGAAATGTAAAACACGTTATTGCACGATATCAGTAAAACAATATACTAAACATGAAATGTAGAACACTATACTGCACGAGAAAAAAGCAAAACACTATACTGCACGTTATCAGTAAATCAAAACACCATACTGCACGAAAAACGTAAAACACTATACTGCAAGAGAAATGTTAAACATTATTCTGCACGAGAAAAAGTAAAACACTATACTGCACGTTATCAGTAAATCAAAACACTATACTGCACGAGAAGGGTGAAATACTATACTGCATGAGATTAAAAAAAAACACTATACTGCACGATATCAGCATAACACTATACTGCACAAGAAAAGTAAAATACTATACTGCACGATATCAGCAAAAAACTATACTGCACGTGATCAGTGTTACGCTTTGCTGCACGTGTTACAATACACTATACTGCGCGAGATTAAAGAATGAATAAATTATACATTGTACTGCACGAGGTTAGTTTTTCGCTATACCACACGAGACAGCAATACACTTTACTGCACAAGACAGTAATATACTATACTGTACGCGATCAGTTTTGCTCTATACTGCACGAGACAGCTATACACTATACTACACGAGACAGCAATATACTATACTGCATGAAATCAGTTTTGCTCTATACTGCATGAGACAGCAATGCACTTTACTGCACGAGATCATTTTTTCGCTATACTGCATGAGACAGCAATACACTATACTGCACGATATCAGTTTTGCTCTATACATACTGCATGAGACAGCAATGCACTATACTGCACGAGACAGCAAAACACTATACTGCACGAGATCAGTTTTGCTCAATACTGCATGAGACAGCAATGCACTATACTGCACGATATCAGTTTTGCTCTATACTGCATGAGACAGCAATACACTATACTGCACGATATCAGTTTTGCTCTATACTGCCTGAGACAGCAATGCACTATACTGCACGAGACAGCAATACACTATACTGCACGAGATTAGTTTTGCTCAATACTGCATGAGACAGCAATGCACTATACTGCACGATATCAGTTTTGCTCAATACTGCATGAGACAGCAATACACTATACTGCACGAGATCAGTTTTGCTCAATACTGCATGAGACAGCAATACACTATACTGCACGATATCAGTTTTGCTCTATACTGCATGAGACAGCAATGCACTATACTGCACGAGACAGCAAAACACTATACTGCACGAGATCAGTTTTGCTCAATACTGCATGAGACAGCAATGCACTATACTGCACGATATCAGTTTTGCTCTATACTGCATGAGACAGCAATACACTATACTGCACGATATCAGTTTTGCCCTATACTGCATGAGACAGCAATGCACTATACTGCACGAGACAGCAATACACTATACTGCACGAGATCAGTTTTGCTCAATACTGCATGAGACAGCAATGCACTATACTGCACGATATCAGTTTTGCTCAATACTGCATGAGACAGCAATACACTATACTGCACGAGATCAGTTTTGCTCTATACTGCATGAGACAGCAATGCACTATACTGCACGAGACAGCAATACACTATACTGCATGAGATCAGTTTTGCCCAATACTGCATGAGACAGCAATACAATATACTGCACTGATCGATATCAGTTTACTTTACGACTATCATACTGCACAATTTTGTTTATACACAACTCTGCATAGGATGATCATTTATCTATTTCACACGAATAAGGAATGTATTATACTGTACGACTGTCGAGAAGTTAAATAAAGTTCCCTATACTGGGCGAAATCCTTATTACAGTACACTGCAGTGATCATTTATGCACTATGCTGCAATATATCAGTTAATTACTAGTACTACACTAGATACTATATGTCTGCTCTATGGTCGGGTTGTTGTCTCTTTGGCACATTCCTCATTTCCATTCTCAATTTTATACTATACTGCAAGAGAAATTTAAAAACACTATACTGCACGAGAAATGTAAAACATTATACTACACGAGAAACGTTAAACACGTTACTGCACGATATCAATAAAACACTATACTACACATAAAAAGTAAAACACTATACTGCACGAGAAATGTAATACACCATACTGCACGAGAAATGTAAAACACTATTCGGCACGAGAAATGTAAAACACGTTATTGCACGATATCAGTAAAACAATATACTAAACATGAAATGTAGAACACTATACTGCACGAGAAATATATAACACTATACTACACGAGAAAAAAGTAAAACACTATACTGCACGTTATCAGTAAATCAAAACACCATACTGCACGAGAAATTTAAACCACTATACTGCAAGAGAAATTTAAAACACTATACTGCACGAGAAATGTAAAACATTATTCTGCACAAGAAAAAGTAAAACACTATACTGCACGTTATCAGTAAATCGAAACACTATTCTGCACGAGAAGGGTGAAATACTATACTGCATGAGATTAAAAAAAAACACTATACTGCACGATATCAGCAAAACATATAATACTGCACAAGAAAAGTAAAATACTATACTGCACGATATCAGCAAAAAACTATACTGCACGTGATCAGTGTTACGCTTTGCTGCACGTGTAACAATACACTATACTGCGCGAGATTAAAGAATGAATAAATTATACATTATACTGCACGAGGTTAGTTTTGCGCTATACAACACGAGACAGCAATACACTTTACTGCACAAGACAGTAATATACTATATTGCACGATATCAGTTTTGCTCTATACTGCATGAGACAGCAATGCACTATACTGCACGCGACAACACTATACTGCACGAGACACCAATACACTATACTGCACGAGATCGGTTTTGCTCAATACTGCATGAGACAGCAATGCACTTTACTGCACGAGACAGCAATACACTATACTGCACGAGATCAGTTTTGCTCAATAGTAGTGGGGGAAGTGGGGGTTCTGGGCCACTTTGTCTAATGTTAACCCTATGGGGAAAAGGTAGCCTCCTGAGAGGTAGCCTCCCAATGTGAGGCTTATTTCTATGACGTCATTTTTAGGTATTATGACATTAATTAATTAAATTAATTAATTTCTGTGGAAATTAGGTCTTTATAAAGTGTTACTAATTACGTTTGTTTTTATTATGGATAAGTATATATATTTTTTCTTTAAATTTGATGAAAACTCCCAGTCTATTAATAGATATACAGGAAAACCCCACCTTAGTATTAACAGATCATTCTTGTATTATATGGCTCTGATATTACATAATATTTATTCACCTATGGCTATTAATCTGTGATATCATAACATGATTATTAAATCAATATTGAATGCGTGTTTGAACTTGTCCAGTAGTGTACGTAGTGACCTTTAACATGTTGATACGTGTCAATAAATCCGCCGTATTGAATTCTTATACCAGGTTTCTAGTTGGTCTTTTGAAATCATTACATCGTTATATTATTGGCACTAATTAGTATTATATATCTTAATATTTATGGGATGAAATGTTTTAAAGTACTTTATCTCGAATTTATACTGTACTAAATCACTGAAAGCGTGCGTTAACTTGTCTTTGTCGTACTATATTATCAAGTTTAGACTTGTCAATAATCGGATTTAAATTAGTCGTCATGTTGAAAATATCATAAACATAGTTATGCAGTCTTTCGAAAGAAGTCAATCATAATATTAGTTGAATTAAATTGTATTATTCCAAAGATGAGATTTATAAAGTAATTTATTTTAATGTGTTCGATGATACCTACTGTTATGATACGTCTTTTGTTTAATATCCAACTATCATCCCTCCGTTTATCATATATTTTAATATATAGTATAAATTGAAAACTTATTTTATTATTTCCTCGATCATATACACTTTATTACTGAAATCCTTTTACTATAAAATGCCAAACTCATAATCAAGACATTTCAACAGTTTCTGCTGACCTCAATCACCTGGTGTGATCAAGTACATGGGTGAATGACCATTAATGTAAACATGTCAAGTAGTTCTTATCAAATAATGATTATTTCAACCTTTTATTTTATCAGGCTGTAGTAATATTAATTTTTGACAAACTTTTTCATTAAAAGATGCTTTTATTTCAAGTTATTTTGTATTGGTACAAGAACAAGACTATATCGAACAGAAATTTAAGCATTGCGAACCCATGACCATGACTGGGAGTGATTGGCAATCCTTTAAGAAGGCAACCCTGTGTCACATATGTAAAAAAAAAAGAACTAGCAGACATTAGAGTTCGAGATCATTGTCACGTGACTGGAAAATTTAGAGGGGCAGTTCATAACGACTGTAACATCAACTATAAGTTTACAGGTCGAATTCCAGTTGTTTTTCACAATCTGCGAGGATATGATAGTCATTTAATTATGCAAGCTATTGGAAAAGTTGAAGGAAAGCAACTGAATTGTATCGCTAATAATATGGAAAAGTATATTTCTTTTTCATTAGGATGTATGGATTTTATAGACTCGCTCCAGTTTATGTCTACCTCATTACAATAACTCGTGGAAAACCTTGCAAAAGAAGGTTCGAGTAAATTTAGACATATGACAAGCCACTTTGGAGAAGAACAGATAAGTCTACTTCTGCGAAAACAAGTATACCCATACGAGTATTTTGATTCCGAGGCAAAGTTTGTGGAATCTCATCTACCACCGATTGAATCTTTCTAAAGTACATTATCAGGAGAAGGTATAAGGTCCGTGTATATCTGCGTCCATTCATTTTTCGTTTTGAAATATCAAAAACAAAAAACAAAAAACGAAAGTGTTTTCATTTTTCGTTTTTGATTTCATAAAAACCAAAATGAAAAACGAAAGTGTTTTCATTTTTCGTTTTTGATTTCTTAAAAACCAAAACGAAAAACGAAAGTGTTTTCATTTATCGTTTTTGATTTCTTATAAACCAAAATGAAAAACAAAAGTGTTTTCGTTTATCGTTTTTGATTTCACAAACAAAAAACGAAAAACAAAAGTATTTTCATTTTTCAATTTTGATTTCTCAAAAACTAAAATCGAAAAATTAAAGTGTTTTCATTTTTCATTTTTGATTTCACAAAAACAAAAAACGAAAAACGAAAGTGTATTTATGTTATCTTTCCAACACAGTTTAATTGTCATTCAAAAAATGACAATGTTGTCATTTGTCATTCATTTAAAGGTCGTTAAAGTATACATGCACGGTTGTCAGATCAATACTACTTTAATCGAAGATAATGTCGACGGATGCAAAAGTCTTTATCAATATAAACAATAAGGGTGCGTGATCTTTACTTTTAAGTTTGGAGAGGTTAATCTAAGATGATAATATTGTAGCGTAACTAGCCTCTTTTACAAATAAAGTAAACTATATATTGTTGGCGAGGGAAGGGCTCAAGGACTCCAGAAGAACTGGAAAAAATGATACAAAATCTTTCAAACCCTTTCTTAATCTAAAGCGCAAGTTTTAATTTATCTATTTTATTATGGTCTGGCCTCACGGTCATAAAACTTTCAAGCATGATTTTTGTACTCAGACTCGAAAATCAACCAATCAAATTGCTGGATTTCATGTTTCGAGCATAATTTTTGTGCTCAGAGCACTGAGCAAAGTTTTATGCCTTCAAGGCCAGGTCTCGGAGCAAAATATATAGATACAGTGTAAGACTTTTAGTATTTACATGTATGAACAGTATCAAAAGACATATGTAGGATGATCAAAAAATAATGTAATCCACAAAGTCAAGTGTGTGGCTATTGTTAGTTTAAACATATTTATTAATAGTGGATTGGAAATTTTCTCACCGGAACAGTGATCGAACCAGGAACTTATGTTTTTGTATAGTCCGATGCACTAATCTATGTTACTTTTGTATAATGAGGATCAATGGTCTAGTTCCTCGTTGAAGACCCCCCAGCTCCTTTCAAGATGAAGAACAGGCATAAAAGCCCTGTTCATTAATAATTTGTATTTTTTCTATATATTGTGTGCGATTTTGTCCAGTGTACATTTACTCCACATCTCTATATTTTCTATTTCGGACCTGGACACGGCTCAATGCTAGTTTAGACCTCCAATGTTAAAGGTCATATGTTTTTTTTTAATTATTTGATGCCGTGGGATTGGGATTTTTAGCTTTAATGTAAACCTTGTCAGGTTTTTAACTTGTATTTACAGCAAAGACAGCCAGTTTTGTGTTCTGTAATATACTGTAACAGTTTAATTTTACTTGTCCGGTCGCATCGGAACTTCTCAAAACAACTTCCGAACAATATCTGGACGTTCTTTAGTCTTCGTAGATCTATTACAACTTGAAGTCTTTTTGAGTCTACGACAAGCAGAATATGATATTTTATACCATTAAATATTGAAGCCATAGTCATGAAGATCGATTACTTGATTGATGTTCCGTTAACATAGCCGCAGAACAAAAACGCGAGAGCTACTTTTGAATATTTCTACAATTTTAAGTAGTTTTCCACTCACAAACACAATAATATTTTCAACATTTATTAAAATATTTTTTTTTTTACACTTTTTAACTTTTATGTTGTTTTAAAATATCAATTTGACTTGAATTTGGGATCCCGCTAACATGTTTAACCCCGCCACATTCAAAATGTATGTGCCTGTCCCAAGTCAGGAGCCTGTAATTCAGTGGTTGTCGTTTGTTTATGTGTAACACTTTTGTTTTTCGTTCAATTTTTGTGCATAAGTTAGGCCGTTAGTTTTCTTGTTTGAATTGTTTTACATTGCCATTTCGGGGCCTTTTATATCTGACTATGCGGTATGGGCTTTGCTCATTGTTGAAGGCCATACGATGACCTATAGTTGATAATTTTTGTGTTATGTTGGTCTCTTGTGGAGAGTTGTCTCATTGACAATCACACCACATCTTCTTTTTTATATTTATATGAGTATATTAAATAAACATGTATATATCAAGCTAAGTCAGTTTCAATGATATCTTGTTTTTCGTCTGACTATACAAAAGGCGAGGAGAGCTTCTTTGATAGATCAGGTTGACTGATAAGCTGTCTATATAAAGTAATGGGACAATGCATGGCATGAAGACATCACCCAATCACCGTATGCAATACTCAAAAAGACATCCAGAGCTTACCATATAGTCATCAACTACCCAACAACAGGCCGTGAGCTTTGGTTGGCTCTTAACTCAAATCCAAGAGTACAGCAAAATGTCGAAATATTCTATTCAAACTGGGTGACCTGGGAGAAAAACATTGAAATTTTCCAAAGAAACACACACACCCCTCAACTTTTAATACGGATATTTGGTATTAATGCAAATGAGTCAACTATCCAACAAAGTTCAAATGTAGTGGATGTAAGCAATTATATATAGGCAACCATATAATCTTCAACAATGAGAAAAAACATACGGTATTGTATTCTTAACAGCATAAGAACAAACTATACAAATCAGTGGAAAAGGGCTTAACGCATGAGATCGATACAAAACAGAAGGGAAAAAAAGGTCTAACAAAAACACATACCGAATGTGGCAGGGTATTTTTACCTCGTTTTCAAACAATTAAAGTACTGAAGTACTGAACATCGAATGACTACAAGTTCTTTTGGATTGTCACAAGCACTTGTCTCAGAAAAAAAAATCACATCTCTATACTTGAAAGTGAAGGTAATGTACAGATATATTTTTTTTGAAACTCAGTACACATATTCTATATCATATGATATTTTTAATTTCAATGCCAAATATAGAGTTCTGACCCTCAATTCCACGGTCCACTAGACATGGAAAATGATAGTGCGAGTGGGGCATTTATGTGGTATGGACACATTCTTATTCAAATCCTTTATTAAAGAAGTCAGTAAATTTACTACAGATAACACTACATTTGTAAATTAGACGAACTAATCTAATTAAAATGTATATATCTCTGATTTCGTAATACTTATGTGTATGAGATTGTTGAACGAACGGGTTCAATCTTAGGATTTTATTCTTGTCAATTTTTCCGACCGAGCAGAGCGAGTCGAAAACAATTAAATAGACGTCTTTCAAGCCAAAGTTAACATGTTTGCTATACACACATAATTATGATTTTATTAAACTTGGTTATCAATTGTTAATAAAAAATACAGTCCTAGATAATTAAAAATCATGAAATATTTGGTCTAGTTATAAAAAAAAATCACACAAAAAACAGTAGTTGTCGTTTGTTGATGTCGTTCTCGCTTTTCGATTTTTGGCTCATCTGACCCGAAGTGTCAAGTGAGCTTTTCTAATATCTTGGCGTCCGTCGTCCGTCATCGTAACTTTTACAAAAATCTTCTCATCTGAAACTACTGAGCCAAATTCAACCAAACTTAGCCACCATCATCATTGGGATATCAAGTATAACAAATGTGTCCGGTGACCTTGCCAACTAACCAAGATGGTCGCCACGGATAAAATAGAACAAAGGAGTAAAATGAAGATTTTGGCTTATATATCAGAAATCAAAGCATTAAGAGCAAATCTGACTTGGAGTAACATTGTTTATTAGGTCATTATCTATCTGCCCTGAAATTTTCAGATGAATCAGACAACCTGTTGTTATGTTGCTGCCCCTGAATTGGTAATTTTAAGAAAATTTTGCAGCTTTTGGTTATTTTCTTGAATACTATTATAGATAGAGATAAACTGTAAACATCAATAATGTACAGCAAAGTAAGACCTACAAATAAGTCAACATGACGAAAATGGTCAATTGACCCCTTAAGGAGTAATTGACCTTTATAGTAAATTTTTAACAATTTTCATAAATTTGTACATTTTTACAAAATATTTTCCACTGAAACTACTAGGCTAAGTTCATTATAGATAGAGATAATTGTAAGCATCAACAATGTTTTGTAGAGTAAGATCTACGAACACATCACCATCACCAAAAACACATAGACCAAGGTGAGCGACACAGGCTCTTTAGAGCCTCTAGTTATATATAGAGTTTAGACCTTTGGTTTTCCCGTTTGAATGGTTTTACACTAGTCATTTTGGAGGATCCTTATAACTTGCTATTCGGTGTGAGCCAAGGATTCGTGTTGAAGAGGGTACTTTAACCTATAATAGTTTCCTTCTACACACTGTTACTTGGATGGAGAGTTGTATCATTGGCACTCATACCATGCACATCTTCTTATATCTATATATTCTTTCGACATTTTTGATTGGGGTCTGGAGCTGGCATGTCAGTTACTGCTAGTAGTTCTTTGTTAATTTATGAATCATATTCGTTTTGTGTAGTTTATTTTGTTTACTATTTTGTCATCGGACTCGGATTTATTTTAAACTGAGTGCATATTGTTGTGTGTTTGTTTATTCTACATGAACTAGATATAATTGTATAGCGGGAGGGTTGCGATCTTTTTGCGCCTGTCCCAAGACAGTAGACTCTGATCTTTGTTAGTTTTTTTATGTTTTTTTTGTCTAAGTTAAGTGTGACGTCCATTTTCTCATTACTAGTATATATTTTTATTTAGAGACCAGCTGAAGCCCGCCTCTGGTTGCGTGATTTTCTCGTTGTGTTGAAGACTCATTGGTGGTCTTCGGCTGTGCTCTTTGGTTAGGCTGACCGTTGTTTCTTTGACACATTTTTTATTTCCATTCTCAATTTTATTGATTGATCAATTGATTGATTGATTGATTGATTGATTGATGGATTGATTCATTCATTCATTGATCATTTTACTACAAGCAAAAATGTGTATTGTAGTGTTAATTTCACCAATGAAACTCGTTATTAATGTTTGTCTTAATATTAAATTTCTTTGTAAACTCTAAAATTACCGTCTGATTATAATAAGACACGCAAGAATAAAAGAAAAATATTTGGCCTTCAATGTCTCAACCTTTATTAATGTGAGTAACTTCATTGTTCACTTAGATTTCGATTTTGATATTGTTTTTGCAAGTTTCCATAATAGATAATTGTTCTGCATAAAACCCTATGGGAAAGCACATTAACTAAATTTTCCAAACGTTTATTGGAACCTAATGATTTGGCAAGGTGTTGCAACCTGTAATGTAAAAAAGTTACAGCCGATTGCACTGAGTGTGTAGGCAAAGGTAGCATATCCTTGGTAAGCTTGCTTGTATTATTAGGTTAGGTAAACTATCCTCCTTTAAGAGTAGACTAGTTCGACAAATAACCAATCAATCTGTCTGTAGGACTAGGCTCCTTCTACAGGAGGGTGGTATACCTTACCTAGTTACTTCATAGTTCAGCTAACAAACAAGCGATCCAAAAATATTACCTTTGTCTACACACTCAATGTAATCGGCTGTAATGAAAATGCGGAGTTTGTGAGACCAGGCTCAAGCAACCAGTCGGTAGCAGTCAGTTTTCAAATATATAAAAACAAATATTGCATAAGACTCAAACGCACTTAAAATGTTTTTATTAATATATAACCACTATATAATATCATCAGTTTTTAAAATATAATTAAGCAGTCAAAGACACTTTTCAATGAATTTTAAAATTTCATTTCTGGTTTATATAAGAATTGAATGTTTTTTTTGTTACTTCATTGAGGTTTAAAGCGATGACCGAAATACATTTTGTATGAAAAGCGGAAGCGCTTCATTCTGAAAATGTACGCACGGTCAACGCTTTTACAACCCTATGAAGTTACAAAAAGAAGCATTCAATATTTATAATTACATGTTTTAGCTAGGATCATGAAAACACGATTTTATCAAGTTTTTATTAAATTCACCTTTGCACTTTATTGTGGGAGCTCGTATCATCATGAATAATGATTTTCGTTGTGTAATGTAACATGAGATGTGCAGTTAGCCAATCAGAATAACTAATTATAATTAAGAATTGAATGCTTCTTTTTGTAAATTTATTGGGGTGTAAAAGCGTTGACCGAAGTACATTTTGTATGAAGCGCGGAAGCGCTTCATTCTAAAAATGTGCGCACAACCCTATAAAGTTACAAAAAGAAGCATTCAATACTTATAATTACATTTTTTAGCTATGATCATGAAAACACGAATTTTATATATTTTTTTATTTAATTCACCTGTGCACTTTATTGTTGGACCACGTGTTATCATGAATGAAAAGTTGTATTGAGCATTGCAATTGCTTACGGAATAACACGTGATGTGCAGTTAGTCAATCAGAATAAAGTATTATAATGAAACATACATCTAATGTAATTATTGAAACATACATCTTATGTTATTATTAATTATATAAAGCCAAAATCAATCGCTTTCGATATATAATTACACAGCATACTGCCCGCTTTACATTTTAAATAGTCAACACTTGGAGTGTTTATAGAATCGTAAATAATTATGATTTTTTTTAATGATGGCAAAATTGCACTATTGGGTGAAATAGCTTTCCTTATTATCGGCATCCTGTCAAATAGTTCATGAAAAGTAATAATAATTCTGCATTAAAAGAAAAGAAAGTTGCACTCGTGCTTTAACTTTTTTTTGCCACACAAAACTGTTTTTACAAAACATTCTACCTCTGAACTAGTGGATTTCGCTTAAATATGACTGGACAAAAGGTTTATTTTTTGTATTCAAAGTATGGTGGGCAAGTAAATTATTTATTAGCTTAAAAAGATTGGTCCGTGCTATAAATTAACTTGTAATTTTGATCAAGTAGGCCCTAGATCTCTAGCTTACGTTCTCACCTAGAGCAGGTAAAAGTATTGCCGCAGAATTTTTTTATTAACTGTCTGGTAAGGGTTTTTGTAGGGTATACGACCTCAACTTTAGACCTACTTTAGAAAAAAACCTATGCAGAACAACACCCTGGATTTTTCTACTGTAGACCCCAGCTACCCAGCTTCCCTTTGCACCTAGTGAGGACAATTTTTATTACATTTTCGGTAAGGATGGGGTTCGGTGTTCGACCCCAACTTTGGACCTATCTTTGAAAAAAAAACTAAACAGCAACCTTGATATTTTTCTCCAGCAGACATTAGCTACCAAGCTCCCCTTTACACATTGTTCGGACAGAAGTGTTTCCGTAGACATTTGTTTATTAACTTTTATGTAATGATAGGGTAGGGTGGGTAACTGAGGTCCACTTGAAAAAAAAGTACAGGGACTCCAATGTGGTGTGGTCTATGCAGAACAATTACCGGAAATCTATGGTAGTTTACAAAATAATAGTCTTTTTTTATAATGTGATATGTAAAATGTTGGTAAATAATGAAAGCATGCTTCTTAATTAATAGACATAGAAATAAAGAGAAACCGTATGATAACCAATAGCAATCTCCCAGAGACAAACTAGTATGATGGTCTGGATTCGGGGTTCTTAATTTCTGTATTCTTTGATATTTTATGCCATATTTCTTTATTCTTTATAATTTTTGACAATTATTCTCTTATCATTACATTTTAACACCATTATTCTAGCTATTTTATATATTTCTTGGTCCATTGTCTCTATTATTTATATTTTTTTGTCCACTATTCTCAATTCCATAATCCCCCATCAACGACCTCTAGTTAATGTCACCTTATAGTCTTCACAAATAAGCAAAATTAATACCTTATAGACTCCTAATGACAAACCAATTTAATATCCCAGTTTGAATTGTGAAATTGCGGAAATTTTGAAAATTTGATCAAGCAAAATACATTATCGTCCTCGTAGTTCGTAAAATACTGGCAGATGGATCTTGGTCATCAATTCTAATAATCTTGGATCGACCTTTCTAAACTTAAAAGTAATAAAGTGCACGCACCCATATTGTTCCGATTGCTAAAGACTTTTGCATCCCATGTCCGTCGACATTATCTTCGATTAAAGTAGTATTGATCTGACAACCGCTGTGCATGTATACTTTAACGACCTTTAAATGAATGACAAATGACAACATTGTCATGTTTTGAATGACAATTAAACTGTGTTGGAAAGATAACATAAATACACTTTCGTTTTTCGTTTTTTGTTTTTGTGAAATCAAAAATGAAAAATGAAAACACTTTAATTTTTCGATTTTAGTTTTTGAGAAATCAAAATTGAAAAATGAAAATACTTTTGTTTTTCGTTTTTTGTTTGTGAAATCAAAAACGATGAACGAAAACACTTTTGTTTTTCATTTTGGTTTATAAGAAATCAAAAACGAAAAATGAAAATACTTTCGTTTTTCGTTTTGGTGTTTAAGAAATCAAAAACGAAAAAGGAAAACACTTTCGTTTTTCATTTTGGTTTTTATGAAATCAAAAACGAAAAATGAAAACACTTTCGTTTTTTGTTTTTTGTTTTTGATATTTCAAAACGAAAAACGAATGGACGCAGATATACACGGACCGTATAACCACACTGGACTATGTACATGCCCAACACGTATGGCAATTGTTTAACATACAGAATCTCGGATAGTATCACGATCTGTACGTTCTATCAGATGTTCTTGCATTAGCCGACGTCTTTGAAAATTTCAGGGAGATCTGTCTCAACTACTATGGACTGGATGCTGCACATTTTTATACATCTCCCGGTTTAGCCTGGAAGGCAGCTGCCTTGAAAATGACATTAAGTGTCAAGCTGGAATTACTAACTGATATAGACATGCATTTGTTTATAGAGAAAGGATTAAGAAAAGGAATATCAATGATATCCCATCGTCTTGCCAAAGCTAACAATAAAAATGTACCAAACTACGATCCAAATCAACCCATTAATCACGTGATGTACCTAGATGCCAACAACTTATACGGATGGGCCATGTCACAAGCACTTCCAGTTGAAGGTTTCAGATGGCTTAACGATTCTGAAATTTAGAACCGAAACATAAGTGACATTGAAGATGACAGTAAAAATGGTTTTATATTAGAAGTTGACTTAGAATATCCTAGGGAACTACACGACGACCACAACGAATATCCACTCGCTCTAGAAAAATTAAAGGTTACAAACGATATGTTATCGCCCTATGCAGAAAAGTTATTGGTCGATTTAAACTTAAACGGAACATCGACAGAAAAATTAATACCAAATTTACATCCAAAGGAAAAATACGTGGTACATTACAGAAATTTAAAACTCTACTAATCACTTGGAATGAGACTATCAAAGATCCATAGAGTCATGACATTTGAACAACGACCCTGGTTAAAGATATATATTGATTTCAATACAGAGAAGAGAAAGCTTGCACATATTGAGTTCGAGAAGGATTTTTTTTAAACTCATGAATAATGCAGTCTTTGGAAAGACGATGGAAAATGTAAGGAAGAGAACAGATAGAAAACTTTTGAATGACCAATCAAAGGCCAGAAAATTTATCAGCAAACCAACATTTCATGCCTTCAAAATATTCAACGACAATTTGGTGGCTGTTAACATGTTGAAACAACGATTATACTTAAACAGACTCATCTACGTGGGATTCACTATACTCAATTTGTCAAAGACACTTATGTACGATTTCCATTATAATTACATGAAGGATAAATATTGATCTAAAGCAACACTCTTGTTTACGGACACCGACTCGCTTTGCTACAACATCAACACTGATGATATATATCAAGATATGATGGAGAACAAACACTTGTTCGATACGTCAGAGTACAACCCTGCACATCGGCTTTATAGCACTTTAAATACAAAGGTGTTAGGAAAGATGAAGGACGAAACACATGGTATTCCCATACAAGAATTTGTTGGTCTTAAGTCAAAGATGTACTCATTGATATATGAGGAGAATGAAACACTCTGCGAAATTAGACAGCAGAGGGTATAAAGAAGAGTGTGATCAAACATGATACACGACACGAACATTATAAACAATGTTTATTCAATAAAGAGATCCATATGTCTACCATGACACAAATCCATTCATATGACCACAATTTATATTATATATCTATCACCAAACTTGGCTTATCACCTTATGATAACAAAAGATACTTACTAGATGATGGGATACAAAGTTTAGCTTATGGACATTGGAGAATATAATTATATATAAAAGACGTCGTGTTGCAACACCAAAGAAACAAACACAGAATCAGTCAACCATATCCGCAGACCAATGATGCATATCCGCCGCCGCCGCCGCCGCCGCCGCCACCACCACCACCACCACCACCACCGCCGCCGCCAAAGGTGGCATCGGCGGCGGAGGTGGTGGTGGTGGCGGCGGCGGCGGCGGATATGCATCATTGGTCTGCGTTTTTGAGAGGTTAACGTATCGGAAGTTAAAAGTTTAAAGTTATGATATAAGTTATCTTAAGTTACATGGTGGTCAATGGATTCTCGAAAAATAATCCACTGTTAGAACAATAGACTGACGTCAGAGAAATGGGTTAATAAGCAAGGAAACCAATTAGAATAAATGTTGATAACTTAAGAAGTATAGGGCATTGCTAGAAAATAGTAATACTTCTTACTCTTACATGTGACATTTCAGGTCATTTATGACGTTGTTAAATTAACATAACTTTAATTCGTTCTAGGCACATTCACAGACCGAGTGGGTGACCTGTTATACAATTCACAATGATGTTTCGGATAGAGTAAACTATACCATCAACCTAATAGACACGCCTGGATTTGGTGACACCAGAGGATTAGAACAAGATGCAAAAATAATAGAACAAATTCGGGAATTATTTAATTCCAAAGGAGAACGGGGTGTTGCAACTCTCGATGCCGTTTGTTTTATACTGAAAGCGCCTGATGCAAGATTAACAACAACTCAGAAATATATCTTTGAGGCCATCTTGTCGTTATTTGGAAATGATATCAAAGATAATATATGTACCCTTATCACCTTTGCTGATGGCCAACGACCACCGGTTCTAGCCGGAATACAAGCAATTGAAGGAATTCCACTTCCATATGATACTTATTTTACTTTTAATAATTCATCTACAACAGGAAATAGAGGTAGGACTATCCCAAATCAATGTGTTGGAAAGGGAAGTGAGAATATTTTCGCAGAATGAGCAAGCAATTCTGCAGAATAAAAACTTTGAATATTTAGTTGACGAAGATTTTCAGGAAAAAATTGATTTAACCGGAAAAGGACAATATACCACCAACTGTCTGACATGTAACTATACATGTCACGAGAGCTGTGCGTTTGCTAATGACAGTGACAAGGCAAAGTGCTGTGCCATGAACAGAGAAGGATCATGCGTTCAGTGTCCAAAGGGTTGTCATTGGAAGCTGCACCATAATACACCATATATTATTAAATGGTCGAAACGCCAAGTGAAGAAGAGATATGATGAAATGAAAAAGAAATATGAAGAGGCAACTAAAAAAACATTAACCCAGGAACAAGTATTAGAGCAGATGAACCAAGATATAAGTAGGCAAGAAGAAGCAATTCAGGTTATGATGGAAGTCATTTCAAAACTAAACAATAGGTTTAAAGAAATTGCTCTTCGTCCTGATCCTATGAGCACTGTCCAGTATATAGAACTGATGATTGCCAGTGAAAAAAGAGAGAAGAAGAGCGGATTTGAAGGAAGAATTGATGCTTTGGAGAAATGTAAAAAACGTGCTACATATGGGAAATCAGTTAAGATATTTCAAGATCGTGTCCGTAACACTAGGCAGTCTATGGCAGTCGGTGACGTTGCAGATGAAATACTAAAAGATGATAAATCTGTTATTGGTAGAATAAAAGGATTTTTTGGTATGGGTAAAAAATGAATGAAAGCCCAAAAGGAACATCGTTTATTTGATATACTGTACATTTGTTTGAAACATTTTTAAGCTTTTGAAATCATAGACTTGTCTTCAGCTGTTTTACTGCAGCTTTATTGTCCGACTGGGCTCGTGGTTTTTTTCTCGAGTGATTTGATCGGTCTTTTCCTGAGTGTGATCACGTTTCTTAATTAAATATGATCAATAATGTAAACAAATAGACATCTGTTGTTGTAAGAGGTGATAAGTATTCATGAACTACATATACAAAATCTTACAACGTAAGTTAGTAATTTTAAGTAATTAAAAGATAATATCCACCCTGCTGTGTTCTAAAACTGTAATTAAGTTTTACAATGCTTTTATTCCAAAATATAAAACAACGATTGTAAACAAATACTAATGCAAATACCAAAGGAAATGTACATTTGGAATATATATATCCTTCGATTTACAGAACCTTTAGGGAAAATTGGAGTTATAGCATTGGGAAGCACATTTTAAGAATACAGTCATTTTTTTGGTACAGTGTTTTTTCGAGAGTAGTTAATTGCGGTACAGGATTCTACCGAGTGAAATTCAATGAAATAAAATGTCAATAACTTAAATATTTTTGGTCAATGCTAATACGTTTAAAAACATTGAAAGGTTCAAATCAATGGAATGTCTTTCTGTATAAAAGTACACACGGCTGGTGTGTGTCACTGTTGGGAATGGCTAGTAATGTTATAGCACACCATAAGCACAAACTATCAAAAAAACAATAGACACAAAGTACCGAAAGAAGTGTAAGTCGCAGTTACTGAAAGTTAGTTCAAAGCCAATTACAACTTATTGTTTTTGTTTTTATGTATATTCTATTTATTTCAAAATGTATTGTCAATGCGAAATAATACATGAGCGGTTTAAGTTTTTATTTTTAGTGTGTATATTTTTTTTATCTTTTTTTATTGGGGGGGGGGGGGGGTGGTTCAAGGCCTTTCTTATCCCTATTTTTAAAACTCCAGGTTCCGTCACAGCAAGTTATATAAATCATCAAATATTATTTACTGTAAAAACCAAAATGCAGCTCTTTTAGGTTAAATGACAAAGAATCCTGGCCATTAATTGCAGTTACATAGAAGAAACAGCCAATGTTAAGTCCAAGAATGCGTTATAATTACTTATTCATATTTTCTTGGAAATAAACCCACACCATGTTTTTAGAAATCCGGACTTTTTTTTTTAATCTCGCTCTCGAAAAAAACATACAATGTAAAACACTGAATAATTAGTTAACTATACGGAGCATTTGCATCGTATGTGCTCAAAACATTATGGTATTAAGAAAAAGATGAACAGTCATAATTAAAAGTGTTATACACGCGAAACAGAAGTAAATCGATCAGATCACGAGTTATATCAAACAATAAAACATGATTTACACTCAGGAAAAGTGGACAGATTCACTTGGAAAACACAGGATCTATGCTTCCGTGTATACAAGATTGAACTTAGATGTTTGACTCTATATGTTTTACAGTGTTTTTGATCTGTGTTGTATATTTTGAAGAATTGTAATGTCATATTGTATTGTCCTTATCAATTAGGCAAAACAGAACATGCTTGTATATCTTAATTGGGCTATATGAATTGTAACGACGAGGCATTGTTTTTTATTATAATTTGGAAATTATAGAGAATTCCTGTCATGCCAGAAAAAAAATTCAATAGAGGCGCCATGGTCTGTTTTGAATATTTTGTAGTTGTATTTAGAATTGTTTTCTTGTGGGAATATTTTAGTCTGATTGTCATGAAATGCATTGGCTTTAAAGTTGTAAATTATTTTAAAATACTTAAAATACCAAGTATTATTAATTAATATTTAATACACGAAAATGAAATGCTGTCCATAACTTTCCATACCTTAGATGACGTATGTGTACTAAAGCAAATGTCCAACTTTACCGTACGTAACCTGTTCTAGTGAGTGAATAATATAACCGTTGTTCGTGTTGGGATTTTTTTTTAATCTTTTCTCCAATTTCATTCCCTGCTTTTTCAAAAGTTTACTTATCTTTCTTTCGTATATTTTATTTTTTTTTCCTTTTTACCTTTTTTACAATTTGAAAGTGTAAAGATTTAGTTCACGCAGTCAGGATTCTACTTCGTCAAAATTATCTCCCCATTCCGCCTGTTCATTTTTACAATCGTAGAAAAGGAAGCAATTGTACGGATGACGCGCTGCCAATTTAGCTCTTGAAAACCGGTAAATTTATCCACATAGTACCATTACGGCCCTAAACTTTATGTCAGTTGTATTTAAAAGACAAATGTATCTACTAGCCAATGAGCATCAGTTAATGTTCTTGTCTGCATTGAGTCAACTTAAAACTATTGTCTGATCAGTTTTCAGATGGAATTTTTGAAAATTCATAAACATTTAAAAAAAAATCTAATTTAATATTTCGTGGAAGGGCAGCCTAAAATAATTCAGTGGTTGAAGACTATTAAACACCGAATATTGATGTGTACCATATATGACTTTGCCCCCAGTTTATCCAAATCTCGCATATTCTCGCATGAATTTTAATTAAACGCTTGACCCACTCAGAATTCTAGGTCGCGAATAAGCTTTCCCTGAACTACTGTATTATCACACACAGAAAAATGATTTTTTTTCGACGATATGCATTTTTTAGGATCCAACTTAAAAGACTGTCGTCAAGTACTTTTAGTAAATATTAGCTATTCGAACACACCTACTCTGTTTTTGTGATTCATTAGAAGGTATTTCACTTGCATGCATTTCACTTGACCCATATATTTCATCTTTTAGTACTGTGAATGTTTGATGTTATAAAGTCAACCTGTAGCCTTGATATATAAAAATGATAGAATCTGATGATGAATCAGATACTCTTGCTTTATACGTTTTCAAAACAAAATATTCAACTCAAACACGCCCTAACATAAAAAGGTGCACTCGATTTCTCTTTTCGATACAAATGTTACCCATATTGTGGTTTTTTTTTTTTCTTGAGTCACATAATGGAAGGGCAGACACGAAAATTACTGAACTAATAGATTGATATGTTCTCCGTCCGTGTTAAAAAAAAAATCGGAGGTTATGCATTTTCTACATCCAACTTGATAGATACCCATGTCGTCGACTTGATACAAATGTATCTAATTGTTCTGCTTAACTATGTAATAGATAAATTGAAAACTTATGCAAATGGCGTTTTTAAAATAAAATACTTCGTAATTGAGGATAAAATTGTCATTTTATTTGTTTCTATTAACTTTTAAAAAATGTGTTACTATAGCAAACAATACAGTAAGCATTTATCTCCTTTTCTAACAAAGAGCTTCGATTCTTTTGTTCTATTTCAACCGGGTTTCCGCCTGCACGGTAATGAAAAGTTGACGACGTTAAGGTACATTGTAATGTGATTTTCATTCGAAGTATATGTCTCTATTAAATCAGTAGATGTGCAAGGTATGATTGCCAATGAGACAACTCTCCACAATACACAAAATGACACAGAAATTAACAACTATAGGTCGCCGTATGCCTTCAATAATGAGCAAAACCCATACCGCATAGTAAGCTATAAAAGGCCCAGAAATGAAAAATGTAAAGTAATTACATTATCTGTTTATTTTTGTAGTTAGAGCCATATGTAGATCTAGAATACCATTTATAATGTTATTATATTTTCAGAATTAAAAGACACCATGTGAATGTCATTGTTAAAATAACATGAAATATTTGATTGTAGAATACACTGCATTTTTTAACATTTCTCTAAGGTGTTTTTTTTAGGTCAATCAGCTTTGGTTTAACTAGTTTGAGCGTGTACTTGTTTCCAGATTTTATTAATATAAATGATTATTTTACATATAAGAAATAGATTTAAAACATTTGGTAATATAAAAAACAATATGTGTGTGTTTGCTGATGTATTCATTTTTTTATAAAATAAACTTAGAAATATCTGTGTTTGCTATTTCATCAAATATATTTTAAAATTAGGACATAACACAGACATCATTTAGACAGTTATCAATTGTATATCTCATAAGCTGAAATGTAATAAAACAATTACAAACTTTAAGGTAATATTACTCGAATAGGAAAATAGTAAGATGTGGTATGGTTCCAATAAAAAAAACTATCCACCAGAGATATTAACGTAGATATACGAACTTGTTATTCCCCGTACAGTCTTCACTAATCACCAAAACCCATAACATGGTAAGCTTTTAAAGGCACCATCGTGACTTAAATGTTACGCATTTGATGAATAAATGACAAATGAGTGTTCGTTTACAATATTAAAAAACTATTTACAAGACACAATTGCTTGTCCCTTTTTTCACACTGGCTATGCAAATGAATTCTAACACATAAAGTTTCAATTAAAAATTTAAAGTCCACTATATGTTCATTTTTGTATTTATTAATCATATATTGAATTTCTCAAGGGTAATTCAAGCATTGGCTTTGAACTAGCGGTCAGCAACTACAAGTACTCTCAGATCTGGACGTATTAAATGTTTTTTTTGTTTTTGTTGGGATGTGTAAAAACCCGGCCACGCCAACTCTGTGCTGTTACATGTAGATATATTTACATTTGTATCTACCCGATGAGTAAAGTCTTTTTCAAATGATTTTATAGGTCGTTCTTATGTTATACTGTTACACCACTGTCCTATGTTAGGGGGGTTTTGTACCCCACTAACATGTTTAACACCGTCACATTTTTTATGTATATGCCTGTCCCAAGTCAGAAGTCATGAATTCAGTAGTTGTCGTTTGTTGCTGTGTTACATATTTGTTTTTCGTTCATTTTTGTACTTAAATTAGGCCGTTCGATTTCTCGTTTGAATTGTTTTACATTTGTCATTTCGGGGCTTTTTACAACTGACTATGCGGTATGGGTGTTACTTATTGTTAAAGGCCATACGGTGACGTAAATTTGTTAATTTTTGTGTAATTTGGACTCTTGTGGAGAGTTGTCTCATTGGCAATCATACCACATCTTCATTTTTGTCGAGCCTTCGACTTTAGTCGAAAAAGCGAGACTAAGCGATCCTACTTTCCGTCGTCGTCGGCGTCGTCGTCGTCGTCGTCGGTGGCGTCCACAAATATTCACTCTGTGGTTAAAGTTTTTGAAATTTTAATAACTTTCTTAAACTATACTGAATTTCTACCAAACTTGGACAGAAGCTTGTTTATGATCATAATAAAGTATCCAGAAGTAAATTTTGTAAAAATAAAATTCCATTTTTTCCGTATTTTACTTATAAATGGACTTAGTTTTTCTGCGAGGAAACATTACATTCACTCTGTGGTTAAAGTTTTTAAAATTTTAATAACTTTTATAAACTATCCTTGATTTGTACCAAACTTGGACAGAAGCTTGTTTAAGATCATAAGATAGTATCAAGAAGAAAATTTTGTAAAAATAAATTTCCACTTTCCCATATTTTACTTATAAATGGACTTAGTTTTTTTGCCAGAAACAAAACATTCACTCTGTGGTTTAAGTTTTTTAAATTTTTATAATGATCTTAAACTATCCTGGATTTCTACCAAACTTAGACAAAAGCTTGTAAAAAAAAAATCACTTTTTCCGTATTTTACTTATCAATGGACTTAGTTTTTCTTCCAGTTAACATTACATACAGTCTGCAGTTAAAGTTTATAAAACATTTATTAGATTCATAAACTATCCTGGATTTTTTACCAAACTTGGAAGCTTCTTTCAATCAAAAGACAGTATCGAGAGGGAAAATTTTATGGCTGTTTTTCCTCATTTTTGTTGAGTCTGTGATTAACAGCAAAAGTAGGCGAGACACTGGGTTCCGCGGAACCCTTACAAATTTTTATATATGTATGTACATTCAAAAGTTTCTAAATGACAGATCAAAATGTATAATATGGTTGAGTTTAAAAGAAGAATCTTCGGTTAATAATAAAATATCATATCATATCATGTACCACATCTTCTTTTATATAAGAAGTTAAATAAAGACTTGAATAGCCAAATTAAGTAATAAAACATGTCATTGAGTAGCACTCTTCCTTCAATAATACCACAGTTCTGATTATGTTCAGTCAAGTATAATCTTTCGAAATACACTGTGTTTGTTGTTTCCCTTTTACTGAAAGTTTATAGTATTCGTTCTACTGTCGTGTATTGTAGTGATTTAAACTATTATCGTTCTGCTCCTCGGGGCGTCTTGATTGACAAATAAAAAATGCTGCTGTTGGTTGTACGCTTGAAACAAATAGATCCTGGAAGTCAAATACATAAACGTGCACAACGAGTAGCCTCCCTTGTGAAATAGTGACTTTCATGATTTATCAAAAAATCATAATTCAAATTTAGCACTAGCATTGATAATAGGTGATATCTATGTTGAATCAAAGAAACAATATTTGTACAGAATTATAAACAGAATTTATATGAAATAACGAAATTTAGACTTTTGTAACATGACACTTTCTTAAACCTTGTTTTTGAAATATAAAGAGAAAATTATAACTCTTTAACTAAGTGAGTTTAACGTTAGACGACTACTCACCAGAGAGCAAAGACTCTTTTTGGAAACAGAAGAATAGATCATCTCCTTTATAGTTATGAAAATGTGTATTATGTTCCAAGATTTGGATAAAACGATGTAAGCTAAAGTAATAAAATAGTCAGAAAAAACGACAACCTATTAATTAGAGGCTCTTCACTTGTGACAGGTCCATATTATGCAGTGTGAAAGACATGTTTCAGGGCAATCAACCTATCATTTACCTCTGAGAACATTTAAACAGCACCAAAAAATACGAAACTGTAAAATCTCTCATGGTTTCAATGAAAAAGAATTTGAAATAATCAACAACAAAAATTATAAAACATTTGTCTAGTTATAAAGACTGGTTCTTGTCAAATTTATGTTTTTAAGTGTCTTGTAAAGGGTTTGTGTGTCATTGACATATACATGTACCTGTCATTCCGTCTGTACATATGTCATACACAAGAAACACAGAATTCAAATAGAAGGTTGCATAGGGGTTCTCATTGCTATTACTTATACGTAAGAGCAGAAAACAGCCCAAGGCTACCAATGGGTCTCCAATACAGCAAGACAATCATGCATCCGGAGGCCTGTTTCTGATGACCCTGAAAAATAAATGTGTTATTTTAAAGTTTACATTGTGTATGTACATATATTTTATGAAAGCGGTATTATTTGGTCATTTCGTAATTTTCTTTTTAGTTCATAATTTGATTTGCTTACATGTTATTGAATGGATTCCGATGGTATGTCTGTCGTAATATATTTTGTTTATTACATTTTCTGTTTGCGTTGTCTAACATGTATCCACGACTGTAGGCTACTGCGCAGTGTCTACGGGTTAGGGATGAAGTGACCTTTAACAATTGCGTACAATCAAATCCTTTTGTCCTATATATAAACAAGAAGATGTGGTATGATTGCCAATGAGACAACTCTCCACAAGAAACCAAAATGACACAGAAATTAACAACCCTATGTCTTATCTTCTTACGTCTTGGAAAGGTTGTTAAATTTGTATATATTTTTTTAATTCCTACTTCCAAGGAAGCTATTAAGCCAATGTCTTCATGTAGTAAGTTAAAGTTATCTATGGAACGCCATAGCTGTCTTCCGTTGTTCATATTTAACTAGTATATGCTGTGATCATTTAATTATTTTCAGCGGTTTTTTCTCGATTATGAGTGCCCTTTTCATTACGTTCAGTAGTATAATAAGAATGTTGATCAGTAACATCATAATGATCAGTAGAATAATCATTACATTGTGCAGATCTGGTATTATATTCAGCACTTTAATCAATATACTTAGCAGTTTTGGCTTTATGTTCAGTAGGTAAATTATTCTATTGAGTAGATTTGTCTTTATATTCATTACTTTTGAAAATATCTTCTGTTGACATATTTTTATATTATGTAGATTTCTCATTATGTTGACTACAGAAACCGAAATATTTAGTGGTCAAACACACTTTATAATCAGTACTGTTATCATTATGTTGAGTGAAATAAATATAATGTTCTGTAGACTGATCATTATGTTCTGTAAAATAAATATTATGTTCAGTACAAACAACTTTATGATCAGTGGTCAAAATGTTTTATGTTTGGTTCAAAAAATATTATACTAGGTGGTTAATCAATTATATTCAGTACTTTTTGCATTATGTGGTGGTGGTAGACTTCCGAAAACAACCGTATACAACGTGCTCTTGCAGAACTTAATCTGCAAATCTTTCAAAAGGATAGAGGATGACACTTTTCAGCACCTTAGCCTCACCGGACACAATTACGAACGATTTTTGAACTGTAATTAATATTTTTTTATTTAGACTACTTTTCTTGAATTGTTTATACCATAGAATTTAAGATGTATGAAGGCTTTCCATTTTGCATCATATCCCACATACATTTTTATTCACGATAGGATACTTTAGTAAGATTTGTGTGACCTCGTTTTACGGGTCAAGAGAGCCACATATGGACGCAATTCCGAACAGCACTATATTGATATATTTTGCAGAAGAAATCAATGACAACAGTCTAGATTGATAAAGCATACATTAATCTTTATCCCTAACACATTTTCATAGGAAAATAAGATGCACAAGTTTGTTTTTTACTTCAATTACTTCAGCCATGGTTGCAGACGAAATGTCGGTCACGTGTAAAGGAAAGATTTCTGATTTTTTTTATTTTTGTGTAAGTTCCTCCTTTAAAGGAGCACTAAATTCAAGTTTATCCATTTCGGTGGTGTACTTATCAATCATCTATGAATTTTTTTTTATATAGGTCAACATTTCTTTCGGAGTTCTCTGGACTTTTTGATAAAATTAACATATTTTCTTTTGACCATAAATAGGGTCACAAGAGTCTAAAAAACGTCAATTGTGGGGTTATTTGGGCAAGATAAAAGGCATCACGCATATGAACAGAATCAGGAGATATTTTTCTTTCTATATATTAACAAAAGAAGGCAATTTGCACTTGCCTTTATGTTTTTTTTTTATATAACTTGTAGGCCAGATTGCCGTTCTTATAATATTTTCAGAATGATTTTGTCATCATCATCAACATTCACCAAGTGCACATAAATTGTATTATCATGAAAACAAGGGAATTTTAATAGGATTTTTATTTATAAAAACATTTATTGATAAATATAAATAAATATGATCTCAGAGGGCAAACATTTGAAATCGTTCGTAATTGTGTCCAGTCGTAATTGCGTCTTGTGGGGCTACTGATCAAGACTTGATCAGACTAGGTGTTGAAACTATTGGTGATAGAAGAAGATTGAGAGAAGCGATGAGGAAGACTCTGACTAAATGACACAGAAATTAACAACTATAGGTCATCATAATGCCCCCAATAATTAGAAAAGCCCCCGCATAGTCAGCTATAAAAGGGAGCGTTATTAATTAATTATTAGCTCCCTTGGTAAAACTCCAAATTTCATATTTAATGTATTTCATTATTAAATAATTTACATGAAGCTTAATAAGTATATATTTGTTAATTGCATAGCTTTTGCTATTTGAATTTATTGGTTAAAGATATTTTTTTATATTGTAAAGTTGAATATTTGCATTGTCTTTGGCTACCTTCTTTGGATACCTTCAGTGAGAAACTTATATATTTTATAGATCCCACTTCAGTTGATTAAAGAACCGGCCGTGAGAGGGTTGAACAGTTAGTCATGGTGGATTGACACTGCAAGCCAGGCAATTCATCTCACATAAGACTACGTGGCTTCCAGTACTAAATGTGTACTGAAGTATTGAATGCTCTATTTCTACTTTCAAATGATGGCCACGATGTTCCTATTCATTCTGGTTCTGTTCGTATTATGAGTACTATGCAGCCTAATTCTTTTTAGAACATTACAGATATTTTTCCCTTCAACCAAGCTTAACACTAAATTTATTTTTCAAGGACTTGGGTCTGTGATAAAAGTATCTTGAGTAGCTTTTGTAACTAAAGCGCATGGGGATTCTCTTTGGTGTAACTTAGCATGTCTGGGTCTATTAACCGTCTATTAAAGTACTAACTATAACAATATGGTCACATGTTATCTTCATGGATGTTGATAAACGGATACACACAGACAATTTTTACATTGCTGTGGAAAGTTGTGAGTTGTAGCAAGTAGCAAGTATATATTTTAAAGAATGTATTCGTTCTTGTTGATTTTTTAAGGTTGAAAATTTCAGTTGTGTCGGTTATGTCTCGATTTCTCATTGCTTGAAATAATGATTGTTTTATAAAGTTTGAATGAGATATAAGGTATATCAATAATTAGAAGTTAAAGGGTCACAGCAGTCCATTCCATTATTCAAAATATCCATTTCATTATTCAAAATTGGCTATTTCTTAATTTTCACGCGTATTTTGGCATTTAGGTCCTCCGTAAGCCCTCTAATGGCCATTGCGGCACAATCGACTTGTTTTATCTATAATTTATTAAAGGATGAAGAATAGCAAACGTCCAGTGAAAATTAAAAAAAGAAAGACTACGTAGAGTATTTCAATTTTGAAAAAATATGTTTTGATATTCAGGTCGTCCATACATTGAACCAAGGAATTTGTGTTAAAAATAGTTAGGACAACCCACTAGTTTATCCTCCGAAACTAGGAACTAGATAAAAAATATCAACTTAAAATTTAAAGAGTGTTTTTATTCATTTTTTCTGATATTTATTTGAATATTTGTTAGAGAACACCAAAAAGACGAATTTAGAAATACGGGATATAGCTATAGTGTCACAGTCAAATTTTTTTATTTTTATTTCACTATTCACCGCTTCAAGTTGAATAATGAAACATAAACTATTTCATTATGCATTATTCATTTTTTAAACATTGAATAGTGAATAGTGAACTATTTCATTATTCATTATTGAATTTTGAATAATAACTATGAATAATGGACGTACTTCAGCGCGGTTAAAAATTGATACTTGCTACTTGATAAATTGCATGCATATATTTGGTGATTTTGAATCTGTTCAAAGTTTTGATTTTTAGCTCACTTTGTCTCATATTCTTATTAAGAAAAAAATCACATCCCTAATGCGTGTAAATATGTTCAAACTCTTTTAGGTCATTTTTTAGTAGCAATAAACAAAAGAACTATGTCAACTGGACATGCTTTGATACTATATCTGCGCTTGAAACTTTACTTGATAACATTTTTTATCGCTTTGGAGATTCTGTATATCGTCAAGTTATTCGAATTCCAATGGAGACTAACTGTGCACCACTTGTTGCAGGCCTATTTGTGTATTGTTATGAGTTACAATTTATGACTTAAATTAGCAAAGACCCATCGAAACAACATTCGATACAAAAATTTAACAATACTTTTAGATATTTGGATGATATATTGGCTCTCATGACGAATTCAGTATGTATACTAAAGAAATTTATCCTGTTGAACTAACTTTAAATAAAGCTAATACTAACAATGACCACTGCCCTTTCCTCGATCTTGATATCTATATCATGAACGGAAAGCTTAATACAAAAATTTAGGATAAAAGAGATGATTTTTCATTTCCTATCGTTAATTATCCATTTTTAGATGGTGACGTTCCCTTGTCACCATCTTATGGTGTTTATATATCTCAACTTGTACGATTCGCTCGTGTATGTAACAACGTATTAGATTTTAGCGAGAGAAATTTCTGAATTACTGAAAAAGTATTACACCAGGGTTTTCGATATCACAAACTAGTCAAAACATTTACTTAATTTTATCATCGGTATTAGGAAATAATTCGTAAATATAACTCAACATGCAGACATCCTATACGTTCAGGTATTTCACATCCAATCTTTTATGGTAATATTCTTTACAAAGCACAAAAATGTCCGTATTCACCTCAAAAACTTACAAAACCTTTAAACAGACTTATTAAGAAGGGATATTGTTACGATACTGTTGTCAGATCATTAAAGATTGCATATTTTGGCTTTAATATTGATTCACTATAATAGGGTCTTTGCATCGGAACTAAACACATTTATTTAAAAAAAAAAAACAGTTGTTGGCATGACACGGGTTCTCTTCTTCTCATATATTTTATGTTAGTATGATACTAAACCCCTAACGGGAGGGAATGTGCCTGATATTCATATGAGGAAGACATAATCTATCAATCAGTTTAATTGAGGTCTGGAGCTGGCATGTCAGTTAACTGTTAGTAGTCTGTTGTTATTTATGTATTATTGTCATTTTATTTATTTTCTTTTGTTACATCTTCTGACATTGGTCTCGGACTTCTCTTGAACTGAATTTTAATGTGCGTATTGTTATGCGTTTACTTTTCAACATTGGCTAGAGGTATAGGGGGAGGGTTGAGATCTCATAAACAACTTTAACCCCGCCGCAATTTTGCGCCTGTCCCAAGTCAGGATCTCTGGCCTTTGTTAGTCTTTGATTTTTATTTTAGTTTCTTGTGTATAATTCGGAGTTTAGTATGACGTCCATTATCACTGAACTGGTACACATATTTTTTAAGGGGCCAGCTGAAGGACGCCTCCGGGTGCGGGAGTTTCTCGCTACATTGAAGACTCATTGGTGGTCTTCGGCTGTTGTCTGCTCTATATATATGGTCGGGTTGTTTTCGCTTTGACACATTCCCAATTTCCTTTCTCAATTTTATTGCATGTGTTCAGGAGATTTTCTGATCCCCTACTATCCAAAGTATTTACTTGTTTCTGACACAGAGAACAGCACTGTAACCGAAGACGATTTATAGCTGTGTATTATAATTGGTCGTACATTGCGATTTAATCATATTAAAACGTTATTATCGACATATTTTTTACAACAATCAGTATAAGTGTTTTCATACTTTATTTTTATTCAATCTGTCAATAAATATTTAGTTTGCTATTAAACCTTTTTAATACATTGTTCTATTTAATGTTGTACGTATGGTAATCGTATAAAAGAATAACATTTGTAATATTTTCAAGGGAGACCACTTGTCATATTGAAAAATCGACCAATGAAAGACAAGCATGAGTGGCTTCAAGTCGACTGTATCACTTATCTGGCTGGTATCTTAGCAAATGTTGATACATGAAGTATATGCAATTGCAAATACAGACAGGTCTGCGACTCTCATAAAATTGTACGAGAAAACAATCAGGAATACTTCAGTATAATCTACGATAAATATTTATTGTATGATTTTTTGGGGAATGTGAAGAAAACTTCCGAGGCTCTGTTTCTAATTGTTACATTTTTTTTAAAGATGTGCTTTGTCTTTTCATATAACAATTCACGTGCAGCACAGGGAATAAATTATGTCGTCCAGTAAAATTATTTACTGATCTCGTGCAACGCAATGTGTTACTGAACGGGTCCGGATATCGTGCAGTACAGTGCATACCTGATCTTCACAATAAGTAAATTACTGTACTCAATGTCCTGCTGATATGTCTGTGGTTTAGTAAATGACGCAGGATCATTAAACCCGTGTATTATCATAGTTCAGTGTCCTACTGACTTGAGCTACGGATCTCGTACATTACAGCGTTTCACTGATCTTAAGGCAGCAACCATTTGATTTTCTGGGGGGGGGGGGGGGGGGGCTATGGTTTTTTTTTCTGGACAAATTTTTTTTTTCGCGACAAGTCGAAAACAATTTTTTTCTTTCAATTTTAGCATTACATATAGTGGCAGCTGAGGGTGAAACAAACAATTTTTTTTTCTCAGAATCAAAAACAAATTATTTTTTTCTCCAAAAACTGGAAACAAACTTTTTTTTCCAAAAAAAAACCATAGCCCCCCCCCCCCCCCCCCCCCCAGAAAATCAAATGGATGCTGCCTAAGCAGGACAGAGTCTTGTGTCATATTTTGTATTATTGATGTTGCGTTGCAATTCATTACAACTTTATTGAATACATTCGCATTGAATTATAGATTATCGTTGATCATCTGAACGAGATTGATTTTTTCGCTTAAGCCGGTACGGCGAAAGCGAGTAAAGCAATCGAGTTGAGATGACCAATGGTAATATGTTTTATCGCTATTTTACATATGACGACATTGTCAATTGCATGTCAATTTCATTAGCAGCACCACGTGCCTCCTTAGTATCCAGCGATAATTTTCCATCTCAAGCGAGTAGCATGATATGAAAAATAATGACAAAAGAAAAGATCAAAGGAAAAATTCACAAACTAGCGATAATTTACTGATATTGTGAAGTATTTGGAATTAACAGTGTTGAAAGTTGCGGTAAATTACAAATTGCTGATGGCATAACTTGCTCAATGAAAGGCTGATCTTTTGCACTGAAGTAAAATAACTCAGTCGTGTATTGCAAGGAGTTGGAATTATCAACTATTGCATGCATTACGACTTCTTTTATTTATTTTAGTGTTGTCGTATTCCCTGTCTTTAAACTAATAATGGATTCTTAGTGTTTGCTACGTAAATGACCTGCAGTTCAAATGACCAGTCAAAGCAACGAAATACTGCTAATTAACCTTTGTCTTTTGATGTATTCTAATCTTTATATATTTGGATAAAAGTTATTCTAACCTTTATATATTTGGATAAAAGTTATTCTAACCTTTATATATTTGTATATAAGTTAAGAGATTGACTGATCTCCAATTTTATAAAATGTGTCTACTGTAACTATATATAGTGCATGCAGTGATAAATATGCGTGTTTTTTTTTTTATTTGTTCATTTAAAAAAAAGAATTCTAAAACGTTATTAATGACCGCATTTTTAACAACAATCTAGATAAATGGGATTTTCATACTTATCATTTATTCATTATGCTAATTGATATTTTGTTTTCTATCAAATTACTTCGAAAAATTGTACTTTTTCATGTTGCATTTATGGCAATCGAATAAAAGAAAACATTTGTTGTATTACCAAGGGAGACTACTTGCTAAACACGCCATATCATATTGAAAAATCGACAAATGAATGACGAGACCATCTTCTAGTCGGCTGTATGACTCATCTGGTATCTTAGCACTGTTTTATATGAAGCACATGTGCTCGGAAATTAATCAAGATCAAAATTTGGCGAAACGCTTATGGAACAGAACAAGAACGCTAGAGTTCTTAATAACCAGCACCACCTAACTGTTACGGCCGTGACTTAACCTGTAACACTTTCATAATTAAAAGTTTATCTTTATGGGTTTTTGAAATTAAATACTAACTTTTTAGTAACAATATTTTTACAAACAGATGCAGAAAACTGTGACAATCATACTTCATTTTAATATAAAATTACAAAACATATTTATCTTTTTTTTTTCTTTTATTGCTTCGCAGCACGGTGCGGAACTATTAGATTCAGTCGAAATACACGCCATACTTATCACGTATAGATTCGGATTTGTTGCATTATGATGAGGCTGAGATACAGCAACAGCTATTGGCTTAAATGAGATAGAGAATTACAGACTTTTCTCGTCCAGGATAAGACAACAAATGCCGGTAAATTAACTACAATGTATGTGTATTTCAGTTCCAATCAACTGTCATTTATTTATGTTCGTTTTATTATGCATACATTTCACAGATAAATTCAATATTGAAATATCAATTATCAATACGTGTTTACTTGCTTTGTTACTCTGCAATTTGCACCATTTGCTTGGCTAAACAATGTTCCTATACAATATTTACAAAAAGGAATTTTCAATCTCCGGCGCAAAGATCATATCCGTTCCGATCAATACTTTGTAACACTACACTCATATTTTAAGCATTTGGTTGTTTTAAGAATTATTTGACATGTACGAATAGAAAAAAATAATGTTCCTATGTTTTTATTTGTGTATATCACATGTTTTTAATATTCCGTAAAAAGTACAAGGAATATTTTTATGACGGAATCCTCGAGTTAAACAGAAAATACAGTATTGTCACTTCGTTTCAATGTTTTGATTTTAATCTGATATATAAATGACATTAACGGTACAAATTTGTCAGATGCTCATTTCCACAATACAAGAGGGGTGATAGATACCAGAGGGATATTCAAACGCATAGATCGAAAATAAACTGACAATACCAATGTTAAAGAAGAAACGGACATACAAACAAATAATAGTTGAAGGCACAACATAGAACACTAAAGATCAAGCAACAACACGATCACACCCGTAAATTGGGGTGATCTCAGGTGCTCCGGAAGAGTAAGCATATTCTGTTCAACATGTGGCACCCGTCGTGTTGATCATGGCCTGCGATGTTACATGTCTCTTTGCTGATGCTAAAGGACAAAATATTGGAAAAAAACAAAATGAAGCGTATAAAGTAATATGGATAACAAGAATAGCCAAATACGGGAAAGGAATCAGAGTTTTGCATGAGAAAGATATATAATCCTAAATTTAGAATTATGTTTCTAATCATATTTACTTTGTGTGCATGATGTTTTAACGATAGATGACACTGGTGGAAAAGGAACTGCTTTCACTTCTGGAGGAGTTATAAAGCCATATTTCTTCGTGACAGTTGATGAGTGGTTGAAATCTATCAGCGGTGTTTTGTGGTGTCTTAATAATTTTGTTTAGTATTCATGCATGATTTATGAATGCCCTGGTTATTTTTATCTGAAATAATTTTCAAAAGTAAATTCGTATGATTTCGGTGATTTTTCGATGCAATACGATGTTATAAGCGACATTTGAAAACGCTAAAAAATTGCTTTCAAAAACTATTTGAGAATCCCCTTTTTAAGTGATTTGTACGTGTTAAAATCTATGAAACAAACCGTCTTAAGCATGTTAAGGAATCCCGATTATAAGCTTTGAAAGTGATTTCTATAATTGTTGGGTTGGTTGTTTTTTTTTTTTTTTTTTTTTTTTTTTTTTAAATGTATCGAAAAACTTTACCGATTGATTGAATATATGTCAGTGTTTTGTATCCCTTCAGGTACTGTTGACTTTCCAGTGACAGCCATGCAGCCTTTTGGTGACGGAAACCGGATTGTTCGAAAAAAAACACCGACCAACATGAAACTTACATCATATTCAAACAAGATTGGAGTCGAGCACAAAGGTTCGAATTCAAAACCTCAGTCATGTAGGGCTTGTGATTCTGTTCAAGAACTAAGAAGGCCACTTAGTTGCCGATTTTCTTCAGCCTCCCTTTCAACACGTGACATTAGGTTTTTATGTAGTGACCTGAAGTGTAATCAACTTTCTTCAAATAAAATGTCCTCGGTTACGACTTCAGTAAACAATAAACTCATCATAGATACCAGGACTAAATTTTTTTATACGCCAGACGCGCGTTTCGTCTACAAGACTCATCAGTGACGCTCGAATCCAAAAAAAAGTAAAAAAGGCCAAATAAAGTACGAAGTTGGAGAGCATTGAGGACCAAATTTCCTAAAAGTTTTGCCAAATCCAGCTAAGGTATTACCGTAATCTATATATGCCTGAGGTAATGTACGGTTGTGTAAAATGAAATACTAAAGTAAGTAATGTATTACATTTTAAAACACCTGAATGAAATCAGTGCAATGAAAAAAATTACAAACTATTGCGTTTATTTTCAGGTAAACACCATCAAATGATGCATTTCATTCGTTTAATGTGTGTCTACCATGATATCTAACATTGTTCAGTCATATCGGGTCATAATGTGTTTTGTTTCCTTAACAGTTTCTCTTTTTCTAACATTCTTTGAACAGCAGGATTTCTATCCTGTTGAAGTTGCCCTCTCAGGATGACATTTTCTTTAGAAACTCTTGAAATAGATTCTTTCAACTTGAGATTCTCTACATAGATTTCATCATAGTTTTTACCCTGATATCTGAAATATAATTATAAGTAGAACATAAATTTTGAAGGTACCTATTTAAAAACACAGATGGGGAAAAATCTATTTCACTTCAAGAGAGAAATAAAGAGAACAATTTATTTTTTTAAATATTGCAGTGAAATCTATAAATTGAGCAACCCTCTTGTATCTCTTATGCTCAAATTCTTAATCCATATGATCTAATAAAATTGTATCCTGAGCAGACGATAAAATCACAAATTACAGAAGCAAAAATAGTATAACAAAAAAAATGCATGGTCAAGGTCCCTACTTTAAACGTAAAACATCCGTGGTCTTTCGTATAGCATTATATACGAAATTTATAAAGATTCATTTGCGATGAGTCGTTTCTAAATCTAATGTGCATTCGTACATCAAAACGTAAACTAAAGTAATGAAACGACAACTTGACACACATTTTTCAGTGTTATAAGTATTGTATTTCATACCCTTCAAGCTCTTTTGACAATTTTGAGTTTTCTTCGGTTGACTTTGATAACAATCTCTGCATCATTTGAAGTTCTTTTTCTTTTTCTTGTAAAATTTTCTTTAAATATTGCGCTTGATGGCTGCTGACGGCCGAAGATAGTCGGGTACGATCGGATGTCTTTGGTCTATCGAAACTGAAGTATTTCGATCGTTCTTTGGCTGAGCCGATTGGTTTTGGTGATGTCCATACTGCACCCCCTGGTTTCGTTGTGTCGAATGGTCTGCTGATGTAAGACGGGTTTCGAAGTGTTACCTTAAAAAAAAATCATATTGAAAAAAAATCTGCGTTTTAAGCGCTATTCTGAGTTTATCTCACCGGAGATTCTCTTATTCAACATTTAGAAATCAAAGGATGAATAAGCACTTGAATATTTTTGTCTTTTCTTTGGTAGGGTTGTTTTCACTCTGACACATTCCCCGTTTCTATACTTTATTTTTTGTGACCAAAAGAAACATAAAAAGTTGCCATGTCTATCACAGCATTCTAGATCTTGCAGTCGTTTTGTGTCAGCTGCTATTTTAAAGAAATATTACATACGCCAAATTATATAACCAAGTTTAAAAACTAAAATCACAAAAATACTGAAATCGGGAGAAAATTCAAAACAGAAAGTCCCTAATGAAATGACAAAATCAAATGATAAAACACATCAAACGAATGGACAACAACTGTTAATCCACCATTTTACATATGACAGTTGTTTTCCTTTCGTTTGATGTGTTTGAGATTGTGCCATTTAATAAAAGACTTTCTGTTTCGTTTGAGTTCGGTGTTTTTCGTTTGAGTGCGGTGTTTTTGCTTTTATTTTCAAAGGTACTAATTGCGCCAAAATATGGCTTTACTTAGCATTAAATTACCTGTACACGTATATCTTATTTAATATGGAAATAGTATTTTTTAAAGAAAACTTTATGGAATAAATAGGACTCCTGAATACATTTTGTCATTTAATTTTATTTTCAAAGATTTCACTTTGTTTGAACGTGCAGTAGTAAAAGCAAAACCAGGACTTTCAAAGAGTACAAAGAAGTGGCATAATTATACAAGAGGAGAACTCAGCTGAAGAGACAATGTCTGTGTCTTATATTAAAAAAATCGATATATTTTAATTATATTACCTTGCTGTCAGCAGTTTTATGTTTTGTTTGAATATTTGTAATGTGTGCTTTTAATTGATGTTAACTCCATGACTGCAAAAGAGGGACGAAAGATACCAGAGGGACAATCAAACTCATAAATCGAAAATAAACTGACAACGCCTGGCTAAAAAATGAAAGAAGACAAACAGACAAACAATAGTACACATGACACAACATATAAAACTAAAGAATAAGCAACACGAACCCCACAAAAAACTAGGGGTGATTATTCGCAAACTACCAGTTCCAGTCCAAAACCGGGATAATGGAGTAGAAATTTTTTTTTTTTTTTTTTATCTATTTTTATATTGGCGGAACCGTATACTTTATTTTGGTGCATGGATACTAAGTATGTGTTTACCTCAATGCTGTCATCTTGATCGACGTCTGTCATTTTAGAAAAGCTCATCCTATTCTTCTGAAAAATATTATAATATTCGTGACAATAAACATAATTGTACGTACAAACTGGTACAGTTCATATTTTGATAGGAGAAATATGATATAAGGGAGATGACTCATTTTTTCGATCAGCAAGGTTCTAAATTTACGTTTGAATTTCACGAGATATTTCCATGGCGTAAAGAGAAAATTGAAATAAAAAGTGAGTATAAATATCATATGTGATTTTTTTTTCACAAAAAATAGGTATATTTCACTTGGTTTTACTGTTTAACACCAAATTTTACCGTAGCTCTCACTAATGATGCGACATCTATTCGAGGTCTTGTTGCATTACGAATACCAAGGAACTGAAAATAAAAAATAAAGTAAAGTAAAAGATGAAGTAGTTAAGTAGCTGTCAGCCTACAGTTCTCGAAAATGAAAAAGTATTGAGGTAAGCCTTAAATTTATACTTATGACTGAGTTCAAGAAAGGGAGGAATATTTTGTCGTTAACATACTTAATTTAATTATTAAAACTTAGATATGAATATCGAATAAAAAAATTGAAAGTATTTCCGTTTTGTATTATTTCTTCGTCTATCAATGAATTTATAGCTAAACGTGGTATGCGGTATTTGACTTTAAGAGTGCAAATAAAGATGAAAGAAGGGGAGGCTGGTATTCTCATTTCGTGGATTTCAAGTAATGGTAGTCCAAATAATTATGACGTCTGGCAAGGCTATTTTATTTTTTTTCTGGGACGCCTTCCTACGACGCGTCCCAGAACAAAAAAAAATATAATAGCCTTGCCAGACGTCATAATTATTTGGACTAAAGTAATGGCAGACAAAAAGAAACCAATATGCTTTTTCAGATGTAACCACTTCTCCCCCTTTTCAATGGTTGTTCTTTCGTCTATGTTATAATTGTTTTGTTAGTAGCTTTGTTTACAATCATTGATAAGAAATGATTATGGAAATGCTAATTCTATGAACGAATGAATATATTTTATTGCAGAAGCAAATATTATGCTATAGCAAAATAACATAATATACAATTACAATAATGATAGTAAACAAACAGAGAACAACACAATACGGTCATAATAAGCACATAATTACAACTGATATGTAATGATTATTTGTGATCTTAACTTCCATGTAAGTCAACTATACGGGTAAAGTGTTGTATTTCGTGTAAAGTATTCCCATGTTGATTATTTGTATTCAAATGATAACAAATATATATATTTTTTTTTTTGACTAGTGTGCAGATAGATATACACTTATGTCATTAAATTTTTTACATGTAAATTAAACATTTGAAATAACACACGGGTCAGACATGTTTCATTCCACCACATTCTATATGTATAAAAAAGAAGATGTGGTATGATTGCCAATGAGACAATTGTCCACAAGAGACCAAAATGACACACGCATTAACAACTATAGATCACCGTCAGCCTTCAACAATGAGAAAAACCCATACCGCATAGTACCTGTCCCAAGTCAGGAGTACAATCAATTGGTTCCTGTCTGTTATAATTGTTTTTGGTAAATTGTTTTGTTGTAAATTATGCCGTTAGTTTGATCGTTTCATGTTTTTACGTTGGGTACTTTCATACCTGAATATAAAGTATGGGTTTTTATCATTGAGGGAGACCCCATGGTGTCCTATAATTGCTTACTACCACATTATTCTGTTGACTAGTTGTCTCATTGGCAGTCATACCGTATCTCCATTTATATATATCTGTGTCAAACGCTGATGTCATATTCTACTGTACAAACCATAACTGCTCCTCTAGCCTTCACCCATTTTGAATGAGTTTCTTTTTGTGGTCCAACCCATCCTTTGGCTCTAGAATCATATGTGACTTTATGTAAGACCTGTAAAGAATAAAAATGAAATAAACCTTCATACCTGTTAGATCAAGGTTTTTTCCATGCAATTATGAAATATTTTACCACTATATTTTCTACTTTAAGAATTTACTGACGACAACACTTCCCCTTATCTTGATTCTTTTTATTACATTCGTTTGGATCTTTTGTTTGTTTGATCTTGGTTTATCAGACTAAATAAATTTTGTATGAAAGTTATAACTGTTAAGCCTGTTTAATTTGATATATGTCAAGTACCCAACAACTTCTCTTATTCACAAATATGGTAATAATGTACAGTTTTGATTCGCGTTATAACATTGGTTTATATGTCACTTGAAATATATAGTTACACCGCTCAACATAAAGATTGTTTATGGTGTTTAAAAGAACATTTTAAAATGTAAACGTTAAAAGAACACTCTTTATTAACCATTAATGGAAAATCATTAAAACGGGGTCTTTTATAGCTGACTATATGCGGTACGGGCTTTTTGGTCATTGTTGAAGGCCGTACGGGAACCTATAGTTAATTTCTGTGTCATTTTGGTCTCTTGTGGAGAGTTGTCTCATTAGCAATCATACCACATCTTCTTTTTGTATACTTATTTTGGAATGCTTTGAATTTTCTATTGTTATTAGTTTACATTGCTTTTGTTTTAGAAATTTTAAAACTTTAATAACACTATTTCGATCATTATCTTATTTCAGTATTATTATTTTTTATTGTTGTGAAAGGGGTGCACTGTGACCAGTGGCGTTACTCGTGCGATAGTTCCGAACCTTCTTATCTTAAGTAAATTTGTCCTATCTAGCTCTAGTTTAAACTAGTGCGCATCTTTTTCCGTTTATAAGAGGCTACGCAACAGGCACCGTGATTTTAATAAAATTATGTTCATAAAATACAAAAGAGTCATTGTTTCTGTCTATAAGCTTGCCTAATTAAAAGAATTGGGCCACTTTCTGCAATACCTACTATAATTCGAAAAGTATCATGTAAGACATTGTTGTTTGCTTAACGGCCGATGGCAAATATTTCATGCATGTTCAGGATGCAAAGGAATAATATGAATCTATCAATTCAAATCCTTCAAGGATTGCCACAAGACATTAGTTTGATAGATAGACGTATTTATATTTAGTATCTTTATAAATAAGAAAATGTGATATCAGTGCAACTCTCCATCTAAATAACAATGTATTAAAAGTTTATAGATATGGTCAAAACACGGCCTTCTACACGGTGCCTTGGTTTGCACTGAACGGCAAGATTTTTGTATGATCTAAATGCATGCATAATTTCATTACAATCCCTGAAATTGTTCATCTAACTATATAATTTAAAAAAAAAAGAATATTTGGTATGATCGCCAATGAGACAACTGTCCACAAGAGACCAAAATGACACAGACATTAACAACTATAGGTCACCATAAGGCCTTCAACAATGAGCAAAGCCCATACCGCATAGTCAGCTATAAAAGGCCCCCATATGACAATGTAAAACAATTCAAACGAGAAAACAAACGGCCTTATTTAAATAAAAAAATGAAAGAAAAACAAATAATATGTAACAAAAACAAATGACAACCACTGAATTACAGGCTCCTGACTTGGGACAGGGACAGGCACATACATAAATAATGTGGCGGGATTAAACATGTTAGTGCATGGGATCCCAATCCTCCCCCTAACCTGGGACAGTGGTATAACAGTACAACATAAGAACGAACTATAAAAATCAGTTGAAAAGGGCTTAACTCATCAGATGAACAAAAATACAAGTGAACGTGGCCGGGTACTTATACATCCCGACAACAACAAAAAAAACACCAGGAACAGATCTGAGAATACTCGCAGTTATCTGACAGATAGTTCAAAGCCACTAACAACTAATAAAAAAATCATGCATCTAAGACTAAACTATCAATCCGTACACATCCAACATCCAACGAATTTAGTGCAAAGACGTCATAAACAGTCAGAGAAAAACATGACCTTGTGCAATGCAAGTTACAGGTATCGACAGATTGTAGATAACATGAATGTGTATATGTATATTATTTAGTTTGCTTTTAATTTACTGATAACAAAATCAGTATTTATACCAATAAAACAATATTCAAGTTTATTTAAAGGAGCGATAAGTTTACGATCGTTTACAAGGATCATTTCTAAATTTCCAGGCACGGTTAACAACATTTCCGTAAAAATGAGGATGTGCTATCCCGTTTGAAATAAGTTTTCTACAGGTACAACCAAACTTCAAAACCAAATCTTTTTATCTATGGAAAAATTGAGTAAAGATTTTAAGTAATTTATGGTAACGATATCCCTGGTTTAATAATTTACCAGTAATACATAAATTGCGTTCGTTAAAATCAAAAACGTCACAACAGAAACGGGCGTAGCGAACGAGCTGTGAAATATAAACACCGTAAGATGGTGCTAAAGGAACATCACCATCTAAAAATGGAAAATTAACAATAGGAAATAAAAAATCGTCCCTTTTGTCGAAGCCATGTACATCTACATGTAAATTTGTGAGGGTACGGATGGGGCTCCTTCCATCATTTCTGTATTCTTTATTTTTTTCGCCTGTTACATTTCTTATCTTTAGAAATAATAGTTATTATGTACTTATTTGATAACTGTATAATGGGCATTGTTCTACACTATATATATATATATATATATATATATATATATATATATATATATATATATATATATATATATATATATATATATATATATATATATATATATATATATATATATATAATCATGATAGTTTAACTCAATTCTTTAATTTTACAGCTATTCTCTATATTCTAATACCCTATTGTTCTCTTTCCTTTATATGTTTGCTACTTTTTCTCTATTCTGTTAACCCCATTCACACCCTCATGTATACTCACAGGCTTGCTTTTGACTTGATCTATAAGAAGCCTTGCACTTTTCCCTCCATTTGATCGCTGCCGAAATTTTGTTGTCATTTCTGAAATTTAGTTCATTATCTTGTGAATTTTTATAAGTCCTCTCCCTAACCTGGGACAATGTAGCAACAGCACAGCACAAGATTAAACCATAAAAATCAGTTTCCAGATGTGTAACTTATCAGAAGAAACAACAAAAAAATGATAAAAAAATAATAACTTAAAAACATAAAGTATCGATTAAACTCACATAGCTGGGTCATTTTCAAAAAAAATGTCGAATTTTCAGTACACTCATGCTATCTTTTTTTTTTTTTTTTATTTCTAATGGAAATTTAAGTTGTAATGGTTTAAATGAAAGCTCGTCGGATTTGTGATTCAGAACATTAACAATAAACACACCTTACATCAATTTTGATTAAGATTAAACTGCATTTAAGTCTGATTTTTGGGGGTATTTGTGTGCTTACATTGTAAGAAAAACACATTTCAAATGATTTTTTTTCGATTTTCTGATCGCCTTGATATCTGCAAAAGGGACTTTTTAAGAACTTTAATTATTACTCTAACGAAAATTCGTAGCTTCTTTATCATTGTATGTAACATGTTATCTACAAACTGAATGCAATCAGCATACGGGAGGTTCATGTCCATCCTGTTACCGCTACTTAAATCAGCCGTTAAATTATTCTCTTTATGAATATTGAATCAGTCAGTGTTGATGTTAAAAGTGCAAAGTAATCTTTACATTTAAAACGCCTGGTTGTTTGAACGACAGTGTAGAGAAAAGAAATTTCAAGACATTTAGTGAAAAAAATAGAGTGTACTTTTTTCATGTCTATGCTGTTACCAACAATTTTGGTTAATTACACCAACAGTATACTGGTAAAAAGTGCAATAACGTGTTGGAAACCATATTCACAATAGAAAACCATAATCACTTCACCAAAGGGAGTAGTTATTTCACAACAACAATCAAAACGAAGAAATTTGTCTATCCTGTTACTATGGTTGCTATGGTTACAGTTACAGGATAGACAATTGTAGACAAAAATGTCTTTAATCTTAACAATTAGGTGCAAAACGAATGAAATATTTCGTTGTTTGCACACATCTTAAGGTTATAACGTCTTAATCTTCCCAATTAAGCATTTGCAGGTGCAATACTGATATCGGTAACAGGATAGACAAAAAGGTAACAGGATAGACTTTTATATACAAATGTTGTGATATATCAGAAACGTACGTTCCTGTTACCAATGAAATAAAGAGAAAAGTAAACTAACTTATGAGGTATTTACTTGATGTTGGGTTTATTTGAAAGTGTGAAAAAACGCCGAACAATATAAATTGCTATCTTAGACTTGCATTACTCATGTTACTGGTGGTAATTTTTACAACCTTTGATAACCAATTTTTAGAGGCATTTTTCAGTACAACCTGGAAAATTGGCAAATAATCTATTATTTTACAGAATGAATATATATAGAAGTTTATTCTCTTAAAAATCTTCTATAAATTGGCTTCGTAAAACAAGCTTAACATTTTATCTAAACCTTTTCTTAATAACCCAAAATTTCTTTTGAAAATGGTAGCAGGATAGACAAAATATTGTACCACCGATCAAAAAATGTTTCAAGATATTCTTGTATGACATCATTAAGATTGCAATATTTTAATATGGTGTTCTTAAAGTACTGTTTGTTTTGATTTGCTTATGTAGAGGGTTGTTTGAATAAGTAACTTTTAATATTTTTTTTCAATTTCAAAATTCGACATTTTTTTTAAAATGACCCAGCTATAAGATTTCGTTTGTTGTGTTCTAGTTAATCCTTTAGTCTGGAAATCATTAGTTATTAACTCGTGATTATTAATTCCAATTTGCTTGGAACTTGCTTCCATGCAGTTGCTCTGAGTACTCTTTCGTCGTTGCTTTGTGTCTATTGTTATTATGTTACTTGCATGGTTTTGTATTTCGTACCGATTTATTGCGTTAAGCAATCTACAACGGAATTTTACAGTGTGTTCTTATGTTGTGCTGTAACACTGCTGTTCCATGTTGATATGGTGTTCACAATCATGTTTAAATTTGCCACCTTCTTTATTAGCCTGTCTCATCAAGTCAGAAGCCTGTAATTCAATGGTTGTCGTTTGTTCGTGTATGAACTGTATAGAATGAACTATTCTAGACCATAAGCATTCTCGTTTGAAATGTCATGTAAGGGCCTTTGTAGCTGACTTTACGATACAGGTTTTCTTCATTGTTGAAGACCGTACGGTGACTTATAGTTGCTTTTATCTTCAACGTTTGAACTTCGGTAGGTTGTTGTCGGAGTGGCAATCATATACTAATGCCGTATTTGTATAGCATGTACATGTGTCATATACGACTTGGAGTATAAAACCTTAGTTTAACTGAAATATTATTTACTACAACTAACTCAAAGATAAACCGGTAATTTTAACAACTGTCATCCAAGTGAGAGGTTTTGCTACCTATAAAACTAGATTTTAAACTACAAATGTCTTTGGAAAAAGTTTGTACCAAGTCAGGAATATGACCGTTCTTTTTTACTTGTGTAGTTGAATAATATCGTTTGATTTGACGAGTTTTAATGGACTTCCCCTTTTTTAATTTGCCTTGGAGCTCGGCATTATTTTATACCTTTTTGTATCAAAATACATGCGAAAACAAACATGACAATTATATGTAACCACAACAACCACTGAACTACACGGTTCCTGACTTGGTACATGCGCATACAGAATGTGATAGGGTTTAACATGTTAGTGAGCGCACAACCCTAACCTGAATCAGTAGTGTAACAGCACTACTTAGGAACATTAATCATCGAGATGTGGTATGATTAAATTTGAGACAACTGAACACAAGAGACTACAATATAAAGGACGAGAATGTAAGGAACTATATGTCACCATATGGCCTTCAACAATGAGTTAAACGCGTACCATACAGTAAGCTATGAGAGGTCCTTGTGTGCTGAAATGTGGAACAAGTTAGAAAAATTAACTAACCGTCCTATAGGTTTAATTTAGGCTGAAAACAATATAAGACAAGTTAAAAAAATGAAAAAAGATCAACCAACGATAGCCACATATCAAAATAATCATGACTGGGGACTGGCAAATACAGAATTTGGCGAAGTTTAAAATATTAGTGAGCCCTCAGCATCCATTACTTTCCTTACCGCAGACATTTGTGTAACAGCACTTTATGAGACGACATGGTCAAACTCAGATAAAAAGGGACTTACAAGTCAGCACGAAGCATCAGAAATAGCTAACAAAATGACAAAGGACAAAAAGCCCTATCTATAACATGAGATAAATACATTGACTCAATCTGATTATGAAATAAAGTATGCCCTTGCCAATAAATATATGAAAAATATGATTTAATGCTGAAACTTTGACCGATTCTTTCAAATTAATATGCATATTTTTACTTCTTTTTTTTATTTATTTATCTTGAATGTTCGTATTGCTTTAATTAATAAATATCGTTTGAAACCTAATAAATGTAAAAATGAATTAAAATGAATAAAAATTAATTAAATTAGATTTTTGAAATACAAAATTACCTTTCTTTTTGTTACTTGTCGAAGAAAAATTCTCTGTTTTCATGGCGAAATCGATTAGGTCGGAATTACAATCAACTTTTAGGATAGCGTACTGCCTTAAACGATTTCATAACGAATATATAAATTTTAAAATACCTTGAACAAACATTACTTTGTAATATAATTCATATAATGCTAATCCATAAAAAAGCATTGGTACTAAGTATATCTAAATCGATCCGTCAGAAATGTAAATTTATTTTGTTCTTGATATATTAATATAATTACGCGTTTCACTTTTAATAAGAATTGTCTGATTTTATAATCATTAAAGATTCTGTGTCTTTTTTCAAGCTAGAAAATTGCATTTATGTTTACTATAAGTGTTTGTTTTAAATATTAAGTTCATTGTAAAAATTGTGTCAATATGTTTGAATATATGAATGAAAAACGAACGACGTGACGAACGAACATAAAACGAAAGAAGGATGAAAGGAAGAATGAATAGGGATAAGAACGAAGTCCGTATACACTCCTCACGTGCTATTGAATCATCAAGTAATATACGACAAAAAAAAAAATAGCCAAATAATCCAAATAATGCCTACTTTCCCTGAGGGAGTATAAACCTTAGTTTCTAAATAATTTCGAAATCCATAAACGGACAACCTCAAAAAGTCTTGTAAGAAATCATGTCATTACCGTTAAACTGACTACTGAGCTGATGATACCATCGGGGACATATAGTCCACAGACAAGCAGTGGTATCGACCCAGGGCTTTTAAAATTGAAAACAAAACGTTATATTCATGCGAAGCGTTTTTCTGGAATTTATCATGCAGGAACGCTTTATGGCAAAATATTTGAACGCCAAGGATATATGGAACAGATACAGTTGAAGAACTATATACGACCAAAAATGACCTAAAGACATATCCAAATCCATTTAGGTCAACCCTAAAGGAGTTGAAAAATTGGTTTCGAAATAATTTCAAACTTCATAAACGTACAATTATGAAATTTATACGTGTTTCTCGTTTCTCGTTTTTTTTTTTTCTTTTTTTTTTTTTTTATATATATATATATTATATAGATTAGACCGTTGGTTTTCCCGTTTGAATGGTTTTACACTTTTACACTGGTAATTTTGGGGGCCTTTATAGCTTGTTATTCGGTGTGATCCAAGGCTTCGTGTTGAAGCCGGGCTGTACATTGACCTATAATGGTTTAAATTATTTAAAAATTGTTATTTGGATGGAGAGTTGTCTCATTGGCACTCACACCACATCTTCCTATATAAATTTTAGAAAGGTCTGTCATTAAATTCCGCTAATTACAAGATAAAATGATTAACCAGAAATAAAAAAATGTTTTAAATATACAACATTTATTAATCAAATAAAAAAACAAGCACAAAACAATATTGAAGATCCAATTCAAACATGCGCATATATAAATAATAAGTATTTTCAAATAATTTGTCCCCATTTTGTACCTCATTTATCTTCGACTGGTATCCGTATAATTCAGTTTATTTACTACATTTCTCATTTGTAATGAATATATATGCAACTTTCTAATTGTAAATTTAAACTTAAAATAAAACATTTCAAGCACTTAAATTACTTTAAAATTGTATTTTGAGTTGTTATCATTAAATTTTAGAAATAAAAGTTCTGCATAGAATAAGGTAATAACCTCCCATCGGCCATGTTGTTTCTCATGTCGCCGGCTGAGTCACTTCCTGCTTTCTGTTTTTAACTCCAAACAACTTTATTTAACATACATTCAATCATAAACAATGGCTGGACGACTTCCAGCGGTTGTAGTAGACTGTGGAACCGGGTATGCAACAATTAACCTCAATCCCCCTTAAAAACCCACCCTAATACCTGCGAAAAAGAAAATGGGCGGATTTACTGAAAGGTGTACATGCATTTAATGTACTTGTACCGTCCCCAGTAAACAGTATCTACATCTTTTGTATTGGTTGTTTAAATGAAACACTAAATACTTCCTTCTTGTACACTTTGTTCACGTGATCTATTTACAAAAATTGTGTATTGCCGGTTTATGAATATGCAAATAGAACAGGAAGCTACGTTTTATGACTAAATAGCAATAAACCTGTTGACAAAGTTGTCACTTCCTTGAGGACATCAAGGACCATCTCCTTCAGCCATCTTTACACTTATTGCAGTATTCTGGGCGTGAATTTATTAAGATGTCATTTGGAAAGTCATTTGGTCCCACAGGGACCCCAGCTGTTATTATTGACTGTGGAACTGGGTTTGTACATTTTGCAAATACAAGAAAAAAGTTATCAAAAAATTTCAAGTTAAAACAGGAAATGAATGTAATGGAGGGTGTTTATGTTTTGTGCACTCATTTTTTACATGCAATCAGCTATAGGCAGATAGGAATACATGTATGTAGCCTCCTGGTACATGTAGTATCTGTCTAAAAATTCAATAATTGGAAGGGAATGTCTAAGATTTCATAAAAACACACTTCGCCTTTATTAATGTGCAATAGAAAATTGTTATCCAAAGAAAGGAATTCGCTCAGCCCTCTAACATAAGAAAATCAAGGGTTATAGGTTGAAGAAATCTACATGTCAAATCAATATGTATTATGTAGAAAAGATTCATTATGATTTACATTTTATTGCTGCTGTGCTTATGATTACGAAAAATAACAATGCTTCCTGTATTGACAGTTTTGAAACAGGACTGTCAAAACAGATCGACAAATATTCAATCTTAAACATGTTAGATTATTAATTTTTGACATAAAACCTTCAGTAATTTTAAATCTTGTGTGAATGCTTGTGATATTCTTATGGTTTCCATTAATTCCTCATCAATCAGAAGTTGAAAATACATAAATTATTCTAGAAATCTTTACACTTGTAAAGTCCAATTAAGCCATGTAAGCCACAACCACAAAAATTAACATATATATTTGAAATTTTTATTTATTGAAGCGACTTTAGACATATATTTTTTTGATTGCCTATCCAACATGTCAGTGTTTCAATGAAATGATAAATTGAATATTTGATTGAAATCTTTATTAAAAATTTCACACTTTAAATGACCTTTTCTTGATTGGCACCCTGCCCTTTAAAAATACTAGCTGGAACACTAAATTTCTTCAGCAAATATTTTGGTACTTAAACATACATGATGAAATCTTCCTTTTCTCTTTTTGGCTATACATATATAGTACTCTTTAATATGCACCCCTGTTTGGCTATTTTAATTTTGAGGTACATGTTAAACACTGCAAACAATACACAAAAGATATTGGCTAATATTAATGTTATGGTTAATTGTTGAATTTCGTGAAATTTAAGTTTTCAACAGTTTGTGATAGAAATATTTAATAATAAAAGTTTCAAAAGCATTATTATTTTATTTTTGTTTTCATACAGGTACACAAAGATGGGGTATGCCGGTAACACAGAACCACAGTTCATTGTGCCATCAGCCATTGCTGTAAAAGAATCGGCATCAGTAGGAGATAAAGCTATACAACGACTTGGTAAAGGGGTGGAGGACCTCGATTTCTTTATTGGAGATGAAGCTTTGAGTGCAACATCATACAGTGTAAAGGTAAAGAATTTTTTAGAAAAATATTTGTGGTTACAATTGAAATGGTAGATTTAAAGGTTTGTTTGCCAAGTGCATGTTACAGCTACAAAATACTCATCAGTGAAGGATCAGAGACCAGACTTATTTTACAAATTGAGGCAAAACAAAGGCCACAAAAATGCTTGTTTTGGGTCTACACTTTTTGTGAAAAGATTAAGGTACAACACATGTGAAAGTTCATGATTGTTTTCTAGGTCACATAAAACATTTCTTGAGAAAAGTAGCCTTATCTGAGTTATTTCCCCTCATTAATATCTAGACTGATTTTGTTTACCTATTTTTTGCAATCCATGATGGTTATTTGTTACTGACATTTTATTTTGCTTCTACATGTAAATGTAGATTATAAATTCTTATATTAAAACAATATCAACTATGTTTCAGTGGCCAGTTAGACATGGTATAATTGAAGACTGGGATTTAATGGAAAGATATATGGAACAAGTGATATTTAAATACCTCAGAGCAGAACCAGAGGATCATTACTTTTTACTGGTAATTATAAATTATTGCCATTTTTAACCGGATTTTTGTGACAAAAATGTCGGTTATTGATTTGGGGATGTACGGCAGGCGGGCGGGGGGCAATCAAATGTTGTCCGTGCATTAACTCATGAACCATTCAACCAAAGCTTTTAAAATTTTAATATGTTATTACTGACAACTATACGAAGGTCAAGTTCAATAATGGCGATTTTGACTTTTACCGTTCAGGAGTTATGGTTCTTGAATGATTGAAAAATGGAGTTTCCAGTCGTGTCCGTGCATTTACGCATGAACTGTTCTACCAAAGCTTCCCAAATTTTAATATGTTGTTACTAATGACAGAATGGAGGTTAAGTTCAATAATGACAATTTTGACTTTTACCGTTCAGGAGTTATGGTTCTTGAAAGATTGAAAAATGGTGTTTCCCGTCGTGTCCGTGCATTTTCTCATGAACTGTTCAACCAAAGCTTTTGAAATTTTAATATGTTGTTACTGATGACAAAATAGAGGTCAAGTTCAATAATGACGATTTTGACTTTTACCGTTCAGGAGTTATGGTTCTTGAAAGATCGTAAAATGGCGTTTCCATTCACGTTGTTGCATTTACTCATGAACCATTCAATCTAAGCTTTTCAAATTTTAATATGTTGATACTGATGACAAAATGGAGGTCAAATTTGATATTGACGATTTTCACTTTCACCATTCATCAGTAATGGTTCTTGTGATATTGCCAGGACACAAATAAATGTTAATAAATCCGGTTTGCTGTCGTTGTGACAGCCTCTTGTTTGGAAATTTCCTTGATCAAGTGTTGAATGATATTGATTTTTCTCATAAGAAAAGGAATTGTTGTCATTGCTTAGGAAAACAGGTGGACAGTTTATTAGTATTGAAGCTGAGAAACACCCTCATGTTCGAAAAACAATCTATATTTTATAGTTTTGCTTCAAGTATGATACAATATTTCTTCTCCTGAAACAGTCCAATTTTCAAATTTAAAACATGTAGCTGACAAAGGTGTTTAAATATTGAACTGTTGAGAAATATCAGTGTGAACACTTTGTGGTGGATTCTGCTAATCTGAGGGTTTTAAGATGAATTTTATCATCTAATTTAGTATGGTCATCCAGTGAGGTCAACTTTTTTCAGTTTCACAATAGCAAATCCAAAAGTAAGCAAAATAAAAAATTGATGTCATAATTGAATTTTAACCATCAAAGAATTCAAAATGTTCAAACATAACTCACATTTATTATTATGAACAATTCAGGTAAGTATAATAAGACACCTCAGATTAAGAGAAATTTGGTTAATAATCTTAGCTTAGTTTATGGAGGGGAGAATCAATGAAGAAAATCCAATATGTGTGCTTTAATTAAAAATGCACAATTTTGAACAACAGAAATGAATCAATGTCAGAAAAGAAAAGCTGTAAATACAAAATAAACATAACTCATAAAACCATGCACAATAAACTAACACTGCTAGATAAAGAAGGTATATGAATAGGAGGAAGATATTATTTTGCTAGAAACAGTCAGTTGGCTAGGCAATTAGTGTTACTCATGCCCCTATTTTGTGATATAGCTATATACTTAATTTATATGCAAAGAATATCATTTTAATTATATACAAGTTTGTATTGAATTGTTAAATATGTTTTGATTTAACTATTATTTGTTTATACAGACAGAACCTCCACTTAATACACCAGAAAATAGAGAATACACAGCTGAAATAATGTTTGAGTCATTCAATGTACCTGGATTGTATATTGCTGTACAGGTAGGTTAGAAAATGACATGGGAGATAATTTATGAGTTAGAAAACAAGGGAGATAATTCATAAGACTACAAAGTTGAAACAATGTTTGAATCTGTCAATGTACCTGGATTGTATATTGCTGTACAGGTAGGTTATAAAATGACAAGGGAGATAATTTATAAGTTAGACAAACAAGGGAGATAGTTCATAAGTTTGAAAACAAGGGAGATAATTCATACGAATACACACTGACAGATGATTGAAACCATGTTTGAATCTGTGAATGTACCTGGATTGTACATTGCTGTAGAGGTAGGTTATAAAATGACAAGGGAGATAATTCACAATTTAGACAAACAAGGGAGATAATTTATAAGTTAGAAAACAAGGAAGATAATTCATAAGACTACAAGGTTGAAAAAATGTTTGAATCTGTCAATGTACCTGGATTGTATATTGCTGTACAGGTAGGTTATAAATTGACAAGGGAGATTATTCATAAGAAAGAAAAGCAAGGGAGACATTTCTTTACATTCTCAAATTAAAATTGAAAATAATTCTTTACATACTTTTAATGAACAAATGAAGAATGTGTATTTTTTAAGAATTTGAAAAATTCATGAATAAAGGGAGATGTAGATAAACATCAATGAGACAGCAACTCAACAAAACAAATAAGACTATAAAAAAAAATAATGAAGATAAAAAGTAAAGATTGAGAGTTAAAATGACAACCAAATTGTTTCGCCTCACATGCCTTACCATATAGAATTAGGAATCAATGTATATTTTGTATTTTATTTGACAGGCTGTGTTAGCATTGGCTGCCTCATGGACATCACGACAAGTAGGAGAGAGAACTCTAACAGGAACAGTGATAGATTCTGGGGATGGGGTTACCCATGTTATTCCAGTAGTAAGTTGTCAATGGGACTTTAATTTTTAAGAACAAAAACATGTACACTCAGTTTAGGACAAGTACATTTGATTATGCGTAAGAAATCAGTCAGACAGACAAATAACTAAAATTAAAGCAGTCCTTAATGTTCTGAGACCACAATTGTCGTCCCTTGATTTTCGTTGTTCACAAATATAGTACCTAGTGTTGACAGTGGGTTACTTGCCATTAATTTTTTTAAATCTTCCAAATTTATTTCTCCATGTTTAATGCCTCAAATTGCAAGAAGGGGGGTGAAATTACACTTAAAAAAATTGGGTTCAGAATTTTAAAGGAAAGTAGTGATTTGGTCCAGCTGAAAAAGGTTGAAAATTAGCACTTCGGAAGCTGTCAAAAGATTTCAAGACGCTCTAAACATAAAATTGTCCATATTTTGAGTTAGAGCCGATGAAGTTTTATATAATTTTGATATAATTTGTCCCAAAAGCAGTACAACACACTGTAAAAATTTCATTGAGAAAGCGCAGGTGGGATTTTTTTAATTTTCATTTATCTTCTAAAAGAAATGCACTACGAAATAATTGTGTTCTCAGACCTAATGTAGAATTTATTTGGAAGATGTCAGCATTCCAACAAGATTTTAACCTTAGAATATCAAATTGAAATATATGTAGAATTAAGTAGATGTGAGATGAGTGCCAATGAGACAACTCTCTATCCCAGTCATAATGTGTAAAAAGAAAACAATTATAGGTCAATGTACGGCCTTTAACATGGAGCCTTGGCTTACACCAACAGCAAGATATAAAGGACCCCAAAATGACTAGTGAAAACAAATCAGACATGTCAAATCGGAAAAACAAAAGTTTAATATACATAAAAAACAAGAAACAAAATGTTTGTGAAAGAAAAACTGTCATAAAACAAATGGAAAATGAAAAAAAAATGAACGACCTCAAAAATTTTGTGGTGAAAACTAATATATGTCTATTCATTGTTATTTCAGGCTGAAGGTTATGTGATAGGTAGTTGTATTAAACACATTCCCATTGCTGGGAGAGATATTACATATTTTATTCAGCAGTTATTACGAGAAAGAGAAGTTGGCATTCCACCAGAACAATCATTAGAAACAGCAAAAGCAATTAAAGTAAGTTTGAGGAAGTCAAGGGGCTCTTGTTTAAAAAAAAATTATAAAAAGTTATGAATAGACAAATAATTCCTTAGAATGCAACAAATATCTCCTGCTATGCAATCATCCTATCATAAGATTCTATATTATTCAGTAGTAAATGCTAGAAATGAGATACTTGTACTAGACCAAACAGGTTAAAAGGTTGTATTAATTTTATCTGAAATGTCAGGTCTTAGACAAATCTAAAATGTCATTTATAAATGTTTTAGAGCAGACTGAATTGTAACATATTTTTTTTAAGGAAAGATATTCCTATGTGTGTCCAGACATAGCTAAAGAATTTGCCAAATATGATGCCGACCCATCTAAATGGATGAAGAGATTTGAAGGCATGAATAGTATAACTAGACAACAGTTTGCTGTAGATGTAGGCTACGAAAGATTCCTTGGCCCAGAAATTTTCTTCCATCCAGAGGTATGATACATCTTACATTACTGTAATTCAAAAAATTATTGTGAGGTTTTCAGTGTTCTCCCCAGGCTGTTTTAGCACAGCGCTGAACAGCGCTATCTTAATTTACCGTGGTGGTATTGGGCAGACTGCAGCGCTATCCAATCAAAACTCGCTATTGTTTTTGAATTTTCAAATTCCGATATTATTTTGTACACATTCCGATCACGTGATCGACTGGTTGAATTATCTGAGAGATCGTTAATTCACCCAACATAGTCAATTATCGGAGGGAACAGTTCAATAAATGAACAAAATGTCACCATTTGCAAAACTTTTACTGCCAAATAAACCTTTCCTTCCTCGAGTTTTTCGCTTTAAAAAGATGAAGAAACTTCATGAAAGGAATGAACAGTGCTAACAGAGGCATATAATACATGTCTCTTGTGCTGAAAAGTTAATTTCTAAAGTATATATTAAGGGAAGTTTTACCCCTTCTCTGACAACGTGGTCTAGACCATTTTTTGGACCATCAACGATTATTTCATTAATTGTTTACGTTTACAACTGAACTGAGCTGTTGAACCTGTATTGCTTCAGGAAGCATCCCTGTTATCATGGGATTAATTACAAGCCCGTATTTTACGATTACTTTTCCATCCATCGCTCTTTTCCAAATGCATATAGGGAATAAAACGAAATGAAAATTTGTGTAAATATATAGAAAATATTGATATTTGTCAACCAATCATCAATATATATCACTGGTAGACCTATTTGGCAAATGACCGCGATTTTTGGCAAATCTGCGCGGAACGGATAATAAATAGAGGTTCATCGTAAATTTTCTGTTTTACAGAATATTTTGCGGTTCTCCGGAGATTGTCCGTGTCTCAGGGAATTATCCGCGTGTCTCAGGGAATTATCCGTTTGTCCGATTAAACTGGTGTGTATTGAGTCAGTGATAGAACCAGTGATGCGTGAGCGACGGTTATTAATAGATCGTTGTATAATCCGTTATCTGTGAGCAACGGTTATTAATAGATCGTTGTGATTATATACAATGTTTACAGTCAGATAAAAATAACCGTCTTATTACCCTTTTCAGTCGAGAAATAAAAAGCGGTGGTTTTGATATTAAAGTTACTTGCAATTTAAATAACGAATTTAGTTCAATAAAGAATAATCTATTTAAATGTGACCAATGAACAGGAAAAGTGCATGTGGTAACTTTGCAATACTACAAATATGTTCACCTTACAAAATTCTTCTTTATTGTCTTGTTAAGATAAATCAGTTCCTGTAAAAACAGTAAAAACAGAGTCTTAATTACTGCAGATGCCGTAATCCGACATAATGTCATACTGATTTGACACTTGTCTAGTGTGAGTAACACCTGCTGTGATATTTTACAATACAACATGGACAAGCGGAAGGTCGTAAATCAATCTGTTGATCCGAATTCAACTTTACCTGTACAGATATTTATTTATGGAGGATATCATAGATACATTTAATAAATTGTATTGTATTCAATGGAGATAATTTAAATACACAATATAATTTATTAAGACATATTTGCAGGTATACATTGAACATGTTTTCTCCAACCAAGAAGGTTTGATATTGAATGCTTTTTTTTTTTTTTTTTTTTTTTTTTTTTTTTATCAAACTTCGATCTGATCAGTCTCGTAGATTATAAACGAGTAATTCGTTTATAGTTACACATTGTTACTCTTCCAACGTCTTTTTCTTTGTGCTATTAAAAAAAAACTCACAATTTTCCACATCAGATCGACATTTATATATATATGAATACTGGAAATCTTTTTTCCGTCCGACACCACGCTCCCCACAAGAGCCCCAAGATATAATCATACCTGTCAATCACTAGCCGCAAGTTGAACATTTTGGTCAGCCTTCCTCGTGCTTTCAATTATGACATCGTTGCGAATTTATTTTTTTTAAATTGACATGTGAAAAGAATAAAGTGATGGGAAGTTTATTTTACGACCTATCAGAACTTCTTGTGATTCTAATAAGATTTTTCTTAGGCCGCATTTCTTTCTAACAAGAATTTTGTAAACGTTGTGTCGCGTGTGTTACTGTTTTCTAAACGATACACGAGTAGAAACAAATACATCGTTTGATAAATCTTTAATGACCCTGTTTGAATTTTCAATAATGCATGCACATGTTGTTGGTAATCAGACTTATTTACAAACGTAGAAACAAAAACTTCGTTTAATCAGGTTGAAGTTAGAAACAAATGCAGCGTTTGTACTAACAAACAACAAACTGCAGACGCATTTTTAGCGTTTGCATAGTTTGTCAAAGTTTATGTAAACTTTGCAAACGTATGTGTTTGAAAGAAATGATCAAAACATGTGCGAGCTTAGCCGTTTGCATCGTTTGCGTTAGAAAGAAATGCATCTTTAATGAGTCTGAATCCGTAACCGTCAAAATAGCATGCTTTACAAAAAGATCAGCCAATTCAAACGTTTCTTTACACAAAGATGATTTTAAGTACGTCATACATTACATGTAAATTAAACATTTATTTAAGTAATTTTTTTTCATATCTATCTTTTTCGTATCTATCAATTTGGTTACAGGGTTTATGCAAGTAAGTTGTACCGTGTGGTGCGTTTTCAGATTCATTTCTCAACAACTTCCTGTGAACCGAAATATTTCGGCGGGGGTATCAACGGCGGCAAGCTTACAGTTTAACTTGCTTAAATTTTATTTAAGTCAGTTTATTGAAATAAAATTGAAAATGGAAATGGGGAATGTGTCAAAGAGATAGCAACCCGACCATAGAAAAACAGCAGCAGAAGGTCACCAACAGGTCTTCAATGTAGCGAGAAACTCCCGCACCCGAAGGCGTCCTTCAGCTGGCCCCTAAACAAATATATACTAGTTCAGTGATAATTATAATGAACGCCATACTAATTTCCAAATTGTACACAAGAGACTAAAATTAAAATAATACAAGACTAACAAAGGCCAGAGGCCCCTGACTTGGGAAGGCGGAAAAATGCGGCGGGGTTAAACATGTTTATGAGATCTCAACCCTCCCCCTATACATCTAGCCAATGTAGAAAAGTAAACGCATAACAATACGCACATTTAAAATTCAGTTCTAAAGAAGTCCGAGTCTTATGTCAGAAGATTTAACCAGATAAAATAAAAAAAAATGACATTGTTTTTGCAGAAGATTAATCCAGACATTAACGTACTTTGGCTTCCCATTTGTTCCACTGTGTAGGATAACTTATTTTAATACGCATTACATCATTAATAATTACCAATATTAAAATGCTGGAATGCAAGTTGTATACTTATTATTTTACTAATTTGCGTTTTGGTTCCGTTCAAATTTGCTGTTATAGCATGTATAGATTCCTTGATTTTCATAACTTATCTAGTTTCAGTTGTTAAATACTAGTCAGTAAAGAGCTAAATATTTTGCCTTCCAGTAGAGCCAACAATTAAGCATCAGACGTATACGTGATACATTAATCATATATAAGTGTAATATCAGTAATGGACTCCTAGACCTTTTCTCCTTTTATAGCCGACTATGCAGTATGGGCTGTGCTCATTGTTGAAGGCCGTACGGTGACCTACATGTATAGTTGTTAATTTCTGTGGCATATGGTCTCTGGAGAGTTTTCTCATTGGCAATCACACCACATCTTTTTTTTAAACGGACTCCATTTAGCATTTGTTATGTTCTCAACGGTTGAGAAAAACTCCATGGATGACAAGTCAACTGGGGTTTTGAGTTGAACATTTTGATTGTGTATGTTTATAAGGGTTTGAATAGGATTTATATAGAAGAAGAGAGAATATATATGGACAAAAAGTGCACAACAAAGGGCCAAAAAAGTAAATAAAATAGAAACCAAGAAAACAAAGAATATAGAATAATGGGGGAAAATATGGAGACTACAGAAAAATAACTTACAACTATAAGACAATATTCAAGACCCTCGTATGTGTTCAAATACAATCTGTATACACTATAGTATATATCTTGCTATAAAGTTCTGTTCTCAATGTTATTTGCTCGAGCATGACTGTTTGATTCTATTGAATTTTTAAATTGATGTCCAGTGGCAAACATTTCTAGAGTCGTGTCATTCAGGAAGTAAATACAAGAAAAAATGAATCTGTTCATGCGCGGGTTGGTTAAAAATAGAGCTCCCTACATATATCTTGTTTAAAAAAATATTTATTTTACTCAGCTATCTTCAAGGCACCATCTTCTTCTGTTACATGAAATTGTGATACTGTGAAATTGACTGATTAGATTTCATTTTAGATTGCCAAAGTTTGAAGTAGTAGAGACCATTTCCGTGACCTGTGTTTGTTGCACTCTGTGGGTAAAATCCAGTAGTTTTTTTTTAGCCTACTGAGATTGTAATAACTTATTTTCGAATGATGGAACCATATCAAAATAATAAATTGAACACGGGTTTGACAGTCAGTAAACTGTCACACAAGAAATAGATTGAATGTTGCATGTACACTAGTCCAATTTGTAATGTTGTCTTTACGTCCTTCCACATTCTTTTTTTTCAAAATCCGGGATCCGCTTTCGAATATATTATGGGAGTCTGTCAATGGAGCTAGAGATACATTTAACGACCTTGACTGGCTACACAACCCTTGCACGGTAGATAAATACATCATACACAGATACACTGGCTGGTTAAAGGGACAATAAACCAGAAGTGTAAATTGCCCCAGGTATTTTAAGTATATTGTGTGTAATGTGTCAACAGCCACGTGTTAGTGAATTCACAGTCGCTTGAATTTTAGTGATATATGTATGAAAAAAAATAAAAAAAATACTGTTATATATATTATACATATAACAGTATTTTTATAAAAAAAAAAATTCATACATATATCACTAAAATTCAAGCGACTGTGGTGAATTCAAAGATAATCAAAATGATCTAATTCACGTGGTAATCTACCATGCAGCTACGCATCATCGCACATCGCAAACAACTAGCTTTGCATTGCAAGATATTTAATTATACCCCCGCTTTGAAAAAAAGGGGGGGTATACTGTTTTACCTCTGTCTGTCCTTCCGTCAGTCCGTCAGTCCATCCGTCCGTCAGTCTGTCAGTCAGTCCGTCCGTCCCATGAATATTTTTCGTCACATTTTTTGTCAGGAACTACACTACCAGGATTTCTGAAATTTGGTTTCAGGCTTGAAATAAGTCAGCTATACTTGGAACTTGATGCGTTTTCAGATTCATCACTCAACAACTTCCTGTTTACCGAACACTTGTTTGATTTTACACATGATAGCCAAGTTGAAAATTTTTCGTCACATTTTTATAAGGAACTACAATACAAGGATTTCTGAAATTTGGTTTAAGGGTTAATATAAGTCAGCTGATGCGTTTTCAGATTCATCACTCAACAACTTCCTGTTTACCGAACACTTGTTTGATTTTACACATGATAGCCAAGTTGAAAATTTTTCGTCACATTTTTCTCAGGAACTACAATACAAGGATTTCTGAAATTTGGTTTAAGGGTTAATATAAGTCAGCTATACCGTGGTAACCAAGGTCTGTCGTTTTTAACTGTTTATATGGGAATTGGTGAAAAAGTCATAGTTCAAAGTCATAAATGAGCGTAAATAAGTGTTCCGTGAAAATTGTTTTCGAAAATCTAATTTGTTCATAATTCTTTTATGTAATAAACTTATTTAAATAAATTTGTACCTTCCCTTGTCTGATCACCAGCATGGCTAAAGGTATTACTCCCAAATGTATTGTGAGGTGACCCGTTCAGGTATTCAAGCGATTTCCTGTCGGACTTGCAAGTTCATGCATCGCTTCACTTCTAAGGGTATTGATCAGTGTATACGACCGATAACTTGAAACTTTCCATTTTGAACTATCAGGTGTATAGTATAAATCTCTGTCTTGCGTGTCCGATATACTAGTCATTACTAAACGCATAAGCTTGTTTATAAATTACATTTCTGTTGTAAAGAATATTATTTATAAAAATCTAAATAATTCCAAAAAAAAAAGATTTGATAAAATAAAAATCTGTTTTCACATTTTTTCCACGGGTAAATTTGGGGAAATGTAAGTAGTCGTTCTCAAAAGTGAAGGACAGTTTGAAACGTACAAGAAATATTGATTTAACAAAAATGTACGCACTTATCGACCATTCTTTTATACGCCTTGATAGAAAGTTACGGAACTATAGATAGTTGCAATTCAAAATTATATATATTTTTACATTGAACATATTAAGAAAGAAACATACATTTTGTTTATTTGGGTTAAAAGTTTTGTAAATAAACTAGTCCTCGTATGACAACAGTATGTTATCATGGGATGTCGATGGACGAAGAAGAAGAAGAGAACTTATTTGAATTAAATACAGGTCGATATTTAACTTGCTTTGGGTTCATCGAAGTTATGGACATAGTAAAATCACAGATTTCTATTTCAACAAGATTGTTCAAGAACAAAGGAAGGAGTTGTCATCACAATTGTTGGCTATAATGTATAATGATGTGAACATGGTTCTGAAAGTACATTATGCAAAATTTCCAGTTCCGACATGCATGTTATGTATGCCACTGGACAAACACTAATTATCCCCAAGGGATGTGAATATTTTGCTGGAAAACTATTGAGTATCAAAGTTTCAAATTAATTTCGGGATTTATTTTCCTTCTTGGTATTCAATATTCAATAACAGAAAAAGGAATAAACTGCTTGTCCGCTAAATAGGGGTATTCTTGTTATAGTTATATTAAAAAATAGGGATATATGACATTAAATTGGTTTTGTCTTTTTTTTTTAAACATCGTTAAAAAGATGTGTGTCTAAGGTGAACGACGCAAGAACCCTGTAATACTAGTACGAGAGCATGTAAACATTCCTTCTCAATAATATGGTTGTATTGGAAATCTTTTCATACAGATTGACAACTCATGGTCCGATATGCATGTAATATTTGCCACATGACGCCCATAGTTCTTTCTTCCATCATCATCTTATTCTTTGATATTGCTGTAAACATCGATGGTTCACACCCAAACAAAATGGGAGTAATGTACCTTCTGATAGCTTCTCCGTGTTATACACTTGTGAAACTTAATATATAGACGAAATTTCGGTATTGAAATGAATCTGCATCTCACAAACAGGATTTTTAAATAACGATTTTGAGCAATCGTTGTAGGTTCATGAATATTCATATGGTGCTTTTCTTTAGCGCCAATTGGAAAAAACGTATCTTTAAATAAAGTTTACATTATTAAACATATTCCTCAGAAATCAGTTATCATAAAACCATACGAGTCATGATAAACCTTGATAAAACACAGTTCTGTTATCATAAAACATAAAATAATGCACTATGTAAACTGGAGTAAAATTATGAGAGTTCTAAGCACTGTACATGTACTATAGTAAAGTTGTAAGCCTGTTCTGTCACAAAACTTGTAAGCGATGGTCCATGCAGTTATATTCATGTCTGGAAATGTCCTTGGCTGTTTATCCAAAAGATATAGTCTGGTTTTTTTCTGTTTCCCATCGTTTTTTAAGAAATGCATTTAAGAGTGAATCGTTAACTGGGTAAAGACCAGTGGCAAATATCTCTCTGTTCGTTCTGTCGATTTGGGAAGATATTTTCTAATTCATTTGTAAATATCTATATGTGTTTGCAATGTTCAATGCTTGGACTTTGAAAAGGCGCTAATAAAGCTAACTAAATATTATTTTGATAAAAGAGGTAATACAACAAATTTAATTTTTCAAACAAATAATTCTGTAAACATCGCGTGTGAGGGTTTACACGGAGTTAAAAGAAAAGACAACAGGGCAAATCTGATGAAAAAAAAATCCCGAAAATTCGTAGTAACAGGAAATTAAACAGTAATTGAAATCCCCTCCTGAAACAAATGTACCTCATCACCTGTATTATGCTGAGGTACAATTTTTTTGGTGAAAAAAATATAGAATGCTGGAAGTGTTTCGATGTGCTATTGGAAAATCCTTTGAAAAAAATGGGTAGGGTTCACCAGGACACGGCTTAGGTAGCACTTCACAGAAAATATAGTTACAATTGAGCCACAGAATGTTGAATAACCTTCCAACCCTGGCCTTCTAATACGTTAGGCCAACTGTTAGTGTCATACATGCAAAACTACAGACCTATCTACAGAGTGCTACCATACTCACATGCTCCCGATACTAGTATGTTGAAGAAGTAATGAAATTAATAGAACCAGAGCCGGATTTAGTGGGGAATGGCGTTGATGGGAGTTTTTAATAGTCTTGATTTGATTGATTGATATACATGGAAGTTTTTAACGACACTGACTCAATGACTGGCTATACAACACATAGAAGTTTTTGACGACATTGACTGCCTAAACAGCCCTTTGAGTTTCTCAGTCGGCTATAAAGGGGGAATGACACGGTGTCCGCCCCCTTTTGTTGAAAAATAAATATTGATTATATAGGGAATCACTTGAGAATGACTGGAGCTGGTCCTCTCATGACATTATCAGTTAGTCTCCCCTCTCCTTATATATAAAAAAATCTGGATCTGCCACTGAGAACAAGTTTAATAAATTAAAAAAAAAAGAATGTGTCACTAGTATACACGGATGCCCAATCCGCACTATCATTTTCTATGTTTAACAGACCAGGGACTTTCTTTACTTAGTATAGAAAGTCCCTGAGTGGACTGAGGAAATGAGGTAATTCTAATTTGGCATTAAATTTAGAAAGATCATATCATTGTGAACATGTGTACTAAGTTTAAAATTGATTGGATATCAACTTCATCAAACACTACCTCGACCAAAAACTTCAACCTGAAGCGGGACAGACGGACGAACGAACAAACGAACAGACAGACCAGAAACAATGCTGAGAATGGAACATCCAAAGTATATATTTTTAATCTTTATTGCAAAATTACACCCATAAGGGTCAAGCAATATAAACAAACATTGTAATATAAGGTAATCTTATACACTCCCACTCCTGAAACACAAACAAAATTAAAAGTCATCTGATTGCAATCTTATAACTGTTAATACTGATGAAGTCGCTTTATCATTGATTTATAAGATACAAGTTGTGACCTTCGAAATTGTTTTATATTATTTTATTTGTATATTTTCCTATAGACTTTTAAGGTACCTCCGTTGTCCTTAAAAAAAATCCCTTCCATAATATCCAAAACGTCATCGTTGATTTGAAAAAAAAATGATTTTAGATTATCGATTATCAATTGAAATGAACCTACTAGAGCCTCAACTTTCAAGCGCACAATAATGTCAATCATTACACATCACTTTAACCCTGAGTTGACATTCCACAATCGGTCAGTAACATCACCTGTGTTTATAGTTACAGGGTATTTCCCGCCGTTGGACAATCCCGTGCAGCCGACACAATTGATTTTTAACATTCTCTATTATGAGCGAGGTCAAGTTTTAGATCAAGTTAATTACATATATTTTTAACGTTAATTATTTAATTATTAAAAAAAAAACGTATCATCATTTCTTTTCTTTTCTTTCTTTTTTTTGCTAGTATAGTAAATAAATCTCAATCCCGGGATGTAGATACACTTAACATTAGACCTGGAAGTGCCTTCTTATAAATGGAGAAACTGTCTTTCACATTTAAATTTAAAAGAATATTATCGCTCAGGCATATTTTAAATTTTGTTATAAGATGATTGATTGTTGGTTGTTTAACTTCCAGTGGCAAATATTCCATAAATGTCAGGACGAACTTAGTTTTAAGATCGAACTCTCAAAAAATAATTGAAAAACAGTAATGATGACAGAAGAACTTTAATACGTGTGAAATAACCATCCAATCTTTTAAATATAACTTATTTATATTTCAAAAAGTAACAGATTAGTTTACAAGACGTGCATTGACGTACTTTCATATCTTTAAAATGGAACTTCTTTGTCTAAAAGACAACCCACGAGTTGTCGAAATCCAGTTGCATGCATACTATATACATACATATGCATATTATGCATCGACGATCGTTGTATTACGTAACATACTGCTATACCAATTAACCCCTGATATCAACTAAGGTTAGAACTTCCTCCAGGCCGTTCATTTTATTTTTGTTCCAATAAACGGTTCTTGAATCAATTATAATTTCTGAAGTATTTACGATGAAAGCATTATTCTCAAATCGTCTTACACAATGATAAAATTGTATTTATACTACAATTGAAAAGTAATTTAATAAAACAAATGACAGATGAACTGATTAATTATAAAGATGAATGTATGTCCATATGCTCATATATATACACATTCGGACTAAAATTCACAACTTGTTATTATCTCATCGTAGCATATTGTTATTTTTGCTAATATATGCCTTCAACCCCAAGAGGTATAAATGTGCATTTCATTCTGAAAGATTAATGGATCAGCAGGTGATCAAGACCGTTTTAAAAATTCCTATTTGCCAATGAAGTTTAAATGATCTGCGGCCTCAGAAATACACATGTATTTTTCCATCATAAAAGTAAACCTTTCACCCCGAGAAATATATAATCTGTTTCTCTCTAAATTTACAGAAACATTATGTGATAAATTTTTGAAAATTCCTTATATCTCAATCGATTAATGATACTAGTAGTTCTGTAAACTTCTACATATATTACAATCTGTACGTCAATACAACCGTCCCTCACACTTAACGGATTATACAACGATCAATTAATAAGTGAACGTCGCTCACGCATAACGGATTATACAACCGACATTTTAATAACCGTCGCTCACGCATTACTGGTTCTATCAATGACTCAATACACACCCGTTTTATCGGACAAACGGATAATTCCCTGAGACACGGAAAATCTCCGGAGAACCGCAAAATATTCTGTAAAACGGAAAATTTACGATGAACCTCTATTTATTATCCGTTCCGCGCAGATTGTCCAAAAAACACCGATTTTTTTACAAAAATCACGGTGATTTTCCAAATAGGTCTGCCAGTGTATGAATTAAATAATGTTTTAAATTTAATGTAAACAGAGGATGGCTTGGATAAGGAATGGCATTTAATTTGGGATGGAAAGTCCTAAAAGAAGTATTGTACATGTGAAATCTTGACAAACTTATCTGGTGGCAATTCTTCAAATGTTTATAAAATTATCAAACACAACCTCTAAAGTTTGTAGTTGTTTCAATCATCAAACATGATTTATTTGATTGGTAATTCAACTTTAAAATATAAAAAAAACATCTTTAAAAAATTTATATAGGATTTCTTTCATATTCATCTTGGAATATGTTAGCCTTTTTTAAGCAAGTCTTTGATAACATTTGAATATTATTGAAAGGGCAATTTCATTTCTTCCTTTTAAATACTATACTCATTTTATTGAAAAGTTGTGATTTGATAGAAATGTTAATAAAAATTAATAAAAAATACCAATCTTGTCATTGAAAACTTTCTGGAAATTCAGTAAATTAATGAGGTTGTAAAGGATGTATAACTAGTTTATAAGTCAAACAACTAAAGTGCATACTTACTCTCACACTTAAGAATTGGAATGGTAGTAATGAAATCAAATAATATAAATTATCTAGGCATTTTAATTTTTAAAACATAACATTTAAAATGAAACTTTTTTCCATATTCATGAAAGCATATGTATACAAAATGCAGGTCTTTGTATATTGAATATAATATAAACAACATGGTAGTTATATACAAATATAACATTATGTAAAAATGGTGAATGAATCCAACTTTGCACACTTACCACAGCGCTATCAAAAAATCCTGGGGAGAGCACTGGTTTTTATTTTTGCAAATTTGGTGACTTAGTGCATGTACATGTAGTGTTAACCACAAAGTTTAAGAACACAAAATCTTCATATCTGATAAAATCGAGAATGGAAATGTGGAATGTGTCAAAGAGACAACAGCCCGACCATAGAGCAGATAACAGTCGAAGGCCACAATGGGTCTTCAATGCATAGAAAAACTCAAGCAACGGGAGACGTGCTTTAGCTGGCCTCTTAACTAAAACGTATATATATATTAGTGAAAAAATGAGAAATACTATCATCAAACATTCAGAGAAATATAAAAAAGTAAAAATAAAAGAATTCCAGTTGAAAGAAATCAGTGAACATGCATGTTGGAACTACATAATCTGTCATATAATCAAAATAAAGATGTAATGTTTCTTGTCTTAGGCCAAATAAAAAAGTATGTGTGGTTCCAGTTACATTAAAAAAAAAAATAGGGTAGGTAGGTAGGGATTTTTTTTTTATTTTATGTTTTATTTTTACATTGAGTCTATGGGAGCAACATTCTGACTTCAACAGTGCTTAATGAAAAATGGCAAAAAAATCTTCAGGGTAGGCTATTTTAGAGACTTAAAAGAAGGGTAGGTAGAGTAACTGGAACCACACATATATTTTATTTGGCCTTATCATTGAGTCATCTTTGTTGTAAATATTTTATATCTAAAAAGAATTAAAAATAAATCACTGTAGTATACTTATGTACATATATATTTCTATTTTAGTTTTCAAATCCAGATTTTATAACACCTATCTCAGAAGTTGTAGATACAGTTATACAAAATTGTCCTATAGATGTCCGGAGAGGTCTTTATAAGGTAAGGTTATGATAAGAGGTATCGGTCAAATTGTTAAAAATAGAAATATTGTGTTTAAAAAAAGCTTCTGAGATTGCAATCTTACTTAGATATAAGGTCAACTTTAATGAGAAAAAGATCCCTGTATATTATTATATCAGACAAATAAAGTTATGGTCATAGTTACAAAAAAGACCTTTGTGCAGGAAGCAGTTTCTGGATGCTAAATCAAATATTACATATTGGAACACAACCTTACTTTGTTATTTGGTCACATAAATAAAGATCGAAATATCCCTATTAATTTTAAAGTCACTATGTTCAAGTTCAAAGTATTAGTTACTAAAAATGTGCATAAAAAATTCTTATATGGTGGATGTTGGGCTGAAGGTTCTTGAACTATTTATATAGTTATAACTTGTCAATTCTTTATAAGTCAATTTCAATTTAGTCAGTCATTTACATGTCCTGAACGAATTTTTTTATAGTGATGGTTAAAAGAAAATCAACATCATACGGCACAGTATAAATACAAATTTTTGCAGATAAGATAAAAACATCATGAGTTAACAATACATATGAAATTTTCAATGGCACCAATATTTCATTCAATATATTTTTAGCTAATGTGTAATTTTATGTCTCTTATCAGAATGTAGTCTTATCTGGAGGATCAACAATGTTTAAAGATTTTGGTAGAAAAATGCAGCGTGATGTGAAGAGAGTCGTAGACGCAAGATTAAAAGTTAGCGAAGAATTGAGTCAAGGAAGAATTAAGGTAGGTAACACAAAATAAACTTAATCAACTTCAGGACCTAATGTGTTTCTGGTTGACCCTGAAAATGAATAGGATTGATCTATCAGATATTTCAAAATGTGTCTTGGTGGAAAAAATGACATTCAAAATATTTATGTACTAAAATGAAGAAAATAATTTGATTTAACTTTTTTTATCTTTTTCTCTAAGAGGATATCATCAACCATATAACATTTATTTGAAGCATATTTGGCAAAAGCTGCTTGTCTTTTTACTTAGATTTATGAAAAGATTTTATTAGTTACAATTTAAAATAGACTATTTTGTAAGCCATCATAGACAGGATGTATAATGGTTTACAGGAATTGCTACATACTTGTGTCCATTGTCCACATGCCTTTCAAAACCCAGAGGATGATTTGTGGAAGAAAGCACACTTTTGATGTAAAAACTTTTCTAAAATTTTTGGGAAACATTCAAATTTCATCAATTTGAACTTGGAGTTACAGAATTTTTTTTTTTTAAATTGCAATGCAATTAATAAAATCAGATATTTTATACATGATATATAAGAGAAACTTAATTTTCCTTGTTGAGGAAACATTAAACAATAAAATTAGTTACAATTCAGTGATAGCATTGCTTTCCAAAAATAGATCACAACTATGAAATAATCATAGGCCTTATTTTCTTGATAAACAAAAAAATACTGAAATTGTCAAATGACATAGTTATCTGCCCTTGATTTTAAGAGGATTTTTTTTCTAATATCAATACACTGAATAAGGACACTTATTTTTTTTATAGTTAAATCTTATAAATTTCAAGTTTTAGATGCTTCTTTTGTATGTTAAATGATGATTGGTAAAATAACATGATCAGAAGGGATGCTTAGAAAAAGACACCTGATCTATCTGAATTCATATATTTGCTGTTGTCTGCATTCATTTCACTGACTTTGTATTTAATACGCTCCACTGAATTTCAAATTGTTCTTTGAACAATTACAGTATGATATTGCCAAGTGATCTAGTGCTATTGCAGCTTTTTAATTATAACTATTGTATTTTCAGAAATTAATGCATTTAATATATCAAGATTATTACGATTTTAGAAAAATCTGCATACAGTTATATGTATCAGATATAAGCATGATAAGAATGCCAATTCTAGTTGTGGCAATTATTCATTAATGTATTATTCGCCTTAAGTTAATAAAAACATCACAATAATTTCTGAATTTACAGCACTTGTATACAGAAAAAATAAAATTACAAAGATTTTTTTTCTCATTTAGCCAAAACCAATAGATGTACAAGTGATCACACATCATATGCAGAGATATGCTGTATGGTTTGGTGGTAGTATGCTGGCATCTACAGTAAGTCAAATATCTCCTATACTATACATTTAAAGGGTATAATAAAATCCTTTATTTTGACCCTGAAATGACAAAAGTAGAAAAATATACCAAATTTCCAAACTATGTAGATCTTTGATATAAAACAAACTGGATAGTCTAGATGCAATTTGACTAAAAATATTATTTTACACATACATGACATAGGTTATGGCAAAACTAAATATAAGCTAATGCCTGAAGATTTTTTACACAACATTATATAATGATCTTTCTAAAACAAAAGGATATTTTGAGACTTTTATACTAAATTCAAGAAGTTTGAAAAACATCTTCAGATGTTATTTGGTAGAATTTTAAAACTTTCTGATCAAGATTTTAGATTCAAAGTAAGCAAATTGTTTTACATTGTCATTTTGGGGCCTTTTATAGCTGACTATGAGGTATGGCTTTGTTCATTGTTACAGCGACCTATAGTTGTTAATTTCTGTGTCATTTTGGTCTCTTAAGAACGGTTTTCTCATTGGCAATCATACCACATCTTTTTTATATAAAAATAGTCTGCCCTTGATTTATAAAAAATTTCTACTTAATATTGTCAATACACTTAATGAAAAGCTAACTATATATAATTAAAAGTTTCATATCACTCCCAGTCTTAGCTGCTGAACTGTAGCTCTTAGGTACTTTAATTGACCATTTGCGGACCAAATAGTAAAAAAAATATCATAAGGACCAAATAGCCACGGTTTCGCAGCTATCTCGTTCCAAATTACGAAATTAAATGTTCAACAGAATCTATCAAAGATCTGTCATCAAAACCATTGTCCATAGAATATTTGATCTTAATATCAAAGGTTCTGCATTCTGAACCATACTTCTAAAGTAATTAGTCCCCTATATAGCTACATACAAGGTAAAGGCAGGGTTTCCCCTGGGTCAATTATTTTTTTTGCTACCTCTTTCACCAAAACAATATATTTTTACTTTGTCATTTTTTTCACCAAGTAACACAAATATATTTTTCTTTTAAAAGTTTCATTTTTTTCCAGCCTTTCCCCCCCCCCCCCCTTTTCCCCTAAATAAGGAGTGGTTTTTACAACAAAACAAAACATTTTCTCACTTGAAATTTAACCCTCATGTAAGGTGTGGTTTTGTCATTTTGTCATATAATACAATCAACACCTTTGTTAATTAGTCCTTTGATGTCGATAGCTTTAAATGCAATCAGCTGATTATTGATTATCAAAATTTTCCTAGTATTGACTGATCGGGTAAAGTCAGAGAAACCCGAAAAAAGTAAATAAACAAGATGGCTGAAAATAATTCGTTATATATATTTCTTTTGCCAATGACGAATTTTAATCGCCACAATTATAATTTTTTCAAATTGCGAAAATGGTGACCCCCAGCGGAAATCTTGGTTAAAGGAGACTGAAGATCTCCACTCTGTCTGTCAGTCTGGCAAATCAGTTTTCCACAATTTTTTTCTTCATACTTAAAGATATTTGTGATATTTGATATATGGTTTTATCATGACAAGTTACAGATAAAGTTTGAATTGTGTACTGGTCTGATGGTTTTGTACTGAGTTATGGTCCTTGTTTTTTTATAATAATTCCTATGTTGGTTTTTTTTTCAGCCTGAATTTTACAAAGTGTGTCACACAAAAGCTGATTATGATGAGTATGGACCAAGCATTTGTAGACATAACCCAGTGTTTGGTACAATGGCATAACGTACAAACAAAATACTAGGACTATATTAAAATTGGACTGTAATTGGAAGAAACTTTTGCTGGAGACTTTATTCAACATTTGGAAATTCTGCTTCATGGAACAAATTATACCAACCAGTAGGACTTATTTCAAAGTGGAAATCAGTTATAATTGAGCAAATGTGATATAATTCAACATTGTAGAAATGTTATGACCAACATTGAAGTGTAACATATTCAGATTGGGGGAATATATTAATATATACATGTATATGTAAAGCTCAACTGGGAATTAAAATGAAGTAAGATTTTACCTGCTTGATTTGAATTATGACCATTTAAAAATGGATTTATCTGGTATTACTGCGTAAATTTATCAGACTTCAATAGGATAAAAAAAAAATCTGAACATAGTAAGTGTTTTTCTTACTCATTTTTTTTGAAAATTCATACTTCAGTATTGTTGATATGAGAAAAAAGGATTAAGAAGGAATTCAAAATGATTTTATATGTCTCTATAGCAAGAGAACAAATTTAATTGGTGCAGATTATGACAATGTGCTTTCTTATTATTACAACCATTAACTGTTCAGTGTATTGTTGATTCTTTTATTGTCAAAGGGTATCTGTTATTATGGCCTGATGAAAACAAAATATTTAAATGGTATGTAAATCACCCTTTTTTTTCTGACAAAAAACCAATGACATGAATATTCATTAATCTGGCATGAATATTCATCAATCTGACTTGAATATTCATCAATCTGACATGAATATTCATCAGTCTGACATAAATATTCATGATCTAATATGAATATTCATGACTATCATATTGCCTGGTTATTGATATTACAGCAAAGGGGTATCTAATGGAAGGTAGAGCCTTAACATTTTTGGTGCCTCTCTTTTTTTTCATGAATGTTTGACATTGTGTGACAGGAATGAATGATTTTGGTCATGTTTGTTTTTATGGAAGAGGTCAAAGGTTAATATATATATTTACATTCTGATCAGTTTTTTTCATGAAAGTTTTTAGGAAATATGTAACTGGAGAAATGGACGATCATGTTTCAAAATGTTTTTGAACAAATATGAAAAAGTTGCCATTTGATATTTTTCATAGAATGTGATTTATATAAAAATCATGTCTTCTTTTGCTGTTGATGTTTTTACACGTTAAATGAACATATTTGATATTTTTTATTGAAATGGATTGAGGAAACCAGTGTAAAACCAGTCAGTCAAAGCCTCCTTCATGCATCAGCGATTATAATGAAATTTAATGTACATGTACAAAATGATGTACTTAACATATAAACGGAAATTAAATTCTGGCGCCAATATGTACTGTATTACATTGTGATCATAATTCTTTGTATTTATTTCTGTATAAACTATGATTTATAAGAAATTATCCTTTAAATTGATTAGCATATTAGAACTCTTTGATTAACATTGTCAAGTAATGAAATACAAAATATGACTAAACTGTAGTATGTATAGAGCTTACAGCCCTGGTGCTATTTAAAAGAAGATAGAATATATGTGCAGTGTTTGAATGCTTCATGCATAGAAGGGTTTTATTACAAGACTTGCTTTGTAAAATTCTGATAATACTTACATACAGGTACCATACAACACAAAAATAACTTACTGTTCTCTAAACTACTCTTTCAAGGAGTAAACATGCAGTAACCTATTTTCATATTATCGTCTTTTGACTCGAGAGTTTTATTCTTTCGACAGGATACCTATTCTTTGATAACCCATCTAGTACCCGGTCAAGTTACAGACGAAAAATCAAGCTTTCAATCAGTATGATTTTGGAAGGAAATGAACTGTTCAAACACGATGTTTTCTATATCCATTCAAAATAATTGAAAAAACAGTAAACTTTCCCCCCAAATGCAACAAATATATATTTGATTTTACTTCTTTTGGGTACTGTTACCTGACTTCGTGCCAGGTTGTCCTACCAAAGAGTCGTTATTCTGTTGAAAAATAATATAATCCAGAGTCAAACACCGGTTATGTGAAAGTCGTTCGTTAGTAAAGTTTAAAACCAGTGTAAGATTTAAGAACCATAAAAAAAAGCATTTAATTTTAGAAATTCCTGCTCATGTACACAGCCAAAGTAAAGTGTATATTGTTTGGGGATTGTAAAACTCAAATACATATTGTGTACCAACAGAACAAATGTTTGCTTGTTATTTAAGAGGAGTCAGGATTATGCAATTTTATATATAAAAAAATAATTGTAAAAATGAAATTATGATGTAATTATATTAAACTTTTTAATTAAAACCATAAAATATTTATAAATTTGTATTGATATTTTGCTTCAACTTGGTTACTGAATTTTAACAGTAAAACTATTTCCAATGTTGTTTTTGTTGAGCCTGCAAATTTTGTCGCAGAAAGCTTTCCATGTGGGATAGTGATCCAGCGTTAACCAACTCCTTAAAACCTTAATATTTCAGAAGGTAGAAGACCTGGATTCTTCATACTTTGTATACAGATGCCATATGTAATGAAGTTTCCGTCGGTCATATGTCCATTATCCTTGACCTCATTCTGTTTATGAAAAAAAGTTAAGATTTAAGTATTCTTAGTTTCTCTCTTATAATTAAGAGTAATAGGATAACTTTAATATTTAATATGTGCATACCTTGGAAGGTCCTCGTGCCTGTGAGATAGTTTTCACTTGACCTTGACCTCATTTTATGGATCAGTGAACAAGATTAAGTTTACGTGGTTAAATCCATATCTGACACTATAAGCAACAAGTCTCCTATATTTGGTTAGAATGATTGTAAGGTGTACATGTCCAACTAGTAGGTGTTATCTGACCTTGACCTCATTTGCATGGCTCAGTGGTTAAGTTTTTGTTGAGCCTCCAACTTAAGTCTCAGAAAGCTAGATATCTTGGCCATATTTTCATTGTTCAGTGGTTATAGTTTAGATTTTATACGACCGCAAAAATTGAAAATTTTTTGGTCGTATATTGGTATCACGTTGGCCTCAGCGTCGTCGTCATCGTCGACCGAATACTTTTGGTTTTCGCACTATAACTTTAGTTTAAGTAAATAGAAATCTATGAAATTCAAACACAAGGTTTATGACCACAAAAGGAAGGTTTGGGATTGCTTTTGGAAGTTTTGGTTCCAACAATTTAGGAATTAAGGCCAAAAAGGGCCCAAATAAGCACTTTCTTGGTTTTCGCACTATAACTTTAGTATAAGTAAATAGAAATCATTGAAATTTAAACACAAGGTTTATGAACACAAAAGGAAGGTTGGGATTGATTTTAGGAGTTGAGATCCCAACAGTTTAGGAATTAGGGGCCAAAAAGGGGCCCAAATAAGCATTTTTCTTGGTTTTCGCACCATAACTTTAGTACAAGTAAATAGAAATCTATAAAATTTAAACACAAGGTTTATGACCATAGAAGGAAGGTTGGGATTGATTTTGGGAGTTTTGGTCCCAACAGTTTAGGAGTAAGGGGCCCAAAGGGTTCAAAATTAAACTCGTTTGATTTCATCAAAAATTGAATAATTGGGGTTCTTTGATATACCGAATCTAACTGTGTATGTAGATTCTTAATTTTTGGTCCCGTTTTCAAATTGGTCTACATTAAGGTCCAAAGGGTCCAAAATTAAACTTAGTTTGATTTTAACAAAAATTGAATCCTTGGGTTTCTTTGATATGCTGAATCTAAAAATGTACTCAGATTTTTTATTATTGGCCCAGTTTTCAAGTTGGTCCAAATCAGGGTCCAAAATTAAACTTTGTTTGATTTCATCAAAAATTGAATAATTGGGGTTCTTTTATATGCCAAATCTAACTGTGTATGTAGATTCTTAATTTTTGGTCCCGTTTTCAAATTGGTCTACATTAAAGTCCAAAGGGTCCAAAATTAAACTAAGTTTGATTTTAACAAAAATTGAATTTTTGGGCTTCTTTGATATGCTGAATCTAAACATGTACTTATAGATTTTTGATTATGGGCCCAGTTTTCAAGTTGGTCCAAATCAGGATCCAAAATTATTATATTAAGTATTGTGCAATAGCAAGAAATTTTCAATTGCACAGTATTCAGCAATAGCAAGAAATCTTCAACTGCACAGTATTGTGCAATAGCAAGAAATTTTCAATTGCACAGTATTGCACAATAGCAAGAAATCTTCAATTGCACAGTATTGTGCAATAGCAAGTATTTTCAATTGCACAATATTGTGCAATAGCAAGAAATTTTCAATTGGAGTTATCTTTCTTTGTCCAGAATAGTAGTTGAATCAACTTAAATCATTCTTTTATACAATATAAAATGTATATTCACTTTTACTACCAACTGATAAATTAAAACAATCTTTACCATTCAGTGATAACAAGCACTTTTTTAAAATTTTAATATTTTATGATGTATTTAAATGAGTAGTTATTGTTGCAAACTCCATTAGTAATTTGAATTGAGAATTTTTTGAGAGTTTTGGAATAAGGGAAAGGGGGATGTGAACAAAAAAATGGGGGGGGGGGGGGGGGGGGTCAATTTTTCTCATTTCAGATTTCATAAATAAAAAGAAAATTTCTTCAAACATTTTTTTGAGAGGATTAATATTCAACAGCATAGTGAATTGCTCAAAGGCAAACAACAAATTTTAAGTTTATTAGACCACATTCATTCTGTGTCAGAAACCTATGCTGTGTCAACTATTTAATCACAATCCAAATTTAGAGCTGAATCCAGCTTGAGGTAGCAATACACAGTTAGGGGTATAGTTTCGCATTTTGGTCCCTGTGGATTTTTCAAATAGGAAAATTATTGTGTAATAAAATTCATTTTTAGACAGATGAGTGCTAATTTAGCCTTCAAAGATGGTTTATAAGAGCATCAAGATTATTTTATACATGTTTTATGGGCTGTTTTCTGTTTGACAATCCGTATTTTCATAGCTAGACCGGCCATCGGTCCAGAAATTAATGTACTGTTTACAAACACTCTTTTTCTACACGAAGTTTTTGACGCAATTTTACAAAAAAATGAGATGAAAGACATATGATTTTCATTGGATTTGCTGAATGATATATATACAAAGTTTCAGAAAAGGTATTACTTCAAGCGACTGAAATTCTACTTTTAGTAAAATTTTGGGGAAATACGTGACATCTTTCCCCCCTTTTGCAAATATTTTATAACAAATAAATGCAGATTGTTGCCATGGATACACCAAAAAGAAATTATATTTTACCATTTTAAATACTGGATATAAAATCTATGGAAGATTCTGATTACAAACATATGCCCATATATGACACAAACAGTAAGCTTGATATTGCAAGAAAGCAATGAAAAGGGGATGGTAAAATTCATAAGGGCAAATTTTAGTATTTTTTCCTGTTTATTGCTACCTGAATGTTGTGTCCATACTTGCCCCAACCATTCAGGGTTCAACCTCTGCGGTCGTATAAAGCTGTGCCCTGTGGAGCATTTGGTTTTGAGTTTTTATGGTTCATTGCTCAATGTTAAATTTTTATATTTAGGTCTGTATTTCTAATACTTTTAGCAATAGGTCAACTATAATTGGTGTTCGAAATGGTTGTAATGTTTATATGTCTGTCTAGAAATTATCATGTGACCATCAGTTTCATGATTCATATGTCAATCTCAAGTTTTCCTAGTTTAATTTCATAGATACTATATGCAAAAAGGTCAATTATTAGCTCACCTGGCCCAAAGGGCCAAGTGAGCTTTTCTCATCACTTGGCATCTGTTGTCGTCTTTAACTTTTACAAAAATCTTCTCATCTAAAACTACTTGGCCAAATTTAACCAAACTTGTCCACAGTCATCATTTGGGTTTCTAGTTTAAAATATGTGTCCGATGACCAGGCAAACCAACCAAGATAGCCACCATGGCTAAAAACAGAACATAGGGTAAAATGTAGATTTTGGCTTATATCTCTGAAATCAAAGCATTTAGAGCAAATCTGACATTTGGTAAATTTGTTTGTTAGGTCAAGATCTATCTGCCCTGAAATTTTCAGATGAATCGGACAACTGTTGTTGGGTTGCTGCCCCAGAATTGGTAATTTTAAGGAAATTTTCCTGTTTTTATTTATTATCTTGAATATTATTATAGGTAGAGATAAACTGTAAACAGCAATAATGTTCAGCCAAGTAAGATCTACAAGAAAGACAACATGACCAAATTGGTCAGTTGACCCTTAGGGAGTTATTGCTCTTTATAGTCTATTTTTAACAATTTTTCTTAAATTTTGTAATCTTTTACAAAAATCTTCTCCTCTGAAACTACGAAGATAAATTTAACCAAACTAGTCCACAATCATCATTAGGGTATCTAGTTTAAAAAATGTATCCGATGACCCAGACTGCAAACCAAGATGGCCAACATGGCTAAAAATCGTACAAGGATAAATTTGTTTCTTAGGTCAAAGTCTATCTGCCCTGAAATTTTCAGACCAATCAGGCAACCCATTGTTGTGTTGCTGCCCCGGAATTGGTAATTTTCAGAAAATTTTGCAGCTTTTGGTTATTATCTTGAATATAATTATAGATAGTGATAAACTGTAAACAGCAATAACGTACAGCAAAGTAAGACCTACAAATAAGTCAACATGATCAAAATGGTCAATAAACCTCATAAGGAGTTATTGCCCTTTATAGTCAATTTTTATCAATTTTCACAATTTTGTAAATTTGTTTATGATATGCACATAGCCCAAGGTGGGCGAAACAGGCTCTACAGAGCCTCTAGTATTTTAAAACATATAATGACTGTAAGGTGTATATGTCTGTCTGGCAGTGTTCATCATTTTCATGGTTCATTGATCAATGTTAAATTTTCCTAGTTAAGTTTGTTTCTTCAATGTGCATTAGATTAGCTATATTTAAAAGTATAGTTGGGGTATAGAATGATTGTAAGGTGTACATGTATTTCCAGTTTGGTATATCTTACCTTGACCTCAATGTTTTGGATCATGTTTAATTAATGTGATAAATGTAGTAAAGCTTAATATTTAGAACTACCAAAAAAAAAAATAATATTAAACAAACAATACTCCTAATGCTCAGGTTTGTTGTCATTGGGCAACACAGTAAATAACACCATATAGGAAAACATAGAACTCCCTTTTGTCATAAGACACTGTAAAACATCCAAACATACTATCCACACTCATCTGTGTCCACACTTGTTAGAACTATCAAAATAATATCAATCATCGACAATGATTAGTAAAGAAGGTGATACATTTCAGTGTGTGCACTCTTGCTGTGTTAACAACTGTTTTTCTAATACTGTATGTAATAGGTCTATTTTATTTGGTATATGGAATGATTGTAAAGAGTACATGTCCATCTGTCAGGTTTTCGAAAGTTGAATTAATTACGTCATTTTTAATGTCCAAATCATATATGGTAAGCACTGAAACCCTGGTTTTCTTCCTATCATTGGATGTCATCGTCACACTGAACTCAAAACATATAAATGAATCAAAATTAAAAAGCATACAAGACTAACAAAGGCCAGAAGCTCCTGACTTGGAACAGGTGCAAACATGCGGCGGGGTTAAACATGTTTTTTGAGATCTGAATTCTCTCCTGTACCTTTTGCCAATATAGAATAAAGAAAAATTGCATTGCATTACGCACAGCATTACGCACAGTAAAACTCAGTGTAAAAGAAGTCCATGCCGATGTTAGAATAGGTAACAAAAGGAATGATTGCCAATAAGAAAACTCTTCATCAGAGTCAAAATTAAGTAGAGGTTGACAATTCACTTAGTTGTCAATTAAAGTTTAAAAAACACACGAATATATATATTATATAACAGTTTTAATAAAGAATTATTGATCCTGCGGATGCATCGGTAATTATTTTATTTTATATTTAATAAACAAGATAACTGTACGTAACATATGGTCTATGAATTAGTTATAAGATGATAACGATTTATAAGGGTATAGGTATCACTAAGGTAGAACTGTGATCAATATCTATCTATCGCCATTGATTAGATCATGTCACAAAAAGGTACGTTATAAATTATATTCTAATATCATGGATAAAACGTAGCAAACGTGAGCATTCAATTAAATAAACAAAATAAACTGATACGGGATTTTTAAAAGAGTATTCAAAAAACAAAAGTTCCAAAATTTGTTTCGGATGTTCAGACTTTCTTTTTTTTTACTTCAATACAGGGAACAATATTTTGCCCTATAACATCATAATGATTATTCTTTTCATATACGAATTCATTGCTCTTAAAAAACGTCATTTAACAAAATTTAAGCAGATTCTAGATTTCTTTTCTTTCGATTTGGGACCCAAATACTACCAATACAAATATAAGATATTAAAAGTCAGTCTCATCAGCGATGCCTGGCAAACACATTTGAAAATTCAAAGCTTATTAAAAAAAATGAAGACATAATAAACCATGACCAAAAAGGACTAAGAAGTACAGCTTAGAAATCAGGGTATTGCACGAGGGAGATCTGGCTTAATTTGAATCAATTTCCACAATTGTGTTACAGCAACAAATGTAATGTTACCATTTTGCAGTTCATCATTGGCCTAAATTATTAAAATAAAACTCGGACACGGTGTTGTATTTTTCACACATATTTATTTAATACACTACCTATTATGATTTCTAATTACTGTAACAAAACATATGTGATGTTTACATACCGAGAAATTTAAACTGCTTATATACATAAACCTTATAAACAGTTTGCATATATTTACAGTATATATAGTGTATTTTAAATATTTTAAACTACCTGTACACTTATGTATTGTTTTTCCAATATATAAACCACTTAACTGTTTTCTTGTCTTTTTAAACAGTGAGCAATTACAGTACAGGGTAAGGTATAGCTTAAATATCTATAATAATTCTGTAGGTTATTTAACTTATGTGTGAAAAAAATGTATCTTTTATTTAATATGAATTTTATATTTGTATACATAAGGTGAGCCATTAATGACCATAAATGAAATATTGAATTGTATTTTATTGAATTCTATCTCGGTTGCCAATGGTACTACTACAAAACGTAGATAGCAATATAGATCGACGTGTTTAAAAAAAACTTTTTTATTAATCTATATGGACTTCTTAATATTCTTTTGAATAAAACCTTGTAAACGTTAAAAGTAGGACGATGCCAAATATGTAACCAAAACACCAAGTCGAAGAAACAGACACCATTATGGAGCTCCCATTTGGTTTTTATTGGGTGGGGATGGTGTGTAAGATGATAATTGTGTCCTGCATTGTTATTTAGTTGTAATATCTGTCCTGCCCTTTTTTTACATAAATTGTCATCATGCCTTTATTTTTACTCAAAATTTCTGTCCTTCCTTTTTTCAAATTTTCATCCTAGCCCACCCCTCCACCATAAAAATCTATTCGGTCCTGCCTTTTTAATTAGTTTATCCTGCCCTTTTTTTTTTTTCATAAATTGAAATTGTCATCTTGCCTTTTATTTACTCAAAACTTCTGACCTACCTTTTTCAAATTTTCATCCTAGCCCACCCTCTCTACCATAAAAATCAAAGCGTAGCTCCCTTAATAAAGAAAAAAAAGCAGAAAACACTATGCATTCCATAGAATAGAAGTTGGAAATTGTGAATGTTTCAAAAAGGCAACAATCCAAACAAACAGCACAAACCAGACCAGAACCACAAAAAGTCTGCAATACCACGAGAAAATATCTCACCCGGAGACAGGCTTTAGCTGGCACCTTAACAATAATATATATTAGTTCAGCGATATGAACGCCACACAATAAACTCAGAAACTACAGGACTAACATAGCTAGAGGTTCCAGACTTTGGACAAGCCAACAATGCGTCGGGTTAAACATAGGGTGACTATTCAACAGTCTTACGAAATGGTTTCAAATGGAACGGTCTCATAAATAAATTAATACTAGTAGCCAAAATAGAAAGATACGAAAGTAAGATGGTCTTAATCATTCTCATTTTACGTGCAATAGTATAGGTCTCTTTATAACCTGAGATCACACCTGATATCTCACCCGAGATTACATCTGGTGGGATTCGTGTTGTACAGTCTTTAGTCTTTAGATACTTACTCAGCCGTAAGCGATTCAGCTAAGGAAGAACTTCTATAGCTCAGTCGGTTTACGCGCTGCCTTGTAACACAGAGGTCCCGGGTTCGAGTCCCGGTGGAGACAAGCTTTTTTGTAAGGAACGTCGTGCTTTCCGATTAAAGTTATATGCAGTGTTTCGTTTTCTGGTGTTTGTCTTTACGCTGCATTTCTTTTTTTTGCCATTCCGTTTTCGGCTTTCTCTCAGCTAGTAAAATTTGATTAGTCTATTGGTATCTTCACTTCCTTTTAACAACTAAGTTGACAATAACTTATGTTGGCTGTTACATAATACATCATTAGTGTTGTATCTAGAACTGAACAAGGGCATGGTATTTTTAAATTTTTTTTTTTTTACAAAAATGGCAATTTGCACGTCGATAACCAAATAGGCCACATAAGTAAAATTGAAATTTACATATTCAGGGCTCACACTACTTCACAATCATAGGGAAAAGTGACTTCGCTTCTTTAAACTGATAGGGTGATGTCGTTAAACACTTTGTCCTTATCTGAAACAAATAGTGTATCATCAGAACATATTAAAAGGCACACAATATTATATCAATTGAAATGGCTTAACTCAACCAAAAGACATATTAACACAAGTGAACATAAAAACTGAACGAATGTAAGTATGATCTATAACACAATGTGTGAGATCACAACCCTCCTCGTGTACCTCAGGCTAGCCAATGTAGAAAAAACAAACACACTGTAACACGCACAGTAATGCATATGAGACTAGAAAATGTGGAATTTCAAACAAATTTCGGACTTCTAATTTTCTTTGGTAATTAGAATGTTGTAAATGTGACCACCTCAATATTGTAATATATCTATAAATACTCAAGAATTGGATATCTATATTAATCTGTTAAATAAAACCAAATATACCTTATATAAAAATTAGATGTGGTCCGATAACCAATGAGATAAGTATATAATAAAGTTAAAATGAAGAAGTGTAAAGCAAATTAAGGTACTGTATGACCTTCAACAATGAGGAAAACCACATTCTAATAGCTGGCTGTATTAAAAAGTCCATAACATAAAAAATGTGAAGCAGACGAGAAGACTAACTGTTTAATTTATAACAAAACAATTACAAAAAAAAAAAAACAAATATGACAGACATGATCATACGACAACCACTGTTCTACAGAGTTATTGATATTCATTTGTATAATGTCGATTTCTACCCGACGTAGCTCATATAAAGCATTGGCAGATGGAAAGGAGGGGGGAGGGTATGGCACGCCGTTATTATATTTATTCAATTTCGAGATATCTTATTTAGTTAAATAAGATATCTTATAAACTAATTGAGATATCTTATAAACTTTTAGAGATATCTTATATATTAATTGAGATATCTGATTTATTAAATAAGATATCTTATATATTAAATAAGATATCTTATATATTAAATAAGATATCTTATTAAAATGTTTATAAAGATATCTTATTAATTAATAGAGATATCTTATATTTTAAATAAGATATCTCTATTAATTTATAAGATGTCTTATTAACTATATAAGATATCTTTTATATAGTTTATAATAGAGATATCTTATTTACTTAATAAGATATCTCCATAAGTTAATAAGATATCTCTATTAGTTTATAAGATATCTCTATTAATCAATAAGATATCTCTATTAGTTTATAAGATATCTCTATTAATTAATAAGATATCTTATAAAGTATGTATTTAAAAGATATCTTTATAGAGAAGTAAGATATCTTATATACTTTATAAGATATCTTATTAATTAATAGAGATATCTTATTAACTTATAGAGATATCTTATAAACTAATAGAGATATCTTATAAATCAATAGAGATATCTTATTTACTTTCAAATTAAATAAGATATCTTATAAAAATTAAAGATATCTTAATACTTAATAAGATATCTTGTTAAATAAATAAGATATCTTCAAATTTGAATAAATATAAAAACGGCGTGCCATAGGAGGGGTCCGCGGGTTAACCCCCTTTTTTGGCTGCTCAATGTTTTTGAATTGGGACATATAGTTGGACCCCCCCCCCCTTTTGTCCTGGGTTGGGACCCCCCTTTTTAAAATGGCTGGATCCTCACCTGTAAAGTTCTAATATATATATATATATATATATATATATATATATATATATATATATATATATATATATATATATATATATATATATCAATTATTGGCGTAAAAGTCAGCATTTCGTGCGTAAAAATGACCACCAAAGTAGGCACGGGGTTTAACTATGCATTTCCCTGCATACTTAAACTGTAGCGATATATTTCTCTATGAAAAACTTATTTGTTCATTGAATTACGGTATTATTCTTAAAGGCTTTTACATTATCTTCCACATGCACCAAAAATTAGCTCAATTGCGTTTATTTTCGTGAAATGCCGACACTTCGAAATTTCAAGACGTATATATGATGACTTATGCGCTTGCTTCAAACATATAACTTAAGAGTGCACGGTCTTTAATCATATATTTCTCATTTAAACTGTTATATATATTGCTTTTTATTTATGAAATAGATAAAGTGTAAAATACCTTAATTTTTGGTTAAATTATATAAAGCCAACTTTCTTAGTTAAAAAGATATATTTAATAAACCGATATATACGCCTCGTTAAAAGGGTTTTCTTTTCTAGCAATGAATCTCACGTGATTAAATACGTCACATGTAATGTGAAGGACATTTGATATCATGTACAGTCTGTAGAAAATGGAAGTTATATATTTTGAGATTTACACTATATTACGAGTTTATCAAGGTATGAAAATTCCAAATAGGATTTTATTTGTATTATTTGTTTATTGTCAGTATAATAGATATAATAGATAGGTATTAAATGCATTTAGTTGTTATTTTTGGCTAGATGAGCTCTTGACCTACTTAACGTAATAAATAACAATAGCTTATTTACATTTAAATTTATCACAGACCCTGGCGGATCTAGAAATTTTCATAAAGTAGGGGCCCTCTCTAGTCAACTTTCAATGATTCCACAGTGGCGGATTCAAAAGCGGTAAGATTTTGTGTTCCCTATATAATCCCCCCTTTTTTGTCCTGGGTTGGGAACCCCTTTTTAAAATAGTTTGATCCGCCTGTGTTCCCTTAATATTTAACCACTTTTCAGAAATAGAACCCTGCGCCCCCTTAAATCTACCTCTGGGCTCTGGGTTATATCTCCAATTGAGGTCATATTAGAGAAATCAGGTGTACAAACACCAAAGTAGGCACGGGGTTTAAGTATGCATTTCCCTCTATACATTAACTGTAACGATATATTTTTATATATGTATTGCTTTTTTATTTATGAAATAGATAAAGTGTAAGATACCTTAATTTTTTGTTTAAATTAAGTAAAACCAACTTTCTTAGTTTAAAAAGATATATTTAATAAACCGATATACGCCTCGTTAAAAGGTTTTTTTTATAGCAATGAATCTCACGTGATTAAATACGTTATTACAATGATTTTTATAGTTGTTACAATAATGAAACAATAATGACACAAATCATAAACATGAATTTAACTATTTCTTAGATGTTAATCTACAACCAGATCAGAGCCATATACATAAAAAGGCACAACAATATATTTAATAGCTAGATGAGCTGTTGACCTACTTAACGTAATAAATAACAATAGCTTATTTAGATTTAAATTTATCACAGACCCTGGCGGATCTAGAAATTTTCATAAAGTAGGGGCCCTCTCTAGTCATTATTCAGTGATTCCACAGTGGCGGATTCAAAAGCGGTAAGATTGTGTGTTCCCTATATAATCCCCCCTTTTTGTCCTGGGTTAGGAACCCCTTTTTAAAATGGCTTGATCCGCCTGTGTTTCCTTTATATTCAACCAATTTTTCAGAAATAGTTCCCTGCACCCCCTTAAATCTACCTCTGGGCTCTGGGTTATATCTCCAATTGAGGTCATATTAGAGAAATCAGGTGTACAAACACCAAAGTAGGCACGGGGTTTAAGTATGCATTTCCCCTCTATACATAAACTGTAACGATATATAATTATATATATATTGCTTTTTATTTATGAAATAGATAAAGTGTAAGATACCTTAATGTTTTGTTTAAATTAAGTAAAACCAACTTTCTTAGTTTAAAAAGATATATTTAATAAACCGATATACGCCTCGTTAAAAGGTTTTTTTATACGCCCGTCAAAATTTTGACGGGACGTATTATGGTATACAAATGTCTGGTGTCCGTCCGTCTGTCCGTCCGTCTGTCCGGCGTAAACATGTCGCACCGTAACTTGAGAACGACTTATCCAAATTTCATGAAACTTAATATAGTTGTTTCTTATGATGGTCAAATGATCTGTATAGTTTTTGGTGAAAATAAGATTTAAACTTTTTGAGTTACGGCACTTTGTAACTAAAACAGGGGTGTGCTTTTTTTCACATGTCGCACCGTATCTCAAAAACGTTTCTTGATTATTGCTTAAAACTTTACACACTTCTTAGTTATATTAATCTTAATATCTGTATACTTTTTGGTGATGATTCAAAATTTCTTTTTTGAGTTTTTGAGTATTTTGTTAAAAGGGGGAGGGTTTTTTTACATGTCGCGCCGTATCTCAAAAACGATTTATGATTATTGCTTAAAACTTTACACACTTCTTTGTTATATTAATCTAAAGATCTGTATACTTTTTGGTGATGACTCAAAATTTTATTTTTGAGTTATTGAGTATTTTGTTAAAAAGGGGAGGGTTTTTTTTACATGTCGCGCCGTAGCTCAAAAACAATTTATGATTATTGCTTGAAACTGTACACACTTCTTTGTTATACTAATTTAAAGATCTGTATACTTTTTGGTTTGATTCAAAATTTTATTTTAGTGATATTTGTAAAATAAAACAGGGTGGGAAAAGGGGGGGGGGGGGTTTTCACATGTCCCGACGTGTCTCAATAACAATAAATGGTTATTGCTTAAAACTTCCTCAGAAACTATTTATGATTATTGCATAAAACTTCCACACAAGACGTCGGGCGTAAGCTGTTTATTTTTTTATAGCAATGAATCTCACGTGCTTAAATACGTTATTACAATGATTTTTATAATTGTTACAATAATGAAACAATAATGACACAAATCATAAACATGAATTTAACTATTTCTTAGATGTTAATCTACAACGAGCCATATACATAAAAAGGCACAACAATATATGTATTAGCTAGATGAGCTGTTGACCTACTTAATGTAATAAATAACAATAGCTTATTTAGATTTAAATTTATCACAGACCCGGGCGGATCTAGAAATTTTCATAAAGTAGGGGCCCTCTCTAGTCATTCTTCAGTGATTCCACAGTGGCGGATTCAAAAGCGGTAAGATTTTGTGTTCCCTATATAATCCCCCCTTTTTGTCCTGGGATAGGAACCCCTTTTTAAAATGGGTTGATCCGTCTGTGTTCCCTTTATATTCCACCAATTGTTCAGAAATAACACCCTGCTCCCCCTTAAATCCACCTCTGGGCTCTGGGTTATATCTCCAATTGAGGTCATATTAATGCAGTTTTCATCACTTATTTTTCAAGATTCATCATAACACAAGTTCTTTATCTAATAATGTATATGGCTGAATCCGCCCCTGTAGAAATTATCTTTCTGAAACACAAAATGCATTTAACTTTTACACATCTAGTGTATGACAGATCTTAAAACTTTTCCAACTGAAGCCAAAAGCCAGAAAACTTTTTATTCTCATAGTGGTGTGAACATGATTGTTGTTCCCATAATACTTGTTCCCCCTGGAACAAGTCTTTGAATGGTAATAAGTTCTTTGGAACAAACATAACATAATTTTATTTCCACCTTCTTAAGATATTTTCCTGGAACTAAAATGTTATATGGTTTCATAATATCTGTTCTTTTAGAGGGAGTGTCATTTGATTTTTTATACTTGATCACACCTTAGTTGATATTCACCTCACATTTCATTTACCTGGACATGAAGTACATACAAAGAACATGAAGAGTGGGCAAGAAAAGGGGAACGTGAACCCTGGAACACATATTTTTTGTTCAAATCTCCGGACTGACTTTAAATTTAGTCCCTGTTTATTTTTTAATAGACTGTGAGAGAAATCAGGTGTACAAACAAGAAACACGAGGCCGGGATAAGGTACCGGTACTTCATGTATCTCTAACAAATGTAAAATTCAAAAAAAATATTATAACACTAAAAAAAAATTATAAAAAGAGATACTGACATGTTTTATTTAGTGTATAAAGTGTTTTTTCAAAACTAATATATTTTCTCGTTTCAGCTGAAAGTACCTCTCTAATAACTGTTTATGTGCTGCTTAAAAATATATTGCAGCACTTCACAGTTGCTTGAAAGGTTGAAAATGTCATCATGCAGAAATTAGAGCAGATTCCTCAGATTAAAATCATTGAAAATGGATAGATGCACTGGTCCTGGTGGTATACATCGATACAATTAATCTTAATTACATTTGGAATGAAAATTGTCTTCTTTTTTGTTTTTTTGCACGATAAAACCAATATTTAAAGTGAGTCACTCGTTAAAAGTAATGTTTATCCCATTCTTAAACCAATGCATGTATATCATCAACTTAGTCTTCTGTGCATTTCTAATGCAAAATAAGGCAAAATGTTTGGTCCGATTTGATTCTGTTATTACAAACTTTTTAAACAAATTACTTCCCTTTGTTAATCTGAGACTGGTTCCATACCGGACAATTTGGCTTTTGCCAATGCAAAGTATGATGGATTGAAAATGATGTATCGGCGGTTAAACTAATTTTGTATGAAAAATAATTTCTGATGTCGTAAGTATTTATCTAAACAACAAGAGGGACGAAAGATACCAAAGGGACAGTCAAACTCATAAATCTAAAACAAACTGACAACGCCATGGCTAAAAATGAAAAAGACAAACAGAAAAACAATAGTACACATGACACAACATAGAAAACTAAAGAATAAACAACACGAACCCCACCAAAAACTAGGGGTGATCTCAGGTGCTCCGGAAGGGTAAGCAGATCCTGCTCCACATGTGGCACCCGTTGTGTTGCTTATGTGATTACAAATCCGGTAAATAGTCTAATTCGGTAGGTCACATTCATGAAAGGGTTATTCCATAACGGTCAACCAACTCGTGATGGCGTCCGTAAAATTTACGTAGGGATGATTTCAACTTCACCATTTGGAACTCTTGGTTTAATAGCTTCCTTGTGAGCAGTAACCCTCTATCAAGAAAATCATGATAGGAAATGCAAGCACGGGAATATCGTTTCAATTGGGAGATATATACCCCGTATGCAGGTGCTGCTGGAATGTTGCTACTTAGAAATGGAAAGTTCACAATTGGAAAGCTGAAATCATCTCTTTTGTCGTAAAGTTTTGTTTTCAACCGACCCTCATTGTCAATTTCTAGATGTAAGTCAAGATATGAAGCCGACTTAACTGTATCTGTAGTATCCTTTATCTCCAATTCGATGGGATAGATGCGTTCCACATAGTCACCAAATTTTGAATTGTTTAGTGAAAGAACGTCATCTATATAGCGGAAAGTAGAGTTAAAGGATATTGCTAACTTCTTATCTTTCTTCCTAAGAAGTTCCTGCATGAAGTCAGCTTCATAATAATAAAGAAACAAGTCGGCAAGTAGAGGGACACAGTTTGTTCCCATTGGGATGCCGACAGTCTGTTGAAAAACACGTCCTCCAAACGTTACAAATATGTTGTCAATCAAGAAATCAAGCATCTTGATAATATCGGTTTCAGAGAATTTTTTGTCTGAATCAGAGTGATTCTTTACAAAGTATGATTTATCCCTCCCTTAGACAAGATACTTGTATCTACGTTGGCCATTCTTTTTTATGAAGCAAAGTAATACCAACTCTTTCGTCTTTTAGTTTGGAATGTGGAATACTTGTGTAAAGAGTAGAAAAGTCAAATGTTTTAACACTGTTACAAGATGAAAGAGAGTTAGATTGTATGTACTCTAAAAGATCTTTGGAATTTTTAAGTATCCACATCTGATTCACGCCACCTCTAGAATAGGCAGTTTCACAATAACTTTAAAGCCCATCTTTGATTGCTGATAAAATAGATGATAATAATTTAGAAAGAGGTTTCGTGGAGCACTTGGAAGTTTTTAACAATAATTTCTGATGTCGTAAGTATGTATCTAAACAACAAATTAATGTAATTAAAAGATTTCAAAATCTAAGATTGCGCACAGGTAAATTTGCTGTTCCTGCTAGCTCTCAATTGTAATAAAAAAAAATGAATGTCCCTCATAATGGAGACAACTAAAAAAAGGTATCTAATTACAGGGTCGGGAATTGGCAAATGGACTATAATAATGCTTTTTTTCTGCTTATCATGTTTGTGGCTTTGATCTTGTTGTACGTGGTTTAACATGATGATGATGGAAGTGTTTAACGACATTGACTGGATATACATCCAGCGGGCAATTGGTGAGCTTTAGATATTTTCTGCAGTTGGTATCACAAGGATTTGTATAGTAAGACTTACTATACAAATCCTTGGTAATCAGCAACAGGTTGAAGGCCGCTATTTTGGTGCGCGGCCATCTTGGTTATGCTGAGTTATTTTTGGTTTGTTTACTCTTTTGATGTTTCTTTTGTACTTCACAACGGCTACTTTCAGGCCCAGGTTGGTTAGCTTGATAGCCCGCTAACAACGATGATGGCGTACTAGTCTACGAGTTTCTGACGTAGTAATAACGATGACAGGTAGCATAATCAGTACCAAAGTCGTGAGACAGTTAAATGAATGTCCATTATTCAACACCTCGGTTACAGCTCTCGAGCGTTTGTCGTCATAACACTCCCCCATCAAAAATGAATTTTGGAGTGTATGCTGACGCGGGTTGGTTTCTGTCATCGAAAGAAGTTAGTCTTTAATACATCTAATAATAAAAATTCCTAATTTTTGAAGCAAGAATAAAACTAAAATTTTCATCGCACGAAATTGAAATAAAATATAGTGTACGAAAATCCATACAAATAAAATATTAAATAACGATATGTTTTGTTTCTATTAAGTTAATGAAATTAAATGAATAGACAACTTTCGAGTTCGATGCATTTCCGTCAAAAACTCTAGTTTTAGTGAACGTCATTTGTGCGTTTAGGGGCGTCGTCACTTCCATTCCAATATTGAACGAGTGGTTGGAAAACTATACTTCTATATTGTACGAATTATTCGGCAAATTGAATTCTCAAAATTGACTATCAGCACTACTGTCATTCGGAATTGTTATTAAGTACCTATATAACAAGCATTATTTCTAGTTTATCCTGCATAATGACGATCACTAAGACGCTTGATGAACGTTAATAGTGCAGGGATACAGGCGATCCCCTCTATCTGGTAAATGACGTCATAAAGGCGCGTATAATTGACGAGTTTTTTTCCGGTGACGGATGAACTCGAAAGTGGTCTATTGAATTAAAATTTCCAAACTATATATGTAGATTTCTCATATTTCTCGACTGTCTTCAATTATTACAAACAAAAAGAAAAATGTTTATTTAGCGGGTTTTTTCTAAAACAATATATCTTCATTGTTTTTTGATATTTCAAAAGACATCTTATTTTGTTTGTTTGCCAAGTTTACTTGTATGCGGTTAGTACCATCACTAATAACTCCTAACTATCAAAGACCAAATGACCTAATAAACAACAACAAATGGAAGTTTTTAACGACCTTGACTGGCTAGGCAAAATAAACCTGATAATTGGTATTCAATATATATAATCCTAGGTCATGCCTGACATATTTCACAAAAACGGCCGATGAAAACTTCGATAACTCCTTAAATGTTAAAATGTTAAAATGATTTTATCAAAACAAAAATTATTAGATGAAGAGTTATACTATCTATCGACTGCATACCTTCACAACACACTAAAACATATATTTCATGTCCTGAGTGCAGTTTGTATGTCCTGCGTGCACTCAGGACGTCCTGAGCGGTGTTTAGACGTACCGGTGTCTTTTGTTTAAGTGTTTCATTTTTTTACATTGTCATTTTGGTGCCTTTCTTAGCTGACTATGCGTTATGGGCTTTGCTAATTGTTGAAGGCCGTACGGTGACCTAAAGTTGTTAATTTCAGTGTCATTTTGGTTTCTTGTGGAGAGTTGTCTCATTGCATGGCAATCATACCACATTTTCTTTTTTATGTTTGTAAAAGTTAACGCACGACAAATGATGAGAATTATTCACCTAGCCCTGGTGTCAGGTGAGCTAAAACATTTGCATTCAAGTATGACTACATATTTTGGAATCAAAACCAGGACACTATTGACTATTGGGCGCGGTTTTTATATAATTATCCTTAAAAGTGTTTTGTGTATGTTCAGTGGAAAATATTACAGAGTAATGAAATGGAGTTTTGAAAACGATCTGTAAAATGTCGAAACATATACAAGAAAAACATACAATCTTCACGCTATACAATAATTTCTACGGAATTGGCTTGTACAATTTCTTTCGACAGGCTTGTAAAATTCTTCTTTACCAGTCAACAGAATTATAATATACAGTGTTAATTTCCATTGTTTAACGCAAGCGTACATTGTAGATAAATAAATTAAATTGTAGTGACCTGGGGTCGTGTCATCGAAGGTGTCTTAGGACTAAGACATGTCCCAAGACCATCGTAGGAGATTTTTTTGCTCTTAGCCATGTTATTGAAACGATCTTATTTTAAGAGATGTCCTAATGGTGGTCCCAACTTTAGGAGTACTACTAAGGTCTTAAGGACATTTTCACTTTAAGGATAACTTTATGAAGTCTTAGCATATGAAATTAAAGAACCTTAGTGAGCACGCTCACATACCCCACGTCCCCACATTGTCACTGGAGAAATTGAATAAGTGTAAGAAAACAAAATTGTATAAGAAAAAATAATGACTAATAATTTCCTGTCAATATGCACATCTACATACAGTGAAACCTGGGTAAACCGAACCCTGATAAAACCGAATTTCAGTTTAAACCGAACAATTTTCAAAGTCCCACACAATTTCCCTATTAATTAACGTTAATCTAACCTGAAAAAACCGAACCCTGTCAACACCGAATTCCGAACGCTTTTTGAAGGCTCGTTAGTAAATTTGTATCTAAAAATTACCTGTCAAAATCGATCAATACCAATCAAAACAATAAAATATAATTAATTATTTGCATGATTTAATTAAACAAACACAGGGTGGCAGAGTATCCCCGAAGGTATTTGAGGTTTAATGAACTTGTGAGTTGTTATTACAAACTAATTAGCATGTCTGTGTGCATGTATAAAGTGATTTTTTCGTAAAGAAACGTTAAACTGGTCAGTTACCCCCATCGCCGATAATGACAAGAAAGGAACTTTCCCTCAGATCAATTAAATGAACCTTACTCAAATAATTACGGCCACAAAATCGAAACTGCCATTCTGTAGCTAAACTGTTTAATTAAATAATAGTTTGAAAGCCTTTTACCGGATTAAGAAGTCGTGCAACACAACAAGGTCAATGGATTTCGATTGCTGGATTCCCATTAGAGGCCCTATATATTTGATTCGAATGCTCCCGAAGACTTCCGTTAGTTATTTAGCAACGATAAAGTCCGAGAATAAACTGGACCCCTGCTGTTGTTTCACTGTTATCGTGTGCCGAAGTATCAATCAGCGGGTGACCAGTTTAGTCCGACAACTCGTGTGTACAATGACATTCCCGATTCAACTACGGAATCGTCATATGACAGTGACTGTGAATCTGAATTGGTCAGTGAATTAACGGATGAGAAAATAATTATAAAAAGCAAAATCGCTCCACGTCGGACATCTCCCAACGACGAGCGTGATTGACGGAGTGGCGTTTGTTTATCAACAAAAATGTAGCAATAGTTATCAAAGGTACCAGGATTATAATTTTGTACGCCAGACGCGCGTTTCGTCTACATAAGACTCATCAGTGACGCTCATATCAAAATATCATTTAGCAAAACGTCTATCTTTTATCTTCTTTTATTTTCACATTTACATCTAAATCAACACAAAAATAAACTGTCGGCTGTTGTGTCACAATGTAGTATGTCCTTATTATCTACAAAATTTCATGAAATACTGTTGTGTGGTTTCAGAGGAGTTGAGATGACAAACTGTTGCAGAAGTACATTGAAACAAATAAGTTCAAAGGGGCCTAACTCCTAGAAAAAAAATGAATCGTAATTTCCTGTCAATATGCACATCTACGTAGTATGTCCTTATTATCTACAAAGTTTCATGAAATTTTGTTGTGTGGTTTCAGAGGAGTTGAGATGACAAATTGTTGAAGTAGTACCTTAAAGCAAAAAAATTCAAAGAGGCCTAACTCCTATAAAAAAAATTGAATCACAATTTCCTGTCGATATGCACATCTACATAGTATGTACTTATTATCTAAAAAGGTTTCATGAAATTCTGTTGTGTAGTTTCAGAGGAATTGCGATGACAAACTGTTGCAGTAGTACATTTAAGTAAATAAGTTCAAAGGGGCGTAACTCCTAGAAAAAAAATTGAATCGTAATTTCCTGACGATATGCACATCTAATAGTATGTCCTTATTATCTAAAAAGGTTTCATGAAATTCTGTAGTGTAGTTTTAGAGGAGTTGCGATGACAAACTGTTGCAGTAGTACATTGAAGCAAATAAGTTCAAAGGGGCGTAACTCCTAGAAAAAAATTGAATCGTAATTTCCTGACGATATGCACAACTACATAATATGTCCTTTTCATCTAAAAAGGTTTCATGACATTCTGTTGTTTGGTTTGAGAGGAGTTGCGATGACAAGAAACAGGACTGACGGACGGACTGATGGACTGACGGACGGACGGACGGGTCAAAAACATTATACCCTCCGCAACTTCGTTGCGTGGGGTATAAAAATGAATCCTGCAATTAGCCAACTATTGTACAAATAACAGGTACATACAAATAAATGTTTGCTTTTTTGTACTTGTCCTGTTACCCCAATTCCACGTTGAGCAAGCAGTAATATGAACATTTCTGTTTCCAAACCAGTTCATTTTGGGGTCCTCTTCGCGGTCCGTGTTTCAACGATGTCGATTTTGTGAAATTAGAGACAATGATTTTGATTTTATAACTAAAGTTTCAAGTGTTGGGAGTAATTTCAGGATTCCTCTTATATGCGTTGCGGAATATATCGACTGTATACCTTTTGTTCCTCTGTTAAAAAGCTTTCGAATGAGATATAGGGTATATCTATAATTAGAGCTAAAAGGTCGCAGCAGTTCATTCCATTTTTCAAATTATTCATTTCATTATTCAAAATTTCTTATTTTTCTTAATATTCACGCGTATTTTGGCATTTAGGTCCTCCGTAACCCCTCTAATAGTCAATGCTGCACATATCGTTTATACTCAGTTTATTCCATTACCAATAAGCTCTCATTTGGTGTATTAATTTTGTCTTGATTAGGGGCAAACGGCTTGCAACAATCCATTCCGTTATTCAAAATAAGCTATTTCTTAATGTTCAAACGTATTTCGATGTTTTGTTCCTTCTGTACTCCTCTAATATGCGTTGCAGAACATATCGTTTATCCTCAGTTTATTCCTCTATCAATAAGCTTTAATTTGTATACAGTTTGCCTTGATTAAAGGCCTAGGCCTTGCATCAGTCCATTTCATTATTTAAAATAAGCTATTTCTTAATGTTCGAGCGTATTTCGATGTTTAGATCCTTCATTACTCCTCTAATATGTGTTGCTGAACATATCGACTATTTATCTTGTTTTCCTCTCTTAATAAGCTTTCAAATGAGGTATAAGGTATATCAATAATTAGGGGCTTAATGGTGGCAGCAGTCCATTCCATAAATCAAGTGTATTTCGATGTTTAGGTCCTTCGTTACTCTTCTAAAATGCGTTGCGGAACTTATCAACTATATATATTTTGTTTCTCTCTTAATAAGCTTTCGAATGAGGTTGAAGGTATATCTATAATTAGGGGCTAAAGTCTCGCAACAGTCCATTCCATTATTCAAAATATTCATTTTATTATTCAAAATTGGCTATTTCTAAATTTTCACGCGTATTTTGGCATTTAGGTACTCCGTAACCCCTTATGGTCAGTACGGCACATATCGTTTCAACTAAAATTATTCATCTATCAATAAGCTTTAATTTAGTGTATTAGTTTTGCCTACATTAGGGACTAACGGCTTGAAGCAGTTCATTCCGTTATTCAAAATAAGCTAATTCTTAATGTTCAAGCGTATTTCGATGTTTAATTCCTTCGTTACTCCTCTAATATGCGTTACTGAACATATCTACTATATATTTTTTTTCATCTATTCATAAGCTTTTGAATGAAGTATAATGTATATCTATAATAAGGGACTAAAGGGTTGCACCAGTCCATTCCATTATTCAAAATATCCATTTCGTTAATCAAGATTGGCTATTTCTTAATTTTCACGCGTATTTTTGAAATTAGGTCGTCCGTAACCTCTCTAATGGTCATTACAGCACATATTGTTTAAACTAAATTTATTCCTCTATCAATAAGCTTTAATTTGGTGTATTAACTTTGCCTTGATAAGGGGCTAACGGCTTGCAGCAGTCCATTCCATTATTCAAAATAAGCTATTTCTTAATGTTCAAACGTATTTTGCCGTTTTAAGGTTCTTCGTTATTCCTCTTATATACGTTGCAGAACATATCCACTATATATTTTTTTTCCTCTCTTAATAAGCTTTCGAATGAGAAATAAGGTATATCTATCATAAGGTACTAAATGGTCGCAGCAGTGTATTTCATTATTTAAAATATCCATTCATTATACAAAATTCGCTAATTCTTAGTTTTCAAGCATATTTTGGCATTTAGGTCCTCCATAACCCCTGTAATGGTCATTGCTGCACATATCGTTTATCCTCAGTTTATTCAATTATCAATTATCTTTAATTTGGGGTATTTTTTTTTTTGCCTTGAATAGGCTCTGACGGCTTATAGCAATCTATTCCGTTATTCTAAATAAGCTATTTCTCAATGTTCAAGCGTATTTCGAGGTAAAGTTCCTTCTTTATTCCTCGAATATGCGATACGGAATATATCGACTGTATACCTTTTGTTCCTCTGCTAAAAAGCTTTCGAATGAGCTATAATGTATATCTATGATTAGATCTAAAAGATCGCACCAGTCCGTTCCATTATTGCAATCATTCATTTTGTTATTTAAAATTTCTTATTTGTCTTAATTTTCAGGCGTATTTTAGCATTTAGGTCCCCCACAACCCCTTTAATAGTCAATGCTGCACATATCGTTTATACTCAGTTTATTCCATTACCAATAAGTTCTCATTTGGTGTATTTATTTTGCCTTGATTATAGGCTAACGGCTTGCAACAGTCCATTCCGTTATTCAAAAAAAGCTAATTTTTTTTATGTTCAAGCGTATTTCGATGTTTAGGTCCTTCGTTACTCTTCTAATATGCGTTGCGGAACTCATCAACTGTATATATTTTGTTTCTCTCTTTATAAGCTTTCGAATGTGGTTGAAGGTATTTCTATAATTAGGGACTTTACTAAAGTCTTGCAACAGTCCATTCCATAATTCAAAATATCCATTTCATTATTCAAATTGGCGATTACTACATTTTCACGCGTATTTTGTCATTTAGGTACTCCGTAACCACTCTAATTGTCAGTACGGCACATACAGTTTAAACTAAATTAATTCCTCTATCAATAAGCTTTAATTCCGTGTATCAATTTTGCCGAAATTAGGGGCAAACGGCTTTCAGCAGTCCATTCCGTTATTCAAAATAAGCTATTTTTTAATGTTCAAGCGTATTTCGCTGTTTAATTCCTTCGTTACTCCTCTAATATGCGTTGCTGAAAATATCGACTATATACCCTTTGTTCATCTCTTAATAGGTTTTCGAATGGAGTATAATGTATATCTATGATTAGGGACCAAAGTCTCGCAACAGTCCATTCCATTATTCAAAATATCCATTTCATAATTCAAGATTGGCTATTTCTTAATTTTCACGCGTATTTTGGACATTAGGTCCTCCGTAACCCCTCTAATGGTCATTACGGCACATATCATTGATACTCATGTTATTCCTCTATCAAAAAGCTTTAATTTGTTGGATTAATTTTTCCTTGATAAGGGGCTAACGGCTTGCAGCAGTCCATTCCGTTATTCAAAATAAGCTATTTCTTCATGTTCAAGCGTATTCCGATGTTTAGTTCCTTCGTTACTCCTCTAATATGCGTTGCAGAACATATCGTTTATAATCAGTTAATTGTTTTATCAATAAGCTTTAATTTGGTGTATACTTGCTGCATTGATTACAGTCTGAGGGCTTGCAGCAATCCATTTCATTATTCAAAATAATCTATTTCTTAATGTTCAAGCGTATTTCGATGTTGAGATCCTTCGTTACACCTCTAATATGTGTTGCAGAACATATCGACTATATATCTTTCTTTCCTCTCTTAATAAGCTTTCGAATGAGGTATAAGGTATATCTATACTTCAGGCTAATTGGTGGCAGCAGTCCATCCCATAAATCAATATCCATTTCATATTCAAGATTGGCTATTTCTTGATCTTCTTATGGCCATTGTCGCACATATCGTTTATACTCCGCTTATTCCTCTACCAATAAGCTTTAATTTGGTGTATAAATTTTGCCTTGATTAAGGGCTAATGACTTGCAGCAGTCCTTTCCATTATATCAAAATAAACTATTTTTTTATGTTCAAGCGTATTTCGATGTTTAGGTCCTTCGTTACTCTTCTAATATGCGTTGCGGAACTTATCAACTATATATATTTTGTTTCTCTCTTAATAAGCTTTCGATTGTGGTTGAAGGTATTTCTATAATTAGGGGCTAAAGTTCCGCAACAGTCCATTTCATTATTCAAAATATCCATTTCATTATTCAAAATTGGCGATTTCTACATTTTCACGACTATTTTGGCATTTAGGTACTCCGTAACCACTCTAATGGTCAGTACGGCACATATTATTTAAACTAAATTTATTCCTCTATCAATAGGCTTCAATTCCGTGTATTAATTTTGCCAAAATAAGGGGCTAACGGCTTACAGCAGTCCATTCCGTTATTCAAAATAAGCTATTTCTTAATGTTCAAACGTATTTTGATGTTTAATTCCTTCGTTACTCCTCTAATATGCGTTGCTGAACATATCGACTATATACCTTTTGTTCATCTCTAAATAAGCTTTCGAATATATTATAATGTATATTTATGATTAGGGACTAAAGTCTCGCAAAGTCCATTCCATTATTCAAAATATCCATTTCATAATTCAAGATTGGCCATTTCCTAATTTGCACGCGTATTTTTGACATTAGGTCCTCCGTAACTCCTCTAATGGTCATTACGGCACATATCATTAATACTCATTTTATTCCTCTATCAATAAGCTTTAATTTGTTGTATTAATTATTCCTTGATAAGGGGCTAACGGCTTGCAACATTCCATTCCGTTATTCATATAAGCTATTTCTTAATGTTCAAGCGTATTCCGATGTTTAGTTCCTTCGTTACTCCTCTAATATGCGTTGCTGAAAACATCGACTATATACCTTTTGTTCATCTCTTAATAAGCTTTCGAATGAAGTATAATGTATATCTATAAGTAGGGACTAAACGGTCGCACCAGTCCATTCCATTATTCAAAATATCCATTTCTTTATTCAAGATTAGCTATTTCTTAATTTTCACGCGTATTTTGGACATTAGGTCCTCTGTAACCCCTCTAATGGTCATTACGACACATATCATTAATGCCTGATATTCATATGATGAAAACATAATCTTTTTATCAGTTTAATTGAGATCCGGAGCTGGCATGTCAGTTAACTGCTAGTTGCTGCTGTTATTTATGTATTATTGTCATTTTATTTATTTTCTTTTGTTTCATCTTCTGACATCGGACTCGGACTTCTCTTGAACTGAATTTTAATGTGCGTATTTTTATGCGTTTACTTTTCTACATTGGCTAGAGGTATAGGGGGAGGGTTGAGATCTCATAAACATGTTTAACCCCGCTGCAATTTTGCGCCTGTCTCAAGTCAGGAGCCTCTTGCCTTTGTTAGTCTTGTATGATTTTTTATTTTAGTTTCTTGTGTATAATTCGGAGTTTAGTATGACGCCCATTATCACTGTACCAGTATACATATGTTTTAAGGGGCCAGCTGAAGGACGCCTACGGGTACGGGAGTTTCTCGCTCCAATGAAGACCCATTGGTGGATTTCGGCTGTTGTCTGCTCTATGGTCGGGTTGTTGTCGTTTTGACACATTCCCCATTTCCTTTCTTAATTTTATCAATTGATTCCTCTATCAATAAGCTTTAATTTCGTGTATTAATTTTGCCTTGATAAGGGGCTAAGGCTTGCAGCAGTCAATTCCTTTATCTAAAATAAGCTATTTCTTAACGTTCAAACGTATTTCGATGTTTAGTTCCATCGTTACTCCTCTAATATGCGTTGCAGAACATATCGTTTATACTCAGTTAATTATTCTATCAGTAAGCTTTAATTTGGTGTATACTTGTTGCATTGATTACAGACTGAGGGCTTGCAGCAATCCATTTCATTATTCAAAATAAGCTATTTCTTAATGTTCAAGCGTATTTCGATGTTGAGATCCTTCGTTACTCCTCTAATATGTGTTGCAAAACATATCGACTATATATTTTTCTTTCCTCTTTTAATAAGCTTTCGAATGAGGTATAAGGTATATCTATAATTAAGGGCTAAAGGGTGGCAGCAGTCCATTGCATAAATCAATATCCATTTCGTATTCAAAATTGGCTATTTCTTGATTTTTTTATGGCCATTGTCGCACATATCGTTTATACTCCGCTTATTCCTCTACCAATAAGCTTTAATTTGGTGTATAAATTTTGACTTGATTAAGGGCTAATGGCTTGCACCAGTCCTTTCCATTTTTCAAAATAAACTATTTTTTCATGTTCAAGCGTATTTCGATGTTTAGGTCCTTCGTTACTCTTCTAATATGCGTTGCGGAACTTATCAACTATATATATTTTGTTTCTCTCTTAATACGCTTTCGATTGTGGTTGAAGGTATTTCTATAATTAGGGGCTAAAGTCTCGCAACAGTCCATTTCATTATTCAAAAAATCCATTTCATTTTTCAAAATTGGCGATTTCTACATTTTCACGCGTATTTTGGCATTTAGGTACTCCGAAACCACTCTAATTGTCAGTACGGAACATATAGTTTAAACTAAATTAATTCCTCTATCAATAAGTTTTAATTCCGTGTATTAATTTTGCCAAAATTAGGGGCTAACGGTTTTCAGCAGTCCATACCGTTATTCAAAATAAGCTATTTCTTCATGTTCAAGCGTATTCCGATGTTTAGTTCCTTCGTTACTCCTCTAATATGCGTTGCTGATAATATCGACTATATACCTTTTGTTCATCTCTTAATAAGCTTTCGAATGAAGTATAATGTATATCTATAAGTAGGGACTAAATGGTCGCACCAGTCCATTCCATTATTCAAAATATCCATTTCATTATTCAAGATTGGCTATTTCTTAATTTTCACGCGTATTTTGGACATTAGGTCCTCCGTAACCCCTCTAATGGTCATTACGACACATATCATTAATGCCTGATATTTATATGATGAAAACATAATCTTTTTATCAGTTTAATTTAGGTGCGGAGCTGGCATGTCAGTGAACTGCTAGTAGTCTGCTGTTATTTATGTATTATTGTCATTTTATTTATTTTCTTTTGTTTCATCTTCTGACATCGGACTCGGACTTCACTTGAACTGAATTTTAATGTGCGTATTTTTATGAGTTAACTTTTCTACATTGGCTAGAGGTATAGGGGGAGGGTTGAGATCTCATAAACATGTTTAACCCCGCCGCAATTTTGCTCCTGTCTCAAGTCAGGAGCCTCTGGCCTTTGTTAGTCTTGTATGATTTTTTATTTTAGTTTCTTGTGTATAATTCGGAGTTTTGTATGACGTCCATTATCACTGTTACTAGTATACATATGTTTAAAAGGGCCAGCTGGAGGACGCCTACGGGTACGGGAGTTTCTCGCTCCAATGGAGACCCATTGGTGGATTTCGGCTGTTGTCTGCTCTATGGTCGGGTTGTTGTCGCTTTGACACATTTCCCATTTCCCTTCTAAGTTTTATCAATTGATTCCTCTATCAATAAGCATTAATTTCGTGTATTAATTTTGCCTTGATTAAGGGCTAATGACTTGCAGCAGTCCTTTTAGGAATTTTGGGTCCTCAATGCTCTTCAACTTTGTATTTGTTTGGCTTTTTAACTATTTTGATCTGAGCGTCACTGATGAGTCTTATGTAGACGAAACGCGCGTCTGGCGTATAAAATTATAATCCTGGTACTTTTGATAACTATCAACTTTCCATTATTCAAAATAAACTATTTTTTTATGTTCAAGCGTATTTCGATGTTTAGGTCCTTCGTTACTCTTCTAATATGCGTTGCGGAACTTATCAACTATATATGTTTTGTCTCTCTCTTAATAAGCTTTCGATTGTGGTTGAAGGTATTTCTATAATTAGGGGCTAAAGTCTTGCAACAGTCCATTCATTCCATTATTCAAAATATCCATTTCATTATTCAAAATTGGCGATTTCTACATTTTCACGCGTATTTTGGCATTTAGGTACTCCGTAACCACTCTAATGGTCAGTACGGCACATATCGTTTAAACTAAATTAATTCCTCTATCAATAAGTTTTAATTCCGTGTATTAATTTTGCCAAGATTAGGGGCTAACGGTTTTCAGCAGTCCATACCGTTATTCAAAATAAGCTATTTCTTCATGTTCAAGCGTATTTTGATGTTTAGTTCCTTCGTTACTCCTCTAATATGCGTTGCTGAAAATATCGACTATATACCTTTTGTTCATCTCTTAATAAGCTTTCGAATGAAGTATAATGTATATCTATAAGAAGGGACTAAATGGTCGCACCAGTCCATTCCATTATTCAAAATATCCATTTTATTATTCAAGATTGGCTATTTCTTAATTTTCACGCGTATTTTGGACATTAGGTCCTCCGTAACCCCTCTAATGGTCATTACGACACATATCATTAATGCCTGATATTTATATGATGAAAACATAATCTTTTTATCAGTTTAATTGAGGTGCGGAGCTGACATGTCAGTTAACTGCTAGTAGTCTGCTGTTATTTATGTATTATTGTCATTTTATTTATTTTCTTTTGTTTCATCTTCTGACATCGGACTCGGACTTCTCTTGAACTGAATTTTAATGTGCGTATTTTTATGCGTTAACTTTTCTACATTGGCTAGAGGTATAGGGGGAGGGTTAAGATCTCATAAACATGTTTAACCCCGCCGCAATTTTGCGCCTGTCTCAAGTCAGGAGCCTCTGGCCTTTGTTAGTCTTGTATGATTTTTGTTTTAGTTTCTTGTGTATAATTTGGAGTTTTGTATGACGTCCATTATCACTGTACTAGTATACATATGTTTAAAGGGGCTAGCTGGAGGACGCCTACGGGTAAGGGAGTTTCTCGCTCCAATGAAGACCCATTGGTGGATTTCGGCTGTTGTCTGCTCTATGGTCGGGTTGTTGTCGCTTTGACACATTTCCCATTTCCCTTCTAAATTTTATCAATTGATTCCTCTATCAATAAGCTTTAATTTCGTGTATTAATTTTGCCTTGATTAAGGGCTAATGACTTGCAGCAGTCCTTTCCATTATTCAAAATAAACTATTTGTTTTATGTTCAAGCGTATTTCGATGTTTAGGTCCTTCGTTACTCTTCTAATATGCGTTGCGGAACTTATCAACTATATATATTTTGTTTCTCTCTTAATAAGCTTTCGATTGTGGTTGAAGGTATTTCTATAATAAAGGGCTAAAGTCTCGCAACAGTCCATTCCATTATTCAAAATATCCATTTCATTATTCAAAATTGGCGATTTCTACATTTTCACGCGTATTTTGGCATTTAGGTACTCCGTACCACTCTAATGGTCAGTACGGCACATATCGTTTAAACTAAATTTATTCCTCTATCTATAGGCTTCAATTCCGTGTATTAATTTTGCCAAAATAAGGTGCTAACGGCTTACAGCAGTCCATTCCGTTATTCAAAATAAGCTATTTCTTAATGTTCAAGCGTATTTTGATGTTTAATTCCTTCGTTACTCCTCTTATATGCGTTGCTGAGCAAATCGACTATATACCTTTTGTTCATCTCTAAATAAGCTTTCGAATGTAGTATAATGTATATTTATGATTAGGGACTAAAGTCTCGTAAAGTCCATTCCATTATTCAAAATATCCATTTCATAATTCAAGATTGGCTATTTCCTAATTTGCACGCGTATTTTGGACATTAGGTCCTCCGTAACTCCTCTAATGGTCATTACGGCACATATCATTAATACTCATTTTATTCCTCTATCAATAAGCTTTAATTTGTTGTATTAATTTTTCCTTGAAAAGGGGCTAACGGCTTGCAGCAGTCCATTCCGTTATTCAAAATAAGCTATTTCTTAATGTTCAAGCGTATTCCGATGTTTAGTCCCTTCGTTACTCCTCTAATATGCGTTGCTGAAAATATCGACTATATAACTTTTGTTCATCTCTTCATAAGCTTTCGAATGAAGTATAATGTATATCTATAATTAGGGATTAAAGGGTCGCACCAGTCCATTCCATTTTTCAAAATATCCATTTCATTATTCAAGATTGGCTATTTCTTAATTTTCACGCGTATTTTGGACATTAGGTCCTCCGTAACCCCTCTAATGGTCATTACGGCACATATCATTAATGCCTGATATTCATATGATGAAAACATAATCTTTTAATCAGTTTGATTGAGGTCCGGAGCTGGCCTGTCAGTTAACTGCTAGTAGTCTGCTGTTATTTATGTATCATAATTGTCATTTTATCTATTTTCTTTTGTTTCATGTTCTGACATTGGACTCGGACTTCTCTTGAACTGAATTTTGATGTGCGTATTGTTATGCGTTAATTTTTTTACATTGGCTAGAGGTATAGGGGGAGGGTTGAGATCTCACAAACATGTTTAATCCCGCATCAATTTTGCGCCTGTCTCAAGTCAGGAGCCTCTGGCCTTTATTAGTCTTGTATATGCTTTTTAATTTTAGTTTCTTGTGTATAATTTGGAGTTTAGTTTGACGTCCATTATCACTGTACTAGTATACATATTTTTAAGGGGCCAGCTGAAGGACGCCTACGAGTACGGGAGTTTCTCGCTACATTGAAGATTCATTGGTGGATTTCGGCTGTTGTCTGCTCTATGGTCGGGTTGTTGTCGCTTTGACACATTTCCCATTTCCCTTCTAAATTTTATCAATTGAGTCCTCTATCAATAAGCTTTAATTTCGTGTATTAATTTTGCCTTGATTAAGGGCTAATGACTTGCAGCAGTCCTTTCCATTATTCAAAATAAACTATTTTTCTTATGTTCAAGCGTATTTCGATGTTTAGGTCCTTCGTTACTCTTCTAATATGCGTTGCGGAACTTATCAACTATATATATTTTGTTTCTCTCTTAATAAGCTTTCAATTGTGGTTGAAGGTATTTCTATAATTAGGGGCTAAAGTCTCGCAACAGTCCATTCCATTATTCAAAATATCCATTTCATTATTCAAAATTGGCGATTTCTACATTTTCACGCGTATTTTGGCATTTAGGTACTCCGTACCACTCTAATGGTCAGTACGGCACATATCGTTTAAACTAAATTTATTCCTCTATCTATAGGCTTCAATTCCGTGTATTAATTTTGCCAAAATAAGGTGCTAACGGCTTACAGCAGTCCATTCCGTTATTCAAAATAAGCTATTTCTTAATGTTCAAGCGTATTTTGATGTTTAATTCCTTCGTTACTCCTCTTATATGCGTTGCTGAGCAAATCGACTATTTACCTTTTGTTCATCTCTAAATAAGCTTTCGAATGTAGTATAATGTATATTTATGATTAGGGACTAAAGTCTCGTAAAGTCCATTCCATTATTCAAAATATCCATTTCATAATTCAAGATTGGCTATTTCCTAATTTGCACGCGTATTTTGGACATTAGGTCCTCCGTAACTCCTCTAATGGTCATTACGGCACATATCATTAATACTCATTTTATTCCTCTATCAATAAGCTTTAATTTGTTGTATTAATTTTTCCTTGAAAAGGGGCTAACGGCTTGCAGCAGTCCATTCCGTTATTCAAAATAAGCTATTTCTTAATGTTCAAGCGTATTCCGATGTTTAGTCCCTTCGTTACTCCTCTAATATGCGTTGCTGAAAATATCGACTATATAACTTTTGTTCATCTCTTCATAAGCTTTCGAATGAAGTATAATGTATATCTATAATTAGGGATTAAAGGGTCGCACCAGTCCATTCCATTTTTCAAAATATCCATTTCATTATTCAAGATTGGCTATTTCTTAATTTTCACGCGTATTTTGGACATTAGGTCCTCCGTAACCCCTCTAATGGTCATTACGGCACATATCATTAATGCCTGATATTCATATGATGAAAACATAATCTTTTAATCAGTTTGATTGAGGTCCGGAGCTGGCATGTCAGTTAACTGCTAGTAGTCTGCTGTTATTTATGTATCATAATTGTCATTTTATCTATTTTCTTTTGTTTCATGTTCTGACATTGGACTCGGACTTCTCTTGAACTGAATTTTGATGTGCGTATTGTTATGCGTTAATTTTTTTACATTGGCTAGAGGTATAGGGGGAGGGTTGAGATCTCACAAACATGTTTAATCCCGCATCAATTTTGCGCCTGTCTCAAGTCAGGAGCCTCTGGCCTTTATTAGTCTTGTATATGCTTTTTAATTTTAGTTTCTTGTGTATAATTTGGAGTTTAGTTTGACGTCCATTATCACTGTACTAGTATACATATTTTTAAGGGGCCAGCTGAAGGACGCCTACGGGTACGGGAGTTTCTCGCTACATTGAAGATTCATTGGTGGACTTCGGCTGTTGTCTGCTCTATGGTCGGGTTGTTGTCGCTTTGAAACATTCCCATTTCCTTTCTAAATTTTTTTGAATTTATTCCTCTATCAATAAGCTTTAACGTCGTGTATTAATTTTGCCTTGATTAGGGACTAAAGGCTTGCAGCAGTCCATTCCTTTATTCAAAATAACTATTTCTTAATGTTCAAGCGTATTTCGATGTTTAGTTCCTATGTCATCCCTTAATATGCGTTGCGGATCAAATTGACTTGATAACTTTAGTTCCTCTCTTAATAAGCTTTCGAATGAGGTATAAGGTATATTAATAATTAGAGACTAAAGGGTCGCAGCAGTCCATTTTATTATTCAAAATATCCATTTCATTATTCAAAATTGGCTATTTCTTAATTTTCACGGATTTGAAGGGTTTTTCAGGCCCGTGCCCCCACTCTTATCGAGATATATATATATAGTGAAGCGCCGTAAACACACACAGAGTTGAGTTTTTCAAATGCAAATAATGAAGTTTGTAGATCTTATATATGTGGTATTTTACTTTATTTCTTTAAAGACTGCCAGGTATATTACTGTAAATTCTTAAATTATTGCGAGGTTTTTAATTATTGCGAAAATTGCGACAGAGTTGTTAACGCAATAATAAGATTCGTAAAAGTTAAAAATCGCATTTAAGTCTAAAATGACAAAATCGCAATAATAAATGCACGCAATGATTCCTGAATCTACAGTAAGTAGTTATATAAAATCCATAGTCCAAGTTTAAACCATTTTCACTCATCACACCATTTGTTAATAAACAAATAGTTAAAACCCAAAAGTTTTGTGTTGTTAGATTGCTGTCTCGTCGATGTATACTCACACCACCTATTATTCAGATCTCTAAGAGATATAAATATGCTAAAAGGTCATGTGTGTGAGAAGTCACCTTAAAACAAATGTCTAAATATTAAAAGAAATAAGAAATGCATGCATCTATTTGTTTTAATTATATTATAATTGTGAAGATCAGAAGATCTTTCTATATAATGATATTTCCCAGTTCAAAGTCTTTTATTAAAACCATATATTTAACACCAAAACGAAATTGTTCTCCAAATTAATACTCAGATACATGTACAAACACTTTGGTTTGTTTTGAGACTAAGAAGGAGCGGGAAATGTAACTGTAAGCTATACATTATAAATCAGCATGTGTTAACCCAACTAACATGTTTATTTAGATAGTGTCCAAAATTGTTAAATGATGATAGGGCGAATGAAGCGGGAAATATAACTGTAAGCTATTATACATAACATGCTGATTACGCATTTCTCACGGATATTTGATACAGGGAAGGTCGTTGTTTTATCATCTCTACCACAAGTACACATTCCATCCTCTAGTTTCCGCTGCAATTTATAATTAATCTGACAGTGCTCGACATCATTCTAAAGTATTTTGCTTCACCGATAAAGGATTAGATATAAAAAAGAATCAAAAAATTATTAATATGATACTTTAAATTGCAACAGTCTTTTTTTTAACTATTTTTAAACATCGACCATCTTTTCATTTATAAAAGGAACCATGTATATTGAAAAAAGGGAATATGTTAGTTTGTTCCAGGGCGTTTTATCCTTCGATTTGGAAAACAAATGTTTGTTCCGAGCAAACATAACTATACCCCCTTGAAAAAATGAATGTTGGGGCTAAACAAATATTTGGTTTTCATTTAGAAAAAAAAAATAATTATGAAGTTCATTTCATGATTCAAAATAAGCTATTTTATAATTTTTACCCGTATTTCGATTTTTAGGTACTTCATTACTCCTCTAATATGCGTTGCGGAACATATTTATTGATCATCTTTTAAAAGGCTTTCGAATGAGGTAAAAGGTATATTTGTATTTGGGGCTGAAGTGTTGCAGCAATCTAATCCATTATTCAAAATATCCATTCCATTGTTCAAAATTGGCTATTTCTTAATTTTCACGCGTATTTTGGCATTTTGGTCCTATGTAACCGTCTTGAACGTAATTGTGGGTTTTCTATCAATAGCTTTCACATGGTGTATTTAAAGTTTTTCTTATTTAGGGACTGAGTTACTGCCTCTAAATAAAGTTTTATTACTGACGAGTCACAGCAATTCATTCTTTTCTTAAAAAGAACTATGTCTTAATTTTTATATAAAAAAGAAGATGTGGTATGATTTCTAATGAGACAACGGTCCATAAGAGTTTTAAATGACACATAATATGCATTATGTATTTTTCGACATGTTAGATCCTCCGTTTCTCCTCTAATATGCGTTGCGGAACATACTAACTACATATATTTTGTTCTTCTATTGATAGGCTTTCGACTGAGGTATCATGTAAATATATAAGTATGGGTTGAAGGGTCGCAGCAATCCCTTGCATCATTCAAAATTGGCTATTTCTTAATCTTCACGGTTATTTTGGCATTTATGTCCTCCGTAATCTCGAGCTCTCTGATGGTCATTGCGGCACATATTATTTATAACCTAAACCATTTTGTTTCTCGATCAATGAACTTTCAAATGGTTATAACGTTTTCCTTAATTAGGGCCGACAGTCTCAGCAGTCCATTTCATTATTTAAAATAAGCTACATTTGTACTTCTTAATATTCACATGTATTTCGATTTTTAGGTACTTCGTTACTCATCCGCGTTGCGGAACATATTAGCAATATACATATTATATACCTTTTGTTCCTCTATGATTAAGCTTTCGAATGAGCTTGAAGTTATTTCTGTAATTATAGGGCTGAAGGGTCACAGTAGTTCATGTCATTATTTCAAAATATTCATTCAATTATTCAAAATTGGCAATTTCTTTCTTTTCACGCATTTAAGTCCTCCGTTACCTCTTTTATGGTCATTGAGGGACGTATTATTGATACATTTTGTTTCTCTATCAATGAGCTTTCACGTGGTGTATAAAGTTGTCCTTCATAAGGGGCTGACAGGTCGCATCAGTCCATTCCATTATTCAAAGTAAGCTTTTCCACAATGTCCACCCCCATTTCGATTTTTAAGTCCTTCGTTACTCCTCAGATTTGCATTGCAGAACATATTGACTATATATCTTTTGTTCCTCTATTAATAGGCTTTCGAATGAGATATAAGGTTCATATGTAATTAGGGGCTGAAGGTTCACAGCAGGCCATTGCATTATTCAAAATATCCATTCCAATTTTCAAAATTGTCTATATTTCTTAATTTTCACGCGTATTTTGGTATTTAGGTCCTCCGTAACCCTTCTAATTGTCATTGGGGCACATATTATCAATAAAAATTTTGTTCCTCTATTCATAACCTTGCAAATGGTGTATAAAGTTTTCCTTAATTATAGGGCTTATGGGTTGCAGAAGTTCATTTCATGATTCAAAATAAGCTATTTTATAATGTTCACCCGTATTTCGATTTTTTGGTACTTCATTTCTCCTCCAATATGCGTTGTGGAACATATTAACTATATACCTTTTGTTCCTCTTTTAATAGGCTTTCGAATGAGGTAAAATGTTTATTTGTAATTAGGATCTGAATTATCGAAGCAATCAATTCCATTATCTAAAATTGGCTATTTTTATTTTATTTTCACGCGTATTTTGGCATTTTGGTCCCCTGTAACCCTATTAAACGTCATTGTGGTTTCTCTATCAATAAGCTTTCACTTTGTCTATAAAGTTTTCGCTAATTAGGGCCTGAGTTACTGCCTCTAAATAACGATATTGTTACTGACGAGTCGCAGCAGTCCATTATATTATTAAAAAAGCTATATTTCATAATGTTTATGCATATTTTGACATTAAGATCCTTCGTTACTCCTATAATATGCGTTGCGGAACATATTAACTACATACATTTTGTTCTGCTATTAATAGGCTTTCTAATGAGGTATTATGTATATCTGTAATTAGGAGTTGAAGGGTCACAGCAATCCATTCCATCATTCAAAATTGGCTATTTTTAAATCTTCACTGTTATCTTGGCATTTATGTCCTCAACCTCTTTAATGGTCGTTGCTGCACATATTATTTATAATCTAAACCATTTTTGTTTCTCTATCAATGAACTTTCAAATGATTACAACGTTTTCCTTAATTATGGGCTGATGGGGCGCATTCATCCATTTCATTATTTAAAATAAGCTACAATTGTATTTCTTAATGCTCACATGTATTTCGATTTTTTGTCTTTCGTTACTCCCCGCATTACATTTTAGCTATATACTTTTAGTTCCTCTATAAATAAGCTTTCGAATGAGGTTAAAGGTATTTCTGAAATTAGGGGATGAAGGGTCACAACAGATCATGTCATTATTCAAAATATCCATGCTATCATTCAAAATTCTTTCTTTTCACGCGTATTTTTGTCATTTAGATCCTCCGTAATCCTTCTAATGGTCATTGCGACAGCAATGAACTCTCAAATGGTACATAAAGTTTTCCTGAATTAAGGGATGAAATGTCGCAGCAGTTCATTTCATCATTTAAAATAAGCTATATCTTAATGTTCACGCGTATTTCGATATGTAGGTATTGTTACTCCTCTAATATGCGTTGTGGAACACATAAACTATGTACCTTTTGTTCCTCAATAAATAAACTTTCGAATAAGGTATAAAGTATATCTGTAATTAGTGACTGAAGGGTCGTTGTAGTCCATTCCATTACTTAAAATATCCATTCCATTACTTGAAATATCCATTCCATTACTTAAAATATCCATTCCATTATAATCAAAATTGGGCATTTCTTCCTTGTCTTGCGTGTTTTTGGTATTTAGGTCCTCCGTAACCAATGTAGTAATCATTGTGGCTCAATCGACATGTTTTATAATCAGGGGATAAATAACAGCAAATACATAAATAAAAATAACCTTAATCATATGGGCACAGGACGTTTGCGCTTTTTCACCTGTAAAACGATACGACATTTGCGCTTCAAATACTATGGACATTTGCGCTTTAAATTTTGATTCACCAGTATTAAATTGACCGGACATTTGCGCTTTTGCACCTATTGTCGTCTATCTGTAATTTTAAAGAGAAGTAATTATTGCGTAAATAAATTTAACTTATATTTGGCATTAGTACGACACATGGTCCAGAATCATTCCCTGTACATTATAATGAACAGTTCTACTCGACTCATCCTGATATTTTTATCTTTTTAAAGAGCATCATTGAACAACAGTATGTGAATCACATTAGATTCGTTATATTGATGAACAGGCACCCCTGTCAAGAATTGGGAAAGAGAATATATATATTGAATATATATTTGAAATGTGTGCGAAATGCCAGTCTGAACAGATAAACAGAGCTAAATTTGTCCAATCCTTGGTCTTCATATATCAAGCGAAAACTGACCTGTGATGACTGTACGTGTTTTTAGGTCTTTAGAATGTTTACCTTTAGCTCAGTGTATATAGACTTTTAAACACATATCAATGTGCTATGAAATGAATGTGCTATGAAATGTGCTATTAAATGATTTTTTTAAACCTTTAACCATAAAGAAAAAATATTATTCTGCCAGTATTAAAGAGGAAGATATGATAGTCATAAAAATCAAATATTGCAAAAGGGCAAATGTCCTATGTTAACAGTGCAAATGTCCTTTTTTAAAAAGCGCAAATGTTCTATGATTTGAAGCGCAAGTGTCCAAAAAAATAAGCGCAAATGTCCTATGAAAAAGCGCAAACGTCCCGCGCCGAATCATATATATGTCTTGGTTTTCAGGTTGTCCATACATTGAACCTTCACTTTTTATCTTGAAAACAGAAATACAAACTATATATCATTATTCAATATACATCACTTAACATTGAATTTTGACTACTGAAAAATTAATAATGGACATACATCAGTGCAATGCTTTCTGTTCTTAAATTGTCTGATCTAGCCAAAAATTCCTTGCTAAAAATTCTGTGGACCTCCTACGGCACCTATTAGTAGTTAAAGATTTGTTTTTACTAAACAAATTAATTTAATGTATGATCTGCATGTACGTATCGCTTAGAAAACGGCCATATATACCATACGGCGCGGGACGTTTGCGCTTTTTCATAGGACATTTGCGCTTTTAATTTTGGACACTTGCGCTTCAAATCATAGGAAATTTGCGCTTTTTAAAAATGTACATTTGTGCTTTTTACATAGGACATTTGCGCTTTTGCAATATTTGTTTTTATGACTTCCTTCCTCTTTTATACTGGCTTGGGACCGACAAGTCATATTTTTTTAAATGTTTAAAAGTTTATATACAGCTAAAAGTTAACATTTTAAAACACATAAAACACGAACAGTCATCACAGTTCATGTTTCGCTTAATATCTGAAGCCTAAAGAGTCAAAATAAGTAGCTCTTGTTATCTATTCTGACTGGTATTTTGTCCACATTTCAAATACAAAAATCAAGTTTTTCTTTCTCAGTTCTTGACTGGAATGCCTGATCATCAATATAATGAATCTAAATGTAATTCACTGAGTGTTGTTCAATGATACTCTTCAACAAGATAAACATAGCAGGATGAGTCAAGTAAATCGTGATTCAATTGTCACATAATTTTTGCAGATAGTCTGCAAATTTGGAACATCCAAGTTCACTTATACAAAGGTAAAAAGCGCAAATGTCCAATCAATTTAATACAGGTGAATCAAAACATAAAGCGCAAATGTCCATAGTATTTGAAGCGCAAATGTCCTATCGTTTTACAGGTAAAAAAGCGCAAACGTCCTGTGCCCATACCATAAGGTCAATATTAATCATCGATGTAATTTGCTCTATTGGATGTTTGAAATTTCAACGGAGGCAATTTCTTGGCATGACAAGCCAGCCTCTTAGCGATAAAAGAATATTTTTGAAAGAACTTAGCATTTTGCTACCTTTTTATTCTTCAGTTCGTTTTTAAAACCTCTTTGTTTCTCCAATTTGAAAAATTCAAATAAAACGAAAACTGAATTTTCTTTCATTAGTGAATTCGAAAAATACTGCTTCATTACTTATTTCAGAGTTTGAACACTTGGTGCTTAGTTTCACTTCATTCGTAGTTGACAAGGATGGACAGATTCCATGTCGAAGGTCAGTGTCTCTCTCCAGGCGTCCCAGTTTTTCTCTACATGCCATGAAATAGCGAATAATGATAAAAGTGGCGTTAAAGACCAACAATGAACACACCAATCATTATGTATCCTTCACGTTTCACAAACAGATCATAGTTTTGTTAAACATAAATATTATTATTTGAAATTGAATTTGACAATAGAAATTTCCCCGAATCGTTTAATAGTGAATCCGGATTACACTGTAATATGTGCCGCTGGATATGAAAAAGCTCAAACTCTAATAATTTTGAACAACTAGTGGAATAGATAATTTTAAAGCAAAACTATCTTAATATTGTGTCAGCTACCTTAAGGGAAAACAATAAGTAATGAGAAGATATATAACATTTCCAAGGATAAGGTTACATTCCTTACTTAAAGACGACACCTAATAATGTAGAATATCTATTTCCAATAGAAAAGAGTAATTCTGAGAATAAAGAGAGCAGTCGCTATTCAAAAGGAGCATGTTTGGAGGGTTGAGATCTCTAAAAACATGTTTAACCCCGCCGCAATTTGCCCCTGTCCCAAGTCAGGGACCTCTGGCCTCTGTTAGTCTTTTATGATTTTTAGTATTAGTTTCTTGTGTATAATTCGGATTTTAGTATGACGTCCATTATCACTGAACTAGTATACATCTTGTTAAGGGACCGGCTAAATGACACCTCCGTGTGTGGAAGTTTCTCGCTACATTGAAGACCCATTGGTGGCCTTCGACTGTTGTCCGCTCTATGGTTGTTGTCGCTTTGACACATTCTCCATTTCCATTCTCAATTTTATGTCTTTGACAAGCAATGCTTTAAACCACTGACAGTCTCTTTAACGATCCCATGCACAAAAATGACAAAACTAAATAACAAAGTATATTGTCCCAGCTAGCCTGAATAGTGTAGGTTTCAGCTCGAGAGTTCCCACTAAAGGCATTTCGTTTTTTTTTAGATAAAAAGATTTGAGATACCCAGTCTACAAAATTAAACAAAAGTTCAAAATCTGACTCTCGTCTGTACTAATTGTTTCATTGGCAATTTTACTACATTTTCTCATTATTATGTTGCTTCATAAATGTCTTTAAAGATGAAACTTCTGTTGGTGGTTACGGTTCGGAGATGGGCTGTTCTGTCCTTGTCAGATTTCTCATACATGTTTTTCTATATTAATACTCTAGTTAGAAGAAAATAGCTTGCAGTTATCCGCTATCTCAAGAAGTTTAGACATTTGCTTTAAATAACATGCGATGAAATAAACACTTGAAATGAGTGAAATTCTAAAGATGGCGTAGACATATTGATTTATTAATTGATTAGGATAAGATATCTTGGTTTTCAGTTGATTGCATCCGTTTCGTTCTCTCACAAGTACAAATGAAGATCTCGATCATTGATTATACTGTTCTGTTAATTTCTGTGTCATTTTGTCTCTTGTGGAGAGTTGTCTCATCGGTAATCGTACCACATCTTCGTTTTACAAGTACAGAAAATTTTGGAAAGCTCATTTTTAATTATCTTATTTTTTTAATCGAATATTCCAATCGTTACACCATTTTCCAAGGTCATGAATGCTTGGCGCCTTTAACATGATTTAACCCTGTCACATTATGTATATATATATAAATATATATGCCTGTTCCTACTTAGGAGCCTGTAAACCAGAGGTTGTCATTTGTTGCTGTATATCATATTTGTTTTCCGTTCATTGTTTTAGTACATATTTCATTTTTTTCATTTGTCATTTTGAAGCCTTTTATAGTTGACTATACGATATGGGTTTTACTCATTCTTGAAGCCCGTGCGCACGTGGCGACCTAATGTATATCTGTAGAGAGTTGTCTCATTGGCAATCATACCATGTATTCATTTTTATATTGATACCAGTTTATAGGTATTCAATTGCACCAGAAAAAATTTAATATGGGGAACCTTTAACTTATTTTCAATACAATTAAGAAAGGGAGCTTCCCGTTTTGATAAGATCTGTATTAGATATTTTTTTAATTATTTGTTATTGACTTTGAACTAACTGTTAGTAACTGCGAGTAACGTTATGTGTCTGTTGTTGTTGTGGGGTTGAATAAATCCGTGGCACGTCCAGGATGTGTTCTGTTAGTTGTTTTGTGCTTTCGATCAATCTGATGAGTTAAGCCCTTTTCAATGATTTTTTTTATAGTTTGTTCTTATGTTCTATGTACTAGTTCACCATGCACTGTCCCAGGTTATCAGGGAGTTCTTGAGGCAGCAAACTAGTTTAAATCCGCGTCATTCTAAATGTGCATGTAGCAAGTTAGTAGCCTGTATAAATCTGTATGCTTGCATTTATTGCTATATATCATAATATTTTTCCGCTGTTGTTGTACATAAGTCAGGCCGTTAGTTGTTTTAATTTGTCATTTGAGGCCTTTCATAGCTTGCTATATGTGGTTTGGGTTTTGCTCATTTTTGAAGACCGTACGTTAACTAATAGTTGTATAATTCTTGTGCATTTGTTCTCTGACCATGTGGAGACTTGTCTCATTGGCAATCATACCAAATCTTCCTATATTTATATATATAAATATACTAGTTAAGCATTTTTTGTAAGGGAAACCCCGAAAGATTACACGATTAAATAACTGGTGAAAAACTTCATTGATTGTAGAGTAAAATTATCTCAGTGAATTGAGATATGTCGATGTTAATCCAATTGCGTACCATATATCATTAATATAAGGGACCTATAATCATGATAATCATAAATTAAATCGTGCCAGTACCATAGAAGAAAAGTTCCAGTCGGTGAACAGTCCATTATGCGGACTGTGGCGACTGGGCAGGCGCGGATCCAGAGGGGGGTTCCGGGGGTTGGAACCCCCCTTTTTTTTGGACGATCAATGCATTTGAATGGGGACATTTAATTGGAACCCCCCCTTTTTGTCCTGGGTTAGGACCCCCCCCCCCTTTGTCCTGGGTTAGGAACCCCCCTTTTTAAAATGGTTGGAATGCGGCAAAGAAATGAGATGTTCTAATATTATTACACCTGCATACCAAGTATTAAGACTGAGCAGCTTTATATGGGTCCATCTTTGATTGACAGACATTCCATCACAAACTTCAACATAGAAAGTATATATAATATATAAGCAAAAGTTTCAAAGTCGACCATGCATTCATATAATATTCATAATATAGCTCATGCCAGTGGAGTGCATGCATATAGTGTTTATGCCTGTTTTATTTTGCTTTTATTTTTTGTGTGACTATATGATTTGTGCAATCTTATTATTAACTTGTGCTATGTTTTAAGTGTACTATATGCTTTTAACTTATATATGTCATTTATGGTATCTTACTATGCATTATATGTTTAAAATTGTGTTGTTTTTCATGACTTTTGTATGTGTGTATTGTATTGTGTATGTGTGTATTGTATTTTGTTATTAAGTCGATTTGAAAAGCTCACTAGAGCTTGTGTTATGTAGTTTATTGAATATCGACTCTAAATAAAACTTTGAATCTTGAATCTTGAATCACGGATATGAGTTTTGCTAATGCTAATACAACTGAGTGTTTTTGTTAATTAGTATCGTCCTGAATATCATGAAATATTGTCCATTGGACGTGAAGCAAACAACTTATATCCATACATTGTTTTTGATGTTTGGTCTATTATATCATAACGCAGGAAAACGAAACCATCCAAATTCATGTTTTCGGTATAAATCTTATGTCATTCTTGTGTTGGTTACAGTTTGACATTATTACATTGAAAAAAAAACAAAACAACAAAAATTAATTAAGTTAATTAATTAATTAAGTCTCATTGTATGTTATTAGAAAAAAATGAGTATGGTTAGATTATTAAATGCATGTAAACCTAATATTATATGTAAAACTGAAGTTTCTTTTCAATTTCCTTCATTCTTTTTAATGCATTAAATGTATGTGTATAGATAATCTGTCAAAGTTGTCCCATTTCTAGAACATGTACTATATTTTTCTATCTTTGAGTGGTTATTAGAAAATCCCAAAACCTTAGAACTTGTTGTTTTAGCATGTTATTATCTGCATGCCATAACAGATTGATAGCTTTATTTTGCCTTTTTATAACTGAGAAAAAAATCTCCACGGCTTAGATCATGCAGGACTGTATCCTACTGATGTAAAGTTTAAAAAAAATACAAATCATAATACTAAATTACATCTTTTCGCGCCTTTTGATAAAACTGTTGCATATAAATGTTTCACTCAATTGATGTGTTTACTTTGGCGTTGCTAATGATATAAGTGCGAGAACTATTAGACGGTGCATCATTGAACTGAATTGACCTGCGTAGGCGTAGGTGCAATAAAGTTGTCATTTCACTTATCAAGCTTTTAACCACATAACGGTAACCAACTCATCATGCATGCTGATTTTGAGCACGCGTCTAATCGTTGCAGTCCCTTTAACAAATACCGCTGTTATGAAAGACCTTTAATAGATACTTTCAGCTTCCTTTTTTTAATCATTAATTAAAATATTAATTCTTCCGACTTGGGTATCTTGTTATTTAAAAAGATGCCTTTGGTCTTTGTTTTAGATTGCATTTCTGTAATAAATAGGCTTTTACCGAAAAGCACTAAACTTAAATATTTTGATATACGTAATTCCAGAAACATCTCTTATTATCATATATATGGGATGTGATATGACTGTTGTTTCTCTACTATCTGATACTATCTAATATTTGAGACCATTCAGGTAAATGGCATTTTTTTCAATCAGATTATTAATCGGTTTTGTCTAAAACTACTACATATAAATTCAACATATAAAAATACAAATCATAATACTAAATTGCATCTTTTCGCACCGTTTGATAAAACTGTTGCATATAAATGTTTCACTCAATTGATGTATTTACTTTTGCGTTGCTAATGATATAAGTGCGAGAACTATTAGACGGTGCATCATTGAACTGAATTGACCTGCGTAGGCGTAGGTGCAATAAAGTTGTCATTTCACTTATCAAGCTTTTAACCACATAACGGTAACCAACTCATCATGCATGCTGATTTTGAGCACGCGTCTAATCGTTTCAGTCCCTTTAACAAATACCGCTGTTATGAAAGACCTTAAATAGATACTTTCAGCTTCCTTTTTTTAATCATTAATTAAAATATTAATTCTTCCGACTTGGGTATCTTGTTATTTAAAAAGATGCCTTTGGTTTTTGTTTTAGATTGCATTTCTGTAATAAATAGGATTTTACCGAAAAGCACTAAACTTAAATATTTTGATATACGTAATTCCAGAAACATCTCTTATTATCATATACATGTATATGGGATGTGATATGACTGTTGTTTCTCTACTATCTGATACTATCTAATATTTGAGACCATTCAGGTAAATGATATCAATTTACACTAGTACAAAAACTGTCTTTAATAAAAAAAAAAAAAAAAAAAAAAAAAAAAAAAAAAAACAACCTCTATAAAATTATCTAAATAATCGAGGTCCCGAATTTAAAGAAATTTAATTCCCGACATCCCGAAATTAGAAAAAAATAAATCTTGGATCCCGAAAGGGTCAATCCCGAAATCAGGCCCGAGCTTAAAAACACCCGATCCCGACGTCCCGAAAAAGTCCTGCCCCTCCCTCTGCCATGTAGTTATCAAAATTTTCGTGTTTATGCTGCATACATCAGATTTTTTTTTCTTTCTCGATACTCAATCAAACAACTCAGACTAAATGATCTTATTAAACATATTGCGGATAGCCATTTAATAAAAAAAGTATAGAAACTAACTAACTAATTTTATTCAGTATAAAACCCAGCACAAAAGGATCATCGCTGAAAAACATGAGCACATATCATACAAAAAATTATCAGTTTCCCTTTATGAGGGGGGATAGGAGGGGTCTTGATCCCGAAATCCCGGACTTGAAAAAAATCCCGAGGTCCCGAATTTAAATAAAGCAAATCCCGACATCCCGAAATCCGAAAAAAAAGGATTCCCGGATCCCGAAAGGGTCAATCCCGAAATCCCGAGTTTAAAAACACCCGATCCCGGAGTCCCGATAAAGGTCCTATTCCCCCTCCTTTATGATCCTGTGTGTATCCATACCAAAATTGTAAAAAAACAAAACACAGTTCTTTGATTTGCAAAGAACGACAATAAATTCTAGGTTATCATTATTTGAACTGAAGAAGGTTATAAAAAAAAAAAAAAAAAAAAAAACAACACTGTAAGTCAGAAAAATAGTCGTGAAACATTTTCTGATTAGCTGAAGGGTGGTTTGCATTCGACAATCCTCGGTAGAATCCGATACTCTAGCTCCTTCCTAGATGAGGGTACGGAATCGGCCGAGTTGAGACGAAGACAAGTTTTTAAGTTTTAGATCTAAGTAAATAAAAACATGACAATTGGCTTTACATATACAGTGCGTGCCTAGATCGTAAACGTCACACAAAGTGCTAATATATAGATACGATGAAATCTTAAAAACCTTTTTATTAGATGTTATGATGTAAAACGACAAATTCTATGCGTGGATTAAGTATGTAGACACTATGAACGTTTTATTCGATTTTAGTTAATGAAAACAGAGTCTCTGATGAAAAGAAGACAAAGTGTTTTAGCTTTTAGATCCTTAGTCTATATTGTGAAAAGCGAACTATTTTTAGATTTAAATGCTGCAAGCTTGTTATTATTTTTACCCGTGTGAATGTGAGTGAAGTAATTTATTTTACAACATTTATCTTTTACTATTTTACTACGTAAACATATATAACCCATTGGCGGATCCAGGGGGGCCTGGGGGCCCGCCCGCCTTTTGTGTTGGAAAAATTGGTTGCTTATATAAGGAATCACTGACGCATGACTGGAGCCCCCCTTAGGTCAGTCAACGGGCCCCCTTATGAAAAGTTCTGGATCCGCCACTGTAATCCCCCCTGTATATATGTCCGGTAACTAGCCTAACAATTTTTAACGCAACTAAGAATGCATACTACAAGCTATGTGACCTACCGAATTAGACTATTTACTGGATTTGTTATCTCATACGCAACACGACGGGTGCCAAATGTGGAGCAGGATCTGCTTACCCTTCCGGAGCACCTGAGATCACCCCTAGTTTTTGGTGGGGTTCGTGTTGTTTTTTCTTTAGTTTTCTATGTTGTGTCATGTATACTTTTGTTTGTCTGTTAGTATTTTTCATTTTTAGCCATGGCGTTGTCAGTTTGTTTTAGATTTATGAGTTTGACTGTCCCTTTGGTATCTTTCGTCCCTCTTCTATACGTCCTCAATCCTCAATCTTATGGCCTGTTGGCACGAATTGTCCCAATGTGCAGTTTTCCTCTCTGGTGCGTTTTCCTCGACGTATTTTCTCAAGTTCTCTGTGCTTTAAATTTGGTATGCGCTGGTTAAGATTGGGATTGAGGACTGAGATTGAGGAACAGCAGTATTAAATCTGCCCGTTCTGTGCAACTAGAAAGTGATCCTGTATATATTAGTGGAGGATATCATTATTCAATATATAGTGTACATATTATATTCCTACATTCATGGTGGTGGGTTTTGTTCTACACGCCGTAACGGTGTGGTTGTCCTACAAAGGATGTGAAAATTTGGAAGAAGAAGTTTCCCTTATCTCCCTTTAGAACTATTTATAGATGGCGCTGTATACAACATGGATGCTGTAACATTATCAATTTATGTTTTATGTTTACATCTTCATGGCACACATTTAGTAAAGTTGTTTGATTGCCAGGGGGATGTTACATCACATTTCAAAAGGTTAGGACTGAAATGTGGACAGAGACGAGATTTTACAGCCGAAATTCTGTCGGAAGGCAATTTATAATGGGTACAACTTCAAGTCAAATCGGCACCTGGTCAAATCGGCACCTTGTTAAATCGGAACTAGTCAAATCAGCACCTATTTAAAGTCAATTCGGCATCCTATAATATTTGATAAAATAAATATAAATAATTCTAAAAATGTATAAATTCATGATCTATTATGGGGGTTGGATTTTAGCTAGTCCAAATAATTATGACGTCTGGCAAGGCTATTTTAATTTTTTTTCTGGGACGCCATCCTACGACGTCATAACGCCGAAGCCATTTTTTACATCTGGAGTTTGAGAGCAAATTTTGGGGGGAACTTTGACACCTAATTTTAGGAAGTCGTCCCAGAAAAAAAATAAAATAGCCTTGCCAGACGTCATAATTATTTGGACTAGATTTTAGCATGCATTAAAACGCATCAAGCAGCTAGAATGAAAAAGTTTATTATCTAAAGTTTTCCCAACATTCTATGACTGACGTTTTGATAATTTTTCTTTTCAGGTAATTAATAACATAGTTACTTCAAAAACTTCATAAGAAACAACGAAGCCCTGCAATAATTAATGAAAAAATATTAACTACTTCCTGTAGGTCGTGACGTTTTCGCCTGGTTTTTGCATGCTGGGATTCAAAATACAATCATTAAAAGTCTTGGCTTTTAATCATATTTTAACGTAATTGTAAGCTCACCAATGACTTATGCTTTATCTAATAACTATCTGATAATAAGAAGATAAAACACACAGACGTGCAATTGTACACATTCATGAGATAAATTTTCTATGTAAAACGTATATATTTGAATTATTTTTGTAGACAACACAAAAAGTTATAAATTTATTTTTAATTAATGCATTTTCGGACTAATTAAGTGAATAAATTAACGTACAATAATCTGTTAAGACAATATGTTGGTGTACTCTTATTGATTGACCTTTTACTACCTCTGCTATGACTGTGTGTGTATTCACGGTTCTGTGGCAATACTCGTAGATGGCTTGTTGAAAGGTAAATTGTTATTTGCACTTCAGTATTTAACCACGCCTCTAGGGCACACCTTGCCAGGTGTGACTGTCTTTTCGGATCAGTGGATTATAAAACAAGGGAGCATTTAATACACACATTTAAAGTACATACTCAAGTTGGTGACGAATAAAAATAGATCGCCGTGGAATTATTTAATTATATTTGGTGCTATTATCATGATTATTTATTTGAATTCAAATAAGTTAATTTACTAAGAAATAAACAATTTTTGGTTAAAGACGGGAAACCTAATTCATGTGTCAGAATGAAATGATATACACCGCTTGTCCTTGATTTATGTCTCATAAAAAAGGGGAACTTAGAAATTAGAAATAGCTTAACCAAAGCATTTTGATTGTCTTAATTAGGCAAAAAAATGTATGAGTAAGACTTTTGAAAGCCATGTATTAATTAATATCTGAAACTATCTGAAGATAACTCTACCGAAGCGGAATATAATATGTACGAATACTTTTGTTTTCACATCTTTTCACATTTATGATTAATTATTGTTATCCATTGTTCATTTAATTACTTAATTAGTACCTATATGTCTACTGCTTGGCATTAAATCTCTGTGTGGAAGGAAGGGATTATTACATATAGATTATATTATTTGGATGAGGATTTGAGCTAGCCTATAAAAACACATTAATTAGTTAAGATACATTCAAGACCAAAGGATATTAACTTTGATGATTCAATTAACTTTTACTTAAAAACAACAGACAACGAATTTAATGTCATCTTTCCCTATTTTTGAATGTAATTATAAGTCTGTTCAACTGGCAAGAATACCCCTAAAGCGGACAAGCAGTTTATTCTTTAAGTTGCTGTCATTGAATATCAAGAAAGAAAATAAATCCCGAAATTGATTTGAAACTGTACGTAATACTTAATAGTTTTCCTAGAAAATATTCACATCCCTTGGGGATTATCAGTGTACCTCCAGTTGCATATATATATTACATGAATGTCGGAACAATTGTGATGATGACGAATTTCTTCCTTTATTCGAGAACAATCTATTTGATATATAAATCTGTGATTTTACTATGTTCATAACTTTGATGAACCAAAGCAAGTTATATATCGACCTGTATTTAAATCAAATTGGTTCTCTTCTTCTTCTTCTTCTTTTGGTATACAAAAGTCTATCGAATTCGTTGATTACATACCGTTGGCATACGTTGACTAGTCTATTTACAAAACTTTTACCCAAATTTACACAAAATGTATGTTCCTTTCTTATGTTCAATGTATACATGTACAGGGCTCACACTACTTCAGAATTATAGGGAGAAGTGACTTCTCTTTTTGAAACTGATAGGGAGAAGTGGTGAGATTTGAAAGAGAAGTGCTCATTCGCGCGGGTGCGCTACAATGTTTGGATTTTACAATAGTATAAAGGGCCATATGTAAATAATGTTCTTTTTATGTTGTTCAATTCATATGAGTAAAAAATTACAATTAAAGTAACATTTGAAATTAAAAGTTGTTTAAGTTTTTACTAAGGTTCTTGTGAGAAACTACCAACTAAATATCTAGCACTAAAAAAAAAAAAATTATTTAAAAAAATGTAAAGAAATTATATCAATTACAATTTAATTAAAAATTATCTTGTGTATGAAATTCAGTGTTTCTCATAAAAAAAATATAAAAGTTATTAAGCTGGGCCATAATATATTTTTATTAGTATAATAGTCTCAGAGTTAAGCAACTTTAATCAATAGTTTGAAACATTCATAAAAAATATAGGGAATTATATACACCAATCAATTAGATGTAACCAAAAGTCTCTTAATGCGTGTGGGATGCGTAATTTTCCCCTTTGGGATCAATATTCTTCTGTCAGCTGTTCCATCCGTGCGTCCGTAGTAATTATTGTAAAAGTACGGATTTCGGTCATAGCTGGTCCGGTTCAGATCCGTAGTTTAGAAATCGGTCAATGGCGGACGAATGCAAGAAAATTTACAAAAATAAACGATGTTTGACAAGTTATTTGGAAAGGAACATGACGGTTTTAATGCAATAAATGGATTAAACATTTACTGGAGGCAACTTTTATCACGTTTAAATGAAGTAACAAACTTATTTTGCCGCCGAAATTTAGGTTGATGTACGTTTTCGAGTAACAAGCACCGGAACTTGCGAAAATGCACGAAGTGATAAAAAGTTGTATTTTTATCAAATAACCTGATGCACACTGCGAAGACAATGCTTCAACCTCTTTTCTAAAGATAATGAATAGTTTATGTCTGATGAATTTCTTTAATTATCAGTAAAAAATTGATGTTTCATCAACTTGGTAAAAATTGAAAATGTCCGATGACGGAAGCGACTGAAAGCGACTTTCGTCAAGAACAAGGCGACTTGTTTTCGCTTTTGGGGGTCGGGAAAAGCGAAGTGACGGTCGGGAGGGCGACTTCTTCGCCCAAGTCGCCTGGTAGCGTGAGCCCTGCATGTATATATTTTAAATTACGCTATAGTTCCGTAACTTTCTATCCAGGCGTATAAACGAATCGACAACAAGTGCGTACATTTTTTAAATCAATATCTGGTATGTTCCAATCTGTCCTTTACTATTGACGAGTATATATTACATTTTTCCAAATAAACCCTTGGAAAAAATATGTAAATAGATTTCTACTTTCTTCAAATCTTTGTGGTTTATAGACATATCATGATTTTTTAATCGGAGAAGATGACAAAATAGCGGAATGCAGACAATTGATACTCAAAATTTAAAATCAATGGTGATCTCTTATCTAGCGGAATAAAACTTTAATATCTATAAATTTGAGCATTTTTATACAGAATGGACATAATATCAATTTTTGATTTTTTTGCGAAGTTTCCCTTTAAACCAACAATCCTGCAAAATGTTCAACTGGTTAAAAAATGTATAAAAAATATCCATTACCTCTTATACATAATTAAAAATACACATTTAGTTTATATGAGAGAAAAAAATATTTACATCAACCCCCAAAAAATGTGAATAAAATTAAGTGAATATCTCTAGACAACCTCTTCCTTAATTAACTCTTCTTGCGTAAATACTGAAAAATTTCTGGACAACCCATTCCTTATTATACCCCCGCTTTAAAAAAGGGGGGGTATACTGTTTTACCTCTGTCTGTCCTTCCGTCAGTCCCATGAATATTTTCGTCGCATTTATTGAAATCTGCGTTTTGTATTACGAAAATCTTAGATTGAAACCATTTTTCTCTTAAAAAAAGGTTTGTTGGTTTATTTTTACAACTTTCCAAAATATACTTTCTGTCTCTTCCGGTACTACTTTTCTATTGAGAGCGAACAATTTGATTTTGAGCTTAATACATTTTATGCTTCTTCATAAAGTGATCATAATTGGCTTTAGTTTCATGAGTTTACGTTTAATCCATTTAATCCATTAAAAGCATCATTAATTCCCAATCTCTTGTTTATTGTTGGACTCATTTTTGTTAAAAAAAAATTTGGCTGCCATTGCACACTACGGTTCGGAACCGTACCAGATATGACAAAAATCTGCATTTTCACGATAGAGAACTACGCATAAAAAGACTATTTTTCTGAAAACTTTGTCAAAAATATATATATCATTTTGATGTAAAGATTAGAAACAACTGGAACTAAATCATTGGCCCAATTGGGTACCTTGAAACAATGAATTTCATAGACATGATGAAGAAAAAAGTTTTTAAATTGAGATTTTTTTGCTATTTATAACACTTTCTTTAAAAAATTTACTCTTTTGATATAAAATAAAAAGGTTCCTTTTTTGTACTAGATATTTATATGTTTATCATTGTATATATATACAAGTTGCACTATGATAAATCATTCATTCATTTTACTTTCATCATGTTCATGACTTATAGTAACTGAAACCACATATATATATTTTTATTTGGCACAAAAGGCAAAAAATAATTCTGTAACTATAAATGAATAAATAAAACAAACTGAAACAACTGTATTCATGGTATTAGTGATTAGTCTAATTGTATTCTCAGTAATGAATTGAACAATATAAACATATACATACATGTATAACATAAAGGAAATCAATGGAAATAGAGCATCGCTGAGACGCGACAAATGACACAGTTAATTTTTTTTTACGCCAAATGGGATGCTATCTTCTGGGGATAACACTGCACTTGTAAGAAAGGGACTTCAGGATCAGCCTTTCTGAGATCCATAAATAATTGTACTACAAATGTAGCTATTTCTTCATAATATAATAGTGAAAAAAAAACTATTATTAATGTTGTTTTAATCATAAATATGAATCCAGCTGTTCACAATCTTTTTACCGATTTACTCCTATCACAATTTTATAGTATTGAACACAATCATGACAATATACATGTATACACATAGACATACATGTTCATGTATGTAGTATATATGCACATGGGTAAAACATTTTTTGATGAACTGAACATGATAGATATATTTTTTTTTAATTTCTACTTCAGGTGGAAAATATTAGCTGCAGTTTATCATTGTTTATTATGATTTTCAAATGTTTGCATAACATGGACAGCTTATGACATATGATTTTTTTCTTCAATTTGCACAGGATTATGTATAGTCTGCTACAACATATACAAGAGATGCAGTCAAAAGAATGCTACATGTATGACTGAGGAAGAGAATTTACCAGCTCAGCTACAAGTACCACCGGAGCCATTAATAGATGTATGTACATGTACAAACAAAACTTTTAAAAAAAATGTTCTTAGTTCATGTAGCTATAAACATGTACATGTAATGTATACTTTATACATGTACATGTAGTTCATTATGATTGTCTAGTCCAGTACATGTAAGTCATGAAAAAAATCTAATATATCAAAAATGTAAAGTTCTTACATTTTTATGGTTTACTACCTACGATAGTAGAGGGGCATAATGTTTTCTGGTCTGTGCGTCTGTCCTTCCGACCGTCCGTCCTTCCGTCTGTCTGTCTGTTCGTTCAGGTTAAAGTTTTTGGTCAAGGTAGTTTTTGATGAAGTTGAAGTCCAATCAACTTCAAACTTAGTACACATGTTCCCTATGATATGATCTTTCTAATTTAATTGCCAAATTAGAGTTTTGACCCCAATTTCATGGTCTACTGAACATAGAAAATGATAATGCGAGTGGGGCATCCGTGTACTATGGACAAAATGATGGACACATTCTTGTTAATACTTTGCATGCTTTGATTAAATATTCATGTTTTAATTTGTCAATGATCTGGAAATGATCAAAAATTAAAAAAAAAAAGTAACCTTGATTGGCATAAATGAAAACTTGGCCGAAAAGGACTTAAAATGAAATTGAAAAAAAAATAATATGTAATGATCTGCCCGAAAAGCATGAAAAGGACTTCAAATGATTTTTAAATTTTTTTTTTATGTAATGATCTGTAAAAAGAACTGTGTTAACTCTAAAAGTAGGAGCTATATTGTGTCACTCCATTTGTCCTTGGCCAGTTGGTCCTAAAAAATTCAGTGACTCAATTTCAGTCACATGTTTCTCTGAAACTACTTCTTATACTGACTATTTTATGTATGAGCTTCACAGTGATAACTTGTAATATTTGAGCACTTTTCAGATCTATCAAACACCTACACAATGTACATGTACTGCCTGTAAGCAGAAAATTGGAACTACAAGGGGGATAATTGGTATTTGTAATATGACATTGCATGCCTTCTTGTTAAAATTTCATAATTTTTGCAGGAAAATCAATTTGATCCAGAGAGTCATTACAATACTAGGAAAAGAAAATATGTTTATGCATCTCAAACCAGTGATAAGGTAATTATGGACAATGATGGATAATAACTTCAACTGCTTTGTGAGCTCTTGTTGGATGAGTAGCAGCTGGCATTTTTACATCTGCTGTTCTTCAAATTACATCTTTCAATCTTCTCCTCTCAAACTGAATAGCCAATAAGAAGTACATATATATTGAAGTACAAGTAATTCATGATAAAAAAAATCTTTAAAACTTTATCCTCTGAATTTCTGAGCCAATCAGGACAACACTTGTGAAATGGTCCATAGATGATCCTCTTTGAAAACTAATGTACATGAGGTGACCATTTGGATTCCTGTAATGTATTTGAATTTTGAAAATTTGGCCTTACTTTTAAATTGGTCCACATTGAGCATGTTGAGGTCCAAAGGATCCCAAATTAATCTGTGTGATTACACCACAAACTAATTATTCTGGTACTACGATATGCTTATACTAACTGCATTAAGATTTTTTATTTTTGAACCAATTTAAATTAATCCATATTAAAGTCCAAAAAGTCCAATATTATAAAAAAAAGAAGATGTGGTATGATTGCCAATGAGACAACTCTCCACAAGCAATGACGACAAAGAAATTAATAATAATTGCCTTTAGATTAGTTCACATTTAGATCCAAAGGGTCCAAAATTAAACTTTGTTTGATTTTAATAAGAAGAAAAAAATGAAATTTGTATCCATATTTTAGTGTTTGTGTCCAGTTTTCAAATTTTCTTAAATTTCAGAGACCAATTAAATTTCGTTCGATTTCAATAAAAATTAATCATATTGGCTATATTTAGATTTTGATTTTGAGCCTTTGTATCAAATTGGTCCAAATTTATGTTCAAATTAAGCTTTGTTTGATTTTATCAAAAATTTAATTCTTGGGGTTTCTGATATGCTGAATCTAACCATGTGTATCTAGATTTAGAATATTGGGTAATACAGAAGGTAATGTAGTGTCATACATGTCATATATTAAGTTCTTTGATCAAATTCTTTAAGTCAGGAACTTTTGATGTGTCAAATATTTAATCACAATCCAATTTTAATATAATTTTATATAATTTAAATTTTTATAAAATTATTGTTGATTAGAAATTTAGGATAGATACAGTAAGTCTCACAGCCATCCAATATCATGAATATGATGACAATTAGCATGTTCATGTAGCCTAAGATAATACCTTAATATTGGTTTATTTGAGAAATTTAAAACATAGAGTTTTATATACCTTCAATACTTGCAAACACCATGAACATTATAGGATTAAACACATTTTTCTAGAGGTTATTGCTGTAATGGCTGTGTAAACCGGGGCGATTAACTCACAAACTAAATATTCAGATTTGTATATATATGTCAAGTTTGTGAGCAGGGTTTCCCCTGGGTCAATCATTAATTTTGCCACCTCTTTCGCCAGAACAATATATTTTTCGCCACTTTATTATTTTATTCGCCAAGTATCATAAATATACTGTTTGTTTGAAATTTCCCTTCTTTCTATCTTCCCCCCCTCCCCCAACCAAAATGAGTTTGCCCTATTGTTGTCTATGATTATTCTCAAACTCATCTTTTAGTTTACATTGTAAATTGTAATGAAGAAACACTAAACACTACTTTTTATACGATGGCAAAAATTGAAAATTTTTTGGTCGTTTATTGGTATCACGTTGGGGTCAGCGTCGTTGTCGTCGTCCGAATACTTTTGGTTTTCGCACTAAAACTTTAGTTTAAGTAAATAGAAATCTTTGAAATTCAAACACAAGGTTTATGACCATAAAAGGAAGGTGGGATTGATTTTGAAAGTTTTGGTCCCATCAGTTTAGGAATTAGGGGCCAAAAAGGGCCCAAATAAGCATTTTCTAGGTTTTCGCACTATAACTTTAGTTTAAGTGAATAGAAATCAATGATATTTTGACACAAAGTTTATGACCACAAAAGGAAGGTTGGGATTGATTTTGGGTGTTTTGGTTCCAACTGTAAGGAATTAGGGTAAAAAAAGGGGCCCAAATAAGCATTATTCTTGGTTTTTGCACAATAACTTTAGTATAAGTAAATAGAAATCATTGAAATTTAAACACACGGTTTATCAACACAAAAGGAAGGTTGGGATTGATTTTGGGAGTTGAGATCCCAACAGTTTAGGTATTAGGGGCCAAAAAGGGGCCCAAATAAGCATTTTTCTTGGTTTTCGTACCATAACTTTAGTATAAGTCAATAGAAATTTATGAAATTTAAACACAAGGTTTATGACCATGAAAGGAAGGTTGGGATTGAGTTTTGGTCCCAACAGTTCAGGAATAAGGGGTCCAAAGGGTCCAAAATTAAACTTTGTTTGATTTCATCAAAAATTGAATAATTGGGGTTCTTTGATATGCCGAATCTACAAAAAATGTTACTGTGTATGTAGATTCTTAATTTTTGGTCCCGTGTTCAAATTGGTCTACATTAAGGTCCAAAGGGTCAAAAATTAAACTTAGTTTGATTTTAACAAAAATTGAATCCTTGGGGTTCTAGGTGTAATACCACCAAATCATGGTACGTCACATCCGGTTGTATACGAAAGTAGGTCTAAAAAAATATTCCCTTGAATTTGACAGTTGTAGGTAATTAATCCTACATTTTATTACAGTAAAAACATTTCTGTGTCATAAACATATGTCTTGGGTATTTCAAAACACCATTATTTTTTATTTTGGATTTCTATAGAAAATTTTGTAATCTTGAGGTTACATGGTGACTAAACCTTGTACACAGATAAAATAAGGGGAGACATTTGATTGATTAACTTCCAATGATGGTTATTTTCTTATATGTAATTAAATGTTATATGAATTTTTTTCTATAGTACTGGACAGGATAAAACTTTACTCATGCCAAGTATTTCTTTATCTGAAACAAAGATAAATTCTGCACATTTTTTTGAAAAGTGCAAATTTAACAAAGACTAATAGGGGAAAATCAATGGTGGTATTACACCTTGATATGCTGAATCTAAAAATGTACTTAGATTTTTGATTATTGGCCCTGTTTTCAAGTTGGTCCAAATCAGGGTCCAAAATTAAACTTTGTTTGATTTTAACAAAAATTGAATTCTTGGGCTTCTTTGATATGCTGAATCTAAACATGTACTTAGATTTTTTATTATGGGCCCAGTTTTCTAGTTGGTCCAAATCAGGATCCAAAATTATTATATTAAGTATTGTGCAATAGCAAGAAATTTTCAATTGCACGTACAGTATTCAGCAATAGCAAGAAATCTTCAATTGCACAGTATTGTGCAATAGCAAGTATTTTCAATTGCACAGTATTGCGCAATAGCAAGAAATATCTAATTGCACAATATTGCGCAATAGCAAGAAATTTTCAATTGGAGTTATCTTTCTTTGTCCAGAATAGTAGTTGAATCAACTTAAATCATTGTTTTATACAATATACAATGTATATTCACTTTTACTACCAACTGATAAATTAAAACAATCTTTACCATTCAGTGATAACAAGCACTTTTTTTACATTTTAATATTTTATGATGTATTTAAATGAGTAGTTATTGTTGCAAACTCCATTAGAAATTTGAATTGAGATCAGTTTTGGAATAAGGGAAAGGGAGATGTGAAAAAAAAATTGGGGGGGAAGGGGGGGGGTCAATTTTTCTCATTTCAGATTTCATGAATAAAAAGAAAATTTCTTCAAACATATTTTTGAGAGGATTTATATTCAACAGCATAGTGAATTGCTCAAAGGCAAAAAACAAATTTTAAGTTTATTAGACCACATTCATTCTGTGTCAGAAACCTATGCTGTGTCAACTATTTAATCACAATCCAAATTTAGAGCTGAATCCAGCTTGAATGTTGTGTCCATACTTGCCCCAACCGTTCAGGGTTCAACCTCTGCGGTCATATAAAGCTGCGCCATGCAGAGCATCTGGTTTAAAATAAGCTCTTTGCTTTTTTAGCTTATAGGGAAGGGGGGGGGTCCATTATATTTGGAACAACTTACCTTAAAGAGGGGTCCACTTACTTTCACTTTTAAAGAAGAGATACAAGTTCAGGAAGAAAATAAATTCCTGGACATGTCTGACCTTATAATTGCAGATAGATGTAAAGCTCTTTAGGAAAGGTTTCTTATTTTTTTTAAACAAAACAAATTTTGTATCACTTTAAATGGATCCCTCATTACATTTGTAGTAAAAAAAAAAAATACATTGAAGGGTTAACATGCATTTGAGTTGTTGATCTCAACCTGTTGAATATATTCCTTCATCCGGACAGTTTTCTATTCCAAACCAATGATATGAAAAAGTTGACGTAAAAATATGAAAAAGTTGAGACGTAAAAACTATCCTTGAAACACATGCATCGCCAAAACGACTTTAATGAAAAAAAACCATTTCAAATCAATTATCTATATCAAAGCCAAAAGTTGGCTTTAAACACGTGCGACGCAAAGTGGTAAAATCCTTTATGTGACATGTGACATATATGTCATTTAATCATATCATTTTGTCAAACAATACAATTAACACCTTCATCGATTAGTTCTTTGTTGCTTATAGCTATTTTAAAAGGTGGTACCCAACACTTTCACTAAAATTAATTTGGCTCGTTTAATTTTCATAAAATTTTGTCAAGTATGTACTTTGACCCTTTAACAAAAATATAAAAATTTCAAAAATTTTGAACCAACTGTTTTGTCAGAAGAATTACACTGGTTATTTAGCAGTTTGACAAACACCAATTTTGATCATTGAGAAGCTAAATATTCCTTTTACAACACAACGTAATTAAAACATTTAGATGACTTTACAGAGTTATCTCCCTGTTGTGTTAGGTACCATCTTAAATGCAATCACCTGATTATTGATTTTTTGTCAAAATTTTAACAAGCTTAAGGTCAATTCAGAGTATTGTCTGATCAGGTAAAGTCTGAGAAACTCAAAACAAACCAAATAAACAAGATTAAATTCTTTTGCAAATGATAGAATTTATTCACCACAATTATTATTTTTTCAAAATACGAAAATGGCAACTGCCAGCGTAAACCCTGTTTGTGAGTAAGAGACCCAGTTTACACATCAATAACCTCTAGAAAAAATGTGTTTAATCCTTATAATTCTTCAGGCAATCAGAAGCGATTATTAATTAACATCATTTAATTGATGACTACTATATTTACCACCAAAAGCACAATGGAATATTGTAACTAAGGAGTATGCCACCATCTTTACTTTCTAAAAACCATAAATGTCCGATAAATGCAACAGGATTTAAAAAGAAATAGCACTTACCTCAAAAACTTCATTTTAACTAGATATAAACTGAATTTGAAGTGTACAAGTAACGAAATAATCTTCCCTTTGAAAGTTTTCTATCGTATGACATTGTGTTTTGCCTAAATTGCCATGACGTAAATTCACCAAATCATTCATGAAATTTCCCGGAATTGTGTATGAATCTTAATTTTATACAGTTATACATTTTTAAATAAAATTGAGAATGGAAATGGGATATGTGTCAAAGAGACCACAACAAGTAAAAACAACAGCAGAAGGTCACCAACAGGTCTTCAATGTAGCGAGAAATTCCCGCACCCGGAGGCGTCGTTCAGAGTGCCCCTAAACAAATATATACTAGTGCAGTGATAATGAACGCCATACTAATTTCCAAATTGTACACAAGAAACTAAAATTAAAATAATACAAGACTAACAAAGGCCAGAGGCTCCTGACTTGGGACAGGCGCAAAAATGCAGGCGTTTTTGCGCCTGTCCCAAGTCAGGAGCCTCTTGCTTTTGTTAGTCTTGTATTATTTTAATTTTCTCAACCCACCCCTATACCTCTAGCCAATATAGAAAAGTAAACGCATAACAATACACACATTAAAATTCAGTTCAAGAGAAGTCTGAGTCTGATGTCAGAAGAAAAACCAAAGAAAATTAAAACAATTGAAAGTCTTTCCACAACAAAGAAATTTTGATAAGAAGATAGTTTCTTCATACTGATGCAATTAATAATGGTTTAATTATATTTTTGAGAGATATAAGGGAGATAATATGCTACTTCCGGTGAAATGAATGTCACTTCCGGTCTCATATGAGAGCTTTTTTCACACTGATTCCAAAAATATATAGTTTCTATATACTATTGTATGTAGAATGGGAGATAATTAGCCACTTCCGGTTTGTTGGAAGTCATTTTTAGTCGTCAGTAATCAGTTTATGTATCTATATGACGAAATATATGGATTCTGAGTACTTTTATATGTAAAAATTGCAAAAAAAGCTACTTCCGGTTTTCCCAAGGTCACTTCCGGTAGTCATTTTTCAAGGTCATTTGTCATTTAACCTTTTGTACAAGGTCAAATGCCTTTATAATGAACTTAGTTGAAGTTATAATGAAATAACGTCATATCAAGACATTTCAGGGGCACCAACTCCTATAAGATGCCATTCAATTGTATAAGTCTAAATGTAGCATATCTTCATTACAATAAAGCAGACATTTTGCACTTGTTCTTTTATATGTATCTTTCAAAGTGTCAGAGAAAATGCAAAAACAAGCAAAAGTCACAAATGAGAACTTGACCTTGACCTTTGACCTTGACCTCAATTTCTAAGTTAGTACCTAGGGGACTCATATAAAAACATTCCGTACGGTTAATGGTTTATAAGTTAAAAATACATTCCGACAAATTTATTTTGTAAAGGTAGATAACTCCTATAAAATTTCATCAAATTGCTTTGATCCAAATTAGCCAAATATTCCTAAGGATGTAACGAACAATTAAGAAAAAGAATTTTGTAGATATCTTTTTTTGTTACGAAGGAGATGTACACAAATGATAAACAGTGAATAGGGAGATAACTCTTACAAAGAAAATTGTTCGTCTTAGCAGGGTGAGATTTAAAGCCGTATAAACTATACGATACAATATACAAAATATCTAAGCGACATATTGTGAAACAAAAATTTTAGAATGTGGCGGAAAAAAAAAAAATAATAATAATCAGAACAAATACAATTAAAAACCAATTGTTCAGAGAACAATTGAAAGTCTTTCCACACCAAAGAAATTTTGATAAGAAGATAGTTTCTTCATACTGATGAGATAAATAATGGTTTAATTATGTTTTTGAGTGATAAAAGGGAGATAATATGCTACTTCCGGTGAAATAAATGTCACTTCCGGTCTCATATGATAGCCTATTTCACACTGATTCCAAAAATATATAATTTCTATATACTATTGTATGTAGAAGGGGAAATAATTGGCCACTTCCGGTTTGTTGGAAGTCATGTTTAGTCTCCAGTAATCAGTTTATGTATCTATATGACAAAATATATTGATTCTGGGTACTTTGAGATGAAAAAATTGCAAAAAGGCTACTTCCGGTTTTCTCAAGGTCACTTCTGGTAGTCATTTTTCAAGGTCATTTGTCACCTAATCTTTTGTACAAGGTCAAATGCCTTTATAATGAACTTAGTTGAAGTCATAATCAAATAACCTCATATCAAGACATTTGAGGGGCAACAACTCCTATAAGATGCCATTCAATTGTATAAGACTAAATGTAGCATATCTTCATTACAATAAAGCTTACATTTTGCACTTGTTCTTTAGTATGTATCTTTCAAAGTGTCGGAGAAAATGCAAAAACAAGCAAAAGTCACAATTGAGAACTTGACCTTGACCTTTGACCTTGACCTCATTTTCTAAGTTAGGACCTAGGGGACTCAAATAAAAACATTCCAGGGTTATACGGTTAACTGTTTATGAGTTAAATGAACATACCGACAAATTTATTTTGTTAAGGGAGATAACTCCATAAAAATTTCATCGAATCGCTTCGATCCAAATAAGCCAAAAATTACTGAGGATGTAACGAACAATTTGTAAAAAGAATTCTGTCAATATCTTTTTTTGTTACGAAGGAGATGCACACAGATGAAAAACAGTGAATAGGGAGATAACTTTTACAAAGAAAATGGTTCGGCTTAGCAGGGTGACAGTGTTCTCCCCAGGCCGTTTTAGCGTCGCGGTACCGCGACGCTATATTTTTTCACCGTGATGCTATAATAATTCCCGCGACGCTATAATTATTTTGAAGATGCTATTTTACTTGTCCTCAATTTTGAACTTTCATCTATTATCGATTATAATCATAAAAATTAAATCACCTTTAATTGTAATCCCTTTAAGTCGGACACTAAAGGCAATTAAGAGATTGAATAGCCAGGTGTTAATTGCCCTCAGGGTGATAACTGTTTGGATGCGAATATCCGAAGCTGACACTTGCCACGTGTCTGCAAGAACCAATTTCGACATGGAAAAATGCAATTACAAAAACAATTCGAAATCTATGTTTTGTATTACGAAATTTCAAAGATTAAAACGATTTTTTTATTTTTTAAAAGGTCGTTTATTTGTGCAACTCGAGTCTCCAAAAAATACTTTCTTTCTCTTCCGGTAATACGAGAGCGAGAATTTTGGTTTTGAGCTAAAGTAAGTTTGATACTTCTTTAAAAAGTGATCCTAATTGGCTTAAGTTTATGTTTAATTCATTTAATGCATTAAAAGCGTCTTATTCATTCACAATCTCTTGTCAAACAATGTTTATTCTCGGACTCATTTTCGTAAATTTTTCTACGGCCGCCATTGCACATTTTTGTGTAAACTACGGATCGGAACCGGACCAGATATGACAAAAATCCGCATTTTCACGATAATGACAACAGACGGACGGTAGACAGAAAAAGTATACCTAGAGAAAACTACGCATTAATAGACTATTTGTTAGATAACTTTGTTAAAAATACGTATCATTTTGATGTAAAGATAAGAAATAACAGGGACTAATTCATTCAGTGCCATGAAACAAGTTTTTAAATTGATATTTTTTTTGCTACTTTTACTACTAGTACTTTATCTTTACTTAATATAATATAAAAAAATAGTTAATTTTTTGTACTAGATATTTAGTTTTGTATATATACAGGTTGCACTTTAATGAACCATTCATTCATTTGACTTATTGTTGGGTAACTGAAAGCACATATCTATTTTTATTTGGCACACTAGGAAAAAAATTAATTCTGTAACTATAAATGAATAAAGAAAACATAAACTGAAACAACTGTTTTTGTTGTTATAGTTTAATTGTATTCTCAGTTATGAATTGAACAATATAAACTAAAACATATAAAGGAAATAGAGCATCAACACGACGCGACAAATGACATTAAAAAAAATACAGTTATTTTTTTTTACGCAAAATGTGATGCTATCCAAAATTTCTGGGGAGAACACTGGGTGAAATTTAAAAGCGCATAAACTATACGATACATTATGAGAAATATTTAAGCGACATATTGCGAAACAAACATTTATCGCAAGAACAAAATTTGGCGGAAAAAAAAATATAATAATAATAATAATAATCAGAACAAATACAATAGTTCTTTCCACGGAAAAGTGGAAAGACCTAATAATAATAATAATCAGAACAAAAACAATAAGTCTTTCCACAGAAAAGTGGAAAGACTTAAGGTTAATGTTTTTGGTTGAGATAGTTTTTGATGAAGTTGAAGTCCAATCAATTTGTAACTTAGTACACATGTTCCCTATGATATGATCTTTCTAATTTTAATGTCAAATTAAAGTATTGACCCCAATTTCATGGTACACTGAACAAAGAAGAAGATAGTGTGAAGCTCAGGTTAAAGTTTTTAGTCAAGGTAGTTTTTGATGAAGTTGAAGTCCAATCAACTTGAAACTTAGTACACATATTAACTATGATATGATCTTTCCAATTTTAATGCCAAATTAAAGTATTGACCCCAATTTCACTGTCCAGTGAACATGTAAAATGATAGTGCGAGTGGGGCATCCGTGTACTATAAATGGACACATTCTTGTTTTTTTCTGTTATATGTGCATTAAATAGAAAAAAGTCTACTGTTATGTTTATTTGTTTTTCAATCTCAATTTGATGAAAATCCTGGGATCCTTTTATGCATGTGTATTGCGCATGAATAGATCACTGAAGTTTATGAAAGTGGTTTCAGAAACATGAAATCAGGAGCCTGTAATTCAGTGGTTTTACGTTTGTTTATGTGTTACATATTTGTTGTTCGTTCATTTTTAACTGGATTTTTGTGACAAAAATGTCGGTTATTGATTTGGGGATGTACAGCGGGCAACCGGTCCGGCGGGCGGCCGGGCAGCAACTAAATATTGTCCGTGCATTTACTCATGAACCGTTCAACCAAAGCTTTTCAAATTTTAATATGTTGTTACAGACAACAAAATGAAGGTCAAGTCCAATAATGATGATTTTGACTTTAACGTTCAGGAGTTATGGTTCTTGAAAGATTGAAAAATGGCTTTTCCAGTCGTGTCTGTGCATTTACGCATGAACTTATCAACCAAAGCTTCCCAAATTTTAATATGTTGTTACTGATGACAAAATGGAGGTCAAGTTTAATTATGACGATTTTGACTTTTACCGTTCAGGAGTTATGGTTCTTGAAAGATTGAAAAATGGCTTTTCCAGTCGTGTCCGTGCATTTACCCATGAACTGTTCAACCAAAGCTTTTCAAATTTTAATATGTTGTTACTGATGACAAAATGGAGGTCAAGTTCAATAATGACGATTTTGACTTTTGCCGTTCAGGAGTTATGGTTCTTGAAAGACTGAAAAATGGCATTTCCAGTTGTGTCCGTGCATTTACACATGAACTGTTCAACCAAAGCTTCTCAAATTTTAATATGTTGTTACTGATGACAAAATGGAGGTCAAGTTCAATAATGACGATTTTGAATTTTACCGTTCAGGAGTTATGGTTCTTGAAAGATTGAAAAATGGCTTTTCCAGTTGTGTCCGTGCATTTACTCATGAACCATTCAACCTAAGCTTTTCAAATTTTAATATGTTGATACTGATGACAAAATGGAGGTCAAATTTGATATTGACGATTTTCATTTTCACTGTTCATCAGTTATGGTTCTTGTGATATTGGCAGGATACAAATAAATGTTAATAAATTTGGTTTGCTGTTGTTGTGACAGCCTCTTGTTTTACATAAATAGACCGTTAGTTTTCTCGTTTGAATTGTTTGACATTGTCTTATCAGGGCCTATTATAGCTGACTATGGGGTATGGGCTTTGATCATTGTTGAAGGCCGTACAGTGACCTATAGTTGTTAATGTCTGTGTCATTTTGGTCTTTTGTGGATAGTTGTCTCATTGGCAATCATACCACATCTTCTTTTTTATATTTATTGGAGTGTAAACCAAGGGGGAATAATGAAATTGACCAATCCTGTTCAAGTATTTATTGATATATGCAAATCATATTATTATAAGAATTATTAATGTATCATTTTCTCGTTTGAATTGTTTTACATTGTCTTATCGGGGCCTATTATAGCTGACTATGCGGTATAGGCTTTGATCATTGTTGAAGGCCGTACAGTGACCTATAGTTGTTAATGTCTGTATCATTTTGGTCTTTTGTGGATAGTTGTCTCATTGGCATTCATACCACATCTTCTTTTTTATATTTATTGAAGTGTAAACCAAGGGGGAATAATGAAATTGACCAATCCCGTTCAAGTATTTATTGATATATGCAAATCATATTATTATAAGAATTATTAATGTATCATGTTCATAGATATCTGTTAATTGTATTCTTTTATTTCAGGGATCTATTACAGATTCACAGATATCAAATTGGAGTCAGACGTCAGAATTTTTGTGGCACAGGGAAGTACATGTACTGATCATCAACTTGGTAATGTTAATAACTGTTTGACACTGATCTCAAATAATACTGTGAGTTCCTTAAAATTGCAACTAAAACAACTTGGAATAGTACATCAGACTGCACCAAAAGATACTATACACGAAAAAAACTGAGGAAGTTGTATCACACATATTTGAATTGCACCTGGCCAGTCTGATGAATTTAAAAGAAAGCAAAACTATCTTCTGGAATTACAACTTCATTACCTGAAGGATTTATATTAACATTATTTAAGATGAACATACAGACTGAAAACAATGTATTAAAGTAGCAACTGCTGGCTGTTCTGTCCAAAAAATACACAAAGTCAGATATAAACAGATACATACCTAACATTTCAAGCTACATGTATTATCAGTCTAAATATTAGATATTGAAACCACAGGATTAGTTGACATGGTCAAAGAAAAATACCCCAGACAAAGGATGAACACTGTCAAATTAAAACATTCTATGGCATTCTTAACTGACTCCTGTTTTGTTCAATCAGTTAGTTAAATGTATGAAACACCAGATATGAAATTGGACTCTGTGGCAAAAGTCTAAGTATTCCAGATGTAGTCAGAACAGTAAGTCTTTCACAGATGGTTAATATATATATGATATATATCTTTCTTATTGTGAAAATACTGACTTTACTCCATTAAGAAAATCATCCTTGTATAGAATCTTACAAACATATGCAGCTTCAAAAAGAACAAGTTTACAAGGTCTAGACAATATTGCAGCAGATGAAAATGACACATTTACACGACTTGAAGAGATGATTGAAGAGCTTCATAATAAGGGATCCACATGTATGTCAAATGAACAGCCCAAGTTTTGTAAGAATAAGCTTTCTGCAGCAAAGCAGTGCCTTAAAATTGATTTTAAACTACGTCATGTACATTGTGCATCTCAGAGTAGACGTGCAGACCATTGCATTACTTGACTTCTCAGTTACCCAAAAAGGCTAGAATTATACTCAGCATGTGATCATGAGCAGTGTCAGCTGATTCGAGATGTTGAAAATGTTACAGTGTGCTCAGTTCTGTGAAGATTCAGGAGAGAAAATTAATTGTATCAAACCATGGATCAGATGCATGTCTGGAAGAGACATATAGTCTGAACAATCAACTAAGACCAATCACAACTGGATATCCTAAAGGACCTCAAGCCTCAGCAGATTTTAATAATCATGGAGTTTGCAATGAAATTCCTGCCATAAAAGGTATATAACTATTCAAATGCATAAAATTTAGATTTTTATACGACCGCAAAATTTGAAAAAATTTTCGTCATATATTGCTATCACGTTGGCGTCGTCGTCGTCGTCGTCGTCCGAATACTTTTAGTTTTCGCACTCTAACTTTAGTAAAAGTGAATGGAAATCTATGAAATTTTAACACAAGGTTTATGACCACAAAAGGAAGGTTGGTATTGATTTTGGGAGTTTTGGTCCCAACATTTTAGGAATTAGGGGCCAAAAAGGGCCCAAATAAGCATTTTCTTGGTTTTTGCACTATAACTTTAGTTTAAGTTAATAGAAATCTATGAAATTTTGACACAAGATTTATGACCACAAAAAAACGGTTGGGATTGATTTTGGGAGTTTTGGTTTCAACAGTTTAGGAATTAGGGGCCAAAAAAGGGCCCAAATAAGCATTATTCTTGGTTTTCGCACAATAACTTTAGTTTAAGTAAATAGAAATCAATGAAATTTAAACACAATGTTAATGACTACAAAAGGAAGGTTGGTATTGATTTTGGGAGTTTAGGTCCCAACAGTTTAGGAATTAGGGGCCAAAAAGGGACCCAAATAAGCATTTTTCTTGGTTTTCGCACCATAACGTTAGTATAAGTAAATAGAAATCTATGAAATTTAAACACAAGGTTTATGACCATAAAAGGAAGTTGGTATTGATTTTGGGAGTTTTGGTCCCAACAGAATAAGGGGCCCAAAGGGTCCAAAATTAAACTTTGTTTGATTTCATCAAAATTGAATAATTGGGGTTCTTTGATATGCCGAATCTAACTGTCATGACTGTGTATGTAGATTCTTAACTTTTGGTCCCGTTTTCAAATTGGTCTACATTAAGGTCCAAAGGGTCCAAAATTAAACTTAGTTTGATTTTGACAAAAAATGAATCAGTTAGGTTCTTTGATATGCTGAATCTAAAAATGTACTTAGATTCTTGATTATTGGCCCAGTTTTCAAGTTGGTCCAAATCGGGGTCCAAAATTAAACTTTGTTTGATTTCATCAAAAATTGAATAAATGGGGTTCTTTGATATACCAAATCTAACTGTGTATGTAGATTCTTCATTTTTGGTCCTGTTTTCAAATTGGTCTGCACTAAAGTCCAAAGGGTCCAAAATTAAACTTAGTCTGATTTTAACAAAAATTGAAATCTTGGGGTTCTTTGATATGCTGAATCCAAAAATGTACTTAGATTTTTTATTATGGGCCCAGTTTTCAAGTTGTCCAAATCAGGATCTAAAATTATTATATTAAGTATTGTGCAATAGCAAGTCTTTTCAATTGCACAGTATTGCGCAATGGCAAGAAATATCTAATTGCACAATATTGTGAAATAGCAAATTTTTTTTTTAATTAGAGTTATCTTTCTTTGTCCAGAATAGTAAGCAAGAAATATCTAATTGCAAAATATTGTGCAATAGCAAGATTTTTTTTTAATTGGAGTTATCTTTCTTTGTCCAGAATCAACTTAAATCTTTGTTATATACAATATACAATGTATATTCACTTTTTACTACCAACTGATAAATTAAAATAATCTTTACCATTCAGTGATAACAAGCAGTTTTTTTACATCTTAATATTTTATGATGTATTTAAATGAGTAGTTATTGTTGCAAACTCCATTAGAAATTTTAATTGAGATTAGTTTTGGAATAAGGGAAAGGGGGATGTGATTAAAAAAATTGGGTTCAATTTTTCTCATTTGAAATTTCATAAATAAAAAAGAAAATTTCTTCAAACATTTTTTTGAGAGGTTTAATATTCAACAGCAAAGTGAATTGCTCTAAGAGAAAACAAAAATTTTAAGTTCATTAGAACACATTCATTCTGTGTCAGAAACCTATGATGTGTCAACTATTTAATCACAATCCAAATTTAGAGCTGAATCCAGCTTGAATGTTGTGTCCATACTTGCCCCAACCGTTCAGGGTTCAACCTCTGCGGTCGTATAAAGAAGGAGCTCACTTCTTTCAATGCATACATACACATTCTCAGTCAAATTCAGTGTTTACAGTCAAATATGCCAGATTACATGTACATGTATATAATTTATTTGTTAAGCATGAAGGATTATGATACAAAATGTGAATTGTATGCAATTATTCATATTTGCTAGACAAATAAATAGCTTATACTGCAAAAGTATCTGTTTTCACCACATAAATGTCATTATGGTGTCATTTGTTTACATCACAACACCATTTGTATTTATATACTATACATGTAGATAGTGTAAAAAAAATAAAACTCTGGAACGATGAACAGAAAATGGAACATTAACAATGATTAAAAAAAAAATGGTATTTTTACCTAATAGTGATATGATAGTGGGATTTTGTATTGACAGTTTTTATGGACATTTACTTTAAGATATACCTTGGAGTATGGAACATATACCTTTGTTATACATGTATCTTTCTTTTTTGTTACAGTATCGAGAAAAACAGAGTGATTGGTTTGGTCAGCATGGTAAGAACTGACATGTGACAGTTTGCATCATGGGGGATCCTAATGGAAAATTGTGTGTAAGTAAAATAAAATCTCTTATGTCTGAGATTTTTATTTCATGTACATTAATTATAACCCATGGATCAAAGTTCTGTAGGGTATACTGTTTTTGACTTTGTCCATCAGTCCTGTTCTAGTCATCCCAACTCCTCTGAAACCACTCAACAGAATTTTATAAAACTCTGTAGATAACAAGAACAAAATATGTAGATGTGTTTATCGACAGAAAATTACGATACACTGTTTTTTCTTTCATTACAATACATTGCAATATTAAAAAAAAAAATGTCAGATTTTTATAAATAAGCAAGTTATAATATAACTTCTGAATGAATTAAAATAAATCTTACACAATCGTCTTTGGATGCGTTATATGTGGGCACACTGTGACCATGTGATTGTTTCAAATCATCAATCATTTGATTCAAATGTCATGAATGTGGGAGATTAATAAATGATGTAAAAAAATCTGTAAACACATAAACATGATAAAGACAAGAAGAAGAATTTAAAATTTGCAAATCCAAAAACAAACAAAATTTGCAGAGTTTTCTCCAGCTGGGATGCGTTGGTTTTTATTGAGTCCTAAGTTAAATTATGACCATATTTGTTGACCATTGTAACAACTAGATATGGCTTTTTATTCCCTCTATGTCATGTGTGCGTTTTTGAAATTTGCATGTGAATATTAACAGAACTTCTCATTATTACCATGTAAATATTTTTTGTAAAAAATGCAAAATAACTTCAAAATGTATGTACACATTATACTTATGATACTTTTTTTTCTTGTAGCACAGAACCTTTACTCATTTGTTTAAATCCGAGAAATAAGATTGGTTTACTGTGGCATCAATTCTAGAAAACACCTTTTCCACTGTTAAGCTACAAGTTCCAAATATAAGAGATACTTTTGTCATCCTACTTACACCTGAAATATACTTTTATTAATTGTTGCAATGCCAATGGCGTCTTTGCAGGGTTACTCACACTAACAAAGAAATTCACTTATGTTAAATCAGGGTACTCACCATTTGACCATGACCTTAGGATGAAAGACAACAGCCAAAGCACCCTTCCTTTGCTTTTCATTTTTTTCCCCAATAATACATGTACATGTATGATTTTGTATACATTATTGTTCTTCTAAAACTTCATGCAATGATAATAGCATGAAATATATGCTTTCAAAATGTTGCTAAACATTTCTTTGTTCATATCTCGCAAAAGTGTAATTATCTTCTTTTCATACTGGAACCATTCACATGTGCTTCGATACAATGACCATATTTCTGGCGACTATATGATGTTTGGCTAATTAAAATGATTAAAATCTTTTTGTAAGTGCTGTTATACATAACAAAAAAAGTAGAATAACAGAAATACTGAAATCCAAGAAAAATCCTACAACAACCATGACAACTGACAAAATCTAATCACCAAATTCATCAAGCAACATAATCCAACGTTAACAGTTCTGAATATAAGTTACACAATACTTTACAATTGTTAAGCACTGGTTATGTTTCATGCTATTTAAAATCCTAATAATTATAAACAACCTTGGCTTATGTAGTTAGGATTAATTTCTGCAAGCACTTAGTATAATAAACATACTGCCCTCAATTGATGCAATTCTGGGCTGGCAAACAACTGCATTCAGAAATATTAATTCAACACTTGCAACTTCGTCTTAATGTTAGATTTATTTTTCTTTATTGGATATTGTACCTCAACACTTAAGACAGTATATATATTTACTACATATTTATTTTTGTATTTTTTTTCTTTTCTAGATCAGATAACACAGGATGTTACCACTGTGGTATGGCTATCAATTCATGGCATTAGTGAGCCGAAAGGTTTGTAAATATTGTAGCTTTGCCTTTTATTTTTCAACCTTTTATTTTTAATTTTGTGTTAAATGAGGTCTTAATTTCCATTTAAGTTAAATATGTCTTTACAATTATGGAAACAATGCTGAATTTTCTGTTTCCATTCTCTAACTGAAGTTTGCATCAACCAAATAATATAAAAAATGTATACACAATGCTTATTCACACAAATTTTTAATGAAGCATGAATTTGGGTACATTCACTTTTAACGTTATGGGTTTATATGTCCGTTTGATACAACCGCAAAAATAATTAAAAAAAATTTAGTTGATATTTGTTATACGTTGTTGTCATCTGCCTTGTTGAGCGTCATCCAAGACCAATGATTTCAGGATAATAACTTTAGTATGTATAAGTAAATAGAAATCTATGACCACAAAAGGAAGATTGGGATTAGTTTTTAGAGTTTTGGTTCCAACAGTTTAGGAATGAGGGGCCAAAAGGGTCCAAAATTAAACTTTGTTTGATTTCATCAAAAATTGAATTATTGGGGTTCTTTGATATGCCGATTCTAATCGTTTATTTAGATTTGTGATGTCTGGGCCCCTTTATCAAATTGGTCCACATTGAGTTCTAGAGGTTCCAAAATTGAACTTTCTTTGATTTCATCAAAAATTGAATTGTTGGGGTTCTTTTTAAAATATGCTGAATCAAATCATGTATTTAGATTTTGTATATTGGACCATAGCAGGTAAATGTCCAATTTAATTTTTTTTAAGTTCTAACACAACATTCATTGTGTGTCAACTAGCTATGTAGGCCAAAAATTAATTATTGTTTGTTTCCCTTTCCACGACTTACCCTGTAAAATCACTGCAACACGAAAAATTTTATTGGCCATTCTTGTCCAAATTTTTTTTTTCTATGTTGGTTTTTAGTGATAACTTTCCGATGCGTTGGTTTTTTTTTATACCTTTCTGATGCTGCAGTCATCAAACGTTTTAAATCAAAGCTTTTTTGCTTTGAAGCTTCTATATGATTTGGAATCAAGAAAAACAAACATAATGCCTTGCCACATGATTTGTGTTGTGTGCAAGGGTGATCTTAAATCTGAAGCATCTTTCAACCCACTGAGTGCACCTTGATTGGATTTGTCTTTAACCGCTGTTCCTGTTTAAAGGATAAAATCTTTTGAGTAAAAATAGTCTGAGACGTCTGAACAGGTTGAGCACAAGTCAGGAAATATATTTCCTGCTTTCAGAGAACGTCCCTGATTTCTGGTGTAAAAAAAAAGTTTAAATGTGATTTCATTTTTATGCCCCACCTACGATTGCCCCACCTACGATAGTAGAGAGGCATTATGTTTTCTGGTCTGTGCCTCCGTTCGTTCGTTCGTTAGTTCGTCCATCTGTGTGTCCGTTCGCTTCAGGTTTAAGTTTTTGGTCAAGGTAGTTTTTGAAGAATTTGAAGTCCATTCAGCTTAGTACACATGTTCCCCATGATATGATCTTTCTAATTTTAATGCCAAATTATAGTTTTGACCCAAGTTTCATGGTCCACTGAACATAGAAAATGATAGAGCAAAGTTCAGGTTAAAGTTTTTGATCAAGGTAGTTTTTTAACTTTAACTTTCTTAAACTATCCTGGGTTTGTACCAAACTTGGACAGAAGCTTGTTTATGATCATAAGATAGTATCCAGAACTTAATTTTGTAAAAAATTAAATTCATTTTTTCGGTATTTTTCGGGCGTCAATCAAATGTTGTCCGTGCATTAACTCATGAACCGTTCAACCAAAGCTTTTAAAATTTTAATATGTTGTTACTGACAACTAAATGAAGGTCAAGTTCAATAATGGCGATTTTGACTTTTACCGTTCAGGAGTTATGGTTATTGAAAGATTGAAAAATGGTTTTTCCAGTTGTGTCCGTGCATTTACGCATGAACTGTTCTACCAAAGCTTCCCAAATTTTGATATGTTGTTACTGATGACAAAATGGAGGTCAAGTTCAATAATGACGATTTTGACTTTTACCGTCCAAGTTATGGTTCTTGAAAGACTGAAAAATGGAGTTTCCAGTCGTGTCCGTGTATTTACACATGAACTGTTCTACCAAAGCTTCCCAAATTTTAATATGTTGTTACTGATGACAAAATGGAGGTCAAGTTCAATATGACGATTTTGACTTTTACCGTTCAGGAGTTATGGTTCTTGAAAGATTGAAAAATGGTGTTTCCAGTCATGTCTGTGCATTTTCTCATGAACCATTCAACCAAAGCTTTTGAAATTTTTATATGTTGTTACTGATGACAAAATAGAGGTCAAGTTCAACATGTTCAATAATGACGATTTTGACTTTTACCGTTCAGGAGTTATGGTTCTTGAAAGATCGTAAAATGGCGTTTCCATTCACTTTATTGCATTTACTCATGAACCATTCAATCTAAGCTTTTCTAATTTTAATATGTTGTTACCGACAACTAAATGGAGGTCAAGTTCAATAATGGCGATTTTGATTTTACCGTTCAGGAGTTATGGTTCTTGAAAGATTGAAAAATGGTTTTTCCAGTCGTGTCCGTGCATTTACGCATGAACTGTTCTACCAAAGCTTCCCAAATTTTGATATGTTGTTACTGATGACAAAATGGAGGTCAAGTTCAATAATGACGATTTTGACTTTTACTGTTCAGGAGTTATGGTTCTTGAAAGACTGAAAAATGGAGTTTCCAGTCGTGTCCGTGTATTTACACATGAACTGTTCTACCAAAGCTTCCCAAATTTTAATATGTTGTTACTGATGACAAAATGGAGGTCAAGTTCAAAATGACCATTTTGACTTTTACCGTTCAGGAGTTATGGTTCTTGAAAGATTGAAAAATGGTGTTTCCAGTCATGTCCGTGCATTTTCTCATGAACCATTCAACCAAAGCTTTTGAAATTTTTATATGTTGTTACTGATGACAAAATAGAGGTCAAGTTCAACATGTTCAATAATGACGATTTTGACTTTTACCGTTCAGGAGTTATGGTTCTTGAAAGATCTTAAAATGGCGTTTCCATTCACTTTATTGCATTTACTCATGAACCATTCAATCTAAGCTTTTCTAATTTTAATATGTTGATACTGATGACAAAATGGAGGTCAAATTTGATATTGACGATTTTCCCTTTCACCATTCATCAGTAATGGTTCTTGTGATATTACTAGGACACAAATAAATGTTAATAAATCCGGTTTGCTGTCGTTGTGACAGCCTCTTGTTTTCCTTTTTTTTGTTCAGCCTGCGATTTACAGCAAAAGTAGGTGAGACACTGGGTTCCGCGGAACCCTTACGAATTTTTTCATTACAAATTTTATTCATCACACTATTAGTTATTGCTTTATGATATGGTACAAAAATCAACTAAAAAAATCAATTTTGTTTGCCCCCAGGTGACTTTTAATATGTTTATAGCATTGAAAAAGCTCCAAATTATCTCCCTTTGATGCAAAAATACATTTTTTTGGCATTAAAGTTGAAATATCTTTTTTAAATCATCGATGACCTATATTTTTTATTATTGTTTTCAAAAAGCTGTACATGAACTAAATACTTGTAAAATTTAAGCGATTTCTGTAATTTAGTTCTTTTTTTATTTCGATATTACTTCTTTTTCTCCTATTAGTTCAACAGTAAATAAGGACATTAACAAAAAATTATGCTTCTTTCAGAGGCAGATTGTTAGCGTAAATGAACTATGACCCAATTTTTTTATTTCATTTTTAGCTCACCTGGCCTAAAACGCCATGTGAGCTTTTCTCATCACTTGGCGTCCGTCGTCGTCGTCTGTCGTCGTTAACAATTTTTCAAACATCTTCTCCTCTGAAACTACTGAATGGATTTGGATGAAACTTAGCATGATAGTTCCTTAGATTATCCTGCACAAAATGTGTGCTTCGATTTTTGATCCATCAAAAAACATGGCCGCCCTTACTTTAAATAGAACATAGGGGTCAAATGCAGTTTTTGGCTTATATCTCAAAAACGAAATCATTTAGAGCAAATCTGACATGGGGTAAAAATGTTCATTAGGTCAAGATCTATCAGCCCTAAAATTTTCAGACGAATCAAACAAACCATTGTTGGGTTGCTGCCACTTAATTGGTAATTTTAAGGAAATTTTGCAGTTTTTGGTCATTATCTTGAATATCATTATAGATAAAGATAAACTGTAAACAGCAAAAATGATCAGCAAAGTAAGATCTACAAATAAGTTAAATATGACCAAAATTGTCAATTGACCCCTTAAGGGGTTATTGTCCTTTAATGACAATTTTTTCACAATTTGTTCATCATATTTGCTAACTTTAAAAAATCTTCTCCTCTAAAACTACTCAACCAAATTCAACCAAACTTCAACTGAATGATCAGTAGGGTGTATAAAATAAAGTTTGTGTTTTATTTTCTATTTTGTCTAAAAACATGGCCGTCATGGCTAAAAATAGAACACAGGGTAAAATGCAGTTTTTGGCTTATATCTAAAAAACTCCAGCATTTAGAGCAAATAAGACTAGAAGTTAAAATATTTATTAGGTCAAGGTCTACCTGTCCTGAAATTTTCAATTTGCAATTTGCAAAAAAAATAATTTGTTGTGCTACTTCCAAAAAATAGAAAATATTCTGACCAGAAAAAAACCCATGTCCCCCTACAAGTTAAATGGTCCATGCCTAACTGTTATTAATGAAATCATTTAACTGTTTTGCTGTTATTGGAGCCCCTTGCCCCTTCTCAGCAGTGGAATAAATTCAAATCATGAATGAAGAAATTCGAAAGAATAACAATTTAATAATGTAACAATAACAATTTTATTGTTAAAATTCTTTTATTGTAACTATAATGTAATAAAAATAACGTCCTGCCGCTCTTCATGTATGCATATTATATTAGAAGGAAACGTGTAAACATGGTAGAACTTGTATTTCTAATATTGAAGAATTGTTAGCTGTACATGTTTGCCTGGCATGGTTCAATATGTTCAATAAGGCATTATTTACCACGTGAGCGATTCAGGCTCTTGAGAGCCTCTTGTTCTATTAAGTATATAATAAAGTTCATTTATCATGTTTATAGAAAAATATAAAGAAATCATATATTAGAAAGAAAAAAAAGATTTATACTGGAGAGCCCCCTTAATATAAACATATTTTATTTGTAATCATCAAAGGGAATGAGACACAAGCTAAGACTTATGATGTCTTCTTTGGTATCTTTTCTTGTCTACATGAAATTTTATTTTGCTGTTATCACAGTCCAGGCAATTACTGAAAACATTAATATTACTTTTTTATATAATATTACAAGTAAAAGTAATATTACAAAAAATAGTAATATAATTCTTATATTACTAAAACCTGTAATATTGTTATATTACTGAAATGTGTAATATAGTCTCCATATTACATAAAACAGTAATATTACTAGAAAATGCCTATATTACATAGAACTGTAACATAAGGCTAAAAATCACTAGGTTTTCATACTTTAATTACTATAATAATTTAGACGTATGATGATAATAAATTAATTATTAAACAATTCCAAATAATAATAATAATCCAATTAAAGTACATAGTATCAATTCAAAATAAAAAATCCAAAGTAAAACTATTTTCTCCTTACAATGTAAAATATAAAATAAATGCCAAATTTACTAAATCATAAAATGAACTTAATCTCAAAATCAAAATATAAAAGTCTTAAAAGTATTTTCTAAAATTAAATTATGATTCAGAGATAAATTTTGTCTCAACACTGCACAGTCAACTAGTAGACTGGTAAAACAATCTTTTAGGTCTAGTATAATGACATGAGCATGACGAGTAGTGTGAGGTTACGCTTCCAGAACACTGACTGCTATCTTAAAATATTCTCAAAAATAAAAGTGGAGTCAAAAAATACATTTTTGTCCAAACACTACAAAGTCAACTGGAAGACTGATCGTCAGTCCTACAGGTCCAGTATAATAGACTTTAGCAGTGCAAGTTTGGGTTTCCGAAGGGTGACTGCTCTTCCAAAATTTTGCAACGATATTTATACTAAAACACAAAATAACTCAATTTATCCCGACATGTTAATATTACTCTCATTAGCAAAAATAGACTTTAATTAACAACGCCTAATCATATAATGTTTTGATAAAATCTGTGGATGCTAATTGTCGAGCCTGCAACTTTTGTTGCAGAAAGCTCGACATACATGACATAGGGATAGTGATCAGGCGGCGGCTACGGCGGCGGCGGCGGTGTTAGCTAACTTCTTAAAAGCTTTATATTTTAGAAGGTGGAAGACCTGGATGCTTCATACTTTGTATATAGATGCCTCATGTTACGAAGTTTCTGTCAGTCACATGTCCAATGTCCTTGATTTCATTTTCATGGTTCAGTGACCACTTGAAAAAAAAGTTCAGATTTTTTGTAATGTTGAATTCTCTCTTATTATAAGTAATAGGATAACTATATTTGATATGTGCGTACCTTGAAAGGTCCTCATGTCTGTTAGACAGTTTTCACTTGACCTCGACCTCATTTCATGGATCAGTGAACAAGGTTAAGTTTTGGTGGTCAAGTCCATATCTCAGATACTACAAGCAATATGGCTAGTATATTCGGTGTATGGAAGGACTGTAAGGTGTACATGTCCAACTGGCAGGTGTCATCTGAACTTGACCTCATTTTCATGGTTCAGTGGTAAGTTATATTAATCTGAAGATCTGTTTACTTTTTCATTGTTTTTTGTGATGATTCTTTATCTTATTTTAGAGTGATCATGTTTATTAAAAATACATGTTGTGCCGTATCTCAGAAACTATTTATGATTATTCCATAAATCTTCACACACTTTTTAGTTATATTAAAACCACAAAAGGAAGATTCCGATTTTTTTTTGGTGGTGATGGTCCAAACTGTTTAGGAATTACGGGCCAAGACCAGTATTTTTCTATCTTTATCTATATAGTCAATCTAGACTTCAAAAAAAGAGTGACGAAAGATACCAGAGGAACAGTCAAACTTATAAATCAACTAAAATAAATTGACAACATGCACCTGGCTAAAAATAAAAAAAGACAAACAATAGAACACATGACACAACATAGGAAAATAAAGAATAAGCAACATGAATCCCATCAAAAATTAGGGGTCATCTCAGGTGCTCCGGAATGGTAAGCAGATTCTGCTCCACATGTGGCACCCGTCATGTTGCTTATGTAATAACAAGTCCGGTAAATAGTCTAATTTGGTAGGTCACATTCATGAAAGGGAAGGGGATTGTAGTAACAACATAAGGAACATATCCGATATCATTTGTGAAACAGTTATTTCATAACTTCAACTTATTAATACCTCAAGTAGAAGGTTGCATTGGGATTTTCACACCAAAATGTATGTCGCTTGAAAAATGTCTCACTGAGTCATGAAACGTTTACAGATATGGTGTGTCTGAATGATCTTGATGTGAATGTTTCTTTAAATTTAATTTCTTTATCTTGCTGTTAAAAAGTGTTATACAATAGTATATATACATGTGTATATTTAAAAAACTGACTGCATGACAAATCTCAAGTGACTTAAGAAAATAATGTGATTCTAATTGTCTAGTTTATTGAAATATTTTCTTCTTTTTTCACTTTTTTTATAATTTATTGTCTTAGTTCACTTTTTTGAAAATTTTGCTTTTCAATGTTTTATATACTCATCCTCTAATGCTGTTTTATTTGATATTTTAGCAATCCATGGTGAATTTAAGTCACCCAGAAATACTGACAATAAAGAATGTAACAAAAGATAATGCTGGATGGTATGGTTGCTTGATTTCTAATCCACTTGGTAGATATTACCAGACTGCCTGGCTAACAGTTTTAGGTAAAGGCTTAGATAAGAATGAGAAATGTTTTTTTTTCACCAAGAAATTATACGTCTTAGAGCAAAATATTCACATAAAAATGATTTAATCGTTTGGAGAATTTAATTATCAATTTTCGATTACATCATTATCAAAAAATTTTTTATAGACTGTCATAAAAATAGGAGGTTTGGCATCATGAAAATTGGAAATGTACAGTTTTTTCTTAAAAAATTAATTCTTTTAATGCCGCCACAACTGAAACGTCATATTATTTTACCCCTGTCAGTGTCTCTCTGTATGTCATTCCCATTATGGGTTTACAGTTATTCCACTTAACTCCTCCTACAGTTTGAATTCTAGGAAGTTTTCACTCTGATGTCTGTTTGTAGTCTTTGTACATGTATTGAAGGTGTGCATGTGGTCAGGGTTTTGATTTTGTTTAATATTTGCTCTTAATCATTTTTTGTAGTAGTTACTTGCATAAGGGGAGCTGGCATACAGATAATTGTCCTACAGTTTTATGCTAGGAAGTGTTCACTTAGTTGGTGGTTTTTCCATTTTTTGTGCATGGGGTCAGGATTTTGATTCTTATTTATATTTGCTCTTTTGGGTGATAATATAATTTACCTTTGTCATATTTTAGGTAAAGTGTTAGACAGTTATTTTTAAATAAGACTTTGCATCTGCAGGGGCATCATTTGTGTCTGTCAAAGAAATCCAACATTGACTTTGCTATAAAACAGTTTCAGAGTGAAGTGTGGCCAGGGATTTCACTTAGTCTAGTTTGTATTGTGTAATAATTAAATTTTGTATGTCATACATGTGATTCTTCCGATGGGAGTCGAAATCTCTTGTTTTTCAGACCCTCTTCCATCCCTCCCATTAAAATTTGAAATCTACAACTTTTGAAAATGTCAACATCGAAAATGTTTCAGTAAACATTTTTGTTTACAGAATTAAAACTGACAGGGTAAAACTCTTGAGAAACTCGAAATTGATATCGGAAAAGTCTGTAAAAACAGAAGGTCACCATTTCTTTTTCTTGTTTTTGTGTCATAAGGTAAATAGCTTCGAGTAATCAATGAAGGTGTTTATTATTAGACTATATATACAGCAATAACAAATTATTGGCAATTACCTGGTCATCAACTAGCTAGTTTAAGACACACGTCTGGATGATTAAAAGTGAAATACTGACAATGGATTAAGATGTAAAAAAAAAGACTTTAATTTGATGCTGTTGAAAACATTGAACAGTTATAGTACTGAACCTCAAAGACAAATGTCTTAATGAAATCAAATACGATATTTATGGCTTGTTTTCTATCTAAACCAATGGAATACCTAAGTATAAGTATGTTTGTCTTTGAAAATTCTAAATTTTTATAATTTGATGAAATGCAAACTATGTTATCCCATAGACATATAATGTATTATACATGTATGTCTCTGTTATTACCAAATACCCTAGCAGCAAATTAAAAACAACCAATTATCTAGCCATATTTTCTCTGCCTGGAGATCTGATTTTAAATTGTACAAGTCCAGTGCCATTGGGTCAAGATCATGCTTACTACACTTCTTGCCAAGCTGACTATGGTGACCCTAATGACTTTATTAAACATATTGAGACAGCTACCTACCAGAAAGCCACTGCTCAATAGTGTTACCAAAGTTGACATTATGTAGCTTGAGCAGAGATACTTTTTACCAACTATATATGATGGCTGATCACTTTATCTTAACTTTATATATGTAATAAATAAATATTTGAAACCCCCTTATCTTATATTTCTATCAAGTAAAAATGGCTATGCAGGTGCTTAAAGTATAGAACACTTACAAAAAAGGAGAATAAGCAGTTTTAACACCAAAAATAATCATGGCGTTCATCGTTAAAAATGTTGAATTTGATACACACTTTAGAGTAACTTATGTAGTGGGTTATTCAGTGTGCACCACATTTTTTTTAATGATATTATTCCTTCATAGACAGAAAAAAATATTACAATCATTCCTAAAATAAAGACTTTTAACAATTAAAAGTTTGATGAGGAGGAAAAAAGGATTGAATTGGTTATAAATATTGTAGATAAGCCAGCTATTGAGCTGACACATATTTACCATTTCCTTTCAAACATATTATTTCATCTTTTGAAAACTTTTTAATTACAAATACTTTAATTGCAGATGAACAAGCAGAAGCAGTAGACATTAGGTCAGGAGGAACAAACGATAAAGAGCAAATAGTAATCTACATTATTGGTGGTGTCGCATCAGTAGTTGTTCTCTTCCTGTTACTCCTGATATTTATATGTTATAGACGTTACAAGAGGGTTCAGTCCAGCAAATATAGAAATGTCAAGAGAGTAATTGTCATGACACAGGCTAGTTTCAATATTCAAACATATTTTATTACTGATAAGTTCAAATACAAGTGCACAAAAAAGAATATGTTTGACTTATTCGGTTATAATTAGGAAATGAAGTTTTATGAGGAAGTTGTCTTTATATGGTGTAAAAGTTACAAAGTAAGTCTTAAGAAAGGAAGATTATTGAGATTCATTAAATGTTCATCAGTAATGTTTAGATTATGAAAATAGAGATATTCAATCTAGACAGAATCTAATTTAGTTTTAAGGAAGTTTTTGTCAATTTTAGATTTGAATATTTATAACAGCTTTGCATCTGGACTTGCTTCATTTATTATTAGCGATAGTCTGTGTGCTCTTCAAACTTTTATGATGTTTATTTCTATTACAAAATCATGATAATTAAAAAAATGACATGGATTTGCACACAAATTTGAAACAGGTATACATTTTAATTTCATATCAGAATGTTTTGCATCAATTCCAGAATGAGAATTACCATCCATACAAATCTTATGATGGTACACAACCATTTGTTTTACCCACAATCAGAATTGAACCTGGTCCAAGAAGACGCTTGTCATCTGATTTGACCATGATGTCAGAGTATGATCTCCCTCTGGACAAACACTGGGAATTTAGACGGGAACAGTAAGTTAAAGCATAACATTGACCATTCCATGAAAGTTATCATACTGTAAAGACATATATATTGACTCATGACAACATTTTAACTTATATCTGTCGACCCACAAATAGCATTGCTCACTGTTTCTGACATCCAGATTGTTTCTTTGGTTAAAAGCTGTATAATGACCTGATATTTGATTGGTTGTATCAATTTTCAGATGAATTCAATAGATATTGTAACCACTGTAGTATGAAATATAACAAGAAGTTTTTCCAAAAACTCTTTTTTTCCAAGGTTTAACATTTTCTCATATATATACTGGAATCATTAGGGCTCAACAATAACACTTGTCTGATTGTCTTGTACTGGAGGATAAAAAGGTCAGACAAGTAAAAGCTATATCAATATTAATTTAATTTAACAGGTTTATATGCTCTTATAATATACTAGATTATGGAGTGTGTGTCCGAGCGAGAATATTTAGTCAGATGTCAGTCGCTACCCTGATATACCCTATCTTTTTTGGGTAATTAATACAGATAGCGTTTGACATCTTTAGCTGAACAGATTTATCATTTTTTCATAACTTAATTCATTGTATGCTGGTTCATATTCTGGACACCAGTCTTTGCTCCTTTCTAATATAATTCACAAACAAAAAACAAATAGGAAGCTTAGAAATGGAAAAATATTAAATACTTAACTCGTTCAAAGGGTAATTACACGTCTCAATCTTCAAAATCGCCTATCTAAAAATACTACCATCGCTAACATTTTTAAAAATAAAAATCGTGGTTACCCTTCTATCGATAAGTGTCATGCCAAAAAATGAGTAACATGTCCCTGTCTTTCCACCAACAATACGGTAAGGTCCACACTTAATGGTCGCTCATTTTCTTTAAAATTTGAAACTGATATAACTTGAAAAACAAACAGTCTTATTTATTTACTCACATGAAACAAACCAGGATGCGGTATTCAGTACGTAGGTTAAACTGGTCGATATTTATCTAAACGCACTCAAGAAAATAACCCAATAAATTCAAAAGTATCATTTATCAACACCTTAAGAAGCACAGTCATCTTATCAAATATTTAGCAGTTCAACCTTTGGAAGAAGTAAATAAGCAGCCTGGTGAATCTCATTCAAAGTTTGTACAATCACGGAAAATAATTGAATTAAATTAGATTAAAAAATATCAAGAACCGATTCTGTTAACATTTTGGATATTGTTTCTAAAACTGTTCGAAAAAAAAACATTCTCATGGTCGTAGAAAAAATCACAATCAAAGAAAATTTCGGACCAATCACACCAATATTTCGGACCTAATTTCTATTTCAAAAAACAACAGCAGACATTATCTGTTAACAAAGCTCTGTTCATTACCGATTAATAAGTTAAATAAAATTTTAGAGGATTGCAACACAATTTCATATAGCAGTCCTAAGTACGAAATTGTTCAAATTATAATGGCATATTGTTATTCTAAAATGTTTCCTAAAATTGATCGTCCTGAAGATCATAAAAAACATTTTATTAAAATAAAGTATGTCAATAAAGGTTTTGATTTTGTAAATATTGCTGGTATTTTTAACAACCATTCTGTTAAAGAACAAATTCCTGGATATTTTGATAATACTGAGCTCCCTCTTATTTTTAGTGAGAGGTTTAGCTAGCTATAAAACCAGGTTCAATCCACCATTTTCTACATTTGAAAATGCCTGTACCAAGTCAGGAATATGACAGTTCTTGTCCATTCGTTTTTGATGCGTTTTGTTATTTGATTTTGCCATGTGATTATGGACTTTCCGAATTGATTTTCCTCTGAGTTCAGTATTTTTGTGATTTTACTTTTTGTTATATTTACAAGAAATCTACATGGAAATTTGTGTTAAATTATAGCCAATTGTGTAAAGATTTTAATATCAGTGAAAATACACCTACTTCATGTAATTGCAGTAATTCCAAATACATTTATGGACCAATTTCCCATGTTATAACAGGAGATCTTAACATATTTCAAGACAGAGAGTTAAAATCATTCCTCAGTAAAGGACCTAATTATCTTCCCCAGTCAATTATAAATTGGAATGAGTGTCGTAATATCATCCATGACTCACTCTGTACTTACTTTATGAAATGGATAAAACTGGAAAAAGCTGACAAAAAATTCGACTTTTAAATAAAAACAAGATACAAATCTAATGAATTTACATTGACATGCCTATCAGACGGTGCCTCATATGCAAGTCTGATTTGACTTGGCATTGTTAAAAAGTAGATCCTAAGTTCTGTGACATGACTAGTTTCAGTTTTTCTTGACTCATAATTTTTGAAAAATATTTCAAAAGATATAAAACTAACTTCTGTTCTATTGTTTTAAATTTCTTTTGTTCCTTGAATCAACTTATAATGCAAAGTCCTCCTAAACAAGTTGAAAAAAATGTTATTGTAGAGGTCTGATCATGCAATACAATGTGAGAAACTTGATTTTCTGGTAATTTTTTAAAAGAGCAAATATAACATTCTCACATTACCTAGATAAAAAAAAACATGTGTCTCGGTACAAAATTGTTCAAAAACACTGAAAATTGTAAATCATTAGTAATAAATGGTTTAACCCATTAAAACATTTAATCCATCACTGCAAATGTTTGCACATGTTCTTAGTCAGGAATCTGATGTACAGTAGTTGTAGTTTGTTTATATAATTTATATGTGTTTCTCGTTTCTTGTTTTTAGCTCACCTGGCCCGAAGGTCCAAGTGAGCTTTTCTCATCACTTGGCGTCCGTCATCCATCGTCGTTAACTTTTATAAAAATCTTCTCCTCTGAAACTACTGGGCCAAATTTAACCAAACATGGCCAAAACATTATTAGGGTATCTAGTTTAAAAATTGTGTCCAGTGACCCGGCCAACCAACCAAGATGGCCGCCAGGGCTAAATATAGAACATAGGGGTAAAATGCAGCTTTTGGCTTATAACTCAAAAACCAAAGCATTTAGAACAAATCTGACATAGAGTGAAATTGTTTATCAGGTCAAGATCTATCTGCCCTAAAAATTTTAGATGAATCGGACAACCTTTTGTTGGGTTGCTACCCCTGAATTTTGCTGTTTTTGGTTATTATCTTGAATATTATCATGATTATAATAGATAGAGATAAACTAAACAGCAATAATGTTCAGCAAAGTAAGTTTTACAAATAAGTCAACATAACCGAAATGGTCAGTTGACCCCTTTAGGAGTTATTGCCCTTTATAGTCAATATTTAACCATTTTTCATAAAGCTTAGTTATCACCAAAACACAATTTTGTCATGTCCTTGAATATTCACATAGACAAAAGTGAGCGACACAGGCTCTTTAGAGCCTCTGGTTTTATATAGATTAGAACGTTGGTTTTCCCGTTTGAATGGTTTTACTCTAGTAATTTTGGGGCCCTTTATAGCTTGTTGTTCAGTGTGAGCCAAGGCTCTGTGTTAAGGCCGTACATTGACATATAATGGTTTACTTTTATAAATTGTCATTTGGATGGAGAGTTGTCTCATTGGCACTCATACCATATCTTCTTATATCTAAGAAAATGTGTACAACTATTAGAATTTTATTTAGTTATATATATATGGTTACATCAATCAGTATCTCAATATCTAAATGAATATGAGATGAAGTAATTTATTTATTGTTATAGGTTATCACTTGGTGAACCTCTTGGGGAAGGAGCATTTGGTAAAGTTTTTAAAGCAGAAACTGTTGGTTTAAATAAAGCTCCAACAACTGCCATAGCAGTCAAGATGTTGAAGGGTAAAATTTACTTATATATTTTAGATCAAAAATCAAATAGTATTAATGAAAACTGGATTTATGCTTAGGTTTTCTTTTTTTATTAGACAAGCATAAAATTTTGGGAAATAAGAATTGAATTTTTTCCATCTTTTTTATCTTTATTGAAAAATTTGCATTGTTATGGCCCGCAACAAAGATGTCGGTGCCATATAGTTTTATCCATGTCCGTAATTCGGTCATTCCGTAATTCTGTCATTCCGTCATTCCATCATTCTGTCATTCCCTAATTCCACAACTAGGAATTGTTAAGTTTCAGTTTTGTTCCGCTTGGCTCATTTTTGCTATAATTATGGGCTTTGAACTTTGATAATTTTTTGAAAATCACAGTTAAAAGGATGAATTGTTTGAGTATAAAGGACAAGATTATAAATATCCAATTAATGTTCTGATTCAAACAATAAAATAATTACAAATCAATTAATGTCATTAGTGCTGTAATGAATTGTTAAAATCTCAATACTTTTATTTTTTGTTTGATGATTCTAGCTGTTAATCTGGATTATCCCACCTCAATCCCACCTCAATCAACAGGCCTTGAAGTAATAAATATTTGAGTCAGTTTTTTGTACTTAAACAAATAAAAACCAATCAAAATGCTGGATTTTATGTTTTGAGCAAGATTTTTGTGCTCCGAGCACTGAGCAAAGTTTTATGACTTCAACCCCAGGTCTAATGAATGTCAAAACAAATCAGTGACAGGTTGACCTTGTTCCTAATTAAATTTGTTCAGGTTACAATTATGTGATAATCATGTTTTCAATCATAATTTCTTGAAAGGTTTTAAACAGTTGTTTAAAAGTTGAAAAGTTACAAAGTAAAAACGTATTTATAAAAATAAACTTCTCATAGAATAAATCATCACTTTACAATATTATGTCACATGACTGACCAACATGACTTGTGATCACCTGATATATTATATGGTTTATCTTTTCAAAATGAGTGTTGTTTATTCAATTTTCATACACTTTTCTTCAACTCTTCACATACAAAACAATAAGTTATGACAACAAGGAACACAACTCTAGGCTGATTTAACCAATAACAAAAGCTTTATTGTGTCTTCAATATTAAGACAATTGGCAAATTTCCGGATTGCAAAACATATTGACAAATTTACAAAGATATAAAATGTATTTTATTTGAATAAAACATGACAAATCAAGAATATTAATATTATAACACATAAAAAACAATCAAGGTTTGAGCAAAAAAAATCCTTACTTTTCACTTCAATTGGAAATTTCTTGGTCCAATTTTGGACCTGAAAAAAAACTAAGAAAATATTTGTAGTCATGTATAACACACAGGGTATAAATGTAAATGTGTTCGTTATACATACCAAAAGACAGTACTCCTTATTACATAAACATGGATAGTTTGTAGGATCGATTAAAACCCATTTTAATGTCCCATTTATTATGCCCCATTTTTGTGCATTATGTTTTCTGTTCTGTGCGTCCATTCATTCGTTCTTTTGTCCGTCCATTTGTTCATCTGTCCATCCATTGGTTCGTTCTTCCGTCCGTTTGTCCTTCCGTCTGTCTGTCCCGCTTCAGGTTAAAGGATTGGTTAAAGTTTTTGGTAGAGGTAGTTTTTGATGAAGTTGAAGTCCAATCAACTTGAAACTTAGGGCTCATGTTTTCTATTTTATAATCTTTGTAATTTTTATGCCAAACTAGAAATTTTCCCCCATTTTCAAGGTCCACTGAACATAGAAAATGATAGTGTGGATGGGCTATTCATGTACTGGGGACACATTCTTGTTAGCTATAACCATTTGAGCTTATGTTATCACTAATGACTTGGCGTCCATCATCATCTGTTGTTAACTATTTCAAAAAACCTTCTCTGAAACTACTGGGCCAAAGATTTCAAACTTTTAACAAAAAAAATTTCCTTAATTATCTGGTATCTTGCTTATAAATTGTATCCAAAGTTTTGATCCATCGACAAACATGGCTGCCATTGTTGGGTTCCTGCCACTAAATTGGTTATTTTAAGGATTTTTTTAGTTTTTGTATGAAATTAACTAAAGATAAAGATAAACTGTAAACAGCAAAAAATGTTCAGCAAAGTAACATCTTCAAAAATGTTTTTTATGACAAAAATTGTCAATTGACCCGTTACGGAGTTATTGACCTTTAAGGAAAATTACACAAGTTGTTTTATTTTTTTTTTAACTATATAAATCTTCGCAAATGAATTTAGTATAAATTTGTATTTTATTTCCTTGTACTTCAAGAAACAAAGACACTATGGTTAAAATGGAACAAATGGGTAAAATGCATTTATTTGCTTTTAATGAAAATATGACAGATACAATGAACATTGTATTGGCATTTGTAAGCCTCTTATTATTAAATATAAATTGAAAAGCAAAAACAGTCATTGATGAAAGATTTAAGCAAAAAAACAAACTTGTGAGCAATGCAAGCTCTGCTTGTTCTATTGGGGATCCAAGGCAGTGGCGTAGCCAGGGTTGAAATGATGTGGATGTTTTGCCGAGTTGAGCGAGCCGAAAAATGTTTTGGACCTTTTTGTGCAGAAAATATTTTTTATTTAAGCACATGTACTCCCCCAGAATCCGACACTAGTTAGATTTTTGTTTAAATTCAAAATACCCACCAATTCATATATTTATATTTTTAACCAAATTTTATTGTTTTCTTGAAACTACCATCATTCAATTCATAAATATTTGATGTAAAGTTTCCCCCCCAGTCTTCTATTTGACATATCAAAAACCGTTTAAACGGACTCCATTACAGCGGCACTTCTGTATAATTTAGGAACTTCTGAGTATAGGAACTGAAGTGACTTCTCTTTCCAGGAATTTGATTCTACAACCTTTGATTTTTTATTACTGAGCTAAACGCATGCAGGAGACATAAAAATACCGGGCGTCCGATCGTCCGGTATTGTTAGCACTCTCATGTGTGTAATTCATGTCAGATTAAGTGAAACTCATATCATAAGCAATGTCTTTGACAATTTTGAAAATAATTCGTAATCAAATATTTTTAACTAGTAATGTCCCTTTGAAATATAAATTGTAATGGAAATCTCATTTCATTTGCTGTGAAGCTTTTATTTCTTTTTAGATATTAAAAATAAAAAAGAAAACGAAATAAAAGTTTTTTTTAGTTATTCCCTTGTTCCTTGGCCTTTGATAGATAAAATATGACATGTTATGTGCATGGCGGGGAATATTGGATCTTTGTTCTTTACTCAATAAAAATAAAATTAGTATTTGAACCTAAATAGAAACGGGAATTCATAAGCCTAGGACTTATCACGATCTATTACAAATTGATTTGTTTTATCACGTCGTTTACAATGTCACAAGAAACGATATCAGGATATGGTGTTTTAGTTGTTAGTTACTATAGTCAAATGAGAAGCCATCCCTCCACTAGGTTCAATTTCAGATGAAACATGTCCACGGGTCTGCGTATCAGTCCTCTCCGCTTGCCTTAGCTGATGACATAGACTATTTATACGAAGAAAAGTTAACTTGAAACACTATTCTGCGATTCATGTATCAAACTAAATTATCCTAAATGAAAGACCAGGCATACTGCTTCGAAAATGACTGGATGTTATCCTCATATCCTCAGCCTTGTTACATTTTGATACTTCCGAGTTAAACTGCTGTTTTTTTTTATTTTTGTTTTGTCAAAATGATGTGGATGCTTGAGCATCTGAGCATACATGCAAGCTATGCCACTGCAAGGGGAGGGTTCCTGATCAATGTTTTTGAATGGGGACATATAGTCCTGGGTTGGGACAAATTACTTTTGATTCATTAACATTAGTTTGATACCAATTTTCGTGGGTACAGGTGAACATTGAATTCAAATGTTCATTGAATAACATATTTTGAATAGGCTTTGAATACAGAGATTGGAAAAATTACAAAATCAAATATCCACGATTATGCAAGTTTTAAGCAATCCATGAAAATGAATGAATCCACAGTATTCTTTGAATGTGACCAATGGTTTTATCCATTAATAATTGTCAATATTATTTAAATATTTTAGAGGATGCAACCGATAGAGAATTGACAGATTTAATGCAAGAAATGGAAGTGATGAAATTAATAGGATGCCATGAAAATATTATTAATTTCCTGGGATGTTGTACACAAAATGGTAAGTGGTGTACTTTAAGGGTTAAAAACGATCTTGGTCCAATGGGCAGCACTTGTTGTCTGTCGTCCATATTAAATGTCCGTTAACTTTTAAAAAATCTTCTCCTCGAAATTACACAGGACCCATGCTCTGAGAAAACCATCAACTGCCCCCTGTCTGATTTGCTCCAAATGGTTTAGTTTCAGAGATATATACAAAAATCTGCATTTTACCCCTATGTTCCATTTTTATTCATGTGGGCCATGAGGGTTGGAAGGTGGGGTCATCTGATACATTTTTTAAAGAAAAAACATATTAATTATTATGGTCAAGTATGGTTAAATGTGTCTCAGTAGTTTCATAGAAAGAAGATTACCCACACATGTCAGATTTGCTCTAGGTGTAATACCACCATTGATTTTTCCCTATTAAAATTGAAAAAGGAAATGGGGAATGTGTCAAAGCGACAACAACTCGCCCATAGTCTTTGTTAAATTTGCACTTTTAGAAAAAATGTGCAGAATTTATCTTTGTTACAAATAAAGATATACTTGGCATGAGTAAAGTTTTATCCTGTCCAGTACTATAGAAAAAATTTAACATAACATTTGATTGCATACAAGAAAATAACCATCATTGGAACTTAACCAATCAAAGGAGTAGGAGCAATAAGGCCCTTTTTCGGCCCAAAAATTACTGTAAATTAAAAAGTTATCATACATATAGTAGATAAGATGCACACAGATATACAGATTATGTGACGTCATTTAAATATATTGGTAGATAAGGTGTACATCGTAGTTACAAAGCGAGTTAAAGTGGTTGTGAATCGAAATATATATATATATTATTGTGGAAATTCCAATACGTCACAAAGCAATATGGCGATTGTATACATCAATGTTGACAATGAAGTTGACAATGAGATGATGTGTTGAAACACGAAAAGGAAAATATCTCTCGAATGTGAATAAACTGCATGCAAACGTAAGTGAATCTATATATCAGATATTTTATTTAGTATAAAAGAATGCAGTATTATTCGATTTTGTTTTATAAAGAATATCAATTGTGGTAAATATAAATAATGTGTGTTGCATGAATTTAATATTTGAAATTTCAATATTTTCACAACCATAAAAGAAATTGTGTTTATTTAAATATTATGGAATCTAACATCTGAACAAGAATTTGTGTATTAATATTCATGTCACGTGATAAGATAGGCACGATAGTAGATAAGGTGCACACAGATATACAGATTATGTGACGTCATTTAAATATATTGGCAGATAAGGTGTACATCCTAGTTACAAAGCGAGTTAAAGTGGCTGTGAATCGAAATATATATATATATTATTGTGGAAATTCCAATACGTTACAAAGCAATATGGCGATTGTTTACATCAATGTTGACAATGAGTTGACAATGAGATGATGTGTTGAAACACGAAAAGGAAAATATCTCTCGAATGTGAATAAACTGCATGCAAACGTAAGTGAATCTATATATCAGATATTTTATTTAGTATAAAAGAATGCAGTATTATTCGATTTTGTTTTGTAAAGAATATCAATTGTGGTAAATGTAAATAATGTGTGTTGCATGAGTTTAATATTTGAAACTTCAATATTTTCACAACCATAAAAGAAATTGTGTTTATTTAAATATTATGGAATTATACATTTGAACAAGAATTTGTGTATTAATATTCATGTCACATGATCAGATAGGTACATGGTAGATTAGGTCCACACAGATATACAGATTATGTGACGTTATTTATATATATTAGTAGATAAGGTGTACATCGTAGTTACAAAGCGAGTTAAAGTGGCTGTTATTCGAAAATATATATATTGTTGTGGAAATTCCAATACGTCACAAAGCAATATGGCGATTGTTTACATAATAATAATAAAATTCTTTATTTAACGAAGGTAAAACATTTAACAATTACATGTTAATCTTCAAAAACTATCAATACAAATAAAAAACGTACAAAAATACATACAATATAAAATACATAATACAGTTAAATAAGCACATATGCATTCAGTAGAAGAAGAAAAAGAAATACATTAGTTTCATGCATCTTTATTCTGTTCAGTTAGAAAATAGTTTGAACAGTTGGTCATAAATGTATCTAAATTATCTATTTCTTTAATATTATTTGGTAAATTATTCCAGGTAATAAGACCAGAATATTTAAATGTTCTTTTCAAAAAATCAGAATTAGGTCTTGGTAAATGAAGAAGTGGCATGTTCACGTCCTTAATATATGCATATTTATTTGCCACTTGACTTTAAGAAGCCATCCTTTAACATATTTGGTCGGGTTCTTGTCTCTTTGACATATTCCCCATTTCCATTTTCAATTTTATCATCAACTAAAAAGTAAAACAAGACAAAGAAAATTTGCCTGTCTGTAATTGTAGGAACTTAATTTCACACAGTGGCAATTTTCACAAATAAATTTATATTCTCGCTCTATCATTTACCGAAATTGACGAAATACCTATTTGCTGTGACGATGTTTGATATTATACAAACTAAAGGCATGTAGAACAAAATCAGAAAACTTTTCCAAAGCCCGAAGTTTTTTTATTGTTTTTATTTTCTTCTTCAAAAGTTTGACAATGGAATTTGATACACAAATCCGAACATTTGAGTTTAATAAAGCATATTACACATAGAGTTTGTTCTAGAACGGGAGCCTGTCGTGAATTTAAAAGTGATGCAAAAGACGTCACACTTCTTCTGATGTCAATCGAAGTAAAACCGTTAAATATTTTAAACTAAACACTGGTGTTGTCACCATAACTAATTATGGTTTATTTCATACAACACAAACGATTTAAAATGGGCCGTGGCATTTTTGAGAAATAACTTTAAGGCCAAAATATTGGCCATGTGGCACAGATTTTCTGAATACCATTAAAGTCAATGAGGCTATCAGTTTTTACAAATACTAATAAATTGCAATTAACACCAATTAAAAGACTGATCAAATATAAAAAAAAACACAAATACAGTAAAAACATTCGACACTTGAGAGTGATAAATGAACGAAGCAGACATACTGTGGTGTCATCACACGAGCAATCATATACAGGTACCATGCAGAATAGCGTGACGTTATCAATTGTTGTTAGGGTTGCCATGGCGCTGTTTGATAAAGTTCGAAGCCAGGCCGATTCTTAGCAGTCAAAGGTAAAACGTTTTTCAATGCCATGGCAGTCAAAGGGTCAATACTTTATGATAAAACCACAAAAACGTAAAACGCTTCAAATTCTACAAACTGGCATGTAGACTCCTGCTGTCCTTTTGTAGCTAAGTACAAAAAATGTACAAGGAGAAGACATCATATCTAAGTTTTATTTATCCGGTTGGGAACAAACCCTCTATATGGTGTTTATACCTGTATAGAGGGATAAAATTATTGCTGGTGCTGGAAAAATATAAAATATGTTATTTTGGTGAAGTCATGAAAGGCTATTTTATTTCTTGCCTTGATCCCTTTCTGCGACAGGAAAGTGTCACAGCAAGAATAAGCTTTTGGGTCGATCTGGCCCCACGTAGATCCGGCCCAAGTCGATCCGGCCCAACGTCGATCCATCCCATATGTAAAATCGATCCGGCCCCAATAAAAAATATATTTATCATGTATATAAGAAATAAAAATAAAGATATATATTAATTGTAATTCATAAATTTTTATGATTTTTATTATAATGTCAATAAATGTAAAAGGTGTACGGTAAAAAAATAAAAAAGACCTTTGAAAAATATCTATTTTAGATGAGTATAAAACAACTAGGTTGATTATGTTTTTATTGCAAGTTTTCTAGATTATTGGGTATATTCATATTATAACGTATATAAAAGAACTCAAACATCAACATTAATCAGCAGTAAGGCCCTGGGTTCGTTCTCCTTACTTTTATCAAGGACGCATAATACTAAAATATTAATATTATGGGTATTTAAGTTAAATAAACCTTTTCAGATATTTAAATGGTATAAATTCTCGAAATTCACGAAAACACATGAAAATAATTAAAAGTTAATGGCTTGTTTTGGAGCATTAATAGGTCACAATAATAATTCTCACTGATTGTTGTTATAATTGCCTTTGATACATTAATAATTGGAATAATCCGAATGAAACAACTGGATTATTCGGGTTAATCTTAATCAAATTGGTTACGCTTCTGCGCATGTGCACCATTAGGAAATTTAATTGTGCATCCGAAAGTTTCAAAATAATGATATCATTTATTCATACAATCCATCTCGTGTTAAATTCAAGTATGTACGAGGAGAGTATGACTTCAAATCAATTATGCTTGAACAAAAATATATGGATTTAGTCATGTTAGTGTTTCTGTCTGTGTTCAGATCTTTAACGCAATCAAATCATATTCCAGTTTTGGACATGTGTTTTTTAGAACGAAGGTTAAAATATTTTATGTCAAAGAGAAGATGTGGTATGATTGCCAATGAGACTACTCTCCACAAGAGATCAAATGACACAGAAGTTAACAACTATAGGGCACAGTATGGCCATCAACAATTAGCAAAGCCCATACCGTATAGTCAGCTATAAAAAGCCCCGAAATGACATTGTAAAACAATTCAAACGAGAGATCTAACAGTCCAATCTATCAAAAACAAATATGTAACACATAAACAAAGGACAACCACTGAATGACCGACTCCTGACTAGGGATAGAAACATACATACAGAATGTTGCGGGGTGAGACATAAGAGGTGTGTTCATATTTTTTTTTTATTTAAGCGTTCATCCTGAGATTGCGGTACCTTTTTGGTCACTATTTATGTGTTGCGTCTAAATATGAATTGTAACACTTTATAGTGACTGAACAGGTTGATTTAACTTCCTCAAGAAACAGAAAAAGAAGACGAATTCAATGGAACAGCTCTAGACTATTTAACATGCAAGCTGATTATAGATAGATTTATAAGGATAGTAACGTAAGTTATCAATAGATTGAATAATAATGGGGATAACCAACATTTTTATGCCGCAGCCTTAGCTATGGATCTTATAGTTTGACTCGACCAAATGTTTGAAACTTATACACAATGCTTATTACGCAAAACACGGATCAAGTTTGAATTTTAGTGGCATAACTTTAACCTTTCTAGAGAAAATGTATAGTACTATCAAACACTTATCAAAACTGGTATATAGACCAGTTACATCCCTGAATAAGTAAACATTAAATAACTAAAGAGCATTACAAATAGTATCAACAGGTCAAATAAACAAGAAAGTACGATTTGAGAGTACTCTTAGTTACTGAAAAGCCAAAAACAATTAATTAAAAAAAAATCATGCATCAGAGACTAAAATCAACTAAAACAGATCCCAGAGATTTAGTATTTCAACGTCATGAACAGTCAAAGAAGACATGACTTGTGCAATGCCAAAAATAAATGTATGCTTGTTAACATATTGAAAAATTGCTGAATTTTTCGTCGTTTTCTTTCTTAAACTTAAGTTTCCCTCAACCTAACGTTATAAAACTTATACACAATTCTTATTGCAACAAAATACAGATGAAATTCAAATTTTGATGGTGTTACTATTACTTTTCTAGAGTTATGCCCCTTTACAAATGAAAAAATTACTGAATTTGTTAGTTGGTCTATCTTTTGAAACATGCTTGGTATAATTGGTTTTTATTGTGTAGAAAGATAGTACTATTATGTTAGATGGTCTATCTTTTGAAACATGCTTGGTATAATTGGTTTTTATTGTGGAGAAAGATAGTGCTATGATGTTAGATGGTCTATCTAATGAAACATGCTTGGTATAATTGGTTTTTATTGTGTAGAAAGATAGTACTATGATGTTAGATTGTCTATCTAATGAAACATGCTTGGTATAATTGGTTTTTATTGTGTAGAAAGATAGTACTATGATATTAGTTGGTTATCTTTTGAAACATGCTTGGTATAATTGGTTTTTATTGTGTAGAAAGATAGTACTATGATGTTAGATGGCCTATCTCATGTAACATGCTTGGTATAATTGGTTATTATTGTGTAGAAAGATAGTACTATGATGTTAGATGGTCTATCTAATGAAACATGCTTGGTATAATTGGTTTTTATTGTGTAGAAAGATAGTACTATTATGTTAGATGGTCTATCTAATGAAACATGCTTGGTATAATTGGTTTTTATTGTGTAGAAAGATAGTACTATGATGTTAGATGGTCTATTTAATGAAACATGCTTGGTATAATTGGTTTTTATTTTGTAGAAAGATAGTACTATGATGTTAGATGGTGTATCTAATGAAACATGCTTGGTATAATTGGTTTTTATTGTGTAGAAAGATAGTACTATGATGTTAGATGGTCTATCTAATAAAACATGATTGGTATAATTGGTTTTCATTGTGTAGAAAGAACGTACTATGATGTTAGATGGTCTATCTAATGAAACATGCTTGGTATAATTGGTTTTTAGTTTGTAGAAAGATAGTACTATGATGTTAGATGGTCTATTTAATGAAACATGCTTGGTATAATTGGTTTTTATTGCGACATAAGATAGTACTATGATGTTAGATGGTCTATCTAATGAAACATGCTTGGTATAATTGGTTTTTATTGTGTAGAAAGATAGTACTATGATGTTAGATGGTTTATCTAATGAAACATGCTTGGTATAATTGGTTTTTATTGTGTAGAAAGATAGTACTATGATGTTAGATGGTCTATCTAATGAAACATGCTTGGTATAATTGGTTTTTTTTGTGTAGAAAGATAGTACTATGATGTCAGATGGTCTATTTAATGAAACATGCTTGGTATAATTGGTTTTTATTGTGTAAAAAGATAGTACTATGATGTTAGATGGTCTATCTAATGAAACATGCTTGGTATAATTGGTTTTTATTGTGTAGAAAGATAGTACTATGATGTTAGATGGTCTATCTAATGAAACATGATTGGTATAATTGGTTTTTATTGTGTACAAAGATAGTACTATGATGTTAGATGGCCTATCTCATGTAACATGCTTGATATAATTGGTTATTATTGTGTAGAAAGATAGTACTTTGATGTTAGATGGTCTATCTAATGAAACATGCTTGGTATAATTTGTTTTTATTGTGTAGAAAGATAGTACTATTATGTTAGATGGTCTATCTAATGAAACATGCTTGGTATAATTGGTTTTTATTGTGTAGAAAGATAGTACTATGATGTTAGATGGTCTATTTAATGAAACATGCTTGGTATAATTGGTTTTTATTTTGTAGAAAGATAGTACTATGATGTTAGATGGTGTATTTAATGAAACATGCTTGGTATAATTGGTTATTATTGTGTAGAAAGATAGTACTATGATGTTAGATGGTCTATCTAATGAAACATGCTTGGTATAATTGGTTTTTATTGTGTAGAAAGATAGTACTATGATGTTAGATGGTCTCACTAATGAAACATGCTTGGTATAATTGTTTTTTATTGTGTAGAAAGATAGTAATATGATGTTAAATGGTATATCTAATGAAACATGCTTGGTATAATTGGTTTTTATTTTGTAGAAAGATAGTACTATGATGTTAGATGGTCTATCTAATGAAACATGCTTGGTATAATTGGTTTTTATTGCGACATAAGATACTACTATGATGTTAGATGGTCTATCTAATGAAACATGCTTGGTATAATTGGTTTTTATTTTGTAAAAAGATAGTACTATGATGTTAGATGGTCTATCTAATGAAACATGCTTGGTATAATTGGTTTTTATTGTGTAGAAAGATAGTACTATGATGTTAGATGGTCTATCTAATGAAATATGCTTGGTATAATTGGTTTTTATTGTGTAGAAAGATAGTACTATGATGTTAGATGGTCTAACTTATGAAACATGCTTGGTATAATTGGTTTTTATTGTGTAGAAAGATAGTACTATGATGTTATATGGTCTATTTTTTTTAAAAATGCTTGGTATAATTGTTTTTTATTGTGTAGAAAGATAGTACTATGATGTTAGATGGTCTATCTAATGAAACATGCATGGTATAATTTGTTTTTATTGTGTAGAAAGATAGTACTATGATGTTAGATGGTCTATCTATTGAAACATCCTTTGTATAATTGGTTTTTATTGTGTAGAAAGATAGTACTATGATGTTAGATGGTCTATTTAATGAAACATGCTTGGTATAATTGGTTTTTATTGTGTAAAAAGATAGTACTATAATGTTATATGGTCTATCTAATGAAATATGCTTGGTATAATTGGTTTTTATTGTGTAGAAAGATAGTACTATGATGTTAGATGGTCTATCTAATGAAACATGATTGGTATAATTGGTTTTTATTGTGTAGAAAGATAGTACTATGATGTTAGATGGTCTATCTAATTAAACATGCTTTGTATAATTTGTTTTTATTGTGTAAATAGATAGTACTATGATGTTAGATGGTCTATCTAATGAAACATGCTTGGTATAATTGGTTTTTATTGTGTAGCAAGATAGTACTATAATGTTAGATGGTCTATCTAATGAAACATGCTTGGTATAATTGGTTTTTATTGTGTACAAAGATAATACTATGATGTTATATGGTCTATTTTTTTTAAAATGCTTGGTATAATTGGTTTTTATTGTGTAGAAAGATAGTACTATGATGTTATATGGTCTATCTAATGAAACATGCTTGGTATAATTGGTTTTTATTGCGACATAAGATAGTACTATGATGTAAGATGGTCTATCTAATGAAACATGCTTGGTATAATTGGTTTTTATTGTGTAGCAAGATAGTACTATAATGTTAGATGGTCTATCTAATGAAACATGCTTGGTATAATTGGTTTTTATTGTGTAGAAAGATAGTACTATGATGTTAGATGGTCTATCTAATGTAACATGCTTGGTATAATTGGTTTTTATTGTGTAGAAAGATAGTACTATGATGTTAGATGGTCTATCTAATGAAACATGCTTGGTATAATTGGTTTTTATTTTTTAGAAAGATAGTACTATTATGTTAGATGGTCTATGTAATGAAACATGCTTGGTATAATTGGTTTTTATTGTGTAGAAAGATAGTACTATGATGTTAGATGGTCTATTTAATGAAACATGCTTGGTATAATTGGTTTTTATTTTGTAGAAAGATAGTACTATGATGTTAGATGGTGTATCTAATGAAACATGCTTGGTATAATTGGTTATTATTGTGTAGAAAGATAGTACTATGATGTTAGATGGTCTATCTAATGAAACATGCTTGGTATAATTGGTTTTTATTGTGTAGAAAGATAGTACTATGATGTTAGATGGTCTCAGTAATGAAACATGCTTGGTATAATTGGTTTTTATTGTGTAGAAAGATAGTAATATGATGTTAAATGGTCTATCTAATGAAACATGCTTGGTATAATTGGTTTTTATTTTGTAGAAAGATAGTACTATGATGTTAGATGGTCTATCTAATGAAACATGCTTGGTATAATTGGTTTTTATTGCGACATAATATACTACTATGATGTTAGATGGTCTATCTAATGAAACATGCTTGGTATAATTGGTTTTTATTTTGTAAAAAGATAGTACTATGATGTTAGATAGTCTATCTAATGAAACATGCTTGGTATAATTGGTTTTTATTATGTAGAAAGATAGTACTATGATGTTAGATGGTCTATCTAATGAAATATGCTTGGTATAATTGGTTTTTATTGTGTAGAAAGATAGTACTATGATGTTAGATGGTCTATCTTATGAAACATGCTTGGTATAATTGGTTTTTATTGTGTAGAAAGATAGTACTATGATGTTAGATGGTCTATCTAATCAAACATGCTTGGTATAATTTGTTTTTATTGTGTAGAAAGATAGTACTATGATGTTAGATGGTCTATCGTTTGAAACATGCTTGGTATAATTGGTTTTTATTGTGTAGAAAGATAGTACTATGATGTTATATGGTCTATTTTTTTTAAAAATGCTTGGTATAATTGTTTTTTATTGTGTAGAAAGATAGTACTATGATGTTAGATGGTCTATCTAATGAAACATGCTTGGTATAATTTGTTTTTATTGTGTAGAAAGATAGTACTATGATGTTAGATGGTCTATCTATTGAAACATCCTTTGTATAATTGGTTTTTATTGTGTAGAAAGATAGTACTATGATGTTAGATGGTCTATTTAATGAAACATGCTTGGTATAATTGGTTTTTATTGTGTAAAAAGATAGTACTATGATGTTATATGGTCTATCTAATGAAACATGCTTGGTATAATTGGTTTTTATTGTGTAGAAAGATAGTACTATGATGTTAGATGGTCTATCTAATGAAACATGATTGGTATAATTGGTTTTTATTGTGTAGAAAGATAGTACTATGATGTTAGATGGTCTATCTAATTAAACATGCTTTGTATAATTTGTTTTTATTGTGTAAATAGATAGTACTATGATGTTAGATGGTCTATCTAATGAAACATGCTTGGTATAATTGGTTTTTATTGTGTAGCAGGATAGTACTATAATGTTAGATGGTCTATCTAATGAAACATGCTTGGTATAATTGGTTTTTATTGTGTACAAAGATAATACTATGATGTTATATGGTCTATTTTTTTTAAAATGCTTGGTATAATTGGTTTTTATTGTGTAGAAAGATAGTACTATGATGTTAGATGGTCTATCTAATGAAACATGCTTGGTATAATTTGTTTTTATTGTGTAGAAAGATAGTACTATGATGTTATATGGTCTATCTAATGAAACATGCTTGGTATAATTGGTTTTTATTGCGACATAAGATAGTACTATGATGTAAGATGGTCTATCTAATGAAACATGCTTGGTATAATTGGTTTTTATTGTGTAGCAAGATAGTACTATAATGTTAGATGGTCTATCTAATGAAACATGCTTGGTATAATTGGTTTTTATTGTGTAGAAAGATAGTACTATGATGTTAGATGGTCTATCTAATGTAACATGCTTGGTATAATTGGTTTTTATTGTGTAGAAAGATAGTACTATGATGTTAGATGGTCTATCTAATGAAACATGCTTGGTATAATTGGTTTTTATTTTTTAGAAAGATAGTACTATTATGTTAGATGGTCTATGTAATGAAACATGCTTGGTATAATTGGTTTTTATTGTGTAGAAAGATAGTACTATGATGTTAGATGGTCTATTTAATGAAACATGCTTGGTATAATTGGTTTTTATTTTGTAGAAAGATAGTACTATGATGTTAGATGGTGTATCTAATGAAACATGCTTGGTATAATTGGTTATTATTGTGTAGAAAGATAGTACTATGATGTTAGATGGTCTATCTAATGAAACATGCTTGGTATAATTGGTTTTTATTGTGTAGAAAGATAGTACTATGATGTTAGATGGTCTCAGTAATGAAACATGCTTGGTATAATTGGTTTTTATTGTGTAGAAAGATAGTAATATGATGTTAAATGGTCTATCTAATGAAACATGCTTGGTATAATTGGTTTTTATTTTGTAGAAAGATAGTACTATGATGTTAGATGGTCTATCTAATGAAACATGCTTGGTATAATTGGTTTTTATTGCGACATAATATACTACTATGATGTTAGATGGTCTATCTAATGAAACATGCTTGGTATAATTGGTTTTTATTTTGTAAAAAGATAGTACTATGATGTTAGATGGTCTATCTAATGAAACATGCTTGGTATAATTGGTTTTTATTGTGTAGAAAGATAGTACTATGATGTTAGATGGTCTATCTAATGAAATATGCTTGGTATAATTGGTTTTTATTGTGTAGAAAGATAGTACTATGATGTTAGATGGTCTATCTTATGAAACATGCTTGGTATAATTGGTTTTTATTGTGTAGAAAGATAGTACTATGATGTTAGATGGTCTATCTAATCAAACATGCTTGGTATAATTTGTTTTTATTGTGTAGAAAGATAGTACTATGATGTTAGATGGTCTATCGTTTGAAACATGCTTGGTATAATTGGTTTTTATTGTGTAGAAAGATAGTACTATGATGTTAGATGGTCTATCTAATTAAACATGCTTTGTATAATTTATTTTTATTGTGTAAAAAGATAGTACTATGATGTTAGATGGTCTATCTAATGAAACATACTTGGTATAATTGGTTTTTATTGTGTAGAAAGATAATACTATGATGTTAGATGGTCTATTTTTTTTAAAATGCTTGGTATAATTGTTTTTTATTGTGTAGAAAGATAGTACTATGATGTTAGATGGTCTATCTAATGAAACATGCTTGGTATAATTTGTTTTTATTGTGTAGAAAGATAGTACTATGATGTTATATGGTCTATCTAATGAAACATGCTTGGTATAATTGGTTTTTATTGCGACATAAGATAGTACTATGATGTAAGATGGTCTATCTAATGAAACATGCTTGGTATAATTGGTTTTTATTGTGTAACAAGATAGTACTATAATGTTAGATGGTCTATCTAATGAAACATGCTTGGTATAATTGGTTTTTATTGTGTAGAAAGATAGTACTATGATGTTAGATGGTCTATCTAATGAAACATGCTTGGTATAATTGGTTTTTATTGTGTAGAAAGATAGTACTATGATGTTAGATGGTCTATCTAATGAAACATGCTTGGTATAATTGGTTTTTATTGTGTAGAAAGATAGTACTATGATGTTATATGGTCTATTTTTTTTAAAATGCTTGGTATAATTGTTTTTTATTGTGTAGAAAGATAGTACTATGATGTTAGATGGTCTATCTAATGAAACATGCTTGGTATAATTTGTTTTTATTGTGTAGAAAGATAGTACTATGATGTTAGATGGTCTATCTATCGAAACATCCTTTGTATAATTGGTTTTTATTGTGTAGAAAGATAGTACTATGATGTTAGATGGTCTATCTAATGAAACTTGATTGGTATAATTGGTTTTTATTGTGTAGAAAGATAGTACTATGATGTTAGATGGTCTATCTAATGAAACATGCTTGGTATAATTGGTTTTTATTGTGTAAAAAGATAGTACTATGAAGTTATATGGTCTATCTAATGAAACATGCTTGGTATAATTGGTTTTTATTGCGACATAAGATAGTACTATGATGTAAGATGGTCTATCTAATGAAACATACTTGGTATAATTGGTTTTTATTGTGTAGCAAGATAGTACTATAATGTTAGATGGTCTATCTAATGAAACATGCTTGGTATAATTGGTTTTTATTGTGTAGAAAGATAGTACTATGATGTTAGATGGTCTATCTAATGAAACATGCTTGGTATAATTGGTTTTTATTGTGTAGAAAGATAGTACTATGATGTTAGATGGTCTATCTAATGAAACATGCTTGGTATAATTGGTTTTTATTGTGTAGAAAGATAGTACTATGATGTTAGATGGTCCATCTAATGAAACATGCTTGGTATAATTGGTTTTTATTGTGTAGAAAGATAGAATTATGATGTTAGATGGTCTATCTAATGAAACATGCTTGGTATAATTGGTTTTTATTTTGTAGAAAGATAGTACTATGATGTTAGATGGCCTATCTAATGAAACATGCTTGGTATAATTGGTTTTTATTGCGACATAAGATAGTACTATGATGTTAGATTGTCTATCTAATGAAACATGCTTAGTATTATTGGTTTTTATTGTGTAGAAAGATAGTACTATGATGGTAGATGGTCTATTTAATGAAACATGCTTGGTATAATTGGTTTTTATTGCGTAGAAAGATAGTACTATGATGTTAGATGGTCTATTTAATGAAACATGCTTGGTATAATTGGTTTTTATTGTGTAGAAAGATAGTTCTATGATGTTAGATGGTCTATCTAATGAAACATGCTTGGTATAATTGGTTTTTATTTTGTAGAAAGATAGTACTATAATGTTAGATGGTCTCACTAATGAAACATGCTTGGTATAATTGGTTTTTATTGTGTAGAAAGATAGTAATATGATGTTAGATGGTCTATCTAATGAAACATGCTTGGTATAATTGGTTTTTATTTTGTAGAAAGATAGTACTATAATGTTAGATGGTCTATCTAATGAAACATGCTTGGTATAATTGGTTTTTATTGCGACATAAGATACTACTATGATGTTAGATGGTGTATCTAATGAAACATGCTTGGTATAATTGGTTTTTATTTTGTAAAAAGATAGTACTATGATGTTAGATGGTCTATCTAATGAAACATGCTTGGTATAATTGGTTTTTATTGTGTAGAAAGATAGTACTATGATGTTAGATGGTCTATCTTATGAAATATGCTTGGTATAATTGGTTTTTATTGTGTAGAAAGATAGTCCTATGATGTTAGATGGTCTATCTTATGAAACATGCTTGGTGTAATTGGTTTTTATTGTGTAGAAAGATAGTACTATGATGTTAGATGGTCTATCTAATCAAACATGCTTTGTATAATTTGTTTTTATTGTTTAAAAAGATAGTACTATGATGTTGGATGGTCTATCTAATGAAACATACTTGGTATAATTGGTTTTTATTGTGTAGAAAGATAATACTATGATGTTAGATGGTCTATTTTTTTTTAAAATGCTTGGTTTAATTGTTTTTTATTGTGTAGAAAGATAGTACTTTGATGTTAGATGGTCTATCTAATGAAACATGCTTGGTATAATTTGTTTTTATTGTGTAGAAAGATAGTACTATGATGTTATATGGTCTATCTAATGAAACATGCTTGGTATAATTGGTTTTTATTGCGACATAAGATAGTACTGTGATGTAAGATGGTCTATCTAATGAAACATGCTTGGTATAATTGGTTTTTATTGTGTAGCAAGATAGTACTATAATGTTAGATGGTCTATCTAATGAAACATGCTTGGTATAATTGGTTTTTAGTGTGTAGAAAGATAGTACTATGATGTTAGATGGTCTATCTAATGAAACATGCTTGGTATAATTGGTTTTTATTGTGTAGAAAGATAGTACTATGATGTTAGATGGTCTATCTAATGAAACATGCTTGGTATAATTGGTTTTTATTTTTTAGAAAGATAGTACTATTATGTTAGATGGTCTATCTAATGAAACATGCTTGGTATAATTGGTTTTTATTGTGTAGAAAGATAGTACTATGATGTTAGATGGTCTATCTAATGAAACATGCTTGGTATAATTGGTTTTTATTGTGTAGAAAGATAGTACTATGATGTTAGATGGTCTATCTAATGAAACATGCTTGGTAAAATTGGTTTTTATTGTGTAGAAAGATAGAATTATGATGTTAGATGGTCTATCTAATGAAACATGCTTGGTATAATTGGTTTTTATTTTGTAGAAAGATAGTACTATGATGTTAGATGGCCTATCTAATGAAACATGCTTGGTATAATTGGTTTTTATTGCGACATAAGATAGTACTATGATGTTAGATTGTCTATCTAATGAAACATGCTTAGTATTATTGGTTTTTATTGTGTAGAAAGATAGTACTATGATGGTAGATGGTCTATTTAATGAAACATGCTTGGTATAATTGGTTTTTATTGCGTAGAAAGATAGTACTATGATGTTAGATGGTCTATTTAATGAAACATGCTTGGTATAATTGGTTTTTATTGTGTAGAAAGATAGTTCTATGATGTTAGATGGTCTATCTAATAAAACATGCTTGGTATAATTGGTTTTTATTTTGTAGAAAGATAGTACTATAATGTTAGATGGTCTCACTAATGAAACATGCTTGGTATAATTGGTTTTTATTGTGTAGAAAGATAGTAATATGATGTTAGATGGTCTATCTAATGAAACATGCTTGGTATAATTGGTTTTTATTTTGTAGAAAGATAGTACTATAATGTTAGATGGTCTATCTAATGAAACATGCTTGGTATAATTGGTTTTTATTGCGACATAAGATACTACTATGATGTTAGATGGTGTATCTAATGAAACATGCTTGGTATAATTGGTTTTTATTTTGTAAAAAGATAGTACTGTAAATTCAGAAATTATTGCGAGGTTTTTATTATTGCGAATAATGGGTCTAAGTTGTAAACGCAATAATTAAAACTCGCATTTTGTAATATTTTAACTGAATTAAGCATGACTTTTCTCAAAATCGTAAAAATTAAAATCGCATTCAAGTGTAAATTGACAGAATCGCAATAATAAATGCACGCAATAATTTCTGAATTTACAGTACTATGATGTTAGATGGTCTATCTAATGAAACATGCTTGGTATAATTGGTTTTTATTGTGTAGAAAGATAGTACTATGATGTTAGATGGTCTATCTTATGAAATATGCTTGGTATAATTGGTTTTTATTGTGTAGAAAGATAGTCCTATGATGTTAGATGGTCTATCTTATGAAACATGCTTTGTGTAATTGGTTTTTATTGTGTAGAAAGATAGTACTATGATGTTAGATGGTCTATCTAATCAAACATGCTTTGTATAATTTGTTTTTATTGTTTAAAAAGATAGTACTATGATGTTGGATGGTCTATCTAATGAAACATACTTGGTATAATTGGTTTTTATTGTGTAGAAAGATAATACTATGATGTTAGATGGTCTATTTTTTTTTAAAATGCTTGGTTTAATTGTTTTTTATTGTGTAGAAAGATAGTACTATGATGTTAGATGGTCTATCTAATGAAACATGCTTGGTATAATTTGTTTTTATTGTGTAGAAAGATAGTACTATGATGTTATATGGTCTATCTAATGAAACATGCTTGGTATAATTGGTTTTTATTGCGACATAAGATAGTACTGTGATGTAAGATGGTCTATCTAATGAAACATGCTTGGTATAATTGGTTTTTATTGTGTAGCAAGATAGTACTATAATGTTAGATGGTCTATCTAATGAAACATGCTTGGTATAATTGGTTTTTATTGTGTAGAAAGATAGTACTATGATGTTAGATGGTCTATCTAATGAAACATGCTTGGTATAATTGGTTTTTATTGTGTAGAAAGATAGTACTATGATGTTAGATGGTCTATCTAATGAAACATGCTTGGTATAATTGGTTTTTATTTTTTAGAAAGATAGTACTATTATGTTAGATGGTCTATCTAATGAAACATGCTTGGTATAATTGGTTTTTATTGTGTAGAAAGATTGTACTATGATGTTAGATGGTCTATTTAATGAAACATGCTTGGTATAATTGGTTTTTATTTTGTAGAAAGATAGTACTATGATGTTAGATGGTGTATCTAATGAAACATGCTTGGTATAATTGGTTATTATTGTGTAGAACGATAGTACTATGATGTTTGATGGTCTATCTAATGAAACATGCTTGGTATAATTGGTTTTTATTGTGTAGAAAGATAGTACTATGATGTTAAATGGTCTATCTAATGAAACATGCTTGGTATAATTGGTTTTTATTGTGTAGAAAGGTAGTACTATGATGTTAGATGGTCTATCTAATGAAACATGCTTGGTATAATTGGTTTTTATTGTGTAGAAAGATAGTATTATGATGTTATATGGTCTATCTAATGAAATATGCTTGGTATAATTGGTTTTTATTTTGTAGAAAGATAGTACTATGATGTTAGATGGTCTATGTAATGAAACATGCTTGGTATAATTGGTTATTATTGCGACATAAGATACTACTTTGATGTTAGATGGTCTATCTAATGAAACATGCTTGGTATAATTGGTTTTTATTTTGTAAAAAGATAGTACTATGATGTTAGATGGTCTATCTAATGAAACATGCTTGGTATAATTGGTTTTTATTGCGACATAAGATAGTACTGTGATGTAAGATGGTCTATCTAATGAAACATGCTTGGTATAATTGGTTTTTATTGTGTAGCAAGATAGTACTATAATGTTAGATGGTCTATCTAATGAAACATGCTTGGTATAATTGGTTTTTATTGTGTAGAAAGGTAGTACTATGATGTTAGATGGTCTATCTAATGAAACATGCTTGGTATAATTGGTTTTTATTGTGTAGAAAGATAGTACTATGATGTTATATGGTCTATCTAATGAAATATGCTTGGTATAATTGGTTTTTATTTTGTAGAAAGATAGTACTATGATGTTAGATGGTCTATGTAATGAAACATGCTTGGTATAATTGGTTATTATTGCGACATAAGATACTACTTTGATGTTAGATGGTCTATCTAATGAAACATGCTTGGTATAATTGGTTTTTATTTTGTAAAAAGATAGTACTATGATGTTAGATGGTCTATCTAATGAAACATGCTTGGTATAATTGGTTTTTATTGTGTAGAAAGATAGTACTATGATGTTAGATGGTCTATCTAATGAAATATGCTTGGTATAATTGGTTTTTATTGTGTAGAAAGATAGTACTATGATGTTAGATGGTCTATCTTATGAAACATGCTTGGTATAATTGGTTTTTATTGTGTAGAAAGATAGTACTATGATGTTAGATGGTCTATCTAATCAAACATGCTTGGTATAATTTGTTTTTATTGTGTAGAAAGATAGTACTATGATGTTAGATGGTCTATCGTTGAAACATGCTTGGTATAATTGGTTTTTATTGTGTAGAAAGATAGTACTATGATGTTAGATGGTCTATCTAATTAAACATGCTTTGTATAATTTATTTTTATTGTGTAAAAAGATAGTACTATGATGTTAGATGGTCTATCTAATGAAACATACTTGGTATAATTGGTTTTTATTGTGTAGAAAGATAATACTATGATGTTAGATGGTCTATTTTTTTTTTAAATGCTTGGTATAATTGTTTTTTATTGTGTAGAAAGATAGTACTATGATGTTAGATGGTCTATCTAATGAAACATGCTTGGTATAATTTGTTTTTATTGTGTAGAAAGATAGTACTATGATGTTATATGGTCTATCTAATGAAACATGCTTGGTATAATTGGTTTTTATTGCGACATAAGATAGTACTATGATGTAAGATGGTCTATCTAATGAAACATGCTTGGTATAATTGGTTTTTATTGTGTAACAAGATAGTACTATAATGTTAGATGGTCTATCTAATGAAACATGCTTGGTATAATTGGTTTTTATTGTGTAGAAAGATAGTACTATGATGTTAAATGGTCTATCTAATGAAACATGCTTGGTATAATTGGTTTTTATTGTGTAGAAAGGTAGTACTATGATGTTAGATGGTCTATCTAATGAAACATGCTTGGTATAATTGGTTTTTATTGTGTAGAAAGATAGTACTATGATGTTATATGGTCTATTTTTTTTTAAAATGCTTGGTATAATTGTTTTTTATTGTGTAGAAAGATAGTACTATGATGTTAGATGGTCTATCTAATGAAACATGCTTGGTATAATTTGTTTTTATTGTGTAGAAAGATAGTACTATGATGTTAGATGGTCTATCTATCGAAACATCCTTTGTATAATTGGTTTTTATTGTGTAGAAAGATAGTACTATGATGTTAGATGGTCTATCTAATGAAACTTGATTGGTATAATTGGTTTTTATTGTGTAGAAAGATAGTACTAAGATGTTAGATGGTCTATCTAATGAAACATGCTTGGTATAATTGGTTTTTATTGTGTAAAAAGATAGTACTATGATGTTATATGGTCTATCCAATGAAACATGCTTGGTATAATTGGTTTTTATTGCGACATAAGATAGTACTATGATGTAAGCTGGTCTATCTAATGAAACATGCTTAGTATAATTGGTTTTTATTGTGTAGCAAGATAGTACTATAATGTTAGATGGTCTATCTAATGAAACATGCTTGGTATAATTGGTTTTTATTGTGTAGAAAGATAGTACTATGATGTTAGATGGTCTATCTAATGAAACATGCTTGGTATAATTGGTTTTTATTGTGTAGAAAGATAGTACTATGATGTTAGATGGTCTATCTAATGAAACATGCTTGGTATAATTGGTTTTTATTGTGTAGAAAGATAGTACTATGATGTTAGATGGTCTATCTAATGAAACATGCTTGGTATAATTGGTTTTTATTGTGTAGAAAGATAGTACTATGATGTTAGATGGTCTATGTAATGAAACATGCTTGGTATAATTGGTTTTTATTGTGTAGAAAGATAGTACTATGATGTTAGATGGTCTATCTAATGAAACATGCTTCGTATAATTGGTTTTTATTGCGACATAAGATAGTACTATGATGTTAGATTGTCTATCTAATGAAACATGCTTAGTATTATTGGTTTTTATTGTGTAGAAAGATAGTACTATGATGGTAGATGGTCTATTGAATGAAACATGCTTGGTATAATTGGTTTTTATTGTGAAGAAAGATAGTACTATGATGTTAGATGGTCTATTTAATGAAACATGCTTGGTATAATTGGTTTTTATTGTGAAGAAAGATAGTACTATGATGTTAGATGGTCTATCTAATGAAACATGCTTGGTATAATTGGTTTTTATTGTGAAGAAAGATAGTACTATGATGTTAGATGGTCTATCTAATGAAACATGCTTGGTATATTTAGTTTTTATTGTGTAGAAAGATAGTACTATGATGTTAGATGGTCTATTTTTTTTAAAAATGCTTGGTTTAATTGGTTTTTATTGTGTAGAAAGATAGTACTATGATGTTAGATGGTCTATCTAATGAAACATGCTTGGTATAATTGGTTTTTATTGTGTAGAAAGATAGTACTATGATGTTAGATGGTCTATTTTTTTTAAAAATGCTTGGTTTAATTGGTTTTTATTGTGTAGAAAGATAGTACTATGATGTTAGATGGTCTATCTAATGAAACATGCTTGGTATAATTGGTTTTTATTGCGACATAAGATACTACTATGATGTTAGATATAGTATCTAATGAAACATGCTTGGTATAATTGGTTTTTATTTTGTAAAAAGATAGTACTATGATGTTAGATGGTCTATCTAATGAAACATGCTTGGTATAATTGGTTTTTATTGTGTAGAAAGATAGTACTATGATGTTAGATGGTCTATTTTTTTAAAAATGCTTGGTTTAATTGGTTTTTATTGTGTAGAAAGATAGTACTATGATGTTAGATGGTCTATCTAATGAAACATGCTTGGTATAATTGGTTTTTATTGTGTAGAAAGATAGTACTATGATGTTAGATGGTCTATCTATTGAAACATCCTTTGTATAATTGGTTTTTATTGTGTAGAAAGATAGTACTATGATGTTAGATGGTCTATCTAATGAAACTTGATTGGTATAATTGGTTTTTATTGTGTAGAAAGATAGTACTATGATGTTAGATGGTCTATCTAATGAAACATGCTTGGTATAATTGGTTTTTATTGTGTAGAAAGATAGTACTATGATGTTAGATGGTCTATCTAATGAAACATGCTTGGTATAATTGGTTTTTATTGTGTAGAAAGATAGTACTATGATGTTAGATGGTGTATCCAATGAAACATGCTTAGTATAATTGGTTTTTATTGTGTAGTAAGATAGTACTATGATGTTAGATGGTCTATCTAATGAAACATGCTTGGTATAATTGGTTTTTATTGCGACATAAGATAGTACTATGATATTAGATAGTCTATCTAATGAAACATGCTTGGTATAATTGGTTTTTATTGTGTAGAAAGATAGTACTATGATGTTAGATGGTGTATCCAATGAAACATGCTTAGTATAATTGGTTTTTATTGTGTAGTAAGATAGTACTATGATGTTAGATGGTCTATCTAATGAAACATGCTTGGTATAATTGGTTTTTATTGCAACATAAGATAGTACTATGATGTTAGATGGTCTATCTAATGAAACATGCTTGGTATAATTGGTTTTTATTGTGTAGAAAGATAGTACTATGATGTTAGATGGTGTATCCAATGAAACATGCTTAGTATAATTGGTTTTTATTGTGTAGTAAGATAGTACTATGATGTAAGATGGTTTATCTAATGAAACATGCTTGGTATTATTGGTTTTTATTGTGTAAAAAGATAGTACTATGATGTTAGATGGTCTATCTAATGAAACATGCTTGGTATAATTGGTTTTTATTGTGTAGAAAGATAGTACTATGATGTTAGATGGTCTATCTTATGAAATATGCTTGGTATAATTGGTTTGTATTGTGTAGAAAGATAGTACTATGATGTTAGATGGTCTATCTTATGAAACATGCTTGGTGTAATTGGTTTTTATTGTGTAGAAAGATAGTACTATGATGTTAGATGGTCTATCTAATGAAACATGCTTGGTATAATTGGTTTTTATTGTGAAGAAAGATAGTACTATGATGTTAGATGGTCTATTTAATGAAACATGCTTGGTATAATTGGTTTTTATTGTGTAGAAAGATAGTACTATGATGTTAGATGGTCTATCTAATGAAACATGCTTGGTATAATTGGTTTTTATTGTGTAGAAAGATAGTACTATGATGTTAGATGGTCTATCTAATGAAACATGCTTGGTATAATTGGTTTTTATTGTGTAGAAAGATAGTACTATGATGTTAGATGGTCTATTTAATGAAACATGCTTGGTATAATTTGTTTTTATTGTGTAGAAAGATGGTACTATGATGTTAGATGGTCTCTCTAATGAAACATGCTTGGTATAATTGGTTTTTTACTGCGACATAAGATAGTACTATGATGTTAGATGGTCTATCTAATGAAACATGCTTGGTATCATTGGTTTTTATTGTGTAGAAAGATAGTACAATGATGTTAGATGGTCTATCTAATGAAACATGCTTGGTATAATTGGTTTTTATTGTGTAGAAAGATAGTACTATGATGTTAGATGGTCTATCTAATGAAACATGCTTGGTATAATTGGTTTTTATTGTGTAGTAAGATAGTACTATGATGTTAGATGGTCTATCTAATGAAACATGCTTGGTATAATTGGTGTTTATTGCGACATAAGATAGTAGTATGATGTTAGATTGTCTATCAAATGAAACATGCTTGGTATAATTGGTTTTTATTGTGTAGAAAGATAGTACTATGATGTTAGATGGTCTATCTAATGAAACATGCTTGGTATAATTGGTTTTTTACTGCGACATAAGATAATGAAACATGCTTTGTATAATTGGTTTTTATTGTGTAGAAAGATAGTACTATCATGTAAGATGGTGTATCTAATGAAACATGCTTGGTATAATTGGTTTTGTGTAAAAATATAGTACTATGATGTTAGATGGTCTATCTAATGAAACATGCTTGGTATGTTTGTTTTTATTGTGTAGAAAGATAGTACTATGCTGTTAGATGGTCTATCTAATGAAACATGATTGGTATAATTGGTTTTTATTGCGACATAAGATAGTACTATGATGTTAGATGGTCTATCTAATGAAACATGCTTGGTATAATTGGTTTTTATTGTGTATAAATATAGTACTATGATGTTAGATGGTCTATCTAATGAAACATGCTTGGTATATGATGTTAGATGGTCTCTCTAATGAAACATGCTTGGTATAATTGGTTTTTATTGTGTAGAAAGATAGTACTATCATGTAAGATGGTGTATCTAATGAAACATGCTTGGTATAATTGGTTTTGTGTAAAAATATAGTACTATGATGTTAGATGGTCTATCTAATGAAACATGCTTGGTATGTTTGTTTTTATTGTGTAGAAAGATAGTACTATGATGTTAGATGGTCTATCTAATGAAACATGCTTGGTATAATTGGTTTTTATTGTGTAGAAAGATAGTACTATGATGTTAGATGGTCTATCTAATGAAACATGCTTGGTATAATTGGTTTTTATTGTGTAGAAAGATAGTACTATGATGTTAGATGGTCTATTTAATGAAACATGCTTGGTATAATTTGTTTTTATTGTGTAGAAAGATGGTACTATGATGTTAGATGGTCTCTCTAATGAAACATGCTTGGTATAATTGGTTTTTTACTGCGACATAAGATAGTACTATGATGTTAGATGGTCTATCTAATGAAACATGCTTGGTATCATTGGTTTTTATTGTGTAGAAAGATAGTACAATGATGTTAGATGGTCTATCTAATGAAACATGCTTGGTATAATTGGTTTTTATTGTGTAGAAAGATAGTACTATGATGTTAGATGGTCTATCTAATGAAACATGCTTGGTATAATTGGTTTTTATTGTGTAGTAAGATAGTACTATGATGTTAGATGGTCTATCTAATGAAACATGCTTGGTATAATTGGTGTTTATTGCGACATAAGATAGTAGTATGATGTTAGATTGTCTATCAAATGAAACATGCTTGGTATAATTGGTTTTTATTGTGTAGAAAGATAGTACTATGATGTTAGATGGTCTATCTAATGAAACATGCTTGGTATAATTGGTTTTTTACTGCGACATAAGATAATGAAACATGCTTTGTATAATTGGTTTTTATTGTGTAGAAAGATAGTACTATCATGTAAGATGGTGTATCTAATGAAACATGCTTGGTATAATTGGTTTTGTGTAAAAATATAGTACTATGATGTTAGATGGTCTATCTAATGAAACATGCTTGGTATGTTTGTTTTTATTGTGTAGAAAGATAGTACTATGCTGTTAGATGGTCTATCTAATGAAACATGATTGGTATAATTGGTTTTTATTGCGACATAAGATAGTACTATGATGTTAGATGGTCTATCTAATGAAACATGCTTGGTATAATTGGTTTTTATTGTGTATAAATATAGTACTATGATGTTAGATGGTCTATCTAATGAAACATGCTTGGTATATGATGTTAGATGGTCTCTCTAATGAAACATGCTTGGTATAATTGGTTTTTATTGTGTAGAAAGATAGTACTATCATGTAAGATGGTGTATCTAATGAAACATGCTTGGTATAATTGGTTTTGTGTAAAAATATAGTACTATGATGTTAGATGGTCTATCTAATGAAACATGCTTGGTATGTTTGTTTTTATTGTGTAGAAAGATAGTACTATGCTGTTAGATGGTCTATCTAATGAAACATGATTGGTATAATTGGTTTTTATTGCGACATAAGATAGTACTATGATGTTAGATGGTCTATCTAATGAAACATGCTTGGTATAATTGGTTTTTATTGTGTATAAATATAGTACTATGATGTTAGATGGTCTATCTAATGAAACATGCTTGGTATATGATGTTAGATGGTCTCTCTAATGAAACATGCTTGGTATAATTGGTTTTTATTGTGTAGAAAGATAGTACTATGATGTTAGATGGTCTATCTAATGAAACATGCTTGGTATAATTGGTTTTTATTGTGTTATAAAGATAGTACTATGATGTTAGATGGTCTATCTAATGAAACATGCTTGGTATAACTGGTTTTTATTTTGTAGAAAGACAGTACTATGATGTTAGATGGTCTATCGAATGAAACATGCTTGGTATAATTGGTTTTTATTGCGTAGAAAGATTTTACTATGATGTTGGATGGTCTATCTAATGAAACATCCTTGGTATAATTGGTTTTTATTGCGTAGAAAGATAGTACTATGATGTTAGATGGTCTATCTAATGAAACATGCTTGGTATAATTGGTTTTTATTGTGTAGAAAGATAGTATTATAATGTTAGACGGTCTATTTAATGAAACATGCTTGGTAAAATTTGTTTTTATTGTGTAGAAAGATAGTACTATGATGTTAGATGGTCTATCTAATGAAACATGCTTGGTATAATTGGTTTTTATTGCGACATAAGATAGTACTATGATGTAAGATGGTCTATTTAATGAAACATGCTTGGTATAATTGGTTTTTATTGTGTAGAAAAATAGTACAATGATGTTAGATGGTCTATCTAATGAAACATGCTCGGTATAATTGGTTTTTATTGTGTATAAAGATAGTACTATGATGTTAGATGGTCCATCTAATGAAACATGCTTGGTATAACTGGTTTTTATTTTGTAGAAAGATTTTCATATGATGTTAGATGGTCTATCTAATGAAACATGCTTGGTATAATTGGTTTTTATTGCGACATAAGATAGTACTATGATGTTAGATTGTCTATCTAATGAAACATGCTTGGTATAATTGGTTTTTATTGTGTAGAAAGATAGTACTATGATGTTAGCTGGTCTATCTAATGAAACATGATTGGTATATTTGGTTTTTATTGTGTAGAAAGATTGTACTATGATGTTAGATGGTCTATCTAATGAAACATGCTTCGTATAATTGGTTTTTATTGTGTAGAAAGATAGTACTATTATGTTAGATGGTCTATCTAATGAAACATGCTTGGTATAATTGGTTTTTATTGTGTAGAAAGATAGTACTATGATGTTAGATGGTCTATTTAATGAAACATGCTTGGTATAATTGGTTTTGTGTAAAAATATAGTACTATGATGTTAGATGGTCTATCTAATGAAACATGCTTGGTATGTTTGTTTTTATTGTGTAGAAAGATAGTACTATGCTGTTAGATGGTCTATCTAATGAAACATGATTGGTATAATTGGTTTTTATTGCGACATAAGATAGTACTATGATGTTAGATGGTCTATCTAATGAAACATGCTTGGTATAATTGGTTTTTATTGTGTATAAATATAGTACTATGATGTTAGATGGTCTATCTAATGAAACATGCTTGGTATATGATGTTAGATGGTCTCTCTAATGAAACATGCTTGGTATAATTGGTTTTTATTGTGTAGAAAGATAGTACTATGATGTTAGATGGTCTATCTAATGAAACATGCTTGGTATAATTGGTTTTTATTGTGTTATAAAGATAGTACTATGATGTTAGATGGTCTATCTAATGAAACATGCTTGGTATAACTGGTTTTTATTTTGTAGAAAGATAGTACTATGATGTTAGATGGTCTATCGAATGAAACATGCTTGGTATAATTGGTTTTTATTGCGTAGAAAGATTTAACTATGATGTTGGATGGTCTATCTAATGAAACATCCTTGGTATAATTGGTTTTTATTGCGACATAAGATAGTACTATGATGTTAGATTGTCTATCTAATGAAACATGCTTGGTATAATTGGTTTTTATTGTGTAGAAAGATAGTACTATGATGTTAGCTGGTCTATCTAATGAAACATGATTGGTATATTTGGTTTTTATTGTGTAGAAAGATAGTACTATGATGTTAGATGGTCTATCTAATGAAACATGCTTCGTATAATTGGTTTTTGTTGTGTAGAAGGATAGTACTATGATGTTAGATGGTCTATCTAATGAAACATGCATGGTATAATTGGTTTTTTACTGCGACATAAGATAGTACTATGATGTTAGATGGTCTATCTAATGAAACATGCTTGGTATAATTGGTTTTTATTGTGTAGAAAGATAGTACAATGATGTTAGATGGTCTATCTAATGAAACATGCTTGGTATGATTGGTTTTTATTGTGTAGAAAGATAGTACTATGATGTTAGATGGTCTATCTAATGAAACATGCTTGGTATAACTGGTTTTTATTTTGTAGAAAGATAGTACTATGATGTTAGATGGTCTATCGAATGAAACATGCTTGGTATAATTGGTTTTTATTGCGTAGAAAGATTTTACTATGATGTTGGATGGTCTATCTAATGAAACATCCTTGGTATAATTGGTTTTTATTGCGTAGAATGATAGTACTATGATGTTAGATGGTCTATCTAATGAAACATGCTTGGTATAATTGGTTTTTATTGTGTAGAAAGATAGTATTATAATGTTAGACGGTCTATTTAATGAAACATGCTTGGTAAAATTTGTTTTTATTGTGTAGAAAGATAGTACTATGATGTTAGATGGTCTATCTAATGAAACATGCTTGGTATAATTGGTTTTTATTGCGACATAAGATAGTACTATGATGTAAGATTGTCTATCTAATGAAACATCCTTGGTATAATTGGTTTTTATTGCGTAGAATGATAGTACTATGATGTTAGATGGTCTATCTAATGAAACATGCTTGGTATAATTGGTTTTTATTGTGTAGAAAGATAGTATTATAATGTTAGACGGTCTATTTAATGAAACATGCTTGGTATAGTTGGTTTTTATTGTGTAGAAAGATAGTACTATGATGTTAGATGGTCTATCTAATGAAACATGCTTGGTATAATTGGTTTTTATTGTGTAGAAAGATATTACTATGATGTTAGATGGTGTATCCAATGAAACATGCTTGGTATAATTGGTTTTTATTGTGTAGTAAGATAGTACTATGATGTTAGATGGTCTATCTAATGAAACATGCTTGGTATAATTGGTTTTTATTGCGACATAAGATAGTACTATGATGTTAGATTGTCTATCTAATGAAACATGCTTGGTATAATTGGTTTTTATTGTGTAGAAAGATAGTACTATGATGTTAGCTGGTCTATCTAATGAAACATGATTGGTATATTTGGTTTTTATTGTGTAGAAAGATAGTACTATGATGTTAGATGGTCTATCTAATGAAACATGCTTCGTATAATTGGTTTTTATTGTGTAGAAAGATAGTACTATTATGTTAGATGGTCTATCTAATGAAACATGCTTGGTATAATTGGTTTTTATTGTGTAGAAAGATAGTACTTTGATGTTAGATGGTCTATCTAATGAAACATGCTTGGTATAATTGGTTTTTATTGTGTAGAAAGATATTACTATGATGTTAGATGGTGTATCCAATGAAACATGCTTGGTATAATTGGTTTTTATTGTGTAGTAAGATAGTACTATGATGTTAGATGGTCTATCTAATGAAACATGCTTGGTATAATTGGTTTTTATTGCGACATAAGATAGTACTATGATGTTAGATTGTCTATCTAATGAAACATGCTTGGTATAATTGGTTTTTATTGTGTAGAAAGATAGTACTATGATGTTAGCTGGTGTATCTAATGAAACATGATTGGTATATTTGGTTTTTATTGTGTAGAAAGATAGTACTATGATGTTAGATGGTCTATCTAATGAAACATGCTTCGTATAATTGGTTTTTGTTGTGTAGAAGGATAGTACTATGATGTTAGATGGTCTATCTAATGAAACATGCATGGTATAATTGGTTTTTTACTGCGACATAAGATAGTACTATGATGTTAGATGGTCTATCTAATGAAACATGCTTGGTATAATTGGTTTTTATTGTGTAGAAAGATAGTACAATGATGTTAGATGGTCTATCTAATGAAACATGCTTGGTATGATTGGTTTTTATTGTGTAGAAAGATAGTACTATGATGTTAGATGGTCTATCTAATGAAACATGCTTGGTATAACTGGTTTTTATTTTGTAGAAAGATAGTACTATGATGTTAGATGGTCTATCGAATGAAACATGCTTGGTATAATTGGTTTTTATTGCGTAAAAAGATTTTACTATGATGTTGGATGGTCTATCTAATGAAACATCCTTGGTATAATTGGTTTTTATTGCGTAGAATGATAGTACTATGATGTTAGATGGTCTATCTAATGAAACATGCTTGGTATAATTGGTTTTTATTGTGTAGAAAGATAGTATTATAATGTTAGACGGTCTATTTAATGAAACATGCTTGGTAAAATTTGTTTTTATTGTGTAGAAATATAGTACTATGATGTTAGAAGGTCTATCTAATGAAACATGCTTGGTATAATTGGTTTTTATTGCGACATAAGATAGTACTATGATGTAAGATGGTCTATCTAATGAAACATGCTTGGTATAATTGGTTTTTATTGTGTAGAAAGATAGTACTATGATGTTAGATGGTCTATCTAATGAAACATGCTCGGTATAATTGGTTTTTATTGTGTATAAAGATAGTACTATGATGTTAGATGGTCTATCTAATGAAACATGCTTGGTATAACTGGTTTTTATTTTGTAGAAAGATTTTCATATGATGTTAGATGGTCTATCTAATGAAACATGCTTGGTATAATTGGTTTTTATTGCGTAGAAAGATAGTACTATGATGTTAGATGGTCTATCTAATGAAACATGCTTGGTATAGTTGGTTTTTATTGTGTAGAAAGATAGTACTATAATGTTAGATGGTCTATTTAATGAAACATGCTTGGTAAAATTGGTTTTTATTGTGTAGAAAGATAGTACTATGATGTTAGATGGTCTATCTAATGAAACATGCTTGGTATAATTGGTTTTTATTGTGTAGAAAGATAGTACTATCATGTAAGATGGTGTATCTAATGAAACATGCTTGGTATAATTGGTTTTTATTGTGTAAAAATATAGTACTATGATGTTAGATGGTCTATCTAATGAAACATGCTTGGTACGTTTGTTTTTATTGTGTAGAAAGATAGTACTATGCTGTTAGATGGTCTATCTAATGAAACATGATTGGTATAATTGGTTTTTATTGCGACATAAGATAGTACTATGATGTTAGATGGTCTATCTAATGAAACATGCTTGGTATAATTGGTTTTTATTGTGTATAAATATAGTACTATGATGTTAGATGGTCTATCTAATGAAAAATGATTGGTATAATTGGTTTTTATTGCGACATAAGATAGTACTATGATGTTAGATGGTCTGTCTAATGAAACATGCTTGGTATAATTGGTTTTTATTGCGACATAAGATAGTACTATGATGTTAGATTGTCTATCTAATGAAACATGCTTGGTATAATTGGTTTTTATTGTGTAGAAAGATAGTACTATGATGTTAGATGGTCTATGTAATGAAACATGCTTGGTATAATTGGTTTTTGTTGTTTAGAAGGATAGTACTATGATGTTAGATGGTCTATCTAATGAAACATGCATGGTATAATTGGTTTTTATTGTGTAGAAAGATAGTACTATGATGTTAGATGGTCTATCTAATGAAACATGCTTGGTATAATTGGTTTTTATTGTGTTGAAAGATAGTACTATGATGTTAGATGGTCTATCTAATGAAACATGTTTGATATAATTGGGTTTTTATTGTGTAGAAAGATGGTACTGTGAAGTTAGATGGTCTATCTAATGAAACATACTTAGTATAATTGGTTTTTATTGTGTAGAAAGACAGTACTATGATGTTAGATGGTCTATCTAATGAAACATGCTTGGTATAATTGGTTTCTATTGTGTAGAAAGATAGTACTATGATGTTAGATGATCTATCTAATGAAACATGCTTGGTATAATTGGTTTTTATTGCGACATAAGATAGTACTATGATGTAAGATGGTCTATCTAATGAAACATGCTTGGTATAATTGGTTTTTATTGTGTAGAAAGATAGTACTATGATGTTAGATGGTCTATCTAATGAAACATGCTCCGTATAATTGGTTTTTATTGTGTATAAAGATAGTACTATGATGTTAGATGGTCTATCTAATGAAACATGCTTGGTATAACTGGTTTTTATTTTGTAGAAAGATTTTCATATGATGTTAGATGGTCTATCTAATGAAACATGCTTGGTATAATTGGTTTTTATTGCGTAGAAAGATAGTACTATGATGTTAGATGGTCTATCTAATGAAACATGCTTGGTATAACTGGTTTTTATTGTGTAGAAAGAAAGTACTATAATGTTAGATGGTCTATTTAATGAAACATGCTTGGTAAAATTTGTTTTTATTGTGTAGAAAGATAGTACTATGATGTTAGATGGTCTATCTAATGAAACATGCTTGGTATAATTGGTTTTTATTGTGTAGAAAGATAGTACTATGATGTAAGATGGTGTATCTAATGAAACATGCTTGGTATAATTGGTTTTTATTGTGTAAAAATATAGTACTATGATGTTAGATGGTCTATCTAATGGAACATGCTTGGTATGTTGGTTTTTATTGTGTAGAAAGATAGTACTATGCTGTTAGATGGTCTATCTAATGAAACATGATTGGTATAATTGGTTTTTATTGCGACATAAGATAGTACTATGATGTTAGATGGTCTATCTAATGAAACATGCTTGGTATAATTGGTTTTTATTGTGTAGAAATATAGTACTATGATGTTAGATGGTCTATCTAATGAAACATGATTGGTATAATTGGTTTTTATTGCGACATAAGATAGTACTATGATGTTAGATGGTCTGTCTAATGAAACATGCTTGGTATAATTGGTTTTTATTGCGACATAAGATAGTACTATGATGTTAGATTGTCTATCTAATGAAACATGCTTGGTATAATTGGTTTTTATTGTGTAGAAAGATAGTACTATGATGTTAGATGGTCTATCTAATGAAACATGATTGGTATAATTGGTTTTTGTTGTGTAGAAAGATAGTACTATGATGTTAGATGGTCTATCTAATGAAACATGCTTGGTATAATTGGTTTTTGTTGTGTAGAAGGATAGTACTATGATGTTAGATGGTCTATCTAATGAAACATGCATGGTATAATTGGTTTTTATTGTGTAGAAAGATAGTACTATGATGTTAGATTGTCTATCTAATGAAACATGCTTGGTATAATTGGTTTTTATTGTGTAGAAAGATAGTACTATGATGTTAGATGGTCTATCTAATGAAACATGCTTGGTATAATTGGGTTTTTATTGTGTAGAAAGATAGTACTATGATGTTAGATGGTCTATCTAATGAAACATGCTTAGTATAATTGGTTTTTATTGTGTAGAAAGATAGTACTATGATGTTAGATGGTCTATCTAATGAAACAGGCTTGGTATAATTGGTTTCTATTGTGTAGAAAGATAGTACTAAGATGTTAGATGATCTATCTAATGAAACATGCTTGGTATAATTGGCTTTTATTGCGACATAAGATAGTACTATGATGTAAGATGGTCTATCTAATGAAACATGCTTGGTATAATTGGTTTTTATTGTGTAGAAAGATAGTACTTTGATGTTAGATGGTATATCTAATGAAACATGCTTGGTATAATTGGTTTTTATTGTGTATAAAGATAGTACTATGATGTTAGATGGTCTATCTAATGAAACATGCTTGGTATAACTGGTTTTTATTTTGTAGAAAGATAGTACTATGATGTTAGATGGTCTATCGAATGAAACATGCTTGGTATAATTGGTTTTTATTGCGTAGAAAGATTTTACTATGATGTTAGATGGTCTATCTAATGAAACATGCTTGGTAAAATTTGTTTTTATTGTGTAGAAAGATAGTACTATGATGTTAGATGGTCTATCTAATGAAACATGCTTGGTATAATTGGTTTTTATTGTGTAGAAAGATAGTACTATGATGTTAGATGGTGTATCTAATGAAACATGCTTGGTATAATTGGTTGTTATTGTGTAAAAATATAGTACTATGATGTTAGATGGTCTATCTAATGAAACATGCTTGGTATGTTGGTTTTTATTGTGTAGAAAGATAGTACTATGCTGTTAGATGGTCTATCTAATGAAACATGATTGGTATAATTGGTTTTTATTGCGACATAAGATAGTACTATGATGTTAGATGGTCTATCTAATGAAACATGCTAGGTATAATTGGTTTTTATTGTGTAGAAATATAGTACTATGATGTTAGATGGTCTATCTAATGAAACATGATTGGTATAATTGGTTTTTATTGCGACATAAGATAGTACTATGATATTAGATGATCTATCTAATGAAACATGCTTGGTATAATTGGTTTTTATTGTGTAGAAAGATAGTACTATGATGTTAGATGGTCTATCTAATTAAACATGCTTGGTATAATTGGTTTTTATTTTGTAGAAAGATAGTACTATGATGTTAGATGGTCTATCTAATGAAACATGCTTGGTATAATTGGTTTTTACTGCGACATAAAATAGTACTATGATGTTAGATGATCTATCGAATGAAACATGCTTGGTATAATTGATTATTATTGTGTAGAAAGATAGTACTATGATGTTAGATGGTCTATCTAATGAAACATGCTTGGTATAATTGGTTTTTATTGTGAAGAAAGATAGTACTATGATGTTAGATGGTCTATCTAATGAAACATCTTTGGTATAATTGGTTTTTATTGCGACATAAGATAGTACTATGATGTTAGATGGTCTATCTAATGAAACATGCTTGGTATAATTGGTTTTTATTGCGACATAAGATAGTACTATGATGTTAGATGGTATATCTAATGAAACATGCTTGGTATAATTGGTTTTTATTGTGTAGAAAGATAGTACTATGATGTTAGATGGTCTATCTAATGGATCATGCTTGGTATAATTGATTTTTATTTTGTAGAAAGATAGTACTATGACGTTAGATGGTCTATCTAATGAAACATGTTTGGTATAATTGGTTTTTATTGTGTTGAAAGATAGTACTATGATGTTAGATGGTCTATCTAATGAAACATGCTTGGTATAATTGGTTTTTATTGTGTAGAAAGATAGAACTATGATGTTAGATGGTCTATCTAATGAAACATGCTTGGTATAATTGGTTTTTATTGTGACATAAGATAGTACTATGATGTAAGATGGTCTATCTAATGAAACATGCTTGGTATAATTGGTTTTTATTGTGTAGAAAGATAGTACTATGATGTTAGATGGTCTATCTTTTGAAACATGCTTGGTATAATTGGTTTTTATTGTGTAGAAAGATAGTACTATGATGTTAGATGGTCTATTTAATGAAACATGCTTGGTATAATTGGTTTTTATTGTGTAGAAAGATAGTACTATGCTGTTAGATGGTCTATCTAATGAAACATGCTTGGTATAATTGGTTTTTATTGTGTAGAAAGATAGTACTATGATGTTAGATGGTCTATCTAATGAAACATGCTTGGTATAATTGGTTTTTATTGTGTAGAAAGATAGTACTATGATGTTAGATGGTCTATCTAAGGAAACATGCTTGGTATAATTGGTTTTTATTGTGTAGAAAGATAGTACTATGATGCTAGATGGTCTATCTAATGAAACATGCTTGGGATAATTGGTTTTTATTGTGTAGAAAGATAGTACTATGATGTTAGATGGTCTATCTAATGAAACATGCTTGGTATAATTGTTTTTTATTGTGTAGAAAGATAGTACTATGATGTTAGATGGTCTATCTAATGAAACATGCTTGGTATAATTGATTTTTATTGCGTAGAAAGATAGTACTATGATGTTAGATGGTCTATCTAATGAAACATGCTTGGTATAATTGGTTTTTATTGTGTAGAAAGATAGTACTTTGATGTTAGATGGTCTATCAAATGAAACATGCTTGGTATAATTGGTTTTTATTGTGAAGAAAGATAGTACTATGATGTTAGATGGTCTATCTAATGAAACATCTTTGGTATAATTGGTTTTTATTGCGACATAAGATAGTACTATGATGTTAGATGGTCTATCTAATGAAACATGCTTGGTATAATTGGTTTTTATTGCGACACAAGATAGTACTATGATGTTAGATGGTATATCTAATGAAACATGCTTGGTATAATTGGTTTTTATTGTGTAGAAAGATAGTACTATGATGTTAGATGGTCTATCTAATGGATCATGCTTGGTATAATTGATTTTTATTTTGTAGAAAGATAGTACTATGACGTTAGATGGTCTATCTAATGAAACATGTTTGGTATAATTGGTTTTTATTGTGTTGAAAGATAGTACTATGATGTTAGATGGTCTATCTAATGAAACATGCTTGGTATAATTGGTTTTTATTGTGTAGAAAGATAGAACTATGATGTTAGATGGTCTATCTAATGAAACATGCTTGGTATAATTGGTTTTTATTGTGACATAAGATAGTACTATGATGTAAGATGGTCTATCTAATGAAACATGCTTGGTATAATTGGTTTTTATTGTGTAGAAAGATTGTACTATGATGTTAGATGGTCTATCTTTTGAAACATGCTTGGTATAATTGGTTTTTATTGTGTAGAAAGATAGTACTATGATGTTAGATGGTCTATTTAATGAAACATGCTTGGTATAATTGGTTTTTATTGTGTAGAAAGATAGTACTATGCTGTTAGATGGTCTATCTAATGAAACATGCTTGGTATAATTGGTTTTTATTGCGACATAAGATAGTACTATGATGTTAGATGGTATATCTAATGAAACATGCTTGGTATAATTGGTTTTTATTGTGTAGAAAGATAGTACTATGATGTTAGATGGTCTATCTAATGGATCATGCTTGGTATAATTGATTTTTATTTTGTAGAAAGATAGTACTATGACGTTAGATGGTCTATCTAATGAAACATGTTTGGTATAATTGGTTTTTATTGTGTTGAAAGATAGTACTATGATGTTAGATGGTCTATCTAATGAAACATGCTTGGTATAATTGGTTTTTATTGTGAAGAAAGATAGAACTATGATGTTAGATGGTCTATCTGATGAAACATGCTTGGTATAATTGGTTTTTATTGTGACATAAGATAGTACTATGATGTAAGATGGTCTATCTAATGAAACATGCTTGGTATAATTGGTTTTTATTGTGTAGAAAGATAGTACTATGATGTTAGATGGTCTATCTTTTGAAACATGCTTGGTATAATTGGTTTTTATTGTGTAGAAAGATAGTACTATGATGTTAGATGGTCTATTTAATGAAACATGCTTGGTATAATTGGTTTTTATTGTGTAGAAAGATAGTACTATGCTGTTAGATGGTCTATCTAATGAAACATGCTTGGTATAATTGGTTTTTATTGTGACATAAGATAGTACTATGATGTAAGATGGTCTATCTAATGAAACATGCTTGGTATAATTGGTTTTTATTGTGAAGAAAGATAGAACTATGATGTTAGATGGTCTATCTGATGAAACATGCTTGGTATAATTGGTTTTTATTGTGACATAAGATAGTACTATGATGTAAGATGGTCTATCTAATGAAACATGCTTGGTATAATTGGTTTTTATTGTGTAGAAAGATAGTACTATGATGTTAGATGGTCTATCTTTTGAAACATGCTTGGTATAATTGGTTTTTATTGTGTAGAAAGATAGTACTATGATGTTAGATGGTCTATTTAATGAAACATGCTTGGTATAATTGGTTTTTATTGTGTAGAAAGATAGTACTATGCTGTTAGATGGTCTATCTAATGAAACATGCTTGGTATAATTGGTTTTTATTGTGTAGAAAGATAGTACTATGATGTTAGATGGTCTATCTAATGAAACATGCTTGGTATAATTGGTTTTTATTGTGTAGAAAGATAGTACTATGATGTTAGATGGTCTATTTAATGAAACATGCATGGTATAATTGGTTTTTATTCTGACATAAGATAGTACTATGATGTAAGATGGTCTATCTAATGAAACATGCTTGGTGTAATTGTTTTTTATTGTGTAGAAAGATAGTACTATGATGTTAGTTGGTCTATCTTTTGAAACATGCTTGGTATAATTGGTTTTTATTGTGTAGAAAGATAGTACTATGATGTTAGATGGTCTATTTAATGAAACATGCATGGTATAATTGGTTTTTATTGTGTAGAAAGATAGTACTATGATGTTAGATGGTCTATCTAATGAAACATGCTTGGTATAATTGGTTTTTATTGTGTAGAAAGATAGTACTATGATGTTAGATGGTCTATCTAATGAAACATGCTTGGTATAATTGGTTTTTATTGTGTAGAAAGATAGTACTATGATGTTAGATGGTGTATCTAATGAAACATGCTTGGTATAATTGGTTTTTATTGTGTAGAAAGATAGTACTATGATGTTAGATGGTCTATCTAATGAAACATGCTTGGTATAATTGGTTTTTATTGCGTAGAAAGATAGTACTATGATGTTTGATGGTCTATCTAATGAAAGATGCTTGGTATAATTGGTTTTTATTGCGTAGAAAGATAGTACTATGATGTTAGATGGTCTATCTAATGAAACATGCTTGGTATAATTGGTTTTTATTGCGTAGAAAAATAGTACTATGATGTTAGATGGTCTATCTAATGAAACAGGCTTGGTATAATTGGTTTTTATTGTGTAGAAAGATAGTACTATGCTGTTAGATGGTCTATCTAATGAAACATGCTTGGTATAATTGGTTTTTATTGCGACATAAGATAGTATTATGATGTTAGATGGTCTATCTAATGAAACATGCTTGGTATAATTGGTTTTTATTGTGTAGAAAGATAGTACTATGATGTTAGATGGTCTATCTAATGAAACATGTTTGGTATAATTGGTTTTAATTGTGTAGAAAGATAGTACTATGATGTTAGATGGTCTATCTAATGAAACATGCTTGGTATAATTGGTTTTTATTGTGTAGTAAGATAGTACTATGATGTTAAATGGTCTATCTAATGAAACATGCTTGGTATAATTGGTTTTTATTGTGTAGTAAGATAGTACTATGATGTTAGATGACCTATCTAATGAAACATGCTTGGTATAATTGGTTTTTATTGCGTAGAAAGATAGTACTATGATGTTAGATGGTCTATCTAATGAAACATGCTTGGTATAATTGGTTTTTATTGCGTAGAAAGATAGTACTATGATGTTAGATGGTCTATCTAATGAAACATGCTTGGTATAATTTGTTTTCATTGTGTAGAAATATAGTACTATGATGTTAGATGGTCTATCTAATGAAACATGCTTGGTATAATTGGTTTTTATTGCGTAGAAAGATAGTACTTTGATGTTAGATGGTCTATCTAATGAAACATGCTTGGTATAATTGGTTTTTATTGTGTAGAAAGATAGTACTATGATGTTACATGGTCTATCTAATGAAACATGCTTGGTATAATTGGTTTTTATTGTGTAGAAAGATAGTACTATGATGTTAGATGGTCTATCTAATGAAACATGCTTGGTATAATTGGTTTTTATTGTGTAGTAAGATAGTAGTATGATGTTAGATGGTCTATCTAATGAAACATGCTTGGTATAATTGGTTTTTATTGCGTAGAAAGATAGTACTATGATGTTAGATGGTCTATCTAATGAAACATGTTTGGTATAATTGGTTTTAATTGTGTAGAAAGATAGTACTATGATGTTAGATGGTCTATCTAATGAAACATGCTTGGTATAATTGGTTTTTATTGTGTAGTAAGATAGTACTATAATGTTAAATGGTCTATCTAATGAAACATGCTTGGTATAATTGGTTTTTATTGTGTAGTAAGATAGTACTATGATGTTAGATGACCTATCTAATGAAACATGCTTGGTATAATTGGTTTTTATTGCGACATAAGATAGTACTATGATGTTAGATGGTCTATCTAATGAAACATGCTTGGTATCAATGGTTTTTATTGTGTAGAAAGATAGTACTATGATGTTAGATGGTCTATCTAATGAAACATGCTTGGTATAATTGGTTTTTATTGTGAAGAAAGATAGTACTATGATGTTAGATGGTGTATCTAATGAAACATGCTTGGTATAATTGGTTTTAATTGTGTAGTAAGATAGTACTATGATGTTTGATGGTCTATCTAATGAAACATGCTTGGTATAATTGGTTTTTATTGTGTAGAAAGATAGTACTATGATGTTACATGGTCTATCTAATGAAACATGCTTGGTATAATTGGTTTTTATTGTGTAGAAAGATAGTACTATGATGTTAGATGGTCTATCTAATGAAACATGCTTGGTATAATTGGTTTTTATTGTGTAGTAAGATAGTAGTATGATGTTAGATGGTCTATCTAATGAATCATGCTTGGTATAATTGGTTTTTATTGTGTAGAAAGATAGTACTATGATGTTAGATGGTCTATCTAATGTAACATGCTTGGTATAATTGGTTATTATTGTGTAGAAAGATAGTACTATGATGTTAGATGGTCTATCTAATGAAACATGCTTGGTATAATTGGTTTTTATTGTGTAGAAAGATAGTACTATGATGTTAGATGGTCTATCTAATGAAACATGCTTGGTATAATTGGTTTTTATTGTGTAGAAAGATAGTACTATGATGTTAGATGGTCTATCTAATGAAACATGCTTGGTATAATTGGTTTTTATTGTGTAGAAAGATAGTACTATGATGTTAGATGGTCTATCTAATGAAACATGATTGGTATAATTGGTTTTTATTGTGTAGTAAGATAGTACTATGATGTTAGATGGTCTATCTAATGAAACATGCTTGGTATAATTGGTTTTTATTGCGACATAAGATAGTACCATGATGTTAGATGGTCTATCTAATGAAACATGCTTGGTTTAATTGGTTTTTATTGCGTAGAAAGATAGTACTATGATGTTAGATGGTCTATCTAATGAAACATGCTTGGTATAATTGGTTTTTATTGTGTAGAAAGATAGTACTATGATGTTAGATGGTCTATCTAATGAAACATGCTTGGTATAATTGGTTTTTATTGCGTAGAAAGATAGTACTATGATGTTAGATGGTCTTTCTAATGAAACATGCATGGTATAATTGGTTTTTATTGTGTAGTAAGATAGTACTATGATGTTAGATGACCTATCTAATGAAACATGCTTGGTATAATTGGTTTTTATTGCGTAGAAAGATAGTACTATGATGTTAGATGGTCTATCTAATGAAACATGCTTGGTATAATTGGTTTTTATTGCGTAGAAAGATAGTACTATGATGTTAGATGGTCTATCTAATGAAACATGCTTGGTATAATTGGTTTTTATTGCGACATCAGATAGTACTATGATGTTAGATGGTCTATCTAATGAAACATGCTTGGTATAATTGGTTTTTATTGTGTAGAAAGATAGTACTATGATGTTAGATGGTCTATCTAATGAAACATGCTTGGTATAATTGGTTTTTATTTGAAGAAAGATAGTACTATGATGTTAAATGGTGTATCTAATGAAACATGCTTGGTATAATTGGTTTTTATTGTGTAGTAAGATAGTACTATGATGTTTGATGGTCTATCTAATGAAACATGCTTGGTATAATTAGTTTTTATTGTGTAGAAAGATAGTACTATCATGTTAGATGGTCTATCTAATGAAACATGATTGGTATAATTGGTTTTTATTGCGACATAAGATAGTACTATGATGTTAGATGGTCTATCTAATGAAACATGCTTGGTATAATTGGTTTTTATTGTGTAGAAAGATAGTACTATGATGTTAGATGGTGTATCTAATGAAACATGCTTGGTATAATTGGTTTTTATTGCGTAGAAAGATAGTACTATGATGTTAGATGGTCTATCTAATGAAACATGCTTGGTATAATTGGTTTTTATTGCGTAGAAAGATAGTACTATGATGTTAGATGGTCTATCTAATGAAACATGCTTGGTATAATTGATTTTTATTGCGACATAAGATAGTACTATGATGTTAGATGGTCTATCTAATGAAACATGCTTGGTATAAATGGTTTTTATTGTGTAGAAAGATAGTACTATGATGTTAGATGGTCTATCTAATGAAACATGCTTGGTATAATTGGTTTTTATTGTGAAGAAAGATAGTACTATGATGTTAGATGGTGTATCTAATGAAACATGCTTGGTATAATTGGTTTTTATTGTGTAGTAAGATAGTACTATGATGTTTGATGGTCTATCTAATGAAACATGTTTGGTATAATTGGTTTTTATTGTGTAGAAAGATAGTACTATGATGTTAGATGGTCTATCTAATGAAACATGCTTGGTATAATTGGTTTTTATTGTGTAGAAAGATAGTACTATGATGTTAGATGGTCTATCTAATGAAACATGCTTGGTATAATTGGTTTTTATTGTGTAGAAAGATAGTACTATGATGTTAGATGGTCTATCTAATGAAACATGCTTGGTATAGTTGGTTTTTATTGTGTAGTAAGATAGTACTATGATGTTAGATGGTCTATCTAATGAATCATGCTTGGTATAATTGGTTTTTATTGTGTAGAAAGATAGTATTATGATGTTAGATGGTCTATCTAATGTAACATGCTTGGTATGATTGGTTATTATTGTGTAGAAAGATAGTACTATGATGTTAGATGGTCTATCTAATGAAACATGCTTGGTATAATTGGTTTTTATTGTGTAGAAAGATAGTACTATGATGTTAGATGGTCTATCTAATGAAACATGCTTGGTATAATTGGTTTTTATTGCGACATAAGATAGTACTATGATGTTAGATGGTCTATCTAATGAAACATGCTTGGTTTAATTGGTTTTTATTGCGTAGAAAGATAGTACTATGATGTTAGATGGTCTATCTAATGAAACATGCTTGGTATAATTGGTTTTTATGGTGTAGAAAGATAGTACTATGATGTTATAGATGGTCTATCTAATGAAACATGCTTGGTATAATTGGTTTTTATTGCGTAGAAAGATAGTACGTACTATGATGTTAGATGGTCTATCTAATGAAACATGTTTGTACAAAGATAGTACGATGATGTTAGATGGTGTATCTAATGAAACATGCTTGGTATAATTGGTTTTTATTTTGTAGAAATTTGGTACTATGATGTTAGATGGTCTATCTAATGAAACATGCTTGGTATAATTGGTTTTTATTGTGTAGTAAGATAGTACTATGATGTTAGATTGTTAATCTTATGAAACATGCTTGGTATAATTGGTTTTATTGTCTAGTAAGATAGTACTGTGCTGTTATATTGTCTATCTATTGAAACATGCTTGGTATAATTGGTTTTTATGGTGTAGTAAGATAGTACTATGATGTTAGAGGGTCTATCTATTGAAACATGCTTGGTATAATTGGTTTTTATTGTGTAGTAAGATAGTACTATGATGTTAGATTGTCTATCTAATGAAACATGCTTGGTATAATTGGTTTTTATTGTGTAGTAAGATAGTACTATGATGTTAGATTGTTTATCTAATGAAACATGCTTGGTATAATTGGTTTTTATTGTGTAGTAAGATAGTACTGTGCTGTTAGATTGTCTATCTATTGAAACATGCTTGGTATAATTGGTTTTTATGGTGTAGTAAGATAGTACTATGATTTTAGATGGTCTATCTATTGAAACATGCGTGGTATAATTGGTTTTTATTGTGTAGTAATATAGTACTATGATGTTAGATGGTCTATCTTATGAAACATGCTTGGTATAATTGGTTTTTATTGTGTAATAAGTAATTACTATGATGTTAGATGATGTTAGATGGTCTATCTTATGAAACATGCTTGGTATAATTGATTTTTATTGTGTAGTAAGATAGTACCATGATGTTAGATGGTCTATCTAATGAAACATGCTTGGTATAATTGGTTTTTATGGTATAGTAAGATAGTACTATGATGTTATCTGGTGTATCTAATGAAACATGCTTGGTATAATTGGTTTTTATTGTTTAGTAAGATAGTTTTATGATGTTAGATGGTCTATCTAATGAAACATGCTTGGTATAACTGGTTTTTATGGTGTGGTAAGATAGTACTATGATGTTAGATGGTCTATCTATTGAATCATGCTTGGTATAATTGATTTTTATTGTGTAGAAAGATAGTACTATGATGTTAGATGGTCTATCTAATGAAACATGCTTGGTATAATTGGTTTCTATTGCGTAGAAAGATAGTACCATGATGTTAGATTGTTAATCTTATGAAACATGCTTGGTATAATTGGTTTTATTGTCTAGTAAGATAGTACTATGCTGTTATATTGTCTATCTATTGAAACATGCTTGGTATAATTGGTTTTTATGGTGTAGTAAGATAGTACTATGATGTTAGATGGTCTATCTATGAAACATGCTTGGTATAATTGGTTTTTATTGTGTAGTAAGATAGTACTATGATGTTAGATGGTCTATCTAATGAAACATGCTTGGTATAATTGGCTTTTATTGCGACATAAGATAGTACTATGATGTTAGATGGTCTATCTAATGAAACATGCTTGGTTTAATTGGTTTTTATTGCGTAGAAAGATAGTACTATGATGTTAGATGGTCTATCTAATGAAACATGTTTGGTATAATTGGTTTTTATTGTGTAGAAAGATAGTACTATGATGTTAGATGGTCTATCTAATGAAACATGCTTGGTATAATTGGTTTTTATTGCGTAGAAAGATAGTACTATGATGTTAGATGGTCTATCTAATTAAACATGTTTGTACAAAGATAGTACTATGATGTTAGATGGTGTATCTAATGAAACATGCTTGGTATAATTGGTTTTTATTGTGTAGAAAGATAGTACTATGATGTTAGATGGTCTATCTAATGAAACATGCTTGGTATAATTGGTTTTTATTGCGTAGAAAGATAGTACTATGATGTTTGATGGTCTATCTAATGAAAGATGCTTGGTATAATTGGTTTTTATTGCGTAGAAAGATAGTACTATGATGTTAGATGGTCTATCTAATGAAACATGCTTGGTATAATTGGTTTTTATTGCGTAGAAAAATAGTACTATGATGTTAGATGGTCTATCTAATGAAACAGGCTTGGTATAATTGGTTTTTATTGTGTAGAAAGATAGTACTATGCTGTTAGATGGTCTATCTAATGAAACATGCTTGGTATAATTGGTTTTTATTGCGACATAAGATAGTATTATGATGTTAGATGGTCTATCTAATGAAACATGCTTGGTATAATTGGTTTTTATTGTGTAGAAAGATAGTACTATGATGTTAGATGGTCTATCTAATGAAACATGTTTGGTATAATTGGTTTTAATTGTGTAGAAAGATAGTACTATGATGTTAGATGGTCTATCTAATGAAACATGCTTGGTATAATTGGTTTTTATTGTGTAGTAAGATAGTACTATGATGTTAAATGGTCTATCTAATGAAACATGCTTGGTATAATTGGTTTTTATTGTGTAGTAAGATAGTACTATGATGTTAGATGACCTATCTAATGAAACATGCTTGGTATAATTGGTTTTTATTGCGTAGAAAGATAGTACTATGATGTTAGATGGTCTATCTAATGAAACATGCTTGGTATAATTGGTTTTTATTGCGTAGAAAGATAGTACTATGATGTTAGATGGTCTATCTAATGAAACATGCTTGGTATAATTTGTTTTCATTGTGTAGAAATATAGTACTATGATGTTAGATGGTCTATCTAATGAAACATGCTTGGTATAATTGGTTTTTATTGCGTAGAAAGATAGTACTTTGATGTTAGATGGTCTATCTAATGAAACATGCTTGGTATAATTGGTTTTTATTGTGTAGAAAGATAGTACTATGATGTTACATGGTCTATCTAATGAAACATGCTTGGTATAATTGGTTTTTATTGTGTAGAAAGATAGTACTATGATGTTAGATGGTCTATCTAATGAAACATGCTTGGTATAATTGGTTTTTATTGTGTAGTAAGATAGTAGTATGATGTTAGATGGTCTATCTAATGAAACATGCTTGGTATAATTGGTTTTTATTGCGTAGAAAGATAGTACTATGATGTTAGATGGTCTATCTAATGAAACATGTTTGGTATAATTGGTTTTAATTGTGTAGAAAGATAGTACTATGATGTTAGATGGTCTATCTAATGAAACATGCTTGGTATAATTGGTTTTTATTGTGTAGTAAGATAGTACTATAATGTTAAATGGTCTATCTAATGAAACATGCTTGGTATAATTGGTTTTTATTGTGTAGTAAGATAGTACTATGATGTTAGATGACCTATCTAATGAAACATGCTTGGTATAATTGGTTTTTATTGCGACATAAGATAGTACTATGATGTTAGATGGTCTATCTAATGAAACATGCTTGGTATCAATGGTTTTTATTGTGTAGAAAGATAGTACTATGATGTTAGATGGTCTATCTAATGAAACATGCTTGGTATAATTGGTTTTTATTGTGAAGAAAGATAGTACTATGATGTTAGATGGTGTATCTAATGAAACATGCTTGGTATAATTGGTTTTAATTGTGTAGTAAGATAGTACTATGATGTTTGATGGTCTATCTAATGAAACATGCTTGGTATAATTGGTTTTTATTGTGTAGAAAGATAGTACTATGATGTTACATGGTCTATCTAATGAAACATGCTTGGTATAATTGGTTTTTATTGTGTAGAAAGATAGTACTATGATGTTAGATGGTCTATCTAATGAAACATGCTTGGTATAATTGGTTTTTATTGTGTAGTAAGATAGTAGTATGATGTTAGATGGTCTATCTAATGAATCATGCTTGGTATAATTGGTTTTTATTGTGTAGAAAGATAGTACTATGATGTTAGATGGTCTATCTAATGTAACATGCTTGGTATAATTGGTTATTATTGTGTAGAAAGATAGTACTATGATGTTAGATGGTCTATCTAATGAAACATGCTTGGTATAATTGGTTTTTATTGTGTAGAAAGATAGTACTATGATGTTAGATGGTCTATCTAATGAAACATGCTTGGTATAATTGGTTTTTATTGTGTAGAAAGATAGTACTATGATGTTAGATGGTCTATCTAATGAAACATGCTTGGTATAATTGGTTTTTATTGTGTAGAAAGATAGTACTATGATGTTAGATGGTCTATCTAATGAAACATGATTGGTATAATTGGTTTTTATTGTGTAGTAAGATAGTACTATGATGTTAGATGGTCTATCTAATGAAACATGCTTGGTATAATTGGTTTTTATTGCGACATAAGATAGTACCATGATGTTAGATGGTCTATCTAATGAAACATGCTTGGTTTAATTGGTTTTTATTGCGTAGAAAGATAGTACTATGATGTTAGATGGTCTATCTAATGAAACATGCTTGGTATAATTGGTTTTTATTGTGTAGAAAGATAGTACTATGATGTTAGATGGTCTATCTAATGAAACATGCTTGGTATAATTGGTTTTTATTGCGTAGAAAGATAGTACTATGATGTTAGATGGTCTTTCTAATGAAACATGCATGGTATAATTGGTTTTTATTGTGTAGTAAGATAGTACTATGATGTTAGATGACCTATCTAATGAAACATGCTTGGTATAATTGGTTTTTATTGCGTAGAAAGATAGTACTATGATGTTAGATGGTCTATCTAATGAAACATGCTTGGTATAATTGGTTTTTATTGCGTAGAAAGATAGTACTATGATGTTAGATGGTCTATCTAATGAAACATGCTTGGTATAATTGGTTTTTATTGCGACATCAGATAGTACTATGATGTTAGATGGTCTATCTAATGAAACATGCTTGGTATAATTGGTTTTTATTGTGTAGAAAGATAGTACTATGATGTTAGATGGTCTATCTAATGAAACATGCTTGGTATAATTGGTTTTTATTTGAAGAAAGATAGTACTATGATGTTAAATGGTGTATCTAATGAAACATGCTTGGTATAATTGGTTTTTATTGTGTAGTAAGATAGTACTATGATGTTTGATGGTCTATCTAATGAAACATGCTTGGTATAATTAGTTTTTATTGTGTAGAAAGATAGTACTATCATGTTAGATGGTCTATCTAATGAAACATGATTGGTATAATTGGTTTTTATTGCGACATAAGATAGTACTATGATGTTAGATGGTCTATCTAATGAAACATGCTTGGTATAATTGGTTTTTATTGTGTAGAAAGATAGTACTATGATGTTAGATGGTGTATCTAATGAAACATGCTTGGTATAATTGGTTTTTATTGCGTAGAAAGATAGTACTATGATGTTAGATGGTCTATCTAATGAAACATGCTTGGTATAATTGGTTTTTATTGCGTAGAAAGATAGTACTATGATGTTAGATGGTCTATCTAATGAAACATGCTTGGTATAATTGATTTTTATTGCGACATAAGATAGTACTATGATGTTAGATGGTCTATCTAATGAAACATGCTTGGTATAAATGGTTTTTATTGTGTAGAAAGATAGTACTATGATGTTAGATGGTCTATCTAATGAAACATGCTTGGTATAATTGGTTTTTATTGTGAAGAAAGATAGTACTATGATGTTAGATGGTGTATCTAATGAAACATGCTTGGTATAATTGGTTTTTATTGTGTAGTAAGATAGTACTATGATGTTTGATGGTCTATCTAATGAAACATGTTTGGTATAATTGGTTTTTATTGTGTAGAAAGATAGTACTATGATGTTAGATGGTCTATCTAATGAAACATGCTTGGTATAATTGGTTTTTATTGTGTAGAAAGATAGTACTATGATGTTAGATGGTCTATCTAATGAAACATGCTTGGTATAATTGGTTTTTATTGTGTAGAAAGATAGTACTATGATGTTAGATGGTCTATCTAATGAAACATGCTTGGTATTGTTGGTTTTTATTGTGTAGTAAGATAGTACTATGATGTTAGATGGTCTATCTAATGAATCATGCTTGGTATAATTGGTTTTTATTGTGTAGAAAGATAGTATTATGATGTTAGATGGTCTATCTAATGTAACATGCTTGGTATGATTGGTTATTATTGTGTAGAAAGATAGTACTATGATGTTAGATGGTCTATCTAATGAAACATGCTTGGTATAATTGGTTTTTATTGTGTAGAAAGATAGTACTATGATGTTAGATGGTCTATCTAATGAAACATGCTTGGTATAATTGGTTTTTATTGCGACATAAGATAGTACTATGATGTTAGATGGTCTATCTAATGAAACATGCTTGGTTTAATTGGTTTTTATTGCGTAGAAAGATAGTACTATGATGTTAGATGGTCTATCTAATGAAACATGCTTGGTATAATTGGTTTTTATGGTGTAGAAAGATAGTACTATGATGTTATAGATGGTCTATCTAATGAAACATGCTTGGTATAATTGGTTTTTATTGCGTAGAAAGATAGTACGTACTATGATGTTAGATGGTCTATCTAATGAAACATGTTTGTACAAAGATAGTACGATGATGTTAGATGGTGTATCTAATGAAACATGCTTGGTATAATTGGTTTTTATTTTGTAGAAATTTGGTACTATGATGTTAGATGGTCTATCTAATGAAACATGCTTGGTATAATTGGTTTTTATTGTGTAGTAAGATAGTACTATGATGTTAGATTGTTAATCTTATGAAACATGCTTGGTATAATTGGTTTTATTGTCTAGTAAGATAGTACTGTGCTGTTATATTGTCTATCTATTGAAACATGCTTGGTATAATTGGTTTTTATGGTGTAGTAAGATAGTACTATGATGTTAGAGGGTCTATCTATTGAAACATGCTTGGTATAATTGGTTTTTATTGTGTAGTAAGATAGTACTATGATGTTAGATTGTCTATCTAATGAAACATGCTTGGTATAATTGGTTTTTATTGTGTAGTAAGATAGTACTATGATGTTAGATTGTTTATCTAATGAAACATGCTTGGTATAATTGGTTTTTATTGTGTAGTAAGATAGTACTGTGCTGTTAGATTGTCTATCTATTGAAACATGCTTGGTATAATTGGTTTTTATGGTGTAGTAAGATAGTACTATGATTTTAGATGGTCTATCTATTGAAACATGCGTGGTATAATTGGTTTTTATTGTGTAGTAATATAGTACTATGATGTTAGATGGTCTATCTTATGAAACATGCTTGGTATAATTGGTTTTTATTGTGTAATAAGTAATTACTATGATGTTAGATGATGTTAGATGGTCTATCTTATGAAACATGCTTGGTATAATTGATTTTTATTGTGTAGTAAGATAGTACCATGATGTTAGATGGTCTATCTAATGAAACATGCTTGGTATAATTGGTTTTTATGGTATAGTAAGATAGTACTATGATGTTATCTGGTGTATCTAATGAAACATGCTTGGTATAATTGGTTTTTATTGTTTAGTAAGATAGTTTTATGATGTTAGATGGTCTATCTAATGAAACATGCTTGGTATAACTGGTTTTTATGGTGTGGTAAGATAGTACTATGATGTTAGATGGTCTATCTATTGAATCATGCTTGGTATAATTGATTTTTATTGTGTAGAAAGATAGTACTATGATGTTAGATGGTCTATCTAATGAAACATGCTTGGTATAATTGGTTTCTATTGCGTAGAAAGATAGTACCATGATGTTAGATTGTTAATCTTATGAAACATGCTTGGTATAATTGGTTTTATTGTCTAGTAAGATAGTACTATGCTGTTATATTGTCTATCTATTGAAACATGCTTGGTATAATTGGTTTTTATGGTGTAGTAAGATAGTACTATGATGTTAGATGGTCTATCTATGAAACATGCTTGGTATAATTGGTTTTTATTGTGTAGTAAGATAGTACTATGATGTTAGATGGTCTATCTAATGAAACATGCTTGGTATAATTGGCTTTTATTGCGACATAAGATAGTACTATGATGTTAGATGGTCTATCTAATGAAACATGCTTGGTTTAATTGGTTTTTATTGCGTAGAAAGATAGTACTATGATGTTAGATGGTCTATCTAATGAAACATGTTTGGTATAATTGGTTTTTATTGTGTAGAAAGATAGTACTATGATGTTAGATGGTCTATCTAATGAAACATGCTTGGTATAATTGGTTTTTATTGCGTAGAAAGATAGTACTATGATGTTAGATGGTCTATCTAATTAAACATGTTTGTACAAAGATAGTACTATGATGTTAGATGGTGTATCTAATGAAACATGCTTGGTATAATTGGTTTTTATTGTGTAGAAATTTGGTACTATGATGTTAGATGGTCTATCTAATGAAACATGCTTGGTATAATTGGTTTTTATTGTGTAGTAAGATAGTACTATGATGTTAGATGGTCTATCTAATGAAACATGCTTGGTATAATTGGTTTTTATTGCGACATAAGATAGCACTATGATGTTAGATGGTCTATCTAATGAAACATGCTTGGTTTAATTGGTTTTTATTGCGTAGAAAGATAGTACTATGATGTTAGATGGTCTATCTAATGAAACATGCTTGGTATAATTGGTTTTTATTGTGTAGAAAGATAGTACTATGATGTTAGATGGTCTATCTAATGAGACATGCTTGGTATAATTGGTTTTTATTGCGTAGAAAGATAGTACTATGATGTTAGATGGTCTATCTAATTAAACATGTTTGTACAAAGATAGTACTATGATGTTAGATGGTGTATCTAATGAAACATGCTTGGTATAATTGGTTTTTATTGTGTAGAAATTTGGTACTATGATGTTAGATGGTCTATCTAATGAAACATGCTTGGTATAATTGGTTTTTATTGTGTAGTAAAATAGTACTATGATGTTAGATTGTTAATCTTATGAAACATGCTTGGTATAATTGGTTTTATTGTCTAGTAAGATAGTACTGTGCTGTTATATTGTCTATCTATTGAAACATGCTTGGTATAATTGGTTTTTATGGTGTAGTAAGATAGTACTATGATGTTAGATGGTCTATCTATTGAAACATGCTTGGTATAATTGGTTTTTATTGTGTAGTAAGATAGTACTATGATGTTAGATTGTCTATCTAATGAAACATGCTTGGTATAATTGGTTTTTATAGTGTAGTAAGATAGTACTATGATGTTAGATTGTTTATCTAATGAAACATGCTTGGTATAATTGGTTTTTATTGTGTAGTAAGATAGTACTGTGCTGTTAGATTGTCTATCTATTGAAACATGCTTGGTATAATTGGTTTTTATGGTGTAGTAAGATAGTACTATGATTTTAGATGGTCTATCTATTGAAACATGCTTGGTATAATTGGTTTTTATTGTGTAGTAAGATAGTACTATGATGTTAGATGGTCTATCTTATGAAACATGCTTGGTATAATTGGTTTTTATTGTGTAATAAGTAATTACTATGATGTTAGATGATGTTAGATGGTCTATCTTATGAAACATGCTTGGTATAATTGATTTTTATTGTGTAGTAAGATAGTACCATGATGTTAGATGGTGTATCTAATGAAACATGCATGGTATAATTGGTTTTTATGGTATAGTAAGATAGTACTATGATGTTAGATGGTGTATCTAATGAAACATGCTTGGTATAATTGGTTTTTATTGTGTAGTAAGATAGTTCTATGATGTTAGATGGTCTATCTAATGAAACATGCTTGGTATAACTGGTTTTTATGGTGTTGTAAGATAGTACTATGATTTTAGATGGTCTATCTATTGAATCATGCTTGGTATAATTGATTTTTATTGTGTAGAAAGATAGTACTATGATGTTAGATGGTCTATCTAATGAAAGATGCTTGGTATAATTGGTTTTTATTGCGTAGAAAGATAGTACTATGATGTTAGATGGTCTATCTAATGAAACATGCTTGGTATAATTGGTTTTTATTGCGTAGAAAGATAGTACTATGATGTTAGATGGTCTATCTAATGAAACATGCTTGGTATAATTGGTTTTTATTGCGACATAAGATAGTACTAAGATGTTAGATGGTCTATCTAATGAAACATGCTTGGTATAATTGGTTTTTATTGTGTAGAAAGATAGTACTATGATGTTAGATTGTCTATCTAATGAAACATGCTTGGTATAATTGGTTTTTATTGTGAAGAAAGATAGTACTATGATGTTAGATGGTGTATCTAATGAAACATGCTTGGTATAATTGGTTTTTATTGTGTAGTAAGATAGTACTATCATGTTTGATGGTCTATCTAATGAAACATGCTTGGTATAATTGGTTTTTATTGTGTAGAAAGATAGTACTGTCATGTTAGATGGTCTCTCTAATGAAACATGATTGGTATAATTGGTTTTTATTGCGACATAAGATAGTACTATGATGTTAGATGGTCTATCTAATGAAACATGCTTGGTATAATTGGTTTTTATTGTGTAGAAAGATAGTACTATGATGTTAGATGGTTTATCTAATGAAACATGCTTGGTATAATTGGTTTTTATTGCGTAGAAAGATAGTTCTATGATGTTAGATGGTCTATCTAATGAAACATGCTTGGTATAATTGGTTTTTATTGCGTAGAAAGATAGTACTATGATGTTAGATGGTCTATCTAATGAAACATGCTTAGTATAATTGGTTTTTATTGCGACATAAGATAGTACTATGATGTTAGATGGTCTATCTAATGAAACATGCTTGGTATAATTGGTTTTTATTGTGTAGAAAGATAGTACTATGATGTTAGATGGTCTATCTAATGAAACATGCTTGGTATAATTGGTTTTTATTGTGAAGAAAGATAGTACTATGATGTTAGATGGTCTATCTAATGAAACATGCTTGGTATAATTGGTTTTTATTGTGTAGAAAGATAGTACTATGATGTTAGATGGTCTATCTAATGAAACATGCTTGGTATAATTGGTTTTTATTGCGTAGAAAGATAGTACTATGATGTTAGATGGTGTATCTAATGAAAAATGCTTGGTATAATTGGTTTTTATTGCGTACAAAGATAGTACTATGATGTTAGATGGTGTATCTAATGAAACATGCTTGGTATAATTGGTTTTTATTGTGTAGAAAGATACTACTATGATGTTAGATGGTCTATCTAATGAAACATGCTTGGTATAATTGGTTTTTATTGTGTAGTAAGATAGTACTATGATGTTAGATTGTTAATGTTATGAAACATGCTTGGTATAATTGGTTTTATTGTCTAGTAAGATAGTACTGTGCTGTTAGATTGTCTATCTATTGAAACATGCTTGGTATAATTGGTTTTTATTGTGTAGTAAGATAGTACTATGATGTTAGATTGTCTATCTAATGAAACATGCTTGGTATAATTGGTTTTTATTGTGTTGAAAGATAGTACTATGATGTTAGATTGTTTATCTAATGAAACATGCTTGGTATAATTGGTTTTTATTGTGTAGGAAGATAGTACTGTGCTGTTAGATTGTCTATCTATTGAAACATGCTTGGTATAATTGGTTTTTATTGTGTAGTAAGATAGTACTATGATGTTAGATGGTCTATCTTATGAAACATGCTTGGTATAATTGGTTTTTATTGTGTAGAAATGTCTCTGTCGTGGTCACTACAACAAAAATATAAAATGATAGTGATTTTTACCCCCTGTTAGAAGTCCTAAAGGTTTTTTTTAAGTACAAATGAAAAAGCAAGATAGATCACAGTAGTCAATATAAAAATGAGAAGATGTGGTATGATTGACAATGAGACAATTCTCCTCAAGAGACCAAATAACACAGAAGTTAACAACTATAGGTCACTGTATGGCCTTCAACAATATGTTACACAGGAACAAATGACGACCACTGAATTACAGGCTCCTGACTAGGGACAGGTACAAACAGAATGTTGGATGTTAAATTAGTTTAAAGGTGCCAATCCTCCCCCTAAGACTACCAAGAGTGCACATGCTAAAATGTCTCACCTGTTTTTACTGAGCATTGATTTTATGTTGATAGTCCTAAATATGAAGTTTTACTTCGTGTATCACATATATAAACTTAATTTGATCCAAGAAAATGAGGGCATACTCAGATAAATCAAGCCAGAAATACATTACACTTTACAATCATTCCATACATATCAATCATATTTGACCTATTACTTACAGTAAATATACAAGAAACAGACCAAACCTTGAAAACTTCATATTGACCAATGAAACAAGGTCAAGGTCAGATGAACCCTGCCATACAGACATGTCACCTTACAATCATTCAATGGATCAAATATAGTTGCCCTATGGCATATACTATCTAAGAAACAAACATAACCAGGAAAACTTAACATTGACCAATGATCTGTGAAAATGAGGTCAATATCAGATGACACATTCCAATCAGACATGTACACCTTACAACCATAATTCGCTTTTAGCAGCCAGTTTGGTTCAATTTTGTCAGAATATGCTAAGAAAGATTGCTGATGAATTATTAACTTGCAAGTGAATAATTTTACTTTATTTAATCCATATTCATGTGACCTTCAATTTAACCCCTTCTAGAGATTGGTTAAGCAAGAATGAGGTGTGTTTTGTTATTAAAAGGAAAAGAATGTCAACATTAAATGTGAAACAAGGATAAATCATTTGATTGACTGATTCGATCAACAAAATCTCATTCTTATACAGGTAACAAGAGTGCATACACTGAAATGTCTCGCCTTCTTTACTTATCATTGATATTATGTTGATAGTGCTAAGTATAAAGCTTTATTAAAAACTGTCACATAAACTTAACATTAACCAAGATAACTAATCAAAGACCAATGAACCATGAAAATGCGGTCAAGGTCAGATGAACCATGCCAAGCAGACATGTACAGCTAACAATGCTTTAGTAAAACAAATGTAGTTGACCTATTACTTATAGTTTAAGAAAAATAGACCAAAACACAAAATCTTAACACTAAGCAATGAACCGTGAAAATGAGGTCGAGGTCAAATAAAACCTGCGCAACTGACATATAGATCATAAAATATTTACATACACCAAATATAGTTGACCTATAGCATATAGTATTCTAAAGATAAAAAGACCAAAACTCGAAAACTTAACTTTGACCATTCAACCATGAAAATGAGGTCAAGGTCAGATGACATCTGCTAGTTGGACATGTACACCTTACAATCATTCCATACAACAAATATAGTAGATCTATTGCATAAAGTATGAGAAAAACAGACCAAAACACAAAAACTTAACTATAACCACTGATCCATGAAAATGAGGTCAAGGTCAGATGACATCTGCCAGTTGGACAAGTACATCTTACAGTCCTTCCATACACCGAAAAATATACTAGCCCTATTGCTTATAGTATCTGAGATATGGACTTGACCACCAAACTTTAACCTTGTTCACTGATCCATGAAATGAGGTGGAGGTCAGGTGAAAACTGTCTGACAGACATTAGGACATTGCAAGGTACGCACATACCAAATATAACTATCCTATTACTTATAATAATAGAGAATTCAACATTACAAAAAATCTGAACTTTTTTTTTCAAGTGGTCACTGAACCATGAAAATGAGGTCAAGGACATTTGACATGTAACTGACGGAAACTTCGTAACATGAGGCATCTATATTCAAAGTATGAAGCATCCAGGTCTTCCACCTTCTAAAATATAAAGCTTTTAAAAAGTTAGCTAACGCTGCCGCTGCCGGATCACTATCCCTATGTCGAGCTTTCTGCAACAAAAGTTGCAGGCTCGACAAAAATGATGATTAACATATATTTTTAATCTATAATATGAAATCAAACAAACCTAGAAAAAATCAAATTGCACAGGTTTGCTATCTATTTATATCTATATTTATATCAAGTTATATGACCGTCGGCAGACTTTGGAGGTTACCTCAATGGTTAATCAGATGGTGTATATACTGAAATACACACAAAATGCCCCTTTAACAGTAGTGAGCCAAGTTGCTTGATTTTATCTAGAAGAAAAGGAACCAAAGAGACACACAAAAACCATGAAAACAGGTCTCCTCTCTTATTATTATTATACATTCTGAAAAAGGCAGTTCAGATGAGTGAAGAATCTGAAATATTGTATCACACACTTGAGCATGTTCACATAAAGCTTCTAAAAATTGTTTACATGCTACAAATCAACATTATCAATTTCCAGACCAAATATAAAATTGCCTCCTTTTATAGAAGCCAAAACAAGTTAGAAAGTTTTCTACAGAAGGTTATTCAGATGTACATACGTACAGACAAACTGAATGATGTGCAAAGTCAAGGGGTTACTAGACCTCTTTTAACATTGGTGATGCAGGTAAAAATAACTAACAAAATCACTAAAGACAAAAGTTAAAATATGCTTAATCAAGTTCAAAAATAATTTATACACACTTCATCCCCTTTTACAGGTAACTCCTGCCTCATATTAACATAATAGATCATGATAAGCAGATTATACATGTATTTACTTTGCATCAAATAACAAAGAATACAGCAAATAAACTGGTTTTTAAATATCATACACAAATCAATCTGTTTCTTTGTTGGTGATGAACTCAACTTTAAGCACTCTCAGCTATATTTCGGTAGCCATTTTTTATTGGTGGAAGAAGCTATACTATCTGGAGAGAACCATCAATGAGTATTGACCTTCAACAGCAAAAATGGTAATCCTTGTCAATTTTAAAGATATCCGTCAAATGCACCTCATAATCTCACAATCTCAGTCATTGTTAGTGTTGACAAGCTAATTATCCCTGTAGATAAACTACTTAAACCACTTGACCACCAACAACCCAGTATATCAATCTGTGTTATTAATTTCATGTAGTTATACATACATGTACCTGCTTTATAAGCATTCCCATGCTTATGCTGCACACAAAGGTTTTTCACCCATGTGTACAGCTTATTTCTCTGTTTCTTCTCTCTGTGACCATACCTGTCACCTTCCTTCAAAATTGGCAGGTCATACTCGGAACCAACAATCTAATAATAAAATTGAAAATTAAAATTTTAAATACATTTTACAAAATTGCCTCACTGTCTCAAAACACATTATCACAACTACTTAGTACATGTATAACTAGAGATTCAGTGTATATAATGTGCGAATCCTGAAATACCGTTTTTACTGTATCCGTTATGAATTTTTAATGTAGAATGATAAATAAACAGACGACAAATTCAAGATTTTTGAATAAAATAAGAAATAATATATAATATGTACTGTTTTAATAAAGTCATGATATAGTTCAGAGATGCGGACAGGTTTTCATTGCTCATACTGCATGATCCAGGTTTAAAATTGATACACAAATGTACCTTTTAACATAATTATTAATGTTGTATAACTTTAGGTAGCACAATACAAAGTTTTTGTCATTCCCAAACAGACAACTTTAAACTGATGTAGTTCATTCCATCCTTCTTTATATTTTATAAACGAGGTACCAAAAGAAAGAAGAAAGATTAGTCTTTCAAATTGTGATAATTTCATTATGACATAATTATTACATAATTAATTATTATGTAATTATTGTTACAGGATAAATCATCTGACTGTGATAGATTGACTCTGACACTATGTCTATTGGCCAAAGTGCCACTAGTACAGGATAAATCATCTGACTGTGACAGATTTACTCTGACGCCATTTCTATTGGTCAAGGTATCATTATTGTTATAGGATAAATCATCTGACTGTGATAGATTGACTCTGACACCATGTTTATAGGTCACAGTATCATTATTATTACGGGATAAATCATCTGACTGTGATAGATTAACTCTGACACCATTTTTATTGGTCAAGGTATCATTACTTGTACAGGATAAATCATCGGACTGTGATAGATTGATTCTGACACTATGTCTATTGGCCACAGTACCACTAGTGGTACAGGATAAATCATCTAACTGTGATATCTTTACTCTGACGCCATTTCTTTTGCTCAAGGTATCATTATTGTTACAGGATAAATCTTCTGACTGTGATAGATTGACTCTAACACCATGTCTATAGGTCACAGTATCATTATTGTTATAGGATAAATCATCTGACTGTGATAGATTGATTCTGACACCATATCTATAGGCCACAGTATCATTATTGTTACAGGATAAATCATCTGACTGTGATAAATTGACTCTAACATCATGTCTATAGGTCACAGTATCATTATTGTTATAGGATAAATCATCGGACTGTGATAGATTGACTCTGACACCATGTCTATAGGACACAGTATCATTATTGTTACAAGATAAATCATCTGACTTTGATAGATTGACTCTGACATCATGTCTATAGGTGACAGTATCATTATTGTTACAGGATAAATCATCTGACTGTGATAGATTGACTCTGACACAATGTCTATTGGCCACAGTACCACTAGTGGTACAGGATAAATCATCTGACTGTGATAGATTTAGTCTGACGCCATTTCTATTGGTCAAAGTATCATTATTGTTACGGGATAAATCATATGACTGTGATAGATTAACTCTGATATCATGTCTATAGGTCAGGGTATCATTATTGTAACAGGATATATCATTTGACTGTAATAGATTGACTCTGACACTATGTCTATTGGCCACAGTAGCACTGGTGGTACAGGATAAATCATCTGACTATGATATGTTTACTCTGACGCCATTTCTTTTGGTCAAGACATCATTATTGTTACAGGATAAATCATCGGACTGTGATAGATTGACCCTGACACCATGTCTATAGGTCACAGTATCATTATTGTTACGGGATAAATCATCTGACTGTGATAGATTGACTCTTACACCATGTCTATATGTCACAGTATCATTATTATTACGGGATAAATCATCTGACTGTGATAAATTGACTCTGACACCATGTCTATAGGCCAGAGTACCATTATTGCTACAAAATAAATCATCGGACTGTGATAGATTGATTCTGACACCATGTCTATAGGTCACAGTAGCATTATTGTTACGGGGTAAATCATCTGACTGTGATAGATTGACTATGTCACCATGTCTATAGGACACAGTACCATTTTTGTTACAGGATAATTCATCTGACTGTGATAGATTGACTCTGACACTATGTCTATAGGTCAAAGTATCATTATTGTTACAGGATAAATCATCTGACTGCGATAGATTGACTCTGACACAATGTGTGTTGGCCACAGTACCACTAGTGGTACAGGATAAATCATCTGACTGTGATAGATTTACTGTGACGCCATTTCTATTGGTCAAGGTATCATTATTGTTAAAGGATAAATCATCTGACTGTGATAGATTGACTCTGACACCATGTCTATAGATCACAGTATCATTATTGTTACGGAATAAATAATCTGACTGTGATATATTGACTCTGACCTCATGTCTATAGGTCACAGTATCGTTATTATTACGGGATAAATCATCTGACTGTGATAGATTGACTCTGACACCATTTCTATTGGTCACAGTATCATTATTGTTATAGGATAAATCATCTGACTGTGATAGATTGTCTCTGTCATCATGTCTATAGGTGACAATATCATTATTGTTACAAGATAAATCATCTGACTGTGATAGATTAACTCTGACACCATGTTTATAGGTCACAGTATCATTATTGTTACAGGATATATCATCTGACTGTGATATATTGACTCTGACACTATGTCTATTGGCCACAGTACCACTAGTGGTACAGGATAAATCATCTGACTGTGATAGATTTACTCTGACGCCATTTCTTTTGGTTGAGGTATCATTATTGTTACAGGATAAATCATCTGACTGTGATAGATTGACTCTGACACCATGTATATAGGTCACAGTATCATTATTGTTATAGGATAAATCATCGGACTGTGATAGATTGATTCTGACACTATGTCTATAGGTCACAGTATCATTATTGTTACAAGATAAATCTTCTGACTGTGATAGATTGACTCTAACACCATGTATATAGGTCACAGTATCATTATTGTTATAGGATAAATCATCGGACTGTGATAGATTGACTCTGACACCATGTCTATAGGACACAGTATCATTAATGTTACAAGATAAATCATCTGACTTTGATAGATTGACTCTGACATCATGTCTATAGGTGACAGTATCATTATTGTTACAGGATAAATCATCTGACTGTGATAGATTGACTCTGACACAATGTCTATTGGCCACAGTACCACTAGTGGTACAGGATAAATCATCTGACTGTGATAGATTTAGTCTGACGCCATTTCTATTGGTCAAGGTATCATTATTGTTACGGGATAAATCATATGACTGTGATAGATTAACTCTGACATCATGTCTATAGGTCAGAGTATCATTATTGTAACAGGATATATCATCTGACTGTAATAGATTGACTCTGACACTATGTCTATTGGCCACAGTAGCACTGGTGGTACAGGATAAATCATCTGACTATGATATGTTTACTCTGACGCCATTTCTTTTGGTCAAGATATCATTATTGTTACAGGATAAATCATCGGACTGTGATAGATTGACCCTGACACCATGTCTATAGGTCACAGTATCATTATTGTTACGGGATAAATCATCTGACTGTGATAGATTGACTCTTACACCATGTCTATAGGTCACAGTATCATTATTATTACGGGATAAATCATCTGACTGTGATAAATTGACTCTGACACCATGTCTATAGGTCAGAGTACCATTATTGCTACAAAATAAATCATCGGACTGTGATAGATTGATTCTGACACCATGTCTATAGGTCACAGTATCATTATTGTTGCGGGATAAATCATCTGACTGTGATAGATTGACTATGTCACCATGTCTATAGGACGCAGTACCATTTTTGTTACAGGATAATTCATCTGACTGTGATAGATTGACTCTGACACTATGTCTATTGGCCAAAGTACCACTAGTACAGGATAAATCATCTGACTGTGACAGATTTACTCTGACGCCATTTCTATTGGTCAAGGTATCATTATTGTTATAGGATAAATCATCTGACTGTGATAGATTGACTCTGACACCATGTTTATAGGTCACAGTATCATTATTATTACGGGATAAATCATCTGACTGTGATAGATTGACTCTGACACCATTTCTATTGGTCAAGGTATCATTACTTGTACAGGATAAATCATCGGACTGTGATAGATTGATTCTGACACTATGTCTATTGGCCACAGTGCCACTAGTGGTACAGGATAAATCATCTAACTGTGATATCTTTACTCTGACGCCATTTCTTTTGGTCAAGGTATCATTATTGTTACAGGATAAATCTTCTGACTGTGATAGATTGACTCTAACACCATGTCTATAGGTCACAGTATCATTATTGTTATAGGATAAATCATCGGACTGTGATAGATTGACTCTGACACCATGTCTATAGGACACAGTATCATTATTGTTACAAGATAAATCATCTGACTTTGATAGATTGACTCTGACATCATGTCTATAGGTGACAGTATCATTATTGTTACAGAATAAATCATCTGACTGTGATAGATTGACTCTGACACAATGTCTATTGGCCACAGTACCACTAGTGGTACAGGATAAATCATCTGACTGTGATAGATTTAGTCTGACACCATTTCTATTGGTCAAGGTATCATTATTGTTACGGGATAAATCATATGACTGTGATAGATTAACTCTGACATCATGTCTATAGGTCAGAGTATCATTATTGTAACAGGATATATCATCTGACTGTAATAGATTGACTCTGACACTATGTCTATTGGCCACAGTAGCACTGGTGGTACAGGATAAATCATCTGACTATGATATGTTTACTCTGACGCCATTTCTCTTGGTCAAGATATCATTATTGTTACAGGATAAATCATCGGACTGTGATAGATTGACCCTGACACCATGTCTATAGGTCACAGTATCATTATTGTTACGGGATAAATCATCTGACTGTGATAGATTGACTCTTACACCATGTCTATAGGTCACAGTATCATTATTATTACGGGATAAATCATCTGACTGTGATAAATTGACTCTGACACCATGTCTATAGGCCAGAGTACCATTATTGCTACAAAATAAATCATCGGACTGTGATAGATTGATTCTGACACCATGTCTATAGGTCACAGTATCATTATTGTTACGGGATAAATCATCTGACTGTGATAGATTGACTATGTCACCATGTCTATAGGACACAGTACCATTTTTGTTACAGGATAAATCATCTGACTGTGATAGATTGACTCTGACACTATGTCTATAGGTCAAAGTATCATTATTGTTACAGGATAAATCATCTGACTGCGATAGATTGACTCTGACACTATGTCTGTTGGCCACAGTACCACTAGTGGTACAGGATAAATCATCTGACTGTGATAGATTTACTGTGACGCCATTTCTATTGGTCAAGGTATCATTATTGTTAAAGGATAAATCATCTGACTGTGATAGATTGACTCTGACACCATGTCTATAGATCACAGTATCATTATTGTTACGGGATAAATAATCTGACTGTGATATATTGACTCTGACACCATGTCTATAGGTCACAGTATCGTTATTATTACGGGATAAATCATCTGACTGTGATAGATTGACTCTGACACCATTTCTATTGGTCACAGTATCATTATTGTTATAGGATAAATCATCTGACTGTGATAGATTGTCTCTGTCATCATGTCTATAGGTGACAATATCATTATTGTTACAAGATAAATCATCTGACTGTGATAGATTAACTCTGACACCATGTTTATAGGTCACAGGATCATTATTGTTACAGGATATATCATCTGACTGTGATATATTGACTCTGACACTATGTCTATTGGCCACAGTACCACTAGTGGTACAGGATAAATCATCTGACTGTGATAGATTTACTCCGACGCCATTTCTTTTGGTTAAGGTATCATTATTGTTACAGGATAAATCATCTGACTGTGATAGATTGACTCTGACACCATGTATATAGGTCACAGTATCATTATTGTTATAGGATAAATCATCGGACTGTGATAGATTGACTCTGACACTATGTCTATAGGTCACAATATCATTATTGTTGCAAGATAAATCATCTGACTGTGATAGATTGATTCTGACACTATGGCTATAGGTCACAGTATCATTTTTGTTACAGGATAAATCATCTGCCTGTAATATATTGACTCTGACATCATGTCTATAGGTAACAGAATCATTATTGTTACAGGATAAATCATCTGACTGTGATGGATTGACTCTGACACTAAGTCTATTGGCCACAGTATCACTAGTGGTACAGGATAAATCATCTGACTGTGACAGATTTACTCTGACGCCATTTCTATTGGTCAAGGTATCATTATTGTTACAGGATAAATCATCTGACTGTGATAGACTCTGACACCATGTCTATAGGTCACAGTATTATTATTGTTACGGGATAAATAATGTGACTGTGATAGATTGACTCTGACACCATGTCTATAGGTCACAGTATCATTATTATTACGGGATAAATCAACTGACAGTGATAGATTGACTCTGACACCACGTCTTTAGGTCACAGTACCATTTTGTTACAGGATAAATCATCTGACTGTGATAGATTGACTATGGCACGATGTCTATAGGCCACAGTACCATTTTTGTTACAGGATAAATCATCTGACTGTTATAGATTGACTCTGACACTATGTCTATAGGTCACAGTATCCTTATTGTTACAGGATAAATCATCTGACTGTGATAGATTGATTCTGACACTATGTCTATAGGTCACAGTATCCTTATTGTTACAGGATAAATCATCTGACTGTGATAGATTGATTCTCACACTATGTCTATAGGTCACAGTATCATTATTGTTACAGGATAAATCATCTGACTGTGATAGATTGACTCTGACACTATGTATGTTGGCCAAACTACCATTATTGGTACAAGATAAATCATCTGAATGTGATAGATTTACTTTGACACCATTTCTATTGGTCAAAGTATCATTATTGTTACAGGATAAATAATCTGACGGTGATAGATTGATTCTGACACCATGTCTATATGTCACAGTATCATTATTGTTACGGGATAAATCATCTGACTGTGATAGATTGACTCTTACTCCATGTTTATAGGTCACAGTATCATTATTAATACGGGATAAATCATCTGACTGTGATAAATTGACTGTGACACTATCTCTATAGGCGACAGTAGCATTATTGCTACAGGATAAATCACCAGACTGTGATAGATGGTTTCTGACACTATGTCTATAGGTCAAAGTATCTTATTGTTACAAGATAAATCATCTGACTGTTATAGATTGACTCTGACACTATGTCTATAGGTCACAGTATCCTTATTGTTACAGGGTAAATCATCTGACTGTGATCAATTGATTCTGATACTATGTCTTTAGGTCACAGTATCATTATTAATACAGGATAAATCATGTGACTGTGATAGATTGACTCTGACAGTATGTCTATAGGTCACAGTATCATTATTGCTACAGGATAAATCATCTGACTGTGATACATTGACTCTGACACTATGTATATTGGCCAAAGTACCATTATTGGTACAAGATAAATCATCTGACAGTGATAGATTTACTCTGCCACCATTTTTATTGGTCAAGGTATCATTATTGTTACAGGATAAATCATCGGACTGTGATAGATTGTCTCTGACACTATGTCTATAGGTCACAGTATCATTATTGTTACAGGATAAATCATCTGACTGTGATGGATTGTCTCTGACTTCATGTTTATAGGTGACAGTATCATTATTGTTACAGGATAAATCATATGATTGTGATAGATTGACTCTGACGCCATGTCTATAGGTCACAGTATCATTATTGTTACAGGATATATCATCTGACTGTGATAGATTGACTCTGACACTATGTCTATTGGCCACAGTACCACTAGTGGTACAGGATAAATCATCTGATTGTGATATATTTACTCTGACGCCTTTTCTTTTGGTCAAGGTATCATTATTGTTACAGGATAAATCATCTGACTGTGATAGATTGACTCTGACACCATGTCTATAGGTCACAGTATCATTATTGTTACGGGATAAATCATCTGACTGTGATAGATTGACTCTTACACCATGTCTATAGGTCACAGTTTCATTATTATTACGGGATAAATCATCTGACTGTGATAAATTGACTTTGACACTATGTCTATAGGCCACAGTATCATTATTGCAACAGGATAAATCACCTGACTGTGATAGATTGACTATGACACCACGTCTATAGGCCACAGTGCCATTTTTGTTACAGAATAAATCATTTGATTGTGATGGATTGACTATGACACCATATCTATAGGCCACAGTACCATTTTTGTTAAAGGATAAATCATCTGACTGTGATAGATTGACTCTGATACTATGTGTATAGGTCAAAGTATCATTATTGATACAGGATAAATCATCTGACTGTGATAGATTGATTCTGACACTATGTCTATGGGTCACATTATCATCATTGTTACAGGATAAATCGTCTGACTGTGATACATTGACTCTGACATCATGTCTATAGGTGACAGTATCATTACCGTTACAGGATAAATCATCTGACTGTGATAGATTGACCCTGACACCATGTCTATAGGTCACAGTATCATTACCGTTACAAGATAAATCATCTGACTGTGATAGATTGACTCTGACACTATGTTTATTGGCCACAGAAGCACTAGTGGTACAGGATAAATCATCTGACTGTGACAGATTTACTCTGACGCCATTTGTATTGGTCAAGGTATCATTATTGTTATAGGATAAATCATCTGACTGTGATAGATTGACTGTGACACCATGTATATAGGTCACAGTATCATTATTGTTACGGGATTAATAATCTGACTGTGATAGATTGACTCTGACACCATGTCTATAGGTCACAGTATCATTATTATTACGGGATAAATCAGCTGACTGTGATAGATTGACTCTGACACCATTTCTATTGGTCAAAGTATCATTATTAATACAGGACAAATCATCGGACTGTGATAGATTGCTTCTGACACTATGTCTATAGGCCACAGTATCATTAGTGTTATAGGATAAATCATCTGACTGTGATAGATTGTCTCTGACATCATGTGTGTAGGTGACAGTATCATTATTGTTACAGGATAAATCATCTGACTGTGATATATTTACTCTGACGCCATTTCTTTTGGTCAAGGTATCATTATTGTTACAGGATAAAACATCTGACTGTGATAGATTGACTCTGACAGTATGTCTATAGGTCACAGTATCATTATTGTTACAGGATATATCATCTGACTGTGATATATTGACTCTGACACTATGTCTATTGGCTACAGTACCACTAGTGGTACAGGATAAATCATCTGACTGTGATAGATTGACTCTGACAGTATGTCTATAGGTCACAGTATCATTATTGTTACAGGATAAATCATCTGACTGTGATAGATTGACTCTGACACTATGTGTATTGGCCAAAGTACCATTATTGGTACAAGATAAATCATCTGACTGTAATAGATTTACTCTGACACCATTTCTATTGGTCAAGGTATCATTATTGTTACAGGATAAATTATCGGACTGTGATAGATTGATTCTGACACTATGTCTATAGGTCACAGTATCATTTTTGTTACAGGATAAATCATATGAGTGTGATAGATTGACTCTGACGCCATGTCTATAGGTCACAGTATCATTATTGTTACATGATATATCATCTGACTGTGATAGATTGACTCTGACACTATGTCTTTTGGCCACAGTACCACTAGTGGTACAGGATAAATCATCTGACTGTGATATATTTACTCTGACGCCTTTTCTTTTGTTCAAGGTATCATTATTGTTACAGGATAAATCATCAGACTGTGATAGATTGACTCTGACACCATGTCTATAGGTCACAGTATCCTTATTGTTACGGAATAAATCATCGGACTGTGATAGATTGACTCTTACACCATGTCTATAGGTCACAGTTTCATTATTATAACGGGATAAATCAAATGACTGTGATAAATTGACTCTGACACTATGTCTATAGGCCACAGTACCATTATTGCTACAGGATAAACCACCTGACTGTGATAGATTGACTCTTACACCATGTCTATAGGTCACAGTTTCATTATTATTACGGGATAAATCAACTGACTGTGATAAATTGACTCTGACACTATGTCTATAGGCCACAGTACCATTATTGCTACAGGATAAATCATCTGATTGTGATGGATTGACTATGACACCATATCTATAGGCCACAGTACCATTTTTGTTACAGGATAAATCATCTGACTGTGATAGATTGACTCTGACACTATGTCTATAGGTCAAAGTATCATTATTGTTACAGGATAAATCATCTGACTGTGATAGATTGATTCTGACACTATGTCTATGGGTCACATTTTCATCATTGTTACAGGATAAATCGTCTGACTGTGATAGATTGACTCTGACATCATGTCTATAGGTGACAGTATTATTACCGTTACAGGATAAATCATCTGACTGTGATAGATTGACTCTGACTCTATGTCTATTGGACACAGTACCACTAGTGGTACAGGATAAATCATCTGACTGTGACAGATTTACTCTGACGCCATTTCTTTTGGTCAAGGTATCATTTTTTTTATAGGATAAATCATCTGACTGTGATAGATTAACTCTGACACCATGTATATAGGTCACAGTATCATTATTGTTACGGGATAAATAATCTGACTGTGATAGATTGACTCTGACACCATGTCTATAGGTCACAGTATCAATATTATTACGGGATAAATCATCTGACTGTGATAGATTGACTCTGATATCATTTCTATTTGTCAAGGTATCATTATTGTTACAGGATAATTCATCGGACTGTGATAGATTGATTCTGACGCTTTGTCTATAGATCACAGTATCATTAATGTTATATGATAAATCATCTGACTGTGATAGATTGTCTCTGACATCATGTGTGTAGGTGACAGTATCATTATTGTTATAGGATAAATCATCGGACTGTGGTAGATTGACTCTGACACTATGTCTATAGGTCACAGTATCATTATTGTTACAAGATAAATCATCTGACTGTGATAGATTGATTTTGACACTATGTCTATAGGTCACAGTATCATTATTGTTACAGGATAAATCATCTGACTGTAATAGATTGACTCTGACATCATGTCTATAGGTGACAGTATCATTATTGTTACAGGATAAATCATCTGACTGTGATAGATTGACTCTGACACAATGTCTATTGGCCACAGTACCACTAGTGGTACAGGATAAATCATCTGACTGTGATAGATTGATTCTGACACTATGTCAATAGGTCAAAGTACTTATTATTACGGGATAAATCATCTGACTGTCATAGATTGACACTGACACCACGTCTATAGGCCACAGTACCATTTTTGTTACAGGATAAATCATCTGACTGTGATAGATTGACTCTGACACTACGTCTATTGGCCACAGTACCATTTTTGTTACTGGATAAATCATCTGACTGTGATAGATTGACTCTGACACTATGTCTATAGGTCACAGTATCCTTATTGTTACAGGATAAATCATCGGACTGTGATAGATTGACTCTGACACTATGTCTATAGGTCACAGTATCATTATTGTTACAAGATAAATCATCTGACTGTGATATATTGACTCTGACAGTATGTCTATAGGTTACAGTATCATTATTGTTACAGGATAAATCATCTGACTGTGATAGATTGACTCTCACACTATGTATATTGGCCAAAGTACCATTATTGGTACAAGATAAATCACCTGACTGTGATAGATTTACTCTGACACCATTTCTATTGGTCAAGGTATCATTATTGTTACAGGATAAATCATCGGACTGTGATAGATTGATTCTGACACTATGTCTATAGGTCACAGTATCATTATTGTTACAGGATAAATCATATGACTGTGATAGATTGTCTCTGACATCATGTCTTTAGGTGACAGTATCATTATTGTTACATGATAAATCATATGACTGTGATAGATTGACTCTGACGCCATGTCTATAGGTCACAGTATCATTATTGTTACATGATATCTCATCTGACTGTGATAGATTGACTCTGACACTATGTCTATTGGCCACAGTACCACTAGTGGTACAGGATAAATCATCTGACTGTGATATATTTACTCTGACGCCTTTTCTTTTGTTCAAGGTATCATTATTGTTAACAGAATAAATCATCTGACTGTGATAGATTGACTCTGACACCATGTCTATAGGTCACAGTATCATTATTCATACGGGATAAATCATCTGACTGTGATAGATTGACTGTTACACCATGTCTATAGGTCACAGTTTCATTATTATTACGGGATAAATCATCTGACTGTGATAAATTGACTCTGACACTATGTCTATAGGCCACAGTACCATTATTGCTACAGGATAAATCACCTGACTGTGATAGATTGACTCTGACACCACGTCTATAGGCCACAGTGCCATTTTTGTTACAGGATAAATCATCGTATTGTGATGGATTGACTATGACACCATGTCTATAGGCCACAGTACCATTTTTGTTACAGGATAAATCATCTGACTGCGATAGATTGACTCTGACACTATGTCTATAGGTCAAAGTATCATTATTGTTACAGGATAAATCATCTGACTGTGATAGATTGATTCTGACAACTATGTCTATGGGTCACATTATCATCATTGTTACAGGATAAATCGTCTGACTGTGATAGATTGACTCTGACATCAGGTCTATAGGTGACAGTATCATTACCGTTACAGGATAAATCATCTGACTGTGATTGATTGACTCTGACACTATGTCTATTGGCCACAGTACCACTAGTGGTACAGGATAAATCATCTGACTGTGACAGATTTACTCTGACGCCATTTCTATTGGTCAAGGTATCATTACTGTAATAGGATAAATCATCTGACTGTGATAGATTGACTCTGACACCATGTATATAGGTCACAGTATCATTACTGTTACGGGATAAATAATCTGACTGTGATGGATTGAGTCTGACACCATGTCTATAGGTCACAGTATCATTATTATTACGGGATAAATCATCTGACTGTGATAGATTGACTCTGACACCATTTCTATTGGTCAAGGTATCATTATTGAAACAGGATAAATCATCGGACTGTGATAGATTTATTCTGACACTATGTCTATAGGTAACAGTATCATTAGTGTTATATGATAAATCATCTGACTGTGATAGATTGTCTCTGACACCACGTCTATAGGCCACAGTGCCATTTTTGTTACAGGATAAATCATCTGACTGCGATAGATTGACTCTGACACTATGTCTATAGGTCAAAGAATCATTATTGTTACAGGATAAATCATCTGACTGTGATAAATTGATTCTGACACTATGTCTATAGGCCACAGTATCCTTATTGTTACAGGAAAAATCATCTGACTGTGATAGATTGATTCTGACACTATGTCTTTAGCTCAAAATATCATTATTGTTACAGGATAAATCATCTGACTGTGATAGATTGACACTGACATCACGTCTATAGGTCACAGTATCATTATTGTTACAGGATAAATCATCGGACTGTGATAGATTGACTCTGACACCATGTCTATAGGTCACAGTATCATTATTGTTACAGGATAAATCATCGGACTGTGATAGATTGACTCTGACACCATGTCTATAGGTCACAGTATCATTATTGTTACAGGATAAATCATCTGACTGTGATAGATTGACTCTGACACTATGTCTATATGTCACAGTATCATTATTGTTACAGGATAAATCATCGGACTGTGATAGATTGACTCTGACACCATGTCTATAGGTCACAGTATCATTATTGATACGGGATAAATCATCTGACTGTGATAGATTGACTCTTACACCATGTCTATAGGTCACAGTTTGATTATTATAACGGGATAAATCATTTGACTGTGATAAATTGACTCTGACACTATGTCTATAGGCCACAGTACCATTATTGCTACAGGATAAATCACCTGACTGTGATAGATTGACTCTGACACCACGTGTATAGGCCACAGTGCCATTTTTGTTACAGGATAAATCATCTGACTGCGATAGATTGACTCTGACACTATGTCTATAGGTCAAAGTATCATTATTGTTACAGGATAAATCATCTGACTGTGATAGATTGATTCTGACAACTATGTCTATGGGTCACATTATCATCATTGTTACAGGATAAATCGTCTGACTGTGATAGATTTACTCTGACATCATGTTTATAGGTGACAGTATCATTACCGTTACAGGATAAATCATCTGACTGTGATTGATTGACTCTGACACTATGTCTATTTGCCACAGTACCACTAGTGGTACAGCATAAATCATCTGACTGTGATAGATTTAGTCTGACGCCATTTCTATTGGTCAAGGTATCATTACTGTTTTAGGATGAATCATCTGACTGTGATAGATTGACTCTGACACCATGTATATAGGTCACAGTATCATTATTGTTACGGGATTAATAATCTGACTGTGATGGATTGAGTCTGACACCATGTCTATAGGTCACAGTATCATTATTATTACGGAATAAATCATCTGACTGTGATAGATTGACTCTGACACCATTTCTATTGGTCAAGGTATCATTATTGTTACAGGATAAATCATCGGACTGTGATAGATTGATTCTGACACTATGTCTATCGGTCACAGTATCATTAGTGTTATATGATAAATCATCTGACTGTGATAGATTGTCTCTGACATCATGTGTGTAGGTGACAGTATCATTATTGTTACAGGATAAATGATCTGACTGTGATAGATTGACTCTGACACTATGTCTGTTGGCCACAATACCACTAGTAGTACAGGATAAATCATCTGACTGTGATAGATTTACTCTGACGCCATTTCTATTGGTCAAGGTATCATTATTGTTACATGATAAATCATCTGACTGTGATAGATTGACTCTGATACCATGCCTATAGGTAACAGTATCATTATTGTTACGGGATAAATAATCTCACTGTGATAGATTGACTCTGACACTATGTCTATAGCCCACAGTATCCTTATTGTTACAGGAAAAATCATCTGACTGTGATAGATTGACTCTGAAACTATGTCTTTAGGTCAAAGTATCATTATTATTACGGGGTAAATCATCTGACTGTGATAGATTGACTCTGACACCACGTCTATAGGCCACAGTACCATTTTTGTTACAGGATAAATCATCTGACTGTGATAGATTGACTCAGACACTATGTCTATAGGTCACAGTATCCTTATTGTTACAGGATAAATCATCTGACTGTTATAGATTGACTCTGACACTATGTCTATAGGCCACAGTATCCTTATTGTTACAGGAAAAATCATCTGACTGTGATAGATTGATTCTGACACTATGTCTTTAGCTCAAAGGATCATTATTGTTACAGGATAAATCATCTGACTGTGATAGATTGACTCTGACACTATGTCTATAGGCCACAGTATCCTTATTGTTACAGGAAAAATCATCTGACTGTGATAGATTGATTCTGACACTATGTCTTTAGCTCAAAGGATCATTATTGTTACAGGATAAATCATCTGACTGTGATAGATTGACTCTGACAGTATGTCTATAGGTCACAGTATCATTATTGTTACAGGATAAATCATCTGACAGTGATAGATTGACTCTGACACTATGTATATTGGCCAAAGTACCATTATTGGTAAAAGATAAATCATCTGACTGTGATAGATTACTCTGACACCATTTCTATTGGTCATAGTATCATTATTGTTACAGGGTAAATCATCTGACTGTGATAGATTGTCTCTGACATCATATCTATAGGTGACAGTATCATTATTGTTAGAGGATAAATCATCTGACTGTGATAGATTAACTCTGACACCATGTCTATAGGTCACAGTATCATTATTGTTACAGGAGATATCATCTGACTGTAATAGATTGACTCTGACACTATGTCTATTGGCCACAGTACCACTGGTGGTACAGGATAAATCATCTGACTGTAATAGGTTTACTCTGACGCCATTTCTTTTGATCAAGGCATCATTATTGTTACAGGATAAATCATCGGACCGTGATAGATTGAATCTGACACCATGTCTTTAGGTCAGAGTATCATTATTGTTACGGGATAAATCATCTGACTGTGTTAGATTGACTCTGACACCATGTCTATAGGTCACAGTATCATTATTATTACGGGATAAATCATCTGACTGTGATAGATTGACTCTGACACCACGTCTATAGGCCGCAGTACCATTTTTGTTACAGGATAAATCATCTGACAGTGATAGATTGACTCTGACACTATGTCTATAGGTCACGGTATCCCTATTGTTACAGGATAAATCATCTGACTGTGATATATTGACTCTGACAGTATGCATATAGGTCACAGTATCATTATTGATACAGGATAAATCTTCTGACTGTGATAGATTGACTCTCACACTATGTATATTGGCCAAAGTACTATTATTGGTACAAGATAAATCATCTGACTGTGATAGATTGATTCTGACAGTATGTCTATAGGTCACAGTATCATTATTGTTACAGGATAAATCATCTGACAGTGATAGATTGACTCTGACACTATGTATATTGGCCAAAGTACCATTATTGGTAAAAGATAAATCATCTGACTGTGATAGATTACTCTGACACCATTTCTATTGGTCATAGTATCATTATTGTTACAGGGTAAATCATCTGACTGTGATAGATTGTCTCTGACATCATATCTATAGGTGACAGTATCATTATTGTTAGAGGATAAATCATCTGACTGTGATAGATTAACTCTGACACCATGTCTATAGGTCACAGTATCATTATTGTTACAGGAGATATCATCTGACTGTAATAGATTGACTCTGACACTATGTCTATTGGCCACAGTACCACTGGTGGTACAGGATAAATCATCTGACTGTAATAGGTTTACTCTGACGCCATTTCTTTTGATCAAGGCATCATTATTGTTACAGGATAAATCATCGGACCGTGATAGATTGAATCTGACACCATGTCTTTAGGTCAGAGTATCATTATTGTTACGGGATAAATCATCTGACTGTGTTAGATTGACTCTGACACCATGTCTATAGGTCACAGTATCATTATTATTACGGGATAAATCATCTGACTGTGATAGATTGACTCTGACACCACGTCTATAGGCCGCAGTACCATTTTTGTTACAGGATAAATCATCTGACAGTGATAGATTGACTCTGACACTATGTCTATAGGTCACGGTATCCCTATTGTTACAGGATAAATCATCTGACTGTGATATATTGACTCTGACAGTATGCATATAGGTCACAGTATCATTATTGATACAGGATAAATCTTCTGACTGTGATAGATTGACTCTCACACTATGTATATTGGCCAAAGTACTATTATTGGTACAAGATAAATCATCTGACTGTGATAGATTGATTCTGACACTATGTCTATAGGTCACAGTATCATTATTGTTACAGGATAAATCATCTGACTGTGATAGATTGACTCTGACACCATGTCTATAGGTCACAGTATCATTATTATTATGGGATAAATCATCTGAGTGTGATAGATTGACTCTGACACCAAGTCTATAGGCCACAGTACCATTTTTGTTACAGGATAAATCATATGACTGTGATAGATTGACCCTGACACTATGTCTATAGGTCACAGTATCCTTATTGTTACAGGATAAATCATCTGACTGTGATATATTGACTCTGACAGTATGTCTATAGGTCACACTATCATTATTGTTACAGGATAAATCATATGACTGTGATAGATTGTCTCTGACATCATGTCTATAGGTGACAGTATCATTATTGTTACATGATAAATCATATGACTGTGATAGATTGACTCTGACGCCAGGTCTATAGGTCACAGTATCATTATTGTTACATGATATATCATCTGACTGTGATAGATTGACTCTGACACTATGTCTATTGGCCACAGTACCACTAGTGGTACAGGATAAATCATCTGACTGTGATATATTTACTCTGACGCCTTTTCTTTTGTTCAAGGTATCATTATTGTTACAGGATAAATCATCTGACTGTGATAGATTGACTCTGACACCATGTCTATAGGTCACAGTGTCATTATTGATACGGGATAAATCATCTGACTGTGATAGATTGACTCTTACACCATGTCTATAGGTCACAGTTTCATTATTATTACGGGATAAATCATCTGAATGTGATAAATTGACTCTGACACTATGTCTATAGGTCACAGTATCATTATTGTTACAGGATAAATCATATGACTGTGATAGATTGTCTCTGACATCATGTCTATAGGTGACAGTATCATTATTGTTACATGATAAATCATATGACTGTGATAGATTGACTCTGACGCCATGTCTATAGGTCACAGTATCATTATTGTTACATGATATATCATCTGACTGTGATAGATTGACTCTGACACTATGTCTATTGGCCACAGTACCACTAGTGGTACAGGATAATTCATCTGACTGTGATATATTTACTCTGACGCCTTTTCTTTTGTTCAAGGTATCATTATTGTTACAGGATAAATCATCTGACTGTGATAGATCGACTCTGACACCATGTCTATAGGTCACAGTGTCATTATTGATACGGGATAAATCATCTGACTGTGATAGATTGACTCTTACACCATGTCTATAGGTCACAGTTTCATTATTATTACGGGATAAATCATCTGAATGTGATAAATTGACTCTGACACTATGTCTATAGGCCACAATACCATTATTGCTACAGGATAAATCACCTGACTGTGATAGATTGACTCTGACACCACGTCTATAGGCCACAGTGCCATTTTTGTTACAGGATAAGGCATCTGATTGTGATGGATTGACTATGACACTATATCTATAGGCCACAGTACCATTTTTGTTACAGGATGAATCATCTGACTGCGATAGATTTACTCTGACACTATGTCTATAGGTCAAAGTATCATTATTGATACAGGATAAATCATCTGACTGTGATAGATTGATTCTGACAACTATGTCTATGGGTCACATTATCATCATTGTTACAGGATAAATCGTCTGACTGTGATAGATTGACTCTGACATCATGTCTATATGTGACAGTATCATTACCGTTACAGGATAAATCATCTGACTGTGATTGATTGACTCTGACACTATGTCTATTGGCCACAGTACCACTAGTGGTACAGGATAAATCATCTGACTGTGACAAATTTACTCTGACGCCATTTCTATTGGTCATGGTATCATTACTGTTATAGGATAAATCATCTGACTGTGATAGATTGACTCTGACACCATGTTTATAGGTCACAGTATCATTATTGTTACAGGATAAATCATATGACTGTGATAGATTAACTCTGACATCATGTCTATAGGTCACATTATCAATATTGTTACAGGAGTTATCATCTGACTGTAATAGATTGACTCTGACACTATGTCTATTGACCACAGTACCACTGGTGGTACAGGATAAATCATCTGACTGTAATAGGTTTACTCTGACGCCATTTCTTTTGGTCAAGGCATCATTATTGTTACAGGATAAATCATCGGACTGTGATAGATTGACTCTGACACCATGTCTATAGGTCACAGTATCATTATTTTCCCGGGATAAATCATCTGACTGTGATAGATTGACTCTTACACCATGTCTATAGGTCACAGTATCAATATTATTACGGGATAAATCATCTGACTGTGATAAATTGACTCTGACACTATGTCTATAGGCCACAGTACCATTATTGCTACAGAATAAGTCACCTGACTGTGATCGATTGACTATGACACCATGTCTATAGGCCACAGTACCATTTTTTATAAAGGATAAATCATCTGACTGTGATAGATTGACTCTGACAATATGTCTATAGGTCAAAGTATCATTATTGTTACAGGATAAATCATCTGACTGTGATAGACTGATTCTTACACTATGTCTATAACTCACAGTATCATCATTGTTACAGGATAAATCATCTGACTGTGATAGATTGATTATGACACTATGTCTATAGGTCACAGTATCATTATTGTTACAGGATAAATCATCTGACTATGATAAATTGACTCTGACACCATGTCTATAGGTCACAGTATCATTATTGTTACGGGATATATAATCTGACTGTGATAGATTGACTCTGACACCATTTCTATTGGTCAAAATATCATTATTGTTACAGGATAAATCATCTGACTGTGATAGATTGACTCTGACACCATGTCTATAGGTCATAGTATCATTATTGTTACGGGATAAATAATCTGACTGTGATAGATTGACTCTGACACCATGTCTATAGGTCACAGTATCATTATTATTACGGGATAAATCAACTGACAGATATAGATTGACTTTGACACCACGTCTTTAGGCCACAGTAACATTATTGTTACAGGATAAATCAGCGGACTGTGATAGATTGATTCTGACACTATGTCTACAGGTCACAGTATCATTATTCTTATAGGATAAACCATCTGACTGTGATAGATTGTCTCTGACATCATGTCTATAGGTGACAGTATCATTATTGTTACGGGATAAATCATCTGACTGTGATAGATTGACTCTTACACCATGTCTATAGGTGACAGTATAATTATTATTACGGGATAAATCATCTCACTGTGATAAATTGACTCTGACACTATGTCTATAGGCCACAGTACCATTATTGCTACAGAATAAATCACTTGACTGTGATAGATTGACTCTGACACCACGTCTATAGGCCACAGTGCCATTTTTGTTACAGGATAAATCATCTTACTATGCAATAAAACCAATTATATCAAGCATGTTTGAATAGATAGACCATCTTACATCATAGTACTATCTTACTACACAATAAAAATCAATTATACCAAGCATGATTCAATAGATAGACCATCTAACATCATAGTACTATCTTACTACACCAGAAAAACCAATTATATCAAGCATGTTTCAATAGATAGACCATCTAACATTATAGTACTATCTTACTACATCATGAAAACCAATTATACCAAGGCTATTTCAATACGTAGACCATCTAACATCATAGCCCTATCTTACTACACAATAAAAACAAATTATACCAAGCATGTTTCAATAGATAGACAATATAACATCATAGTACTATCTTATTAGACAATACAAACCAATTATACCAAGCATGTTTCAAAAGATAGACCATCTAAAATCATAGAACTATCTTACTTCGCATTAAAAACCAATTATACCAAACATTTTACAATAGATAGACAATATAACATCGTAATACTATCTTACTACACAATAAAACCAATTATATCAAGCATGCATCTATAGATACACAGTCGAACATCATAGTGCTATGTTAATACACAATAAATAGTTGATTGTGTTCGACTAGGATGTCACAATTTCCTGAATAGGGTTTTACAAGGGCATGACTGGGGTGTTATATGAAGACATTATAAAAAAAGGTGTGATCGATACAATAGAACAATTATTACAAAGATAGGATGTCTATATGTATTATATAGTTGATTGTGTATGACTGGGATGTCCCAAATGCCTGACTAAGGTGCTATGAGGGCATGACTGGGGTGATAGATGAAGACATTATAAATGAAGGTGTGATTGATACAATAGAACAATTATTAAAAAGATATGATGTCTGTATGTATTATATAGTTGATTGTGTATGACTGGGATGTCACAAATGCCTGACTAGGGTGTTAAAAGGGCATGAGTGGGGTGTTAGATAGGACATTATAAAAAAAATATGTGATAGATCCAATAGAACAATTATTACAAGGATATGATGTCTGTATGTATCATATAGTTGATTGTGTTCGACTAGGATGTCACAAATGCGTGACTAGGGTGTTACAAGGGCATGACTTGGATGTTAGATGAAGACATTATAAATGAAGGTGTGGTCGATACAATAGAACAATTATTACAAAGATATGATGTCTGAATGTATTAAATAGTTGATTGTGTACGACTAGGATGTCCCAAATGCCTGATTAGGGTGTTACAAGGGCATGACTGGGATGTTAGATGAAGACATTATAAATGAAGGTGTGATTGATACAATAGAACAATTATTAAAAAGATATGATGTCTGAATGTATTATATAGTTGATTGTGTATGACTGGGATGTCACAAATGTCTGACTAGGGTGTTAAAAGGGCATGAGTGGGGTGTTAGATAGGACATTATAAAAAAAAACATGTGATAGGTCCAATAGAACAATTATTACAAGGATATGATGTCTGTATGTATCATATAGTTGATTGTGTTCGACTAGGATGTCACAAATGCCTGACAAGGGTGTTACAAGGGCATGACTGGGATGTTAGATGAAGACATTATCAATGAAGGTGTGATAGATACAATAGAACAATTATTACAAGGATATGATGTCTGAATGTATTAAATAGTTGATTGTGTACGACTAGGATGTCCAAAATGCCCGACTAGGGTGTTACAAGGGCATGACTGGGATGTTATATGAACACATTATAAATGAAGGTGTGATAGATACAATAGAACAATTATTACAAGGATATGATGTCTGTATGTATTATATAGTTGATTGTGTATGACTGGGATGTCCCAAATACCTGACTAGGGTGTTACAAGGGCATGACTGGGGTGTTAGATGAAGACATTATAAATGAAGGTGTGATAGATACAATAGAACAATTATTACAACGATATGATGTCTGAATGTATTATATAGTTGATTGTGTATGACTGGGATGTCCCAAATGCCTGATTAGGGTGTTACAAGAGCATGACTGGGGTGTTAGATGAAGACATTATAAATGAAGGTGTGATAGATACAATAGAACAATTATTACAAAGGTATGATGTCTGAATGTATTATATAGTTGATTGTGTACGACTAGGATGTCACAAATGCCTGACTAGGTTGTTACAAGGGCATGACTGGGGTGTTATATGAAGACATTATAAAAGAAGGTGTGATAGATACAATAGAACAATTATTACAAAGATATGATGTCTGTATGTATTATATAGTTGATTGTGTATGACTGGGATGTCCCAAATGCCTGACTAGGGTGCTATGAGGGCATGACTGGGGTGTTAGCTGAAGACATTATAAATGAAGGTGTGATCGATACAATAGAACAATTAATACAAAGATATGATGTCTGTATGTATTATATAGTTGAATGTGTACGACTAGGAGACACAAATGCCTGACAAGGGTGTTAAAAGGGCATGAGTGGGGTGTTAGATAGGACATTATAAAAAAAATGTGTGATAGATACAATAGAACAATTATTACAAAGATATGATGTCTGTATGTATTATATAGTTGATTGTGTATGACTGGAATGTCGCAAATGCCTGACTAGGGTGCTATGAGGGCATGACTGGGGTGTTAGTTGAAGACATTATCAATGCAGGTGTGATCGATACAATAGAACAATTATTACAAAGATATGATGTCTGTATGTATTATATAGTTGATTGTGTATGACTGGGATGTCCCAAATGCCTGATTAGGGTGTTACAAGGGCATGACTGTTGTGTTAGATGAAGACATTATAAATGAAGGTGTGATAGATACAATAGAACAATTATTACAAAGATATGATGTCTGAATGTATTATATAGTTGATTGTGTATGACTGGGATGTCCCAAATGCCATATTAGGGTGTTACAAGGGCATGACTGGGGTGTTAGATGAAGACATTATAAATGAAGGTGTGATAGATACAATAGAACAATTTTTACAAAGATATGATGTCTGAATGTATTATATAGTTGATTGTGTACGACTAGGATGTCACAAATTCCTGACTAGGGTGTTACAAGGGCATGACTGGGGTTTTATATGAAGACATTATAAAAGAATGTGGGATAGATACAATAGAACAATTATTACAAAGATATGATGTCTGTATGTATTATATAGTTGATTGTGTATGACTGGGATGTCCCAAATGCCTGACTAGGGTGCTATGAGGGCATGACTGGGGTGTTAGATGAAGACATTATAAATGAAGGTGTGATTGATACAATAGAACAATGATTACAAAGATATGATGTCTGTATGTATCATATAGTTGATTGTGTATGACTGGGATGTCCCAAATGCCTGACTAGGGTGTTAAAAGGGCATGAGTGGGTGTTAGATAGGACATTATAAAAAAAAGTGTGATAGATACAATAGAACAATTATTACAAAGATATGATGTCTGTATGTATTATATAGTTGATTGTGTATGACTGGGATGTCGCAAATGCCTGACTAGGGTGCTATGAGGGCATGACTGGGGTGTTAGTTGAAGACATTATCAATGCAGGTGTGATCGATACAATAGAACAATTATTACAAAGATATGATGTCTGTATGTATTATATAGTTGATTGTGTATGACTGGGATGTCCCAAATGCCTGACTAGGGGCTATGAGGGCATGACTGGGGTGTTAGCTGAAGACATTATAAATGAAGGTGTGATCGATACAATAGAACAATTAATACAAAGATATGATGTCTGTATGTATTATATAGTTGAATGTGTACGACTAGGAGTCACAAATGCCTGACTAGGGTGTTAAAAGGGCATGAGTGGGGTGTTAGATAGGACATTATAGAAAACAATGTGTGATAGATACAATAGAACAATTATTACAAAGATATGATGTCTGTATTATTATATAGTTGATTGTGTATGACTGGGATGTTGCAAATGCCTGACTAGGGTGCTATGAGGGCATGACTGGGGTGTTAGTTGAAGACATTATCAATGCAGGTGTGATCGATACAATAGAACAATTATTACAAAGATATGATGTCTGTATCTATTATATAGTTGATTGTGTATGACTGGGATGTCCCCAATGCCTGACTAGGGTGCTATGAGGGCATGACTGGGGTGTTAGATGAAGACATTATAAATGAAGGTGTGATCGATACAATAGAACAATGATTACAAAGATTAGATGTCTGTATGTAATATATAGTTGATTGTGTATGACTGTGATGTCCAAAATGCCTGACTAGGGTGCTATGAGGGCATGACTGGGGTGTTAGATGAAGACATTATAAATGAATGTGTGATATATACAATAGAACAATTATTACAAAGATATGATGTCTGAATGTATTATATAGTTGATTGTGTATGACTGTGATGTCCAAAATGCCATATTAGGGTGTTACAAGGGCATGACTGGGGTGTTAGATGAAGACATTATAAATGAAGGTGTGATAGAAACAATAGAACAATTATTACAAAGATATGATGTCTGAATGTATTATATAGTTGATTGTGTACGACTAGGATGTCACAAATTCCTGACTAGGGTGTTACAAGGGCATGACTGGGGTGTTATATGAAGACATTATAAAAGAATGTCGGATAGATACAATAGAATTATTATAACAAAGATATGATGTCTGTATGTATTATATAGTTGATTGTGTATGACTGGGATGTCAGAAATGCCTGACTAGGGTGCTATGAGGGCATGACTGGGGTATTAGATGAAGACATTATAAATGAAGGTGTGATTGATACAATAGAACAATGATTACAAAGATATGATGTCTGTATGTATTATATAGTTGATTGTGTATGACTGGGATGTCCCAAATGCCTGACTAGGGTGTTAAAAGGGCATGAGTGGGGTGTTAGATAGGACATTATAAAACAAATGTGTGATAGATACAATAGAACAATTATTACAAAGATATGATGTCTGTATGTATTATATAGTTGATTGTGTATGACTGGGATGTCGCAAATGCCTGACTAGAGTGTTATGAGGGCATGACTGGGGTGTTAGTTGAAGACATTATCAATGCAGGTGTGATCGATACAATAGAACAATTATTACAAAGATATGATGTCTGTATGTATTATATAGTTGATTGTGTATGACTGGGATGTCCCAAATGCCTGATTAGGGTGTTACAAGGGCATGACTGGGGTGTTAGATGAAGACATTATCATTGAAGGTGTGATAGATACAATAGAACAATTATTACAAAGATATGATGTCTGAATGTATTATATAGTTGATTGTGTACGACTACGATGTCACAAATTCCTGACTAGGGTGTTATGAGGGCATGACTGGGGTGTTATATTGTAACGCCGTAGGGCTATGCTTAGTTCTTGTGTACCTTAAACCGTGTGATAAAACGATTCGTATAATAGTGGGACTTTGACTGTTTATAGTTTTACCGGTCAAAGTTACACCAATATACAAGAAAGGACAGTACTATCCAGACAAGACCACTAAATACAAGAAGAACCTTTAATATAGCCACAACATTATGTTATCTATAAGGGATCGTTGAGTCTCTGGCTTTTGGTGAATATGAATGAGAAAGTTGGATATACAATATATAATTTATTAATTACGTATATGAAATATTTATAATATCTTATGAATAAAAATGTTTTATTATTGTCAATATATTTCTGGGTAGCTGCCTGATCTTCTTGCACAATGTATTTTTCTGCGGAAAAATACTCGGAACCTTTATATAGATATGGAAATAACGGACAGTCTTCTTTCTTTAACTGACGGTTTCTATGACGTAGTAATATTCTATATTATAACTCTATACAATTTATAAAGAATCTAACTCGATACGTATTTATTTGTACGATAATAATTTATACTGTTGCCTTAATTCGGACAAGTAACTAAATTCCTTTATATTCAGGAATTTTCTATAGGAAATAAATATACATATATTTTTCCTTAAATAATACTTTTATTTGCTTTTAGCTGAATTTATATTTAAATTCAACTTTTGTACTTCTGAACCTTAATTGTTATGTACGAACACCGTTCACAATTTATTACGTAACTAAGTGTAAGTAAAAGACACCCTCTTTGTATATTAAATTAATTTCTCTTTCAGAAATATTCCGTCTATAGAAACCTTTCCTTGTTTCTCTTTTAGACAAATAATTAAAACTGCTCTTGCCTTCCGCCTAGCAGTTCTTTTTATTTTTTAGCTTCCGCCTTGAGTCTTGAAGCCAGACTGCCTAACACCGTCTGTGCATGATGTTTTATAATAATATTTACGTGCAATATCCTCGTGCTTCTCACGAGGTCCCCTATGGTTACCTCAACAACCAATCAGCCAATCAGAAACTGATTTCTACGGGAAACGTCATACTTCCGTTTCCTACCTGAACAGACTTTTGTAAATATCTCTTTATTCCGTAATAACATATTCGGGAAATTTGTATAATTATATTCTAGACATGGAGAGGAATTTAAGCATGTCTCGTTTATTATGACACGAGTTTTCTAAGTGATCAGCCGCATGAAACAGCCATGAATATTGTGCCGTCTAGATTTCGATTGGAACAACGTCAGTTTGTTATCAACTCTAGACCGTCTATTTGTATGTTCAGCTGTCACCTTCTATTAAAATTGTTATGAAGTTATTCCTAGGATTATGTGTGTTCTATGGACTATTCATGTAAGCTGGTAAGACTTGTGTACGCCGAGAACGACGATTATTGCATCCAGATTATCTACCTTGTTCTAGACAGTGTTTGTTTACGTCACATTCCAAAGAATGACAATGTCATAGATGTGTATAAAATTACAATACAAATCTCTAACCGTTATAACGTTTGTAACAAAACCGATGTTACTATGAACTTCTATAACTACAACAATATTTATGTATAAGAATACATATTCTTTATCAACTATGAGCATTACGACTCTTTGTGTAAGGAAAATAAATATAAAAACTGTAAACAGCCTGACTGTTTGTTTTTCTTTAAGACCTCTACAGGGTCTTGTGCGTACAATAATTTTTCATAGATATTCGGCGTATGGAACATGGTTCCTGGCCGTGACAATATGAAGACATTATAAAAGAATGTGGGATAGATACAATAGAACAATTATTACAAAGATATGATGTCTGTATGTATTATATAGTTGATTGTGTATGACTGGGATGTCCCAAATGCCTGACTAGGGTGCTATTAGGGCATGACTGGGGTGTTAGATGAAGACATTATAAATGAAGGTGTGATCGATACAATAGAACAATGATTACAAAGATTAGATGTCTATATGTAATACATAGTTGATTGTGTATGACTGTGATGTCCACAATGCCTGACTAGGGTGCTATGAGGGCATGACTGGGGTGTTAGATGAAGACATTATAAATGAATGTGTGATAGATACAATAGAACAATTATTACAAAGATATGATGTCTGAATGTATTATATAGTTGATTGTGAATGACTGGGATGTCCCAAATGCCTGATTAGGGTGTTACAAGGGCATGACTGGGGTGTTATTTGAAGACATTATAAAAGAATGTGGGATAGATACAATAGAACAATTATTACAAAGATATGATGTCTGTATGTATTATATGGTTGATTGTGTATGACTACGATGTCCCAAATGCCTGACTAGGGTGCTATGAGGGCATGACTGGGGTGTTAGATGAAGACATTATAAATGAAGGTGTGATTGATACAATAGAACAATGATTACAAAGATATGATGTCTGTATGTATTATATAGTTGATTGTGTATGACTGGGATGTCCCAAATGCCTGACTAGGGTGCTATGAGGGCATGACTGGGGTGTTAGATGAAGACATTATAAATGAAGGTGTGATTGATACAATAGAACAATGATTACAAAGATAGGATGTCTGTATGTATTATATAGTTGATTGTGTATGACTGGGATGTCCCAAATGCCTGACTAGGGTGCTATGAGGGCATGACTGGGGTGTTAGATGAAGACATTATAAATGAATGTGTGATAGATACAATAGAACAATTATTACAAATATATGATGTCTGTATGTATTATATAGTTGATTGTGTATGACTGGGATGTCCCAAATGACAGATTAGGGTGTTACAAGGGCATGACTGGGGTGTTATATGAAGACATTATAAAAGTATGTGTGATAGATACAATAGAACAATTATTACAAAGATATGATGTCTGTATGTATTATATAGTTGATTGTGTATGATTGGGATGTCCCAAATGCCTGACTAGGGTGCTATGATGGCATGACTGGGGTGTTAGATGAAGACATTATAAATGAAGGTGTGATCGATACAATAGAACAAAGATTACAAAGATTAGATGTCTGTATGTAATATATAGTTGATTGTGTATGTCTGTGATGTCCAATATGCCTGACTAGGGTGCTATGAGGGCATGACTGGGGTGTTAGATGAAGTCATTATAAATGAATGTGTGATAGATACAATAGAACAATTATTACAAAGATATGATGTCTGAATGTATTATATAGTTGATTGTGTATGACTGGGATGTCCCAAATGCCTGATTAGGGTGTTACAAGGACATGACTGGGGTGTTAGATGAAGACATTATCAATGAAGATGTGATAGATACAATAGAACAATTATTACAAAGATATGATGTCTGAATGTATTATATAGTTGATTGTGTACGACTAGGATGTCACAAATTCCTGACTAGGGTGTTACAAGGGCATGACTGGGGTGTTATATGAAGACATTATAAAAGAATGTGGGATAGATACAATAGAACAATTATTACAAAGATATGATGTCTGTATGTATTATATAGTTGATTGTGTATGACTGGGATGTCCCAAATGCCTGACTAGGGTGCTATGAGGGCATGACTGGGGTGTTAGATGAAGAAATTATAAATGAAGGTGTGATTGATACAATAGAACAATGATTACAAAGATATGATGTCTGTATGTATTATATAGTTGATTGTGTATGACTGGGATGTCCCAAATGCCTGACTAGGGTGCTATGAGGGCATGACTGGGGTGTTAGATGAAGACATTATAAATGAATGTGTGATAAATACAATAGAACAATTATTACAAATATATGATGTCTGTATGTATTATATAGTTGATTGTGTATGACTGGGATGTCCCAAATGACAGAGTAGGGTGTTACAAGGGCATGACTGGGGTGTTATATGAAGACATTATAAAAGTATGTGTGATAGATACAATAGAACAATTATTACAAAGATATGATGTCTGTATGTATTATATAGTTGATTGTGTATGACTGGGATGTCCCAAATGCCTGACTAGGGTGCTATGAGGGCATGACTGGGTTGTTAGATGAAGACATTATAAATGAAGGTGTGATCGGTACAATAGAACAATTATTACAAAGATATGATGTCTGAATGTATTATATAGTTGATTGTGTACGACTAGGATGTCACAAATTCCTGACTAGGGTGTTATGAGGGCATGACTGGGGTGTTATATGAAGACATTATGAAAGAATGTGGGATAGATACAATAGAACAATTATTACAAAGATATGATGTCTGTATGTATTATATAGTTGATTGTGTATGACTGGGATGTCCCAAATGCCTGACTAGGGTGCTATTAGGGCATGACTGGGGTGTTAGATGAAAACATTATAAATGAAGGTGTGATCGATACAATAGAACAATGATTACAAAGATTAGATGTCTATATGTAATATATAGTTGATTGTGTATGACTGTGATGTCCAAAATGCCTGACTAGGGTGCTATGATGGCATGACTGGGGTGTTAGATGAAGACATTATAAATGAAGGTGTGATCGATACAATAGAACAAAGATTACAAAGATTAGATGTCTGTATGTAATATATAGTTGATTGTGTATGACTGTGATGTCCAATATGCCTGACTATGGTGCTATGAGGGCATGACTGGGTTGTTAGATGAAGACATTATAAATGAATGTGTGATAGATACAATAGAACAATTATTACAAAGATATGATATCTGAATGTATTATATAGTTGATTGTGTATGACTGGGATGTCCCAAATACCTGATTAGGGTGTTACAAGGGCATGACTGGGGTGTTAGATGAAGACATTATAAATGAAGGTGTGATAGATACAATAGAACAATTATTACAAAGATATGATGTCTGAATGTATTATATAGTTGATTGTGTACGACTAGGATGTCACAAATTCCTGACTAGGGTGTTACAAGGGCATGACTGGGGTGTTATATGAAGACATTATAAAAGAATGTGGGTTAGATACAATAGAACAATTATTACAAATATATGATGTCTGTATGTATTATATAGTTGATTGTCTATGACTGGGATGTCCCAAATGCCTGACTAGGGTGCTATGAGGGCATGACTGGGGTGTTAGATGAAGACATTATAAATGAATGTGTGATAAATACAATAGAACAATTATTACAAATATATGATGTCTGTATGTATTATATAGTTGATTGTGTATGACTGGGATGTCCCAAATGACAGATTAGGGTGTTACAAGGGCATGACTGGGGTGTTATATGAAGACATTATAAAAGTATGTGTGATAGATACAATAGAACAATTATTACAAAGATATGATGTCTGTATGTATTATATAGTTGATTGTGTATGACTGGGATGTCCCAAATGCCTGACTAGGGTGCTATGAGGGCATGACTGGGTTGTTAGATGAAGACATTATAAATGAAGGTGTGATCGGTACAATAGAACAATTATTACAAAGATATGATGTCTGAATGTATTATATAGTTGATTGTGTACGACTAGGATGTCACAAATTCCTGACTAGGGTGTTATGAGGGCATGACTGGGGTGTTATATGAAGACATTATAAAAGAATGTGGGATAGATACAATAGAACAATTATTACAAAGATATGATGTCTGTATGTATTATATAGTTGATTGTGTATGACTGGGATGTCCCAAATGCCTGACTAGGGTGCTATTAGGGCATGACTGGGGTGTTAGATGGAGACATTATAAATGAAGGTGTGATCGATACAATAGAACAATGATTACAAAGATTAGATGTCTATATGTAATACATAGTTGATTGTGTATGACTGTGATGTCCACAATGCCTGACTAGGGTGCTATGAGGGCATGACTGGGGTGTTAGATGAAGACATTATAAATGAATGTGTGATAGATACAATAGAACAATTATTACAAAGATATGATGTCTGAATGTATTATATAGTTGATTGTGTATGACTGGGATGTCCCAAATGCCTGATTAGGGTGTTACAAGGGCATGACTGGGGTGTTATTTGAAGACATTATAAAAGAATGTGGGATAGATACAATAGAACAATTATTACAAAGATATGATGTCTGTATGTATTATATGGTTGATTGTGTATGACTACGATGTCCCAAATGCCTGACTAGGGTGCTATGAGGGCATGACTGGGGTGTTAGATGAAGACATTATAAATGAAGGTGTGATTGATACAATAGAACAATGATTACAAAGATATGATGTCTGTATGTATTATATAGTTGATTGTGTATGACTGGGATGTCCCAAATGCCTGACTAGGGTGCTATGAGGGCATGACTGGGGTGTTAGATGAAGACATTATAAATGAAGGTGTGATTGATACAATAGAACAATGATTACAAAGATATGATGTGTGTATGTATTATATAGTTGATTGTGTATGACTGGGATGTCCCAAATGCCTGACTAGGGTGCTATGAGGGCATGACTGGGGTGTTAGATGAAGACATTATAAATGAATGTGTGATAGATACAATAGAACAATTATTACAAATATATGATGTCTGTATGTATTATATAGTTGATTGTGTATGACTGGGATGTCCCAAATGACAGATTAGGGTGTTACAAGGGCATGACTGGGGTGTTATATGAAGACATTATAAAAGTATGTGTGATAGATACAATAGAACAATTATTACAAAGATATGATGTCTGTATGTATTATATAGTTGATTGTGTATGACTGGGATGTCCCAAATGCCTGACTAGGGTGCTATGATGGCATGACTGGGGTGTTAGATGAAGACATTATAAATGAAGGTGTGATCGATACAATAGAACAAAGATTACAAAGATTAGATGTCTGTATGTAATATATAGTTGATTGTGTATGACTGTGATGTCCAATATGCCTGACTAGGGTGCTATAAGGGCATGACTGGGGTGTTAGATGAAGACATTATAAATGAATGTGTGATAGATACAATAGAACAATTATTACAAAGATATGATGTCTGAATGTATTATATAGTTGATTGTGTATGACTGGGATGTCCCAAATGCCTGATTAGGGTGTTACAAGGACATGACTGGGGTGTTAGATGAAGACATTATCAATGAAGATGTGATAGATACAATAGAACAATTATTACAAAGATATGATGTCTGAATGTATTATATAGTTGATTGTGTACGACTAGGATGTCACAAATTCCTGACTAGGGTGTTACAAGGGCATGACTGGGGTGTTATATGAAGACATTACAAAAGAATGTGGGATAGATACAATAGAACAATTATTACAAAGATATGATGTCTGTATGTATTTTATAGTTGATTGTGTATGACTGGGATGTCCCAAATGCCTGACTAGGGTGCTATGAGGGCATGACTGGGGTGTTAGATGAAGAAATTATAAATGAAGGTGTGATTGATACAATAGAACAATGATTACAAAGATATGATGTCTGTATGTATTATATAGTTGATTGTGTATGACTGGGATGTCCCAAATGCCTGACTAGGGTGCTATGAGGGCATGACTGGGGTGTTAGATGAAGACATTATAAATGAATGTGTGATAAATACAATAGAACAATTATTACAAATATATGATGTCTGTATGTATTATATAGTTGATTGTGTATGACTGGGATGTCCCAAATGACAGAGTAGGGTGTTACAAGGGCATGACTGGGGTGTTAAATGAAGACATTATAAAAGTATGTGTGATAGATACAATAGAACAATTATTACAAAGATATGATGTCTGTATGTATTATATAGTTGATTGTGTATGACTGGGATGTCCCAAATGCCTGACTAGGGTGCTATGAGGGCATGACTGGGTTGTTAGATGAAGACATTATAAATGAAGGTGTGATCGGTACAATAGAACAATTATTACAAAGATATGATGTCTGAATGTATTATATAGTTGATTGTGTACGACTAGGATGTCACAAATTCCTGACTAGGGTGTTATGAGGGCATGACTGGGGTGTTATATGAAGACATTATGAAAGAATGTGGGATAGATACAATAGAACAATTATTACAAAGATATGATGTCTGTATGTATTATATAGTTGATTGTGTATGACTGGGATGTCCCAAATGCCTGACTAGGGTGCTATTAGGGCATGACTGGGGTGTTAGATGAAAACATTATAAATGAAGGTGTGATCGATACAATAGAACAATGATTACAAAGATTAGATGTCTATATGTAATATATAGTTGATTGTGTATGACTGTGATGTCCAAAATGCCTGACTAGGGTGCTATGATGGCATGACTGGGGTGTTAGATGAAGACATTATAAATGAAGGTGTGATCGATACAATAGAACAAAGATTACAAAGATTAGATGTCTGTATGTAATATATAGTTGATTGTGTATGACTGTGATGTCCAATATGCCTGACTAGGGTGCTATGAGGGCATGACTGGGGTGTTAGATGAAGACATTATAAATGAATGTGTGATAGGTACAATAGAACAATTATTACAAAGATATGATGTCTGAATGTATTATATAGTTGATTGTGTATGACTGGGATGTCCCAAATGCCTGACTAGGGTGCTATGATGGCATGACTGGGGTGTTAGATGAAGACATTATAAATGAAGGTGTGATCGATACAATAGAACAAAGATTACAAAGATTAGATGTCTGTATGTAATATATAGTTGATTGTGTATGACTGTGATGTCCAATATGCCTGACTAGGGTGCTATGAGGGCATGACTGGGGTGTTAGATGAAGACATTATAAATGAATGTGTGATAGATACAATAGAACAATTATTACAAAGATATGATGTCTGAATATATTATATAGTTGATTGTGTATGACGGGGATGTCCCAAATGCCTGATTAGGGTGTTACAAGGGCATGACTGGGGTGTTAGATGAAGACATTATAAATGAAGGTGTGATAGATACAATAGAACAATTATTACAAAGATATGATGTCTGAATGTATTATATAGTTGATTGTGTACGACTAGGATGTCACAAATTCCTGACTAGGGTGTTACAAGGGCATGACTGGGGTGTTATATGAAGACATTATAAAAGAATGTGGGATAGATACAATAGAACAATTATTACAAAGATATGATGTCTGTATGTATTATATAGTTGATTGTGTATGACTGGGATGTCCCAAATGCCTGACTAGGGTGCTATGAGGGCATGACTGGGGTGTTAGATGAAGACATTATAAATGAATGTGTGATAAATACAATAGAACAATTATTACAAATATATGATGTCTGTATGTATTATATAGTTGATTGTGTATGACTGGGATGTCCCAAATGACAGATTAGGGTGTTACAAGGGGATGACTGGGGTGTTATATGAAGACATTATAAAAGTATGTGTGATAGATACAATAGAACAATTATTACAAAGATATGATGTCTGTATGTATTATATAGTTGATTGTGTATGACTGGGATGTCCCAAATGCCTGACTAGGGTGCTATGAGGGCATGACTGGGTTGTTAGATGAAGACATTATAAATGAAGGTGTGATCGGTACAATAGAACAATTATTACAAAGATATGATGTCTGAATGTATTATATAGTTGATTGTGTACGACTAGGATGTCACAAATTCCTGACTAGGGTGTTATGAGGGCATGACTGGGGTGTTATATGAAGACATTATAAAAGAATGTGGGATAGATACAATAGAACAATTATTACAAAGATATGATGTCTGTATGTATTATATAGTTGATTGTGTATGACTGGGATGTCCCAAATGCCTGACTAGGGTGCTATTAGGGCATGACTGGGGTGTTAGATGAAAACATTATAAATGAAGGTGTGATCGATACAATAGAACAATGATTACAAAGATTAGATGTCTATATGTAATATATAGTTGATTGTGTATGACTGTGATGTCCAAAATGCCTGACTAGGGTGCTATGATGGCATGACTGGGGTGTTAGATGAAGACATTATAAATGAAGGTGTGATCGATACAATAGAACAAAGATTACAAAGATTAGATGTCTGTATGTAATATATAGTTGATTGTGTATGACTGTGATGTCCAATATGCCTGACTAGGGTGCTATGAGGGCATGACTGGGGTGTTAGATGAAGACATTATAAATGAATGTGTGATAGATACAATAGAACAATTATTACAAAGATATGATGTCTGAATGTATTATATAGTTGATTGTGTATGACTGGGATGTCCCAAATGCCTGATTAGGGTGTTACAAGGGCATGACTGGGGTGTTAGATGAAGACATTATAAATGAAGGTGTGATAGATACAATAGAACAATAATTACAAAGATATGATGTCTGAATGTATTATATAGTTGATTGTGTACGACTAGGATGTCACAAATTCCTGACTAGGGTGTTACAAGGGCATGACTGGGGTGTTATATGAAGACATTATAAAAGAATGTGGGATAGATACAATAGAACAATTATTACAAAGATATGATGTCTGTATGTATTATATAGTTGATTGTGAATGACTACGATGTCCCAAATGCCTGACTAGGGTGCTATAAGGGCATGACTGGGGTGTTAAATGAAGACATTATAAATGAAGGTGTGATTGATACAATAGAACAATGATTACAAAGATATAATGTCTGTATGTATTATATAGTTGATTGTGTATGACTGGGATGTCCCAAATGCCTGACTAGGGTGTTAAAAGGGCATGACTGGGGTGTTAGATGAAGACATTATCAATGAAGGTGTGATAGATACAATAGAACAATTATTACAAAGATATGATGTCTGAATGTATTATATAGTTGATTGTGTACGACTAGGATGTCACAAATTCCTGACTAGGGTGTTATGAGGGCATGACTGGGGTGTTATATGAAGACATTATAAAAGAATGTGGGATAGATACAATAGAACATTTATTACAAAGATATGATGTCTGTATGTATTATATAGTTGATTGTGTATGACTGGGATGTCCCAAATGCCTGACTAGGGTGCTATGAGGGCATGACTGTGGTGTTAGATAAAGACATTATCAATGAAGGTGTGATTGATACAATTGAACAATGATTACAAAGATATGATGTCTGAATGTATTATATAGTTGCTTCTGTTTACTAGGATGTCACAAATTCCTGACTAGGGTGTTACAAGGGCATGACTGGGGTGTTAGATGAAGACATTATAAATGAAGGTGTGATAGATACAATAGAACAATAATTACAAAGATATGATGTCTGAATGTATTATATAGTTGATTGTATACGACTAGGATGTCACAAATTCCTGACTAGGGTGTTACAAGGGCATGACTGGGGTGTTATATGAAGACATTATAAAAGAATGTGGGATAGATACAATAGAACAATTATTACAAAGATATGATGTCTGTATGTATTATATAGTTGATTGTGAATGACTACGATGTCCCAAATGCCTGACTAGGGTGCTATAAGGGCATGACTGGGGTGTTAAATGAAGACATTATAAATGAAGGTGTGATTGATACAATAGAACAATGATTACAAAGATATAATGTCTGTATGTATTATATAGTTGATTGTGTATGACTGGGATGTCCAAAATGCCTGACTAGGGTGTTAAAAGGGCATGAGTGAGGTGTTAGATAGGACATTATAAAAAAAATGTGTGATAGATACAATAGAACAATTATTACAAAGATATGATGTCTGTATGTATTATATAGTTGCTTCTGTTTACTAGGATGTCACAAATTCCTGACTAGGGTGTTACAAGGGCATGACTGGGGTGTTAGATGAAGACATTATAAATGAAGGTGTGATAGATACAATAGAACAATAATTACAAAGATATGATGTCTGAATGTATTATATAGTTGATTGTGTACGACTAGGATGTCACAAATTCCTGACTAGGGTGTTACAAGGGCATGACTGGGGTGTTATATGAAGACATTATAAAAGAATGTGGGATAGATACAATAGAACAATTATTACAAAGATATGATGTCTGTATGTATTATATAGTTGATTGTGAATGACTACGATGTCCCAAATGCCTGACTAGGGTGCTATAAGGGCATGACTGGGGTGTTAAATGAAGACATTATAAATGAAGGTGTGATTGATACAATAGAACAATGATTACAAAGATATAATGTCTGTATGTATTATATAGTTGATTGTGTATGACTGGGATGTCCAAAATGCCTGACTAGGGTGTTAAAAGGGCATGAGTGAGGTGTTAGATAGGACATTATAAAAGAAATGTGTGATAGATACAATAGAACAATTATTACAAAGATATGATGTCTGTATGTATTATATAGTTGATTGTGTATGACTGGAATGTCGCAAATGCCTGACTAGGGTGCTATGAGGGCATGATTGGGGTGTTAGTTGAAGACATTATCAATGCAGGTGTGATCGATACAATAGAACAATTATTACAAAGATATGATGTCTGTATGTATTATATAGTTGATTGTGTATGACTGGGATGTCCCAAATGCCTGACTAGGGTGTTACAAGGGCATGACTGGGGTGTTAGATGAAGACATTATCAATGAAGGTGTGATAGATACAATAGAACAATTATTACAAAGATATGATGTCTGAATGTATTATATAGTTGATTGTGTACGACTAGGATGTCACAAATTCCTGACTAGGGTGTTATGAGGGCATGACTGGGGTGTTATATGAAGACATTATAAAAGAATGTGGGATAGATACAATAGAACATTTATTACAAAGATATGATGTCTGTATGTATTATATAGTTGATTGTGTATGACTGGGATGTCCCAAATGCCTGACTAGGGTGCTATGAGGGCATGACTGTGGTGTTAGATAAAGACATTATAAATGTAGGTGTGATCGGTATAATAGAACAATTATTACAAAGATATGATGTCTGTATGTACAAAATGTATTATATAGTTGATTGTGTACGACTAGGAGTCACAAATGCCTGACTAGGTTGTTCGCAGGGCATGACTGGGGTGTTAGATAGGACATTATAAAAAAAATGTGTGATAGATACAATAGAACAATTATTACAAAGATATGATGTCTGTATGTCTTATATAGTTGCTTCTGTATGACTGGGATGTCCCAAATGCCTGACTAGGGTGCTATGAGGGCATGACTGGGGTGTTAGTTGAAGACATTATCAATGAAGGTGTGATTGATACAATTGAACAATGATTACAAAGATATGATGTCTGAATGTATTATATAGTTGCTTCTGTTTACTAGGATGTCACAAATTCCTGACTAGGGTGTTACAAGGGCATGACTGGGGTGTTAGATGAAGACATTATAAATGAAGGTGTGATCGATACAATAGAACAATGATTACAAAGATTAGATGTCTGTATGTATTATATAGTTGATTGTGTATGACTGGGATGTCCCAAATGCCTGACTAGGGTGCTATGAGGGCATGACTGGGGTGTTAGATGAAGACGTTATTAATGAAGGTGTGATCGATACAATAGAACAATTATTACAAAGATATGATGTCTGTATGTATTATATAGTCGATTGTGTACGACTAGGAGTCACAAATGCCTGACTAGGGTGTTAAAAGGGCATGAGTGGGGTGTTAGATAGGACATTATAAAAAAAATGTGTGATAGATACAATAGAACAATTATTTCAAAGATATGATGTCTGTATGTATTATATAGTTGATTGTGTATGACTGGGATGTCCCAAATGCCTGATTAGGGTGCTATGAGGGCATGACTGGGGTGTTAGTTTAAGACATTATCAATGAAGGTGTGATCGACACAATACAACAATGATTACAAAGATATGATGTCTGAATGTATTATATAGTTGCTTCTGTATGACTGGGATGTCCCAAATGCCTGATTAGGGTGTTACAAGGGCATGACTGGGGTGTTACATGAAGACATTATAAATCAAGGTGTGATGGATACAATAGAACAATTATTACAAAGATATGATGTCTGTATGTATTATATAGTTGATTGTGTACGACTAGGAGTCACAAATGCCTGACTAGGGTGTTAATAGGGCATGAGTGGGGTGTTAGATGAAGACATTATAAATGAAGGTGTGATAGATACAATAGAACAATTATTACAAAGATATGATGTCTGTATGTATTATATAGTTGATTGTGTTTGACTGGGATGTCCCAAATGCCTGATTAGGGTGTTACAAGGGCATGACTGGGGTGCTAGATGAAGACATTATAAATGAATGTGTGATAGATACAATAGAACAATTATTACAAAGATATGATGTCTGTATGTATTATATAGTTGATTGTGTATGACTGGGATGTCCCAAATGCCTGATTAAGGAGTTACAAGGGCATGACTGGGGTGTTAGATGAAGACATTATAAATGAAGGTGTGATAGATACGATAGAACAATTATTACAAAGGTATGATGTCTGAATGTATTATATAGTTGATTGTGTACGACTAGGATGTCACAAATTCCTGACTAGGGTGTTACAAGGGCATGACTGGGGTGTTATATGAAGACATTATAAAAGAATGTGGGATTGATACAATAGAACAATTATTACAAAGATATGATGTCTGTATGTATTATATAGTTGATTGTGTATGACTGGGATGTCCCAAATGCCTGACTAGGGTGCTATGAGGGCATGACTGGGGTGTTAAATGAAGACATTATAAATGAAGGTGTGATCGATACAATAGAACAATGATTACAAAGATATGATGTCTGTATGTATTATATAGTTGATTGTATACGACTAAGAGTCACAAATGCCTGACTAGGGTGTTAAAAGGGCATGAGTGGGGTGTTCGATAGGACATTATAAAAAAATGTGTGATAGATACAATAGAACAACTATTACAAGGATAGGATGTCTGTATGTATTATATAGTTGATTGTGTATGACTGGGATGTCCCAAATGCCTCATTAGGGTGCTATGAGGGCATGACTGGGGTGTTAGATGAAGACATTATAAATGAAGGTGTGATAGAAACAATAGAACAATTATTACAAAGATATGATGTCTGTATGTATTATATAGTTGATTGTGTTTGACTGGGATGTCCCAAATGCCTGATTAGGGTGTTACAAGGGCATGACTGGGGTGCTAGATGAAGACATTATAAATGAATGTGTGATAGATACAATAGAACAATTATTACAAAGATATGATGTCTGTATGTATTATATAGTTGATTGTGTATGACTGGGATGTCCCAAATGCCTGATTAAGGAGTTACAAGGGCATGACTGGGGTGTTAGATGAAGACATTATAAATGAAGGTGTGATAGATACGATAGAACAATTATTACAAAGGTATGATGTCTGAATGTATTATATAGTTGATTGTGTACGACTAGGATGTCACAAATTCCTGACTAAGGTGTTACAAGGGCATGACTGGGGTGTTATATGAAGACATTATAAAAGAATGTGGGATTGATACAATAGAACAATTATTACAAAGATATGATGTCTGTATGTATTATATAGTTGATTGTGTATGACTGGGATGTCCCAAATGCCTGACTAGGGTGCTATGAGGGCATGACTGGGGTGTTAGATGAAGACATTATAAATGGAGGTGTGATCGATACAATAGAACAATGATTACAAAGATATGATGTCTGTATGTATTATATAGTTGATTGTATACGACTAAGAGTCACAAATGCCTGACTAGGGTGTTAAAAGGGCATGCGTGGGGTGTTAGATAGGACATTTTAAAAAAATGTGTGATAGATACAATAGAACAACTATTACAAGGATAGGATGTCTGTATGTATTATATAGTTGGTTGTGTATGACTGAGATGTCCCAAATGCCTGATTAGGGTGTTACAAGGGCATGACTAGGGTGTTAGATGAAGACATTATAAATGAAGGTGTGATAGATACAATAGAACAATTATTACAAAGATATGATGTCTGAATGTATTATATAGTTGATTGTGTATGACTGGGATGTCCCAAATGCCTGATTAGGGTGTTACAAGGGCATGACTGGGTTGTTAAATTAAGACATTATAAATGAAGGTGTGATAGATACAATAGAACAATGATTACAAAGGTTAGATGTCTGAATGTATTATATAGTTGATTGTGTACGACTAGGATGTCACAAATGCCTGACTAGGGTGTTACAAAGGCATGACTGGGGTGTTATATGAAGACATTATAAAAGAATGTGGGATTGATACAATAGAACAATTATTACAAAGATATGATGTCTGTATGTATTATATAGTTGATTGTGTATGACTGGGATGTCCCAAATGCCTGACTAGGGTGCTATGAGGGCATGACTGGGGTGTTAGATGAAGACATTATAAATGAAGGTGTGATCGGTACAATAGAACAATTATTACAAAGATATGATGTCTGTATGTATTAATTGTATACGACTAAGAGTCACAAATGCCTGACTAGGGTGTTAAAAGGGCATGAGTGGGGTGTTAGATAGGACATTATGAAAAAAATGTGTGATAGATACAATAGAACAATTATTACAAGGATAGGATGTCTGTATGTATTATATAGTTGGTTGTGTATGACTGAGATGTGCCAAATGCCTGATTAGGGTGTTACAAGGGCATGCCTAGGGTGTTAGATGAAGACATTATAAATGAAGGTGTGATAGATACAATAGAACAATTATTACAAAGATATGATGTCTGTATGTATTATATAGTTGATTGTGTATGACTGGGATGTCCCAAATGCCTGATTAGGGTGTTACAAGGGCATGACTGGGGTGTTAGATGAAGACATTATAAATGAAGGTATGATAGATACAATAGAACAATTATTACAAAGGTATGATGTCTGAATGTATTATATAGTTGATTGTGTACGACTAGGATGTCACAAATTCCTGACTAGGGTGTTACAAGGGCATGACTGGGGTGTTATATGAATACATTATAAAAGGAGGTGTGATAGATACAATAGAACAATTATTACAAAGATATGATGTCTGTATGTATTATATAGTTGATTGTGTATGACTGGGATGTCCCAAATGCCTGACTAGGGTGCTATGAGGGCATGACTGGGGTGTTAGATGAAGACATTATAAATGAAGGTGTGATCGATACAATAGAACAATTAATACAAAGATATGATGTCTGTATGTATTATATAGTTGAATGTGTACGACTAGGAGTCACAAATGCCTGACTAGGGTGTTAAAAGGGCATGAGTGGGGTGTTAGATAGGACATTATAAAAAAACTGTGTGATAGATACAATAGAACAATTATTACAAAGATATGATGTCTGTATGTATTATATAGTTGATTGTGTATGACTGGGATGTCCCAAATGCCTGACTAGGGTGCTATGAGGGCATGACTGGGGTGTTAGTTGAAGACATTATCAATGAAGGTGTGATCGATACAATAGAACAATTTTACAAAGGTATGATGTCTGTATGTATTATATAGTTGATTGTGTATGACTGGGATATCCCAAATGCCTGATTAGGGTGTTACAAGGGCATGACTGGGGTGTTAGATGAAAACATTATAAATGAAGGTGTGATAGATACAATAGAACAATTATTACAAAGATATGATGTCTGTATGTATTATATAGTTGATTGTGTATGACTGGGATGTCCCAAATGCCTGATTAGGGTGTAACAAGGGCATGACTGGGGTGTTAGATGAAGACATTATAAATGAAGGTGTGATAGATACAATAGAACAATTATTACAAGGATAGGATGTCTGTATGTATTATATAGTTGATTGTGTACGACTAGGATTCACAAATGCCTGACTAGGATGTTAAAAGGGCATGAGTGGGGTGTTAGATAGGACATTATAAAACAAATGTTTGATAGATACAATAGAACAATTATTACAAAGATATGATGTCTATATGTATTATATAGTTGATTGTGTATGACTGGGATGTCATAAATGCCTGATTAGGGTGTAACAAGGGCATGACTGGGGTGTTAGATGAAGACATTATAAATGAAGGTGTGATAGATACAATAGAACAATTATTACAAAGATATGATGTCTGTATGTATTATATAGTTGATTGTGTATGACTGGGATGTCCCAAATGCCTGATTAGGGTGTAACAAGGGCATGCCTGGGGTGTTAGATGAAGACATTATAAATGAAGGTGTGATAGATACAATAGAACAATTATTACAAGGATAGGATGTCTGTATATATTATATAGTTGCTTCTGTATGACTGGGATGTCCCAAATGCCTGATTAGGGTGTTACAAGGGCATGACTGGGGTGTTAGATGAAGACATTATAAATGAAGGTGTGATAGATACAATAGAACAATTATTACAAAGGTATGATGTCTGAATGTATTATATAGTTGATTGTGTACGACTAGGATTTCACAAATTCCTGACTAGGGTGTTACAAGGGCATGACTGGGGTGTTATATGAATACATTATAAAAGGAGGTGTAATAGATACAATAGAACAATTATTACAAAGATATGATGTCTGTATGTATTATATAGTTGATTGTGTATGACTGGGATGTCCCAAATGCCTGACTAGGGTGCTATGAGGGCATGACTGGGGTGTTAGATGAAGACATTATAAATGAAAGTGTGATCGATACAATAGAACAATTAATACAAAGATATGATGTCTGTATGTATTATATAGTTGAATGTGTACGACTAGGAGTCACAAATGCCTGACTAGGGTGTTAAAAGGGCATGAGTGGGGTGTTAGATAGGACATTATAAAAAAACTGTGTGATAGATACAATAGAACAATTATTACAAAGATATGATGTCTGTATGTATTATATAGTTGATTGTGTATGACTGGGATGTCCCAAATGCCTGACTAGGGTGCTATGAGGGCATGACTGGGGTGTTAGTTGAAGACATTATCAATGAAGGTGTGATCGATACAATAGAACAATTTTACAAAGATATGATGTCTGTATGTATTATATAGTTGATTGTGTATGACTGGGATATCCCAAATGCCTGATTAGGGTGTTACAAGGGCATGACTGGGGTGTTAGATGAAAACATTATAAATGAAGGTGTGATAGATACAATAGAACAATTATTACAAAGGTATGATGTCTGAATGTATTATATAGTTGATTGTGTACGACTAGGATGTCACAAATTCCTGACTAGGGTGTTACAAGGGCATGACTGGGGTGTTATATGAATACATTATAAAAGGAGGTGTGATAGATACAATAGAACAATTATTACAAAGATATGATGTCTGTATGTATTATATAGTTGATTGTGTATGACTGGGATGTCCCAAATGCCTGACTAGGGTGCTATGAGGGCATGACTGGGGTGTTAGATGAAGACATTATAAATGAAGGTGTGATCGATACAATAGAACAATTAATACAAAGATATGATGTCTGTATGTATTATATAGTTGAATGTGTACGACTAGGAGTCACAAATGCCTGACTAGGGTGTTAAAAGGGCATGAGTGGGGTGTTAGATAGGACATTATAAAAAAACTGTGTGATAGATACAATAGAACAATTATTACAAAGATATGATGTCTGTATGTATTATATAGTTGATTGTGTATGACTGGGATGTCCCAAATGCCTGACTAGGGTGCTATGAGGGCATGACTGGGGTGTTAGTTGAAGACATTATCAATGAAGGTGTGATCGATACAATAGAACAATTTTACAAAGGTATGATGTCTGTATGTATTATATAGTTGATTGTGTATGACTGGGATATCCCAAATGCCTGATTAGGGTGTTACAAGGGCATGACTGGGGTGTTAGATGAAAACATTATAAATGAAGGTGTGATAGATACAATAGAACAATTATTACAAAGATATGATGTCTGTATGTATTATATAGTTGATTGTGTATGACTGGGATGTCCCAAATGCCTGATTAGGGTGTAACAAGGGCATGACTGGGGTGTTAGATGAAGACATTATAAATGAAGGTGTGATAGATACAATAGAACAATTATTACAAGGATAGGATGTCTGTATGTATTATATAGTTGATTGTGTACGACTAGGATTCACAAATGCCTGACTAGGATGTTAAAAGGGCATGAGTGGGGTGTTAGATAGGACATTATAAAACAAATGTTTGATAGATACAATAGAACAATTATTACAAAGATATGATGTCTATATGTATTATATAGTTGATTGTGTATGACTGGGATGTCCTAAATGCCTGATTAGGGTGTAACAAGGGCATGACTGGGGTGTTAGATGAAGACATTATAAATGAAGGTGTGATAGATACAATAGAACAATTATTACAAAGATATGATGTCTGTATGTATTATATAGTTGATTGTGTATGACTGGGATGTCCCAAATGCCTGATTAGGGTGTAACAAGGGCATGACTGGGGTGTTAGATGAAGACATTATAAATGAAGGTGTGATAGATACAATAGAACAATTATTACAAGGATAGGATGTCTGTATATATTATATAGTTGCTTCTGTATGACTGGGATGTCCCAAATGCCTGATTAGGGTGTTACAAGGGCATGAGTGGGGTGTTAGATGAAGACATTATAAATGAAGGTGTGATAGATACAATAGAACAATTATTACAAAGATATGATGTCTGAATGTATTATATAGTTGATTGTGTACGACTAGGATTTCACAAATTCCTGACTAGGGTGTTACAAGGGCATGACTGGCGTGTTATATGAATACATTATAAAAGGAGGTGTGATAGATACAATAGAACAATTATTACAAAGATATGATGTCTGTATGTATTATATAGTTGATTGTGTATGACTGGGATGTCCCAAATGCCTGACTAGGGTGCTATGAGGACATGACTGGGGTGTTAGATGAAGACATTATAAATGAAAGTGTGATCGATACAATAGAACAATTAATACAAAGATATGATGTCTGTATGTATTATATAGTTGAATGTGTACGACTAGGAGTCACAAATGCCTGACTAGGGTGTTAAAAGGGCATGAGTGGGGTGTTAGATAGGACATTATAAAAAAACTGTGTGATAGATACAATAGAACAATTATTACAAAGATATGATGTCTGTATGTATTATATAGTTGATTGTGTATGACTGGGATGTCCCAAATGCCTGACTAGGGTGCTATGAGGGCATGACTGGGGTGTTAGTTGAAGACATTATCAATGAAGGTGTGATCGATACAATAGAACAATTTTACAAAGATATGATGTCTGTATGTATTATATAGTTGATTGTGTATGACTGGGATATCCCAAATGCCTGATTAGGGTGTTACAAGGGCATGACTGGGGTGTTAGATGAATACATTATAAATGAAGGTGTGATAGATACAATAGAACAATTATTACAAAGATATGATGTCTGTATGTATTATATAGTTGATTGTGTATGACTGGGATGTCCCAAATGCCTGATTAGGGTGTAACAAGGGCATGACTGGGGTGTTAGATGAAGACATTATAAATGAAGGTGTGATAGATACAATAGAACAATTATTACAAAGATATGATGTCTGTATGTATTATATAGTTGATTGTGTACGACTAGGATTTCACAAATGCCTGACTAGGATGTTAAAAGGGCATGAGAGGGGTGTTAGATAGGACATTATAAAACAAATGTTTGATAGATACAATAGAACAATTATTACAAAGATATGATGTCTATATGTATTATATAGTTGATTGTGTATGACTGGGATGTCCTAAATGCCTGACTAGGGTGCTATGAGGGCATGACTGGGGTGTTAGATGAAGACATTATAAATGAAGGTGTGATCGATACAATAGAACGATTATTACAAAGATATGATGTCTGTATGTATTATATAGTTGATTGTGTACGACTAGAAGTCACAAATGCCTGACTAGGGTGTAAAAAGGGCATGAGTGGGGTGTTAGATAGGACATTATAAAAAAAATGTGTGATAGATACAATAGAACAATTATTACAACGATATGATGTCTGTATGTATTATATAGTTGATTGTCTATGACTTGGATGTCCCAAATGCCTGATTAGGGTGTTACAAGGGTATGACTGGGGTGTTAGATGAAGACATTATAAATGAAAGTGTAATAGATACAATAGAACAATTATTACAAAGATATGATTGTCTGAATGTTTTATATGGTTGATTGTGTACGACTGGGATGTCCCAAATGCCTGATTAGGGTGTTGTAAGGGATGACTGGGGTGTTAGATGAAGACATCATAAATGAAGGTGTGATAGATACAATAGAACAATTATTACAAAGATATGATGTCTGTATGTATTTAATGGTTGATTGTATATGACTGGGATGTCCCAAATGCCTTACTAGGGTGCTATGAGGGCATGACTGGGGTGTTAGATGAAGACATTATAAAGTTTGGTTTAATTCGGCCCAGTAGTTTCAGAGGAGAAGATTTTTGTAAAAGTTAACGACGACGGACGACGACAACGACGGACGACGGACGCCAAGTGATGGGAAAAGCTCACTTGGCCCTTTAGGTGAGCTAAAAAAGAGACATAGGGATCCTACATTCTGACGTTGTCATCCGCAACTACTGACCATGTGGTTAAGGTTTTTTAAATTATAATGACTTTCTTAAACTGTCCTGAATTTCTGCCAAACTGGGACAGAAACTTGTTAATGACCATAAGATAGTATCTAGGAGTAAATTTGAAAAAAAAAATATCCTGTTTTTTTTCATATTTAACTAAAGTGAACATATATTTTTCTGCCACGAAGCATTTCATTCACTCACCTGTTTAGGATCATAAAAATATCAAGAATAAAATTTTGTAAAATTTTTTCATTTTTTTCCTTATAAATCGACTTAGTTTTTCTCCTAGGAAACATAACATTCACTCTGCGTTTAAAGTCTTTAAACTTTTAATAATTTTCTAAAACTATCTTGTAATTATACCGGACTTGGCCAAAAGCTTGTTTATGATCCATAGCTATTACCTAGCAGAACATTTTTGTTCCTGGTTTGCTGTATTTTACTTATAAATTGACTTAGTTTTTCTTCCAGTTAGCATTACATACAGTCTTCAGTTAAAAGTTTTTAAAACATTTATTTGATTCAAAATCTATCCTGAATTTTTACCAAACTTCTTACAACCAAAAGATACCCTATAGCTGTTTATTTTATTTTTTTGGGGTGGGGGTTATTTTCGCTTTTTTTGGAGAGCATACTTTTGTTATTTTTTTAATTCTTTATTGAAAAGCACTTTACACCCATATGGGCCAATGGCTTAAAACATGATACATAATATACAATTTACATATATAAAACAATGAAAATAAACAATGTAGACACTTTGAACTATACTCCTTGTCTTTCTTTAAATCAATATATATATATATAAGAGATTCAAATTATATCAAGGACTCCCTGTCCTCGGTCTTAGTGACTTTTTTAAGAAGGAGCCTAATTTGCAAGTGTCCTGTTTTGTTTCAGGATTGAGGATATGTTTTAATTTATCTATATCATTTAAGTTATTATATTTATTTTCATTTAATAGTTATAGTGTCTGTCGGTTGGTCAATAACAGTATAAGCTTAGTTTTTTACAACATAAACAGCTAGAAGCTCTAAAGAGCCTGTGTCTCTCACCTGTATTGACTGATGCTTTGGAAATCATGTAAAATAAGGTTTAAATCATAGTTTATAGTATTAGATATAATAATATCTAAGATAATAGCTAAAAACTGCAAAATTTCGGTACAAGTAATAGCTTTTCTCAAAAAGCTTGTCCCTTTTTCTCGCTTATTACGCTGTAAAATGATTTTTAATTTTGTACACTCATAGGACAAAAGTGAGTTCTCATTCCAAAACTGTTCTACCATTTTACTAAAATCGATATGTACAAAAATATATTACTAATTCTAATATGACGTGTTTCTCTCACTTTGTATACAAAAAATCTATACTTATGATATACATAATAATGGCTGTAACAATATACTTCCCATGTAAATCCACATTAATTGGGACATATTTGCAAACCCTTTGCCGATTTAATTGTTTTAAAAATTGAAATTAAATAAAGATATAATAACTTTTATTATTGCACCCCAACAGGTGACGTATTGTTATTCAACGTTTCTTTTTATTTTTTTATGTCACCCTGACGGAAAAAATTGTTATTGTACGATTCTTTTTTTAATTTGTATTATTGAACACGTTTTTGTCCAGACTATTTCTCGGAATTGTATGGACCAATTATGATGGAACTTTACTATAATGTTAACCCTCTTGATGCATGATTTAAAAAAAAAGTTTAATTGAGATATAATATAAATGATTAAAGACCGTCCACTCTTAATCTAGATGTTTGAAGCAAGCATAGGTCATCATATATACGTCTTAAAATTTCAAAGTGTCGGCATTTCACAAAAATTAACGCAATTGAGCTAATTTTTGGTGCATCTGAAAGATAATGTAAAAGCCTTTAAGGATAATACCATAATTCAATGAACAAATAAGTTTTTTTCATAGAAAAATATATCATTAAAGTTTATGTATGCAGAGAAATGCATACTTAAAGCCCGTGCCTACTTTGGTGAAATGCTGACTTATACGTAATTAAGAAATGTATCGGTTGTTCTAAAAATAGAATAATCTAAAAATATGCAATTCTACTTTCTACTTACAATATAGTATCTGTGTAAGACGATGATAATCCAACATCTTTTCGCCCTAGGGACCAAACTGAGCATATTATTGGTCTATACAAGGTGTCATTTTCATCGTAAAGGCCTTGGCTAACTTTATGGGTAGTTGCCTTTATGTTGGTCTTCTAGGCTTTTATGATGGTTTATCGTGTTTTCCGCTTAATGAAGCACGTATTTATATTGAAAAACACATGTTAAAGTTAGCCAAGGCCTTTACGATGGAAATGACACCTTGAAAGACCAATAATATAGTCAGTTTGGTCCCTAGGGTGAAAAGATCCGGGGTTGGTATGGTCAATACTGGAGTCTGGATTTTAAAATTGGGGATACGGGTCGATTAAACATTTGGTTGGCCTATGTTCCCATATTTTAGTATAAATACAGATTCAGGCATGTAGTAGACACCCTAAGCATTAGTTTGAGCTAGAATATACTCCAATGGCATGCCTGGGCGGCGCTGGGGGAAGATTTTCACTCTTATGGGTAGTTGCCTTTATGTTGGTTTTCTAGACCTTTATGATGGTTTACCGTGTTTTCCGCTTAATGAAGCACCTATTTATATTGAAAAAAAACATGTGAAAGTTAGCCAAGGCCTTTGCGATGAAAATGACACCTTGAATAGACCAATAATATGTTCTGTTTGGTCCCTAGGGTGAAAAGATCCGGGGTTGGTACGGTCAATATTGGCGTCTGGCTATCAAAATTGGGGGTAAGGGTCGATTAAATATTTTTTTGGCTTACGGTCACATATTTCAGTATAGGTAAAGATTCAACCATGTAGTAGACACCCTAAGCTTTAGTCTGAACTATACTATTCCCCTATGCCTTACCTAAGCGGTGCTGGAGGGAGATTTTAACTCTTGTCGGTAGTTGCCTTTATGTTAGTTTTCTAAGCTTTTATGATGGTTTAATGTGTTTTCGGCTAAATGAAGCACCTATTTATTTTGGAAACACATGTTATAGATAGCCAAGGCCTTTACGATGAAAATGACACCTTGTATAGACCAATAATATGCTCAGTTTGGTCCCTAGGGTGAAAAATTCCTGGGTTGGTATGATCAATATTGGCGTCAAGCTATCCAAATTGGGGGTAAAGGTCGAATAAATATTTTGTTGGCCTACGTCCACATATTTTAGTATAAATAGAGATTTAGGCATGTAGTAGACACCCTTAGCATTAGTTTGAGCTATAATATACCCCAATGGCATGCCTGGGCGGTGCTGGGGGAAGATTTTCACTCTTATGGGTAGTTGCCTTTACGTTGGTCTTCTAGGCTTTTATGATCGTTTATCGTGTTTTCCGCTTAATGAAGCACGTATTAATATTGAAAAACACATGTTAAATTTAGCCAAGGCCTTTACGATGGAAATGACACCTTGTATAGACCAATAATATGCTCACTTTGGTCCCTAGGGTGAAAAGATCCGGGGTTGGTATGGTCAATATTTGCGTCTGGATTTTAAAATTGGGGGTAAGGGTCGATTAAACATTTTGTTGGTCTATGTCCACATTTTTTAGTATAAAGAAAGATTCAGGCATGTAGTAGACACCCTGAACATTAGTTTGAACTAGAATATACCCCAATGGCACACCTGGGCGGTGCTGGAGGAAAGTTTAACTCTTATGGGTGGTTGCCTTTATGTTGGTTTTCTAGGATTTTATGATGGTTTATCGGGTTTTCCGCTTAATTAAGCACCTATTTATATTGAAAAAAACATGATGAAGCTAGCCAAGGCCTTAACGATGAAAATGACACCTTGAATAGACCAATAATATGCTCAGTTTGGTCCCTAGGGTGAAAAGTTCCGGGGTTGGTACGGTCAATATTGGCGTCTGGCTATCAAAATTTGGCGTAAGGGTCGATTAAATATTTTTTTGGCTTACGGTCACATATTTGAGTATAGGTAAAGATTCGAGTATGTAGTAGACACCCTAAGCTTTAGTCTGAGCTATACTATACCCCTATGCCTTGCCTAAGCGGTGCTGGGGGGAGATTTTAACTCTTGTGGGTAGTTGCCTTTATGTTGTTTTTTTAGGCTTTTATGATGGTTTAATGTGTTTTTGGCTAAACGAAGCACCTATTTATGTTGGAAACACATGTTATAATTAGCAAAGGCTTTAACGATAAAAATGACACCTTGTATAGACCAATAATATGCTCAGTTTAGTCCCTAGGGTGAAAAAATCCTTGGTTGGTATGGTCAATATTGGCGTCTGGATATTAAAATTGGGGGTAGGGGCCGATTAAATATTTTTTTGGCCTATGTCCACATATTTTAGTATAAATACAGATTCGGGCATGTAGTAGACACCCTAAGCATTAGTTTGAGCTAAAATATTCCCAAATGGCATGCCTGGGCGGTGCTAAGGGAAGGTTTACACTCTATGTGTAGTTGCCTTTTTGTTGGTTTTTCCAGGCTTTTATGATGGTTTCATGTGTATTCCGGTGAAGGAAGCACCTATTTCTGTTGGAAACACATCTTAAAGTTAGCCAAGGCCTTGACGATGAAAATGACACCTAGAATAGACCAATAATATGTTCAGTTTGGTCCCTAGGGCGAAAAGATATGGGGTTGGTATGGTCAATACTGGCGTCTGGATATTAAAATTGGGGGTAGGGGTCGATTAAATATTTTGTTGGCCTATGTTCCGATATTTTAGTATAAATACAGATTCAGGCATGTAGTAGACACACTAAGCATTAGTTTGAGCTAGAATATAACCCTATGGCATGCCTGGGTGGCGCTGGGGGAGATTTTCACTCTGATGGATAGTTGCCTTTATGTTGGTTTTCTAGACTTTTATGATGCTTTATCGTGATTTCCGCTTAATGAAACACCTATTTATGTTGGAAAACACATGTGAAAGTTAGCCAAGGCCTTTACGATGGAAATGACACTTTGAAACGACCAATAATATGCTCAATTTGGTCCCTAGGGTGAAACGATCCGCGGTAAGTATGGTCAATATTGGCGTCTTAATATTAAAATTCGTTGGTAGGGTTCGATTAAATATATTTGTTGGCTTACATTGACATATTTTCTTATAGGTAAAGGTTCAGGAATTTAGTAAACACTCTTAGCATTCGTTTGAGCTATAATATACCCCAATGGCATGCCTGTGCGGTGCTGGGGGAGATTTTTACTCTGATGGGTAGTTGCCTTTATGTTGCTTTTCTTGGCTTTTATGATGATTTATCGTGTTTTTCGCTTAATGAAGCACCTGTGTATGTTGGAAAACACATCTTAAAGTTAGCCAAGAACTTTTTGATGAAAATGACACCTGGTATAAACCAATAATATGATCAGTTTGGTCCCTAGGGTTAAAAGATCCGGGTTAGTATGGTCAATAATGGCGTCTGGCCTTCCAAATAAGGACAAGGGTCGATTAAACATTTTGTTGGCCTCCGTCCACATATTTTAGTGTAAATAAAGATTCTGGCATGTAGAAGACTCCCTTAGCATTAGTTTGAGCTATAATATATACCCAACAGCATGCCTGGGCGGTGCTTGTGGAAGATTTTCACTCTTATGGGTAGTTGCCTTTATGTTGGTTTTCTAAGCTTTTATGATGGTTTATCGTGTTTTCCGCTTAATGAAGCACCTACTTATATTGAAAAACACATGTTAAAGTTAGCAAAGGCTTTTAAAATGAAAATGACACCTTGAATAGATCAAAAATATGCTCAGTTTGGTCCCTAGGGTGAAAAGATCCCGGGTAAATATTGCCAATAATGGCGTCAGGCTGTCCAAATTGGGGGTAAGGGTCGATTAAACATTTTGTTGGCCTCTGTCCACATATCTTAGTATAAATACAGATTCTGGCATGTAGTAGACACCCTAAGCATTAGTTTGAGCTAGAATATACTCCAATGGAATGCCTGGGCGGTGCTGGGGGAAGATTTTCACTCTTATGGGTAGTTGCCTTTATTTTGGTTTTCTAGGCTTTTATGATGCTTTATCGTGATTTCCGCTTAATGAAGCACCGATTTATATTGAAAAACACATGTTAAGGTTAGCCAAGGCCTTTGCAATGAAAACAACACCTTGTATAGACCAATAATATGCTCAGTTAGGTCCCTAGGGTGAAACGATCCGCGGTAAGTATGGTCAATATTGGCGTCTTAATATTAAAATTGGTTGGTAGGGTTCGATTAAATATTTTTGTTGGCTTACATTGACATACACTACAAACTGCTCAGAGTCTGAATTGACCAGTTTTTGTGCTCGACCAGTAAAATCGAGCACACATTTTACTTGACTAGTCTCGACATCGTCTCGACTGTACTTAACTGTACTTAAGTGTACTCGACTAGGTCTCGACTTTACTTAATTAGTCTGATTCAGTACTTGATGATCTTTGTGTAGTCTGAAATGGTCTTGACCAAGGCTCGACCTGTCTCGACCTGTCTTGACTAGTCTCGACCTGTCTCGACTAGTCTTGACCTTCAAATTTAGTTTTGACTGGTGAAAATCAGCCCATCTAACTAAATTAGATATTGATCTTACAAAATTCAAGCTTATTAGGTAGTTTGATTTATTGCTGTCAAATGAAAGAATTTAATTTTACAATAGGTAAAAATAAAAATTATTATATAAATTCAGATAGGCATCTTTATTTTTTTTTTTAGCTTTTTCAAATCATCTTGGATTTTCATCAAACTATGCAGCTATTTCAGATATATATCAAGCTTACTGAATCCCATGTCATTTACTTTTTTGTTGTATTGCTGTAAAATTTAAGAATTAAAGTAATCTTGGTAAAAAAAGCTAGGATTTGCAATTCGGACAAAATAGAGATAGTACACTTTAATTTTTTTAATAACTTTTTCAAATCAACATGGATTTCCATCAAACTATGTAGCTATCCTACATATATATTAAGCTTACTGAATCCCAGGTCATTTTATTTTTTGTTGTATTGCTGTCAAATTCAAGAATTAAATTAATCTAGGTAAAAATAGCTAGAATTTGCAGTTCGGATGAAATAGAGATCGTACACTTTAATTTTTTTAATAACTTTTTCAAATCAACTTGGATGTTCATCAAACTATACAGCTGTCTTACATATATATTAAGCTTACTGAATCCTGTATCAATTAGTTATTTGTTGTTTTGCTGTAAAATTTAACAATTAAAGTTATCTTGGTAAAATAAAGCTAGGATTTGCAATTCGGTCAAAATAGAGATAGTACACTTTAATTTTTTTAATAACTTTTTCAAATCAACTTGGATTTTCATCAAATTATGTAACTATCTTAGATATATATTAAGCTTACTAAATCCCTGGTCATTTTTTTTTTTGTATTGCTGTCAAAATCAAGAATTAAATTAATCTAGGTAAAAAAAAATAGAATTTGCAGTTCGGACAAAATAGAGATAATACACTTTAATTTTTTTAATAACTTTTTCAAATCAACTTGGATTTTCATCAAACCATGTAGCTAATTTAGATATATATTAAGCTTACTGATTCCCAGGTCATTTTATTTTTTGTTGTATTGCTGTCAAATTCAAGAATTAAAGTTATCTTGGTAAAAAAAAAAGCTAGGATTTGCAATTCGGTCAAAATAGAGATAGTACACATTAATTTTTTTAATAACTTTTTCAAATTAACTTGGATTTTCGTCAAATTATGTAGCTATCTTAGATATATATTAAGCTTACTAAATCCCTGGTCATTTATTTTTTGTCTTGCTGTCAAAATCAAGAATTATATTAATCTAGGTAAAAAAAAATAGAATTTGCAGTTCGGACAAAATAGAGATAATACACTTTAATTTTTTTAATAACTTTTTCAAATCAACTTGGATTTTTATCAAACTATGTAGCTATCTTAGATATATATTAAGCTTACTAAATCCCTGGTCATTTTTTTTTTTTTGTATTGCTGTCAAAATCAAGAATTAAATTAATCTAGGTAAAAAAAAATAGAATTTTCAGTTCGGACAAAATAGAGATAGTACACTTTAATTTTTTTAATAACTTTTTCAAATCAACTTGGATTTCCATCAAACTATGTAGCTATCTTACATATATATTAAGCTTACTGAATCCCAGGTCATTTTATTTTTTGTTGTATTGCTGTCAAATTCAAGAATTAAATTAATCTAGGTAAAAATAGCTAGAATTTGCAGTTCGGATGAAATAGAGATCGTACACTTTAATTTTTTTAATAACTTTTTCAAATCAACTTGGATGTTCATCAAACTATACAGCTGTCTTACATATATATTAAGCTTACTGAATCCTGTATCAATTAGTTATTTGTTGTTTTGCTGTAAAATTTAACAATTAAAGTTATCTTGGTAAAAAAAAGCTAGGATTTGCAATTCGGTCAAAATAGAGATAGTACACTTTAATTTTTTTAATAACTTTTTCAAATCAACTTGGATTTTCATCAAATTATGTAACTATCTTAGATATATATTAAGCTTACTAAATCCCTGGTCATTTTTTTTTGTATTGCTGTCAAAATTAAGAATTAAATTAATCTAGGTAAAAAAAAATAGAATTTGCAGTTCGGACAAAATAGAGATAATACACTTTAATTTTTTTAATAACTTTTTCAAATCAACTTGGATTTTCATCAAACCATGTAGCTAATTTAGATATATATTAAGCTTACTGATTCCCAGGTCATTTTATTTTTTGTTGTATTGCTGTCAAATTCAAGAATTAAAGTTATCTTGGTAAAAAAAAAGCTAGGATTTGCAATTCGGTCAAAATAGAGATAGTACACTTTAATTTTTTAATAACTTTTTCAAATCAACTTGGATTTTCATCAAATTATGTAGCTATCTTAGATATATATTAAGCTTACTAAATCCCTGGTCATTTTGTTTTTGTCTTGCTGTCAAAATCAAGAATTATATTAATCTAGGTAAAAAAAAATAGAATTTGCAGTTCGGACAAAATAGAGATAATACACTTTAATTTTTTTAATAACTTTTTCAAATCAACTTGGATGTTCATCAAACTATGCAGCTATCTTACATATATATTAAGCTTACTGAATCCTGTATCAATTAGTTATTGGTTGTATTGCTGTAAAATTTAAGAATTAAAGTTATCTTGGTAAAAAAAAAGCTAGGATTTGCAATTCGGTCAAAATAGAGATAGTACACTTTAATTTTTTTAATAACTTTTTCAAATCAACTTGGATTTTCATCAAACTCTACAACTATCTTTGCAATATATTGATCTTACTGAATCATAGGTTGTTATTCAGTTTTGTGTATTTCTGTCAAATTTAATTAATCTAGGTAAAAAAGCTGCGATATTAGAAATACATCTTTCCTCATTATTTGGGAAAAAGTATATATAATTATTTAATAATTTATTCCTTTTAATATATATTATATAAATATATCAAATAGTGATGAAACATTAAAGAAATTATTAAAATAGTTTTTCTGATTTGTGGTGATTTAAAAAGCAATACCTTTTGCTTGGGGCAAACTTATTAAAAAGATCACATCTACCAGTGTTTTAAATTCTAAATAACATTAATCAAAGTTGCAACATCCTGTTAAATCTAAATCGCAAGGCTTTTTTAATTTACTAGATAAGTAATACACGAGTTTAAGAAAAGAAGGGCTTTCTTTTTACCTGTAAAACTCACATGTACTGATGTAATTAAACCATGTATAGTGCCATGTCATTAAATTTGACCAAAATAATATTTTAAGATTTGATTTAAATAAAGTTTTACTGTAACTTTGAAACACATTTCTTTTTTTAAAAGGTTATCAAGGATTGTTATGAAAGTTCATGATATTAAATTTTTGTTTTAACAAAAAAAAGGTGTTTATTTGGTTTAAGCTGATTTGAAAAAAATTATGAAGTCTTAAAAAAGACACTTTTTTTTGTTGTTAAAACAAAAATTTAATATCATTTAATATATCAGGAAAGATATATTTCTAATACCGTAGCTTTTTGACCTAGATCAATTAAATTCTTAAATTTGACAGAAGTACACAAAACTAAATAAAAACCTATGAATCAGTAAGATCAATGTATGGCAAAGATAGTTGTAGAGTTTGATGAACATCCAAGTTGAATTGAAAAAGTTGTGAAAAAAATTAAAGTGTTCTATTTTTTTTTACCTGGATTAATTTAATTTTTAAATTTTATAGCAATACAACAAAAAACTAAATTACATGGGATTCAGTAAGCTTGATATATATCTGAAATAGCTGCATAGTTTGATGAAAATCCAAGTTGATTTGAAAAAGTTATAAAAAAAATTAAAGATGCCTATCTGAATTTATATAATAATTTTTATTTTTACCTATTGTAAAATTAAATTCTTTCATTTGACAGCAATAAATCAAACTACCTTATAAGCTTGAATTTTGTAAGATCAATATTTAATTTAGTTAGATGGGCTGATTTACACCAGTCAAAACTAAATTTGAAGGTCAAGACTTGTCGAGACAGGTCGAGACAGGTTGAGCCTTGGTCAAGACCATTTCAGACTACACAAAGATCATCAAGTACTGAATCAGACTAATTAAGTAAAGTCGAGACCTAGTCGAGTACACTTAAGTACAGTTAAGTACAGTCGAGACGATGTCGAGACTAGTCAAGTAAAATGTGTGCTCGATTTTACTGGTCGAGCACAAAAACTAGTCAATTCAGACTCTGAGCAGTTTGTAGTGATATTTTATTATAAGTAAAGGTTCAGGCATGTAGTAGACACTCTTAGCATTCGTTTGAGCTATAATATACCCCAATGGCATGCCTGTGTGGTGCCCGGGGGGAGAGATTTTTACTCTGATGGGTAGTTGCCTTTATGTTGGTTTTCTTGGCTTTTATGATGATTTATCGTGTTTTTTGCTTAATGAAGCACCTATTTATGTTGGGAAACACATCTTAAAGTTAGCCAAGGCCTTTATGATGAAAATGACACCTTGTATAAACCAATAATATGATCAGTTTGGTCCCTAGGGTGAACTGTTCCGGGGTTGATATGGTCAATATTGGCGTCTGGCTATCCAAATTGGGGGTAAGGGGTCGATTAAATATTTCTTTGGCCTATGTTCCGATATTTTAGTATAAATACAGATTCAGGCATGAAGTAGACACCCTAAGCATTAGTTTGAGCTAGAATATAACCCTATGGCATGCCTGGGCGGCGCTGGGGAAGATTTTCACTCTTATGGATAGTTGCCTTTATGTTGGTTTTCTAGACTTTTATGAAGCTTTATCGAGATTTCCGCTTAATGAAGCACCTATTTATATTGAAATACACATGCTAAAGTTAGCCAAGGCCTTCGCAATGAAAACAACACCTTGTATAGACCAATAAGGTAGCACTCCACAGTTAGGTGTGTAGTTTTGCATTTTGGCCCCTGTGGATTTTTCAAATATGAGAGCTAGTGTGCAATAAAATTCATTTTTGGATAGCTGAGTATTAAAATAGCTTTTGTATTGGTTTTATATGAACATCAAGAGTATGTAATGTATGTAATATAGGCTGTTTTCTGTATGACAGGCCGTATTTGCATGTCCCTACCATACATTGGTCCGGCAATTATTGTAATGTTTTTTTCCAACTTTTTATCGCACGAACTTTGTGATTGGATTTTACGAAAAAATGAGGCGAAAGACACCCATTTTTTATTTGATCATTAGGAAGATTTATGAAAACAGTTTCTAAAAAGGTATTACTCAAAGGCATTGAAATTCTAGTTTGATCCAAATTTTGGGGGGATATGTGACATGTCCACCCCCCTTTTTGCAATATTTTATGGTAAATAAATGCAGAATGTTGCCATGGATACACATAAAAGGAATTTATTTTCACTCTTTTAACTTTTGAAAATCAAATCTATGGAATATACTGATTACATACATATGCACATGTACAACACAAACAGTTAGGTTAATGTATTAGAAATCCAGGAATAGGAGATGATAAAACATTTTGTGGCTCATTTTTAATTTTATTTTCTAACTGTGGAGTGCTACCTAATATCCTCAGTTTGGTCCCTAGGGTGAAACGATCCGGGATTGATATAGTCATTATTGGCGTCTGGCTATCCAAATTTGGGGTAGGGGTCGATTAAATAATTTTTTGGCTTACGTTCACATATTTTGTTATAAGTAAAGATTCGAGCATGTAGTAGACACCCTTAGCATTAGTTTGAGCTATAATATACCCAAATGGCATGCCTGGGCGGTGCTGGGGGGAGATTTTCACTCTTATGGGTAGTTGCCTTTCTCTTGGTTTTCTAGGCTTTTACAATGGTTTATCGTCTTTTTGGCTTAATGAAGCACCTATTTAAATAAAAAAAAAAACACATGTCAAAGTTACCCAGGACCTTTACGATGAAAATGACACCTTGTATATACCAATGATATGCTCAGTTTGGTTCCTAGGGTGAAAAGATCCAGGGTCAATATTGTCAATAATGGCATCAGGCTGTCCAAATTGGGGGTAAGGGTCGATTTAACATTTTGTTAGCCTACGGCCACATATCTTAGTATATATAAAGATTCAGGCATGAAGTAGACACCCTGAGCAGTAGTTTGAGCAACAATATACCCAAATGGCATGCCTGGGCGGTGCTGGGGGAAGATTTTCACTCTTATGGGTAGTTGCCTTTATGTTGGTTTTCCAGGCTTTTATGATGGTTTATCGTGTTTTCCGCTAAATGAAGCACCTATTTATATTGAAAAACACATGTTAAAATCAGCCAAGGCCTTTACGATGAAAATGACACCTTGTATAGACCAATTATATTCTCAGTTTGGTCCCTAGGGTGAAAAAATCCAGGTTTCGTATGGTCAATATTGGTGTCAGGCTATTCAAATTGGGGGTAAGGGTCGAATAAACATTTTGTTGGCTTACGTTCACATATTTTCGTATAAATACAGATTCAGGCATGTAGTAGACACCCTAAACCTTAGTTTTACGCTGAAATAATCCCAAATGGCATGCCTGGGCGGTGCTAGGGGAAAGTTTTCACTATATGGGTAGTTGCCTTAATGTTGGTTTTCCAGGCTTTTATGATGGTTTAATGTGTTTTCCGCTAAATGAAGCACCTATTTATGTTGGAAACACATCTTAGAGTTGGCGAAGGCCTTTACGATGAAAATGACATCTTGTACAGACCAATAATATGATCAGTTTGGTCCCTAGGGTGAAAAGATCCGGGGTTGGTATGGTCAATAATGGCGTCAGGCTATCCAAATTGGGGGTAAGGGTCGAATAAACATTTTGTTGGCCTACGTCCACATATTTTAGTAAAAATAAAGACTCAGGCATGTAGTAGACACCCTAAATATTAGTTTGAGCTAGAATATACCCCAATGGCATGCCTGGGCGGTGCTGGGGGAAGATTTGAATTCTTATGTGTAGTTGCCTTTCTTTCGGTTTTCTAGGCTTTTTGATGGTTTATCGTGTTTTCCGCTTAATGAAGCACCTATTTTTATTGAAAAACACATGTTAAAGTTAGCCAAGGCCTTTACGATGAAAATAACACCTTGTATAGACCAATAATATGTTCAGTTTGGTCCCTAGGGTGAAAAGATCCGGGGTTGGTCTGGTCAATAATTGCGCCAGGCTATCCAAATTGGGGGTAAGGGTCGAATAAACATTTTGTTGGCCTACGTCCACACATTTTAGTATAAATAAAGATTCAGGCATGTAGTAGACACCCTAAGCATTAGTTTGAGCTAGAAAATACCCCAATGGCATGCCTGGGCAGGTGCTGGGGGAAGATTTGAATTCTTATGTGTAGTTGCCTTTCTTTTGGTTTTCTATGCTTTTTTTGATGGTTTATCGTGTTTTCCGCTAAATGAAGCACCTATTTATATTGAAAAACACATGTTAAAATCAGCCAAGGCCTTTACGATGAAAATGACACCTTGTATAGACCAATTATATTCTCAGTTTGGTCCCTAGGGTGAAAAAATCCAGGTTTCGTATGGTCAATATTGGTGTCAGGCTATTCAAATTGGGGGTAAGGGTCGAATAAACATTTTGTTGGCTTACGTTCACATATTTTCGTATAAATACAGATTCAGGCATGTAGTGGACACCCTAAACCTTAGTTTTACGCTAAAATAATCCCAAATGGCATGCCTGGGCGGTGCTAGGGGAAAGTTTTCACTCTATGGGTAGTTGCCTTTATGTTGGTTTTCCAGGCTTTTATGATGGTTTAATGTGTTTTCCGCTAAATGAAGCACCTATTTATGTTGGAAACACATCTTAGAGTTGGCGAAGGCCTTTACGATGAAAATGACATCTTGTACAGACCAATAATATGATCAGTTTGGTCCCTAGGGTGAAAAGATCCGGGGTTGGTATGGTCAATAATGGCGTCAGACTATCCAAATTGGGGGTAAGGGTCGAATAAACATTTTGTTGGCCTACGTCCACATATTTTAGTAAAAATAAAGACTCAGGCATGTAGTAGACACCCTAAATATTAGTTTGAGCTAGAATATACTCCAATGGCATGCCTGGGCGGTGCTGGGGGAAGATTTGAATTCTTATGTGTAGTTGCCTTTCTTTCGGTTTTCTAGGCTTTTTTGATGGTTTATCGTGTTTTCCGCTTAATGAAGCACCTATTTTATTGAAAAACACATGTTAAAGTTAGCCAAGGCCTTTACGATGAAAATAACACCTTGTATAGACCAATAATATGTTCAGTTTGGTCCCTAGGGTGAAAAGATCCGGGGTTGGTATGGTCAATAATTGCGCCAGGCTATCCAAATTGGGGGTAAGGGTCGAATAAACATTTTGTTGGCCTACGTCCACACATTTTAGTATAAATAAAGATTCAGGCATGTAGTAGACACCCTAAGCATTAGTTTGAGCTAGAAAATACCCCAATGGCATGCCTGGGCGGTGCTGGGGGAAGATTTGAATTCTTATGTGTAGTTGCCTTTCTTTTGGTTTTCTAGGCTTTTTTTGATGGTTTATCGTGTTTTCCGCTTAATGAAGCACCTATTTTTATTGAAAAACACATGTTAAAGTTAGTCAAGGCCTTTACGATGAAAATGACACCTTGTATATTCCAATAATATGCTCAGTTTCGTCCCTAGGGTGAAAAAATCCAGGGTAAGTATGATCAATAATGGCGTCAGGCTATCGAATTTGGGGGTAAGGGTCGATTAAAGATTTTGTTGGCCTACGGCCACATATTTTAGTATATATAAAGATGCAGGCATGAAGTAGACACCCTAAGCATTAGTTTGAGCTAGAATATAGCCCAATGGAATGCCTAGGCGGTGCTGGGGGAAGATTTTCACTCTTATGGGTAGTTGCCTTTATTTTGGTTTTACAGGCTTTTATGACGGTTTATCGTGTTATCCGCTTAATGAAGCACCTATTTATATTGAAAAACACATGTTAAAGTTAGCCAAGGCCTTTACGATGAAAATGACACATTGTATAGACCAAAAATATGCTCAGTTTTGTCCTTAGGGTGAAAAGATCCAGGGTAAGTATGGTCAATATTGGCGTCTTGATATTAAAATTGGTTTACATAAGAGTCAAACAACTGGATTAACACATAGAAACAGTAATATGTCCACATGAAAACCTGTCAGATAGAAAGTCAGAATGCCACTTAGTCATCAAAATTGAAAAAAAAGGTCTATAATGCTTATTTTGACTATATAATTCCAAAAGTGGTAATTTGTGCAGAATTTCTAATAAGTGAAAGTTTAAATCCTTTAGTTTCTTTCTATTTGACAAATTGACACCGTCAAATCATTCAGGGAAGTTGCCAAAGTACAGATTCTATATTTACTGGTTTCACCTCTTAAAAAAGAAAAAAATGACCAATCTTTATAAAACTAGTTATGACCAAAGCTTAGTTACTTATGAGACTGCTTACAAATTTCATGACAATAGGATATATATTACATACAATATGTTAAATTTTTAATTTAAATTGCGTGTTAAATTTAGACGTTAAATTGGAAAATTTCAACTATCAACATTTGGGAGTTTAAAAATTAAAATGTTGCAAAAAAAAATACTTCTTAAATGCTTAATATATAATATATCAAATATCAAAAGCAAAAAAGGACTCATTTGAGTAATCAGAGGTAGCACAATTATTCAAAAGTCAAATTTATATGAGCCTGTGGTTTAAAATTAAGGTTTTCCAATAAAAGGGTGTCTTACATAAAGATAAAGTATTTTCCAGCAATTTTAAATTTTAGGAGTATTTAAAAAAAAGAAAGAAATGAGGCATATAACATATCATATTAGTTTTAAAGGGTGTTAGGCCAAGAAAGACTGCAAAATATTTATTATTTTTGACATGTTTGGTTCAGTGATTTTGTAAGCAGTTAATTTATAAATATATGATTTTTTTTTATAATAAACACATAGTTTTTGATTGACTTAATTAAACTAAAGTTTCATATTATCATCGTCTTACGCAGTTACTCTATTGTAAATAGAAAGTAGAGTTGCGTATTTTTAGATTATTCTATTTTTAGAACAACCAATACACAGAAGAGCACTATTTATAAATTCCGTACAAGTCAGCATTTCACCAAAGTAGGCACGGGGTTTAAGTATGCATTTCTCTGCATACATAAACTTTAACGATGTATTTTTCTATGAAAAACTTATTTGTTCATTAAATTATGGTATTATTCTAAAAGGCTTTTACATTATCTTTCAGATGCACCAAAATTAGCTCAATTGCGTTTATTTTAGTGAAATGCCGACACTTCGAAATTTGAAGATGTATATATATGATGACCTATGCGCTTGCTTCAAACATATAACTTACGAGTGCACGCACGCAAGCATGCATATATAAAGTACGAAAACATTGATATGATCACATGTGGGGAAGAATTTAAAACTCTTCAACACTACCTGTCAATTAATAACATTCAATTGTATAAAAGAAACCCAGAATATATGCATGCTTTAGAAAATAGAAGACTATAGATGTAAGGGGACGGGTTTAAATTACATCTACATTATGTAGAAATGAGACAATTCTCCACAAGAGACCAGATGACCTAGAAATAAACAACTAAAGGTCACCCCGAGCAGCATTTAACAATGAGCAAAGCCCATACCGCTTAGTCAGTTATAATATATAAATGTACATTATGTATAACGTTTGTTACAATGCAAATATTTTTATAATATAGCCGTCTAGGTTTTTAAAACGCGTATCATATGTAGAACAAGATTGTATGATTAAGAAATTAATGCTTATTTTAATAATTTGATTGAGTTGTAAAAGTGTTGACTGGAGCATAACTTGTACGAAGCGGTTGTTCGAAAAATATTCACACGATCAACAATATAAAATCCCCCTTCTCTTTTCCCGTCAAAAAAATATACATAAAGAAGCATTCATTTCTTAAAACTATATTTCTATGCTAATAAGACAAAACAAAAAGTTGGATCAAGTTTTTCTTTTATATACCAGTGCACTTTTTTTTTGCAGCACGTATCAATTCGAATTTAACATATTATTTTGATATTCCTTATGTATTAATTCAATTTCAGACAAACTACTCGTAATTTCTTGAAAGTTTTTAATTACATTTCATTTTTTTCTACAAAATTTTAATATAACTTCCTTGCCAACAGAACTGCCGTTTTGTTTGTTTATTAACAAAGACTTCCGAAAAGAAATGTTATTCTTATCCTTAATATATACGCTGACTTTAACGACCTTATACTTGTTTAAATACAAAATCAAGAGATGTTCCGGTGATTGCGACTTAAGTAGTAATTTAACAATATTTTTTTTTTTAAATTGTATAAGAAGGCACAAAATTTAAAGTAGGCACGTATACATTTTGGAGGCCGAGTTTACACATTTCCCGATTTTTTATTGAGTTTAAAGTAACATATTTATCTTAAATTGTTATAAAAAACATATTGTACGTCCAAACAATATTAATATAACATCAAGATTTTCGATAATAACCGATTTCTTAAATTCTTTGAAAATACTGAATCATGCTTACTTTAGTAGCTGTTTTAACGCATCGGGACTTTGGTAGCAATTAGTTAGTATATATATATATATATATATATATATATTAAATGACCATGATTTCATTTCCATTTTAGGTTAAAAACAAGAACACTGTAGAGAAATACAGTCCTTGTTGCTTATATGATGAACAGAAAGAAAGGGCTATGGAAAACAACTCTCATTTTTATCATTTGCATTCTTTTTATATACATGATCATTCCGAGAAATGACAAATGTCTTACAACGGAAGATGCCAAAAATGAACAAAATGTTGCAAAAATCATAAAACACTTTCAAGAGGGGCAACTCAATGCAATTTCCGGAAACGGAAATAGAAATAAGTCTGACGTAGTGCAAAACTTACCGGATCTATTTCTAGGGTATGACAAATTGACATTCAAAGATTTAGAGAATAATTTCATTCCTAATCACGTTTATTATATGTGGTGCTACAACCGAACAATTGAGTTCAGACAATATCTGTCTATACTTGCAATATGGAAAACTATAAGACCGGACTCAATTACTCTTTTTACAAAATACAACATCAGTGACCGCAATGAACATTACAACGTTTGGCTTACGGATCTATTAGTATCGATTCCGTGTTTTAAGGTTCAGAAACTCCCAGCGTCGTCAAAGGGTGACGTAAAAGACTGTGGAATGACGGTTGCGTTTGATATATTAGAGCATGATGGCGGAATGTACTTTTCTGAAGATTTCTTTCCATTAAAATCATTACTTTTTATTCGTAAGAATAAATTTAATATTGCAATGGCGAAAAATATGAATCAATTAAGTTTTATCTCTTCTTCTCGCCGGAATGAGAGACTCAAATCATTTATCAAGCTGTATAAAAACAACATTAGCCAACCTTTAGTCACTGGTCTTCATTTTTGTGACATCCTTGAAAATGTAAATAAAACCATATTGCAGAGTAAACTTTGTGTCCATGTAAAAAATGTGTTACCAGCGCACATTATGCATGCAGATTCAGAGTTCGGAAGATCAGCACGTAGAATTTTATATGGTAACTCAGAACAAGTTAAGGTGAAACAATTACTCCCAGGACTTATACCAAACATTTTCCACATGGTATGGTTCGGGCATAAACCAATGGACTTTACAATGTATCTGTGCTTGAGGAGTATTTTGACAATTGTGAAACCTGACAAGGTATACATTCATGGCGATGGACTAATGTATGGCGAATATTTACAAAAGTTGAAGAAGGATCCGAGAGTGGTTTACATACACCGAGAAACACCAACTCATGTTTTTGGACACCAAATTTTATACACGCAACATAGAAGTGATATAATAAGAGCAGACGTTTTGTTAAAATATGGCGGGATTTATAGTGATTGGGATGTACTATGGTTGAAGCCAGTAGACGATTTAATTTCAAAACAGCACGACACAATTTTAAACTTTGACCACATGCCTCGACCAGGATTTCCTGATTCAATTAATTTAGGAGTTTTAATGTCGAAACCTGGCTCACATTATATCAAACACTGGCAAGACTCGCTCGTAAACTACAGATCACGTGACTTTTTCTTCAACGCCATTGAACTCCCTTACAAAACATTTGAAAAATACCCGGATACTGTATACATCGAACCCCATTTACAGGTCATGTGTTATTATCTAAAATGTCATCCAACTTTCCATCCAGAATATAGAAATTTCAATGTTGACCAACCATTTAACTGGACGAAAGATGCCTATTCAATACATTTTACATACCCCGATCCTCCGGAATATGCAAATGAGACTGCGTTAAGACACGGTAAAGGAATGTTTGCTGATATAGGCAATTTTATACTAGATCAATCATTTGCGTATGATTAAAAACACAATACTGGAATTTGTTGTAATTTTATTGTAACAGATACATATAGGCCTGCACCTTAGGCAAAACAAAAACTGAAACAGATCAAATAATAAAAATCCATAAAAGAAACACAGTAACTATACGGAAGTTAAAACCAAAAGGAGTGTTCAGTTTGCATATGCTCAAACAGAGTTGTAGAAAACACCGATGTTTTGAAATTTCTAAATATGTTTCATTTAGTGTTCCATTTTTGTGCCATATTCTATGGTTTTCTTTATTTATTTATAAATATAAAGAGTCATCGGTATCCTGAGCCAAACGTGAAGACGCGGCTGTCAGTGTACTAATATGCAGATAACTACACTTTGGAAATGAATTGAAGTTGATGGTATTTTCAGTTATTGGATTACAGTGATAAGGACACGCCAATTTCAATATAAAAGGATGCATAATATCAATTATACTGCAGACTAGGTTCATCAGCTTCAATTTTGTCACACAACTATCTGTTGTTCAGTGTTTGTCGTGTGTTGGTGTGGCTCATAGGTGTTTCTCGTTTACTTTTTTACACAGATTAGACCGTTGGTGTTCCCGTTTGAATGGTTTTACACTAGTAAATTTTAGAGCCGTTTGTAGCTTGCTTGTTCGGTATTAGTCAAGGCTCCGTTTCGAAGACCGTACTTTGACCTACAATGGTTTTCTTTTATAAATTGTGACTTGGATGGAGAGTTGTTTCACTTGCATTTATACCAAATCTTCTTATATCTTATTATAGGAATTCAAGGGCTTTTGAAACATTATGTGAACAAATAAATTTGACATTACTGCAACATGTGTTTTCTTTTAAGAACGTCAGTATCAAAGTATGATTACCAAAGAGGTAAATATCTATCAAATTGAAATGATGAAACATAAGCAAATTAAGGTCGCAGTACAACCTTAACAATGAAAAACTCCATACAGTATATAGTAATGTATACAGCGCCCCGACATTAAAAAGGGTACAATTCAAACAATAAATTAACTTTCAATTGTAATTTATAAAATATCCATTTTTTATGCTTTTTTTTGTGTGATAGGTGTTTAAATAAATTCATTTCTAATTTCACCTAATACAGAACTTTATGATTTATAAAACAAACATTTTTTAAGGCTATTTTTGTGTGATAGGTATTTGACTACATCCATTTCTGATTTCACCTCTCACTGAACTGTACGCACTTCAAAACATTTGCATACCTTCATTAAATGATATCACAAAGGATTTACAACAATGATACGGTATCTGAGTAAAAATTAGAGCAACAAAGAATATATTAATATGCTTACTGGTTCATTTTGTCTAGAATGTAAACATTCATTTGGATTGTCTGCAGAAACAAACCAATGTACTCCTTTAATCATGTTTGCATCCTCTACAAATTACATAGAGTCAGAGTTTGAATTCCGCATTAATGATATTCAATTGTGCTTTTGTTTCACCAACATATTGCAGATACAAGTTTTAGAAGTAAGAACAAACATGCTAATTTCTACTTTACAATTATATGTTTAAAATAAACATTTTATATACTTTTGAATTTTGCTCTGAGACTGTACTGACGCGAGTATCTTTGACGTTGGCGTCCTAACCGTACATTACATCACGTGTTTCTACTGCATGGTTAATAAAGACTCTTGTTTTTCATTTAAGATTTGACTTGAAGTAGTTATCATTCAGGTTTCGAAGAGTCATACCTATATATAGATGCGATATTAAATTCACTTATTAGAAAGGGTAATATGCAATGAGATGTAATTGCTTTCGGACAATGAAATGAGACAACAAAAGGAATCATATATTACTGTAAAAATTGTGCTTAGAAATTAAACACTTGCGTTACATGTTTAGATATAAACGTGTTTAGGATTGTGTTTAATTTCTAAACACATTTCTCAGTAATCACATAATATTTGAACATGACTTAAAATTAAACATGTTTAAAAATGAAACTGTTTAAAAATTAAACACATATTTCAAAGCTAAACACGATTCTAAACACAATCCTAAACACATTGTACTGAGGCACGTTTAGACCTTAACATGTAAAAAAGTGCACAAAATATGTGTTTAAAATTCTGTTTAGGATCTAAAGACCATTTTTACAATGTATATATGTGTCAGCTTACCATACCTTTGTAGAGACTAGAAAGATCTTTCTGTCGTTAACTAGAGCAAAGTAAGGTTGACTTAAGTTGCTTTCTGAGTTGTCCCTAACGGTACTCTATTTTGCCTTCCGATGAACCGATTCGTTTTGCTTTAGTGATTTGACTGTAACGAAAGCTTATATAGAGAAGTTTTTATTTAGGTCACAACCGTTCGTAGGGAGAAACTGGATGGTATTTTTTCTAATAGTATGGAAAAGTTGCGATTACTGCGTTTTTTAAACGTTGTTTTTTTTTTAAGAAACACAATTTTTCGTATGCAATTGAAACTTAAAATGCTATTTTGTAGAATAATGAACTTATTACAATAATCTCAAAACACTTCTTGTAGATGTTCTTCAGTATCGTTCCAATGTATAAAGATGTTATCAGAGACAAAATTTATATAAAAAAATATGCTTTAAACGACTAAATACACAAAATGAAAAAAAAGATTACTCATGTCCTTTCGTTTCAATGAAGCTTGAAAACAAAAATGAAATCTTCACGAAAGGTTAACACCTAGCTATAATTGAGCACCGATAATTTATCATAGTGTATAAAGTGAAAAGACTACATACCAATGTGAAAATCACTTGAAGTAAATTTGTACAAACCCTTTCAGCTCAAAGCGGACAGAAAGTAAATAAATAAGTATCAATCAACGAGTGTCTTTATCCCACATCAAACAACTCGAGAAAAAAATAATCATTGGGCCAAAACATATTAGATTGTTAGATAACATGTCCTAAGTACTGTAACATATTGGATTGTTTTATAACATGTCCTAATTACTCTAACAGATGTAAACTAATTTGTAAAATGTCAAATAAATTTACTAACAAATAGTTTTTACCGAAATATTATTGATGAAAAATGACATAGCAATCCATAGCCTATTTACTTCTGTGTCTATGTAGTAATATTATACATGCCAATTTATAAAGTATTTGTGCAGCAGATTTTTAAAGTACATGTGTGGGCGACAATGTTTGGGAAGTGGGAAAGATTCATTTCTCACAAGGAGTTTGACTAGCTGGTTTCTTTTCCTTGATCTGTTGGTATGACTACGAAGGTATAACTCAAAATAGCAGAATGGTTGCCATGAAAAAAGCATAATGAAAGGTAAACATGGAGAAGACATTCGATCAAAACAAACAAGAATGTTTTAAAGAATAAACCATGATATATAAGAAATAGCGGATTATTCGAAAGGATTTATAACTATCACAAAAGTTGAAAGAAATCATAGTGGATCCTGTGAGCTTAAATCGATATCCTGGTAATTATACCTTTTATTTAAATGCTCCAGAGGATTTCCAGATAAAGAATGACAAATAATATCTTTCTGATGCTTTAAAATTTCATGAAAGCAGGCACAGTTGTTCAGGGTAGAATTTCTTTGAAAATTGGTCAGTCAGAGTCAAAGATTACCTCTGGAAAACTTGTTTCATCCAAATGGAATCACATTAGGTTTAAATGTGGACGAGGTTCAACTCCACACATGCGAAGTCTGTTTAAAATTTACCAGCCTAATGTTTCAATGGAGAATCTGTGCCCCTTATACCATAATTTGAACCCTTCTATCCCCAATCAACATACAATGAGGATCTCATGGAGAGGGTCTCCCAATCATCAATTTACGGCCATATATTGGTCATGCCTTTCAATCGATCGGTAAACCATCTTTTGAATCCTTTTCAAAGAAGTTACCATACTTCATCCACGATCAGTTTGGATAAAATTAGCCGAGTCGTTTCAATGAAACACATATGACACTTTTTTTTCGTATATTTTCAATGGAAACTATGTGCCACCGATATGCCACCAGATTTTCATTAAAGCGGTCCCACAACTTTGCACAGCTCCCCCATCAAGAGTACATTGAAGTTTTAAGATTTTTTCCTTAAAGGTTAAACGTCCCAAAAAAAGAAAACAATGAAACATGAGCGACTGTATGAGAAAGTTGTTAATGTCTGTGTCATGTTGGTCTTTTGTGGATAGTTGTCTCATTGGCAATCATACCACATCTTCTTTTTTATGTTATAAATTATAGTTAAATTCAGCTCGGGTCATCTTGTGACTTTGTCCAATGGGTCTATCAATGCCCATGCTATGTCAATCTTTAAAGACCCTAATGTTGCAAAACACTTATCATACCTTCATGACAAATATGTTGTTGTCCCCGCAGATACAGCCCCAAACAACATCGTTTTTGTTTGTATAACTCATTACATTGATTTGCAAGCGAGTTACTTAGCCATTTCTTAATTTATCAACAGGGAATTGTAGACAAGAAAAACATATGCTTTATAAAAAAAATGTCTATACCAAAGCCCTGCATGCATGAATTCTAACATGATGATGTAAAACATGGAATAAGAAAATGTCAAATATTACGTAGTTTTCTTAATCATCGACCTTTAAAAGTGTTAATTGTTTTGTTTTGAAGTTAAATCTATATACAATGTTTTCATGGGTAATTGCAAGTCCTGCATGTTCTGTTCTATGCACGCTGCAAGAACATTATCACCTGCCTAGAACAGATTTTTTGCAACGCCATCTGCATTTTGGAGCCACGTGTTATTAGATCTGATAATATCAAACGTGTTTGACTGCATCCCAAATCTCGTTACGTCATATTATTGTGAATTATTGTCAGCACACATGAAGCTTTAAAACAGATTTATATATATAAACCATTTCAGCTTTCAGTCATGCAAGCTGTTGTTCTTCTTGCATGCGACAATTAATGATCTAGCTCGTAAACTATCAAATAACATAAAAACAGATATACTTTATTTATTTTAGTAAGCACATTGATGTATCTACCGATCAGTCAAATTACGTAACTATTAATATGTTTTAATATCTATGTGTACACGAAGTATTGGTAGTATAGTGTTGATTCCCTGCAGAGACATCAACATCTTCACTCGGAAGCATAACAAGCAAAGAAATGGATCTGTCGATTCTTGGTTATACAAGGGATTTAATAAGATAATCAGGTAAAGACATATTATCATTTTTTTCTATTGATAGATATTTGAAACGTTGATTTTGTAATTGATCAAATGCAGATTTGTATATTGGAAATTTGATTTTACAATTAAACGTGTTTGTTTTGTTTTTAACTTTAAAAATAATATTTTTTATTTTTTGTTTATTCTGCAAAATCCGCTCTGCTTTCCTCGAACGTTGTCACTGCTAATTTCTCATGGTTTTTTTAATACTGAATTAATATTGTTCTAAAATTGTAATCGCAAAAAAAAAAAAAACCAATCACATGCACCAATCTTTCACAGTAGAAAAAACCTCTTATATGAAAAGAAAGGCCTAATTATTCTAAATTCGTCGTTTATATTTTGAATTTTAGTTTTTTTGTAATACTTTTCTTTTTGTTCAACTAATGATAAAAGGTTTATGACAATAGATTTTAGATAAAAATACAATTCATGTTAATCGCCTTGAACATGCATGCAATATCTGCCACTGGACGCTAATTAACCAACAATCATTAAAGGAATCAAACAGTTTGGACATTCGGATACCCATGATTTCCGTTAACTGTAAAATTACATTCGTTCTTTGTCCTATAATTTTTAGATTTTAACTATAATAGCAAAAAACAAACGCAGCTAGATGACCAAAATTTATATAACCCCCTCTACATGCTCTACCCCCTCCCCCAATGAAAAAAAGACCAAGGTAACAATAAAACAAATGAATGTTTAATAAGAAGCATAGCTTATAAAGAGGGCATACTTTGAGTATAAATATTCAATTTATCCGACGGGAAAAGGTTAGTGTAAATAAAATCCTGACAAAATAAGCCTCCTAAATCGTGCCACTACCGAAAGGACAAAACAGAAACTTTTGGAAAGGTGTAGTCCTAGTATATTCGATCAAGGAGTAGTTAACATGGGGAATGGGAATAACTTCAGGTCACGAAAAGGGCTCAAAAGAACTATTAAATCCAGACCTCATCTATATAATACACAGTAACACAATCTTAATAAGCGAAATCAGAATAGTTGCATTATGTTTTTATATGTCTGATGCCATAAGTTATATTTCAATAGTAATATAATTAAGTGTAATTAACTTCCACATACCACAGAGGTCGCTGCTAGTTTACACGTTAATATAGATACAATCAAATACCAATAAAAATAGAACAATATGACACGTGTCTGTAAACAGCGAAGTCATCTGATATCTTTGAGTTCATAATAATTTGAAGGTGGTTTATCGAGGGTTTATGTATCGTCGTCCTGAACATCCATGAAATATTTGCCACTGGATGTATATGACACGTGTCTGTAAACAGCTGAGTTCGGTGTGAGCCAAGGACCCGTTTTGAAGAACGTTATTTGACCTTTAATGGTTTACTTTAATAAATTTTGACTCGGATGGAGAGTTGTCTCATTGGCACTTATACCAAATATTCTTATATCTAGTTATCTGATCATACTTCGTACACTGCTCATAGTCATGTCAAGGTGGTTTGGATATCATTATTGGCTGTTGTTCTGAACATCCATGAACTATTTGCCACTGGACGTTTTGAAAACATCATTTAATCTTAATTTACTTGAAATCCAATCGGTTATCGAAGAGCATGTTCATAACCTGCTCTCAATGTAATAATGTTACCGTTACTGTTTTTACATTTTTGTTTTTTATGCTGTTATTTTCTTACATGTTTCTGGCTTGTTCACATCTATCATCGTATTAAACAAAATTCCTTTAAAAATATCATTCTCTAGGCTTACTTCAATTAAACCAGAAAAGTAGTAATTAAAAAAAAAAAAGAGATTTGTTTTCAACATGTTCAAACACAGCAAAAAGTACGACTACGTGAAATATAATTCAAGATCAAGCTTATGCGTTTCCGAATTAAATCTTTCGGTTGGTTTAAAATGTACATGTGTGTCCTTCATCTCTTCATACCCTTCCTATCTGATGCATTTGACGGTTTTATCGCGAAAGTGCTAAACTATATCTTTGAAGCTGTCATAACATTGAGAAACTTTCTCCAAGATCAATACATATAGATATTTACTTTGTTGCAAATTGATTGCTGCATGAATCTTATAAAGTACGTCACAATCAAACAATTAAATACATTGTAACGAGTAAATTACACTGAATTAATTACACCGAACGCATGTAAGCATGTATATTAATAAAAACATTTAAACTATAATATGACTATTATATAAAAAAATATGTTAGTACAATTCCTGAAAGTGAACGATACTAGTAGACATTACGAACAGGTGTAATGAATTTGTCTAAGGGATTTGCACCGGTAAGATTGATGAGAGAACGAAATTTGGCACGTGTAGCCTCTTTCCGCTTAATGCAATTGTCATAATTTGACGAGGATCATTCATGTACTCATGTGCTGATATCATATTTAATATTTAACCTTGAAGAAAAATAGTGAGAGTAAAAGATTATTTTTTATTCCAAATCGAATGTCATAGTACCCTCTCGAGGATTCTTTGGAATAAAAATGTACGTTGCCTTCTAAGAAAAAGATATATTTGTACAAGTAAGTGTTTCTTTATCTTGTTATCGTCTTTTGTGCTGTTAACTTTTTTGCACTTTTTCTTGCATATTTTCTTTTCTTTAGTTTTTTCATTATTTTTTTTTTTTTTTTTTTTTTTTTTTATTATTTGTTATGGTTTATTTGATTACTTGATCCGTACATCAAGCACGATTTTTTCGTCTTTATTCTAAAAAAATTATTGAAAGACCAGTGGCAAGTATATCATGTATTTTCTGGTATTTTCATGACATAAAACGATTAGCCTATTGATGTTTGTGGAATAAAAAAGTAGCCTGTGTCTATACAATACAATGAATGTTTATTTTAACAAAATTACACAAACAAACTCCCTGCACAAATATAGAAATTTGCCACTGGGTGTTTAACATCAGGTATTTTGTCTAAAAAAAATAATCACTTTTTATAGTCAATAACAGTGGACAATTCGACTATTTTTAATATTATGACTAGTTTGACAACAAAGGAAGAAGTGCACTTCATCTTCTTATACATTAAAACTCCAAGTTCTAAAGATCAATAGGATTTCATTTACGTTTCATAATGTTCAATATTAGAAATAAATCACAGCATTTGAAAACCTCATTTTTCTTCTGCTATAGTAATTTCTTAAAAGCATTTGATAAATAAAAAGAATATCAGATATTTCCAATTGCAACATTCGATTTTCTGAACTACATAAATATTTTGTCAGACTAAGATTCCAGTCTTGAGTTTGATTGATCAGTCTTCAAAAAATCATCAAAATGTTACGAATAGAAATTGTATAAAATGTCATTGAACGTTTTCATCATCGTAATTATCTGCACAGAAATTCTGCAATCAGTAAATGATTCACTTAATATAAAGACCTTTTGGTTAAGTGCTTGTAAATGAGTTGTACTTTGTTAGCAATTAGATGATGATATTTAGTAATTGATCAGTACTCTCGCTATTATATAGATATTTCCTAAATATGATATATAACCAATTAGCGCGACCCACTCTTTATTTTGATTACGGTAAAGGACAAACAATTGATAGCTAAATGCATATTTTTATTTGTATTAAAGATATTACTGGTCTTGGTATTAAGTCAAAATGAAGACATAGGGGCAAATTGATATACTGTCTCTAAAATAATGGTTAACTGCTACGTTATTTATGGGACTGTTCTACAGAAGTCTGTAATTCAATGGTCGCTGTTGGTTTATGTCTGTCATATTTGTGTTTCGTAAATTCTGTAGAGATTAGAATACAGTTTTCTAGTTTTAATTGTTTTATATTTTTATGATATATTACGGCATTGTATAGTTGATAATACGGGTTTGATTTTTCTCATCGTTAAATGTTTTACGGTAACCGAACGATACTTTTTATCTTCGAGAAATAGACGTGGATAGTTGTCGCATGAAAATGGAAGTAAACATAGCAATGCAACACAAAGCAACTTCTCAATTGGCGCCCGAAAAAATGTTCAACCCCGCCCAATTATGAGCCTGACCCCGACCAAAACCCTTTTACTGGTTGTCGATTGTTGCTGTGTTTCATATTTTGTTTTCTTTCATGGTTTTGTTCATAGATAGTTTTCTCCTTTAAATATTGTTTTCTTTGTCATTTTGGGCCGGGTCTATTATAACTTTCGGCCATGTGGCTCGGGGTTTTACTAATTGTTGTAAGCCATACGATGACGTATTGTTGCTATCTCCTTTGTCATTTGGTACCGGGGAGAATTGTCTCATTGGCAATTTTACCACATCTCCTTACAATGTGTTTTATAATGAATCCTATAAATATAAGAAATAGAGGGGAAAACATAACAAACTTAATATCGTCTGTCCCAAGTTTGAAATAAAGGGAGAAACATGACCATTTAACGTCTGAAAAATAGTTGAAAGCATAACAAATTAAAAGAATCCGTCCCAAGTTTGAAATAGGGGAAAGTAGAAAAAAACATCGTCTGTCCCAATTTTGAAATAGATGGTGAAACATGACAAATTTAACATCATCTGTCCCAAGTTTGAAATAGATGGTGAAACATGACAAATTTAACATCATCTGTCCCAAGTTTGAAATAGATGGTGCAAAGATGACAAATTCAACAACGTCTTTACAAGTTTGAAATAGAGGGGGAATCCATCACACATTTAACAGCGTTTCTTTCAATGTGAAATAGAGGGAGGAGAAGGACTTTAACAGCATCGGTCTCAAGTTTGAGGAGGGAGACATGACAAATTTAACAGTATCTGTTTGACGTTTAATATAGTTGCAGGAAACAGGTCAAACTTGAAATCGTCTATCCTATGTATGAAATAGAAGGGAGAAACATGACAAATTTAACCTCGTCTTTCCCAAATTTAGAAAATCATCTTGAACTTAGATGTTCTCTGATGAGTTACAGTTGCGTGTATAATTTAGTTACACCGTCAAGACTGTTTTACATGCAAATTAAATGAAGCATGATGTGATGTTTTTCTCTGACATGTATGAATGTATGAATTTGCAGTGCTGCCAAACAACATTATTTAGGCGAAGCAAAAGAAGAGATTCGAGCACACTTAGTATCGGGAAATATAAATTGAAATATTGCAATTCCTGAAGATTTGGCAATTTTGATATCTTTCAAATTCTACATACAGTTATGAAATAATGTGATTCACTCATTAGAATCATGTATTTTGTGTACAATTAGTCAGTAACAGTTTTAGAGACCTCTGAGCCAGTATAGTGTATTCTGTCTTTAAATGTGCACACAGTGCAATAATAAATAAGAATATATCTCAAGTTTTTAAGGAGAGTTAAAATTTTGGATTACATGTTGTTTAAAAACAATATTCCTGTTCGTGTTAAGTCATTCTTGATTCCTGATTTCTTCCTCACATATTATGCAAGTTTTATTCCTTTTTTTGCGGTCAATGTCCTAAAAATTGTCAGTAATCCTTATCTCATTGGCAAATGTTGGAACCATTTTATCAGAACTCCAATAAATAGCTATGCTGTCGTTATCGTTAAGAGTTAAGTTGGATCTGGATGTAACTAAATTAACGTGGAATAATCTAACATTGACTTACTGATGAAATAAAAGCAGTTATAACCACATTCCGTAAGGCTATCATAAATATACCATTATACCGTTACGTAATGTTAGAACATTTGATTAAAATTCAAGTATCTTTATAGTTATAGTTATATTGTGCCAACCTGATGAGTCAAGCCATTTCCAACTGATTTTAAGAGTTTTTTTTCTTGTGTGGGTTATTCTGTCACTGTCCCAGTTTTGGGGATATTGGATGTGCTGTGGTTGAGCTCATTCGACAAACCTGTTTAACCTCAGTACACAGACATTTGTCTCTGAAAAACCATTCCCGTGCCAGTCTAAGTTTCCAACCATTTACCAATTAATTGCAAATACGAGGGTACGAGGGGTTTGACAAAAGTCGCAGATTCCCCCATACCCCTGCACTTATACTTCCCTTCTCTTCTCTTCACAAAATCTCCTCTACTACATTTCCTTCTCTCTTCTTCCACACGAAAAGCTTCACCCCCAAGGATACCATTATTTTTATTCCCCCTATTAACCCGGTTCCTCATTCCCCATCCTTCATTCCGCCATGTTTCCTTACACCTGTCCACCCCTTAAATACATCTCATTTGTGTCCTGTTCTAGATCTACCTCAGGACTTATTTATATTATATTCTGCAACTGATTAGTTAGTTAACTCAACCAATGATTCCTGACATAGCATTCACACTGACGAAACTCTGCATGTAATAGCAATATGTTATGTATATCAGCGTTATGCTGTTCCTGTTGTAATTATTGTAATTCTAAGATAACAAACTATTACGTAACAACACGATATGATATTCTTAATGCAAATGTTACATTTCCACCACGATAGGATACATAAATCAAATATAAATAAATTGCAGATATATTGAAGAAACTGCCGTGGAGTGGATTGTAAATTATAAAATCTGAATAACATATGACTGCACAGAAATTGGTGATTTAGAATTTATATTGTTTTATTAGACTACGTCTTAATTGGTTTTTATAAAATACTGTCTGAATTTGGATAACAACGAACTTTATTTATGGTACATTTTTGTAAAATTGCGTGATATTTTAAATGTCAAAAGGAATAGTTGTCATTTCTAATAAACAAGAACTCTATATTGCATTTGATTTGAAAATTATTCTGTTTAGTGAAGTTTTAAATATTACAATTACTCAATAAATTTAGTAGCTATCACAGGCTACCAGCAGTCCCATAAAAAGTTGTTACAATGGTTCTTTTAACTTGCAAATGACATGCTATTCCTGCAATATTGGATTTAATACACGGAGCAAATCGGACGTCCCACTTCAGCATTTTTTTTTAATGCGGGACAGTGAAAAATCTAGCGATGACCGTTTGAATGTGTATATATACCCCAGTTAACCCTTGGAATTTTCTTGTTTTATATCGATTTGTTCATAATTTTTTCACTATTCCATACATTCAACATGTTCAACGTAATTCAAAAGCCTCCATTTTGCTGATTAGAAATTGAAAGGTTTGTCGTTTGATCCATAACACCTTTCGTGTATTCTATACAGCAACATTTGGTTAAGTGGCAATCTTTTAAAATAATATACCAATGTATTTTCTTCAAAGTCGCCAAATGTCATGTTTGTATACATTACAACACTTAAAGTAAGAATTAATGTGTATATCTAATATAGGAACACTTTTCTAATTGTATGAGTAAATATTTCGCCCATTCATTTTGTCGTTTCAAGTTGACTATTAACAGTATACAGACATCAAGAAGAAACAGCTGCAACCAAACCATTGTCATAACAGCTCGAAAATGAAATGAAAGATACTTTGGTTTTATAATCATAATTGATTTATTATTCTACACATCTGACGTCTCGAATATAAATAAAAAGAGCGATCTGATATTTTTTATGTGCAACATTGATTTAACATACTGGAAAATGGAAGAAAGCAATCAAACTAAAATGATGGTGTTTTAAATGCAGTTTTTGAAGTTGTTAACTGATATACATGATATATGTCTGGTTTATTATTACCGAAAATAGATTCCAAGCGTAATGAACATTTTACAGCATATGATTTACAGGAAACAAGAGACAATATTAATGTAAACCACATGACAAAATACATTTGTTTCAGACTTATCTTAATGTCTTTATACTAAAACAACAGAGAAATGTCTAAAGCAGTTACGTAATATCTGTAATATACTCTTATAGTTGTTAAGGAATTGGAAATATATCTGTTGCTTCTCATTAAAACCAGCCATAAATTTCGATGTTCTTTCAATCCTGAAACAAGACTATGTTTGGGTCCTCAATCCTCTTCAACTTTGTACTTCTTTGGCTTTATAACTATTTTGATCTGAGCGTCACTGATGAGTCTTATGTAGACTAAACGCGCGTTTGGCGTATAAGATTAAAAGCCGGGTACGTTTGATAACTATTTACACCACTGGGTCGATGCCACTGCTGGTGGACGAGGGTCTCAACAGCCCAGTAGTCAGCACTTCGGTGTTGACATGAATACCAATTATATGGTCATTTTTATAAATTTCCTGTTACAAAACTTTGAATTTCGAAATACTAAGGATTTTCTTATCCCGGGAATAGATTACTTTAGCCTTATTTTACATCACTTTTTGGAATTTTGGTCCTCGATGCTCTTCAAATTTGTACTTCTTTGGCTTTAAAACTATTTTGATCTGAGCTTCATTGAAGAGTTTTATGTAGATGAAACGCGCGTCTTGCGTATAAAATTATAAGCCTGGTATCTTTGATAACTATTTGTTTGTCCTACCACTACATACCTAGAAAATAGCAGACTACTCAAAATCTGTTGCATGTCCTAGTGTGGAAAAAGTGTAGGGTTAGTGAAATATTAAAATATTTTGAATTGTAGACTGGCTTCGATATTTATTCCTGTTATTATTATTGTTCTAGATGTGAGCAGAATCTTGTCTTCGTTTTTTTCCTTTTTGAAGTTCATGCCCTATTTCTTTATTCTTTAAATTAATTTCTATTCTTTATTTTTCTACTAGTGTTTCTTTATTTTCAAATTTCTACCCATTTTTTTCTCTATCCTGTGCACCAATCCAGTCCCGCAGAATTAATAAGTTGTATATAACATTTGCTGATTTTTCTTCTGATGTCAAATAGCACTTTGTGTAGAAAAGATTTCTGTAGAAATTATCATCTTGCTTTCGATGATGGATCTGGAATATGCAATTAACCCAAACATGCATACTAGACATATAATTGTTTTTGTTTGAAAAGATCAACCTACTTGTTGGGTCAATCATCAATAGACAGTAATTATGTACGTGTGTTTTATTCTTGTTTGGTCATTGACCAATAGACAGTAATTATGTACGTGTGGTTTATTCTTGTTTGATCAATGACCAATAGACAGTTATTATATACGTGTGTTTTATTCTTGTTTGCTTAGTTGTTCACTTGGCTTAGTATAGGGAATACAATAGTCACTTTCAGTATTATATGTATCCCTACGTGTATGTCGCACACATCGCCTCTGTATTTTGGAAGAGATTGTTTAACGAGTTAACCTTCTATATGTTCATATGTGATGGTCACATGAAAGGAAACTTGACAGTGATTGTCGCGCTTCAGAAACCTTTTTCAGTATTTTGAGGGGAATGGAATTCGTGTTAGTGTTTGCCGTGTGTCCAGAACCTTGTCAGTGTTTGTCGTGCTTCGAAAACTTTGTGAGGAATTCTTAACGCGACGAAAACCATGTCCGCGTTTGCCGCCTGTCTGGAACGTTGTCAATGTTTGCCGCGTGTCTTGAACCTTTTCAGTGTTTGCCGGGTGTCTGGAACCTTGTCAGTGTTTGCCGTCAGTGTGGAACCATGTCAGTGTTTGTCGCGTGTCTGAATCCTTGTCAGTGTTTGCCGCGTGTTTGGAACCTTGTCAGTGTTTGCCGCGTGTCTGGAAATTTGTCAGTGTTTGCCGCGTGTCTGGAACCTTGTCAGTTTTTGCCGCGTGTCTTGAACCTTGTCAGTGTTTGCCGGGTTTCTGGAACCTTGTCAGTGTTTTCCGCGTGTCTGGAACCTTGTCAGTGCTTGCCGCGTTTTTGGAACCTTGTCAGTGTTTGTGGCGTGTACTGAACCTTGTCAGTGTTTGCCGCGTGTCTTGAACCTTGTCAGTGTTTGCCGCGTGTTTGGAATCTTGTCAGTGTTTGCCGCATGTCTGGAAATTTGTCAGTGTTTGCCGCGTGGGTGGAACCTTGTCAGTTTTTGCTTCGTGTCTTGAACCTTGTCAGTATTTGCCGCTGTCTGGTCATTTGTCAGTGTTTATCGCGTGTCTTGGTCCTTGTCAGTGTTTGCCGCGTTTTTGGAACCTTGTCAGTGTTTGTCGCGTGTACTGAACCTTGTCAGTGTTTGCCGCGTGTTTTGAACCTTGCCAATGTTTGCCGCGTGTCGTCTGGAGCCTAGTCAGTGTTTGCCGAAGGTCTGGAACCTGGTCAGTGTTTACCGCGTGTCTTCATCCTTGTTAGTGTTTACCGCGTGTCTGGAACCTTGTCAGTGTTTGTTGCGTGTCTGAATCCTGATAGTGTTTGCCGCGTGTCTGGAACTTTGTCAGTGTTTGTCGCTAGTTGGGAATATGTCAGTGTTTGCCGTGCGTCGGGAACCTTATTAGTATGGATCGTATGTCGGTAACATTGTCAATGTTTGACGCATGTCAGGAACCTTATCGAGCATCGTAAACCTTTTCAGTACTTGTCACATGTCGGGCACGTTCTCGTTGTCTGTCCTGCGTCATAAACCTTTTAAGTGCTTGTCGGAAATGTTCACGGTGTCTGTCCCGCGTCCTTAACATTGTATGTGTCTGTCGCATGACGGCAACGTTCTCGTTGTCTGTCCTGCATGATAAACCTTGTAAGTGCCTGTCGCATGTCGGGAACTTTGTAAGTGCCTGTCACATTTGGGAACCTGGTCGCAATCGAAACACATATAAGAAGTTGTACAAAGGGGCAATCATAAACAATATATAGTCGTAAAAAGACAAACAACATACCGGCCACATAAACAAACAGAAAATAAAATCATGCAAAAAGAACCCTATAAAACTCAGATGAACTTAGGCTCATGATCATCTGATCCTACTCCACTAGCCGAGAGATCCGTCGCACTAATATTGTAATTCAAATTGTTTCAAAATAACGGACTGTAATAAAATTATGATTTCACATCTTAGCTTATAATAATGATGCACCGCTAAATAAACTGGATCATTCAATCGGTTCATGCATAAAACATAAATATTTTAAATCCTACATGCATTTTATTTCAATTTCAGGAATGGTTTTCGATTATAGAGTAACGTAACAAAACGAAAAATGGGAGGAGAAAAGGACATACAGAAGAACGAAGAACCAACGAAAGACAGAAAAAAGAAAGCTAAAGGACATAAAAGGCTTTTTGCCGTCAGCCCGGAAAATGTTCCTAATACGAACCTACTTTTAGCATGTTTAGTGACTTTATGTTTCAACCCGATTTTAGGACCTATAGCTGCGTACTATTCCCTAACTGCGGCCAAATCGTACAGTGACGGTGACAAAAGAGACGGTGAAAGACGCGCACTTATATCAGTGATTATAAGTTTAGTTTCTATAGTTTTCACTGTAGTACTTGTAATGACCTTGATATTGGTTTTCACAGTTTACACAGAAACGAGGCATTAATTTTTGTACTTAAATACACATTTGAATAATGAATTATTTATACTATGTGCACGGTGCACGGACACGGATTCAGAATTGGTCTTCGTACACGTTTGACTATGCTTAGGATTGAAAGACCTTCTACAGTATGAATTATAACCAGTTTGTTATTGGCGGGAAATGTCATCGTATTTTGACATGAAACAGATCAAACCACTAGGTTTCAACTGAACAATTTAATATATAAACACATTGCATGTTTTACTTTGTTCATTTTAGTATAATTGTAGCATTTTAATATTTTACGGAAGGCAAACATAAAATCATTTCAAAATGGGTTTTTGTAGAAACATTTTTAGAACTTTTTATCGTTTGCAAAGTTTAAATTGTGAACTGCTTCTATTTAACCCTATTCCGAACAAAAAGTTACAAAACTTTGCAGATGTGCGCTTTAGAGTATATCTTTGATTTTCATGGTCAGATTGATTATCATAGGAAAAATGAAATCAATATATACATTAAATATTTATGATCACTTATACCCTATACAGTAGTGGTCTGAACATGCAAAAAGCAGCTAGAAAACCTGAAAGGTCTAAAAATGTTTGGTTTTGACCACTGATGAAAATATGGTAGTATTATAATGATTTACATTTTCATGATATATCTATATGCAAATGTCAAATAATTTCATAATTTTTTATGTAGTTTTATAGACAATGCACTATCTATGCAGTATTACCTATGCAAATGCACAGTGCCTTAGTAAACATGTAGTTTATAGATATTGCGTTCAAAACATTTACAACTGTCAGATATAATATACATTTGTATTTACATAAATCATGTTTGTAAATGTGGCATAAAATGCACTATCATTAATATATTCATTCATCAAATGTAATTATTATAAAAATTACTTTGAAAAAAATTAGTCTTTTGTAATATTTTGAATTGATACTGAGTTGACTTTGGTTACATCTTCTGACATCAGACTCGGACTTCTCTTGAACTGAATTGTAATGTGCGTTTTGTTATACGTTTACTTTTCTGCATTGGCTAGAGGAATGGGGGAGGGTTGAGATCTCATAAACATGTTCAATCCCGCCGCAATTTTGCGCCTGTCCCAAGTCAGGAGCCTCTGGCCTATTCTTGTATTATTTTAAATTTTAGTTTTTTTGTGCACAATTTGGAGTTTAGTATGGCGTTCATTATCACTGAACTAGTATATATATTTGTTTAGGGGTCCAGCTGAGGGACGCCGCAGGGTGCGGGAATTTCTCGCTGCATTGAAGACCTGTTGGTGACCTTCTGCTGTTGTCTGCTCTATAGTTGGGTTGTTGTCTCTTTGACACATTCCCCATTTCCATTCTCAATTTTATTAGTTGCTTAATACCGGTATGAGGGTTAAATAGTTCTTGTAAATACTTGTGTTTCTAAAATCCGAGTACATGTATGTATAGTTTTTTGAAACTAATAAATCTAAAGTTGCATTGCCTATGAAAAGAATCCTATAACACGTAATACCAATCCTGGTTTTTGTTTGGAGAAAAAAAAAAACAGTTTGTAATACTAAAAGGTTTTGTCACTGATTCTTTATTCCTGGACGACTTTATTGCGATTGCTTGCTAAAGTTCTGTTATAGATTTGTCTTCGATTTCCTATTTCTAGCCTTTGCTTTGATGCTGTCCAATAAAATAGGGGCGAAAGATACTAAAGGGACAGTCAAACTCGTAAATCGAAAATAAACTGACAACGTCATGGCTAAAAAAGGACAAACAGACAAATTATAGTACATAACACACAAAGGAGAAAGCTAAAGACCTAGCGACACGAACCAAAACAAAAACTTGGGGTGATCTCAGGTGTCCTGAAGGGTAAGCAGATCCTGTTTCAAATGTGTCACCCATCGTGTTCTCATGTTATTACAAACCCGGTAAATAGTCTAAGGTATGGGAGAAATCTTGATTGAGAATACTATTTTCCGTCAGAATGAGGATCAGAATATTTATGGAGAAAACATACCCCCACACCCTCTTCTTTATTATGTTTATAAACTTGCATCCGCTAAATTAGTAATAACATAATTGGTAATAATTTTCTGCACCGCATACGCATAAACTAAAGGTCTCTACAATGATACTAAAGACGAAAGTATATGTAAATCCAAAGCTTACGTCAATAAGATTCTGTTGGATAGTTGTTTATTTAGAAATATTACCACATCACCTTATTTTATATGTATATATAAACAATTCCATATTTTGTGACAAAACATATGTATCTTATATTTAGGCTGTCAGTTATCTCGTTTGAAATGTTTTATATTTGTCACTTCGGGGCCTTTTATTAATTACTATTTGGTATGGGGTCTGTTCATTAATGTTTGAAGCCGTATGGTGACTTATGGTGTCATTTGGTCTCTTGTGTAGAGTTGTCTTATAAACAATTATACAACATCTTTTGTTTTTAATATGACATATATTTCAATGCAATTCAAAGCAAACAAACACACACATCATATCAATGTGATGAAAAAAGTAGGGGCATGAACATTAAGCTGAAATTGCCCTCAACTTGCAGAGCTTCTCTCAAATGTGGACGTGAATGTGTCGGATTAGGAGAGTGCTATGAATGATGTTTTCACGATAAGAAAAATGTGGTGTAACGCAGGGAAATTCCAGGGCAAAAATGTGTGAGATGTTATAATTATATAGTTATCAAAGGTACTAGGATTATAATTTAGTACGCCAGACGCGCGTTTCGTCTACATAAGACTCATCAGTGACGCTCATATCAAAATATTTATAAAGCCAAATAAGTACAAAGTTGAAGAGCATTGAGGATCCAAAATTCCCAAAAATTGTGCCAAAATGAGGCCACGTGGTGTCAGAATGATGACGATAATATAGTTTGCGCCGAGTTAGAAGAGTAATTTGCAAGATCTGTACTGTTAAAGAACTTTGCAACATTAACCGTAGTAGTGGTCAATAGGTGTTCTAATACAAGGCAAATAAACTCATCATAGATACCAGGATTAAAATTTTATATTTACGCCAGACACGCGTTTGGTGTACAAAAGACTCATCAGTGATGCTTGGAATCAAAAAGTGTTTAAAACGCCAAATCGAGTACGTAGTTGAAGAGCATTGAGGACCAAAAATTCCACAATGTGTTGCCTAATTTCATTGCAACATGTCTGTTCTTAACGAAGACGCCTTTTTCAACTAATAATAGTCTAAGTCATCCTATTTATCCATTGCATGCAAAAACAGGGAGTGGGCAGGGAATCCCTTGTTCCTTTCCCTACCCCAAACTCCCCTAACCCTGTTCTTCTAATTCCCTCTTACTAACACAATCTTCTCTTTCACATTTACAAAAATATCACTATTTTTATTCCGCCTCTTCTCCCCGTTCCTAACTCCGCCCCTCATTCCAGTGTTCCCTTAAACCTGTCCAACCCTCTTCTAGACGAACATCATTATGTTTAACTCCAACAGACGATTCCTGACCTAGCATTCACCATCTTCTCACTGACGACCCCGGCATGTTAAAGCAATACGTTTTATGTATCAGTTATATGTTGTTGATGGTGTAACTATTGTAATTCTAAGATTTTTACTGCCCTCTTCTCCCGGTTTCCATCCCTCTTTTTCGTCTTGCCTTAATCCTTTCCAGCCACTTAGATATGTCCTTTTCAAGACATCCATCATATGTACGAGATAAGATAGTTATACGGTAAACTCAGAAGACGACTCCTGACGTAGGTTTCATCGTGTTCACACTGACGAAACTCTGCATGTAAAAGTAATATCTTATATTTATTTATATCAGTGGTATGCTGTTTCTGTTGTAATTATTGTTATTCTAAGAGTTTTACTCGCTCTCTTCTCCCGGTTCCGATTTCTCTTTCTCGTGTTTTCTTACTCCTTTCCTGCCACTTAAATATGTCCTTTTCCAAACATCCATCATATGCAACTAATAAGTTAGTTATACGTTAAACTCAGCAGAAGATTCCTGACATAACATTCACACTGACGAAACTCTGCATGTTAAAGCAAAAAGTTATATATCATAGTCATGCTGTTCCCATTGTAATTATTTTAATTCAAAGAGTACACAAACCATTACGTAACAACACGATATGATCTTTTTAATGCGAAAGTTACATTTCCACCACGATAGGATACATACATCAAATTATAAATGAATTGCAGATATATTCAAGAAACTGCCTTTGAGTAAATTGTTAATTATAAAATGTGAATAACATATGACTGCACAGAAATTGACAATCGAGAATTTATAACAATTGTTTTATTTTACAACGTCTTTTAATTTGTTTTATTAGAAACCGTCATAATTTGGAGAACAACGAACTTTATTTATAATACTTTTTGTAAAATTGCGTGATATTTTAAATGTCAAAAGGAGAAGTTGTCATTTTCAATAAACCAGAACTCTATATTGCATTTAATTTTAAAATTATTCTGTTTAGTGAAGTTTCAAATATTACAATTATTCTAAATTGATAGATTGCGTGCCAGACAACTTTTCAATACATTAAGTAGCTTTTTGTGTCTTCAATCAAAAATATAATTCAAAATGTTTTATTTATATGGTAAGTAAGATCTGTAACAGAGTGGATCGAGGCGAAAAGCATTAAAATATCCCTGTCTCTTGAGCATGGAGATGTGATGGATAACGAAAGACATTATGCCTTCCAACATGCTACCAGAAGTCCCATAAAAAGCTGTTACAAGGGTTCTTTTAATGTGCATAGAACATGCTATTCCTGAAGTATCGGATATAATACCGCACGTGGTTGCGTATTTATACATCCCACTTCAGCATTTTGTGTTATGCGGGAGATGGTAATTCCAGAGATGACCGTGAAATGTGTATATATACCTCAGTTAACCATTGGAATTTTGTCACTTTACCATACAAAGTAATTCAAAAACCTCCATTTTGCTGATTAGAAATTGTAAGATTCGTCGTTTGATCTAAAACACCTTACGTGTATTCTATACGGCAATCTTTTAAAATTAACCAATGAATTTCTTCAAAGTCTCCAAATTTCATGTTTGTATACAACACTTAAAGTAAGAATTAATGTGTATATCTTATATACGAACACTTTTCTAATTGTAGTAGTAAATGTTTCGCCCATTTATTTCGTTTCAAGGCGATTATTAGCAATATACAGACATCAAGAAGAAAGAGCTGCAACTAAAACTATTGTCATAACAGCTCGAAATTGAATTAAAGATACTTTGGTTTTATAATTATAAATGAAGTATTATTCTACACATCTGACGTCTCGAATATATATTAATAAAAAGTGCGAGCTGATATTTTTTATATACAACATTGATGTACCATACTTCTAAATGGAAGAAAGCAATAAAACTAAAATAATGGTGTTTTAAAAGCAGTGTTTTAAGTTGTAAACTGATATACATGATATATCTCGTCTATTATTACCAAAAATAGATTCCAATCGTATTGAACATTTTACAGTATATGATTTACTGATATTAATGGAAACCACGTGACAAAATACATCTGTTTCAGACTTATTTTGACTGAGTATTTTGATGTTTTTATACTAAAATAACAGAGAAATGTCTAAAGCAGTTACGTAATATTTGTTATATAGTGTTATTATTGTTAAGTAATTGGAAATATATCTGTTGGTTCTCATTAAAACCAGCCACAAATTTCGACGTTCTTTTTAATCCTTAAACAAGAATATAATTGGGTCCTCAATCCTCTTTAACTGTATACCTCTTTGACTTAATAACTTTTTTGATCTGAGCGTCACTGATGAGTCTTATGTAGACGAAACGCACGTATGGCGTATTAAATTATAAGCCTGGTATCTTTGATAACTATTTGTTTGCCCTAACACTACATACCTAGAAAATAGCAGCCTACTCAAAATCTATTGCATGTCCTGATGTGCGTTTTCTTAATCAGATAGGTATGAAGACAAAAAATAAAAATAAAATTGGACACTTCAGATTTACTTTATCGAAAATAAAACAAATGCGTATTTATTCTACCCACTGTCTCGACCCTTGGGTAGGGTTAGTGAAATACTAAAATATTTTAAATTTTAGCAGGGCTTCGATATTTATTCCTGTTACAAGTATTGGTCTAGATGTGAGCAGTATCTTGTCTCTGTTTTTTTTTTTTGTTTTTGAAGTCCATGCCCTATTTCTATATTCTTTTAATTAATTTCTATTCTTTATTTTTCTACCAATGTTTCTGTATTTTAAATACAGTAAAAAATATGCAAAAAAGAACCCTATACAACTAAGATGAACCTAGGCTTAAGATCATCTGATCCTATTCCACTAGCCGAGAGATCCGTCGCACCAATACTGTAATTTAAATTGTTGCAAAATAATGGACTGTGTTAAAATTATGTTTTCACATCTGAGCTTATAATAATGAAGCACTGCTAACTAAATTGGATCATTCAATCGTTTCATGCATCAAACATAAATATTTTAAATCCTACATTTCAATTTCAGGAAATGTTTTTCGATTATAGAGCAACGTAAAAAAAACGAAAAATGGGAGGAGAAAAGGACATACAGCAGAACGAAGAACATACAAAGAAGGAAAAAAGAAAGCAAAAGGACATAAAAGGCTTTTCGCCGTCAGCCCGGAAAATGTTCTCAACACAAACTTGCATCCGCTAGGTTTAACTTAGTAATATAATAATTGGTACCAATTGTTCTGCACAGATGCGCATTTCGACAATGACAGAACATAGAAAACTAAAGAATAAGCAACACGAACCCCACAAAAAACTAAGGGTGATCTCAGGTGCTCCAGAAGGGTAAGAAGATCCTGCTCCACATGTGGCATCCGTCGAGTTGTTCACGTTATAATACATCCGATAAATAGTCTAATTCGGTAGGTCACATTCATGAATGGGAAGGGGATTGTAGTTACGACATGAGGAACATATCCGATATTATCTGTTAAACATTTCTTATATCGTGATGGCGTCCGTACAATTTACGAAGTTAATAAGATTCTATTGAATAGTTATCTCACTGCCAATATACCACATCACTATATTTTATATGTATATATAAATATTAGATATTTCGGATAACAGATATCCTTCTTTATACAATTTGAGCGAACACCACAGACGCTGGTACAATTTTAAAATTTCCAAACACGGCGCAAAGATTACAAAGATATGCCAAATAAAAATAGTCATTTGCAAAGTGAACTGGCACAACTCTAAATTTCCAAAGGTTGTGACAGTTTAGATGTTATAACTGCATGGAGGGCAGTCCTCAAAAAAAAAAAAAAAAAAAAAAAAAAATCAAAAATGCCCTTACCGGTCCAAGTTGGTATAATATTTTCTAGTTTCTGTTGCTATTACCCTACCGTTGTCAAATTTGAAATATTATACCAACTTGGACCGGTAAGGGCATTTTTGATTTTTTTGGTTTGGAAATTTTAAAATTGTACCAGCGTCTGTGGTGTTCGCTCAAATTGTATGAATTTCAAGATGTTGATATTTTCTCAGTTTGAATATATTGACATAATTCATTTGACATCGTGCTATAATTGAAGAAGGATATCTGTTATCCGAAATATCTAATATTTGTTCATTTTATAGTTATTTAATGGTGATGTTGTACCCTTTCTGACTTGTTATATATTATATTTTGTAGTGTACATAATCATATTACATGATCCATCGCCCTGTAAGATTAATCGTTGACTATTTATTCAGTCATTATATATATATATATAAACAATTCAATATTTGGTGAAGAATACATATGTATTTTATATTCAGGCCGTTATTTATCTCGTTTGAAATGTTTTATATTTGTCATTTCGGGGCCTTTTATTAATGACTATTCGGTATGGGGTCTGTTCATTGTTTGAAGCCGCATGGTGACTTATGGTATTAATTTCTGTGTCATTTGGTCTCTTGTGTAGAGTTGTCTCATTAACAATTATACCACATCTATTTTTTTGTAAATATGACATATATTTCCATGCAATTCAATGCAAACAAACATCATTACAATGTGACGAAAAGGGAAGGAACATGAACATTAAGCTGATACTGCACTCAATTTTAAGAGTTTCTCTCAAATGTGGACGTGAATGCGTCGGATTAGGAGAATGCTATGAACGATGTTTTCACGTTACGAAAATTTGTTACATTAACTTTTTGAGTGGTCGATAGGTGGTCCAACGCAGGAAAATCCCAGTATAAAAATGTGTGAAATGTTCCAGAATGATGACGATAATTCAATTTGTCACGAGTGGGTTGCTTCAGTTGATTTGAAAGATTTTCTTGTTAGATGGTTGCTGCTCACAAGGATGCTATTAAACCAAGAGTTCCAAAAGGTGAAGTTGAAATTATCCCTTCGTAAATTTTACAAACGCCATCACGAGTTGGTTGATCGTTATGGAATAACGGTTTCATAAATGATATCGGATGTGTTCCTTACGTCGAAGCTACAATCCCTTTCCCTTTCATGAATGTGACCTATCGAATTAGACTATTTACCGGATTTGTTATCACATAACCAACACGACGTGTGCCACATGTGGAGCATCTGATATCACCCCTATTTTTGGTGGGGTTCGTGTTGCTTGTTCTTTAGTTTTTTATGTTGTGTCATGTGTACTATTGTTTGTTTGTCATTTTCATTTTTAGCCATGGGATTGTCAGTTTATTTACGATTCTCTGTCCCTCTGGTATATTTCGTCCCTCTTTTAGATGAGTGATATGCAAGATCGATACCGTTAAAGAACACTGAAACATCAACCGTAGTTGTGGCCAATAGATGACCTAATACAGGGCAAATTTTATTGCAACATGTCTGTCCTTAATGAAGACGCCTTTTTCAACAAATGATAATTCAAGCCCCCCTATTTATCCATTGCATGCAAAAACGGGGAGTGGACAGGGGATCCCGTATTTTTTTCCCTACGTCAACTCATACTTCCCAACACGCTCCTCACAATTCCCTCTTACACCCACAATCTTCTCTTTCACATTTAAAAAAAATATCACTATTTTTATTCCCCCCGTCTTTGTCTTCTGCCCGTTCCCAAGTCACAACATGCTCAACCTCTTTTAAAATACAATGGTTCTCCCTTACGTGTACGCCCTCTGCTAGACGAACATCATTATGTTTAACTCCAACAGACGATTCCTGACATAGTATTCACCATGTTCACATTGACGAAACTCTGCATGTAAAAGTAATATGTTATATGTGCCAGTGGTATTTTGTTCTTGTTGTAATTATTGTAGTTCTTAGATTTTTACTCGCCCTCTTCTCACTGTTTCCATCTTCCTTTTTCGTGTTGCCTAACTTCTTTTTCCAGCTACTTGAATATGTCCTCTTCTAGACATCCATCATATGCAACTGCTTAGTTAGTTATACGTTAAACTCAGCAAATGATTCTTGATTCACACTGATGAAACTCTGTATGTTAATATAATGTTATATATATCAGTGATATGTTGTTTCTGTTGTAATTATTGTAATTCTATGATTACACAAACTATTACATAACAACATGATATGATATCCTTAATGCAAAAGTTACATTTCCACCACGATAGGATACATAAATCGAATTATAAATAAATTGCAGATATCATGGATATATTCAAGAAAATTGTAAATTATTAAATCTGAATAACAAATGAGTGCACAGAAATTGAAGATTTAGAATTTATATTGTTTTATTATACAACGTCTTTTAATTTGTTTTATTAGATAACGTCATAATTTGGAGAACAACGAATTTTATTTATAGTACTTTTTTGTAAAATTGCGTGATATTTTAAATGACAAAAGGAGAAGTTGTCATTTTCAATAACGAAAACTCTGTATTGCATTTGATTTTAAAATTATTCTGTTTAATGAAGTTTCAAATATTACAATTATTCTAAATTGATAAATTGCTCGCCAGACAAATTTTCAATACATTAAGTAGCTTTTTGTGTCTTCAAGCAAAAGTATAATTCAAAATGTTTTATTTATATGGTAAATAAGATCTGTAACAGACTGGACCGAGACGAAAAGCATTAGAATACCACTGTCTTTTGAGCATGGAGATGTGATGAAGACATTATGCCTTCCGTCAGGCTATCAGTAGTCCCATATAAAGCTGTTACAAGGCTTCTTTAAACGTGCATAGAACATGCTATTCCTGCAGGATTGGATATAATACCGGACATGGTTGCATATTTATACATCCCACAGAGCAAAATGTGGACGTCCCACTTCAACATTTTGTTTTATGCGAGAGATGGTAATTCCAGGGATGACCATGAAATGTGAATATATACCCCAGTTATCCCTTGGAATTTTTTCACTTTACCTTACAAGGTAATTCAAAAGCCTCCATTTTGCTGATTGGAAATTGTAAGGTTCGTCGTTTGATCCATAACACCTTCCGTGTATTCTATACAGCAACATTTGGTTAAGTGGCAATCTTTTAAAGTTAACCAATGAATTTCTTCAAAGTCTCCAAATTTCATGTTTGTATACATTACAACACTTAAAGTAAGAATTAATGTGTATATCTAATATACAAACACTTTTCTAATTGTATTAGTAAATGTTTCGCCAATTCATTTCGTTTCAAGTCGATTATTAATAGTATACAGACATCAAGAAGAAAGAGCTGCAACCAAAACTATTGTCATAACAGCTCGAAATGGAATTAAAGATACTTTGAGTTTTATAATTATAACTGAATTATTAGTCTACACATCTGACGTCTCGAATATATATAAATAAAAAAGTGCTAGCTGATATTTTTATATACATTGATATACCATACTGCTAAATGGAAGAACGCAATAAAACTAAAATATTGGTGTTTTAAATAACAGTGTTTTAAGTTGTAAACTGATAACATGATGTATGTCTGGTCTATTATTACCAAAAATAGATTCCAAGCGTATTGAATATTGTACAGCATATGATTTACAGGAAAAGAGAGACAATATTATTGTAAACCACGTGACAAATTACATCTGTTTCAGACTCATTTTAAGGTCTCAATACTAAAACAACAGAGAAATGTCTAAAGCAGTTACGTAATATTTGTTATATTGTCTAAATTTTGTTTTGTAATTGGAAATGTATTTGTTGTTTCTCATTTAAATCAGACATAAATTTCAACAAGTTGGCGTCTGTCTTTTCTCCATTTGTTTTTATTCTCGTTACCAGAATGAGTCAAGATGTGAGCAGAATCTTGTCTTCGTTTTTTTCCTATTTGAAACCATTGCTCTTTGTCTTTATTCTTTACATATGATTTAGTTCTCTTCCAATGTTTCTATATTTTCAAATTCCTTTTTATATATTTTCTCTCTATCCTGTGTGGATCCATCCAGGCCCTCATAATTTATTTACATAAAGGCATTTACTAATGTTTCTTCGGATGTCAATTAACACTTTGTGTAGAAGATATTTTCGTAGAAATTATTATCTTGCTTTCGATGATAGATCTGGAATATGCAATTAATTACCCAAAAATGCATACTATACATATAACTGTTTTTGTTTGAAAGGATCAACATACTTGTTGGGTCAATAATCAATATACAGTAATTATCTACGTGTGTTTTATTCTGGTCAGTGTTTGCCGGGTGTCCGGAACCTTGTCAATTTGTCGTGCTTCGGAAACTTTGTAAGGAATTTTTTACCGCGACGAAAACCATGTCACTGTTTGCCGCGTGTCTGGAACTTTGTAAATGTTTGCCGAGTGTCCTGAACAATGTCAGTGTTTGTCGCATGTCTAGAACCTTGTCAAAGTTTGCCGCGTGTCTGGAACCATGTCAGTGTTTGCCGCGTGTTGTGTAACCTTTTCAAAGTTTGTCGCGTGTCTGGAACCATGTCAGTGTTTGCCACGTGTCTGGAACCTTGTAAATGTTTGCCGCGTGTCGGGAACCATGTCAGTGTTTGCCGCGTGTTGTGTAACCTTTCCAAAGTTTGCCGCGTGTCTGGAACCTTGTCAGTGTTTGCCGGGTGTCTCAAATCTTGTCAGTGTTTGTCGCGTGTCTGCATCCTTGTACGTGTTTGCCGCATGTCTGGGACTTTGTCAGTGTTAGTTGCTAGTTGGGAATATGTCAGTGTTTGCCGTGCGTCGGGAACCTCGTCAGTATTGATCGTATGTCGGTAACATTGTCAATGTTTGAAGCATGTCTGAAACCTTGTCGGTATTTATCCAGCCTCGAACACCTTATCAATACTGTCAGTACTTGTCAAATGTCGGGAACGTTCTGTTATCTCTCCTGCGTCATAAACCTTATAAGTGCTTGTCGCATGTTGGAAATGTTCACGTTGTTTGTCCCGTGTCCTTAATATTGTAGTTCTTGTTGCATATCGGGAACGTTCTCGTTGTCTGTCCTGCATGATAAACCTTGTAAATGCTTGTCGCATGACGGGAACTTTATAAGTTCCTGTCACATTTGGGAACCTTGTCACAATCGGAACACATATAAGAAGTTGTACAAAGGGGCAATCATTAACAATATGTAGTACTAAAAAGACAAAAAAACATACCGGCCACATAAACAAACACAGAAAATATACCATGTAAAAAGAACCCTTTAAAACTCAGATGGACATAGGCTTATGATCATCTGATCCTGCACCTCTAGCCGAGAGATCCGTCGCACCAATACTGTAATTGAAATTGTTTCAAAATAATGGTCTGTATTAAAATTATGTTTTTAAATCTGAGCTCATATTAATGATGCACCGCTAACCAAACTACTGGATCATTCAATCGGTTTATGCATAAAACATAAATAGTTTAAATCCTACATGCATTTTAATTCAATTTAAGGAATGGCTTCGATTATAGAGTAGCGTAACAAAACGAAAAATGGGAAGAGAAAAGGACATACAGATGAACGAAGAACCAACGAAAGAAGGACAAAAGAAAGCTAAAGGACATAAAAGACTTTTAGCCGTCAGCTTAGAAAATGTTCCCATTACGAACTTACTTTTAGCATGTTTAGTCACTTTATGCTTCAACCCGATTTTTGGACCTATAGCTGCGTACTATTCCCTAACTGCGGCCAAATTGTACAGTGACGGTGACAAAAGAGACGGTGAAAGACGCGCACTTATATCAGTGATGATAAGTTTAGTTTCTATAGTTTTCACTGTAGTACTTGTAATGACCTTGATATTGGTTTTCACAGTTTACACAGAAACAAGGCATTAATTTTTGTACTTAAATACACGTTTACAACACGGATTTACACGTTGTGCACGGTGCACGGACACGAATTCATACACGTTTGGCTATGCTTAGGTCTGAAAGACCTTCTACAGTACGAATTAAAACCAGTTTGTTTTTGGCGGGAAATGTCATCGTATTGTGACATGAAACAGATCAAACCACTAGTATAGGTTTTAACAGATCATTTGAATATATAAACACATTGCTTGTTTTACTTTGTTCATTTTAGTATAAATTGTAACATTTTAATACTTTACGGAAAGCAAACATAAAATCATTTCAAAATGGGGTTTTTGTAGACAAATTTGATTTGCTTTTATAAAACGCTATTCCGAACAAATAAAGGCAACAGTAGTATACCGCTGTTCAAAACTCATAAATCCATGGACAAAAAACAAAATCGGGGTAACAAACTAAAACCAAGGGAAACGCATTAAATATAAGAGAACAACGACATAACACCGAAACGTAACACACACAGAAACGGACCAAGCATCAGACAAAACACCACGAGAATAACAAATATAACATGAAAACCAAATACATGAATTTGGGATAGACAAGTACCGTGCCACGTCTTATCTCAATTTCTCAAAAATAAGAGAAAACACAAACGACTCAACGTCAAAAAGTTACAAAACTTTGCAGATGTGCGCTTTAGAGTATATCTTTGAGTTTCATGCTCAGATTGATTATCATAGGAAAAATTAATTCAATATACACATTGGATCTTTATGATCACTTATACCCTATACAATAGTGGTCTGATGAGTTAAGCCTTTTTCAACTGAATTTTATAGTTCGTTCTTATGTTGTACTGTTATACCACTGTCCCAGAAAAGGGGGAGGGTTGGGATCCCGCTAACATGTTTAACCCCGCCACATTATTTATGTATGTGCCTGTCCCAAGTCAGGAGCCTGTAATTCAGTGGTTGTCGTTTGTTTATGTGTTACATATTTGTTTTTCGTTCATTTTTTTTTATATAAATAAGGCTGTTAGTTTTCTTGTTTGAATTGTTTGACATTGTTTTATCGGGGCCTTTTATAGCTGACTATGCGGTATGGGCTTTACTCATTGTTGAAGGCCGTACGGTGACCTATAGTTGTTAATGTCTGTGTCATTTTGGTTTCTTGTGGACAGTTGTCTCATCGGCAATCATACCACATCTTCTTTTTTATATGAACATGCAAAAAGCAGATAGAAAACCTGAAAGGTCTAAATATGACAATATGGTAGTATTATAATGATTTACATTTTCATGATACATTTATATGTACATTTAGAATAGTTTTATATTTGTTTTATGTAGTTTTATAGACAATGCACTATCTATGCAGAGTTACCTATGCAAATGCACAGTGCCTTAGTATACAGTATACATGTAGTTTATAGATATTACGTTCCAAGCATTTACAACTGTCACATATAATATATATACATAAATCATGTTTGTAAATGTGGCATAATATGCACTATCATTAATATATTCATTCATCATGTGTAATTATTATAAAAATTTCTTTGAAAAAAGTGAGTCTTTTGTACTATTTTGAATTGATACTCAGTTGACTTAGTTTCTTAATACCGGTATGAGGGTTAAATAGTTCTTGTACATACTTGTGTTTCTCAAATCCGAGTACATGATGTGGTCCCATAAAATAGGGGCGAAATATATTAAAGGGACAGTCAAACTCGTAGATTGAAAATAAACTGACAACGTCATGGCTAAAAAAAGGACAAACAGACAAATTATAGTACATAACACACAACAGAGAAAGCTAAAGACCAAACGACACTAACCACAACAAAAGATGAGGTTGATATCAGTGTCCGGAAGGGTAAGCAGATCCTGTTCTAAATGTGGCACCCATCGGGTAGCTTATGTTATAACAAAACCGGTAAATAGTCTAAGGTATTTGAGAAATCTTGATTGAGAATACTGTTTTCCGTCAATATGAGGATCAGAATATTTATGGAGAAAACATACCCCCACACCTCTTCTTTATAATGTTTATAAACTTGCACCCGCTAGATTAGTAATAACATAATTGGAACCAATTTTTCTGCACCAGATGCGCATTTAGACAATAAAGGTCTCTACAGTGATGCTCGAGGCCAAAATATATGAAAATCCAAAGCTTACGTTTTCTGTTGGATAGTAGTCTCGCTACCAATCTTACAACATCATCTTATTTTATATGTTTATATAAACAATTCAATATTTTGTGACTAAAACATATGTATTTTATATTAAGGCCGTCTGAAATGTTTTACATTTGTCATTTCGTCGCCTTTTATTAAGGGCCTTTAATGACTATTCGGTATGGGTCTGTTCATTGTTTGAAGCCGTATGGTGACTTATGGTGTTAATTTCAGTGTCATTTGGTCTCTTGTGGAGAGTTGTCTCATTAACAGTTATACGACACCTATTTTGTTTTAAATATGACATATATTTCAAGGCAAATCAAAGCAAACACACATCATACCAATGTGATGAAAAAAAGGTAGGGGCATGAACATTAAGCTGATATTGCCCTCAACTTGAAGAGCTTCTTTGAAATGAGGACGTAAATGCGTCGGACTAGGAGAGTGATATGTTTTCACGTTAAGAACATTTGTTACATCAAATCTTTGAGTGGTCGATAGGTGGTCTAACGCAGGGTAAAATCCAGTGCAAAAATGTGTGAGATGTTCGAATTATATATTTATCAAAGGTACCAGTATTATAATGTAGTACGCCATACGTGCGTTTCTTCTACATAAGACTCACCAGTGACGCTCATATCAAAATGTTTATAAAGCCAAAGAAGTACAAAGTTGAAGAGCATTAAGGATCGAAAATTCCCAAAAATTGTGCCAAAATGTGGCCGCGTCTTGTCAGAATGATGACGACAATTCAATTTGCCCCGAGTTAGAAGAGTGATATGCAAGATCTGTACCGTTAAAGAACTTTGCAACATCAACCGTAGTGGTCAATAGGTGGCCTAATACAGGACAAATTTCATTGCATGATGTCTGTACTTAACATGGACGACTTTTCCAATTAATGGTAGTCTTGGCTCCCCTATGTATCCATTGCATGCAAAAACAGGGAGTGGACAGGGGATCCCTTATTCCTTTCCCTACCCGAAATTCATACTTCCCTTACCCGCTTTTCCTAATTCCCTTTTACACCCATAATCTTCTCTTGCACATTAAAAAAAAAATGTCGCTATTTTTATTCCCCTCTTCTCCCCGTTCCTTAGTCCCCCCTCATTCCAGTGTTAACTTACATCTGTCATGTCTGTCCACTCCAACAGACAATTCCTGACATAGCATTCACCATGTTCACACACTGACGAAACTCTGCATGTAAAAGTAATATGTTATATGTATCAGTGGTATGTTGTTCCTGTTGTTATTATTGTAATTCTAAGATTACACAAACTATTACATAACAACACGATATGATCTTCTTATATTAATGCGAAAGTTGCATATCCACCACGAAAGGATACATACATCAAATTATAAATAAATTGCAGATATATTCAAGAAACTGCAGTGGAGTAGACTGTAAATTATAAAATCTGAATAACATATGACTGCACAGAAATTAGTGATTTAGAATTTATATTGTTTTATAAGATAATGTCTTAATTTGTTATATTAGATACTGTCTGAATTTGGAGAACAATCACATTTATTTATAGCACTTTTACATGAAAATGCGTGGTATGATTTTTTTAAATGTCAAATGGAATAGTTGATATTTTCAATAAGTTAGAACTCTATATTAAATTTGATTTGAAAATTCTTCTGCATAGTGAAGTTTTAAATTTTACAATCATTATGACTCTAAATTGATATATTGCACGCTACACAATTTTTCAATAAATGAAGAAGCTTTTTAGTGTCTCGCGTATTTTTTTTTTTTTATTTGAAATGTTTTTTTTTACAATTTCAAATTTTACATAATAAGTCAGATCTTTAACATAGGGGATCTAGACGAAAGACCGTCAGTGAAATAGGACTGTCTGGCGAGCATTGTCATTAAGATGTGATATATAGCAAACATACATTTTGTCTTCCAACAGGCTACCAGCAGTTCCATAAAATGGTTCTAGATCTTTTATATATATCATGCAAACAGCATGTTATTCCTGCACGCGACATCTGATTAAATAAACCCATTCCGATTTGACGTGGCTGTGTCTTTGAACATCCCACAGAACCGAACTGACGTTCGACTTACGTAATGGTTTTAATGCTTGCCAGGGAAAGTCTAGGGATGATTCAGGAATGTATATGTATACCCCCAGTTAACACCTGAGATTTTCTTGTTTTGTATATCTACTTGTTCATAAATATTTCACTTTATTTAACAACGTGATTCAAAAACAGTTTACTCCATTTTGCTAATAAGGACTTGAAAGGTTTGTCGTTTGATCCATAAAACCTTTCGTAATTTCTTTCCATCGAAATTTGGTTAAGTGGCAATCTTTTAATACCAATGTATTTTCTTCAAAGTCGCCAAAGGAGTAGGGGAATTAAGGCCTGGTTTTGGCCCGAGAAAATAAAATGGTTGATAACTATTTCAAATTGGCGCATAATGGTTAGAATTCATAGGGTCAAGAACTATAAATGAAAAACATCAAGATTTTATCTGATGACGTCACAATTACGTCATTAAATGTTCTGTTTTCACAAAAACAATGAAAATACAGAATTAATGCTGTTTTCTATCTCTTCTTCTATTGTAAAAATAGCCTGTTATTCTTAAAACTATCTATAGTCATAAGAAGAGTGGATCAGTTTGACATTCTAAAGTTCCGTGAACTAAGAATTTAACACAAAATACCTCTCTGATTTGTTGTCATCCATAACTTTCTAACAACACCACGTTGTTTTTACGGCAGGGATCCGTTATCTGTTCACAAAGGAGCCGCGTACCACCGAATTGCGCGTAAAGGATCCGATATGGATAGACACCGTGAAATATAGAGTTGTTTCTTGGGTGCGCACATACTTTTCCCATCTAAAATATACTAAAAAGTTGATGACAAACAAGGAAAAATCATGACATTTTACAAAATATGCAAATTAAACTCATGATTTGTTGCCATTGTAACTTATTCAATGTCAATTTTGTTTTTTTGTTTTTCTGAATTCCTTGTACCTTAGTCAAGTTTTCAGTAATTTAAGAATATGTATGATAACTTTTAAAATTGCCGTAATTTTTGGGCCAAAAAAGGGCCTTATTGCCCCTACATTTCAACACTTGAGGTAAGAATTAATATTTAATATATCTAATATACAAACACTTTTTTAATTGTATTAGTAAATAATTTACCCTTTGATTTCGTTTCAAGTTGATTAATAACAGTATACAGACATCTAAAATATGAACAGCAACCAAACTATTGTCATGACATCTCGAAAATTGAATTAAAGAAACTTCGGTTTTATAATTATAATTGAATTATTATTCTACATCTCTTACGTCTCGAATATATAATATACTAGACAACAAAGGAAACGATACAAGGCAATGTACTTTCCATATAAATTGTAAAGAAATTGAATACACTGTACCGAGGTAAATAATTGCCCTATTGGTCTAATTTTTTACAGAGTGTTATTATACCCCGCTTTAAAAAAAGTGGAAGTATACTGTTTTACCTCTGTCTGTCCATCCATCCATCCATCCGTCAGTCCGTCCGTCCCATGAATATTTTTTCGTCGCATTTTTCTCATGAACTGCAATACAAGGATTTGTGAAATTTGGTTTCAGGGTTTATACAAGTCAGCTCTAACGTGTGGTGTGTTTTTCAGATTCATCTTTCAACAACTTCCTGTTAACAGAATAATTACGTATTTTTACATTTTCTTTTAAATTATCCACTTGCGGCGGGGGTATCATAAATGAGCAGTAGCACGCAGTTTCACTTGTTTTCTCATCACAACCATTAATTTAAGACAAACATTCAAATTCATGATTCCAAAATCTGTCGATACCTGTATATTGGCATTGCAAAATGTCATGTTTTTCTCTGACTGTTTATGACGTCTTTACACTAAATCCATTGGATGATGGTTGTGTACGGATTAATAATTTAGTCTTAGAAGCATGAATTTGTTTTATTAGTTGTTAGTGGCTTTGAACTAGCTGTGAATTAACTGCGAGTACTCTCAGATCTGTACCTATTGTCTTTTTGTTGCTGGGATGTACAAGTACTCGGCCACGTCAAATTGTATTTTTGTACATCTGATGAGTAAAGCCTTTTTTAATAGGTCGTTATGTTGTACTGTCATATCACTGTCCCAGGTTAGGGGAGGGTTGGAATCCCCCTAACATATTTAATCTGGCTACATTATGTGTGCATGTGGCTTTCCCAAGTCAGGAGCCTTTAATTCAGTGGTTGTCGTTTGTTTATGTGTTACATATTTGTTTTTGTTCATTTTTTTGTACATAAATAACGCCGTTAATTTTCTCGTTTGAATTGTTTTACATTGTCATTTCGGGGCCTTTTATAGCTGACTACGCGGTATGGGCTTTGCTCATTGTTGAAGGTCGTACGGTTACTTTTTGTTGTTAATTTCTGTGTCATTTTGGTCTCTTGTGTAGCGTTTTCTCATTGGCAATCATACCACATCTTCTTTTTTATAAATAAAATATTTGGAATTTTTATTCTTTCAAACAATTTTATTTTCACCATAAAATTCAAAAATCGATAATAGAACTAAACCTTTACACTAAACCTGATCTGCGGAAAATTTTGAATGTTTTTGCAGATATTTGAATACTTCATTGTACTTTGACCCCAGTGTTCATTAACTTGATATTTCTAAATTTCCAATATGATCAAATTCTTTTAACCACATGCAATTGCTTTGTAAATGAATGTTTATATTTTGGTTCACACTTGTGTATCGTATCTTTCGTTGAGTAGTAAAAAAAAGAGACAGAGTTGATATTTTTGATGTATACACAACATCGATTTATCTCATTGCTAAATGGAAGAAAGCAGTTAAACTAAAATAATGGTGTTTTAAAGGCAGTTTTTAAAGTTGTAAACTGATATATATGATATATGTCTGGTTTATTATTACCAAAAATAGATTCCAAGCGTATTGAGCATATGATTTACAGGGAACTGGAGACAATATTAATGTAAACCACGTGACAAAATACATCTGTTTCATACTTGTTTTAATGTCTTTATACTAAAAAACAGAGAAATGTCTAAAGTAGTTACGTAATATTAGTTTTATTGTCTTATTGTTGTTCAGTAATTGGAAATATATCTGTTGTTTTTCATTAAAACCAGCCATAAATTTCGACGTTATTTTCAATCCATAAACAAGACTATGTTTGGGTCCTCAATGCTCTTCAACTTTGTACTCCTTTGGCTTTATAACTATTTTGATCTGAGCGCCACTGATGAGTTTTATGTAGACTAGAAGTGCGTTTGGCGTATATAGCTGGGTACCTTTGATAACTATGTATACCACTGGGTCGATGCCACTGCTGATGGACTTTTCGACCCCGAGGGTATCGCCAGCCCAGAAGTTAGCACTTTGGTGTTGACATGAATACCAATTAATCAATTTCCCTTTACAAAACTTTGAATTTTTCGAATAACTAAGGATTTTCTTATCCCAGTAATAGATTACTTTAGCCGTATTTGACATACTTTTTGGAATTGTGGTCCTCGATGCTCTTCAACTTTGTACTTCTTTGGCTTTATAACTATTTTACTCTGAGCGTCACGTATGAGTCGTATGTAGACGAAACGCGCGTTTAGCGTAAAAAATTAAAAGCTTTGTATCTAGTTGTTTGTCATAACACTACATACCCAGAAAATAGCAGCCTACTCAAAATCTATTGCATGTCCTAGTGTGGAAAAAGTTTTTTTTTAATCAGATAGGTATGAAGACAAATAAAAAAAAAACTTTGACACTTCAGTTTTACTTTATCGAAAAGAAAGCAAATACCTATCCTACCACTGTCTCGACACTTGTGTAGGGTTAGTGAAATACTAAAATATTTTGAATTGTAGCCCGGCTTCGATATTTATTCCTGTTACCAGTATTGGTCTAGATGTGAATCCTGTCTTCGTTTATCCTTTTTGAAGTCAATGCCCTATTTCCATATTCTTCAAATTAATTTCTAATCTTTATTTTTCTACCAATGTGTCTGTATTTTCAAATTTCTATCCATTTTTTCTCTATCCTGTGTCTCCATCCAGACCCTCAGATTTAATAATTTGTATACTTATAACATTTTCTAATATTTCTTCTGATGTCAAATAACACTTTGTGCAGAAAAGATTTCCGTAGAAATGATCATTTTGCTTTCGATGATGGATCTTGAATATGCAATTAATTACTTAAACATGCATACTAGACATATAATTGTTTTTGTTTGAACAGATCAACATACTAGTAATTATGTACGTGTGTTTTATTCTTATTTTCTTAGTTGTTCACTTGGCTTAGTCACTTTATGTATTATATGTATCCTTACGTGTATATCGCACACCTCACTTTTAATGTTTTAGAGGAGATTGTTTAACGAGTTTAACCTTCTATATGTTTATATGTGATTGTCACATGAAAGGAAAATTGACAATGTTTGTCGAGCGTCAGAAACCTTGGCAGTATTTGTAGGGCGATGAAACCGTGTCAGTGTTTGCCGAGTGTCCGAAACCTTGTCGTTGTTTGTCGTGCTTCGGAAACTTTGTGAGGAATTTTTAGCGCGACGAAAACCATGTCAGTGTTTGCCGCGTGTCTGGAACTTTGTAAATATGTGTCGCGTGTCTGCAACCTTGTCAGTGTTTGCTGCGTGTCTGGAACCTTGTCAAAGTTGCCGCGTGTGTGGAACCTTGTCAGTGTTTGCGGCGTGTCTGGAACTTTCCAGTGTTTGCCGAGTGTCTTGAACTTTGTCAGTGTTTGCCGGGTGTCTGAAACCTTGTCAGTGTTTTTCGCGTGTCTGAATACTTGTCAGTGTTTGCCGCGTGTCGGTAACCTTGCCAGTATGGATCCTATGTCGGTAACATTTTCAATGTTTGACGCATGTCTGAAACTTTGTCGGTATTTATCGAGCATCGGAAACCTTGTCAGTACTTGTCACATGTCGGGAACGTTCTCGTTGTCTGTCCTGCATGATAAACCTTGCTAGTGATTGTCGCATGTCGGGTACTTTGTAAGTGCCTGTCTCATTTGGGGACCTTGTCGCAATCGGAACACATATAAGAAGCTGTACAAAGGAGCAAACATAAACAATATATAGTCGTAAAAAGACAAACAACATATCGGTCACATAAACAAACATAGAAAAAAATATCATGCAAAAAAAACCCTATAAAACTCAGATGAACCTAGTCTTATGATCATCTGATCCTGCTCCACTAGCCGAGAGATCCGTCGCACCAATACTGTAATTCAAATTGTTTCAAAATAATGGACTGTAATAAAATTATGTTTTCACATCTGTGCGTATAATAAAGATGAACCGCTAACTAAACTGATCATTCAATCGTTTCATGCATAAAACATAAATATTTAAAATCCTACATGCATTTTATTTCAATTTCAGGAATGGTTTTTGATTATAGAGTAACGTAACAAAACGAAAAATGGGAGGAGAAAAGGACATACAGAAGAACGAAGAACCGACGAAAGACGGAAAAAAGAAAGCTAAAGGACATAAAAGACTTTTCGTCGTCAGCCCGGAAAATGTTCCTAACACCAACTAATTTTTAGCATGTTTAGTGACTTTCTGCTTCAACCCGATTTTAGGACCTATAGCTGCGTACTATTCTTTAACTGCGGTCAAATCGTACAGTGACGGTGACAAAAGAGACGGTGAAAGACGCGCACTTGTATCAGTGATTATATGTTTAGTTTCTATAGTTTTCACTGTAGTACTTGTAATGACCTTGATATTGGTTTTCACAGTTTACACAGGGACGATGCATTAATTTTTGTACGTAAATATACGTTTACATAATTGACTATTTATACGTTGTACACGGTGCACGGACACGGAGTCATAAACGGTCTTCATACACGTTTGTCTATGCTTAGGATTGATAGACCTTCTACAGTATGAATTATAACCACGTTGTTATGGGCGGGAAATGTCATTGTATTTTGACATGACATAGATCAAACCACTAGGTTTTAACTGATCATTTGAATATATAAACACATTGCATGTTTTACTTTGTTCACTTTAGTATAATTGTAACATTTTAATATTTTACGGAAGGCAAGCATAAAATCATTTCAAAATGTAGACAAATTTTTAGAAATTTTTATCGTGAGCAAAGTTTAAATTGTGATTTGCTTCTACATGTTCTATAAAACCCTATTGTAAAACCCTGTCCTGAACAAAAAGTTAAAAAATTTTTTTAGCAGATGTGCGCTTTAGAGTATATCTTTTGAGTTTCATGCTCAGACTGATTATCATAGGAAAATGAATTCAATAAATACATTGGAACTTTATGATCACTTATACCCTATACAGTAGTGGTCTGATGAGTTAAGCCTTTTTCAACTGATTTTTATAGTTCGTTCTTATGTTGTACTGTTATACCACTGTCCCAGGTCAGGGGAGGGTTTGGATCCCGCTAACATGTTTAACCCCGCCACATTATTTATGTATGTGCCTGTCCTAATTCAGTGGTTGTCGTTTGTTTATGTGTTACATATTTGTTTTTCGTTCATTTTTTTATTTAAATAAGGCCGTTAGTTTTCTCGTTTGAATTGTTTTACATTGTCTTATCGGGGCCTTTTATAGCTGACTATGTGGTATAGGCTTTGCTCATTGTTGAAGGCCGTACGGTGACCTATAGTTGTTAATGTCTGTATCATTTTGGTTTCTTGTGGACAGTTGTCTCATTGGCAATCATACCACATCTTCTGTTTTATATGAACATGCAAAAAGCAGATAGAAAACCTGAAAGGTCTAAATATGTTTGGTTTTGACCACTGATGAAAATATGGTAGTATTATAATGATTTACATTTTCATGATACATCTATTTGTACATTTAGAATAATTTCATATTTTTTTTTATGTAGTTTTATAGACAATGCACTATCTATGCAGAATTACCTATGCAAATGCACAGTGCCTTAGTATACATGTAGTTTATAGATATTGCGTTCCAAGCATTTAAAACTGTCAAATATAATATATATACATAAATCATGTTTGTAAATGTGGCATAAAATGCACTATAATTAACATATTCATTCATCATGTGTAATTATTATAAAAATTTCTTTGAAAAAGTGAGTCTTTTGATATATTTTGAATTGATACTCAGTTGGCTTAGTTTCTTAATACCGGTATGAGGGTTAAATAGTTCTTGTAAAGACTTGTGTTTCTCCGAGTACATGTATGTATAGTGTTTTGAAACATATAAATCTAAAATTGCATTGCCTATGCAAAGAACCATATAACACGTAATACCAATCCTGTTTTTGTTTGGAGAAAAAAGACAGTTTGTAATACTTAAAAGTTTTGTCGGTGATTCTTTATTCCTGGACGACTTTATTGCGATTGTTTGGCAAAGTTCTATTATATATTTGTCTTGTTTTTATAATGTAAAAAAGTCTGATTTTCGATTTCCTATTTCTAGCCTTTGGATCGAAAATAAACTGACAACGTCATGGCTAAAAAAGGGACAAACAGACAAATTATAGTACATAACACACAACAGAGAAAGCTAATGACCAAACGACACGAACCCCAAAAAAACTGGGGGTGATCTCAGGTGTCCGGAAGGGTAAGCAAGATCCTGTTCCAAATGTGTCACCCATCGTGTTGCTCATGTTATTACAAACCCGGTAAATAGTCTTAGGTGTGGGAGAAATCTTGATTGAGAATACAGTTTTCCGTCAAAATGAAGATCAGCATATTTATGGCGAAAACATACTCCCACACCTTCTTCTTGATAATGTTTATAGACTTGCATCCGCTAGGTTAGTAATATCCTAATTGGTACCAATTTTTCTGCATCAGATGCGCATTTCGACAATATAGGTCTCTACAGTGATGCTCGAGGCCAAATATATGCAAATCCAAAGCTTACGTTATTAAAAGAGGGACGAAAGATACTAGAGGGAAGTCAAACTTATAAATCGAAAATAAACTGACAATGCCATGGCTAAAAAATAAAAAGACAAACAGACATATAAAAGTACACATGACAGAACATAGAAAATTAAAGAATACTAGAGGGAAGTCAAACTTATAAATCGAAAATAAACTGACAATGCCATGGCTAAAAAATAAAAAGACAAACAGACATATAAAAGTACACATGACAGAACATAGAAAACTAAAGAATAAGCAACACGATCCCCACACGATCCCCACAAAAAACTAGGGGTGATCTCAGGTGCTCCAGAAGGGTAAGAAGATCCTGCTCCACATGTGACATCCGTCGAGTTGTTCACGTTATAATACATCCGATAAATAGTCTAATTCGGTCACATTCATGATAGTCACATTCATGAATGGGAAGGGGATTGTAGTTACGACGTGAGGAACATATCCGATATCATCTGTTAAACATTTATTATATAACTCGTGATGGCGTCCGTAAAATTTACGAAGTTAATAAGGTTCTGTTGGATAGTTGTCTCACTGCCAATATACCACATCACTATATTTTATATGTATATATAAATATTAGATATTTCGGATAACAGATATGATCCTTCTTTATACAATTTGAGCGAACACCACACAGGCTGGTACAATTTTAAAATTTCCAAACACGGCGCAAAGATTACAAAGATATGCCAAATAAAAACAGTTATTTGCAAAGTGAACTGGCACAACTCTAAATTATCAAAGGTTGTGATAGTTTAGATGTTATAACTGCATGGAGGGCAGTCCTCAAAAAAAAAAAAAAAAAAAAATCAAAAATGCACTTACCGGTCCAAGTTTGGAAATTTAAAAATTGTACCGGCGTCTGTGGTGTTCGCTCAAGTTGTATAAATTTCAAGATGTTGATAGTTTCTCAGTTTGAATATATTGACATAATTCATTTGACATCGTGCTATTATTGAAGAAGGATATCTGTTATCCGAAATATCTAATATTTGTTCATTTTATAGTTATTTAATGGTGATGTTGTACCCTTTCTGACTTGTTATATATTATATTTTGTAGTGTACAGAATCATATTACATGATCCATCGCCCTGTAAGATTAATCGTTGACTATTTATTCAGTCATTATATATATATATATATATATATATATATATATATATATATATATATATATATATATATATATATATATATATATATATATATATATATATATATACAATTCAATATTTGGTGACGAATACATATGTATTTTATATTCAGGCCGTTATTTATCTCGTTTGAAATGTTTTATATTTGTCATTTCGGGGCCTTTTATTAATGACTATTCGGTATGGGGTCTGTTCATTGTTTGAAGCCGCATGGTGACTTATGGTATTAATTTCTGTGTCATTTGGTCTCTTGTGTAGAGTTGTCTAATTATACCACATCTGTTTTTTGGTAAATATGACATATATTTGAATGCAATTCAATGCAAACAAACATCATAACAATGTGACGAAAAGGGTAGGGATATGAACATTAAGCTGATATTGCACTCAATTTTAAGAGCTTCTCTCAAATGTGGACGTGAATGCGTCGGATTAGGAGAGTGCTATGAACGATGTTTTCACGTTACGAAAATTTGTTACATTAACTTTTTGAGTGGTCGATAGGTGGTCCAACGCAGGGAAATCCCAGTATAAAAATGTGTGAAATGTTCCAGAATGATGACAATAATTCAATTTGTCATGAGTGGGTTGCTGCGGTTGATTTTAAAGATTTTCTTGTTAGAGGGTTGCTGCTCACAAGGAAGTTATTAAACCAAGAGTTCCAAAAGGTGAAGTTGAAATTATCCCTTCGTAAATTTTACAAACGCCATCACGAGTTGGTTGATCGTTATGGAATGTGACCTATCGAATTGGACTATTTACCGGATTTGTTATCAAATAATCAACACGACGTGTGCCACATGTTGAGCATCTGAGATCGCCCCTATTTTGTGGTGGGGTTCGTGTTGCTTATTCTTTAGTTTTCTATTTTGTGTCATGTGTACTATTGTTTGTCTGTTTGTCTTTTTCATTTTTGTCGAGCCTGCAACTTTTGTTGCAGAAAGCTCGACATAGGGATAGTGATCCGGCGGCGGCGGCGGCGGCGGCGGCGGTGTTAGCTCACTTCTTAAAAGCTTTATATTTTAGAAGGTGGAAGTCCTGGATGCTTCATACTTTGTATATAGATGCCTCATGTTACGAAGTTTCCGTCAGTCACATGTCCAATGTCCTTGACCTCATTTTCATGGTTCAGTGACCACTTGAAAAAAAAGTTCAGATTTTTTGTAATGTTGAATTCTCTCTTATTATAAGTAATAGGATAACTATATTTGATATGTGCGTACCTTGTAAGGTCCTCATGTCTGTCAGACAGTTTTCACTTGACCTTGACCTCATTTTCATGGTTCAGTGGTTATAGTTAAATTTTTGTGTTTTGGTCTGTTTTTTTCATACTATATGCAATAGGTCTACTATATTTGTTGTATGGAATGATTGTAAGGTGTACATGTCTAGCGGGCAGATGTCATGATACCTTGACCTCATTTTCATGGTTCAGTGGTCAAAGTTAAGTTTTTGAGTTTTGGTCTTTTTATCTAATACTATATGCCATAGGTCAACTATATTTGGTGTATGGAAATATTTTATGATTTTTATGTCAGTAGCGCAGGTTTCTTTTGACTGTGACCTCATTTTCACGGTTCATTGCACAGTGTTAAGTTTTTGTGTTTTGGTCTATTTTTCTTAAACTATAAGTAATAGGTCAACTATATATGTTGTATAGAAGCATTGTTAGCTGTACATGTCTGCCTGGCATGGTTCATCTGACCTTGACCTCATTTTCATGGTTCATTGGTCTTTGTTTAGATATCTTGGTTAATGTTAAGTTTATGAGACAGTTGTAATAAAGCTTTATACTTAGGACTATCAACATAATATCAATGATTAGTATAGAAGGCGAGACATTTCAGTGTGTGCACTCTTGTTAGCCATGGGATTATCAGTTTATTTTCGATTGATGAGTTTGTCTGTCCCTCTGGTATATTTCGTCCCTCTTTCAAATGAGTGATATGCAAAATCTATACCGTTAAGGAACACTGAAACATCAACCGTAGTTGTGGTCAATAGGTGACCTAATACAGGAGCAAATTGTATTGCAACATGTTTGTCCTTAATAAAGACGCCTTTTCCAGCAAATGGTAATTCAAGCCCCCCATATTTATCCATTGCATGCAAAAACGGGGAGTGGACAGGGGATCCCGTATTCTTCTCCCTACGTCAACTCATACTTCCCAACACGCTTCTGAAAATTCCCTCTTACACCCACAATCTTCTCTTTCACATTTAAAAAAATATCACTATTTTTATTCTCCCGTCTTCTGCCCGTTCCCAAGTCTCAACCTCTTTTAAAATACAATGGTTCTCACTTACGCCCTCTGCTAGACGAACATCATTATGTTTAACTCCAACAGACGATTCCTGACATAGTATTCACCATGTTCACATTGACGAAACTCTGCATGTAAAAGTAATATGTTATATGTGTCAATGGTATTTTGTTCTAGTTGTAATTATTGTAGTTCTTAGATTTTTACTCGCCCTCTTCTCACTGTTCCCATCTCTTTTTTCGTGTTGCCAGCTACTTGAATATGTCCTCTTCTAGACATCCATCATATACAACTGCTTAGTTAGTTATACGTTAAACTCAGCAGATGATTCTTGATTCACACTGATGAAACTCTGCATGTTAATATAATGTTATATATATCAGTGATATGCTGTTTCTGTTGTAATTATTGTAATTCTAAGATTACACAAACTATTACATAACAACATGATATGATATCCTTAATGCAAAAGTTACATTTCCACCACGATAGAATACATAAATCGAATTATAAATAAATTGCAGATATATTCAAGAAAATTGTAAATTATAAAATCTGAATAACATATGACTGCACAGAAATTGAAGATTTAGAATTTATATTGTTTTATTATACAACGTCTTTTAATTTGTTTTATTAGATAACGTCATAATTTTGAGAACAACGAATTTTATTTATAGTACTTTTTTGTAAAATTGCGTGATATTTTAAATGACAAAAGGAGAAGTTGTCATTTTCAACAAACGAAAACTCTGTATTGCATTTGATTTTAAAATTATTCTGTTTAATGAAGTTTCAAATATTACAATTATTCTAAATTGATAGATTGTTCGCCAGCCAAATTTTCAATACATTAAGTAGCTTTTTGTGTTTCAAGCAAAAGTATAATTCAAAATGTTTTATTTATATGGTAAATAAGATCTGTAACAGAAAAGCATTAAAATACCAGTGTCTCTTGAGCATGGAGATGTGATGGATAACGAAAGACATTATGCCTTCCGACAGGCTACCAGTAGTCCCATAAAAAGCTGTTACAAGGGTTCTTTTAACGTGCATAGAACATGCTATTCCTGCAGTATCGGATATAATACCAGGCATGGTTGCGTATTTAAACATCCCACAAATCAAAATGTGGACGTCCCACTTCAGCATTTTGTTTTATGTGAGAGATGGTAATTCCAGGGATGACCATGAAATGTGTATATATACCACAGTTAACCCTTGGAATTTTTTCACTTTACCTTACAACGTAATTCAAAAACCTCAATTTTGCTGATTAGAAATTGTACGGTTCGTCGTTTGATCCATAACACCTTTCGTGTATTATATACAGCAACATTTGGTTAAGTGGCAATCTTTTAAAATTAACCAATGAATTTCTTCAAAGTCTCCAAATTTCATGTTTGTATACATTACAACACTTAAAGTAAGAATTAATGTGTATATCTAATATACGAACACTTTTCTAATTGTATTAGTAAATGTTTCACCCATTCATTTCATTTCAAGTCGATTATTAATAGTATACAGACATCAAGAAGAAAGAGCTGCAACCAAAACTATTGTCATAACAGCTCGAAATTGAATTAAAGATACTTTGATTTTATAATTATAACTGAATTATTAGTCTACACATCTGACGTCTCGAATATATATAAATAAAAAGTGCTAGCTGATATTTTTTATATACATTGATTTACAATACTGCTAAATGGAAGAACGCAATAAAACTAAAATATTGGTGTTTTAAATAGCAATGTTTTAAGTTGTAAACTGATAACATGATATATGTCTGGTCTATTATCACCACAAATAGATTCCAAGCGTATTGAATATTGTACAGCATATGATTTACAGGAAAAGAGAGACAATATTAATGTATACCACGTGACAAATTACATCTGTTTCAGACTCATTTTAATGTCTTAATACTAAAACAACAGAGAAATGTCTAAAGCAGTTACGTAATATTTGTTATATTGTCTAAATTTTGTTTTGTAATTGGAAACATATTTGTTGTTTCTCATTTAAATCAGACATAAATTTCAACAAGTTGGCGTCTGTCTTTTCTCCATTTGTTTTTATTCTCGTTACCAGGATGAGTCTAGATGTGAGCAAATCTTGTCTTCGGTTTTTTTCCTATTTGAAGCCATTGCTCTTTCTCTTTATTCTTTACATGTTAATACCTATTTATTTTATATGATTTATTTCTCTTCCAATGTTTCTATATTTTCAAATTCTCTCTATCCTGTGTGGATCCATCCAGGCCCTCATAATTTAGTTACATAAAGGCGTTCACTAATGTTTCTTCGGATGTCAATTAACACTTTGTGTAGAAGATATTTCCGTAGAAATTATTATCTTGCTTTCGATGATAGATCTGGAATATGCAATTAATTACCCAAACATGCATGCTAGACATATAATTGTTTTTGTTTGAAAGGATCAACATACTTGTTGGGTCAATGATCAATATACAGTAATTATCTACGTGTGTTTTATTCTTGTCAGTGTTTGCCGGGTGTCCGGAACCTTGTCAGTGTTTGTCGTGCTTCGGAAACTTTGTAAGGATTTTTTTACCGCGACGAAAACCATGTCACTGTTTGCCGCGTTTCTGGAACTTTGTAAATGTTTGCTGAGTGTCCTGAACAATGTCAGTGTTTGTCGCGTGTCTAGAACCTTGTCAAAGTTTGCCGCGTGTCTGGAACCATATCAGTGTTTGCCACGTGTCTGGAACCTTGTAAATGTTTGGCGCGTGTCTGGAACCATGTCAGTGTTTGCCGCGTGTCTGGAACCTTGTCAAAGTTTGCCGCGTGTCTGGAACCATGTCAGTGTTTGCCACGTGTCTGGAACCTTGTAAATGTTTGGCGCGTGTCTGGAACCATGTCAGTGTTTGTCGCGTGTCTGGAACCTTGTCAAAGTTTGCAACGTGTCTGGAACCTTGTCGAGTTTGCCGGGTGTCTCAAACCTTGTCAGTGTTTGTCGCGTGTCTGCATCATTGTACGTGTTCGCCGCATGTCTGGGACTTTGTCAGTGTTAGTCGCTAGTTGGGAAGATGTCAGTGTTTGCCGTGCGTCGGGAACCTCGTCAGTATTGATCGTATGTCGGTAACATTGTCAATGTTTGAAGCATGTCTGGAACTTTGTCGGTATTTATCCAGCATCGGAAACCTTATCAATACTGTCAGTACTTGTCACATGTCGGGAACGTTCTGTTGTCTCTTCTGCGTCATAAACCTTATCAGTGCTTGTCGCATGTCGGAAATGTTCACGTTGTCTGTCCCGTGTCCTTAATATTGTAGTTCTTGTTGCATATCGGGAACGTTCTCATTGTCTGTCCTGTATGATAAACCTTGTAAATGCTTGTCGCATGACGGGAACTTCATAAGTTCCTGTCACATTTGGGAACCTTGTCACAATCGGAACACATATAAGAAGTTGTACAAAGGGGCAATCATTAATCAATATGTAGTAGTAAAAAGACAAAAAAAAAAAAAACCATACCGGTCACATAAACAAACATAGAAAAAATACCATGTAAAAAGAACCCTTTAAAACTCAGATGGACATAGGCTTATGATCATCTGATCCTGCACCTCTAGCCGAGAGATCCATCGCACCAAAACTGTAATTGAAATTGTTTCAAAATAATGGACTGTATTAAAATTATGTGTTTAAATCTGAGCTTATAATAATGATGCACCGCTAACTAAACTACTGGATCATTTAATCGTTTCATGCATAAAACATAAATATTTTAAATCCTACATGCATTTTAATTCAATTTCAGGAATGGTTGTCGATTATAGAGTAGCGTAACAAAACGAAAAATGGGAAGAGAAAAGGACATGCAGAAGAACGAAGAACCAACGAAAGAAGGAAAAAAGAAAGCTAAAGGACATAAAAGACTTTTCGCCGTCAGCTTAGAAAATGTTCCTATTACGAACTTACTTTTAGCATGTTTAGTGACTTTATACTTCAACCCGATTTTTGGACCTATAGCTGCGTACTATTCCCTAACTGCGGCCAAATCGTACAGTGACGGTGACAAAAGAGACGGTGATTATAAGTTTAGTTTCTATAGTTTTCACTGTAGTACTTGTAATGACCTTGATATTGGTTTTCACAGTTTACACAGAAACGAGGCATTAATTTTTGTACTTAAATACACGTTTACAACACGGAATTACACGTTGTGCACGGTGCACGGACACGAATTCATACACGTTTGGCTATGCTTAGGTCTGAAAGACCTTCTACAGTACGAATTATAACCAGTTTGTTTTTGGCGGGAAATGTCATCGTATTGTGTCATGAAACAGATCAAACCACTAATATAGGTTTTAACAGATCATTTGAATATATAAACACATTGCATGTTTTACTTTGTTCATATTAGTATAATTGTAACATAAAATACTTTACGGAAGGCAAACATAAACTCATTTCAAAATGGGTTTTTTAGAGACAAACTTTTTAAATTTTTTTATTAATTGACCATAAACCCACTTATTCTTGGTATGGTATCAATATTTCTGACCTGACACTACCTACTTTTTATTGCTTAATTCTTTAGAATTTAATATGCAATTTTTCGGGTTCTTTGGGGAATAATCCCATGTAAACCCTCATCAGAGGTCGACCTTTATATATTTATTTCGTATCTAATATCATAGATAGATGTGTGTCTGTTTCATAACAGGTTTTGTTTTCAAATTAACTTCACGTGCATATAGGTCTACGTTGTAGCTAGTCTTTTTACAGACTAAAGAAACTGACCAAGTAGATCAACACCTTTGGTTAATTATTCATATATATAATAAAAAGACTTATTGTCTTTATTCACGTAATCTTATCTATCATAAATCTACACGAGATCTAATAGAGATAGTTGTTATCAGTGCTATACATTGGAATTCAACAGTAGACTGTCGTGTATGTTTTAACACCTATTTGATAATATACAAATGTCTCCATGTTTAACAATTGAATAGGTTTGTGTAGATACCATGTCGGGTCTATACATGAATATAACAGGAACCATTGGATTTTCCTTGTACGTGATCTCTTGAAATAAAAAGGCATCACGTCTTTTTACATATGTTTCAAAGTATTATGATTGTATACTAAAGCCTCCCGTGGTTGGGTATTGTGAATCAATGTCTTTGGCTTAATGATTAATTATCATGTTGCCAATATTCTTATTGTTTTTTAAACCTCTATCTGGTTTGGATTTAGAGTGTTTTGTTTTTTTATTTATTTATTTTTTTGGCAATCGGATCTTTCCGAATTATATACCAAAATTTTGTTAATACCGTGTTAGGATATTCAAAAATATTTCAGTCATTTGTTTTCTAATCTTTGGAAGTTGCTATATGCATCTATGCTAACTTGGTCTAACTATTTCGTTATGGTGAAATGTGCAAGACATGTATACTCATGATACTTTAGACCGTATACACATACTAATTTCTATATATATGGAAGTGTTTAACGACCTTGACTGGCTATACAGCCCTCGCACGGTCGGTATTAATTTCTCTTTAGTACATGTTGCTATTGTTTCTAGGAATTTTTGTACCTTCAGAAGGAATGAAAACAATGTACTATTTCAAATAGTTGTTCACTTTGTTCACCTGCTTTATTAAATTTATTAAATCCACCAATTCTCATTCTTAAGTGGAATCTAATATTATTTTTATAGCATATTTCTCTGTTTTATGTCTATAATTATGGTTAAATATAGCAATATCAGATATTTCCAGGGAGGCAACTCTGCCCATTGAAACGCCAACGATCTGTTGCTAGTATAATACTATAACTTTTGTTGTTCATTGACAATCTTATTTATTTGTTATTAGTTTCTATGTAACCTTAAACGGCTTGACATACTAATTATTGCCGATATTAGTTGCTTAACGTCCTGGTGCCAATATTTCATGTATGTTTAGGACTATGATATAGTAATGACAAGGTTGTTTGCTAGTATAATAGTATAACTTCCATAATTCATTGACAATCATATTTGTTTTAGTCAGTTTCTAAGCTACCTTGTAAGGTTTGACATGATACAGCAATGAATTATTAATTGTTGGCTGCTTAACATTCAGTGGCAAATATTTCATGTATGTTTAGGATTATGATATAGTAATGACATATATATTGATTGATTGTTGGTTGCTTAACAACCAGTGGCAAATATTTCATGAATATTTGTTTTAGTCAGTTTTCATGCTACCTTCTATGGTTTGACATGATACAGCGATGAATAATTAAATGTTGACTGCTTAACATCCAGTGGCAAATATTTCATGTAAGTTTAGGACTATATAAGATATAGTAAAGACATAAGGTTGTTTGCTGGTATAATAGTATAGCTTCCATAGTTCATTGACAATCATATTTGTTTTAGTCAGTTTCCATGCTACCTTGTAAGGTTTGACATTATCAGCGATGAATTATTGATTGTTTGCAATTGTTGCTTAACATCCAGTGGCAAATAGTTCATGTAAGTTTAGGACTATATAAGATATAGTAATGACATAAGGTTGTTTGCTAGTATAATAGTATAGCTTCCATAGTTCATTGACAATCATATTTGTTTTAGTCAGTTTCAATGCTACCTTCTATGGTTTGACATGATACAGCGATGAATAATTAAATGTTGACTGCTTAACATCCAGTGGCAAATATTTCATGTAAGTTTAGGACTATATAAGATATAGTAATGACATAAGGTTGTTTGCTAGTATAATAGTATAGCTTCCATAGTTCATTGACAATCATATTTGTTTTAGTCAGTTTCAATGCTACCTTCTATGGTTTGACATGATACAGCGATGAATAATTAAATGTTGACTGCTTAACATCCAGTGGCAAATATTTCATGTAAGTTTAGGACTATATAAGATATAGTAATGACATAAGGTTGTTTGCTAGTATAATAGTATAGCTTCCATAGTTCATTGACAATCATATTTGTTTTAGTCAGTTTCCATGCTACCTTGTAAGGTTTGACATGATACAGCGATGAATTATTGATTGTTTGCAATTGTTGCTTAACATTCAGTGGCAAATAGTTCATGTAAGTTTAGGACTATATAAGATATAGTAATGACATAAGGTTGTTTGCTAGTATAATAGAATAGCTTCCATAGTTCATTGACAATCATATTTGTTTTAGTCAGTTTCAATGCTACCTTCTATGGTTTGACATGATACAGCGATGAATAATTAAATGTTGACTGCTTAACATCCAGTGGCAAATATTTCATGTAAGTTTAGGACTATATAAGAAATAGTAATGACATCAGATTGTTTGCTAGTATAATAGTATAGCTTCCATAGTTCATTGACAATCATATTTGTTTTAGTCAGTTTCCATGCTACCTTGTACGGTTTGACATGATACAGCGATGAATTACTGATTGTTTGTTGTTTGATATCCAGTGGCAAATAGTTCATGTATGTTTAGGACTATGATATAGTAATGACATAAGATGGTTTGCTAGTATAATAGTATAACTTCCATAGTTCATTGACAATCATATTTGTTTTAGTCAGTTTCCATGCTATCTTGTAAGGTTTGACATGATACAGCGATGAATTACCCCTATTTATCCATTGCATGCAAAAACAGGGAGTGGGCAGGGGACCCCTTATTCCTTTCCCTACCCCAAACTCATTTTTCCCTAACTAGTTTCTACAAATTCCCTTTTCATCCACAATCTTCTCTTTCACATTTAAAACAAGAATGTGTCTATAGTACAAGGATGCCCCACGCGCACTATCATTTTCTATGTTCAATGGACCGTGAAAATGGGAGTAATTCATCTCTAATTTGGTATTAAAATTAGAAAGATCATATCATAAGGAACAAGTGTACTAAATTTTAAGTGGACTTTATCAAAAACTACCTCGACCAAAGACTTTAACCTGAAGCGGGACGAACGGACGGACGAACGGATCCACAGACCAGAAAACATAATGCCCATAAATGGGGCATAAAAAATATCGTTATTTTTATTTCCCCTCTTATCCCCGTTCTCAAGCCCCCCCCCCCCCGCCCTCATTCCAGTGTTCCCTTACACCTGTCCACCCTCTTTTAAAATACCATGTTTCTACCGTACTCCTCTTCTAGACGAACATCATTATGTTTATCTCCAACAGACGATTCCTGACAAAGCCTTCACCATGTTCACACTGACGGAACTCTGCATGTTAAAGTAATATGTTATATGTATCATTGGTATGCTGTTCCCGTTGTAATCATTGTAATTCTAAGATAACATAAACTGTATGCTGTTTCTGTTGCAATTATTGTAATTCTAAGAATTCTACTCGCCCTCTTATCCCGGTGTCCATCCCTCTTTCTCGTATTGCCTTACTCCTTTCCAGACACTTAAATATGTCCTCTTCCAGACATGCAACTGATAAGTTAGTTATTCGTTAAACTCAGCAGACGATTTCTTACATAGCATTCACCATGTTCACACTGACGAAACTCTGCATGTTTAAGTTGGTACCTAACACTACAGGGAGATAACTCTGAAAAATCAGCTAAACGTTTTAATCACGTTGTATTATTAAGGAAATATTAATCTTCTCAATGATCAAAATTGCCGTTTGCCAAACTGAAATCTATTCAACCAATTTTTCCGAGAAAATGATTGGTTCAAGTTTTTTTTTTTATAAAAATATATTTTTATATTTTTTTCAAATGGTTAAAGTAAATATTTTGTCAAAATTTTAAGAAAATTAAACGAGCCAAATTAATTTTAGTCATGGTGTTGGGTACCACCTTAAAGAAATATGTTATATGTATCAGTGGTATGCCATTCCTTTTGTAATTATTGTAATTCTAAGATTACACAAACTATTACATAACAACACAATATGATCTTTATAATGCAAAAGTTACATTTCCACCACGATAGGATACATACATCAAATTATAAATAAATTGCAGATATATTCAAGAAACTGCCGTGGAGTGGATTGTAAACTATAAAATCAGAATATCTATTTCACTGTTTTTTTGTTTTCTTTTTGAATCCATATCCTTTTTTCTTTTTCTTTTTATTCTAACACCAAATTATTTTTCTATTCTTTTTTTTTCTGTCAATGTTCTGTATTCTCAAATTCTCTTTTATCCATTTTTTTCTCTATCCTGAAACTCCATCAAGAACCTCAGATTTTAGTTGTGTGTAGCATTTGCTGATGTTTCTTCTGATGTGAAATAACACTTTGTCTAGAAAATATTTCCGTAGAAATAATTATCTTGCATTTCGATGACAGATCTGGAATATGCAATGAATTACTCAAAACATGCATGCTAGACATATAATTGTTTTTGTTTGAAAGGATCAACATACTTGTTGGGTCAATGATCAATAGACAGTAATTATGTACGTGTGTTTTATTCTTGTTGGGTCAATGATCAATATACAATAATTATGTACGTATGTTTTATTATTGTTATTTAGCTATTTACTTGGCTTAGTATAGGAAATACAATAGTCTCTTTCAGTATTATATGTATTCTTACGTGTATGTCGCATACATCACTTCTACTGTTTCACAAATGATATCGGATATGTTCCTTACGTCGTAACTACAATCCCCTTCTCTTTCATGAAATTGACCGAATTAGACTATTTACCGGATTTTTTATCACACAAGCAACACAACGGATGCCACATGTGGAGCAGTATATATATCTACTTACCCTTTCGGAGCACCTGAGATCACCCATAGTTTTTGGTGGGGTTCGTGTTGTTTATTCTTTAGTTTTCTATGTCGTGTCATATGTACTATTGTTTGTCTATTTGTCTTTTTCCTTTTCAGCCATGGCGTTGTCAGTTTATTTAGATTTATGTGTTTGACTGTCCCTTTGGTATCTTTCGTCCCTCTTTTAGAGGAGATTGTTTAATGAGTTTAACCTTCTATATGTTCATATGTGCAAGTCGCATGAAAGGAATTTTATAATTGCGCGTCGAAAAACATTGCAAGTGCTTGTCGGGCGCCGGGAACTTTTTTGTGTTAGTCGCGCGTTGGGAACTTTTTCAGTATTTGTCTTGTGTCGGTAATCTTTTTAGTTTTTGTCGCTCATCGGAAACGTTGTCAGTAGTTGTCGCATATATAGTGAACCTATTCAGTGGTTGTCGTGTGTTGGGTACTTTGTGATTGCTTGTCGCATATCGGGAACCTTCACGTTGTGGTCCCGCGACGTAAACCTCGTTGTGCTTGTCGCATGTCTAAAACCGTAATCTTGGCAAAGCTTGTCGCATGTCGCGGACCTTGTCAGTGTTTCTCAATTGAAACATACTAGTATTAGTAGGTATTTATAGAATTCTGTGTCAATGGCAGGTCTTGTGACAGTTAAACTTATTGACTGGAGCTAAGAGCTGGAAATACTTATTGGGAGTTATTTTAAATATTTTAAACCCTATATGCATTTTATTTCCATTTCAGGAATGATTTTCCATTATAGAGTGACGTAACAAATCGAAAATTGGGATGAAAAAAGGATATACAGAAGAATGAAGAACCAACGAAAGACGGAAAAAAGAAAGCTAAAGGACATCAAAGACTTTTCGCCGTCAGCCCGGAAAATGTTCAAAACAAAAACTTAATATTAGCATGTTTAGTGACTTAATGTTTCAATCCTATCTTAGAACATATAGCTGCGTACTATTCACGTACTGCAGCCAAATCGTAGAGTGACGGTGACAAAAGAGATGGGGAGAGACGAGCTCTTATATCAGTGATAATAAATCTAGTTTCTATAGTTTTCACTGTAATTCTTGTAACGACCTTGATATTGAATCTGGCATTTTACACAGAAACGATGCGTTATTTTGTTTACGTAAATACACGTATAACGGATTCAACTTATCATTTGAATATATAAACACATTGCGTGTTTTACTTTGTTCAATTTAGTATAATTGTAACAATTTTTAATATTTTACGGATCATTTCGAAATGAGAAATTGTTTTTCAAATTTAAGAATTTTTGTTGTTTTCATAATTAAAATTTTGATTCTGTGTAAAGGTTTTCTGCACATAAAAAGAACAAATGTTTGCAGATATGTGCTGAACAGCATTGTCTTTAATTTTTCATTGAAAAAAACTAAAAGCATTCAGACATTTGATCTTTATCATCTCTTTTCTATGTATGGCAGACTTTGCAAAAGAAAAAAAAAAGGAGGAAATTATTTTTAAAAGTATAAAATGTATGGTTTTGACGGTTCATTCAACCTATGCCACAAAATTATTATAATGAAGAAAAAGAAAAGATGAAAATATGGTAGTATTGTGATGCTTTATATTATCATGATGTGTGTATATGCACATCTAAAATAATTTCATATTTTTTTATGTAGTTTAAAAGTCCATGCACTATCTATGCAGTATTACCTAGGCAAATGCACAGTGCCTTAGTATACATATAGTATGTAGATAATGTGTTCCAAGCATTTTCAACTGCCAATATAATGTACCTAAATCATGTTTGAAAAAGTGGCATTAAATGCACTATCGTTAGAATATTTGTTCATCATAATATGTAATTATTATTAAAAAAAAATAGTTTGTTGAGTTATTTTGAGTAGATACTCCTCTCAATTAAAGCCATGGTATTATATATTTTGTTGACTGATTGACTAAGTTGCTTTATATGAGTGTTTAATAGTCTTGTCAATACCTTTTTATGAGGTTCGATTTGATCAGTTGTTATAGTTTTTTATGTTGTGGTGTTTATTATGTTGTTTGTCTTCTGGGCGATCGTTTTTTGTCTTTTTGGCATAGTATTGTCAGCTTATTTTCGATGTTTGATTATCCCTTTATTATATTCTGCCTCTCGTTTCAGTACTGCAACAAACTTACATGTTCAAAAATAGGTTTTGTAAATCATGAGTTGTGCTTCTCAAACCAGTTCACGAGTAGTTATAGGTTTTGAAACATGTGAATCTATAATCGCATTGTCTATGAAAAAATAACCATAGACCACGTAATGTTAATCCTGGTTTTTGTTTGGAGAAAACAAAGAGTTCGTAATATTCAGTTTTTGTCAGTGTTTCTTTATTCTTGAACGTCGTTGTTTCGAATGTTTGGCAAATTGCTATTTTCAGATTTGTCTTCTTTCTATAATTTCTTAAAAGTCCGATTTTCCTATTTCTAGCTGCTGATTTGTATTTTAAAACTGAAATTGACTTATTGTCCCAAGGTATGAGGGAAATCTGGATTCAGAACATTTTTTGGCCATCAAATACAGGCAACAGTAGTATATCGAAATTCATAAATCGATAGAGAAAAAACAAATCCAGGTAACAAACTAAAACTGAGGAAACCCATCAAATATAAGAGAACTACGGCACAACATAAACATAACATTAAAATGTAACACACAAGAAACGAACTATAATATAACAATTCCCATTTTCCCGACTTGGTACAGGGTATTTAAGAAAACAAAATGGTGGATTGAACCGAGTGTTGTGCCAAACCTCCCGCCTTAATGGCAATGTTAATTATAACAATAAAATGACATTACATGACAGGACTACAATACAACCAAATGGGAGAAAATATAGGACAGAGAAACACGAATAATAGCCAACAAAAGGTTCCAGGTTTAAAATTTAATACGCCAGACGTGCGTTTCGTCTACACAAGACTAACCAGTGACGCTCAGATGAAAAAAAGTTTGAAAGCCAAAATAGGTACAAAGCTGAAGAGCATTGAGGACCAAAAGTTCCAAAAAAATGTGACCAATACGGCAAGGGGTATCCTCTTGGGACAAGAACATCCTTATTATTTAGAATAATTCATATTTTGGCAGACAGCAAATTTTATAAAATGACTATATAATAGATATACATGATTAAACTGAAGTGTTGACTAGAGGGATCAGAATATTTAGGAAATATCATATCCCCATACCCTTTTGAAGTTATGTAATCGTTATCTATAGTGCTTTTAAACTTGCATCAGCTAGGTTAGTTGTACATTACACTTTTACACATGTATATATATATATCCTTTAAACCATCACCGATATTTATAGATTATCGTTGATCATCTCAACGAGATTGATTTTCTCGCTTGAGCTGGAACAGCGAAAGTGAGAAAAGCAATCGAGTTGAGATGACCAATGATAATCTGTTTATCGCTATTTTACCTATAACGACGTTGTCAATTTCATGTCAATTTCGTTAGCAACGCCACGTGGCTTCCTTAGTTTCTAGCGATAATTTTTCCATCTCAAGCGAGAAGCATGATATGAAAATTATCACAAAAAGAGATCAAAAGAAAAATGCACAAAATAGCGATAAAACAAGTAAAATGAAATATACTTGTTATATCGGTGATAGATCATACATGTGTGCCTATATACATGATATACGTTACATGGGTGACACATAAACTATCAGACAATTTTCTTACGAACATTTAAGTACTGTTCGCGTTAGTCATATATCATTTGTGTGTATGAAGAACATGTTATATGAGTATCCGGAGACAAGTGAACAATAAAATTAACTTCATAATTGTTTCTAACACTATCTTAAAGGTTCTTAATAGTTTCTTATTGATTTTATAAGAATGTTTGACCACACAAGTATCGTTAAGTTAAGTTAATTATTAGTTTTTTTCTAAATTAATTATAGCATTTTAAGAACTTTTATTTTTTATAAAATAAAAAATGCTATAACCTAATCATGCTAGTCACTGTGTGTTATACCATTCAATTTTGTTGTACTTCTGACGTATATATATATATATATATATATATATATATATATATATATATATATATATATAGCAGAGGCAAACGATAACAAAGGGCCAAACAAACACATACGCCAAAAAACAAGCTGATAATACCCTGTCAAAAATCAGAAAAATTACTGAGACAAATAACATAATACAAAACAAAACATAAACAGCAAGATTGTGTTCAAAGTATACGGATGCCCCACTCGCACTATCATACTCCATGTTCAATGGACCGTGAAATTGGGTAAAAAATCTAATTTGGCATTAGAACAAGAAAGATCATACCATAGGAAACATGTGTACTAAGTTTCAAATTGATTGGACTTCAACTTCATCAAAAACTTTAACCTGGAACTTGCACTTTCAATTTCTATGTTCAGTGGACCGTGAAATGGAGGTCAAAAGTCTATTTTGGCTTTTACTTTTGATTTAGATAGATCATATCATCAATCTTTAGGAAAATGTGTACTAAGTTTCAATTTGATTGAACTTCAGCTTCATCAAAAACTACCTCGACCAAAACCTTTAACCTAAAGCCACAGGCACTTGTCTCAGAAAAAAATTTCCTATATACCTTATTATAACACAAAGTACTTAACTTGCATTTTAGAAAAATGTCAGGTGGTGACGAAGTTCCGTTATATGCCGCTTTATAGGCTGTCAATCCCGCTAAAACTTGTTATATCGTAAATCTAAATTGATTTATCTTTACAATGGTGTATAACATGCCTACATTTGTTGTCGGAATCATCCGTAGCAATCCTACCAAAGTATGTCAATCGTAATAATTTTGCAAACCGCTGAAGAATTGGCAATACATGTCCGCAGCAAATGATTTATTATAAAAATAGTTTAAAAAAAACCTGTTAGTTTTCGTATGAATAGAACTTATAATACAGTTAGTAAAATTGTATAATATACCGTGAAAAAAATCTAACAAGTGTTGTTTGTGGTATGTCTAATAAGTTACAAATTTTTCCAAGACGTCAATGTCTTGCAGACTCTGTCTTGACTTTACGTATGAAATGAAACAAGACCAGATAACTCCGAGAACCGTTTAGACTTTTCCATAGAATTGACCAATCGGAAACCGAGATATACAAGGAGATGTGACGCGTTTATTGCCAATTCTTCAGCGGTTTGCAAAATTATTACGATTGATATATTTTGGTAGGATTGCTACGGATGATTCCGACAACAAATATAGGCATGTTATACAACATTGTAAAGATAAATCAATTTAGATTTACGATATAACAAGTTTTAGTGGGGTTGACAGCCTATAAAGCGGCATATAACGGAACTTCGTCACCACCTGACATTTTTCTAAAATGCAAGTTAAATACCTTGTGTTATAATAAGGTATATATAGGAAATTTTTTTCTGAAACAAGTGCCTGTGCCTAAAGCGGGACAGAGGGAAGTACGAACGGACGATACAACGAACGAACGGACGGATGCACAGACCAGAAAACATAATGCCCCTGTACTATCGTAGGTGTGGCATAAAATTTATAACGACTGAGCAAAACGAATCTCTCAGGAAAACCCTGGAGAGGTCTTGGGTGTCCAAGACAGAAGAACATATCCTTCTTCACCTGTGACACCCGCCGCCAATACGTTGCATTATGCAAAGCAAATATTTTGGCCAATTAAAGGGTGCACACTTTATTTACAAGAACACTGAGACTGCACAGAAAGCTGACTTTATGGATTAGTTATTTATAGAAAATAGAAATTTAAAATACAATACAAATTAAAAGCATCATGGTACACTGCTACTTTTGTATTGGTACTATTTCTGTACTTAAAATATGTAGTACTGGAAATTTACTTTCAATATTTAGTACTATTTATTTACCTTAAAATTATTATAATATTTAAGTACCTGCCGTCTACAGTACTTGATTTGTACTACACATTTTTGATACAGAAATAATACCAACAGTGATCACAATATTCCATGTTTGAAAATCATAATTTTAAGAGATTTGAAATAGACTAACTTTCAAAATGCTGAAAATGTAATGGTGTAATCAAAAATCTGTAGTACTTAAATTTCAAGCACAAATCAAGTACTGATAACAAAGTGACAATCAAACAAATACGCCAAAATACAAGCTGATAATACCATGTCAAAAATCCGAAAAATTACTGAGACAAATAACATAATACATAACAAAACATAAACAAGATTGTGTTCAAAGTACACGGATGCCCCACTCGCACTATCATTCTCCATGTTCAATGTACCGTGAAATACAAGTACCTAAATATTACAATAATTTTACAGTAACAAAATAGTACTCAATATTGCAAGTAGATGTCCAGTACCAAAGATTTTTGATACAGAAATAGTACCTCTGCAAAAGTAACTGTGAAGGTTAAAAGGGTAACATTAAGAACGGAAACCATGGTTGTTACGAGAAAACGGGAATCTGGGTTCGATTCCGGAGATGGGGCTTCCTAAACGGCTATCAATACAAGGAATGAATCAGCCGCGCAAACAATCCACTCCTGGAACAGGAAGGTAGTGACAAAAAATAACATTATCGAACTATTTCGAGGCCTCGTGATTTGAACGAGTAGGAGGTAAACCTGGTTCAATCCCAAATTTTTCTTCGAGAGTGTATACCGTATCTATACACTAATTATTAACACAACAATATAACAATTAAACACCTATTATTCCGATGATGTTCATTTGAAGAGATTTCCTAAAACTATAACCTGTATTTATGGACATAAGTTATATAATTCTTTTTGAAAAATAAAAATGCAAAGTTTTACAACCTCTCACCAAAATCCCAAAATAGATTCTCCCGTATTTTTAAAGTCGCTGGATTAGGTAGAAGACTAATGTGATTATATAAGATATGTGACACAACCAGACAATGTCACAAAAAAATCGACAGTTAAAAGGTTAACCTTATCAAGACGAATGTTTTGGTCCAACAATAAAAACAAAGGCATTGCGTATCTAATCGGCAGTGTCGAAAATAGAAGGGTACCTATGTTCAAATTTATCAAACTCATTAGGAATATACATTATCTAGATAAAAAAAAATGATCGACTCGAATAAACTCAAAACACTGCAAGTCGACGGGGGAACATTTCCCGATGCATCACCGCGTCAACAGAATTAACAATTGACAGAATGTCACAACTGGTTACAAGTGTGACTTGATTAATGCACGCATATATATCGTTCGACCTGCAGGATAGATAACAGAATTGTAGTCCAATTATAATTTTATTGTATTAGCCATTAAAATAACAAAAAGTTATAAATGTAAAAGTAATCAACAATGATGAAAACAACGAAAATGACCAAGATGATTTTGAGACGAGGAAGGTGAACTTTGTTAAATCAACGTTCATGACAACATTCTAGAAAAAAGGACATTTTGTATGTGATTTATAGTCCAACGAACTTTTGAAAAATATCATTTAAGGGACATCAACTGCAAACTGCATACTGCATGTCTTACACACTGATACAAACTCGAAATAGAGTTTTTAAAACATACTTCAAACGTATACCATAATGTTGAAGATATATCACAGAAAACTATATAAAATTCAAAGAATCGATAAAATGTAAAAATTTCGTGTGTAGTCATAAGTTGGAAATAGACTTTCGCAACATTAAACCCTTGTAGATTGAAAATGGACATGTGACCCCAATATAAATGAATTGTAAAAAAGACATACATTAACACCTGGGAGGGATGGGTTGATCACGTGCTATTGTATAATCATCATGAATATCATGGTTCTGTTTGATTTCATATTCAAGTTAAGCATTAAAGAGGTAACTCATCAGTTTACATGTACTAACAAATAACTTATTCCTAATGGCTTCCTAAATTTCTTTTTTCTTTCTCAAAAACATGTTTTTTAATCAATGAACATGCTGAGCGTATGCACTAGCGATCTTCACCTGAAATCTTAGCATTACTAGTCTAGCATATACTAGGGGCAATAAATTGGAAATAATGTCTTGTAAGACAATAAATATATCACTTGCGACTTTGTTAAATTTTGTTTTGCAAAATTAACTACCTGGTAGTAGCACATTAGTTTCAACATGTTCCGTTCTAGCAATTGTTTGATTCAAAGACTCAATATTACTCAGCAAAGTCACACCCTTTATCATAAGCGCCCACCCCCAACAACGTGACGGAAACATTACATTCATATATGAGAAAAATGAATAAGTTGGCAACTTGATCTTGTTTTTGGTTAGTATTGTTTGAGACAAACTGTTTTATAACCATCTGCCTATTGAATGTTTTACGATCCTTCAAACTTGTTACATTTACTTCAAACATACATATTTTATGTTTTAGACGATGTACTACGTTCACATTATAGCTAGTGTAGTTAACATATTGAACGGTAATATACAATAAAACTATTTTGGCAGCTAGGTTAACTTCTCACATACAATGGACTTTTTTGGCAGGTCAACTGTTCACATACAATGGAACTATTTTGGCAGGTTAACTGTTCACATGCGAGGTAACTATTTTGGTAGGTTAATTTTTCACATAAAGAGGAACTATTTTGTCAATATAACTATTGATACGCAATGTAACTATTTTATAGTAATACTATCCAATGTGAAATGGCGATGAGAGTAAGGCTGCTGTTAAAAATCACCACGACGCTAAGTCTATCAACAGCATTTTCCTGACGTCACAGGTTCACTTGATTCCGTCACTGTGATGGCAGAATTGTGTCTGTGTTGTTTCAGAGGACCTCCAACAAATATAGAACCTGAAATTAATACTGCTTGGTAAATATGTATGATTGATTGTTGGTTAAACTGTTTACGTCACTTTCTGTACTATTGTCTATATGAAATGTATTATACAAACATACCGAACTTAAACTATGGATGCAAGTGTTTACTTGACCAAAGCGTTCAAGTAACCGCTTATAGAACTGTTCGCAGTACCGCCACTCGTAAAAAAGTCATGAATGATTCCTATCATTAAAGGGAACGTTGTCAATTTCTCTTTTATTGTTCATTTTAAATGACCCCTTGTTATCTTTCGAGTCTTTTTATGTATTGCTTTGACGTGCTACATTGATAAACAAATTGTATGTTGTTATTTATGTATTATTGTCATTTTCTTTATTTTCTTTTTTTTTTTTTTCTTATTATGACATTGGACTCAGACTTCTCTTAAACTAAGTTTTACTGTGCGTACTGTTGTGCGTTTGTTTTTACTACACTGGCTATCTAGAGTATGGGGGGGAGGGGGGAGAGTTGATATCTAAAAAAACATGTCTAACCTCGCAAGTGAGGAGCCTCTGGTCTTTGTTAGTTCTTATATCATTTCTAATTTTAGTTTCTTGTGTATAATTTGGAGTTTAGCTTGACGGCCATTATCACTGAACTAGTATATATATTTGTTTAGGGGCTAGCTGAAGGACGCCTCCGGGTGCGGGAGTTTCTCGCTGCACTAAAGACCTATTGGTGGCCTTCGGCTGTTGTCTGCTTTACGGTCGGGCTGTTGTCTCTTTGACACATTCCCCATTTCCATTCTCAATTTTAAATGTGATACATACCTATATCCATAAAGAGCTGTTGTATGTTCTGGCCAGTCTTTGCGGATGTTTCCAAGAAATAAAGACCGTGTTCATCTGCAAATGTGTGTGCCTCCTGAAAACGAAGATTGAACTTATTATGTTTAGATTTAACCACAAAATAAATAACCAACAAAACTGTGGATCTTTAAATCTTGGTCTGCGAGCTACTAAAAAAGTACAATTTAAATATGTACAGGAACAATTTTACGGTTAAAGAACGGTATAACTGACAAACACACGAACAAAAAAGATAAAGTATATATGAAATGAAACCCATTAACGAAATAGTGTATTCTACATGTTACAATTAACGAAGATAAACAGTATCAAAAACCAATTGTCGATGGGAAGAGAGATAACCTATATCTTCTTACGTATACGTAAAACTTTTTAACATTAACAACTTGTTAGCTTATAATGTGTATGATAAATTAATTTCAGTCGTTCATCACCTATTTCTTCGTCTGTTAAAGCGCTTTTATAAAGGGACAGACCATTGCTACTAACCGAGTATTTAAATAATCCCCGCCTACTAACCCGATATTAAGATCTAAAAAAAAAACATGTTTAACCCCGTCGCACTTTTGGGCCTGTCCCAAGGAATATAAATGGTCTTCACACGGTTGCTATTACGGAGGCAAGAATGTAGATTACATGTCGCTAGCGTTCTTGTTCTCTCTGATAAGCAACGTTCCGTATCATATAGTTTTTATATATGTTTTACCTGACCCGTCACCTGTCGTTTTTCCAGTAGATCACATTTGTTACCAACTAAAGCACATTTAATAGTTTCAGGGGCACTCTCTTGTAACAGTCGGAGCCATTGGTTGATGTTCTCAAATGTGCTCTGATAAAATTATAAGTGAAATACAGATTAAAGTTAAATACGACAACAATAAATCAAGAAGTCCCTTTCACGGCCGACACTCGGCTAACCGAGAGATTGGTCGGTTAATCTATATTGAGTATGCGGCTATATCGGCGGTTGGTCTGTTAATCGGGTTGGCTAAAGTCTGTTAATCAGGTGTTATCGAGAAAATCATTTAAAGTTCAGCATGTTTCATTGTATAACTTTCTAAATATATTTTCATCATAAAAAGTATTCATGTCTAACAAAACAATTCAATGTACTGAATTCAGTGGTGTAATTATTATTTTTCTAGCTTCGATGTACGATCTATAAAATGAAAAGGCGGGTTACTCATCAATAAATTTATACACATTTAACACACATAAAATGTACACAAAATGACACATTGGTTAAATTTACTTGCATTCAATATTTTGAACATCGAAAAAAGAAAGGCATTATGTTTGTTAATCATATTGATATCACTGTGTGAAAAATCTACACGAAAATCTGTATGTTGGTGACATAAATCAATCTTTATTTAAAACCTGGTCTGTTAATGGGTCGGATGTATAAAACCCGGTCTGTTAATTGGTCTCAGTGTTAAGAGTTATGAATGACAATAAAAGTATAATTTTATTGCTATATGGGGTGTTATAGGATCAAATGGGTAGGCTCAAGACGAGCGGCTAAAATAGGCTCAAGACGAGCGGCTAAAATATACGAAAACAACACATGAGCAATGAAACATAACATACGGAAACAACACATGAAATTGAAAATTGATAAAAATGGTTTCAAAAAGTGTAATATTAAAGTAATATTAATTTCATCCAAGAATGATCGCATATATCATGTTGATTCTGTTTAATTGTCATGAATGACACAAATTTGTCATCTACAATGGTAACTTAAGAATACACACATGAAACACCGATGGCTGTTGATACAGTAACGGATTGCGATGTACTTATATTGGTCACAAATTCTAGAAGTTTACATGCGGACAACTATGGTGGCAGGTTAATGCCATTTTGCGTTTTCTCCTTTCATATTCTATATGAGAAAGTATCTATTTCAAATACATTATCAGACGTACAAAAACAAAAAACGGGTGTACCTCAAGGATCCGTATTAGGACCGGTGTTGTTTTTAATTTTTATTAATGATCTTCCTTTGTCTAATCCTAATCATAACACCGATTTATTTGCTGATGATAGCACCATATCAGTCATTGGACAAAACAAAAGTTGCATCAGTCAAAAACTTAATACGGTTTTACAAGATATTTTTCGCTGGTGTGATGACAATAAAATGGCTGTAAATGTATCTAAAACGAAAGCTATATGCATTGGATCTAAACAAAAGCTTTCCGTTACATCAAATGAAAACATTAATCTTGCTTTAAATGAACAACAAATTATAGAAAGTACATGTGAAAAAGTTCTAGGTGTTTTTATTGATGCATCTCTATCTTGGTCTTCTCATATCGATTACATAATCAAAAAAGTTAACTCTTCTTTAGCTTTACTAAAAAGGATAAAGAAATATTTAAATCATAAAGCTAGACAAATGTACTATAACGTTTACGTTTTACCTCACTTAGATTATTGTTGTTCAATATGGGGAAACTGTAATAACTTTCTATTAGATAGTTTACTAAAACTGCAAAAAAGGGCAGCAAGAATAATTTTAGACGAACATGATTACACCAAACCTTCAAGAGAATTATTTCACGAATGTAACATTGTGCCAATCACACAAAGAATACTTTATCACAAATCATTACTAATGTATAAGGCAAAACATGGCTTAGCTCCAGAATATATGTCCAGTCTTATTGTATCAGCTTCTGCAAACCAAAAATATAATACGAGATTTTCATCCTCAGATAATTTTATTATTCCAAAACCAAATACAGAGTTGTATAAGTCTAGTTTCTCGTACAATGGACCAAAAGTGTGGAATGCTCTTCCTAATTCAATAAAAAAATCAAATACAGTATCCGAATTTAAACATAAATACAAATCTATGTACTTTTAACATTACCATCATATTTTTACTGTAATGCCATATCATAATTGTTTATTGTATTTTAAATTGTACATAATCTTTATTTACCATTATTATTGATGCATTGTTTATTTGTTATGTAATTATTATACATGTAGTATTAAGAGAGCCTTATTGAAAATTGGTGTAATCCAAATGAGTTACTCTCTCTAAATAAAGATATTATTATTATTATTATTATTATATGGCGAAAACGCGAAATTGCGAAGTCGAAAACGCGAAAACGCGAAACCGATTTCGCGTTGGCGACTTCGCGATTTCGCATTTTCGCGATTTCGCGGTTTCGCATTTTCGCCTTTTCAACTTCGCGATGTCGCGTTTTCGCCCTATAGAATATGAAAGGCGAAAAAAACGAAAACGCGATTGGACTTCACCGGCCACCATAGACAACTGTAGTTCTCCTCTGCACTTATGAAAAAAGGAACTAAACGTAATAAAATGAATTGAAACTTAAAATAACCAAATGTAGCTGCATTCTCTCCTTTCCGTTTACTTCTTTAGAATGATCTGTAAACAACATATGATTAAGTAATAGAAGAAAAGAACCAATTGGATGATACTGAAGATTAGGGTTTAACGTCCAGTGACAAATATCATGTTCATTTGAGAACGAGAACACGTTATATGTACCCTGTGTTGTATTAGAAAGACACTTTCAGTTGGAATTGAGAACGTGCTACTTCGAACAGACACAAAAATTAAGGCTGATTGAAAACGTCAATAAAAAACTCATGCATATTCCAGAGCAGAGGCCAATCCATACAGGGCCGTAACTACCTATGAGGCAGGGCAGACTCCCCTGGATTTTTTACACCAAAATTTTTTTTTGAAGTAATAAAATGAAATATTGACAATATGTCCATGAAGAATTTGAATTTATATTATAAACAACACAAGTTTACAGTTTTAACAGTGTTATTATGATACGTGATATATGTCATTTTCCAGATTTTTTATCGATAGTGAAACGTTTGAGTATTTGTTTGTTTTTTGTTGTTTTTTTTGTTCGTGTGGCCGTCCGTCTGTTATTCAGTATTCGTACGAAAACACATATTAAACTTTGCTTTTCGATAATTTTGAATAAAACATAACTGTTCACATTTATTTAGAGACTCAATTAAACATTGGAAGTTCCCTTTGTATTGTGAATCTTTAATAAGGGGACGACCATTTGATATTCTATTTATTTTTGTAAACTAAGAGGACAGATTATTCATTTTCTGCACTATTGAAGCAAGATTTTTCATTTTCATTAAAGCAAGGGACTGATTATTCATTTTCACAACTATATTTTTGATATTCGAAAACATACAATTTTTAAATGATTTGTTTATTATAAATAATACATATAGTATAGTCAAGTCATTATGTACCATTTAATTAGATTAACCCCCCCCCTCTGTAGAAATGAATCTTTTAAATTCCCAATTGCATATACATGTATTGCATACACACATAGTATTAACGTTTAGTTATAACTAGGCACTTTTAAATGTATTGGCAAATAAACTACGCCGAGCGGAGCGAGGCCAAATTTTTTTTGAAGGGTTTTGGAGCCACTGAAGGCCCAAGAAGCTATAGAACAAATGATGCAAAATCATACTTTCTGGGTGTTCTGAAGACCCTTTCATTATCTGAAAATGAAGTTTTGTTTTAATAATTTTTTGACAGTATTTTGGTCTCAAAGCAAAATGTATAAATTCAGTGTAAGACTGAAGTTTCTAGGGACAACATCAAAAGACCAATGTGCATGATAAAGCAAAAATGGAATTCACATAGTTAAGTCTGTGGCTGCTGTTTTTTTTAAAACTCATTATCAACTTTATAACAAAATTACTAGATTACAAAAAGAATGCAACACTAACAGAATACAGAAGGGCAATCAATGAACAAAAGACAAATAAATAAGAAACATTGATCCCGAAAAATCAGGGCTATAAGTCTGAGGGAAAACAGAACTTTCTTCTTGCAAGGCCGTGAACACAATTTAATATGGAGACAAGCGTTTGGTTTTGAAATTTCCTACATGTAGTTATGGCCCTGTTAAAATAAAAGTGAGGTAAGGTTTCCTGAGACAATATACCTCAAGTTAAATGAAACCAATTTTTAGACATTTCAAGTATATTTAAATAATATTGATACTTTTGTTATTAAAAAAATTGGGAAGTGTTTCCCGATTTTTTTGGGGAAAAAAGGATGAATTTATGAAGAATCTGGTGCCATCTCATACTTTCGATTAGACTTGCTGAGTTATTTATTTTCTATACATTGCAAGTCAGGTAATTTATTTTCAAACTACCACAGAACAAACCATTTATTTTTGTGATTATCAAGGCTGAGTTATCTATTTTCAAAATCCTCCCCCCCCCCTCCAGAATATCAAATGGTTGTCCCCTAATATCGGAAGTTCGTTACCAGCTGAATCAGCAGTTGGATAATTTTTTTTAACGTTTCCCGATCGTACGAGAACATTATGGTCAATGCCTTAGTAGTTAAACACTCTGGCCATTCGTTGTAGCAGGGACTTTCTATACTAGTATATATACGTAGTATAGAAAGTCCCTGGTTGTAGTTATATACATGTTTGTTCAGCTTTCAAAAATATTGAAATTCAAGGTCCTCGATAAAAAAATATAACTTGCGTTCTATGATCTTGCTTTATATGTTTTTTTTAACTTACTAGTTTGATTTCTAACAAAAAGATTTTTAAATACAAATAATAATTGTTAACATAAAAATTGCTTCCAGGATCCAGCAATACTGTTTCTTAAAGAAAGGAAATCGAAGGAAAACGGTCATTTTTAGCTAGATTTTATTGAGAAAAACATCCGCGGTCACAATGTATTTAATGTTAATAATTAAAGATCAAAGTACGGCCTTCAAGACGGAGCATTGGCTCACCGCGAACAGCAATCTCAGCTTGTTTTTGCATAAAAATTGCTTCAAAGTTCAATCAATACTGATGTTTCTTAAAGTATGGAAATCGAATGAAAAAGAGGTAAATCCAGAAAAGCGTTTCGAACGCAATAACTTATTAAACGTGTTGTTTTCTATTTTTTAGCCATTTTAATGAGAGGAAAAAAAGGCGGGGGCTGCGCCCCCAACCCCTCTTTTAGGGGCCTCATTCGGCGGCCCCCAAACTCCTGCTTCCCCTGAATTCGAACCCTAGTTACGGCCCTGCTATATCACGCTATATTGAAGTAACACAGCCTTCAATAAAATGCAAAGAAAGTCAAAATAAAAATGCTCTTTCTAGGATATTGTAGCGCCGAATTGTTTACTCAGGAACATCTCATTCTTAATTTTTTCAAGGGGGAAATATAAAGGTAGCAAAATTATTGTCGTGGCTAAAAAACTCTTAACTGACACAATTTCAATTGTCCAACTCATTAACAGACTTTATTCCCATAATTTTCACTAAAATGTGGTATTATTCACGTTATTTTACAATTATGAAATATTTACTAGTGTCAATTTATTTTTTAGAACCACAGTACTATTTTATGTCCTTTAAATGATATCTAAATTTGTTTGTTTCGCCTTTTATTAAAAAAAATTGCTATGCGTATAAGCATAAATACTACATACTTGCGCGACGCCTTTTAGTTTTACTGAAAACTGCGCAGACTAAGAAATGTTTTTACAAGTGAAAAATGTTCTATGATAGATATCATTTTGTCAGACACTTTTCTTTTTTTGATTTGGTTCTTATAACATGCCAAAAATCTGTATATTTAATAGAGTTTAACATTAAATTAAGCGTTTTACTCTTAACAGACGTATAACCAACCCGATTAACAGACCAATCGCCCATATAGCCGCATACTCAATATAGATTAACCGACCAATCTCTCGGTTAGCCGAGTGTCGGCAGTGCCTTTGGTCAATATTAATTAAAATACAAATACAACAGCGATTAATCAAAAAGACTCTTGAGTCAATAGCAATGCACGTGCGTATATTTAATTACCAAAACTTATACATAGCAAACTTAGAAAGTAATTTAGGTGTTGTTTTTTTTTTAAAGAAATACGTACGATAAAATTGGTTAGATTATGTTGTTCTCAAAGTTAGCACAATCCCTTTTCAAAACAGAACCCGATTGGTTGACATTGATTTAAATTACAAGCAAATATAAAATGTATAGTTTAAAATGACATATAGCAATGTGAACTGCTATGTACAAGAACTAGTCGAAGAGTCCGATTTGAAAAGTGCAAGCTGTCTTTTTCTAGACGTCTATGCAATGAAATTATTCAATAGAACAATGGCATAGCCGGATTTAAAATTACATTAAAACGAAACAAAAACCTACTAAACATGATCATGCAAGAAAAGGAGAGTCATTACTCATTTCTATGAGGAAACTTTTATAGATCTTCTTACCCTTTCAGTGATATCATACCTACTATGGCGACATCTGCATCTCTAAGGTAAAAAGGAACGATACTTTTAAACCGTTCAGTACCAGCCGTATCCCATATCTGGAACATTATCTTCTTGTTGGCAACATACAGAGATCGGGTACAGTAACTTCCTGTAATATTTGGTGAACATGTTAGAATTCGACTAGTCCCAGATTACTCTGACGTCAAATGTCTGTTTTTCTAGACCACGGACCAGCTTGTCTTGCAAAATAGCCGTTGGACGTCATCTAATAGTTAACAATAAGATGCAGCTTTATTGCAAATATAAAGTTAAACAACCATTTATCAGTTAAAAAAGAACGATAATTTATAAAGGTCTGAATGAGAAGGTCTTCTTGAGTCGGTTTCCACAAAAAACAAACTTAAGACTGGTCGTAAGTCATGAACAATTCAATACCATTGCGACACATCTTTCTTCGTCAGGAAGACTGGTAGGTTCAGAGTCCGGATAAAGTTTTCTGATATGGCATGCCTTTTCAGAAATTGTTTTCGTAGTATGACATGCCTTTCTGTGAGTAAGCGCGTTAAAACTTAACGTACATTGTAAAATTCTGGTTTTATATCACGATTGTTCATATATTTCCACTTGTCGTTTACCAAGCATTGTTTGTTTTCTTATAACTTTAAAAAGTGCTAAGCATATGATGAAGTAAAAAAGAATCAGTTACTTCTTCTGATTGTATGTCCGCATTGGCCCTCCTCCTTGGGCCTCCTTTTTACGCACAGTTTACCTATGTTCTTGGTTCACCTAGTGCCTTTGCTACAGATGGAGATTAAGCATTCACGAATTTATAATTCTGACATATATTCTAGTACATGTATGTTATAAATGAAATTAGTTTTTGTGTCAAACCGTTTCCATGTACACGTGTTATAGAACATGGCAAGGCTCCGAGTTGATATCGTGTTTTGACGTATAATTGTGAACTTTTCATATATTATGACGTGGATCGAGAGTTGTCTCATTGGCTTTCTATTCTCATTAATATTAACTACCTCCTATGGTGTATCTGTAGTTATCTCCAAATTTGTCTTCTGTAAACCTAACAGACAGCGAAGTCTTACCAACTGCTGCATCACCAACCAGGACAACTTTAAGTTTTAATTGACTTGTACCATTACCATTCATTGTGTTCTTTCACATTGTTCTAACATTCAAGTCTACATAAAACAAAAAAGTATTGTAAGAAGACTCATATAAGTAAAACACATCAGAATGTTCTGAATAAAAGGGACTCGCGTGCACAAGCAAGTTGTTTGTAACAAATGTGTTTAGTTTTACAGAGGACACAAATAGATCTCAAAGATGCACAGTAGGAATCATCGACTGTAATTACAGTAATCAAGGTTGTCAGGATCTGTCGATATTTTATATATAGATGTCGTTTATATAATAGCAAATTATGAAAGCAATGGAACAACAAAATGCAAAACGAAAAAAGAGCTTGCAAATATCAGAATAACGAAGTAAAGCTGAAAACGGTAGTTTTTTTCTTTACCAAAGATGTTACGGTTCCCTCTTAGAACTATACAACTTGATAGCTTGATTGGTGTTAAACGTCAATTTCAACACTGTGGTGCTATTTAGTGATCATTGATGGTAAGTTGTTTTTATTGATGGAGGAAGCCGGTGTGCCCAAAGTGAATCACAGACCTTTGGAAGGAAAACTGACTATCCTTGTCAAGGAGTCGAGTGCACCTGCCCCGTGCGGGAGTCGAGTGCATCTGCCCCGTCTGGGAGTCGAGTGCACCTGCCCTGTGCGAGATTCGACCTCAAAACCTCAGTGTTAGTGATATATGTCAAATCGACTATTATGACCACTCGGCCACCAAGGCCTCCTATACTACATGAAAGGGCACACTCAGGTTTTTTAATGATAGGAAAGGTAGTTAAATTACATGGTGCTCTTATGGACAAATATCCTATAATCTTCAAAATTTGTTTTAAAAATATTTTTTTCAATAAATTTGGATTTTGACCTATCTGCATTAAGACCACATAGCTATATATGAACTTCTCCTTAAGCATCGACTCTTGGTGCTTACTGCTGATTAGTCATAATAAAACCCCCTTATTCTATGTTATTTGCTGTAAACGTCGTAGTTCAATGTCTGGGTTTAACTATTTTGTTTGTTTGCTATTTTTTAACATAGAGATTCCTCCACATAAACTACTTAAGGATTATGTACCCTTGTGTTGATTCAATGCTAAACATATGGACATTTTATAGAAAATCCACAGCCTTTATCCTTGTACTATGATATTTGGCAATTTGATGACTGATAGATATAGGATAATTGCATGCAGTGCTAGCATCGATTTCCTTAAAACAAGTTTATTAATGTAGTTATTGGTTAAAACAAATAAAAATATGGACCAAATCAAGTACACCTTTTAGGGTGTGCTCGACTTTAGTGACTCAGCACGAGGTATTTTGGAATTTACAGGTTGGTTAGAATTTTTTGTAAAAAATAAACACTAGCACATCATAGAAAAGCAAGTGAGTAATCTATGTTTCAAATTTTATAACAAAAATCTTTGTAATAATGGCTGTGGATTTTCTATAACAATCTTGGTTTATTTGCCACAAAGTACTCTTTTTCTTTTAAATGCAATGAAACAGTAAATATAATGCATTCCATCAAGTTTCCCCCTAGTATATGTACAAAATGGCCTGTCTCTATTATTCATTATATCTGTAGTTTTGATACAATTGATGTTTGAAAAATTCGTACAAAAATGGCTACAGAAGGGGTCATAAACCTTAAGCACCGTGTAGAACGCCACTTGCGGGGTGTCGGCTATGTTTGACACGGGGTGGCAATTTCGAAGCGAAGAAAAATTATCAAAATAAGTTCAAGTATCAAAATTTCTTTATTTAGAATTCTTAGTACCATATAATGTACTGCACGGAAGGAACTGAAACACAATCTATTTCCTGCAAGCAAAATCAGTTGTTTTCAGTGCTCTGTTTTCTCAAACACCTCTCCCTAGTTTTCCGTGTTGCAGAATTTGAGCCTTCATATGTAAATTTCTGGATAAAAAACTACTTTAGACGACTTCCCTCTGCATCATTTATATAGAATTGAATTCCTATTATGGAATTTAACCAAATACCAGCTTCATACTTAAAATTAATTGGTTTAAAAACTAGTTTTTCATCAAAATATAAAGTGTCGCTCGGGGTGTCAGATTTTGCATCTCAAGGGGTAGAGGCTTCCAATAAAAAACGAATAGATTTGCAGATAAATCATGTATATCGGTCTTTATCTGATACTCTTTAATTCAAACACATCTGCTGTAGTATAATAACAAATGAAAAACTGAAAGTACTTCATTTTGCCTGTGTTTTAGTAATATAAGACATGTGCTTTTGATTTCATAAATAGTAAAAATTGACTCAAAATATTTTGTTTTGAATCTAGAAATTGATTCATTTTCCTTTCCAGTCACTATCATAGTCAGATAATAAGTCACTGATGTGGCTCAATGCACCGAAACATGGAGAAACTCATAGAGCAGACCTCCATATAAGATTTTGCCGAAGCCACCAACTTTTATCCAAATGGTAAATTTCATAGGTGGACCAAAAAGTATTGAACACATTACGGAAAGCTTATGTGAGCGCAGAATGCCGACCCCTAAGACGAAAAAATAAGTATTGAAGACTAGTTCTAAGTCAAAAGATACTATTAGACTTCATCGCCATGGACCTTAATACTTAGTATTCTAACGTCTGACCTCTGTTTAAGATTTCTTGGTTCTAACATTGAAACATTTCATCATGTTCCATGAAGCTGACATGGTTTCTTTGATACAAGATGTCTACTGTGCTTTCATTTACATAATGTGATTGTGTTCAAAATATGTCACTGGCACTAAAAAGAACCGAGGTGCTAAGTTCCATTAGCTGACACAATGAACCACTGACCACAAACACAAATTTCGATTAATGCCAATTGTCACCCGCCATTCCTTCAAGCTTTTAAAGACCAAATTTTTGGCGGATGGCGTGCTCTTTACGGTCTTTCAATCGTAGGCCTAAATCTTTAAACGCCTCATGTGCTCTTTTACAAAGAAAAAGTTAAAAAAAACTTGTCTATACCCAATAATTGTTTGCTTTGTATTTATTTGATCTTCTGGTAGTGTTTTTCTTTCGTTGACTTTTCTTTTGTTGACTTTTATTTCATCTTCGAAACCGTCAGCACATATCATAAACTCATAATTTTGTTGGTTACCTAACATATTCAATACAGGATAAAGAATGCCTGAAAACAGTAGAACCAAGATATCTTATGCAGAGGTCACACTTCGGGATATCAATGTCCATGGCGATGAAGTCAGATAGTATCTTTCGGCTTGGAACTGCATAATTAATTCCTGCATCTTGGGGATCGTCCATTCCGCGCTCACACAAGTTTTCGGTAATGTATACAATAATTTTTGGTCCACCCATAAAATATAAGAATTTACCGTGGAAAAGTCTTTTGCCAGTTTTCCAAAACCTCTTATAGTTGTTTCCCGAAAACATAGTTCCGATGTTATTATTTCTTTTTGACATAAATCTGACCGTCCCAAAGAAAAGTCGAAAGGATACTTATTTGCTTTTACCATTCGGATACAAAATAGAAAATCAACAGCCATTTAAAGTTTTTTTTAAGATTTTGGATCACTTTTTAATATTGTTGAGAATAGAGTGTCATCGGCTTCAGGTCTCCTTCAAGCAGTATTGTCATTTGATGATAAAGATGCCGGTGAGTTTTTCATTGACGAGAGTAATCAATTTCGTTTCGGAGTGAGTGGTTTTTGCAGCATGCACAAGCGCTTTTGAGTGGAACCTGCTGAGGACCTTTGATGCCAATGATAGAGTTTGAATTAAAGAGTAGCAGATCAAGACCGATATACATGATTTATCTGCAAATCTATTCGTTTTTTATTGGAAGCCTCTACCCCTTGAGATGCAAAATCTGACACCCCGAGCGACACTTTATATTTTGATGAAAAACTAGTTTTTAAACCAATTAATTTTAAGTATGAAGCTGGTATTTGGTTAAATTCCATAATAGGAATTCAATTCTATATAAATGATGCAGAGGGAAGTCGTCTAAAGTAGTTTTTTATCCAGAAATTTACATATGAAGGCTCAAATTCTGCAACACGGAAAACTAGGGAGAGGTGTTTGAGAAAACAGAGCACTGAAAACAACTGATTTTGCTTGCAGGAAATAGATTGTGTTTCAGTTCCTTCCGTGCAGTACATTATATGGTACTAAGAATTCTAAATAAAGAAATTTTGATACTTGAACTTATTTTGATAATTTTTCTTCGCTTCGAAATTGCCACCCCGTGTCAAACATAGCCGACACCCCGCATGTGGCGTTCTACACGGTGTTAAGCCTCTTGTTTATTTAACAGTCAAAATACCCTTACTTGGTGCACTTGTCAATGTCAATAAATTATGATATTTTGCTATTGTTTAGTTGTTTGTTTCCTGTTATATAATTTTTGTATTATACATGTGACATATCCATTGTCTATGCACTGCATATATTATTGTTTACAATGCTATTGTGCGTATGCTAATATTGTGACAGATATTTGACATAAATTGTCATGTCCAGTTTTTAGTTCAAGTAAACTTCACGTTGGTCAAACTAACTTTCTTTGGTCAAATAACTTTCTGATAGAACAAATACTACTTAAATCTTTGTTTGAAAGTAAAAGATGAACAAACAAGTCATAAACTTCGGACAATGGTTGACATGGTCAACTTACGTCAATAATTTAACTTTGATAAACTATAGGGCACAAACTAGTACCAAAGTCAAATTGACCTCTAATTAAATAGTAACAAAGAAAGCCACGTTGGCATAACATCAATTTAGTGATTGCTATATAAGTAGAAATTCTGCTTTGAGACGTCAAAGTTTGAATTTTGAAACTTATAGGTAAGTCATGATTTTAAAAGTATTAAGATTTAAAGTAAAATATTTTTTGAACAAGTTTTACTAAAATAAAGATAATTTAAAGTTTTCTTAAATAAAGTTTTATCAAAATATTTATTGTTTTCTGTTAGGGAAATAATTGAAAATATTTGTTTTACTTTATTGTTGTTTGTAACTGTTTTGTATTATTTTTGTTTTTATTTATTTTATTAAAAAAGTTTGAATTTTGAAACTTATAGGTGTCAGTCGATCCCGGCCTGCCTCTACATCGACAACAACGCCCGGCCTGCCTCAACAGTGGCATTTACGTCCGGCAAGTTTCCCCCAGCATGTAACAACAAATAACCAACTCTCACGGAGTCATTCTTCTGTTGAGATAATGGGTCTACAAAGAACAACTAACTATGCAGACCAACATACTACATAATATCCACAATACGATCATCCTACATAATTTTGATATAATATTTGGTGGAGGCCCGTTAAAAGCTGACATGAAAAATCAACATCAAGACTTAACAGCATGCCAGAAACTAAGACAGTGTTTCGACAATTCGAACCGGAATATTTACAGTTGAACATTATTTTTGTACCGTTCGGACTATTCAATTCTATATATTTCCAGTTAATGATTTATTTGTGAATAATCAGAATACACCATTGAACAATGACACAAGCTGAATATCAGAGAACTGTTACATATTATTATAAAAGAAGAACTTTTATCAACATCAGTGACAATAATATTAAATTTATATTGTTGTGTATTTTCATTGTAAACATATATTTTCATGAAACTGTGAGTACATCAAAAGCTTATTTTTTTAAATCTATTTTTTTTTTAATTTAAAATTTTCAGCTATGAAACAAAATGTTCATTTTCATTTCACAAATCGTATTGCGTTTCATGTCTTAAAATTTTAAGAACAACTTTTCTAAAAGACTGTCTAAACAAGTTATAAAATTATGTTTTTTATAAGATGTTGTAAAATTTTATTCATTTAAATCATCCATTGAATAATTTTTCAGAATGATGTTAATTAGAACTGAATGTTTGTATTTCAAACGCATGTCAATATTAATATTTGCAATCAGTCGTCTTTAAGATTAGGTTCACTTCATTAAGGGTTACATAACGTAAATATCCTTGTTTGTGAGTTACCTATTAGGAACAAGTTAGTAAAAGTCTTGTTGCCGTTTACTGTACATTTTGGAAAATCTAATACCGGTTCAGAGTTATAATAATTCAATATATACATATATAGGCAAGCATAATGCTCAGGCTACCTGAATAGCAGGAACGCCACAAATAATAGATATAATGGGTGTTACCTCACAAGAAGGAACGCCATACAAAATATGCGCATGGGTCACTTCAGGAGCAGGGACGCCACAATCAATTGACAAAATGGGTTACCTCAAGAGTAGGAACGCCATCAAAATGATAAGACAGTAACTTAGAGACTGAATTGAGCAAAATCAAATTCTGTTTAAGATTAATCAAGTTTTCCATAATTCATATATTTTTGCAACATTTTGTTTAAACACTTTGCATATATTTCTAATAACATTTCATCAACTGTAAAGATAAACGTTCATTTGTAAGCATGTGAGTAACAAACTTTAAAGAACAACGATTTATAATTAATACTTAATAGTATTTTATCATCATAACATCAATTAAATTATAAAACAAATAAAAGATGAATAGTATGATTAAGGAATCTAAATAATGAAAAAAAAAAAGAAAGAAAGAAAAAAAAAAGAAAAATATTAAAATTAAGTTCAAGTTTTTTCCCCCGTTTAAAATCAAAAAGTAAATGCTGTATGTTTATGCATCCATTGGTTTTTCATATCTCAATTGCTTGTCTTCTATATTGTTTTGAGGTTTAAATATGGATATTGATTATTTACTTACATTAATAATTAAAAGTTATAAATCCATTTTCAAATTAATATAGTAAACATAAAAATACACAATTTCTTTAAAATCTTCTTTATTATTTATTTTATTTTGGAGTCCAAAATTTCGAAGGAGAGTGATGTATTGTGACAGATATTTGACATAAATTTTCATGTCCAGTTTTTAGTTCAAGTAAACTTCACGTTGGTCAAACTAACTTTCTTTGGTCAAATAACTTTCTGATAGAACAAATACTACTTAAATCTTTGTTTGAAAGTAAAAGATGAACAAACAAGTCATAAACTTCGGACAATGGTTGACATGGTCAACTTACGTCAATAATTTAACTTTGATAAACTATAGGGCACAAACTAGTACCAAAGTCAAATTGACCTCTAATTAAATAGTAACAAAGAAAGCCACGTTGGCATAACATCAATTTAGTGATTGCTATATAAGTAGAAATTCTGCTTTGAGACGTCAAAGTTTGAATTTTGAAACTTATAGGTAAGTCATGATTTTAAAAGTATTAAGATTTAAAGTAAAATATTTTTTAAACAAGTTTTACTAAAATAAAGATAATTTAAAGTTTTCTTAAATAAAGTTTTATCAAAATATTTATTGTTTTCTGTTAGGGAAATAATTGAAAATATTTGTTTTACTTTATTGTTGTTTGTAACTGTTTTGTATTATTTTTGTTTTTATTTATTTTATTAAAAAAGTTTGAATTTTGAAACTTATAGGTGTCAGTCGATCCCGGCCTGCCTCTACATCGACAACAACGCCCGGCCTGCCTCAACAGCGGCATTTACGTCCGGCTAGTTTCCCCCAACATGTAACAACAAATAACCAACTCTCACGGAGTCATTCTTCTGTTGAGATAATGGGTCTACAAAGAACAACTAACTATGCAGACCAACATACATAACATAACATCAACAATACGCATTCAAAATTAATGTTTGTTACAATACTAATATATGCCCCTCCTTGTTTGGCGAATAAAACTATTCCATTATATTATGTTCTTTTCTATTCTAGATTAATAAATGTAATTTGGAAGGACGTTACTAATGTGCGACAACGGCCAGCTTACTCACACATTGAGTGATTGATTGATTGTTGGTTTCTAAGCGTCCAGTGGCAAATAGTTCATACACGAGATCAAATAACAGTTACTACAATAGTGGGTCCTGTACAAATAGAGGTCATCCGGGATGAAGGTCGGGGAAATTAAGACTGCCATTGGAAAGGGTATATACATTGGATAGGGGGAAAATGCTTTACAACATGCCATCTATACGGACCCATCAAAGAGTTGTTACAAGGGTTCTTAACGTGCAGAAAACGACACACTCTCTATACATGATGCATTAGATTTAACGTCCTAAAAAGGGGCAGGGGTTTCAGACTGACCTAAAAAAGAGAGGGTTCCCAGCTCCCCTCCCCTGGACCCGCCTTTGGTGTAGTCACAAACCTGAGACCACCTATACGGTCACATCAGGGAGTGGCTAATAGAAATCTTCAATATGCAGTTAGCGTGAAACTCATCATATACTAAGTATCGATAATTGTTTAACCATGTTCAGAGGCATAAATTATCTAGGAGGCCTCGAAACAAGGCAACGTTAGGAGTTTTAAAAAGTATATGCATTAGCATAAAAGTAGCCCCATTGAAAGAGAGTGCCCCCTAAATAAGCCTCAAATGTATAAGTCCCAAATTAGGACATAACTGCATATTCATATATTCTCCACTTCCAAAAAGGTTAACTGCTTGTCGGGAACATATCTCAGTTTGATCATATTTGTGTGCAAATTATGCCTTGATGTCGCTATGTATAAAAAGAAGATGTGGTATGATTGTCAATGAGACAACTCTCCACAAGAGACCAACATTACACAGAATTTAACAACTATAGATCACCGTACGGCCTTCAACAATGAGCAAAGACTATACCGCATTGTCAGCTATTAAAGGCCCTGAAATGACAATGTAAAACAATTCAAGCGTGAAAACTAACGACCTAATTTATGTACAAAATGTGCACGACATGTGGGTGGTCAATGAGATATAAATGTCACAGACACCCGATAAGAGAAGCCAAATATACACAATTATTTCATATCAGCCGGTACTATACTCTATACATGTGAGACAATTTACAAATTACACAAACTTACCAAATACCGCTTACGCACATTCCACGGAAATAAAGGTAGCACTAGTACATGTAGTACTATTCTAATACTGTGTTACTGGTAAACAACACAGAAATTATTTACCTGCAAAAACCAGGTGTAAATTACACTTTAGATGTAAACAGAAATCTAAAAATAGTACATTTGTATTCTGTTCAAATATTGCATTATAAATAAACAGATAAAATATCTTATCTATATCATGATTTGATTATTATCTTTAACAAGATTAACATTTATTTATGTACTACAATAATATAAAATAATTTCTGCTTTACTTCCCATTATGGGTTTTAGTGTATTACACAAATCGGAAGAATTAAAATGATAAATATATGTACTCCTTTTTATGTGGTAATTTTTGTTGTCTATTTTATTGTGTATTTTCATAATTTAAATATTTCATTTTACCTCTAACTTTATCCCAATGTGGTACAACACAGCACAGCCGACGTATGAACGAAAACGAAACCAAAATTTCCCCACAGATTGTCCCACATTATATAATCGACTATTTCCACCTTTCGGGATTTTCAAAAAGTATGTAAACCACTTCATATGATTCATTTATAAATTGTCAATACGGATATTATGTATATTATAGATAAAGTGTGTTTCGGATTGAACAAGGAGTAGGTCAAGGCCGTGTGTTGTCTGCCTGGTTATTTTCCTTATTTATCAATGACTTGATTTGTGAACTCTTATCGACACATTGTGGACTACTAGTAGGCCCGATAAGCATACCAACAATCTTGTTAGCTGATGACACAACTTTATTAAGCGCAACTGTAAATGGTGCTCAGACATTATTAAACGTTGTTAACAGCTATGCGCTCAAATGGCGGTTAAAATATAATGCATCGAAAAGTAGTGTTTTGACTTTTACACCACCAAAAAAGACTCGCAACAATTATGACTCTGCAGCATGTCTTAACCTAGGTAATATTGTACTCGAAAGAAAACGTACATGCACTTACGCTGGAACACTTATTAGCTCAGATGGAAAAACTTTCGATAGATCAGATAAATCCAGTAAAAAGTTAAAACAGAAACTTCACTCACTATATACTGTTGGTGTTAATCCACGAGGGATGAGTGCCTTAACTAATAACTTGATATGGAAAAGAGTAATTCTTACAACTGCACTTTATGGATGTGAAACTTGGGGTCAGCTACCCTACCGTGAAACTGAAATATTGGTAATAACTCAAAGATATTTCGTCAGATTTATACTAATGATGGATAAACGTAGTCCGACTGACTCTTGTATTAGTAATGTTGGTTTGTGGTCTGTCGAAGGATATACTGATAAAATGAAACTTTTGTTTTTTGGGAGACTGTGTCGTGCAAAATCGACAACAATACATAAACGGATGTTTAATTTTCGTATGGGACAAATATTAACCGGTGAGGCCAGTCAAATTTCATTGACTTACGATTATATCAAAATTTTGATAAAATATGATTTTGATTCTTTTGTTGAAAACTTTGTGGCTGAAAATTTTTTTCCAGACAAGCTACTGTGGAGCAAAATTGTAAAACAGACTTTAGACATATAGAAGAAAACAAATGGAAACACTCAGTTGAACGGCGACCAGAACTTAAGCGATACCATAAAATACATACTTGTTTGACGGAGCATCGTTTGTTACGACTAGCGGTAACTTATCCATCACTAAATTCAAAATTTATGACGCTTGTGAAATTAGGAGCCATAGCTATTCAAACAGGCAAATGCTCCTTGTGTAACTTATATAATACGGATATACTTATGCATTATATACTTTGCTGTACATCTCTTTTACAAATTCGGACAGAAATGTTCTACAAAATTGTTGATATTCTTGACGTAGAGGATTCCGTTCGTTTCTTTAATCAAGATGATGACGAAATTATCGAGTCGTTACTTGGAAGTATGAATCATACCATGCAAACTATAAATGCTGATGTATGGAGCCTCTTGATGTGCCACATAGCAGATTATATGTATAAACTATATCAGGTCTTCAATTATGATCTTTATAGTCACATATTTGATCTTATCTAATGTTGTTCTTGTATGAAGTTGGTGAATTATAGACGTTTTGTTTTTGACTCTATTTCCTATGTAATTATGTAACTACCTATAGACTTTTTTTTATTGCTGTTTGTATACTTTGATGTTGTTTAGAATATGTAAATATGTTAGTGTTATGTTCTTGATTCTGTTCTTATAATATAAATTGTAAAATCTTCATATTATGGAGGAAATAAAGATAATCAATCAATCGATAAAGTACATATACATGTATATGTATATTGTCGTTTGTTTATGTAATTTATATACGTTTTTTTATATATAGATTAGACCGATGGTTTTCCCGTTTGAATGGTTTTACACTGTCTAGTAATTTTGGGGCCCTTTATAGCTTATTGTTCGATTTGAGCCAATGCTCCGTGTTGAAGGCCGTACATTGACCTATAATGATTTACTTTTATAAATTGTTATTTGGATAGAGTATTGTCTCATTGGCACTCACACCACATCTTCCTATGTCTATAGTTATATCATCATGTCAAACACTAGGTTTACAGGAATGATAAAATTGAGATTGGAAATGGTGAATGTGTCAAAGAGACACAAAGGACAAAACAAAACAGCCCAACGGGCCACCGATTCGTCTTTATCATGGGAAGAAAATTCCATACCAGGAAGAGGGCTTCAGTTTGCCCCTAATAAAATAAAATTATGTTCTAGGTCAGTGAAAATGGATGTCACACTGAACTCCAAAACATATAAATGAAATATAATTAAAATAAAACAAAAAAACATACAAGTCTAACAAAAGCCAGAGCTATGCTCCTGACTTTGGACAGACACAAACATGTGACGGGATTAAATATTGCCTGTGAGATCTCAACAATGAAGACATATACACTGTATATATCGTATAGGTCAGATATTTGCTCTATATACATGCAGGCTGATCATCCTCTTACCCTTAAAATCAACAAGAAAAGCAACACAAAAACCAAGACCAAAACCCATTCACGCCCCTCCCTTACAAAATAATCAATTAAAATTGAAAGATAGTTAAAATATCAATAAATAGATAAAATAAAAACAAGCAGTTCATTTAATGTTAAAGGTCCCTCTGGCGTCCAGTTAAAACTATTTCATTATCATTCAAGACATTTTTTTTTTAGATTGGTCACCGTCTTCATTTCGACATGGTTGTGTATAAATACATATAGTGTTAAAAATCTATAAAATCTATATATGCATTTTAGCGTGACTTGTAAATACTTCGATTCTAGTGTTTAATTTAGGACATTCTATTTTATCTGGGTTACAGAAGATACATGTATCAACTTTAAACTCAGTTGAAAAGAAATCCTTCTCAACTTCAACAAAACAATTATTCTAAGTGTGTTATTAAAAAATGTTATTTATTTTAATTCTATAAATTTATTGTTCCATTTACATTTTTATTTTACATTACACGTTTAAAAATTAATTATCGCACCATATATATTTTAAACAACATTTTCTTCAAGGTTTTAAATGAGAAAATAAATTATAAGATTTGAAAATGAAACTTTGATAATTTTTTCCCCTGATCTTGATTTGAGGGTAAATATCATTAGGAATAATTTTGAAGGTGGTGCACATTGGAGTGTGTCTGTTTTATTGATAATCAACGATTATACACTTTTAAAGCTTCAGTAACTCCAAACTAGGTATCAAAACGTCCGAGCCCATCATTAGACGTACGTACACAACCAAACTAGATTCCAAAACGTCCGTACCCGTCATTCGCAATTACGTTCACCACCAAAAAGGTCTAAACATTAAATGGGTTGTGTTTTTAATTATTCTGTTAATAGTGCGGTGACTGAAGGCAGATTTTTTGGAATTTAATCTCCCCACCGAACACACACCTACATAATACATCATTGGAAAGAGGAAATCGTGTACTATAATAATATGCCTGTCGTCAGGACTTGATATGGTCACATTTTTTTTAAATTGAGGTCAAAGGTCATATGTAAAAATCTGTGAAAGTTTGGAAGGGTTTCAATTTTGACATTTTTTTCTATTTCTAAACTCTACCTATATACAAATGATACTGTTTTGGCTTTAGTAATGTTTGTTTTTATACATAAACCTTTATCATTGAGATTTTTTTATCAAAAAAAATCCTAAAACGACGTTTTATAAACAAAACCTCAAAAATCAAGTTTTCAACCTATAAAATGTTTAGAGCACCTTAACCTTATGAAAGATATCAATTTCAGGTAAAAATCAAGTGTCATGCAGGCCAATACTTTAAAATTATTTTTTAAACTATCATAGTGGGTGAGTCATCAAACTAAAGCCATAGAACACTACAGTCAAATATGACCTCAAATTGAATTTGCGGATACTTCAGTTTTTTTTTATAGACTACTCGTTGCTTTTGGGTTTTTTCACAATTATTACTGCTACCACAGTATTATCTTTTGTTGTGTATTTAACTCTGGTTAATATCTATTACATTATAGGTTTTGTAACTATATCCCCCTTTTATCCCTTGCAACGTACCCCAAACTTCAAAAGTATTCCATATAAAAAAAGAAGATGTGATATGATTGCAAATGAGACAACTCTCCAAATGAGACCAAATGAGACATAAAACAATTATAGGTCCCGTACGGACTTCAACAATGAGTAAAATTCATACTGCATACGTAGTCTTCAATTCCCGAAATGAGTAATGTAAAACAAACAAAAAATCTAACGACCTGATTAATGTATAAAATAAATAAGAAACAAACAAATATAGTATATAGAAACAAACGACAAACACTGCATTACCGTATCGTGACTTGAAACAGACAAATACAGATATTGGCGGGGTTTAACTTTTTAAGGGCACACCAACACTCCCCTAACCTCGGGACTGGAACCGTGTGTACCAGTGCAACAAGCTTTATACCAAATCAACCGTTATCTCCAACATCTTCATTTTCATCAACCGTCACAAGACATGTTTTAATATTTCTACACATTTCACTCATGGCCACAGGTCTGCACATGAAAGGTTCTGCTCAAAGCAAACACGTTATTTTGAGTTTTTCTTTACAAGTACAGACAAGGTATTGTAGGAAGTCCGAAGACATTTGTTCCTAAAAAAATACCAGCTTCAAACCATCCCTATCAATTCATCCAGGATTTTAAAAGAGATCTAAAAGGGGTTTAGGAAGGTGTGATGACATCCATATGCTTGTCTGCAAAGATGCTGGGGAAACATTATACGAGACGTACACACTATCTTGAATTCGCTCAATTTCATGGTTGGCAACACATTAGACAGCGTCGCACTTTACTTTAAGTAGCATAAAATCCATTGGCATTCAATGTTTCAACAAGGTGTTTTGAACCAAACTCATGGTACATTTGTAAAGCCAATCCTAAATGAAAAGGAGTAAAACAAAAACGATTGTCTCAACAATTGCTTAGTATTTCCACAATTTCTCTGATGCCATTTCCTGAGAATAGTCTTGGCTGTATGCATTTTCATTGAGTAAACATCATAGAATGAATTGCAATAAATACGAAGGCATTGGCTGAATTAAGAAGGAAGAGACAATTCATCCGAAGTTGGGTAGTCTTCTTTAGAGTTTCGATGTCTTTTCTAAGTAAACTTGCAGCGGAATGAAATATCTGTCCGTTATTTGTGTCTATTACAGTTGACATTGAGATTTTGAGGTCAGTTTTCAATTGACGAGAAGCTTATATGGCATCTTGAATAGTTATTTTGCTACTAAATATTATGTTATATTTGCCTTGAACTTGTTGAAGTTGTTTGACAACTGAATTTCTATAGAAATAAATTAGTTTAGACTGCATTTTACATGTAGAATATTTTAAATTAGAATCAGCATGAAGAAATGATCTATATTTATCGAGTAACGGTGTCATGAGGAATGACCATTAAATCATTGTCAATATCCAAAATAAAATTACTAAAAGCAGTATCGTGTTTTGAGATATCTGCTTCCACGGGTTTGAATTTTTTTTAACGTTTTTAGCAAATAATTTGTAATGCAACCAAAATGACAGAGTGATTGAAGTTTAAAAGATGGACGGGAAACTATTTCAACTTTAACTTTATCTGACACGGATAAAACATTTTTAATACACTCATCGGATTCAAACTTGACTAATTTTTTATCTTTCTAAAATGTTTTGTTGCAACAAAATATACAAGCGCTCCAGTTTAACGACTGCATTCTAGAACGTTTACAAATACTCGAAACTGAGGGACAATAGTCAGGTAAATGTATGTCGTCATTAAATATTAGACTAGAAGCTTCCTCGCTCTAAAAGAGGGAAGAAATATGTTTACTTGTGTAAGTTTTGTAGCATGGACGATGATAAATTGCCTGCACGGACTTCTTCAAATTAACAGCTATATTGCATGAAACAGCTTGATGTTCACCTCATCCAATCTTCTATGCAATGCAGATACAAAAATTGACTTCCCTAAACTGGTAAATTGACTCAAAATTTCAATCGAGGTTTTTTTTATTCATATTATGCACTGCATAAAATGTAACGACTTTTGTCTTTTCTTTGAACTTAATGGAGCAAGTTGCAAAGGACTTGAATTATCACGGAATATTTACTGAAACTATCCGTCAATTATTTTGATTTTACAATAAGACTTTTCTGACAAAGTATATTTGATGTTTTATAACGAAAAAACATAGAATATAAACATATACAAACAAAGTATGTGGCATATATCAGTGCACTTTAATTGAAAATATTTGTATATAATAGCGAAAAAGGTGTAATTTCATATATCATTTGAGAGAAAATTATTGACTAATACACAAAATGTGACGGAAGGCAAGTGATTGAGTTCCGTGTTGAAATTGAAGATATTTACTCCATTCTTTTTCCATTGATTTCTTAAGGTTTTTTCATATTTTGGCTCCGAAATTTTTACCACTAATTAGTTTTATTAAATATTATATGCTTAAAATATTATGGGATAATTTTTATTACTACTATGAAGAGAAAACTAAAGTTTGAGTCTGAATTTGCAATTAAAATTACCTCAATTTTAAATAGTCTAAAGTTCGCAAATTTTATAGATTAGAAGAAAATAAAATACTGAATGGAATATTTTGACATATAAAAATAACTTCAGGAAAAACTATTTCAATTAAATGTAAGCAAACATACACATTTTTTCATTTTGAAAAAGGGGGGTTGAAACTCTCCAATATACTACCAGTCATTAAAACGACTTTTTAGAAAAAAGTGACCGTACGAAACTCTGACGACAGGGCAAAAACTAGAGAAGACATATTTGTCTTTAAGTTAAGACCATTTTTAGCCGTGTGTTATTTGGGGAGATTAAACTCGCGATCTAGACGACTTTTTACACTTCTGTCACCGCACTATAAAAAGAAGGCCGGTAACCACGTTTTGTCACTTGAACTGTTATATATATATATATATATATATATATATATATATATATATATATATATATATATATGTCAGGGTCCTTTATAGCCGACTATACGGTATAGGGTTTTCACATTGGCAAAGACCATACAATTGCCTATCATTGCTAAATCCTCTTCATTTTAACTTTGGTTCATAGTGGTCTCATAAGCAATCATACTACATCAACTTGTTCTTATAAGAATTTTTGTATGATAAAATTGAGAAAGGAGATGGGGAATGTGTCAAAGCAACAACAACCCGACCATAGAGCAAACAACAGTCGAAGGCCACTAATGGGTCTTCAATGTAGCGAGAAACTCCCGCACCCGGAGGTGTCCTTCGGCTGGCCCCTAAACAAATATGTATACCTGTTCAGTGATAATTAATGGATGTCATACTTAACTCCGAATCTAGGGCTATTTACAAAACAAAACAATACAAAACAAAACAATACAAAACAAAACCGAATGAAATTTGCCATAACGAAACGGAACGACATTAACATTTACTTTAAAAAATGTATAACACAAGAGGCAGACGATCAATGCGGAGAAAAAATGAATAAAAAAATAATTATATTATTGTCAAAGCGGAGATTTTACTTTTAAAATAAGAAACAACATGATTATAATAATTCTTAAATAGGAATCATTTTAACTTCCCTAGGAATAATTCCTTAAATAAAACGGACATATCACATACATGTAAGAGCTCAGAGTCATGTTCAAGAATAAGTTATCAGCTGCATAAAGATATCACTAGCTTATTTTGTTTCAATCTCCCATACAGACAGAGTTATCGTCGAGGAGGAAAGGACGATAACTCTGTCTGTATGGGAGATAGATTTTGTTTGCCTTTCATGGTTGTCGTTCTTTAGAAATAATCAAAACCTTGTTTTTGTAATCCGGATGAATATCTTGAATTTGACAAACGAGGTCTATTTTAATATGATTTATATTTAAAAGCTTATTGAAAACATAACTCAAACAGGCATTAACATGACTCCTTATTGATTCCCTTTTACTGGTCTTGGTTTTTATCTTCCTTTATATCTGCTCAAGGAAGATGACCATGTGAATTTAGATGACCGATAAATAGAACAGGAAATTTACCATCGTTATGATTCTTTGTTCTATTTATCATACATCTAACTGAAACTGACATAAGTTATCGCTCCGCAGGAGTCCTGATTGATCTAGAGCTGCGTTTCCATCCTTTTGAATATACAATTATTTATAGATACTAACAGGCCAAGAGAATATTAATTAAAAAAAAATGTTCAACTGAGACCAAATCTATCAAAAAGAATAAAAATAATAATAGTGTTATAGTATGTCCCTCATGTTTACACAGTGAATATTTTTTTGAAAAAAAAATAATGCTACATATGAGCACCATTAATTTATCAATGATGTCTTTGAATAATTTAGTACCTAAAATTATTCTGTAGTGAATGAATATATGCTTGCATGGTCTTGTTTAACAAGGATTTTTATATTTTGTATCAGACAATGACCCGTAATAAATATTTTACAATAATCTAGTTATTACTAAGTAGAAACTTTAATATTTTATCATGTTTGTTGAGTATGGTTTTATCGGTCTCTTCTATACATTGCATAACTTATCAAATGGAAAGTAAGACTTGCAGAAGAGTTGATATGATAAACAAACTGTTCATCAGTACTAATTCGATCATTATTGGGTTGAAATGAAAATTCCCCTTTTCTCTAATTATATTGATCTTGACCTCCTTGGCTTATGATGAAATGTGTCGTCATGAGCTTTTGGATTTCAACTATTAACCAATATTAATACAAATAAACACGTGACATTCTTTTATTAGTGAAGTTTTATTTTTTTTCGCAGATAAATCCTGCAGCGACACAGTCGCAGCAAATATTATGGAATCTATAACCGTGATTTCCAGCGAAAAGTAAACAATCTTCTGGTGAAGAAAAGGATCCATTTGGTTCTGAGGAATCGAAAGCAAAGTATGTCATCTTGGTCATCTTTCCATGTTTAATCCATCTCCAATCGCCGCCAGACTTATATCTGTTTACGTTACGTCCACCAACGTAGAAATGTTGACCTTGAATGTATAAACAAAAAGTACATAAAACAAGAATGCGTCGATAATACACAGATACCCCACTCGCAATGAATTTTTCTATGTTCAGTGGATCGTGAAACTGGCGCTTAGTTTTTCACGAATTAATTAAGAAATGTGTTTCAATATTGCATTCCTTAGAGATTTGCGAAAATACAAACATATCGCCTAAAATTGATCGCCAAACTCAACCAAAGTCAACTTTGTCTGAGGGAGTTGAAACTTTAGTTTCTTCATAATTTCAAAATTTATAAACGGACAATTTTAGAAAAGTTTGTTAAATCATGTCAGTACAGACGTATTGAATACTGAGCTGATGATGCCCTCGCGGACAAGTGTGTTTCATCCGATTTGTGTTTAGCATATAAAATACGTTTAAACTGATACCACATCGCGTTCTGCAACGATGAATACATCAATGAAGATAAAAAAAATAAAAAAAAAACGTTTTACGTAAAAAGGCAGACACCATAATAAGTTTGAGAAAAACGCTTTTACAGACCTGTAAAAAGAACCAACTTTGAGTTAAGAAGTGTAAATTATACTTGTATGTTCCTCGTCGAAATAATAATAAAACTAAAGTTTCAACTCCCTCAGGCAAAGTTGACTTTGGATGAGTTTGGCGATCAATTTTAGGTATTATTGTCATAAAGCTCTTCAACGGTTTCGGTACTTATACATCCTTGGATTTCAAATGTTTGGCTGTGAGCGTTCCTGATGAAGGTAAATCCAGACAAGTGCTTCAGACGCATTGACATTATTAAACTTGTTATTTTCATTTTTTTTCAAACAGACTTATGAAGTCTTCTCCATTTAACCTATATAACAAAACAAGGAATAAGAGCATGCATTCATTACATAATTTTTCAACATTTGTATAAATTGGACCATAAAAAACTGAGTGATGAAAAAGAAGGGAGAGAAAAAAGGTAAAGAAACTGAATAAAACCCCAAGGAAATAAATCATTTTTTTTTACTACTATTATTAACAAGAATATGAGAGAGATTTATTATCAAACTGAATACAGAATATTTTTTTTTTTCTGATTCCGGTATGATACACATACCAGACTATGAACTAGCAACCCTTATTTATAACAAAAAATATGTATGAAACACCAGAAACAAACTTACCAGTATTCATCTTCTTCAATTCATATTTCATTAACATCAATTCTTCTAATGTCTCAAAGTTGGCCAGGTATGCACCATGTCGTAAACATATCGCCTGAAAAATCAGTAAATATTATATTAGTTATACATTAAAATTGTATGAAAGTTACTCTAAGTTACTTTAAGATCATTTTCAAATGTATTGGTAGCTTATTCCTTAATAAAGTTTTATTGTTACGCACGAATCGTTTGCAGCCGATTCAATTGAGTGTGTAGGTAAAGGTAATATCTTTGGTTAGCTTGCTTGCTTGTATATCTGTCTGTAGGACTAGCCTACATCGAAAGGAGGATAGTATACCTTTCCACATTTCAGCTATCGAAGAAGCTAACTAAAGATATTTCTTTTGCCTACACACTCAATGCATCCGTCTGTACGAAATTTTAAGAGTCTTTGACCTTTTTAGCTCACCTGGCCTAAAAGGCCAAGTGAGCTTTTATCATCACTTGGCGTCCGGCGTCCGGCGTCGTCCGTCGTCCGTCGTCCGTCGTCGTCGTTAACTTTTACAAAAATCTTCTCCTCTGAAACTACTGGGCCAAATTAAACCAAACTTGGCCACAATCATTATTGGGGTATTTAGTTCAAAAAATGTGTCCGGTGACCCGGCCAACCATCCAAGATGGCCGCCATGGCTAAAAATAGAACATAGGGGTAAAATGCAGTTTTTGGCTTATAACTCAAAAACCAAAGCATTTAGAGCAAATCTGACATGGGGTAGAATTGTTAAACCGGTGAAGATCTATCTGCCCTGAAATTTTCAGATGAATCAGATAATCCGTTGTTGGGTTGCTGCCCCTGAATTAGTAATTTTAAGGAAATTTTGCTCTTTTTGGTTATTATCTTGAATATTATTATAGATAGAGATAAACAGTAAACATCAATAATGTTCACCAAAGTAAGATTTACAAATAAGTCAACATGACTGAAATGGTCAGTTGAGCCCTTTAGGAGTTATTGCCCTTTATAGTCAATTTTTAACCATTTTTCGTAAATCTTAGTAATCTTTTACAAAAATCTTCTCCTCTGAAACTATATGGCTAAATTAATCCAAACTTGGCCACAATCATCTTTTGGGTTAGTAGTTTAAAAAATGTGTCCGGTGACCCGGCCATCTAACCAAGATGGCCGCCATGGCTAAAAATAGAACATGGGGTAAAATGCAGTTTTTGGCTTATAACTCAAAACCCAAAGCATTTAGAGCAAATCTGACATGGGGGTAAAATTGTTTATCAGTTCAAGATCTATCTGCCCTGAAATTTTCAGATGAATCGGACAACCCGTTGTTGGGTTGCTGGCCCTGAATTAGTAATTTTAAGGAAATTTTGCTCTTTTTGGTTATTATCTTGAATATTATTATAGATAGAGAAAAACTATTAACAACAATAATGTTCACCAAAGTAAGATTTACAAATAAGTCAACATGACTGAAATGGTCAGTTGAGCCCTTTAGGAGTTATTGCCCTTTATAGTCAATTTTTAACCATTTTTCGTAAATCTTAGTAATCTTTTACAAAAATCTTCTCCTCTGAAACTACTTGGCTAAATTAATCCAAACTTGGCCACAATCATCTTTTGGGTTAGTAGTTTGAAAAATGTGTCCGGTGACCCGGCCATCCAACCAAGATGGCCGCCATGGCTAAAAATAGAACATAGGGGTAAAATGCAGTTTTTGGCTTATAACTCAAAACCCAAAGCATTTAGAGCAAATCTGACATGGGGTAAAATTGTTTATCAGGTCAACATTTATCTGCTCTGAAATTTTTAGATGAATCGGACAATCCGTTGTTGGGTTGCTGACCCTGAATTGTTAGTTTTAAGGAAATTTTGCTGTTTTTGGTCATTATCTTGAATATTATTATTGATAGAGATAAACTGTAAACAACAATAATGTTCAGCAAAGTAAGATTTACAAATAAGTCATCATGACCGAAATGGTCAATTGACCCCCTTAGGAGTTATTGTTCTTTATAGTCAATTTTTAACAATTTTCATAAAATTTGTAAATTTTTACTAACATTTTCCACTGAAACTACAAGTTCATTATAGATAGAGATAATTTTAAGCAGCAAGAATGTTCAGTAAAGTAAGATGTACACACATCACCATCACCAAAACACAATTTTGTCATGAATCCATCTGCTTCCTTTAATATTCATATAGACCAAGGTGAGCGACACAGGCTCTTTAGAGCCTCTAGTTTTTAAGCTCGAAAAGTCTTCTTTTTTTAGATCAATTTTAAAGCAGACAAATCTATAATACTAAAATTACGAGGTCCAATTTGTCAGCCGTCATCGGGTAAAAACGACAAATCAAAGAATTCAACTCTATATATAACTAATATAGGACAATGGTGTAGATTAAAAATTACACCACTCCAGACCCTTTTGTTTTCCACATAATTAATATTGCCAATAATTAACAAGTTCCGGGTCTAATCCGATACCGATACCAATAGTATATTCACCTGTTAGCTATTACCTTATCTGTACGTTCCGCATTTGACAGGCGCACCACCAAACGGTGTATTTAGGATTTTGCTATATACACGGGTCATAATCAAAGGGCTGACACTACTAAATTCAATCATTGTCAAATTGTTCCCTATTGTAGCTTTATTCAGCAATCAGGAAGACTTTCTAAGATAACTAATATAGGGCAATGCTGTTGATTAAAAAATACCCCATTCCTGGATAGCCTGGACCTTTTGTTTTCCAAATAATTAATATTTCCAATAATTGATAAGTTCCAGGTCGACGGGTTCAAACAGAAAGATTTGAAAGCAGAGAAAACTGTGTATCTTATAATCGACATGAATTTATCAGATGACAATACCAATTACTAAAATAAGGCTTAGGCATAGTTTTATATACTTTAATTCAGTCACGGACCCGCGATATCACGGGTGTGTACTTGTATATCTAATATATACTCAATCTGTAAATTACATAAACATAAAAAAGAAATAATATACCATTATCAGCAGATGTACACAATGATTGTAATTACTTCATTGCGAAAAAAAAACCAGTTTGGTGTCCGCTTGAATGTTAAGTAGTTCTTTAATCATTGAATTTGTTAAAACAATTGCTTTGTTTGACACAGACTTCGCAGAATGCATCAACATAGTCAGTAATTGTCCGTTAGCTCGCCGCAGCATGTTCGATGTAAGGTAACAATCTTCTGGTGTAGTATGATTGCCAACGAGCGAATTTTCATCAGAGTTCTAAGGGGTGGTTATAAACCATCATAGGCAATCGCACAGCTTTCAACAATGAGATAAACTCATACCGTTAGCCGGCTATAAATGGCCCCGACATGAAAAATATGCAATAATTCAATTAACTATTAACGGCCTACTTTATAAAAAAAAAACAGTTTGCGAAATACAAAGACAGATATAAACCAACGACAACCACTAAACTACATGCTTCTGACTTTGGACAGGAGAACACAGAATGTCACTATTTTGCTGAGCCCTCCGTATAACGTGTACACAGCGACATAGACAACAGTTATTGACTAATGAATCTTATTATTATATACTTAACATACAAAGGCGGTATCTCCTGTCACTTTTTGTGTATTTATAAGGTAACAGCTCTTGCCAATTCTTCGGTATGGATAACTGCATGCATCTGTTGGTTAAAAAGGTATGTCATATATAAATATAGGAAGATGTGGTATGCGTGCCAATGATACAACCCTCCATCCAAGTCACAATTTATACAAGTATAGCATTATATGTAAGCATGAGAGTTGTGAATATGTGTTTATAAAGCCTTACCTGTGATCAATTCATTACTGAGAGGAGAAAATTTAAAAAGACTTTAAGTTACTAGTATTTCTAGCTGCTATTTATCTTTACTTATGTTTTCTTCGGAAAAGTCTACACCATGGCGATTGCACGAATACTTTGCATATTTTGACCAGATGATATTAACGAAAGATAAACTATTAGCACATACCAAGATTTTAGTATAGATAACATATACAAGAAGATGTGGTAAAAGGGCCAACGAGACAACTCTCTATCCAAATAACAATATGTAAAAAGTAAACTATTATAGGTCATAGTACGACCTTCAACATAGAGCCTTGGCTATCACAGAACAACAATCTATAAAGGTCCCCAAAATAAAAAACAGAAAAACCAACGGTCTATTTAAAATATATATATATATATACCTGCATGACTGCTATACACCAACACTATTCCCAATATAGCCGCAACATAAACCGAATAAGCAAACATAATGATACTGAACGGATTTACTGTCAAACAATAAATTGAATATTTATTACTACATGTATGTTGATGTCATCATCTTTAACCTGGTATCAACTTACATTTTACTGATGGAAACATATTTTGGCAATCAATATTATTGGACTGAGTATCACATTCCCGTCTCAAATGTCAGGACTACATGTACCACGATCGATCTTAATTAATGCGATTCTAAGAATCATCATTGAGAGAGAGAGAGAGAGAGAGAGAGAGAGAGAGAGAGAGAGAGAGAGAGAGAGAGAGAGAGAGAGGAGTGGTGCTTCATTTCTGTATTCTTAATTTCTATGCCACTTGTCTCTAGTCTTTATATTTTCCAAATTCAAATTGATTTCAGAGTATTATAAGGAAAGTACTTCAGTTTACTGTGTACATGTATGTCGAATATAAACCCTTTTGTAAGTTTGTAAGTTGCATACTTGATGTAATATAGATTTTCATCAATAAACGACTTCAAAGATGTAATTTTATATGATATATCTTAATTAAAAAGAAAAACCGTTAACTCTAGAAAAATTTATAAATATAAATAGAAATATTTGGGAAAAGCCAAAATTACGTTCCAGTTTGATATTTAAAATAGATAGTGCAAACCTATCCGAGACCGCTTAAATGAGGTTGAGTTCCCACTGGTCTTTCAATGTCTATCAAATTCAACGTAATCATAGACTCTGTATAAATAAAGGTTGTATGTCGAATATAAACCCTTTTGTAAATAAATATAAATAGAAATATTTGGGAAAAGCCAAAATTACATTTGTAAGTTCAGTGATTTCGGTGATTTTAAAGCTGACTATGCGAATTCAGTTTTGTTCATTATTGAAGGCCGTATTGTGACCTAAAGTTATTAAGTCATATATCTTTTTGTCTCTGAAAAGGATGCCTAAATATTCAAATGTATCAAAACAATAAAAAAAAAAACCACACACACACACAAGATAAAATTGAAAATGGAAATGGGAATGTGTCAAAGAGACAACAACTTAATCAAAGAGCAGATAAAACATAAAACAAAAACTAGAGTAGATAAAGGCAGATGTGGTGTGAGTGCCAATGAGACAACTCTCCATCCAAATAACAATTTAAAAAAGTAAACCATTATAGGTTAAAGTACGGCCTTCAACACGGAGCCTTGGCTCACACCGAACAACAAGCTATAAAGGGCCCCAAAATTACTAGTATAAAACCATTCAAACGGGAAAACCAACGGTCTAATCTATATAAACAAAACGAGAAACGAGAAACACGTATATATTACATAAACAAACGACAACTACTGTACATCAGATTCCTGACTTAGGACAGGTGCAAACATTTGCAGCGGGATTAAACGTTTTAATGGATCCAAACCTTCTCCCTTTTTCCGAAACAATAGCATAACATCACAACATAGAAAAACATACGATAAAATATCAATTGGCAGACTTAACTCAATCAAAAAACGTATGATTACACAATGAACGAATAAATTTGATCTGCGATATCTGAATACAAATGCAGGTTCCTTATCATGGACAAGTGTAAAAATGCAGTAGGGTTAACATATTTTGTGAGATCTCGCATTTTTCTTACTTATATAATAGCTTAATATTAGCTGAAAAAAGGCTCGAACGCGTTTTGATCTGAAACTTTCTATTTAAATGCAGGATATCACCTGTATGATTTAATTCATTTCCTCGAATTTTACGGACATTGATAGACCAAGGAGCCTCATTTTCATTTCAGCGGTCTCTGGTAGGTTTTCGCTATAAAATCCCGTGATACAGTCATATAGAATTATGTTGATGTGGTTTTATGATTGTCTATGATGTTGACGGATGCCTGGTTGACTCTTTAACGTCTAGCAGCAAATTAAATAGAATAGAAAATTAAAACGGGGATTTAGTAAATGACACAACAACCGAGCAAAGCAGAAAACAGCTCAACGTCACCAATGGGTCTCCATCGAAGCGAACAAATGTGCCTCCAGAGCCATACTTGCCACGTCAGGTCTGTGTTTTTGTTAGTTGTTTTTCTGCTTTGTCAGCCCATTTATATAATTTTTGTAGCTTGGTCTTATGTTTTACTGTAACATCATTGTCCTAGGGTATCAGCAGCAACCAATATTATACCCACAGCATTCTGTATGTGTCTGTCACACATTAGGTGCCTGTAATTCAGTAGTTTGTTGCTGAATATCATATTGAGTTATCGTTCTTTGTTTTGTTACTAAATCAGGCTGGTAATTTTCTTATTCCATTAATTTTACATTTGTAAGTTCGGTGATTTCGGTGATTTTAAAGCTGACTATGCGAATTCAGATTTGTTCATTATTGAAGGCCGTATTGTGACCTAAAATTATTAAGTCATATATCTTTTTGTCTCTGAAAAGGATGCCTAAATATTCAATGACCCAATAAAAAAAAACACACACACACAAGATAAAATTGAAAATGGAAATGGGAATGTGTCAAAGAGACAACAACTTAATCAAAGCTCAGATAAAACAAAAACTAGAGGTTCCTTATCATAGACACGTGTAAAACTGCAGTGGGGTTTACATGTTTTGTGAGATCTTGCATTTTTATTACTGCGAGCTGACCAGTCTTTGCTCTTTTAGCAAAGAAACAGCAGTTTAAAAGTCTCTGGTTTGACCCGGCAGGGGGTTCAAAACTACGATCTCCCATACTCGGGGGTCGAAAACTTCTACTAGTAATACAACATTAATAATTGAAATGAAACAATTTGAGTATGGCTTGAATTGATATTATAGTAAAATAAATCAATAATTGGTGATAACTAAATGCAACCAAATCATAGAATTTAAGTTTTTTTTCTCAGTTAAGACAATTCACCATGTGAATATCTTTTTGGAACTAATTTGGATTTAAGTAGTACACAAAATGTCCCGAAATCTCTTAATATTAGCTAAAAAAAAGCTCGAACGCGTTTTGACCTGAAACTTTCTATTTAAATGCAGGGCATGACCTGTATGATTTCACCTTTCCAGATGTTGACTGTTATAAAAAATAAATCACAATTATTCAACGCAAATGACTAAAAGATTGAAACAAACATACACATAAATGTAATAACAATTTCCTGCACCAGATGCGCATTTCGACAATACATGTCCCTTCAGTGAACATATATATATCTAACATAGACGCCAAAGACAAAGATACTGTATTGGACGTCAGTTGTAACTTGAAAAAGACGCCGGTAAAACAGTTGTATTGACATGATTGATAGAACATACCGGTATGTCCAAGTACAATGTACAATGTTTAAACTTTCTCGATGAACTAGAAATTATGGACAAAATGAATAAAAGGATAAACAAAATATAAACAACGCTTTAAATACCTTCTCATGTCAGCATCCAACAAAAGGACCAAACAGAATAAAACGTACATATGATTCGTACTTTAAAAACCCCTGTTACTTTGATAAAATGTCTTCAGTCCAAGGACAGAGTTGTAAAATAAAGCAAATGCCTGACTATTAGAAGACCACAAGACAACTTATCTGTTAATATGTTTCTACATAAGATAACGCCTTTACCAATTGCTATCAATTCGTTTGATGTGTTTGAGCTTTTGATTTTGCCATTTGATGAGGGACTTTCCGTTTTAAATTTTCCTCGGAGTTCAGTTTTTTGGTAAATTTTTTTTATACGTTTAGAAAATAAGATAAAAACTTACTGTGACAGCCATACAAAATATATTTGTTTTCTCTAATTTCCGATTCTTAGTTAAAATGACGGCAGCCATGTTAGATTGATAATTGAAGCTAATGGAAGTAAACATATGATTTAGATGGATTTGATTAACTTTGTAGTTTGGGAAGAGGTGATTAACAAAGCATTAAACATACCGAAGACAACGGGAATCAACGTAAATACAAACATATTTTTATAAACTAGATCGTTACTGCTGCATCTATTTTTGTCATTCATCGTGTTTTAGCCAGGCGATACATGAAATTAGCTTATGTACGTTTAGAAGGTTTTTTTTCATTAGTGAAAGTTGTAGTTATATTGTAGTTTTGGATATAGCTACTGCATAAGTTAAGTAGGTACTATTTCTTTTTGAAAATTATGAAATATAACAACTATTTTTATGCGATGAAATTAAATTGCGTATTCTGTAGATATTTGAAGCTTTACATATCGCTTGTAACAACATGAGAATATTATAAAAGAAGAGACCTTATACATGTTATACTTCATACATTGCTATAATGAATCATAAGACAATTCTGAACATATTTTTATCCGTTTATGGTAACGGTAGCCAATTCGTTTTTAGACCATGAGTAGGATGGTAGAGCTAGTGACTATAGTTCTTTTACCACAGTAATACTTTGCATAAAACTAAGGTAGCAAATCTCTAAGTCAACGGCGACCAACAACTGTTGCATAAGTACTGATCAGCACGATCCATATGGCAATACTTAGATTTTAAGAAATGAAATTCAGAAATTAAATCAAAATGGTTATTTTACTATAAGACTTGTTCCTTTCCTGTTATGAATCACATTTTAAGGTCAAACACAGAAAAGATATTCCCTTAAATGGATAAATTCAACAACACTTACCATTATTTTGATGATAAAAAATCAACAAATATAATGCTGAAATTTATCCTAAAATGAATCAAATATAAATAGCAATCACTGTCCTTTACTAGAAATAGATATTCCTGTTTTACACCAGAAACTCTATAAAAAAATCACGACAAAAGTAAGAATTGTCTTTCCCTATTTGTTAATATTTCATTTTTTGGACGTTGATATAAAAAAAGAAGATAGGGTATGATTGCCAACGAGACATCTCTTCACTAAAGACCAAATGATACAGAGATTTAAAACTAGAGGTAACCTTACGGCCTTCAACAATGAGCAAAGGCCATACCGCATAGTTACCTTTAAAAGGTTCTGAATATGACAAATGTAAAACAATTTCAAACGAGAAAATTAAAGGCCTAATGTATGTACAAAATATGAAATAAACACAAATATGTAACACATCAACACACAACAACCACTGATTTATAGGCTCCTGACTAAGGACAGGCACATTCATACCGAATGTGGCGGGGTTAAATATGTAACAGGGACCCCAACCCTCCACTAACCTGGGGCAGTGGTGTAACAGTAAAACATAAGACCGAACTAACAAAAGGCTTGACTCATCAGATGGATACAAAAGGCTTAACTCATCAGATGGATACAAGTACCCGTGGCCGGGTACTTGTATATCCCAACAACAAAAATACACTAAGTACTGATCTTATGTTCCTTTGTTGCCGTCCTATTGTGTTTATATCTTCAATCACACATGCGTAGAACTCATGTTCAGTCTGTTGATGTTCTCCATGGTCATGACCATCATAATTAAATTATGTCGCTTTTTTAATACTAAGGGTACAACACATTCAATAATTTCGTCGATGCTGATGATTACTCCTTTTTTTTGCCAAGTCTTAACAGTAAAAGCACATAGTAGTCGTCTTTTAAAATATATAATTTCTAGAGTCATAATGTTTTACATAAATAGATTTTAAAATGCCAGTAAATTTGAAAAATGAATAGGGAATGTGTCAAAGAGACAACAACCGGACCACAGAGCAGACGACAGACGAAGGTCACCAATGGGCCTTCAACACAGCGAGAAAATCCCGCACATGAAAGCGAGCGTCAGTTGGTCCCAAAATAGAAATTGGTATTAGTTCAGTGAAATGGACGTCATACTTAAATCCAAAACATATCAATAAACTAAAAATAAAAAAAAAAAAACACACAAGAGTAACATAGGCCAGATACTCCTAATTATTACAGCCGATTAACTGTCAGCCTAGTCTAATCTGAAAGGAGAGTAGTTTACCGTACCTAGTAACGGCTTTACAGTTCAGCTAGAAAATAAACTCATCATAGGGCAAAAAATAAAATATTGTTTGTTTCCCCTCCCCCGAACGACCCGGTAAAATCGCCGTGACCCGAAAAAATTTATTGGCCGTTCGTGTTCAATATTTTTTTTTCATTTTGATTTTTGGTGATACCTTTTCGATGCTATAGTCCACGCGCGTTTTAATTCAGGCCATTTTTGTGCATTGAAGCGCCTAAATGATAGGTAAACAAGAAAAATAAACATGGCTGGTCACACTATATGTGTAGCAGCAAGCAGGGGTTCAAATTAGCAGTGGTCCGAGGTCCGCGACCTTCCAGTTTTGCAATCAGATTTTCGACTTGGTTACTAGCTACGCCCGACGGACCTAAGGAAATAAAAAAATAACTTTGCAAACCTTTTTACCAAAGTCTCCAAATAAACTATCTCAAAACTTATTTTCATCTTTCTTTTCATGACAGCGATGTTCATTTTGTTCAACCGCTAGCTTTATTCAGAAAATCGCCCACAAGTAATGTGTAAAATCGAGTAAAATCGTATCTGAGTCACAAAAACAATATTGAAAAACAGTGGATGTGGTGTTAACTGGCCACACGCTGATTGATACTTCGACACGTGTGTAGATAAGATTGAAACAACAGCAGGGGTCCAGTTTAGATGCCGTGAAGACAAAATTTTACAATATCGGGTCCGATTCCGGAAGCGGATGAGGGTAATTCCAGGTTTTGGCGATCAACTACATAATGAAAAAAAAAAAATCCAGGCAGGTGACAAAATACATCTATGGTTATGAAATATAAACACTAGAATTAAAAACCAAAAGATAAATCGAAAAGAAAGAAAAAGCAGACAATATTTTATACAGAAACTCAAAATTACTTTTTGACAAATTTTAATGTCAGAATCCAATGTGACAGTATAAATTTTCTTTATCTGTAAATGTTCATAATGTATGCAGTTGTTTTTAAAGTGCAAACATATTACTGAAATTTCAAGGGGTAATTTCTTACTTAATTATAAATAATATCAAGGAAAAAAAAAAAATTTGCCTACCTACCTACCCATACCCTGAAAACCTCAGTCGGGGAGGGGAAACAAAGATATTTTTAATGTAGGCCTAGATACCAGGAATACAATTTTATATTTACGCAAGACGCGCGTTTTGTCTTCAAAAGACTCATCAGTGACACTCGAATCAAACATTGTAAAAATGGCCAAGCAAGTTAGCCAAAGATATGACTTTATTTACACACTTATCAGCAATCGGCTGTAACGCCTTCTTTTTTCAGGTATGAAGATATATATATGGGACGAAGATGATGAACATGTAGGACATGGATCGATGATTTTGAGTGATGGTATAACTCGAATCAGCTGGTGGCCCAATGAAGTGAAAGAAATGACTGCAAACCAATTTTGGGTGTGTTTAATTTCAGAATTGTCTATGTATCCAAATTTTTGACGTATTAATCTCTTACGTCTGTTTGTAACAAAACACATTATTGCCAATACATTGCAATTATACGCGACTGTCATACAAGTTGGAGGTTTAGCTAGCTATAAAAAAATAATTCACAGGATATGTCTGTACCAAATCAGAAATATAACAGTTGTTTTCCATTCGTAAGATGTGTTTGAACTTTTGATTTGGCCATTTTATAAAGGAATGGCCGTTTTGATTTTCCATTGGAGTGGTATGTTTGATATTATATTTTTTTTTATTAGCAATCACACCACATCTTCTTATTGTTATATATACCCTACCCTCCATATACAAAACAATACACACTTTTGAAGATTAGTTTCTTGTAAAAAAACGTAAATAACTGTGACAAGTTTGCTAAAGAGAATTAACATAACAATAAGGTATATAATGTATTTCAATAATTGTAACGTTATTTTTTATCATTTTATGAATTGTTGGCGTCCTTTGAAATGAGTTCCAGTGGACATAATTTTGGCGGAAGTACCGTTATTATATTTCAACACTGCTGGTTTGTTTTATATTCTCTTTGGCTTCTAGAACGGCGAATAAGGTATAAATTTGTGAAATGCATTATGATTGAATATGGTTTTCTAAGATTTATATAAAAAGTAAAGAAACAGAAATACCATAGTCAGAGAAAAATTAAAAAACACGAAAAATCCTTAATCAAATCAAAGGCTCTAATTCATCAAAATAATGGACAACAACTGTCATATTTCTAACAGGGAACAGACATTAACTTATATATCAAATGGTAAATAAACCTAGATTTATAGATATAATTAGTATGGCAATAATGATATTGTCTTTCTTTAATTTGATATAAAGGCTTTTATACTATGTTATGATTCAATAATAAAATCAAAATTCGAATGACTTATGTTAAAATAACGGCATCAAAATAAAGAAAAAACTTGGTTGCAAAAAATCATATTTAAAAAAAAAATATGCCGTTATGTTGTTTGTATACATAGGGACCAGTGTAAGCAGAAACATCAAATTCGTACGCACAAGATGTGAAATGGGAAGGGAAACCAGCTGATTTTATATACGAAATTTCTTCCGGAAAACTTGACGAGGCAGCTATCAGAACCTGGTGGAATGAATTCAAAACAACCAACAACTATCACATTATCTTTAAGAATTGTTGCAGTGCCGTCTACAATGCTTTGAAAATAGGTGGAGCTAAAAAAATAGTGCCGTTCCCAGGGTCTCTTATTTCAACACCAGCAAACTTAAAAGAATATGCTGAGAAACTACAGAAAGCTACACGATAACACCCATTGAAATCAGGACACAAATACAATTGTTGTTTTTTGTAAGAAAAAAGCCAGCATATGGAATTTTATATAAGATTATAATAGTAACTTTCAGAAAACCGATTCATCATATTTCAAAACTTGTTATTGTAGATTAGAAAAAAACCCGACATCAGTAGTATTCATTGATAACATATGGGACTAAACACGCTGAATGTCCTGTCAATATCTCATTGCCAACGGTTGCCATTTCGAGCCTTTACCAGGACAAACCTTTATGATACGAAAGTTGATTCTATTTCATTTTCAAATCAATCACATTTGGTAGGAAGCGTCGACTGTTTGATATCCGAATGATGTTATTTAAATGATAATCTTTTAGTAACATAATTTAGTAATGTTAATTTTTAGTGTAGAAGATTAATCCAGTAATGAAAAAAAAAAAGAATTCTTGCATCTTTTTTGAAACCTATACTCTTACAATATATTTTTTTATAGCAGTTAATGTATTCAAAAATAAGATTAAACAAAACTTTAAAAAAACAAAGAGAAGATACATGTTTGATATGACATTTTTGCCATTATTTGTGTTGTACTCCTTCTATGTATGAGAAAAAATACGACGTGTGACTTTCAGTCAACAATTTTGTAATTTACCCATGCAGCTTTTTTTTAACGCATCTTTGCAAATTGTGTACATCTATTTTGGCAAAACAAATATAAGTATTGTTAACTTGCTGAGCTTTGTGCAAATCGATAAGTTAAGTGTTTTTGTTGGGAATTATCTCAATTATTTTGCACTTTGATTCCTTTTATAAATGATTATAAGGTATTGAGTTTACTCATTTCTGAAGCCAAACCGTGAGATATGTGTGTTTCTAGGTGTTGGAGTGTGTATATGTGACTATGTGTGTTGAAAAGTTCTTACGCAAATTTAATTGGTGTTTGTAACATTCGATTGATTAATTCATGAAAATGTCTTTCAACAATTTATTCTACTCTAATAGTAGCTATTCAACCTTTAATTTTATATATAAACACTCTTACGTGTAATTGCGCTATAATTAGATCAATAAAACACCAAGTATTTTCCTAAAATGCAAACATCTTCACTTAACTTTTGATTTACAAGGAATGTTTAGGTAAATTTTGGTATTTATTTTTCAATAAGGAAATCTTTGTTCTTTTAGCTCTTCATTTTTTAATTTGAATTTGAAATTTTGGTCTAGATCAACAATCGACATACTTGTCGAAATGCTCATCTAATACAGTAAAGTTGGTCCCATATATAGTATTGTTAGCAATAGGTTGATACCTCTGCTGGAAGGTTGTTAGCTTTTGAGCAAGTTATCAGACCAGAAGCAGTACTTCGTTACATGCATGAAAATAGAGATATTATGTTTAGTAATCTTAAAACCATTTGGACATATTTTTGAATTTAGGAATGCATTTTCTTCTTCATGCCCAGTCCATGACAGGCCTAGGCTGTCATTTTTTCGTTTCATCTTTTCTTAAAACATTCTAATTGTCAAATATTCTGGCATCGAACTTCTATGGAGAGACATTTTAGAAATACGCTTCTGATGCAGGACAGGAAATATCGCTGCAAATTTCGGACTTGTCAAAAATACGTACAAAGATAAGGAGGTACATTTCCTATTCCTGAGCCTGTTTATCGTTTTCCTGACATGTTGTTCATTTGGGAAAAATGCAATTGTAATGTCTAATTTTCTTGCTTTCTTATGAAATTCCTATTATGACGTCATGACAAAAATGACCATGCCTGATGACAGCACATAAAAAGAACACGTCACTCGAAACGACCGATAAGAATAGTCTGCATATCGTCTAGAATTCATTAGAAAAACAGATTCATCCATCAGATATCGTGTATTACGATATTTATCCATTCATGACATTTTAATTTAAACATTTTATAACGATTGGCCATCCTCGCCATCAGAAAATTTTTGAAACTTTAACTGTCTCGAGTCGATAAATATCGTATTACAATTGATGCATTGGTAAAATATATATTTATCTGAATAAAAAGTAAAATAACAAAACTACAAACCTCTGAGAAATTCTGAAAATGGAAAGTTCATAATTTTTTAATCAAATGCTAAAATCAAAAGCTCAAATACTTAAAACAAATGGAAAACGAATGTGTTCGTTTTGAATTGGTACAAACATTTTGAAAGAACACCAACCAACATCTAATGTAAATTTTTCCCAAAGCTGTTGGAACTTATAATTGTTAAAAAAAAAATAATGGGAATTTACAATATAATTATAAATCACATTATTGCGTAAGTAACTGATCTGATGATGCATGAAGGAATTTACAGTCCAACAGTAGAGGTATCGACCCAGTGCTGTTCAGCCAAAATGATATTCCAAAAGTATATTTGTATATTGTCCGCCCTGATAATCTAGCAGTGTCAATTTTTCGACAATTGAATACATTGTGACCACATATGTCTTGGCATACAATAAATTTCCGATTAAAATCTAACACTGTTTTTTTGTGTATGTGAGTCTTGAAAACATGGAGATACCAAAGGCAGGGTAGAAATCATATAGGGGTAAATTCAGTAAAAAATCTCCCATTGACTTTAATGCTAATCTATGTATGGAATTAAATTTATACCTAAATTACCTTTAGAAATTGGAAACTTTCATATAACATTCATGACAGTACAAATGTAGCCCTATCTTTTGCAACAATTAAAACATAGGGTCATGCGGCATTTTTGGGCATTTACATGGCCTTGTTTACAAACAATGTAGATTCGCACTGAATTCCTATACTGACCCCCATTACTTTTCAACCCTGTAGTAAAAAAATTTAGTACATTCAGAATTTATTTTCTATTTTTTTTCAACTCTAGTTTTGATCCATCTGCCAAAAAATATTTATTACAAACATTTTCTACCAATCAGAAGAGCATATGACTTCAGTGTTATACAGAAAGCTCTCCCCTAAATGGGCGGTCCCTGATGACGTATATTTATTTACTGAATTTACCCCTATAAGGGACTTTTTTACTTATTTTCCCACTTTTTTGTAATAAACATGTTAGGTATCCAATTTTCAAGTTCCAGTTTCAATACAACATTCATAAATGCTGAATTTGTAAAGATAGAGCAAAATTTATACTACAGCCCATACTGCGGCCAATGTATATTTGGTATATAAAGTTGCACATTGACTGTTTTTAAAAGAATGGTGTAAAATACTATGTTTAATAAATATGAATTGTTTTCTGTGTTTGCTTTGACCAGTATTGCAAGTACACCTAGAAACTAAAGACTTGGTGTACTCTTAGTTAAATTTTTCCTTATATGGAAGTTTTTGATTAAATACACTGAAAAGACCACAAAAGGACTTTTCAAAGGCTTTTTTTATGCATTATGATACCAAATAAAACAACAATTGTTTCATTTGTGTTTTAATTACTTGTAAAGTTCTCAAAATGTCATTGACAATCACTCTGCAGAGATTCCTGTTACCCCAACATCAGGATGGATTTTTCGCCAAAACTAGACAGCCAGAACTGAAGTAGAAAAAAGTGCCAAATATGAATAAATAAGACTAAGTATAACCAAACTTTGCATTTGGAAGATTAAAGTAACAATTTAGAATATTTAAAAGCAATTATTTAACATAAAAATCCAATTACAAACATTTCAACACTAGTTTCCTAGATGAAGGACATGTAATCATGAAAAGTTGTCTAGTATAGTTTTTAAATAAAGAAACGCAATGCGTTATGTAAAAATAAATGAATACCTTCATGCGGTCAAATTATTCGAGTGTTAAAATACTAGGAAACTGCTTATTTACCACTTGTTCTACAACTTAACATGGGGAACACAGCTAAAAAAAAATCACTATGTCAAAGGGAGGTAATCCGTTTTTTTCATATGATTTTATATACATTATGAGGAGAAATATGTGCAAAATGTGATGTAAATGGGGAGAATATTTATGCTTTTCATTGATATCATAACTCTAAAGTGTAATTTCTATTGTTTCTTTCAATCGGTACACAAAAACTGATTTTTACCATATACCCCATGCTTCCTCTCACAGTACACTCAGTGCATCCTGGATAGCCGCAGCTAAGATAGAAATTTGTGTAGAAAACAACTTCAAATGGTTCCAAAATCCTTCCATTACATTAACATTTACAGGAAATGAGTTTATTGATTATTGTGTGGCCTTGGACAAGTACAGTGAAAGAGTGCATATTTTCCTATAAGGGACTTTTTTACTTCTTTTCCCACTTTTTTTTGTAATAAACATGTTAGGTATCCAATTTTCAAGTTCCAGTTTCAATACAACATTCATAAATGCTGAATTTGTAAAGATAGAGCAAAATTTATACTACAGCCCATACTTCGACCAAGGTATATTTGGTATATAAAGTTGCACATTGACTGTTTTAAAAGAATGGTGTAAAATACTATGTTTAATAAATATGAATTGTTTTCTGTGTTTGCTTTGACCAGTATTGCAAGTACACCTAGAAACTAAAGACTTGGTGTACTTTTAGTTAAATTTTTCCTTATATGGAAGGTTTTGATTAAATACCCTGAAAAGACCACAAAAAGACTTTTCAAAGGCTTTTTTATGCAGTTTGATACCAAATAAAACAACAATTATGTTTCATTATACTAAATCTGTGTTTTAAATACTTATAAAGTTCACAAAATGTCATTGACAATCACTCTGCAGAAATTCCTGTTACCCCAACATCAGGATGGATTTTTCGCCAAAACTAGACAGCCAGAACTGAAGTAGAAAAAAAGTACAGTGAAAGAGTGCATATTTTCCTATAGGGGTAAATTCAGTTAAAAAAATCTCCCATTGACTTTAATGCTAATCTATGTATGGAATTAAATCTATACCTGATTTACCTCTAGAAATTGGAAACTTTCATATAACATTCATGAAAGTACACATGTAGCCCTATCTTTTGCAACAATAAAAACATAAAGTCATGCGGCATTTTTGGGCATTTACATGGCCTTGTTTACAAACAATGTAGATTCGCACTGAATTCCTATACTGACCCCCATTACTTTTCAACCCTGTAGTAAAAAAATTTAGTACATTCAGCATTTTTTAAAAAAAATTTTCAACTCTAGTTTTGATCCATCTGCCAAAAAATTATTTATTACAAACATTTTCTACCAATCAGAAGAGCAATTGACTTCAGTGTTATACAGAAAGCTCTCCCCTAAATGGGTGGTCCCTGATGACGTATATTTATTTACTGAATTTACCCCTATAGCACTGCTACAACATTATGACATTAAGAAAATAATGAAAAGAATAAACAAAGTTAACAAATAACTATAAAGAGAATTTATGTCTGAAAAATACAATTCCTACAAAAAACAAAGGGCTATATGATTTGATTTAGGATGTTACATTTTGTATTAAACAAATTCTGGATACGTACGATTTAAATAACTGTTACAAAAAATATTTCAATGTAGTAAAACTAAAATTAGTGCTTCAATTCAATCAGCTTGATAATATTAAGGAAGGAAATTAAATCAATATTTTCTGAAACACAAACATCTTTTGTCTTGAAAAGAAATTGTAATTTTGTTTTCATGATGCGTGATCTGTCTTTTTTAAGCGTATAGATCAAGATTGTTTATTCTAATGAAAAACGAAACAGGGTGAAAGGATACTAAAGAGACATTCAAACTTATAAGTCGAAAATGAAATGACAACGCCATGGCAAAATAAAGATAAGACCAAAAACACAAACAACAGTACAAAAAACACACAAAAAGTAAAAGAATAAGGACTGAGCAACCCGAACCTCACTAAACAGTGTGTTATGTAAAGTGTGCAGATCTTGCTCCACATATCGTGCATTGTAACTTATTTATTATGTATTTGTTTGACATGATCTACATTTGAAAGATTGCGGCATAACTTCTGAATAAGGTTGTTTTGTGTCTCTTTTTTTATGCTAAAATAAACAAATATTTTATAGTTAGTTGTTCGAAGAAGAGGTTATAAAAGAAATAGCTAATGTAAGGGAATATATATTGGAAAAGAAAATAAACATAATGCAAGCCATATCTTCCAGAAAATACTTTCTTCTGTTTTTCTGAGAAGCAGTTGAATGAACTTGATAAAAGATTGTTTCTTTTTCGACTTTAACTGATTTATATTTCTTTCGAAAAACTTTTTTTCCGTGTAATTTGTAAGTTTTGTACTTTCACTTTCATTTTGTACATACTTCTACAACACCAATTGTCAAAGGCAAAGTTTCTCACATTTTTCACAACAGTAAATGTGAGTATTTCAATAAATAGATAAATGCAAGAAATGTCATCTTTTACTGTTATATACAAATGTAGTGTTTTAGCAAATTTTAATCATATGGTTCCTCGATATTTTCTGAAATGCTTTCAGAAATGAGGATATATATTAATTCAATAAAGATCGTCATTCAAAATACAAATTAATAATTTCCCAATTTCATTGTATTTATTATATTTGATTCTATGATAAAGCATAGATATCCAGTATACAAATAAGATTATTAGCCTTTTTACATGAGTATACGGTAATTGTTTTCCAGCTCGTTCAGGGCACACTAGGCTGACCTATATACCATTACATTCATGTTGTTTGGACTCTGGAAAACCCAATCCCATTTCGGTTTAGTTTTGAATATCTGTTGGTATCAAATTGTTTAGTTTTTAAGCTGTCATAAGAAAACATATAAATGACAAAAGTATAAAAATATTCTATTTTTGTGCAGTTGTAAATACAATAAAGAAAAATAATGACCAAATATATTGTATATTTCAAAGATCGTCTGGTTTATATTTGTTATCGTTTATAATTTAAACAAATATAATTTTAGATATTTGATAAAACAAATTATTTAATGAGCTCATATCCTAAACAATTGTCTCAACAATAGTTCATCGAATTGATGATAATGATAACATCAAGGAAGCAAAATGATTGTGTCCTCAATTATGTTTTTCACTTTCATTTGTATATATAGAGATATAATTCATTGTTATCCGTACCACGTAAATTTTCTGAGGCGCGCTGACTTCCTTCACATTCTTTATTTCAGTTAATGTAAGTAGTTTTAATTTTAAGAAACATGATAATTGAAGAAGTTTTTAGCGTTTACTGTTATTTCATATATAAATACAGAAATAGTGTAAAGAAAATTTGATGAACATTACCTCCAGTTTGTTTTAAATGTTAACAAAAACTGTGCTACGACATTTTCATAACGTCGAAATCGTCATTCAATTTCGCAAATTAATCATTTGCATCAATAATCTTGCATATCTTTATTAAAAGGTTTAACTTTCTTCAAGACGAGGCGTCCCACTACTTAGCATAAAACATTTATTTTAAGATACTGAATACATTTAACTATAACAGTGATAATTTATACACAAAAATAAAGAGATACATATGTTAAATGGAATTATATTTTTCTTTGATGTTATACATGTATGTCAAAGCCATACAAAGGATGTAATTTTAAAACAATTATCCATAAATATTATGATCAATCAGCATATACGTAGATTTGTAGATCATTTAGTTTCATAAGGTAACACAAGCTTCGAATATTTTTTAACATTCAAATACAAGTAGAGAAAAAAGCTTCGCAAATTATGGTTAATATTATTTAATATATCGTATTCCAACAATATTGATTTGCGCTAAAAATAGCCCGAGAATTTATTTTGATAACTATTTCAAGGAAGCAAATTATTTTATGAAAATGCAAACCTATAAACCGAATCTTTATCTGTAAGTTCTGGAAATATGAATGTTCTTCCACTTTATTTTTGATTAACATATTTCTTGAAGATATTCAGAATTGTTTACAAAAAACAATATGTATTTGATTTTACGTTACTATCAGTACCATCATACACGTAAATACATAACGTCAAAGTCAAGATAGGATTTCTAACTATTGATTTCTGGCTAAAAAAAACCTTGTGAATTTATTTTCAAGGAAAATGTTAATTTAATGAAAATGAAATTCTGTAAACACTCTTGTAATAGAGTCAAGATGTAGGAACGACTAAAATCGATACATCATCAGTTATACGGTCAACATCACAATTGGTTGACCATACCATGTGTCGGTGTCTTAACTAGCGACATGTTTTCGTGTTCTGAGATCCATTATATACAAGCATGATCGTCTGATCTGTTAATGTCACAATTGTGACTGATAATTGATGCGTGAATAGCAGAAGATGTTTTCGATGTCATCGCTCCTGGTGTCAATTCGCCTTCTCCACTTTTTTCCTAGTTCCATCTTGATTTGTCTACTTTTAATCGAATTAAAAAAATTGAAATCGGCTTAGTACTGTTACCTTAAATTAGAATTGAACTAAACGAAGATTAACCTAATCGATAAATTGCATTCGGCGATGTTATTAACAAATAAATAGGGGTGGGATGAGGGTAACGACGATTTGAACAAACTCGATTATATTGATGATGTGTTAATTTGTCTTTTCAACAATTGCAATAGCAATAACAAATAACAAAACGAATTATATGAACAAGTCATGAGCAGTTGTCAAACAAGAGTCAATTTTATTTTTCAGCTTATAAACAATGGGCGTAAAGATATACATATGGGCGGAGGGAGGAGGAAATGTAGGTCATGGATCGATGACCTTAAGCGATGGAACCCATATCAGCTGGTGGCCAAAGGAAGACAAAGCGAAATCTGCCAACCAAAGATGGGTGAGTTTAATTATAATGGAGATCACCCCCTGTTTACGGTGGGGTTCGTATTGCTTAGTCTTTGATTTTTCATGTTATGTCTTGTGTATTATTATTTGTTTGTTTTTGTTTTTCTTTTTAATCCATGGCGTTGTAAGTTTATCTTTGATGTATGAGTTTGATTGTCTCTTTGTTTTGTTTTTTGTCCCCTTTTTACAATTCAAATCAGTGTTATGTTTGGTTCTAACGACTCTGAGACTTTTGTATAAGGTTTTGTCATCTAGAATCACTGAGGAGACAATGATTTGTGAGAAATGTGCATCTGGTCCTGTACATTTGATTAATGTTATTCCATTTCTACTACATCATGTTCTGCTGTCAGTCTGTTAATAACCAATGAAAACGTCTACTGTTTTATGTCTATTCAAAATAAGGTTAAGTCATCAATACAAATAATAGCAAAACATTTCCAGACAAAGATTGTGACTTTAATTCAGAATAAACTAACATGAATTAAAAAAATCTCCTTTTTGTTAAAGTATATGTCTTTACATTGTTTTCATAGAAATCCGTGGAAGCAGAACCAGCAACTTCGTATGACCAGGACGAAGAATGGGAAGGGAAACCAGCTGATTTTATATACGAAATTCCTTCCGGAAAACTTGACGAGGCAGCTATTAAAACCTGGTGGAATGACTTCAAAACAACAAACAACTATCATATTGCTTTTAAGAATTGTTGCAGTGCCGTCTACAGCACATTGAAGAAAGGTGGAGCTGAAAAGATAGCCTCGTTCCCGATGTCACCTATTTCAACACCAGCAAACCTAAAGGATTATGCTGAAAAACTACAGAAAGCTGCAAAATAACAAATATTCAATTGAAAGGACAATGAATACCGGTATTTTTTATTATATACTCAACAATCAGCATATGAAATCGTCTTATCATTAAAGTGTTTATTGTATTCTTACGTAACTCGTGACATGACTTTTTTGAGTTATCCTGCAAGCAACAGTGGACAGTTTTTGTGCTGAATGTCTCCACTATTGACCACTACTATATACTTATTTTAAAGTTCCGGATCATTTCCATGGTTTTATTTTCCGTCAGTTGTCCTTATGTCCTTTACAAATCAATCACAATTAGCAAGTTAATTAGAACTCCCAGTATAGTACAATGTAATAGTAGTAGAAGTAGTAATAGTAGTAATAGTAGTAGTAGTAGTAGTAGCAGTGGTAGTAGTAGTAGTTGTATAGTTGAAGAAGTAGTAGTAGTAGTAGTAGTAGTAGTAGTGGTAGTAGTAGTAGTAGTAGTAGGTAGTAGTAGGTAGTAGTAGTAGTAGTATTAGTAGTAGTTGATAGTAGTAGTTATAGTGCCTTCAACGTATATTGTGAAGATTCAGCGTTCTCACACAAGATGTTATGGACCAATATAACTTCTAAATCAGTAACGATCTCATTACACATATAACATTCAGATGATACATCAAAGGTGTAACATTTACAAATTTGCTTATAATCCATATGTCTGCGTGCAACTTGAATGCAGTTAAGACCTTCTCATTCAGTTGTTGATTTCATTTGAAATGCAATTAATTGTGAGAGACTAAAAGTTACTAACTTAAGATAAATTGATTTTTCCTATACTTAAACAGTAGACTTTCATCTATGTATAGCTTATATATATATTAATAACCTTTAATTTCTATTTACAGCTGTGCATCCTTTTTGTTCATTTTAAAAATATTGCTCAATAACTCTTGATTTTATTACACTTATTCGTCAGGAAGTTTTGTTATTCTAATTATTTGTTTGAAGTGTGTTATCTAAATTAAATCTTTTATATTAATCAGTAATTATTCTTACCAGAGTTGATACCTATTTGACTGACCAATCTAATGTTTGGTTACTAGTGCAGCTACAGTTAGGTCATCCTCACTGACCTACACCGTGAGGGTCTGGTTATAACAACCACAATAGATGATTTTCATGTTGTGTTTTGAATAGTGTAGTTTGTCTTTTTGTCGTGTTTTTACCCAATAAAAATGAGGGGGATGGTGTGAAAATTGATTTGACGAAAAACCCAGGCAACAAAGCAACCATAAAACTTAAGGGTATCGCATGAACCGGTGCGTCAATAGGATGGCGCGTCATGTATTTATGAATCACCCGCCATTGTTCGTAATGTTAATAGACAGATGTTTATCTTTCACTCGTTCTTCGTTTTATTGTAAGTATTTTGTATGTCTCTCTTCGAATTTTGAGTTTTGATTCCCCGTTGGTAGCGTTGACCTCTTTTCCTAAAACGCTGATTTACAAGAACTGAATGACATCCTAAGTTTCACATATGTACTGTTCCACAAGTGCTACTGTTATTTTTGTGATTTTACTTTTTACTTGTTGTCTGTTATAGTGATTCATATTATGACATAATGTTTACTGTTGTGCCCCTAATTTTACAATAAACCTATAATGTCTATTTGTCAATATGATAGAATTTTATGCGACAATCATGCATACACTTGAGAGGTTTGGTTAGCTTTCATGCATGATTGAATCGACAATTTCTACATAAAAAAATACCTGTAGCAGGTCAGGATTGTGACAGTTTTTATGCATTCAATTTAAGTTTTTGATTTTGCCATTTGATTAGAGACTTTCCTTTTTCAATTTTCCTCCCAGTTCGTTTTTTTGTGATTTTACTTTTTACAATGACAAAAACTGATGATGGACTTTCGCTAAATAATGGCAACAATAGTGTATTAATGTTCATATCTAATAAATTTAACCCAAAAAAAAAAAGCCAGGTAACAAAGCTTGAGAAAATCATATGAATTTCAATAGGAGCGATTGCTATGTTTACATCAACTGTCATACATATCCCCAATCTGTGAAAATGGTCACATCAAGAGTAGGACATAATTGATTTGAATACATTTATTCTGGTATCTAAAGATCTTAAACTTAAAAAAAATGTCGCTAGTAGGTTTAGACACGACATATCGTATTTGACAACCGATTATAATCAAATGTATTCAAACAAAGCATGATTATATCTTAAATAATGTTAAAAAAAAGGTAGCGCGAAGTCACGAAAAGAAAACACACAATGAAGTTCTGCGCTCAATGTTAGTACATCATGGGTCTTTTCCATTATTTAAAAAAAAAAATCGATGACATAGTCATACACTCTCCGTAACAACGACCTTTCATGTCTTTGGGTTGTATCTCTTATGTTTGATCGCAATTCTTCTTCCTGTCTCTCTTTTTCTTCTTTTTGTTGTTTTCCTACTTTCTTCATTTCCTCCCTTAGTATTTGTTCGACGACCTCTTCCTTTTCAGCTTTGATTTTTTGGAACAGTATTTCTCTTTCCTCTCTTTCTTTTATTATTGCCATCTCGCGTGCCTGCTCGATCGCCTCTTTGATTTTACGCTCCGTTTGTTCATAGATTGTACTGCGAATGTAGTTACCTTCATTTTTGCTTATAATTTTTCCAATCATTTTCAAAAGGTTTTCCACTTGGGCTTCTTTCAGTTCTGCAGCAGCTCTGTTATTAAACCATATGCATCTATTTTCGCACATCTGAAGGAACTTTTCTAAATCTTCAGGAATGTCATTTAGATATTTTCGAAAAGCTTCCTCTTCGCTCATATCCTCTTTCAGCTGATCAATTTTTGTGAAAAGAACAATTAGATAACGATGGCTGTCATCTCCAAACATTTGAAGAATATGATTTACTGTGTCTGTTTCTTCTTTTGCAAATCGACGACTTGCGTCAATAACAACTAAAAAACAATGGATACCAGGTGAAGAAAGGGCGACACATTTGGCGATCTCCTTTTTCGTTACATCCACAGGTAATGTCGTGTCAAAAAATCCTGGAGTATCTACCAATACAATGTATTTGTCACCTCGAACTGCTCCAGCGACTAGGCAATTCTTGGTAACAGATATTTCTGAAAATGTAGAAAATGCCTTTTTCCCAAGAATAGTATTTCCAGTTTCGCTTTTCCCTGCTCCTTTTTGACCAAGTAAAGCGATTCGTATTTCATCGTCAACTGTAAGCACCTTTTCACTAGATGGTTTTACTGAAATAAAAAGTATTTGTTGTAGATAAAATTGATACATACTTAATTTGTAGATTTATTTTATTCTTTAATTTCAAATAAATATTAAACTGGTGCCCTATTCTAGTTTATATCTAACACCAAGTTATTAATGAGCTGAATTAAGTATAAAGTTTCTTGTATCATTTTTATCTGTTAGAATACCAAATAAAACCAAATCAATATTTAAAGTTAGTTCTATTTCTGTCTTCTCAAATATCAAGTAGTTAAGTTCTCATAATTTTTATATATATGGACACGTCAAGAATATAAGTTCCATTGTTTCGACCCCTCCGCACCCACAACTACAAATATTTGTATCTTTAATTGCATCTCATCAAGAAGAACTTCGTTCGTGTCTAAAATTCCATGTTTTATTCTGTATTGAAACCACTGCAATTTTGATTTTGTTTTGTAATATAAAAGGGCAATACATAGATATTTTTCCAATTTAAGTTTGCATTGAGAATTAATGACCATTTTTGTTCACATTTTGTTTAGGATTTGACTTTTTACCATTCAAAATATTATACATCTCTTTTTAACCTTTCTGGGATTTAAAAAAAAAATTTACGCTGAGGGCAAAACTGGACCGTTTTTCTCTCTTTAAGTCATTTGGACATATTTGATATTCTTTTAAATACTTTGTTATTGGCGAAAATAAGTTTTAGTATTGTATACTTTATTGAAGAGATCAAAAGTCATAAAATTTCCACCTTCCTGTAACAAGTCATTGATCCTCGAGCATTGGTCAGCCAAACCCTTTTATATCAAATCTTTAAATAAAACTGAATGGTTACCAATCTTTAATCCATCATTCTTCCATAAAGATCTGTGTTAATTTGAGAGTTATTTTGTACATTTTGAAGATCTTCCCAAGCATCAAATACTTCTTTCCAAAATGGATTATTTAACTTTTTATAAGGACCAAGACATTGCATTTCCAAAAATTCCAATTTTCTGAAAAGAGGAATAGTTTCACTAGTTTTGAATTATTTCTATTAATTCTTCTTATCATAGTTAATTTAAGATCTTTGATGTAGTTTTCAAATTGTGGTTTTAGTCCTCTTAAACGGTGTGGTTTGGATAAGGTGTCTCTATTGACTTTATCTGGTTTGTTATCCCAGATAAAGGAAAATATCTTTTCTGTAAAATGTTTAAGCTTTCTGTATTTGGACTAGGTATGTACAGGAACAGCTGGTTTAATTTTGATATTATAAATGTTTTTATCACTGTTATTTTTCCAATTGGTGAGAGTATTTAATTAGTCCATGTTGTTTATAATTTTTTTCGATTTCTTTAACCTGGGGTAATAGTATAAATTTTCAATTTAACTAATATCCACTGAGAAATTCATCACAAGAAGTGTAAATCTGCTGGAACCCCACTCCAATCCCCACTTAGCACACATAGTTTCTTGGCTAAACCTTTTCTTCCCAATCCAAACAACCTTGATCTTATCTAAGTTTATATTAAGAACTGATAAATCTGCATATTTATCTAGAGTACGGAGAGATGCATCCGAAGATTCAGGTGATCCATCAAGTATAAGAGAGGTATCATCAGCATATTGTGAGATTAGATACTCTGAGTCATCTATAGTGATTCCTTTAACTTTGTCATTATTTGGTATAAGTATACCAACAATTTCTGCACATAGTAAAAATATATAAGGTGATAGGGGATCCCCTTGTCGGTAGCCCCTCTGAATCTAAAAAAAATCTAAGAGATGGCAATTTTAAGTTACTGCAGACTGAATTTTGGTATAAAAAATAGTGATCCAATGTTTAATAGAAGGTCCAAAATTTTTAAGAACAGCTGATTAAATATTGTGAATTGAATATCTAAGCAATCAATCTGGTCTAGTGGGTCTCTATTGTATACTAAAGTTGCAAATTGATCTTTTAATTGTTTTATTTTTTCTGTAACAAATTTAACATATTCTATAGCATACAATAAACTATTATCAAATTTCCACAAACCTTTCCCAATATTGAAATCACTTATTTTAAAGAGTAGAACTATTAGTACGGCAGCTTTGTGAAAAATTGTGCACACCCTGCTATAAGCATGACATTTGGAATAGACCTTCCCCAATTATTACTCTTTTATTTCAGATAGGGAGGCATTTGAAAAAATGTCTCACTTCCGGTAAAGTCCAAAATGACGGACATCATACTTAAATCAGCCCTATATTAGAGGCTAGTGTATGGAAAGGGTTTTTCATGATGCTGCTATAATAATATTTGGTAAAAACCTTGGTTATGAACTACTTTTGGATATATTATATAGAATAGATGTCTTTAAAAATCCTTCTGCGGGTAAAATCCAACATGGCAGACATTGTACTAAAATAAGCTTATTTTTTAAGGAGGGTGATTTAAATGTGTTTTGACGTATTGCTACTATCATTAAATTGTGCAGGAACCTTTCTTTGATGCTACTTATGGATCAGTATATAAGACATATGTCTTTAAAACCCTTTTCCCCGGTAATATTCAAAATGGCGGACATAGAAATATCATTATTTTATTTTAATATTCAACTTTTTTTTAAAATGTGAAGAAAATGTTTTTTTTTTTTATTTTTTATATTTAAATACAAAGTTAACAAAAAAAAAAACAATATGGCGTAAATGTCAAAGATGGTCCTCAATCCATTTCTTCGATTAAGAGTTTTGGATAGATTGATTAAAAGAAAATAAAATCACGTAAGTACTAAAACATTTTAAGAATTAACACTATTTTGCGCCAAAAAAAGTTAATTCTCAGTCACCACCACATGCACACGAGGCAGGGCACGGGACACTTGATTTTCCACATTAACTAAAACCGTGGCAACCTTTCTAACATCCAAAATGTACAAGCTTCTGACAAAATGATGAGGCCTCAGAATTAGCTTTTTTAAAAAGTTATACTCTATGTCCCTTCTTATCCATTTGCGCCTGGACTGGGTAACACAAAAGCTAATTTCAAGCTCTTCCCTAAACACGTGTCTCAGTATGCTGTACGTTTTGCATGCTGGAAAGGACTATACTAAGTTGAAGAAATAGCCTCAGTTATCCTTCCCTTTTGCGTAGATAGTTATTTCTTGTTAACCATGCTAACCCCATCTGATAAGTTTGTGCGATCTTACAGTAAACACCGGTGATTTAGGCGGATCAATTATCATTCTCTATGTTAAAGTCACGTTTTCAAATGCTATCAATGTCTCCCACGCAGTCTTTTTCCCCTTTTTTCAAGCAACCAGAGAACCGTATCACAACCATTAAATAGATATAGGAAGATGTGGTGTGAGTGCCAATGAGACAACTCTCCATCCAAAAAAAAAATATACATGGATCACAATATGTGTATGTGATCACTCATCGCTTGTGTATTTGAAAGGTCATTGATATTTATCCAAAGCTTTTACCACTCCTAAATACAATCCAAAGTTCGTCTACACCTATGCCACGGAATAGCGAAACAGTAATGACAGCATCTTCAGTAACGACTGTTCGAATAATGACTCGTTTGAATTCGTGTTTCACTGCATCAGACGAATGCACCATGATTCTAGTGTCTGCCTTTTAATGTGCATATGGGGCTTAACTTGAAATACATCACGTGGTGGTTAAGATAGAATATCCTGAACATGAATTTCTACAACTTCCATAAGCATCCAATACTTCATCCACTCTTGTAACTGTTTCACGGTTTTTTTTAAGGTAAGGGCATACTACCATATCAGCATACTCGTTATGAAACACCTTGAAACTGTAACAACAGTGGATGTAGTCTCGGATACGTACATAGACAATTCCGGTAGTTTGACGGCTGCTACAAGAAACAGGAGTTACATTTAGGGAAAAGGGAATACATAGACGAATCCAGGGTAAAACAAATTCTCAAAATTGGCAAAGTTTTCTGAGAGATGACGAAATTAAGAAAGAACTTTTTATTTTTTATTTAGGAGTTTGCTCAAAAGATTTTGAGGAAAAGGTAGTTGTAGCAACAAATGCTCAGGATATTCTGTGTTATCCAGCACATGATGGTGTTTCAAGTTTAGCCTCATGTTTACATGCAGAGGCTTATACTAGAATCAAGATGTGTCTGATGCAGTGATACACAGACTTGACTGAGTCATGACTCCAACATTCGATACTGATGTTGCTGTAATTGCTGTTTCGTTATTCCATGATATAGGGACAGACGAGCTTTGGTTTGCATTTGGAAGTGGGAAAAACTTAAGATATACATTTATCCATGACCTTCAGTTGCACGTTTACTTGAAAAGGAACTTCGTTGTTCACATGGATGGCTTTTGAAGTTCGATGTGACTTTATGATTTAGAATGTTGATTGATCAGCCAACATGACCAGATATGGATTTGATAATGTCATCATCAGAATTGAAATAAATAAAAAAGCAAGAGTAACAACAATCATGATTGTCATATTATGTTTTCTGATTTTTATAAATAAAAACAAATTTTGGATTACCTGTTTCCAAAGAAATCGGTTAATGGAGAAAAAAACTAACTCAAACTAAATTTTAATAATCAAAAAGAGATAATACAAAATAGTATCTCCCTTTAATTGTAAGATTGCAAACCATATATGTTTTAGTCAGTATAGTAATTTTATGGTTATTTTCAAAGTCTTATTTTGAATGTTATAAAATTACTGGAGTAGTTCCTAGGGCATTATTTGTATTTCATTTTTTCGCTATTGTCCAAAGAAAGACATTGGTCTCATAACTATAAAATGGACACATATTTTGACACTTTTAAATGTTTTCCTTATATATGTCATGTATGCTGGTTAATTATAAGGAGGATGCAAACTACATGTACAAAATGTACTTTATAAAAAAATAATAACCAACCAATGAAAAAAGCAACACAAAAAATCAATTTAGCATAAAGTACAGTACAGCCTGTGACATTCTCTTAATTATGTCCACCCTCTTGCATGGTCAACATCCAATGGTGGCCATTTATTGGGGTATTCAATCTTGAGATGTTGGCCATTTATTGGGGTCATAATACATAGGTTGATGTTTTATCTAATAATGTTACCTGTTGTAATCAATCAGGGTTGAAGTTTTCAACTTGTATGTTTCTTTAAAATTTACCTGTACAGGTAACTTAGGTTTCTTTCAAAATTGACATTTCACCTTTTTTGGAAAATGTAGAATAAGACATTGTTTTAGTCTTTGTTAATTAAATATTATTTTTGATTTTTCTGTCTTTTGAATTTATTCAAATTACTTTTTTTATTTGTTTTTATTCATTTTTGTATGATTTTGTGTCTTATTCTTTTAATGTCTTCTTAGTAAGAATCTTGAGAAGCAAAAAGACAAAAATGTCAAAGATAAAGTTATTGACTAGCATTTGAGAGACAACAGACTTTAATTAATTTTTTTTTTAAAGTAAAAAAAAAATTAATGTACATGATGTTCATTGTATTTAATTGTTCATTTGCATTATTTAATGAATTATCACTAATAATAACTAATAATCAAGCAAATGATATTTTTAGAGAAACCATGAAGGAAGTAATTTTTAGCAAGCCTGTTTCTTAACAAAATAAAATGATCAGACAATATCAATCCTCTTATAATAAATTTTTATAACATCGATTATTATTCAGGAAAACTACAAATATCGTTCAATATACGTTTTTAATAGGAAAAAACTATTTTTGTCTATCTTTTTTTTTTAAATCTTAAATCAGGAGTTAACATAATTGACATGTTGAAGAGACTTATGTCCAAAAAAATATTTAAAGAAAAAAACTGTCTTGCTTTGCCTTTTTGAAACAAATTTGAACTAATTAAATATGACATCTTCAGTTTGGCTAATATCTGTCAGTTAAAAGCCAAAATTTGACAAAATACACTTATATAGATGGTTCACTTTTATGGTCTATTAATTATAGCATTTTTTTCTATGTACATTTATATTGTTGGAAGTGCTGGACTGGTATGACCATGATGATACATATTCTAAGTATACATTTGCAAATATTTCCCTAAACTCAGGCCTTTTAGATAAAGTTAACAATTTCAGGGACTTGAATGAATTAAGACTTTAAAACCCTTGATGAAAAATCAATTTAGAGAAAAATATAAGAACATTTAGAAAATAGATTTATAGTTGTATAGATTTATACAAATTTATTAAATAGATTCAAGAATTAAAAACTTTGGTAAAAACTGTATACTCAAATGTGTCACATAGAGAGTTAGTGGTCATAAAATTTTAGAAACAGAAAATAGTGGACAATATAAAATTCCTTGAAAAGATAAACTGTGCCACTTGTTGGACAATGAAGACCACTCCTTCCTTAATTGTAAAATTAACAAAACAACTTGAGATAATCTATTTGAAAATTGTTCACCTTCTAATAATATTGTCTCTTACCCAAGAACAAAAAGTGAAAGAAATGCTAAATCTTTATTACATATTGGCTCCCTTATAAAATAGTCATTATTAGAACTGAGGGCAGAAACCTAAAAATATCCATGTGTTTTAATTTCTTATATAATTGTTAATTCTTTGCATTATATTTGTTTGTTTTTTTTGTTTGTTTTTTTTTTGTCACAAACTAAATACCATATGTTTATATGACAATACAAATATTATCAAATTTTGTTGAATTAATGAATATTTTGAATATATTTATTCAATAGAGAAATAAGGAATTGCCTAAATTTTATTTAGAATAAGTTCTAAAGTCAATCTTTAACATTTGTAAAACAGTATTGAATGCAGATAAGTATATATCTACTATGATTTAAGTATAAATCATTTTGATTTAAGAAAATTAATTTGAGAAACAAGTTTTCAATAGAAAAAGGCAGGCATTAGGAAAGTTTGCATTATATTAGAAGATGATATTCATTTATTCTTCACTTACCTTAAAGTACATGTAAAAAATAACTTAAATTTATTAAAAAGGTAAAATGTCAAAACAAATATTCATGAGTCGAATTAAAAAAAAATCAGCTATTTATTCAATTAGTTATATTATTTAATTTTATTTTTGAATTTTCGTGTCATAATCACAGTAATTAAATTTCACAAACACATACATGTATATTTTACCTGAGACACATGACCTGTAAGTTATATAATTTTAACACTTCAATGCAGTCAAGATTTCCCTTTACCCTTGACTAGTTTTTGATTAATACCTTGTGTATTAATTAAGCAACAGGGGGTATAATGATGGACATATAGGGCCACCATGGTGGACATAACTTTTATGGCCACCATGAATAAGATAATGTCACAGGTAGTACTGTAGCATGCACTTCCATAAAAATGAAACAAGCAATTGCAAACATCTTTCAACAGTAACAATGTAAGCATTCCAAGCCAAAAGCAAATAAAATAAAATGGCTGCAGCCAATAAGTACAACTTGGGTTCAACCCTAAACTATCACTATTATCTCAAAAGTAATTTATCAATTAATACATTTTAAACCTGTCTGCCCGTGGTTAAATATCCACATGAAAAATAGATATATAAATGCATATTTAGAAAGTTGTCTGAAAAAGAGAACTGATTGCCTTTTCAGTTTGTCTTTCTTCAAATTATTTTTCTTGATTCATTAATAGTTAACTATTTATTTTAAAAAAGTAATATGAGAGAGATATTCTGTATTTTTGATTATTTTAATGGGAGTTGATAGTTTTAGAATTGTATCCATTGCTTATTTGCATGATAATTAACAAATGCCAGCTCATAAACTAAAGGCACATAGAAGTATATGTAAGAACAATTCAACACACATATACTTACACTCATTGTGTTCTAAAATGTATAAAAGAAATAATAAATACATCAGAAATTGTAGATATATGTACAAGTAGGCATGCATAGTATTTGTATTTTACTGGAGACAAAAGGCAGATTTCTGAAGCAAAGTCAGCAAACTTATCAATAGTGATAACAGTATGTGATGGAATATTTGAAGGTTCTATGCAAGTTAGCAACAACGGAATTGCTTGCTCATATGCCACTGGTCTCTTGAGCTTGTGCGTGTTTCAAGTATCACAGTGACTCCTAAGTGACGATTGCGTGTTTTAGTTTTTCATCTGACCTTATCTTGTATGCAACTTTTGCAAGTTCATTTTGGACTTCTTTCATGCATGGAGGCAGATCATCTACAATGCAGATATTCTTTCCGGCTAAATGTGACCCATTTGATAAGAATAGTTCTCGGTAATATGTATAAATCTAGTTATAATGGGATTTGGTCGTTTTTTCTCTCCTGAATTCTGCCTAGCTGGTGATCTATGAGCATTTGCAAATTGGAAGCTATCTACTTAAGGTTTTTCTATTTTCAAATAATTTATCATCAGGTCATCAAATACTTTTACAGATGTTTTCATGAATCTTTTCAGGCATGTCATACACTAAACCATTATATCTGCGGTCGTGTTTTCAAGAAGTAACTGCTTTTCCATTAAATTTTTCAGGTCAGTCTCAAAAGTCTGCCTCATTGACTCTAACTTCTCTAACTCTAGATATTGCAAATTGAGTTCCCTAGCCTCAACCCCTCTTTGTAACTAATTGTGATCTTGCCTTAATTCTTTTATTGTTTGACTTGTTTTTGAGACATCTAACTTTACTTGTGTTACATCCTGTTTAACCTTCTGCACTAGATTTGAAAATTTATTTTCAATTGTATCTAATGGCTCATTAAATTTATTTCCTTTTGAGTCTACTGCCAAAATAAGAGTTTTCAGATCTTCCATTTTTTTATTTGAAGGGCTTGCCATGATGATATCAGTATATTGTGTGTCAATTTCAATGTTACCTTTATAATTGACATGTACATGTATGATGTAACAGGTAAACAAAATATCAACGATGAAGCGATGAAACTATGTCACAATACCAAGATTGAAAATTACGTAATAAATGTCTTTGAACTAACTAAAACCTCTAGACGATTGTTTGTTTTTGATTTTTGCAATCGTTTAAGTATTTCTATTACATATTCATTGAGTATTTTGTTGTTTTCTCCGGACTTTAAAAAATACATGGTGGTTGCCATTACAGGAGAGGTAAACATAATAAGCTCCCAATATCTTAAATCATCTACAATATTGATCCATATATAAAGCCTTCTATTTTGTTTACAGTAGCGAAATGAGGATCTCCATTCCGGTGATTCTTTTAAAACAGCATATCGAGTGAATGATGGGTAAACCTGGATTATTAACTATCTTAACCTCGCAATTGTATGACAATTATTTATAGTTCCATAATATTTACAAAGAGTAAATCTGATAATATTTGAGATCCAGAATACAACTTTTTTAAAACATACATTGTAGACCTACAACATAACTGAAACAAATACAAATATATCTGACGGACTCGGACGTACGATGGGGACGCTGAAGTGCGATGGTCACGATGAAGTCCGATGGCTTACGCCAAAGAGCGATGGTCCTTAGTGCGATTGTTTTGAACTACGTTTGGACAAACTGACGTTTTCAAATACTACGTTATTAGATTTAATGGCTCCGTGTTGAGTACAGTATTTTGACCTAAAATGGTTGACTTTTACAAATTGTGACTTTGATGGAAAGTTGTCTCATTAGCACTCATACCACATCTTATATTTACATAGACAGGAGCATACGATTTTTTAGATGAAGGTTTAAAAACGTACAAACGATTGGAAAAAGAATGAAACGAACGATTCCGATCTCGAACAGGTTTGAGCATTAAATGTGGGGGTTACAAAAATATGTCAGATCAAACCATGGGTGATGAAAAAAGGTGATATTGGTCTGCAGTTATTCTTTTAACCTACTTTGTAGGAAAACACGCAATCTTGACAAATCTATTTTGCGTATATACAATGGAACGCCACAGCTGTCTTATGTGGAACTCTGATATTACGTTATGTTGTTTTATTATGATTTGATGATGGTTTGTCTTTACATAATATGATTTTAACATTACGTAATGATGTTTTGATATAACTCAATAAGGAATAGTCATAACATATAATATTTCGATATTACATGATATGGTTTCGTATTGACTGGATACAGTTATGTCATTACATAGAACGGTTCTGTCATTACTCGATGTGGTTTCACCATTATTTAATGTGGTTATGTAATTAGACAATGTTTTTTTTAACATTACTTGATGTGTATGTGACATAACGTAATGTAGTTATCCATTACATGACGCAGTTTTGTTATTTCGTAAGGATGATTTGTCAATTCTTTGTATGGCTCTAACATTACGTAATGATGTTACAAATTTGACGATTTTACACTACATGATGTGTTTGTCTCAGTATTTGATGTGATCTTCTCATTCGTTGATGTGGTTATCCTATTACTTCTATGAGGTAAAACCACGTGACCATTTTTTGACCGATTTTCATATTTCGTTTGTGTAATGCGCTTTGGATGAGTACCGCTATCCATTAAGTTAAAGTGCAAGTTCAAATTAAAGTTCAAATTATCGTTCATAATTATTTGGTATGGAAAATGGGAACGACAGACAACATTAAGTACTTAATCATTTACAGTAATTCGGACATAAGGGGAATATCCCAAAACCACTTGCCGATTTTTACTGTGTTCTCAAATTGAAGCAGTTTAATAATAAGTTCGTAAATAATACCAAGAAACACTGCTTTATCTAAGTCATGAGGAATAATTCCCGTACAAGTTTTATAACAATTCACGGAGGTTTACAAATTTATTATGCCAAAATAGTTAAATTCGGTAATATTCAATGCAAAAAAACCCACTTAAATAGAAATGAAAAAAATGTGATATGATTGTCAATGAAAAAACTCTCAACCACATACCAAATGTCGTAGAAGCTAATATATATGTTTGACTGTATAGTCTTTAAGAATGAGCAAAATTCATATCACATAGTTAGCTTAACAAGATCTCGAAATGGAAATTATTAAATCAATTTCAACTAGAACACCAACAACCTATATGATGAAGACGCCGACGATACTACCGACGTCGGCATATACGTTTGTTGTATCTCACTGTCACAGGTACGACACAAATCAAAAGACTTGTACTATATTTTCAAAAAATGAGACACTTTGAATCAGCTCGCACTAAAGTTAAAGAAAAATGGGGGTGAGGGGGGACTAAGCGACAAAGCATCAATTCTATAAAATAAGAATTCCCCCGTGGTTTTTTTTGGCGTGTATGTTTTCATCTTTTCCTGAATGTAAACTATCAAATAAAACCAAATCGCTGGGCTTGTATTTTCACGAATAACACGACGGGTGCCACAACTGCGCAGAATCCGGCTACCCTTCCGAAGCACCCGAGATCAGGCTGATGAATTTATGTTACCCAGTCCTACTGATCTATAAAGTTGGGCCAATCTAAACTTTTTTTACATGTTCTTCTAAATCTGTGCTATTATACACTAGGTTAGGTTAGGGTTTAGCAATTACAACCATGTTAAACTCATCGGCGTGCACTTTCTTTATATGCCCGCCCCAAGTTAGGAGTCTGTACTTCAATGGTTGTCGATGATTCATGTGTGTCATATTTGTTTTTCGTAGATGGTTTATCTATTAGTTAGATCGTTAATTTTCTCGTTTGAATTGCTTCATATTTTCACGTGGTGGTCTTTTGTGGTCGACTATACAGTGTGTTGAAGGTTGTTCGGTTGCCTATGATTGCTTGCATCCACTGTATTTAAATTATGGTGGATAATTTTCTGATTGGCAATCACATCACATCTAACTTTCTATGTTGTGTTTTGTATGCTGTAAAATTTCTGTACGCATACCTACACCTGAACCCTCTTTTCGGAAGCTTGAGTAAAAGCCCTTGATTTGCGATCAATGAAAAATAGAACTCATATTAGATAACTTGAATTTCAACTCTTAATCTTAATCTGATTGAGACTCAAATAAGGGGTACTCGAACTCTATGTCAAAAGGTAACTTAAATTCAATGTTTAAGTCGAAATATCCATATTTTCGACTGTTTAAAGACACCTGCTACAAGTGAATCAACACCTATCATTTCTTCTTGTAAACATAAAAAAGAAAAAAGGAGCACGTGTAAGAAATGTGATATGTAAATCACGACTCCTGATTATACCCCCGCTTTGAAAAAAAGGGGGGTATACTGTTTTACCTCTGTCTGTCCTTCCGTCAGTCCGTCAGTCCATCAGTCCATCAGTCCGTCAGTCCGTCAGTCTGTCAGTCAGTCCGTTTTTCGTCACATTTTTCTCAGGAACTGCACTACCAGGATTTCTGATATTTGGTTTCAGCCTTGATATTTGTCAGCTATACCGTGTGATGCGTTTTCAGATTCATCACCCGACAACTTCCTGTTTACCGAACACATTTGGACAGGGGTTTTTTCAGTGAGCAGAAGCTCACAGTTTCACTTGTTTTACTAGTAATTTAACATCTAAAACATATTATACTAAATCTATTGAGCCTCTGGACTGTTCCACGGGCAATGTCGTGTACGGAATGGAATGTACATTGTGTGGACTACTTTTTGTTGGTGAAACTCGTCCATCTTTGCGTAAAAGAATGAATCAACACCGGTCTGATAATAAAGATCCTCATTTTAGGGTTGTTTATAACCATTTTAATCAACCGGACCATGATCATTCTTTATCTATGAAAGTACTCACCACTGAGAAAATTTAACGCCACACAAATAGCCCTGTACTAAGTATTCCTTTCCTCAAAGATAGAGAAAGTTTCTGGCTAAGTGAATTAGGGACTGCAATGCCATATGGTTGCAATGTTAGTATTAAAGGAGTAGGACATTTGTCAAATCCTGCCTGCAGTGATGTTAATGTAATGAGTTTATTTAATACTACCTTACGACAGCAACGTTGTCATGGGTAAAAACATTATTATCAGCATAATGTAAAAAAGTCTTCCAAATCTAGATCACCCTCTGGGAGTTTTGATGACCTTCTTTCACATCTTCATCATCCACTAGGGTTACATGAGAACTATTCTCTTTTCACTGCCGGTTAATTTTCTAAAACGTTTGAGATATTATGCACTTGACAAAGGAGGCACAAATACATTTTCTGCAATATACAGACTAGTCAGTATTATTTGGGATGTAGCTCTTTTCCGTCTTTAAAAACCAGTAAGATCGGAACCTTTCAAAATCAGTCTGTTCCTATTATATCCTACAGTTACATTAAAACCATTGTACCTTAAATATTTAACTAAAAACAAGCATTGCAGGACCTTGACTTAGAACAATACATAAAAAACCCTCCGACATGGGACGGTTCTCACTTGCCTTATAATTACAGCCCCTCTGGTCATTTTGTAACTGGGGATCTAAACATAATTCAACATGAAAATCTCCGAAAGGTGATTTCTCATGGTCCTATGTTTAGAGTACCCAAACACATCAATTGGAACCATAACTTCAAAATAATTCTGGATTCCATTAAAGACTACGCCAGAGCATGGGCTAAGCTAGAAGAAGTTGAACCGGACACTTTGTCAGAATGGGTTAAAACTATCAGGTCTCTGATGAAACGTCGCATTCAGAAGTTGAAAAACTGTGTGAACGATCGACCAAAGTCCGTTTTCAGAGACAAAGAGGCCATGCAATGTCTATCATCTCTTCATGATAAGTATGTTGTTGTTCCTACGGACAAAGCTTCAAATAATATTGTCTTTGTATGTAAATTATTTTACTACGAATGTCTTGTAAAAGAATTGGGTAAAAAGGAGCACTCAGGTAATCCCACATACAAAGACATATCATTTGGCAAGGATGAGATTTTAGCTAATCATAAGTCCTTCATGGCTTCAATAAACATTACATTGAACACCAAATCGGAGGACTTACCTTGTTTATATTGGATGCCAAAGCTTCATAAAATTCCGTACAAACAACGGTATATTGCTGGCGAATCTTCATGTTCCACTAAAGAATTGTCAATTAGATTGACTAAAATTCTATCCGCAATGAAAGAGGGTCTTCAGAAATACTGTGAAACTGTTTACTCGCGTAGAGGTATTAACCATATGTGGATTTTTTAAAATTCTAAAGAACTTCTAGACAATTTTAAATCTCGGTCTTTTTCTGAAATTAGTTCTATCAACACTTTTGATTTTTCAACCAAGTAAACGACCATTCCCCATGTGAAATTGAAAAATCGCCTAAAAGAAATAATCCACAATGCCTTTCAACATAGATATGGGAGCATACGCTCTAAATTTATTACTTTGGGATTTCATAGGGCATATTTCGTTAATAGTGACAAACAAAAAGGTAAAACATGCTACACAGAAGAACAAGTGGTCAGTATGCTGGAGTTCCTTATCGACAACATATTTGTTGAGTTTGGAGGTAGACTTCTCCAACAAATTGTCGGCATTCCTATGGGAACAAACTGTGCGCCTCTTCTTGATGACCTCTTCTTATTTTCTTATGAATCTGAGTTCCTCCAGATACTTGTCAAAAACAAGAAGATCAAAGAAACCAGACTATTTAATTTCACTTTCAGATATATTGATGATGTTCTTTCAATAAATAATCCGAACGCCAGACGCGCGTTTCGTCTACAAAAGACTCAATGACGCTCGAATCCAAATAATCAAAAAAAAAAAAGAAAAAAAAGAGAGCCAAATGAATTACGAAGTTGAAGAGCATTGAGATCCAAAATTCCTATAATTGCTGCCAAATAAAGCTAAAGTAATCTATGCCTGAGGTAAAAAAGCTTTAGTATTTCAAAAAATTCAAAATTTTGTTAACAGTTAATTTATAAATATAACAATATCAATGATAATTCATGTCAGCACAGCTGACTACTGGGCTTGTGATACCCTCTGGGAAATAAATCTCCACCAGTAGTTGCATCGACCCAGTGGTTGTAAATAAACTCATCATAGATACCAGGACTAAATTTTATATATACGCCAGACGAGCATTTGGTCTACAAAAGACGCACCAGTGACGCTCGAAACCAAAAAAAAGTAAAAAAAAAAAAAAAAAATATAGCCGAATAAAGTACGAAGTTGAAGAGCATCGAGATTCTAAATTCCTAAAAGTGTTGCCAAATACAGCTAAGGTAATCTATGCCTGAGGTAGAAAAGCCTTAGTATTTCAAAAAATTCTAAATTTTGTAAACAGTTAATTTATAAATATAACAATATCAATTATAGTAATTCATGTCAGCACAAAAAAGTGCTGTCAACTGGGCTTGTGATACCCTCGGGGAAAATAAATCTCCACCAGCAGTGGCATCGACCCAGTGGTTGTAAATAAACTCATCATAGATACCAGGACTAAATTTTATATATACGCCAGACGCGCGTTTTGTCTACAAAAGACTCATCAGTGACGCTCGAATACAAAAAAGTAAAAAACAAAATAAATAAAAATAAGCCAAATAAAGTACGAAGTTGAAGAGCATTAAGATCCAAATTTCCTAAAAGTGTTATTAAATACAGCTAAGGTAATATATGCTTTAGGTAGAAAAGCCTAAGTATTTCAAAAATTCAAAATTGTGTAAACAGTTAATTTTTAAATCTAACAATATCAATGATAATTCATGTCAGCACAAAAAGTGCTGACTACTGGGCTTGTGATACCCTCTGGCAAATAAATATCCACCAGCAGTGCATCGACCCAGTGGTTGTAAATGAACTCATCATAGATAACAGGACTAAATTTTATATATACGCCAGACGAGCGTTTCGTCTACCCAAATAAAGTAGGAAGTTGAAGAGCACTGAGATCCAAAATTCCTAAAAGTGTTATTAAATACAGCTAAGGTAATCTATGCCTGAGGTAGAAAAGCCTTATTATTTCAAAAAAATCTAAATATTATAAACAATTAATTTATAAATATAACAATATCAAGGATAATTCATGTCAGCACAAAAAGTGCTGACTACTTGGCTTGTGATACCCTCTGGGAAATAAATCTCCACCAGCATTAGCATCGACCCAGTGGTTGTAAATAAACTCATCATAGATACCAGGACTAAATTATATATATACGCTAGACGCGCGTTAGGTCTTCAAAAGACTCATCAGTGACGCTCGAATCCAAACAAAAGGAAAGCCAAATAAAGTACGAAGTTGAAGAGCATTGAGATCCCAAATTCCTAAAAGTGTTGCCAAATACAGCTAAGGTAATCTATGGTTGAGGTTAAAAGTCTTAGTATTTCAAAAATTCTAAATTTTGTCAACAGTTAATTGATAAATATAACAATATCAATGATAATTCACGTCAGCACAAAAAGTGCTGACTACTGGGCTTGTGATACCCTCTGGGAAATAAATCTCTACATTCTTGTCCATTCGTTTTTTATGTGTTTTGTTATATGAGTTTGCCATGTGATTATAGACTGTCCGAATTGATTTCCCTCTAAGTTCAGTATTTTTGTGATATTACTTTCCACATACCAAATGACGTAGAAGTTAATATATATATAGGTTTGACTGTATGGTCTTTAAGAATGAGCAAAATTCATCTCACATAGGAAGCTTAAAAAGGTCTCGAAATGAAAAATATAAAATCAATTTAAACTAGAACCCCAACAATCTATATGATGACGATGCCGACGATACTACCGACGATCGCATACACGTTTGTTGTATCTCACTGTCGCAGGTACGACACAAATCAAAAGACTTGTACTGTATTTTCAAAAAATAAGACACTTTAAATCAGCTCGCACTAAAGTTAAAGAGAAATGGGGGAGGGGGGACTAAACAACAAATTATGAATTCTTTAAAACTGTAAAATAAGAATTTCCCCGTTTTGTTTTTAGCGTGTATGTTCATTTGAACATATGAATATCAAATTTATGTTTTCATTAATTGTAGTTTCCGATATACCACGTACAAATTAAACAAAAACTTTTTGAAATATCTGTTTCACAGGTGACGACTGATAGCTTCCAGTTGCAGTAACCACAACCCCGTCATCTTTTCCTGAATGTAACATGTGTAAACTATCAAATAAACCAAATCGCTGGGCTTGTATTTTTCACAAATAACACGACGGGTGCCTCAAATGAGCAGAATCCGTCTACTCTTCCGAAGCACCCGAATTTATGTTACCCAGTCATACTGATCTATTGAGTTGGGCCAATCAAAACTGTCTTTACATGTTCTTCTTAATCTGTGCTATTATACACTAGGTTAGGTTAGGGTTTAGAGCTTACAACCATGTTAAACTCATTCGCGTGCACTTTTTTATATGCCCGCACCAATTCAGGAGCCCGTAGTTCAATGGTTGTCGATGATTCATGTGTGTCATATTTGTTTTTCGTAGATTGTTTAGCTATAAATAAGATCGTTAGTTTTCTAGTTTGAATTGCTTCATATTTTCACGTGGTGGTCTTTTGTGGTCGACTATACAGTGTGTTGAAGGTTGTTCGGTTGCCTATGATTGCTTGCATCCACTGTATTTAAATTATGGTGGATAATTTTCTGATTGGCTATCGCATCACATCTAACTTTCTATGTTGTGTTTTGTATGCTGTTAAATTATCTTTTGTACGCATACCTACCCTTGAACCCACTTTCCGGAAGCTTGAGCAAAAGTCCTTTACCTGCGATTAAAAAAATAGAACTCATATTAAATAACTCGAATTTCAACTTTTAATCTTAATCTAAATGAGACTCAAATAAGGGTTCACCTCTAACTCTATGTCGGTATGTGGTTGAGAGTAGTCTTATTGGCAATCATACTACAATTCTGTATTTCTATATAAGTTTTTTTCAATGCATTAAATATAACAGAATTAAACTGTTTTGCCATGATAAATTTGTAAACCTCAATGAATTATTATTAAACTTGTATAGGAGTTATTCTTTAAGATCAAGATACAAGCATCTACAGAAAAACATGTTCCTCTCGTTAAGTGTACCGGTTAATTGACATGGACAGTCAGTCAACATTACGCTTTTACACTGACAGCAGAATTATCAGGCGAGACACAGGGTTAATAAAAATCTTCAATTTATTTATTAATTTACAGCTGGTCTTTTTCATTTTTAGCCATGGCGTTGTCAGTTTATTTTCGATTTATGAGTTTGACTGTCCCTCTTTTAGACCATCGCACATCATCGTACACACCAACGCACATCGGCGTGTTAACCAACGCACTTCAGCGTGAACAATCGCACTTCAGTGTGACCATCGCAGTTCGGCGTACAATAGCGGTTCTGAGTCTTACATATATAACAAAGACGCAAAAGAATGTTTTGTAATCAATAGTGAATTTGTAAAGAAGTACGTGTTCATAACGCGGTAAAATCTACTATGTTTCTTTGTTGATGCTCAATAACTAACTAAAGAACTTTCGGTGAAGGAGAATTGGCACGTTCATCCCCGTTGTGTGAACTCGTATTTGAATACCTAGTGAGTTGGGAAATGTATAAACAATATGCAGTTGAAGTTTGTATATTGATACGAAGCTGAGTAAAATTTATGATTATATTTAAACTCATCGCGTAAGTCAAAGATTCGGGTACTGAGACGACACTTATGTCAAATTGGAGATAAAAAGCCAACAATAAGGCGGAAGAAGTTGTGTCTGTTACTTGTGTAATTTCTAGTCCGGAGGATATATTAATGGAACCCATTCAGTAAAGTTATGATTGTTAATAGAACAAACATTACCAATTTGTATGAATGTGCGATTAAACTATTTGGCTTCTTTGCTCTAATTGTTTCTAACAAATGTCTTATAACGCCGTCCTTTTTTTTGCAAAACATTGTCACTATCACTAACACGTAAGGTGGTGACAAAGGAATACACCAGCTTAGAATAGAAAATTATTAATAGGGAACGAAAAATCGTCCCTTTTGTCGTAAATTGTAGTGTAAATATTCCCGTTTAAAATCGATATATCTAAAACTAGGAAAAGACAGTTATAACCATTTGAATTTGATTTATCAAAATTAAGTTCCTATGATTAAATTTCAGCAGTATATTTAGAAAACTATTGACTATTTAGTGAAAATATATAATCAAGATAATAGTTAGTGTTGTTGAATATATCAACTAAATCCAATTTCGACGTTTTTTTACTGACAAAAACAAGTTTGCTTTGAAAGTAGCGCAATGAGTGACCATAGAGATACCTACAACCTGTCGATAAGTTTGTTTCCGAAACGTACATAGATATAATCTAGGAAAACTAAAAGCTTCAATCATCTCATCACACCTCCAGTAAGTATATCTATCATATTTACCTTTCTAATTAGAGTACAAGGTTTTAACTGAGTTGCAGCAGTATATTTGTATTCCGATTTACCAAACGATCATTTTATTAAATTAAAAAACTTTTGTTTGATAAGATAGTGTGGAAGTGTAGTGTAAAGAGTAAAAAAAATCAAACCTGTCAACAGAAACAAAAGGACCATCAAAAGCACGTAATTTATCTAAAACATCCAAAGATTTTTTTACACTCCAAAAATAGTTAATTTCACTATGTTCATATATTTTATTACAATAACATATGATAAGCTCTTTGATAGAAGTAAGGGAATTTGTTAAAATCACAGAAAGATTAGTTGTAGAAGACTTACTAGAAGAAGCCTTAAGCTTTGATGTAGTTATGATATGTGTGTTTACTATATGCCTTTCTGTGGAGCGCATAGACTTGAATGTAGATGAATTTAAAATTTCATTCTTAAGAACGTTTGTGTAGTATTTACGGCATACCACCACCACATTGTTGGCTGCTTTGTCGGCCGATACAAACACAAATCGCTTTTAAAATTCTTGAAGTTTATTTCTTATTTTTGAAAAAGGCGTATTATGTACTCTATTATTACTTCTTAATTATTTAAAAATTGTGATACTAAGTATTTTATCTACAACATTCAAACATTTATTTAAATAAGAATCAAGAGATTTTTTTCAGATTTTTCCCGTTTACACCATTTTTTACAAAACGAGGAGCATCTTTGGGGATTTGACGATACTTTTTCCCATCTATTTTAGATGGAGGACGATATTTTGGTCCTTTTTTTCAAAAAAGTTTATAACCTCTCTGTCCTGGACGATATTGAGATCCCCTGCAAAAACATGACTGTAATTATACGCGAATATTCATAGTGGTCTGCAGAAAAAATGATGACACACTCCTTGAAAATCTCGTGTTATTTACTAATGGGTATTTGACCAAGTTTACATACTAATTGATGTCTACCATTGTTTTTAAATAAAGATAGGAGATTACCAAGTGTATAATTTATACGATGTTTAATTCGTTGATTTCGATTGGTACGTTTGCCATGAGACCTATTATTTCGTTGTCTTTTATCCATAAAATTCATGATAATAATAGAAGTTGTAGATATGTTCCCTTGTCCAAGTATATTGTCATTTAGACCCAGGGGATACGTTGTTTGAAGTCGTTAAATCCAATACAGTTCGATAATTTTACCGGATTCTTCAAATTGTTTATGCGATTGCTCTTGTTGTTACTGGTTCGTTTCGATCAGTTGAAATCTAATAAATTTAATATTGGGGTTGTACTTACCTAAATATTGATAAATTATACTTTGAATTTCTTAGGGATTCGGAAGCGGTATAGATGTTTATATGTTCGTTTAAAAATTTCCGTCCTGTCTGTCCTACATATTGTATACCACACTTTGGCGTTGTTCATGTATCCGGATGAATGAGGTTAGGGTTTTCATATAATGTCACAGGAAAAGGAAAACGAAAAAACACTCTCGTTCACCTTGCAGTATTATCAGAAGATAATCAAGAACAGGTTTGTCATTTGCTGGATTTACAAGGATATAATTGTGGATATTCATGTGCATTTTTATAAAATAATCTGGCTGCAACAGCATTTAACACAATTAAAACAGTGCTGAATTGACTGATTTGATTGACGGCAGTTAAATTTTAATATGCATTAACATAACGGCAATGCATCTGATGTGGATACTACTTGAATTGGTCAACCTCTAATTATAAGTCGCCAGTTACCACATGTAAGTATAGTTTTAGATAACTATACGATGTGACATATTCTCTTGTTTAATTCATCAATAGTAGAGTGCAAATACTTTACTTTTATTTGACATTTGACATTTAAAAAGACTGAATTAATTGCTGCATTTTTTGAAACTTTTCAACATTATAGTTCTATTACTGTGGATTTTACTTACTATGTAAAGGTATTGTTTGTCTTGTCTTTTTTCGTTTTTAGCCATGGCGTTGTCAATTCATTTTCATATAAATGGCTTATCGTGCACTTGAGGCTAGAGTTACACAGGATTGTGGATATTCGTTTTCTTGCTCATTTCTATTTCAAATGTTGTTGAAATTAGCAGTTACCCTATTCATGTTATAAGTAAGTAAAAAGCGTAATGATTTTGATATCTATAGTTACCGAATTCCAAAGGCATAACTGTTGCTTTGATTTCGCCTTCTTTTCCTCTGTATTTTGATTTTTTATAAACGTTCTCAACAATATCAATTAGTGCTGCTTCCATTTTTTTATCAGTTGCTAAATGACAAGCATCAATATTGAAATCGAGGTAAACTACACAAGAAGTAATCGTTTTTTTCTTTGTCTTCTCGAAAAAAAGAGTTTTCTAAAGAAATAAAATAAGACGTTTGTAAACATGGTTTTGCTAGCTTTTCTTGGACACAGGTAAATGTAGTAAACAGGGATCTATCACGTCTAACAAGTTCATTTTCCAGAGTGTTAAACTTATATATTTATGTATTTTATTAAAATGTATTTCTAAGGTTAATTTAAAATTTTTACTGTTGCCATCGAGTATATTGAGAAACTCTATCTAATTTATCATTGACCGCCGTGGATAAACTTGGAATGGATTGTTAATACCAAATTTATTTTGTTCAAAGTATAAGTATAATCAAAGGTTACGAAAAACTGTGAAAATAATCGTCCTGACTCCAAGTACTAAGAAAATTCTTAAGCAGCCCTAAACGGAAGTCTTGTCAACAACTTAAAAGTTCGTCCGATGACGGAAACAATATCCGGAAGTCATTATTTTCATTTTCCTCCCAAAATAACCAAAACTGAATAAACATAAGCAAGGATGACAAATGCGACTATGCATGGTATTTATAGAACACAGAGTCATAATTCTCAATTTATTGTGGAAGGAAGAGAAGCGAGACACAAAGTTGGGTCTTCTCATTTAATAGTATATATGTTAAATAATCTTCAACAATGGCAAGATTATAAGTGTATATGCAATCAAATCGTTAATAGTGAGCAATGACAACATTTTCATGAAAGTGTCTTGAGAAAGATTTCTGTTTTCTTTAAATCTCCACAGTGATATATCACTATAATGTTTAATATCGCCCTTTAATTTCATTTCTATCAACTTTTATGAATCTAAATTTATACATGATTTCTATTACTGTCTTTTTAACTATTTTGATCTGAGCGTCACTGATGAGTCTTGTGTAGACGAAACGCGCGTCTGGCGTATAAAATTATAATCCTGGTACTTTTGATAACTATTAACCTATCAATTGTATGACATTCGCATAATATTTCATTATATTGACAACCGATACAATAGGTACGAATGTAAAAAATAGGGATACAGCAGTCTACAGTGTATTATAATCTTAATCACTATAAAACGAACACAAATGCAAAAATAAAATGGCCTATAGACAAAGCACATTAGCATAAACAAATGACAAGTATATTTTTTAAAATATATATAGCATAGTTATTAAAGTGTTTTACCCTCAGAATGTATCAGCACTACATCCACATATCCAGTTGAGGATACGACAACAGTTTTTGTCTCGATTATTCTGTTTACAAATGAGTATATTACAAGTTGCATTGTTTCATCTGTTTGCATTTTCTTAACCAGTATATCTACATACAAAACTATACTTCCAGAAGAGGCAAATACAAAATCTATTCCGTTTAATCCCTGATTGATTTCATCTCTTAGAGAGTTCAGGATGCTAACTGTTCTGTCATTCATGTCACTCTCAGTTTGTAAGACTATTTGTACACGAAATTTCTCTTTTCCTTAAAATAGACATATAACATATGGTTCAAGAGAGAACAAAAATACATTATCATAAACAAAGCATGCGACGGAGGTCACTTGTTTTGTTCACCCATGCGAATGCTGAGATTAAACATTGAATAGCACGTTTTATGATTAAAACAACCATTGTAAGTTTACTCAGGAACATATACATAGCCGACGTTGTGTAACTTGTTTTACTAAAAATGACATATCATTATATTAATATTCATACTAATTATTCCATGATATCTAGTTAATGTTTTATATGTTTTAAGCACCTTTTGTATTAATTATTTTCTTAATATATCAAAAAGGAAAAATATCCCCCTCCCCCCAAAAAAAAACCCAACATAATCTTGTCAGTAACCAATCCCTGATAATATCCTCCTAGACTATCAGTTCATAAACAAGTGGTATCGACCTAATGCTAGAAAATTAAAAGAGCCCTGTATATATTGTGTATGTCCGGAGCTTTTTTTATATAAAATAACAGTACTTGCAAACTTACTCGTTACAGTTTAACTGAATGATGAAAGACAGATTCTTTAAACAAGCTAGGTAAGGGTTACCATGACAACAGTCATCGATCAATCATTTAATTGACATACCGGTATGCACGGATTAGGCAGATACATATATAATTTGATTTTAACTTTAACTTTAATAAAACTCTTGAGCTAATTTTCATAAAATGTAAATATTATAACAGTAACGATATGCACCAAATTATTTTCATAAAATGTAAATATTATAACAGTAACGATATGCACCAAATTATAACGTATCTAGAAATACGTTTTTTTAAAAAAATAAGTGAGTAATTATATAAATGATACCGATAGTTGGGGTAGATTTCAATGATACTTTAAATGATAAAGATAGAAAAAACCCATTCTGTAAGTACATGTACCTGTCCCAAATCACGAGCGTGTAATTTAGTGTTCATCGTTTTTTGCTGTACAATGTTTTTGTGTTTCGTTCAGAGTTTTGTTCATACATCTGACTTCTAGTTCTCTCGTACATTGTCATAAAGTGGCCTTTTAAACTAACTAAGTATATGTCTGATCTTTGGCGGAATCGTACGACAACTACATATTATCGTATTGACAAAAGAAGGTCAAATATTTCAAATATGAAAGTAAACTATTCCCAATTACAATTATAGTAGATCTTAAGGAAAAAAACCACTATGATGACAATCAGAAATCAACGACAACCACTGAATTTAAAAGCTTGCTGGTAAAGAAAAATGCAGGATTAATATACATGTGTGAACACTGTCCTCCTTCCCATGAACACAACACAGTGTTGACTCATAGATACAAAATTAAAAGAAACAAAATACAAAAATAAGAAGAAAAAATAGTACTTCACTCATCAGCTTCACAAGAGGCACAAGACAGCGATACACAAATAAAGCATTGATTTATGAGTACTTGCAACTACATGTATTTTAATCTTTTTTTTAATATTTGAGAAAACTTTCTGAGTATTCAATATGAATCTGTTCAAATGTAACATGAATATTTAGTAAATGTTTCGAATCTCTTTGTATTTTCACGTCTTTTGTCTTGACCATATTTGACCATTTTACATAGGGATCGCCCACAATTTATGTTGAAAGCATTTACTACAATTCAAATAGCAGCTAACTCTATAACAATATGCATGGTTGGTTTAATTTTATTAGGTGCATATGGCATTAAACCCATGATTTATATTAATTCAACGTCATGCTACATAGACGATATCGACTTCTAGTTGAGTCAGGATCGTCGTCATAGATATGGATATCCGTTTATAAGTTGAGGACCATTGTATGCTGTTTGGCGGATTTTTTATGTTGTGTCACTGGGCACCTAACTTTCGCACGCTTGGGTCACTATCTGCCTTTTTGTTGCATGTGCAAAGTTTATTTACTCCGTTAATACTTGAACAGTTTTGAATTTTAAGTAAAGAGAATATATAAACTTACCTTCTAATTTTTCGTGTCTGAACATCGTTTGCAGATTCATTAGATTTTTTTCAAAAGTGTCGCCCCAGTAGAAGTTCACTGGCTTATCTTTGTAATTTCACTATCAAATCGAACAAAATATGTCAGAAGTCACATTATATAGTTAATTTTAATATCAGTACATTATTTTGATAACATACATGTTTGTTTTAGTTGTCTGTTGTACCAAAATAACAAAAAACATCATCATACATAAGTAGCATGCAGTATGATACAACATCATTTCATCTTAAGCATTTATGGTTTATTACCATTTTTGTATTGTATTGCATTTCTCATTATTCATATAAGAATTTATTTCTGATCATCTTTAAATATAAAAATAAAATATAAAAAAAATACCAAACTCAAAGAAAAATTCAAAAAGGAAAGTCTATAATAAAGGTGGTATCACGTGGGTGGATTGTAAAATTAAAGAGAACATAAGGTCCAGATATTAAATCAAGTTAGCAAAATTTGATGCAGAATTGCAGATAACTATTGTAAATGTTTATCTAAAAGAACAAATGTATAAGATTATAACTTATAAATATTTATTTGATTACAAGTGTAGATTATTTCCGCTTGATTTTTAATGATTTTAATGGGAGGTAACTCTGATATGTTTTTTCCTGTATGATCCATACAAAATGTGTCATTTTGTCACAACCTGTAGCTTTAGATAATGCGCAGTGACCTATCATTTTTATCATATTTTTGAACATATATCAATATATGCTACGTTTTGGCAAAGTATAAACAAATTTTATCATTTTTAATTTATACTCCTATACAACCTTAAATAGGAAAATCAAAAGCTCGAACACATAAAACGAATGGAAAATAACTGTCAAATTCATGACTTGGTACAGGAATTTCCCTAGGTGAATGGTCGATAAAATCTGATTTTATAGCTAGCAAAACTTTCACCTGTATGACAGTCATATAAACTCTCATCATAATGATCCATAATGAGTCAAATAAAACAGACGTCATTAGCATAAATATGAAAAAAAATGTCTAACAAATATGTAAAAACAGCAGTTAACACTGTGTCATTCACTATAAAACATATAAATATTTCAACAAAAGAAAAAAGATTATTGCATCTAGACAGTATATAGCCAAGGTCATAAGCAAAATGAAAGACAGGAATACAAAAGGCAAATAATTTTTTCCAAAATGTTCGTATTTTTTATCGGAATCATTTGTTGCTTCTGATCAACGTACAAATATTTTCTCTTTTTTTATTAGATTGTGTATGTTGTAAGTTTTGGACATTTGAATATTGAAATTGGATTTCTGTTTCAACATTTGTCTTATATAACTTACGTTTTAGATTCTCTAGTTCTTTGACAGCATTTTCGTACTTTCTCTGCATTTTGATATCCATCGGACATATCCTGCAGTCATTCACTCTCTGTTCATAGCTTGTTTGTCCGGTAAAATGAGTATCAATTCTTTCACCGATTTCACTAAACTCTACAAAGAAGTCATCACAGGTATTTTTGTCAATGTTTGCATCACATCTATGCGCTATTTCGTTTCGTAACGTTCGGATACGTTCAACATCATCCGCAATTAGACGATCAGTAGGATCAGGGGCCTTTCCCCATCCCTTTGAAGGAGGGGATATTAATGAAAAGTATCTTAAGAGTTTATACATGATAGGTATGTCTAAGTAAGAAAATGAATTCTCAAATTTTAATGTCTTCAAATATGTTTGTTGGTCGGAAAAGCATGAATTCAGAAATTTTGTGTCGCATTTCTTATACAAGTCTTGCGGGGAAATCGTCGACTGAAGGATGTCTCTAAGAATATCAGGAAATATGTCAATAATTACAATTGCAATTCTTGAGTATAACTCCCTCATCGTGGTTTCCCTAACAGTCGCCTTAATGGATGGAATCGCTGCAAAAGACAAAAGAACAAAAAAATTACATAAGAAGGGTTTCAAAAATATACTAAATGAAAGTCGAGTTCGATCAACTAAAAATATTAAACTGCCTCTTTAAAATGGGTTTAATGTACGTTCGCTCTATAAAGATTTATATGCTGGGAACTTCGTATGACTCACAGTTATTCATGTTATTACATGGATATTATTGATATTGGATAAGTGTGATCTTTTTCATTTCTGTTGGCAGTTATTTTCTTTGACTCTTACCCGAAATATACTTTTTCTGACATGTCGATTATTTTTTTATTTAATCAACGTGTGGGTCGTTTGTTCGCAGTTAGCAAATGGTAAAAATTCCATAATGACGTCTTATTTTCTTGCTTTCCTTTGAAATTCCAAATGTGACGTTCTGAAAAAAGGCTATCATGTCTGCTGGCATTACATAGAAAGAACACTTCGTTTTGCAGATCAATCGGAAAAGTGGATCATCATTGTCTACATATCGTCAAAACTACATATCGTCAAAAAATAATTAGATGAACAAATTTCAGCACTAAATTTCGTGCAATACGATATTTATCCACTCTTGTTAGTTGAATTTCAATATTCTAAACGGCTAGCGTGCCTCGCGTATTTCATTTCAATAAACAAACAATTTCGAGTGGATAAATATCGTATCACAATTTATGCAGTATAATAATCTATATTAATACATTAGTCATTATATTATTATCATTTTAAGGACACCGTTTTGATAACATATATAAAAATTATTGCACAAAATTAAAAAAATAGTTTATGTTGCACTTTTTTTTTTACATATGGAGCTGAATTTTGTTTTTGCACTTCTGTACGATACTTAGAAAATTAAGAACACCCGTAAATTACATGAAGCATAACAAGACAGTCTAGAGTTATTCCTATTTATTTATCATCTTACCATAAAATGGCTGTTTTTGCAAAATTTTCTCAAGGACCTTAAGTAGCTCAGATATAGCTATTTGCTGTATATGCAAATTTTGAAACGATTGTTGACAAGTATCTCCATTTAGGTATTCATCCACTCTATTAATAATTCTTTTAACATTATCTTGAAAAGAATCACAAAACATCTGTGTTATCTCCTCTGAGGTTTTTGTTATAACTTCATTCGAAGCATTAAGTATCCTTTGAATATCATCTTCAATGTTTATTTCTGTTTCATGCGGAATATTGCCCCATTTACACTTTGGTTCTTCAATTAAATTTTCAAATCGAAGTATTTTATAGCAAATTTCTATTGTGAAACTATCCATATTTGGAAGCATTTTCATTAAATGAACATCAGTATCCGTTAGCGCTGTATTCAAAGTTTTGTTTACAAACATTCTTTTAAGTTTTCCTGGTGTAATATTGTCTTTTAAAATCAACTGTACAATCGTTGGAAACAGTCTCAGAACAAAGACACCCAATTTTGCATGACGTTCTTTTGCACTATTCATCCTTTTTGACGATAACTATTTGGCTTCCTCTAAAAACAAGTTAATCTTTGACGTTAATTTTCAACTAAAAAAAAACAAATGAAAACGCAGAAAAAAACACCAAACAAAAAATAAAAACGATGTACGCATTTACATATATAGGTGGAGCTACCTTAATAATCAGACAGTTGACGACCATACAGAAGTTATATGACAAATGCTTAAGAAAACTTGCATACTTGTACTGCACTGCAGATGTCTGTTTGGACCAAATTGGAATATCTAACATCTAAAATGCAATATGAAATGAAAATAAACCCGATAAAATCTAAAATTCCAACCATCTGCACTGCCTCTGAACTTTGACACTTACTTATAACTAAATGCTCCAAAAAGCTTGTGTCGCTCACCTGGTATTTTCATCTACAATTGATGCATGAAATAATGCAACTGTTATACTTTTGCTTTAGATTCAGAGATATGTAAAAAAAACTGCATTTTCCCCTATGTTCTATTTCTAGCCATGTCGGTTGACAGGCAGGGTTAACAGACATATGTTTTGTTAACAAGATACCCAAATGTTGACTGTGTACAAGTTTGGTTAAATATATCTCAGTTTTTCAGGAAAGGCCTTTTGTAGAAGAAAAGAAAATTATTCAATTTGTTTTTTTTTTAAATTTTACTTTAAAGGGCAATAACTTCTAAGGGGTCAATTGACCATTTTGATCAAGATGACCTATAGGTAGGTTTTACTTTGCTGAACATTATTGCTGAATAAAGATTATCTCTATCTATAGTTGTATTCAGGATAATTACCAAAAACAGAAAAATTTCTTTAAAATTACAAATTCAGGTAAAATTTAGATTTTGATACTCGTCAACTTTTGATATAATTTGGACTTGCAACTGTTTTATCTCACAGTTGAATATGTTGTGGCTGATACACACATCTAGTATATCAACTTAGCATCTCTTGTGAGTTTTGTATAACGTAAGCGTTTAAAAGATTCCACAAGTAAACTAAATCATTCATAATATGACCTCTAGTCACGAGTCAGCAGTGCAGTAATTGTCGCCTGTTTTTGTCTACAATATATGTTTTTAGTTTAATTTTCTAGTATGATTGTTGTCAACAATAATTAGTACTCGTCGTGCTCGATGATATCAAATGCTGGTATACCATGTTAATTCACCACCACCCCTAAAGTATCCTTATCACGGATTAAAATAATTTTTATCGACTTAAGTGGAATTTGTTTTAAGTCGACAATGGAATCACATGTTCCAAATGACCCTGACTAGTTTTAAAATACACTTACCTGAAACCGCCGGATTATAATAGTCGGAGTAACAATTTTGTGTAAACCTGACAGTAAGTGCTGTTTTTCCTACCCTTGTATCTCCAAAGATAATCATCTTCACTCTTATTACAGGTAATGATGTCTTATTCATTTCAATGACTTATATGGCATTTAAGGAAAAAAAAAAACATTTTTTTTAATATATGCATGCATATATTTTTTTTTTGCATTGGTGTAAATAAAAAATAACAACCTTGTATGTGTATATATTATTAATAATGCATATTTTAAGGTTTTTCTTGTCGTAGAACACACCTCGGGGTGTCAGGATTGATCAAATGAAAGACCACGGAGGGAGGTCTTTCTTTGAACAATCCTGACACCCCGAGGTGTGTTCTACGACAAGAAAAACCTTAAAATATGCATTATCTGACTTATATATCGTCAAAAAAATATTAATTTTATTAAGATTTGTAAAATTTAGTATCCTATTTTACCGACAACACTTAAGTGGGATATTCCTTTCTAATGCGTTCAGGTTTTAATACGCCCTGGGGCTCATTTAGAATGTGAAATAAAACTCACTAAATAATTTAGATATAAACCTTTTAAAAATTATTATCCATACACAATAAAAATATTACTGTTACTGCATGAAGTAAGACACAAATGTATTGTTACCATCCGACACATTGTAAGTAATTTATTGTACCACTTAGCTTATAGAAAAGGGGGATGAGTATGTTTTTTTTCTATTTGCTGTTTTTTTCTATCTCGGAAAAGTGGTTATTTTTTTTTAACAATTTTACTTGAATCGAATGAAAAATTCAGAAAGATTGTATTTTGAATAGCAATACAATTTTATTAAAAGATAATCAGGATATAATTATATACTCTCCAGTCCGCACCCGACCCTTTCGTGAGTTACGTTAATGTTATTCAATAGAATATAAGATTATCTTATTAGTTGATCATTTGATAGAGTAAAAGGTATACATAAATTTTAAAAAGTTAAGAACTGACACGAAGACGAATATAAATACACGTAGGTCACAGTATGATTTCCTATTCAGTGTGTATCGTTCTGAACATGCATGAAATATTTGCCACTGGACGTTAGCAAGCAACCAAAAATCAATCAACCTATTCAGTTTGACTTAATAAGATTTTCAAAATCTTACACACGAATATGTTAAATATGGATTTATTTTATGAAAGTCAACATTAAAATTTATCTGACATATATGATAACGTTTCTTTATTGTAGCGATAAATTAACAAAACTTCACGTACTTCACGTTATTTGTTTCTAAAATTAAAATGCGGGACTACAATGACGGTTTCTTTTACACCTTTAAACTTTAAAAAATAAATTTCCAAATCGGCAACAAAAAACTGTTAGACGAATTCAGTTTTGAAGTAAATCATAGATTGCATGTTTATCAAGGAAAATAATGACCTCACACAGGTCATTATTTTATGCCTTTGGGCATATTTCAATGAACCATAGAAAAAGACAACAGCAGAAGGTCACCAACAGGTCTTCAATGTAGCGTGAAATTCCCGCAGCCGGAGGCGTCCTTCAGCTGGCCCCAAAACAAATATATATACTAGTTCAGTGATAATGAACGCCATACTAAACGCCAAAATATGCAATCTTTAATGACCTGACAACAGTATCGTAACTATATCCCTTCTTAATAAGTATATTTAAAGGTTTTGTTAGCTTCTGAGGTGAATACTGACATTTTTGTGCTTTATAAAGAATATTTCCATAAAATATTGGATGTGAAATACCTGAACGTATAAGAAGTCTGCATGCTGAGCTATATTTACGAATGATGTCCTTATACCGATGATAAAATTTAGTAAATGTTTTGACTAGTTTGTGATATCGAAAACCCTGGTGTAATAATTTTTCAGTAATACACAAATTTCTCTCGTTAAAATCTAAAACATTGTTACATACACGAGCGAATCGTACAAGTTGAGATATATAAACACCATAGATGGTGACAAGGGAATGTCACCATCTAAAAATGGATAATTAACGATAGGAAATGAAAAATCATCTCTTTTATCACTAGCCCAGTAGTCAACATTTCGGTGTTGACATGAATATCAATCATGTGGTCATTTTTATAAATTTCCTGTTTACAAAACTTTGAATTTTTTCGAAAAACTAAGGATTTTCTTATTCCAGGCATATATTACCTTAGCCGTATTTGTCACAACTTTTTGGAATTTTGGATCCCAAATGCTCTCCAACTCTGTACTTGTTTGGCTTTATTAATATTTCGATTTGAGCGTCACTGATGAGTCTTATGTAGACGAAACGCGCGTCTGGCGTACTAAATTATAATCCTGGTACTTTTGATGACTATTATCAATGTATCATAAATTTTAGTATTCAGCTTTCCGTTAGTGATATAGATATCAAGATCGAGGAAAGCACAGTGGTCATTGTTAGTATTAGCTTTATTTAAAGAAAGTTCAACAGGATAAATTTCTTTAATATGCATACTGAAGTCGTCATTATTGAGAGCCAAAATATCATCCAAATATCTAAAAGTATTATTAAATTTGTTTATCAGATGTTGTTTCGATGGGTCTTTGCTTATTTTTGTCATAAATTGTAACTCATAGCAATACAAACACAGGTCCGCAATAAGTGGTGCACAGTTAGTCCCCATTGGAATACATAACCAGATTCCTCAGAATTTCCTAAGCGGGCTGATAAACCAACATGTATTGACTGTTTCCGAAATATAATCACATGCACTTCTGTTTTTTTTTTTGTGACGTTTATCGCATGCAACTTCGTACATGTCTGGAAATGTGTTTGTAAACGGCTGCGTTTGTGGAGTCTTTGAAAAACAACAACACCGTGCGGAACACCGCAAGTGGTTTAAGACTTTTCACATAATGGCTGAGAGGAGCAACAATGAATACAGATTGAACATGTTTGTAAATATTATAATTTATCAAATTTTGAGACCAATTCTAAACAGGTTCCAGCCCCAACAGTTTCAGGCATAAATGAGAAGGAAAAAATATGCACATTTTTTCTGAGGAAATCAATAATTTTAACATGACAATTGTTGGGCTACAGCAACAGATAAGTACAATGCTTGTCATAGCCAGCAATAAAAACAGTTATTTTAAGATTAATAACTTAAAATTAAACTTCAAACCTTTTAAAAACTTTAAAAGATAAAGTTTTACGAAAAACTTAAAACCCCATTAAGAAACACGAAGAAACACAAACAAAATTTGACACAACACATACTTACTGGACAAGTCTTTTTTATCAATTGGACAGTTGAGATCAGTTTAAAAAATATGATTGACTCGACTTCAATTTAAATCAGTATAACAAGAACAAACAAATGAGATACCATTGTTAACTTATCTTCACTATCTTGAATTGTCAACAAATAACGTTCTAATGCCCTACAATATAATTATAATAAAATTGAGATTGGAAGCCAAACATAAGTATACTTACTTTACCTTGTTTAATTTCCCAGTAGTAGTATACATATCATGTATAACTATTTGTGAATTTCCGTCTTTCAATTTAAACAGTTGAATTTTCGTCACATGACTGCATATCCAGTTTTATGGAGGAACTGTTTCTCTTCCTGCTTTCAATATCATTTATACGTAACGTTACTAGTCATTGTATTTCCGGTACGTTTGACATACACATTGATTTCGAATAATACGCAAACTAGTTAATTATCAGAAATAAAATTGATGTCTCGAATTTCATACAGGAATGTTACCTGATTATTTTAAACGTAATCATGTACATATTTTTAGTTGAAGTCTGTAGATGAATTTGGCTATTCTTTTCCCATACCTTTTGTTTAATTGAGCTCATCGTGTGATCAAGAATTAAACATTATGTATATTCCTGACTTTTAATTTGAGAATGCCGTTTTGATATGGGTAGGTCCAGACACGCCCTTCGAAAGCGCAAAATAAATTAAGTGTTATCTGTGTCAACAGAAAAACAAAATTAACAAAGGACATTAAGACAATGCGCAATTGTATAAATACGGGATGCTATTGAAAAAAGAAATATTCAAAAAATGCTTAAGCTCCGTCAAGTCGATTTATATATATTTCCCCTATCTCTTACTATTTTTATGTTTAAACCCAACAAATGATTAATTTTAAATGGTCCGGAGATTCGACATTAGTCAAGCCTTTACGTATCGTATATATTAAAGATTATTGATTAAGGTATCACTCGGAATCATATAACAAATGAGAAGACTACTTAGTATCCCCGAAAACGATAAGAGCAATCTAAAAATAGTGATTTTGTTTAAGGACATGACATATTTTTTTTTAACAGAGGTGTCAGTATGATAATTATTCAAATGATAATGTTTCCATGAGACAACAACCCTACCAAAGAGCAGAAAGCAGCTGCATGCCACCAATGGGTATTCAACACTACGACGAAATTCCACAACCGGAGGCGGGTTTCATCTTGTCCCTTGCTAAAAATGTGTACTAGTTCAGGCAAAATTGACAACACACTTAGATAAAGGCAACAGTAGTATACCGATGTTCAAACTCATAAATCCATGGACAAAAAAAAACAAAATCGGGGTAAAAAACTAAAACTGAGGGAAACGCATTAAATATAAGAGAACAACGACACAACACTACAATGTAACACACACAGAAACGGACCAAGCAACAGACAAAATCCCACGAGAATAACAAAAATAACATCAAAACCAAATACATGAATTTGGGATAGACAAGTACCGTGACACGTCTTATTGCAATGTGAATTTACACTCAAAAATAAGAGAAAACAAACGACGCAACGTTAAAATGTAACACATACAGAAACGAACTATAATATAACAATGGCCATATTCCTGACTTGGTACAGGACATTTTTAAAGAAAAAAATGGCGGGTTGAACCTGGTTTTGTGGCATGCCAAACCTCCCCTTTTATAGCCATGTGAAATATAACATTAAGATGACAACTCAACACTACAGGACTAAAATATAAATAAATTGGAGAATACAATTGACAAAGAAACACACGAAAAACAGCCAACAAAAGGCAACAAGTTGAAAATTTTAATACGCCAGAAGTGCATTTTATCCACACAAGATCTACTAGTGATGCCCAGATACAAAAGTTTGAAAGCCGAAACAAGAACAAAGTCGAACAGCATCGAGGACCAAAAGATCAAAAAAGTTGTGCCAAAAACGGCCAGGGTTTTCTGTTAGTTACCAGAACATCCTTATCATTTAGAATAATTTATACTTTTGCAAACAGTAAATTTATAAAATTAATAAACAAAAGCTGTAATATTAACTAATTCCAGGAAACAACTGAAATACATTACATAACTACATTACATTAACACCGAAACATAAAAATAAACTTAAATACAAAAACATAAACATAAATAAGACGAACATGGATAGAGGCTAGAGACCTTGAGACTGGCGCAAACGACCTGTAGTTCTGAATAATGATTTCATTGAAAATTGGGGAGGCATTTTGTTTTGAAAACACGTTTATACGAATCCTCTTCAAATATTCAGGTGTACAAACCTACAAACACATTATTATAGAAGATGTAATGATAACTATTTTCAGCTGGTTTAAAAGAAGGGACGAAAGATACCAGAGGGACAGTCAAACTCATAAATTAAAAATTAACTGACAACGCCATGGCTTAAAATGAAAAAGACGAACAGACAAACAATAGTACACATGACACAATATAGAAAACTAAAGAATAAACAACACGAACCCTACCAAAAACTAGGAGTAATCTCAGCTGCTCTGGAAGGGTAAGCAGATCTTGATCCACATGTGGCACCCGTCGAGTTGCTTATGTGATTACAAATATTACACAAACTTGTCGTAGTTGAAGTGTTCTTATTCTAGTGTAAAGCGGGGAAATAATATTACAATGCACGCAAGTGTTGTTTTTTTTTTAAAGGACGTTCTGTTTATTGTATTTACGTTCGTTGGATGGTATGCATATTTACATATTCATTATTAACAACAGTTTCGAATTCTTTCTTGGCCATCCCTGTCACTATCTACTTGCGAGACATGTCTTACTGTTTGCGTACATTGACATTTTTGCATTAAATTTGGGACTAAAACTTTGGAATATTCAATAAACATTCAAACGAACAATACAACCTTAAATGGTTGAAATTATAAAAATTAATCTATGTCTTATTCATTTTATAGACATATCTACGAGATCCTCGGAATTTCGACTCTTTTACCTCGATTAGGAATTGAAATACATGTGTACTAGATTTGAAATAACCAATATGATGAATATATATATTGGTGTAGCAGGTTATTTGTCATATCAACCAAAGCAACGTAATGCACAGTTTTGGTGCTAGTGAAAATGTATGGGAAAAAAATCAAATTGAGTTAATTTTAAAACCTTCAACAACTGTGCCGGAATGTGTACAAAACAAATAAGGAAGAGTTTAATCATTACACATTTATATCATTTTATTTGTTCTTTGTACTGCAAAGCAACATTTTTTCGAGAGTTTGTCATAGAATAATCCCTTTTTTTTAAAACAGAATTCTGGATGGGTTAAAAACACACATTTGAAATTGAGTTTCAGCACACATCTAATGATCTTAGAAAGTAAAATCATAAAATACTGAACTCCGAGGAAAGTTCAAAAAGGAAAGTGTCAATTCGAATGGCGAAATCACAAGCTCAAACACATCAAACGATATGATAACAACTGTCATATTTGTCATTTGGTTTAGTTATTTTCTTATGTAGAATATGGTAGATTTTAAAGCTAGCTTAACCTCTCACTTGTATGAAATTCGCACCAATTTTCTATATATTGACAACGATGAGTGAACAAAACAATGCAAAGTGAAAGAAAAGGTGAAAACGTCAAAATGTGGGTAAAGCAGTCAACACTGTGTTATAATCTTCATCACTTACAAAAAACAAACAAATATTTAACAAAGGAGCACAAAATGGCATATAAACAATTAAAGACAAGAATACAAGAAATTTTACCATTGTACAATAACACAAAGACGGGATGCATAAGTACAGAGCCAAAATTTTAAATAACTAATAGGCCTTATCTACTGTTTTGTATATATTTTAAGTACAAATAGAACAGCCAAAGGTTTCATTTGCATATGTACAAATATTAACTTGGGCTTCAGAAAGTACAAATTCCCAAGATTTATTATAAGTGTTGTTGAGATCTCTTTCCAGATGTATTATTGAATAACTTTTTGTATTTCCTACTTTTGTTATTGAGTGTGCATAATAACACTCTTTTATAGGTCTGTTCAGAATTTTAAAATACTAAATACCCACTCACTATTGTCTAGAAGCCAAAGATATGTTACAGTTTTTTCATGACAGTAGAGTCCATGAAAAAAGGCTTGGACATGACCAAGTATATTGGACAAGATCATACTACTCAGACATCTAATCAACTGCTGGATTGAATTGCTCAGCAGGTAAAAAGTAAAATCACAAAATTACTGAATTCCGAGGACAATTCGAAACGATGAGTCCGTAATTATATGGCAAAATTAAATGATAAAACACATTAAACCAATGGAAATCAACTGTCATATTCCTGACTTGGTACATGCATTTTCAAATGTAGAAAATGGTGATTTGAACCTTGTATTATGGCGCTGAACCTCTCACAAGCTATATATATATATTTAAGGAATGACTGTAATATTTTTTCAGTCTATGAAGAAGTAACATACAAATGTTGGTGCAGACTAAATAACGCGTGTAGCGGGTTATTTAGCAGTGTGCACCACATTTTTTATGTTATTTCGAATAGACAGAACAAATATTACAGTCATTTCTTATGATTTAATTCTAAATTCCATTTTAAACCGTAGAAAACCATGAAGAAACGTTGATGACGTCACGTTCACATGACTAAATTATGTCTATGAGCTCATAACAAAATAACGTCAGCCAATCAGCAGACGCGTTACATCCAAAATTAAATTATATATAAATATAGTTTGACAATCGCATCAAGTCGCAAAAAGTAGACTTTGCAAACAACCTTTGACTGTCAAGTTTTTTTTAAAATACGCATATTTCACACTGTACCATGTTTTATTGTCTCAATTTGTACACTTTAGGGTAATGGAGGTCTTTATCACTAGATATATAATTATCATTTAGACGAGGTGAGTGTTTTACAGGTCAAAACCTTGAACAGTTTAATTGAGATTACGTTTAACCCTTGTCAATCAACATTAAGGCAACATTTGCTTTAAGCATCATTGCGGACAAGAATATTAATGACAACGATTTTCTTAATTAAGAGCCAATCCGCAAGAAAACCATGCAATTGTAACGGCGACCCTATGTTTTGGAACAGTATTATGTCCCTTTAAAATGGACTGTTGTAAAATTAACATTTATTTACTATTGTTAATATGAATTATTGATAAAAATTGTTGTTTAACATGTTTATATATTTAGCTACATTATTGTGTTATAATTCATTGAATTTAGTCTCAAATTTTGTTGAATTTGCAACTTAACATAGTTATAGAGTGTTTGTATTTGAATAGTATTTTTTAAATAACTGATGATTTAAATAAAAAAAACTGGGCTTGTTTTCATAAGTCACAATGGTTGTTAAAACGACCGCTTACTTACGCTGTTATATAAGAGCTTACTGGTCTTGCACAGACCACGATCACTGTCTATATGTAAGGGCAAGCACAGACTTAGCTGACTAACTGGTCTTGCACAGACCTTGCTCACTGTGTACTCGAAAGATGTTGTCTACACGAAAGGTGTAATGCATTTCACAGCATCTAGACACAATGTCGCTATTGTGTCTAGCATTTTAATGCATCTAGACAAAGGTTAAAATGACAGATTAAGCTATGTCACTTTTATGTGAATTTTAACTTGCTGTTCGTATTCATGCATATGTTTCATATTTTTATCTTTACAAATTGTTGATATTTGTTGAATTATGTAATTTGCTAAAAAAACTATGAAAAATTGCTAGTGTTAAGTTTTGCAAAGCCAAATATGGAGGATCAGAGACTCAGGATTCCTATACCTACTTTTTACACGGTCTTGGGTAACATATGTTAAAGTTGACACAGAAAATACACAACGTAAAAAACCCCTACGGTTACACAATATTCAGAAAATCGTCCAAATCGACAATCACAACTTGACAAATTTTATATATCATCTCAACCCTTGACATAAAAAAAAGCCTCTTAATTTTCCCCAGAATCGTATCTTTTTTTAGTAACAGCCTCATTTGCATAATTATGTAAACTCATTATAAAACCAAGGAAAAATCCAACTTTTAATGCCTTTTAAGAACTACTCAGAAGCATATTAAATGGGGTAGTTGAGTTTTTAGAGTAATGTCAGCTGGAACACATTCATGTTACTATGTTCTGGTCAATACAAATGAAAATTTAAACCATTTGGCACATTGCCAGGAGCACAGACGCAAATGCTGGATTTTTCATACATGAATTTTCATGGTTTTTACTTGCTTCTTACTTGCAAGACCCATTAAGGAGATGTTTGCAACTTACATCGGTTTAAATTTTGGTGTATTTTTTTTTATATTAAAACAAAATATTAAGCTTGGCAAATGACTTTTACATGTTAATTTATGCCTTTGAAGAATGTTTTTTTTTGTCCCGAATTGACACATTTTAATTTTGATTTAATAAAATTCTAAACACAATTGGTACTAATATGGCTCATAAAATCATTTAGAAAAATAAAATCAATTTGTCTTAAAAATGAAATAAGACGTTTTTGTACTGCAAGTGCAAAAATCAATAGATTGTCTGAAACCTGGGAGTCTATCTTTTATACACTTCCATTGGCTTATCTTTCTTGTAACATGTCAGTGATGGTTTATCAGACAAATGTTTACAGTAGAGTTTGTGACTTTAATAATCTAGGTGGAGCACCAAAATAGCATTTCCAAAAAGAATATTTACTGCCAAGAATCTGACAATAATTTCTGAATTTAGGGAATAAAACATGATTAGAAAAAACAACTGAAAAGGTGTTCTTACATTGCAACTAGCAAAACAAAAATATTCAAAATCATTCTTAGTAAAATAAAGTGAGCAAGTGGAACCACCTTGAAGACATTACATCTGCTTGCACCAAAATTGAGATTGAGCAGGTTGGGATGTTCAGATAGATATACAATAGAATGCAATTTTTGTCACTTAATCAGAAACCTGGTTATCCCAATTTTTAGTAAAGTGCATATGTTGATGCATATAATGCAAGAGATTATAGCCCATTATAACTAGAAAATGCTTTTCTGCCCTAATTTACTTTAAATCCAGTGCAAACAAAAAATACCCCTCTATAGAGGGATAATTTTATCCCTCTAAAGAAGGATTATCCCTCTATACAGGTAAAATCACCACACAGGGGGTTTGTTCCCAACCTGTTAAGAGTGTTTAAACTGTCTGGCGCATTATAAATCAATAAGAAACTCTATCTACTGTTGTATTGAAACCAGCATTGGTAATTAGCATTGGTAACCAAATATATTCGTACAGATATAGACTACCATTCATCTCAGAAGTCTGAAAAATACTGAAAACTATGGTGTAGAATTTCCAACAAGACTCCTTATTTTATATATTAAGACGAGTAGTGGTTTATTTTCATCTGGTTGTTATGTCGTCTCGCCTTAGACATGTTAAAATATGCTTGAAGTACAGGAACTTTTATGGAATTCATTGACATTATAGTCAAGTAAGATGTCATGTCCAACTGTCTTCCAGCAAAGCCAAACCTGACCAAGGATCTTCACCCTTTCATGACAGGCTGTATGCAGGATAAGCTATTCCACTAGGAACAGGTAAAACTCTTAACAATAAATTTTCATTTGTTCAATATACATTTTTCTTTTACACCTGATCTGTTTCTAGGACATCTTATTTATTTTCTATGGCAAACATGGCAAAATGCAAACTAATAATTTACTGTAAATTCAGAAACTATGGTGATGTTTTTTTATTGCATAAAATTTGACAGAAACTCACATTTGTTTTATATGAATCAAACAGGATATTTCTGAATATCGCAAAAGTTAAAATCACATTTCAGTCTTAAATTATAAAATTGTAATAATAATAAATCCATGCAACATCTTTTTGAATTTACAGTATGCAAAAAAATGGTATGTATAGACATGTACATGCACATTAAAGGTTGGCAAAAAAGCGGGCAATACTAGTATTGACCATGCCAGTGGTAAATACCGGGAAATACTGGCAAATATCGGGAAATACTGTTTATTTATTTTTTTGAGTGGTCATTACTATAAAAACCACTCTCTACCTGGTCAATTATAAATACAATTATTAGTAAAATATTGAAAGTGTTCAAATCATTTTTAATGCTTTCATTTCTTTTCCTTTTGTAAAATCAATCAGGGATCTACATTGATTGATGAGTATATAATATTATAGTAAAAGATAAAAACTTTTTGTCACTGCTTCAAAATTTCTATTTCCAGCATGAAGAAGGTTTTTGACTCACTTAAATTGACCATAATTTCTTTAATAACATGATTAAGGGAGTCTTCAAATATCACTTTTATTATTTTAACCCATATTCTGTCAACATTTATTGGGGCTGTTTCAGTAATTAAATGTTCACACCTAGCAATGCCAGGTGTTAAGCAAAAAGACACATGTAACTTCATTTACCTGTAGTTTTATTTACCTTTAATTTCAATTACCTGTAAAATCATACATAAATATGGATTTATAAATTTTGAAATAATATGTAAATTTTTATATATCATAAGTACAACATATGTACATGAAACACTAGACAACTTTATCCAGAGAATAATCTTGTTTAATGAACTATTATAGGCCATGGGGACTAAAAAATCAAAAGCATTGCAAACTTGTAACTAAAGTTCTATTTTAGGACCCTACATGTATATTTATGTATAAAAAAGAAGATGTGGTATGATTGCCATTGAGACAACTATCCACAATTTTTAGTGCCATTTTTAAAAGACAAATAAATACATGCACAATGATGCTACACTACCCTACATTTCCAGTATGATAGATCTTATTTCATGTAATATAAAATTGAAGAATTATTTTATAGTTTAACACTTTTTATTTGCAGGGCTATGATAGATGCAAGCAATGCTCAATTAAAATGATTTTTTGTGAAAGTGACAATAGCCAGGTAAAACTAAATATATGTATAGAAGAAGATACTGGTAAGATAATTTATATTAATGTAACTGCTTGTAAAATATGGTTATCATACTAAGTATATGTAATCACCTATAATGTATGTAATAATTATACATGTTATACATCAGTTTTATTAAACATATCTTTATGAAATTTGTTTTCCCATTGAAAAATCACTTTACTTATTTGATTTGTAGTACTAATAGTACTATTTTGGGCTGCTCCTGTAGTTTCCATTCAATAACTAACAATGACTACTGAACTGTTCATACATCATGTTCATTGTACATTTCATTTTAAATATAAAAAGGGGAGATTTTTATGCCCCATTTATGGGCATTATGTTATCTGGTCTGTGCGCCCGTCTGTCCTCTCGTTCGTTCGTCTCTGTTCAGGTTAACGTTTTTGGTCGAGGTAGTTAACTAAAAAAAGTTGAAGTCCAATCAACCTTAAACTTAGTAAACATGTCCCTTATGATATGATCTTTCTAATTTTAATGCTAAATTAGAGATGTTATCCCATTTTCACGGTCCACTGAAAATAGAAAATGATAGTGCGGATGGGGCATCTGTGTACTTGGGACACATTCTTGCCGTTGATACAGTTGAAGATATTTTACCTATTAGATTAATTGAGTGATTGTTGGTTGGTAATGTCCAAAGGCAAATAGTTCATTTACAAGAATAGAGGTCTTGAGGTTCTTTCATAAAGAAAATGCCAATGTTTAATATTTCGATTTTTAATTTTTGTCTGGTTTTCGAATTGATCCACATATTAAGGTCCAAAGGGTCCAAATTTTAACATAGTTTAATTTTAACAAAAAATGAACTCTATTATATTTAGGGTTTTTTTATATACAGAAATAATAATAGAATAATATCCTGAATATATATTTGTAACTATTTATTAACTTAGATTTATGATTTTGGTCCTCGTTTTCAGGTTGGTACAAATAGGTCAGGGTCCACAATTTAACAATGTTAACTGTTGATTTTAACAATAATTTTATATATGCTGAATCCAACCTGTATTTACCATGCTGAATGTACAGCGCCTAAGAGTAATTTTTATTATATGACCCCAAAATTTTTTGGGATCGTATAATGGTATGATGTCGTCGTCTGCGTCATCGTCCGAGGACACATTGGTTTCCCGATAATGACTTTAGTTTAAGTGAATAGATCTTCATGAATTTTTTCAGGAAGAAATCTTTAAGAGCACAATATTGTGCAATAGATTTGTTAGATCTTTGAGCACATTAATGTTGTGACAAAAACCTATATTATGTCAAAAATTTGATCACAATCCAAATTCAGACAGAATCAAGCTTGAATATATTGTGACCAAATTTGCCCCAACTGTTCGGGGTTCAACCACTGGGGTCGTATGAAGCTACGCCCTGCGGAGTAACTGTTTTTTTTTTTTTTTTATATATAGGGCGCTCAATAAATTTTCGTAATTATTTATTATTGTATTTGGTTTTTGGACAACGTTATGTATTAGTTTACATTGAAGTTCAAAGGGTCCAAAATTTAACTTAATTGGAAATGTTAATCTGATTTTATGCTGTTTAATCCCATTACAATTTCAGAGCTGTATCATGCTTGAATGCTTTGTTCAAACTTGCATTTTTTCTTCATCTTCCACAAATTTTGTCCTTTACTGAGATAACTGATGTTATATTTTTAAATGAAACTTTAATGAAAAGATTGGCAGAATATGTGGATGATTATCTGATGTCAAACATTTTCCTGTTGGACACCAAGGATGGCAAAAATGTCAGTGGTAAACATGTAATTGATCACTAGAAATATGAAAACAAATGTGGTATGATTGCCAATGATAACAAATGACATACAAGTAAAGCTAAAGGTCTTCATATGCCATATGACTTCAACAATGTGCAAGACCCATACTGCATATATCTTCAGCCAAAAAAGACTAAAAATAAGCAAATGAAAAAATATGAAAACTATAAACAGCCTGATTTATATAATTATGTATGTTTCGTGGTTTTCAGATCTAGACTCACAGCTAACTGAACGTTTACAGCAGTCAACATCAGAATGGGAGACTGATAATGTTTCTGACAGAATTAATTTCAACTAACCAAACAAGCAACAGAAACTTTGCATCTTTAAAACACCACTTAAATTTTCCGTGGGATGATGTCTCAAAAAATAACAGTTCATCATTTATGAAGATTTGAATGTTATGAATTTTCTTTTACAAGAATTAATGTACACTTGTTTTATAGTAAATCCTTGTTGTTCGAGTATAAAAAACACCTTTAATTTTATTGAAATTTGAAGATTCATATGACTTGTTATTTCTCAGGATGTGATGTAGAGCCTCATATGTACAGTAATTTTAACAGCTATCCAATTTCATTCAAAATTCTTTATAAATTTTGCACTAGTATATATAGACTAAGTAATTTGTTTTTCTTCTAGTTATGTTTTTTTTTTAGATGCATTTATGATTTTCATGTTTGTATTTACCACATTGCAGCAACATATATATATAGGTACCTGGCAAATATTATTTTGTTAGCATATTAGGCTGAACATGCTGAAAGGGCCATAAAAAACTACATCTCTTAGTGTCTGTTAAAATCATCTCTACATTACAAACGTTTACAGTTTTCTCTTTTATTATTTTGATAGCTTTAGAAGGATTGTCATACATTGTAAAAACTATCAAAATGTCAAGATCTAACTTCCAAAAATTTTTATGAAAAATTGGTCGTAACAACTCTGAGATATTGTCCCTGAAGTGTGTAAATATACAAATTTTCATAGTTTGCTGCTAATATCTGACAGCTATATTAATATAATATAAAAATAAATTGCAAAAGTGGTCAGAAAAACTTTTTTTACACTCTGAACTTATTCTGAATTGTTTAACTTCTTATTTCAAACTTATGAAAAGATTGAAATAAGTGTTTGTTTGTCGTTTTCAGGTGCACAATTTGTCAAATCAAGGTATTTCGGCTCCTTGGAGCCTCTAGATTTGTAATAAATGATTTGTATTTATGTATGATTATTTTCTTTATGAATTAAATGAAACATTAATTATTCTTTTCCATTTGTTGTTATACTTATTTATAAATCCAGATCTTATCATATGTCAGATTTTAAAAATTAAGACGGCAAAATTGAGAAAATTTGAATATGCAGGCTACCCTATTTTGTTTTGTGGCACATACTAGATACCAACATTATTTGTCGAGCTTAATATTTTTTTGGATTGAGTATATATAGTTATACTTTGCAAGTAGATATGTTGTTTTACAATAATAAACATGGCTTAGAGTATTTTGGCTCTGAAAGATGACCAAAATCAGCCATTTTGGACTTGAAGCTAAATAGGACATATTGAAACGGTTAGATTATACATACACTTTATAGACAGCATTGTTATTTCTATGTATTCTTACACTTAAAGTGATGTATAACTAGAAGCAACTATCAAAAAACTATAAATGTTGCCATGTTTTTTTATTTAAATCATCGAAATATGCCATAAAAGGCTTATTTTTTATGTTTTCGAGCAATTTCAGCTGTTAAAAGATGGCGCCTGGAAAAAATCAAGATCGGTTCAAAATTTCCAAAATCAAATTTGTGTGGTTAATTACATAAATAAGGTGCACCAATGTGCCAAATATAAACTCATTTGGCAAAATTGCCATTCGGACGGTTTTGCATGGTTTTCTGGCAATTGGCTCTTAAGTCTAATTAAACACTCATAGATAAAAATTAAAATGGCAACAGCATGGCTAAACTGAAAAAAGACTAACAAATAATAGTACACAGGACACAACAAAGAAGACTAAAGACTTATCGACACGAACCCCAACAAAAACTTGGGTGATCTCAGGTGCTCCGGAAGGGTAACATGTTGACCAGTTCAACGGAAACCAACAACCGTGGACAGACACCAAATGCCAGGTGAGTTATATTTCAAATTTATTCACAATGAAAATGTCAAAAGTGTCAGGGATATAGTTTTAAATTTTGGCATGGTTAGTGGTGATGTTATATTTTATAAATATAATGTAAGCCTAATAGTTTTAGAAAGTAGTGTTAACACTATTCATGTTTGATTAATTCTAAATAAAAAGAGATAGTTAACATTTAAAAATAAAACACATATAGTAGAGTCGTTATAAACACGTTTTGTTTACGTTTCATTTTACGCCGAACTGTATCAATTCGCTAGATTGGTAAACGTAGTGTAAATTCCTTATTTTATGAAATATAAAAATATTCTTACTAATACTGTATACAAACTTAGAACAACAAAACTACCTTTGACGGATATTCTTCTTATAATAAAAAAAAAACCATGTCAAGCCTGTGACTGTTTTTTTTTCACTGAGGTAACAGTTCATATCATGCATGCAACCTGTCACTTTACACATGATTTCATTCCAATGATACCCAACTTACTGTAAATTGAGAAAATAATATTTAAAATTCGACGTCAACAAAATTATTTAAAACACATTTATTTTTCTAGTGAATGTCAATTCAATACAAAGTGGCTATGATATATATTTTGTTAAGGTAAAATTGCCAGCTATTGAATTTACACACCATAAATACATCCTCGTTTATTAGTGTTTATTCATATGAATGAGAACTAAACAAGCCTGCATCAATTAACAAAAAAATAACAATAAAATATGTTTAATTTGTAGACTCGTCATCGAATATGAACGTTATCTCAAAATACGCATAAAGTAAAGTAAAGCAATAAGAAGAAATTGTCTTAAAGTAAATACCTTAGTCAAAACATTGGTGACTGTCTTGAATTACTAACAAAAATATTGATATAAACTCAAACAGCATAATTTGGACATAATATGTTTTTTTTTTTCTTTTCTTACAGGACACTCTTCTCCTTAATTTACAGCGGACTTCATGGATCAAATGTCTTAAACCCAATCACCTCTTACCAAATATATCGGAACTATGTAATACCTAAACTTCTTTTGAAATTTGAAATACTACCACTAAAGCAAATATATATTTACTGCCTTAGAAAGTTCCACATAAACTGCCTGAGAAAATTCCAATCCCTGTCTCAAAGAACAGCCGTCTGTGCCGTCTATCTATTTATTGGTGCACTACCCATAGAAGCAGAGCTCCACAAACGTCAACTGAGCTTTTTATATAGCCTTCTTAACAATGAAAATGAAAGTAAACAACAACTTAATCAAAGACAGATTTCTATCAACATCAACAACCCAAGAAATTTTTATAACATAGTATTCAAAACGTTGGAATTATATAATATTCCGAATCTAGAATTCTTACTTAATAATCAAATGAACAAATGGTAGTAGAAACATCAATTTCAGATAGCGATTAATAACTATTGTTCTAAAACCTATAAAGACCAATCACCCAATAAATCAACACTGAAACAACTCTGTGTAGATCAAGTGGAAATAGAAAAACCGCATAAAAAGCAATCTTTCGGGTGATCAGTCACTGAGGTGAAAATGTGTATCAACCACTGTCGTTTAGCAACAGGAACATACCTACTACAAACCAACGTAGCTAAATTCAGTAACAATACAGAAACTGCAACATGTCCATTTTGTTGTCTAGAAGAGGAAGATATGGTGCACATGTTAACAAGTTGCATACTGCTACATGATGTCAGAAAAACACATCTATTAAGACTAAACACATCATCATTGGATACATTGGACTAAGACAGTCGAATGAATTATTTGTTGATAAAAAATCAATAACACAGCTGATAGTTGATCCTGGCTAATATGAGGCAGTAAATACCTGTGAATGGGGACGAAGTATGATTTTTTTTAAATCAACAATGTTAAAAAGAGAAACGGAAATACCGTTACGTAACGTTTCCGATTTTGGTTCTGTTGTTAGGGATTTTAGTTGTGACGTTATTTAAGTTATGAGGTCATATTCAATGTAAACAAAGAAACGCTGTCATCAGGTAACCTTTTTTAATAACAAACATTTTTTTTTAAATGAATTAGTACTAGTTCCTTTCTTAGACTGATAAATATACTTTTTATTCAAAGTCTCATGTAAACAAGACCGGAAACGGAAGTAGATGTCGCGCCGATCCGGAACTTCAAAAACACGACAAAAAAAAAAATTGAACGATTTTGAGTTCATTAGTACAATGAAAAATTCGGGAAATTTTCCCGATTTTTTTTTTTTTTTTTGAATTTTGAATTTTCTACTGTAATAGGGGACTTCGTCCCCATATTACAGTAAAACAATGACATCCACATCAAATGTAGTACATATAATTGAAGCAACAAGTGAAATGTGCTGTTAAATTCATCATAAAAAACTAAATTAAAATTAGAACAGAATATTACATAAAGGGTTCCCAATATAAAAAAGGAGATGTGGTATAATTGCCAATGAGACAACTATCCACAAAAGACCAAAATGACACAAACATTAACAATTATAGGTCACCGTACGGCCTTCAACAATGAACAAAGCCCATACCGCATATAGTCAGCTATAAAAGGCCCCGATAAGACAATGTAAAACAATTCAAGCGAGAAAACTAACGGCCTTATTTATGTAAAAAATGAACGAAAAACAAATATGTAACACATAAACAAACGACAACCACTGAACTACAGGCTCCTGACTTGGTACAGGCACATACATAAATAATGGCGGGGTTAAACATGTTTGCGGGATCCCAACCCTCCCCTAACCTGGAACAGTGGTATAACAGTACAACATAAGAACGAACTATAAAAATCAGTTGAAAAAGGCTTAACTCATCAGATAGACAAAAAATAAAAGTGGACGTGGCCGGGTACTTATACATCCCAACACAAAAAGACACAATGAACAGATCTGAGAGTACTCGCAGTTATCTGACAGCTAGTTCAAAGCCATTAACAACTAATAAAAATTTTTTTTTTTTTATTCGAGCGTCACTGATGAGTCTTTTGTAGACAAAACGCGAGTCCGGCGTAAATATAAAATTTCAATCCTGGTATCTATGATGAGTTTATTTATAACATGCAAATATCATGTATAGGTATTGCATTATACTACAAGTAGAAAAAAAGAAATAGCTCTTCATATTTCATTCAATAAATTTTAATAGTTTTTTCTATTTGTTTCTTTCAAATAATCGATCTCAATCAAGGTTTCGAGTAGTGGATTAGTGAGGATCTTAAGTTATGACAACTATATCTAGTTAGGTTTTAAATTTCTAGTTCATCTATTTGTCAAACCAACTCCGAGTTTTGATGGTATGAAATCCTACTTTAAATTAAAGAGGAGCCGACAAAAATAGCTGATACTAGAAATTCGTCAATGTACAATCAAATTCCAGAATAAATATGTTTTGGTGAGCTTATGATATATATGATCAGTGCACCCCTTCATGGTTGGGTTAAGTTCAATTCAAAACAAACGTATTCTTACATGATATAACAGGATTGGACACTAGTTATACAAATAAGAATTGTTTTTGTTTTGCAAAAAACAATTATAAATGACTACTTTCAATGAAAATCAGTGATAATTATCAAGTATTCGAATTTTGTTTGCCCAATATTTGCAGCATAATATCATATGTTCAACCCCTTACTTAATATGGAAAAGAAGTAACGGAGCCCCTAAACGCACGACTGATGTTCACTAAAATTAAGAAAATGCAACGAACTAGATGTTGGCCTGTTTTCTCACATTGTCAACCCAGGAAGAGCATACGATATATATATATATAAAGAGAGGGGAGATAATGACGGTGTTCACGTAAAATGTTTTTTCAAGACGTAAAATTGTGACATATTAGGAAAATAAGCATTTTTCAAGTATTCTTATCCAAAGTTTGAAAAAGAGCACATGACTTCTGCTTTTAAGATGACATTTGTCATAATATTGTATAGACATTTTTTATTTCATCATGAAAATTTAATAAAATGTACTATTGTTACACAACTTTCAGGATGAATATTGTAAAGAGGATATTCAAATTTGTCTTACAAAAAAATGCATGTGTCTTCTGCAACAAGAAACTTAATAATGTGCGTCCAAAGAATATAAATGTGTAACAATCAATTATGTGACAGTGATATCTAATAACATTTCATATGAATATATCTTAGAAACATGTATTTTTCATCCGTTGCACCAATGAATCACACAAAGACACAATAGATGATCTCTTCTTTTTCTTACAGCTTTCTACTAATGCACATCCTAGATAAAAATAAAAATATGTAAAGATCATAGTGCTCACAGAAAAACTTTGACATCTTACAAGTTTCGCAGTCAAATGCAATATTTCTTTTAACTGTTTACTACAATTTGAATTGCTTCTTGTGTAAATATACACATATATTATTTCGAAAATAAATAAAGCATAAAGTTGAGAATTGAAATGGGGAATGTTTCTTAGAGAATACAACCCAACCAGGGAGTAGAAAAAAGTCGAAGGCCACCAATGGGTCTTCACTCCATTAGAAAATACTGTACCCGAAGTCGTCCTCAGCTGAACCCTAAAAACAAAAATATGCACGACTGTAGAGATAATGACCGTTGTACTTCACTCCTAAATAAGTTAATAACCTAAAAATGAAAATCATAGAAGACTGACAAAGGTCAGAGGCTCCTGACTTGGGACAGGCGCAAAAGGGGGGCTTCCCCTATAACTCTAGCCATAAAAAGCATATCAAAAGCATAAAAAAACACGGTTTAAATGAAGCCTGAGTCCGATATCAAAACAAAAAACAGCAGAAACTTAGCAACATGACAATAATACATTGATTAACAAAGAATTACTAGCAGTTACTGACATGCCAGCTCCAGAATATTATGTCTTCATCATACGAATATCAAACACAATCCCTCCCGTTAAGGGTTTGTTATCCTACCATCATAAGATATATGAGAAGAACATAACACGTGTCATACAACTTGTTTTAAAATAAATGTGTTAATTTCTGTTTCAAAGACCCAATAAGTGAATGAATTTAATTTTTTTTGGAATATTAATTTTATTATTTTCATATCATTCTCAAGTCTCATCTACAAGTAAAGATCTACAAACAATAATTTTGTAATGACTCATAAATATATGGTTAACCATAACTGTTACAAATTTTAAAATACTTTTAGACAATAATACAGTACAGAATACATTTTCATTGAGCCCTATTTCTTAATAATATTATCAACATTTGACCATTTGTCTTTTAATTTTTTTGCTTTACTGGCAGAGCACAAACTCATAGAGACCATGTCAATCCTATAGTAATATCTAAGCCAGTATATTGCTTCAGCAACAGATGGGACTGTGAATCTTTCTACATAAGTAAACATATCGCTTCAATATGAAATACATGTATTAAGAATATCTTTAAATACATGATATTTATACCCAATATTATACTTGATATTGTTGGATGAAAACTTATTTTACATCCCTCTTCCAACTTTTGAAAAAAATTAAGCCAGATTGTTCGAACATATTTACATTCATAAAAGATATGTAGATATGTTTCTTTAGTTTCTGTACAAAAAATACACAATTCTGGTTCACTCTATTTACATTTCATAAGTAAAGTATTTGTTCCTAGAATTCTATGGAGTAATCTGTATTGAAATGCCCTTAATGTGGGATCTTCAATTATCACTAAAGAAAGACTAAAAAAGACACTCCATTCTTCATTCACGATATCAATTCCCAATTTTTTTTCTCCATTTCTTTTGTATACGAGATGGGTTTTCCTTTATTTTATCTAGAAAAAATTGATAAACCAGTTTTTATACTTTATCCACGGTTTTAATGGCAGTTAATACAATTTTGTGACCGACAGTATTTAGTTTGAAAAATACTTGTGAATGAATAACATTTTTCCATTCCTTTGGGAGTGCAAAGATTAGTCCATAAAACTCTAGGAAAGTAGTTTTATATTATAATTAGTAATAAATTCATCATAATTGTAAAATTCTCCATTTTCCTTAATGAGATCATTTATGAAAAATATCTTA